>NC_142169.1:53670749-56457416 GCF_029865625.1 Vigna umbellata | reverse complement strand
AAAAAAAAACACATTTAAAGATAAAATCTTTATTAAAAAAACACATCTAGTTATTTTGTATGAGGGATGTTAATTAATGGCCATGTGATTACACGACGATGAACGTTGGAATTTAAACGATCTTACTAAACCTTAAACAAGAAACCTCGTATAGAGAAGAGACACATGGAACCTCGTACATTATTTATTTGGGGTCATGCAAGGACTTTCCAAGCTGCAATGTGTTGGCTATTAAAGATAAACTGAACCATGGTTTCTGTGTGGGGACGACGATTCCCTGTGTCTACTGTTGAAGTATCATACCTATTCATAAACAAACATTATGTTACTTACTCTCGGATTAACCAGGGATAAAAAAAACCAATCAAAATATATAATATCATTATTTCTATTCTTTTTGTACATGCATTGGTCCATTTGGGTAATGTAATGTTAATTTCAACAATTTTTCATTTATCTATTTCTTTGTTTCTCTTTCTTCGATTCACTTCATTTTTGTTTCATCATTGTTTTGCCTTTTGTTTTAGTTTATTTATAGCAATCTTTATTTCATCCTGAATCTCGTCCTTCTCGATGTAGGTGAAAAGAAGTGATATAAATACATAATCTCACACAAAAAGCTCTAGACATCAATAATTGAGAAAGTTTTTTTTTTTTCAAATGCAATAATTTAGAGAGGCTAAAAATGAGATTACAATACTTAGGGTACCTTGGAAAAATAAAGGTGGCGAAATTCCTCATAATAAAATAAAATGATCTGTTTGAGGTTTTGCACGATCGATTTGAATTTAAAATATACTAATCTTAAAGTTTTAAAAATAATTTAATAAATCATCGATCCAGTTGGTTCAGACTAAAAATAATGAAATTAAGACTCAAATAATTATAACTGGACTGTTTTAAACTTAAAATAAAAACAAATAAAAATTAAATCCAAATTAAATATCTTTGCTTTTGAATGATTAGACTCGTAGAGCAATCATATTCATGTATCATATAAACATCCGCATCTTTAACTTTAAAAATATCAATCACTTTTACCCTATAAGTGAAAGTAATAGAAAATAAAAGTTTAATATTTATATAGGTTATATATATACGAATATCTACACAGTTTTTTTCAATAACAAAAATCTAATAATAAATATGAAAAAGGTAAAATATATTAAAACTTTAACACATAATGCAATGAATACGTATTTATTTATCAAATAATATCAATTACCCACTTGTTCATTTTTTAAAATTTATGAGACATTATTAGAAGAACAATGTTCCATTTTATTTTTCTTTCTCTTTTACTCACTCATTAAAACAAAGCAAAGTTGGATATGTTGCTTAGAGTGAGTGTATAATTGGATAAGAATGTAAGAAGAAAGGGTTGTGTTTGTGTGTAGCATAGTTATGGTTATGGAAACAAACCCCACCTTTTTAATGACATTGAATAATTTCATAATGGGGACCCCTTCATTTTGTGTACCTTATTCGACCATGGCATTTTTTTTATTCTTTATTTATTTTTTTTCATTTTATTTCTCCATGGCCAAACCCTATTCGACACCTTTCATCTAATCATCATCATCATTCTCTTCGTTCCCTCCCACCAATATCATTTCCAATTCTCCACGCATCTATCTGTAAACTTTTCTTCAACAAACTTTCTTAATCTTTAAGGATTAACTCAATCATTCAAATTAAGTCAAACAGTTTATACCACAAAACATAATGTGTCATTGCCATGTTTTCTAACATTATCGTATGTCCTTTCACATTCTATAACTTTCTTAAACGAAAGTGTAATAGTGATGTTTTTGTTTTCCGATATTTCAATCATGCATTTCTTTCTATCAGCTACACCGTCTTTAACCAGCTGTAGATGAGTTTTAGATAAACTTTTTAGTTATGTAAATTAAATACAGAGGAAGCACTTGATGCATTAAACTTAATGTAAAAGAAAAATGTTAAAATTATGAAGAGTTGAAATTGAAATAATGTGGCATTTTGTAATTTAAAAGATGGAAAGTTTTTAGTTTGTATGTTGTTTCAGGATAATAGTTGAGGCCGAGATGCGAATCTGATTAATGACGTCCTCTTCTTCCAGCAATGTAGTTATCGTTATGTCTTCTTCCTGCATAGGACTCTTCAAGGAGAATGGAGTGGGTACCTGCAAAGGCACTCCGACGCTCAAGTCAGAAAAAGGAATGATAGAACTTTTCTAATTCAATAATGGAAGAAATAATATTTTCTCGTTTCTTTCTCTATCCTCAGAAAAACGTACCTTTTTTTCTTCTGGTTTTTCATATTTAACCTAACAGTAAAATAAATCGTTTACCTAAAAATCCGGTTGGTTGGAGAACTCAACTGCTTGGAAAACACAACCGCTTGGTCGTGCTTGATATTGGGCTAGTTGGTTCCGTGATTTGCGACATCATGGTCAGATATTTCTAACCACTTATTCTTTAGTTTATCTGGATTAATTGATCCAATTTGACTAAAGTTGACCGAACGTCTGTTGACTCTTACCTTTGACCGAGTTGACGTGACCCTGTGAGCTAATGTTGACCATTTGGTTTAAGCAACAGACGATCAAAAGACGGTCGTTGGGAGGATCTGCTAGGACGTGTGTACTTGATCATCTGGGAGTCTGGGATGAAGTGCTTCCATTGGTGGAGTTCACATATAATAACAACTTTCAGACCAGTATTGGAATGGCACCATTCGAAGCTCTTTATGGGAGGCGCTGCAGGACACCTTTATGCTGGTCCCAGGATGGAGAGTTTGTGTTGACTGAGCCAGAAATAGTGTAACAAATAACTGAGAAAGTAAGAGTGATTCAAAAGGACAATTGATGTTAAGAACGACAATAACGAATACGTGATACGACGATCATTCTGTCTAGCAAGTTAACGATGATTCGAAAATGATGATATAATAACTCGTTAATACGTGATGTGTTTATTCTTGATGATAGTCGGAATTGCTAGAGGCTCGACTCATGTATCTACCATACATATGTACGAAAGAAATCGACATGAGTGATAAAGATCTTATCCAATATTCTCTTACTGTGGTTAATTTGTATGGTAACAGCGAGGATCTATAGCCACAGCCACAGGTTTTTTGGCAACTTATATGTACATAGGACTTCGACCTGCCCACCCACATGACAGACGTACACAGAGAAAAAGTTGCTGATGTGACACCTCTCAAATACTTTTAACTTTTATTATTATTATTATTATTATTTTTTATTATTTATTAGGAAAGTAACATAACATGCACACACTTAAAAAACCTTTACCATTTTACAAACAGTAAGTTGTTTTTCTTTTCCCTTGCCATGTGAGATATTTTGTGAAGCTGATTTCCTGTAACATAGGAAAGAAAATAAGTTGTAAATTTTTTTGGATTAACTAATTTCAGGGATTTGTATAGACAGATTTAAGTGGATTGAGTTTTTTTTTCTTCTCATTTTTTATAAGTGAAGAGATTAGAAAAAGAAGTCAAATTATTATATGTTTAATTATAAGAATAATTCTTTTTTGTGTGTGTCTGAGTTATGTATTTACAGCTTCATATTTAATATAATTTTATCAATTTTAATTTTCTCATTTAAATAACAATTTTTTTTAAATTAATCACTCAGTCACATTTTATTTGAACTTAATTTATAGCTTTTAATATAATTTTATCATTTTGATTTTTTATTTTAAATAACAATTTAACATGATTTATACTTATTATATTTTTTTAACTTATTTTTATAATCAAGAATAAAATAATAATATTCTAATTTTAATAATTAAAATGTTTTTTTTAATCTATCAACCTTATTATATCATTCACAAACTTTAATAATTTTTTTTAAAATTTATTTATTTCTTTTCATTTTTTTCTTTCCCATGTAAGAAAGAAAAAGAAAAAAAAAGTGATTAATTAAGGAGAAGTATAATCTTTTTTATTTATATCTTCAGAGCATATAATTTAGCATTTAATTTTAAGTCTTCTAAGCATACAAAATATGCATGAATCATTGTTGTAAATTTAATAATATTTTCTTTCTTTAAGATATGAGGTATGAAATAAAGGTGTGGACAGTGGACAAACTATTTTAGTTAGTGCTAGCTTTCTTTGGGCATTAAAAAAAAATCAATGGGAGTGGAAATAGTAAGCTAGGGGGAGTCTATTTGAAATTTATAAGCTTCAGCCTCTTATGTTAAAGACTATAAAAATCCACCTTGAGACAATCCTTTCTCTTTTTCCTCCCTCAACCTCTCACTCTTTTTTTCAATTTCTCTGCCATTATTGAGATTTTAGTAAATTCATCTTAGAAAGACCAAAAGTATAAGTCTAATTTGGAATTGAAAAAACCTTGAATGAGTTCTTCCCTGGTCATTCTCCTTCCAAATTAACATGTTTGATGATGTGTAGGGAGAAATAAGAATTTAAGAGTGATTTTGAGGTTCAATCTATGAATCTAAAGTATTGGATGATTAGGTTTAGGAAATTACTAGTTGAATCACTATGTTAACAGTTTTATTTCTTCGTCTTTCAAAGACGAAATTTTTATTAGATTTTTTTACAGGGAATTGATGTAAGAGAAGTTAGTTTTTTCCCATGTTAAATTTTAAATCTCTCTTGCAAATAAGGGTTGGTTTTGGTTTTAATTTCATGTACAATGTTGAATGGAATTTCTTAAATTAATTAAAAAGTGAAATTGGTTAAGATTTGAATTGAGTGTAAATTGTTAGTTTATGTGTTGAACTACTGTGTTTAAAGTTTGTTACGATATGAAATTGAGATTTGGAGTTTGTTTTAAATGTTTTATATAGTTTTGAAATATATGCACAATTCCTTCACCAATCTTAAAATAGTCCAAATTTGAGATAATTTGGGAAGAAAAAGTTTTTCAAACAAATTTACTTTACTTAACAAAATAGAAAATACATGTTTAATTAGTAATTCAGTTTTTATATTCAAATTTTTTATTTATTTTTAATTTTATATTTGTTTTTGTCTCAATTGAATTTCTATTTTTTTTTGTAAAAATAATCAATATGATCTATTCTGATAAATTGGATGTTAACACTATTCAAAAGTATTACGTGTCAAAATTTAGATTTGTCAAATGTCAAAATCTGAGTCATTTTCTATCTTGATACTACTCTGATTTTGACATGTGACACATTCCAAGTAGAATATGACTTAGATTTTGACACATGACACTTTTATTAATGCTTTTTTTTTGGCATAATACTCAATTTTGTCCCCACTTTGGTTCGGAAATCTCAAGTTAGTCCCTTTATAGAAAAGTGAGTTGAATGGATCCTTACTTGTAATTAATTGACTCTAACGAGTCTCTTCCGTTAAACAGAAGGAAACGGAGTTAGTGGTGGCAGTTGTCTTTGGTGAGGTGTCAATACGCAATTGTTTGCGTGCTTACGTGGTTCAGAAAGCTTCAGGTTCTCCTCTTCTCTCCGCGCCATTCCAACGGGATGAGACCCAGAGTCTCTTTCTTCTCCCTGCAGTTCGCTGGCCTCCCAACCAAAAATGGCCACCGCATTCCAACCGGCATCGATGCCATCTCCGACACCCACGGACGGCCATCGTCGGACGCCGCTCCAGCCCCTCCTTCTCGCGTGCGAGGGAGGACCTCGCTTTTCACGTACGCCCCAGATCTGCTCCGAATCCATCCTTGCCGCGCCTCGATTCAGCCACCGCGGACGGATCCCACGCCGCCGCACGTCACCAGGACCCAGATGGCTGTGACGCTTCTTCTCTCTCCGCTCGCGGCCCAGATTCACCGCTGCCCTCGCCGGAGCTTGCTTCTCCACCGACGCCACCACTCCCTTTTTTTCTTTCCCTCTTCTAAGAAGGGTTCTTTCATCTCCAGCATCACCACCGAACATTTTCCCCTCTCTTTTTACTCATTCATTTTTTTTCTGAACCATCGATTACTTCAAGAACCATTTTTAAATGCCACGACAATGGCTGGTAATGCCGGAAATGACGTACCTTTGGGGTGCGCTAGGGTTTTGGTCTAGTCCAGGGGAAAGAAAGGAATCTGCAAAGCATGTTTCCATATATGTGGAAATTGTTTGAGAGGTTCCTATATATGCTACTTGATAATAAAGCAGGCCATGAGGAAGTGAAGGGAATGTTTAAGAGGCAAAATGTTTAGCTATGATCTTCTGTTCTTGAAATTCATAAGAATGAACATTGCAGATGTTCGTGAATAGGTGTTTGGGAACATTGTTGATCTGTGTTACCCCGTTGACCAATGAAATCCAAGAAATATGATTAATACTTTTTTTTTGGATATAAATTGTGCTGAAATGTTATGAATAACGAGATAATATTCTTCCCTTATATTAGGGGTGGGATAGTCTGCCATAATTTCAGTCTTGAATGTCTGTGTCGCACTAACATTAATAATTCCTGTTTGCTCTATTTTCAGTGTTTTTTCTTTTCCTTCTGGTACAAGTTTCTTGTCTCTTATCATCTGCCTAACATCATTAGCAAGCAACAATGGCCAGCTCTTTCCCTCGCTCACTGACCAGTATAGCCAACACTGCTCTTCACCACACCAGATCCGAGCAGCTGACTGGCATAGTTTCCAACTCAGTGACACGGCTTCTCTGCACATCTTCAACTCAGCTGCAACAAGAAAACCCTGTCAAGAAACAAGCACAATCACCTCGAGAATCACTCCATGATGAGATCAAACAAATCCATGAGCAGGAAGAAGATAACGAAGATGGTGACAGTATCAACAAAGAATTGTCTGAACCACGTAAGCACGCAAACAATTGCGTATTGACACCTCACCAAAGACAACTGCCACATCATCAGTCCACTAACTCCGTTTCCTTCTATTTAACGGAAGGGACTCATTAGAGTCAATTAATTACAAGTAAGGATCCATTCAACTCACTTTTCTATAAAGGGACTAACTTGAGATTTCCGAACCAAAGTGGGGACAAAATTGGGTATTATACCTTTTTTTTTTCATTTTGCAAAAGTAAGGACTCAATTAGTCCTTTTTTAAAAAAAAAAAATATAGAAACTCAATTGAGTAAAAAAAATATAAAGACCAAAACAAATTAAAGGCCTAAATATAGAAATCAAACTACTCATTAAGCAAAAAACATAATTGCAAAAAATTGCTTAAGAAATTAGAATTTCATAAAAGAGAAAAAATTGTGATCCCATATCAAATTTCACTTAACAAATTTTGATTTTGTTGAGTGCATTGTATGACTTATATTTATAATTCTAAATATTTTTAATTTAATAGATCTATGTGTATATTCTAAAATAATTTTACATAATGCTTGAAATTAAAAAAAAATGGATGTAATGTGTTGAATTGTTATGAGTAACAATTATATAAATAATAATTTTCCTAGTTAAAAATTAAGGAATGTTAGGTATTTAAGTTATTAACAAAATAAGATATTTAAGTTTCACTATCTTCTAAATACATACATGAGAATTCTAATCCTAAGAAACTCATATTGATTCTAATATGGATATTGGATGGACACATATGCAAAAGTCACCACAATGCTTGTAAACTATGTTATGACTAGGATCAAATACTAAGTTACACATTAGTCTCTCTTACATGTTATCAATGTGTAAGGATGAAGATGAAGTATGAAGTGTGAAGATGGAGTTGATTGCGAGGTATTAACACACATAACCACATTCAACCTTTTACTGTGTAAGGATGAAGATGAAGTATGAAATGTGAAGATGAAGTTGACTGCGAGGTATTAACACACATAATTGTTGATAGGGGGAGCTATATCTAGCAAAACCCATCTCACATATGTGTTTTTGATGATGAACAAAAGAAATGTTTTATAGTTTCTTGCACTATAAAGGACATAACAATTGCTTGATCTTTATTGTGTGTGCTTGAAATGATTGGTATATGCATTCATTATATGGAAATGAATCATAAGTTGGAACATATTGCACTTTGTATATTTGGAAGAAATAATCGATTAAATTGTATGTTATATTTCTTCAGATTTCAGTACATGCTTAATAGGGGCAAAATAGCTATGTTTTAACCGACTACATTAGTTGTATAATTGATAGGCTGTCGTTGAAGCTATCAAATTAATACTACTTTTCAAGGCAACTTCAGTATTGCCAAGTAGTATTCAAGAAAGTAGACAGGGTTGAAGTAACCCTGAGTCGTCTCCCAACGAACACGGAATTGCTTTTGAATATCTGTGACTCTTACGAATGCTATGCAATGGTTTAAGAATGTTTGAAGAACAAATAAGAAACTTAAAAACAGTTACAATGAAATAGGCTAATTCTACTGCTTTTCCAAGATAGATTCATCATCAGTTATTCACGGGTAATTGTTCAATTGATTATTGTTTAAGTTTCAAATTAATTAAAGTACATTCTTAATTAATTTGAGGGCGATCATGCATTTAACCAAAGTAAATTCTCAATCAAATGCAAAACCTTTCTAGATTATTCACAATAAATTCAACCAAAGTATATTCTCAATCAAATTTTATTGTGTTTAATCATGTCTATTCTTAAATCTCCTAACCAAATTTAAAGCTAATCAATCAAAGTAAATTCTCAATTGATTATAGTTGAAATTATTACTAATCAACCAAAGTACATTCTCAATTAATAGTAAAAACCATTAAATCATATGAAAGTTTCTAAATTAAATCAAAGTAAATTCTCAATTAAACCTAGAAACCCTAGAACTCATATAATCAATATGCATGTAGATTCAAACACATTATGATGCAAAAATCTTTACTTTTAACAAGATAGAGAGATGAAAGACATAGAGAAAGAACAACTTAAATCAATAATCAAAAGAAACAATCGTATTACATCAATCTAACCTCAGAATCCATAATGGAATTACAGCAGAATATCCCTAGATGTTTAGCTCTCCATGAATGGAGTTGAATACAGGATGAAAGAAAAGTGAGAGAAGTATGAGAGCATGAATATATTGAAGTCCTCTGGGTCTCTTTAAATAGGGCTTGATTGGGCTTGGACTCTGAGTATTCAGTTGATAGAATCTTTTATTTTATATCTTCTAAATAACTAAAAGATTTAGATAATTATAACATTATTTGGAAGATATTTTCTGTTGATATTCCCAAATTAAATTAATTCAACAACTGAATTTTATCTTTTATCTTTTCTGACTTTCCAAAATTGCACAAATGCCCTGAAATTTTCTCTATCTGCGCTTTAGCCCCAAATGAATTCTCCAAAATTGCACCAGAACCCCTGTTGACCAGCTTTGACCAGACTTAAGCAGTGTTGACCAGCTTTGACTGAGGAAGGTCGCGGCCAATGAGAGCTCGCCATGTGGCATTCCCCTTTCTCCCAAATTAGGGTTCAGATTTGGGCAAAGGCTTACCCCTGCGCCGCGTTGCTGTTGGAGAAGAAGCTCTTCACCTCTTCGGTGCTCGATGGTGATGAAGATGAACTCATGAGGGGGGTGCGTCGCGATTCTTGATCTGAGTTTCTTTGCAGGTTTTGGTGCGGTGATGGTAGATGATGGCTTGGTGGTGTCGATGTGGTGCGCGACGGAGGATGACGGCGATTGGATTTTCTGGGTTTTTTGGATTTGCAGGTCTGAGATGATGATTGGCCGTGGAAGAAGGTCGTGCGACGGTAGCGGTGTGCGTTGAAGCGTTGTGGCGTGGTTTTGGAGAAGCAGTACGCGGCGTGGTTGTGGAAGAACGCGAGTGAAGATTCGAGATGAAGGTGCGCTGTAATGGCCGTTCTTACGGCAGCTTTGGGTGGCGACTTGCGGTTTTGATGATGGTGTGCCAGCGGATGAAGAAGATGAACGGTGGTGACGGTCGATAGTGGCTGTCTGGCGAGAAAGGAGGGAGAAGAAGTTGGTGTCGCGGCGCCCATGGATGTCGCGCTTTGGTTTCGAGAAGGGAGAAGATGAACGGAGGTCGCGGCGTGGTGGTGACGGCGGCACGACAGTGGCGTTAGGCTTCTGTGGAGAAGGTGGAAGATGATGCTCATGGGTTAAGGCTGACGTGGCGGAACATGGTTGGCTAGATCTGTGTGGGGAGGATTTGGACACGTGGCATGATCTGGTGGAGTCTAGCTTAGGAGGGGTATGGGTAGGAAAATTTAGAAGGTGTATTTAGAATAGGGTTACTGTTTGGCTTAGTATTGGGCATGTTTAAGAGAAGAGGGGTGTATGTAAGGAAATTGGGAGGTGCAAGGGTAAAGTCTGCCTGTTTGGCCCATCTGTACATTATTTTCCTAATAAAACCTGATTTTGAGCCTTGAATTGTCATTTGAACCAATAGAACTTATAATTTTAGCTGCACAAATAAACGTAAGAATTTCCAAGAATAATTTATGCAATTAAAATAACTTTTTAAGTCCCTTTTAATTCCAAACACAATATATCCAATCATCACAAATTCACTTAAAATAAACCATTTAAACACAATTATCTCATCAAAATTTTAATTTTCAAACATAAATGTGGGCATAAATATGCACTCATCAATAATCGATTAAAACACGTTGCTTTGCCAACATGTGTTTGGTGAGTGCATTGATGTGTTTAGAATAAAAAATGATTTTTAAATTTTCTTAACTATGGAACTTAACTGATTACATAAGTTTCATAATCGATTAAAAAGTTTATCTTGTGAAAATCATTTTCATTAAAATCCATAACTGCCTATGACGGTCATATTTGTTTGTTGTTGACTTGTATGATTTATTTAATTGATTGCATGTACTATTTAATCTGTTAAATCTGAAACAAATGTAAAATTGTTAAAGTAGAAAGAAAAACTTAATATATTACATTAAAAGTGTAATCGATTAAATTGCGTCAGGATGTGAAAATCCTATAAATAAACGTTTTGTGTGTTGATTCAATAAATTGACATGAACCTACACTTTCATAACTGACTTGTTTGTTAAGTATTGATTGTAGGAGTGTCCTAAGACTTCTTGGAAAATCAAGAGCATACATTTGGGTGAATTCATAAAGATTCTTGCAAGATAGCTGTGCTGATACATTGCTGATCAATTATGCACATCTAGTGTATTCTTTTGAAGATTAGTGTTGACATTACAATCAAAAGGATTGTATTCTTGTTGTTGTGAGCCAGGAGGAGAATTTATGTGTTCTACATTGAAAGTTGAGATTGCTCTCAAGGTATACAAAAAGTTGGGATTGCTTTCTAGATTTGTGAGATTGTGAGGTGTTCACATCTTGTATTGTATAAGTGATATTAAGTTGGGGAAGGAGAACGCATTGAAAGGGAATATCTCTGTATTCTTGCTTGTATAAATCTATCATTATAGTAATTCCCTTCAATTAAGATTGTTGAAGGAAGACTGGATGTAGGCTTGACCGAACCAGTATAAATCTTTGTGTTGATCTTTCTCTCCTTCTCTTTTTGATCTTTCTCTCCTTCTCTTTTATTGTTGATTCATATACTTGTCATATTGATTTCAAGAAAACTTAAAGATTTTGTAAAACTTTTTAAAAGAACTATTTTTTAAGCAAAATTCAATTCACCTCTTTTGGCTTGAGATACAAGACATCACTTTTTCTACCATAACTACATTGACTTTTTTCTACAATAACCACATTGACTTTTACTATGCAGTGTTATTTGACACATCAATAAAAGTTTAATGTTGTTAGTCAAGGTAAATGTAATCCATGCTTTAATAAAGTATGAGGATGAAATATATGAAGTTTTCAAAATGGATGATAATTAATTTTGCATGTTAGTTTTTTTCACAAAAAAAACTAGGTCATAAGAATCTTCTCTAATTATCGTACTTAATATTTTTATCTAAGTTCAGTATAATTTGAATAAAAGTCATCTCTTTCAAAGTATCAATTTCAATGCATAACTTAAATATTTCAATACATTATTATCTTTCTAAAAATAATATTTGAATCAAAAGCATTCAAATATGTCATAACAATGGACAAAATTATTTTATAAACACATATAACCTTAAGATAAATGATAGACTAATATTTATAGAATTTTTATTTTTGTTTTGGAACATTGGTTAAATTTACTAAATATCACTACAAAAATTATTAATATTACTGACAGATTTTTACCGACAGATACATTTTCGTCGCTAAATTTTCATTACCGATGGCATTATCGACGAATTTTGAATTTTATTTATCGACGGCCAAAAGCCTTCGGTAAATCCGTCGGTAACTGACATACACATTACCGACGGACATGTTCCATCGGTAAATTCGTTGGTAAAAAAAGCGGGAATTTTCTCGTCCATTATTTCACTTATCGACATTACCGACGGATTTACCGAAGGTCCATGTCCGTCGGTAAAAAGAGAGGGAATTTTCCCGCCCAAATTCTGGCTCTAGTGTCAATATATGTGGCATTGACGCTCATTTCTCGTCATTTTCTTTACCAACTCAGTTTCACACCACCACTACTCATTTCTCCTTACCGTCTTGTGGCTTCAGCTCTCTACCATTACGGGTTGCTCTCCACCATCGCAGGATAGTCTCCACCATCACGGGATGCTCTTAACTTTTCCGGCGAACTCCACTCTTCCAGCAAGCTCAAGTTTTTTGGTGGGCTGTTGTAGAGTTTATTTGTGCAACATATCCGGTGCTAAACTTTTCCGGGGAGCTCAATTCTGCATGATAAAATGACACAACATCATCGGTCCTAAATTTTTCCGGCGAGCTCAACTCTCTATGATAAAATGACACAACATCACCGATCCTAAACTTTTCCGGCGAGCTCAACTCTCCATGATTCCCTATGGTTATTCGCGTGATGTCGTTTTGGTGGCGGAGTTCGTGGAAATGAAAAAAAAAATTGACACAGCGACGAAGGAAGAGGAAGAAGATGAACCAGGTCGCGACATTTACCGACGGATTTACCGAAGGCCTAGATCCTTCGGTAATTACCGAAGGTTTTACCGACGGCCAAAAGCCTTCAGTAATTACCAACGGACGAAAGATCCGTCGATAAAGTTTATCGACAACGTTTTTACCGACGGTATGTTGACCGTCGGTAAACCATCGATAAATGCTAATTACCGACGGATATACATTACCGACGAATTATGACTGTCGATAATCTCAATCATTCTTGTAGTGTATGTTTTATATATATTTGGTTCGTGAAGTCAATTATCTCATTAGAATAGTAAAATTTAGGTTTAATTGCTTCCTTTGTCCCCAGTTTGGTTGAATTGTGTCAAATTCATCCTCATTTTTAAAAAAGTTTCATTGTCATCCTCACGTGGTGTAAAAGTTTCATTGTCGTCCTCACGTGGTGTAAAAGTGTCAATTGAATCCAAACATAGAAAAAATTTGTGTCAAAGTAGTCATTTTTCCTATATATCTGTGTCTTCCTTTCATACAATCAAGTACAGATATTCATTTTACCTTATCCAATTTAAGGCTTTTCATAGCTCCAGAGAAGTGACATATGAAAGGAAGACACAGAGATATAGGAAAAATGACTACTTTGACACAAATTTTTTCTATGTTTGGATTCAATTGACACTTTTATACCACGTGAGGACGACAATGAAACTTTTTTAAAAATGAGGATGAATTTGACACAATTCAACCAAACTGGGGACAAAGGAAGCAATTAAACCTAAAATTTACGCGTGTTTGTGCTATCATATTTGTGTGATTGTGGTTGTGCGGAATATAAGCAAAAAAAAAATGTATAAAATAAATAAAAATGAACATGATAACAATTATAACTTCAACATTCGTCGTTTTGTACGATTTTAGCGAAAGTTATGTTACCAACCATAGTTGTTTTGAGGGGTTTTAATCACGATTTTGACACGAACTATAGTTGTTTCTTTGCTCTATTTTATTCATTTATTATTTCTTTAGAACTATAAATCTAAATATGACCATCGTTATTAAGCTTGTTAAAAACGACGATTCTATGTTTGATCTTTCACTAAAAGCTTTATTATTAAGGACGATTTAAACTATTATCGAAAAGTGAAGTTTATAACGAGAAATTAAGAAAAATATTTTAACTATTAAAAGTTCTATGTCAATATATTATTTCAGCACCCATTCAACTCATTGCTTTTATTTTCTTGAAATATAAAAAATAAACATGATGCAGCATATGCAATTAATGTTTTCTCTAATCAGAAAGCATATAATTAATTATCCTTACAAAAGTAACTCAATATATATATTTACGTGAGGTGATGTTGAAGTCTTAAACATGATTAAATTGAAAAAAAAAATGCATTTTGTTGAATATAGGCTTTCCTTTTCTCCCTCTATAAGTAGACAATGGTGATCCCTTTCAATCTCTTTTACTTTATGCAAATATATATATATGCATGGTTGTGCCACTTGTATGTGATGAAAAGGGTAGAAAGAGATATATTTGTTGGAGAGTTACAAGGACAGTTTGGTTTGCTTTTTGGGGAAAGAAAATTGAATTTTGATTTGGTTGTTAATACATGAAACCAACCCCAGAGGTATATCTTAGTTCCTGCACATGCACGTCTTTGTTTTCTTTTTCCATCAATCACCTACCAACGATTCATCATGCACTCACCTAATAATACCATCTTGTGGTCCTCCAATCTCTTTCTACGTTTTACATCTTCATTTATTACTATATTCATATTCATGTCCCTTTCCTTCACCTTTTCTAGTAATCTCTTTCTCACAACCATTGATAGAGAAAGCTTCTTAATTATCTACCAGAGAAACTACAAAACATGTGCTGCTATGTCTCAATTCTTCTCTTAAATCACATTAATAATCTTTGGTATGTTGGTTTTATCACTTTTATGTATATATACTTATTTGTAGCATTATTGCTTTGTAAGTTGGAAATTCCGCCATAAGTGAGGATCATTTTCACTTTCATAAGTCAATTTTCGCTTCATATACATGCTAGTAATGTAACTCCAATTAATTAGGGGCATTACAATTTAGTGTGTGCGATTTGGAGCATGGATGTATTGGGTTGGTTTGATTTATAATGATTTACATTAATAAAGTCTAACGAGGAGAGTAAATTTGTAATGATATTATTAGTGTATCTTTATGTCTAATATTTTATGTTTTTATAATTATTATTACCAATTAACAAACATTATTTTTAAATCATTACATTTTTCAAGAAATAATATTTTCTTTATTTCGTTAGAGAAAAATTATAACAAAGTTTATTTATATCATAAAAAAATACTTCGAAGAACATTTTTGATAGTATACTAAAAAATCAATTTATCAATCTTCATTCATCTAATAAATTATATATTACATATTTACATCTTTAAAAAAATGATATAAAAAATAAAAATTTTAAATTATTTTTGGGTTAAATATGTTTTTAGTCCCTAAACTATTGACCGTTTCTGGTTTTCGTCCCTCTTTCAAAGTAAGGTACAATTTGGTCCTCATTCTTTTCGAAACGTTCGTTTTAGTCCTCGGAATTTTGGTTTTAATCCTCATTTGTTGCTAAACGAGGACCAAATTTTTAAACAGTGTTTAGTTTTCGAGGACTAAAACGAACGTTTCGAAAAGAATGAGGACCAAATTGTACCTTACTTTGAAAGAGGGACGAAAACCAGAAACGGCCAATAGTTTAGGGACTAAAAACATATTTAACCAATTATTTTTTATTAAAAATAAATGGGCTAGTGAGTAGGGATGAGTTTGTTTGTCAGTTTGGCGGGTTAGTCAGACCGAGCCAAAACGGGTTGGTAGGTTGAAAATTTCAACACGATCCACCTTTTTCTTGATGAGCTAATGGGTTGATTTGTCAAGCTTGACTCGTTTTGACACTCTAATGTAAAATTGACATTGATACACGATATTGATACTCATATGTGTCATCAACATACCCACGTGATACAACTAGAACCTGATATGTGAAAAAAAGCTTTAACAAAAATACACAAATTAAGATTGTCATGTGAGATGTAGAAAGATAAAATTAACGTCAATCTAACAAAAAAAATAATCTAATTGAATTGTTTTAATAAAAAAATAACTTAATTAAATAAAAAATAAAAGAATCAAATTTGTTACTACCGAGGTCGGGCAACCGACCGGAAGGTTTGGGCAAGGCTGAGCTGGTGGAAGCAAGGCTAATATGTCCGATCGGGTGTCCCAGCCTGATATGTCCGATCGGATCTCTTAAGCACAACATGACCGATCGGGCAGGTGTATAAAACTGTGGACTGGAGACAGCAGTTGAATGCTCATGAATGTGTAGTTAATGAGGTAACGGTCATTATCGAGTATTTAAAGTGTGCATTGAAAGCCATTAAGAGGTAAATTAATGGGTAATATTCTCTGAAATCATATAAATAGCATTCAAAGGAGAAGGTAAACTCTCTGTTCTTTGATAATGATATAGACTTGCAAAGGCCCATTCTGACTTGAGCGTGTTGTTTGTTGCAGGAGTTTTCCCCGGTCCCATTCAGCAGAAACAAAATTTAATAATTAAAATTAATATTAAAATAAAATAGGAAGTTCAGTTGTTGATTTATAATCACTTATAGAAAAAATAAAGTATAAAACGAGGAAAGTATGAAAATTTTGTAATAAAGTTATAAATGTATCTTTATGTCTAATATTTGTTATTTAAAATAATTTTATTTATTGAACTTTCTTTTATGATTTGATAATTATTATTGCGCGGTAACAAACATTATTTTTAGATCATTCATTTCTTTTCAATTTTGTTTATTTTATTAGAAATTTTTTTAACAAAAGTTATTTACATCTTAAAGAAGACATATAAGAACATTTTGGATATTATACTAGAAAATTCAATGTATCAATCTTCATTCGTCTAATTATATCAAGAAAAAAGCGATAGAAAAATAATTAAATTAGTTAGATTATCCAATGAATTGTAAAAGTATTATTGGATTAATTTTAATGGAAATGAGTAGTAATTAAAAGTTAAGAGTGACTAATTGTAAAGTAATTAATTTATAAAATTAAAAAACTATATATGTTTTTTTCAATAACATTTTATTAAAAGATATGCATTCTTAAAATAATTAAAATTTTAGTATAATAAAGATATAAAATGGATTTTAATTTATTATTTAATTTAATTCACCATGATTCGAGTTGGATTGAATCATAAAAAAATTAATTATATTAATGTGAGTGAAATAGAATTTTTTTCACTTAAAAGGTTTGAGTTTTTTTATCATTTTTTTCATAAGTATTTTATTTTAATTGTTTATTATTTCCAATTATGTTGACAATTTATTTTCTTTTTTAAATTTTAGAATATTATTGACTAATGTTGAAATATTTTGATTGTATTATTTATTTATTTGACAAATTATATAATTAATATTTTAATTTTCTTTTACTATATTTATAATAATGTTTGGAGAAATAGGTGAAAACCATTATAAAAAAAAGTGAATAAAGACAATTCGCTATTATAATAAATATAAAAAATAAATTGAAAAAAGAAAATATTATTAAATGATTTATTTCACTGACCCATGATTTACCAAAATTTAACTCAATCTGTGTGAGTCAATATGTATAAGTAAGATTAACTTATTTTAACAATATTAATTTATTTTTTTTCACACTATTAAGATGGAGGGTTTTGACATAAGTTATTTTTTAAATTGTGTTTCGATTATCAAACCAAAACATGTTGGTAAGATAAAAAAGAAAATCTTTTTACTTTCATTTTATAACTGAAACAACTTCAACTTTAAACTTCAATAAAAAAAATTAAAGAAATAAGTTCCAATTCTAAAAATTAATTAAAACCTATTTGATTATATGTTGTGGTTCTAAGACAACTGAAATCTATTGTAATATTTAAAAAATAATATTTTTATTAGTATTAAATTACATAAAAATTATATTAAAATATATTAGATAAACTAGAAATAAGAAATATAGAAAAAAAAAGAATTAATATTGAAATATAAATTTTCATACATTTACTATGTATAAAAAAAATTATATAAATAAGCAATCAAAACCATAAAAAAAACATAAGGATGAGAACTTCATTATGGGTGTGTTCATTTGGGGGTATTTGGGGGAGATGATTTGGGGGAGATGATTTGAATGAATTTGAGTGGATTTGAGAGTAATTTTTTAGTTATTTTTTTGAGTGGATTTGTGGTTAATTGAGAGTGGATTTGGAAGTAAAGTTTGTGAGAATTAGTGTAGGATTTGATTGATGTGATAGATTTTAAAAATTAGTTTAATTGGTAGAAAATGAAGATGACCAAATTGCCCCTAGTTATAAAAGTATTATAAAATGTGGTTTTAATGTTATATTTAATTGTAAAAATGTTTATGAAGAGAAAAAAATTATGAATAATTGTTAAAATTAATGTTTAAAAATTATAAAAGTTATAATGTAGTAAAATGAATGTATTTTAATATGTAGTATTAAATTGTAATATAATTTAGTATGAAGTGATATGAATTTATAAGTCATTGAAGTGAGAATGATTAATTTTAGCACAAAAAAATTAATTTTATTTATTTAAGATCTCATATATATTTTTTCTTCAATATAATTAATTATATATTATTTACACTTTAACCTAAGAATGTGATGCAAGAGAATCTTAAATTTATTATCATGCACATTCGAATTAAGGAACTTATACGTGTTAAATTTATGACCAGGGTATCATCCATAAACTATAAAAGTGCCCTCAATTATAAACTAGTTTATCATATATGTTTCTTCAAGAGTTGGTGTTTTACATCAATTTACGCAAAAAAAAACCTGTATGAGTCAGCTCATTTCATACTAAGACAAAAAACACCAAAAAGACAAGCTAATATCTTTACCACTCATTCCAGCGAGGGTGAATAGATTATAGGAGACTGAAATAAGAAGCAGTACTCAAATAATTCACACAAAGCAGTCTGCTTGACAGATGATAATTTGACCAAGAGTAGCAATTTATATGCAGAAACAAACATCAGAACTTCCGAATGTCGTTTAAGTTACTAAATCATTTTTCAAGTCAACCATTATTAGCCTCTATTTTTCCCATGCGAAATGTTCACATGAAATCTGTTTACTGGTTTTAAGAAGCTGTATTGTTCGTCCACGCTCCGCCATCCTCCACCTTCCTCTCTTTCATGCGGTTTTTTCAATAACAGGAGCACCATTTTGATAAGCGCTCGTAACCGATTACTCACTGCGTAACCGAATACGCATGCCTTCGTTTTCATCCTCTTCAGCATAACCGGTTACACCCTCCAATAACCGATTACACCACCCTCAATTTTAACTTCCTTCATCCGTAGCCACATCTCTGGACCGTAACCGAATAACCATGGTTGTCTTCTTCCTCTTCAACCGCATGGTTCATCTTCACCCAACCATTTGCTTCCCTTCAAAACACACCACCCTTCTTCGTCTTCAACACCGGCCCTCCACCACACATGCCTCCAACCTGCAATAACGTTTAAAACTTTCACACCTGTAGTGGAAATGGCTCAGAGCAAATGTGTAAATGTGGTCACAATCCGCGCAAATCATCTCAGTAATGCGAAGATGGATCATCCCGTGCTTTCCCACAAATCTATCGTTTTTCGTCTTCGACAATCGTTGTAAACGAACACGTTCGCTCCTTCCATCCTCGCTCGTAAATCACTGTAAACAGTAAATTCCCTTCAACCGAACACACCCTGTGAGAGAATTTGTGAATGAAAAACCTACGAATAAAAAAACCTGTGAATAAAAAAAAACAAATGACAGAAAAAAAACAAGAAAAGAAACTGATAAAAAAAGCTTAGAAGCAAAGGCTTCACACACACTGTCAGAATACAATAAATGACTGATTACTTTTAGTTAGCTTTTGGTTCTTTTAGTTCCTTTAGTTTAGTTTCGTTCTATATATATTTACTCCTTTACCTTTTGTAAACATAAGTTTCAGATACCCATAAGCAATAATAGACTTTACTTTTTTACACGGTGCTTTCTCTTTGTTCTCTCTCTGTAAGTTTGCTTTTCTCTGTGCTACAATGTCGGTGAACATTCAGATGCTCCGATTGCATATTTTCTCTTGATGGTATCAGAGCTCTTCATTTGAAGAGCTCTGTTGCGCCACTCTGACTCTTTCTTTTCTTTATTTTCTTTTCTTTTCTTGGTCTTCTTTCTGTTTTCTTGGTTCACTTCTTCACAGGCTTCTTGCACAATGGCCGACGATCATACCCAATACTCTAGCTTTCTCTACCTCCATCCAAGTGAAAGCCCTGTTGTCCCACTGGTTTCCCCTCTACTTGAATCTACCAACTACCATGCTTGGAGCAAGTCAATCCTCACTGCCCTAAGCGCCAAGAACAAAATCCAATTTGTTGATGGAACCACTGAACAACCGCAAAAGGAAGACAGCATTTACGATGCCTGGAAAAGATGCAATAATATGGTGGTCTCATGGTTGGTTCATTCCGTTTCTCCAGACATCCGCCATAGCATTCTCTGGATGGATAGTGCCCAAGCCATTTGGGATGATCTAAAATCAAGATTCTTTCAAGGAGACCTCCTACGTATTTCTGAATTACAAAATCAAGCAGCGACTTTGAAACAAGGAGACAGTACTGTGACTGCGTTTTTCACCAAACTTCGCGTTATATGGGATGAGCTTGAGTGTTTTCGTCCTAAACTAGTTTGCTGCTGTGAAGTTAGATGTTCTTGCAAATTGGTTTCCATTCTCTCACAAAGAAAGCAGGAGGATCGGGTCTTACAGTTTCTCCGTGGTTTGAACGAACAATATGGTAATATCCAATCTCATGTTTTGTTGATGGACCCTATACCTCCTATTTCGAAATTTTTTTCATATGTTGTGCAGCAAGAAAGGCAAGTCATGAATAATACCTTTCTTAATGGATTAGAAATAAAAAGTGTTGCCGCTGTTAGTACCTCTGTTTGTTCTTATTGTGGCAAGAATGGCCACACAGATTCTGTTTGCTTCAAGAAACATGACTTCCCCAATAACAGAAATTCTACTGGAAGAAAGACTTGCTCCCATTGTGGGAAAAATGGCCACACCATCGACGTCTGCTACAGGAAACACGGATTTCCTCCTGGTCATAAATTTCATAATGGCAAGACTCTTCTGACCAACAATCAAGACACCAAAAATGATGATCTTGGGGAGGCCCTCAATCCAGAAGTTCGTTTGACTCAACAACAATACCAAGCTCTCATGGCTCTTATCAAACATCCTAATGATACAGGAGCAACATCATCCAGCCAAATCAGTTCCATGATCTCTAACTCTACTAATTCAGGTACAACCACTTTTAACCTTAATTCACATGAAGACCAAGGTATTATCTCCTGGATCTTGGACTCTGGCGCAACAGATCATGTTGTCTCCTCTCTTATTCACTTATATTCTCATGAAAAGATTACTCCTGTAACCATTAACCTTCCTAATGGCATGAAAACCACAGCCACTTATAAAGGAACTGTTAAAATCAGTGAAAAAATTCTTCTCAAAGATGTTCTTTTTATTCCAGATTTCTGCTATAACCTCATTTCCATATCTAAATTGGTTGCACACAATCATTTGCGCATTATATTTACTAACTCAACCTGTTTCATTCAGGATTTGACAACCAACAACAAGATTGGTTCAGTTGAGATACATGGAGGACTGTACATCTTTCGTGGCCCTATCCACACTACACCCAGATTTGTTCATTCTGCTGAAAAACATCATATACCTAGATCGGCATGTAAAAATATTTGGCACAATCGCCTAGGCCATTTATCTGATAGCAGATTAGAAATTTTAAAACAAAAGCATAGCTACATAGACTCAAGAACTGATAATTGTAATGCATGTCATACTGCCAAACAAAAAAGGTTGCCATTTTCTCATAGTACCTCTCATTCCTTAAATGCTTTTGATCTTATTCACATTGATATTTGGGGACCTTGTTCCAATCCTTCACTGCACTCTCATAGATATTTTCTAACCATAGTGGATGATTGTACTAGATACACTTGGATTCATTTAATGAAAAGCAAATCTGAAACTCGCCAACATATTGTTCATTTTATTGCATATGTTAAAAACCAATTCAAAGTCAGCATCAAGACCATTAGGTCTGATAATGGAAATGAGTTTGCTATGACAGAATTGTTCAATTTAGAAGGCATTATTCATCAAACATCTTGCATTGAAACCCCTCAACAAAATGGTATAGTTGAGAGGAAACATCAACATCTTTTAAATGTAACTAGAGCTTTACTTTTTCATTCCAAAACTCCCATTCATTTTTGGACCTATGCTCTTAACTATGCTGCTTTGCTTATTAACATCATGCCTACCCCTTTTCTCAATAATAGCTCACCACATGACATGTTATATCAGAAAGATTTTGATTTTTCTAGATTAAAAGTTTTTGGTTGTCTTTGCTATGTTAGTACCCTTCAAGCCAATAGGAAGAAACTTGATCCCCGTTCCACACCTAGTCTATTTCTTGGTCTACATCCCACTACAAAAGGCTACATTACCTATGATCTTATCACACATGATATTAAAATTTCTCGCAATGTCATTTTTATTGAATCTGAATTTCCTAATACCACTCATAATGATGCTTCTGACCTCTCCTTTTCTCTGCCTATACATAATACTCAATTTGTTTATGATGATGACCATATTCACCCTATTATTCCAGCTCATAATCTGCCCATTCTTGATAACCATATCCAGGATAGTACAGAAGAAGAACATCATACTCCTAGACGAACCACTAGAGTTAGAAAACCTCCTGCCTACCTAAAAGATTTCCAGATATCTTCTTATAGCACCACTAACACTAAATACCCTATTGATAGTATTTTGACTTTTGACAGATTATCATATGCATATAAAGCCTTTATTTTTTCTCTAGATAGTCTGGTTGATCCCCAGGATTACAAGGAGGCCTTGAAGCATGCTCATTGGCGACAAGCTATGCAGGAAGAAATTGTTGCTCTTGAGCACAACCAAACCTGGACCATCACCACCCTTCCCCCCAACAAGAAGGCCATAGGGTGCAAATGGGTGTACAAAACAAAACAAAAACCTGATGGGACCATAGATCGATTCAAAGCTCGCCTAGTTGCCAAGGGCTACACTCAAATGGAGGGTATTGATTACTTTGACACTTTTTCCCCTGTAGTTAAACTAACCAGTGTTCGCTTTATTTTATCTTTAGCAGCGTCTCAAAATTGGCCTCTACGACAGTTAGATGTCAACAATGCCTTCTTACATGGTGATTTAAGTGAAGAAGTGTATATGCAGCTGCCACCAGGGATCACTACCCTAGGTAAAAACCAGGTTTGTCTTCTCCACAAATCCCTCTATGGTTTAAAACAAGCTAGCAGGCAGTGGTATGCCAAGTTGTCCTCTTTTCTTCTCTCTCACAATTTTTCACAAACATCTGGTGACCACTCTCTCTTTACCAAACATAGTGGGGATAATATCACTATAATACTTGTTTATGTTGATGATATCATACTTACTGGTAACAACATACATGATATTGATACCATTACAAACATGCTTGATGATCAATTTAAAATAAAGAATCTTGGTAATCTATCTTACTTTCTGGGTTTCGAGGTTGCTAGAAGCAAAGAGGGCATCCTTCTGTCACAGCGAAAATATGCGTTGGACCTTCTCACAGAAACAGGGATGCTTGATGCAGCACCTGTCAGCACTCCAATGAATTTCTCCACCAAAATATCCTCTGAAGGTGATCCTCTTGAAGATCCCGCTGCTTTTAGACGCTTAATCGGAAGACTTATTTACCTCACCAACACTCGCCCAGATATAACCTATGTTGTACATCGTCTAAGCCAATATGTCGCTGCCCCCACCAAACTCCATCATCAAGCAGCCTTCAGAATCCTGCGTTATATAAAGCGGACTCCTGGTCAAGGTATACTTTTAAGTGCAACTAACAATCTCACTCTGCAAGCTTACAGTGATTCAGACTGGGCTGGATGTTCTGATACCCGCAAATCAACCACTGGATACATTGTCTACTTGGGTAACTCGCCTATCTCCTGGAAATCCAAAAAGCAATCAACGGTCTCACGTAGCTCCTCGGAAGCAGAGTATCGCGCTCTTGCTCAAACTGTGTGTGAACTTCAATGGCTCACCCATCTTATGAAGGACCTTCGCCTCCCGCTCTCCCAGCCTGCTACCATCTACTGTGATAACATGTCTGCCATAAAAATTGCTACCAACCAAGTTTTTCACGAACGTACGAAACATATTGAAATTGACTGTCATCTCATTCGAGAAAAGGTTCAAGACGGCACTATCAAACTCCTTCCTATACACACTACACTACAACTTGCTGATATTCTGACCAAGCCTCTTCCTCCTTCTACCTTTCACAACATTAACTCCAAGCTTGGCATCATCAACATCTACGCCAAGCTTGAGGGGGGCTGTCAGAATACAATAAGTGACTGATTACTTTTAGTTAGCTTTTGGTTCTTTTAGTTCCTTTAGTTTAGTTTCGTTCTATATATATTTACTCCTTTACCTTTTGTAAACATAAGTTTCAGATACCCATAAGCAATAATAGACTTTACTTTTTTACACGGTGCTTTCTCTTTGTTCTCTCTCTGTAAGTTTGCTTTTCTCTGTGCTACAATGTCGGTGAACATTCAGATGCTCCGATTGCATATTTTCTCTTGACACACACACCAGTGACACGATGTTTTAGAACCGAAATTTATAATTATGTTAATGAAAATATCACTTTTTTTTAAAAAAAGCTTCGTTAAAAACCTATTAAAAATTTCAGATGTTTTCTGTGCACCAGCGACATTTGTTCTCTTTTTCTGAGTACATCTGTACATAGAAAGATACCTGAGTTTGTGTATCATGTTTAAAACGCAGAGAAAGAGAAAGAGTGAGAAAGAAATCGTAATATATTTCTGGACTTTTAAATATTGCATGAAATAGATTTTGAAGAGTGAGTTGACAGAAAAAATAAAAACAAGTGTGGGCCATTAATGAACTGCAAATCTTGATTTGGAGAAAAGGTTCATAAGGTGTTGATCTGTGATCTGCTCAGCCTTTTAAATCAATCAAACGGTGGGTGTTTGTCCATAATAAGATGTCAATAACCTGCGTAATATTATATCACTTTTTCCCTCGATGCCCTCTATCAATTCACAGTCTTTTCCAATCACACTCAAAACTGCACTCATTGCTGCCTACACTCACATCAGATTCCTTCCACGTGCTCTTGCCTCTCTACTTACATGTTTCCTGCTTCCATTTAACCTATAACTTTAACTTCACATCATCTTTTATATATTATTTTTCTCTCTCACCATTTCTAATAAATAACTCAAATAACTATAAACATTTTTCACCACTTACTTTTTTAAATCAATCATCCAAAACAACTTAAAAACCAAAGGATTTCAACAGGTACACATGCCCTTGTATAATATTCTCATTCATCTTTTTTCTATAATATTCTGGTTGACTTTTCTCCTGCTTTCTCCTAGTTGCTTTTTGGTTTTAAATGCTGAAACAAATTGTAAGTTTTGTGATTCATTTTATCGTTTAATAGTATTTTTTGTAATGATTTAATGTTTTTTATTTAGTATGATTTTTATATTTTCTTCAAATTATTTAATATAGTATTTTCTATTATATCAATTTTTTTTAATGTTGTCTTAAGAAGGATAAACTGACATATATTAATATACACATATGTATATATAAACATTACAAGTCAAAATTTAAACATGTCATACATACTTAAAATTTATTAAATATTAACTATATTTTAATTTTAATTAACATTTTTTAATTTATTTCACCTTGTATCATAAATATTCGAGATAATTTCGTCAACTTAAACATATCATTGAGATATATTTTCATCAATCTAGAAGGATATCATCTTGGGAGAAACATCTCGATCAGTCACATAGTGCTTAAACATATCATTGAGATATATTTATCTAAGTTTAGAGTTCGAATGAGAACATCTTATACTGAAATGTCCAATAGTGCTTCTCATAAAATCTTTTGAGAATATTTATCCGTGATGTAAAAACACATATACTAAATCACAAAATCAAGTTATTACAATTTTCACAATAATAAAATTATGTTATTGTAGTATTTAACGTTATCTATTATTATAATAGTTTTATCAATATCGTTTTCTACAACACTTGAACCAGTATTTGTTATCTCTGCTTTTAAAAATATCATACACATAATTCGCTTAAATTTATTACTAGTACAACAACTTCATGATAAATAACACAGTGAAATATTTCCTCATACTATTTTAAGTTATGAGGCCAGAAAGTCTCAATATAAAGAAACTAAATATTTTCTTACTACTTGAGTTATGAGACCGGAAAATCTTAATATAGATAAATTAATTTATACTAAAAGTATCTTGGACGAAAATTTCTTATAAGAATTCTTAAAAATAATAATAAAAAAAGCATACAAGTAATTTAATTTAATTTTGATAACAACATAAGATTTATATTAAAATAATATTTTTACTAATACGGAGCTCTCATATGAAATAGTGGTCTAAACTATGTAAACTTTTTGATAAAAAGAAAGAAGGTGCAAGAGTTGATGATTTTATTTTTTGATGATATCTTTAAACTTTTTAGTGATGAATAGGATATGATGATATCTTTAAACTTTTTGGTGATGAAGAAGAATGGTAATAAATATCAATCATAGTCATTTGATTCCATAAGTGAGAGCATATATATAAAGAAAATGTTGACTAAATGATGGAAGTGTGGGTTATTTCTCTCTCCTATAATACACCAAAGTTTGATGGGAAAGTAGACCTATGAAATTTGGAATTGGCAAAGGGCAATCTTTGTATCACTATCAACCAAGATTAGGCCTCAGGAGGGGCCACTGCACCTTGTCACACCTCCTTTTTTGCAAATTTATCAACCAATTTCTTTCTATTTTCTTTGTATCTGAAATCAATTTAATTTATATAATTTTTTTATAATATTATTATTTTAATACAAGTGTGACTCTCTCTCTCTCTGCCATTATTGAATTAAAATACAAAATTGAAAAAAATATAAAAAAATTAATAAATTATTTTGTAAATATTTTAATGTAAAAATGGTATCAATGTTTTATGTCAATTATAACGCACTAATAAAAAATCATTTTAAAAATGTAATTAGGAAGTATCCACGTGTCGAAATATTGGTGAGTGTGTGAGTGCATGACACCTTCCATGAATGGGTTTGAAACGTGAGTGAGGGAGTGCGCGTGGTTATGATTGGGGCACAACCCAGAAAAAAATAGTGTGGTGGAGGCATATCAAAGGTGAATGATGATATTTCTTGTACACATACTACACTACACACTGCCCAATCTCACACACCCTCACTCGCTTTCTGTAAAAAGTATTTTTTTTCTATATTTGGAATCTTTCTTTGATTCATTGTATATTCTTTTCTCATCGACCCCATTCAACTATCACATATAAATAGAAATAATAAAAAAGTTCAGTCAAATTTTCAAGTAAGACTAATCTTCAACAAAATTATACTTTTTGAGTAGAATGTTTTTCATCATATTAGTTTCTAAATCAAGAGAATAATTAATGCTTATTAAAAAAAATAAGCATGCCAATTTTGTGAAAGTGATTGGTAAATGAAAATATTTTTTATTAATTGATAATATAATTTCGAAATAATAATAATAATAATATTATTATTATGTGGTGACGTGGAAAAGAAAAAAGTTGAAAGCATGCAAAAGATGTAAATGGTTAAAAGAAGTTGGGTTTGCAAAAGATGTAAATGGCAAAAAGCAGTTGGTGTCTATTTTTAGACCAGACCAGAAGACAACCAACGTGAGACAGTGCTGTTTCCCAACTTCCCTTGCCTTTCTCATACACTTCTCTTTTCTAAACTTTCTCAGTGTCCTCAAACTTTCAAAATTAATCACAAAACCCTCAAACAAAACATATACCAAGATTATGCAAAAAGGAGACCAAACATTACCCTTTTCCATTTTTTTTTTCATTCACACATCATCATCCTTTGTTACCTCACATGCCACAACCAACACTCACATGGCTGGTTGTGAATTTATTTGTTTTGTATAGAATTTGTTAAAATATAAATATGAATTGAAAGTAACACGTTAAAAAATAAATAAATTAAAATTGATAATTAAGTTTAATGTTATGTATTCAAGGTATGTATGTGGGTTAGTTTTAAATTTTAGAGGATGATAGTTATGTTTGGGTTGGGAGATGAGAGTAATAGTTCTTAGGGGTGTAAATAGTAAATGAGTTTTGCGCCTTTTAGGTTTGGACCGAATCATACAAACTCAAATGAAAAATCGGTGAACTTGTTAGTCGGATAGGTGCATTTAGTGATTCAAAAGCTCATCTTAACTTCTTCCTTCTTTCTTTTATTCGGGTTTTACCCCCTACACCACCCCACTTTGCTCCCTGCACCATCACATTTTTTTAAAATTCCAAAACTATCCTTTATATTTTAAAATATCATACACCCCCACCCCTTTTCTTCAACGGATGTCAACATCTGTTGAAGAAAAAATTCTTCCACGGACGTGCTACATCCGTTAACGGATGTGGCGACATCCGTTGCCTTTTTGTTTCTAAGTTTTTAGTTTTTTATTTTTTTATTTTAAATTAATATATAAATATTATTTAATTATTTATAAATTAAATTTATTTTATTTAATAAAATAATTATTATTAATTTTAATTTATGTATTATTATTTAAGTAATAATTAAAAAATTTATTATAAATATATTAAAACGGATGTGCCACGGATGTGGCGACATCCGTTGCTTTTTTTGTTTTCTAGTTTAGTTTTTTTATTTTTTTTGTTTTAAATTAATATATAAATATAATTTAATTATTTTAAAATTATTACTTAATTATTTATAAATTAATTTTATTTTATTTAATAAAATAATTATTATTACTTTTAATTTATGTATTATTATTTAAATAATAATTAAAAAATTTGTTATAAACATATTAAAACGGATGTGCCACATCCGTTAACTGTGGCGACATCCGTTGCTTTTCTTTGTTTTTTAGTTTTTAGTTTTTTAATTTTTTATATTTTAAATTAATATATAAATATTATTTAATTTTTTAAAAATTATTATTTAATTATTTATAAATTAATTTTATTTTATTTAATAAAATAATAATAATTATTTTAATTTATATATTATTTAAATAATAAATAAAAAACTTTTTAAAATTATATTAAACGGATGTGGCACATCCGTTAACGGATGTGGCCACATCCGTTGAAGATTTTTTTTTTAAATAAAATAATAAACTAAAATATAAAATATGTAAATGGATGTTACGGATGTCAACATCCGTTGAAGGTGAAACGGATGTTGACATCCGTTTTATAGAAGGGCAAATAAGATATGGGGAGGTGCAGGGAGCGGTTGGCGGTGGTGGAGGGAGCAACTCTCCTTTTATTCTTCTTCATCTTCTCAACAGAGAAGTGCTTTATATATAAAAGGTTTAATTGCTTCCTTTGTCCCCAGTTTGGTTGAATTGTGTCAAATTCATCCTCATTTTTAAAAAAGTTTCATTGTCGTCCTCACGTGGTGTAAAAGTGTCAATTGAATCCAAACATTGAAAAAATTTGTGTCAATTTAGTCATCTCCGTTAAATACACACTAACTCCGTTAAGTGTCTGATTATTTGGCAGTAGAGAAGTAAAACGTGGCAACTGAGTCACAGTAGTGGTAATGACGTGGCAATGATATATTTGAGAACATGGAAATAGGTTATTGAATTGGGGAAATTAAAATCAGAATTCATTTAGGGTATTTGTATTTGTGAACGAAAAATAATTAGGGCATTTGAGATATTTGATATAGAGTGTTTCTGAGTTTTGAAAGCAGAACGCGTTTGGTGATTTGGAAGCGTTTGGTGATTTCGAAGTGCGAAGTGGGTTCCATTCGAAGGTCCATTGGAAGGTACGTCTACATTGCTTTCGTTGGGTTTATGGTTGCTTTGGTGTGTGTGTTTGCTTCGTGTGTGTGTTTGCTTTTGTTGTGGTCCCCCATAAACTATTATCTCTGTTTGTTGTTGTCCCCCATTATGGGTGTTGTGTGTGGTCCCCCATTGTAGGTTAAAGTCAATCTTTATGCTGTGTTTAGGGTTCAGTACAAATTTGTTTTAATTGTTTATGGTCTGTTTAAAGTGCTTTGTGGAAGTGTTGTACCCTGATGGGTTGACAGTCGTATCCTGATATGTAAATGTAGTGTTATTTTGGTCAATTAAATGCAGTGTTATTTGGGTAAAGTTAGACTGACATGATTTTTTATATTAGTGTACGATGCCTAACTGTGATGTCGAAGTGGTCTTTCACCATGGGGGCAAATTTGTGAATGATGGGTCATTTAAATATGAGAATGGTCAAACATCTACTTTAAAAATTGACCCAGATAGATGGAGCTACTTTGAAATTATGTCCATTTTGAAGGAGATGGGCTATATTAATGTTAAAGAGTTGTGGTATTCAGTGGGTGGTGGTACTGTGTTAGAAGGAAGGTTAGAACTATTATCTGATGACAAGGGTGCATGTCATCTGGTCAACCTTGCCATTTTGAATGGTCAATCTCACCTGTATGTTGTACACATGGTGTCAGATCCTGAGTACGTTCATATGTTGGGGGAGGGTGACAGTGATAATCGTGTAGAGGTAGAGTGTGAGGAAGAGTGTGAGAAGGCTGTTTTGGGGAAGGGTGTACAGGCTGACAATGGTAATTGTGTGGAGGCAGAGGCTGAGGGAGACACTGATGGGGCTGTTTTGGGGGAGGGTGTAGAGGCTGACAATGATAACATTGTGGAGGCAGAGGTTGTGGGAGAGGATGTTGGGGCTGGTTTGGGGGAGGGTGTAGAGGCTGTTAATGATAACTTTGTGGAGGCAGAGGCTGAGGGAGAGGATGTTGGGGCCGTTTTGGGGGAGGGTGTAGAGGCTGACAGTGATAACTTTGTGGATGCAGAGGCTGAGGGAGAGGATGTTGGGGCTGTTTTGGGGGAGGGTGTAGAGGCTGACAGTGATAATTTTGTGGAGGCAGAGGCTGAGAGAGAGGATGGGGGACATGATGACTACGATGTTAGAAGTTGGAATGGAGATGAAGAGGATGTGTTGAGTGAAGATGATTTCTGTAACCGTAGTGAGGAAGTTGAAGTGGGTGGACCAAGTGGGAAGTGTCCTCCATTACAGCATGTACATGACAGAGGTTTATCTGACAATTCTTGGGAATCTGAAAGTTTAGACAGCCTTGTATTAAGTGATTCATCAAATGATGATAGAGACCGTTATGGAAATTTTGGCATTTTTTCACTGCCCAAAAGTATGGAACACTATAACTGGGAAGTGGGGACATTCTTCAGTGAAAAAAAAGATTTCACAGAAGGAATAAGACAAGGTGGAACACGTAAGAGATGTGGCATATGTAGAGAGCTTGGACATAAAAGAAATAATTGTCCACAAGCTGCCCAAGCTGCTCCAAGAACTCCAAATGCAACTCAATCCAGTCAAATTACTCAATGCGAGGTTGAACAATCCCAACAAAGTCACCCATCAACAACAGCACCTCAGATAACTTCAACACCAGCTGACCCAACTGCCACAGCACCTTCAAACTGATTTAGAAAGTCATTAGCTATTATTAATATGTATTTTGGTACTTTGTTTCGGCTAGCACCTTTTTTTGGATACAAACTTCAATATGTATTGTGTGCTGATGTATTATTTGATGAAGCAAAGTATTGTCTGTTCAATGAATATGATGTCCAGTTTGAAGCACAGTTTCTGATGTTATATTCAATGTGCCGTTTGAAGCACAGTTTCTGATGAATCTTATATTATTTATTAGTTATTTTCATTTCAAGATAAATGACAACTGCAATATTGTTTGTACTGCATCAAATTTGAATTCAGCTGCATGTCGGATCAAAACTTTCTGCATGTCGGATCAAAACTGGCAGATGAGTTAGTTTCTGCGCGACTTAGAAGGAAATTGGACGCTCGTCGCTCAGGACGCTCGTGGCCAGGACGCTAATCGCCCAACACGCTCGTCACATAGCAAGGGCACGCTTGGTTCATCGCAAGTGGACGCTCGTCGCTCCCTACACGCATAAGAGGACGCTCGTCCAGAGAATATGAAATGGACGCTCGTCAAGACGCTCATCCAGAGAACATCAAGTGGACGCTCGTCAAGACGCTCATCCAGAGAACATGAAGTGGACGCTCGTCGCCCAGGACGCTCGTCGCCAGGACACTCGTCACATAGCTAGCGCACGCTCGGTTCATAACAAGCGGACGCTCGTCGCCCCCTGCGCGCACAAGGGGACGCTCGTCCAAAGAATATGAAGTCAACGCTCATTCCAAGTTCATTATTCGCATTGGAAAAAAAATTACTGTTCAAATGGTGATTAAGCCTCTGTTTTTACTGATTTCTACTGTCCAATTCTCTTAAGTAAGATTCGGTTCGGTATGTAATCAAGCAATGCGATAGCTTTGGACAATCATAATGAATTTATCACAAGTTTTCAAATTACGTAAAGAAAAAGCATTTTAACTGAATTCTGCTGTTATATTCAATGTGCATTCGAAGCTCTGATTTTATAGTCAACTTTCATTGAATCTTATATTATTTTCATTTGAAGATAAATGACAAGTGCAATATTGTTTCTACTGCAACTGATAACTGTGTACAGTAGCCATTAAATTGTTGCTGTCATCAAATTTGAATTTAGCTGTTAGGTTGTATTTGAAAGAACATCCACCTTCTTCAACAATATCACTGCAAATTAGCTATTGAAAGCAGAAATTGAGATTTTTCATTCATTTTCAACAACTGTCTAATACAACACATTGTCTAATACAAAATACTCATGGAATCTTAAACAAGATACAAACAAGGATGACATTAATAAACCCCATAAAACATAGCATCCATGTTAATTGCTTCTCCCATTTCTGAGAAACCATAGCAGATTTCTCCAGACTAATAATTTTCCTCCTTTGCCTAGCAATAATAGTATCCCTTTCATCCAAATTAGCTTCATTGCACCATTTAAAATAATTGCATCCTTGAAGTTCTTCGTTTCGAGTCCGCTGTTCAAAACATCCAACCACAAACATTTCATTACTCAAAAAATAAACTAATCACTAAAATGAAACTACAGCCATTGAACAAACCTTGTAATTAGGGCATCCCCAAAATTGTTTGCCTTCGTTCTTCACAGTTTTGGCCACTCTCAACACAACAACTTCCCCACAATGACATATGTTAGTTTGAACCAACCCTCTGGATGAAACGGCACGACAGCTCCCCCATGAGCAAGACGAACAACACTGATGATTCAATGACATTGCCACTTCCTAAGCCAACGAAAAAACGACACAACCTCACAACCAAGCTTTCTCACCCAACCCCAATCCACACAGTACCAACACTTCTTCAACCAACTCCAAACCGAAGAACAGCCATTTCTCAACAAACACCCAAAGAGGGAGGAAGAAGTACAGGGAGGAAGAAAAATAAACTCACCAAGCTTATGGGGGACCACAACAAAACCAAACACACACACGAAGCAAACACACACACCAAAGCAACCATAAACCCAACGAAAGCAATGTACACGTACCTTCGAATGGACCTTCGAATGGAACCCACTTCGCACTTCGAAATCACCAAACGCTTCCAAATCACCAAACGCGTTCTGCTTTCAAAAGCCCCAATTGCGATTTTCACCCTTCCAAAACTCAGAAACACTCTATATCAAATATCTCAAATGCCCTAATTATTTTTCGTTCACAAATACAAATACCCTAAATGAATTCTGATTTTAATTTCCCCAATTCAATAACCTATTTCCATGTTCTCAAATATATCATTGCCACGTCATTACCACTACTGTGACTCAGTTGCCACGTCTTACTTCTCTACTGCCAAATAATCAGACACTTAACGGAGTTAGTGTGTATTTAACGGAGATGACTAAATTGACACAAATTTTTTCAATGTTTGGATTCAATTGACACTTTTACACCACGTGAGGACGACAATGAAACTTTTTTAAAAATGAGAATGAATTTGACACAATTCAACCAAACTGGGGACAAAGGAAGCAATTAAACCTATATAAAATTATCCCAAAACTTACAAAATAAAAATGGGTTCTTCCCATTATTAAATTCATGTTTGAATACGTTTTCAATTCTTTAAATTTGAAATAAATTTGGTGGAAAATGAAAAGTGAAACTTAAATGCAAGAAAAAAGTAAAAGGAAATGAGAAAAAATATTTAATTTGTATTAAGATTTTTTCTTTATTTTTTCCTTGATTAAATACAAAAATACATTATTATGATGGTGGTTTTGCTCTATTTCAGATCAAATGTTTCTCGGATTTTAACTGTAACACCGTCCAGCTTCTTTTAAAATGCATATATGATGCCGTTCCCTTTAGTCATTTACATCAAGAAAGTTAATATGGAAATATTATTGAATATTATAATGTTAAAGTGAACTTTTTTTCAAATCAATGTCTTTTTAAACCAAAACGTCGTGTCATTTATCGTCTTTTTCTTTATCAATTTATGATTTACTATTTGATGGAATAAGTATTATATTTCTATTGGATACAAACAAAGAAGTTGGACATGAGTTTATATATACATAGATACTTCCATTAGTAAGAGGTCTTTTAGAATGGTACCAAAAGCATATTCTCGAGAGCTTGGCCCAAAGCGGACAATATCTTAGTGACAGGTTCAAATGAGTACGTCTCTCCATGATCAGATGAGCTAGATAAGTGTTCAAAATCAACTTCTTTTTTCTTCTTTAGATTCTAACTAGAAGGAGGTATTAACAATTTAGATATTTAAATTTGGAATTCTAGTTATGTAATTAAGTTTTTTAAATAGATTTTTACAAGTATGATTATAAAGATATGTACACGATGTTAGAAAATCATGATATAATTATAAAAGTCTAAAGTAGAATATATATATATATATATATATATATATATATATATATATATATATATATATATATATATAATAACATTTGAAGTTTAATCAGTCTTTTAAACTTAGTATAATTATATTTAATATATAGTGTAATGAGATTTGTGTTTTTCACTTAGTCACTTAAGTGATCAGTTAGTACTTAAGTGATAATTAAGTTGTGAATTATTATCATATGGGTCACTCAATGTAAAACTTATTTGTTTTATATGATGGAAAAACATTGATTTAGCATATGTATATATTTGAAAAAAAAAAACATGTAAAATCGATATAAAATCGGCACATTCATTTTCTTTTACTATGCCAAAAATATTGCTCAAATACTAATACGGATGTTTAAACAGCAAAAAAACGTTAATCTAATTTATGGTTTGGGGTTTTAGAGAAATATCAAGACTCGTCTAAAACAAATTTAACACTAGCGAAATTAAATTTAAATGAATTAACGTCAAAAGAGAGAATTGGTTTCACCTCTCTCGTTTAAGAATCTTTTTCTTACTTAAATGACCAACTTTAAAGACCAGAAAATCTATCTTAACTCTCCATTATGTTAAACATTACTTTTTTCACTTAAATAATTTGTTAATGTAGGTTAAGACAAAATCGTCTATGTAATTAAATATTATTATATTTTGAAGTTTAACCAAATAACATTAAATAAAATAATAATATGAAAATAACATAGGATGAAAATACAAATACTTAGAATCAAAATTTTCAATACAGTAAATTTTAGAAAAAAAAAAACTCAAGATTTTAGGAAATAGAAAAACAACTAAGCCAAACATCCAGACGCAATGCTAAACGACTATCAAGTTAGAAATGTCTAAGAGAGTTAAAGCTAAAAGACTAAAACTTATCATACCTAAAGAGTATTTAGTTTAGCTCTCGAGAAAACAAAACAATGTCAAGACGATGTTATTGACAAAACACACTAAAAAAGACTAAAACTTAAAACACAAACAAAGCTAAACATTGTCTGTCTATAAAGATAGAATAACAAGAAGCGTTTACTCTGCCTAAAGGACACCATGAGCTTCTTCAGACGTCCTTAATCAACGCTTGGTATCTTTGGAAGAAAAACTTAATTGTCAAACGCTACCTCAACGGTAGAAAATAAAAAACACTTTGTTGTTCTGAGCAAACATTAAATGACATTAAATGCTCAACGTTCAAAAACAATGAAAGCGATAAGAGAAAACATATTTGTTGCATGTACAATCCTACTCTATTATTTGCATATGAGCTATTCTACACATATCCACAAACTTCAAATCAAATTATCAGAAGTGGAAGTTAGAGACAAAAGAGATATTAACAAAATGTTCTTCACTTGAATTCATGTCTAGAACATACAACCTACTTCAAGCAAATGATTGAAAAAACATGCTTGCTTTGACAAGTTAACTTTATCCAACGACTGTTGTACATGATGAAGAAGAAAGCACAAGAATCAAGGCCAAAAGCTTAGTCTAACATACATTTACCCAAAAGCCTATAAATATAAGAGCTTTCAAATGAAGAATAAAGATGATAGCATACAATGAAATATTCATCCTGAGAAACATGCGAAAGAAAAGAAAAGAAAGAGCTAAAAAAAATACATATGAGCAAAAAAAGAGAACAAGAGAAAGGAAAAAAAAGAAATATTATCGAGCTTCATTGTCATATTGCTTACTGTTTGTAAGAAAGAGAGAAAGAGAAAAGAAAGAAACACTTGTGAGTGTTTAGACTACATTATATTGTAATTAAATCCTCATTACGAGAGTAATAGTCTGAACGACTTGTAAGCAATCTTTGATTGCAATTCTAAAGAGAATTAAAACACTTGTTGAACTTAGTTGAGTTAAAGAAATCTAGCAAGGTTGCTTAATACCAGGAGTGATGTGAATACTCCTCCAAGTCTAGGGTAACATGTGGTTATTCGCTGACTTTGGAGACTAGGAGTGGTGAGAATACTCATCCAAATCTAGGATAACAAGAGGTTACTCACTAATTGTGGAAAGCAGGAGTGGTGCAAATACTCAGTGTAATCTTGTGAAGATTATAATGGAACCCTCTATAAAGGAAACTGGACGTAGCTTAGTTGAAGTGAACCAATATAAAAATATCTGTGCAATTATTTCTCCTCTTGCCTAAACGCTTCTCTTAACCTGTAGTTGAGTTTTTATTTCTAAACTCAAGAACCTTCCAAGCTAAACGATTAATATTAAACAAAGGAAGTTCTTATAAACTCCACAGTGTACATTATGAATAGCACGACGAAAGCACTTCTTGATATAATCTTTTATAAGGTAGAACGTCTAAGCATTTAAAAGAAAATCATAAAATTCTACAATGTGCTCTATCAGAAGGGTTGCAAAAAAGAATTTTTTCTTTAACACTATTCAACCCTCTACGTGTTTGGCGTGGAATTCTCCATCATCCTTTACGCTGTATTCACATAAATAGAATGTATTGTTTATGCATTTTTGCAAGCGAAGAAATAAAGTGAATTTTGTGCTCGTTTGAAAAAAAAATGCAAAGAACGATTTAAAGGGATTTGCGGGATGAATTATTTTTCAATCACCTGTGAATGTGGTGAGATTTGGAGGGATCGAATTTAAAAAGTCTGCATTATCCCTCTATCTGGATATAATTCCACTTGCATACGTTAATATATGTGTTGAGTGTAGACAAAGAGAAAGCTAAGGTGAGGTAAGTATGACAGTAGTGTTGTTTAGGCAAGTATTTGTTGCTTTTTACGTTGCAGGGTTGGTGGTATATGAAGATAAGGTTGATGACCATATAAAGATGAAGAAGAAAGTGGTTGATAAAGAACACGAATGTTTGAAGCTGAAGAAAATGAAGAACATGAAACCATATTTGGTTCCAAGGAACTCGTATTCGGTTCCAGCCATATGAAGTCGTATGAACCACAACTGATAACCCCAATGAATTGCGATGCCACTTACTTATCTGTAAGCCAAGTTGCCAAAATTATGGATAGCTTTATTGTAGTTGGGTGTGGAAATTAATGTGAGGATAGGGGAGCCAAGAAAAAAAAGGGGTTTAGCATACTTCATTTTCCATTTTCCAACACTACAAAAAAGAAGGGCATTACCGAAGGCCAGAAGCCCTCGGAAAAAGCCCAAAACCGTCGGTAAAAGGTAATTACCGAAGGCTTATCGACGGCCAAAAAGCCCTCGGTAAATCCCTTGTCGCTAAAATTACCGAGGGCTTTTGCCCTTCGGTAATTACCGAAGGGCAAAAGCCTTCGGTAAGCCTTCGGTAATTACCGAAGGGCAAAAGCCTTCGGTAAGCCTTCGGTGATTACCGAAGGGCAAAAGCCTTCGGTAAGCCTTCGGTACGTTCCTCCTTTTATTTCAAATCTTTGGTACTGTTTCAGCCATTACATACATATATACTGCACACTTATTAAGCACAAAACTGCATAGAAACAAAAATACCAGGAACAGGGGCAAGCATTAAAGAATGTACACTACCATATTCTTCCAGAACATGATGTCTAAATATACAAAAAGAAAGCAAAATGAAATTAACTTATTATTAGAGCTTTAAAATAGATACCAGCTTTTTTTTTTACATAACAAGCAAGAGCAGGTTCCAAGACATCTGCAACAATCAGTGAATACAACTAAGTACTGGTTCGAGGAAGTTGAAAATCTAGAGCAGCAATCTAACAATAGCAACAGTAATAGCAGTAACATCGTGCATAGCATTGTTCTGTTTGGTGAGTTTTCAATTCCCAGAGAAATCACTCTCACAAAAGGTAGCCTCATTAGCAGCATCATTGGCTCCATCTTCAGCAAACTTGGGGTCTCCTTTCTGCAGAGCCTCGGTGGCTTGTGGAACATCAACTATCAACATTGCTTTGTATTTACTGGCACAAGAACTCAAGGCTCTTCTTTGCTTAGGTCCTGCTCCCTTCCCCTGCAAGTCATGGAGGAATTGAAGCTCACGGTTTTAGAGCTTTCATGTTGAAGAATGAAGAATGAAGTGTGAATTTTATAATGAGGAGCTGGAATAAAGGTGGGAATAAAGGTGGGAATAAAGGTGTGAATTTTAGGGCCCATGAAGAAGCATTTTGGAAAAGCATTCAGAAAGATGGAATAAAGGTGGGAACCACCAAATTCTCTTGGCTGGAACGTGAATCTTGAAGCCATCAAAATGAAGAGCTGCACATAATTTAATTAAAGTGGCATCCAGCTCATACTCCACGGCTTGCATTCAACACTTGCAACTCATTTCAATTAACAAGTGAAGATATTTAGCTACAACAAGAGCTCACGAGGCACACCACGTTGAAGGGAGTGGAGCTGCACGGTGTAAGGAAAAGACATGGGAAAAGCACTCACGGTGCAGTAAAAGAAGCCACAACAACATGAAGAAGAAGCACACAACAGCTTGAAATTTCCAGTTAAGCATCCAACAATCTATTTATTCAAATATCCTCAACGACCAAGATCCAACAAATGTTGGCACCTCCAGAAACTCTAAGACGTCTTAATTCACATCAAACAACCCAATAATTCAGAAAAAACATCATCACATCTTAATCTACTTCAATCACAATCAACACAAATTAAGCATAGAAAGACCAAGATTTAAATGTCCTTATCTATATTTCTCAAAGAATTTGATACCCTGAGTTTATTTATGCAAACTTTATAATTCTGCCATTATTATAGAAAGCAAACAAGAGATCAGCTAAGTGTTAATTAAGTACCTGTGGTGAAGATGGCAGAGTGGGCCATGCGGGGAAGGAGTGTCTTCGCAGTCAGATGCGGCAGAGGAAGACGGCGTGGTCGTGATGGTCGTGGTCTTGGGGAGGGTTCTTCCAGTTTCCCTTGCGGCGGAGCCAGGCTTCATCACGGTAGGCGTCCGGCAACCATGGACTGCAGGAGCGACGGTGCGGACTGCAGGAGCAGTGGGCGCTGGAGCAAAATCCCAGGAGCGGCGGTGCGGACTGCAGGAGCGGTGGGCGCTGGAGAAAAATCCCAGGAGCGGCGGTGCGGACTGCAGGAGCGGTGGGCGCTCCCAAGAGCGGCGGTGCAGACTGCGGTAGGCGTCCGTCGACCATGGACGTCCGGTTCCAGTGAATGGAAGAGGGAAATCCCAGGAAGGGCAGCGATGGCGCGGGGACGGGAGTGAAAATTTGGGAGAAGCTTTCCCAAAAAGCATTTAGGAAAACGGAGGAGGGAAATCCCAAATTCAGATTTTATTATGTGAATGCATATACCGACGGCCAAAAGCCTTCGGTATTGTCATTTTTACCGAGGGGTAAGAGACCTTCGGTAATAATCCTTCGGTAATAAATGAATTTGTAGTAGTGCAAACAGTAACACATCTATGTTTGATAAGATTTGTTTTGAAGCATATAATTATTAAATGAATAAACTATAATGTTTATGTTATTACATTTGAATAAAATTATTTCATTTTACTAAATTACAATTTTTAACATTTTTTTAAAAAATTAATAATTAATTTTAATTTTTTCTCTCTTTATAAACACTTTTACAATTAAATATACCATTAAAAATTATCATTTTATATTACTTTAATAACTAGAGACATTTTGGTAATCTTCAATTTTATCAATTAAATAATTATTTTTTATCTATCACATCGGTCAAATCTTACCATAATTCTCACAAACTTTACTTTCAAATTCACTCTCACTCATCTCCAAATCCACTCAAATAAACAACAATTAATTCACCCTCAAATTTCCTTAAATTCATTCACTCACTCTCACCCAAATCTTTCCTTCAAAGTAAATACAACCTTATAGTCACAGACATTAGTTTAATTGACTGCAAATGGAAAATATTTCCTCTCAAAACAAACATTCATTAGTGTCGGAACCGGAATCGCGACGGGACGACGATCCAAAAAAAGACGGGTTTTGAAAAAGAGATTTTGGAGTCGCCACCATAGTTTATTTTAGAAAACTATGGAAAAACCATAAAATGATAAGGCATGGTCTGCGAAAACCGGATTTTGGGTTCGGGAGTCGGTTACGCGTAGGGAAGGTATTAGAACCCTACAGCGCCTGCCCAAAGGCAGTACCTTTAACTAAATACGCGAATGTGATGTGCTTTTCAAAATGTTTAACTATCCCCTAAAATAAAACTCTAAAGAAACAAAATATATTTTTTTAGTTTTTTGGGCCCGACAAGTATTGACCTTGCTCCTACGTATTCTCATTCAAAATGAGAAATCAGCGTTACGTAGTTCTTTTGGAGCTATTTGGGAAATTTGTTTGGAAATTGTTTGAAAATTTGTTTTGAATGAATTTGGATAATTTTGGATTTTTGGGGAAGGTGAACCTGACAAGGACTAGCCTTGCTCCTATGTATCTCCACTCTTGATGGAGAGTCAAGGATCACGTAGTTCTGGCCTAAAAGATTGTTTTTGTTGTTTGAAAATGTGGATGTTTTTAATTTTTGAACATTTTATGGTTTTTTTAATATTTTCGAGAAAAAAGAAGGTAATGAGTACTAGGCCGACACGGACGGTCACACAAGCACTCATACCATTATTTAAATTTTTTGATATTGAGGATATTAAGTACTAGGCTGATGCGGACGATCGCACGAGCACCCATATCCTCATTTAATTATTTAAATAAGAGAGACAGGTATTGAACACTACGACGATGCGGACGATCACACGAGTGTTCAACCTTTAAAACATATTTTGTTATTTTTATTAAAAGAAAGAGAAAAAGGTTTTTAGCACAAGGACGACGCGAGCGGTCACACGTGTGCTTAACCTTTAAAACATATTTTTGTTATTTTTTATAAGAAAGAAGAAAAGGTTTTCTGGCACAAGGACGACGCGAGCGGTCACACGTGTGCTTAACCTTTAAAACATATTTTTGTAATTTTTATTTAAGAAAGAAGAAAAGATTTTTAGCACAAGAACGACGCGAGCAGTCACACGTGTGCTTAACCTTTAAAACATATTTTTGTAATTTTTATAAGAAAGAAGAAAAGGTTTTTTAGCACAAGGACGACGCGAGCGGTCACACGTGTGCTTAACCTTTAAAACATATTTTTGTAATTTTTATTTAAGAAAGAAGAAAAGGTTTTTAGCACAAGGACGACGTGAGCGGTCACACGTGTGCTTAACCTTTAAAACATTATTTTTGTTATTATTTTTTTTGTATCTATTTTCTCCTCTCTTTTTTTGTGTTTAGAGTGCAGCAAATAAACAAGTCCAATAAATAAATTAAAAAAACAAGATATAGGGGTGGGGGTTATCGTACAAGGGGTTACATATAATAAAACCTAATAGTCAAACAAATAATAAAAGCATAAAAATAAAATAAAAGCAAGAGAACATCTCAATAAGAATTGGGGTGCAGAGATAAAAACCAGAGGTGCGGAGTAAAATTGAGGCTCTTTAGTTTGGGCAAAAACCCTTTTTCTCCAACTTTGTATCTGTCAAGGGTGTAAGGATGAAATTGGAGGTGCATCCCGAAATAGTGTGCTCAGGCCCAATTCTTTTTTTATTTTTGTTTGCAAAAACAGAATGGGCTTAAGCCCGAACGGAATGAGGGTGTGAATGGAGTTGCGCGTGTGGCAGGAAGAGAGGATGCGGCCCAATAGCTAGGTCCAAAGCCCTCTGGAATGTTACCTTTTTCTTCAAAACTCTCTGTAATAATCGATTATCACACATGATAATCCATTATTTCAGTATGGTCACTTTTGCACGATTTTTTTTCTGGAATAATCGATTATCAGGTATTAAAAATTTAAATTTTGTTGGACGTCCTATATGCAAGTGAGGTTTCTTTTGTTTTCTTATTTTCCATTTCTTATGGATGGAAATGTAATAATAAGGTAAATCTTTTTCAGTAATATCAATGGAATTTTATGAAGTTTTATGCATGAAGCTATGTATGTTTGTAAGTATAGTTTGAAAAGAGTTTCTAATGTGAATTTCTTAATGGTTGTCTCAAGTAGTGTATGTGTTATTGTAAGAGCTCAGTTTTGGGGGTTATCCTGAGGGTTATCCTAACATTCTAATGATCATTCGTTCTCAAGTAGAGAGGGGGTCATGTGGTGAGAGTAACAGGAGGTCCTAGTTTTGGAACCTTTACCTTGGACAAAGGTTGTTTTAACGAACCAATCTTGTGTGGTAGCTTAGAGTGGGCCACCTGTTCCACCACAAAAAGTGTACGAGCTGCCATAGCTCGACAATAACGAATGTATCCAAATATTTGAGTCTAGATGTTATAATATGTTTAGGTGTTGTGCTTAATTTTCAAAGTGAAATATAATATATGATAGTTTTGTAAATTCCATGCTTTATTCTTTTGATATTAGTTTGCCCTTGTTGGTTTTGTCTGTTTGTGTGTTTGTTTTCTTTTTTTGCAATAATCACCTTAATGGATTGAGCTTAGGGATATGTCAGGAGTGAGTAGGTGGTAAGAATCGGAGAAACTAAGGTGTAGAATATGAAGTTTGGTTTCAGTTTTCTTAAACAAGGTATAGAAAATTATTACGTTTTTGGTTAAGCGTAAAAGAATATATGAGATATTACAATTGACAATAAAAGTATTCATTATTTTCATAAAAATATAACTTTGAGATAATTGTTTCATCATTTTAAAAAAATAATCAAGTACTATTGAATTTACTTTTAATTATAATATATTTTAAAATCATCCTTAAATAATTAATCAATGAAGACAAATTACAGTATAATAGAGTCATAATTTTAATAACTAAGTAACTCATAATGTTTTATATAATGATGTTTTGTGGAAACATATTAAACGTGCTTAAAAAAAGTGATGATCTTTAATAAAGCAACACTAATTAACACACACTCATGAAGAGGTTTTCGAAAAGATCAAATAAAAATGTTGATAAACATGACTCACTCCATAGGTGATAACCACTTCACTTTTTGCATAAGTTAGGTTTCACTCTTATCTTGTATTGTTTGATTATTATTTATTTTTTAAATTTATATAAGTGATGATAAACATATGCCAAATTTCTTACTTGCTTCCTTATCATTTTCTTTTGGAATTAAGTATATACTATTGTAGTGATAGACTTAACACCAACTAAGTTGCCTAGCCCATGCAAATTCCTTTTCTTCCTTCGATCATTTCAAAAACATTACATTGTTTTCTAACTTGGATAATTTATCATTTAATTATTTATCCTTTTCAATCGAATGTGTCATGCATGTTTCTCCACTATGCTGTCTGATGATATCATAGAAATAGTAAAAAGAAAAGTACTGTAAAAGGCTGGTTTTATTTACACTTTGGATCCATCAAAGAAGGAAGGAGTGATACAAGAAGAACACGAGATGTTTTTAGTAATCTTTTTAATGTCATAAATATTTTTGAAAGAAAAAAAAATTCATACAAGTTCTTAACTTTAAAAAAATGAATTCATAGAAAAAATAAATATAAGGCTTATACAAAAATCTAATTCATCTTTATTTTCCTCTTAAATATAAATTTTCACTAATTTATTTATTGAAAATAAATAAAAGGTAAAAAAGTTAATGGATTTAAAAAAAAAATCCCCCTTTCATATAGGTGAATTTGGATAAAAAAATTAATTATTGTAAATTAGATTATGTTAGACATTACTATAAACTTTGATATCTCAATTATATTCACATTCTAAAGTTGATCAATCATTTTTTATCACATTATTAAAATAAAAGAAAAAAAATACAAAATATAAAAAACTATACTATGCTTATGATAAAAAATTATACAACACTATAAATAAATTATATCTATTATAAAATACATAAAAAAATATTAAATTATACTTATGAATTAAAGCTAAATTAAAGTATTAATATACGAGTAATGTTTGTTACGTAACTTTGTTTGAGCCATAGTAAATAAAACATGCACCAAAAAAAGTGCCATTATATATTCAAAGAAATTTAATTTTGTTATTTTAATTTGAAGATAAATTTAATTGATAAATATATGTCTGAATAATTTTTTAATGGCAAATTCTTTATAATTTAAATTTAATTTAGAAATTTGTTTTAATTAATAAAATGAGAAATTGTAATTATTGATTTAAAAATAAAAGTTAAGATATAAATATTTACATTATTTATTCAGTTATATGTGTGAATTTTAATTATATAATTTTATTTTATTTTCTAAAGTGAATTTTTATGAAGTCGAGTTGGATCTTATTAACTCATTTTCAACCTTAGTTGAAGATTTTACACATAATTAACCTAAAGTATTTGTTATTTGTGTTACATCTAGAGAGTATAGTATATGGTACTATTTCAAACTTTAGAAATACAAAGTTCCATTTTTTTATCTCAAACTTTCTTTATTCATCTTGTTGCACTATATATTTTTTTCTTGTTAATTTTTATCATTATGTGAGTTGCCGTATTGAAAATGTGCAAGGCTTTGGAAGAGTGGCTCAATATCCAACATCGTGATAAAGAAAAGACATGACAAAAAGCCCAAGACTCGACAAAAAGATAAGTGAAGGAAGTTGCTATTAACACCGGTTAATTATATTCAAACTCCTTGGGAATTCATTTTTATAATTATTTATAATCATTATTTTGATGCACACATTTCATTGTCAACTTTATTTTTATTAATGTAAATAATTTTATTGTTTTAAATTCAATAACTACCTACTTATAATAAAATTATAAAAATATTCATTTTATATTTTGTATACATTCACAGGATAAAAGTGGAGACATATACATCAATATTATCTCACGAATTAATTTTTAGAATTTTCAATATAATTCTGTAAGACCCATAAAAAAAAAAATTATATATATATATATATATATATATATATTTATAGTAGTAAATTTTAGTATTTTATTAGTAATAATAATTTTAATGGATAGAAAATTGTAAATTTTGGATATAAAATTATAGTAATTTTAGAAGGAGAGGTTCAAATTTTTGGTAACTTATTTAGTAAAATTTTTTAAATGGAATAGTAAAAAGTAAATAGTAAATAGTAAAAAGTAAATAGTAAAAATAAATTTTCAGCATTTAAGATTCCTTAGCATGGAAGAAAGTAGTAGGTAGAAATTAGGATCAGATTTGGTGAGAAAATGATTGAAATATTATTTTTAAATAATATTAAAATAATAAATAATATTAAAATATTAATGAATAGTAAATTTTTTTTACTATAAATAGCCATGGGAGGGAAGGGTATTTTGCACCAAGAAAAGAGGAATCAAGTGAGAGCTTGAGAAATAGAGAAGAAAGAGTTAGGGAGAAATTTTTAGTTGCAAGAAGAGTAGAGGTTCTGAAGGGTTTCGGGGAAACAAATTCGGAGCAGGAGATTAAGTCTGGAATAGAGGTAGGGGAGCTAATCCTTCTTGTTTATGATTTTTTTATCCATGTTATGATAATGAATATGAGTTATGAGTATGTTAAAATTTTGGTAATGGTAGTTATCTATTCACTTATATAAATTTAGTTTTCATTATTATAATTTCTTATTTTCGAGTTACTGTTGTGAAAATTTTCTATTAATTGTTTTCACCGTTGGATTTAGCTAAAATTTTAGTATGTGAATCCTAAGACCTATTACTAAACTTTGACTGTTCGGATTTGAAAATAGAAGTCTGTACTTGGAGAAATAAATACTGCAAGTTTGAGTAAATTAGTCACCCTATAGTTCTGTTACTAAGTTGTCTCGGTAAAAATATAGATTTTGACCTATTTAACCGTTAGATCAACCTCAAAATTTGATATATGATTCTTAGGACATATTAATACAATTTGACCGATCGGATTTGTAATTGAAGGTCTATGTTTAGAGAAAGAAATTTCGAAAGTGTGAAACAATCGGATGAACACTGTATTGTTGTTCTTAAGCTATCATGGTACAAATTTCATATATATTTCATCTACCGTTAGATTGAGCCCAAAATTTAGTATGTAATTCATAAGACATATTAAGTCATTTTGACCGTTCAGATTTGTAATTAATTGTCTGTGATTAGGGAAATTAGTTTCGCATTTTGAGTATAACCGAAAACCACTTAAAATTCTGCACTTGAGTTACCTCGGTAAAACCTCAATATCTATCTAGTTAACCGTTGGATCAACCTGAAATTTTAATATGTAGTTTATAACAAATAGTGAATTATTGTGACCAATCAGATTTGAAATCGGAGTTACAGATTTAGAGATATTAATTTCGTATCTTCTCAGGGATCTTAATATTGCTTAATTTCTATTTTTTGATATCTATATTAAATTTCGGTGTTAATATTATATGCTGTTGTTTTAAATCTGTAAATAAGAAATTTGTTAAAAATTAGTTGAGGAACGCTTTGGCTAAGGAAAGATTTGGTACTTAAGTTGTCCATTGTGACGCACCTCTCTTTCCTGGAAGTCTACTCGACAAGTTTTTAACTTAAATCCTATTGAACAGATTTTGTACTGTTAAATTATTATGCAATATATGTTGTTGGAATGAAAATGTTTGATTAATTCATGTTATTGTGGTAGATATGAAATTATGAATTATAATTGTGATTTATGCGATAATTGTATTTTATTATACTGCATTTGAATTTATGCATCTGAACATGTTATGAGTAGTATGGGGAGATTTTGTAGGGGTATAATGTGAGTTGAGGAATATTAGTATGGTATGAGTCTTGTGGAGAGATTAAGTAAATGTTATGGTATTTGTGTATATGTTGATGTTGAGGGTCCCGTAGTTGGAGGTTATCCTGATACTCTAATAATCATCTATTCTCAAGTAGAGAGGGATGAATTATGTGGTGAGAGGAGCAGGAGGTCCTGGTCTATGTGCCGGTTTTGGACATAGTGAGGGGATTAACCTTGTGAATGGTATGAAGTATTTTGAAAGTGTATTTGTATATAAAAAAAAAAAAGAGAGAAAGAAAAAAAAAAGAAGAAGTAGAAGTCATTACAAGTGCATAACCTCCCGTGACCGCTCATCAACTTATCATCCGGATGAGTGTCTATTGGGTATTGTGGTGTCTATTGGGTATTGTGAGACGAGTGTCTAATAGGAATTGTGGTATGAGAGTGTCGAACATAATTATTATATGATGTTTATATCAAGGTAATTATATATGTTTTATAAATGATTTGTTGCATGTTAGCTCACCCTACTTGTTTGTGTTTGTTTTGTTTGGGTATGTGCGATGATCGTATAATTCGTTATACGGGAGCAGATGAAGGAATGTCGTCTGAAACAATACCAAGGAAGAAAGAGATCGAAGAATAAGTTAGAAGAATTCAAGTTATATTTAGGAGTTTATAGTTGAAATCTGAGTTTAAAATATATCAACTGTGAATTTTTAAGTGTGAGATTACGGGATGTTACCGTAAATGTAATGTTACAATATATAAATTATGAATTATCCAATGTGGGATATTGGAATGTTACATTAATGGTATCAGAGCAGTTCGTCCTTAGGATGACCTCTGTGTTGTGGGTCTTCCGTGTCTTCTCTGTGAAGAATTGAGTCTAAATGGTATAATTTACCATTTCCTCTAAATCTAGATAGTAGAGTATTGTGTCTAACTACCATGACTTTTACCATAGATGATTTTCCTTTCTTAATTCTGAGGGTTTGAGGAAATATATTAGAATTAGTTAAAGCCTTGATAGGGAGATATAATACTAGAGTTTAAGTTTCAAAGGATGAGTGAAGATGTTGGTGTTTAGAAGTAAATTTTTAGAAGTTTCTAGAACAAAATTAATAGATGAGATATCTTACGTTTCACAAAAAGGAGTTGAGTTCAAAGGCTAGATTAAGAAAAGCTTTGGATAAGCATGAATGTGGCAAGATTTGAGAAATCAGTTTGGTTTAGTATATCAGTAACGTTAGAAGTCAGAAGAGAAGGAAGTATTGATGAGAAACAGAGTGGCATTGTGTGAGATTGGTAACATGGATTGATGTATTAGTGATGATTGGAATCTGAAGAAAGAAATGGTGGAAGAATTAAAGATAAAGTTTAAAATAAAAAGGGATAGGAATACTGAAGTAGATTAAGAATAAATCAAATATTAGACAAAGAAGAGTAGATGAGAAAGTTTAATAGGAGGAGAAATCTATAAGTTAAGAGAACACGAGGTCTTTAGAGAAGAATGAAGTATTGGAAGGATTCTAAGCTAAATAGATTATTAAAAGGAGATGGTTAGATTTTTTTTTTTAGTAAATGTATTAGAGATAAGATTTGAGAATATATGATTTTGGTATGAGGAGTAGTGGAGAAAATCCAGGTACGAAAATTTTGGCTTTCGACTTATACAAATATTTGGTATTTTAATAGGATTAAAATGTCATGATTTATGGTTGTAAAATTTATTATAGTTAGTGGAGGTAGTGTAGGTTGAATTGACATTATTATGAACATGGCAAGATAAGGAAGAAGAAGAGTTTGGAAATGGATAAAAAGGAGGGTTGCAATACTAATGTGATTAGGGAATTCGGAATAATTAAGAAGTTGTAGATTGTGATTGGAGCAATTTCATCAGGTATAGTTATATGGTAGTATTCAAACCTCAATGGCGATGTAAAGGATGGGTAAAGATTTATATGTCGCACCTTGATCTCTATCCAGTGATGTGTGTGAGTGAACTTGTTTATACTTACTTTTAGTTCGCATAATATAAAAATTTGAGATTTGGTTAACACTAAATATCCTTGGGATATGGTTTTGATCTCGGGAAACCCATTATAATTGAGGTATGTTTAATGGTGGTTTTCATAGGGCTAAAAGTGTCAAGTAAAGGTGTTTTGAAGGTTTATGATTTTAATTTTTCATGAATATATTTCAAATTTGACGTGCTAGAAATTTGATGCACAAAATAAGTAGAGTAAATGAATTTACAAGGAAACTAGGAGATAAGGTGGAATAATCATAACTTTATTTTTATGTCCAATTTTTGAATTTTCGAGGACGAAAATTTTTTGTGTTGGGGAGAATGTAAGACCCATAAAAAAAAAATTATATATATATATATATATATATATATATATTTATAGTAGTAAATTTTAGTATTTTATTAGTAATAATAATTTTAATGGATAGAAAATTGTAAATTTTGGATATAAAATTATAGTAATTTTAGAAGGAGAGGTTCAAATTTTTGGTAACTTATTTAGTAAAATTTTTTAAATGGAATAGTAAAAAGTAAATAGTAAATAGTAAAAAGTAAATAGTAAAAATAAATTTTCAGCATTTAAGATTCCTTAGCATGGAAGAAAGTAGTAGGTAGAAATTAGGATCAGATTTGGTGAGAAAATGATTGAAATATTATTTTTAAATAATATTAAAATAATAAATAATATTAAAATATTAATGAATAGTAAATTTTTTTTACTATAAATAGCCATGGGAGGGAAGGGTATTTTGCACCAAGAAAAGAGGAATCAAGTGAGAGCTTGAGAAATAGAGAAGAAAGAGTTAGGGAGAAATTTTTAGTTGCAAGAAGAGTAGAGGTTCTGAAGGGTTTCGGGGAAACAAATTCGGAGCAGGAGATTAAGTCTGGAATAGAGGTAGGGGAGCTAATCCTTCTTGTTTATGATTTTTTTATCCATGTTATGATAATGAATATGAGTTATGAGTATGTTAAAATTTTGGTAATGGTAGTTATCTATTCACTTATATAAATTTAGTTTTCATTATTATAATTTCTTATTTTCGAGTTACTGTTGTGAAAATTTTCTATTAATTGTTTTCACCGTTGGATTTAGCTAAAATTTTAGTATGTGAATCCTAAGACCTATTACTAAACTTTGACTGTTCGGATTTGAAAATAGAAGTCTGTACTTGGAGAAATAAATACTGCAAGTTTGAGTAAATTAGTCACCCTATAGTTCTGTTACTAAGTTGTCTCGGTAAAAATATAGATTTTGACCTATTTAACCGTTAGATCAACCTCAAAATTTGATATATGATTCTTAGGACATATTAATACAATTTGACCGATCGGATTTGTAATTGAAGGTCTATGTTTAGAGAAAGAAATTTCGAAAGTGTGAAACAATCGGATGAACACTGTATTGTTGTTCTTAAGCTATCATGGTACAAATTTCATATATATTTCATCTACCGTTAGATTGAGCCCAAAATTTAGTATGTAATTCATAAGACATATTAAGTCATTTTGACCGTTCAGATTTGTAATTAATTGTCTGTGATTAGGGAAATTAGTTTCGCATTTTGAGTATAACCGAAAACCACTTAAAATTCTGCACTTGAGTTACCTCGGTAAAACCTCAATATCTATCTAGTTAACCGTTGGATCAACCTGAAATTTTAATATGTAGTTTATAACAAATAGTGAATTATTGTGACCAATCAGATTTGAAATCGGAGTTACAGATTTAGAGATATTAATTTCGTATCTTCTCAGGGATCTTAATATTGCTTAATTTCTATTTTTTGATATCTATATTAAATTTCGGTGTTAATATTATATGCTGTTGTTTTAAATCTGTAAATAAGAAATTTGTTAAAAATTAGTTGAGGAACGCTTTGGCTAAGGAAAGATTTGGTACTTAAGTTGTCCATTGTGACGCACCTCTCTTTCCTGGAAGTCTACTCGACAAGTTTTTAACTTAAATCCTATTGAACAGATTTTGTACTGTTAAATTATTATGCAATATATGTTGTTGGAATGAAAATGTTTGATTAATTCATGTTATTGTGGTAGATATGAAATTATGAATTATAATTGTGATTTATGCGATAATTGTATTTTATTATACTGCATTTGAATTTATGCATCTGAACATGTTATGAGTAGTATGGGGAGATTTTGTAGGGGTATAATGTGAGTTGAGGAATATTAGTATGGTATGAGTCTTGTGGAGAGATTAAGTAAATGTTATGGTATTTGTGTATATGTTGATGTTGAGGGTCCCGTAGTTGGAGGTTATCCTGATACTCTAATAATCATCTATTCTCAAGTAGAGAGGGATGAATTATGTGGTGAGAGGAGCAGGAGGTCCTGGTCTATGTGCCGGTTTTGGACATAGTGAGGGGATTAACCTTGTGAATGGTATGAAGTATTTTGAAAGTGTATTTGTATATAAAAAAAAAAAAGAGAGAAAGAAAAAAAAAAGAAGAAGTAGAAGTCATTACAAGTGCATAACCTCCCGTGACCGCTCATCAACTTATCATCCGGATGAGTGTCTATTGGGTATTGTGGTGTCTATTGGGTATTGTGAGACGAGTGTCTAATAGGAATTGTGGTATGAGAGTGTCGAACATAATTATTATATGATGTTTATATCAAGGTAATTATATATGTTTTATAAATGATTTGTTGCATGTTAGCTCACCCTACTTGTTTGTGTTTGTTTTGTTTGGGTATGTGCGATGATCGTATAATTCGTTATACGGGAGCAGATGAAGGAATGTCGTCTGAAACAATACCAAGGAAGAAAGAGATCGAAGAATAAGTTAGAAGAATTCAAGTTATATTTAGGAGTTTATAGTTGAAATCTGAGTTTAAAATATATCAACTGTGAATTTTTAAGTGTGAGATTACGGGATGTTACCGTAAATGTAATGTTACAATATATAAATTATGAATTATCCAATGTGGGATATTGGAATGTTACAAATTCTACATATTAAATTTTAATAGATCAAATATATATTTATAAGTATCTTTAAAAATAAAAATGTTTGTTTAAACAACTTTATTTGAATGTGTAAATATAAGACTCTTAAAAATCGAGTATAAGATGTGGTAAAGTGTTTTAAATAATAATACTTTATTATTTTATTTCAAAAAATATCAACCGAATAAATATAATTTTCTAATAAGAAGTTTCACTATCCAAGAAGCTTTATCTTTTTAAAACTTCATTCTTTAAAATTTGACTTAATAGCACTGATAGTCCCAATTTTTGTCAACTTTATTCAAAATGATCTCATTTTTTTAAATGTTCAATGTAGTCATAAATGTCGTAATTTGTGTTCAATTTAGTCGTTTTTGCAAACGCCGTTTAAATCGTTTACGACATATCACCAATCAGTTAATTACATGGCATTTACTGGCTAACGTGACTAAGACCAGAATTGACTGGGGATGGTCACGCCAATGAGAGCTTGACATGTGGCAACCCCTTTTTTCACTCAAAAATTAGGGTTTCAGATTTGCATATGCAGATTAGGGAAAAGCTTGCTCCACTGTCGTTACGCGAGAATAGGGTTTCTCCTTCACGGCGACTATGGTGAACTTCGTGATAGTTGGTTTGCTTCTAGGTTTTTATCCTGCAGGTGAATGAAGAAGGCACGATGTAGAAGCTTGTGGAGAGGCGCTGGTGCTATTTGGGTTTGTGTTTCTGCGATTTGGGTTTTGCTCGTGAAAGGTTGATGATGATGTTGGTGGCTCTTCACCATTGTGGCGCGAATCGCGCTTCTGGTTTGAAGGAGATTTTTGGTTTTGTGGGTTTTGATCTTCTGTGTTTTATGTTGGTGGTGGCTGATGGAGAATGAAGAAGCTTCACGACGTTGCTCAAAGGTGTGACGAACTCGCGATTCGGTTTCGCGATGCTTTTGACGGAGCGTTTCGAACAACGGCACGACCATCTGGTTAGGGTTTCGAAATGTCTGATGATGGAGGTGCAAAGATGGTGGCTGACCGTGAGCGTTACGGTGGCGATTAGAGTTAGGTGGTGGCTAGGGTTTCTGTGTAGGGGGGAATTAGGGTTTCTAGAGATAGGAGATGATGATGATGTGTTAAGAGTGATGTGTCATTGATTGCACAACTGGACATTTGGTCGTTAATGATTTAAACGGCGTTTGCATAAAAGAACTAAATTGAACACAAATTACGACCTTTAGGACTACATTGAACATTTAAAAAAAATGAGGTCATTTTGAAGAAAATTGACAAAAATTGGGACCATCAGTGCTATTAAGCCTTAAAATTTCCTCTCTCTTCTATCTAGAAATTATGACTTCCTACTCATCTATTGAAAGATCAGAGACTGCCTGAGGGTTCCTTGAGGCAAGATTTTTATTTCTAGCCGATTGATTTCAGCTATAGAGAGCAAACAGAGATCTTGGAGTTGTATGAGGAATTTTAAAGTTCTTAGAATCGCAGAGTGTCAATTAGGTAAGGGAAGCTTGTTTATTTGGTTTGAATTTGGTATGCATGTGATATTTGATGTTTGTATGATGATATGATGATTGATTTGTGAACTTTAATTAAATTGTGAAATTTAGTATGTTGGGTGCTTAAAAAGGGTGGTGTACTAAATTGAAAACTTATGCATGTTGGTATGTAGTTAGTTTGTTGATGTGAAAAGTTATTTATTGATGAATTTGTGAATGTAGATTTAGTGAATCTAAGTTGATGTATTTTGGAAGAACTTCAATTTGGAATAAATTAGAAGAAGGGTGAGTTTTGGCATAAAATGAGGGTTTTGACCAGTAAAATTCTAAGATCATGGTTTTGAGGAAAGTCTATAGATTTGGGAATTGTCTTGGGATCATTTAGGACTTAGTTGGCCTTTATTGTACTAAAAATCTGGTGGTAAGGAGTTGTCTGGTAAGGAGTCGTCTGGTGATAAGCGTTTGACATAAGCGTTTGACAAAGCGTCTGGTAATGAGTTATTTGGGGGTAAGCGTCTCATGGATCGTCTGGTGGTAAGTGTCTGTAGATCATCAGGTAAGGAGTTGTCTGGTGGTAATCATCTGGTAGGTCATCTGATGAGGAGTTGTCTGGTGGTAAGCGTCTGGTAGATCGTCTGGTATGAGTTGTCTGACAATAACGAAGTTGTTGGAAACTTCAAATGTGGGGTTCTGGACATCATTTTTGGACATTCTTTAGGTCGTTTTGGGGTTTTGGACCCTTCTCGAGCTGTTGGTGAGGGTTTCAATGTTGTTTTCGCTGCCGAGTGGGTGTGCTGAATGCTGTGAAGAAAACTATGTTATTATGTGGTTTGGTTTACGATGCATATGTTTTGATAATTGTTGATGCTTTTGTAATGATATAAGTATGTTGTGAGAATGGAAGATGGGTGATGTGAGAAGAGTCTCAAGGAGAGATTCTATGTTCAAGTAAGTTGTGGTGAATGTTTGATTGTGAGACTTTAGAGAGAAGGTATCCTGATATTCTACCAACCATTCAACTCATGTCGAGTGAATGAGGTGGTGGAGAGAATGACAAGAGGTTTTTACCCTAGCTCTTTGGGTCGTGTAAGGGAAGATTAATCCCATGGGGAAGTAGGTCAAGTTATCCTCGTTTATGATTTTGTAGAATATAAATACTACCATAGGTGCAGACCTTCAGCAAAGTCTATGCCAACATTGGATCCAAATGATTGAGTAGAGAGGTTTAATTGCGATATGATCATGTGCTTGATGGGTTGTTGTGAATGTTGATATATGATTTCTTATATTAAACTATAATATATTATAATTTCTTTGTATGCTAGTTTACTTTTGTATTTTCTGTTTATGTGTACTATAATCTTTTTGACAATTATCATCATTTGATGTGAGCAAAAGATGTTATAGGTGATAGTCTGTCGTTGATAAAGTTAGAAAATATTGTTAAGTTTTACAGAGTTTATATATATATATATATATATATATATATATATATATATATATATATATAAACACTTAAATGTTTTTGTATAATGATTACCTTGTGATGTTACGTTGAAAGTTTATAAATATATTTTTATTAATATAGTTATTACTTTATAACAATAAATTACATGTTTTTCTTATTTATTTATTTATATTCTATTAAATTTATAATATTTTATTTATATGTTATATTCTATCAGATCTATAATAATTTGTTTAGTAGTTTATTTAATATAATGTTACAGTAAACATAGAAATAAAATTTAATAATGTTGGTTGTGATCACGTTCAGTTTTTTTTTATTATTTATTTTGAGATAATGGAATTTCATTTATTTGGAAGCAAACATAGAAAGAAAATTTAATAATGCTGCACACGGTTGTTGGGCAATGATGTTGGATATAGATACTGAGCTTACAACATTTTCAGCAACACAACAATTATCTTCCACACTCACTGAATAAACACTTGGCACTTACAGAATATACAACCAAAAGTAACTAATTTGACTAAGAGGTTGGTCACCCATGTCCACTATTAATAAATATCAATTTAATATATATATTTTGTACACACCCGATCTAATACTGTCCAATGTCATTTATAGATAAAAAATACTAACAGATTTATTGTTATAATTTTATCTGAAATATTAGAAAATAATATTGCATCTGTCAATTTTCTTTGAAAACTAATACTTATAAATTTTGTTATGAGAAATTGTTACTAATTTTTTTTAAAATATTTGCACAAAATTTTCACATAAAACTTTATAGGAAATACTTCCAAATTTTATAATTTTGTCGGAAATAATTACGTCGATGGAGAAAAAAGTATTTTCTTGCAAAATTTTAACAAATTTACAAGAAAAATACTATGAAATGTGAAAACTTTTAGTAATGATATTTTTAATTATTATTAAATATATTAATGAAATTTGTTGATAGATCATCTATATTTATAGATTTAAAAGATGTATAAATATTTAAGTAATACTTACTCAATATTTAATATTATTTGTTATTTTCATATTATTTACCAATAGTTACTTATTTAAACGTTAGATAATTTTTTCAATTAAAATTTTCTTAGTTGTTAATGTAGATTAACTTTCCAACCCTTAAAGATCATGCCTTTCATCTCAAAGACTAATGGATAAAATCCAATAAAAAAATATATCATGCATTTCACCCTGGAAACTAAATTATATTAATATGATATTAGGTCTATTAAAAATCTATTTTATTCAAGATTTAGATTTATCATGTCGATATTGATCTCTTAAGTCTCATATTTGATACCTTCAACTTGAAATTGTGTCAAACTAATATAGGATCTAAGATACTTGGAAGATGTAGAAGAAAGCCCAGTAGAGAAATAGATAGGTTTGGTGTGTCCTCTAACTTTGATACTACTATTAATTAATCTGTTTTGAAATTGAAAAATAATGGCATGTAAATTAGGTCAACTTGAGACTTAACTCTTAATAATTAATGCTATAACAGTTTACCTAGTTGAGAGACACAACTTGGATCCTGAGTAGTGTGTGGATAAATTATTCTATTGTTTTGTATTGTTTTCCTTGAAGTGAAGGGAAGGTGAAATTAATTAATATTCTCACAAGTTTGATGACAACTCACTTTTTGTGTGTTGCAGAGTTAATTTTTTAACCTGCCAAACCAAATTGCAAAATATAGCATATATATGCATAAAGTCAAGAGTCTCTCTTCTTTCAAATTATATATGTGAAGAGGTTCACATGTCACATAAACAACTAACTCATGTGATTTAGGTCAACGTTGCATGATTGTTCTATGCTCCAAAACATTGTTTTAAAGGGTAGGTATTTATGTGATGCTACTCCATAAAATAATGTTTCTTGAAACAAACAACATTTGAAATGTATGATTACAAAATTTTAAATGACATAGAATGTTCCAATTGCTGAACAAAGATGACATCTGAGTTCAGTGTGCATCAAAAGGGGTGTTTGGTTTCTAAAGGGTGATCATGGATTAAGGTTCACTTTCATGAACTCATTAATTTGTTCCAAATCAATTTAAAAATGCAGATCATTTGTGTGAAACTGATTGGATAAAAAAAATGTTATTAAGATCAACTAGTATACATGAAGTATTATTTGTTTTGAATTTTCTAATAATAATTTGTTTTAAAAATATATATTTAAATGATTTTTATTTCAATTCAGTAATTTGAAACTATTTAATATAATAAAATATTAAAATTAGAGATGGAAGAAAGAAAGAAATCTTTAACTTTGGTTCAATAATAAAGGGAGCTTCTTGTGTTAGATAGACACAGTGAAATTGTTAGATGCGCATTTATTAGTAGTAACTATAAAATAAATTCGGAAAGGGTAATAATGAGTGAAACTTAAACTCTCCAGAGTACTTCTACAACAGTATTCAAAATGTATAGTCACCATACTCTTTCAATGTAGCAGAACTTTTGAAAATTTTAAATAACTTTTGTTTTTTACTCTTGAAATTAGCTTTTGTATTTAAAATTAGTATTTGTAACATCTCATTAATAGACCAATAAAATAGAGCAGTTAAATTTAAAGAAAATATAAAATATTTACACAGTTAACCAAAATCACCACAAGACTGTTATATATTTACAATACCAAAAGAGAAGGAACTAAATACGTAAGGTTTTACTCAAAATGTGTCTATACAAAATATCTATACTAAAAAATTATATATTTGCAACATTACCCTACAAAACTTGCTTTAACGGAACATCAACACCCTATGTTCACACCCACCAAATAATCTTTGTAATAAAAATCAAACATACAACAATAGACAAACACAAAAACACACAAAAATAAGATAAACTAATGTAAAAAAAAAACAAGTAATCACATGTTAAGATTTCATTATACATTTTATTCCAATCAAATCAAATCAATCATTCTAGTCATGTCATTGACCAAGATAAAACCATCCGGATAGATAGATTGATGTTAGACTACGATAAGTTTTGCATTTGTTTTGGTGAAATAGCTATTCTCCAAGCTACCACACAAGGTTAATCTGTCTACGACCTATGGAGGAAAGAACATCAGACCTTAGACGAGGACATCCTACTACTCTTCACTACATAATCCCCTTCTCTATCTGAGATGACACGATTATTGAAGCGTTTGGATAATTTCCAATGTTGAGTCCCTACATCAATACATCACTTACTTGAAACCACCACTAATAATTTCACCATAGAAATTCTTTCCAAACTATTATTGAATTCCATGACAATTTTCATACCATCGTATCTTTCAAATCATATCATTGAGTATTAAATATAACATCACACCATTTAAATTCACTACAATAAAAGCACGTATTACCGAAGGTTAATTACCGACGGCCTTCGGGCCTTCGGTAATGTATTGGTGAAATTAAATACCGAAGGCTTTTGCTCTTCGGTAATGTCTCTGATGCTTTAACTTCAAAATTTGAGCATTTTTTCTTCAAATTTCCCAAAAGTAGAACAGTCTCCCTCCCTTTTGTCGAACTCACTCCTTGACTTAGGGTTGCGACTTTGGTGGCGGTCAGCCGGTTCGATGTTGTGGTTTGATGGCGCGAGTTTGGTGGTGTGGACGCTGACGGAGGTACGTTGTTGGGTGGCGCTCTTCCATTCCATACTCTCTATTCGAAGCAGTTTTTTGGTTTAAAGCGTGAGGTTGTCGTCCTATGGCGGTTTGAAGCGGTTGTTGTTGCGGACGCTGACGGCGGTTCGTTGGTGGCTGGTTTGCGGCTAGGGTTCGGGTTTTGGTCCTTGTGAGTGTTGCGACAGGGGTGAGGGTTGTTGGGGGTTGGCGTGTCGAGGGTGTTGAAGTGAAGTGGTGTTGGTTTGGTGAATTGGTTTGGGATTGGGCCGCAGATGTTGTTGTCGGAGATGTCAAGGCGGAGAAGGAGGCGGAGGTTTTTGTGTGGGATCGAGGAAGCGAAGGTACACTAGTGGGAGAGAGAATCAATTGGACCACGAAGGTGGAGGAAAGGGAGGATAGGCCCACCACTCTGCCGTTTGGGGAGCACTCGGCGCCGAGCCACGCGGAGGACAGGCGTCGACTTTGGTCCAGTTGGAGAGAAGGTTGCCGTGGGTGTCGGTTTGGAGGCGAAATTGGGTAAGAGCGAGTATATCATTTTGCCTTGCAGTCTCTACAACACAGAAGATGGTGAAGACCAATGCCAATGGCAACAATGTGTTTGTGACCAGAAGAAAGTGCTCATTATTTGGTTTGTTCACAGCTCCTACTTTTTCCATGTTGAGGAGAAAAGAAGGGTCCTCTACTTTAAGTCATAAACAAGCAAAGTTTTGTTGATTTAGTTACTGTTTTAATGACTCTGTTAGGTTCTGAAATTGTGCATTGTGTTTTATATGTTAAATAAAACATCATAGACTATTGGCCAGAGTTACACAAACTATGCAAGCAAAGTAAAGTTCAAGCTTATACCTTTTATTTATTAGTTGATCTCCCGAAGTTTAGTCAGTCATCAAAATCTGGTTGTAGTGGAAGGTTTAGGCAAAAGAGAGTGTCAATTCTCAAAATCTAAGTGTATATCTTTGTCTCCTCTTTTCTTTTTTATACAACATCTTTGAACTATAATGTGACCCTTGGTATATACCTGTGATTTTATCCACTGTGTAGTGCATTATTGGCCTTTTCCATTTTCTGCAGTTCATAATTGATAACAGTCTACTATTTCAGTTGTAACTATGAGCTTAAATAACTGCCATCACTTGCAACTTGTTTTACTTGATACGCACTTGATGCCTTTGTATAATATTGAAATTACAAGGTATGGAAAGGGAAAGCCATGTATGGTGTTGGGTAGAACTGGAGATGATAAAAAGAAAGGAAAATAGGTTTGCTTTACTTGGTGTCAATTTCTGTCCATTTGGAATTACACTATCACCTCTATGTTTCTAAAATATTTTGTTTATTGCTTTCATATTATGTGTATGTTAACCATTTCTTTCAATTAAAGTTTGTTTTAAGTATTTTATATGAACTTGTTATTTTTATTCTCAAAATTGTTGTGGTAGAAATAAACCAAATACAAAAATGATGACCACAGTGACTCAGTACTTGGTCTTGCATGGAACAAAGAGTACAACTTTATTACATTTCAAATTGTGTTTTACTGTTATTTCTTTTCTGTTGAGTGTTTTCTACATCATAAAGTTTTCATGTAGTAATTTCTTTTAACTCTCTTCATTGGCATTTATTCTTATTGCATAGGAATATAATTGCAAGTACCAGTGCTGACAAGAAAGTGAAGATTTGGAATGTTGACAAGAAAGTGAAGGTTGCATCAATGGTCTTTGTTGGAGGTAATTTTTATTTTTTTGGTTCTAATTACTCAATCTAGAAGCAACTGGTTTGATTGGAGGAAAAAATGTTGAGCTTGTTTTAAAAATTTGATTAATGTATGCTTGAATGATTCTATAACTTAATGTATGCATGCTTGTGTCTTTGAATATGTCATTAATTGTATTTTAGAGTTAATAATGGCTACTTCCTCGAAATTCTGATATGTTTTAGAACTTAGAGAGATATTTGTGAGGTGTGTAGCAGTGCTGTTATAATCTCATTATTATCATGTTTCAGTTCAGTAATGTCGTCCCCTGCTCTGTTGTATTTCATGGTGTTAGGATATATTGCTTCTGTGTGATATTGTGGACTCTAACATTTGGAAAGAATAGAAAGTTCTTCATTTTATGTTCTTGAAGGTCTTCCAGTCCAAATATGCTCTATGGTCCAGAATCATGGTTTAATCCCCCTGATCTGGTCACAGGAAACTTCACGTCTAAATCTTAAGCATGATATCATATGTATGCCTTACCATTTCCTGAATACTAGCACTTTCCGAGTTATGTTTTTTTTTTGTTTTCTGTTGAGCTTGTTATTCTCCCGTGACCCACCTTTGTTGCTCCTGGACCACTCGTCCCCAATGTCGCTTTTCTAATAAATCCATGGTTAGTTAATCCCTTTTCCTTCAGATGATGCAAGCATTATACTGAAAAATACTCGCCAAGTGTTTGTTGATTTGTTCATACCAGTTGTACATAATATCAGAAAAATTATGTAGGAAGTGTACATATTGAGTTCTGATTTTGGGTTTATAAATTAAGAACTAGAAATTTATGGTTTATTATGTGTATTTTTCTGGTTGGTATATATATATATATATATATATATATATATATTAGTGCACTGGGTTTTATGATGTTTAGACCGTGACTGGATGTGCTTAGGTGTTTGGAAAACTTATATAAGGATCATCTTTAAACAACATAATGTTGATGCGGAATTAATATATACTTGAATATGTTGGATGAAATATGATGTAGGGAAATGATTATAGCGTTGCATATTCCCTGGTTGTTGTAGTTTTATGAATGGTTTCGAGATTCTTGAAAAGTCATTATGTGTGAATTGATGCTAGGATAGAATTTGTGGTTGTTATGTATGATTGAAAATATATGATTTCTGGAAATATAGTGGAATATTGGAGGAACCGAGAATGATGCTCTATTTCTCACTTTTGACATGCTAATCAAAGTATGATAAACTTGGTTGTAGTGTGAGTATGTTGTATGAAGAAAATTTACTGTTACCTGTGTTTTTTTTTATATACCAGTGCACACATTTTACAGAGAGTCTCACGCCCAGGTGCGACAAAGGGGGCGCCGGGCGCAACTTTATAGAGAGTCTCACATTCTGCAGCAGCCCAGCGCCCTGTTTTTTTTTTTGCCCTTCGGAAATTACCGAAGGCTTTTGCCCTTCGGTAATTACCGAAGGCTTTTGGCCCTCGGTAATTACCGAAGGGCGAAAGCCCTCGGTAAATGTTAGCGACAAGAGATTTACCGAGGGCTCTTTGACCGTCGATAAGCCTTCGGTAATTACCTTTTACCGACGGTTTTGGGTTGTTTCCGAGGGCTTCTGGCCTTCGGTAATGCCCTTCTTTTTTTGTAGTGATTCAACCACAAAAGTGAAAATAAAACAACCAAGACAACTCAAACCCACTCGCCCAATGCCAAAATTATGGCACCCAACGAAGCTCCCCTAGCGAACACAATCCATTCGTTAGGTGAGAGCCCAAACATGGAGCTTCTCCAACCTAGCGAGAAAGCTCACCCAACCCCTAAAACTTACTGCCAAACTCATATCTACTCGCTCAGCGAGCTACTAGCTCGCTTATCTATTATGTAGAATCCTGCAAAACACCAATCCTGCAAGATTTGCACCATTATGCAAGATTTGCACCATTCACTCTCACATCTTGTAACTCATAAACCTTCCTAAGTGCCTATAACTACTTTTTACCATTTCTAAACCTTTAATTAAGTTTACCAACTTTTTTCTAACTATACTTAACCTCTATTTTAATACTTAACATGAATTCATACTTATCTCATCTCTAAATTACTCCTTAAAAGCTAAAAATCCTATTTCATTCATTTCTCAACACATTTTGACCAATAAAGTGTCCAAACAAGTTCTAATTGACTGAGAAAGTGACCTAAAGTTACTAGTTTTCCCTTTCATCCCTTAACTCAACATTTCACTTATCAGAATCCCTTAAATTTAGTCCAAAGCAAGCATATCTAAGCTCAATTTTTATCTCTCAACTTGACATCACATTTTGACCATCTAAAAACTTATACCAGTTATAAAAGACATTATACCATTTATCAAACTTCAATACTACTCTACATTCATTACTCTAAAAATTGGCCTACCAAGACCCCTTAACTTGGACTATAATATGGTACAACAACCCCTTCTTTTTTCAACATACATTTTACCACAATTTTGCATTCAATCTTACTTCAAATTCAACATATAATATATGCATAAGTTAGGATGTTACAAAATAATTATTGAATGTTGGAAATTTCTTATGACAAAAATAAATTGTGGCTTTTGAACTGTTATGTTATTAGATATAAAGAATTATGTCGTGACTATTGTAGTTATACTTTTAAATCCAAAAAATTATTAAGAATTGGAAGTAATGATTTTATTCAAAAAATAATTTTCTGATAAATATTCTAAGAAATCAACAAAAACTGTTAAAACATTTTTAATGCACGAGTATATAATAACATCTTATTTTTCTTTGACTGAATCTTATCATATCATATAACTTTCAATATTTCTTGCAAGTTTGTGTTTAAGTAGTGAAATCTCGTGAAATATGTTTTTATAATTTTCTACAATTCAAAAAATAATTTAATTGTATAATTAAGTAGTTTTTAATACTAGAGACTTAAGATTCTATACAATATTCACATTTTCATCATACTCCATTACATACTCCAACGGATGTTTTCTTTTATAGGATTAAGTCTTAAATTAAATATCCTAATAAAATTTGCATTGAAAGTATCTTATAAAGGGAAAATACCAAATTATTGTACAAAAAAAAGGTTATTGATGATGTAAATATTTTGTCAATGAAGGTTTTCTCCATTTATCTTTTCAAGTGTAATTTATTGTGAAGAAATAGATGTAATAATATTTTAAAACTTTAATGAAATATTCACAATATTTTCTATTTTATCATTTTCATTTTTACACTATAACAAATATATACATGTAAACTAAACAAAAAATAGGTGAAATATAAAAATATTAAAAACATAAAAAGTATTTTTAAAAATTAAAAATAACATAAAAATAAAATAAAAATCTTTCTCAAATATATCAGTTAAAAAACAGAGAATAATCATAAATATCTAATTTATAAAGTTTAAAGTTCTTACCTGATTTTGATGAGTTCCTGAATCTAATTTATACAACTTTTATTTGAAGAAACAAGAGAATAAAAAAGAAAAAATAAAGATAAGAAATCCAATTCCTTAATTAGGGTTTTTTATATATTTTTTCTCAAAAGAACAATTGCGAGGAACGCAAACATTTATTACCATTACGACATCCACGAGTTTTCCAATATTTTGAGGGTCTCACACCGTCCTTAACTGCAATGCATTCAATCGTGTAATAAACACAAGAATAATAGTAACGAATATATAAAATGAAAAATAGATTTATGAAAGAAATCTACACAATTTTTAAAATATATAACGGTTTAAATTTAGTAAAAAAATATATGGAGAGACCTTATATTCAGTCAAAGAAACGTTTTGTTTGAATGCATGCTCTTTCAAAATAATATTAATTATCATTTTTAATTATAAGTTTGTCAAAGTAAGAAACAAAAATATTAAAAAAATTTAAGTAATAAATAAGATAGATAAAAGACATGGAAAAAAATATTTTAATGAAAGCAAGAAATTATTTAAATATAAGACAAAATAAAATAAAATAATATTAATGATTAGATTTGAGTAACAATATTGAGAAAAAAAATTAAAATAACTGTTGATTTAAAAATTTGAAATTATAGAAAAAAAGGTACACTATGTTGATATAAAATATTTTCACATTCAAAATTACTATTAATATTAGTAATACTACCTCACGTAATAATAAATTTATTTTGGGATAAAGTTTCCTTATACATCTTTGAAGAAACGATAAATACTTAAACACTCTTTTTCTATCATATTTGTATATATTTCGAAATTTTAATTACTTTAAAAAATTTTAATGATAAAGTTATAAGTAGATATAAAATAATTTTAATAAAAATATTAGTTATGTTTTAGTTTCTATATGTATTTATGAGGATTTTCATATATTTTTTTTTGCATTCTCACTTATAAAAATAGAGATCATATAAAGTAAAAAAATATTTAATCTAAACATATATTAATAACCTTAAATATTGTATTTTAAATATTTTTTTATTTTTAATTAATATTCTTTATAAAAAAAGGACATAACTAAGCTAATATTATTACTATTAGGCTTAATACCCTATTTTGTCCCTAGTTTCGTTCGAAAATGTCAAATTAGTCCATCCTTTAAAAAGTGATTAAATAATTTATGTTATCATTATGCCATCTTTATCTCACAATTTAGAAAGTTATTTAGCTGTTATTAAATTCACTAGAGATTTAAGTTATTTCTATACAATTTAACTTTTACCTGAACAAATGAAGTGATCACCTCATTCTTTTTAATACATTATATTCTTTCAAATTATTTAAAAGTGATTAAATAATAATATTTCCTCGTCCTCAAAAGGGTGAAATAAACAATGTTATTAGTTTATTAGCAAAAGAACAACCATATTAATTTAAAATTATATTTTTCAACGAGTAAATATAAAATAATATTAATACAACAGTTAATGTTTACCGTTTGCATTTATTTTCTGAGACACTTTCTCTATTTTGCTTCAATTCTCTCTCGCGAATGGCGTCACCTTCAAACTCGTCACAATATTTTCCCTCTCAAATGAAGAAGAAGAAGTTCACACCTTCCCAATGACACCACCCTTCACTCTCTCCCTCTCCCTCTTCGCCGTTTTCTCTATAACCGCCGTGCACGGCCTCGGCTCCGCCGCCACCGTCGCCGTCACATACGGCACCGCCACCGTCTGCGGTATCGTCGCCGGGGAGCTCCACCACCGCATTCAGTGCTCCAGGGACGGAAGGCGCGTCCCTCTCACACTCCCCAACTCCTCCTTCGATGCCATCTCTGGCGGCAGGAGCTTCTTCTGCGGCCTGCGCTCCGGCGGCCGGAGCCTCCACTGCTGGGACACTGCCGCCGCAGACGGTTCGCTCTGCCCCAAGAGGGTCTTCCACAGCGACGTGGTGCAGCTGGCCGACGTGGCAGTTGGTGATTCCCAGGTGTGCGCGAGGGAGGTGCAATCCGGTGTGGTGAGGTGCTGGAGAGGAAACAAGAGGGTCGAATTTTCTTCTCCCTCTGAGAGCTTAAGGTTTCGGAGTGTCACATGTGGTCGTGGTTTTTCATGTGGGATATTGAGAGAGAGCGGGAGGGTTGTGTGTTGGGGTGGTGGTGGTGGTGATGAGGGTGCATATATCAGTGGTGAGATTCAAAGAAAGTTTGAGAATTTTTCTATGTCGAGTTTGATTGCTGGGGTGTCTCATGCATGTGGTTTGACTCTTCACGGGGCTTTGGTTTGTGGAGGGAACAATCGTTCAGGTCAACTTGGAAACAGTGCTTTTTTAAGTTCTTTGGATTTTTCGGCTCTTGCTTTGGGAGAGGGTTTCACGTGTGGTATTAGGCGGAGGAATGGGATTGTTGTGTGTTGGGGTGGTGGTTTTGATAGTGATGTGGTGAAGGGTGTTTCTTTTGAGTCTCTTGTTGCTGGTTTGGATTATGTTTGTGGGTTGATGACTGGGAATTTGTCTGTAGTTTGTTGGGGTGGTAAGGGTGGGTTTGATGTGGCTAATGAGATTCCATTGGGAGAGATTCTCCCGGCTCCTTGTGTGGAGGGTGGATGTGGTAGCTCTTGTAGTACATATCCTGATTCTGATGCTCTTTGTCATGGGTCTGGGAGTATTTGTTATGATTGCCAAACTGAGGTTCCACTGGCTGTGCCATTGTTTCCACCACCATCATCACAAGTGCCTTCTTCACATGAAGGAAGAAACTTGAAGGAGTTTTTGGTGTTTCTGGTTGTTGGATCAGTTGGGGCTTTTGCGGGTCTATGTACTATTGTTTATTTCCTTTGGTTTAGTGCAAAGAGGGTTTTGGTGAGGAGAGAAGTAAGTAATAGTTCTGTGAAGCCTACAAGCTCGGAGAGTGATGCCTATGTGGATATAATCCCAATGCCTAATGTTGGTTCCAATGGAACAACCTTCAGAACTTTTTCTAGCAAAAGCCATGGGTCAAGAAGATTGAGGAGGCATAGGAGTGGTTCATCATCGAAGCATGTGGACAGGACCGAGAGTTTCTCATTGCGTGAACTGGCTACAGCCACTGACAATTTCTCATTGTATAATAAGATAGGTGCTGGTAGCTTCGGCAGTGTTTACAAAGGCATTCTAGGAGATGGTCGTGAAGTGGCCATTAAAAGAGGAGATACTAGTACTGTGAAGAAGAAATTTCAGGAGAAAGAAATTGCTTTTGATTCTGAATTGGCCATGCTGTCCCGGCTTCACCACAAGCATTTGGTGAGGCTAATTGGGTTCTGCGAGGAGAACGATGAGAGGCTTTTGGTCTATGAGTACATGAGCAATGGCTCACTTTATGACCATTTGCACGACAAAAACAATACAGAGAAGAGTAGCAGCATTTTAAATTCTTGGAAGATGCGGATCAAGGTTGCTTTGGGTGCTGCTAGGGGAATTGAATACATTCACAACTATGCTGTGCCACCCATTATTCACAGGGATATCAAGTCATCAAACATACTTTTGGACTCAAACTGGAATGCCAGAGTATCTGATTTTGGATTGTCACTAATTTGGCTCGAGAGTGAGCAAGAGTTGATGTCCACCAAGGCAGTTGGAACTGTTGGCTACATAGACCCTGAGTACTATGTGCTGAATGTGCTAACCACAAAGAGTGATGTGTATGGTTTAGGAGTGGTGATGCTGGAGCTTCTCACAGGAAAGAGAGCAGTGTTCAAAACTGAAGATGGGTCAAGCCCTATAGGGGTAGTGGAACACACAGGGCCAAAGATAGCATCAGGAGAGCTTTGGAGTGTGTTGGATTACAGAGTTGGACAGCCAGAAGTAAATGAGGTTGAGTCCCTTGAGATCATGGCTTACACTGCTATGCACTGTGTGAACATGGAGGGAAAAGAGAGGCCAGAAATGACTGACATAGTTGCTAACTTGGAGAGGGCATTGGCTTTCATTGAAGGCAGCCCTACCAGCATTTCCCTTGCTTCCTTCTCTGCCCCTCTTGAATGAAACCTCATCCTCTCATTCATTCATGAAATTCTTTTATTTATTTTTTCTTTACCTTTTACAGAATTATTCTTTGGATTGTACACCAATGAACTTTGTAGGGGAAAGCATAACAAGAATTTCTGATCTGAGATATAGAGAAAACAAAACAAAAGCATCAATATTGATGATCAATTTTCATCCTCAACCATTTTGCTCGACTTTTCAGTTTTCATGACTGCATAGTATCACAATTAACTATTGTATTTGTTTATAATATAACTTTTCACAAGATCAGATATAACGAAACAGCCACCACAATTAAAATAATAGGTTAAAACTTTGTAAGATAATTAGTTAAGCAACTGCAAAGTGAGTAGTTAGCAATTGATTACATGATTTTGGTATAACTGTGTAGTCTTGAGTGTTGTGTATGAAATAAAGAGGTAGGTGTTACTTGGGAGTTGTTGGACTTACTGAGTGAGGCCAGCTTATTTGGTTCTTCAGAAACCACCCAAAAGCACTAGCCATTCAGAAGGTAACAATTTTGAATAGATTTAATTAATTAATGAATGGTTCTGTCATCATCTTTTGCTTAGTTTAATTGCTGGCCATGGAGGCATGGGACATGCAGAATTAATTAGTGCTAAGGTAAGTCAAATGCTGCCAAATTTGAGATCAAAACCACGTTGGTGGCACATTGATTTTTAAGCCCATTTTCAACGCAACCAGCGGTCTTCATGCTTACACGCAACAGATGGTGATCTGTCCTAGATCAATGAATTGTATATGGATTTCTTTTTCAAGCATTCTTTGTTTCATATTAAATGTTCACCATTTATGCTCTTCTTATAGGTAAGCAATGGCCTTGAAAATAATATTTAGGGCTGTTTAAACAAGTTTCTTTGAAGAGTTTATAGAAGAAAAGTAGAATAAATTTCTTCTGGATAAGTTTTTTTGCACAACTTCTACATAAGTTATAACCAATTTTGTAGAGAAACTAAAATCACTTTTCTGAAATATGGTTAATTTTTAATAGAATTTGTTTCTCTATTTCATTTTCTTGCCAAATTAAAAGCATTATTTTTAGGCACAATTCTGAGAAGAAGATGCAAGTGCCAATCCAATGCAGTTTTTCGTTTTCTTTTTCATCTCATTTAGGCCATTCGGGTTGTGTTTAAGCCTTTTCTCTGTGGTGGGTTATTGCTGAGAAGATTAAGACCATTGACTTGAGAAGATGATACGAAGAAGTAACTCTGATGCAAAATCTGATACGTTTTCCTTATTTGAATTTTGTCTAACCATGATAAAATTCAATTCTATAAATTGGTTTAATTCATTGTTTTTCAGGCTCTGCAGCGTGTTCGATTTCATTGTCATCGTGATCTAAAATCAATCTAGAGTTTCTTTGCAGTTGTGTTTGATTCACATCATGGAGTTATAACTAATCTATGAATGTGCTTTTGGATAAATAACTGGAAGTCATGATATGTATTATCCAAAACGTGCCTGGGAACTTTCCCAATTAATTAGGAAATTCAGGTCAAGATCGATTTTGACCACTAATAGTTTATTTGATTCAGAATTTTGACCTCAGACTCAGATAGCTGTCAAGTGTGTGACACGAGTTGACTGGTTTTAATTGATTATTAGTACAATGATTATTTGATTAAAAAATTATTATTATATTTATAGTCATTAGCATATTAACACTGGCATGATTAATATAATATTAAATTGTTAAATTTTGAGTGACGTTGTTGTTGGGTTTCTATGGACTAAAAAAGTGTTTGTGGCATTGCTTGGTCTTGGAAACTTCCCCGTTATGGTTAATGGCCCAAACGTTTTTAATTTTTAGCTCATTTCTTTTCTTGATGCATTACTTGTTAGATTAGGAGATGCTGCTACAACTCAATATATGATATTTTTAGAAGTTTTCATCATTTTGGTACTTAAATCGTGTTGTTTATAGTGGCATGAATCCACTACGCTATAAAAAACTTGAGTGCCTTCTAAGAAAATTCTACACGGAAATTCACTAGAGTCACCATGTTTCAAGAATTTTGAAGTTCACAGAAACTCAACATTCATCCACTGCATGATACCACGTTCTCCTCCTTTAACAGTGGCGAACCCATTTAAACCATCTTGTGTGCAAGTGTTGTGAGATGATGCAAACAAAAAAAAATCCAATGTAAAGCTTGTTGATTATTAAATGTCTCATCCAAACTTTACTTATCAATGTCAAACAGTGGTACATAACATAACAGAAAATGTCAGAACAAGAATGCGAAATGCAGGATAACTGGGATTTTAAATATTATAATAAAAAATAAGGATTTAATTAAAGTAAACATGGGATAGTAATTTTTTTTAATAAGAAACATATTCCTATTGTTACTATCATTACTGCTATTAATGTGCATTGTTATTCAGTTTTAATACAATTTGACATCAATAATTATTATAATACGAAATCATAATTTAATATTTGATTAACAAAATTATTTTTTTATGTAGAATTATTGAAATATATAATATTTAATAAAAATTATACCTATCTCTCATAGATATCAGTGTTATTCGTGAACTCTTGAACCTGTGACAATTTTTTTATGACGAAAAGTTAGCAGTCACATCACGAAAACATTCACAGCGAATCAATACTAGCTGAAATTTTACTAAATTTACAATGTATGTTGCATCGGACTGATTCATCTTATTTTGGTTGTGATTAAGAAATTTACAAAAAGAAACAAAACAAAGTGCAACAAAAGAATGAAAGGATGATCTATTTCTAAAGCTAAATTTTGTAAATTATAACTACAAGGCACTATATTTTTACAAAAATTAAAAATGTGCAATTTGTTTTGATGTCAGGAACCGTGATTCCCTGTTGTTGGATATTGCACATCCTTAGTATTTTTGTGATGGTAAACTATAGATGAGATAACTCTATAGAGGTTTGAGATTGCAGGGAGGGGTTGGCGCATGGGATGCAGTTGATTTACGGAGAAACGCCCTCTGCTTGTCATCAGCATAGCAAAGCAGAGATTCTTCACAAACTTCCAAGGAAGTTGGTGGTGGAGTAGGCTTGAAGTCTTGAAGTTTTGAGTACTCAGAAATTAGGTGGAACATGTATTCATAAATTCGATCAATGGTCAAGCTTTCCATAAATTCCTGTCCTCTTTTCCCTATAGCCTCTGCCTGCAACAATACAAAAGCAACCATGTGAATGATCAAGTTCATTTGGGTACAGTTTCTCACACAACATTTTACAAGTTCAATAATTAAGGTATCCCAAAACTCACGGGTAAATTTTGTACCAAAATACTTTTGAATCATTTCATGTTGGTAAGTAGCATGACAATATCACGTTATCAGAGAAAAAGACACTAGATAATTATGGTTGGGCCTTTCATTATTTGTGTAGGGTCTATTAATTTATAACACGATAATATCATGTTCTTTACTGGTATGAGACAATCCTCTTTCCTGATAATCATGGTCTTGTGATTTTCAGACGAAAAAAGAATAGTTATCACATTCATTTTGAGCAGTTAAATTGAACATTCATTCCAATTTCCAACCATTTGAATTTGAAAATTTAACTACATAAAAAGAACAATCATAACGCAGAGGCTGAAATTTTACAGTGAACACAAAATACATGGGAGGGAAAAATAATTCTTTTCAAAAAACTTAAATGGCAGAAATAATGAACAATGAATAAATAAATACCTCCTCTAAGTGTTGATTTCCCCATTCTACAGCATACTTTATAGATGGACATAGCTTTAGGGGATCAACAGGCCAAAAGTTATGCTCTGGAACAAGGCCACGGCTGAAAAAATCTTCATACTGGGGTGCTATAAGTAATGCAACAGAATCGCAAGACAGAATATATTTCAAACTCACAGACCATGCATACCCTTCAGCATAGATCTTATACCTGTAGGAAAAAGGCATACAAGGTGACGAAAAGAGAAAATTGGGCAACACAATATGAAAAAGCCCTGGGAAATATGTTACTTTTCAGAATATGATATACATATAACCAAAAGACATCCAAATTTTGTGCAACTTTTTATTTTTTATGTTCTTGCTCAAATGAAGAATCCACTACAAGCTCTTCTACAATGTGCACCATTAACTGTTCAAAAGAATCCATATTTTGTTTGGTGTCCGTTGTGACCCATGTAATACTCACCGATGATTACACTGATCAGAAAGTCTTGACTCCTTAAAGCCTGCCTTAGCTGCTTCATCCCAATCCTGCAATGCAGATAAAAATGGTAAGCATGGAAAATTGAAATTACAAAACACAATTAAGGTCCTCGTTATATAAATCAATTTAATCGAACCTGACGCATAATTTGTGCTCCCCATTTCCTAGAATGATTACAGTTTAGTAACTCAACACGAATAGGAGATGAAACATCTGGGTTTCCTTTCCAGTATGCCCGTGGTATCTTATTTCTCCAACTAACCGCCTGAGAACCTCTCTTGATATCTGGGAACTCTTCACTCCAGGGTCGTATGTTTATCTCTGACCTGAGCAACAAATGTTCAACAGATTCATGGTTCAAGTCAAAACAAACACACCAAAATGATCAAGCTATGTTGCACCTTCTCACTAGACCATAGAACATCAACATAGTTAATTTACGTTAATCCTATGGTATGCTCTGTTTCTTTTTTAGATGTATTAACTAATACACACATAAGATGTATTAACTAATAAAATTTTCTAAATCAAAATAATAATATGCATTAAAGTTATGGACGATTATGGTAACACTCATATTATAATAGACAACAGCAGGAATTACACAGAAAAAAACAAGAGAAACATAGTTTAATTCAAATTAGCCCTAGTCCCATCCCAATTTCTTGAAACAAAGCATTGCTTTCCAGGGTTTGTCTGCAAACACACGCAAATAACAATGCACATGTCATTAAATTTAAGAACCAAAAAGTGCAATGTACATTCATCTAAAAGATGATTTTTTTTTTGGGGGGGAGATACCCAGATCCATTTAAGAAATTTCTACTTTTCAATAGATATTATTTCATTCCAACACAAAATTGGGAGAAACTTAAGAGATACAATTATTTATCAACCATAACACAGTCTTGAAGGTAAAGATGAATATAATATCTTTAAAAATACCCCTTACACAACAACCAAGTGGATTAAAAATCGAAGGCGTTGAATTGAATGACCCACACAAAGCAATAAGAAAAAGGTGGCATTTTGGCACAACCCCGTTGAAAATCTTACCAACCCCAGAAAGACCAATCCGGAAAAGGGATGTCAAAGTGTTCCTTTGTGGTGCAATACCGAAAGAGAGGCACGGGCATTCCTTGGTATTCAACCCTGTGAACGGTTGGCTTATCCATGCAATCAAACATCATATCCACATCAGGCACCTTTCCAGGGTATCTCTTCAGAAGCTGCAACAAACCCCACAGAGTGAACATCGCCCTACTCTGCACACACGCATAGTACCAATCCACAAACATCTTCCCGTCAACAATCACCACTCTGAACGCCGCGAGCCGCTGCGCCCCCGCCACGTGCCCCTTCGTGATCCGGCTCTCCATCCACGGCTCCAGGTCCCTCCGGATCGCCCCGAAAAAGTCCGGACACTCCCCCCCGCCGCCGGGGAACTTCCGCCGTTCTTCACCGCTCTCTCCGGCCGCATAACGGCACGTCAAATAGGAGCACTGTAGGATTTTGTACGCACGCTGCTGGCGAGTGTCCTCGTCAAAGGGCTTGTGAGGGAAAACGTGCCACGGCGTCGGTTCTAGGTTGTGACCCACCACCGTTCCGGTCCTTGAAACGACGTCGTCAACCTGTCCAACGAAATCACCCAGAGAAGGCAGAATGACTAAAAGCGTGAAAAAAAGTTACAAAGCAAATAAGGAAAGGAAAATGGGAAGTGGGCAAGGAAGAGAAAAAATGGGGTTGATGAAATTGAGGACCTTGTAGAGGAGAAGGCCGGTGAGGGAGAAAAGGGAGAGAGCAAGAACACAGGGAAGTAAGTACGCGGGGGAACGAGGGTTGTGTTTGGAAGGGAGTACCATGTTATAAGAAGAAAAAATTGAGAATGGCGAAGAAGAAGCACAATAAGAAAGAAGTAGAAGTAGAAGAAGAAGAAGAAAGAAAGTAGTTTTGGTGCATTGTTTGTTGAGGTGTTGAGTGGTGCATGCAATTAGTTGTGGAAAAGGCGGGGTCCTATTTTGAGAAGCTCTTATGTCTTTTTGGTTAGTTTTTGTTTATCTTTTTTCTCGTGGTGATGAAGGGTCCCTCTGCCCATTAGCATGAAATGCCACAGAAGTCAGGTGAAGAGGACACGTGGGTGAAATGAGATATTTTGTCTGGTGATGCATGATTGCATGACAGAGAAAATTTGGAGACACTCTCGTTTTAATTCTTACAAACACATGGTGGACAAGTTATGCCGCACCGAAACTCTAGTTATCACTGTATGGAGTTATTACATTTGGACGCTTCTTCAAACTTTCGTAGACAAGGAATGCCGCACCAAACACAGATCATCGCTTGAAGTATGTTTGGACCTTTCCTCAAATTTTACTACCTTGGACGCATCTTCAAAAGAATTCAAATATGAAACATGTCATGTATTCTAAATTTTAAGTTTAAAAAGGTTTACTTATCACAGTTAAAATTTCGTCTCAGTAGTACTATATCAAAATGTATTAAACTTTTTCCGTGTCAAGAGTTTATTTTCAATGATCCAATATATATGAATAAATTTTAATTTTTGTTGTAATTTTTATAATTTAAAATCAAATTAAATATAAAAAAAAGTCTGAGTTTGACAAGTATGGTTAAAATAAAGTCAAAATAACATGCAATAGTTTTTAACTTTAAAATACATGCTTTAAGAAGAATCAACCACTTAATTCTTTAAAATTATTTAAATATTTTTTAAAATGTAAAAGTTTTTAGATTATATTTTGTTACGTTGAGCTTGAATTTGGTCAAGGCTTGGAAATGAATATATGGTTATCTATAAATATGGTCAAATTCGTTTCTCATACGTAAAAATAGCAAACAAAATCAAAGCCGAAAAAAATTATCAAAATAATCTATTATCTTACACCGGTTATTATTATCATATGTATCCGTTACGGGGGAAAAATGTGACTTTTAGAATGAGGAGAATTTTGTTTTTAATTCTTTCATATAATGTGTATGAGAAGTTAAATTAAACTAAAGTTCTTATTTGTATTAATGTGATTTTGTATGATACGGTTTCCACACGTCTAATTAAACCGTGGAATTTATTTAACTTTCTTGAATTTCCTTTGCCATTTGGGACATGTGCAATCTTCTTCAATAATTCCATAAAAGGCAATTGTAAGTGTTAAACTCAAGATTAATCTTAATACCCTTTCTATCATAAATTAAAAAAAAAATTTGTTTCGGAATATAGGATCAAGGTTAACATTCAACGTCTAGAAGAGCATTTGAGGGATCCAAAAATTATCTATTGTTTCAAGTCTTTTTGTAGTAGTTTGTCCAAATTGTTAAGGGGTAGTTGTGCAAGACACTAATTAATATCAAAGTCAACTCAATGTTTGACCATTCATATATTAATGTCGCAGTAAATCCAATCATTTACCTTTCTACTTCAAACCTATATTTATAGATTATGAGAACCTTCCTACCTCAAACTATATTTCTGATTCTCGCGTGGGCTTGTGATTAGCGATGACCTAATTATGACCAAATTATTAGTAATCATACCTTATCTTTAAGTTGTTTAGTATTAGAATTAATTACCTCGACCATGACCGGACGGTCAGACTCTCTTGATTGTCCGATCATGGAGATGATTTACTTGTATATCTTCTTGACAGTTGGTTATTCGATTTATGACTGTCAAGACGATTATACCGTACATTTTATTTTACTAACACATACAATATATTTTATTTTACTAGTAGATTACTATTTAATTATACCGTACATTTTATTTTACTAGTAAATAAAATATATTTTATTTTACATAATAGATTACTATTTAATGTATGTTAATGGAAACTCAGATATATCAATGACAAAATAAAATTCATAGATTTTTTGAAAGATAAAATTTATTAGCTACAAAGATTTGTTCAACTTAACATATGTACACGTAATTTTAGCATTATGGAAAGAAATATAATGATAATATTGAAGTTTTGATTATATTATAAAAATAAAAAATGATTATGATGTACTTTGTTCAGGTGGAGAAAAGTCTAAGATAGAAACAGAAATACTCGTTACTAAATATAAACAACAAAACTACAATCAAATAAAATATAACATGAATAATTATTGTAAATATCTATCTAATTATAGATTTTGAATTATAGCTACGAATTTGATTATCGTAATTATTATTGAAAAGCACGTTTCTTAAATATCTAATTTGTGTTTATGTTGAATTGGTTGAGTATTATGGCCTACTCAGGACTTCACATGTACTCCTTAATTATTAATACAAATTAAAAGGGTGTTTTACTTATCATCGGCCTAACACTGGTACAAAAAGATTGTATGACGTCGGTGTTTTTCGCTCTTTCACGTCGAATTTGAGGTCGACGTTAAATTGATGTCGAATTTTAAAAATTCGACGTAAAGCAAATTAACGTTGAATTTTGTCAATATACGTACGACGTTAATCAACTTTTTTTTGTTTTGTTAACTAATTGTGATCTTTTTTTACAACTCTATGATACCTTAAAAATCATAAAAATAACAAATTTCAGATTTTGATATTTTATAAAGCATGAACTATAAACTTGTAGTGTAGTATATCAACAACAAACAACAATAATAAACAACAAACAAGTTCAATCAAACAAGAACAACAAACAAGTTCAACCAAACAATAAGTTAAAAAAAACAACAAATAAGTTCTTGAAAATGAAAACGAAAAATAACCTTCGAAAGGTGGATTCGTCGGAATAAAGTTTTCCCACCAGTGAGAAAGAAAGCAAAATTCGCCTATGAAGGACAAGAACACGAAAATAATTGGTCAAAACAAACTAAAATCATACCTAAAGTAGTTAATTAACATGCATTTGTATCAAATGAAAGAAAGATTACGTGTGATGGTCATCAAACTTCGTTTCGGAAAAGTTTAAGAATAGAAGATGGTCTCACGCGCTAAGATAAAATGAATGAATTTTCAATATCCCGCTCTTACTTTTATTGAATTCACTAACCTTTTAACGTCTAATGCTAGGACATTCGACGTTTTATATCATTTTGACCGGTAATTCTAGGGCATTTGAAGTCAAACGTAAATACATTTCATCTTCGCGCCAAGCATTTTCGCAAAATTTATCCAATAGGATGTTGGACTTCTCAATATTCGACGTCGAATTACAATTCTAAACGACGTCTAATAATTGCATTTATTTACAAAAATGTCATCAGTCATTTTTAACGTTGGTTATTAAGTGGTTGGACATTGAATGCGTGACATTATACGTTGTTTGTAATTATGGCTCAATCACTTCTTAATAACAATTACTAGGCTGATTTGTGTTAATCTCTATAAATGTTCTTAATCACGCCAAGCGTACATCCGATAAATAACTCAAATGACCGATCAGATTCTTTAAGAAAATGGTGCGATTTTATTTGTCTTACCAATTATTTTGTTGGATCGGTTTGATAATCCTATGTCAAGATTAATCTGACCAACCGATTGGGCTCATATTATACACAGGCCCTCAAAGCTTGAGGGACCGATGATTGGTTGTGATGTGATGAATGCTCTATGGAAGTAATTTGGTAGTATCACTTGATATTGACCTCTAATCGGATGTATTTTCAAAAAGTTATCATTGGTCAAAGAGTTGACACCTTGTGTCGCGTGTTGTCAGCTGACATAGGATGTGAAGTCTAGGTCGGTGAAGCCATCATACCATTCAAAAATTGGCATCCTACAATGAATAGGAGCATCCCGATTGTATTTATTATCACAATAGATGGATTACTATCCTTGTTGGCTCTATTCTTCTCCTAAATCGTATCGTCAAGTTCATCATGTAGTTGTTTGATCGATCCAAGTAGTTCCGAGGTGGAAGACATGAAATTCTTAACACTCTAACTATGTCACATGGTTGTGTTCTCTGCATGTAAGGCTTTTAACTCTTCCTCATATCTGATTTGCATTTCATCCATCCGTTTCTAAAGGTTCCTCAGGTCTAATTGGTTATTCGAAGCTTCTTCTAACACAACGTTGTTCGTCATATTCCTTGTGGTTAACGTGTGAGTTTATAAGTGCTCTATCAATCCCACTGTGGATGCAAAAATGTTTTTACAAGACCGGTTGAGTACTAATAACTTCAAAGTGGTTCAATTTACAACTTCCTCCTTTCTCTTCACTTGTAAATCCTTTGTTTTATTTGATTTAATGTCGTCTTCGTTCGATCCACAATCGTTCAAACAATATCTTCAAAAAATAGCATAATGCTTAAATAAGAAAGAATTCGGTCACTCCAATATTAAATGAAACAATAAATAAAATATAATTATACCATTCAGATTATTTAATCGTGGATAACTAAAAGGACCATTCAAATTGTTATTTAATCGTTATTATTTGTTGACAATATTTTGACGTCAAATGTAAAATAAATATAAGTGAATGTGTGGCGTCCACAAGCAAAGAATACTGAAAAATGCCTATGCATGGGAGAAAAGAATCAATTCCATTAAAGCTTCAAAGTAAATTACAAACAAATGTGAAGATAATTAATTCTTACATGTTTCAAATGATATGATATATTTGCTTTATTAGAGTTTATATTCACTAACACTTGAAAGATTGTATTGATAATTATTTAACAAAATATATAGATTTATGATATAATATATAGTATCATAAACATATGTACTTTATCAAAAGTATTTTCGATTTTATAATATATATTTTTAATTATTTTATAATGAACATTTTTAGTTTTTTTTATGATGAATATGGCTCATTTGAACACATATATACTATATTATATTATATGTTTTAAGGTATTAAGTTCACTTTCCTTAACACCATTAATCGTGCATATGATAAATTTACATTAAATTTTTCTTCACCAAACATTTGGAAATCAAATGTAAAAAGTAATCTCAACAAAAGTCAATCTTTAGATTGTTGGTGATTACAAAATTAAGAAAGTTGAATAATTTTGTGACTCCTTCTTTGGACGTAAAGTTTGTAATAATTCAAAGATGAATTCCAAAACATAATTATATAAAATATAAAAGTAGTTTATAAATTAAGGATCGCTTGTTATATTTTGACATTTCATTAATTTATATTACTACACAAAAATTAGGTAAATATTGAAAAAAAAGTTTGATAAAATAGATTTTATTAACAAATTTTAGAATTTTTATTATGTATGAATATTTTTGTCGACTTGTTGGTAAATTATAATTTTTAAAATTGATGAATATTTTTGTCACACAATTTAATAATTTAGAATTTTTATTAGAGATGAAAATATCTATTAGTAAAATGGGTGTCAAATTCTAGTTTTAGACTTTGACAATTTCATAGTAAAATATATTAATAATTGATTTTTTTAATTTTTTAAAAAATCATTAGTAATTGATTTTTTTTAATTTGTTAATAAAATGAGGCCAAAGTTTCTACCAAATACGACGTCATATGTCTTATAAATTAATTAGAGATGGATGGAAAGAAGAAAAGAAGAAAAAAGAGAAGAAGAAGGAAAAAGTGGAGCCAATGACAACAGTTGATGAGTCCATGACTTCTCATGAAGCTAGAGAGGCTCTTCTTAGGAGGATAATTAGAAGCATGACTAAAAGGGAGACATCTTCCTACCTTCTTTGAATTTGTTTATCATTTTTCTTTGTGTTTAGCATTTAATCTTGTGTGTTTGTTATTTTGTAGGTTTGTCAACTTTAGCTCCTCCCCTTTTGAGTTTGTCATCTTTCTAGAAAATGAAGGACTTGGGAGAAGCTTAATCCAAAGGAGCATACTCACCACGCCTCTAGTTTTGCTAAGGAGATCCTTTGGAAGTGGAAAAGGATAGTATCTTTAGAGAGGAGATCACATGTTGGGAGAAATATACTTTTGGAGGAGAGAGAATGCACTTTTTGATAATTTTGCAATAAATGAAGAATATATTTCCCCTTTACATCATCATTAGGATTTCTAGAAGATATTGTGATTTTGCTAGGTAGTCCCATCTTTGCATGTAAGAGGACCTCATCTCCTCTTGTAAATAGTTGAACATTGAACTAGAAAAATATTTCAACCATTTGTGAGAGTTTTGAGAGTATTTCTTTGAGTGTTCTTGAACTTCAGTCTCATCTTGAATCAAGGTTCAAGTGGTGACACCATCACTCATTTTTGGGTTAGTTCATCCCCAAAGTGGCTGCTTCCTCGCCCTATTCTTCCATCCCCTTCTCTTTTCATCTCTTACTTCATTTTCTAGCTTGTTATCTTTACTTGTTGTGTCCTTTCTTTTGTTAATTTGAATCCATCATCTCTTCTTTCTTTGGAGTCTTTATGAAGTGAATTTTCATATGTAGGTATCATTGTTATCTTAATGTCTAGTGTGAATTTTCTTGAGATTTTCTTAATCCACTTACATATTAACACCTTGTCCTCTAAAGTCAACAAGATTAATTCTTAATTATTAGTAGTGATCGAGATGACAACAATAGAGGAGGCGGTGACGATAGCGGTAGAGTTGAAAGCAACAAAGGAGATAGTGGTGGAGCAAGATAAGTAAGAGAAGGAGAAGAGAAAAAAGAGGTGAAAAGAAAGAAGGAGAAAATAAGGAAGAAGAAAAATAAAAAGAAAAAAAAAGATAAAGAAGAGGGAAAAGAAGAAGAGGAGAGGAGAAAAACAATAACCAAATTACAATATTTGCTAATAAATAATTATTAAGTGATAATTACAAATGAATATTTATCGATAGATAATTATCAACATAATATTGTCGTAGATAATTACTAACGAATTTTAATGCTCAATAATTACAATTAATTTTTTTAACTGTTAATAAAATTTACCAATAAATATTTTACGGATGAATTTTTAGTAATTATTTTTCAAGCGATAATTTTGATCTATTGATAAAATGTTAGTATTATCAAAATATTTTGTTTATTTGAGGAATTTTGTCTATTGATAATCGTATTTTTTAGTTTATACTTTAATTTTTTTTTAAATTATTTCAATACAATGTTACATTAATAATGAGTCATTTTTTTCATTCAATAAGTCTTATATTTTTTTCATGTTTTATAAGATTAGTTAGTAATATATATTTAATCAAATTTAAAGGAACCAACCCTAAATTAGTTGTGGAGAAATAGGCTAGTCAGATTTTCAAAGAAAGATATTAAAATATTCCATAACTAGAAGTGAAAAGAAGTATTCTAGAACTAGAAGTTGTAAAACCTTAAGACAAACTTTCCTAATATATAAAATAAAAGTACTGTAAAATGATTATTTACAAATAACTTTTTTTCAAACAACTGCTTCACAACTTTTCTATTAAAGATAAAATATTATATTTAGAAATAATGCTTGTTAAACAATATAAGATCTTAAACAATAAGGAAAACTTTTAGTAGTTAATTATTTAGAAAAGTATATAGAATTATTGAAAAATTATTGTTTGACATTATTTTTTTTTAAATCAGTTGACAACTTCTTTAAATAATAAAATGTTATATTCAGATAATAAAAGTAAATATAAATAAAATTTTGAAATACAATAATAATATATATTCTTATTGAACGATTATTTAAAATAGGAAAGTTGTTACCTGTACAAAGTTATTATAGTTAGACTTTCTCTCTAGATTAGAACTACAATGAACTTTAAGTTGTGTGAGATATACAGAAAGAAAGAAAGTAGAAGGCACCTTTGACAATTACGAGGAACAAAGATGCTATAATAGAGACCTAAAACTGTAAAAGACATCTTACTGGGAATCTTTGTTCAGTATTCCTGCAGCGCATGAGATGGAGCATTAGGAACATAGAAATATAAGATTAAATATAGAACAACAACACAATAAAAGGAGTACATAACGTAGAAATATAAGGCAAATTTTTCTTTGAAAATAAACTTGGAAAAATTACTTCTCTTTAAACTAAAGAAGGAGGAAAAAAATGGAAGACATGACCATTCCCAGTGTTTGAATTAACTGAAAACTTAAAACAAGGTCATAATCCATTGTGGAGGTTCTGCAGAAGAAGTTGATCATGAACTAACCAAGCAGCCAAAGTGATGAATGAAACACTGATGCAATAAACTTGTAGCTGGTTTTGTTGGATGCCATTGTTTGCTCCTTCATGGTCTCTGCTTTGGTGGAGAAATGGAGGAAGATGGAATAACAAGAAGAAGAAGGTGCAGAAAGCATGAGAATCAGCTCATGAATGATTCAAAAGTTAGATGATAAACCGAAGAATAATAATAATGAAATATATCGTTATCTGAACATCTCTTCTTTTGGGAAACATGAAAGCATGGAATGATAATTGCTTATAGAAAACGTCTCTCTCAACATTATGAAGCGATTCTAATGAATTCATTGTACTTGCAAAATGTATTCTCTAAGGTTCATAAGCTTAGGTTTTATATATGTGTGCACTAGTAACTCGTATATTATGACTCGATTTTTACTAAACCGAAGCATATCAAAACACGGTGATAGTCTCGTAATTTTAAAAGCATTATATGCCTTGGTTGTTAAACAACCGGTGTCTAAAAATAATACTGGTTCGGTTATCGGAGTGAACCGAGGCATAACCCTCACGTAGCAAAGATACGGCCTCGGTTGGCATAGACCCGAGGCATATTGGGCTCTAAACCGGCCTCGGTTGGCATGGACCTGAGGCATATTGGGCTTTCAATCGAGAGAACCCTGATCATTTCCCCAAAGCACCTCTCCTCTTCTCTGCCTCGCAATATTCTCCTCCTACGATGTGTGATGTGCGACGACAATGGACGCGACGGCAGCGAGGACGCAACGGCGAGGACACAGCGACGAGGACGCAACAGCGACGAGGACGCAGCGGCGGCGAGGACGCAGCGGCAGCGAGGACACGACGACGAGGACGCAGCGGTGACGGAGGGAGGTGACGGAGGGCAGATCTAGGCGCATGGAAGGGCGGAGGGCAGATCTGGGCACATGGAGGGGCGGAGAGCAGATTTGCGCGCATGGAGGGGCGGAGGGCAGATCTGTGACGAGCGGAGAACCACCCGAGGACGGAGGATTCGTGGAAGGAGGGGGAGCAGAGGAAGTCAGTGACGGTGGCGAGGAGGGTCGGGACGGTGGAGGATATGCTGGCAAGCTTCGTGGGGACGACGGAGGGGGAGTAGAGGAAGTCAGTGACGGTGGCGAGGAGGGTGGGGACGGCGGAGGGGGAGCAGAGGAAGTCAATGATGGTGGATGCTGCAACCTTCGTGGGGGAGATGGTGGTGGTTGGAGATGCTTTTGTTGGGGGAAGAACAGAGAAACCCATGTGCGAAGGGGAAGAAATTTGATCTAAAACGCTTCAGCTTAAGTCCATCTTCATCTCTGCTTCTGAGTTTCTGTATCTGAGTTTCTTCTCATTAGTTGTTGTAATTTGTGGGTTGTAATTTGGACATTGGTGAGTTCATGATGTTTGCTGCTTCTGTAGACAGATTTTTGACATTGATTATTGATTGTTGTAATACTGTGTTTTGTTTGATTCCTGTTACGGTTTTCTTGGTTGTGTTAGATTCTTGAGCTGAAATTGGGAAATTTTGAGTTTAGTTGGCATGAATGAACCGAAAAAAAAACACACGCTATTGCCTCGGTTATCTAAGAACTCAGACATATTTCTGTTTCGTTTTATCTCGGTTCATAATCGAAGCATAAATCTTAACCTTTTTACCTTGCCCATGTATGTTTCGATTGTAGAATCAAGGCCTATAAACATTTACAATCGGTGCTTTACTCTTTATTGTACTAGTGGTGTCAACAACCACAAGTCTCAGTTTTTTTATTTTTTTCTCTTTTCATGTGACTGCTAGTTGTGTAGACAGATGTTGTAAGAGTTGAAACTTAGATGAAACTTATTCTTTTATTTAATTAATAATAACAAATATTAAATAATGATTACCCTTCTCAATGGTGTATTATTTGCACATGTTTTCCTTTCTTCATTAGAATAAGTTTAAGAATCATACTCATTTCTTTATATTCTGTTTGCCCCTTCTTTTTCTTCCTTCTTTTCCTTGTATATAACAAAATAACTATCTTCATTATATTTATTTTCTTTCTGTTTTCTTTTTCTCAAAAGATGATGAAAAGAAAAACTTCTTCAATTATTATAAAATAATGGACTTTAATATCTAAATTTAATTTTACAAAATCATCTCTAATAAATAGAATCTCTAATACATCTCCATAAAATTAAATATTTATAAGTAACTTAAGATGTTAATATTAAATTAAAAAGTGAATTTTAATCTAATTTAATTTGATAAAATTTACAAAGTAAGATTTTAAATCTATTATAGTGCTTCTTTGCATACAACATTGTAATCATTATGTTATTCACTTCATTTTCATTATTTTTTTCTGACTGAAATTACTCAAGTATTTGACTTTATATTTTAAAATAAGTTTCAGTACAAAAAGTTATTAAATTTAGGCAAAAACTCATAGTAATAGACTATGTGTCAATCACAAAATACTTTTTTTATTCCAAGTACATGGAATTTTCTTTTAAAGCTACACAAATAAATCATTCCAAACTTATTTACAGGTGAAAGTTGGATTGTGACATATAAAAAAGTATTTTATCTTTATCAGCGAAAACCACTGTTTACAAATTTGAATTTGGCTTTGCAGAAATCAAACGATACGTGAACATTAAGCAAGTCTATGTAAATAAACTTTGGGACAGTTATTAGTGTCATTTTACAAAAATTAAGTTTATGTATGAAAAGAAAAACTCATAAAAGAAGTGGAACTTTATTTGTATTTAATTTTTTCAAAAGATTTTTACATTCCAATAATACTCTTTATTTGTGTTTAATTTTATGATTCCACATTAGTCTCAGAAATCATAATATAAAAAAGACGTTCTCAAAATGAATATTGTAAGTTATGAAAAACCCATTTCATGTTATTCTCATATTCAGAAAACACTTTAGATAATCGGATTAGTCCATCTTTGCCTGATGTTGCAAGATACAACCTACTAATAATCTTAATTAAAAAATTAGGTGTTATGAATATAGTAATTATTCTAATTAGAAAAAGATTAGTGTGTAAGATGTGGAAGCAAAGAAAATGGACATGTTGCGTGTTGAGATTACATTCAACCTTTTGAAATTATAACAAGAACGGAATCTCATTGTGCAGGCGTAACTTAGAATGCAATCTCGCAATATCTTCTGAACATGTTAAAAAATGGGTTTTTAAACCTAATTTAATGCCACAAAATCGGCTTATAAGATGAGATTTATACTTCATTTATATATTACCGATACTATATTAAAAAATGAAAATGAGTTTTTAAGCTGACCTATAACCGGTTTGTAAGGTAAAGTTTGCACCTCACTTATATATTATAAATTGACCTTATTTACCGTCGACACGAGACTTCCAACCGAAAAAAAAAATGTGAATATCATTTCAATTTCAACATCCAAACTAAGAAAATGCTGTGATGGAGAACAAAATGATTCTGAAACTGTACAGACAACGTCAGAATCTCCAAAATGAAAGATTTACATAATATATTTTAATGTATTTACATAAATTTTGAAAATAAAGATTGAAGTCACTGAATTTGAGTCTATTGGGCAGACTCAAGAATATAACATTTAAGAATCAAAAGTGACGACCATAATAACTCCTAATCAACGCTATCATGCTTTATAAAGTGAAAGCAAAGCAAAACGTAAAAGTAATGAATGTTATCATAATGCTGAGGTTGAAACTTTTATTATCATCAATCATAAAAGTAATAGCATACTTGCAATTTGTCTCAAGTTACAATATTGATTTAGTAGTAAAACATGAAACTGAATGATTCAATTTTTAAGATTGATTTAAAAGATTTAAATGAGAGAATAAAAAAGATTATAGATTCAATTTTTTTTATTAACAAAATATTAATAATTAAAATTTGACGATAAAAAAAACTTGTAACTTATTTTATGACTATAAAAGAGTATACAATGAAAATAAGTTGTAGTAGAAAAAGGGAAGAAAACTACTTTTAAACTTTTCTTTCTTTACTATTGGGAAGAAAATGGAATGCTCACATTTTTTTATCTTGTGTTTAGATACAGAATTTCACAAATACGATCAAATACTTAAATTTGAATTGATATTATTTTAAATTATGTTATTTTTTCAAATATTTTGTTTATGTTAAAACATTGAAATTTAATTAATTTTAATTATTTTGTTTGAATAAAATATTTCAATTACTACTAAATATAAAAAACTATTTAAATTTTGAAAAATCAAAATATCAAAATTATTTATTTTTTATAGTCTATCTTGATTGATATGTTATTTTTTTTATCAAAGTTTGTCAAGATTTTTTTTAGCTGATATATTTGTAAAACTCTCCATCACTAAGGATAACCAATATTGTTTTTAATTGATGTGGAACATAATTATTTATGTTGTGATTAATCAAAGACTATTTTAATATGTTAATATTTGGGATTTTTTTTCTTAACATTTTCATTAATGTCAACTGATAAGTAAAGTGGAAACTTATGAGAAGTAGAGAATAGAGTCCATGTAGATAATGGAGAGAGAAGAATGAAGAAGCTGAGAATATAAGCAGCCATTGATGAACTTGTGTTTGATAAGACCTTTGATATCATCATCTGAACGAAGCTCTCATGGTTGGTTTCCTCTTTATAATACAAGCTTTTTTTTTTATCTATTTTTTTATGTGAAATTCGACTTTTTCAAATGTTTAATATAATTCTAATTTTTGTAAATTTTATTCAATTTAATTTTTTTAATGTTTAATATAAAATAAACATTTTTATGTAAGCACTTCAATTTATACGTTATAAAAAAAATTAAATTAAACAAAAATTATAAAAATTAGAATTATTTTAAATGTTAAAAAATTGAGAATTATTTTAAATAAAATTAACAAAAATAAGTATTAAAGCATTTCTAAACCTATAAAACTGGTTTATTAGTAAAAGTTAGAATAAAAAGTGATAGAAATACTAGATTTAACTCTTTCACATAACATTTTGAAGATATATGATTGATTTCCTCAAGCAAATTTTATTAATAAAATTTTGTTCAAAGAAATCTGTCCCTTAATGAATGAATTAGACTCCGTTTGAAAAGAAAAAGGAAACAAAAGTAATTGCATCTCATCTTTTACTTTTTCCTTTTTTTGATAATCGCTCATGATCTTTTACTTTTGCACCTATTTCATTGCAGCATTTGAATATAACCGGGTCCAATTAAATGAAATGGAATCCGCTTTATTCACGCCATAAAATAGTGTTAATTTTAATTAGTGATTTTTTAATTGCTGAAAATAATGTTTGACCAAAGTTTATTTACTTTTGTACCTATTAAAAATAAAACTTACATACTCATTGTGCAACATGAATGTGTGAAACAATTTTTTCATGAGAGAACATTGGACATTTTGTGTTGTTAAAAGTACATCGTTTAATTGGAAGTTTGCTTTTGTACGATGAGTATGCCTTCTTTACAAAATCAAATTCATCCAAAGGTAATGAAATTTTGAAATGGAGAATGTAATGGTTGTGCTCCGACCTCTGGTAGTTCTTTTAGTACAATACGAGAGCTGTGACATCCAAATATATAATAACAACAATCATATAATATAGGCGTCAACATCCAAATAAAGAGAATAATTAGAGTATGACTTGCAATTAAGTACGGAATTACAGTCATCCAAATAAGAAGACAGAATTTTAAACTTAAACAGTTTAGAGTATTCAACACTTTAAGCGTTCAAGTAGGAAATTCCTAAGTAGACTGCACTGCAGCATCAGTGTTCTCTAATTCTTGCTCCAAAGGTATCTCCTCAACAATTTCTGCTCTCATGGATGATCATCGCAAAAGAAAACATACAAAAGCAACACACAACAAAGAAGCAAGGGTGAACTAGATAAACAAGCAATAATCATATAGTTCAATCAATAATTATCATCGTGCTTAGCTACATATAAAGAACAATCAAGGCATACCACTTTAAACCATGACTCAAACACTCACACGACTCATCCGGATTGGTATAATTGTCGAACTATTGGTCGTCTATGCACTTGCGTAGTTCAGTTGGCACTCCCCAACACTATGCAAGGTAAATCCCCCATCTGTCTATGTCTAAACTCTAAGACTATAGACGAGGACCTCCCTCTACTCTCACCACTCACATTGTTCTTCTCTATTTGAGCATGAACAGTGCTTTGAGTGTAGGGATAGACATACCAGTTCAAAGCTCCATACAGTTATACAGAACAACAATAACACCCCACACATCACTTTCAATCATCTCACCCTGAGATGTCCACTTCATACTCAATTACATCATTGTAGTTCACATTCATATGCTTTGCAACCACTCAACAACACCATACATACATCCTGGCAGTCAAACAACCTCAAACAGCTCAAACAGATGTGGAAAAGTATGAAACTCACTGAACCAGGTCTCACAACGCACCAAGATGCAAGACAAGACAGCAAAAATTCGCACAGCGCACCACCCTTGGTGCGCTGAGCGAATTTTCCTGACGAGGGGAGTGTTTTTCAGCTAAAATTCGCATAGTGCACCACCCTTGATGCGCTGAGCGAATTTTCCTAACAGGGGAACAACTAAAATTCGCATAGAGCCCCAAATTCGCTATTCGAATTAATTTGGCTAATTTTCCATGCTAGCAATAGTCGCAAAGCGACTACATTCGCTACGCGACTTACCAAACAGATAGCAACCCTCTCTAGTCTTTCGCACAGCGCACCGACTCGCTGTGCGAATGCTCAAACAGAGAACACTTCTCTGTGAGGACTCGCTATGCGAAAACCTTCGCTTAGCGAGTCTGCATAATCTGCATAACTCGCAAATTTTGCAGAATTACCCACTCACCCACTCCTTACCACTTCTAGGCCTTTCTTCCAACTTTTAAGACTTCTAATTCATATTTTGTACCTAATTAAACTTGTTTAGATTATTATCAAGCATTACTAACATGATTTTAAAGTGATCAATACCCAAGTTTTAACTTAAACTCCCATTTTTTATTAATCCAAGAACCCAATTTCAATTCTACCATGTTGAACATGACTTTACTCAGTTTTATGATCCTAACTTGTTCTAATTGACTCATACAAGCTAGCCACATTGTCCAGTTGCACTCAAGACCACCTATGCTCAAATTCCCTACCTCAGTTCCTCTCAAAGGACTAAAAACAATACTTTCTTAACCTTTTACTCATCTAACATAACTAACACAGGATTTCCACCTCAACCACATCTCCCTAACCCAATTGGTCATCGGAGAAGAATCAGATGTCTGAACGCATCAGTCTCATCTTCGACACCAGCACATATGACTAGTCACAATTGATTGGACCAGGCCAGGGCTGCTCTATGATCAAGGATGTGCCAACTCAGGTTTTTAAGATTCTTCTATCCTACCAACAAATTGCTCTCAACAAGTCACAATTGATCCCTCAAAACTGTTCCAACACTGTAAACTCATCCTAGACCTCTGTTACTCAAAATCACTATGTCACTTCCCTTAAATTGACCCTTAAAGGCTACCAAATTGTTAAACCATTTATCTTATTAATACTACAATAGAGCCTCACCCCCAACCACTTCCCATACGTTAAATATACAGCAACTAATTCCCACCAGTCACATTCATAAATTCCACATTTCAATCTCACCAATTGCACATTTCAGTTCATGCCATCCAATCAACTTAAAAATTAAACACACAGTTAAAAGCAGTACAACATTCCAGAGTACAACATACCTACATTTATCAAACAGATTCAAGCATTCCATTCAAAGATAAATAACTAGCTCCCCTTACCTCAGAGTTGAACTACCACGCTCACAATAACGTCCCTTTACAGTATCTCACAAAACGAGAACTCAACCACACCCTACAAACCACCAAAGTGGGGACAACAACAGCTCTTAGAGCTTGATTTGGCAAAAAATATGAAAATGAAACCCCATTAGTAACATGCAACCAGTAACGTTGCATGCCCTAGGTTCAAAGATAGTGAAAGAGAAGGGAAAAATGACTTACCGGTCCAATTGAAAATACGATCGGTTCAAAAGGAAGCCTTTGGTGTGGTAAACGCCTAAGCACCTCCCAACCCAAGATTGAACGGTTCAGAGAGCTGGAAATTTAGAGAGAAGGTAGAGAAGAGTTTAGGGCAAAGAGTCTTAGAGAGAGAGAAAAGAGCTCAGGAGAAATGAAAATTCTGAGAAGCCCTTTCTAAGGTTAGGTTGGCCTTAGTCTGATGGGTCTGTCTGCCCCATATGGCCTTATAATTTTCCAGGCCCTGACAAGAGTGAGGAATTCAATATATTCAAAATTTATATATTTAATTATTGTTATTAATATAATAAAAATAATATATCACATGTATGAAGGATTATTTTTAGTTTTTTTAGACTTTTAAATTAAAATTTCACTTTTTTTCAATGAAAATAATCATATTATCAATAAAAAAAATTATTTTTCATTTTATTTCGTAATACCTATTTTAAAAAAAATAATAATACGAAAAAATAATTTATCATAAATTAATCCAAATTTTAGAGACATAAATACTAAAAAAATATGATAATCAAGCTACAATTAAAAATCAGTTATAAAAAATATAAAATACTTTATTTCTTTTTTCTATATTTATAAAAAATAATGAAAATAAGACAATAAAAAGAAAATAAATATTATTTCAATAAAATAAATTTATTTTTTATTATATTTAATTTTATGTTTCATTATTTACTAATATTAAATGTTATGCTTTAAAAAATTATATAATTTATTTTTCATATATATATATATATATATATATATATATATATATATATATTACAATTTGAAATTTTCTAAAAAAATTAAGGAGTGAGCCTCTCTTCCTTATATTATCTGCCTTGCATGAGAGAATTTGAAATTTTAAAAATAGAGATGATTACACGAGTTTAATTTTTTTTATTTTAAAATAAAAAATTAATTTCTTTATTACTATTTTTATTGAATATATCATATTTATACTATTTTATTATTATTTAATATTAATTAATTAACTTTTATAAAAAAAAATATATGCCATAAAAAACATGATATTATAAATATTCAATATCAGTACTTTTTGGTTTCTTAAATGTCAAATATAACAATTTTGAGAAATAAAATATTCATATACTTAGAGTTAATGTTTTTTAAATAAAGCAAACATGATCAAGTAGACGAGCACATTCACACACATATCACGTCACAACATCACGAAAACAAGAATCACAGTGACATAACAATTAGAAAATGGAAGTACAAAATTCTCTCCCAAAACCAACACAAAAGAACCATAAAAACAGGCACAATCTAACAAAAATTACAAAACTCACAATAAAAAAAAATGACCAACACACTCAATCAAATAATGAAAATCCAACATCCCCAATCCAACCAACAACCATAATCTTCAACACTCTTTTTCATTGTTGTAAAAACCCTAACCTAAACACAACACAACAATGTTGCAAGAACACAACACCCACAATCCAAGAACCATAATTTGCAAAACCCATAAACAAAAATAAAAAATATATTGTGAGATAAAAAAAGGGGTTCAAAACAAGTCACAATACTAAATCATAAGCATATAAACAAAACTTTGTTGCATAATACTCTATTTTCATAAGAACACGATGATTTTTGGCTCAATGGAGGAGACAAAGGGATATCAGAGAGGGATTTCGCGCATACAATGTCACCACGAGAGAGAAAGGATATCGGGTAAAATTTTAAGGATCATAGGCGGAAAAAAAACTCAATGTTTTTAAAAAAAAATTCATTTTTCCTTCTAAAATTATCCTTAGTAAATATTAAAAATATGAGATCAAACTATGTCATTTAAATGTAAGAATGAATTCTCGTGTCAAAGTATTATTTTTGTTTAAGGTGCTACCCTTCGTTATGTGATAGAAAGAGAACATAAATCTGATAAATTTCATTAACATAAAAAATGAAAATATAAATTTAGACATGTCTAGACATCGGAGGATGATGCAACATTTTATTTGTTATACAAAAATAATTTAAAGTTTGGTTATGTGTTACTTGTAAGATAGGAAAACTTTTAAATAAAAACTAAAATAGTAGTTAGGAAAAAAATAGTTAATCAAAACTGAGTTTGGGGTGATGAGAGCTTTTACTTCCTGCACCTCTACCATTTCTTAACACACTTCCAAATTTTAAAAATGATATTTTATTTTTCATAAAAATGATTTGGGGATTATGGTTAGGAACATGTTTTTCGGAATTTTTAGAATAGGATTTTAAAATGAAATTTTAGAACAAAATTTCCAAAAGGAGATGTGCTTTGAAACAGGTTTTTTGAAATACGATTTGTGAAATGTATATAATGTGTGAAATTAATTTTTCGGTACATCCCTACATAAAATGTGTTATGGGAAGAATTTTTCAAAACATATGAAATGCGTTCCAAAACAAGTTTTTTTCTCATTTTCTCTCTTCTTCCTTGGATTGTTCTACTTCTTTCCTTCTTCCTCTACAGCAGCGTTGATGATAGAAGTAACGACAATTGTGTGTTGCAATAATGAAAAGTGTCCGATGGAGTACAAATAGTAATGTGAAGTGCAGGAAGCAATAGCCTGTAATGAGGTGCGGAGTACAAATGATGGCCCAAAGTAACGAAGACCCAGATATATAGCTGATTGGATCAAACAACTTCGAATAAAAGCTTACGTGTCAAATTCCGATTGACTGAGATGACAAATAACTAATGGAATTCCCATATAAAGCTACAATCCCCAACATCATGGTTACTCTTTCACTGTCGTAGTAGTAGCGGCGAAACTGAGATCAGAAATGGCGAAAACGACGTTGTTGTTGCTCTGTACGCTGCTCCTCTTCGGAACCCTGGCTCTCACCCAGGTCTCAATTTTCTTATTCAATTTTCTTATTCAATTTTCTTATTTAACTGTGGAGCTTGAGATCGAGACTCTATTTTATTAGGGGGAAGTCAATCTGTATATCATCTCAATCTAAAATGAAATCCCGGGCCATAGAAATGTTTGAACTGCAATTGAGTTTGACGCCAACTTCAATTCTGCATACTTTATTTTTTATTTTGAATTTATTGGTCAATGTGTGGGTCACAGGCGAAGAAATCAAAGGAGGAATTGAAGGAAGTGACGAACAAGGTTTTCTTTGATGTTGAGATCGATGGAAAAGCTGCAGGTCTCTAAGCTTCCTTCTTTTTATGCCTTTTATTAACTCTGTTTGTTGTGTCTGTGATTTGATTCGAAGTGAAATGAGATGATAGATGACTAAAGATACCTTCTAAAATTATAATTGAGTAATGTCACACACACTTTAACACAGATCATTTCCCATGAGCAAATATTAAACAAACTTATTTTACCAACGATCTAGCTATAATGAAGGAATAGTGATTCATGATAGGTAAAATATTGGTTAAATAAGTTCGATTAATATTTGGGTTGTGGAAGTGATTTTGGATGTTTTGGTAATGTAAGTGAAACTGGGAGGGTGTGTCGAATTTTTGCTTGATAATGAATCCTTATACTGTTAGCTACAAACAAAGTTTCACGTCGGATATGAATACATCCCTTAGTAAGAAGCCTTTTGAAGTAATACCAAAAGCAAATGCAAAAGCAAATCCGTGAGTGTTTTAGCACAAAGCTAGAGTCTAGGGAGAACTTGGTTGTTTTTAGTGTTATATTTTTTTTGTCCTTGATCAGGTATACTCATAGCTAAAGCTGTAAAATTAGCCGGTTTAAGTAATATCCTCCCCGGAATGGCAACTCATTTTACAAGTAGAATTCACCCGGGGTCACAATCCACTTGTACTATAGTTGATATAGATAAGTGATTCCACTGTTGTTAGATACACCATGGCTGTCATGGCAGATTTTTTGCCAACTGCCATAGTATGTAAAGGGAGGCACGCTATGTCAGCAAAATAATATTATTTTATATGGTGCGATTTTGTCCTTCCACTATCTATCATTGATAACGCTGAGTTGATGTTATATCATTCCTTTTTCCCATAATTTTGAGTATGAAATTTTGACCGTTTGTATTATGCTATGATGATTGACTTTCCAGGTCGTATTGTAATCGGTCTTTACGGGAAGGCAGTTCCAAAAACTGCAGGTTGGGTTTCTAAATTCTCTGCATTTTTATTCTTATCAATTATCATTTTTAATGTTAACTGAAGCCTTGTTTTTATTTCCGTTTCTGCAGAAAACTTCCGAGCTCTTTGCACAGGTGAGCTTGTGTCTGCTGCTTATATGTATTGATGTTTATCATATAATAGTTAGAGAACTTGTTTCCATCCTTTTATTGAGTTTCAAATTCAGTCGTGTTAGAATAAATAGATTCATTCAATGTAAGAAACGATGAGTAAAAATCCAGCTGTAATTAGACTGCTCTACTCATTAGAACAAATTGAGGACAGCTTTAATAGGAAGACATAGTTAAGTTCTTAGAGTGAAGGTGGATTGTTCTTTATTCTCGTGGTTCTTTTCACTGATATATGAGTTTAATATCATTTCCTCTTCCCTTAATAATATTACATGATGATATCACTGCTTGGATTTATAATGTGCACATGTTAGTCTTACAAATTAAAATACATTCTATATTAAATTTACATTTTTTCCAAATTATTAGGGGAAAAGGGAATTGGTAAAAATGGAAAGCCTCTCCATTACAAAGGTAGCACATTCCACAGAATTATTCCTAGCTTTATGATCCAAGGAGGTGATTTTACACATGGCAATGGAATGGGCGGAGAATCAATTTACGGAGAGAAGTTTGCTGATGAGAACTTCAAGTTAAAGCATACTGGACCAGGTAATATTCTTGTATTGTTATAGTTGTTTCTTAAACATAAATTCAAACGAACCTATGATGGGATTAAAGCCTTTTTGTTATTTGATGTATGAACAGGTATTCTGTCAATGGCAAACGCAGGTCCTGATACCAACGGTTCACAATTTTTCATCACAACTGTGACAACAAGCTGGTAATTTAATCCAGATCAAAAAGTTCCTAGAAGAACACAAATATCAAAATCTTATGTTGCATATTTCATATTTGTATTGTGCATAATGATTTGATTCTGCTGTGATTTTATCCATCAATCTGTGAAGAAGGCTGTATTTGGTGTAACCATTTGTGCAGATTGTGTAGTGTTACTTAAGATATATAAACCAACTCTTTTTTGGTTTTTACTAACTATTAATGTATTATGTATTTGACAGGTTGGACGGAAGGCATGTTGTTTTTGGTAAAGTTCTTTCTGGAATGGATGTTGTTTACAAGGTTGAAGCTGAAGGTAGGCAAAGTGGCACTCCCAAGAGCAAGGTTGTGGTTGCTGACAGCGGTGAACTTCCTCTATAAAATGTACACGTCAATTCTCAACCAGGACTTGTTGAAGCTGTTTCCAGTTTTTTATTCTCTGTACGGACCACTTAACTTTTCATAAGCATCTGCTAATAGGTTTATGGTTATTTCTGTGTGGAACTTAGTACATGAAGTTTTCTCCTAAACTATAAAACGGGAAATAGAATTTTTGAAGTGAAATTTATGGAGAAAAGTATGTGAACATGACTGTCCAAGATAAATAGCATTTCATAATTCGGAGAATCTTAACTTTTCCTACTCTTGATCTGGTCATTAACAATTCATTCCATCTAACTCAATCCTAATCAATGTTATTATTTAAAAATTATGTTTAAACTTAAACATCATCTTCGATAAATATAATTAAGGGTACTCCATAATTTAAAACATATCTCTACATGGGATGAAATCGATGGTATGAACTCAGAAATATTAAATGAATCGAACTAATATATTTAATGAATGTAAATTAGGTAGTTTTGTTTATAAATACTTAATTTTACAGTGTTAAATTCGTTTAATGTTCTTGAAATAAAGTAAAAGTTTTAAATTATCTTGAATCATATTTAGTGGAGATGTATAAGATTAACTTTTAAAATATGAGCATTAGATTTGAAGTTTGTTTATATTTAAATTTACTAAAAATAATTTAATATTTAATTTTAAATATACAATTATGGTAGACAGATAAATTTGGAGTTAAGAAAAAAAATTGAATAAGTATAACTGTAATTAAGATTGTTTTTTACAAATGAGATGGAGTGCTAGTAAGTTGTTTTGATCCTAAAAATTGGTGGAGCCAGAGCTTGTTCTGTATTTGGTGAGAAAAGTAGTTTCCTTTTTTTAATTGCTCCTAATTTTCTACTCAAGGCAAAGTTTTAACTTCTTTTGAAAACTAAACATGGTTAAAGTATATTTGTGAAATTGTTTTAATTGAAATGCATGTTATATTTTTTCTAAATTATCGTTCATGTAAAATCTCAATCAACCACTCTTGTTTCTTACCAAAACCATTAAAGGAACAGATTATCTTCTTCTAAATCTTCTTTTTTATAAGTTTATGAATATCGATGTCCTCAAGACTCGCTGTTCATTTCCACAAGACTTTCAGTAAACATGATTTCTCTGTAAGCCAGCAAATAGTATATATACCATTCCTGATGTGAAATAAGAATCAATACAAGGGTACCATAAAAGTATATAAATGTATATATGAATAATTGTTAAAATCATTACTTGATTATTAATATCAACTCATAATTAGTAAATTTTACTAATATACAAAAATATACTAGAACACCTATAGACACAATACTCTCAATAAAACTATAATTTAACATTATTACATACAGAAAATTACTATAATTTATATTTATATATAAAGAGATTTCTCTTTTTGGTGTTCACTTTATTTTTTACTTTTATCTTTTAAATTATCGTTTTATTTAAATTTAACTGACTTTTTAAGTTTAATTAATTTTTAAATTTTAACTATTTTTAAAAATTAAATAAATAAAAAATTATCTACTAAATTAAAAAAAATCATTTACAAAATAAATAAAATTATCTATAACTAAATTATAAAAATTATTTATTTTTATTTTTAAATTATAATTTCATTATTTTTTTCTTATAAAAAAAGTAAATATATGTGTGTATGTGTTTTCAATAATAATAATAATAATAATAATAATAATAATAATATAACGAGTAGTTGTACATTGAGTCACACATTAAGACATTACGATCTTCGAATGAATGACATCTTATAGATACATAATATAATGATTATATAAACATATAAAAATAGCACTATTACTTTAGGAAACATGCAAAAACTTCTTAAAAATATGGATTTAGATTCAATTTAGTCCAACCTCCACATTATTCCCTTATATACATCATTTTCATCATATTACTAGTTAATCTAAAATTTTGAACATTTCTAAATTTTCGGTCCATAATGCATTAAATTCAACAAGTCTAACAACCTCTATTACAGGATTTGATACAATCTCAAAATTTAAATTTTAGACCAATTTAATTTAATTACAAAAAGAGATAAAAAGTTATTATCCAGTTTTGTATATGATTTTCTTATGATATCTTGCAAGAGACCGACACAAATCAATGTCATTTAGTTCTACATTGGATGTTAAAGTTGACTTGCCAATTCGATTATAAACTCACTATTTTGAGCACTACCACTCAAATTTACCAGACTTCATCAAAAAACGATGTAAATCAGCGCAAATAGCAATTGAGCTTATACACTTGGAATTGTTAACTCTTGAGTTTACCAGCTCAAAAGGGCAAAGTTGAATGTAAAATCCCTGAAAATTAAATTAAATATGATTACATATTCACACCGCTGAATAATTAGCCTACTCTGGAAATGCAATTCTGACTCATACAATGATACACCAAAACGTCCCAAGATCTAGCTTGGCTAACATATAATGTACATGTGAATGTAACATCTCTAATTTATTTATTTTGGCCAGGATAATGATCTAATATGGTACAACAATCTGATGCACATAACTTATACATCATGTTTAATCAATCAGTGTTATCACTGTCACTGTTGGTGTCCAGAAAGCTATACTCTCTCCATCCGCTGAGCTTAATCAACACAGTTCCTTGGTTCTCTTCCCTCCATACAATTGCTTCTCTCTCCAAAAGGTCTATCACCTGTGATGACAAAAATCACAAGAAAAATAAACCACCATTTACAAACAATTCAATTACCCTTTTAATAACCAAGTTCCAAAATGTTGACCAACATGTAAATACATTGAAAACTGTTTCACACTAGATGTAAGAGGACATAAGATAGGATGGAAGAGGGTGAATTAGACCATACTGATTGTTTCAGCTTAGACTTTCCAAAACCATGTGATCCACATCCTGTGATAACCCTTAGTCTCTGCACAGCTGAAGCAGAGATATGAAATAAAGGCAATCAGATAAATAGACAGATGTAAATACAAATGCAATTCAATAACGCAATGTTGGTTTAGTCAAAAAGTCTTGAGAACATGTGAGAACCTAGGTCCTCAGAAATGCTTACAGGGAACATATGATCCAAACAGAAGGTGGAGTTTCAGCATTTTCATTGCTTGTTTCACGTGTTGCCCATGTAAATCAATAGTTATCACGTTTTCTATTCCCTTGTTTCTGCATATGTCACAAACAGTAGCTTAATAGTAGCAATAGTAATTACATGAGGCGATTGTTGAAAAGGAAGTTCTCTGGCTTTAGATTTTAAAGAAATCCACGAACCTAGCTATAAATATGTCATGGCTGGCCCTAGTGTCTGCTTTCTGAGCTAGTTTACTTTGTTCTTTACCCTAGCCAGACACAGAAATAGTTAAACATCATACAACAAAGCAACCCATAGTAAAGGAAAGGTTCGGACAAAATACAGTTAATGTAAAGGTTAATGAATTGAGATTCAAATGGTGCAAAGATAAAATATCACAGATTATTATAAATATACGTCTCGAAGAAAGATAAGAGTCATATGTTTTCCACACAAATTCTGCTGTTCTTTTCAAAGAAGAATAGACCTGATCAGAAAGATAAGCAGCATAAGCTCGATCCCCTTTGCTGTACGCTGTTGCAGCCTGCAAAATAATATCACCCTTGTATGTTACCAACTGACATTTGAGCTCAATAGCAAACTGGCTTAAAGATCACGATGAAATAATCCCTACTTTCTTATAATAAGATTTCACTGAATCCCACTGCTGGTTTGAATCTTCCCTAAACACATGATATTCATCTCCCTTAGCTACAAATGACAAAAGCAAAAGAATCAAATGAACTACCATGTTTCAAATTCAACACCATCAAGAAAACCATCAAAGTGAAGCATACAAAATTAAGACAATCAAAATGACTAAATACACAATAAGATTTTGAACTTTTATAGTTGGATAGCTTTTCGGTTCTCTTTTCCTCCTTTTATTTTTACAATAAGAAAGTGTTCTTATTGGATAGGCTACCAAAGGCTGGCATTTTAGACAAGTAGAGATTGTTAGAACAATTTTAAAAATTATTCGGTTAATTAATTTTAACAAAACATATATTACTTTCTTATATATGACTATTTGGTTTAATTGCACATTTTGTTCCTTAGATGGCAATTGTGTGATTTTGGTATATCAGATTCCAATGGCATGATTAGGTCCTTTTGGTATGTATTACAATTGCGCAACTTTGGTCCCCTGTGAGTCTTCAGTTAAATATTTAACAAATTTTGTTTATGTGACATTGGATTATAAGGTGACAGCTAACATGTTGCCTCATACATATGTTATCATGGCTAGATTACACCTTTGGTTAAATATATGTCATGTCAGCGTATATGTCAGGCAACACATCAGTTGCCATGCCATCATCCAGTGACACATCAACAAAGCTAAATACTTAACAGTGTCAATTGAGGGACCAAAATCGCACAATTGAGATACTTGTCCGTAGGACTCAATTTGCACAATTAAAACTAAAGGTGGACAAAATTGTATAATTATAAAACCTAAGAAACCAAAAGTGCAAGCCTAACTATATTTGTTTCCTAATTTATCATTGTGATTTCATTTCCATTTACCAATAATATATCACCCAACTTTCCTCCAATTCTTTTAACATTTTATATCTTTTAAGAATAAATTTATTTTCTGTTTTACCCTATATTAATTCCTAATTTTTTCTGAAGAAAATCATTGAAGACAACATACCACAAGCATTGCTTGAATGCTTGTGCTGCTTCTACCAATTGAACGAGATCAAGACCAAGGAATGTGTTTGAGAAGAACCCCAATTCACATTTTCTGACAATATTCAACAAGATCCAACCTTTTCTAACAAATTGTACCAATGTAGCAGAGGTAATCTTGCCAAAAATGCATGATGTATCCTCCTTGCTCTGACTCAGGTTGCCTAGGATGGCAGGCACCCAAGCCACCTGGCCACACCACATAGAGATAGGTAACTCAACCATATTAATTTCATTAATCCTTGAACTGAGTGAATTTCAATCCAACATACTCAATAAAACAACCAACAAAGACCCATTTCAAAAATCATAATAAAAAGTAAAAGACAAGGAGAAATGAGCAGGCAACAGATCATAAAAGTATTTGCAATTACTGAAGATCAGCCAACTACTTTAGAATAGTAAAATGGAACCACAAAAGCAGTAATCGACAAATACTGTTCAAGATAAGCCAGCAGTTGCAAGTATTTCAAAATTGCCATTATGTACCATATGTACGTTGCTGAGATTCTGCAACAAGTGGGGAAACATTGAACCCAGGTCCCAAAGACTGAATTTTCTTTACTACATTTCTCCAATTCATGCTATCTTTGTCATGTTCAGCGCTTTTAGGAAAGTTAAACAAAGATTCCAACACTTTCTGAGGAATGTCAGACTTCGTACATTCTGAGCTAATACCAGAATCAACCATAGAATTAGAGAGGACCTCCGCATATTTCCTAAAACGAAGAAAAAACTAAGCTAGTGGAGTTAGGTAGGTTCCGAATACCAAGATCATTGTTTAAGAGGATGTTGAGATTTGAATGCAAGAAGGTGCAAGGGCTAATCATAAATGCTAGAATACGAGATTAAAGTAACAGGCAAATCAAAATTAAAAATAATAAGTTCCACAGCGTTCTTATGTAATTTGGTACTATACTTGTCTTGAGAGTGTTGAACCTGTGACTACATGCAAACTACAGCAGCTGTCTTCTTCTCCAGCCCAATATTATATCACTAATTCAATCAGTACAAAAGTGGCACGTGTAAATGTATATTTTTATCTAAATGCCTGACTCTGAGGAATTCAGCCAACATTATAGCTCAGATTCAAGATTGAATTTACTTCAGTTTAATGCAATGAGTTGAGAATGATAATATTTGGCCTGCTTAGCATAATTACAATCCTAGTGGATGTAGCAGAATTTCATCAAAATGAATGTACCTTGAGTAATTCTATAAACTTCAATACTTAAAAGAGCAAAAATGTATATGTAAAGATACAATTGCAATACTATGCATCAAGAGATATCTATCGGAAATTCAATTGCCAACTACCGACAATGATTTTACTTACCAGATTACTTCTATAGCTAAATATAATGATTTGATGAAACAGGTAAAAAGATGTTTCTTGAGTTTCATTTGTTTTTTGGAAGGAGGGGCATCATGGGATAGAAACAGAAAGAGAAAGCTATAATTTATTGAGTCTATACCATGAAGTAGCAGCATAATACATTGATATAATTTACCTTCCAAAGGATCCAACAGACCATATATTATCTGACATATCACCATCTGAAGAAATAGATGTGGACTCTGATCTCCTCTCTATCAACTGTTACAAAAAACTGCAATTAACACTATGTACAACTATCTATCAACTGTTACAGAAAACTACAAATTAATACTATGTACAGCTATGATACCATACTTCAATTTGTGTTACTTATCCGTATCTGATACTTTATTGATACTTATCAATGAAGTATCTAATCTACAAAGCAGTAATATTTTTTATGATGACAATAATTTACAATTTTTTATTTTGACAACAATTTACAACTTTTTATTTTGACAACGTTTAATACATTTTCTTTTCATTTTGATTCACATAATAGCAACCATATATTATCATGTTTTCAAGAATTTTTGAAAATTTTTCAATATACATATATAATATATTGTATCCTATCATTTTCAAAATAAACGTATTGGTATATTAGATATGTGTCGTATCTAATACACGTATCTTATACATGCATCATACATGTACAAGGGTGCGGATACTGAAGTTAAAAATACTTCCAAAATCAACAGTCTTCAGTCTTACAACTCTGTAGAGTTGAATAGAAAAATAATATAAAAACTATATCACGTAGTGCAATTGCAATAGCTTAAGAAATAGGCACATTACTGAGTTTTTGAGAACACAAACCAATTCAAAAATAAAACAAGCGCAAATTTGAATCAGTATAAAACACAATTCAATTCTACCACTTACACTGTCATTGGGGTCAACAAAGACTCTCCCATCATCTACGTTGTCTACTCTGTAGTTAGGGTGTCTACCAGTACTGGATTTCTCAACTGTAGATCCAGCTAAATCAAGCAATACATTTGAGGCCTGGAAAATCATTCAAAGCTAATCATATCATATAACTAGCATAACTTTATTTGATCTGTGTGGCTCCCTAAAACTCTTGTAGAGATATGAAAGTAGATACTGCAACACCAATACTATCCATTCACAGAAAAATGTCCACAGAATTAAAAGGAAATACAACTATAATAGCCCCAAATAGTGGCCAACAAACTCGAAAACAAAAAAATGGTGCCAAATAAACCAAAGAGACATGGATACAACATTGTATGCACACATAACACAATAAGGCATGGGAATACCTCAGTATAAAAATCATAAATTAATACCGCTATGATAATACATAAAATTGATATTAAAAAATTAAACCACAAGAGAAAGCATAAGTCTTTATATATACATAATTGAATTGCTAAAATCTATCTGATTATTTTGGTATTAACGTGTATTGGAATAAAATTTAAAAAATAAAAGTAAAAAAATTATAAAGGTGCAACTAAAAGTATTTAAAATATCTATGATGCAATGTCCAACATGGATACATACACCACACAGTTATGACACGCCATTGCTAGCATTTTGAAAGTGTGTACTTATACCAAATAACAAAAACAACAGATTATGTCTACAAAAATGTAACTTTGTTTTTACTCTGTTTCCTATTTCCCAAATTTGGTTCAGTTCAGATATGTACATATCAAGTAAACTCAAAAGCAAAAAGACTTAAGACAAAAAAAACTTTCCAATCAACCTGCACCCATAAGAGATCCCCAGAAACACAGCTGACTAGCTGAGTCTGAGGATATCACCATCTGCTTTAAATATATCCACCACAAAACCAACAAAAAGAGAATAAACAAACAAAAAACAACTTTTTTTAGTACAGATATAACCATTAACTGACTAAAAGTAATAAGTGCCATAAAAAATAAAAATAGAACATCAAGTGCTAAGGACAAAATTTTACAATCTCAAAATGCAATCATACCCTTTCAATATCATATCCGCACTGACCTGCAAACACAAATTCCAAAGTCAGGCCATAAATAAGAAACTAGTCTACTAAACAAAATATCAAAACCGCCTCATAGAAACAAGTATACAATGTCTTCAATAAGATTGCTTGCTAACTTTAAATAACTATGCAAAGACAAATTCTTGCTTGCTATAACGCACAAGAAAAGACAAAAGGTCTAAAAGCAACATCAAATCACTTTATGGAAGAGGAATAATTTACTTCTTTTTAAACTCAGAAGAACATCTAAGCTTCCTTTTAGAATCACATCAAATGGTTGAATCTTTAATAAGATTTAGGTTTAATACAATCTTTACTTTTTATTTAGTCTCTACACAATAAATTATTTACTTTAATTGCTATGCATACTTTTCTAAACTAGCTTTAGCACTTATATACTAAATAATGTATGCAGGTATAGACACTTAGATCTATTACAGAATTGAAACCAAAACTTCAAAAAAAAAAGTGACATTTAGTCATTTATTTTCACAGCCAACAAATCCCGCATCCATGCTGAATTCCTCATCAAGTTTCAATATACAAAATCTAAAATTGAAAAGCAAAAAACATCAAAAAGGGCAATTTACTTACAAAGAACGTCTCTAACAACAGCCAAGTTAAGATCACAATCCTCCCCAAGCATAGAGCAGAGGAACTGCTCTGCTTTCTCCATGTCAAAAGCTTCATCATTAGCACTAAACCCTTTGTTACTTCCCTTGTTCCTCCTCACATATTCCTTCCCCAAAACCGTTGAAACAGTTCCAGTTGAAGCAACCACCTTTTTCTTCTGCTTCCCCCCTTTGAAACCGCCCACAACAAACCCCTCCCCACAATTCTGTTCCGCCTCCTCCTTCGACCCCAATTCCATCCCCGAAGAAGAAGAAGTTCCACCGCCACTGCTTCCACCACTGCATGAAGAAGAGCAACATGAAAACGAATCCTCCGACAACCCCTTCCTCAGGATCTCTGAAGCCCTGTGGAGATCAGACCCTGCAATGTCATACGCTATGGAAGCTTCCCTTATTGAAGACAACGAGAAAGCGTCCACCAATGCCTCCAAAACCCTTTTCTTTCTCTCCTCTTCTTCTCCCTCCACAACCCCTTCTGCTCCTTTTTTCTCCTCAGCCTTCTTCGGGGGCTTCGGTCTCTTCTTCTTCCTTGGGCTCTTCATATCCGAACAGGTAGAAACGGATCTAGGTCCTAACGAAGAAACGGAATTTCAGACGAAAACGGGGTCGAAGATTGCTTGGGAGGGTGAAAAGAGAGATTTTGAAGAGGGAATGGTTGATGGGTGTAGAAGGCGGAACGGCATGGCAGAATCTCACAGTTTGGGAAGAAAACCAATGGCATGAGAAAAACAATATTCTTTTTATGGCAAGAAAAATAATAAGTAATAGTATTTATATATTATTAAATGGATGATAAGATATAAATTAACTTTCTTCTACTGCAGATAAATAAAAGATAGAATGGGTTTAGTTTCCTTCTTTTAGGTCAAATTGTGTAAAGTTTTTAACAACATCAGTCAAATCAATGTCATTTTTTATTTGATAACAATCTTTTTCTTCTTAATGATATGATTTTGATAAGAATCGACAGTTTATACAGGTAGAATATTCTCACCCGATTGATATATGACTTGGTTATTTTTTTATGATAATATAAATTATAATATGGATAGTTTAAAATTGTGAATATTAATAGATATCGATAAATATTTAAAAAATATATTTTATAAATTTTTTAAATAATTTTGAAAAAATATATAAAATAAAAAATAAAATTAATTTAATTTAATTTAATAAAATATAAATTAAATTTTAATTTTAATTTTTTAACACGATAAATACCTATATATATATAGATAAATATGATGATATTAACATCAATATAGTGAATATTAAAATCCACCATTACCTGCCTAAATGCTAGATGCCGACAAAGACGTTATTTTTGTCATCTAATTAATATTATATTAATAATTTACAATCATAATAATCGTACGGTTAACTAATTTGGTACGGTTAATTGTAATATTTACGATAGAGGACTGACTCAATTCAATATCAGTAAATATTAGTTTTTGTTACTGTTTGATAACTTTTATAATATTGGTAAAAAATATTATATTATTCTATTTTGTATTACAATAGCACACAATTATAGTAATTTTTTAGGGTAAATTAAATTGATATTTCCTTAAATGATATTTACATTTATTTATTTATTTTTAAACACACGATGGTGCTCTTTATTTATTACAGGTGTAAGTGTAGTGTTTCAAAAGTTAATAGAGTGTATGTATATATACTGTTAGAAAATTATGAAATAATATTTTTAAAATGAATGAGTGTAAAATTATAAATAAAAAAAGAAAAAAAAACTAGAGTTATCCCTAATTTGGTAACAAATGTTTGGTTTAGCACAAGTAATAAAATACTAAATAAGATTAATGGATTTAATGTTTAGTATATCTAAATTTTGATTAAAACAATATTTTTCATTCAACGTATTAGAAAACTGATAAACCAAGTAAAAGGGAAAAAAATAAGAAGGACAGAAATAAGTAACAGTTTTATTTTGTCCTTTTCCTTTTCAAATGAAGTTCATTTATCAAATTTTAACATATTAAACAATCAGCCGAAAAAGTTTTGATTTCTATTGAAAAAATATTATATATAATCTCATTCGCTCTTTTAATAAATTATATATTTTTAAAAATATATTAGAGAAAATTAGTAAAAACGCATATTCTCTTTCTTTTTATGATAATAAAAAGTAATAATAAGTAATAAAATTATTATTATTATTATTATATATTGTTATAATTATAATATTAAATATAATTTTTTTATAACTTTACCGTAAATAGTTTATATATATATATATATATATATATATATATATATATATATATATATATATATATATATATATATATATATATATTATATTGTTGGTGGTTTTATAATTAAAAAACTAATTAAGTTTAAAAAAATATAATTAAAAAAATCGATCAAATGTAAAGAACCGGTTACTAAAGGAGTAAAATTGATAAAACAGTCATTTTAATTTAAAAGAACTTTTATTTAAGAGGTAAAATTGAAAAATAGATGTGGGACACCTAAAAAGGAATCCGTTTATATATAGGTATATAAAAAGGAGGAATCTATTATATACTTTCTCTAAAATTAGTCAAATAATATTTATACTTTTCTAAATTTTAAAGGAGATTCACCTTTTTTTATTATTTTTAATAAAATAGTAGATGTGTTTCTTGTATTTTTAATAAAGTGTTTGTTTAAGGATTGATGTGAAGTCTTATAAAACCTAATAGAAAAGATTTTTATAAATGATACTCATATTTTATTATTAAAAAGTTAAAATTATAAATAAAATTCATTTAAGCATGATTCATTTAATAAAAGCATCTATGTTTTGAAAATATTTTGATTTGAGTCTATCTTAAGACGTCTAAGGTCAAAAGTAACAAATATCTCCGATAAGATTTGCTTATAAAATAAGTTATATTTTTGCTTTTTTTTTTCTAGAGTCAATTCTAAATTCTATTACATGTGACCTTTAAGAGGTTTTTATGTGGATTAAGATAGTTCTAGCTCATTCTTTATTTTTGTGATCATGAAGGTGTATTCAAATAATTAATGAAAACTCTTTTTTCTCTATAGTTAGAGCTATTTGAGAATTTTGGTTTGTAGTTAAATTGAGAATAGTAATAGAACTGAATTGTAATTTTATTGCTTGGACAGTTGTTTTTGGAAATGAATTAGTATTAGTTTCTAGAACTGATTTAATTTGATTAAAACTTTCCAATTTGTTTTATCTAGAATTATTTTGAACTAAAACAAGGTATTATAAACTAAAAAAGAGAGCAAGAATTACATAAATAGCCAAAATTTATAGCCTATTGCAGTCAAACTAAAAGCTAAGACTCTTATACAGTGCTAGACAGTACCATATAATCGTTGAACATCACTCACAAGACCCAAGTCATTAAGTTCTAGTTGTGCAAGACATTAGACACAACTACCATTGTACGGAATGAGTTCAAGTGATCCCGAGTGTTAAATGTCACTTTGCTATTTCTATTGGACGTCCATCTTCTCTCTGTGCTGGATTTATATGTTTTCATGTTTTATTTTATGTATATACGTTGTTGTTTTATGAATAATGGATGAATTTTAAATAAAATGTTATAGTTAATTGTATGAATGAGAATAGTGTAAAGATTTCTAATGAATAAATGTTATATTAATCTTGAGTTAGGATGTTTTGAATGTTGATTTTGTAAAAGGATTATCTTATAAAACTTCTTATGTAAAGGAAAATGTTTTAGTTGTAAGAGATGAAAAAGGTTAATATTCAAAGTTTTGGTAAGAGACCAAACTTGCAAATATAGAGATACATTTAAAAAGGTTAAAACATCTCAAATAGTCTATTACTCCATAAACATGCTTCAAACTGCAATGTTTTTCATGATAATGGTTTAAAGGGTTGGGGCAACAAAGACGGAAGCGTAAAAATGATAGACACCTTATTGTTCAAACTCCTAAAACAGCAAAAAAATCTCATTCATTGTTCAAACAAAATGAATTTGTTCTCAGTTATTTTTCACCTCATTTAACAGTAAAAGTGAAACCAACAAATAATTATTTCGTAGAATCTATATGATTTTTGTAAGGTAGAATCAATTTTGTGTATTATCGAATCTAAAAGTTGATACTTTATATGGCTACCAACTCTTCCTCAATGGTTTGGTGATCCACAGAAGACTTTAAAATACCTTCAGTTATAGAATTGCTCCATGTTTTATATACATGCTTATATGCCCAAGAGTCACCACGACTCAATACAGTTTAGTCATCATTCATTAGAGGAAGTCAATCAAGACTGCCTCAATTGCAAGACATCAAATGAGGAGACAAATATCACATATTATTACCATCTGATCATCATATTAGAGCAGACAAATACACATAACAGCATCTAAGATCATCAATCTGATCGGATTCCACCCATGAAGGTCCTTGGATCAGGGCAGTTTCCAGAAAATTGAGCTTGTGAAAAATCAAAACCTGGATTCTGCAGGAGGGCACAACAGAATCATGAGTAGTGGTTTGAATAAGGCAATAAGATCATCATAATCTGAACTATTAAAATCTGGGTTCCACACAAACAACAACATTAAACCATAAGGAACGGTGCTTTGAGCAGAAAGATTGTTCCACTATAAACTAAATCAAATAATGTTATTAATGGCTAAGGCTACAATAGTGTAACACAATCCTTTAACTGGTGCAACAGACAGTTCTTGAACCTTACCAAATGGCAATTTAATAATCATCAAGTTAATTTTTAAATCACTTTATGTCTGTCCAAGATGCAGAAATTCAGGAATCAGCAATGGACTAACTGCCACAGGCACTACGAGATATTTCAGAATAAGTGGAAAAACCTTATCTTATTGACTATGTCGATGAATTCTGCGAATTCTATTGTATTTATATAGAAAATGTCTGAGTTCTACTAAGCCAGGAAGCGGTTTCAGAAAAAAAAAAACAGACTGTTAAGAACTGTTGAAAGTCCCACATCGACTAGAGATAAGGCCAAAATATAATATATAAGTGAGGTGCAAACCTCACCTTACAAGCCGGTTTTGTGGAGTTGAGTTAGGCTTAAACCCACCTTCTAATATGGTATCAGAGCCATGGTTAGAGCCTATCCTAACGAGTTCTAAGTGGGCATTCTATTCTTCTATTCCACCCGCTATCGGGCTGTTATTGGACCATTCAATTTCTACTATCACGTACGAGATGTCTATACCTCGGCGTGAAGGGGATGTGTTGCAAGTCCCACATCGACTAGAGATAAGGCCAAAATATAATATATAAGTGAGGTGCAAACCTCACCTTACAAGCCGGTTTTGTGGGGTTGAGTTAGGCTTAAACACACCTTCTAATAAGAACCAAACCCAACTAAAATTTAAAAACTGAACTGTTTTTTAATAAAGAAACTGAAATTAACTGAATTTATAATTACACTGAACATAACCGAACCATAAAAACAGTTCAAATTTGAGAAAACAGTTAAAACATTGAATTTCATTTGCGCAAACTATTTAATATTTCAGTTTAATTAAACTGGTTTTCCAGTTTGGTTCAGTTTTCAAACAATTCAGTTTGATTCAGATTTTTGAACATTCGTACAGAGGGAAAAGATGTATTCCGTTATGATAGGATAATATGCATCTGATGACAGGGTAGTATTCTACATAAGTTATGGCAATAACATCTATTAAAGGAGGAGGGATGGGGTTGGAAGGATAGAGTAATGAAGCTACTAGCACTAGCTAGAAGCCATGACTTTGGGAAGCACTTAGAAAATAGAAATGTAAAATAAATCAAACTTCTTCAAAAAATTAAAATCAGCTTATGTGCAACAATTTTATGCAACATTAGATGAGAGAACTTCTATAAAACTTGAAGTGCACAAGTTGATTGAACTTTAATTCATTATACTTATTTCCATTTTTGTTTAGGGGGAGTGTCAAAATTCAACACAATCAATTCAGACCAGAATAATCCATGTTGGCCAAAAAAAAGGTAAAATCTTGATTCAAAGTTCTGGATACACTCTAGCAAGAAACTTCAAAATATCTTAAATATCATGTACGCACGAGATCTAAGCAGATGCACCAAAAAATGAAATTATCTTCCAAGTTCAAGAATATCGTTGAAAAAGTCTAATGTATGTTTATTTATAGGTGAACTCATTGACATTTGTTGGAGAGGATAAACAAACACTAAAATGGGAGCTTATCATCTAGAAATAAAGTATCAAGTGTTGGTAGTCAGCAATCTTAAAAACTACAATTTTCATCTTAACATCAATTTTATCCACATTAGATACCCACAAATTAGTACGCAGAAATGAATAATACCTGCTAATTATCAGATCCTCTTCTCAATGTTATACACTACTTAGGCCAAAAAAAGTATCAACCAAAGAACACACTTTGGAAATAGTGGAACCCAACCTAACAGCTAGATGGGTAAACCCAATAGATGAATATGAAGGCAATAATAATAGCCCATTAACTAGTAGGAAAAGAAACAAACATAATAAAATTCATTATTTTTTTAAAGAGTAGTAGAATACACAAGATTTTTAAGTATACAAGTGACATCAAATAATTAGAATTAATATCCTAGAATCCATGTTGATGATTGCTTCTTAATATTAGTAGTTAGGCAATTAGCTATTGTATAAAAGTAATACTCTATGTATCCAATACAGAGAAACAATAAACTTTGACAATGATTGAAGTTTTGGTGCTTTGATACGTGAACAGTACCAAAACTTGAGGGCAACACAACTATATTAAAAATAGTATTAAGTAGTTTTTTTTTTATCTTAAAATGGTATGGATAAAGGTTGGAATGGAAAGGGTTAAATACTCAGGAATAAGGCTTATATGCCAATAATAATCAATAGGCTTATTTAGTAACTAGATCCCTGTAATTAGGTCTTTGTTTCGTTTTATTCCCTATATTTTTTCACTCAATCCTTACTTTTTAAAAAAGATTCAATACGGTCTCCTATTTTTTTAAATGAAATTGACATGATGATGTGACACCTTCCAAATAAGGTTAATGTCAATTTAACCGAAGGTGCCACAAGATGAATTTTTTCGCTTTAATAATGAATTTTTTTGCTTTAATAAACCAAAAGAAGCTCGACATATACTTTGAAATAAGGTATGATAAATCGTCATACCCCAATTATCCATATCTTTTAAACTATCTACAAGCTTAAAAAATTTAAAACCTATATAAGCATATGAGTAGAAAAATAAAACTTGGCTAATCCAAGTAATATGTACAATCTAGCAAAATTTTCAATTTCAATATCATCATCATCTTTATTATGTTCCTCAAATTTACAAAAAAAAGATCCTCAAAAGAAACACGACTTTTTGTTAACAGTGAGGATGAAACAATAAAAACATTTTGAAAAGTTGCGTTTCTTTTGAGAATTTTTCCAACTCATATGCTTGTATAGATTTTAGATTTTTTAGCTTGTAGATGATATGGAATATATAGATAAATATATTTGGGGAACGGCGGTTTATCATACCTTATTTCAAAGTGTCTGTTGAGCTTCTTCCTGTTTATTAGAGTGAAAACATTCATTCACAACAAAGGACACTGAGAAGCACATGCTACACGTCATGGGATTGATGCAAATGAATTCCAAATTGAAACACCTGGAAAAGGATTGTGATGAAAGCAAAACTTACCTCCTCTTGAAATCTCTGAAGCATGAGACGCTTCTGTTCAAGATCAGTAGAGTAAGGGTCCAACTGACCCTGACCTAATATTGGAGAAGCCCATGTCTGGCCTTTATCTCTCTTCTGCAGTGTTATATGCATTATATCATCCTCTGCAAGTCGAACTCCAAAATCAGCATCACCAACAAACTTAACCAAATTACACTTATTTCATCACTGATTTTGAAAGAAAAAATCTTCCTAGTTGCATTCCAAAGCCAAACACTTATTTCAAGAACTTAAAAGATTATTATGAAAATCAATAAATTTATAAGAGATATCTATTTCTTCTATGGAGACTCGATACTTCAGAGACGGGAGTGTATCGTGTAGCACATGTCAAAGACTTATACTCCTCAGATGCTTCCAAATAAGTATACAAAAAGTATCCAACTTTTTTATTTAATTTTATAATTCTTTTCTAAGACACTTCTGGGATACTTTTAGGTGTATTATCCAAAAAGTATCCAATTCCTTTTCATTTGATTCTTTTAAGATTATGATTTGGATAATTCCCAATAGTATTGGAAAAAGTTTGTCTAAAGCTTCTTGAACAATCGTATCCTTCGTCATGTTATAAGAGAAATTGGCCTAAAAGTTATGCCTTTTCTCGATGATATAAACAGAGGAGAGATGAATCATACAATTAACATTAGATAGAAATTTAAATTTAGCAATGCTTCTGAATTGTAAGCTATTGTGTAGAGTCGATATTTACCTTTAGTTCTACAATAGATGTTTTTGTTCATCCACTTAGCTATGGTATAGAAAAAGCTATACTTTTTCGTTACTATGACAGATGTATTTTAGTAAATTGTGATCATCATAGTTCTGAATTAATAAAAAAGGATCAATGTCTCTTTAACTATCATTATTCTACATCTATATAAAATATTTTATAATTTTTTAACATATCATGTCGTATTCCGTGTGGTATTGTACCCATGTCATACTAAGTATCTGGGCTTCATCGTATTTCTGATTAGATCACAATAAACAACACTGACTTTTACACCGTAAGTGCATGTATGATTAAACAAAAATATATATATATACAAATCAATTTGGGGCGAAGGGGAAAAAATTAGGGATTGATTAAACCTTTACCTAGGGTCCAAAAAGAAGAATCTGTCTTCACCGGGCAAGGGAGATCATGCTGAGAAATAACACACAGATAAATAAGGGGGAAAAAATAAAATAAAATAAAAAAGTAACAACAAAATTGAGAAAGGATATGAAGAGGAGGAGAATTATACTTACGTTGAGATAGGGGGGATTGCCTTTGATGCCAAGTTCGAGGTGCTTGGACTGAATCTTACAGTAGAATTGCTTGGAATGGACGTTGGGAGGAAGATTTATGTAAATATTGACCTCGTCGAGGGTTTGATCCCACTCGAACACCTTTTCACCTGGAATCACAGGCGCACACACAGACTTGTTTAATTCGGATTCAATTGACGAAAAATCACAACAGAATAGAACAAACATGGAGAAATTAAAAAGTACCGTTGTGGATAAAGCTGTGACGTTTTTCGGGGGCTAATTTTTCCGCCATTTGACGTTCTAGGGTTTTCTACACTCTTTCTTTTTCTTCTTTCTTCTGATTCTTATTCAGTTATTCTGCTTTCTCCTTTGTTCGCCCTGTTTCCTTTGCTATTATTTTTGGGAACTGTAAAATCTGCAGTTTATAATCTCTGATCAAAGAGATACATTATTTATGTATTTTCTTAAATTCTTAAAATCTAAAATCAAATATTTTATCAACACAAAAATAATAAATATATTTTTATAACTGCTATATTTATCTATAATTTTATCTTAAAATTATGACAACATCTTTATTAATGTATTTGAGTGTATTATGTTTAAAGAAAAGCTGAGAGAAAATAGTTCATTTACCAATTTCTTAAACTTTGTTTTTTTATTTACATGTTTCCATTAGTTATTATTCTGAATTAAATTAGCATTTACACAATTATAATTTTGGTATTTGTATTTTACAAGTTTCCATAATTTTAATATGCCTGGTAATATCGTAGTCATGTTAGATTCACTTAAAAAGTAGATTTAATACATCATTTGATTCTTACTTTTAAGAGTTTGGTTTAAAGTAATCCTACCAAGACTCCATAACGGTGCAAATGTCACGTCATTATCACCATCTCCAGACAAACCCTAATTTCTCTCCAAGAAATCTTAGCCGTTGCACCATCCAACACCATCACTGCCATCCTCGCCGGCAGCCGTTCTCTCCAACACATCACGCGCCACCACCAAAGCGTCTTCTCCCTTATGTTGCACCTCCATCACCTTCGCATCTCACCTTCATTCTCGCGCCACCACCCAACGCGATCCCTTGCTATGTCGCGACCACCAATCTTCACCATTTTCATCCTCGCACCAGCCAAATCATCGTCGCGCCAGCAGCATTGCCGTCTAATCTCCACCACATAATCGTCCACCACTAACCACCGGCCAAATCGCCAGCTGCTACAGATCGCGAATCGCCATTCTTCTCCACCACTAATCGTGCCGCTGCTTGCCTCCACCTGCAACCACAATCAAACCAGCAAGCAAACCGTGGAGACCTAGGGTTTCTCGCGTTCTCGTCGCGTAGCTTTGGTGGTGGCGTGTGATGCGTTGGAGAGGACGGCTGCCGGCGAGGATGGCGGTGACGACGCTGGATGGTGCGGCGGCTAGGGTTTCTTGGAGAGAAATCAGGATTTGTCTGGATATGGTGATGATGACGTGGCAGAGACTTTTTATTTTAAATTAAAAAATCATTTAAGTGCACTTATTAACGTGTGCCACGTGCTTATGAGATGTCACGATAAAAGTAAGGACCAAATGATGTATTAAACCTAAAAAGTAAAAGTATATATAAAAAAAATGATGTATGATTTTTAACATGATATTATTTAATATCTGGTAAACTTATAATTATTCAAATTGGACTAAGCCTCTCACGAATTTGTTTTTGGTATCACTCTAAAAGACTTCTTATTAATGAAGGTATCTTATGTGTATATAAACACATGTCCATCTCTTATTTTATGTGATGTGTGATTTTGTTTCTACCTAACAAATGTCACGTTACTTTAACATTATAATGACCCTTAAGTGATATATTGTTGGAGGAGAGAAAATTGCTTTACTTTTGTCCTCATTTGAATTACAAGGGAGTCGAGTTTAATTTATTATAAATACTACTTAAGCGATGACGATATTACTTTAAAGATACACCATATGTTATTTATAATAATATTTTCCAAACCTTACCCTATTCAGTAATGTTCAATTCTGCTTGAGTAATAAAAATTCTAATAGAGAAAAAATTGTTATGACATTTCTCATACTCATATTTTAAGTCTTAACTTGCTTAATCATATATTGAGATGTTCAAATATTAATAATAATTATCTGAAAACAATTTGATAGACCTTAACATTTGAACGAGTTATACAAAATAATAATTTGACTAAATTTTTTAAACATGTTTTAAATTCTAGTTTTTCATATTCTAACTGATGTAACGAGTTTGAAATGTAATTCTAACTCATCTAATAACAATTTTGCACTTAATGTGGTGGAAGATCTCTTAGCTCTATCAACAATAGCCTTTGAATGAGTTACTTACGACAATAACAAGATATTATTTATCGGATATTATTTAACCAGATACCAAGGATTGTTCTACTGAGGGGTAAGTTCAACGATCATTAATGGGTACCGAATACTGGTTACCATGTTTCCCACATCAAAGTCCGCATCCACCCTTTGATAACCACGTTCTTTTGAGTCACGATACCGTCTATCGGTACCTCCTTATGTTTGTCGAAGACATTCTCATGTTGGATAATTAGCCAAAAATATGTGCAGTTTCCCACAAGTAGTTTGATTATTGGACGTTTAAGCCAAAAGACCTATAACTATAGTTCGTTCATATGAGAATTTATGATCAGCAAAACATGTTTATAAATATTATTTTAAGCATATTTTCACTTCTCTTTTGTATTAATTCAAATTTAATTAGAATCTCTTGAACATACAATAATCTTTTGTAAGCATCACTATTTGATAGAGGACGAATCAGGCTTAGAAGATAAATACGAGTAATGAAAAATTTGGTTAGTGAAAAAAAAATGTTATGAGAACTTCCGCAATAGCAACCTTTTTTATCATAACTATAATATTTTATTTTGACTTTCTAACTCATTTAAAAGTAACTTCAAAACCACTTGAAGCACCATATTAACCAATTCCATACAAAAAATATAAAATACAATTTCAGCGGTAATACACTCAATCACTTAGAATCAACAAATCACTTCTAATTCAATTTTCCCATTACTCGATAATTGTTTTTGTTTCAAGTGTTAGATAAAAGGGAGTAGAAACTGCACCAAAATAGCTAGAGATCTGATAACAATCATAAAAAAACAACTACAACTCAAATATAAAAATGAAATAGTTGAGAGAATATTATCTCTCAATTCACAGAACAATAAAACATCAAGACACTTACAAATAAAACTAAACAATTAAAAGTGATTTTTTAAAAGTAATATTAAACTTATTTTAAATTTAATTCTGATTGAAAAAATGTCCTGTAATTAGTTATCTCGTACTTTACATTGAAACAGATGAAAAACAAAATGATAGTTAAAGAGAGAAAAAAAGAAAGAAGAGGCAAGCAAGAGAAAAATATAAATAAAAAAAAGACATAAAAAGAAAAAAATAAAAATAGCAGCCGTCGGCCCAAAACTTTACATTATATATCTGAGAAATAATAAAGAATCTCTCAAACAAATAAGTTATGAAAATAAATGCTAAACTAACAAATTTCTTTCATAGAATTATTTTTGAAGAAATGTTGCCACAGTTCACCCATCTCATAATTACTTCAAATTAGGCATTTTAATTATTAATTAGTTTAAATCTATCTTAACTGTAAGTTTCCTACTTGGACAATCTTTAAATATTTTTTTATTGTACCGTATATTCAAATTAGAAACTGTTTTTGTTTTCTAATTTCTTTTTGCAGCAAATATTATTTTTGTAACAGAAACGTGATTGAATTTCAATTACATGATTTACCATGTTAAATTTAAATCTAAACAATCCAAATTATTGTCAATAATTTTTTTTATCAAGGTACGTAGCCTATAAGTATATAGAGTACTATATAGAAGGAAACTTCGTCCTTTTAGCCAGTCTTTAAGAAGAAGCTAACTGCTACATAGACCAACGTTCCTATTCGTTGTTTCTCTGAATAATTACCACAATTTTACTTACGGATTTTGGTGCTTAATTTACGTCACTGGAAAAACATATATCAGTGCTAGTTAAAAATGGAATCAAAATGCATTGTTCCTTTCAAATATTATAATTATTGTCACTGTTATTATCAATATTAACCGTAATGGTAACAGTAATGGTACCATTAGTAATAATCATTCATACTACAAAAGTTAAGCACTTCATATTATTCACTACTAACATCCAATAGTGAAACATTCAAGCTAGCTAGCAAGAGCTGAAAATTCCTCGAAACTTCAAAGTTCTTCAAAAGAGCTTCATTGTACATGGTTACATACGGCTTCTCATTGCAAGAGAATGGAAGCTACATTGTACGTGTAAATAATAGGGGTCTGCACACTAGATTTCTCACTATAACCAATAGTAGAGGATATATACATATTTTACTTGATTCAATTCACGTATCACTACAGAGAATTGACAAAAGTCTTGGTTTGGTTCCACCAAAATGGCACACCACACCATGGAGGAGGACTTCAACATCTTGGAGATGAACACCGAGCCTTGTAACAACAGCAATGCAACATGTGCAAAGACAGCAGCACCACCACCACAGGAACAGAACAACCTCACATCTTCAACTTTGACAAAGAAGTGTCCATTTCTGGTCACCAAACTTCACTGCCAAAGGCTTAGGAGTTTCACAGCAAATTTGAAAGAGGTTGTTTTCGGCACTAAGCTTGCAGTGCTTTTTCCTGCTGTCCCTTTAGCTGTTGTTGCAGATTTTTATGGCCTTGGAAGGGTAAGTGTATATATGAAACAAAATGTTTCATCATTTTCAAGTTATTACTTCTTCCATATATACCATAATGTTAATTAGTCTACATAAGAATGGTTCTTTAACATGAAAATGTTGTGGCATGAAGTGTTTGATTAATTTTCTACCATCTGTAGCCTTGGATTTTTGCTCTGAGCCTGCTTGGACTCACCCCTCTAGCTGAACGTGTCAGCTTCCTTACTGAGTGAGTTTGCATGTGACTTCCTATCTGAAGATTATGTAGTAGTCACTGCAAATAAATTATCTTGATGTTCATGTTTCTAATTCTCTGAATCTGTTTGATTTTTCGTTCAAAATTGAAGGCAAATTGCGTATTACACTGGCCCCACAGGTAAAAGTTTATAAACCATGTTATCTCTCGTCATCTACATGCAATTGAAAATTAAACAGTGAGTTAGGTAATAAGTACAGGATAATAATAACTAAAAGGTTAATGTGCTTTTTTTAACTTTGATTCTCTAAAGGTTAATTAAGATGAAATGAAGATTAGAATAATCTTTATTTTTAACTCAAGTTCTCTATATTTACAAAGAATTTTTCTTACAAAAGCCAATCACCTAACATGTGAGAAATTATGTGAGATTACATCGAGTTTTGAGTTTCAAATTAAAAGGATTTCAATCTAACATGTTTGGATTGGATTGGTTCAATAAAAATCCTTAATTTTTTCAAATTGAAGAAAAAAGGCAGCAGTAAATTTTTCTAAACAACATTGTGAAAAGTGATTGAATATTTTTCAGTTGGAGGGCTTCTAAATGCAACCTGTGGTAATGCAACTGAGATGATCATATCTTTGCTAGCACTTCACCAAAACAAAGTAAATGTTGTGAAGCTCTCTCTGCTGGGTTCCATTCTTTCAAACCTGCTATTAGTTCTTGGAAGTTCCCTCCTTTTTGGAGGCTTAGCCAACCTAAGGAAGGAGCAAATATATGACAGAGTACAATACACAATGCTTCTTACCATGCTGTTTCAGTTTGAAAATTTTCTCACTGTTTAATGTTCTTGCTTCTGACCCTTAATTTGTTTTGTTATTTGGTGATCAAATGAGCAGAAACAAGCAGATGTAAACTCACTGGTTTTGTTGCTGGGGTTGCTGTGCCATTTGCTGCCATTAATGTTCAGATATGCCTTAGCAGGAGACTATCATTCAATAGCCACTAGCAATCTACAATTATCCAGAGCAAGCAGCATTGTTATGCTTCTAGCATATGCCGGATACATCTTCTTCCAATTAAAAACACATCGACAATTTTTTGATGCACAAGAGGTGATTGATGTTTTGCCCTTGTTTCAGCACATTTCATAAGCTTTACTCCAACAATTTTGCTAAAGAAATAACATTTCCTCTTCAATATATGACACTAACTTTGATTTATTGAGGATGTAAAACAAGCTTTGACACTTTATATTTTATAGAATAAGTTGGCCTAGTTAAAAACTCTTGTGTTTTGACATAATAGTAAGTTTTGGATACAGTGATAATTAAACATGTGACTCGATCACAGGAAGATGAAAACGAAGAAGAGAAGGCTGTGATAGGATTTTGGAGTGCATTTACTTGGTTGGTTGGCATGACACTTGTCATATCTCTGCTTTCTGAATATGTTGTTGCAACCATTGAGGTACATATGAATACGTGTTTTCCCTATATTATTCTTGAAGTGCATATGTTCAGAAATTTCAAAGGCTTGAACTTAGATTAATGAGTTATCATCCTTTCATGCTCAACTAGGCTGCTTCAGATTCTTGGGGCATTTCTGTTAGTTTCATTAGCATAATTTTGTTACCAATTGTGGGAAACGCTGCAGAGCATGCAGGCTCAATCATTTTCGCTTTCAAGAACAAGTTGGTATGGCTTCCACATCAATTATTTTACCAAGCATAATTCTCAATTTTGCATATAAGGTTAAGCTTGTCAAATGTGTTTAACTTAAAAAATATATTTATAATGCAGGACATATCATTAGGTGTTGCTATGGGATCTGCAACTCAAATTTCTATGTTTGTGGTGAGGCTAAACTATTGTTAATATTGTGTATAATGCAAGGTGTGAATGTGGAAAATATATAATGTAATGACACCAAATTTTGATAAACTAATCATGAATGACAGATTCCATTAAGTGTGGTTGTTGCATGGATAATGGGTATAGAAATGGACTTGGATTTCAATCTCCTTGAAACTGGCTGCCTTGCTTTTACAATCATAGTTACAGCATTCACTTTGCAGGTAAACTATGCATAACATAACACATTCTGCATACGTATTTTCTTTCTTTTTTGTAACATGATCTTATTGCATCTGATATAGGATGGAACTTCACACTACATGAAAGGAGTGGTTCTTTTCCTGTGTTACATGATCATTGCTGCATGCTTTTTTGTTCTCAAAACTCCACTAATCAGTAAGTATAAATCTGTCTATTCCAATGCATGAAGCTACATTACTATGTTCATCTTTATTAGTTTTGACATGAAATGATGGTGGATTTGACTGTGTTAATTATCTGTGTTACAGATGAAGCATAGAGTAGGGTGAAATTCTAAGGTAGACCATAAATTTTAGGTGGATGGTTGTGTCTTTGAAACTAAAGCTTGGAGGTCCACCAGAATGTCAGAGAACCATAGAACATAGCTTTGATGTTTCCCTATAATAAGGTATATACACATAACAGTGTGACATTTAGGGTGATAATTTGAAACCCCTTTTCTCTTTTCTTCACCTTTTCCATGTTTCCCGCTTACTCCATAATCACATCTTTCTTCACTCAATGTAGAAAATAGATACTCACGGAATAAAGTATCATGTTTTTCCTTATTTCTTGCCTTTATAGAGAAACTCTCTTTTCAAGCTTTCTCATTACTATTTTTTTTATTAACAGAAACAATCATGATTATTTTTATTTAAATTTAATCACACATTTATTATTTAGTTTTGTGTGTGTACATTTTGTCACACACATATATATACATATATAATTAAATTATAATTTTTTTTAACATTTATTCTCCCCAATATAATTTATTTCATTTTTAAAATAATTATCACCATTTATGGATCTATAAATCAATTCCAGTTTTATCAATTAATACATAAATACCTAACGACATGTTAACGTGTCATGAACAATATTAAAAAACAATAATAAAATGATATCGTAATGACTTCTTTTTTTTCCAAAAAATCTTAGAATTTTTTTGTATCGTAATAAAATATGAGTTAAATATGATAGTAAAACTGAGTGATAACATTATTATACATTTAATATAATAAGCGGAAATTAAAATTGTGATAGGCGAAAAATAAAACTATTATAAATTTAATACATTAATATTATTAAGCAAAAATTAAAATATGATAGTAAAAATATTGATTGATAAAATTTGTAAAATGAAAGTTAAATAATAAAATATTTAGTAAACTTTTAACTAATAAAGGGCAAATATACATAGTGGAACCATCACTCAAGCAACTTATGATATAAAAGTCACACTTATGTGGTTTATTATTGATATATAATGTAGAAAAAATATATAAGTATCACGTAAAATTAAACTTATTATAGAACATTATGCGCAATTTTTTTAAAATGTTTTTTATAAATCATAACTCATATTTATATTTAATTTTTTAACCTTTTTTAATGTGTTTTTTTTCAAAGAGACGAGATTCCACTCTTAGGCTGTTGGAAATAAAAAATTCTCAATTTTCGAATATAGAACACAAAAAAGTTCAAGGAAAAAAGTTTCCTCCGAAAATCATGAATTTAATTTAATGAATATAAGTGTTTAATGGACTAAAAAAGTAACATTATTATGCAAGCATCCAGTAATTATTAGCATTAACTTTTTTTTCCTATTAATCACATTATCCCAAATAAAATTAATACAATTAACGTTTTAACTTAATAGACTTAGAAAAATTAATTACAAAAGAAAAGAAAAGAAAAGACTAAGAAAATAATTAATCACATGTGCATCTAACTATAATAGCGGATTTAACTAATCCTCAACTAACTCAACTATATTATAATGGTTCTACTAACCTATTGTTTTTTCCTTGCTAAAATAAGCACTCCTATTAAGTTAAACCATCTATAAAACAATAATGTACTCTTTTATTTAAAATATTAATTATTAATATGCCGTTGATTTTAAATGATGGTAGAATTTTATTTCATAAACATCAGCAAAAATAACATATACTTTACAGTAATGTTATAGTAAAAATTCTTATTTTTAAATTGTTCAAAAAATTGGGTTTGGTGTTTTCAATTTTATGTAATAAGTTTTTGGTGTGGGCAACAAGCTGATTAAGTATTGCCTTTCTAATAATTAAAATATTATTTTCTTACAATTTTTAAATCAATCAATAACTTTTTCATAATATGATTATTTATTTCAAGTAAATAATTTCAAATACAGTACCTAATTTAAAGATACAAAATGAGTGAAATCACTATCAATTTTTATAAGTTACAAAAAAGAAAATTAATAATAAAAATACTTTAAAAATAATGGATTCATAAGTGAAGATATCACTTATTACTCATTAGTATTTTGTTTACTGATTATTAATTTGTCATAGTTATTTTATTTTATTTAGTAAAAAGGGTATATGGTATTAATAATTTTAACTTGTGTATATAATTTTGAAACGTGGAACTCAAGACCCACCACTATTACATATTATTACTATTATTCCGACAGAATGAGGGAACACGGTTTCCTCCAAATTAAAAAAAAGAAAAAAATAATAATGATTCACCCTTGGAATCATAAACCCTGTATATTCAAACATATTTCTTTAAGGTGCACTACATAGTGGTAGGGCTAACTAAAGATAAATAATTTTTAAATAAATATGTATAAAAATAACTAAAAAATATACTAATTAAAGGTTTCATATTAAAACCAATTTGCATATTTTGTTTTTTAAATCCTCTCGTCTATATTCTTTTATGTACTTATAAACCAAACTAGTTTATTTCTTTTAAGGAATTTTCAGTTTAGAACTTTTAAAAAAGTGTGTGTGTGTCTATATATATATATATATTGTTAGAATTAATTAAGTTTTAAGTTTCTCATTAAATTTTAGTATTTTTAATTAAATTTCAATTGTTATTATTTTTATATTGTTCCATTGAATATATGTTATTTAATTTTTTTAATTAAGTGACTTTATTGTTATATTGTTATTTTGTTTATTGTCTCTTTAATACGTGAGATGTATGTAGATAATATAAAAGGATATTGACAATTTATTTTTATTAAAAGCATGTTAAATAACAAGTGTCACCTACATTACAAGTAACCGCGGCAAAAGTACCTTGATTGTTATCAAACATGAATAGAAGTCACGTGCAGTTTTACATTACCGATAATTTTGTTTGATTTTGATAGCACAATCTCACTATTTTAATACGTAACCAATTAAGAAATGGTTAAATATATTTTTAATTTTTAGATTTTATACTAACTTTGAAATTGAATAAATATATTTATTTTAATTTAATTATATTAAACATGTTTTATGTTAGTTTTTGCATTGTTACAAATTTTATATGATTATATTAATTTATTTTTAAAGTTTGAAAATATATTAAATAATGTAAATAATTTAAATGTTAATTTGAAATACACGTTTAATTATTAAAAAAATATAATTAAATTAAAATGAATATATTAATTTATTTTTAAAATTTATAGACTAAAATATATTAAGATTAAGACAAATTCTAATTTTGGATATTAATAAATTATTGATGTAATGAGTTTAGTTGAGATGAATATAAATAATAACGTCAATGAGTTTATATAACTTGCTTGGGACCGCAAAGCAACGTTGCAACGGCCATTGGCATAACCTGCCGGTTGGGTTCGGAACTCAGCACTCTTGATTTCTCCACCTATTTTCAATTAGCAAGTGGCTTTGGTCAAATTTTATTCAATCATGAAGTACATACTTGATATTATTTTTTTGTCTAACAAATTTTATACCAAACATTATCAGAAGCTACAAGTAGTTTGAAGCAATGGCATTAACTATAGTATAATATAATAATGTGGTTGTTGATGATAAAGTACGTATTTGTAGCCATATTTGAAGAGCTCTATAAAATAAGACATTGATGTCTCTTATGTTGGCAACAACCAGCATCTATCTTACTTGGAATTTTAAACTCAAACCTCTCTACCTTACAAGTCACAACTATGCCAGCCCAGAAACACTCCTCAAAAGAAGAGCATTATAAACAAGTTGATGGGTGTTAGGGCGGTTAGAAAGTCCACATTATTGCAACCCAAGTTCCAAATACACAAAATGAGGCATCACATTCATTAGTATAAAACGGTTTCAATTTGGGAAGAAGGGTCAGCATCTAGAGTCCCCCGTATGGCAATGGCGACCACAGAGGAGACAAACCATGTTGCTATCATCTTTGGGGTCACTGGACTTGTTGGGAGAGAGTTGGCTAGGAGGTTGCTACTCTTGGAACCTTCTTGGAAGGTTTATGGTATAGCTAGAAAGCCTGAAACACCACCAACCCTTATAAGCCCTTGTTACCATTTCATCTCTTGCAATTTGCTGAACCCTTTGGAGACCCAGAAGAAGCTGTCTGCTTTACAAGATGTGACTCATGTGTTCTGGGTCACATGGGCTAGCCAGTTCCAATTAGAGACTCAGGAAAGTTGGGACCAGAACAAGGCCATGATGTCCAATGCTTTGAACTCTATGCTCTCAATAGCCAAGAGTCTGAAGCATGTTTCCCTTCAGACAGGAACTAAGCACTATGTGTCACTGCATCCCCCCTATGATGAAGAGAAGCTCCATCGTTACTGCTACCATGAAGAGTTCCCCAGAATGAGCAGATCCCTTAATTTCTACTATGCCCTCGAAGATTTGCTCATTGAGAAACTCAGTGGTAATTGGTCTGTGCATAGGCCTGGTTTATTGTTGGGTAGTTCTGTCAGATCAACTTATAACTTCATGGGGAGCTTGTGTGTTTATGGGGCTATTTGTAAACATTTAAGGCTACCTTTTGTGTTTGGGGGGACAAGAAAATGCTGGGAGGAGGCTTATATCGATGGATCAGATGCTAGGCTTGTAGCTGATCAGCACATTTGGGCAGCAACAAACAGTGACATAATTTCCACCAATGGACAAGCCTTCAACTCAATCAATGGCCCAACTTTCACTTGGAAAGAGGTTTGGCCAATTGTTGGAAAGAAATTGGGGGTGCAGGTTCCGCAAGACATGCTTGTGGAAAACTTTTGGTTTTCAAAAGCCATGGCTGGGAAGCAGAAAGTTTGGGAAGAGATTGTGGAAGAAAACGGGTTGGTTCATACAACTGTGGAAAATATGGCCAACTGGGAGTTTTTAGATGCCTTGTTTCGTTTACCTTTCAAACTCTTGGGGAGCCGAGATAAAGTTGATGGACTTGGTTTTGGTGAACGGTACAAGACATTGAATTCAATAATGTATTGGATTGATTGCATGAGAGATGAGAAGCTGATTCCCTAGGCTTCTTGGTGGCTTTGACTTCAACTTTGAAGTTTTTGGTAGCAGAAGTTTATGGAACACCAGAATATGGAGTTTAGTGGCAGGTTGTGCTTTGCATGTGCTGGTTGACCAGACCCTTTATTGCTGCATAGTTTACTAGTTTATATACAGATGGAAGCATCCAATTTAATAATGTATATAACTTATTTTCTACATCAATGTCCCTCTGTGTCATTTATGTATGGATACAGGTGGAGGGGTTGCTTTGTCTTCATCCATTGGCAATAACTGACCCTATCTTTCGTTTTAGTCTCTGTAATCACTTTCCGCAGAAAATTTTAATATAAGCTCTCAGATCAGTTTATCAAATGTTCAGGTAGTTCTTTTTTTGAATTCTTTCTTCTGCTTATATTTGAGACCATGTTAACTTGAGTACTTGATTATTTGTCTGTTAATCCTCGTAATGTTTTATAAGTATTAACTGTAAAATCGTGTATTTATGCTTTGTTTTAGAAAAAAACATTTAATTAACATTTTAAGGAAAAAAAAGATAAAAAGGTGTGAAACTGTTTCACAATGTGAGATTAATTTAGTGTCTTAGTTTTAAGAGTAGTTAAATGAAAAAGGTTTTTTTTTTCTATAACATTTGATTTTACATCATCAAAAGAATCTAACTCATTTTTCCTTTTTAGTTTTTCCTATAAATATTTCTCTAAACATCACAAGTTTAAAAAGCATTCAAATCTTTTACATGTAGTGAGAAGGAAGATATCTATAAGAGAATACTATGAGAAGATTAGCTTCCAAGTCAAAGAGGCCAGTGGCCATTAACACCAAACATAGACATATAAATTTCATCAAAAACCAAATGCTCCTATGATGTATCTCAATAGGTCAGGAGTCGTGGATATTAAAGAACAGTTATATTCTTCGAATCTAGAAATGTAATTTTAATTTTTGAAGAGAAGTGCAAAGTTATAATAATTAATGTTTCAGTAGTAGCTAATATTGCAATGGAAGTGATCGAAATGTCCTCTTTATTTTTTCAATTAAATGCACTGTTCATTTTAGCTATTAAAATAATGGCGAAGACTGATTCTTCCCCAAAATTTTCATTCTTTCCTTTTTCCTTCTGACAGTGCTAGAAGGCCAACAACCATGTGTTCTATTAAGAGTCCTTGATATCTCTTGGATAAATCAATTAAACATTGCACGTATTCTGATTTTGTATTATGAATATTTATATAATTTAGGTGAACACTTTTATATCATATATTAGTCTTCTTCTGACTATATTATGCAGTATTAAATTGACAGTAAAAGAAAAAAAACTCAGCTCAACATGATGTATATTTATAACCAATAACTTCATGTACATAGCTGAAATTTAACTGATAATCAGGTAAGAATACCTTCAGAAAAGATTTGGCATTCGTTTGTAAAGAAAACTCTTCCTAATTGCTGGCTTACAAGGATAAAAAATTGGTAGAATAAGAACAGAAATTGGAGCTTCTACAAGAGTTGATTTTAGAAAGGAGCCAAGCTAAACAAGAAAAGGGTAGATGGCAAGATTTGATCACCATAATAGACTGAACTTCATGTGATGCTCCCTCCGTCCATAATTCCATATGTTTTAGTTCCTGATGACTTTATTTGAAGATTGTCCAATAATGTAGAAGTCATCAATCATGGATGTTTAGCATTGTCTTCTCTGATCTTGAACTCTAAATTCTTGAATCACCTCTTTTGGAAGTTCAAGACTTTAACTGACACGGCAAAGGAACCAAAGAAGAGGATGTTGAAGCAGATAAGCACAATGACTGACAGCAACACTGATGACATTCCATTAATGCTTTGGTCATATCCAAGAGTAACGGAAATATACTCTTTGACAGTGCCTTGGAATCCAGGACCCTGAATCATTTCTTCCACATCGCCAAGCTGAGATGTGATAATGCCACGAAGTGTCCATGAAACTGGGCAGAGATAATGGAACCAAATCCACCATACAGGAATATGCTGGAACATTGCAAGACTCGTTCATATTAGGCCAAGATAAAAAAAATGTTAAGACACATCTAATGTACAAACATAAGCTGTTTTACTCACAGATTTTGGAATAAGAAACCCGGATACAAGATTCCATAGAGAGTAAAATGCAGAAGAAATAACTGCTGCAAAGTGTTGGGTAGGTGTAATTCCAACAGCCATCATACCGTAGAAGGTGAAGTACATGAAAGTAAGGAACAAGAACACAAGATAGAGCAAAAACTTTCCTGCATTCGAGAACAAAAACCGTAGTCTTGTGTTAGGGTTTGTCTGAGGACAAATTTAGGAATCCAACATGAGAAAATATAAATATGTAGGTAGAAAATTTCTCAGATTTGGCAGCTGGGACCACAGATTTTATTCATGTTGAACATCTTCAACTACTATCTTGTAAAACTAAATGAGTTATGACTAATGGAGCTAGAGTGAGAAGTCCTTCTTTCTATGATGTAAAGGTGGATGAGATCTTACCAGCATCCCTTTCAAAATTGACCATGTAGTATGTGATCACACCAAATACTATTGTCTGAACAGCAACGTATGGGATCTCCACCAGTCCCTGTTAATAAGATAAAGTAACCGTGAAATATGCAATCTGAAAACGAAACATAGCCTTGAAAATCGTTCCTGGTAAAATGGCACCTACCTGAGCCATTGCATATGAGATTGGAGAGTACATTCCAGCTGCTTTCTCCCTGTAAAACACTGTCCTTTCTATTGAAACAACAGGTTGTACAGAAGATGCATTGTTTACTCCAAGGAAAAGGCATGCAGAAAAGAGTGCACCCATAATTACATACACTTCATGTGTTGTTCCCCTGCAGAACATTCAGTGACATGGTTATCATAAATACCTTTGCTTTTGTTTTCATTGATAAGATACTTTTTCTGATGGCAGATGAGATTATGAAGAATGCATACCTCTTTGTGCCGATGTTCCAAAATACGGTACCAAATATCAGGGCGCATATTATTGTAAAGAATATTCTCATTGCATTATAGGGTGGACTCCTCCAGTATACTATATTCTGCTTCCATAAACACTTGAGAAATTGTGCCATTGTGTTTTGTGAGTATACTGTGTCAAACTTCAAAGGTTTTGAGCCAGCAGGAGGTTGACCATGTTCCTTAATAGAAGATAACACCCCCCTGAGGTAAAGACGTGACAGAATCATTAATCCCACATGGAAAACAATCTTTCTATGCGAAAGATTACCTAATGATTTCTATATTTCTCAAAACTGATGAGCTTTTGTTATTAAAAGTGTTATTATTGCTATTGTTGATCATATTCATAGACCTTATCTGTTCCTCAAATAGAAAAAATCTAAGGGAGACCATGCCAGTAGCACACAAGAAAATAAATCAGAACCTGAATTGTTCGGAATTTTCGTAAACTTCCGCAAAGTCTACACCAAGTTTCTGTTCAACAGCTGGTGTGGTAACCTCAAGCATCCATGTAGCTGGATTGTAGCCACTGGGGATTGGTGTGATTCCTTCAAGAGACTGCAGAACAAATAGGAATGGAGTTTAATCTGCTCACAGCTCTTCTATGTTCTTCAGAAGCATGTTCTTACTTGTGTGGCTTAAAACCGTGAACTAAAAGATGCTTGCTTAAATTCCATGAACTAAATTTCTACTTCAAGCATTCTGATTCTCACACTACTAAGGAGTGGAATGTGAAAATATATAAGAAATGATTGAAGAGAGTGTTACCTGGAAATATTTTATCATGACATCTGATTGCTTTCCAATCTTTCCTCCATAGATGACTCGTCCTCCACGTTTCATTAGAAGTAACTGAGAATGAAGAATCACAGTTTAGACCTCTGAGATAAGCTACCTAATCATTAGTTATAACAATGGTAAATTGAATGGAGATAGTAATTGAACAACTAACCTCATCAAATGCTTCAAATATATCAATACTTGGCTGATGGATGGTGCACACCACTGTTCTACCAGTATCAACTGTATTGCGAACAGTTCTCATAACAATGGCTGCTGCACGTGCATCAAGTCCAGATGTAGGTTCATCCATGAAAATTATGGAAGGGTTTGCTACAAGCTCCACTGCAATTGTCAGCCTCTTTCTCTGCTCTGTTGATAAGCCAGAACTGCCAGGCATTCCAACCAAAGCATTCCTTAAACTGTCAAGCTCCACCAGTTTCATTACTTGTTCAACAAATTCCTGCAGAAGAGATCACCATGTCAATGATCTGATCATAATTAGGTATGCTAAGTTATTCATTATTGTCACTGGTTCAGTAAGGAACTTACAAGCTTTTTCTCCAAGCTCACTTCCTTTGGAAGCCTTAATGAGGCAGAAAACCACAGGGACTCCTCAACTGTAAGCTGAGGAGAATGTATGTCATTTTGTTCAACATATCCTGAAATTCTGGCAAACGTTTGTTGCACTTTGGGATAGCCAGATATTTTAATTTCACCCTCAATATATCCTCCTGTTTTCCTTCCAGCAAGAACATCCATCAAAGTGGTCTTTCCAGCTCCACTTGATCCCATCAAAGCTGTAAGGACGCCAGGTGCAAAAACGCCGCTCACGTTTGACAGGAGCTTCAGCCTAGTTTCTCCAACGCCTTGTTTTGCAATCTCCTGGTGAACGCAAGTTTATTCAGAAAAAGTTAATCATGAAACAACTTCTACTTGTTTTTGTCTTTGAAAAAACTGCATTCAGGAAACGGAAACTACAATGCCCCCACCTGTGGCATATCAACGTAATAATTGACACCATGGAATGTCATTGTCATAGGTTCAAAAGGAAGAATCATTCCCGAGGCTTTTCCTTCATCACCACTAGATTTGGATCCATTTTTATCAGAACTCTTTTGTGAGTCCTCTTCATCAGTTAGAAGAATAGATCGTGCTTTTTGGATTGCTGTGGCAAGGAAAAGCAACAAGATTACCAAACTGGTCTTTGACTGGAGAAAATGATAGTCTTTGGAGATCAACCGTTGCATACCAAAAGAAACTCCATTGATGAAAATGAGAATAGAAAGATGAGAAAAATTGTTCTAAACTTACGATTGAGATAGCTCAAGCCCCACGTGATCAAGCAGTTGAAAATAACTGTGTAGAGTGTTAAGACTCCAAAACCAATCCAATACCAGTAATCATCAGATGGTAAGCTGTATCCGTTGAGAATATTGTGACCAACTGTATCTCCCCCAAAAGCAGAATGCTAGAACACAGTTTTCATAGTTACATAAATCTTCTATAAACCACTAGCAATAAAGATGGCAAAGCAAGAATAAACTTAATCAGCATGTATGAAATACCTGCATCCATCTAGTGGCAGTAAATTCATTGACTGAAATTGCTCTTTGTCCATAGGTAAGAGGTGACAACCAGTAACCCCAAATCCACCATGGCTTAATCATAGCTGAAAGAGTAACAATGAAATCATTAACAACAAAACTGCCTTATATCTGCCTTTTATTCAATGGTTCTGGCTGCAGCTTACCTTTTGGGATAATAAATCCTCCCAGCAAGAAGATGATCATCAATGCAGCTGATCCAAATGTATTAGCAATGACCATGTCGCGTGCAAGAGCAGCCATGAACCGGAAGAGACCTAGTGCCATTTGGTGAAGCATAAGTAGGAGAAGCATGTAGCGGAAAAACCTGAAATAGTAATCAGAATGCAATGAGTATTAGTCTTGAATATTTTCTAAATGAAAAAAATTCCCAACCAAGGATGTAAAGATAATTACCTTCCAGGAGCGGGGGCAAATCCAACAGAGTAGTACACAACACAAGTCCAAACAACAGCTTCAACAAGGGAATATGGTACCCCAAGAATCCAAGTTGCCAAAGACCATGCCCATCCAGGATAAAATAAATTGCCTCTTTGTTTGTAGAAGACTGGTAGCCGAGCTATCATGAGTGACAACTCAGAATATCCATTAAACATCATGTGCACCAGTCCAAAAAATAGCGCGGACTGATAGAGATTGCCATAAGTCTCATCCTTTTCATGAAACCTTGTTTGTATGAACATTGTGCATGTGACAAGTCCAACAAATGTGACCTTTTACAGCAAGAGAATTTGTCAAATTTAGAATTATAAGTCCCCTTCAAACAATGATTAAGAAATTGTAGAAATTGAGTGTTCTATTGATGGTTCTGTGTGTATAGTGTGCTTTGAACTCTGAACTCATGATCAACTTGTTTATATGTTTTCCATGTTGAATTGCTTGATTGAAAATGTTGGAAGTCTCACATCAACTAATGATAAAATCAATTTACAATATATAAGTGGGTGCAAATCTTATCTTCCAAACTAATTTTGTAGGATTGAGTTAGACTTAAAGTTCATTTTTTTAACCGGAAATGCGTTGGAGATAATGTTAATCTTTTTCTTTGTTTTATCCATTGATAATATTCTTTATGTCTCTGGGTCTCCTTTTAACTCATTATTCATTAGTCGTCTAACTTGTATTCTTGATTGTGTTATTTTTTTTACCAAAGATTTTGTTTGTTTACAGGACCAGAGTTTGAGATAGAAAATTGTCATCGGATGTGAGTCTTATGGTCTTTATCATCTCCTTTTCTTCTTCATGTTCAGTTAGATTTAAAGTCTGCTTTTTAACATGGTATCAATGTCATGAGTTAAAGCTTATTCTAGCAAAATTTGATGCTAGTTGGATCTATTATTCCATTCACTATCGGAGCACTCATTAATGCCTAGTCCCATAGATGTATATACCTCGGTGTGAAAGAGTGTGTTGAAAGTCTCATATTGACTAGAGATAAGACCAATTTTCAGTATATAAGTGAATATAAACTTCATTTTACGAATCGATTTTATAAGGTTGAGTTAAACTTAAAGTTCACTTTCTAACATTAAATGTGTAGGAGATAATCTATAATAGGCATTTAAAGAAGAACTATACTTATAATTTGTAAGAAATTAATGGTTGGAAGTTGGAAACTTTCTGACTTATACAAAATTAAGAATTGAAAAAATTATTAATAGAAGGAGTGCATCACAATTTAATTGAGATTGTATATACCTGACAGGTCCTGAAAATATAAAGAAACTTGTGGCCGTTGAGCAAGGTCAATTCTCGGGATAAACAGGCCTTAAAGAGCTCCCATTTTGGCACAGCAAATCTAGTTGCGGGTAAAGCTGAAGGATGACTCTTTGATTTATCAAAGGGTGCGGTAACCATGGATTCCACAGCCTTTCCAAATCTAGAGTTGTTAAAGGCTTCTGCAATCTCTGGCACTGAGATAAATTTATAGGGCTTTGAAGGATCAGCCCAGTATTGAGCTTGATCTTTTTTGGAGGTCACCTGGAATAGGAAAATACCAAGTTTTAAGCAATAATAACTTCTTAAAGCATTTGAGTTTGAAAGTTAAAAACCAAAAAATTTACAAATACCTCCTGAAGAAAATCTGCAACTCCCTTGCGGGGTGGAAGTTTAAAACCCAATGATTCAAAAAACTCCAGCACATCTTCTCTAGGACCTTGATATACCACATACCCATCTGACAGAAGCAAAAGATCATCAAAGAGCTCAAATGTTTCTGGTGCAGGCTGAAGTAGAGCCATGAGTACAGTAGCTTCCATTTGATGAACAAAATTTCTTATGCATTTAACAATCTGGAATGTTGTAGAGCTATCAAGTCCAGTTGATATTTCGTCCATAAATAGAGCCTTTCGAGGTCCAACAATCATTTCTCCTGAAGGAAAAATTTGAAATGCAAAAGTTTGTCATTGCTAGCTACAAATTTCAGCTTCAATTACTGCCTTTGGTAATGTCTTAATCTTCTGGTATGTATATACTACAGTCAAAACTAACATGGATTTAAATTCCTGAATTGTGTTAGTTTCTCTATTCTATTATATTGCAGTGTCCTATCTTATGAATAAAAAGAAAAATTACAATTGAAAACTCCTTCAGTCAAAGCTATATTTCACAATACAAGTGGAAAGAAAACTTCATCCAAAAAATATAGGGACTGAAATTGGATCCTTTTTGTATGTAACATCAAAAAGCTAATCCAGTTAGATTTAACATAAGGATATATAACCAAAAGAGTCAAATTCAAAGAAAATTGCAATAAGTTCCAAGAGATCACCTGTTGTAACTCTCCTTTTTTGGCCTCCAGAGACACCCCTTAACATTTCATTTCCCACAACAGTATCTGAACATACATCAAGACCAAGCACTTTCAAAACATAATCTGTCATTACATTGTGCCTTTTCCCACCAACAAGTGATGCCTGTTGAGTAAAATCAGTTTCAAAAGACACAAATTAGAGAACATCCACGAACTTGAGTATAAGCATGATTTTTCACATATTATTTAAGATGAGATGACCTTCATGAAAGCATCAATTTCTGGACTTGGCATAATGTTCTTTTCCTTCTCCAAGCGTTCCAGATTTTTCACAATTTCTGTTTGTGATATTAGACAAGGAAATTAGTATTAGAACTCTGAAAGGGAAAATAAAAATAATAAATTAGTATATCACACACGTACCTGCATCACTTGAACCTTGACATCTGTTAGCAAAATCAAAAGTTTCTCTCACCGTCAGTTCTGCAATGTGATTATCAGTTTGGCCAGTGTATGCAGAAGCCCTTTGAATGCAAAACTCGCTTTGCTCATGGCCATTGTATGTGATACTACCACTTTTCTGCAAAGGTATTACAAAATCAAAGTTGTAATATATTTCTAAGATGTGAATGATATTTTGAAAATGATTTAACGTGTCAAAATTCAGAATCTGGCTCATTCCAGTTAGATAAAGGCTATACAAACCGAACCAATGGTATAATGATTATAACAAATTGGTTTCATACTTTCATTTTGCTGTACAATAATTGGAGTACACAGACAAAATGGTTACTATAGACACTAGTTTTTGCAGAATTCCTATATATAAAAAAAAGTTGAGCAAGTTAGGTTGCTCTACATAGTAGTTTAGTACTATTTTTATTTCAAAGATCCACACTTTTGAACAAGTTAGGTTGCTCTACATATATATATATGTCTGTGTGTGTGTGTGTGCAGAATTTGCACTACCTTGAGATTGCTATCAAGCTTTCCAGCAAGAGCCAAAAGTAAGGTAGTTTTGCCCGATCCAGGAGGTCCTAACAGCAACGTCATCCTACAAACAGCACATAACATTAAGCTTCATTTTCATCACAATGCAAACATATATGAAACTGGAATTTCTCCATCTAAAAATATATTATAAAACACTTCTCATAAAAACCGTATATGCTTCATACATTATTATACTAATCGATTCAATTCACCAGCCCACTGCAAATTTTTTGGCTAAATTTAAGTACTTTGTTTTTTCATTTCTACACAATGAGCTAAAGCTAGATTAGTGTGTATATATATATATATATATATATATATATATATATATATATATATATATATATATATATTTCCATGAAGAAAATACGTAAGTATAGTGTGACATTACCTTCCAGGCTTGATAAGACCACTGATGTTATTCAAGATGGTCAAGGAATGTCTCTGAGGTCGACCTATCCCTATGCCGGCTAGCATACCCTGGATTGCCATCATCACCAATACGAATCAGTTTGGACTGTAAGTTTTTTCACTAATGACTAACAATCATGGATAGAACAAGAAGAAAAAAAAAATTCATCTTATTATAAACTTAAAGCAAGTTATCTATACATTAAAATAACTTTTGAATATACGTAATATGATAATAGAGTTTCACAGTTTTCAGAATATAAGCTTATTTCATTTTTCTTCATAACATTCTTTATGCACAAGTACTTATAAAGAAACACTGCTGTTCGAAGTTATGATCTTATGCATTCTGTTTAAATTCTTGTATTACTAGACTGATTCTAAAGAGTTATATGATTGAACTAATGTTATTAAGCATAGAACATAATCAGTATTTTCTTAAAAAAGTAATAATTTGTTATGAGAGTGAGTAAAAGGTATTAACCTCAAAGACATCTCGTGTGTGATTGATCAAAGTTGGCAGAGCTCTTGAACCTATCTGAACATCAGCTCCGATAGTCAAGTTTCTGTATCTCACCTCGATGCTTGGCACATCCAATCCAACCCTTTTGCATTTCAAGAATGTGTATAATAATGTTAAAAAATAAGTTTTTGAGAGTGTCAGATACATGCATTATGATTATCATCAATATACAGGTCTCATTTATTTCAGAAGAAAAAGTGTACTTGTTAATCTTATAACTATTTGATCTAACATAGAAGATGACAAAGTGTTTTACTTGTTGAAGCGTTCCTTGATGGCAGAAAGAAGCTTGTAATTGTCTTGTTCATTGGTAGCCAAAGCATCCTTGACGACGCGTTCACGGTTGAACCGATCCAGCGTCCTCACATCAATCTGCTCCAAAACCTTGCCTCTTTTCTCCCCTTCATCGTTAATTTTCGAAGATGCTTTCCTTATCAACGCCGTGTTGACACGCTTCTGCGTCGGCAACCTCAGCAGCGCCGCCATTTGAAGCTCCTCCTCGTCCTCCTCCACCCATTCTGCATTTGAAGCCTTAGCAAACGACTCCTTCCCCGCTTCCGAGGACATCTCGAAACTAAAACCTGCTATGGCCATATTTTGCTTTTCTCTTTTTTCGTAAGAACGTTTCCTCCTCTTTTTTTTCCAGATTTCTTTCTCTTTAAAGAAAGAACCTCCGAAAAGAGGAGGAAGATAACCGTTTCCTATTGATTTCTTTATCTACTAAAGAAAATACATATCAAAAGAGAGGAAAAAAGAGAAAAGTTAAAAAACTAAGGAAGAGTTTTGATGGAGAAAACGAATGCAAAGACAAAAGTTTCGAGATTAGGTATTTATATGCAAGATATGCATGAGAAGAGGAGGGACCGAGTCTCATGCATGCAACGGTTTTTGTTTCCACGACAAATTTAGCGTATCATTGTCCTTTCGTGGATACAAATAATGCTTGTACAATTGTAATGAAATTTTGTAAAAAACCTTTCCTCGCACTTATTGCCTAGGATTTGAGGAGGATAACAATATGCAGTTTTTAAATGTCCTAAAATAAATACATACTATAGTCTTCATAGAAGGATTAATTAAACTCACTTTATATAATATAAATGACATATTTCCTTTTTGTCATTTTTAAGTTATTATATGTGGTTGAAACATATAAAAGTGGAGAAAGTGTGTGCAACTTTTTTCTTTTCAAAAAAATTACAGATGTTAACATTTAAAAGTGATATATAAGAATGTTTTTTTATTAATAAAATATGTGTAATAAATTTCATCTTATCATATTAATTAAATGTATTATAAACAGAATATATAAATGATTCTGTAAAAGAGAAAAAAAAATATAACAAAATCAGTTACAAACACGTAACTTTTACATCTAAAACAAGTTTACAGAAAATCTACGCTAAGTTAATATGAAATTCAGTTTTCAAAAAATATATACTAATAATATTTGAATTAAGGAGGATATGATTGCTTTTCTTTAATACGTTTTGCCTTTTTTTTTCTCTAAGATTATATGATGACATGGATGGCCATGATGTTTGTGGACTTTAAGAACCCACACCGTGGACGACTGGATCAGGTAAATGTTGAATTATGCTTTAGATGAATGAATTAAGCTTTTTTTTTTTTTGTATTGGGTTTGTATCCATTGCCATAAAAAAGAGAGTTGAAAAATAATTTGCACAAACAACATCCAATATCACAATATTTAGAAAGGTCTATTTTTTTTTTTATTTGGAGAAAATTGTGACTATTTTATACTACAAAAATAAAATTTTGCGAATAATATTCTACGATAGATTTTGAAAATAAAAGAAAGCTTGAATTAATAGTATAATATTGTCTGAATTGATAAATCGAATAAAGTGTAAACTGATAAACCCAATAAAGTCTAATGAATATATAAAAGGATCATGATATTTTAATAATTATTTTTAATAATTTGTTGACAATGGCCACGTGTCATTATTTTATTAATATATTTGAATTTATTTTTAGAAAAGTATTTAAAACGAATGAATCACAATCTGTCACCGTTATAAAAAAATTGTTATGAAAGAGTTGTTAAAGAAACATTTTTCCTATACGAAATTGTTGATAAAATTCTTATTCTTTTGATTGAACAGTTTGTATACTATTGTGGCTAAGAAGAAATTGAAGGCTTATCAATCATGACTGCTCCAGAGTTGGTGAGTTTTCTAAAAGCGATAGATGTGAAAGAAGTAGAAGAAGAGAAGTCTTATTAAAGGAGTCGTTATTTGTCAAAAAGTTACGAAAATATTGAAAAATTTGGGATACTTACGAATGAGTTTAATCCAATTGCTACATACTACTTATGAATGAAACGTTGAAAAAGAATAATGAGAAAGTGTTTCGTACAGTGGGACCAATAACTTCTCCTTCATATTTTTTTTCTTCTAATCTCTTAGACATGGTTTTCCATTTTTGTTACAATTATTATCAATTTTCTTCCTTTTAGTTCTCAAGCCAAATGGAGGTGTATTTGTCAAACACGTTTACAAGTCAATTAAAAAATTTGATGAGTTGTTAAAGTAAAGATTTAATTTCGTAATAAATACAATTTTTTTTTACTTTACTTTTATATTTATATAAGTGAAATTTTAATTAGAATTAATCTAATTATTGTTCTAGAATCCATAAACATGCTTTACCTAGTTAAACATATTAGATCTGGATTGATGGTTTTAATGTGTCCTACCGATCGATCCTATTTTAATATGTACTACCAATGGATCTATTTTAAGAATAGATTGAAGAGTCATATAAGCACAAGGCAATTTTTTTTTCAAATTTTAAGTATAAAACTCCACTACACAAATAGTTCAAATTAAATGCATAACTTAGATTTAAAATCACTCGTTAAAAGTTACAAGAGTTCTCACATGAGTCTTAAAAAACTCATACTAAACCTCAAAATCCTCACACTTAGTATTTTATAATAATGATTTTATTTTAATTTAAAATTTATTTTAACTTCAATTTATATTTTGGAAAACTGATTTCTGCATTATTTTTAACAAATTATTTTAAAGGGTTACATATGTTTTTAGTTCCTCAACTATCAACCGTGTTTGGTTTAGTCTCTCTTCCAAAGTTTGCTTCATTTTCATTCTTCTCCTATTTTAGTCCTCCATCACCAAAGGCGTTAATTTTTTTCTGAAATGGCTAACAGTATGCCACGTGTAAGGCCTATTTTAGTTTTTTTTTACTATAATTAAAATCAAAAGAAAAAACATTAAATTGGAGGGTCAAAATTGGAATCCCTTTTCTTCTTCCTTCAAGGGTTTATCTTCTATGAGCACTCTTTTCTTCTCCGCCTTCAACCAGTCATGGCGTCACCTGTTTGGAAAACAAAGAAGAATTAAGAAAACTACGTTGTGCGAACGAATTAGTGAAAAGAGGAAATTAAAAGAGAAAGAAAGAGATTAATTGTGTGTAGAGAAGATGAAGCTGAAGAAGATGAATTGTTTGGCAGACTATGATTTTTTCAAGTTCCTTTAACTGTAAATAAGAATAGGTGTAGCTACTTAGAAACTAAATATTTTTTGTTGGGTATGGTCACCAGGTTTTAACAAAAACTGATGCATTTGCTGCAAAATCATGCACCCTCCATGACAGTAGTCACAAGGAGGTGAAGGACTACGAACTTATCTGTCTTTAGTTTCTTCAGATCCCGCCTTTCCCTTGAGGAGCCTATATCAAGCATTGGCAATCTTCATGAATCTACGACTGAAAGTGCCAGTTCTTGGAAAATTTATCCTACTGTTGTAGCAATAAAAAGGGAGAGTGATTGCACATAATTTTTCAGGTTCAAATTCAGGTTCATCTTCTCTGCATACAATTCATCTCTCTCTCTCTCTTTTAATTTCCTCTTTTCACTTATTCGCTCGCACAAAGTAGTTTCCTTCAATTCTTCTTTGTTTGCCAAAGAGGTTAAACGTTGCACATTTGACATCATGGCTGGTTGAAGAAGGAGAAGAAAAGAATGTCTGCAGAAGAAAAACCCTTGAACAAAGAAGAAAATGAATTCCAATTTTGACCCTCCAATTTAATGTTTTTTCTTTTTATTTTAATTATAGTCATAAATAAAATTAGAATCGGCCTTCCACGTGGTACACCGTTAGCCACATTAGAAAAAAGTTAACGTCGTTAGTCATGAAAGACTAAAAATTATTGTTTCATTAAGGAGAATGATGAAAATGGAGCAAACTTTGAAAGATAAACTAAACCCAAAAACGTTTTATAGTTAAGAGACTATAAACATATTTAACCCTATTTTAAAAATTACTTTTTAAAATATTAATATACAAAATAAAATTTAGTATAGTGACTAAATTTTTTTAACTCATTTTTACTTTCTTTTTGTTAATCCAAATAAAGTCATCAGAGATTTATTAACATTAATTTTTTAAAATCATCTTATATATAAAGGAACACAACATATGAAACGATGGCAAAATAACATACAAATACATGCTAGTCAAATCCATTAAGATTTATTCAACTTAAAATCAATATTTCCCCTTAATTGATAGAGCATGTATCTCTTGAAAGAAATGCATCATTAAGAAAGGACCATATGTTTCAAGAGCTAAAAACAAAAGTTGTGATCTTTTTCGCTATTTCAAAAATGTGTTTTGTACTATATGACCATGTGAGCGTATGAGTGTGGAGAAGGTCCATGATCATTGAAAGGACTCACTGGTAAATGTTGTTTATCTCGAAACCTATAAATACAAGTCAAAGGTAAGAAGGTATGTGATTTTGCAAGCGTCATTGACTTGAACGTCGAGGTCTCTTGACAGGTACATCCAGACAATTTGAAACTTGGATAAAGAAAAATTTTAACTAAGAATATTCAAGATAATCTAAGCTAGCATGGAGAAAAGGAGTGTTTTGTGGAAATCATCGACTCTACACCCTAAACATATTTTTTTTATACAAAAGATATGTTTAAGAAGCTAACTTCATGCTATTATTGCAAAAAATATTTCATAATGATTAAAATAAACTTTTTTTATGAAGATTAAACAAGTGACATATTGTAAATGACATAAAAAATCTAGATTTTGTGTGACGGTTCAAAAGACTCATCATAGAAAGTGTATTTTAGAAACAATTATAAATTTTTTTCCTAACAAAGCTCCTCTAAAATAAACACAATTGTCATCCAAAGAGATTTTTGAATAAATGCATTCAATAGAAGAAATGGGTAAAACATTATATAAATGGAATGTGGAATATATAAGAGTACTAGAAAAAGGAATCTAAAATGTAAAAGCACGAAAAAATATCCGGTAACACACGTTTATAAACAAGAATAACAAACCTCAAAAGTAGACAAAGATCACCCCATCTCAGACTGTAATAACTCTCATTCTCCAAGGTGTTTTAACATTTTTTACACATTGAAGAATGGAGAAATGACAGCGATAGGCTTAGGTTATGATTTTTTCTTAAGAGTAAGGAAGATTAATTAACCTGTCTAGAAAGACGAAGTATGGGTAGTGCAAGATGATGATGAGCTCCACCTCTACTAAGTAAGACGTCATTGCTCCAGCTCTCTAACCCATAGTCAATGAAGAAAACAGAACGAAAGAAATATAAGTCTGCTGAATGAAAAATATTTAGAATAAAACAATATAATTGCATCACTTTCTATAACAATTAAATTTAAAATTTTCATTTTGTAATAATTAATTACAAACAAGTAATTAAATTTAGAATCATTATAGTATATTTTATAATTAATTATAAAAATGTCATTATTTTTTATTATGGTTGGATTTAGAATCGTTACAATATATTTTGTAATTAATTACAAAAGTATTAGGGTACTACTTTTTATTATATGGATTAAAACTTATCATAATATGTTTTATTATTAATTACAAAATTATTCCCTGTTTTTTTTATAACAGTTGGATCTCAACTATCATAAAATCATGTTTTTCTGTTATACAAATTGTTTTCAGCTAAACAAAATTTATATTTATCAAGAGTTTTATTTACTATATATTTCATGTTTTCCAATGAAAGAGTTAAATGATAAGGAAATAATAATAAGTGAAAGAAGACAATTATGTATTAAAGTAAAGAACTAACGGAAAGTAAATTGATATAAGTTTTCAATATGACATTGATTAATTTGATGATTTATCTCTTTAGTAAAACCTTTCACAAGAAATCTTTATCTATAACGGCAAGAATTAAACCACATGTCACCAATTTTATACCGATTAATCAACAAGATATTTTAAATGCATAAAAAGCTCTTAGAAATTACAAGAAAATTAAATTGTGGATTGTGAAATTTAGAGTGAAAGACCAGCAACAAATGGTGACGATCACTGAAAAAAAAAATCAAAACAATATATTTTATAATATCTATATATATATATATATATATATATATATATATATATATATATATATATATATATTCTTTAATATTACAGCGGCTTAAATTTAAAATTTTAATTTAAATTATTAAATAATAAACTAATGATTTGTTTGGTGAATTTGCCGGCACAAATGAAGTAGCTGTTTGGATAGTATTGTCTTTTCACATTATACCATTTTGGACCCAACTCGCGAAATTTGGGGGCGCCGCTCTCTAATACCGCAGTATGATAGAAACCAGCATTTTAACATAAACCAGTTTCAGAGCCTTGGCGTACGCACGGATTGTTAAAGGATATGTGAACTTTATAAGTTTTTTATTTTAAAATATGTTTAATAATACTTTGGAACAAAAAAAAGTAACATTTCAATAGTTATGGATTGTATAATTTTGGATTAATTATTGGATTAAGCTCAAAATTTTACAGCATCTTTTTAAAATAATATTTTTCATTTTTTATTTAGAAGTTTATAATAATAAATATTATTTTGGTAGTTGAGGTAAGAAACAATTTTTCTAAAAGGTCAATCCAATTCATCTACTCATTACCATAAATTATCAAATGTGAAATATTATTATAATATTTAAATAATTAATTATGGTTTTATTATTAAATTTTATAAATATATAAGAAAAATAATATTAAAATAATAATATAAATTTTCTATATAATGTTAAGAGAACAAGTGAAATAAAAGAGTTTTGGTAGTTAGATCCACCGGTCTTTCTTTTTTATATTTTTCTATTTTTATTTTTTTTATTGATTAAGATTTTAAAGTAATTTAAAGAAATGATTCAATCTATTCAAAAATAGAGCTTTACTTTTAGATAAGGAAAGTCTATTTATTTTTATAAGTTCTAAATTTATTTTAATATTTTATTTATTATTTTATTATTATTTTTATTTTATTACGGTTTATAATTGTGTTTATTTATTATTATTATTTTATTAGTTAGTGGTTGATAACCTATTTTTATTTATTTTTTATTTATTTATTGTTATTATTATTTTTATTACTGAGTGCTATAATCTCATTTTTATTTATTTTATTATTTTATTAGGAAGGGTTGATGACTTCATTTTTATTTATTTAGTGATTATTTTATTTTATTAGTAAGGTGTTTATAGCCTCATTTAATTTATTTATTTATTGTTACTTGGTGTTTATAATTTTATTTTTATTTATTTATTGTTATTATTTTTTATTTTATTAGTGAGATGTTTATAATATTATTTTTATTTATTTATTGTTATTATTTTATTAGTAGAATTTTTATAACAACATTTTCATTTATTTATTATTATTATTTTATTTATTTTCATTTATTTATTGTTATTATTTTATTTATTCAGTGAGATGTTCATAATCTCATTTTCATTTATTTATATTTATGCTTATTTTTATAGGTGATGGGTTCTTAACTTCATTGTTATTTATTCATCTTTATTATTGGAATTAATTTTGTTCAGTAAGGTATTAATAACATCATTTCATCTCATTTTTATGTATGAAGTACCTTAACACAAAATAAATGGTGTTCATCTATAAAAGCAGTATTCACTCGAAAAATATGAAACCTTCAAAATCAATGTGATGGTTTTAAGTCTATTTCCTGTAGTCGTCCTTCAGAGGGATAAGACACAACAACACGGCGTACATGATGATAATAATTTTAAATCAAAACGAAAAAATAGTTTTAGCTTTAAGAATGCATATTTTAGAAATCCAAAATTTGTTAGGTAAAAGGGGTAACTGCTTTAAAATTAAAACGTGTTGTGTGACTGAGAAATACATGAAATTATTGTATTAATATATATTGGATGAATTGTATGAATATGATTTTTTTATTTCTATGGAGAAAAATTACCATATTATGAAGTGTAATGTATATATTGGTATATGATGTTCTGGCGTGAAGTCATCCTAACTCTAATAAATTCTCATACACTCATAAAAAGAAAAAGAATGAGGTTTAAGTGGTGAGGTGGAAGAAGGTTCATAGTCTTAAGGATTGGTATGAAATAGTACATATGACTAAAAGTATGGAAGGGAACTAACCCTGTCATGATGGTTTTTAGTTATAAGGATGGTGGTTTTGAGATAAGAACATCAACATTATATGCATATGTCTCTAAAATTAGGGTCTTATAGGTTTATATGGGTCTAATGTTAAATAATGAGTTGAATGATTAATATTTTATTATAATAATATGAATTTTTCTATGATGACTTTTTATGACTTAATGAATGGTATGATAATTCTTAGAGTGAGGATGTGTGTGCGAATAAATAGAATTTAGGCTTAAATACCAAAAGCCTATGAGATCATGTGATACGAATATATTATGATTATGAGAATTTTATTAATATGATCACTCTTGAGGAGAAGTGTGATATTCATTAAGGTATGACTACATTGAGTTTGAATTCAGAGAGAGAAATCATCACGATTCTACTAAACTATCATACTCATGTAGATAATAAGATTTAGGTGGTGCAAGATAAGAATGGTGAGGGGAATGTTTTTGTTGATGTTAAATTTAATGTAGAGAAAATTCATGACAAATGCATGAGTATTCAACAAAATGCATGAGTATTCCTGAAATTGAGTCTTTATCATGTTTATGACTGTATGATTGAAACAATATGATATATTGACTGATGAAACTCAATTATCTTGAATAACTAGTACACAAATCATTTAAATTTTTATACAAATTTATGATATAAATAAGCTTACCCTTCATTTTTTTTTTGTGATATTTGGTGTCCATTTGCAATGATTGTATATATGTTCAAATTATATATGTGGACAAAACATTAGATAAATAAAAGATCTTATAGATGATAGTGAGGAACAAATGATAGATTTTAAATATGAGTATGAAGATTAAGATATATGTATACTAAATATCCTTCAATTAATATATTATTTATTTTTCTTCTTAAAAAAATATACACACTTTTTAAAAGATTTGAACATACATTATAGAAACGAGGATAAAATTAAAAACAAAAAAGACTAATATTTTTGGATTAATACATTTGTTTTATATATCAACATTCGATAAATATATTTGGCTTGTAAGATAAAATGATATTGTGCAATTGAATAATTTTTCGTGAAATCTATATGTACCATCTCTTTATGGAGCAAGGTATTAATTTTATAGTACGCCTTATGCTGTTTAAGTTGGTGATGATATTATTGATTCACAAATTAGAGCTCATTGTACATTTTTTTATTTTGTAAAATGTTCTTTTCTTTTATCACGATCTTACAAAATAAAGCTACTAAAATTGTTGTGATTAAAAATGTAAACTTCCAACTTGTTGTAAAACCCCTAAAAATGACATTTTAGAAGTGATTGTAGTCTAAAAATAGTGAGACTCTATTATTTTAATATTAAACAATTTTATTATAAATAGTTTTGTTATGAACGAGTTTCATTATTTGAAAACGTATCATCTCTCTAGAAATCACTTTTCTAGAGTTCTCTACCTTCTATTTAAGAGTTCTTGATCTCAAGTCATCTATTTGACGACCAAGAGGTGCCTAGACGATCACGGCGTCAAGGTCTACCTATCTGCCCGATCAGATTGTTGATCAGAGCAAGTAAATTTTGTTCCCTTTCCTTAAATTTCTCCCTAAATTTGTGAGCATGCAAAATAATCTGTTTTTGCATGTGAATAGAGTTCTTCTTTCTTGATTCTTAGCTCAATTTAGGTTCTAAAGTTAATTTCTCACCACTAATCGGTGAATTGTAGGTTTTCTAGAAATTCCTTGTGGTGCAAGTCTCGATATGGGTATTTCTTGAGTTGTGCGAAATTCTAGAGATAAGGGAAGCTAGTTAATTGCTGTTAATTGAGTGTATGTTGTATAAATTGATGGTATTTGAATACTGAACTGGTTAAATGTGAATGTTAATTACTGTTTTGTGATAATTTAAGTATTGTGGTGGAATTGATGAATTTTATGATGATGAGTAGTTGAGATGAATAATGACTTTGGTTGTATGTGTGTATGAGATGTTGGATTTGCATTGTTGAAGTGATTTTGTGTTGATTGAAATTGTTGAAAGAAAAGGGTAACTTAATTATAGAGTATTTTGGTCTAGAACTGAGTTTTTAAGGAAGGAAATGGTAAGAATGGTTGGTGAATTGTGTCTGTATAGTTGAGATGGAGTATGAGTTGAGTTGTATCATGTTCTAGCATCTAAAATAGTAGAAATCTGAGTTGTGAGTGTATTGTAGGGATAAGGTAAAGTTCTATTTGGTTTAGAACTCAATGAGAGGAAGTGAGGTAGTGAAAATGAGAATTTGAGGTTAGATGCTCAATTGGTCTGTTGGGACAGCTTGAGTAAGTCAAATGTGACTTGTTTGAGTCACTAAATTGCTTAAAAATGTAACAAAAGCAGTAGAATGAGATTTGGGTCCCTAGGTTGAGAAATTTGGTGTTTTGAAGGGGGAATTGGTTAGTAATCACTTTATAATGTTGGTAGTGAGGTTTAGAAACACGTGTTCAAGTCTAATTGAGTGTATAACACAATCTAGGAGAGTTAGAAGTTGGGAAAATAGTTAGAATTGGTAAACTTGGTGTAGGTTGCGTAATTCTGCAGATTTGGTGCTGCAAAATTATGCAAACTTGTTGAGCGAGTGGATTCGCTCAACGAGTAGTGAGAGAGCTGGGTTGTCTGTCTAAGGACTTTCGCTAAGCGAATGGTATGCGCTGAGCGAATTGTTGAGGTTTGGGAGCACTGTCATTTTTATTCGCTTAACGAATGGTATGCGTTGAGCGAATTATTGAGGTCTGGGAGCACTATCAGTTTTATTCGCTTAGTGAATGTTATGCGCTAAGCGAGTGATTTGAGGGTCTAATCCACTGTTTTATTCGAGGGTATGCGCTTAGCGACTGGTCCAGATTTTTGTTTACACTTTTCTTATGTGTTCTTGTTTGATTTGAATGATGTGGTGATTTATCTTGGATTATGTATGAATGTATATTGAATTATATAAGTATTAAAGATTTGAGTTATGATTCAAATGGGAATAAAGTATGATCTCAAAGTGATGGGTAAGTTTCAATGTGGAATCTCTTGGTGAGATTCAAGTTTGTTTAGAATGAATGCAAGAGCTCAGTCTTGGGGATTATCCTTAAACTCCAATGGTCTTTCATTATCAAGTAGAGAGGATTGAGCCATGTCGTGAGGAGTAGCAGAAGGTCTTAGTCTTGGGGGTTTCTAGTATGCCTCAAGGCCCAGAACATACTAACCTTGTGAGTGTGGTAGGGTGAAACCCGTTGGCTATGACTTTGCAAAGTAGTAGAGGCCACCACAAGTGCACAACCCGCCATAACTCGACAATTATTCTAAGTCCGGACAGTCGATTTAGGTCTCTGCATATTAAGATGTTTGGATTGGGTTAAATTAGATATGATTCTTATGTGAAATGCTTTAAACTTATATGATGTATTGTTTTGTATCTAGCTTACCCTTGCCTTTTTTTGATGTGTCTTTGTTTGATGTTTCTCTATTGCGATGATCACCTTAATGGTGTGAGCTTAGGAATACAATCTTTCAGTTGACTCAGCGGGAGGTTGGGAGTGAAACTTGCAGTTTAGGTTGTACTTTAATTCTTCATGTGAAAAATTTTATTCATAATAAATCTGTAGTGCTTGTTATATCATTATCCATGCAATGCTCATTTTAATAGTTTTATATTATTAAATTGGGATGTTAAACTTGTAGAGTAGCACTATTAAAATCTAAAATTGTAATGTATCTTAAAAATTAAAAATATAAGATATACAATATAATAACTTCATAGTAGCTTTCTCATTATATTTATCACATTTGTTGCACTTGAAAAATACTAATATCATTTACAGTAGTTGCAAACCAAGTATTTACAACCCTTCCTTTAATTAAATTGAATTAAAATCCTAACTGTTACACAACGAACTTTCTATAATCAATTATAGTACATTGTTAAAATAATATGCATAATTTCAAATTTGATATATAAAATGATAGTTACAACAAACAGGCCTCTTTTATATGGTTATAATCTCATAAATATTTTTGGCAACAACTTTAAACATAAACCTTTCATGTTCATTGCACTGAGATAACATAATTAATTTCTTGGATTTTGACTCAGTCTCACCATATAACTATTTTCTGAAACAAATATCAAACCAAGTTATTACCAAATAATATAACTAAACAAAACAAATGAATATAATTATTTTGTGAAAATCATTTATAGATCAATATTGTCATAAATCCAAAAGTCTTACCTTTTGATTCATTTGAATATTTTGGAAATACGCCTCTTATTATAGCACGCTACAATAAGCACTATAACCAAATTTCATAATTACAAAAAGATTGGAACACATAAGAATATACAAAAGAGTAATGACTACACTAAAACAATTTAAGAACCCAAATAATACTAAAAAACATTTTAGAGTGTTTCCCATAAGCCATAATATTGCATTGTTAAATACAAACATTTTGCACACAAACACGCAAACTTTACTCCGATTAATGCTCAACCAAAGCCAGAAAATAAAATATGTATATAATTTTAAACCATAGAAGAAAATATCAAGCTCAATCACAATCTAATGATATAATAAAAATCAAGAACCACAATACTGAAAAAAAAAACGTACATATATTTACATTTTTGTAGAAGCTACACCAACTAAATGAGCAATAACCACAATACACGAGTAAATAAGAATTTGAAAGGATATATACATACCTAATATTTACGTAAGAAGTAGACTACATAAAAGATATTTCAATATTTATCTCTTCATTAAGTTGAAGACACACTTAATAATATTGTCCTTGTTTTTATTCCACCAAAGTCCAAACCTTCAAGCCATGGAGGCAAATATCCATATCAACCACAATCCACTAATATAATAATAAAAAAAATATAGATAATAAAATGCATACATAAATGAAAATTTATGTAGGCAGCACACCAACTATTACTCAATATAACCACAATCCAAAAATAAATAAAAACTTAAAATATATATATATATATATATATATATATATATATATATATATATATATATATATATTAGAGCATATAAAAGACATTTCAATAGTTACCTCTTCGTTCAATTGATCACACACCTAATATTGTCATTATTATTTCTCTATCAAAGTTTAAACCTAAAATGTTATAGTCTCTAGTTCAAAAATATCATTAGATTAGTAAAAATATAATAATATATAAGGGAAAAGGGAAATAATAACAACTAAAATAGTTTAAGAACCTAAATAACAAAAAAAAACATTTCGAAGTTTATCACCTAAAAACAATAATATTATATAGTCAAATAAAAACATCTTATAAAAGACAATCACAAAAACACAATATCTATCTTAATTGTAATCACTAAATAAAATAAATATATAATTTTATACCATGGAAGCAAATATTCAGTTCAATCAAAATCCAACGATGTAATAAAAACTAAGAACCAAAATACAAAAAATAAAATATTTACATTCATAGAAATTTACGTAAGTAGTACAATGACTAAATGAGACAATGATCACATTCCAAGAATAAATAAGAACTTAAAAGTATATACATCTACCTAATATTTAGGTAGGAAGTAGAGCAAGAAAAAATTACTTCAATAGTTATATCTTCATTCATTCGGTTGAACATGCATATAATATTGCCCTCGTTTTTGTTCAATCAAAATCCAAACTTAAAATGTTAGAATGTAACTAGTGTAGAAAAGACATTTAACGTCACCCTTTAAACGTCCGACTCTCGAATATCCAACTCAAAAAATGACCGGTGACATTTTTCGTAAATAAAACAACCATATAAACGTCTGTTCTGGAGGGAACAAACTTCTAAAGACATATAGACGTCTGATGTGGGGAAATAGACTTCTATATACACATTTTTTAAATCTAAAAAGTTAATTTTTAACTCCATTTAGACGTTCGATCCTGCCAATCCGACTTCTAAAGACCTTTAGACGTCTGATGTGGGGGGAACCGACTTCTATATACTTATTTTTGAAATCTAAAAAGTCACTTTTTAACTCCATTTAGACGTCCGATCCCGTCAATTCGACTTCTAAAGACCTTTAGACGTCTGATGTGGGAGGAACCGACTTCTATATACTCATTTTTGAAATCTTAAAAGTCACTTTTTAACTCCATTTAGACGTCCGATCCCGCATATCCGACTTCTAAACACCTTTAGACGTCTGATGTGGGGGGAAACGACTTCTATATACTCATTTTTGAAATTTAAAAAGTCACTTTTTAACTCCATTTAGACGTCCTATCCCGCCAATCCGACTTCTAAACACCTTTAGACGTCTGATGTGGGGGGAACCGACTTCTATATACTTATTTTTGAAATCTAAAAAGTCACTTTTTAACTCCATTTAGACGTCTGATCCCGCCAATCCGGCTTCTAAAGACCTTTAGACGTCTGATGTGAGGGAACCGACTTCCATATACTCATTTTTGAAATCTAAAAAGTCACTTTTTAATTCCATTTATACGTCCGATCACGTCAATCCGACTTCTAAAGACCTTTAGACGTCTGATGTGGGGGGAACCAACTTCTATATACTCATTTTTGAAATCTAAAAAGTCACTTTTTAACTCCATTTAGACGTCCGATCCCGCCAATCCGACTTCTAAAGACCTTTAGGCGTCTGATGTGGGGGAACTGACTTTTATATAATCATTTTTGAAATCTAAAAAGTCACTTTTTAACTCCATTTAGACGTCCGATCCCGCCAATCCGACTTCTAAAGACCTTTAGACGTCTGAGGGGAACCGACTTCTATATACTCATTTTTGAAATCTAAAAAGTCACTTTTTAACTCCATTTAGACGTTTGATCCTGCCAATCCGACTTCTAAAGACCTTTAGACGTCTAATGTGAGGGGAACCGACTTCTATATGGCTGCACTAAAACACCGCTAACACGAGGCAGCAGTTATGCACACTCACTTTTCATCATCTTCCTCGCATTTTCTCTCCACGGGCTACGTTTTTTAGGTTCGTTTTCTCACTTTTGCACCGTTTAAAATTAATTTTACTCCGATTACATCACTCTTTGATGCATTATCTTTCATTTGAACCGATTAAAAGGTGTTTTCGTTGGGTTTTGGTATAGTTTTGCTCATGTCCTTGGGCGACATTCTTGGGCGGCGATTTCTTACGTTTTGCACTCCTCCAATTCCCTCCACTACATTTTTAGAACCATCCAATACAAAAAAAATGTACAATACATTCTGTTCAATTAAAATATAAAGTTGTAAACTCGAATCACCATGAGCCAGGAGCAACCCGAGAGGCTTCAAGCGGAAAAAGATTCAATCAAATACGACAACGTTTTAGACGTCTGACTTGTATGGATTGAACGTCTATATAGATGTACGACCTATAGGGTTCGACGTCTCATTAACGTCACCCATATACACGTCGGACAACTATCAGACGTTAAAAGCCCAAAATAAAAATAACAAACGTCTAAAACCCTCTCTGCACTCGTGTGTTCAAATCCAATGAAATAATGGTAATGACTAAATCTTATCATAGACTTAACATGAAAAATATTATATAGTTAAATAAAAACATCTTACCAGCACAATATCTACCTCAATTATTACTTAATCGAAGTTACAAAGTAAAATATATACATTTTATACCATGAAAGCAAATATCTAGATCAATCATAATCCAACGATATAATAAAAACTAAGAACCAAAATACATAAAATAAAATATATACATAAATGGAGATTTATGTAAGCAATACACATGCTAAATGAGACAATGATCACATTTCAAGAACAAATAAGAATTTTAAAATATTTACCTATGTAGGAAGTAAGCCTGAAAAAGTCACTTCAATAGTTACCTCTTCATTCATTCAATTGAACATACGCATAGTATTGTCCTCGCTCAATCAAAGTCCGAGCTTAAAATGTTAGAATGTTCAAATCCAATTCAAAATAAAAATCAATTCATCACAAATATAAGAATGTACTAAATAAAAGGAAATATAATAACATGGTAATGACTAAATATAAAACAACTTGAAAACCATAACAGCCCCTAAAAAATTTGATAAATTTTCACCAAAAAAACGATAATATTGCATTATCAAATACAAAATTTTATCATAGACAATCACAAATGCACAAACCCTAGCTCAATTAGTGTTTAACCATAATTCAAATGTTATAACTAAAAATCATAAAATCATCTTATTTGTATCATTCCATGTCTTTATCTATAAACCTTTGGAATCGGGTCATCAAAGATATTTGCTTAGTTGGTGATGATCTTATAAAAACATATAATACGAAATAACCCTTGAACTTTGTTATAACATAGATTTATCAAAAACCAACTTTTAACTTTCACGTATTGTCCATTAAATCGAATCCATACATAGTGTTGGTGTTAAAGATGAAAAAAAAAACAAACAAAAACATAATACACAAGGATTGATCAAGGAAAAGAAAAAAAATCCAGTAACATGCTTCCATGAATAAATTTTCTGGTAATTTGTTTTCTTAGTTATGTAGTATATATATATATATATATATATATATATATATATATATATATATATATATATATATATATATATATAATTATTTTTTTACAGAAATTAATTAACATGATTTAATTCTATTATTGATTACTTTCTAAAAAGTTAATTTTATTAAAAATTAATATCAATAATAAAATAAAGTTGTTAAAAATAGAATTTCAATGAGTTGTTCTTACCTTGTAAAACATTGTCACTTTGAAGTCAAAAGAATGAGTTATCAAAAGCCAAGTTGATATTTTAGAGTAGTTAAACTAAAAGGACTTCACATGTAAAAAATATTTTAATGTTTAAGTAAAAGTTTAAAATATTTTTTTTAAACATTATAATAAATATATAAATGAATAAAGAGAAATACATCTTCTATATACTATGATTTAATATATTTATAAGTTTCTTATATTCAAATTACCTTAAATTGATTATGTTACCTAAAATATGGGATTCTGATATATATATATATATATATATATATATATATATATATATATATATATAGATACCAACCGATAACTATTATTTCTGTAAATTGTTTATATTTCTATTTTAAAAATGTGTATATAAGATTGTGTAATATTATTTTATTATTGATATATTCCAAAAAATATTATAACTTTGTTTTAATATGAAAACTTAATTTAAATATAAATTTATTTTAATATAAATAAAGATAACAAAATTTAAAAGTTAAGAAAACCTCTTAGAATAATTTGACTCAGAAACAAATAACTGATAAAAAAATATTTTTTTGAGAAAATCTTCCTTATTAAAAATATTAATGCAGTGTATCTTGAGTTTATTCTCTGGAATAATATAGATGATGGCTATTAATATATATTATCTAGAGAGAGAAGTTTCTAGTTACTTTATATTAAAAAAACCACCAAACCTTATCCTTTCCCATAAATGCTAGGTTTTCCCTCCGTTTTAATCCTGAAACAAAAAAACTCACATAAAAGAAATATCTGTTTTGATATCTTTCATTTGTACTTATAACTTTTGTACAATCTTATCCTAAGAAGATTCATTCAATGTGGGTCCTCTTCAGACAATCCCACTTTTAAATATCAAATCTTTATACCAAAGCTCATCAAAAGGACTTCTCTTTTTCTTAAAAAAAATATAAAGGGGCAAAATCGTCTTCTTCTTCATTGAAATATGCAATGTGCTATCTCCAACATGGTAACCCACTTTTCAATACCACTGGCCATAAACAGTACATAGAATTGAAGGTATTATTATTATTTTCTGGAAAACTATTTATGCAAGTTGGGTCGTTAGAAGAAGTAATTAAGGTTTAACTTGTTACGTCTTTTAAAAATAAATGCAGTTAGCTAAAACAATAGTAGTTCAAAAAGAAATTTAGTGTTTTATTTTTTTTGTTAAAAAAGGTTTATCTAGTTGAGCTGTTAACATTAAATAAGATGGCATTCTTGGTAACAAAATTCTCTCATCTGGGTAACTTTTATTAACCAAAAAGGTAGTTAAAGTGTAAAAAAATTGCTTTTTTAAGTGAATTGGTCAGTTTAAGATTCCAGAATAATGTATTCATTAACAAAGTTCTTAAACTTCTTTGGAATGAAAAAAGTATCATAAACTAAAACATAAGTAATTAACACAAAAAAGGACATTTAAAAAAGAGAGTTAGGTTTTGAAATTTTACCTAAAATTAAAACAGACCTTAAAACCAAATAAAAAAACACGTAAAGAAGTAGTTACCAGTAAATTTGTCAAATCCGAAAAAGCCGACCATATATTTAAAAAATATGAATTTGTGATGTTTTATCAATTAAATCAATTCTAATATGTTAAAGAAGTAAACTTTACATTCTTAAAAATATGAACTTGTATATTTTACCAACTGAATTGACCTTTATCAGTTAGAAAGGGTAACAGTGTCATTTTGATAGTGTCATAAGCAGGTCATATCATATCACATATCTTGGTATAGTTAATACCATCGTCTTTGTGGGATAATCCTTGGTTGCATGCAGAATATTTCTCTGGAAAACATCTATGGGAAAGTGTTCCTTCAAGGACTCTCTGAAGGCTCTGGAAGCTGATATTCAGTATGCTAATACTCTGTATGTTCTCTTTTTCTATATTATCTTTCTCTTTTGGGGCAATTGATTGATTGAGAAGTTAATCTTCAAAAGCTCTTATGCATACTCCTTCCTATTCCCAGATCAAAATTTGATCTTTTTTTCTAATTGAGGGTCTGTCATGCTAATCACTGAAGTTCAGCACTTTTTTCTTTAATCTTTAAGAATTGATTGTTTTGTCTACCACTTTTATACCTTTTCTGTAATCCATGTAAATATTGTGCCTTTTGTCATTTGAAGCTGAATGCTACTGAGTTTTTCTTGAGATGGTAAAGTGGGACCTTGAAGCTGGGAAATTTTTTAAAGAAAAGGTTCATGATCTGCACCTCTAAATTTGTATGAAACTCAATTTCCTTGTTGGAACTTGATAGCATTGACATGCTTGTACTTGGATCAGTCACAGAGATTCTCTTAGCAGAGTATGGCCCTTTTCTGATGTGAGTCTGTGCTTAATGTGCTTTTTCTTTTTCCCCTCTTTGTTAGGGCATTGGACCATCCAAGGGAAAGAGATGGAGGATGCTTTCAGATGAGAATATCTTACAGTCCAGCAGCTCCTATTTTTCTATTTCTTGTTCAGTGGGCTGATTACCGTTTGGCTGGTGCTCTGGGTTTGCTGAGAGTTCTAGTTTATGTGGTATGTATGTTCTAAATGTTCTAAATGCTTTCATTTTTTTCAGTTACCATGTTGTTGGTGGCGGCTTTGTCGATATCTAATGTTTGTTGAAAAACTTGACTAATTACTTTCACTGAAGTCTCTTTTTCCATCCACAACGACTTGTTTGCTGTTTTAGAATATGATGATTTGCAATGATCTTGTGCAAAAGACTGAGTCGCTAACCCTTATTCATATTAATTATTAGACTCCAATTTCATCTTAAGTAAGAAAACTAATCATGGTAGCTACTCAGAAATATGAGAGCTAATCCTATAAGATATTGTAAGATAGAAAACTAATCCCAAAGTATAACCTGAGATACTCTGATCATTAGAAGCAATTTACAATATCCTATGATAAATTTAAAACACTTTCCCTGTTTTAACACTAACCTGATGTTCATGCTTCCTTCCTAGTTTTCCATTCCTTGTTCTAAAATTGTCATAATCTGTTTGCAGACTTAATTTTCCTTTAACATGTGTGCAGACTTATGGAAATGGGAATAATACCATGTCAATATATGAAAGGAAAGCAAGCATCAGACAATTTTACAGTAAGTCTATGCTGTGAAGAAAATGTATGTTTGGCTACTTGTATAGCTTTGTGCTTGTTGCTCTCTCTAGGAGCAGCTAGCTACGTGTTTATGTTCTTGATGATTAGCATAAAAGTAACATGTTTTTTTTTTTCTTCTGTTTCTCTCTTTTGACTATAAACAGCTGTTATATTTCCTGCTCTGTTGCAACTTGAGAAAGGCATCACGGATTTGGAGGAAAGGAAACAGAAAGAAGTGGCTCTTAGGTACAAAGGAAAGAGTGGCTTAACGGAGGGAAAACTATCTGATATTGACATTGAAAGAGAAGAGGAATGTGGAGTCTGCTTGGAAGTGACAGCTAAAGTTGTGTTGCCAGATTGCTGCCACCACATGTGTTTGCAGTGCTACAGAGATTGGTAAATTTCTTTGATTCTGATTCCATTACATAATATATTCTTTATAGTTATATTTTATGTTTTGCTGCTGATCATATTCTTGAAGTAAAATCAAGTCTTTTCAACATATGAGTGAAACATGTCACATTAAAAGGAGAGGATGTCTGTCTACTATTTGATGTGAATCATGTGGTGCAGATGTTTCTGTATCAATGAGAACATCTTGTGTGTAAAAATAGGGTACGATAAGTTCAGTTTAGGTGAGGAGCATTAATTCTTCACCGACTTTTTTGAAGACAGAATAATTGTTGACTAAAAGGTTGAGAATTTCTCATAAGTTCATAAATTGTTCTGACATTGCTTTTACTTCATAAAAAAGGAAAATCCTTGATTTCATCAATGTCATCCTCCTTTTTACCCACCTCACCCCACCAACCAAAATTAGTTTACTTATTGTGGTCGTTGATTCAGGTGTGAGAGATCTCAGTCTTGCCCCTTTTGCCGGAATAGCCTGAAGAGAATCGATTCCGGGGACCTTTGGATTTACACAGACATGAATGATGTTGTTGATATTGGGACAATTTCCAAAGAGAATTGCAAGAGGCTGTTTCTTTACATAGAGAAGTTGCCTTTAATTGTTCCAGATCCCAGATACGTGTTCTATGATCCATTTCTGAGATGAGTTTCTGAGATTTTGGAAAACAGTTTGTTCACTTTACTTGTACATCCATTTTAGACCATAATTTAGTTGTATATATTTAATTGGCTTTCTTCCAACCTGCTTCAAGTTCCAGTATTCTGTTGTCCCTTATCTTAATGATTTGGTGATTCGCTCGTTATAGTATAATAATGTTCCAGGTTTTAGGTAAACCAAAATTTGATTGAACCATAAACTGTCCTTAACACGGTTAGGCCAATTAGTCAATGATACAAATATTTTTTATCCAAATTCAATGATAGTCATTACTATAAGGATGCAGCAAATGACTATTGAAAAGGACGTGAAAGTGACAGAATAATGTCTATCCAATAAGTGGGATCCACTCACTTGACAAGATTCCTTTCATTCATGATATTTTGAAGCATAACACGGACCCTACTCAACTTGTCCCTCTCAGCTAATGCCCTTTTGTTTGTGTTCCCTGATGAAAACTCTCATCCAAAACGACTGAACCAAGGCAATTACAACGTGTTAAAATTTGTGGGTTAATCCAGTTTACCATAGTTCGAATAGGATTATCTTTAAAAAAAATCATAAATTTTGGCATGGGACAAAATTATATTTAGCTTACTAAAAACTTACTGAAAAAGAAAATTTATCTTGACAGAGTTTAATGAATATTATTCAATAATCTAAAATTATTCCAATCCTTAAACAATGCTAATCCACAACATAACCCAAGAAAAAGTAACAGACATGTCACACAAAAATGAAACTAAGATAGGGCATGTTGAATAGGCACGTAATCTCCATAAAGTCTGAGATGATAGTTTTCTTGAGCATAAGCATACCCTCCATGGCAAGAAATGTCAAGCCCAGTAACTTCCTCATTCACAGGAATTCTCAATATCTCAAGCTTCTGCAAGGCATAGAATATAGGGCCCATTGTTACACTCACCCATCCAAAGATTGTCAAAATCTCAATCACTTGGGCTCCAAACAATCCCCAACCACCTCCAAGCAGTACACCATAGGGTCTTGAAACCCCAATCTCACCACAATTATACACTTGAATAACAAACTCCTCTTTGGCAAACAACCCAGTAAACAACAAACCCCAAGTGCCACACCCTCCATGCAATTGGGCTGCCTCCAGTGGATCATCATAGTTCAACTTTAGAGCCACAATGTTCAGCCCAATTAAAACCCAAGCCGACACAAACCCACAAATAATGGCGGCCCATGGCTCAACAACAGAGCATCCGGACGTGATGGCAACAAACCCACCAAGCAAGCCATTGCACGCATCCATTGCATCCCAGTGGCCGACTAACAATCTTCGGCCAAACAAAGTAACTATTCCGGCCGTCGAACCAGCTAATATGGTTGTCACGGCAGTCCGACCCACCGAGGTCCAATTACCTTGGTCCGACGTGCCGGGATAAGCCACAAGGATCTTGTCAAAGGATCCTGGATTAAATCCAAACCATCCAAACCATAACAAAAAGGTCCCAAGCACAACAAGTGTTGCGCTGTGGCCTCTTAGAGGCATGGGCCTGCCTAAAGAATCAAATCTTCCGGTCCGTGGACCTTCTATGATGGACCCCCAAAGACCAGCAACTGCGCCAACCAAATGCACCACTCCACTCCCAGCAAAGTCAATGGCTCCTGAACCCAAGAACAAGTGAGTTGAATTTGGACTGAGCCAACCACTGGATGACCAGAGCCAATGAGCAACAACTGGGTACACAAAGCCACTGAGGAAAAATGAGAAAACAAGATAGGCACTGAATTGAGTTCTCTCAGCTATGGATCCACTCGTGATGCCTGTTACAGCTATAGCAAAAGCCCATTGGTAAAGGAAGAAAGCATAGTCGTAAGTTGCGTTTGGAATGTGGGATAGAGCAAACAGATGAGTGCCAATGAAAGGGTTAGAAGTGCCATATGCAAATGCAAAGCCGAAGAGGTAGAAGGAGATGCTACCGACGACTGCATCAACGACGTTTGTGAGCATTATGTTCATTGCATTTTTTGCACGCACTGAACCTGCACATATCATGGCAAACCCAATTTGCATCACGAAGACAAGGTACGCTGAGAACAGAAGGTAGATTGCGTTGATGGAATAAGTCACACTTTCTTCCCATGAAACCCCCATTCTAGTGACTGTGAAGTGAATCATTAAGAAATGGTGGAATTGGTATATTAATAGAGATATGTGTAAACTTTGAATGGTAGTTATATAGCTACCTAACTCTTCTAGTTGGTAAGTGTTCTGCATTCTGCTCAACCCTTCTAAGGGACAAGATATACCTCCAAATGCCAATTAAAAATTTAGTTATACACCTAACTTCGTTTACGTTTTCTTTTCAACCATTAACGGTTAAAAATATCTACCCTAAACAAGGTCATTTTAATTTAAATAAACAGTTTACTTAATTTAAAATATGAAACTAAAAAAAAGGTACATATTTATATATAATAAAAAAAATACATTCATGCGCAGTATTTATTTTTCTATGATAATAATAAAAGTATTATTATTGTTGTTATTATAATTATAAAATGTCAAATTTAAAATTTAAAATGTCAAATTAAAAAGGGTTAAATTTAAAGAAAATGTAAAATTGATAAAATAATTATTTTAATTTTAAAAAAAACTTTTATTTAAAAAATAAATTTCAAAAATAGATGTGAACACCATAAATTAAATATCATATATATATATATATATATATATATATATATATATATATATATATATATACACACACACACACACACTTTTTGCAATCATTAATAATTTTTTTCTCAGTTGTGGAGGTGTGTGTCTCTTGGAATTATTTATAATATTAATAATAATTAAGTGAATTAATTTTTCACAATAAAAGCTTTTGTCGTTTCAAATTAAGTGCACTAATAATAATAATAATAATAAGGGTAAAGTGTATGTTTTTCAGAATTTATGAAAGTTGTATTTCAAGTTAAATAATAAATATATATTGCTTAACATATTTTGTCCGAGCAAATGTAGGTTTGTTTATAGAAACACCATTATTTATATATGTACCTAGTACGTACTTTAAAAATTGTTGTAAAAGAAAATTTTTAATGGAAAAAAAAATATTTAAGCATTTGAGCACGGATTAATGGTAAGGTTTATAAAATTACATTAACTACCCAAGTTAGGAATATTAATGTTGAAGTGAACTTATATGAGATACTTATATTTGTGTAGTATTATTACAGGGCAACTACAATTAAAAAGAAATACCGATTAAGCGTGTAAGTTCATTGATTTTTATAATGGGACAAAACAAATCAAAATCAAGGATTAATCGTTAAACATATAACACTACAGGAGAAACAATATTTAAAGTCACTGATGGATATTTACTTCTCTTTTTTATATGGAATAAATAAATGTCATAAATTAGTTGAAATGTAAATTTCTCACTTCTTAGCAATTTGTGGAGTTGAGGTTTCAAACAAACTTGAAATCTTGTTGAGTTTGCTTTCTAACTTATTCAATCTTTCATCTATCCTCTTTTCATCAACTGCACCATTATCAATTCATGCACTCCCTTCAACAAAGTCATTGAATTTTCTCTTTGTCATACTGTTGATTGTCTACTGCCTTCCGTTCTATTAGATCTATATCATCTTCTGGTGACCTGTCTAAGAAAAATCCTTCGCTTGTAGCATCTGTCCATGATCTATCAGTAGGACTTAAGCCTTTATAAAAGTTTAGAATAAAATCTTCCATTTGGAGTTGAGGGCATGAAGAACATAGTTTCTTGAATCTTTTCCAATACTCACTAAGATTCTCTTTATCTCTCTATCTTATATCTTGAATTTCTCTGCAGATAGCTGATAATCTAGATGCAGGAAAATACTTCTTAAGAAAGAGTCTTTCAATAGTTTCCCAATTTGTAATACGTGTAGAGAGATAATACCACCAATCTTGAGCTACTCCTTAAAGAGTAAATGGAAAAACTCTCATTTTAAGGCTCTCTATTGTGATCCTGGGAGATCTAAAATTTTCACACAACATGTGAAATTGTCTCAAGTGCTTGTGTGGATTCTCCCTTGATAACCCATTGAACTTTGGTAAGGCATTTAACAGGTCAGGTTTCAACTTCCACCCCTCATTAGGGTATTCAATGTTTACTTCTTGAGGTATTTTATTAATTATGTTGAATATATTGAAAAAGTATGCATATGATTAATCTCCCTTGTGCTAAATATATATATATATATAGGGTCCTCTATTTATAATAAAAAAATGGGTTAAGTTTAAAATACAAATAATAAAAAACTAACTAAAGATAAAAGATAAATATAAAATAAAAGATAAAGATAAAAGATAAATATAAAATAAAGATAATATATCTAACACTCCCCTTAAGCTGGTGCATGCAAATTTTATGTATAAGCTTGTTACTGATATAATCCATAAAGACTTAGTGAGCTGCACTCGAGTGACACCAAATTGCTAATGATTTGAAAGACGACATAGAAGACGAACTACCAAGCCAACAGACTCTCCCTGAGCAACAAATTTGGGAGGTTGCTCCATGTAAATCTCTTCCCTCAAATCGTCATTGAGAAATGCCACTAGTGGATAAAGATGCAATTGTTGGAGAGCCACCACGACTATAAATAAACTAACAATAACCCTCTTTTCCATGAAAAAAAACATATATGGATGAGTCAAACGCAATGGTGACAAAAAAATGAGGTCAAAAGAGACACCCGCAGAAGAAGCCAAGCATAAAAAATTCAAAATTCTTCAATCAAGACACCTGAAAAAGGAAAAGAGCAACCTCAATGTTCTGAATAGCTACCTGACGGGACGTGAAACAACACACGATGAACCTGAAAATGAAAAACGAACGACCTCGACGCTCTGAATTACTACTAGATATGCCACCATGCACAATGAAAAATGGAGCAAATCCATAACTTCAAAGGTGTTGAGAGCACGTAGGAGCTCCGATGAAGGCGTCGTTGATGACATGGTGGTCGCCTAGCCGAGACGATATTTGTTGTTTGGTGGACATGTTGTTCCACCCGTTATCAGACCACTCATTAATGTCTAGTCTCACGCTGAAGATGATGTTTATAGCTCGGTGTGGGGGGGGGAGGGTGTGTTGAAAGTCCCAGATCGACCAGAGATAAGACCAATTTATAATATACAAGTGAGTGCAAATATTACCCTACAAACCAGTTTTGTGGGTTTGAGTTAGTCTTAAAGTCCACTTCTTGAAACTCATTTATCTTTACTAATTTATATACAATGAATTCAAATTTTTATAAAATATATTAAAATAGAGTTTATGAATTTTAAAAAGTTTTTTTAATTTTATTTTGATATGTTATGATTTTGTGTGATATTTTTTTCAATCTTTTTTTTTGTTTGTATTTGAAAGATAAAATTAAAAATTTTACTTTAATTAAATATATGCCTCAAATATCCCAAATAATTTTTTTTAGAATAATTACAAAAGTCTGTACAAGATGAATTGGAATAAATAATATGATTAATAATTATGTGCAATATTAAGGGACAACCTTTTTCTACCCTTACATTGAAAACGTGATAACTTTCTATATGCACTAAAATAAAAATAAGGAGGAATAATATTAGTAAAAAGAAGAACGTTAAAAAATAAAATTCTTCATTTTATGTAAGTATTATAAAGATCTAAAATATAAAATAAAAAGTTGTGTGTGTGTGTGAGTTTATATCTCTTTTATCATTATTTAATTATAATTTAGTTGTTTTTTAAACTAATTAAATTAAAAATCAGACTACTGAATGGAAATAGCGTCACATTTTCATGTTATAAATAACGGAAAAAAGATAACTCATTCTAACTGTTTGAATATATTAAATATCCTTAAAAAACACTGTTAAAGAAGTTATGTATAACTAAAAGATTAAATTCTACAGTTTCAATATTTAATACTGTTTCCAAATTATTCAACAATTAATACTTTAAATTGAATATGCATCATATCTCTAAATATAATGAAGGTTGTACGCTATGTTTTCCTGATCCATTTTTATTTTATGTATAAAAATAAAAAAGAAAATGTGTACTTTGACGACGTTAATAATTGAATAAAATAGAAAGAAAAAAGTTATAACATATCTTAAAAATAATCTCATCTAAATATTTTATGAATTTAATATGTGAGATTATTTTTAACATATTTTTATTTTATTATTTTATTTAATTGTTAACGTTGTTAACATATAATTATATCATGTTAATATAGAGAGATGTGTTCAGCGCATTTCAAAAGGATTGAATTACGAAGTTCCAACATGTAAATGATATGCTTTTATATTATTAAATAACACTTTTAATAATTTATTTAAAAAGAATCCTTATATTTATGTATAATTATCTATAAAGATATTCAGTGTCATAACCACTGATTTGCTGGTTTGGGATACACAGTTCTACGTCCATTTTATGTAAGACCCATAAAAAAAAAATTATATATATATATATATATATATTTATAGTAGTAAATTTTAGTATTTTATTAGTAATAATAATTTTAATGGATAGAAAATTGTAAATTTTGGATATAAAATTATAGTAATTTTAGAAGGAGAGGTTCAAATTTTTGGTAACTTATTTAGTAAAATTTTTTAAATGGAATAGTAAAAAGTAAATAGTAAATAGTAAAAAGTAAATAGTAAAAATAAATTTTCAGCATTTAAGATTCCTTAGCATGGAAGAAAGTAGTAGGTAGAAATTAGGATCAGATTTGGTGAGAAAATGATTGAAATATTATTTTTAAATAATATTAAAATAATAAATAATATTAAAATATTAATGAATAGTAAATTTTTTTTACTATAAATAGCCATGGGAGGGAAGGGTATTTTGCACCAAGAAAAGAGGAATCAAGTGAGAGCTTGAGAAATAGAGAAGAAAGAGTTAGGAAGAAATTTTTAGTTGCAAGAAGAGTAGAGGTTCTGAAGGGTTTCGGGGAAACAAATTCGGAGCAGGAGATTAAGTCTAGAATAGAGGTAGGGGAGCTAATCCTTCTTGTTTATGATTTTTTTTTTTATCCATGTTATGATAATGAATATGAGTTATGAGTATGTTAAAATTTTGGTAATGGTAGTTATCTATTCACTTATATAAATTTAGTTTTCATTATTATAATTTCTTATTTTCGAGTTACTGTTGTGAAAATTTTCTATTAATTGTTTTCACCGTTGGATTTAGCTAAAATTTTAGTATGTGAATCCTAAGACCTATTACTAAACTTTGACCGTTCGGATTTGAAAATAGAAGTCTGTACTTGGAGAAATAAATACTGCAAGTTTGAGTAAATTAGTCACCCTGTAGTTCTGTTACTAAGTTGTCTCGGTAAAAATATAGATTTTGACCTATTTAACCGTTAGATCAACCTCAAAATTTGATATATGATTCTTAGGACATATTAATACAATTTGACCGATCGGATTTGTAATTGAAGGTCTATGTTTAGAGAAAGAAATTTCGAAAGTGTGAAACAATCGGATGAACACTGTATTGTTGTTCTTAAGCTATCATGGTACAAATTTCATATATATTTCATCTACCGTTAGATTGAGCCCAAACTTTAGTATGTAATTCATAAGACATATTAAGTCATTTTGACCGTTCAGATTTGTAATTAAATGTCTGTGATTAGGGAAATTAGTTTCGCATTTTGAGTATAACCGAAAACCACTTAAAATTCTGCACTTGAGTTACCTCGGTAAAACCTCAATATCTATCTAGTTAACCGTTGGATCAACCTGAAATTTTAATATGTAGTTTATAACAAATAGTGAATTATTGTGACCAATCAGATTTGAAATCGGAGTTACAGATTTAGAGATATTAATTTCGTATCTTCTCAGGGATCTTAATATTGCTTAATTTCTATTTTTTGATATCTATATTAAATTTCGGTGTTAATATTATATGCTGTTGTTTTAAATCTGTAAATAAGAAATTTGTTAAAAACTAGTTGAGGAACGCTTTGGCTAAGGAAAGATTTGGTACTTAAGTTGTCCATTGTGACGCACCTCTCTTTCCTGGAAGTCTACTCGACAAGTTTTTAACTTAAATCCTATTGAACAGATTTTGTACTGTTAAATTATTATGCAATATATGTTGTTGGAATGAAAATGTTTGATTAATTCATGTTATTGTGGTAGATATGAAATTATGAATTATAATTGTGATTTATGCGATAATTGTATTTTATTATACTGCATTTGAATTTATGCATCTGAACATGTTATGAGTAGTATGGGGAGATTTTGTAGGGGTATAATGTGAGTTGAGGAATATTAGTATGGTATGAGTCTTGTGGAGAGATTAAGTAAATGTTATGGTATTTGTGTATATGTTGATGTTGAGGGTCCCGTAGTTGGAGGTTATCCTGATACTCTAATAATCATCTATTCTCAAGTAGAGAGGGATGAATTATGTGGTGAGAGGAGCAGGAGGTCCTGGTCTATGTGCCGGTTTTGGACATAGTGAGGGGATTAACCTTGTGAATGGTATGAAGTATTTTGAAAGTGTATTTGTATATAAAAAAAAAAGAGAGAAAGAAAAAAAAAAGAAGAAGTAGAAGTCATTACAAGTGCATAACCTCCCGTGACCGCTCATCAACTTATCATCCGGATGAGTGTCTATTGGGTATTGTGGTGTCTATTGGGTATTGTGAGACGAGTGTCTAATAGGAATTGTGGTATGAGAGTGTCGAACATAATTATTATATGATGTTTATATCAAGGTAATTATATATGTTTTATAAATGATTTGTTGCATGTTAGCTCACCCTACTTGTTTGTGTTTGTTTTGTTTGGGTATGTGCGATGATCGTATAATTCGTTATACGGGAGCAGATGAAGGAATGTCGTCTGAAACAATACCAAGGAAGAAAGAGATCGAAGAATAAGTTAGAAGAATTCAAGTTATATTTAGGAGTTTATAGTTGAAATCTGAGTTTAAAATATATCAACTGTGAATTTTTAAGTGTGAAATTACGGGATGTTACCGTAAATGTAATGTTACAATATATAAATTATGAATTATCCAATGTGAGATATTGGGATGTTACATATTAATGGTATCAGAGCAGTTCGTCCTTAGGATGACCTCTGTGTTGTGGGTCTTCCGTGTCTTCTCTGTGAAGAATTGAGTCTAAATGGTATAATTTACCATTTCCTCTAAACTAGATAGTAGAGTATTGTGTCTAACTACCATGACTTTTACCATAGATGATTTTCCTTTCTTAATTCTGAGGGTTTGAGGAAATATATTAGAATTAGTTAAAGCCTTGATAGGGAGATATAATACTAGAGTTTAAGTTTCAAAGGATGAGTGAAGATGTTGGTGTTTAGAAGTAAATTTTTAGAAGTTTCTAGAACAAAATTAATAGATGAGATATCTTACGTTTCACAAAAAGGAGTTGAGTTCAAAGGCTAGATTAAGAAAAGCTTTGGATAAGCATGAATGTGGCAAGATTTGAGAAATCAGTTTGGTTTAGTATATCAGTAACGTTAGAAGTCAGAAGAGAAGGAAGTATTGATGAGAAACAGAGTGGCATTGTGTGAGATTGGTAACATGGATTGATGTATTAGTGATGATTGGAATCTGAAGAAAGAAAATGGTGGAAGAATTAAAGATAAAGTTTAAAATAAAAAGGGATAGGAATACTGAAGTAGATTAAGAATAAATCAAATATTAGACAAAGAAGAGTAGATGAGAAAGTTTAATAGGAGGAGAAATCTATAAGTTAAGAGAACACGAGGTCTTTAGAGAAGAATGAAGTATTGGAAGGATTCTAAGCTAAATAGATTATTAAAAGGAGATGGTTAGATTTTTTTTTTAGTAAATGTATTAGAGATAAGATTTGAGAATATATGATTTTGGTATGAGGAGTAGTGGAGAAAATCCAGGTACGAAAATTTTGGCTTTCGACTTATACAAATATTTGGTATTTTAATAGGATTAAAATGTCATGATTTATGGTTGTAAAATTTATTATAGTTAGTGGAGGTAGTGTAGGTTGAATTGACATTATTATGAACATGGCAAGATAAGGAAGAAGAAGAGTTTGGAAATGGATAAAAAGGAGGGTTGCAATACTAATGTGATTAGGGAATTCGGAATAATTAAGAAGTTGTAGATTGTGATTGGAGCAATTTCATCAGGTATAGTTATATGGTAGTATTCAAACCTCAATGGCGATGTAAAGGATAGGTAAAGATTTATATGTCGCACCTTGATCTCTATCCAGTGATGTGTGTGAGTGAACTTGTTTATACTTACTTTTAGTTCGCATAAGATAAAAATTTGAGATTTGGTTAACACTAAATATCCTTGGGATATGGTTTTGATCTCGGGAAACACATTATAATTGAGGTATGTTTAATGGTGGTTTTCATAGGGCTAAAAGTGTCAAGTAAAGGTGTTTTGAAGGTTTATGATTTTAATTTTTCATGAATATATTTCAAATTTGACGTGCTAGAAATTTGATGCACAAAATAAGTAGAGTAAATGAATTTACAAGGAAACTAGGAGATAAGGTGGAATAATCATAACTTTATTTTTATGTCCAATTTTTGAATTTTCGAGGACGAAAATTTTTTTGTGTTGGGGAGAATGTAAGACCCATAAAAAAAAAATTATATATATATATATATATATATATTTATAGTAGTAAATTTTAGTATTTTATTAGTAATAATAATTTTAATGGATAGAAAATTGTAAATTTTGGATATAAAATTATAGTAATTTTAGAAGGAGAGGTTCAAATTTTTGGTAACTTATTTAGTAAAATTTTTTAAATGGAATAGTAAAAAGTAAATAGTAAATAGTAAAAAGTAAATAGTAAAAATAAATTTTCAGCATTTAAGATTCCTTAGCATGGAAGAAAGTAGTAGGTAGAAATTAGGATCAGATTTGGTGAGAAAATGATTGAAATATTATTTTTAAATAATATTAAAATAATAAATAATATTAAAATATTAATGAATAGTAAATTTTTTTTACTATAAATAGCCATGGGAGGGAAGGGTATTTTGCACCAAGAAAAGAGGAATCAAGTGAGAGCTTGAGAAATAGAGAAGAAAGAGTTAGGAAGAAATTTTTAGTTGCAAGAAGAGTAGAGGTTCTGAAGGGTTTCGGGGAAACAAATTCGGAGCAGGAGATTAAGTCTAGAATAGAGGTAGGGGAGCTAATCCTTCTTGTTTATGATTTTTTTTTTTATCCATGTTATGATAATGAATATGAGTTATGAGTATGTTAAAATTTTGGTAATGGTAGTTATCTATTCACTTATATAAATTTAGTTTTCATTATTATAATTTCTTATTTTCGAGTTACTGTTGTGAAAATTTTCTATTAATTGTTTTCACCGTTGGATTTAGCTAAAATTTTAGTATGTGAATCCTAAGACCTATTACTAAACTTTGACCGTTCGGATTTGAAAATAGAAGTCTGTACTTGGAGAAATAAATACTGCAAGTTTGAGTAAATTAGTCACCCTGTAGTTCTGTTACTAAGTTGTCTCGGTAAAAATATAGATTTTGACCTATTTAACCGTTAGATCAACCTCAAAATTTGATATATGATTCTTAGGACATATTAATACAATTTGACCGATCGGATTTGTAATTGAAGGTCTATGTTTAGAGAAAGAAATTTCGAAAGTGTGAAACAATCGGATGAACACTGTATTGTTGTTCTTAAGCTATCATGGTACAAATTTCATATATATTTCATCTACCGTTAGATTGAGCCCAAACTTTAGTATGTAATTCATAAGACATATTAAGTCATTTTGACCGTTCAGATTTGTAATTAAATGTCTGTGATTAGGGAAATTAGTTTCGCATTTTGAGTATAACCGAAAACCACTTAAAATTCTGCACTTGAGTTACCTCGGTAAAACCTCAATATCTATCTAGTTAACCGTTGGATCAACCTGAAATTTTAATATGTAGTTTATAACAAATAGTGAATTATTGTGACCAATCAGATTTGAAATCGGAGTTACAGATTTAGAGATATTAATTTCGTATCTTCTCAGGGATCTTAATATTGCTTAATTTCTATTTTTTGATATCTATATTAAATTTCGGTGTTAATATTATATGCTGTTGTTTTAAATCTGTAAATAAGAAATTTGTTAAAAACTAGTTGAGGAACGCTTTGGCTAAGGAAAGATTTGGTACTTAAGTTGTCCATTGTGACGCACCTCTCTTTCCTGGAAGTCTACTCGACAAGTTTTTAACTTAAATCCTATTGAACAGATTTTGTACTGTTAAATTATTATGCAATATATGTTGTTGGAATGAAAATGTTTGATTAATTCATGTTATTGTGGTAGATATGAAATTATGAATTATAATTGTGATTTATGCGATAATTGTATTTTATTATACTGCATTTGAATTTATGCATCTGAACATGTTATGAGTAGTATGGGGAGATTTTGTAGGGGTATAATGTGAGTTGAGGAATATTAGTATGGTATGAGTCTTGTGGAGAGATTAAGTAAATGTTATGGTATTTGTGTATATGTTGATGTTGAGGGTCCCGTAGTTGGAGGTTATCCTGATACTCTAATAATCATCTATTCTCAAGTAGAGAGGGATGAATTATGTGGTGAGAGGAGCAGGAGGTCCTGGTCTATGTGCCGGTTTTGGACATAGTGAGGGGATTAACCTTGTGAATGGTATGAAGTATTTTGAAAGTGTATTTGTATATAAAAAAAAAAGAGAGAAAGAAAAAAAAAAGAAGAAGTAGAAGTCATTACAAGTGCATAACCTCCCGTGACCGCTCATCAACTTATCATCCGGATGAGTGTCTATTGGGTATTGTGGTGTCTATTGGGTATTGTGAGACGAGTGTCTAATAGGAATTGTGGTATGAGAGTGTCGAACATAATTATTATATGATGTTTATATCAAGGTAATTATATATGTTTTATAAATGATTTGTTGCATGTTAGCTCACCCTACTTGTTTGTGTTTGTTTTGTTTGGGTATGTGCGATGATCGTATAATTCGTTATACGGGAGCAGATGAAGGAATGTCGTCTGAAACAATACCAAGGAAGAAAGAGATCGAAGAATAAGTTAGAAGAATTCAAGTTATATTTAGGAGTTTATAGTTGAAATCTGAGTTTAAAATATATCAACTGTGAATTTTTAAGTGTGAAATTACGGGATGTTACCGTAAATGTAATGTTACAATATATAAATTATGAATTATCCAATGTGAGATATTGGGATGTTACATTTTACCTTTTATTAATAAATTTTATTTTATTATTTTATGTTTTAAATTTGTAAAGATTTTTTTTTAATTTACTTTTATAAGTGTTCTATTAATATATTTTTTAGATTCAATTAATTATTTATAATGTAAAAATCATATGATAATTTTTTTATTTATTTTTATCATGATAAACAAAGTGAATATACTTACACAAAAGCTCATGTATTTCCGCTAATAACCAATAAAATTAATATATGTAGAAAAAAAAAGTTTTAAGTAACATATTTATCATTATTATTACTATTAATAGGTAAAGAAATATGAAATTGTTGAGAGATATATTAGTTTTAGTTTGATGGAATTTGAGAAAGAGATATATGAAATGCAATTGATGAAGAAGAATGAACATGTTATTATTATTACTCATAAATTCCACAACAAAGGCGTGGAATTGTTACATATTTATTTCAGGTTTCTCATTTCCAAGACACTGGCAAACGCAGCACTGGCTGTGGCATCGCTTTATGCAATTAGGAACTTCACAGGGCATTTTAACACAAGCACTTGGGTCATGGCAGGGGTAGTTACAACCATTCACAAACCCTATAAAATTTCTTCATCTTCGTCAAATGATAATAAGTTAAAGAAATATAGAAAAATGTATAAAAGAAGAGAGTGAAACGTACCTGTTGCAAATATTACGAGACATAAAACCATCAAGCATGGAAACAATACTGCAGTTTTTGCCATTGCTGTTTCTCTCTGTTTAAAGGGATTTTTAGAATAATTTTTCAAGTTTCAGAGTTCTGTCTCTTAGGTATTATTTATAATCATAATAATAATAAAATAATAACGATAACAATAGTTACAATAATGGTAAGAATAATATTCATGAAGTGCATTAAATTATAAGAGACAAAGATATATTTAAAGTTGAAGTTGAGATTTGAAGTCTTTGTTTTTATTACTAGGTACCACATTCAGCGTTTTATTTATATAAGTAATTTCATGTGAAAATTCAATTTTTGAAGAACTGATCCAAAAGTAGCAAGTTGGATTGAAAGAATTTTAAGATAAAAATTGACACTTGTGTATGGTGAAGGCACACCTTATTACAAATTTAACTGAAAAATCAATTCAGTTTAAAAAAACATGGAATTTATCAATTTACTCCAATATCATGATATACTAAATTCAACAATTTATTTACTGAAAAGGGAGACAAAATACTGAAATAATAAATATTAGTCATAAATTGTTACTAAGGTTTTAGAAAACGGTCAGTCAAAATTGAACACATAGAGTGTGTTTGAATTTGACAAAAATATCACAATATTTTTTGTGGTGGAAATGGTCAATCCAAAAGAATATTAATTTCAAAGTGTAACATCCAAATTAATAATAAAGACTATTAATAGAAATCCTCACATGATTAATATTTAGGAAACAATTAACTTAACAGGAAACATATAAAATATACAGTTATACGATTATATCCATAACAGCAAAAACTTTATATATAATGACATTTTAATTTTAAGAGTTTCTATACATAAACTAAAGGTTTAACTAGAGTTTTACAAAATGTCAACTATACATATAAATTACTCATATAGCCTATACATTAGTATCATCCACCTCGAGCATCTATTCAACGGAAACATCCTTTTCTACTTACACATTAAGGTGATCATTGTAAAAAAAAAAAAAACAATTAAGGTGATCATTGCAAAAAAAAAAAGAAACTAACCAACAAACATAAATAGAAGGGCAAGCTAATTATCCTAAGCATAGCAGCATATAAGGTAAAATCACATAATCTCACACTTGATCATTCATAGTTGATATATATATATATATATATATATATATATATATATATATATATATATATATATATATATATATATATATGTTTTAAACTCAGATTTCAACTACAAACTCATAAATATAACTCGAATTCTTCTAATTTATTCTTCTATCTCTTTCTTCATTGGCACTGAATCAGACGACATTCTATCATCTGCTCCCGTATAACGAATTATACGATCATCGCACATACACAAACACAAACAAGTAGGGTGAGCTAACATGCAACAAATCATTTATAAAACATGCATAATTACTTTGATACACTCAACAAACATTATATAATAATTATGTGAGAACCCTCATACCATCATACAACAATCGCACCATAGACACTCATCCCATCATACCACAATCCCTAATAGACATTCATCCCACAATACCCAATAGACACTCATTCCACAATACCCAATAGACACTCATTCCACAATATCCAATAGACACTCATTCCACAATACGCAATAGACACTCATTCCACAATACCCAATAGACACTCATTCGGATGATACGTTGATGAGCGGTCACGGGAGGTTATGCACTTATGATGACTTCTACTTCTTCTTACAAATACACTTCCAAAATAATTTATACCATCCACAAGGTTAGTCCTCAACACTATGTCCAAAACCGGCACATAGACCAAGACCTCCTGCCCCTCTCACTACATAATTCATCCTTCTCTACTTGAGACTGGATGATTATTTGAGTATCGGAATAACCTCCAACAACAGGACCCTCAACATCAACATATACACTAATACCATATCATTACAGAATCTCTCCACGAGACTCATATCATGTTCATATTCATCAACTCATACCATGCTCAAATTCATAATTCCATATCCACCACAATAACATGAATTCATCAGAAATTTTCATTCCAACAAGATATATTGCACAATAATTTAACAATACATAATCTGTTCAATAAGATTTAAGTTAAAAACTTGTCGAGTAGACTTTCAGGAAAGAGAAGTGCGTCACAATGGACAACTTAAGTACCAAGTCTTTCCTTAGCCAAAGTGTTCCTCGACTAGTTTCTAACAAATTTCTTATTTACAGATTCAAAACAACAACATATAATATTAACACAGAAATTCAATATAGATAGATATATAACAAGCACATATGTTTTTCATTAACAGTATTCACACAGAATTTCAAGACATGAATAGTAATAAAACAATACTAAATTATAATATAAAAGCTTAGAAAGGTTAGCTCCCTTACCTCTATTTCAGACTTAGTTTCTTGACCAGAGATTGTTCCCAGAAAACTTCTAGAATCTCCACCCTAAAATCCTTCTTACTCTAAATTCTTCTATTTGGTGTTTTTTTTAATTATTATATATATATATATATATATATATATATATTTATTTATTTATCATTTCAATCGCCGAAAGATGTTTTGGTGTTTTGTTATTTCAATCATCGAAAGTTTCTTTGTCCATTTGTTTTCTTTTTCTTTTCTTTTTTTTAACAAAAATGTAGAAAAGAGTTTGAACCCATGTTCTTGAAATCACTACAATTTTCTACCATTTAAGCTACCAAAATTTCTTATTTAGCTTTCCACATTTTATTTTTACATAAACTTATTAACTATATTTTCCATTCATAAAGAAAAATTTATTACTACTAGTAATAAAATTGTTACTATTAAGGTAAATATTTTTCATAGGTCTTACAACTATCCGGATAAATGTATTGATATTAGACTCTGGCAGGTTCTGCACCTAAGTGTGGTGTAATAAACTGCTCACATCAAGCTACCACACACCAAGGTTGATCTGTTAAACATCTATGGCCAAGAAACAACCATTAGACGAAGGACTTCCTACTACCCTTCATGACATACCTCACCTTTCTCTACCTGAGACTAGATGGTTATTAAGAGTGTTAAGATTAATACGAAGCCCTTATATCAATACATCACACTACTGAACAACAACAAGAACTTCCCATTGGAAATTCCTTTCATAACATCTCTTTAACCATACTTACAATTATGTTTAAAATCCATAAAGCATCAACAATTCCAAATAGATATATAAGGACTATATACAAACCAAATCCAAACCATACCATAATCATGAAACCATGAAAAATAAGCACATAAATTTCAAAGCAAGGAGTGCTCAACGGTGAGAGGGTGGCACTCAGTTGTCGGTAACTGAAATGCTTTCACATCTTCACTGCAACGCTTGCGCTTAGTGCCACATCAGGGTCGTTCAATGCCATACCAGAAAAACAAAAACTGCACATTATGAATTAGTGAACCATGAATCTATTCAAATGACCAATTTGGTATTCATGACTTAGTGAAGGGTTCTAAAACAAGTTTAAGCGTCTGATTGAATACTAATTTGATCAAATGACCAAATTCTTAATTCTCCGATTCAACATCACTTTCAACCAAAACAAGCATAATTCATACAACAAACACAACAACTCAACATACCAAAATGACCAATTCTGACCAAATCAAAAATACAATACAGAAAACCAATACAATAACATATCAAATGGAAAGATTCCTTAGTTTCTCAACTCAACAACAACCAAACAAATTCAAGCAAAGCATAACCATTTTAACCCGTCAGATTTCACAATACTTCAACCACAAATTACAGACTAATTAGACATGAAATTTAACATTCTCAAACATTCTATAAAACTAAAATCAGGTAATTAACTTCCCTTATCTGACAGAAAACCAAATCGTTCTAAAGCCTAACACAACTCCACAAGCACAAGAAGTGTTATCTACTCCTACGAACAACAGAAACACGATCAGGGGTACACCGTTAGGACCATTGGTCAGCAAAGAATCTTATAAAAGACTCAAACGTCACATGAGATCTACAGTAGACTCGCATGCAAAGGAAGACAAAGCAGACCAAAAAGATAAGCAAAAAACTAACTTACTTTATATGATAAACTGATCAATCTAAATTGAAGAGCTCGTCATCATGATCAGCCCTACGGTCTCAGTTCTTCAACAAGACGAATAGAGGATGAGAACCCCTATGAATAAGTTAGAGAACTCTAGAAAAATGATTTTTAGGGAGATGTTGTATTTTAAAATAATGAAACTCGTTCATAATGAAACTATTTATATTAAAACCTTTTAATATTAAAATAATTAAGTCTCACTATTTTTAAACTAATACCACTTTTAAAATTCCATTTTCTGGGGTTTTACATTCTCCCCAACAAGAAAAATTTTCCTCATCGAAAATTCACTCATAAGGTAGAAAGAAAATGATGTTTTCTTCATTCTCTCTTATCACAAAAACCTAAACTTGATCGAGTTATAATCTTTAACACCTTAACTAACTAAAAACTTTACCTCTATGTTAAATTCTCTTATGTTCAATAGTGTAGATTTGTCTAACCATCATTTCCCTAAGCAACTTCTTAACCTCAAACTTAAAGCTTGAAAGATCCTTTACATTTGACCCACCAAAATTCTATCTGCTATGCTGAACTCACCTTCCATATGTCTTACACTACTTCTTGTAAGTTCCTTCCAAATCTTAAGCTAGCCTTGATTTCAAACTAATACATAATAGATAACATTTCATATCATCCTATTCCCTCTTTGTAGCACCACACAAATGACTTGATCACATACATTTTTCATCTACTACAAAACGTTAACCCCTTTGATTACTTTTATTCAAAACTAGTCTAATTACTTCATGCTTCCTTTATTGATCTTGGCAAGTGAGTAATAAAGTCCACAATAATGTTATCCCATTTTCAAAGTAGGATCCTTAACTTGTTGCAACGACAAAACCAAAATTGATACTTCATCTACACTTCTTGACCCATTCGTTTGTAACCATCTTTAGAACTGCATCCTTCTTAACTTGACATTACTAGCTGAATCAAACCTAACAACTTTATGATACATCTAAATTTAGGATTGGCTGATCTGTCTCTTCTCTACTACTTTGAGAAACTCACTAGTTATAGTTGAATATTATACTAATGAAACCTCCTTACAACTTCACTTCAGACCCCAATCTTCATACTTTTCCACTAACTCTTACTATATCCTTTTTAAACCAACAATTTGAATCTTCTTCAATAAAGATATTGTCTTCTCTTCTTCACTTGCATTTGTAAGACACCTCTGGTTCACATAACATTTGCCCTTAGCTTTTAGCTTAAATCATACTCAATGCACAACTAATAACTCAACTCTTGAAACAAGGAACACATATTGAGAACCAACATCTCCTAAAAGAGTTTGGAAAACAACTAAACCACTTTTTAGATCATGCTCCAAACTTGAAAAAAAAAATTCACAAAGACCTCTTAAAGTGTGTATATATATATATATATATATATATATATATATATATATATATATATATATATATATAATTATATCTCTTTTATTAAGATTTAATTATTATTTAAATAATAATTAAATTAAAAATCATATTATCATTAGAAGAAAATTATTAAATAACAATTATAGAGACACAAAATATTTAATCATCATTATTATGGAATATAAAGATTTGATTATCATAGTTGAAGATTTGACATTATGAATTTAAATGAGTAAATATTTCTTAATATAATATGTTATTGGGATACTTTGTTAACTATAGATGAAACTCATTTATTTTTATTAACCTTGACTAACCGCTACAAAATTAATTTAATTTTTTATAAAATCTACTAAAATAAAGTGTGTGGATATTAAAAAAAGATTGTATCTTATTTATTTTGATATATTATGATTTTATGTCATATTTGTTTTTTACTTTTCTATTTTTTTATATATGAAAAAATTGAAAATTTTACTTTAATTAAATAGATGCGTTAAATATCCCAAATATTTTTTTTTTTGGAAATGATTACAACAGTACCTACTAGAAGCAATTGGAATCAAATATAATTAATACTTAATGTGACATATTCAATGACGATTTTTTCTACCTTTTCATTGAAAATGACCAAATGATAACTTCCTATATACTCCTAACATACCTATCAATCCTTTAATTAATAGTTTCCACCCTACAATATAAATCAGAAAGAATATTTGTAAACAGAATAATAGTAATAAATAAAATTTTATGTAAGTATTTCAAAGATCTAAATTATAATATATATATATATATATATATATGACTAAAAAAATTTAATATTATAAATTCGTCGGTAAATTAAAATTATCGATGACTTACTAACAATCGAATATCGATTGATAAAAGCGTTGTCTATAAATTTTACCGATGGATTTTTTTGATCCGTTGGTAACTATCAATAGAGAAATATGTAATTTGTTATTAATGGAAGAATGCGATGGTAATTATAAACAAAAAAATTTGTCAATAGTTATTGACAAAAGAATTCATCGAAAATGTCGTTGGTAAAAACGTTATCTGGTTCATCTTCTTTTTCGCTCTTTCTCTTCTTTTTTCTTTTATTGTTATCCAAGGTCCAGATCCTTGTTTCTTTTTCTCGAACCATAAACCCCAACATTTGGGGTCCTACTCGTGCAAAGGGCATTCTTTCTCTTTTAAGTTGAAGGTTCGATTTAGTACGAAACCCTCATCCTCTCCCTTTCTCTTCTATTTCTTTGGCTTTCTATGCGAGAAAGGGAGGTGTCACTCCTTCTTCCCTCTGTTTTGGGTGGTTTGCAAGGAGGAGAGGTTGGCTTCGGAGTGATACCTCAACAGTATGAAGATCTCTATTCGAGGGCGTCCTCATAACGGTGGGGATCGCAAAATTTTCTCTTTTGAAGAAACCTGCGACGTGGAAGCACGTTCAAATCTGGCAAGCTTGAGTGCGAAGCGTCACAACGGCTGGCCAAACAATGGCGACGGTGCTCGCGATGGTGCGTCGTGTTTCGGGATGAAGTGTATTGTTGATTTTTGTTGGTTGCTGATTTGTAAGAGAAGAAGGAAGTTGTTGCGTTGCACAAAATGAAGAAGATGTGCAAAGAAAGAGAATAAATAACCTTGTCTTGCACAAAGAGAAGAAAAATGTTTTACCGGCGTATTTACCGATGGATTTTTTGTCGGTAATTTATATTTCATTTACCAACGGATTTTATCGACAAATTTTTTCATCGATAAGTAAAAAAGTTGGCGGGAAAATTTTCGCTCTTACCAGCGAAAAAATCCATCAGTAAGTGAAATATGCGTTATCGACAGAAAAATTTGTCGACTAGTAAAAAAATTGCGGAAAAATCCTCATTTTTTTACCGACAAGTGCATTATTAACGAATTTTATCGACAAAAATATCTGTCGATAAATGAAATATACATTATCAACAGATTTTTCAATAGATTTTTCCTTCAGTAATGATTTTATGGGTAAAAAATTTCTAAATCCGTTGATAAAATTTATCAATAATTCAAATTTATTGACGAATATATTTCCATCGGTAATTTGAAATCTTTTTGTTCTCTTTTATCATCGTTTAATTATAATTTAGTTATTTTTTAAATAATAATTAAATTAAAAATCAGACTATATTACTAAATGAAAAGAACGTTACATTTTCATATTATAAATAACGGAAAAACATAATTCATTCAAACTATTTGTATATATTAAGTATACTTAAAAAAACACAGTTAAAGAAGTTATGTATAATTAAAAGATTAAATTCTAAAGTTTCAACATTTAATACTGTTTTTAAATTATTCAACAGTCAATACTCTAAATTTAATATGCATGATATCTCTAAATTTAATTTAATATGCACGATCGATATCTCTAAATTTAATTTAATATGCATAATATCTCTAAATTTAATGAAAGTTGCGTGCTATGTTTGACTGACCAATTTTAATTACATACATAAAAACAAAATAAAAAATTGTATTTTCACAACGTCAACAGTTAAATAAAATAATAAATAAATATTATAACTGATCCTAAAAATAATCTGACATATAATATGTCAGATTTATATGTTAAATTATTTTTAAAATCAGGTTATAGTTTTTATTCTACTATTTTATTTTATTTGATAGTACATGTTAAAATACAATTATTTTTATGTATAATCAAAATTTTAAATTTATATCATGTTAATATAGAGAGATGTCGTTAGCATTTCAAAAGGATTAAATTACAAAGTCCCATCTCGTAAAATATATGCTTTTATAATATTCAATAACATTTTTAATAATTTATTTTAAAAAAACACCTCAATAATTATATTTATCTATAAAGATATTCAGTTTTATAACCACTGATTTCTTATGTCCATTTTACCTTTTATTAATATATTTTGTTTTATTATTTTGCTTTAAAATTGTAAATATTTTCTTAATTTACTTTTATAAGCGTTTTATTAATATATTTTTTTAGACTCAATTAATTATTTTTAATGTAAAAATCATATGATAACCTTTTACTTATTTTTATCATGATAAACAAAGCGAATATACTTACACAAAAGCTCATGTGTTTCCACTAATAACCAATAAAAGTAATATATGTATAAAAAATAAATGTAAGTAACATATTTATCGTTATTATTTTACTATGTATCATTATTATTGTTAATCACTGTTAATAGGTAAACAATATGAAATTATTAGGAGATATATTTGTTTGAGTTTGATGCAATCTGAGAATGAGTATAAGGAATGCAATTGATGAAGAAGAATGAACATATTATTACTTCAACTTCTCTTATTACTGATAAATTCCACAACAAAGACTATTACATGTTTATTTGAGGTTTTTCATTTCCACTGCAATCACAAAGGCAGCAAGAACTAACGCATTTCTTTACGCAACCTTTAAGATCACAGTGCAGATTACCACAACCATTTGGCCCATGACAAGGGTAGTTACAACCATCCACAATACCTACAAAATTATTTGTTCATCTTCGTCAAATCATAAGTTAAAGAAATATAGATAAATATATCAAAGAAGAGAGTGGAACATACCTGTTGCAAATATTACGAGACATAAAACCATCATGCATGGAAACAACACTGAAGCTTTTGCCATTGCTGTTTCTCTCTGTTTAAAGGGATTTTTAGAATGATTTTTCAAGTTTCAGAGTTCTGTCTCTCAGGATTATTTATAATGAAATTAATAATAAAATAATAATCATAACAATAGTTACAATATGGAAAAAATTAAGTGTTTTGAATTTCTAGTAGACGACGTTAAAGTCGAGGTTGGAGCTTTCAAGATTATTTATAAAGTTTTAATTGTTTACACCCTTTGCTTTAACATTCGGCATTATTATAATTACTCTACTAATTAAAATATTTTATAATTGGTATTAAGATAAATAACTACATAAATATACATAATTTATGTATTATACAGTATTTCTTCTTCGTTTAAACTAGTCTTTGGACCCGTGTATGGATATTTTTTAAATTTAATATTTAATAATAAAAAATAATTCTTATAAAATTATTTACTTATATATATATATATATATATATATATATATATATTTATTTATAATTATTTCAAATATATATATATTTACTACACAATATTATATGATCTTACTTTAACTTTTGTCATGCAAAAGCAAGGATAACTCTGGTTGTGTTTCATTTTTATTACATGTTCTTATTTGTAAAGAAAGTAATGATGTAGAAAAATGTTTTTCAATCATCAAGAACTATAATTATGAAATAGATGTTTTGGCATAAAGAAAAAAATAGTTTAATTTAATACAAAAAAAAATTAAAAGCTTATTTTTGAAAAATATATATTTGATGTATAATCTTGACCATTCAACTTTAGATAGTTAATTGAAATGGAAGAGACACTTATAGTCCATATTACTGTAATTACTACAAATGAAGGTGGTAGTAATTAATGATTATCACTGAGTATATAAATATATGTATTTCAATGTTATTATCATTGAACTTCTATCATGATTAAAAATGAAATATATTGTATCAACCTGATCTACAGGTTGAAACCAATGGAACAATTAAACCAATGGAACAATTATTCTTTATATGAAATATAAAGAATAATAAATGACAACAAATATAAAAATGTAAATAACAATAAATCATTATAAATATAAATATTAATAAATAATATACATAAATATAATAAATAATAACAAAAAATTTGTACTAAATAATAATAAATGATAATAACATTAATAATTATTCTTTAATAATATTTTTTTAATTTCTATTAACTGATACATTTTTTAAATTTAGTATATTAAATAATATATTCTACTTATAATATATGAATATCAAATTAATATTTTATATAATAAAATAAAAACATTTAAATTTACTTCCTTAAATGTTTTATAGCATGATTTTTATTTCAAAAAGTCAAAAATACTTGTTTATATAAATAATATATTTTAAGTGAAGTTATTATGTTTTGAAAAAATCATGTTTATAGTATTTAAGATTGTTATGAATGAATATCGATATTCAATTAAACAACATGTCAAGAAAATTTTCTTAATACACATTTGAAATTTATATTATTAATATTTATTTATCTATAAAATTATTTATATTTTACATTTTAAGTTAAATTTAGTGTAAAATTACTTACAAAATTATTCATGAAAAAATTTGTATATAATTATTACGAATAAATCTGAATATAATTATTTACGAAAAAAATTCATATATAATTATTTACATATAAATCTATATGATTATCAGTTTCGATGAAGTAACTTGTTTCTTAAAATAATTATGCAACTTGAACATGGATTAAAATACACGTTCTACAACAAATAATTATATCTAATTAAAGAAATACTCATTAAGAAATAATTTTGACATATAACAATAGGGTTAAATATGTTTTTAGTCCCTAAACTATTGGCCGTTTCTGGTTTTCGTCCCTCTTTAAAAGTAAGGTACAATTTGGTCCTCATTCTTTTCGAAATGTTCGTTTTAGTCCTCGGAATTTTGGTTTTAGTCCTCATTTGTTGCTAAATGAGGACCAAATTTTTAAACAGTGTTTAGATTTCGATGACTAAAACGAACGTTTCGAAAAGAATGAGGACCAAATTGTACCTTACTTTGAAACAGAGACAAAAACCAGAAACGGCCAATAGTTTAGGGACTAAAAACATATTTAACCCTATAACAATATTCATATACAAAAACACACCGTTCACAAAAACTTTCCCCCTTAAAAATGCATTCATTCTTTCAATTCACAACTTTGACATATTTCACACATTCATAACATCAATACACAAACATCTATACACATGTATACCTCAAACTAAACCATTATGAAGTTTATAAAACATATTGAAAGGCATCCAACTACTTCCCTGCACCACTCGTTGTCACCTAACACAACTCAAATAAAGAAGTACATAGAAGAGTAATGCTCAACACCAACTAAGTGAACACCAACTAAGTGGCGTCCAATGCCAGTCTAGGTGCCTAGTTAGCCTAGTTGTCACCCAACGAGAAAACCCCTAGAGCTCCCATGATTTAATTTGATTTGTTGGCATCCGCCAGTATTGATTGGCACTAGTGCACTAAGTCGGTGAGCTCTTTGACTTTGGTGTCCCAACGAGAATAACCCTCGCCCAGTGACAAACCACTACCAAGAAGCCATTGTCTTAGTGGCACTCAATGCCATCTTAGTTCCTAGAAAATCTCCTTTGAGTTTGATTTGTGTAATTTGACATTGTTTGAGCTAATTCTCATAATCAAAGACTTCAAAGGTAATTAAATTTGTGGTTCTTAGCTTAACCAATATCAAATTACCCAAATCAAATCTCACAAAGGAAATTTCCAACAAAATCAATTCACAACTTTCCTTCATATCACAATTTAATACACAAAAAACAAGAATTTCACAGTTCAATTATATCATACATGACTTATCACAATATAACAAAATCAGAGAGAAACTAAAACTAAGTACAAGCCCAACCAAGCAAAAAATCTAACTTAGGATTTCACAACTCTCAATTCTATCATACATGATTTATCACAATATCACAAAGCAACAAAAAGTAAAACTCAGTACAAACCCCACCAAGCAGAAATTCTAACTCAAGATTTCACTATTCTCAACTTAAATCAACAATAATCACAAATCAAGCATATCATCAAATTAAAGATTTAGCTTCCCTCATCTTTAAAAGATAGCCCATACAACTCTAAGAATACCAAAACTCCTCTAACTAATACGAAAGAAACTAATTGGTCCAAATTGAAGAGCTTGCTGCGATGATCATTTTAGCAGTCTCAAATATTCAAACAATTTTAGAAAAGTGATTTCTAAAAAATTAATATTTTAAAACAATAAAACTCTTTTATACTAAATATTTTTCATATTAAAATAATAAAATCTTATTATTTTTAACCTCCTTTCAATTTTAAAATATAATTTTCTAAGTCTTTAATCTATTGTTATTTTCAATTCACATAAAAATTATTAAATTATTAAAATATTATATTATATATGTTTCTTTTACTTTACATAATATTTTAAGAAGAAAAAATTGCATGAGGAAATTATTCCATGCCGGAATTTCAGAATAACATAAGACATAATAAAAGAAAAACAAAATCTGAAAATGAAGATAAATAAGGGAATTTTTAAGTAGTAAAAAAAAGAAGTTATAAAGAATCAATTAAATTTAAAAATATCATTTAAAAGATAAAATTAATAATTAAAAGATACAATTAATAACAATTATTTAATTTAGAAAACTAGTTTTTTTTTTACATTGAAAAATCTTTTTTATATAATGATATAGATATTTTGATTGTTCAAAAATTTATTTCAAGATTTTGGAATGTTATTGATGAAGAAAGATGCACGATCTTATTTGTTCTCTGATATAAATTCCAGAAGAATCTTTATTTGAACCATGAAACCTCAACTTTATTTCGTTATCATTAATTCATGATCTAACATTTCATTTCCATTACAACCGCAAAGGCAACATCCTTTTAGGCAATACTTTTTGCAACCAGGCCGAAAGCATTGTAAACTTTTGCAATCACTTGCACTCACGGATTTGCACTTGTATTGACAACCATTCACACAACCTGCAAAATTTCTTTATCCTTGTCAAAACTTTCATCATAAAAAATGGTGTTTTATGAGAGCACGTACTCATTTCACAAAACTTACACTGTATGCAACCTAATACAGATAACATAATTGTATACAAACAAAGAAAACCAAAGAGGAAATACCTGTTTCAAGTGCTATGAGAAACAAAACCATCAAACAATGAAACAACAGTGAAGCTTTTGCCATTTTGTGTATGTCTCTGTTGGAAAGGTGATTTTTTTTTTTATATTCAATTTTTCTCACTTGTGGAGGTGTCTGTCTCTTGGAATTATTTAACATATTAATAATAATTAAGTGCATTAATTTTTCAGAATAAAAGCTTTTGTCTTTTCAAATTAAGTGTACTAATAACAACAACAATAAAGATTGTAACATCCCAAATTTTTAATAATATCAATACATTAATCACACATCAATAAAATTAGAACAGTAAAAAAAAAACATAGTATCTGTTAAAGTTATCCAGGTGTAACTATAATAGTATAACATATACTAGAAAGGAGAAATAAAATCCCCATCAACAAAAACTTTTTAAGTTGAAAGTTAAAGTTTAGCCAAATGTTTTCAAAAGAAAATATATACTAGTGTTGTCAAAACGGGTTGGCCTAATCCATTATGGGTTAGCCACTTAATGAGTCAACCCAACCCAGCTCATCTATTAGCGAGCCAAAAAAATTTGAACATGGTCTGGCTCATCACGGGGGTGTGCGTTAAACGGATTGGCTCATCAGCTCACTTAATTACAAGTTTTGTTTTTCAATTCCAGAATACAAATAACAAATTTTAAATCTAAATAAATTTAAATCCAAAATGATGTTAAGCTCTAAAGAGAATTCAAAATAAAAAAATATAATATAATCCAAAATAATCTTAAACTCTAAATATAATCCAAAAACAAACCCAAAAAGCAAAATTAGGTGAATTGGTGAGTCAACCCGGCTCACCACGAGTTTAATCCAAGTGAGTCGGGTTCTTAGTGGGTTGGGCTCAAAATTGACCTATATCAAAATTTCAGTTCTTTTTTCAACCCAATCCGAACCTGTGATGGGCCGGGTTGGCTCGCGGATTCCAACCCATTTTGACAGCACTATATATATATATATATATACACACACACACATATAATATCAGTACGATAAATAAACTAAATCTACTCCTCTGCTCCATCTCTACCGCCTAGTAACTAATCCAATGAAGGTTCCTTATCTGCTCACATCATAAAAATGATCATTGCATACCTAAGAAATAAACAAACACAAAAAAGGGTAAGTTATTATTATCAAAGAAATCACTAACAATATTTATACACATTTCATCATCTAACTCTAGATTAGCTATCCATATACATGTATTGATATCGAACTATAGAGGCCCTATCCCAGAGGTAGAACAACAACAACTACTTCACCAACAATCAAGGTTAGTCCTTTTAAGCATCTATGGTCAAACAATTAACCAATAGACTAAGAATCTCTTGCTACGCTCCATCCCATAACTATCCTTCTCTTCTTGAGATTGAAAGTTATTGAGAGCATCAGAATAATCCTTATTTACTAGCATCTTATATCAATACATACACTATCTATAAAATTACATTAACTAAGTTAGGAATATTAATATTAAAGTTCACTTCTATTGATTCTTTTAAGAAAAATGGTATGATACAAGTTTTAAAAACTATAATTATAAATAAATGGTAATATGCTGAGACAATTTTATTGTGTAGAAGTCGTGTTAAGAATACTAATTAGTTACATTAACTAATTATAAAAACTATAAATAAATGGTAATATGTACATTTCATAAAAAAAAATTAGCACTCACCATCTTTTGCCTCAATAGTTTTCTCATTTTCTCTTTCTTGCTCACCAACCACCTTCCCTCAATCTCTCGTGATAATTTTCCTCAAAATATTGGATATTGGGAGACCCATCTGATTTACTCTGAACCTTTGAAAGATTTTAAATCTTTGCAATTGTCTTTAATTTACGTAGAGGAGTTCAAATACAAAAAATATATTGTATGATTGTTTACGTTTAATACTTAATTTGTAATCTTTTAATTATCAATGTTATTTTGTTAATTTGGAGTGTTATACAAATAAATATGATGAGAATACTTTAAAATTTATTGTGAAAAATCAATGGTAAATAAAGATTTAATTATTATAGTTGGAGAGTGATTTTGTAGATTTAGATGAGTAAATATTACTCAATGTGATATATTCTTGAAGTATTTTATTGATAATTGTGAAATTCATTTATCTGACTAATCACTACATAATTAATTTAAATATTTATAAAATATGTTAAAATAGAGATTTTGAATTTAATGGAGTTTTTTTGATATATTATGATTTTACCTAATATTTTCTCACTTTTATATGTTTTCTGTTTATATATGGAAAATAAAATATGAAATTTTCCTTTTAAATAAAGGAAGACATCATATCCCAAACTATTTTTCAGAAATGATTAGAAACTCCTCTCTGGGAGTGATTACAAACTATTTAAATTGTAAAATAAAAATATTATACATATAAAGTGTATATATATATATATATATATATATATATATATATATATTTAATTTTAATCTCTTTTATCAAGATTTAATTATAATTAAATTATCTTTTAAATAATAATTAAATTAAAAATAAGACTATACAATAGAATATAAAATAACCTCACATTTTCATATTACAAATTATGGAAAAAAACCATAACTCATTCAAACTATTTTTGAAATAGTGAAAACGCATGCGCGCACGTTGTATTCGTTTTATTTATAATAAAAAATAATAAAATTATTATTATTATAATAAATATAAATATAAATAGTATTTGAGAATTTAGAAAACCTTTTCAGAAAAGTGATGGTTGTTATAAAAAGAAAACTATTATATTTTTATAAAAAAATGCTTTAATATAATTATAATTTTAATAAACGGATAATTATTATTTTGAAACACATAATTTTTTTTAAATTATTTTTCTAGAATTTTTTTTGTGTTCATATGTTTCAAAATCTAACAGAGTATGAATGATCCTTTCGACAATGATCCTTTCGACAAGCTCTTCTTATTTAATCGATTGGTTTCTGTGTTTGAGTAAATCATTTTTCTATCTTTTTCGTAGGTCAAATATGTTTCTTGTATGTAATATCTTTTTGTTGCATATGTCATCCAAGTCATCAATGTAAGTTTTCATTAACCAATGATCATAATTGTAGGAGTTGATCTTGTTTATGATATTTTTTTGTGTAGATAGAGGAAGGCATTTTGGTGCTTAGAGCATCTAGAGTGTCAAACCAGGTGAATAGGAAACTAATTTTATATATTTCATGTTTGAATTGGTTGATTAATTGTCTATACCTATAAGAATTTTTATTGTCATAAATTAGCATGTTTGATTTTTATGAATGTTTGATTATTATGAATGGTTGAATTTGGAATATAGAGTCTTTCTTGATTATGTCAAAATTGATATTAGGACTTGGAATGAGAAGTGTGTTTATGAAACTTATTATAGACTGAAGTGAATGATTATATCATATTTTGGATTAGTTATGAACTTGTGAGAGGCATGAAAATGTTGGTTTGATTGTGGTTAGAGCGTTTCGGTGAGATTTTTGAATTGAACTAATATGATACTCTTTGATATTAAATTACTAGATTAAAGCTTAAAGAAAGAGTTTAGGAATCTAATACACCGACATACGCCATTGTAGCATCGTCTAGTGTTATTACTCAATTAAAACTCAAAGAAAGAGTTTAGGAATCTAATACACCATATGGACATTGTTGGAAGTCCTACATCAACTAAATATAATGTCAATTTAAAGTATATAAGTGAGTACAAATCTCACTTTACAAACCATTTTTATGAAGTTGAGTTAGACTTAAAATTCACTTCTTGATGTGACTTAAACACGAGCCACAAACTTGAGCTTTTTTGTGTGTATAAGACCGGTTAAAGAAGTTAAAGGTAGTTATGACTAAATAAAAAATTTCATTATGTAAAAATATTAAATTCTATCGTTACAACATTTAATAATGTGCTTTTAAATTAATAAATAATTAATACTCAAATTAATATGCATGATATCTCTAAGATAATTTTTTGTAACGGCCGATGCATACTAATATATTCATTTTAGTCTTTATAAATATATTTCATATGTTATTTTATCTTTTAAATTTTTTAAATATTTTTTAAATTAGTTTATAACCATTGTTTTACTATTATTCACCAATTTTATTCGTTATTAATATAATTCATTTATTATTTTATCATTTAAATTTTGTAAATATTTTTTTAAACTTAATTGACTATTTCTAATATAAAAATTATATGATAATATTTTATTCTCTTTATTATGATAAATAAATAAATATATGTGCATGTGTTTTCACTTATAACCAATAAAATTAATATATGTATCAAAAAATGTTTCAGTAACACTTATTATTATTATTATTATTATTATTATTATTATTATTAATTAATACTCTTAATATGTAAACAATATGAAATTATTAGAGGGGAAATATATTTGTTTTAGATTGATGGAATTTGAGTGAGAAAGAGGTATATGAAATGCAATTGATAAAGAAGAATGAACATGTTATTACTTCAACTTCTCTTATTATTCATAAATTCCACAACAAAGGCGTGGAATTGTTACATCTTTATTTCAAGTTTTTCCTTTCCAGGACAGTAGCAATCGCAGCACTGGTGGCGGCATCGCCTTATGCAATCAGGAGGACAGGGCAATTTAAAACAAGGAGTTCGATCTTGGCAGGGGTTGTTACAGCCAAATCCTATAAAATTTGTTCATCTTTGTCAAATGATTGGTTAAAGAAATATAGATAAATGTATAAAAGAAGAGAGTGAAACGTACCTGTTGCAAATATTACGAGACATAAAACCATCAAGCATGGTAACAACACTGAAGCTTTTGTCATTGTTGTTTCTCTGTGTTTTAAAGGGATTTTTAGAATAATTTTTCAAGTTTCAGAGTTGTGTCTCTCAGGATTATTTATAAAGATAATATTAGAGCTGTCAATTTTATTTTTAGCCCCAAGACAAGCCTTGCCTTTTCTATGATTCAGCCCATTTTTTTTTACCTATATCTTAAGGGCTTTTCTAAAGCCCTGACCCGAAAAGCCTCCATAAAACGGGTTCTGATTAAATTAGGGCCGGGTTAGCCCGGAGCCTCCATTTTTTTCCTTTTCTGAGAATTTCGTTTTCTTTTTTTACCAAAGCAAGTAACAAAATTGTATGTATAGATATATAGTCTCTCCCATCAAAGTGCTAATTGTTGATTATGTTTTGAGAATTTTCAAACAAATGGTGTCAGAAATTGTGGCTTTTAAATAAAAATTGTTAACTGGTTTCCATAAAATTTTCTTGGATATTGATTTTGTTTGATAGAAATGCTATCCAATGTATTCGTAGACAAAGGTCAAGGGTTTATTTGTTTTTTGTTAAAGGAAATTCTGTAAAAATTTGTCTGTATGCGTAGCATTCTTCATTTGCAACTTTGGTGCATGGATATTAGGAAACCAAGTGTGAAGAGGGTGTATGAGGATCCACACGGTGGCAATGAGATCCAAGGCACATTTTCTTACCATAACAGTAAGTTAGGTGCTGCATAAGCCGTTATTCTTTTCCCCTCTTTTGATCTAAAATGATTGAACTTTACTGTGAAAAAGAGCTACAAAAATAGACCCACCATTATCTCAGTTGTCCCCTTAGGATTTTGGTGAAAAAAATTTTCTTAAACTTATTTAATTTTTTTGAATATATTCTTTTCTCATAACTTTTATGTGCAGTGTCTACTATTGATATTTTGGTCTTTTATGGAAATTTCATTTGGAAGCTAATGAAAGGAAGAAGATTGGTTTGAGATAGAAAAAAGTAAGCAAGGAGGTTGGACAAAATCAGGGTAGATCTAGATATATTTGGAGACCCCTTAGATTCTACAGAGGAGTTGGAACTACTGAAATTGAGGTAGGGAAGCTAATCTATGAATACCTTGTAATGCTTTGCCGTAATATATATGTGAACTACTTTGTCTGGCTTGTAATTCTGTTTTAGCTCATGAAATTTGTTGAAATGCATATCTTGGCTTTGAGCTAGATGATCTTGGTCGAATGATGAATTGGTGAAAGAATAGAGATCTTGACATGTTGCATACTGCATGTTTTCTCTGAAGACGGTTGTGTTAAAGAATAGATTTTAAATTTGATTATCACGTAAGAGGTTATTCCAAGTTATCTAGTAAATGTATTTTTGTTCTATGATTATCTTAATGTAGGAATAGAAGCACACACTAGTACAAAACCAGCGTACAACGTCACGCGTTCAACGTTCAACCACTGAATAGCCAACGTTAAAAATGAGCGGTGACATTTTTGTAAATAAATGCAATAATTAAACGTCGTTTATAATTGTAATTCGACGTAAAAAGATATAAAACGTCGAATGCCTTTTAAATTTGACGTCAAAAGGTTAGTGGATTCAATAAAAAATTGAGCAGGAGATTGAAAATTCATTCACTTTACCGTAGTGCGCGATACCCTCTTCTCTTCTCAAACTTTTATCGAACGAAGTTTGCGAGCATCACATGTAATCTTTCTTTCATTTGATACAAATGCATGTTAATTAACTACTTTATGTATGATTTTTGTTTGTTTTAACCGATTATTTTCGTGCTTTTTTCCTTCATAGGCGCATTCTGCTTTATCTATCACTGGTGACGAAACTTTATTCCGATGAACCCACCTTTTGAAGGTTCGTTTTCGTTTTGAAGAACTTACGTGTTGAACTTGTTTGTTATTTTCTTTTTTTTGAACTTGTTTGTTATTGTTGTTTGGTTAAACTTGTTTGTTGTTGTTTGATTGAACTTGTTTGTTGTTGATACTACACGTTCATAGTTCATGCTTTATAAAATATCAAGCACTGAAATTTGTTGTTTTTTTGCTTTTCAGTTTCATAGAGTTGTAAAAAAGGATGAGAATTAATTAAAAAAAACAAAAAAAATCAATTAACGTCGAATATTGACAAAATTCGATGTTAATTTAAAGTCTCCTGAAATGACGTCGTTCGCGAATTTGCCGTTAAAAACCTAAAATATGTTACATTTTTGTTCTATGATTATCTTATATATATCTTTAATTTTAACCTCTGTTATCAAGATTTAATTATAATTTAATTATCTTTTAAATAATAATTAAATTAAAAATAAGACTATACAATAGAATAAAAAATAACCTCACATTTTCATATTACAAATTATGGAAAAAAACATAACTCATTCAAACTATTTTTGAAACAGTGAAAACGCATGCGCGCACGTTGTATTCATTTTATTCATACTAAAAAAGTAATGAACTTATCATTATTATTATTATTATTATTATTATTATTATTATTATTATTATTATAAATATAAATATAAATTGTAAGACCCATGAAAAATATTTACCTTAATAGTAACAATTTTATTACTAGTAATAATAAATTTTTTTGTGAATGGAAAATATAATAAGTTTATGTAGAAAATAAAATGTGGAAAGCTAAATAAGAAATTTTGGTAGCTTAATTGGTAGAAAATTGTAGTGATTTCAAGAACATGTGTTCAAATTCTTTTCTACCTTTTTGTTTTAAAAAAAAATTTAGAAAAAAATTTAAAAATATTGATAGTGGATAAATCTACTCGACAAGTTTTTAACTTAAATCTTGTTGAACAGATTATGTACTCTTAAATTATTATGCAATATATCTCGTTGGAATGAAAATGTCTGATGAATTCATGTTATTGTGGTAGATATGGAATTATGAATTACAATTGTGATGGTAGGATAGAGGAATCTTAAAAACCGGAGTTGGTACATCCCTGATCATAGAGCAGCCTTGGTCAAATCTAGTAAGTTGTGACTAGTCATATGTACTAGCGTTTATGGTGAGTTTGATTCGTCAAACATTTGATTCTTCTCCTGTGACCATTTATGGTGATATTTTAGTATTGTTAATTTATTTTGTGATATATTCATTTTGTATGATTTCTGTGATGATTGTATTTTATTATATTGGATTTGAATTTATGCGTCTGAACATAATATGAGTATTATGGGGAGATTTCGTAAGGGTATAATGTGAGTTAAGGAATATGAGCATGGTATGAGTCTCGTGGAGAGATTCAGTAATGATATGGTATTTGTGTATATGTTGATGTTGAGGGTCCCGTAGTTTGAGGTTATCCTGATACCCTAATAATCATCCAGTCTCAAGTAGAGAAGGATGAATTATGTGGTGAGAGGGGCAGGAGGTCCTGGTCTATGTGTCGGTTTTGGACATAGTGTTGAGGACTAACCTTTTGGATGGTATGGAGTATTTTGGAAGTGTATTTGTAAGAGGAAGTAGAAGGCATCACAAGTGAACCTCTCGTGACCGCTCATCAACATATCATTGGAATTAGTGTCTATTGGGTATTGTGGAAATGAGTGTCTATTGGGTATTGTGGAATGAGTGTCTATTGAGTATTGTGGAACGAGTGTCTATTAAGTATTGTGGGATGAGTATCTATTAGTAATTGTGGTATTGTGGGATGAGTATTTATGATACGATCGTTGTATGTTGGTATGAGGGTGTTTGACATAATTATTATATGATGATTGTGGAGTGCATCAAAGTAATTATGCATGTTTTATAAATGATTTGTTGCATGTTAGCTCACCCTACTTGTTTGTGTTCGGGTATGTGCGATGATCGTATAATTCGTTATACGGGAGCAGATGAAGGAATGTGGTCTGATCCAGTGCTAATGAAGAAAGAGATAGAAGAATAAAGTAGAAGAATTCAAGTTATATTTATGAATTTGTAGTTGAAATCTAAGTTTAAAACATATAGATATATATCAACTATGAATTATCAAGTGAGAGATTATGGGATGTTACCTTAAATGTAATGCTACAATACATAAATTATGAATTATCAAGTGTGAGATTTTGGGATGTTACATTAATGGTATCAGAGCGGTTCGTCCTTATGAAGACCTAAGAGTTGTGGATTTATCCCACGAACTCATTATGAATCATAATGACAATAATTCTCTGTGTGAACAGAGAAATGACACGCACCCAACCCAAACTTGAAACCTCTAATATGCCAGCTCCCAGAGGTCCAAAAATGGTGTTTCGAGCTTTTGCCGCCAAGAAGATGCCACCCTCATTGCACGGAAGCCTTAAATAGGTCTAGGGTTCCATGTCAGCAAAATTCGCGCCCAACCCCCTTTCTCTTGGGCGCCCGAGCGCGAGGTCTGCGCAGGAGTTGCGTGAAGAATGGCGCCCGACCCCCTGTCTAGGGCGCCCAGGCGCGAGGTCTGCGCAGAAAATGGGGCTCAGCCCCCTTCTAGGCCGCCCTGGCGTGAGAAATCTTCCATGATCCTTCAAAACACTTGCTTTTTGTAGCTTTTCCTAGGCTCCACTCTTGGTAGTTTAGAGGCTCCTCCAAAGCACATAAACTGCCTACAACTTGAGGAATTAGTGATGAAAAATCCTATGTATAGCCTAAGCTAAACTTATTCACAAAGTTAGATAAAAGAGAGGATTAAGCATGTTTCAAGCTTCAAGAGAGTCGATTTGGTAAGAAAATTGCACCACAGATAATGGTAAGAATTACCGTTATCAGCTTGGCAAGGGCTTTGGGGAGTGAGCTTATCTAGTTTCTAGTAGGTGTATCGAATGAGCAAGTGGAAATTAATTACTTTGGCATTACGATGCGTATATGCTTGACTGTTTATTGAAATGAATTATAAATTAATTAGGTAAATGAAGTCAATTTCTTGCTATTGATTTCCACATGATATTATCTTTGGTTATTAGTCTATGTGGAATTTACATACATTATGTCTAGTATAGGGCTGATCATGATTTCATAATTCACATGATGAACAAATACTACTTGTCATTGTTTTATGGTATCAGTGTAGCGATTCATGGTTGTTTTGAGTGAACTTCAATTCTATAAACATGTTTGATGCAGTCTCATCTATTACTTGTCATTGATTTGTTGAATTTATAATTTTTATGGTGTGGATACATGATAGGATTAGGAGTTATACTGCTGGATAGTGTACTAAATTATATTAGAATAGATCTTAATATTATAAGTGTACATACCAATTAAGTGAATTAATTAATAACTAGCATTGCACGTTAAACCGACTAGACACATATATACAGGTAAGTAGGATATGTTTAAACTGAATGAATCAAGGAAAAACATAAGATTTAATTAATTTCATCATCAGAGTAAAAATTTACAATAATAGATTTTCCTTCCTAAGCCTTTGAAAATTTCACTTCTGGTTTGAGTCTTGTAAATATCCAAAATCAACACAACTCTTCAAGTGTCCAATTTTACCTTAGTATAGACCGAGGAAGGAAGATTAAACATCTATAGAATTATTGAGGAAGAAACACCAATATGAGTAGAGTTATTGAAAAACCAAATGTCTTAACCATTACACCGAAGATGGTCTTATCCTTGTGATAAATAAAATCTATCTTACACTACTTAAAAAAAATAAATAAACAAATTAATGCTCCTAGATAAAAACAAATCGACAGATCTGACAGTAAGGACGCAAAGTTACTTTACCGTGAATCAAGGAATCAACTTTAAACCATGTTTAAAAAAATGATGGTTAGCTAGTTTACGTTAGATTTAAGTCTATAAATAAATATATAATAATACTAATAATAATAATAATAATAAAGATTTTCAAAGGTCGATCACAAGTGATCGTTAAAGATTATAGTCCATAGTAATAGAAATACATAAAGACAATTGTAGTCTCCTCGAGGAGACTATTCTTCGGCAGAAGGCAATCGTAAAGAAAGCTCAACGGAAGGAGCCTTCACCTAGAACTGTAGGGGAGGATAAATCTCTCTTTTATCAGGAACGGGAGGGATTGGAAAAAGATCCAACGTCACCTGATCTGGAACCGACAACGCTATCCATGAAAGATCTCCAAATAAATAAAATTAGAAATGTTAAAATAATAATAATAAAAATAATAGATAAATAAAAGAAAAAAATACAACATATCTTACCATTCATAAAAGGCGGCAAGAGGGGTAGTGGAGAGTAAGATGTGGTGGTGGTCCTTTGCTTCAAGCATCGTTGCTTTTCACGATACCCATAATTTTGAAACCAACAATAAACACTATACTCTCCAATTTCCCCATAAATTTTAAGTTTCGTAGAGAATTCATTTTTGTAACGGCTATGTATATCAATATATTCATTTTACTCTTTATAAATATATTTTATATTTTACTTTATCTTTTAAATTTTGTAAATATTTTTAAATTAATTTTATAACCATTGTTTTAATATAAACAATTATTCACCAATTTTATTCGTTATTAATATAATTCATTTTAATATTTTATCATTTAGGTTTTGTAAATATTTTTTGGAACTCAATTGACTATCTCTAATATAAAAATTATATGATAATATTTCACTCTTTTTATTAAGATAAATAAGTAAATATATGTGCATTTGTTTTCACTTATAACCAATAAAATTAGTATATGTATCAAAAACTGTTTCAAGTAACATTTATTGTTATTATTATTACTCCTCCTAATATGTAAACAATATGAAAGTCACACAACGTCGAATATTTTGGGTTTTTAACGGCGAATTCACGAATGACATCATGTCAGGAGCTATTAAATTTACGTCGAATTTTGTTAATATACGACGTTAACTTAACGTCGAATTTTGTCAATATTCGACGTTAATCAATTTTTTTTTGTTTTTCTTATCAACAACAAACAATAATAACCAACAACAAACAAGTTCAATCAAATAACAACAACAAACAAGTTCAACTAAACAACAACAACAAACAAGTTCAACAAAAAAAACAAACAAGTTCAACAAATAAGTTCTTAAAAACGAAAACGAAAACTAACCTTCAAAAGGTGGGTTCGTCGGAATAAAGTTTCGTCACAGTGAGAGAGAAAGCAGAATGCGCCTATGAAGGACAAGAGCACGAAAATAATCGGTTAAAACAAACAAAAATCATACATCAAATAATTAATTAACATGCATTTGTATCAAATGAAATAAAGATTACATGTACTGCGGTAAAACTTCGTTCGAGAAAAGTTTGAGAAGAGAAGAGGGTATCGCGAGCTAAGATAAAATGAATGAATTTTCAATCTCCCGCTCAAATTTTTATTGAATCCATTGACCTTTTGACGTCGAATTTAAAAGTCATTCGACTTTTTATATCCTTTTACGTCGAATTACAATTCTAAATGATGTTTAATAACTACATTTATTTACAAAAATGTCACTGCTCATTTTTAACGTTAGTTATTCAATGGTTGGACGTTGAACGCGTGACGTTATACTTTGTTTTTGTACTAGTGATTATTAGAGGGAAAATATATTTGTTTTAGTTTGATGGAATTTGAGAAAGAGGTAAATGAAATGCAATTGATGAAGGAGAATGAACATATTATTACTTCAACTTCTCTTATTACTTATAAATTCCAAGCGAAGGCATGGAATTGTTACATCTTTATTTCAGGTTTTTCATTTCCAAGACAGTAGCAAACGCAGCACAGGTTACGGCATCGCCTTAGGCAATTAGGAGCACATCGCAGTTTAGCACAAACAGTTGGTTCATGGCAGGTATAGTTACAACCAAACCCTATAAAATTTGTTCATCTTCGTCAAATCATAAATTAAAGAAATATAGATAAATGTATAAAAGAAGAGAGTGGAACATACCTGTTGCAAATACTACGAGACATAAAACCATCAGGCATGATAACAACACTGAAGTTTTTGCCATTGCTGTTTCTCAGTGTTTTAAAGGGAAGTTTTTGCCATTGCTGTTTCTCTGTGTTTTATAGGGACTTTTAGAATAATTTTTCAAGTTACAGAGTTGTGTCTCTTAGGATTATTTATAAAGATAGTAATAATAAAATAATAATGAGAACAATAGTTACAATAATGGTAAGAATAATATTAATAAAGTGCATTAAATTATAAGAGACAAAGATATATTAAAGTTGAAGTTGGAGCTTTGAACTCTTTGTCTTTATTACCTAGGTATCCATATCACATAATTAATTATCTTCAACTTTTATAATTTCTTTCATTCAATAAAAAAAAATGTTCTATTCACTTATAAATTTTCAATTTAATCAAACTTATCTAATTAACTTCATAACACAATTTTCTACTAATACATCAATATTAAAAAAATTGCTACCATTTTTTTAGATAATTAAATACTTGATTTTTAACAACTCAAATATTGAAAAAACAAAACAAAATTTCTAAAATAACTCTTACCTAGACATCTATGAATACCTTTTACAAACATTTCTTACCAACAAAATTACATGTAAAATAACTTTTAGTTTTCTCATTTTTATTAAATCAATTTATTTCAATAAAAAAATTAATTTTTTAAAGTATACATTTACTCTGTTTAACTTCATTATTATTAACTCATTTTTTTTCAATAAATTTTTCATAATTTATAAATGATACATTCATCTTATAAATTAATCTCTTTTTTTAAACTCATCAAGTCAATAAGAATTTTCATAAATAAAAATACATTTACAAAATAAAATTTTAAAATTTTCAATCCATAAATATAAATATGTTTTCATATTATACATACATATATATATATATATATATATATATATATATATATATATATATATATATATATTCTTTTTTCCTTATCCAAAGTAAAATAAATAAATAAATCAACTTAGAAATCGATTTCATGTTTGCTTAATTTGTTTTACTTAATATCTATAATTTATGCAACCTATAAATATAATTTTTTTTGGTGTCATTTAAAGGGTAAAAATAGTAAAATAATTATTTTATTTTAAAAAATAGTTATTTAAAGGATAAAAAGGAAAAACATTTATATATACCAAAATACAAAATTCTATTTATATAATATTATAAATATATTTAAAAAGACCAGTTAAAGAAGTTAAAGGTAGTTACGGCTAAATAAAAAAATTCATTATGTAAAGATCTTAAACTCTACTGTTACAACATTTAATACCGTGCTTTTAAATTAATAAACAATTAATACTCAAATTAATATGCATGATATCTCTAAATTTAATGAAGGCTGTACTATGTTTGACTCACCAATTTCGTATTACTTAAATTATCTTTATTATAAAATTTAATTTATTTTATTAATTTAATACGTCAGATTGTTTTCAAGATTTCGTTATAATTTTTAGGTTTAATCATCTCGGACATCCTTATTTGTGTAGGTTTTTATCAAATAGGTCATCGTATTTTAAACGGTCTCAATTAAGTTTTTTATTGTGTAAAATTGAATCAATTTAGACTTTGTCGTTAATTTGACTGAACGACGTTAAAAAATGTTGTGCGTGGCAGAGTGACATTATCATGTTTTACTGATGTGGCAGAGTTTGGTCGACTGAGTTGGATTTGTTTTATTTAATATTTAAAAAACTTGAATGAAATCAAAACACCATATTATAATTAATAATTAATTAGAGTTAAGATCATATTATAAAAAATTAAATCTCTAATAAGTTGAACCCTAATTGAATTCCATATTAGAATTTTCTTCTCCAAGCTTTAGTTAATTCTCTTGGAAGATTTAGAGAACCCTAATTAGAGTCTTTTTTCCAGTTTTGGGTTTTCTTCCTTCACGGCCAAACCCAGTTTTGGGTTCTTGTCCTTCTTTGTTCATTCTTTCTCTCGGACAAAACTCAATCATGAGGTTCTTCGTCTCACACGAGAAGCAGACTAGGGGAGCACGAGCATCCACCTTCGTTTTCTCCTTCTTTTCGTTCAGAAACTTCTCCTCCCCCAAATAATTTTTGGCCTTGCTTCGTTTCACAAGCTGGAGGCTCTGTTTTCTCCTATCTCTTCCTTGGATTCTAGCACAGTGGTCGTAGGGAGGAGGGACTTTAGTTCATTGAACCAGGCGCGGAAAAGGCACAGTGAGGGCGTTCTCATAGCGGTGGGAATCACGGAAGCCTCTTGGTTCAGAGCTCACGGCGAGTGGAGTGCAGACAGTGTCCTAGTGGCGGGCGAAGGCAGCGGCGACGTCGTGTTGCGAGAGGTACTAGTGCGGTAAAGGAGTGCGTCGTGTTTCCGATATGGAAATTTTTGGGTTTTTGGAATTTGAAAACCTCATGGATTTTATGTCTTGGAATCTGATTCCTATAATTGAGTTTGAAAGGAATGATTTTTGGTTTCTTGATTGTCTCTTGAATTTGTTTTTATTGCCGTTTTGGGTTCCTTTGTTTCGCGGATTTGGGGTTTCATGGTGGTTGTTGGTGGCATCAATGGAGATGGTGGTGGATGCCGCCATAGGGTCACGGGGCTGGTGAGAGCAACAACACCTTGTCAATGAAATGTCTGATAATAAGACAAAGAGAATTAAAAATAATAAGCTTATGATTCTAAAAATAAATTAATAAAGAAAAAGGAAATTGAAAATAACGTTGCGTTTTGATTTCATTCAAGTCTTTTTTAATATGTAAATAAAACAAATCCAACTCAATCGACAAACTCTGCCACGCCAGTAAAACTTGGTCATGTCACTCTGCCACGCACAACATTTTTTAACGCTGTCCAGCCAAATTAACGACGAGATCTAAATTGATTTAATTTTACACAATAAGGAACCTAATTGAGACCATTTAGAATACGAGGACCTATTAAAAAAAAACCTCCACATATAGGGATGTCCGATATGATTAAACCTAATTTTTATTCTACTATTTTATTTATTATAGACGTTGTTTAGATACAATTTTTTTTATAAATATAATAAAAAAAATTAATTGTGTATCATGATAATATAGATAAATGTCGTTAGCATTTCAAAATAATTAAACTACAAAATTCCGATATGTAAAATGTATGTTTTATTATTATTAAATAATACACTTAATAATTTGTTTTAAATAAATCACCTCAAGAATTATATTTATTCTATATGTAGAGAATTCATTTTTGTAACGGCTGATGTATACCAATATATTCATTTTACTCTATAAATATATTTCATATTTTATTTAATCTTTTAAATTTTGTAAATAATTTTTAAATGAATTTTGTAACCATTGTATTAAGATAAACAATTATTCAACAATTTTATTCGTTATTCATATAATTCGTTTAATTATTTTATCATTTAAGTTTTGTAAAAAAAAATTAACTTAATTGACTATTTCAGATATAAAAATTATATGATAATATTTTATTCTTTTTATTATGATAAATAAATAAATATATGTGCATGTGTTTTCATATAAAATTAATATAAAATTAATATATGTATCAAAAAATGTTTCAAGTAATATTTATTATTATTATTATTATTATTATTATTACTCTTAATATGTAAACAATATGAAATTATTAGAAGGAATTGTTACATCTTTATTTCAGGTTTTTCATTTCCAGGACAGAAGCAATCGCAGCACTGGTTGCGGCATTGCTTTTGGCAATCAGGAGCACAGCGCAGTTTAAAACAAGCACTTACGTCATGGCAGCGGTAGTTACAACCATTCACAAATCCTATAAAATTTGTTCATTTTCGTCAAATGATTAGTTAAAGAAATATAGAAAAATGTATAAAAGAAGAGAATGAAACGTACCTGTTGCAAATATTAGGAGACATAAAACCATCAAGCATGGAAACAATACTGGAGTTTTTGCCATTGCTGTTTCTCTCTGTTTAAAGGGATTTTTAGAATAATTTTTCAAGTTTCAGAGTTCTGTCTCTTAGGTATTATTTATAATCATAATAATAATAAAATAATAACGATAACAATAGTTACAATAATGGTAAGAATAATATTCATGAAGTGCAATAAATTATAAGAGACAAAGATATATTTAAAGTTGAAGTTGAGATTTGAACTCTTTGTTTTTATTACTGGGTAGCACATTCAGCGTTTTATTTATATAAGTAATTTCATGTGAAAATTCAATACACGGTATTCAATCTCCTCTAATATCATGATATACTAGATGCAACAATTTCTTTATTAAAAAGGAGACAAATTACTGCAATAATAAATATTAGTCATAAATAGATCCAACATATACATCGACAGTGTATGTACTGTTAGATTAGGGATGGAAAAAAAACATGTCCACGCATATTTGTACGTAAAATTCGTTATATGAACAGTTAATATTCATGGATAATAAATATCCGTGTAGCGTACATAATTTAATGTTCGTTCTTTAAAGAATCGGATTCGAATATCATATTATTTATATTTGTGGATATTTATTGTCTATTTAAAAATTATTAAAGTTACTGTTTAATATTTGTTTAGTTATTGCGTATTCTCTATAGTCAAGTTCACTAGAGAAGAAATAGCAAACTCTAGGTGAGCCACCAACAAGTAAGCTATATCATGTTTTTTGTTATTTTATCTAATGCCTTAATATCTTATTTTGTCCTCAGTTTCGTTCGACAATGTCAAATTAGTCCATCCTTTAAAAAGTGCGTCAATTACGTCCTTACTTAATAAAATTTATATCAATGAAATTCTTTCCGTTAAATCCGTACAAACGGCGTTAATTATTTTTCTCTCTCTTCTATTAACGCCGTTTATACGGATTTAACGGAAGGGATTTCATTGATATAAATTTTATTAAGTAAGGACGTAATTAACGCACGTTTTAAAGGATTGACTAATTTAACATTTTCGAGCGAAACTAGGGACAAAATAGGGTATTAAGCCTTTATCTAATTTATAATCAAGACTTATCCTTGAAGGGATCAGAGACACAGACCTACAACATGGAAAAAGGGTTTTTTTGAATCAATTAATCGACAATTTTAAGGTCCACTAACCTCTTTCTTTTTCTTCAAACTTCACTGGAACAACAACATTTTTGAAATGTCAGTACTCCCTTATTTTCATTTATTTCCCCTTCCCTTTTCATTATATAAATGAAACGAGCTGTAATATGTTATCATCCATTGAATAGCTTTACTAATTAGGGCAGCTACCATAATGCTTTTCCCTTCTCCTGTATTATTGTCAGTGGGTTGAATTAATTGAAAACCTTCCATCTCAGTTTAATTCTCTCTAAAACTTTTCAATTTCAGTTTAATTCTTTCTCACTAAATTTCTCTAAGAGTTAACTTTTAAAGATTAACTTGTAGTTTCCTTTCCGTCTCAGTTTCCTTTTTAAAAATTAACTGAGTGTTGTTTACTTTTTAAGAGAATATGGTGATATGCTTTAAAGGTTAGGAAACTGGGAATTTTTTTTTTTTTCAATTTGATTTGGACCTTTTTAAAAAACTTATAACTTTTTTTTTAATATTTATGGGTTGAAAACGGATATTAGCGGATTATACAAGATTCATGCTTTTTTATATGAGTATCCCACAGATAACAGAGTGTGTAATGAGTACGATTTTTGTATACAAGTCAGATTGCGGGTAAGTATTATTTGTGTCTGACCCAATCCAACCCGTTATATCCCTAGGTTGGATATAGTCATTAAGGCGTATAACAATTTGTTTGCGAAGCTAAGACATGTATTGACCAATGCACAAATACCCACATATTTGTCCAAAATAGTGATGAGAAGAGACATAAAAAGTCGATCAAAATCGTCTAAAATCAAGACTGAAATGGATGTTAGGAAAGGAGGACACCCAAACAACTACTCATACGGTCAAACACTACCCATAAGAAATCATTTTTAGCATTAGAGAATTCATATCACATAATTAATTATCTTCCACTTTTATAATTTGTTTCATTCAATAAAAAAAATTTCTATTCACTTATAAATTTTCAGTTTAATCAAACTTATTTAATTAACTTCATAACACAATTTTCTACTAATACATTAATATTAAAAAATTTGCTACCATTTTTTTTAAATAATTAAATACTTGATTTTTAACAACAACTCAAATATTGAAAAAACAAAACAAAAGTTCTAAAATAACTCTTAACTACACATCTATGAATACTTTTTACAAACATTTCTTGCCAACAAAATTACATGTAAAATAAATTTTAGTCTTCTCATTTTTATTAAATCAATTTATTTCAATAAAAAAATTAATTTTTAAAATATACATTTTCTTGTTTAACTTCATTATTATATTAACTCAATTTTTTTTTAAATAATTTTTTTCATAACTTATAAATGATACATTCATCTTATAAATTAATCTCATTTTTAAAACTATAACATCTCATTTTAATAGTATAAAACTACTAAAATATTACGTTACATAGATGATAATAGAATCACCTAGATGAAAACAAACCTACAAAAAGACAATAGATCTACTTCTATAGATCCATCGACCAACTCATCAACTTCACCTTCACCTCTCATTGGAACAAATGAAAAGACTATCTCCCTAAGCTCACACCATTTAGATGATCATCGCAAAAGAAAAAACAACACGCAATAGACAACACAAAAGGTAGTGTAGCTAGAATACAAACATTTAATGATATATATATATATATATATAAACATTTAAACATTATACACATGATACCCATATCATACTAACCAACTAAACTCTTTATGCATGACCATACTCTGACTAGACTGTCCGGACTTAGAATGAATGTCGAACTATGATGGGTTGTGCACTTATGGTGACCTCTACTGCTTTGGAAAGCCATTTTCAATGGGTTTCACCTTACCATATTCACAAGGTTAGTCTGTTATCACTCACCTTCGATCATACTAGAAGCACCCAAGACTAGGATCTCCTACTACTCTCACCATGTGTCAAACCTCTCTACTTGAAAATGTATGACCATTACAGTGTTAGGATAACCCCCAAGACTGAGCTACCTGCATTCATTCTAACAACACTCCAAACCACACCAAGAAGTTCCACCTTGGAACTAACCTTCATAACTTTGAATCCATTGATATTACTTCACCTTTACATTGAATCCATTTGAAACCATATACATATTCTTGTGTCTAATTTATATTATAAATTAATTCATACTTCACAATAAGTATTATAAACTAATCATTCAAACAATCACATACATTGAACACATCTTAAGAAGTATATAATAACTTAGTTGAAAATCTGAAATTTCTACTCAGCCACCAAGTTTGCTCGATCAGTTAAAAGTGTCAGTCAGCCCACTCGCTCAACCACCATGGCTCGCTCTACGAATACAGAAATAGTGATTTCTACTCGCTCAGCAACTACACTCGCTCAATTAGAAGTGTTCTACTCGCTAGGTGAATACATTCACTCAGCGAGACTACATAATTATGCAAAATCAAAACAATAGAATTTGCACTCTTCAGCCACTCATGACCTATCCTATGCATCTTCCCCAACTTCTAACACTCCTATATTGTATTCTAAACTCAAATAGACCTAAACAAGTGTATCTAAACCAACCTAAACACGTTTTAAACTGTTTTGCCACAAGATTCCAATCCAAAAATTATCCAAAACCTCACTTTAGAGATCTAAATTCAACTCCACCAGTTATGGCTCATATTTGAGCAACTTAGAGGTTTGAACAAGTCACAAATGACTTAAACACTAACCCCAACTACTCCAAAATGACTCAGAACATTCACATAAAAATTTCACTACTCAAAACTCCCAATTTGCATCCAAAAACCGTCCAAAAACATCACCAAAATACTAATACCTATTTCTAAAACAAATTTCAACTAATTAACAACCCAAACAAGTCACAATTCACATATAAACAGACTCTAAAACTAAGTTCACTCTATTTAACCCTTAGCTCAAAAACTCACACCAAAAAACCCTTTTTAATGTCAAAATGACTAACAACTCAACATATATTTGTTGGAACAATCGGTACCGATATTGCGTAGCGGAAATATTAAAACAGAGTTCGATACAAATTGTTAAAAGTAAAGAGCTTGTTTGGTCACTTTAAAAATGGTTCCTTTAATTTTCTTATAAACTTTTTATCAAACAGTTGATGAAAAGAAAATATAAAGAGTGTAGGGAGTAGAAAAATCACACAAGTAATTTTTATCCTGGTTTGAATTGAAAGATTCTACGTCCAGTCATTAATCACTATAAATAGTGATTAACCTTTTCATTAATAACAGTTTTTACAGTTACAATATAGTGATTGAAAATACCAATAACAAAAACACCTTCCTTCGACAAACGAACCGGAAGCAACAACTCTGCCAACTTGAAGAGAACCACTCCGACCTTTGACACACAAAGCGCGAGCTTTTCCTATTCACAAGACTTGAAAATAGTAGTGAACTAGCACTTGAGAACAACCTCAGATAGCACTCCATTCTCAATTTCGCAAAGTTATCTTTAAAAGGTTCTGGTAGAGAGATTTATAATATACTGGTCTGAAAATGAAAAAACGCATTACAACTGCCAGTGATAATCGATTATTATAAGTAATAATCGATTATATGTGAGGCTTGGACCGGTTAGAATATTTAACACGTCAACCGGTCGGCTCGAGTTCTTCACCTTCTGCCGCTCAGTTTGATTCGATCAACCTCCTGTCGTTCGGTTCAACCCCTTATCACCTTCTGTCGTTCGGCTCGATTCCTCACAGCTTTCCAGCGTTCGATACTAATTGCTCGATCTTGGTTATACCTTGCTTGGTCTTTCCCATTACTTTCCACCGCTCGGCTCAATACTTGTAAAATTTCCAACTCTTAACCTTTTCTTCTACATTGTTAGTTGGACACAATATCGTTCGGCTTGTGTTTGACATCGTTTGGTCTCCAACTGCTATGCACCATTAATCTTTTAGCAGTGTTCATCCTTCAACTGTATTCAACACCGTTCGGTCCTTGTGTTCGTCCAATGTTAGTGACCGTTTGGTGATCAACTAAGTTTTGCCAATGTTCAACTCCGTTCGGTCTTGAACTGTTATACATCGTCCAGCCTTCAACTATTACATACCGTTTGGTTTTTGACTGATAGTAATCGTTCGGTCTTCAACGTTATATGACGTTCGGTTTGCATATGCTATTCCCCATTCGGTCTTGTAGCTGTGTTCGACCTTCAATTGTTTACACTTTCGTTCGACCTTCATTTGTTATTCACCATTCGGTCTTGTACATGTGTTTGCCCTTCTACTACTACACTTTGTTCGGCCTTTGTTTGATACGAACGTTCGGTCTATGTCATGCCTCGGCTCAATTGGCAAGTTCAATTCTTTTTACCAACACTTCAGCGTCCAACCGCTCGGTCTCGTTCATGCCCTCTACCGTTCGGTCTTAACTGCAAGGTCCTAGTCTCTTCTCTTTATACAGAAATGCTTTTAAACTTCATACAACAAAGGTCTTCATATTCTTCATTTTGTAACATCATCAAAATCATTTTCTTCAAGACCCCAATGCTCCCCATTGGTAACAATATTTTGTTTCCTCTATGCTATATTAATTTCATACCATCAACCTTCACAAAACCATCCACACACAAGACAATAATCACCTTTAACCAGATTCACACAACCATTTTCATTCAATCATGCATGCATATTAAAACAAAACACCCAAGTCAAACATCAAAATTAACATACATTGAACTTTCATACTATTAAATATCAAAACATACTTTGCAACTCAAATTTTAAAAGAAAACACTAGCTTCCCTTACCTTACACCGAAGCAAAGCAGCTCTATAAACACCAAATCCTTCCTTAGAGCTCAAGGAACTCTAGAAATGCGTACAAAACACCGAACAAAGATTAGAGAGAGTCCTTAGGATCTCCACTCAACAAGAACTAGGAAAGAACATTACAGCTCACATGCGACATGAGATCATTAAACATGATCTTAATTAAAAACGAAAAGAGAAAAAGGATTCGAAACTTACTTGCTTTATTGAAGAAACTGATCAGCTAGAAACTTAGACCTCGTTGTTGTGGTCGATTAGGTACCTCATAATCGTCAAAGAGATGACTCAGGAGTTAAAACTCTTAGAGAGAATGTACAGAACTCTAGAAAAGTGGTTTCTAAAGAGATGGTATATTTTAAAATAATGAAACTCGTTTATAACAAAACTATTTATAGACAAACCATTTAATATTAAAGTAATCAAGTCTCACTATCTTTAAACTACTATCACTTCTAAAATAACATTTTCCGAAATTTTACAATGTCAAGAATTTTCATAAATAAAAGTACATTTACAAAATAAAATTTTAAAATTTTCAATCCGCATACATAAATATTTTTTCATATATATATATATATATATATATATATATATATATAATATTTATTTATTTTTTTTTATACTTCCATCATTTTATAAAATTTAAAAAGTCAATATACCTTCATTGTACACGTTATTTTAGACATTAATTTTTTAAATTAATTTAATTTTTAAAGTCATCCATTCACGTCAATATACATCCTATAAATTAATTATAATATATATATATATATATATATATATATATATATATATATATATATATCACTAGTGCAATCAACCTATACTGCCTCGGTTATTTTTTCAAATAGACACCTGTTCTATAACCGGTGTATATGCACACGAGGTAAAAAAAATGGATTTTTTAACTCGGTCCTGAACCGAATCAAAAGATTTCAGATTCTGACTCGGTTCAAAAACAACCGAGGCAGTAGAGTCTTATTTTCAACGAGATCAGAACGAGATCAGAGTTTTTTTATGTTTGTTTATTTGGTTAAACTTTTTTCTCTTTTCTGGTTAAACTTCTTTCTCTTTTCTGCAATTCTTTTCATTCATGTCTTTGCACAAAATTACTTTGACAATCAAAGAAGAAGGGGAATAGAAAGCACAAAATTACTTTGAGAATCAAAGAAGAAGGGGAATAGGAAGCAGAGAGAACAGACGGGAGATAGAGATCCAAACCAAAAACAAAAAATAATGCATTTCGCCATCTACCTGCAAAGAAAGAGAACCAAAAACCAAAAATCAAAAACCAAAAAACGCAGAAAAGGGTTTCCGCCATTGCAGCCGCCGTAGCGGGCTCTCGTCGCCGTCACCGTCGCGAGCTCCCTCGTCGCGCCGTCGGAGTTCTCTCGCCTCGCCGCACCGTCGAGAGATCTGTCCTCATCGCACCGTCGCGAGATCTGTCCTCGCCGCACCGTCTCATCTCGCCTCGTCTCGTCTCGCCTCGCCGCACCGTCGCCGCACCGTCCTGGGGATGCAGAGGGAGAAGCCATCTGGTGAGAGAATGATGGAGTTGAGGGAGAGGGGACTGGAGAATGAGAGCCGCAGTGGAGTTGAGGGAGAGGGGATTGGAGAATGGGAGTCGCAGCGTCCTGGGGATGCAGAGGGAGAGGGGACTGGAGAATGGGAGGGGTTGCAGGAGAATGGGAAGGGTTGCAGGAGAATGGGAAGGGTTGCAGGGAAAGTGAAACGTGGGAAATGAAACATCATAATGAAAGGTGCAGGAGTTAGGGTAATTTTTTAATGCACCGGTTCACTCTCCACCGAGGCATGTAGTCCTTAAAAAAAATATTAAATAGCTATACGCCTCGGTTTCCGCCTAAACCGAGGCATAAATATGGATTTGTACCGGTTCTTACTAAACCGAAATCATAGGTTCTCTGCAGATTTTAAAATTCAGACGTGTCAGACAACTTTTAGGCATCGGTTTTGCTATGAACCGAGGTAATATTACTTATATGTTTCGGGTTCCCTTGAACCGAGGCATATAAGTTCACCTAAATTACAAAAATGCCACCGCGTTTTGATAGACTTCGGTTTTTCCTAAATCGATACCTATACCGCGAGTTAAAAAGCAATTTTTGTACTAGTATATATATATATATATATATATATATATATATATATATATATATATATATATATATATATATATATATATATATATATGGGAAAATACTTTCATATATTATGGCTTTTAAATATTAAGATTAAGGATATTTGAATAATTTTTTATTTCTTTTTTACTTTTTATTTTAAATTAAAAATAAAAATTATTAAAATATCCCTGTGAGTGAAGTATGCCTTTTTTTAATATACAAGAGTATTTTTGTCAACTAAATTTTGGTATATTTTTTAAGAGGTTACATAAGTTAGCAAACTCCTATATATAAATAAATATATTTCTCTTTTTTTTCCTGTTTAAAAGTAACATAAATAAATAAATAAATCAACTTAGAAGTTGATTTCATGTTTGCTTGATTAGTTTTACTTAATATCTATAATTTATGCAACCTATAAATAGAATGTTTTTTTTATTTTTTGGTGTCATTTAAAGGGTAAAATTAGTAAAATAATTATTTTATTTTAAATAAATAGTTATTTAAAGGATAAAAAGGGAAAACAATTATATATACGAAAATACAAAATTCTCTTTATATAATATTATAAATATATTTTAAAAGACCAGTTAAAGGAGTTAAAGGTAGTTATGACTAAATAAAAAATTTCATTATGTAAAAATAATAAAATCTACAGTTACAACATTTAATACTGTTCTTTTAAATTAATAAACAATTAATACTCAAATTAATATGCATGATATCTCTAAATTTAATGAAGGTTGTACGTATGCTTGACTCACCAATTTTCGTATTACATAACATTATCTTTATTATAAAATTTAATTTATTTTATTAATTTTATATGTCAGATTGTTTTTAAGATTTTGTTATAACTTTCGATGTAACATCCATAATCTCACACTAGAAAATTTATAAATTTATATACTGTACTATTGCATTTACGGTAACATCCCGTAATTTCAGTATACATGTTTTAAACTCATATTTCAAAAATCATAATTATAACTTGAGTTCTCCTACTTTATTCTTCTATCCTTCTCTTCATTGGCAGTGAATCAGACGACATTCCTTCATCTGCTCCCGTATAACGAATTATACGATCATTGCACATACACAAACACAAGCAAGTAGGGTAAGCTAACATGCAACCAATCATTTATAAAACATGCATATTTACTTTGATACACTAACAAACGTCATATAATAATTATGTCAGACACACTCATACCATCATACAACAATCGCATCATAGATATTCATTCATTACTTTGATACACTCAATAGACACTCATTCCACAATACCCAATAGACACTCATTCCACAATACCCAATAGACACTTATCCCGACGATATGTTGATGAGCGATCAACGGGAGGTTACGCACTTGTGATGCCTTCTCAGTCCTCAACACTATGTCCAAAACCAGCACATAGACCAGGACCTCCTACCCTCTATACCATCCACAAGGTTAGTCCTCAACACTATGTCCAAAACCGGCACATATACCAGGACCTCCTGCCCCTCTCACCACATAATCCATCCTTCTTTACTTGAGACTGAATGATTATTAGAGTATCAGGATAACCTCCAACTTCATGACCCTCAACATCAACATATACACACATACCATGGCATTACAGAATCTCTCCGCGAGACTCATACCATGCTCACATTCCTCAACTCATATTATACCATTACGAAATCTCCCCATAATACTCATATCATGTTCAGATGCACAAATTCAAAATCCAATATAATAAATTACAATCATCACATAAATCATACAAAATGAATATATCACAAAATGAATTAACAATACTAAAATATCACCATAAATGGTCACCGGAGAAGAATCAAATGTTTGACGAATCAAACTCACCATAAACGCCAGTACATATGACTAGTCACAACTTACTAGATTGGACCAGGGCTGCTCTATGATCAGAGATGTACCAACTCCGGTTTTTAAGATTCCTCTATCTTACCATCACAATTATAATTCATAATTTCATATCTACCACAATAACATGAATCCATTAGACATTTTCATTCCAACAAGATATATTGCATAATAATTTAATAGTACTCAATCTATACCACAAGATTTAAGTTAAAAACATATCGAGTAGACTTCCAGAAAAGAGAGGTGTGTCACAATGGACAACTTAAGTACCAAGTCTTTCCTTAGCCAAAGTGTTCCTCAACTAGCTTTTAAGAAATTTCTTATTTACAGATTCAAAACAACAACATATAATATTAACACCAAAATTCAATATAGATAGATATACAGTAAGAATTAACAGTATTCACACAGAATTTCAAGACATGAATAGTAATAAAACAATACTAAATCATAATATAAAAGCTTAGAAAGGTTAGCTCCCCTACCTCTATTCCAGACTTCTCTTGCTCCGAATTCGTTTCCCCGAAAAACCCTCCAGAGCCTCTACTCTTCTTGCAACTAAAAATTTCTTCCTAACTTTTTCTTCTCTATTTCTCAAGGTTTCTTAGTTGATTCTTCCTCTCTTTGTGCAAAATAGTCTCCCCCTCATGGCTATTTATAGTCCAAAAATTTTTACTATTCATCAATTTTTTAATATTATTTATTATTTTATTATATTAATTTCTTAATCACCACTTACATAATGGATTCATAATGGATTCCTCAATAATGCCTTCAAATCTGAATGTTTTCTCCATTATCAATATTTTAAATTTTATTTTACTTATTTTTTGTTTTTTTTTTTTACAAAAAAGTAGAAAAGAGTTTGAACCCATCACCAAAATTTTCTACCAAAACTTTTTATTTAACTTTCCACATTTTATATTACAAACTTATTATATTTTTCATTCACAAAGAAATATATTTTTACTAGTAATAAAATTGTAAATAGTTTTTTGGGTCTTACATTTATTCTACTATTTTATTTGATTATAGACGTTGCTTAGATACATTTTTTTTATAAATATAATAAAAAAAATTAATTGTGTATCATGTATAGAAAAATGTCGTTAGCATTTCAAAATAATAATTAAACTACAAAATTCCGACATGTAAAATGTATGTTTTTTCTATTATTAAATAATACTCTTAATAATTTGTTTTAAATAAATCACCTCAAGAATTACATTTATTCTATAGGTAGAGAATTCATTTTTTTAATGGTTGATGTATACCAATATATTCATTTTACTCTTTATAAATATATTTCATATTTTATTTTTATCTTTTAAATTTTGTAAATATTTTGTAAATTAATTTTATAACCGTTTTTTAATATAAAAAAATTATTCACCAATTTTGTTTGTTATTAATATAATTCAATTTATCATTTTACCATTTAAAAAGTATTTTTTAAACTTAATTGACTATTTCTGATATAAAAGTTATATGATAATATTTTATTCTTTTTATTATGATAAATAAATAAATATACGTGCATGTGTTTTCATATATAACCAATAAAATTAGTATATGTATCAAAAAATGTTTCAAGTAACATTATTTATTATTATTATTATTATTATTATTACTCCTAATATGTAAACAATATGAAATTATTAGAGGAAAATATATTAGTTTTAGTTTGATGCAATTTGAGAAAGAGGTATATCAAATGCAATTGATGAAGAAGAATGAACATGTTATTACTTCAACTTCTCTTATTACTAATAAATTCCAAGCAAAGGAATGGAATTGTTACATCTTTATTTCAGGTTTTTCATTTCCACTGCACTCACAAAGGCAGCAAAAGTCAATGCATCGCTTTAAGCAACGATTGTTACAGTGCAGATTATGACAATCAAATCGGCCATGGCATGGGTAGTTACAAGCATCCACAAAACCTACAAAATTTGTTCATCTTTGTCAAATCATTAGTCAAACAAATGATTATTTTATGCATTTCACATAAATCATATCAATTTAATTGATAATATACATCAATTATAATTTAAAATCTAAAAATAAAAATTTATTATTTTTATAAAGTTAAATATATTTTTCGTCTCTTAATTTTAAATAAAAATTAAAATTAGTCTATTTTCAAAACTTTAACGGTTCTCAATTCTAAAATTATGCGGATTTAATTTTTTTAACCAAATTTGATTAAGTTTATTTGACTTTTTAAACACATTTTATAATAATATTTGAGTTTATTTATATTGTTTGGCATATTTTTTCTTTAATATTAGTTGAAAAATATATTTGAAATCCTAAATAAACTTAATAAATTTTGATTAAAAAAACTAAATTTATGTAATTATAAAGTGATGAACTAAATTAGTCCAAAATTTTAAAAAGAAATTAATTACAATTTTCATCTAAAATTAAAAAAAATAAATTTTTTATAAGTTTATATTCGTACTTAAATTCTCATATAATGATATAAATAACTGTATAAAAGAACAGAGTGGAACGTACCTGTTGCAGATATTATGAGAAATAAAATCATCATGCAAGGAAACAATGAAGTTTTTGTCATTGGTGTGTCTATGTGTTTAAAGGGAGTTTAGAATAATTTTTCAAGTCAGAGTTTTGTGTACATGAGGATTATTTATAATGATAATAAAAAAAATAATGATATTAATAGTTAAAATGATGGTAATAATAATATTAATAAAGGGTATTAAATTATAAGAGACAAAGATATACGTTAAAGTAGGAGTTGGAATTTAAGATTAGTTAGATAATTTTCAATGTAATTATTGTAACATCTCGAAATCTCATACTTGATAATTCATAATTTATGTATTGTAGTATTACATTTAAGGTAACATCCCATAATCTCTCACTTGATAATTCATAGTTGATATATATCTATATGTTTTAAACTCATATTTCAACTACAAATTCATAAATATAACTCGAATTCTTCTACTTTATTCTTCTATCTCTTTGTTCATTGACACTGAGTCAGACGATATTCCTTCATCTGCTCCCGTATAACGAATTATACGATCATCGCACATACCCAAACACAAACACAAACAAGTAGGATGAGCTAACATCCAACCAATCATTTATGAAACATGCGTATTTACTTTGATGTACTCAACAAACCTCATATAATAATTATGTCAAACACACTCATACCATCATACAACAATCGCATCATAGATACTCATCCATTACTTTGATACACTCAACAAACCTCATATAATAATTATGTCAGACACCCTCATACCATCATACAACAATCGCATCATAGATACTCATACCATCATACAAGAATCGTATCATAGATACCCATCCCACAATACCACAATTACTAATAGACAGTCATCCCACAATACCCAATAGACACTCATTTCCACAATACACAATAAACACTTATTCCAATGATATGTTGATGAGCGGTCATTGGAGGTTATGCACTTGTGATGCCTTCTACTTCCTCTTACAAATACACTTCCAAAATACTTCATACCATCCACAAGGTTAGTCCTCAACACTATGTCCAAAACCGGCACATAGACCAGGACCCCCTACCCCTCTCACCACATAATTCATCCTTCTCTACTTGAAACTGGGTGATTATTAGAGTATCAGGATAACCTCCAACTTCAGGACCCTCAACAAACTACCATATCATTACAGAATCTCTCCACGAGACTCATACAATGCTCACATTCCTCAACTCATATTATACCCTTACGAAATCTCCCCATAATACTCATATCATGTTCAGATGCATAAATTCAAATCCAATATAATAAATTACAATCATCACAGAAATCATACAAAATGATTATATAACAAAATAAATTAACAATACTAAAATATCACCATAAATGGCCACCAGAGAAGAATCAAATGTTTGACAAATCAAACTCACCATAAACGCCAGTACATATGACTAGTCACAACTTACTGGATTGGACCAGGGCTGCTCTATGATCAGGGATGTACCAACTCCGGTTTTTAAGATTCCTCTATCTTACCATCACAATTATAACTCATAATTCGATATCTACCACAATAACATGAATTCATCAGACATTTTCATTCCAACGAGATATATTGCATAATTATTTAACAGTACATAATCTATTCAACAAGATTTAAGTTAAAACTTGTCGAGTAGACTTCTAGGAAGGAGAGGTGCGTCACAATGGACAACTTAAGTACCAAGTCTTTCCTTAGCCAAAGTGTTCCTCAACTAGCTTTAACAAATTTCTTATTTACAATTTGTAAGACCCATGAAAATTTCTTTATGAATGGAAAATATGATAAGTTTATAATATAAAATGTGTAAAGTTAAATAAGAAATTTTGGTGATGGGTTCAAACTCTTTTCTATTGTAAAAAAACGAAAAAGTAAAATAAAATTTAAAATATTTGTAATGCAGAAAGCATTAAGATTTGAAGGCATTATTGACGAATCCATTATGTAAATGGTGATTAAGAAATTAATATAAAAAAATAATATTAAAATAATAAATAATATTACAAAATTGATGAATAGTAAAATTTTTGGACTATAAATAGCCATGAGGGGGAGGCTATTTTGCACAAAGAGAGGAAGAATCAAGTGAGAAATCTTGAGAAATAGAGAAGAAAGAGTTAGGAAGAAATTTTTAGTTGCAATAAGAGTAGAGCCTCTGGAGGGTTTTCGGGGAAAACAAATTCGGAGCAAGAGAAGTCTGGAATAGAGGTAGGGGAGCTAAGCTTTTATAATATGATTTAGTATTGTTTTATTACTATTCATGTTTTGAAATTCTGTGTGCATATTGTTAATGCTTACTGTATATCTATCTATATTGAATTTCAGTGTTAATATTATATGTTGTTGTTTTGAATCTATAAATAAGAAATTTGTTAAAAACTAGTTGAGGAACACTTTGGCTAAGGAAAGACTTGGTACTTAAGTTGTCCATTGTGACACACCTCTCTTTCCTGAAAGTCTACTCAATATGTTTTTAACTTAAATCTTGTTGTACAGATTGAGTACTGTTAAATTATTATGTAATATATCTCGTTGGAATGAAAATGTCTGATGGATTCATGTTATTGTAGTAGATATGGAATTATGAATTATAATTGTGATGGTAGGATAGAGGAATCTTAAAAACCGGAGTTGGTACATCCTTGATCATAGAGCAGTCCTGGTCCAATCTAGTAAGTTGTGACTAGTCATATGTACTGTGTTTATGGTGAGTTTGATTCGTCAAACATTTGATTCTTCTCCGGTGACCATTTATAGTGATATTTTATTATTGTTAATTTATTTATACATTCATTTTGTATTATTTCTGTGATGATTGGATTTTATTATATTGGATTTGAATTTATGCATCCGAACATGATTTGAGTATTATGGGGAGATTTTGTAATGGTATAATATAAGTTGAGGAATGTGAGCATGGTATGAGTCTCGCAGAGAGATTCTTTAATGCCATGGTATGTGTGTATATGTTGATGTTGAGGGTCATGAAGTTGGAGGTTATCCTAATACTCTAATAATCATCCAGTCTCAAGTAGAGAATGATGAATTATGTGGTGAGAGGGGCAGGAGGTTCTGATCTATGTGCCAGTTTTGGACATAGTGTTGAGGACTAACCTTGTGGATGGTATGGAGGGCAAGATGTCCTGGTCTTTGTGCCGGTTTTGGACATAGTGTTGAGGACTGAGAAGGCATCACAACTGCGTAACCTCTCGTTGATCGCTCATCAACATATTGCCGGGATAAGTGTCTGTTGGGTATTGTGGAATGAGTGTCTATTGGGTATTGTGGAATGAGTGTATATCGAGTGTATCAAAGTAATGGATGAGTATCTATGATGCGATTGTTGTATGATGGTATGAGTGTGTCTGACATAATTATTATATGAGGTTTGTTTAGTGCATCAAAGTAAATATGCATGTTTCATAAATGATTGGTTGCATGTTAGCTCACCCTACTTGTTTGTGTTTGTGTTTAGGTATGTGCGATGATCGTATAATTCATTATACGGGAGCAGATGAAGGAATGTCGTTTGACTCACTGCCCATGAAGAGAAAGGTAGAAGAATAAGGTAGAAGAACTCAAGTTATAGTTTTGTAGTTAAAATCTGAGTTTAAAACATGTATAGACATATATCAACTATGAATTTTTAAGTGTGAGATTATGGGATGTTACCGTAAATGTAATGTTATAATATATAAATTATGAATTTTTAAGTGTGAGATTATGGGATGTTGCACTATATGAAAAGCTATCAAAGTGTGACTTCTGCATGTCAAAGATACAACTTTGGGGCATGTTATCTCGAGTCAAGGGATAACAGTAAATCTATCTAAAATAGAAGTTATGGTTCAATGGGAGTGATGTAAGACTTATGAAAATATTTACCTTGATAAACAGTAATATATTTTATTATTAGTAGTAATAAATTGATTTATGGGTTGGAACATGATTAATGGGTTTACCCTTATGGGCAACCTATAAATAAAATTTCTTTTTATTTTTTTCTCATTTAAAGGGTAAAATCAGTAAAATAATTATTTTACTTTTAAAAATAGTTATTTAGAGGATAAAAAGGAAAAACAATTATATATACCAAAATAAAAAATTCTCTTTATATAATATTATAAATATATTTTAAAAGACCAGTTAAAGAAGTTAAAGGTAGTTGCGACTAAATAAAAAAATTCATTATGTAAAAATATAAACTCTACCGTTACAACATTTAATACTGTGCTTTTAAATTAATAAACAATTAATACTCAAATTAATATGCATGATATCTCTAAATTTAATGAAGTTTGTACGTATCTTTGACTCACCAATTTTCGTATTACATAACATTATCTTTATTGTAAAATTTAATTTAGTTTATTAATTTAATACGTCAGATTATTTTTTAGATTTCTTTATAATTTTTATTCTACTATTTTATTTGATTATAGACGTTGTTTAGATACAATTTTTTTATAACTATGATAAAAAAAATAATTGTGTATCATGTTAATACAGAGAAATGTCGTTGGCATTTCAAAATAATTAAACTACAAAATTCCGACATGTAAAATATATGTTTTTTATTATTAAATAATACTCTTAATAATTTGTTTTAAATATAAATCACCTCACGAATTATATTTATTGTATATGAAGAAAATTCATTTTTGAAATGGCTGTTGTATACCAGTATATTCATTTTACTCTTTATAAATATATTTCATATTTTATTTTATCTTTTAGATTTTGTAAATTTTTTAAATTAATTTTGTAATCATTGTTTTAATATAAACAATTATTCACCAATTTTATTCGTTATTCATATAAATCATTTTATTATTTTATCATTTATGTTTGTAAATATTTTTTAAAACTTAATTGACTATTTCAGATATAAAAACTATATGATAATTTTTTATTCTTTTATTATGATAAATATATAAATATATGTGCATGTGTTTTCATATATAACCAATAAAATTAATATATGTATCAAAAAATGTTTAAGTAACATTTAGTATTATTATTATTATTACTCCTAATATGTAAACAATATGAAATTATTAGAGGGAAAATATATTTGTTTTAGTTTGATGGAATTTGAGAAAGAGGTAAATGAAATGCAATTGATGAAGAAGAATGAACATATTATTACTTCAACTTCTCTTATTACTTATAAATTCGAAGCAAAGGCATGGAATTGTTACATCTTTATTTCAGGTTTTTCATTTCCAAGGCAATCACAAAGGCAGCAAGAACTAACGCATAGCTTTGTGCAACGATGGTTACAGTGCAGATTATAACAACGATCATGTATACCATGACACGGGTAGTTACAAGCATCCACGAAACCTACAAAATTTGTTCATCTTTGTCAATTCATTAGTCAAACAAATGATTTTTTTAAGCATTTCACAAAAATAATTGATAATACATCATTTATAATTTAAAGTCTAAAAATAAAAAAATTATCATTTATATTTTTTTATAAGTTGAATATATTTGTGATATCTTAACTGAAAATTGAAATTAGTCCATTTTTAAAATTTTAACAGTTTTTTAACTCTAAAATTGTGTGAATTTAATGGTTTTAATCAAATTTTATTAAGATTATTTGACATTTTTAACTCATTTCATAATAACATTTTAGTTGTTTATCCTATTTGATATTTTTTTTCAATATTAATTGAAAAAAATGTTTGAAATCTCAAATAAACTTAACAAAAATTGGTTAAAAAATCTAAATTCATGTAATTCTAAACATGAGGGATTGAATTAGTTCAAAATTTTGAAGACTAATTACCATTTTTACTGAAAATTAAAGAACTAAAAACATATTTAATTTTTTTTTATAAATTTATATTTGAACTTAAATTCACCTATAAATAATATAAATAACTGTATTAAATAACAGAGTGGAGCGTACCTGTTGCAAATATTATCAGAAATAAAAACATCATGCAAGGAAACAACACTGAAGTTTTTGCCATTGGTGTCTATGTCTTTAAAGGGATTTTTAGAATAATTTTAAGTTACAGAGTTGTGTACATGAGGATTATTTATAACGATAATAGTAATAAAATAATAATGATATTAATAGTTAAAATGATGGTAATAATAATATTAATAAAGTGTATTAAATTATAAGAGACAAAGATATACGTTAAAGTAGGAGTTGGAGCTTTAAGATTAATTAGATAATTTTCAATGTAATTATTACCTCCTTTATTTTGAATACTTTGGATTAGTAGAATTATTTTTATTAACTAATATTAAGCAATATATATATATATATATATATATATATATATATATTACAATATCTTTTCTTTATTTACATAATACATTTTCTTCCTTAATAATACAAAAGAAACTATAATAGGTAACTTTCATTATCTACACCATTCTATGACTAACTCACCGTTAATCATTCACCTGCACTATCCCATGTTCTCGACAAATGTTAATTTTTTTTATGAATTTATAGTATAGTTGATATTGTTAATTGTTTTTATGTTACAATGACTAAATCAATAATTCTAAACTATTTTTTACTTGTACATGTCATTTTATCTTTACACACTATTTTTACTTGTACATGTCATATTTTATCTTTATACACTATAAAAATTATTTTTGGCAAAGGATTTTTTTTATTACCAACTATTTTAACCTTTGGTAAATATATTTTTCATTTGGGAAAACTATAGGAAAAAGAATCGTTAGCAAATAACTTTTGGTGGTTTTGTGTGTAATTGCTGCTACTTGCAGAGGAATTTTTAAAACCGTCATTAATTACAGGGTTTTTTGAAAATCATTGTTATTTTCGGAGGTTTTGTGAAAATTGTCGTACTTGCTGTTGTTTTGTAATATTGCAAAAGTTAAACGTTAGAATTGGAACCTTTTACAATGTTAATATTCTTTTATTAATTGAAAATACTAATATTTTTATTAATTAGCAACAGTTAAATTTTTAAGTGCTGCAACAGTCAAATTATTTATTACTTTTATGGTCTTTTGTTGATTTTATTCTTTCCTAGTTCTATAAATAGTGAGTTATTTCTCCATTCCAAAACATTTCCCAAAATAGTCTTTTCTCGTTCTCCTATCTTCTTTTCCTCGTCTAAAATTATTCTAGGTTTATTTTATACTCTTTTTAGATATCTTTGTTAGTTCTGAGATCCTTAAAGATATTCTGGAAAGTTCTTGTTGTATCCTGGGAAACTTGCGTTATACACCGTGGATAAGTCTTTAAGAACAGTAAATCTACACGTCTCAAGAAATTTTGTTCGTGTTTCTGTCAGTTTTTATCCAACACTTGCAAATGTTTCCCAAAACTGCAAGTAATTACTTGATTTATATAAAATATTATTACATAAAAATAAAATAAACTGTAAACTTTAGAAATACAATTAATTGTTCAATTTAATAAATAACACGTTCAATCCTAAAAATTAAAATAAGTATTTTCTGAATAAATATTATTAATTTTGTTCGTTTTCATTGTTTGGTTCATTTCCTTAATCATATACCTATAATATAAAATAATAATTAGTTGTTAATATATATTAATGTATGCATTAGCTTTGTTTAGACAAAGTGATCAATAAATGTTTCACACTTAGTAAAGTAACTTTATTAAGAAGAAAAAAAATTATAAAGTATTTATGTCAGTCAATATAAAAATAATATATTGTATGGAAGATTATTTTTCAGCCTTTTTAGAAACTCCAAATAATTTTCGGTAGTTTATAACTAAAGCCGCAAATTTTTTTTTTTTAAGAAAAACATTCCGGTGGTTAATAATAAAAGTACCCCTAAAATATATATATATATATATATATATATATATATATATATATATATATTTAAATAATTTTCCGACGGTTTTTAATGGTACAGCTGGTAATCCCTTAATATCTATCCAAATCTCTCCCAGCGCCTTCGTTTATTCTCCATCTAATCTAATTCCTTAAATATCTAAATCCTAATTCTCTCTTTGTCTTCTTCAAATTTTCACCCAAACTCCTTCAGTGCATCACAATCTTCCCTGTTTCGTGTTCGTTGAGCGTCTTCGTTTTCATGGAGCGTGGCTTCGTGTTTGTCTTCCCTGCTTGGGCTGAACGTCGAAGTCGAGGCGTCGAGACATCGAGACATTTGATGGCTGAGCGAGGCTATTTTCTTCTCCTTTGTGTTGGTCTAATCAAGTTCAAGGTTGAGACACGTGAGAAGGTAGTTGCTACAATTTTTGTTTAAAATGTTGTCTCAATTTGTTATCTCTGTAGAAGCTTTTCCTGTTAGATTTTGTTAAATGATACAAGTGCAATTGATTTCCATATTTTGTCAATGAATTTTTTCACCTCACTTCTGAAGCTTTTAAGCAACTAGCTGTCTGTGGTTAAAAAACGTACTGTTTTTTTATTTGCTGATTTTCAGTGCTCTTTTTATATATGTAGCACAACTCTTTTGCTGGTCTTTTTTGTCCTGTTAGCTCCATTAACTTGAGTTTTTTCCACTTTCATATAATAGAGGAAAGTTTTTGGTTGAAATTTTTCTAATAAGAGTATCAAGAAATCCAATGTCTGATTGTAATTTTTAATTCAAAGTGGAAATTGGGGGGAGGGAGTCATTGAAGATTTGTTTAATGTAATAAACAAACTAGTATAGGCTGGGAAGAAAAAGCTTTAACGTACTGTTATCATGTGTTATGGTTTATTTTAGGACTAATTGATATCTGAATAATATTTCTTTTTAATCTTGATATATATTTCTTTAAATTACTCCGATTTGGAAAAATAACTTTCTACACTTCTTAGCTCTGGGTAGGACCTGGAAGCAAAGCAACACAAGAGAAGGAGTTTTTTTACAGTCATCTTGCTCCATTTTACATAATTGAACAGGTTCTTTTTTTGATCCCCTTTACTTCAGTACAATATGCAACAACTCCTCCAGGTGAATTGTTTGCTAATTTTTTTTTTTTTTTATTATTATTATATATATATATATATATATATATATATATATATATATATATATATATATATATATATATATATATATATATATATATATATTCATTGAGTGTTACTCCCTTCACCATCCTACACTCCCTACACATTTCCAATTTTTTTAATTCCAAAAATACTCTTATTTACTTTAATCCTTTACTTTTATAACTTTTTCTTAAAATTCTAATTTTTATTCTCTTATTCACTCAGTCGCACACCGCACACCGCACACCGCACCCCTACCCCCACACTCTTACTTTCTCTCTTCCTCTCTTATTCTCCTCTTTCTCTTTCCCCAATTTACTATTTCCGTCAAGGTTCTCTTCTCCTTTGCTTGGTTCATGTTGGTGCTTGGTTGGTGGTGGGTTCGTGTTGTTGCTTGATTCATGATAGGTTCATGGTGTTGTGAAGTTTGGTGATTCCTTTGTTGTTGTCTCTGATCCAAGTTAATGATTCTATATGTGCCTATGTTCTATGTTAAACGAAGAAGAACAAAAATGCCAAAGGCTACAACGGATTTGGGACATCCGTTGAGCCTTCAACGGAACTCGATATTCGTGGATGGATCTCAAGATCCGTTGAAGGTTCAACGGATGTCACATATCCATTGAAACATTTCAATGTTTTGGGTGTTTTCCTCCGTTGAAGGTCTAATGGATCTCCCATATTCGTTGAGGCCTTAGTGTTTTGTTTTCTTTTTTTAGGTTATTAATTTAATTTTATTTAGCTTGTTAATTTTTGTACATTTATTTTAATTTAATATTTTCTATAGTATTATTTATTTATAAATCAAGTGTTTGTAAAAATATAAAAAGAAAGCATGGAAAGCTGAACGAATTCTTTTATTTATTTTATTTTTTTACTTTTAGTTTATTAATTTATTGATTTGTAAATTAATTTTTAGATACTTTTAAAGTTAAGTAATTATATTTTAATTATAATCATATTTTAAGTAAATTATGTATTTATAATTAAATTAATTTTGTTTTATTTAATGAATTAATTATTATTAATTTAATTAAAGTTAATTGATTTTGTTTTGAATTGTTTTATTTTTAAAGAAGAACACTTACATGAAAAAGGAAAAGAAGAGGAATTTGATTTCTTAGGAATGTGGGGGTGCATTCATATATTGGTGGGAACAACTAATGAAGTGGTTGGATGTTGGAGAAAGTTGAAATTTTTAACCACCACATTAAATATGGAAGGGCAAAAGAGGAATGGGGAAGTGCAGGAAGTACTGTGTGGTGATGAAGGGATTAACCCTCATATTTATTAAGAATGCAAGTGTGAGCCCAAGTCCCACATTGGATAGAGGGTGTTGCTCCCTCCACCACCACCTTTGCTCCCTCCACCTCCCCAACTTTCTATAAAAAAATTTAATTACAAAATTAACCTTTTTTACTTTTTAACCCTATTTATTTACTCTTTTGAAACCCTAAAATGCGCAGCCCACCCCCTTCTCACTTTCTCTTTTCTCTCTTTCCAAATTTTCATCCCCTCCATCTCAGATCCGTTTCCCTCCAACTCTCAGATTCATTCCCACCCTGTCAAACTCTCAGATCCGTTATTTATCTTCCATATTTGTTCGTTTGTTTCCTGTCTCCATCTTCGTTTGGGTTTCGTGGTGCGGCGGTACGGGTGTTTGCGGTGATCATTCGGGGATGCGGCGGTGAGACAGTGTGACTGTGTGTGCGGTGGTCAGTGGTGCTTCGCGACTTGAGTCTACGAGAGGTTAGTTTGTTCTTTGTTGTGTGCTTGATGATGCTGTTTTGGGTTTTCTCTCTGCTCTGTGATTTCTTTGTGTGCTCTTCTGATTTCTCTGTGTGTGCGTGTGTGCAGAGGAGGAGAAAGAAGATAACAGGCCACGAACGGATGTCACATATCCGTTTGAGCCTAAAACGGATGTTGATATCTGTCAACAGATATGCGACATCTGTTCAGGCTTGGATGTTTTTTTTTTAATTTTTTTAGTATGCTACATGGTATGCTCCTCTCAATCCTCTTTTGCCTTATGAATGAATGAGAACCTCACTGAGAGAGGTGCAGTATGTGATATATTTAATAGAGTATGAGGCGGGCATACATTCAAAAGGCAATCATACCTCTTGTCTTAGAATAATCAAATTGTTGATAATTGAGTATAACATTGCTGTCAAACCTTCTTAAGGCCTAGTTAATCAATCATATGACCTCAACAACTTATTGGTGCCTGACGCCTTTTTTTTTTATTAAGAACAGATAGATCAACTACTTAAACAGAAGTGTGCACGTTCTATTTAACATATTTCGAGAAAATCGCTTTTCATATTTTACCACTTTCGTGAGTGAGTGCATTAGTTTTAGCTGCTTAATATATGCTTGCAAATTGCAAAAAATTATAAGGATGTTTCTATTTCAGAGGGTATACCTTTTTTAATGAAACAAAAAGGATTCTTATCAAGAATAGATTAGCAATTAATGATGGCCTAGTGTAGCAAAGTATTGTCATTATCGTGGTCTGGCTTGTAAAGAGGAAATCATATCCAAAAGACAACAACATAATGGCTAGTTGTGGATCCTTAAGTACTTAAAAACCATTAAAATGCATCATTTCATATTTTCATATGAACTCGTTGGTGATGTTCCTCATATTTGCACAAATGCAGTTTCTTGTTCTCGGCTGGATTGTTGTATGTGGTTAACAAGATTTTTGGGTCTGTTGTCTCAACAAGCGACATCAGGACTAAAAAGCAAAGTGGAAGAGCTTAAGCATATGTATGCTTCCTGTAAAGGCATCTTTAGAAAATTTCCCCAGTAGTATTAGTTTTATAACCCTAATAACATCATAAATTATAAGAGTGTTTTAAGTTTGTTTGACATTTCTTTGTACAATTTCAATGATATATGATTTGAACGATCTGCGTCTAACAAAAAACCGATCAGTCATTTTTTTTCATAGGTGGGCTTGTTTAATTCATCAAATAATGCAACCATAATGAGGGATTTAAACTTTTGATGGATCCAACTTCATATATATATCGAATGGTTCTGGATTTTGTTCCCTAACAAGTGTGTCATTTCCACTATTATCTGATATTACCAAGAATGGAATGCCAAAATCAGTCAATGTTACTTAACTGTGGCAGGATCATGGAATTCTATCAACTCGAGCGAGAAAGAACTCTCCACCTCCTTTGAAGTGGCATAGCCTGGGTATTAACTTGGTGTGGTGTGCATTGCCAGAAATTCATGTTTAGAGGATTTTTGTCTAGAGGATTCATTTATGGATTTAATGGAAACTAAAACTTAAGGAAATTGAACTTCAAAAATTGAAACTTTCCCGAATCTCTCGTTTGGATATTAGTAAAATAAATTTTACAATGCAAAAACTTTCGCAAAAACGTTGGAGATAATTATAAAATTGTTAAACAATTAAAGAATACAAATAAATATAGGGTCCCGATATTTTAACACCAAAATTTTAACACGGTTTTGACAACGCCAGGTGTCACCAGCTGATTTGTCCAAATTTGTTTTTCTTTTATTCTGAAATTATGACGTCGAAATTGATGAATGTTTAAGAAATTTGGGATTCAAAATATAGCCTTGCCTTGTTTCATTAGAAATCATTGTTCTCTTTCTTCCTTGTCATCCACCATCTTCGTTGTACCTCTCCTTTTTCGTTTTCGGTGTATGTTTTCGTTGTGGCGGTCTCCGTTGTCGCTCTCGTCGTACGTTTTCGCTCCATCTCTTCGCTTTGGTGAAAGTCATTCTCTTTGTTTAGTGTATTTTGCGAGATGGCAAGTTCCGGTAACCATGGTCCTTCGACGAGCAAAGTAAATGCATTCTTCCTCCATTTTGTTCATTGCGTTTTCGGTTTCGATTTTGGGTTTTCCCTGTTATGTGAAATTTTTTGTGGTTATTGTTTTAGGACTTATATGTTTTGTTTATTTTGTTTGTCGTTGATGCAGTTGAGGGTTAGTCACTCATTTTATACAAAGTATATTTCTACTTTGAACGAGTGTTTGTCAGAGGAGCACCAGTCACTGATTGTAGAGACTCCTTTTCGGTGGTTTTTAGATTTTTGTGGTAAAGTTAAAGTAGGTAGGAATATTTTGAGTGAGTTATTGGTTAAATGGGTGGATTCCAGTAGTGGTTTTTTAATTGGAGATAAACTTGTGTCTATGAATGAGAAGGAATTTTGTTTAGGTTTGGGGTTGAGTTCAGATGGTCAAAATATTAACTTAAAGGAAGAAATGGGAAGAAGTACATGTGTGAAATACATAGGCAACGGAACAAAATATTTGAATTTGGTATACAAATGTTTGATGAGAAAACATAAAACAAAGATACCTCCTTCTCATTTTTGTAGCTTGTACATATTGGTAGGGATATGTGAGATATTATTTTCACACCATAGCGGAAGAGTGTTTCCCATAATGTTTGAAATTGTTGATAATTTAAGTGGTTTGGGAAATTATTGTTAGGGTAGTTTAGTGTATTGCTATTTGGTATGTAATTTGTGTAAAGCTTCTGATTCTTTAAAGAAAGGAAAAGGTACACGCAACGTTTATGTTGATGGTTGTGTTTACATGCTGCAGGTAATTTAGATTAATTGATTTAAAATGTCCCATTTTTTTTGGGTTGTGGATTGCTTTGTGTTTTTGACTAAATGATAAGATGAACATTTTTTTAGGTATGGTTTTGTGAGAATTTCAGTCCTCCCAAAGGTCGAATAGAGAAATTGCCACGAATATTGCATTGGATGAATATAAATTTGGGAGACAACTTCGTGAAAGGAGTTATGGAGACGGGTGTGGTATGTGGTTTATTGTTTGACTATTGTATGTTATGATGTATTCACTGAACTTTGATACTATGATATGTATTGTTCAATTTCAAGTTTATCATGATGTTGATGTTGGTGCTTTAATGAAGGATAACAAGGATGAGAAGGATGACCAACGAAAACCAAAAATGAAAGATGACCAACCAACACCAAAGAAGTTACAAAAAAGAAAACGTAGAGAAAGTTTTATGCGAGCTTTAGACGAGCAAGAAAATCTAATTGCAGAACTTAAAAGGAGGGTTGTTGTCTTGGAGGCAGAGTTGGCCGAAGAGAAAGCTAGAAGAAGAAATGAAGATGGCGGTGGATAGAGTGTGCGACGTGAAGAACCGTGCATGAACAGTGGATTATTTTCTACTGGAGGAATGTCCACCAATCCACCTTCAATGAAGACGTATGTGAGGATGGGGTCACGAATGCGTTACAAGAGCATAGTGCTTAGCACTCCTTACACTCGATTTCTTAGAATAAAAAATGAGTGATATTTGTATACATTTGTTAAGAGAAAGTAATACAAAATTGTACATAGATGAACAAATGTTTGTAATTTGGAATATATTTTGTTCAATGTTATAGAATATGCATGTTTGGTTGCGTTACATATTATTAATATTAATTGAATTTCCTTTGTTTTTGTGATGGTGAAATGAGGTTTTGTTTCAATTGTTAATGAATAAAGTGTCAACTTTGATTTAGTATTCATGTATTTGATGGAGGAATGAAACAATGCTTATGACATGATGCAGTTAGCAAAAGACTGGAAAGTCTGCAGCAAAGAACACAATTGTAATCGATTACAACTATTTCGTAAACGATTATACGAGCAAATAGTGTGATTTGTACAGAAACTTGTACAGCAGAAACTAGCTGTGCAAACATAGATGACCATAGTGTAATTTTTTTTATTTTTTGCAATAAATCGAATGGTTTTGGTGTGATTTTGTTGTTTAAGTGTGATTTTAGTTTGGGAGGTGATGTTTGGGGACCCTAAGATATTGTAAACGATTACCAGTGTGACTTTTCATGCACAACCTCCAAGACTCCACCTAGGATGCTCATCTCGTAATTATTGTTCCTTTTCATCATCCTGGGGTCCCAATACCTAACCTCCCACACTTTAAACACAGTTCAACAACAACATCCACTCAGAACCACTAGACTTAGGCTAAAAAAATATGAACTTTTTAAAATGGTCACCTAGGCCACCACAGTTGGGTTCTGCAGAACGAGTTTCTGTACAAAATCCAGATCCTATTCGTGTAATCATTTACCAAGATATTGTAAACGATTACCAGTGTGATTTTTCCTGCACAACCTCCAGGACTTCACCTAGGATGCTCATCTCGTAATCATTGTTCCTTTCCATCATCCTGGGGTCCCAATACATTACCTCCCACACTCTAAACACAGTTCAACAACAAAATCCACTCAGAACCACTAGACTTAGGCTAAAAAAATATTAACTTTTTAAAATGGTCACCTAGGCCACCACAATTGGGTCCTACAGAACGAGTTTTTGTAAAAAACTCAGATTTTGTTCGTGTAATCGTTTACCAAGATATTGTAAACGATTACAAGTGTGATTTTTCCTGCACAACCTCCAGGACTTCACCTAGTGATGGAAGCTTATCCATGCTTGAATGACCTGGCCTTGCAACAAAACAGATGCAGCGGATGAAAAACAGTATTGGTGCAGTGGATGAAATACAGCAGAGTGGATGCAGTAGCAATTGGGTGAGATTTTGGTGTATTTGAGTGGAATAAGTATGTGTGGGAACCTCACAGCTCAGAAGGCCTTCCTACAATGGAAGGAAGCTAGAGGAAAGGGAAGAGAAAGTAGAGAGAATTAGTGACTCAAGAGCAATAGGCTGGCAATGAATTTCAGCAGCAATTTACTAAGCTCAAAAGTGAATCAATACAAGGAAAAGGCCCTCTTATTTATAGGTGAAGAGGAGCCTAATTTCTAATTCTAATTCCCTCCTAAATTCAAATGGTTCAGATTTAATTTGATCAAGCAAGGTCCATGCCTCTTTCCAGCTCATCAAGCAAGGTGTGTGCTTCCTTCCACATCAGCCCATTTCACGTGGAAAATGTTGGTGCATGCCGTAAGCACCTCTTTTTGGCTCTTTTGCTTGATCTATTGATTTATCTTCTTGGATGGCTCAATCATAGTCTCCAAGATTTATTAATTCCTACAAAACAAAGTATAAATGCTTTAGTTAAGAGAAGAAGGATTTTTATAAGTAACCTTCCATAGAAGCAAAATAGTATGTGGTCCTTCTTCCTCTTGAATCCTCTTTGCCATGGCTCTAGTAAGAGGTCCAATGTGCATCTTAGATGGTCTTCCATCAGACCCTCCCTCTTGAAAAAGATCTGTCCTCAGATCTGCTTCATCCTGTTGATCATCTCCTGTGAAAGGAATTAAATCGCAGATGTTAAAAGTAGGACTGACACCATAACTTTCAGGAAGGTCTAATATGTATGCATTATCATTTATCCTTTTGACCACCTTGAATGGACCATCTCCTCTTGGACTAAGTTTGGATTTCCTTTGAGAGGGAAATCTTTCCTTTCTCAAATGAAGCCAAACTAGGTCTCCTTTTTCAAAAACTATTTTCTTTCTCCCTTTGTTGTTGTGTTCTGCATATTTTTGAGTTTGTTTTTCAATTTGGATTTTAACTTTCTCATGTAACTTCTTGATAAACTCCGCTTTAGAAGCACCTTCTTTATGAAGAAAAGAAGATGATTCTGGAAGAGGTAGTAAATCAAGAGGTGTGATAGGATTAAAACCATAAACAACCTCAAAAGGAGAAAGATTAGTAGTCTTGTGGACTACTCTATTATAAGCAAATTCAATATGAGGTAGATGTTCATCCCAAGATTTGTTATTTCCTCTTAATATTACCCTTAATAATGTAGATAAAGATCTATTTACTACTTCAGTTTGCCCATCAGTTTGTGGGTGACATGTAGTAGAAAATAGAAGTTTAGTTCCAAGCTTTTCCCATAAAGTTTTCCAAAAATGGCTTAGAAACTTCACATCTCTATCAGACACTATAGTTTTGGGTAAGCCATGCAATCTCACTATCTCTTTAAAGAAGAGTCTAGAGATATAGCTAGCATCATCTACTTTGTGGCAGGGTATAAAATGAGCCATTTTACTAAAACGATCTACTACCACAAATATAGAATCATACCCCCTTTGAGTTCTTGGCAATCCTAAGACAAAGTCCATGCTTATGTCCTCCCAAGGGGTATTAGCTATAGGAAGAGGTGTATAGAGTCCATGAGGCATAATTTTGGACTTAGCTTGTAAACAAGCTATACATTTAGAACAATGCCTTTGAACATCTATTCTCATGTGTGGCCAATAAAATTTACTTTTCAAAATGTTTAGAGTTTTATCAACTCCATGATGGCCCATGAGTCCTCCTCCATGACTCTCTTTGATAAGAAGTTTTCTAATGGATCCTTGGGGTATACAAAGTTTTCCTTTATTAAAAAGATACCCCTCAGAAAGATAGAATCCATCAAAAGGCTTCTTAAGACATGATGAATAAGTGGATGCAAATGTTTCATCATTTTCATATAACTCTTTTATGTCATCAAATCCTAATATTTGAGATCCTAGGGTTACTAATAATGCATGTCTTCTAGATAAAGCATCCGCAACAACATTAGTACTCCCCTTTTTGTGTTTGATGACATAGGGAAATTGCTCAAGATATTCCACCCACTTTGCATGTCTTTTGTTTAGCTTTGCTTGCCCTTTAATGTACTTGAGAGATTCATGGTCAGTGTGTATGATGAATTCTTTAGTTACCAAGTAATGCTCCCAAGTTTTCAAAGCTCTAATGAGGGCATACAACTCTTTGTCATAGGTAGGATAGTTTAAGGTAGGCCCCCTAAGTTTTTCACTAAAATAAGCTACGGGATGTCCTCCTTGTATTAAAACAGCTCCTATTCCTACCCCAGATGCATCACATTCTAGTTCAAAGGCTTTGGAAAAATCAGGCAAAACTAGAATAGGTGCATGTGTTAACTTGTGTTTCAAAGTCTCAAAAGACAACTCTTGCTTATCACCCCAAATAAAAGGCATATCTTTCTTGACTAGCTCATTTAAAGGAGCAGCTATGGTGGAGAAGTCTTTCACAAATCTTCTATAAAAACTTGCTAACCCATGAAAACTTCTCACCTCTCCTACATTTTTAGGGGTTGGCCATTCTTGTATAGCCTTGATCTTCTCTGGATCAACATGTACACCTTCTTTTCCCACTTTGAATCCAAGGAAAATCACACTTTCTTGACAAAAAGTACATTTGTCAAAGTTGGCAAAGAGATGATGTTCTCTAAGAAGAAGCAAGACTTTTCTGACATGGTTAAGATGTTCTTGAAGGCCTTGACTATAGACTAGGATATCATCAAAGTAGACCACTACAAATCTGCCTATGCATTCCCTAAGCACATGATTCATTAATCTCATGAATGTACTTGGAGCATTGGTCAAGCCAAAGGGCATGACTAACCATTCATACAAACCAAACTTGGTCTTGAAAGCAGTTTTCCATTCATCTCCTTCATGAATTCTTATCTGATGGTATCCACTTTTAAGATCAATTTTGGTGAAGAGATTTGCTCCATGTAATTCATCCAACATGTCATCTAGCCTAGGAATGGGATGCCTATACTTGACAGTTATGTTGTTGATGGCCCTACAATCGGTACACATTCTCCAAGACCCATCCTTTTTAGGGACCAACAACACAGGCACAGCACAGGGACTTAAACTCTTTTGGATCCACCCTTTGTTCAACAAGTCATTAACTTGTTTCTCTATTTCTTTTGTTTCCATAGGGTTGGTTCTATAGGCTGGCCTATTGGGTAGGCTTGCCCCAGGTACCAAATCTATTTGATGTTCTATTCCCCTCAAAGGTGGTAATCCACTTGGTACCTCTTTGGGAAATATATCATCAAATTCCTTTAAAAGTTTTTGCAACCCCTTTGGTAGAGAACCAAGTTCATGAGTGATTGAAACAAATGCCTCTTTGCAATAAAGAAGGAAATGAGATTGTCCAATAAAAAGATTTTTGGAAATATTCAAGGTTTGAGGTTGGACAACTTCATGTGCTGAGGCATGGGTTACCAAATTCTTTCTTTCTTTCCTACTTTCTTGTTTCTTTTCTCCATCCAACTTCTTTTTAAGAATTATTTGGTCCTCTCTTACTTGTGAAGGTGTAAGAGGACACAAAATAATTTTCTTTCCCTTGTGTTGAATGGTAATTTTGTTGGTGACTCCATCATGTAAGGCTTGTTTATCATATTGCCAAGGTCTTCCAAGTAATATGTGCCCAGCTTCCATTGGTACTATATCACAAACAATTTGATCTTCATATTTGCCAATGGAAATAGGTACACTTACTTGTTCTTTAACTACTATTCCATCATCCTCTTTGATCCATTGAAGTTTGTAAGGTTTAGGATGAGGAATAATGGTTAAACCAAGCTTCTCTACCATTCTAGAACTACAACAGTTGCAACAAGAGCCACTATCCACTATCATTGAACATGTCTTTTCTAAAACTTTGCATCTTGTGTGGAATAGGTTCTCTCTTTGTGACTGTTCTAATTCTACATGTTTACTTTCCAGGAGTCTCCTTACCATAAGTAAGTCACCATCACAAGGTAAAGCTTCTTCTTCTTCAGAAGTGGGTGTCTCAGACTCACTATATGAAGAACCCTCACTTTCACTCTCATGCTCAAGGATGTAAGTTGACTTTCTATTGCGGCACTCAGATGCATAGTGCCCTTTTTCCCCACATCTAAAGCACTTAGTCTCCTTACTCTTATGATCTCTTGAAGGTTCTTTGACTTTTTCTTTTCCTCTCTCTCTCTCTTTGTCTTCATATCTTGACTTGGTTTGACTACCCTCCCTCTTATACTCTTTCTTATGGTAAGAACTATGAGGGTAATCTTTCTTGGTGGAGCTTTTCCTCTTTAGTTGTTGCTCAACCCTCACACAAAGTTGGACTAACTCATTGAGATCATTGTAGGGTATAAGTTCAACCCTATCTCTTATGTCATAGTTAAGTCCACTTTGAAACCTAGCTATTGTTATCCTAGGTTCTTCTCTTATCCCAGCCCTCAACATGAGTAATTCCATTTTTTGTCTATATTCCTCAACACTCATGTTCCTTTGTTGGAGTTTATGGAGTTTATCCATTATCTCCCTATCATAGTAGGCTGGTACATGCCTCCTCCTCAAGGCAGTTCTTAACTCATTCCAATATCTAATGGGAGGTAAGTGTCTTAGCCTATAATCTTTGATCAAAGCTGTCCACCAAATTAAGGCATAGCCTTGAAAGCTTAGAGAAGCCATGGTGACTCTCCTTTCATCATCTATTTGGTGGCACTCAAACAATTGCTCAACTTTCATTTCCCACTCTAGATATTCTTCCACATCATCCTTTCCATGAAAAGAAGGTAGATCAATTTTAGACTCTCTTGGGTAATGCTCTCTAACTCTATGTTGTCTTCTAGGAGGCATTTGGTAGTGGTCATCATTGTGATGACTACTATTTTGCTCAATTTCACTTGGAGAAGATGATGATTCTTCTCTTCTCCTATGGGAAGACCTCTCTTTCTTTTTATCTTGATTAATCAAAAGTTGACTAATCATATCTTTGAGCTCACTAATCTCTTTATCCCTTTGTTCAAATCTTTGCTCAAATTCTTCCCTTAAAGACATTTCACTATTGGGTTTCAAACTTCCTTGCACACTTGATTGACTCATTCTTGTCAAAGGAAAAGGTTTTCACAAAGTTTTCAAAATATTTGACAAGTAATGAGTGAAAAGATTTTCACAAGCTTTCTTTGTTTTTGGTGAAAAATTTCTAAAGAGATTCTAGAAGCAAAAGATGTTTCTAAGTAGCTCCCAGGAAGAAGAGGTGAGTCACAAATGGACAAGCTTAGAAACCAAGTTCTTCCTTAGCCAGAGTTTCCTTAGAATGTTCTTTTACTTTAGTTTCTAAGTAGAAATTCTTCAAATTCTTTTTAAATGTTATGAACCTACAAACCAAAGAAAGGTTTACTATATGCTATGCTATCCTAAATACCACGGAGACCTAAAAACAAAAGGATTACTCAAGACATTTAAGGAAAGCAATAAAGATGCAAGAATGTAAATGCTAGACGGCCCTAAGTGAAAGTGCAAGTGACACTTGGAGCCCCTTGACACACTTCCACACTAAGAAAACGAAATTGGACTATTACAATGTTCAATTGTGAACTTGGAATTGCTTCAAGAGCATTTTTCCAAGTCACTTGGCTCAAAAACAGCAAAGAAAAAAAATATACAATTTCTAACAGCAAATTCCGTGATATTTGATGTAAATAAACTTGAAATGAGGCCTAGAAGTAATGTGAGCTTTGTCTTCTTGCTGCTGCAGAAAGCTACTCAAAATGAAGGTGTGAGTTGCTCTTTTTCCAGGTTTGAAATGCTGCTGTAACAGAGTTTTTCAGCTGCTGGACAGTGGTGTTTGGGCTGCTGTTGAGTCTTCCTTCTTGCTCCACTTTCAATGCTCAAACCACTTCCTAGGAGACTACCAAAGTAGGAGAAGAATTCTGGTACTGGATGCCCCAAACAGCTTGCACATACTCTCCAAAACTCAGCAAAATCACACCAAACAGATTAAAAATCTGCACCAAATTTCTGCACACTGCACCAGTATAGGCTGCTGTATGGAACACTTTAGATGCCAAAAAAATAGACACAAACAATTGGACAACACACAAATGAAAGTAGGTACACAAGATGAACTTATCAAAGGCACTAGAATGGATGAAGAAAGCAAGAAAAACACAAGCACAGCTCAGAAATTATTCCAAATGCAAACTGTTTGATAATTTTCAAAAGTGTTTGATAAAATGCCCCAATGAATTTCAGATTTTGTTTTTGATTTTTCAGGGCCTGTAATCTGGATTGGTTGGTTCTAACAGCTTTTTAACACTTGATACTTCTTCTTTTGATCATGTATTTTCATTTTGAAACATTGAACCAGCTTTTTCACAATCCAGCAATGAATTTTACACTAAAATTACCAAAACAGTGGCTGGAAAACAGAAACTGCACTAGAAAAAATGAACTAAAATGGTGGTTTTGGAACCCAAAATGAGTAGCAATGTTTCAGCAGCTTGGATGAATGTTCAAACAACTTTTATTCATGATATTAAACATGTTTAAACTCTTAAACAGCTGAATTAATGCTTACTACTCAAATTCACTGGTCCACTTCCAATTTTAACTCAAAATTGATGGTTTAAGTATTCAATCTGCATATAACTTTAATTTTGACCAAATGAACAGTATTAGCAACTTTTAATCATCCATTTAGACTTGTTCAAACTGTCCAAACACACAGAAATAGCAGGATTCGAAAATCACCCTTGCTATGGCCAAATTATGCAGCAAAAACCATCAATGAACCAACCAAATTTAGCTTTTCATGGAATCAAAAAAACTGGACAGCAAAGGAAATGACTCTAAGAAGTGTAAAAACACAGATCTAAGCTAGATTTAATGTGCTTAGCATGACCAAACTCAGATTATACAATTCAAGGAAACTTAGCACGGTGAAAAGCTTGGATTAAAACAGTAACAGTGATTTGAAACCAGATTTCAAGCAACTCAACCACTCATTTTTCAATTCTGTGATTATTAGGAGTTGCTATCACTTCAAACACATGTAAAAACAGTAAACAAACTTGTACAAAGCTTGAAAATAAAGAAATCTGGACTGCATCAGCTGATATCAAATTAATCCAGAAATGATGTTTTATGCAGATTTTTCTACTGGAATCAATATTTGAAATGCTAATTGGCTCAAATGATCAAAGCTGGACATGTTGCCATTGCTTTATATGATCAACATAGAGCTAGCAATTGCTCAGGACACACTTAAAACGAAAATGAAAGCTAGAACAGAATCAAATACTTGATGACAGAGTTGAAAAACTGCACAACAGGACATGACCATGACATTACTGGAAAATGAAAAAAATAAAGGTAGAAATGACTCAAACAAATAAAATTCACCGTTTAAAATGAAAGATGGACATAAGGCACTGTAAGAACACAGAATTAAAGGCTGGAACAGAAATAGAAAACAGAAACAGAAAACAGAAACAGAGATGGAATTCAGCAGAATTAAATTGCAGAATGAGAAGAAATGCTTAGCTCCTTGGTGCGTGGAGAACCTAAGCTCTGATACCACTTGATGGAAGCTTATCCATGCTTGAATGACCTGGCCTTGCAACAAAACAGATGCAGCGGATGAAAAACAGTATTGGTGCAGTGGATGAAATACAGCAGAGTGGATGCAGTAGCAATTGGGTGAGATTTTGGTGTATTTGAGTGGAATAAGTATGTGTGGGAACCTCACAGCTCAGAAGGCCTTCCTACAATGGAAGGAAGCTAGAGGAAAGGGAAGAGAAAGTAGAGAGAATTAGTGACTCAAGAGCAATAGGCTGGCAATGAATTTCAGCAGCAATTTACTAAGCTCAAAAGTGAATCAATACAAGGAAAAGGCCCTCTTATTTATAGGTGAAGAGGAGCCTAATTTCTAATTCTAATTCCCTCCTAAATTCAAATGGTTCAGATTTAATTTGATCAAGCAAGGTCCATGCCTCTTTCCAGCTCATCAAGCAAGGTGTGTGCTTCCTTCCACATCAGCCCATTTCACGTGGAAAATGTTGGTGCATGCCGTAAGCACCTCTTTTTGGCTCTTTTGCTTGATCTATTGATTTATCTTCTTGGATGGCTCAATCATAGTCTCCAAGATTTATTAATTCCTACAAAACAAAGTATAAATGCTTTAGTTAAGAGAAGAAGGATTTTTATAAGTAACCTTCCATAGAAGCAAAATAGTATGTGGTCCTTCTTCCTCTTGAATCCTCTTTGCCATGGCTCTAGTAAGAGGTCCAATGTGCATCTTAGATGGTCTTCCATCACCTAGGATGCTCATCTCGTAATCATTGTTCTTTTACATCATCCTTGGGTCCCAATACATTACCTCCCACATTCTAAACACAGTTCAACAACAACATCCACTTATAACCACTGGACTTAGGCTAAAAAAATATTAACTTTTTAAAATGGTCACCTAGGCCACCATAGCTGGGTCCTGCAGAACGAGTTTTTGTACAAAATCCAGATTTTGTTCGTCTAATCGTTTACCAAGATATTGTAAACGATTACCAGTGTAATTTTTTCTGCACAACCTCCAGGACTTCACTTAAGTTGGTGAATCGTTTTAATTTAAATTAATTATTAATACAGCGCTTTCGTTTCTCAACAAACACACAGAACTTGAATAAAATGACATTGCACATATGATTTATTTCAAAAACAATCTGTACATATATATCTTTGTTTGTAACAATGGGTACATATAACAATCTAATTGGGAAAAATCCAACTTTTTAAATACATAACAAAATCCAACTTTCTCTAAATACATAACAAAATCCAACTTAAACTAAATAATCCTACAACAATCCATATTCAGCTAGCGCTTCAATTCTTCTAATGTTGTTGTCGTCTAGGATCCAATCCCTTACATTATTCTTCCTAATTACACGCAACTCCTCCTGAAACCAAAATTTTGTAGTTTATAAATTAACAAAATCATGAACTATTTCTAGCAATGACAACGATACTTACATTTGTATATTGAGGCATGTTCTTGTCGTTGTATTTGTCCTCTCCATCCTAAATTTTCATTGCTATTAACATTATAAGTCCACAGTCATGTCTGAAACAATACAACCACAACATATAGAAGTTATGACAACGAACATTAATGAAAAAATCAAATATTTAAATACAATGGTTATAACAACTAACAAGTTTGGTTAGGAGGGGATATTTGTTTGTACAATTGCCATAGGTCCAATACTCCCTTTGGGTCTATTATTCAAGATGCAAAAAAATCTTATAATATTTTCAGCCTGCCAAACAAGAAGTAAATTAACCAGTTCAAAAAGACAACATTAAATGACAATAATCAATTTATTCGCAAACATAAATTGTGCAATCGTACAACAAAATTGTCAATCCTTTTCCGATCTCTAACATCATTGCCCAATGAGTCAATCACAAATAATTGTAATGTGCTAAGTTTCACCAAATAGCACCACCAATGGTCATCATGGACAAATCGAATAAACAACTACAAACAAAGAAAACCAAATGTCAATACATGCACAAGCAAAAATTGTCAAAGATAATCATTACAAATTAAACCTAACTCACAAAGTCAACTGTGCCAAAGTCTCCAAGTCCAAAATGATCAGAACGCATATAGTTTTGGTAATTATGAAGGGTATATACATGTTGATTTTGTGGACGTTTCCTAAAATCACTAATAACATGGTTCTGTGGACAATTTCAAATTCATCAATCCACATTGCCTTACACATTATTTCTACCATCAAATATATGAAATCAAAAATATTATAATTTACCGCATATAATGAACTGAAATAAATCCTCTTAACATTACGCTCAACCTTTTCTCAAAGTGCATAAATATTGTAGTAGCAAATAACACCACCTAAACATTGAAAATTGTCCAAATCAATAACATAACTACCAACATTACACAATAACACATGCCACATAATAGCTACCATGTTATCAACATATTGGAATGGCGCTAAAGTGTGAACTGAAGTTGTGCTCAAGGTCTGCCCAATGATTTCACATACATCCCTGAAAAAATTCAAATATCATTCAATCACAAAGGATCACCTTTCACCAATGACAAATCAAATTCATAACAATTACCTATCATTTGTCTCTTACGCTAAATGCATAGTACAATTGGTCAACATCGACAGTACTAACTGGGTCACCAACAAAACTACGCAAAGGGGGGATCGCCAATGGTACCACCGCTTCATAATCATCATCATCATTGCCATCATCAATTTCAATACAAACACGAGGATGTTTCTTCATCTTAATGTCCTCAGATGCTGCAAGTTTGTCATCTTCATGTGGTGGTTCTTCATCCCCTACTTCTTCATTATAGGGACCTCCAACGTGATCATCATCTCCACCAGCATCTTTTTCATCACCTCCAACTGCAGGTGCTTCCTCTACAACACCAACACCTTCTTCATCATGACCAAATGCAACTTGTTCATTAAAGATTGAAGTTTAACGAATGTCAATTAACTCCTGCGTAATGACTCCAATCTTCGCATTCAATGTCATAATATCATGATTGTTTTTCTTCATTCTCTCCTCAACACCTGCTTCCCACGTGCCGTCATCAGAGCTTTCATCATCTCTTTCCTGAACCCAAGATCATTCAGTCATCAATCCTTCACCCATCGCTCCTCCGTCATCCATGTGGAATGCAACACGGATTTCGGCCACTTCACAATCTTCCTTACTTACATATCAATCCAAATTTAACTATATCATACACAAAGAACCAAATTAGTCAAATAAGAACATCATTATTTAAAACAAAATTATAACAAATGTTCAAAGACTTACATCTCAGTCTTAAACATATTTTCAAGGCTTCGTTAGGCTTCATTTTTAGGGATTGAACACCACAAAGGTGAGAGCACTGCATTGAGAGAGATGAAGGAATGACACAAAAGAGAGAAGCCAAGAGGTGAAAGAAGAATATGAAACCGTGAAAACGAAAATTCAGAATTTTCCCTTCCAATTATACCCTCGCCTTATCAAATACCTATTATTTCTTTTTTTTACAAATCACCCAATGGACAATCGCCACGTGGCGTTGTCAAAACTGTGTCAAAATTTTGGTGTTGAAGAAGCGTTTTCAATAAATATATATTATACATTCATGTAGGAGATTGGAGTAGGTAAAAATTTAAAAATATTAACCCTAAAAGTAAAAGTTTACTCAAGGATAAATCAGGAATAAAAAGGTAGAGGGAGGGGTAAAAGAGGGATGGGAAAGTGGAGGGAGCAAGGGGTGGTGGTGGAGGGAAACACACCCTTAGATAGAAATGAGAAATAAAACATTATATAAAAGTGAAAGACCCATTAACACTTGTCTTAAAATTTTGGGTTGAGAATGATGTCAATCTTTTATATGATTAAGTTCATATCTTATTTGGTGTTTATATCTCATTGGTAAACCTCCTATTCCACAGATCCAACAAATAATCAATATAATTACATTATTATTAATTTAAAATTTAATTATAATAATTATAACTAAATATATTTAAATGTACACATAGTTGGCATCAGTTATAATAATTAAATATAAAAGTTTAATACAATATTATGAGTTGATTAAAATTATTAACTTCTGCAACATTTACGTTCATTTTAATTTATTTTTAATGATCTAAAAATTCTATTTTTAATAATAAAATTTTAAGTCTTCAAAATATTGATTAATCTGTATAGATAATTATATTGTAAATAATAAAACAATTATTTATATAATTATTTTACTTAATTTTAAAAAAAATAATTAATATTAAATAAATAAATAATTTCAGTATTATAATTAAATTTTAGATTAATTATGAAACAGTTTACCACTGTTTCTCTACATAATCGTAACATATACCAATATATGTTACGGTTTTATCTTATCCGCGGTTATACTTTAACAATGTTTTCAGAAATACAACTATGGTAGTAGATGTTAAGTTTTTTTTATAACAGTAGTTTATTTACATAGTTAATTTATATATTTATATTTCAAATAAATAATTATTAAATATATAATAATAAAATGGGAAAAGTGAGAATTGATAAAATATATATTAATAATTTTTTTAATACATTTATTATATCAAATTCATCTCAATACATAATTTAAAATAAAATAAAATAAATACTTAATTAAATATATTACTATTTAAATTACTAATAGCTTCATTTTATATTATTAAATATAGGATAAGACGCTATTATACGCTCACGGAATCAACAACGTTCGCGAGTAGTAGAACTAAACAATTTCAGACACCAAGGAAATACATAGGAATTATTGTTCAAAAATATTAAACACAAAAAAAAATGATAAAATCTCAAATAAGGATATGCAAATATATTGTTAATGAAAAACAAAAGAAGCTATTATTTTATAATTTCTTATTACAGAAAAAAATTCCACAACAAAAGCATGGAATCATTTCATGTGAAGAATCATGAAACCTAAACTTCATTATATTATTATCATGGATTGTTGGTCAACACATTTTGACTAGGTTTTGGCATACAATCACAAAGGCAGCAATTACTTTCGCATTTCTTTTTGCAAAGGCAGCAAGGGAACAAGCAGTGTAAATTTCCACAGTCATTTGCAGTCTTGCACTTAAAGTCGCATGCATCAGTAAATTCTGCAAAATTTGTCCATCCTTATTAGAACCCTAATGATTTGTTAAAGAAAATAATGAATAAAGAAAATTAAACAAAGAGGAATACCTGTTGTTACTGTCATCAGAAATAAAACTATCAAACAAGAAAACAATACTGAAGCTTTTTCCATTTCCCTGTCTCTATGTCTTGAAGTGATTTCTAGAATCAAGTTTTTCCTGACAAAATGGTGTCTGTTTACCAAGATTATTTATAATGCCCTGATAATAACAAAATAATAAAGTAGATTAATTTTCTCATGTGCAGTATATGAAGATCATTTATGAAAATAATTAATTGCATCAGTTTTATATTAAATGCAACAACTCAGTAGAAAATTTGGATCACCATGATATTATGGTGGAGTATTTATTATGACGAAAAAGTAATTAAAATTTTTATCCGATCAAATTAAAAGTTAAAATAAAAAATATTAAAAGACTATTAACTGTAAAATAAACTATTAACTCTTATAAATTAAGATTTAATTATTAATTAATAATATAATATTTAAATGTAATAGTTATTTTAAGTTATCTAAATATAAATATTATTAATACATTAAAATTTAAAAGTTTTTATATGATTAAAAATGTTGACAGGGATAAATATAAAAGTTTTTAAGTTATCTAAATATAAATATAAATATTACTAATAATATAAAAGTTTTTATATGGTAGTGTAAGTGTACGTAGCCTCACTTCACTAGTGCAGCGAAGGGCTTTTACCGCGGTTCATTTTCACTATACGTCGCGGTTCTTGAACCGCGGCATATTCAGCCGCGGTAGTAAGTCAGACACTTTATACCGCGGTTCGAACCGCGGTATATAGGCTGCGGAATATGCCGCGGTTGTCTAGGGAACCGCTGCCTAAACCCTAAAAAAATTTAAAAAAAAAATTAAAAAATGCACTATATGCCGCGGTTCAACCGCGGCATATAGGCCGACGAATATGCCGCGGTTAGTGTCATAACCGCGGCCATATGTCTCGTTTGTGAAAAAAACGAAGCACTATATGCCGCGGTTGTGGTTAGAACCGCGGCATATTCCCCTGCAGTTTTTTAAAATTGCAGGTCTGTTTTTGTGATATCCATTACCACAAAAACAGACCTGCATATAAAAACATTTACAGAAATTCAATTTCAACATAACAAACACATGTTCAAATGTATTTCAACATCAAATAAAGTAGAGAGTCTAAGAAAATTCTATCTAATCAAATGCATTGTTTAAATCTAAATCTAAGAGCTATTGTATAATCTAACTATATACTTCGCAGCAGCGTTCCTAATGAATAGTAGTGACTTCTCAGGAACTGGTGTAGTAGTCTTGAATCTCTGCAAAAGACAATTCATTTTAATTAGTGTATATGAATTCAACATTTGTTAAAAAATCAAAATTTGTTAAAGTTAAATATTACCGTTTCCCAGCTTCTTGTGATGTGAGAACGAACAATATGGGTCATCCAATACATTACATAGTATCCACACTCATATGACCCATTTTGTCTGTTACACTACAATATATCATCACAGTTGATAATAGTTAGTGAATAACATTTGTTATAAAACAATTATAACAAAGTCAGACTTTAGCATATGTCAAACCTTGAGAGAAATCCAAGCAATCTTTCTACTCTTAGCAATTGATCTCCCGTCCATCATCATACTTGCTGGAATAGAACTGTATATAAAAAAATGTTTTAGCATTCAGTTATATAACAAAGAAAGTCCAAACATTGAGGTTCTTACCAATCAATTGCTTGTCTGAGTTGTGTGGGAGGAGGCCTGTGCAATGAGCAGAACCACAAAGCATAGTTGTCTTGCACAGACATAACAAGAAGTTGCCAATGGCGCCTGAAATTCATAATAACGTAACTATTAAATATTAAAATCACATATGGAACATTATTATGTTAACAAAGTTCACTTACCCGGATCATCAGTTCTCCCCTCATTACGTTGCGCAAATTGTATAAATTCCTCTACACCTCTCTCGTACTCAGCACTAATACGTGGTAAATTAATCCAATTTCGATCCATATTCCTAAATATTACATAAATAATATTTTAAGGTTTATAAATAATACAAGAACTACAACACACATTACCACAACTATAGCAAAAACCATACCATACATTACCAAAACTATAACAATTTCATGCAATATCAAAATTAAAGCAAAAATTATACCATACATTACCAAAACTATAGAAACTACATACATTACCAAAACTATAGCATTATTGAAAAACTAATGAAGAAATCACGTTAAGAATGCAAAAGGACATAAATACCCGGAAGAGGAACGGCGGCGGAGAGGGTGAAAAACGCAACGAAATCACGTTTTTGATCGGCTAAAACTCGTTTTTATCGTCAAAAATCAATAATGACCGAACAATTCTGAGTTTAAACGGTGAAAAACGCAATATCTGAGATGATTGGTGGTTGGGAGAAGAAGGAAACGCGAAGAACAGAGGCTTTCGGGAAGAAGACGATCACTGTTCAAAGTTTTAATTTTTAACTCTGAACGGGGGAATCTACCGCGGTTCACTACTTAACCGCGGTATAATATAGGTATATGCCGCGGTTTCACGCCCAACCGCGGCATATACTAATTAAATAAATAATCCTAAATGGCATTTTTGAAATTATTTCAAACTATATGCCGCGGTTCAGCGGGCAACCGCGGCATAAACCTCGAAATATTTCAAATAAACATTAAATTAATTTCATATAGGAGAATATGCCGCGGTTCTCTGGGGAACCGTGGCATATACCCCTGAAACGTGTTCAACACAACTGTCTCCCCAACTGCCTTTCACAGAATTTGAAAAGTTACAGGGGGTATATGCCGCGGTTCCCCAGAGAACCGCGGCATATACCCCCTGTAACTTCTGAAATTCTCTGACTGGCAGAGAAGTTGAGACGTTACAGGGGTATATGCCGCGGTTCTCTGGGGAACCGCGGCATATACCCCCTGTAACTTCTGAAATTCTCTGACCCAGTCAGCACCTGCAATAAATTGGCTGGGTATATGCCGCGGTTGTGCAGAGAACCGCGGCATATACTCTGTTATTTAATTTTTTATTCATACGTGGCGTCAAAGGCAATGGTTGACTGGGGTATATGCCGCGGTTCCCAGTAGAACCGCGGCATATATGTTCGTTTTATTTACAAAACTGCCACCGCGCACCATTATGCTGCGGTTTTCGTTGAACCGTGGCATAATGTGCGCTGTAAAAACCTGATTTTTTACTAGTGCTTTTAGGAGTTAATTCTGGTTTAGTTAAAGATTTATATTACATATATCTTGTAAGTTTATAATCTTGACATTCTTATATATTTATGTTATATATATATATATATATATATATATATAAAAAACTGAGGTTTTGATTCTTGTTTATATTAGTTTTGTAGTGATTAAAAGTTTTTAAGTTATCTAAATATAAATATTACTAATAATATAAAAGTTTTTATATGGTAGTGTAAGTGTACGTAGCCTCACTTTTAGGAGTTAATTCTGGTTTAGTTAATTCTGGTTTAGTTAAAGATTTATATTACATATATTTTGTAAGTTTATAATCTTGACATTCTTATATATTTATGTTATATATATATATATATATGGGGTTTGCTAACGCGTGTACGCCTGTTTTTCAGTTGGTACATTTTAGCAATGTGTACCGGATTTTAGTAGACAAAAATACCCTTATATATCATGGATTCTAAGTTTTAAGGTTAAGGGTATTTTAATAATTTTCATTCTCAAAACTTAAAAAAAAAAAAAAAACCCAAACCCTTACTCACCTCTCTCATTCCTCTCAATCCTTTCTCTTTCATCTCTCTCACTCCAACCTTTTCTCTGTCATACCTACTGTAGCCCCAATTGAAAAAATCAGAAACACTTGCCTTTAAACAATTTGTCTTTGTAAAGAGTTGAGTCATTGACATATTCACCTTCAGGCAAAGGTTCATTCAAGATCTCTTCAATTTCACCATCTTCACTAATTTCTCTAATTTCATCATCTGCATATGTTGAATCATCATCTCTAAAAAAACCCTCCAGGCCAATTACCAATTCTTTCAAATGTCATTATGCTTGTGAAAATTAGATAAAATTATATACGACAAAAATTATAAAATGAAAACTCATTATAAAGTCAATTTTTGTAAGAAATTGTTTAACAACGAGTGTTTCTGGTTTTTTCCAGGCCAATTACCAATTCCTCTGATGTCATTATGCTTTTGAAAATTAGATAAAATTATATAAGACAAAAATTATAAAATAAAAACTCATTATAAAATCATTTTTTGTAAGAAATTGTTTAACAACAAGTATTTCTGATGTTTTCCAGGTCAATTACCAATTCCTTTATGCTTCTGAAAATTGGATAAAATTAGATGAGACAAAAATTATAAGATCAAAACTCATTATAAAATCATTTTTTTGTAAGATTGTTTAAGGGCAAGTGTTTTTTTCAATTGGGGCTATAGTAGGGTGTTTCTGATTTTTTTCAATTGGGACTACAGTAGGGATGACAGAGAAAATATTGAAGTGAGAAAGATGAAAGAGAAAGGGTTGAGAGGAATGAGAGAGGTGAATAGGGTTTGGGGGGTTTCTTTTTTGTTTTTTTTTTAGTTTTGAGAATGAAAATTATTAAAATACCCTTAATCTTAAAACTTAGAATCCATGGTATATAAGGATATTTTTGTCTACTAAAACCCGGTACACATTGCTAAAATGTACCAACTGAAAAACAGGCGTACGCGCGTTAGCAAACCTCTATATATATATATATATATATAAAACTGAGGTTTTAATTCTTGTTTATATTAGTTTTGTAGTGATTTTTATATGTGATGATTGTAGTTTTACATAAGTAGTAGATAACTCAAGTGAAGATGCACAACCATGAAGAATGAAAGTTGGACAAGTTTAAGGAATAGGCTTAATTGCTTTCTTTGTTCCCGGTTTAGGTGTAGTGTGTCAAGTTCGTCCACTCTTTTAAAAAAGTTTCAATTATGTCCAAACTTAATTTAAAAGTGTTAATTTCGTCCAAACATAGTAAAATTTGCGTCAATTAAATCTCTTCCATTAAATAGACAAAAATGGCGTTAACTTTTTCTTTCTCTCTCCTTTGTTTTTTTGTACAATACAGCCTTTTGTCAGTGTTTGCAGTATCCATTGTCCTTTGTGCGACTTATAATCATTTTTAATGGTGGATGTTTTATTTTATGATTTAAATGTTATTGCTGGCAGAAAGTTGCTTTTTATTATCTAATAAAAAGAATTATAATGCAGGATAAGCACCTATTCTTAAAAGAATGTGAAAATTTGTAATAATTATTTTAAAAAATATTTTGAAGGTAGTTCATTTAATCAACATTGTAAAATTTGTTTTCATAATTGTTTAAAATTAAACTCAGGATATAATTTAATTTACACTGACTTTAAAAGATCTTTTGAATAAACTATAATTTTTCATCTTAAATTAATTTATATCAATTTTAAAAATACTAAGCTTAGAAATTTATGCATAAAGTAATTTAATTTTAAAAATATTTGTACCCGTTTTTAGGTAGAATTTTGCAAAATATTTGTAATTTTATGTAGAATTTTATGTAGTTTTCATGTTTATTAATTTTGTAATTAGTGCAAATGTTGTAATTCTTTTTCTCTTTGTCATATTTTTAGAAAGAATTCGTGTTAGTAGAAAAAAAAATTTAGAAAGAATTCGTGAAGGAACTAGTTTAAATGGAATTTTTTTTTTGCTGGTTTGAAGCTAGCATAGGATCTTGTCTAACCAAAATATATGTTTTTTTTTAACACCCAGTTTCAAAAAGAATATTAAATTAATAAAAATATTATAATAAAGTTAAATACAAATAGAATTTGTAAAACCTCAATAGTATTTAAATAAATTTAATAAATAAAAATAAAACATAGACGAAAAGAGAAAAAACGATAGCTTATGACATATCTGTTATCAGATTTAATAATAAAGTATATAAAACTATAATTTATTATAAAAATAATTATTAATATAATTGATTGTTGTACCAACCAAAGGATAAGTAAAACCACATATGAGTATTGTGAACATAATCCAAAGAAAAAAGGACTTTAATAGCACTGACAAAGAGTGACGCGTTGCACAGAGAGCAGAGAAGAGAGAAAAAAAAATTAACGTTCGTTTCTGTGGATTTAACGAAAGAGACTTGATTGAAGCAAATTTTACTACGTTTGGACAAAATTGACACTTTTAAACCACGTTTGGACGAAATTGAAACCTTTTTTAAAAGAGTGAACGAACTTGACACACTACATCCAAACCAGGGACAAAGAAAGCAATTAAACCTAAGGAATAATAGGCAAAAGTCTTAGAGTTTAATTTCTTCATTTATTTCATCACTTTATCAATAATTCTTTTATGTAAGACATTGCTTATTTTTATTTATTTATTTTAATAAAGTGATGACATTTTTTTAAAGTACCTATTTGAAGTAGGGTTGTCCATGCAGTTATAAATGTAGACACGTGAAAATTTGGAGTATTACAGTTACTATTATTATATATTGTTCTTACAAGGTCAGATATATCTTGTAAAGACTCCAACTAGCACTCCAAGCTTCCAACTCCAGAAGTAATCGTCCTTTCCTAGCCGAGTAGGGATTGTGTTTGTAGAAAATACTCTAAAAGTCAACCAATTGCATCCACAAGTAATAAACATGGTCATTAATGAACATAATTAATATATCTAGTAGAATGTGTTATTTACACTATTGTTCATGGGCCTTTAGCTGAATGAGCTTGGGCCATGTGACCCAGTTACCTATTAATCTTGAGTTAACTCTTTCCTCCTTAGCTTAATTGTGAATTATTATAACTAGTAGTTTTGTTGGCATAATCTCGACTTGGTCGAACATGTGTCAGTTTGGTATATGTCGACTTAGTAGGTTGATATTTATTTGGACGTGTAGAATACACTAGCTCCCATGAGTTGCCTTTGGGTTGCCTCTGAATTTGCTCTAGTAGCCTCCAAACTTTGTAATGCCACTGTATTCTGTTGGACTAAGGAAGCGTTCTGTTGCTGTAAAGCCTCTATCACTGATTCCAACAACCTGGTGTTGTCAGATGGATTCTGATCGACAGATATAGGAGGAGGAGGTCTAGGAGCCATCTTCTCTGATTAACATAGAAAAAGAACCATCAGTTTAATCCAAAAAGTCAAATACACTAATTAACTGAACACTGAGTACACAGCAAAAGCATAGTATACTCATAACTTACATTATTTCTAAGGAACAAAACTGTTATGATATCATTAAATGTAACATCCCAAAAATACAGTATAAAACCATATCATAGAATACTCACATATTAGCAATATTACAGTTCAGTTCAAAAAGGAAGGGTACACTTATGGTCAAACGACCTTACAAAATACCACAGAAATTAAACTTTACAAAGCTAAATACTTGACCGAACGGTTCCAACAAAACCATCTTAAACCGAACGGATATACAAAACGAAGTAACTATAACTACCAAACGTTCTATGGTTCGGCCTTAACCTCCACTTTTTCAAGAGCCTCTTTCAGCAACTCCTCTTCTTCTCCTCACATCCACAGGATGATCATTGCAACAGAAAACAACAACAAGAAGGACAAAATAGACAAGACAAGAAATAGGGTAAGCTTATGTAATTTAATTAATTCAATACACATATAATTCACATCAAACTGATATAATTCCATAATTAAATCAATCCACCAATCATACATTAATGCATGCAATGAACGACCACTTGACTCTGACTGTTCGAACTGTATGAATTTTGTGTAGCTACGACGTTTTTGCACCCGGGTGATGTAGTAGCTAGGATGTCCTCAACAGCTGCCACCTGAGGTTAGTCCGTTCTTACATCGCCCATCTTAACCTTATGGACTAGGACCTCCTGCCATTCTCACACATGATTTACTCCTCTCTATTTGAGAATGAGTAATCATAGAATATCAGGATAAACGCCACCTTAGCATGATCACATTCATACTTTACCAATCCATAACAAATCCTGAGATATTCCTCCCTGGAATATCCTTTCATATCCATATCATTCAAATCATATCATACTTTAAAGTCATCATACTTCATTATCAATACATTCAAACTGAATTAAGGAAACAATATTTCATCTCCGAACGAGAGAAATACTTCTTAAACTAATCTAACCAAACACTTAGTGTAAGACCGAGCGGTCTTTCACTTATCCACCAAGTAGGACCGAACAGTCCAGGAAAGACAAGACTCGTCATAAGCCTAACACTTATAATAATAATAATAAGAAGAAGAAGAAGAAGAAAAGACTACGAGATACACAACAACTTTGACCCAAAGATCTTTACTAGACAAAACCCAAGAAATAGGTGGAATACTATAGAATACATCTACTTAAACCTGACTGAATGATAAGGAAAGTTTTTATCAGAGACCTAAGAGTTTAAACCGAACACTACAAACTAGGGCCGAACACTTTGGAGTTTGGTCGAACACTCTTAATACCCAAAGCAGATATATTAAGGAATATATTGTATAACCGAGCACTTATTTCAAATCCTAATACTACTGAGACCGAGCGCTTGGTTTGTGACCAAGCACTACCGAGACCAAGAGCTAGGTTTATGACCAAGCACTACTGAGACTATACAATGAAGGAATATATTCTAATTACAATTACATATGACTTTTTTTCCACAAAGGATAAATATAATGTTTAAGAATTTAGGTATTTTTGAATATCTTAACTAAGTTTATTTGAAACTATACGTAGACCGAATGCTCATTTACATATATAATAATATAAAACCGATCAGTCATTAACTAAATTCTCTACAAAAGAATTCAGTTTAGACCAAACGCTCAAAGGAAAACCGAACGGTCAATAATAACTCTCGGTGTCAAACACAGGATTATATAGAAAGTTGCATATTGAAAATCAAACTCTACTCAACCCAGTCTACCTCAATTATAAATCATCCACTCATATAAACAACATACATTAGCACCAATACTTCGTATTCATCAAATAATCAAACCAACATAAAACCATTCAGAACAAGAATCATAATCAAATTATATAAGCTTCCCTTACCTCTTAAGCTTAGTCGAACGCTCACAATTTGTATAAGATAATTCACCACCAGAAATCTTACACTCCTACGGTCACGATTTATGAAACTAAACCAAACAAAAGACCAGAAGTGTGCTCATAATGAGATGGCAAACTCATGCAACCAGAAACTTGGTTTGCATGTGACAAAAAACAACAGTGCTGAGAGAGGAATGAACTTACCAGCTCAAACCAGCAACTTGATCGGTGCAAAGTGAAACTCTTGGCACCAGGGAGACTCAGACGTGGTCTGATTGAAGATTGAAAAAAGAAAAGGGTAAGATTTTGTAGAGAGAAAAAGAAGGTTGTAGAGAGAAGGAGGAGAAAATGAAAGGTTCAGAAGGTTGAAGATGAAGGGTGCATGTAAAGAAAGTGGCACGAAAATTGAAAGTTTAAGTTTTACATAACTGTCAAAATCGATTGGCCACTCAACTGCTCACACATGTCCTTCATTTTCTGATTTTCACTAACACCACTCACACAGTGTTTTTAAGGGTTCTGACATTTCTTCTCTTACAATTTTTAATTATGTTAATTTTTCAATTTGAAACTTTAAAAATAATCATATTAAATATATCATATGTTAAAGACTTATAAAGCTTTCATGAGGTTGAATATCAAAATTTGTCCTACTTGTGAGGATATTGTTCTTCGGTAATCATTTGTAAAAAAAATGAATTTCTTTAGTTATATATATATATATATATATATATATATATATATATATATATATATATATATATATATATATATATTTCTTTAGTTATAATTTTTAATTATCATAAGTTTTCCAATTTAAAAACTTAAATAAAGCTTTTATGATATTGAATATTGAGATTTGTCCTAATTCTGAGAATATCGATCTTCGATTTTTGTTCGGATCGAGATATTGATATTCAATAATTATACTATTTTTAAAGAAAATTTATATTTTTATTACTATTTAATCCTTTATGTATTTCTTTTATTACAATTAAAAATTATGTTAGATTTTTCAATTTGAAACTTTAAAAATAATCATAAAGAATCATTATAAATTATGACATTTCGTTTGGATTAACATTCAAAATTTAATAATTATATGTCATTACATAAAATAATTTATTAAAAAAATAAAAAAATAAAAAAATAAAAACATTGAGGATCAAACTAAATTTTTAGACACAAACTTATAAAAAAACAAATTCTTTTACAAAGAAATAAAAAAAACAAAAAGGAAAGTTAATACCTATTATAAAGTTTCTAAAATATAATTCTTTATATAATTTAAAATTGGTTCAGTGAGATATTTTTCACAGATCGTGCATTTTGAAGTTTATTTAGTTCTTAATATGAATTATAAAATCTGAGAGATTACATATTTTATTATTGAAACTTGAATTATTATTTTAGATTCTTCAATTTGAAAAACTTTCGAACAATCTAAGAAATTAAACCTCCAATTCATAATTGTTATAAAATAGAAAAGATAAATTAATCATTTTAAAAAATTGGAGTGAAAAAAGAAATCATGAAATATCGAAAAAAAAAACTTAAATTTGTAACATCTAATAGATTTTTTGTGAGGGCCTGTAAATTTAACAAAGGGCCTTTGGGCCTTATGTGGGGTAGCCAGGCCCATCTGACTAAGGCCAACTTGACCTTAGGAGGGGCTTTTCAGAACCCATTCTCTTCCCTGAACTTCAATTCTTTTCTCTCTCTAAACTCTTGTGCCCTAAAGCTCTCTCTCTGCCTTCTCTCTAAATTTCCAGCTCTTTGAACCTTTCAATCTTGAGTTGGAGGGTGCTCAGACGTTCATCTCACCGAAGGCTTCCTTTTGAACCGATCGCATTTTCGATTGGACCGGTGAGTTAACTTTTCCCTTCTCTGTCTTCATTCTCAAACCTAGAACATGCAATGCTACTAGGGGGTTTTGTTTATAATTTTTGTTTTTTTTTAATCAAGCTCTAAGAGCTGTTACTGTCACCACCTTGGTGGTTTGTAGGGTTTGGTTGAGTTCTCAGTTAGTGAAATACCGTAAGGGAGCATCCCTGTGAGCTTAGTAATTCGACTCTGAGGTAAGGGGAGCTAGTTATTTTGCTTGAAATTAATTTATGAGATATATGCATGTTGAATCCTGAATTTGGTGTGTTGATTTAAACTGTTATGTACTGTTGAGTATAAATTGTCTTGCGTTTTAATGCTGAAAATTGAGCATGTTGATTGGAATCTGTTAAATATGTGAAAGTGTGTATCCATGATATATTGAACCTTGTTTGACTTGGATGAGCATTGTGTTGGTTGTACTGGGTTCTGGATTGGAGTAAGAACTCTGGGAAATAGTCAATATGGGTAGTACTGTTTTAGCTTACTGTAAAGGGAAGTGAGATAGGAAAATAGGGAAATTGGAGTCTAAAACACAATAGGACAATTTGGAGGACTTAGATAAATAACTTGGGACTTGTTGAGAGCATTGTGTTGGTAGGATAGAAGAATCTTAAAAACCTGAGTTGGCACATCCCTGATCATAGAGCAGCCCTGGCCTGGTCCAGTACGTTGTGACTAGTCATATGTGTTGGCGGCGAAGGTGAGACTGATGCGTTCAGACATCTGATTCTTCTCCGGTGACCAATTGGGCAGTTGGGATAGTTTAGCTGAGTCAATGGAACTGGTGAGGGGTCAGAGAACTGAGTAAAGTCATGTTTAAAATGGTAGAATCAACATTGGGTACTTGGGTTAATTAGATTGAAGGTTTAAGTTGAAATGTGGTAGAAATCGCTCTAGAATCATGTTAGGAAGGGTTATAATCAATTAGACAAGTTTAATTAGGTGTGATACAAGGATTAGGAGGGTTAGAAGTTGGGAAAAATAAATAGAAATGGTAAGGATCAGTGAAAATGGGTGATTCTGCAGAATTCACGTTCTGCAGATTATGCAGAGTCGCTATGCGAGTTGTCTCGCATAGCGAGGCCTTGAGAAGGGTGCTCACTGTCTTGGAAATTCGCTGTGCGAGATGGTGCACTGTGCGAATTTCCAGAGGTTGATGCTCACTGTTTATGGACTCGCCATGGCGAATCCTGTCGCTATGCGACTGGTGGTGGTCTAGGATCGCTGCCTATTTAATTCGAAGAGCGAGTGTGGTGCATAGCGAGAGGTTTGAAGTTGATGTACGCTGCGAATTAATTCGCCATGCGAAATAGGGTGCGCTATGCGAATTTTAGCGGTCCTTTTTGCCTGGAAAATTCGCATAGCGCACAAGGGGGGGTGCGCGGAGCGAATTATGTGTCGCAGGTTGAGTGTTTTTGCTGTTTTTGATGTTTTGGGAGTTCCGGATGTCCGTTTTGGACGTTCTTTAGTTCGTTCTGGGGGGTTTTGACCCTTCCGGAGCCATTGGTGAGGGTCTCCAAGCTGTTTGAATTACTTAGGTATTGAACATTAAAAGTCCTAAAGAAATTTGTGTTAATAAGTGATGATTTTGTGAAAGTATGTAATTTATGAGTTGTTTTTATGACATGGTTGATGTTGTATGATGATGTAAATGAATATGAAGAGGACATCTCGGGGAGAGATGGATGAAAGTGATGTGTGGGGTGATGATGTTGTTCTGTATAACTGTATGGAGCTTTGAACTGGTATGTCTATCCCTACACTCGAAGCACTGTTCATGCTCAAATAGAGGAGAGCAGTGTAAGTGGTGAGAGTAGAGGGAGGTCCTCGTCTATAGTCTTAGAGTTTAGACATAGACAGATTGGGGGATTCACCTTGCATAGTGTTGGGGAGTGCCAGCTGAACTACGCAAGTGCAAAGACGACCAATAGTTCGACAGTTATACTAATCCGGATGAGTCGCGTGAGTGTTTGAGTCATGGTTTAAAGTGTTATGTATTAACTGTTTTATATGTACTAAGCATGATGATTATTAATTGATTGAAAAATATGATTATTGCCTGTTTATCTAACTCACCCTTGCTTCTGTGTTGTGTGCTGCTTGTGTATGTTTTTTTTCTTTGCGATGATCATCCACTTGGATGGGAGCAGTTGTTGTTGAGGAAATACCTCTGGAGCAAGAGCTGGAGGAGAATGATGTTGTTGCACAGTCTACTTAGGATTTACATATTTAAACCTTTGGATATTAGATACTCTAAACTGTCTAAGTATGAAACTCATTATATTTTGGATGACTGTAATTTCGTATTTAATTGCAAGTCATACTCTAACTGTTCTCTTTATTGGGAATGTTGACTCCTAAATTATATGATGTGGTTATTATATTTTAGGATGTCACATTTTTGGTAACAGACTAAGAATATAAAAAAAGAAAAAGTATTAATGCTAGGATTCCTCCTTATATGAAACACGAGGTACAGATTTAAAAATATTTACAGGAAACTCAATTATTCTAGGTAAGTTTCTTTTCAATTAAGAACAATCAACTGGTGATCAATAACTGACTTACTGTTCGTGATGAACTAAAATTATCAATTATCTGGTTAATCGCTCTTGAACTGAAAATACTTCTAATAATTTGAATATTATTTTTCTTACACATTATATTGAATATGCTAAATATATACTATATTTACAGTGGTGTGTGAAAGAATCAGTATGATTCTACATGTTTTTGGTTATCTCCCACTGCAACTCTGCTTGTGAGGGAAGGCCTCATTGTGACAATTGATGATTCATTAGCCCCAGCTTTAAGAGCAGCTTTTGCAGCTTCCAGGAACCTCTTCACTGCATCTTCTGCGTACCTGTTTGCTTCTTTCACAGTCATGGTTTTACCAATGTTTGGGTAAGAGTTCAGTACATAATCACCATTCAGCTGTGATGCAAGCTGGATCATTTCCACTTGGAATTCTGAAAGACTTGAGTCTTCTCTTGGTCCATGATCCCTTAGTGTCTTGATATCCGGAAGAGTTTCTGTATAAATAGCCATAATGGAAATAATGTTAAAAACAATAATGCATGAAATAAGCATATCACTTGCATCAAACAGTTCTTAATGCGAAATGACAGATAAAACGCTCTGTGTGCTCTATTTTGGATGCACATGGTTGGTGTTTCAATATACTTCCAAATCTGGTTTACATACAGACAAAAGTGGCAACTTACTAGCTTTTTCTCAATGCAGTTACCATGAAAGACATACGAAATTTCCAACACTGCATTCAAGTTTCTCAAAAGAACACCAAATTGTGAAGTTAGCTTTTGGTGATAGATCAAATTTTCACACAATCAATTCTGGTTAGGAAGTTGCTTAATTTGGATGCAAGAGACTACAAATGAATTCACCAAAGCACATAGTAGTTCAAAGGGCATTGGTTGCTACCAGAACAAAGTATCAAGAATGCTGGAATCAGATGTAATGTAACAATCGAAGAAGTAGATGCAAACCTGGACAATCGTTTCGAGGAGTGTCACGAATGTGAAAGTACTTTTCAAAGGTACCAGCCCATGCATCTCTCTTTGTCAAGAAATTGGATTTTAAATTGAAAAGCTTCTTCACTGTGGCGGGAATAGATGAATGCTCATACTGAGAATATGGAGTTGGACCCTCTGCTTCATGAATCACTGCAAAATTTGGCCTCAAGCAATAAGCTACTATCTTACAACTCACAAGCCTACGAGCATAGATTTTCTGAGAAGTGAGAACTACAGTATACACAAAGATTACACCAAAACTACACAAGTACACAGGAGCATAATTCAGTACATCAGTTTGAAGTATTACAAAACTTTTTTCCAACTAATACTGATAACGGTACGCACATAACTCCATCAAGTGCAAAAGTGAGTATATTTATAAAGTTATGTCTCAAAACTCCAATATCAGTACCCACCTACTGGCCAATTAACTCCATGTCAAGACCCAAAATGACATCAACACGGGCATGTACTCAATAAAAAACTGCACTGAAATTCCAAGTCCAACAACAAAAACACGCTCAGCACCAAGTCAAAATACCCTAGCAACCCAACAAAGCCAAAGCACATTCAACAAACTGAATCCATAAAACCAAAACAGAACTGATTAAGAGTGCAAGACCTTGTATGATTACCGTTTTCTAAAATTTGTTTGTCTCAACACATCCATACTTGTCCAAACTTTTATATATTAAAAAAATGTCTGAGATCTCATCTAGTTTTGAATAAATCAGATCCACATCTGAAAGTTTTGTCCCACAATCATATCTCTATTTTCTTAACACTTGTTCCCTGAAAACAAGACGAAAACAATCTACCTAGTCCCGTTTTTCGGATTTTTAAAACACTCCTTCTAGAAATAGTATTCAAAATATAATTTAAAAAACAGCTTTTTAAAATCAGACAAAACCCAATCATCTAAATTATCCAATACAACTACAAAAGCTCAAAAACTTAAATATAAGTTGTTCCCTGAACACACTAGAACAGATGAAAAAACATCTGCCGTCTGTTCACCACCACAACCTCTGGATAAGAACACTACAGACATGAAAGTTCATTAAAACACCTGATTTAGAAGCAATTTTCAAGTTTGCATGAAAATCACTATAAAAAAAATCAGTTTTTCAAGCAAAACCCAAATCATTTCAAATCTGAATGAAGCAACAAAACTTGAAAAAGCTCAAAATTTTCGATCACATACCAGTACCCTTCTCGATCCAAGGTGAGATAAGAAAAGTGGGCACCCTCACCCCCAACCTATCAAACCCAAAGTAATAGGGTGGAGGTCCAATGATCCCATCAGGGTTAGGCACGCCCTCCACCGGCGTAGCCACATGATCGTAAAACCCTCCATGCTCATCATATGTAATCAACACTGCCATCTCCTTCCACTGAGGACTCTTCCTCAAAATCTCATACACCTCCTTAACAAACATCTGCCCCTCCGCCACGTCATGCGAGGGATGGTCGTCGTTGGCCGGCAAAACCTCCACGTCGAAGTACCTCTGTTCCACCACCACATAGTTCGGGAGATTCCCCTTCTGGGCATGCTTCTTGAACTTGAGGGCGTAGTCGTGGAACTTCACCGCGTTCTTGATCTTGCGGAGGCTCTTGAAGAAGAGTGTGGCGGGGATGTTCTGGTAGTAGATGCCGAAGGTGAGGCCGTTCTCGTTGAGGGAGTCGAAGATGGTTTTCTGGGGGAAGCCGAGGACGAGGTTCTTCTTGACGTTGCTCATGGCGCCGTGGGAGGTGGCAGAGTGGACGTAGAACCGGTTCGGTTGGGTCGAGGCCGGAACCGAAGCGAACCACTTGTCAAAAACGGCAAAATCGGTGGCCAGTTTGGTGTAGACGGGGAGGGTTTCGGGTTTGAAGCCGCTCATGACTGTTTTGGCCATGCCGGGAAGGATGGACTCCGCTTGCTGCGCGAAGCCGTTCATAGGGGCCGGATTTGCGGTTGTGTCATTCGATCCGAAGATTTGCTCGCGGATTGCTTGGAACGAGTGGCCGGGGTCGACGTCGATGAAGAGGGCGTCGTCGGAGACGGTGACGGAGGGGGAGGCGGCGTCCTCAACGGAGAGAGGGTTCGATTCGGTGCCGGTGAGGCCGTCGATGTCGGGGCGCGAGGGTTTGAGCCACCCAAGGACGTGGTCAAAGGAGCGGTTCTCCATCACTATCACCACCACGGTTTTTATCGGACCGGAGAATTTGTGCTTCTTTCCGAAGCTGACGGAGATGAGGAGGAAGAGAAGGAAAAGTGACAGGGATACTCGCCGGAGAGCCATCTCCGGTGAGCGGAATTAGAAAACAGTGAAAGAAAAAGTGATAGTAGTTATGAGTTAAAGTTGCTTAGTCGAGGTCATAAAGGAGATGCAGTTAAGTTACTTAATTAAGAGGTGAGTGAGGGGTAATAAAGTAAAAGACGACACTGCCTTGGATATGCCTTCAAAATAAGGATCTTTTGTTCCTGTCTTTGTCTTTTACTTTTCTACGAAACACCCAAAACTGTGGAGCTTTTTTTAAAACGGAATGACATGCTATCTGTTTGCTGATTTTTATATTTTTTTTATAAGAAAAAAATATGACTAATGTGAAAGGAGATATTCTCTGGCAGTTTGTAAAACTTGCGTAACAATACATTATTGGAAAACGTAGTTTTGTTGTTTTGTGCAAAAAAATATATATTTTACTGAAGTCTTACTTCAAATTCAAAAGAAAAAAAAATGACGATGATGCATTTTAATAATTTTTGAAATAAAATTCATAGTTTTTCTCAATTCAAAAATTTTTGTTGAATTTATAATGGTTTGGATGTAGAATAATCTGTAAAATGAAATGAATTACGGTGTAGAAAATAAAATATTCAAATTTCACCAAGGAAAAGAAGAAGAAAAATGAGTCACCGTGCTGTTAGGGTTTGGTAAAAAGGGTCCTAATTCAACTCCAGATTTTAAGTTGATAAGGTAAGCCAATCTTTGAAATAAATAAACAAAATGTATAAATTGAAAATTCTGGTAAAAAATAATTTGATCATGTGTGATATTGTTGTGTAACGTTAAAATCGCCTTTTCTATGTGTAAAACAAGAGGAACAGTTCAACCAACCAAAATTTAACATTTCCATAATCGGAAAAATAAATCTTAGTTTAATCTTGCAAATTTACATCATTATCTCTTTAAAAAATCTCATTACCAAATTAATTATTTAAAATAAATATTATTTCCAAAGCACTGAAAATGGTAATTTAATTTAGACTATATTGCGTTTTATAAAGTCATATCGCCCTACTTCTTAATTCTAATTAATACGTGACCTTTTTAGAAGCCTAAACCTATACCTTTAAGTAAAACTTTTTAAAATAAGTCAACAAGAGAGTAATGAGTCTAAATATATATATATATATATATATATATATATATATATATATATATAAGTATTTCAATATTTTTAAGTTCTTAAATAAACAAACTGAAATACAGTATCATTCATAGTTTTCTTAACTTTTACAGTTCGTTACAAGCTACATATTAGTAGCAGAATAGAATATTCAAATTAAACTGTATTGTATTAGTACAAGTAGTTTTTGTGTTTGAAGAATATTCCTAACCTATTTTATAAAATAAATCTTCCTAATATTCTAAAACGCTCCTTTGAACACACGTTTTATTATCAATTAAAAATAAAATAAAAATACAAATTTCAGGTGTTAGGATCTTATGATTTTTAATAAATTTCAATTAACATTGAAATATACATGAAAAAGAGTTTGTTAGATGGTGATATCTTTTATTTATTTATTGATTTTGAATTAGTCAAATTTGAATAGTTTGGTCATATGGTACTGGTATTAGTATTATAGTACTGTGAAAGATTGTTTGCACATGAATAACCCTTTCAACCAATTGGCCATTGATGTGTATTTATAAGAGGTGGATTTAGACATGAGGTGACTTGTTGAATAAAATACAAAATTTTCTTTCAAATCATACATTTACCTCAACATTTTAATATAAATGTAAAAGGTTGAAGTTGGCAATGATCACTTTAGTTCGTTTTTTATTCTCAAATAAAATATATATCATTATTTGATTGATTCATATATTTAAAACTGACCAATCATAAATTATCATATAAGTTGTCAAAAAATTATTAGAAAAATATATTTTTTTAATTTTAAAGAGTTCAGCAAAATGCAAATATATGTCCAACAATATTTCCAGCTCCTCCACTCTATGACTCTTCTTCTTCCTTTGCATAAAAAGCAAAAAGGAAAACTTAGATTTAAAAAAAAAAAAATCAAAACTTCAGAAAAAACCTCAAATAAATTAATTTTCTTAAATAAAAGTTCCTCAAGAAAACCTTAACACCATGATAGTTTATCATTCTTCATCTTCCATGTCCATAACGTTGGATGTGATCTTTCATTTAGCAACACATTTTTATAATCAATATTTTTTCTCCATCATCTACATAGAAACACAAATAATAACTATATATAAATTTACAATAAAAATAATACAATAACAAATAGTATCAAGTCAAGTAATTATCCATAACAACAAATTCATGCTTTCAATTAGAAGTACACATAGTTATTTCTACATTCTCAGATTCAATGTTAAATGAAGATTCAGATGTCAACAAGTCTTTAGTCATTAAAAATAGATAAAAAAAAAAAAGTCTTTGACTATTTATTTTCCACAATTCTAGGACATTCATATGATCCAAAAAGATCAAAATATAGAGTTGATTCATCTAAATATGTGTTAAGTTGAGCCATTCCAGATGTATTGCTAAATTGATGTTTGTGCTCTTTTAATTCGTATTATAATATAAAAAGTTCGTAAAATGCATAATGAACAATTGCAACAACTAAAATTTGAAGTAAAAAATAAATAAGCAATCAACTTACATTAAAAAGGCTTCAATGAGAAGCGGATAAGGATGAAGATTGTGCATGTTTGCACTTTAGAACATTTGATGATGTTGGCACATCTTTACTATTATATTGCTTACATATTTTTTCTTGATTTTTGCCAATTTATCAATCTTTTCAAAGCAAGAGATCAATGTTTCTAATTTAATTTTTGGGTCTAAAATTACTCCAAAAGCAAACACAACGCTATATTCATCCCAACATTTTTCAAATTTGACCATCATCAATTTAGCCATATTCTTTATGACTTCACCCCATCCTTCACATTTTCAATCAACAAACTTTGAATCCTCCAAACTTGTAAAAAATAGAAATTGAATGTAAGATAGCTTGTGGCAGAAATTAAGGTTGTAATATCATAAAAAGACAATAAGAACTTTTGAATTTTTTTCATCCCTCTCACACTTTCTCTAAAGGGAAATATTTGTAACATTGATTAACCAATGGCAAGCTCCATAAAACACATTGATACTGTAGGGCACTTTTGAGCATGAAGTATGTGAAGTATGTTGAGTTCCATTGTGTGAGGACATCAAGAGACAATATGTTATAAAATAATAATTGCAAAAAGAAACGTTAGTTTTAAATGTTGGCGAAATTAATGTTCAAATGTGAAAAGTTTTTATTTTCTCATTAAGGTTCATAAGTGTCAACTGTGAGTTTTTATTATTTATTGTCATGACAATGGTTACTATCTTCCTAGTTTTTCTTTCCTTCTTTTTTTATCATCTTTATATATTTGATTGATTGTTTTACTCTCTTTAGAGTTCCTTGCTAGTTCTGTCAGTTTTGACAAGTTCCTAGGGGGACTTGCACAATACACCGCGGATAAGTACTTAAGGAAAGTGATCTACATGTCTCGGGAAATTTTGTTTGTGATGTTGTCATCTTTTCTACATCAATCTTAAGGATTTATGACTCACATCAATAATCCACTTTCGGACATGTCAAAATCGAGGTCTTCTTTGGATAGAACTTGCGGCGTTGGCAAGAACGTGTGTCTACCCTTTTAGACGTGTACGAAGTCACTTTTTGCTAAAAAAAATGCTCCAAAAGGTACGAACACAAACTTGATCACAATAGGAAAAATAATTTTCGGAAATATACTCCCAATGAATCCAACCCCACCTTTAAGAAAAAAAGAAATTACTTTATATATGAAAATTTGGGGGTCCTCAGATGTTATTAATGAAGTAAGTTCTTGTGATTATATTGTTAACTCATATAATATAGGACATGCTTGATAAGATGTTCTTTTCCTGAGGAATTATTAATGCTCAATCATATGTGATAGTGTTATCTTTCTCTTATTTATCAATTTCAACGATTTCAAATTGTTTTTCAATATCATCTTTTTCAAATCTCATTTTCGTAAAGAGGCATTTTAAAATCTTGCTCATCCATTATAAATTTTAATTTAAGTTTTTAATTACATGTTACAGATGAAATTAATTATAAATATGTTCAACAAATCAAGTTCTAAATAAATAAATAAATATTGTATTGATTATTTTTATTTCATTCTAAATAAATAAATATTATATTGGTTTTGTTTATGTTTTTTTAAATTAGTTAATTAATATTTAAATTTTTGGTTTCTATTTGATCCAATATTATTTTAGTCTTTTTGTAACACTAGATATATTTGTGTGTACTTTTTGTCTCTTTTAACAGGTGATATTTAATTTTAATCTTAATATGTAATCCATTTAGATGGTCAACAATGATCAAATAATGATAGGATTAGTAAAAAAAATAAGTTAGCAATGTGTATTTTTATGAGTTTTTAAAAAACTTGTTCATCAAGTATTTTATCCTCTCCTTTCTCTTTTCAAGTTCTAACCCCTTGAGTTATCTTTTTTAATATCAAAAAGTGCCTATGGAATCACAGTAGTAAGGTCTTTCTTTACATCTGATCAATTTTCTTAAAAGAGTAAGTTAGTTTTTACTCTTTTCTTGAGTTATATGTTTCCTTCCATGCATATGAGCATTCTTGACGTTATGCCTTCCTAGTCTTCTAGTATGTTCTTTGTTGATCAGTGGTTCTAATTGCGTACCTTGATCATGTTTTTGTGATATGTAGATACATATAGAGTTCTTTGAGCTGAGTGAGTAGTTTTGATCTCTTACCACTGTTTGAGTTATGTTTGTTTATAAGGCTTAAGAAGATTTGTTAAATTTGAACTGGCGGGCTTTAATTAAGAAAGTTGATTGAGTTATGAAGTTAGGATATATATAATTTGCTGAAAAATCCCATGATGTGGTAGTGTGATTGCTTGAAATTGATGTAAATGTGTGTTACCTAAAATTAGAAAAGTATTATTGTGAATTCCTATTGAATGTTATTTGTTTTCATCACTTGAGTGGTTATGTTTGAGATCATACTCGGTTATAAGATATTGTGGATTTTTGAAGCAGTAAAAAGGGAAGTTTTTGGTTGGTTTTTGGTCTAATTTAGGGTTTTTGACAAGTGAAATTCTAAAAGAATGTGTTTTAGGAGGGAACTTGGGATTTAGAGTCTGTTTGTAGTCAATTAAGACTTATTTAGCCACTTAGTGCCCAAAAATATGGTTTGTAATATATAAAATCTATTTGGTGGTAATTTGGAGTAGTTAGTTTGATTAGATGAACTAAATTCTTGAACAAGTGAGCAAATTGATATGACCTCTCAATTAAAAACCCACTTTCAAATCAATTTTGTGCCAAAAATATTAGTTTGATCATTTGAAAAGATATTGAGTGCAATTAGATTAGGTAGCTTAGTTTTGTAAACTCTAATATGGCGCTCAACGGTAGCCTAGCGGCATTCAAGCGGCAGAAAGCCGCAAGGTTTGGAGCTTAGTTGCACATAGGTGGCCTCAGGCACCAAATTTGCGAGAAGAATGACACTCAACAACAAGTGTCTTTGCTAAACTTCTTCTTTTGACATTCCTTTTACTTCTTGGGTCTTTGAAATCTTTGATTTTGGCATATAAGCTTCTTGTGATTATTTTAGGTACACTGTTTAAGGTATGTTTATTAAGATGTGCTATGTGGATGTTTACCTTGTTTGCATTGAAAATGTAGTGAAGGTTAAATGGATGTTGCATATATGACTTTTGATTCAAAGTTGATATGAAATGACTTGTGAAATAGCACATGATGCTATAAGGATTTCAAGGAGAAATCCTTAATAAGGTTGTGTATTAGTGTATGTATTGATATAGGATACTAGTGATTAAGGGTTATTCTAACTTTCTAAATAATCTTCAATCTCGTGAAAAGTAGTAAGATGTCCTTAGTTTAATGGTCATTTTTTGGTCATAGATGTTTGATGAATTAACTTCATAGTGTGGTGGTTGTTGTTGCACCACCTCCAGTAGGCCCTGTAGTTTGATATCAATGCATGTATCTGGAGTCTAGAGTAAAATAATTGGATGTTTATAAAAATGGTTAGTTATTGATCATTAAAGTTGATATTTGTAAATGATTATATGTTTATTAGCTTATCTTTTCTTATTATATATATACTTTTTTTGACAAACTTGTGACTGCACTTTAATTCTTTAAGTGTAAAAGAATTTGTTAGACTTCTTTTTTCTTTTATATATATATTCTATATCAATTTCATATATACATTTTGTTTACCGGTTCTAGTTTATTAAATATGTGATGAATCCTATAATTATGGTTATATTATTGAAAATTTGGGATGTTACATTGGGGAGGGAGTACATAAATTCATTTTAACTTATAAAATAAGATAATTTATGTTTTTTACACTTTAATTAAAAATTTTCACATAATTAAACTTGATAAAATGAACTTTTGTAAGTTAAGCTTTAAATCTTTTTAATTTAGTTTTTATTCAAACATTTTTTAAAATTTTAATCGAATCCTTACATTTAATTATTTTGATTAACTTAGTTATAAGTCATAGAAGTTATAAAGAAGAGTGATGATTTAATATATTTTTAATTAAACTATATAATAAAAATAATTTGTTTTAACTTATAAATAAATTTACCATTATAGTAAACACATTTATAAATAACCAATTCATTCAATACAAATCAATATTAACTCTTCTTATTTAGATTGAAGCATAGCACTTTCAGCAATCCAATAACAATCCATAATGGATAGAATCATATTACAAAAATTAACCAACTCGTGTGAGGTGGATTGCTCACCTTTGCTTCAAAGGGATCTAAATTACTAAAATAATTATTTAGCATTATTATCACAAGGGTGTTGCTCCCTCCACCACCACCCTATACTTCCTCCACCTCCCCACATTAAAAAGATTTTTACTTTTATCCTATTTTAAATAATTTGAAACCCTAATTTTACTTTTCCAACATTCACCCACGGAACTCTCTTCCCCTTTTCCCATTTTCGTTGCACCTCCCCACCTCCCGCACTTCCGTTCTTTTTTCTTCCCAATTTTTTTTTGTTTGAAAGCTTCTATTGCCGCCGTGGTGTGAAGGAGCGTCGTCGCCGTGGTGTGGAGGAATATCGAGGAGCGTCAACCAGCGTGAGTTAAACGAATCTCCGTTTTAAAGGTTACTGCACCGTTGCAAAGGTCGGTTACGTTTTTTATTTTAGGATTTTATTTCAAGGTTTATTAAATACGTGCACCACTCCACGCACTGCACCACGAGTATTTTATTGACTAGAATAGGTTATTAGTGAAATAGATTGTGAATGGATAAAATAGTAAAGGAGAGGTGGAGGGAGAAAGATGTGATGGTGGAGGGAGCAACACCCTTGTCACAATCTAAAACTATACGACGATCGTAGGTTTACAATTCCGTACAATCCTTTCCAAGAAAAAAAAAAGCCCAGTAGTGGACAAAAACTTTCATGCCCAACAACAATACTGGTTTGTTTGAAATCAATGTTTATTTATCTCCACCTTGCTCAAACATAAATATTATTGAATCAATTATAACTATACCACAAGAAAATCCTGATAGATTTTTTTATATATATAATAATTTGATTCTGAAAAAAAAATATTAAAATACAATTTAGAATTAAACTTTCTTTAATAAAATATTCACATAATAAATATTATTATGAAGATTGACATTAAAAGAGAGAAAATCAAAATCTATTAAAAAGAGTCAACACTAATAAATCTTAAACTCAATTTACATAAATAGTTGACATCACAAAAAATTTTTTATGGATGTTTATCTAATATGAAATTTAGAATTACTTTTTTCAATACTAGACTCAAAAATACATAATCATACTTTAGTATAAATAATTTAATGAAGAAAAAAAATCCTTCATTGATCTTCACATTTAATACATTAGTTTGAAAAATAAATAATTTTGAACATGACTAGCAAATCGTTTATGAGACGTGATATTACAAATTGCCAGTCATGCTCAAAAATACTTATTTCACAATAATGATGATTTACCTTCATCTTTCATTCCATTTACTTTGTTGAAAGATGCTTGCTTAATGGAATTGTTGATATTGGCAGAAGATGAAGAGAGAGCATGCTACTTTAAGAAATTCCTTTGAGATAGGAGAAAGTGTTGAGGAATCTTGTGTTTCCCTTAGATCATAGTCTTCATCCCACAACATCTATTTATAGAGACACTATTCAACAATTTCACTTCAAAAATTCAAAATATCAGTACTTACTTCCAATATTACGTTACAGTGAACAGATTTTTTTCTAGTTATTAAGTATTAAAATTTGTATGGCTGTAACAGCACCAAAAGATTTTGCTGATAAAAAAAAACATAACTAAATATGAAGTGTAGCTCAAAACTCATATATTTATTATATCTAAATATATCTAAATACATCAATTTTGAAATCGGCATGAATAATATTTCAAATATTATCTAAAGATTAAAATATGTTGTGATTTAAATTTGATTTGACTTATCTCACTCACAAAATAACTCGTGAAGTTTAAATATATTATTAATTTTAAAATTGTGACTTATTCAATATCTCGTATTTTTCTGTTATTTAGAAAAACAACAAAGCTTTTAGTTTGAAAATTGACTTTATGTGAACCCCATATTCTTTTTACTTGTATGTAAAAGATTAAGAATAAAATACTAAAACACTATATTCATATTTTAATACTGTCTAACGTATGTATGACAAATCACACATACTTAATAATATATTATAATTTTTTATATTGAACAAAATAATAAAATAAATTGTGAGTTTCAAATTGTCATAATCAATACTCCATACTTTCTAGAAGACTAACGTTGTGTTCGTTTGGAGGGAAAATACTATTCACGTAAATTAGTGATAATGGATTACGAAAAGCAACGTTGTTCGTTTTGGTGGATTTGCACCGATTTGGTGAGACGATATCCGCTGATTTGCGGGATTGCACTGTTCAGCTCATCTCGCAAATATGAGAAGATTTGTGATGATTTACGAGGGAAAGACTGATATACCCATCTTTGCTTCCATACATCAGCCAAGAATAACAAAGTTATTCGATTCTGCACATTAATAACCGGTTACAGCAGAGTGTAACCGATTACAGCAGAGTGTAACCGGTTACAGAGAAGAATGAACTTTGCTTGCACACGCGTAACCTGTTATGCGAACGCGTAACCGGTTAGGCGAACGCGTAACCGGTTACGCAATATATATTTTTCAGTTTTTTTTATAATTATTTTAATATTATAATTTAAAAAGATGTACATTTTAATAAAATTAGGTATATTATATTTTCTAATTTATTAAAAATAAGTTGATTATTTAATTTTTATAATTTTTAAACATTAATTTTATAAATTATTCATAATTTTTTTTTCTTTATAAACATTTTTACAATTAAATATAACATTTTATATTACTTTTATAACTAGGGGCATTTTGGTAATCTTTAATTTCTACCAATTAAACTAATTTTTATAATCTATCATATCAATCAAATCCTATACTAATTCTCACAAACTTTACTTCCAAATTCACTCTCAGTTACCCACAAATCCACTCAAAAAAAACAACTAAAAAATTATCCTCAAATCCATTTAAATCATCTCCCCCAAATCTACCCAAAAGAACACAGTCTAAACGACATGATTGATTTTAAAATTATATTTTGATGTGATCGTATCATCGCTATTTTTACATGTTATTGTTTAGTTTAGGGTGATTTTGGTTTTAAAGATTAGTTTTTTCTTCTTCTAATGTATAGTTTTGAAATAGATTAGTTAAAAACAATAATTACTGTAATCACTTTAAAAATATGTTTTAATGGTTGTAACCGCAGATTTTGATGGTTAGCATTATGTTTGAAATATAAACAAAATTAACAAAATAATTGTTTGAAAAAAATATCTTGTTCAAATTACTTTTGTTATCTCCTATGACATTATTTGAAAAAGTCACAGAAAAAAAAGTTATAATTTGATGAAGATAATATGTTAGGAACTGACTTGTGAAATTAATTATAAGACTCACAAAAATAAAGATTCTTTCAATGTAGTTCCAACAACTACTTTCCAAGTTTAAACATCTTCTATCTTATATATTAAGACCACCTTAAAGGTATATATGATGGTGACTCAAGATATTGACGTTGAATTTGAAACTGAAATCTAATTCATGATTTGTTTTTTTTAAAATAAATGCAAAATAATTTAAATATTGTTTTTTTAAAACAATATTGAAAAAGTCATTTCAAGCACATTTTTTAAGACATTTTATTTTAAAAATTATAATTGAAAACCAAAACTAAATAAAATTAAACTTTTTTTCTCAATAACTTACTATTCCTATCTATTTTCCACCTTTAAATGAAAATGATTATTTTATCAAATTTATCTTTTATGTGATTTTTTTAAATTTAATCTTTTTTAATTTGATTATTCTTTTTTAACTTAATTATCTTTTAATTTTTATAAATAAATAAAAACTATTTATTATAAAATTATAAAAAAATATACTTAATTTACGTAATAAAAATAATAACAATTTTATTATTTTTTATTATCATAAAAAAACATACACATGCTAGTTTTCATTAATTAAATATAATATGGATTGCTCCATGTTAATCATAAGTTTCTAAATATTACAATCATATTATTGAAGTCAAATAATAGATTCTCATTTTTATAAAAAAAAGAAAAATATTTTCACTGTTTATTGTTTACAACAGACTCTACAGAACACCCAAGCTATGACATAAAATGCAGAACAGAAGACAAAAACTTGCATACCCTGAAATTCAAGCTGATGAGTGTCCCTTAACTTGGCAATCTTACCCATTTGGGTTACAAACAAATCATACCTTCCACTCTCAACAATCTAAAACCTTGAGAATTTCAAAATGGAAGAGGGAAAACCTTCTCAAACTAACAGCTTCAAAAAAAAGGAACATTATACAAACGAGAGCTGTAGTTTCACTATCTGAACAATCAATGAACAAACTTCCAATGTGAAATTGATTATGCCGATACAAACTTATAGCCTTTACCATCTTCAATACCATATGTCTTATGCCTATTCTTCCTCCCATCTCTTTGAGGGAAATTTGCAGAATGGTGAGAACCATTATGAGTGTGAGAAGATGTTCTATCTGTAAAATCTTTGCGGATTTCCCACAGAACCTCTGCACAACTCTTCATAGATGGTCGTGATCGCCTCACCGGTGCAAGGCATTGGAAAGCTAGCTTCATAACCTTTTGTACTGCTTTGTTTGATGCTGGACTTCTCTTTAGTCTTGGATCCATGGCAATCACAACTTCTCCTTGTTTCAACAACTGCATTGCCTGCATGGCATGCAAACTATATCAGCTCAGAGTTCATTGTAGTGCACTTTGTTCTCACAATTTCATTGCAATGATCATTATAAAACACAAAAAGTGGCATGCTGCATTTTAGGTTGTTCACAAATCTAAGTCTAACTTGCTAAACAAACTAATAGCTTCTCAGAAACATAGTTTATTTAATCTTTGAAGTTTAACACAAAATTGGAATTCATCCTTGTATGAAAATTTGATACATTTTAGTTCTCAAACTTTAAAAATGAATATATATAATCTTTGTCAACCACATTTCATACTAGCATTGTTTACCTCATTTGATACGTCCTGGCTTCGGTGTTAATATGGAAACGCTTTGACATGTCAACAAAGTTTAATGTAATTTGGTTGAAAGAACTATCCATTCTTTTTAAAGTTTGGATCAAAATGTATCAAAGTTTTGATCAGAGAAAAATTTTAATTTCGTATCAAAGTTCAAGGACTAAAAACATACTTAACTCTTATTTATTTATGAGATATAGTTTAACCAATAAAAAATTATTCTAAAACCACTCATGTTCTTATAACCTAGTTATTTTTGTATGCATTGGATAGATTGGACCAACTTACCCATTTAATTGTAACTCTCTCACTAAGAGGTCTCTTTGGTTCAACTGCATGTCGTCCTGTCATCATTTCAACAAGCAACACACCAAAGGAATAGACATCACTCTTTTCAGATAGATGATGGGTTCTCATGTAATCAGGATCTATGTACCCAGCTGTTCCTTTTATTTGAGTTGAAATATGGGTTGCAGCAGGGTCTTCTGAACCCAACCTAGCAAAACCAAAGTCTGCTACTTTGGCCCTTAGTTTATCAGTGATTAAGATATTTGATGCTTTGATGTCCCTATGAATAATTGGATGATCTGTCAATCAAACACATACATTCTACATTAAGAACACAAACAAGATTATAAATTATTACTTTATCAGGAACACTTGTAGATACATTGCAATAATTAAGCCATCCAAAATCTGTTGTAACACATTTATCATTTTGTAATCTAATTCTAATGACACATACCTGTGTACATGTGAAGATAAGTAATTCCATGAGCTACATCAATGGCTATGTCCAGACGCTCACCAATTTCAAGTCCATTTCCCCGAAAACCTGCATTTAACAAGTGACATATGTTTGGATTAAAGGTTGCAAACATAGTTCAACTTTTGCAGAAACAACCAATATCTTGCTTATACAAAAACTACTTTTAGACAAAAATTGACTTTTGAAGACAACCAAACATGTCACAAAACTGAGTTTATTCTTCAAACAGGTTTGGAGAATCCACTATTTGATAACTGTACCACAGGGCAGTATATAGACTATGAGGGATTGCTGAAATCATTAGAGTTTCTTTATAAACTGGGCTCACCATCTAAATGTTCTCGAAGAGTTCCATTACTAACATATTCAACAACAAGAATCTTTTCATCTCCATGCTCCAAATACCCACGCCACCTCACAAGGCTCCTGTGCTCAATATTTGATAAGGTGTTTATTTCATTCTTGAACTCAGCTAAGTTCTTGTTCTGCAAATCCTGTCAACAAACATTTCCTATATCAGGCTCATTGATAAAAGCTAAAGATAAAACATGATCAGTCTCACATATTACGAACATGCTTCTCTAACTTCAACTTCAATTGAAAAGAGTCCAGAAAGATGAACATCATTATGTTATGTGATACCTTCCTGGCACGCTTCACAGCCACGAGGGATCCATCATAAAGCCTTCCCCTATACACTGTTCCAAACGCACCTTCCCCAATCTTATTGTCCGGAGAGAATTTTGCTGTTGCCTTGTAAATTTCCTCAAAGGTGAAGTTCCCAACTCCAAGCTGGCTACTTGAAGTGCCAGATGATGCAGAGGATTGAGAGAATACATACTTTGATGAACTCCTAGAACTATCAGACGATACATCTGCGGAAGCTGCAAATTACAATGAAATTTAGTTTTGGGAAAACCCATCAAAACGCAATCTCACAAACACATGACCATGCCCTAAGCTAAATAGAAAACCCTATAAGCATTGACAATCTTTACATAAACAAAGGGTTGCCTTGACCATGAACAGATACACTACGAAATCAACTCACATAACCAAATTGCAGAGAAGAAAGCACAGATCTTTATTCAAGAAACTTACACGATACCCCTCCAACCTTGTGTGTGGTCTTTCCGTCATCACTCTGAGGGGCTTCTGAGGGAATTTTTTTTTTCCCAGATAGAAAAAATGAAAAAAAATTCTTGACGGAATTGAAATATGTCAGAACAGAATGGTTCTCATCACTGCGCTTCCGTGTGCCATTCCCTGCACCTCTATCTTGGACACCAACATTCCTTTTTCTTTGATTAGATTGATGCAAACTGTGAACTGGGGTTTTCTTCATTTGCAGAAGCTAATGCTATTCCATATCATCTCTTGTAACCAAATATCAAAAGGAAGATGATCTCAAAGGCTTCCATTTCATGCGTTTTGTTCTTCCAATGTGAATCTGCTTCCTGCAAGTTGAAGTTATTATTTTATAACTAAAAGTCCTACATTTTACATCCCACAGGTCAAAGGATCACCAGCCAAGAAAAAAAAAAGCATTAAAACCATTCCAGGTCCATGGCCAGCTGGAGTTTGACCGGAATGTGGCAGTCATAGTCAGCACGCGGTTTTCCTTTGATCCTTCCTAATACACAAATTGTTATAAACTATTCTACTGTTTCTCATAATGTGTGTTTTTTTGGAGGTAACATGAAAGACACAAGTTACTGATTATGATCAAACGAACTTTTGATATAAAAAATGTTTAACAGTGGATCTGTTTTCTTTTATTCTGAAAAGTGTTTCTATTTAAGTATTCGGATGAGATTTTAATAATTGAAAAATGAGTAATCAACCTTTGTTTATTTCTAAAGTGCAAATGTTTTGAAATGGGTCACTGTTTATACAGATGGCTCAAGTCATAAAAAGTTAAAATTTAAGCAATTTAAACTGTGAATGTAATGTGGGAGAAGGTAATGATAATTTGTCATTTGAAAATAATGATGTTGACTAGACTATGAATTTTTTTTTCAAAACAGCAAAAACTACGACCAAGAAAGTATTGATGAACAAGATGAGTTTGGTATGTAGCTGTCAGTCAGAAAATAAGAACATGTTTTTTCTTGTAATGGAAGAAAAGACATTGTTTGAGGATTCCTGGAAACTGACAAAGAATTTCTAGGTAAGAAGAAGGAAAAAAATATTCACGAAAGAGAGCCAGAGACCATAAGAGTGACATATGATTGATTTACAATGTCAATATACGGAAGAGGGTCATCTAAACAGTAACTAGATCATCACTGTTTTTGAATTATAGTGTTGAATATGCTTCTGATTCAAACAAAATTGTTCTAAGTGCGTGTGATTTATAAAACAGAAAAAGTCACTTACTAACAACTTGTATTCTCATTATTACTTACAAGAATGACTGAAGATTTGAAGATAACGGAGATACAAGATTTTGTTCATATTTCTTTTTTATTTAATACACTATTTGGTCTCTAATTTAGGATGTTATGTTTAAAGTCGTCTTACTCTTTAAAAAAGTTCACTATTGTCTCATATTTTGTTAAAAACGGTTAAGTTAATTCTTTTAACTTACAACGTTAAAAACATAACGGTGCGATGATGTGTCAACTGTGACCTGTCCAATTTTTTATGACACGGTAACTGTGATCCATTTGATGTGCAATGTTAACGTAAAAGGTCAGGAGGAACCGTGAAACCCTAATTTCCCTAAGGCCAGAAACCTTGTGCCACCATTGTGAAACCTTAGCCGCCGCCGCTGTCGCAAAACAAAAGGCGCCACCACCAAACCCTCAGGCCACCATGCCGTTGTCACCACCATCAACACAAACCTACAATTCGAAGCAGAGAAAAGCAACAAAAAATCCAGAAATCAAACCCAAATCGCCTACTTCCAACCAAACCCTAGCCACCATGAAACCCTAAACCGTGTGGCCAATAATCAGGGCAAAATCTCCACCATGCGTCGCGCTTCACCACCATTAAGAAAGAACCGAATCGAAGTCCCTAACTGCAAACCAAAAATTCCAACCCAAAAACATGAACAAGAAAATCGCAATCGCGACACCTAGAAACCAAATTCACACCTGCAACAAACCATAAACATACATAATAGCTACCCAAATCCCAAAAACCCTAGTTCTCAAGCAGTATCCATGGACATCCACCTGCAAATTGCACAAGCCAGAAACATAGAACAATGTGCCTTCATGCATCGTGCAAGAAGTCTCTTCATGCGTCCTTCATCTTCGTCTTCTTTGCAAAGAGCAAAAGCTAAGAACGAGAACTTCTTCTTTGTTCATTGCTGATCAAACGCGTTGCGCCACCATGAGTTGTCACGAGTCAGGGTGCAGAATCATGAAGGCTCTCTCGCATAAACATTGAACAGGTTACAGTTGTCACGTAATCAAAAATTGGACATGTCACAGTTGCCACATTATTACACCGTTAAGTTTTTAATGTCGTAAGTCAAAAGGACCAACTTGAACCGTTTTTAAAGAAATATGGAACAATAGTAAAAAAATTTAAAAGATATGACGACTTTGAACACAACGCTCCAAACTAAGGACCAAATAATATATTAAACATTTCTTTTTTATACCAGTTTTATAAGTATCATGAAAAAACAAAAATACTTAAACACATGTTGAGTCTATAAAACACAACAATATGAAAGCACATACGATGGGGTTTAATTTAAGGCTTTATTCTTTTATAGGGATTTGGGGAAGATGATTTGAATGAATTTGAGTGGATTTGAGGGTAATTTTTTTTGTTGTTTTTTTGAGTGGATTTGTGGATAATTGATAGTGGATTTGGAAGTAAAGTTTGTGATAATTAGTGTAGGATTTGATTGATGTGACAGATTTAAAAAATTAGTTTAATTGGTAGAAATTAAAGATTACCAAAATGTCCCTAGTTATTAAAGTAATATAAAATGTTATTTATTAATGTTATATTTAATTGTAAAAATGTTTATAAAGAGACCAAAATTATTAATAATTTTTAAAATTAATTTTTAAAAGTTATACAAATTATAATGTAGTAAAATGAATTTATTTTTAAATGTAGTATTTGTTTGTAATATAATTTACTACCAAGTAGTATCAATTTATTTGTTACGGAAGTGAGATTGATTAATTTTAAACAAACATATAATTAAACGAAGTTGTAATTGTTGACGTATCATTGCGATAATATTGAAGTCTACACCAACCACATCATCATCTATATCTTCACAGTCCATATATGATAAATCTAATTATTCTTCCATCTATATTTACTTAACAAAATATATACAATTTATGAACTTTATACATACAACTAAAATCAACAATATCATTAAATTCATATATTCATATAATCATATCCTAATTAACAATATTCATGCATTCATATAAGAATTAAACAAAATTCATTATATTTATTCAGTAAATAAACCACAGTCATGCAAAATAATTAAATATAGTAATATGAAACATACCTATTGAAGAACCTTAGGAAGCTTTAATTTGAGATTTGATCCAATATTTGAAGGAAGATTGAAAACGCGCTCACGGTAAGATCCCAATAAAATACTAATTTCAATTGTCAATATTCAAATAAATGAGTGACAATTCCAAACCAAACCGGTTGAAAAAAGAGATCAATATCTTATATCATATATTGGTTCAAAAAAATAAATTACTTTGTCAAATATCTACCTTCAATTCACCCTACATGCGACTCCAAGGAACTTCACAGAATGACTCAACACAGCAACTTAGCAAGCTCAACCAGTTAATGCGTAAAAAATTTTAACATACAACCACCAAGATTTTTGAACCTCTAATCATAGTATAAGACGAAATTCAGTACTAAGCTACGCATTGGAAAGAACAATATTGTCTTTAACAATATAAAAAAAAAGGAAATGCACACAATATATCTCCCTAACCTGGACAGCTTAGTTATCCCTCACTTCACCTCCGTTAAATACTTCGTTGCTTCCCAATTCTAAGATATTGTTACAAAAACCTGCAAACACATACAAATGGTTAAGCCTGCTGCCATAAAAATCCATTTCGAAAAACAACCTATGTCCCTATGTGATTCCTCGTGCATTTACAGTTTAATGGAAGCCATATACGGCCAACCCGTACGCCAGAAAACATTGCTCTACGTTGCCCTTCACCCTCCACACAACCGTCGTACTCCACCTTATGCCACCTCCATCCCCATCAACTTCACTATATTATTGCTTCCTCCATACTCTTAGCCTGCATTCCAGGACCACCACATTTCCTCCACCACACGACCCTTCATCCTCTTCTCCATGCTACACATCTCCCTGGTCTCCGTCGTCATCGTTTTGTCCACATTTCTCCGTCGAATGTTGGTCGTAACAACACACCTCCATCCTTTACGGCCTTGTCCTCAACCTTCACGCACCATTGCTTCCATGGCGGATGAAGACGTTCGACAGCCACGCCACCAACATCATAAGAGCATCATCCCATGGAGGGTCGGTTACACGCTTCTGCACCTTCAACTTTGACGACAGAGCCACTATTCCAGCTATGGGGAACCGCTTACTGGAATCGCAACACGGAGTTGCCATCTGCACAACCAAATACGAAGCCGCACACCACCGTCATGGATATATGGATCCGGATACGTGAAACAACATAACCAAATACACCTACAAAGCAAAACCTTCCTAAGCTTGGATCCGGATACACTTCACCCGGTAACCGAATACATCAACATCTCTTCTGCTTCAAGCTTTCACCTTCTTCATCCGCTTGCCTCGTTATCATTAACCGCCTTCTTCCTCCTCCTTCGTCTTCTTCATCCGCTGTCGTGGTTATCATGAAACGCCTTCTTCCTCTTCCAAACACCCTTGTCTTTGTCTTCACCACTTCCAGAGGTCTTCAACCTGCAACAACCACATAAATGTGTGCCAGAAACATGACCTCACCTCAAGTTCTCCACAGCTGCTCACTCTCAGATCACTTCAGCACACACACAACTCTTACTCGTGCAAAGCTCTGCTAAGTAAACACACCCTCACAGTTAATACACACACCAAACTTATCTACCAACAACGTCTTATTAATGGTGTTAATGGTCAAAGTTTCTTTTTCAAATTCAAACACGAATCTCTCCTTTGTAGTGAATGGTTGTCTCAACCAGGAATCTCGCTAGGACACTCTATGCTGCTAAACGACACTGCAAAAGCATGCCTCTGGACAGTCCAAACTCCTCACATGGGAAGCCACAATAATATCACTCGTGATAGCACAGTGTAATTGCTGGAATGGAGTACGAGATGCTGAAAAAGTAACAATCCTCGCAAATCACTCCTTTTACCTGCTTTTCAGTCGTCACAAATCACACCAACCAAACACCATTTACCATACAAATTCATCTTTGCAAATTCTCATCTACAGTAAATTACCCCAGCAAACGCAGTGTAATTTACAAATTTTTCAATAGAACAAGCGTCACTTCACTAGAAAATAAAATCTGAAACTATGTTATTAGGATGGTTGACCCATATGTGAACCTACTCACTCAATTTCAAGAAAAATTATATTCATACTACATTTCTAACATAATTTTATAAGTACGTTTCTAATTATTCAAAATTATTAAAATTACAGAAAAAGAATATGTGCAGCCTCTTCCCTTATTTAATAAGTTCCTACCCTGCTTAAGTTCTGTGAATTTTTAGAAAAAATAATTAATCAGAAAGTATAATATAATGAATGAATATATATAAAAGCATGTGTGAAGAAAACATGAAGAAGAGAATATATCGATTTAGACCTATCTATTATTTTCACTAACTTCAACGTAACGCTTGGGGAAAATGGAATGCGCCCTTGGTTTGACTTGTCTTTGCTACTTTGACTGGTCTTATAGTAATTATCATTATTTTAAATAATAGACAAAGTATTTTCAACTTCTTAAGCAAAAACTGAAATTAGTATTTTTTTAATCAAGATTCAAATACTTCAGAAATAGAATATAAAAGCTCATTTTGTAAATTCATTTTTTATGGGTTAAATTAAATTTAAATTCATATTATAAGCACGGGTTACTATAAAAAGTTAGATTTGAAAATTTTCTATTGCTATAAATAATTCTTACATATCATTTGTCTATATATGCTGAAATCTCCAAACCCAATGCTTATAAATAAATAAATATACGTACATATACTAATCGCCAATATAGACATATAATTTCCTAGACTTAGCCCTATGGCCCAGCCCTCAAGAAGGAGAAAATAGACCATAAAATAATGAGTGTTTCATCCTACACCTCCAACATCTCATCCTGCACCTCCAAAAATTCCATTTTTAACCTTCTGACATCCTGCACCTCCAACCTTTTTAAAAATTTCATTTTTAACTTTTTTCTCAAGACATTTTATTTTCTTCTCTTTTTCTTTTAAAGACACTCTACACCACCTTAATGATAATTCTAATTTAATTTAAAATTTAAATATTATTTAATATAATTTTATATTTTAATAATTATTAAAATATGATTTATATTATAATAATAACTATATTAAAAAATAAAAATAAAATAATTAAAATAAAAATAAAAATAAAATAAAATAATTAAAATAAAAATAAAAATAAAATAATAATAATAATATAAAATTTGACTTAATATATTCAAATATATTAAATTATATTAAAATATTAAAATGAATTAAACAATTATTAAATTGTAAATAAAAACAAAAAATTTTAAAAACTTGTTATCGAGAATCAGTTTTGTTTTTTATTTAAAATTTAATCAATATTTATTTTAACTAAATATTATAGCATTATTTATTATATTTTTATATTTTAATAATTATTAAAATATAATTTATATTTTTATAATAGTTTTATTAAAAACTAAAAATTAAAATAACTAAAATAATATTAAAACTCACATTTAATATATTTAAATATATTAAAATGTTAAACTAAATTAAATAATTATTAAAATTAAAATCAAAATCAAAACTTTAGAAAAATTTATTTATCGGATATCCATATCCGATTATAAATTTCTCGGACGTCAATATCCGATTGACGTTTTTAAAATTTTACTTTTTATTTAAATTTTAATAATTATTTAATTTATTTAATATTTTGATATAATTTAATATATTTAAATATATTAAATGTGATTTTTAATATAATTTTTATTGTTATTATTTTTACTCTTATTTCAGTTATTATTATTTTTATTTTTTGATAAAACTATTATAAAAATATAAATCATATTTTAATAATTATTAAAATATAAAAATATAATAAATAATGCTATAACTTTAATTAAATTAAATATTGATTAAATTTTAAATAAAAAACAAAACTGATTTTTGATAACAAAGTTTTAAAAATTTTTGTTTTTATTTACAATTTAATAATTATTTAATTTATTTTAATATTTTAATATAATTTAATATATTTAAATATATTAAGTCAAATTTTATATTATTATTATTATTTTATTTTTATTTTTATTTTTATTTTTTTAATATAGCTATTATTATAATATAAATCATATTTTAATAATTATTAAAATATAAAATTATATTAAATAATATTTAAATTTTAAATTAAACTAGAATTAATTTTAAGGTGGTGCAGAGTGTTTTTAATAAAAAAAAAGAAGAAAATAAAAAGATAGTTATTAAAATATCTTTAATAAGAAAGAGAAGAAAGTTAAAAATTAGAGTTGCAGAGTGTCAGAAGGTTAAAAATAGAATTTTTGGAGGTGCAGGATGAGATATTGGAGGTGTAGAATGAAACACTCTAAAATAATAGGACCACAGAAAACATGGACGGGCCCAACAATCCTTTAAACCCAAGTCTAAAATTCTAAAATCAATTCAATACTGTTGAACAAATTATTTTTCCTACAATGTACCGTCACCATCTCAAATAATAAAGGCATGTTTAATAGGCAGCAGAAAAATTAGCTGAATACAATGCATTCATTTTCGAAATCTAAAGATTGAAAAAAGAAAAGTTCACAAAATAACATGAACCAGAATACAATATTTCATCCATTGATTTCAATTGAAGTTGCACAGAATATGCAAGCATACTTTACAGCTATCAGTGAACCTAAGCATGCCATCAAATCAACAAAACAGTAAGATGAACTCTAAAGTACAATTCAATAGAAGTTAGCAATATTCAGCCTCCGAAACCGTAGAGAGTCCTTCCCTGTCGTTTGAGGGCGTAAACAACATCCATAGCAGTAACCGTTTTCCTCCTAGCATGCTCGGTGTAGGTAACAGCATCACGAATCACATTCTCCAAGAAAATTTTGAGAACACCTCTAGTTTCCTCATAAATCAAACCGCTGATCCTCTTAACGCCACCTCTTCTTGCCAATCTACGAATTGCAGGCTTGGTTATGCCCTGAATGTTATCGCGAAGCACTTTCCTGTGCCTCTTAGCGCCTCCCTTTCCCAAACCTTTTCCACCTTTTCCACGACCTGACATCTTCTCAATGCAAATTTGCTAGACTTTGAAATTTGATGTTTCGAATTCAATTGCGATTGGTGATTAGAGGGAGATTGGGCGTATTTATTAGAGCGGGAAGAGGAATCTGGTGTGTTTTTGAAATCTGATCTCTAACGTTGGATTTGGAATTAATCGACGGTTCTGCTTCGTGATCCGCGGGACGGTAAATCGACAAGTAAGGACCGTGGATAAGTTATTTCAATGGTAAGAGATTTTCTTCTAAAGCGTACGCGGATTGCGACTTTGTTTTGCTGAATTCAGTGGCATCACTTTTTACAATTTTTTAATTTTAATTATGTTATAAATTTATAACAAAGTGAGGTATATTTTAGTTGACTTTCAAATAAAATATTACAATCGACTGAGGATTTAAAAAAATTATATTTTTAATTCAATTCTTGTAATTTATCTTTTTTATTAGTTAGATGAGGTAATTATTATTTTATCTCATTAATTTGTTTAATTCACGTTACATAATAATTTATAATTTTATATATTACGAAATTTCAATTTAATAACTTAGAAATATATACAATATATTCAACTAATTTACAAATTGAGGTTTAGAGGATAATTTAAATATTTATTTCTTCTATAATTATTTGAAATGTTTTTTAAAGATAAAATTATGATGGTGTTTTAGGTTTCAAAACAAACTATATATAATTGACTAGAAAGAATGATGTCTATGGATTTAAGATTGAAATATTGGTGTTTTAATGGAAACGAAAATTTCCATTGCAATCTACTAGGCAACATGTAACATCCCAAAATTATACAGTCATCAACTATATATTTAGAATAATCACATATATCAATAAAGCAAAACAGTCTTAATATAAAAAGAAGCAGAAATTCATAAATGGCCGAACGGCCTTTTCTGTATAATTTAACGAGCGTTTACAAAAGAAATGAGGACGAACGGTTTACAAAAATTGACCGAACGTCCAAATATACACAGCAACAAAAGAGCGCTCGCTCACAGTCGCTCGATATCTTATCTACACTAACTAAAACCGAACGCATTTACTGTTCGGCCTTCACCTCGACTTCCACTAAGTTTTCTTCAGCAATGATTTCCTCCTCAAGTGTTTGCTCCAAAGACGCACCTCCCTCTGCTCACATCCACACGGATGATCATTGCATTCGACAAGACGGATATACATAGACAAGACAACACAATGGAAATGCAAGGGTAAGCTTATTGAATTTAATTCAAGTCAAACATACATTTCATACATATCAAATTCAGCAAGTAAATTCACAACACATACATTCAAATCATACATTAATTCCATCCAAAACCTGATACTAGACCGACCGTCCGGACTGTATGAATCCTGTGTAGCTAAGGCGTCCGTGCACCCAGGTGGGTAACTGGAATGCTCATCAGTAGCCACCTGAGGTTAGTCTGTTCTGTCCAAGTTACAGTTATGGACTAGACCTCCTGCCATTCCCACGCATGACATACTCCTCTCTACTTGAGAACGAGCACTCACGGAATATCAGGATGAACCACCATCTAAGCTTACCACGTTCATACTTACAAATCTCAATATCCATTCAAGAGTCGTTCCACCCTAGAACGCTCGTTCAAAATCCACAATCACAATTTCAGTTCTCATAGTGTTCGCACATCTTAATTCATCCTCTTAAATACATTTTCATTCTATGTTCCACTTTCTTAAAAGACGAACGTTCACTCCCCTTCATAACAAGGACGAACGTTCAGAGTGAGACCGAGAAAAGACTCCTTTGAATCAGTTAGATTAACTGACTCTAGTACGATCCAAATAATACTTAGAATAATTTTAGTTCAATAACTCTGGAACGAATCCAATGGATAGACATATCACAAACTTGTTTAGATAAATAAACCGAACACGAGTTAATTCAGGAGACAAATCACTAGTCAATGACCGAGCGCAAAATTTGGCATTTAATGAAGTTTGGACGAACGTCACTGAGGTCTTGGACGAACATCAATAGAACTATTGGACGAACGCTATTTAAATTTATGGTCGAACGCTATTTCAATTTAGGACGAACGCTATTACCGCTCGTTGATAATTACGGAAGGAACGAACGTTCGGTAAAGGACCGAGCGCTACTTATCATTTACACTGTTGGGACGAGCGTTCGGTATAAGACCGAGCGCCACTTAGGACGTACGTTTTCAGGTCGAGGCTCTTAGCTGAATTCAAAATCATAGAAAATTGGGATTTATATAAGATGAGATATTTAAAGTTTATGTTTTAATAATTTGACTAAGAGTTCAAAGGGATATTATCAGGCTTCTCAATTCTCACACAACACTCGTGATGTTTACGTCTGGCCGAACGCACAACGTAAAACTATATAAGAGGGCGTTCGTCCTCGAGGATAATCCTTTCCAAATGAAAGGGTTCGACTCATTCAAAGAATTTACTACGAATACCGAACGGTCAAAGACCGTTTCGATAACGAACGTTCATTTTCATAGGATTCTCATATTTAAATTCCACATACAGTAACCATATTTTCCAGCAAAACTTTCATGCATTAATTCACTCCTATCATAGTACAAATCAAACATTTTCATTGCATCATCTCATCATACAGTTCATGTTTCCAATAAATCAAACCATAGCATATTTCCTCATCAAAATCATATAGTACAATCTGATATCATAATTCATACTCAATAATATTTACAGAACATGCATTTAACACAGTGCAACATCACGGATCGTTCATGCAACACAGCATAACTCAAGAATTAAATTTAATAAGCTCCCCTTACCCGGATTCAGTAGTGAACGTTCTAAGATGAGTGGTTTCTACTCGTCCAAGGTGACTTTCTATTCTCAATGTTCCTCTTAAACTCTTCAACTAAAATTTACAAAAGAAAACGAAAGAACTGAGTTCACGCCCATGCATGCAGATGAGTACGGTTTGCAGAAATTCCAGAGACGAGCGTTCAAGTGAAACTTACCAGAACTGGAAATGGTTCGGTTCAAGGTGAAGCTCACGGTGCAGGGAACGTTTCTGTGGTCTCTGAAACGTAATCGGAGAAGAAGAAAGTGAGTTATGGTAGAGAGAAGGTGGAGGTTCTAGAGAGAAGGCAGAGAATCTGGAAATCAAAAGTTTGAGGAAGAAGATGAAGCGTGCAGAGGAATGTGAAGAGTGTTTTTCAGAAAATCATTTCTTTTCCCACACAGGACGATCGTCCAACCGCCTGCTGCCACTTGGATTCCATTAACGTTTTAGAACGTTCCAAAATGACATCTGGCAGTTTGCATGCAAAGTGAGTGCGTTTTAATGGAAGGGTGTGCGTGTCACGGTGCATTAATGGGAGCACAGTGGTGACTCAGCGGAGTAATTATTGGGGCGTGACACAACCTGTTCTAATACACTTAGAAATGAAAAAAAAAAATACATGTGTGTGCCAATATTCGTAGATAAATTCTGTTGCAAATAGTTGGTACGTGCACAATATAATTTTCGAGATTTTCGAGATAAAAAATGAGAGTATCTTAATAATAGTTTATAAATGAGTCAACTGCGGCTTCCAATATCTATTACTCACAAAAATAAAAATAAAAATAATTTATATTTTATTAAATTAAATTTAATTAAAATTAAAAATAATTTATATTTTATTAGATTAAATTAAATTAAATTTAACTATTTCGATATATTCAATATATTCATATAGTTTACAAATTGAGGTTTGGAGAGATAATTTAAATATTTATAATTATCCGAAATACTTTTTAAGAATAAAATTGTGATGATGTTTTAAGTTTCAAAGCTAATTATGTCATATTTGGCGAATCTGAAATTGAAATATTGGTATTTTAATGGGAATGAAAATTCTCATTACTCTCAACTAGGCCACATGTTTCAATACATTTAGAAATGGCAAAAATACATGTATCTTCAGATATATGCAAATAAAGTAATAGTTGGTATGTGAAGGTATGTATTACTCGCAAATAACAAATTATGGGTATTTTAATAACAGTTTATAAATGGGTCAAGTATAGCGTACCCGCGACCATATGATACCGACAAAAAAAAAATAAAAATTAATTTATATTTTATTAATTAAATTTCATTAAAATTAAAATTAATTTATATTTTATCAGATTAAATTTAATTAAAAATTTAATTTATATTATATTTTATATATTTTTTGTAATTTTATTTTAAAAATTTATAAAATATATATTTTTAAATATTTTCATGTATTCATAAGTATCCATAAGTTTTAAATTACTCGTAAATATTTTTTAACCGGATATCCGTTAAAATAGAGGGTAGGCACTATCCATGTCCAATCCAATCATATATGAACTCTATTTAAGCTCTACAAACTGCATTAAGATCGACAACAGAGAAAAAAGTTGTCAAGTTCGACAAGGTCTATTTAGCTCGGCTAGGTTACCAAAAAAACTTGGTTTAGCTTGGCAAAATCAGGAAAGAACGTGGGCAAGTTGGGTTTAGTTCGAAGAGGTCAGCAACCAAGCTCGAGTTTCGTGGTCATTTCATCAAATACACGTAATTTGTTCTCTCGCAAAGATAATTGATTCCATGATTCCAGTGAAAGAACAATTTTGATTATGCAAACTGCATGTTTTGAGATCATGATAACATCAATTCCAATAACATAATAAATAAAAATTGTTCATATTCCTTCCCCAGCCAAAATACATCGACACAAACGAGTTAACTCGAGAACCACCACGATGCTACATTATTATGAATATATCACCAACCCCTTATAAACGCTAACAACGTCTAAGAACCCAAGTTATACAAATAACATAATTACAAAAATCATAAATTGATCACAAATTAAAAACATCATACCATAAATATTGTTATGAATCCACTGATGAAAAAATTCATATACATAGCCAAATCGATTCCACACTCAAAAAAAATCAATTATGTCCTCCTTGCAATCACAAAAATCAGAAACTAAAAAATTCATAAAATCAATTCTATCCACACCCATAAACAATTTCAATACCAATGAATCAATTCTACAACTCCCATAACCAAATTATGGAATCAATTTCCGCACACCATTGAACATCATTCTATTGCACCATAATCAATTTTACCATACTAGAATTGATTCTATGAGTTCAATAGTCCATAATCAACCCAACACTTCCAATACATTTCTATATTCGATTTTATCACTCCATGAACATCATCATAATTGATCATACGAGATCAAAAGAAATTCTACCACTTCAAAACGACAACATAATTCATTTCACCACTCTATTACTACCACCATAAACGATTCCACCTTGGTAAGAATGGTCGAAAAATTTCACCAGTTGATCAAACTATCTAAGTTGGATTTCACCCCTAGTTACACTGGTTAAGCTAGATTTCATCTTTTGGTTGGCTGGATTCTATGCATACTCTACTATACACAAACTTCGTTCCCTCTCATCAAGAATGAATTCTCTTTCTCCATGATTGATTTGAATTTCATGCATTCACTTCAAACTTGAATCTAAGACTTTCAATATTGTTTTCAATGAAACAACACAACAATAATTTCACTACACAAAAAATTTCAACTCTTCTCTTCAAACTTCACCTTTTGAAGAAAGTAATTAGTTAACTTTACTATATCTCATACATAATACACGCATACATGATACATGATACACTAATATTCTTTTCCCCCATTGTCAAATTACAATTTTGTTCACTTTAATTTGTAGATGTAATTTTTTACATTAATGGTTTATAATTTTTTAAAATTTTATTAAGTCGTAATTTTTATCCCATTTTCATTTTTGCCTAAAATTATCTATATGTTTTAGTTAATTAAACTATATTTGACGCGAGTAAACAAAGTTACATACAAAATTCAAGTGTAGTAAATAAAATTAAATTAAAGTGAAAAGGCAAAACCTTGGTTAAAAATTATAAAAATATCTAAAATAACAATTTAGTAAACTATGATGTTAAATTCTAGAAACTCAAGAAACATAAACACTAAAACTAAGCCATTCAGTCCTATGTTGGATAAAATCAAAAGCATAATTGACACAATCCACATGGTTTTTTAGCCTCAAATGAAGGATTCAAATCAGACCGTAACAGAAGTCATACAATCCAAACACCTTAGAAGATTAGAGAAATCTTAATCCATATAATTTGAAAAGTTTTACATCTGTTATGATAAAACTAAACAAGTTCTCAGAGAAACTTTCATAAGAAAGTAGTAATTAAAAAATAAAGTAAAGTATTGGTCAGCCTCCGAAACCATAGAGAGTCCTTCCCTGTCTCTTCAAGGCATAAACAACATCCATTGCAGTGACAGTCTTCCTCCTAGCATGCTCGGTGTAAGTTACAGCATCACGAATTACATTCTCCAAGAATATCTTCAGCACTCCTCTAGTTTCTTCGTATATCAAACCGCTGATTCTTTTCACGCCACCTCTTCTGGCCAATCTACGAATGGCAGGTTTGGTAATGCCCTGAATGTTATCTCGGAGCACCTTTCTGTGCCTCTTGGCACCTCCTTTTCCCAATCCCTTGCCTCCTTTTCCTCGCCCTGACATTTTTTCTACCAAATTTACAGATTTAGGATTTCTGGTTTCAGATGTCAAATGACAGAAAAACTGAGAGAGATTGAGGATTTATGGAAACGGGAAGAGCGCGCAAGCCTGTTTCTAAAATCAGATCTCTGCCGTTTGATTGAGATTAATCGACGGTTCCTCTTCATTATCCATGGATTCATAAATGGACATTTATGGACGTTGATAAAGAAGTTTTAACGGTCAGATATTGTTTGGGAAGCATGGGTGGATTGGGACTAGTTCGGTGTTTCTCTACCCAATTTATAGAGAGGATTCTGGTATCCCAATTTGTTTTCAAATTTTATTTGATTTTTTTTATTTAACTGTTTTTAAAATTAATTTCTTTTAAATTAAATATTTTTTCTTTTATAAAATAAATAAAAATTATTTACCATCAAATTATAAAATTATTTATATTTATTTTTATAATTATAATTTTATTAGTAAAAATAGAGAAAATGGTTACGATCCATACTAAGAAATAAATAATAAATTGTTTAGAAAACAAATCATTTTTCACCTTAGTGAGTTTGCTTGTATTTTTAAAGTGATTATTTTAATTTATTTATTTTAAAAAGAAGAATTTTCCGTTAGTATTAATAAAAGATTATTAATATATAATATTTTAAATTTACATCAGTAAAAAAAATGGTTAACTTGTTTTATTTAAAATATATTAAATTTTGACTTTATTTTGGTGTTTGACGCATGAGTTCCGAAGATAACGTAAACATACACAATGATGATAGTATTATATTCATTCTTGAGAGTTTATTAAATATTCTAATAGTTATTAAAACGCCTTAAACTTAAAAGAAAAAAATCTCTTGTCACACTGTCAAAACTCTCAAAAGCATGAATTCAATACATTTAACAAATGTAAATGTTAATTAATATTTACAAAACTAAATATTAAAATCTAATTTTAAACCCATACATAAATTCTTAAAATCTATTTTTCTTAAATACATATTTTACATGAAACCCTATATAACAATTATCCTCTGTGAAGCTTTTAATCAACATCGGAAATATTTGTATCTGCATTTATATAACACAAACTTCATACAATCATCGTTACAAAGAAAAAAAAAATATAGATGAGATAACAGAATAAACATCAAAACATTAATACAATAGTTATATTTAGAGATGACAAAAAACTTTGCATCCACGAATATCTGCAAATGAAATCCACGACAAATAGTTGGTACTAGTAGGTATTCACTACCCACAGATAGGGGGTATTTTAATACCCACTTATAAACAGGTCGGATGTATACTACCCAACTCGCAGATATTCGTTACCCGCAAAAAATAAATATAATAAATTAATTTATATTTTATTTGATTAAATTTAATTAAAATTAAATTTTAGTTTATATTTTATTTTATTTATATTAAATTTTATATTTTTTTATAATTTTATTTTTAAAATGTATAAAATATATTTTTTTTAATATTTGCGGGTACTCGCGGGTTTTAAAATATCCACGGATTTTTTTGAAACGGATAATCATGCGGGTAACGGGCGGGTTGCGGTTAGAGTTTTTATTTTGCAGGTAGGGTTGCGAGTAGGCACTATCTGTACCTGATCCGACCCGTTGTCATCCCTAATTACATTAGTCATTAAGGTCATAACTCAATCCTATCATATCAAATAGCATTAATACAGAGTAAGATTATAACAAATGATACACTAACAAACCATACACTCCCTTAAAAGGAATCACAACCAACTCATTAGCTTTACACAACCTATCCATTAAAGGAAACATGTGCCAATACCCATTATCTATATAAACTTATGTCAACTTTCATACTTCACTGCACCATTCATGTTTACTAAAACAAGACGATTCGAGTAGTCCATCACCGCAACTTTGAAACTATCTCCCTACACCTTAAGGCTTATGTGTAAAAACTCCAAGTTGCTTCCATCTACACTAAACTCAGCATGAGCTAGAACCCTATGGGTGAGACACCCATCACTTTCTACTCCCCAAAAGAGGAAATGGTAGCACTTGAATCTGAGTCTCCTCTACAGCTCGTCATGGACGAAGAAACTCATCTCTTTAATTATCTCATAAAGATGAAGATATCCACCTTTCTACCCGTCACAAGAAGAAAGATGACTACCTTTATATCCCTCAAAAGAGAAAAGATACAACCTAGGTTTAACAAAATATGATAAGAAGACATACTAAAAAACATAGCCACCACCACACTGTGTGGTTGGTTCAACACCGTGACTCTCTCATTAAACTAAAATTACATAGCATCTCGTAACTTATCATCTTCCACTGCCTCACATAGACGAAGATGACCTCTTTTCAATGCATCGCACAAGTGAAAGAGAACTCTTGAATTCAACGGGTATTACCAAATTTCACCATCAATCACTCTTTGCTTTTGTGCAACGACAAGAGTAATACTCAAGGTATATCGGGGTTCTAACTCCAATCGCTATGACCCATTCACTTACACAACTTCAACCTTGCCCATAACCATTATCCTTGACCATAATCATTATTCATACATAACCACCCAAACCGAAGTATTCAACAACATTAAGTATCTCACACCAATTAGATGAGTATTAAAAATATCCTACGCCACATGCAACTTCACAGTATGTGAAACACCACTTATTGCCAACTAGCGCATATAACTTCACCAACACATTGATTTTCATACATTAGAAGACAACACTATCAAACAATAACAAGGTACCCTATGGCAGCAATGTTGTCGCCCACCACATCAAAATCATTTATAAATCTCACAACATATGAGAAAAATCCTTAAATTATTATAAACCAAGTCAAGTGCTAACGTCATGAACCAGCTACATCAATTCTATTGCCCAAGCACACAAAAACAACACATAAAACCTCATAACAATTTGAAAATGATTAATTACATGCAACCAATTATAGTCATGGGAAAAACATCAGCTATCAACATCATCTCTACTTCCTAAAGTATACAAAACAGTGTCAAAACTCCCATGTCATAATGGAGTTATAAAAGAAAATATAAAACAGCCAAGAGGTCAAACATGCCTAAGATACCTACCTAATTGAACTGATTTGATGCTATTATAGAAGTGTAATGTTACAGACCAACCCTTGGAAATTCCCTATATTGGACCCACAAACATATATTTCTTACCATATTGGACCGTAGAGAAAATACTAGACTGGGTAATTTAACGCTACAAACTATTCTTGGACCACTCGTCTATGGCTTCTTTGGTGTTAAACTTCAAAATTTGCAACTACACTAAGCTTTGCACTTACAAGCAGATATTGCTTACCAAATTGGACCGTTGAGAAAATACTGGATTGGGTAATTTAACATTGCAGACCACTCTTGGACCACTCACCTATGGCTTCTTTGGTGCTAAACTTCACAATTTGCAGTTGCAAAAAACACTCCTAAAATAGCTTTTATACCTTTCATTGAAACTTCATCTAGCTCACGGTTCCACTTGAAAACTATGTACCAACTCCCTTACACTTAAGGTTCTAAGATTTAGCCAATTAAATTCTACATCCGAGAGCGTTTTACACTACCCTTAGTACCTTAAAGCAATAAGACTCTAGAAGAGTAATGTATGGAAGCTTGTCGAGTTACCTCAAGGTAAACACGTCGTTGGAGAAAAGTGGATCTTTAAAAACGAGCTAGACGAAGTTGGAAAAGTTGTAAGAAACAAAGCAAGGCTCGTTGCTAAAGGATACCCACAACATGAAGGTATAGATTATACAAAAACTTAAGCTTCTATTGTCATGTTAGAAGAAATTCAAATTTTATTATCTTTTGTTGCTTACACTAAGATTAATTTATTTAAAATGAATGTTAAAAGTTCCTTTCTTAATGGTGATATCAAGGAAAAGGTTTATGTGGAATAACCTCCGAGGTTTGAGTGTTCTACTAACTTCAAACATGTTTTAAAACCAATTAAACAAAGTGTTGTATGGTTTAAAACAAGCTCCTAGAGCTTGGTATGAACACTTAAGTTCTTTTTTAACTCAAATTGATTTTTCATGAGGAAAAGTAGACACTACATTGTTTCACAAAAACTTCAACAATGATTTTATCGTATTCAAATTTATGTTAATGATATAATATTTGGTGTTACGAACGAATCCCTCTGCCAATAATTTTCTAAGATTATGTTGAATGAGTTTGAAATGAGCATGATGGGAGAATTGAAGTCCTTCTTAGGACTACAAATTAGGAAAGAGCTAGACACTATCTTCATACATTAGATGAAGTATGTAAAGGAACTGCTTAAAAAGTTTAAGTTGGATGAAGCAAAGGAGATAAAGGCTCCAACACATCCAACAACCAGCATAGGGCTAGACGAGAGCTCTACAAAAGTGGACTACACCATCTATTGATGGATGATAGGTTCACTTATGTATCTTATTGCGCCTAAGCCTGATATCATGTTTAACATTTTCCTTTGTGCTAGATTTCAATCAGATCCTAGAGAAACCTACATGACTACAGCTAAATGCATCTTTTGATGTCTCATTTGGACAACTAATCTTGGTCTTTGCTTCAAAGGAAGAGAAACTTTCAAGTTACGGGGATATTATGATGTAGATTAAGCTGGAAATAAGATTGAGAGAAAGAGAACCAACAGAGGATGCTACTTCATTGGAGGCAACCATGTTTCATGGATGAGCAATAAATAAATAAGAGACAATAACCCTTTGAACAACTGAAGTACAATACATATTTGCTACAAGTTGTTGCTCCCAACTCCTATGGATCAAGAATCAACTCGAGGACTACGATGTTAACGAGAGTAAGATTCCCATCTTTTGTGACAATAATGCTACCATAAGTTTATCAAAGAATCTCATTTTGCATTCAAGTGCAAAAAATATTGAAATCAAACATCCTTTCATTCAAGATCATATGCAAACGAGTACTCTGGATTTACAATATGTAAACACAAAATATCAGGTTGATGATATTTTTACAAAACCCTTAGTCGAAGATAGACTTATTCGTCTAAGAACCCTTTTGGGTATGAGCTCATTGAATGAACAAGTTTGAATAAACACATTTATCATGTTTGTAATGTATGTCATATGACGTCTAAGCATAAGTGACTAAGACATATCATTTATAGATATTATAATCAATTATATCGTCTAAGACCTATCGTCTAAGGACATATAACACTACATGCATAACATTGTTTAACACTGACCGCAACAAGTTAACCCAATAAGGAGATTGTCTAGGTCAAGGATGATTCAAATTCTTTCCAGCTTAATAAAACGTACAACACCACATTAAATAAGAGTTGATGTTGCAAAAACCATGACGTTACTCTTCCCAATAAAGCCACTCCTATATATAATCGTCAACCCTATGTGCCTTACCCACTTTTGTAATCATAACCTCCAAGAGCAAGTTTCTTAACCTCCAAAAGCATGTTTCCTAACCTCCAAGTATCACTCATTCTCTCAGAGAAACTCCTCATCTTCCAAACATTTACTCAGAAAAGCTTTCTCTGCATTCATGGCAAACAACACATCAATTGAGATCTCTCTTGAAGAAGTGAATGTTGCTTCAAAGCACATCAATGTCATCAACTTCTCATTCGACAAACCAATTAAGCTTTACCTTGAGCACTAGGTAGACCTTGAGGAGCTTCATGCCTACAACTTTGACATTCTCACAAATGTTCATCGTTATGGGATGATGAATATTTTGATTGGGACACTCCAACTCTGTGAGAGCTAGTATGATAGTTTTGGACTAATGTTGAGTTGTAGAGAGAAGGCCTTACCTCCAACGTTCTTGGAAAGGAAGTAAAGGTTAACATAGCCTTCATTGTTGCTGTTATAGGTTGCGAGCGTTACACCAACTGCTATGGGACATGTATGCTCATGATGGTATTGTTGAAAGAGTGCTTTATGGCTTCAATTACAACCAGGATCTCATTGGAAAGGATATTTTTTATAGATAGATGACTCCTTACTCCAAGATCCTACAGCACGTGGTGTCCAAGATGTTCCTTCACAAGAAAGGCTCAAGAGACCATGTCATAGAGTTGGAAAGGTATTCCCTCTATCACATGCTGATGAGGTACCTTTCAACCTACTTTATATCATCTACATCAATTTGGTCAAGTTTATCAAGAACCTGCATAAGGAGGTGTTTTTGAGCTACTACAAATCCCTAATCTTTTGTGTCATACAACATTAAGGGATCGTTAAGCACTTGTTCTTAATGAAGTTCCTTTGCAAGTGAGGAACATGATAATGTTGAGTGGTGCATGTCGAGGTCAACGCTTTAGCATCACCAACATTAAGCAATTGTAGTTGGGTGTCGAGATTAAAAAGCTAAAAACCATGTTCCCCTTCGAAGGAAGGAGAATTGCAAGGTGTTAGCATAAAACTTAAGAGAAGAAGTTTTGATGATGTCTCAAAGTTAAGTCTCAAGTGCTCTTGTTGCAAGAAGATCTTCATGAAAACTTATCCTCTGTTAAAGTTTTTGTAATTTAATAGATTTATCTATAGGATGTGATTTATCTTTCATTCTATGTATTGTTTGCCTTAGGTTGCATTAAAATTTGTTTTGAATTAGAAAACCTCATTTTATACCTAAGATAATCGATTATCAAATTAGAATAATCAATCATCAGTAATCAATTATGACTTGCCATAATTGATTATCACGAGTAATTATGATAATTTTTAAGCAAGTTTTTTACCATTGTGCATTCATTAAATGCAAAATAAATTATCATAATTAGATAATTGATTATCACATATTAATTAGTTGACAACATATTTTTGGAGGTATCCTTAAATGAAATCTCTATAAACTAGATTGGGACTCTCGTTCTAAAATACGAAATACAACATACGAAATAAGTATATTTCGAAACTCTTGTCTATAGTGTGTGATAATGTTGAATTTTACCTATATTTCTTTTATGAATAAAGAAACAAAATCAACTCTTTCTTAGATTTCTACCTTCTTTATGCCTCAATTTGTTGTGTTTCTAAGTAGTTACATATTGAGTTGTATTGATTTAATTTCATCACTAATCCCCACTTTTTACTATGTTTAGATCATTTACATGAAGCTTGTGTGTCAATCCAAAAAAGTCAAAGAACCATAGAAGCAAGAAGAAGTGTGAAAAGAAGAACATTGAACATCAATGTTGTAGCTGGGGTGCAGTTGGCGTGCAACTAAGCCTCATTCATCCTAGCTTGTTGTAGCTGAGGTGCAGCTAGCACGCAGCTGAGCGCCAACTCTCTGGAATGTTGTCGCTGGGGTGTCGTTGGCGTGCAACTGAGCGCTCTGTTACCGGAATGTTGTCGCTTGGGTGCAGTTGAGCGGTGGCGATGGCAAATTTGGTCTATTTAGGGTTGAAACTCGAAGGGATTTGGATCTTTTGCTGCCCAAACACAATTTCTCTCATTTAGAGCTCTTAGAGGTGAGCTAAAAGTTGTGGGAACAGTCCTTCTTCACCCTTGGGTTTTCTTCCTTCTTCCATTTTCACCATTGTTGTAAGCTTGAGCTCTCCATTCATGGAGAGCTAGTTTCATTGTTGTTAGGGGATTGATGTAGCCACTGAACTCTTATGTAAACTACTGTGTTTTGAATGAATATATGTCTCTTTCATTGATTGTTAGTGTTTAATTCCTTCTCTTAATGCTTGTTGTGAAATTGCTACCCATGATTTTAGGGTTTTCTTGATATTGGGAAATGTTGGGTAAATCTGGACTTGGATTAAACACCTAAAGGAAATAGTATCTAGGGATAAAACTAGGACCTTTGGTTGTCTTAAATCTCAATTCTTAATGCGGAAATAATTGTTAGGTTTTCCAAGGGATTGGAGCCTAATGAGGAAGTCTAGTCTCTCTACCAAGGGATTGAGTTTGAGTAAATTAATAGATTGACATTGGCATATTAATGAAGAGGAAGTAGGTGAAATCATAACCCCAACAATATCATTCCATATCATTTCTAATCTTTTCATTTCCAAGTGTTTGAGTATCTAAGATCACTTTTATCATATATGTTTCATGTTTACTTTAATTGCACTAAAACCCAAACTATGGAAGCATTTTTTAGTTTAAAGTAGTTAGAAATTATACGATTGTTTGGTGACACGATATCCGGTCTTACCGGTGCCGAAGTCTCAAGAGTGTGCGGTGATCAGTGTTATAGGGTTTGTATAACCCTTGTGTTATGACTTTAAGAACTTGATGTGTTGGCATAGAGCGAGAACTTTTACTGGGAGTGTGATTGAGTGTTGTTGTTGTTGTTGAGTTGAAAGTCTATCATCTTTTATGAAGATTCAAAGGAGGTGTTCATCCTTTGTGAAGATTCAAAGGAGGTGACGATCCTTCTTAAAGCATTTGGAGGAGGTGTTCATCCCTTGTGGGTTACAAGGGTGAGTTTCATCTCTTGGAGTAACAAGAGAGGTGTTAACAACTGGACGTAAGATCTCTGTGATGTGAACTGGGATAAAAATTACATTAATGCAATTTTTACTCTTTTTTATTCTTTAAATTTGTTTAAATTGTTTTAAGAAATTTTTATATTTACGAGAAAATTATTTAAAGCAACTATTTGAGATAAAAAATTAATTCACTTTTCTCTTAATTTAGTGAAGGTATTAATCATTCCGCTGCACCGGCTCTAAGAACTGCTATCAGCCTAAAGAAGGGATAAACATGCAGCTCCTCACATGAACGAATAACTGAAGAAATCGATAAGGATAAAGAATTTACTTCAATCTTGACGAACATCAAGGTCGAGATCACTGCTCGACAGAGGATGAGAGACGTTGAAAGCAGGATAATTTTGGACAAAGCTCAAATGTCAATCGCTCAACCATCACCTACATCGTTTACTAAATAAATGGCTCATATAAATGCTCTTCCTCTTCTCGTGCCCCTAGATGCTCTCGTTTAATGCTGTCAAAGAGAAGGCCAAGAAGACCAAAGTGTCTAGACAATACAACTCGTCCGGAAAGATTTCAAGACTCTTATGCTGGACAACCCAAACAAAAGTTAATCATTAGATGCTCGTCTCGATAAGCTTACCAAAACCTATCACCCAACACCATTATAACCATCACCTCTAACTTGGACCATTGAAAATTATCCTAACCTACCCTGTCTATCGGGATTTTACCAACCTCTTCTTGACTTCATGACACTTGTGAGTTTTTAATTTACTTATTTTAAAAGGAAGAATTTTCTGTTAGCATTAATAAAAGAAGAGGTTAATATATTATATTTTAAATTTACATTAATAAAAGAAGTGGTTAAACTGTTGTATTTTAAATAAATTTAAATTTCATTTCATTTTTGTGGTTAATAGATATCTACACAGATAATTATGAAGACGCAAGAATTATGAAGATAATATAAACACAGATAATTATGACAGTACTCAATTCAATATTATATATTTATTATTGAGGCGTTTCAACCTAAAGTATTATATATTTCTTATTTAATTTCTTTTTATAATTATAATTTTATTACGGAAAGTGTACTAAAGAATAATTTGTTAAAGTTCCGTAATAATAAATATAAATCAGTGATTTTCCTATCTACTTACAAGCTGCGGTACATTATCTTCATGATTTTAATGCAGATTACAACATTACATTCACTATATTGAAAATATAATTATAACAACTCCTTATATCAATGCTTAAAAATAAAAAAAAAATAGTAAAAATTTATAAAATAAGCAATCTTCCGTACAAGAATAAAAGTAAGAAGAATATTATAAAATAAGCAGTGTTACTTATAAGAATAACTACAAACAAACTGAATAAATATATTAATATATTCAAAAAACATTAATATTACATTATATGTGAATAACGTGCTCATCCAACTTAATTAGTGTCAATACCCAATTTTAAGTAAATAAATAAAAATAAAAAATAAAAATTAATAATGGATAAAAAGAATAAAATAATATATATAATTTTCAAACTTTAATATATTAGAAAATATTTTTTAAAATATTAGTTTAATATAATAATAATTTGAATTAATATTATATCAATAATTATAAGTAATAATTAAAATAATATATTGATATAAGTTGTTGTGTCAGTTTTTTTTAAAGAGAAAAATATAATTTTTGAAATGGACAAATTTTTTGAGAATAATTATAATCAATGATTTAAATATTATTTGATTTGTTTTTTTTTTGCAACCAAGATTATTTTTTTCTTCCTTTTTTTTTCATTGTAAATTAATTCATAAGGCAAGATTATCATATAATACTATAAGGTGTGTATACAAATACATTGAATTATGTTTGAAGTAAATAATGTTTAAGATAGTTAGTCATTTAATTTAAAGTGATATTATTTTTTATCAACATGTTTTTACCCGTTTTATATCTATTATTTTACTTTTACAAATATAAAAAAATATTTTTTTAATGATAAAAATATCTCTAATTTGTCAAAAAGTGTAAAAAAAACACATTTTTCTTAAATAAAAGTTAGTGAGTTAGTTTGTGTTTTTGAAATAATTTTTTAATTTGCTTATGGTAAAAAGTAGAAATTTCTGTTAGTATTAATCTGTTATATTTTAAATTTACATTAATAAAATAAAATAAAACAAGTAGTTACATTTAAAATATTGATTTCATTTCTTTGTTTCACCGACGAAGGCGCAACAGAATAATGAGAGTATTCATTTGAGTACTATACATTCGTATTTGAGGGGTTTCAACCTAACAGGATCCACCTTCACTCCATTATGTATAGGCGTCGTCATAATTTGGTTTGTGGCATATGTTTGGATTCGAAGCTAGTCTCGCAGGTTTTCAAAGATGGCAAGTGTAGCTTTTACGATCACGCATTTTGCCCTGACTGCATATCCAAGCATGTGGAAACTCTAATCCGCGACAATGATCTTTTCAATATGACTTGTCCAGACCCTAATTGTTTTATAGAATTGGAGCCTGAATCTTTCCATGCCCTCTTGCCTCGCGAAGTTATTGATAGATGGGAAATTATGAGATGTGAGTCTATGATTGATTGGTCGGAGAGGTTTTACTGCCCTTTCAAGGAATGTTCAGGCCTGTTGGTGAATGATGGAAGAGAGGTTGTGACCAGTGCTGAGTGCCCCTATTGTCATAGGCTATTCTGTGCACAGTGTAAGGTTCCTTGGCATGCAGATATGAGTTGTGGGAAATTTCAACGGAGTAAAAAAGACCCAGAGTATTCGGATGACAACTTTTTCAAGTTAGCCAAATCGAAAAAGTGGCAGAAATGTCCCCGGTGCTGTATGTATGTTCAGAAAACTGCTGGATGTATACACATGATTTGCAGGTACTTTTACTTATCACTCATCTTGCAGTTTCCACATTACTGTAACAATGGAGTTATATCTGCTTAAACTCTGTCTTTGCAGGTGTGGATGCGACTTTTGCTACAGTTGTGGGATGATGTATCGGGAAGGACATAAATGCAGAAGAAGTTTTTGGTAATATTTGCATGTTTATCTCTCTGTTAATTGAGTTTCTTAAATGCATCGGTAACTATATATATTCACTGCATATTCAACTTTCCGTTCTACGTAACTTTTTTCTTATATGGTATGCTTTCATCCATGCAATGCAATGCAAGGGATGTTGTTTTCAGGTATGGTAGTACATTTTATGTTTTTCTGCATGCATATCTTTAATAGTAATAAGCATGTAATGTCTTGAATAAATAAGCATTTAAGCATACAAATTCAAACACTGCTTATACTTTCTCTAACTTCTTCACAAAACTATAGCAGAACAATGCATGGTGTACTGTATCTTTTTTCTTTAATTTCTTTTTTTATTTATAAATATTTTTTTCATATGGATGGATTTTGCTGGATCATACCTTAATTAACTCATTCTACCTAATAAAATATATTATATTGCTAATCCTTTTTATTTACAGATTAAATAATACATGAAGTATATGAAAATAAATATTATTGACGTACGTATTTATAATTTCAACAGGCTTGTTGTTTGTTTAATTTTTTTTTTCCAAAACAAACAATATTTTTATTTTCAAACCTAAATTGTGTTAAACTTAAATGAAATGAGATAAAAAAAACCGCCCATCAACCTGGTTTGTTTCAAGATTTTTAGGAAAATTTTAGGAAAAGTCGAATTTAACTTTAACTTGCTTAAACAGATATAACAGTAATAATAATAATAAAGATACTTTAAATAATAAGTAATGATTATAAAAGTAACAATAGATATAATAATAAATAGATAAAATATGTAAAACTAACAATAAAATCATAAATAATTATTATAATATTAAAAATAACAAAATTCTGAAATAACAATAGTAATAAAAATAATAATGACAAAATTAAAAGTAATGATAATCAAAGTAAATTTATAAAATAATTAATATAAACAATAATACTTTTATTTTAATTTAATTTTATGATATTTTTTTTCTAGATTTTAAATGCATCGATAGGTATATAATTTCTAGTACAGATTACTTGTTTAACCCATGCAGGTATTAGGTGTAAATAGTTTATTTTAAATTCATTCTAAACACAAGGGTTAAAACCTAAAAAATAGTTTTAAAGTAGGGATGATTTTTAAAAGATGATACTTTATTTAAATAATAAAAAGTTAAAGTTAAATAGTTTTTTTTATTAATTGAATTTATTTTACAAAAAAAAATTGTTTTTTATATTTTTTTTTTCTAAACTTCTTTCGCACCTTTTCTTCTATGTTTCTAATCTTAATTAATTCTTTTGAAAGGCACCACATGAATGCTCACAGTAAAAAGCTCTACACACTTGTCTTATCAAAGTGAAGAACATAATAAATTCACCTTTTTCTCTTTTTGAGATTATGTTGCTCTTTGGGTTTGCATGCTATTTATCCTTTTTGAGGTTGTGTTGTTTTTTTGGTTTTGCATGTGAGATGTAAGATAATGCATGTTACTTAAAGGTGTTCTAAGCGAATCTTTGTTGTTTTTTTGATTATAGTGATATGTTTAAATATTTAATTAAAATTTTATTTGTCTAATTAAGTCATCCAAAGAGAAATAGAGTTGTAAAGAGTATTTTGTGAGTCAAAGAGATGTTTATTCAAGGTATTGAAAGTTAATTTATTCTTTGCATTTTTTGAAGGGAAATTTTTGAATGAGTAAACTTGTATTTAAATTTTTAATTTGATCTTTGGGTTGTGGAGGAGATTAAAATTGTAAAGTGGAATCTTTAACTTATAATAAGTCATTTTTATCAAGTTGGTTTGATTATGACTTGTTTATAAGAGGAACTCACCTTAGAGCTAAAGGAACCATCTAATGTGTCACTTTTTTTTTCAGGTTTGAGTTATGGAGGTTTTTATTTGGTGAGTCAAATTCTCGCTAAGCAAATCTCGAGTTTGGAAAAGGGTCATGGGAGACTTGCTACGAAAGCCAAATTTGAGTTTGATACAAAGTTAGGAAATGATTGATCGTTGGGTGTGTTTGCTCCTGTTAGGTGAATTTATCTACATTTTGTTCTAGTGCTTGACTCGTTGGGCAAGCCAAATAGTCATTGAGTAAGTGTTTTTCCAAATGTAACTCACCAAGTGAGTAATTGGACTTATTAAACAAGTTGATTTGATATTTGAACTGCTGTAGACAAATTTTTGAGTAAGTACTATTTTATGTAAATGTGATGGTTTTAAGAGAATCAAAGTATATAAATGGGATGAAATGGTTTGTCTAATGGTATGTATGTTAAATGAATTTGGTACTTTTAAGGAGAAGTGCAAGAATAGTTAGTGTTGTAATGCAAGAATTTATTTTTACATCAATCAATTTTTTTTACTCATTTTTCTTTATTTTAACTCTTTTCATGGTAATCCAATCAATATGATTTTTACTCTTTTTCTCTTTAATTTTCATCTTTTCTCATTCCCACGGATCTATTCTTAAATACAAAACCTAAGGTTTGTTAAAGTAAATGAATGTTGTACGTAAGATGAGAAGATAAGAATTGAGTGGGAGAAGTGGAGCATTATGTACACAATATCCAATAATCTAATTTCCAAAAGGTGTTTGGGAAATGAGCTACCTCTGTAGATTTCCAATAATTTTTGTTTTTGTTTTATCTTCTTACTCTTGTGCTTATTCAAATTAACAATGGTTTCCAAAGCATTATGGTTCCCACTCATTAGACAGCTGGAGGTGCAAATGATGTCCCCTAGTTGCTTCCTTTCTTTTTCCAATGTTTTTGCTTACATTAATGTAACACTAATCTCACAAATTATATTTAAAAATGGTTAACTATATATTCCTTCAATTTCTCTTGCCACTCCTAATTATGCTGTATTTTTTTAAAAAATTATTTATTTATTATTTATATAATAAATATCGTTTCTTTCTCAACACACCGAAGATATTCGAGAGTATATGTTTTGGATGGATTTTAAAATAGTGTATCCATAAATACTTTATAAATTTAATGATCTATGTTATTCATACTTTTTTTTGTCTTATTTTTTCACTTCTTGACTTTTGACCTTAAGCTAACAGAAACAAGTACATTACATACGTATTTTAACTTTTTATTCATTCGTATTTTTATTAAATAATTTAATATATTTTTTATAAGTTCTTTAAATAAAATATTAGTTATCTAAGCTAATTTTAGCACTTAATTTTGGCATACACATGCATGACCTTGTTTAATTTCTAATAATCGTTACAATAAAATTACTAATGAAATTCTACTCACAAAACAACATTCGTTAGTAAAATAATAATAGTTGATGAATTTTATCCACTGAAAATAATAATGGTTGATGAATTTTATCGACCGAAAAGAAAGTCAGAATAAAATATATTTACAAATTTTAATATTTTAATTATTGATTAAAAAAATACATTAATAATGAATTCATGGAAAGAATTAATTAAAAATTCACAATTTTATTATCCACGAATAGTTATACTGATAAATTTTATTAGTATTAAAGTTTTTGTTTTAGTTTTAACCATATCTTAGTCAAATTCTTCAATAAATTCACTATAATTCATTGATAAATTGATGTTAAGTTTCTAGTTAAATATAACAATATTTATTATAAGTTAAATCGAGATGAATGAGAATAATAGAAGAAAAGAAGAAAAAAAATGAAAAAAAAGAAAAGGAAGAGGATGAGAAGAAAAAGAAGGAGAAAAATGATTAAAGAAGACAAGCAAGTGAAGAATGAGGAGAAGAAAAAAAGGGGAGAAAGAAGAGGCGACAATAATGATAATATACTTAACTATAACAACAACAATGATGATGAGAAAGAAGGAAAAAGAAGAAGATAAGGAAGAAAAATAAGAAGGAAAAAAGGAAGAAGAAGAAAATGAGACCACCTAACGATATCTATCGACTATTTTATTATTGAAAAAATATACATAAGTAATTATCGATGAATATTTACTAATAGATAATTACCGCCATCACTAGTGCCTACTTCTATTCACATATTAATATATGATTACTACATAAAAGAAATAAAACAAACACAAAAAAGAAAGATAAGGATAAGCTAACACATTTAAAAGAAGAATATCAATATAACAACAACAAGAATTTATTATAAAGATTATTAAAACATATTTTTAAAATAAAAATTAGTTTTTATCTTATTTTTTCTCAATTTTTCTTTACAACTAAGCGTACAATCTCTATCAAAACTAGTCTTGGTATAATCTTATTTCATTCCAACCATAACACTATAACTTTCAAGGCTTAAACAAACTCTCAAGTTATTTCATTTAATGAACATTCTTAATAATAAGAGCTCAAAATAATTAACATTAATCAAAATCAGCCATCAACATTATTCCCCACACGTCTATCCAACCAACATTCAAATCACAATTTCAATTGGCTCAAAACAACAACATACATATAAAAGTTGTTTCCGAAAGACTAATGTATTGAATAGATTCGTGAGACTTTGCTCCTATCACACTCACTTCCAAATTATAAATATTATAATCACATCCAGAATCTCATGTTCTTCAACAATTCATGATAGGGTTAACTTCACTTGCTTAGTGAGTATGATCCTCTTTCATAACATACTGCTTATTTTGTGAAGTTTTTGTTTACTCTTACCACCTAGTTATCTATTTTTATGTGAATTGGATATTAGTAAAGTGAAAATAGTATCAGATAAAAACATTCAATACACTTTGACATACATACAACTAATAGCATTTCTCTTGAAAATAACTACTCTGACCTGTACTCATAATATCAAGTCAACTTTAATTCATAAGATTCTATATTTACAAACCATAACCATTCACAAAAATTTCTTAGTGCAATAGATCCACCGCCCAGGCTATACAAACAAAGTTTTCTGTATTAATCCCACCCAATGTTATGCAAGGACCTCCAGACACAACTAAGACAATGGATCACTATTAAAAATCTAACCCAACGGCACACCAAGCATGTATGTGGTAGCAAGTCAAACGCTAACTTTTATACAATTTTCAAAGTGGCACCCAATGGTCAGAACCTAGCACCCAATCGTGCATACATAAACAAAAAACGAAAATGGGTCTCAAACTTTTACTTTGCTAAGTTCCAATAGCACAAAACACTAATATCAAACTATATAAATTTAGATTTAGTGACAATATCAATTTAAATGCATTCACACACTAAATAATATTATCTACCAATCTTGTAAATTATAATGCATAGAAGTCATTCTAAAGCTCTTTACCATTTAAAACTATCATACAATACAATGATTCTCAAATCAATTCAAATATCACTGGAGTAGAAAACCATAACCCAACCATCCTAATACCATTTCTATTTCTACAATACATTTAATTCAAATATCACAAGAACAATTCAAATACATCAAACTACTCAAAACCCAACCTTTATGAAAAAATATGTTCAACCATAACCCAACTCTCTCATTACCATTTCTATTGTACTTTTTCCACATTACTCAATAAAAAACAAAACAAAAATTCTTTTTTTTCCCAATTTCAAACTTCTAACATTAACTTTTCTTTATCAATTTGACCTTTAAATAATTCTACATATCTTCAATCTCCCAGTCACAATTACAATGAAATCTAATAATTCACAATCATAATACACATACCCTAGATTATCAATCCTACATTTCCATTTGTATAATTATAAATACAAATAAAAATTTGACGATGTAATTAGCTTCCCTTACCTTAATGTGAGTTCCTAAAACAAACCAATTCTTACACAATTTCTCTTTGATTTTCTCTTTCTACACACACAATAAGGCCAAACAAAAATCAAAATGTGATTCTAAGATTGCAAATGAATGGAATATCATTTAGAAGATAGAAAAATAGAATATAACTGATTAAAGGCTACATGCAAGGTGGAAAATAAATTGATTCAAAGCAAAAAAGTAAAAATTGAACTTATTATATTTCAAAATTCAATTGGCAAAAATACTCTTTAGCTCCTGAATTTTTTTATGACAAAGTTTGATTTTGAAAATGATAAAAGATTGGGATGACAATTAGAATAGAAAAGAGAGGCAAAAAAGAAATAAAGCCCACGAGAGAAAAAGAAAAGAAAAGTAATTTTTTTTATATATATATATGGATCTATTGATGACTTATAGCGATTCAATAACATGTGAAATAAATGTCCAACAAACAAAAATTTCACTAAAATAAATTAATTCATAACTCTAATACCATGTTAGAAGGTAGACTTTAAATCTAAATTAACCTACTTGTAAAATAGGATATGCATCCATATATATATTCTAAATTACTCGAGATTTTCAACCATAAAAAAATAAATAAATACATTATAAGTTTTATTTTTATAAAGAGAATGAAAAAAGAAATTATTTCTTAAAATAATAAATCCATTCACAAGCAGTAAATTTGTATACTATATTTTAAATATTAGAAAATTTGATATTTAGTAGTTATACTTAATGGGATTAGAGAATCTAATATAGGTATGAAATCAAGTTAAATTAATTAAAAAAAGGGTCGAAAACATTAATATCTAAGATTATATAGTATGAGTGGAAGGTGGGAAACCAAGGTGAGTGGCTTTCACTTTTCGCGGTACCATAACTAACCTAACATGATCCCACCACAATTCCTTCTACACTTTTTTCACACTCACTCATGACTACCAAAACGCACCGTTTTACTACCTGTTACCGTCATCCTTTCACACCTGTCACCGGTTTCTGTGCCTCCTGTCTCCGCGAACGCCTCGCCGGCATCGATTCCTCCCCCTCCTCGCCGGACCTCCGCCGCACTAAGTCCTTCTCCGACCGTACAGCCGGCGCTATCTCCTCCGCCGCCGCCCCGGAGCCCCGCCGCAGGTCCTGCGAGGTCCGACTGCCGCAGCCGGTTGGCTCGCTGTCGGACCTCTTCAATCGCGACTACAAGAGCAAGAAGCCAACGAATCGGAACGCCGACATCCGTTCCGAAAGTGCTGGCGTCGGAATCGAAGAGAGCGAGCGCGGCGAGGCGGTTAGGGTTTCTGGCGATGAAGACGGGGAGGGGAAGACGATGAAGGAGTTCATAGATCTCGAATTTCGGAGCAGGAAGGGCGCGGGGAGAGATTTCAAAGACATCGCAGCGAGTTTTCGCGGCGCGGCTTCCGAATTCAGCAAGCGATTGATAAAATGGAAACGGAAGCTGAATCCGAAGAGAAACCACCGCCACAGCGACGTCGCCGGCGCCGACTTTTGTTCGGTCGAAAAACTAGGGTTTAAGTCGTTGCAGGAGACGCAATCGGAGGTTGGAGAGTACGGTTTCGCGTTAGGTAGAAGATCGTGCGACACTGATCCGAGGTTATCCGTTGACAATTCGCGGTTTTCGTTCGAAGCTCCTAGAGCTTCCTGGGATGGTTATTTGATTGGGAAAGCATACCCTAGGGTTTCCCCCATGGTTCGTGTTGGTGATAGGGTTTTGGTCGAGGAAGAAGAAGAGGGAGACGTGAGTTTGGAGAATGGTGAAGAATGCTGTCCTGGTGGTTCTGCTCAGACGAAGCATTACTATTCCGATTGGCATAGGAGGAGGAGGAGTTTTGATAGATCAAATTCTCGTAGGAAGTCGATAATGGGAGACGTTGATGAATTGAGAGTGATATCTAATGCTAAGGTTTCTCCAGCTACAACTGAGTTGTTCTATGGGGCGAAGGTGTTGATCACTGAGAATGGTTTGAGGGATATGAATTTGAAATCGTCTGATAGTGTAATGGGGTCTGGTTCCAAGGTTGATGCTTGTGATGTTGCAATTGAGGATGGGCAACAGGGATTGAACAAGTTTCACAAGTGGGGTAGGTTATGGAGTAAATTGGGGTTATTGCAGAGGAGAAGGGAAGATATGTTGGGAGAAGGTGATTACGGTGGTGGGGATGTGGTTAATAAGCCACTTGCAGAGTCTTGGCAGAAGCTGAGGAGGGTGGTTAACGGTCAAGCGAGTGAGTCAGTTAGCCAGAAGCTTATTCGTAGCTATAGTGTTAGTTGTGGAAATCCTTGTAGAACTTCAGGCTTAGTCAATGGCTTTGGGGGTTCTGCGACTAAAGGCCATGTTTTGAATGGAAGGCAGAAGTTTATGCTTCAGAAAAACCGGAGTATTAGGTATTCACCAAGTAATGTTGACAGTGGCTTGTTAAGGTTCTATTTGACACCGTTGAAAAGCTATAGGCGAAGCAGGTCTGCAAAGGGTAGCTTAAAGAATTCAAATTCAACGGCCAGAAGTTTCTTCTGAGGCGGTAACTCATTGAAGTGTATCTGGGCTGTAAAAACATATATAATGAAATTGATTTTTGTCCTTGATACAAAGTACTTCACATTGTTAGAAAACATAACATTGGAAAGATAATCAGACTGGTTGTAATTGTTCTGATGTTGGTAGCAGAATAAAAACATTTATAATAGTAATCTTACAGTAATTTTTGACTGCATCACCCTTTCGAATGAAGTAGTCTGCTTTCAAATGTAGTCAAGACGTAGGCAAAGTTTGTAAAGCCTCTCAGATAGCAGAGAGTATTAATTTTTTTCCTCCAATTTGTGGTTCAACTATGCAATTGCTATGGATGCATGAAGAAGTAAAAGCTCTTGTAAATCTATATAACTGCTATGATTATCAGCCAAATTTCTTTATTCTATTATGTAGCTTTTCTCTTTATTTTAAATTAAATTTATAGGCTTTAAATGAATAAATGTTCTTATTCTTGTTGTATGAAATTGGGATTAGAATAAACGATTGGGATTAAGGCTTTATATCTCTTGATGTAATAGTGAGGGATGATTATGATAGTTTCAGACTACCTATTTAACATCTGATTAACCTGAAATTAACATTGGTTAGAATAAATATGAGTTTTCTGTTATATAGATTGTCGTCACAAAAAGATGACTAGAGGTGTTCACCCTATTTCAGCTCATCGTCATTGAATTATTATAATCGTGTGTTAGTGCCATCTCCCTTCTAAATTCCGTTTCGCATTGAATTTATATGGTGCTTGGATATTGGTTTGAAACGGGCTTAAACTAGAATTTACGACAAGGTCTTTTCACGTTTCATTTTACTGTAACGGTTTGGATTTAGTAATCTGGCTTCATGACTTACGATGTCAGGTTGTGTGAGGAAAGGTTTCGGACAGATTTATGAAGTTGTTTTATATTCACTCCACGGGTCTTTTTCATGATTTAGAATACTTATCTTTATTTCTCCATCCCTGGTTCATTCTTTACAGTGAAACTAGATTTAAAAGCACGAGTGACAGTGACAATGAAAATAATAAAATAGATATTCATGAATTAATTATAAAATAATTTGGACAGATAGAATATTTTGCGGTTTAATACCTATTTTGGTCCCTCTTTTTGTAGGGTCTGTTCAAAGTTGTCCTCTTTTTTTTTCAAAAGTTCACTAACATCTTACTTCTCGCAAAAACGATGCACGTTAGTCCTTTTTGGTTACGGCGTTAAAAAGACTAACGGCACAGCTGTCCAGCTGACAAAAAACTGATGAGTTGTACAGTTTTGGTTGACGTGTTAAATTGAATTGTTTATTCATCCTGAAAGCAAAAGGATTCATTGCTTATTTAGCTCATCTCCATTTATGGTCCAATCAAGTTTTCCATCAGGTGAGCCCCAGTTAGTGAAAGTAGAGACCTTTGGAGAAGGAACCTCAGAATGATGGTCCACCATGCTTCGCTCGATAAAGCTATGGCTACGCTTAACAAAGGCAGCAGCTCTTGGATTCAAAGCCATCGAGGCTCCTTCAGCAGATGAATCAACCCTGAAGGATCTTGATCCAACCATGTTTGAGGTGGAAAGGCCCGAGGAATAGCCCCCCAGCTGCTGGTTCATATTTGAACGCATTTGAATTCCAGTTGGAGATTGTAACTGAGGTCCTGCAACATCAAGTGAGATTCCATGGAATTTAGACAAAATTGATTGTTCAAGAGATCCAAAGCTATCATCAAGGTTTGATGGCTTCACCCCTAAAAGCCTGTTTAACTCCCCAATGTGATCACTCATAGAAACACCAAAAGATGGACTATTAGGCATGGAATTTTTCTAGTTAGGAGAGGAAAGACCAGACATGTCATCCATCATCAGCTGTTGTCTACGCCGATGAGCTTCCAGTCCAAGCAGTTCAAAATCCAAATCAATGTCTCTTGCCGTTGAAGCAGTCTTCAATTTGCTTTTGGGAGCAGCAGGGTGGGGAGCCGCAGGAGGGATTTGTCGCCCCTCCCTACATTGTATTTCTAAACTGTTTGTTTGTTTTGAGTGCGTAAGGGCAGGGAGATAGGGCACGGCGTAGTAGCGCAGAGGGGAAAAGGGAATTAGGGTTTGAGTGGAAAGGGGACTGCCACGTGGCAGTCTCTTATTAGCTGAACTTGCCAACTAATTGGACTAATTGGACATGTCATTTAATTTTGGCCAGCAGAGCAACTTTGCCGTTAGTTTTTTAATGCCGTAAGCAAAAAGGATCCACTTAAACTGTTTTTGCGAAAAGTAGGATGTTAGTGAACTTTTAAAAAAAGGGAGGACAACTTTGAACAGACCCTACAAAAAGAGGGACCAAAATAGGTATTAAACCAATATTTTGCACTTGTAGGCATTATTTATATTAAACCCAATTTTAGTTCACGGGATTCAAAATAAAATCATGTAATTAAATGTATACATTGTGTTGAATGGCCAGAAACTATTCATTGTGCATCCCTTATCAAATAATTCATATTTGTATATATTTTAGGTTTAATGTCTAGGTAGATCCCTATTTTGGTTCGGAATCTCAAATAGATTTTTTTTCTTTTTGACGTCTCAATTGGGTCATTGTTTTTGTAAAATTGAAGCAATTAGAGGCCTGTCGACCATTTAAATTTGGGTTACGTGGTCAGTGTATACATTAATTACACGTGGCATTAAAAACGAGTTTTATATTAAACATTTTGAATGCACAGAGGTGAAATCAGTTTTAGGGAAGGGCAAAGTAGGAAAATTAAAAAATTTAAGTGCAGCCCCCTTTAATTCAGAAATGCAAATGAGATTGGAGAAAAAAATTAGGATTGTGAGGGAAACAATCGTGTTCTTTCTTTCTTTGTTCTTTACAGGGAGAAGGAGGATTGTTGTTCAGATGCATGGAAATCCGAGTTGGGACTTGGGGTGTTTGATTTCCCATGGCTGAAAGATGATGTGAGATGTAAATCAGAGGAGTACTTTTTGGATTTGAAAGACAATTTCTCATTGTTGCTAGAAGAAGAAGACATGTCTTGGAAAGGTAATTCTAGTGTTGATTTGTTGAAGGCATATGGTTTGTTTGAGAGTCACATTGCATGGCAGCCATTTGAGATATACATTAATGGAGTTAGATGTAAAATATTTAATATATTAATTAGTCTCAGTCCCTCTCATTCTTCATCATTTTCTTCTTCTCTTTTTCCATTGTAATTTAAATCCCTTCCTTTCTACATGGATATCTGGAAGACATTGTCACTTTCCATTCATTGTCCAAATTAAATTACATGAACTATGTTATCAGTTAAATCTAGAGCTCATACTATACCCAAATGCATGCCACGTGTGATTAATGTATACACTGACCATGTCACGTAACCCAAACTTAAACGGCTGTTTGTGCAATTTGACGGCAGACCTCTAATTGATTAAATTTTATAAAAACAAGGATCAATTGAGATGTTGAAAAGAAAAGAGACCTATATTTTAAAAGAAGATATGTGTTAATTTGGATGTTAAATAATTTTGAATTGAGAAGAAGGATCGAAGGAGTTTTCAGACTTAATCAAATGAGCACTTCAGTTGTTGGGTGATGGAAGAGTCTCTTGGTTAGAAGACCCCTGAAATTAAATATGCAATCATTCCTAATGTGCTGTCAACTCCCCCCTCATACATTCAATTCAACGACTTCTATAAATTTCGGTTAAAAATGTGGTCGGACTTCTATACATTTGATTGTTGTTTATGTGTGCATTGTTATGGTACACTTTCTATAATATTCTGTGATAATAAGATATTTTTAATTAATAATCTTCTAAAAAGTTATATGTTTCGCTTGAATTTCAATCTTTCAGTTATGTTTGCATTGAATGACAATTTTACAACTTTGCATAAATTGTAATAGGAAAAACTTTATTAATAAAACAAGATAGAATTACCAAAATTACTCAACTTGATTTAACACTGACAATGTCAAAATAAAACACGACAAGATAACTACAATAATAAGCCTAACACAAGGGAAATTCCTTGGGCAAACACAGACATACCAACCAACGAAGATGAACAGACTGATTATTCCTTCCTTTTATCATCATTCAGAGTTTTATCAAACACTTTACAATCAAAATGCCACTTACTTATTTACCATGCAGCATACATAAGATTCCTAACACGTACTTCAACTACAGCCTCAGAATCAGTTCATGTATCATGGGAATGACATTGGCATTCATTCACTGTAAAGCGTACAGTTATTCAACATCAAAACCCTTCTTCTTTAGTTCAGTTGCGACCTCATTCTTCAGTCTCAACCACAGCTTCTGAGCTTCCTCATCAAAATTCTTGTTCTGCGTCTCCTTCTGGTTATTATAGTTCCCATCCTTATCACTCTTATCCATCCCTTTTGGACTAAAAGCGTCTCCAATCATCCTTCCCTTGCTGATGAAATCCTTCAATGCTTCTTCGTGCTCCTTCAGCCTTGGCTCCAGTTTCCCCCACCCCAGTGATGAATTATCAGTGTAGAGCCACATGGCCCCAAGCACGGCATAGGTGCAAAGCAAGCCCTTTCCAACATGTTTCAAAAAGTAGTAGTCTTCTCTTTCCAACCCAATGTTTTTTAGGTATTTCTTGGAGTTCATAGAACTCAGCACATGAAAACCTGCATTCAAAGATAAGTATATAAAGAATATGCAATGTAACAAAAAGAGAAGTTTGAGTTTCTGTTTCAAACATTTCATCAAACAGCTGATGAGCAAAACATGGGTTCCAATGAAACTTCAAACTTCATAGAACATAAGAAAGGTACCTGTTTTGGGGTCCCGAAAAAGCTTACGGAACATTGTAAAAGTTAAATTTTGATAAATGTGTTTGATTTGGGGTGTTTATTTGTCGATGATAACTTTCAGAATGAAAAGCTGACAATAAAGATTCTTTGGTTGTGGTTGACAATTTCATTTAACATTGAATCTAATGTAAACAACTAAACACGTTGAATTTTGATTTTTTTTCTTAAAATAATGTATTTTGGAAAACAAATTCTCCAAATCCGGAAGACCGAATTTCGAGAAATTTTCTAGCTTATTTTGTTTTTATAGAAAAACTAAAAGAACTAAAATATATTTTCTTAAAAAGCAGGAAAAATTAAAAATAAAATTAAAATCTGAGTAAAATAATTAAGTAAATAATGAAACTAAATTATACTTATTTCGAAAGGAAAAACAAACAAAATATAATTTAAGAATAAGTAATTTTTTTATTTTATAATATAATTTGTAATGATCTAAAAAATAATTTAAAATTAACGATGATTTTTAAAAGATGATTCAATTATTTTATTGATAAAAAGTCAATGATACAAATAAAAATTTTATTAAACGAGTTTCATATGAAAACAACCATATTTTTTTCTGATTTTTTTTTACTTTTTTTTTCAATTCTCTCTTCATTATTTTAAAAATAAAAAATAAAAAATAAAAAATAAAAGAACTGATCGTAAGAGATAGTTTTAATCATTCATCCGATAAAAATAAAAAATATATAATTTTTTGTGTTTATTTAAGATCAATTGTTATTTTGAGTTGTATTTGACTCAAAATATCTCAAAGTGAAACTCTCTTTGTTTGTAATCATAACAATATACTTAGATTTTCTTTTAGAGTTTTATTTGTATACGAGGAATGGAGCTCTAAAAAATAACCTTGAGTTAGAGAGTTTTCTTCTAAAAGCAAGGGGAAGTCTATAATTTTTATTTTACTCAAGTGTAAATATAAATATGTGTGTGATATGTGCAAGTGAGTGAATTGAATGATTTCTTAGTTGGCTTGTCATATGTGATGAAGTGATTTAATTGGTTGATAAGTGATCTCTGTATGCATTAATAAAATTTGATTAAGACTTTTTGATTGTTTGTCTTAGTAAGAAAAATGATTTTTTAAGTATGATGTTATCAAATTGGATGAATGGTACTATATAAGGATATTTTGAGTCAAATATTACTTATTTTAAGGATTGAAGACGGGATAAATTGCTCACATAGATCGTTGGACCAATTTGATATACACAAAAGTTGGAAATTTGATATTTGGTATGGTGTTGGGTGCCACTTAGGTACTGGTAGGTGCCCTTTTGACAATGAGTTTCAGGGGTTCCTAGCATTATATGCCACATAAAAACCATTGGGTGCTCACTTGGCACTAAACTCTATAGATTTGGGGTGTTGGGCGTTACAGGGACCATTAAACCCTCATTTAATAGAGAGCTTCAGTGGTCTCGATGTTGGGCTATGACTTATTGGTGCGGGTGGCAATGGACTGACGCTAAGCACTTGTTCTCATGCTGAACGTGAGTGTGCTCTATAAAAAGATTTTGAAATTGGAAGAAAAATATTTTTTATAATCTATGAATGTTATTATGTTTGTTTGTGACATGAACGAGGGTAACTCAAAGGAGAATTACTTCATTATTCAAGTGTTAGGGTATGCTTTGAGTGAGAGTACCGATTGATAAGTTATCCTATCTCTACTAAACTAAAATTGGAGTTAAGGTGGAGAGAGTTTAAAGAGGTTTCTATAATGAGACTTTGGTTTGAAAGAGAACAAGTGTAACTATGCTTACATTTGAAATAATAACCTTCTCATGATAGATGTGAGTTAAGTGGAACCACAACAATTATTTTTTCTCAAATCTACTACAAAGAATTATATGATAGATGTATGACTTCATACGTATTTAATTCAATACATGTTTTTCAAAAAATTGAGTCTAAATAATGTCAATTCCTAAAAAATTGCTTGTTCTTGATTGAATGATTATATGTAAAATGTATGTGTAACATCCCAGATTATATAGAAGTATATAACATAGTAAGTCCACATTTAAATAAAAGAGATCAGTTAGAGTAGCCTGTAAATAAAGTTGTTAAGCTTACAGCCATCCCAAATATGAGTCGTAATTTAAAACTTAAACGTAAATAGAGTATTTCAAAAGGATAGGAATCACAGAGAAATCCTTAACAACTAAATAGTAATCCAAAGTACAAGAAATACTAAGAGAATCCTAAGGAGACTAAGCAGCAACATCATCTTCCTCCAAAGCCTGCTCCAAAGGCACCTCGTCCGCTTCTGCTCACATCCAAGTGGATGATCATTGCAAAAGAAAAACATACCCAAGCAAACACAAACACACAGACAAGGGTGAGCTAGATATAAAAATCATGTTATAACATCCACACACAATATGCAAATAAAGACAGATACACCACACTTCACACACACGACTTGTTGCACTTAAACTTGACTCGTCCGGACTTAGAATGATTGTCGAGCTATGGCGGGTTATGCACTCGTGGTGGCCTCAATTGCTTTGCAAAGCCATTGCCAATGAGTTTCACCCTACCACACTCACGAGGTTAGTCCGTTATCACTCACCTTGGGCCATACTGGAAGCACCCAAGACTAGGACCTCCTGTTACTCCTCACCACATGGATCAATCCTCTCTACTTGAGAATGAAAGAACATTGGAGCGTCAGGAAAACCCCCAAGATTGAGCTACCATGCAAATCATTCTAAACATTAAGGGCACCACCATGTAACCTCCCTTTGAGATCCATGGAATTACGTCCATCAACCATACTTGTTACATTCAACCACCAAACATGTTTCATACCATCACATACTATTAGTTCAATAACATTACTACCATCATACTATGCATTTCAATCATTCCACACACTTGGTTCACCCAAAACAAGAGCAAAAGAGAAGACTGGACCCAAAAGGGTTCGCACAGCGCACCCTATTAGCAAGGCGAGACAAGATGATCTCGCACAACGCACCCCTAATTCGCCATGCGAATTAACTCGCAACATGCATTAGACTTTCAACCTCTCGCATAGCGCACCCAGGTCGCTATGCGAGAGCCTAGACAGAGACCAATCCCCCTAAAGCTCTAGCTATGCGCCCCACTCGCCTTTCGAATTAAATGGGCAGTAGTCGCAGACCACCACCAGTCGCATAGCGACAGGATTCGCCAGGCAAATCCACAAATAGAGAGCAGCACCCTCTGGTCATTCGTACAACGCACTAACTCGCATAACGAATGACTCAAACAGTTAGCACTCTCTACAGGGTCTTGCTATGCGAGACAGCTCGCATATCGAGTCTGCATAATCTGCAGAACGCAAATTATGTAGAATTATGCAACACACACACTTTACCAATTCTAGGCCCTTTTATCAATTTCTAACACCCCTAATTCATGTATTACACCTAATTACACTTGTCTAGATGATTATAAACGTTCCTACTACAATTCTAAAGTGATTTAGACTCAATTTCTATCCTAGAACACCAAAATCAACAACTTAGGGACCCAAACCCAATTCTAATACTTCTAACTCGTTTTAGACCATTTTGAGATTCGTAACAAGTCCAAATTGACCTATCTGAGCTACCCAAACAGCCCAAACACACCCACAATCTCCAGTACTCAAAGTCACTACCTCACTTCCTCTCATAGTGACCTAAGAACTATAGAAGCTCCAAATTTTCTATCCAACCAAGGTTATACAAATTTCACACTTCACTCACTTCCAACTGATCAATTATAACAATTCCAAACCCATCCAAATCAATTCCAAACATCACAACATAGTTTCATAGATTCACACACGATCATGACAGTACGTACCATTTCATACACTCAAAAACAGCAGAGTATTACATATTTCAGCACATGTATTGTTCATACAACCCATATAAAAGAAGCTAGCTCCCCTTACCTTGAAGTTGAGCAATACAACCCACTAGAATGCTCTAACAGTGCCCCTCACAGCGAGAACCCGAACAATGCCCGACTTAGAATCCGAAACTGATCGGATGGTTCTGAAGCTCTCTACGCTGCGAATGTTTTGGCGTCACCTAAACAAAAATCCAGTGGCTTAGTGAAGAGGGCTGGAAGAGAGAAGACAAAGATATGGTAGAGAGAAGACAGAGAAAATGAAGAACTGAGTTCTTAGAGAGAGAGAGAGTGGTGTGCTGGAGTTAATGGACCAAGAGGTTTGAAAAATCCTTTTTGTTTTAAGTCTAGTCCTATTAACTTAAGGCACTTCATTGGGCTCTATTTTCATGTCCTCACAGTATGACTGAATTATTAGAACTTGATTTAATTAGGATCTTTATAATAAAAATATGTGACATAATTTTATAAAAATAAACAAGTTTATCCTTATATATTGTTTATGTTTAGTTATCCACGTAGAATAATGTGATACACAATAGTATAAGAGAATGGAGTGCCCATAAATAAACGATAGAGATCAAAGAGATGCAATGTTGTCATGTATTTTGAAATTAAATGTATCTATATATGTATATTTTGGAATGTATATTCTTTTCACTTTTACAGTACTTTGAAGTATCTCCTTTTTGAAAATTAAACGAAAATTATGTATTTTTTTATTATCATTTCAAATAATCTTACTTTTTTAATGTATTATTTACGAAATCCTTTAAATTTTTAAGGTTCAATTATAGGAGATAATTATATATATATATATATATATATATATATATATATATATATATATATATATATATATATATATATATATATATATATATATATATATATATATATATATATATATATATATATATATATATATATATATATATATATATATATATATATATATATATATATATATATACACACACACACACACTAATACGTTTATCTTTTCTTTTATAATTTTCTTCTTTTTTCATGTTGTTTACTCTTTGTCAATGAAAGCTTAATTCTTAAAGTTTAATTCACAAAATTATGAGCATACATTTCCTTAAAATTTAGTTATAACTTAATTATAAACATACAATTTGAATTAAGTTTTAAATAGATTCTTTAACATTAATTTTTCTTTTAAGTTTAAATTTATGTTATAACTTGAGTTTCTCCTAATTGATAATTAGATCTAGATTATACTAAATAATAATTTAATTTGATTTGTATTATAATTGAATGTCGTGAGAATAGGAATGATATAAATCTCTAATTCTTAAATTCACTCTGTTTCACTCTAAAAGTAGGAAAAATATTGAAAACTTGAATAGAATAAAAATGCTCTATATCCTAAAATTTTATATCCTTTGATTTCAAAACACGGCAGTGATTAGTTTACTTAAATAAAACATGTTAGATATATAATTAACAAACAAATCAACTTTAAGTCTAATTTATGTTCACAAAATCAAAACCTGAACTGTAAGACTAGATTTGTACATTCATTAAAAAAGAAAAAATAAAGGTCAGAGAAATGATGAGAATGTTTAGACATAGCAATTTTCTTAAGCAGTGGTGATAATAAGAATTTTACAGAATTTTGAAAAGTTTAAAGGATTTGACAGATTACAGTGTGAAAATGAAACAGTGTTGGCAAAGAAGACTAGTAGAGAAGGAAACTTGCAATGTACAAGACTAAAGCAAGTTTTCAGCGTAGAGTTCCCACTGGTCTTTTGTAAGTATAAAACATGGAGACTATAAGGAATGCTATCAAGTTGAGAACACTTAGCAGTGCCAATAGCCAATAGAAATAATCTATGTGACCAAAGTTTAGGTTGTCAGGTATCCATCCTGGACTTCCATTCTTAGTACTAATCTTTGTCACAATTGTCACAAGTAGAGAGCTCAAGTACTGTCCAAAAGCCACTGTGAGGAGTGAGAGAGCAGAACAAAAACTTCTCATGGCATCAGGGGCTTGCTCATAGAAGAACTCCAACTGACCAATGAAATAAAACACTTCTGCACAACCTATCACAAAATATTGAGGAACCTGCCAAAATATTGTCATTGGTATCTCTTCAAGTTGATAGTAGTTGTGCCTTCTCACCATTTTAAGCCTTATGAGCTCCAATATAGCTGCAGCTACCATAGAAAATATGGATATGAAGAGCCCAACTCCCATTCTCTGGAGCTGAGTTAGGCCATTTCTGTGCCCAGTGAACTTTCTTGCAACTGGCACAATGATCTTGTCATACACTGGAACCCAAAATATGACACTGAGGGTGTCAAAGATAGAAAGGGAAGCTGGAGGGATTTTGAAACTGGAATTCCCAACATGAGTATTCATTGTTTGCCCTTGCAACACAAATAAGGTGCTCATCTGACCATACACTGTGGAAAATATGATGCCAGTTGCCCATACAGGAAGTAATCTCAAAATGGATTTTAGTTCTTCCACTTGAGTTACAGTGCAAAGTCTCCAAGGGTTTGCTGATGCTCCCACTTTATCTGATTGTCCTATCACTGCTGCTTTGTCCAAACACCTATTACACAATAAGAAAAGTGTATCAAATCAAATCTACGTTTTTCTTCAATCAGAGTTTAAAATTAATCTATAAAACAACAAAGATCACTGAAGTGAAACCATAGTTTTGATTAAACAACCACACCAGAAACACTCAAGATATAGTGTCTAGGTTCTATCTAATGTCTAATTGATTCAAGGAAACACTTGTGACAACCTTATATATATTGCAAGGATAATGTTTTCAACTTCTTAGGGAACAATTGCAAAACTAGCTGATCATAAGATTGTCATATTGTATTATGATTTCAAGTTAAATGCAATGAATTTGGACTAAAGCTTTGCCTTGTATACCATATAATGCAAGTGTGACATCAACATTGCTTCTGATTCTGAGTAAGCAAAAAAGAATTACTTGGTCGTCTAGAAATTTGCTGTGATTGCTTAATTTACCTTAACTCATTTGTGTGATCAAGCTTTCGGCTTCCTTTTATAGCAGATTCACCTTCATTAATCTCATATAGAAGAGACTTGTCAGAGGGTACTTCAACACGGTACTTTCTTATGGATGCTGTTACCACCTGACAGATTCTAGTGAGGGCGCTTCCTCCAGGCTTCTGATTCCTGTACAATCTAGTGCCTGAAAAGAAACTCACCACAGCAATTGCCATGGTTACAGCAGGAATTCCAAAGCCCCATCCCCACCCCACATTGTCTTGTATCCAGACTAAGAGAGAAGAAGCAATAAGAGCACCGATGTTGATTGAGAAATAGAACCAATTGAAGAAAGAACTCTTGTGTTCCTTCTCAACCGAATCAGTGTCATCAAACTGATCTGCTCCATAGGATGAGACACAAGGCTTAATCCCTCCAGTGCCAAGAGCAATAAGGTAAAGAGCTAGGAAGCAGATTGCACTGTCTAGAGTAGTAGCATGACACTTTTCCTCTCCATGACATGTTGGTTTCATGCCAGGAACTGATGCAGACAATGTCAAGAGTGTCATTCCCTATTGTAAATCAACAAGATTACCTTTTATTAGATGTTGTTTCACAGACTAGAACACACATTCTCAAAAATCTTAGATCAGTTTAAAAAATTATTTAAAGTTTTTATGCAGTGTCAAGTTTGGAAAAAACTATTACATGATTTAGAACCATCATTGTTTCTACCAATTTCTATCAAATACGTAATCAAAATTTTCATTTTACAAGATACAATCAATAGAACTTAATTATATATCACATAAATTATGTATCATATGAAAACTGGTCTAGATCAAGATATTCCTGACCATGTAATAAATTTTCCCAGTAAAAACAGGTTGAAGTGACCACACTCACAATAGCATATATTATTGAGAAAACTGCAATTGTCCAATATCTTCCGAGGTAGGAATCAGCCAAGAATGCTCCAATCAATGGTGTGATATAGCATGTTCCACTCCAATTAGAGACATTCTTAGAAGCAGTAGCACTGTGCTGATTTAGCCGATTCTTAAAATAAAGCACCAAGTTTGTGCTCATCCCATAATAAGCCAATCTCTCACAACATTCATTTCCTGTGAATAGAAGCTTAAAACGATAAATATTTCACACACAACATAATTCATACACATGTCATTCCACCTAGGACTTAAACAAACACAAAAAATACCTAAGATAAAGGGGCAGGCTCTCCAGGTTCCAGTTTCCTTTTTATTAGCTGGATTTCCACGGTAATCCACTGTTCCATCTTTGGTGTATATATCATCCTCTGCCATTGTGGTTCAACACTCGTCCACACTATTCGCTTGCACTTGCAACCAACCAAACAGCACAGAAATTGACAAACTGAAACAGCAACAACAGAGAATAACATATTACAAACAAAGGCCAAAATTGAACTCAAATTAAACAAAAAGACACTCTTTTTTGAGAATTCTCAGTTATAACTGCGCCTCAACACATTGCTGGTCTTTCTCTCAAGAACAAAAGGTTCCAGAAACCAGCTTTTGATTCTAATGTTTGGTTATATTCAGTCACTTAAAAAATAGAGCACTCTATTCAAGAATAACAGAAAGTTTCAAGATTCCAATTACATGAATCCATAAATCAGTAGAAGTTAAAAGAAAAGAACAACGAAAACAAAAAAGACTTTAAATTTGACTGCAAACCGCTGATAAAATCTCACAATGATAAACCCCAGATCAGAATTCAAAAGCAAAGCACGGAATCAAAGAAGCGCATCTCCAACCTTAAAAGTTGACAACTTTATCAAACATCATCCATCATTGGGCAAACCATACTGAATAACAATGTTTATATATATAGACACATTTCAAGTAGTAAAGAGGGCACCTTTTCTTGGTCTAGCTGCCCGGCACGAATGTTGTATAGGACAAAGATAGGGTACACACCCTGTTACACGTCTTTTTCTTTCACCGTAAGTTAAATTTATTAAAAATCATATAAAAATAAATAAAAAATATGAGATTTAAACAATTCATAATATTTAATATATGTTAATTAGTTTCTAAGAGTATTGCTATTATTCCTCATCAGTTACACGCCACAGAGTAATCTGCTGGAGACTGTTGACTTGTCTGACGTGTGATGTGATTAAAGAAAGATGCAATAAAAAAATCTTTAAAATGTGATTTTGGAATTTACCCTCTTTCAGCTACTAGGTACATAGCTCTCTGCAGAGAAAAATAAGGCAAAGTAGGACCTTAAATTCGCCATTTCTTCTAGCTTGACTTTTGGTTGCTCAGTTAAAAATAACTGTTCTACAGCTAATAATATCTTAAATCTGTTTTGAAAAACTGAAAGCAAATGAAAATGCTTGTTTGAGAAAAAAAATGGAAATTGGTTTCTATTTTGACTACCGTGGGAACAGATAGCTGCGGTGTTAGAAGCCAAAGCAAAACTCCCATTATTCTTTATATTATTATCAACATGTTTGCTTCTCAAAAGAAAAAATGGGTAGCAATTTGAGAAAGAAAAAAAGTTTCTTTTGGATAAGCATTCCCATTACTGTTTATAAAAAGTTATCATTTTTAAAAGAAAAATACTCATGGGAGTGTGTAGCAAAGGAGCTTCTTTTAGATAAGTGTTCCCACAATAATTACTCTAAAATATAAATCATTAAGATTTCAAATTCTCATATACATCATTAACAAACAATAGTATGTATTATGGAAACTAATAATGTTCTGAGTCAATAGAAATATAAAAGTAAAACATAAACATATATGATTTTCGTATGATTTGAAAAAGGAGAAATTGCACGAGTACTTATGTTTCCTCTTTTTTAAAATCGGTATTTATGTATTTTTATTGCATTTTAAATAAAAATGATAATCACATATTTTCTAGTTTTTTCATTAAACATTTTCATATTTATGCTATTAATAAAAGATATTCATTTTTTTTATATTTGTAAATTTAATATCTCTTTTGATTCTTGCATTTATAGTAATTATTTGATATTTTCCTTTAACTCTTTTTATTCAATATGCTATCAACATTTATTAAAATAAATCAATGTGATTTTTTAGATTGGTATTAAGAAAAAAATATTAAATAGTTATTTAGATACTAAGACCAAAAAAGGCATGAAGTCTATATTTTTAATAGAGTAATGTCTTTTTCCTTGTTTTACATAAAAATACCATATTAATTAAATTTAAATAATAATTAAAAAAGTTAAAAATTAAAACAGAATAAATATGAATATTACTATATTTATAAACAAAACTTGAATTGTGTTATTATTACGTGTTCAAGATATTATAAAAATTAATGTTTCAGTAAAATTGAAATTCTCTTATACAAATATAAAAAAAATTATATTTTTTAGAAGATATTATTTTAATATAAAAATCAATAAATAATTATAAAATGTATAATTGTATTTATTTACTTATATTGCATATACTATATACTATAACTGGTATTAATGTGAACATGGATGGTAGTTTCAACTTTCAATTCAACTAGTACAGATAACACGTCACTTTGAAAACGACACGGCAATACGTAACAGCAAAACAATGTGTACAAGACTCAAACTTCAAAGAAAGCTGTGGCCATGCTTGTAGAAAGAAGATTCTGAATATTCTTTCTTAACATGAAATAACTCTTAATTCATTTTAAACTCTTATTGGATTTTAACTCAAATACTGATAAAATCAGGTTTGAATAAATTTAATTAATACATAAAACTACGGGAAGACTTGGGACTCTTTTTTGCTTTCCACTCTATGCTTCTTTTTGCTTTTAGGAAATCCATTAAAGCATGAAATTTTACCATCTAATTCCAGTCATTTTGTAAAAGAAAAAACAAGTAATATGTTTTCAAATTTAATTTAATGATATAATAATAAAAATAATAACAAATGGAAAAGTATTGGTATAATCGAGTTCTTTTAAAACTTTCAAATTATATATATATATATATATATATATATATATATATATATATATATATATATATATATATATATATATATATATATATATATATATATATATATATATATATATTACCATATTTTAGTGTAAATTTTTTTTTAGTATTTCTTCTAAAAACAAGGTGGCAAAGCCTATGATACTATAGAAGGGATCGGGTGACGAATCTCTAAACTAACTAGAGAGTATGGAAGATGAATATATAAGTAACACATTTAATGTAGATGTGTTTTTTAGGTAAATTTACTTTTATATATATATATATATATATATATATATATATATATATATATATATATATATATATATATATATATATATTAATTGGACTTTGTCTAATGTTGATAATGATTTTTTAAATTTAATATTCAAAAAGTTTTAAATAAATAGTTTTATCACTATCATTGTTTTGAGGCTAAATGTTTTTTATTTTAAGTATGTTGAAATAATATCATTAAAATTAATAATCGTATTTAAATTATTATCTATTTTAAACTCTAAATTCATATTCTTAAAAACATTTTAGAAGAATAAAAAACAGTACATTTAAATTGTGTTTACATGAAACTATTAAACTGAAAGTACTTGCTTACCATGAATGTTTATTTACATATCATGTGTTTTTCCTAAAATAATTTAAATTTATAAAAACTAAATTTATATTTTAAAGAATAAAATATAGTTAATAAAGGTAAAAAAACAAAAACTTAAGCATATAATTAATCAAAATCCTAGGAAAATCACAACCACCCTAAACCCATACCTCATCTTATCCCCACTTTCGTATTTGAAGAATGATTGTTGGTTTGTAATGTTATGCAGTTTTGTCCATTGTAATCCTTTCCAAATTATGGAATTTGTTTTATTCCAAAAATAACATTTTCATTTTAATTTTAATTTAATTCAAGTTTGGGACCAGTTCCTTTTTATTTTTAGAAATTATATTTTCTTCTTTTCATAAATACAATGTATTATAGTTTAACTTATCTAAATATAGAAAAATATTTATAATAACAATAAGCAATGCAATCCTCAACTTTGATGAAAGAATTTCGTTTATTTCTTAGCCAACACAGTTGTAGAAGTAATATAGTTTATAAATCAAGTCCTCGTGACAAAAAATTTACACTAGTTTGAATAATTTATCTATTCAATGACTAACTCAACGACTTTGAATCAAGATTATGATACATAAATTAACTATTATCTTAATATTAGAACCACAGTTTAACGAAATAATTTTTCTAAAAGAGTAACTGTAACATCTTAAAAATACAGTCTAAAACTATATAATAGAATAATCACATTGAATAATATATAACTCAGTCTTACACTAAAAGAGAAGTACATTGTGGCCGAACGGCCTTACAAAAAGAACTAGAAAATTAAAACCCGAACAACATAAGCGATTCCCGACCGAACGGTTTACAAAAGACTATACCGAACGGTCCTACCAAAAGAAGAGGGGAAAAGATGATTGAACGATCATCTTAAAACTAAAGCTATTAAACTGACCAAACAGTTCTACTGTTCGGTCTTAACTTCTACCTCGACTAAGCTATCCTTCTTCAGCGCTTCTTCCAGCAGCTCGTCTCCTTCTGCTCACATCCACATGGATGATCATTGCAACAGAAAGACAACCGAACGTACAAAACAGACAAGACAGGAAACATAGGGTAAGCTTATGTAATTCAATTCATGTATAAATATATATTTCACACAATCAACCAAACAAGATAATTCATCACTCGTTCATGCAAAGCCTAATACTAGACTGATTGTCCGGACTGTATGAATTATGTGTAGCTACGACGTTCGTGCATTCGGGTGATGTAGTAACTGGGATACCCTCAACAGCTGTCACCCGATGTTATTCCTATTTGTCCAAATTAACCATAAGGACTAGGACCTCCTGTCGTTCCCACACATGACTTACCCTCCTCTACGTGAGGACGAGTAATCACGAAACATCAGGATGAACAGCCAGCTTAGCATGCCCACATTCATACTTTACCAAATTCTAATATCCATTCATGAGATATTCCTTCCCGGAATACTCGTTCAAAATCAAATACATTTCCACCATAACATACTTAATCATCTTTCCTTATTTAATGTCGATTGGAACGAAGATCCAATGAATTTGAATAAAAATCCCTAAGGATTGCCAAATACCGAACATTCAACCCCAACTCAGGACGAGACCGAAACTTGGAGCGAGACCGAGGGGTCTCCAGTTCCAGAATAGATTAAGACCGAGAGGTTTACTATCGAGCTGAGAAAGAACCAGAGTACAATCATATATTACAAGAACGAATAGAACGAATGTTATTTACAAAGTGAGCCAATTAAATGAATTGACACTTGAGAGCTCAAACCGAACACCGAAAAGCCCATGTCAAGTACTAAGACTCTAGGCCAAAACCAATGGATACAGACATTTCAAGACATTCAAGGAATAATAATTAAAAGAATCACATGAAGAAACCGAACGCTTATAAATACTTAGCTTAATTGAGTTTAACATCAAGAAAATCGAATGCCAGTCAAAGACCGAGCACGGTAGAGAGAGTACACTATTAAATTTGGACGAACGTTATTTTCATCAAGGTAGATTATAGAAAAGAGAATGAGCGCTTGGTATAAGACCCTGCACTAAATAGTACGAACGCTTAGTGAAAGACCTAGTTTTGAATCGTACTAGCGCTTGATGAAAAACCTATGAGTAAATAGCACGATCACTTAGTGAAAGACCTAGCACTAAGTCGTACGAACGCTTGGAATATAAGCTATTATTTAATTAATATTCAAGAACGAACGAATATACTACTACCAATGGGCATACTTAAATTTATATTAAAATGCCAAGAATAGAATATCCTTGGTGGAACGCCTGTACACAAATTGTACTAGACGAAGACGCTCGTCCTCAACATAAACTCCTTCCAAATGAAAGAGTTCAGTTTTAAACGAGTCCCCAAGAAAAACCGAACGGTCAAAGACCATTCAGTAACGAACATACATTATCATAGGGAATTTCATACTTAGAATTATTTATCTTCAAAATCTCATAAATCCCTATCATATTGAATTTCCATACTTCATACAATCAGAACATAACAACAATCATATTTCGTATTAATTCAACAAACTCAACCAACATACATGCAATACAAGCAACATACAAATTAAATTAAATAAGCTTCCCTTACCTCTTATGTGAGCGAACGTTCACAAATAGGACCACTGATTCACCTCTAAGAATCCTTCTACCCTTAACGCTCAACAATTTCCAAACTAAAACCAAGTAAAACCAATATACTATCAGAACCTCTTATTTCAGAAGAGTTATTAACACAGGAAACCATAACTTGGTTTGCATGTATAAGAAAACGCACGGCTAAGTGAAAAGAAGAACTTATCAGTTCAGAACCCAAAACCGATCGGTTCAAACTGAAGCTCTTGACACCGTAGGAGTAGAAACGGTGCCTGAATGGTGATCGGAGGAAGCAAAGGTGAGAATTTCTTAGAGAGAAGATGAAGAGATGTAGAGAGAAGGAGGGGAGATTTGAGATTTTCAAAAATCTGGGAAGAAGGGTGCATGCAGAGAATGTGACGTGAATTTCTGAAAATCAGAGTTTTTCCTTCCAACGTCAAAACGGACGTCCACTCAGCTGCTAACACATGTCTTCACCCATCTGATTGTCGAATCCCTCGCGTGACACATGGAATCTACTAAGACGGTACGTGCGTGGATTTGAGTGGTTGTGACACTTACAAACATAAAAATATATTGAAATAATATAAAAAAGCATTGGAGTTTGATTTGATAATCTTAATGTAATTTTTATCATTACATTTTCGCATTGGTAGTTTATTTATACTCTAAAAATTTAATGTAAAAATTTAGTTCATTAATTTTTTTAAAACAAGATTTCTAAAAAGAAAAAGTGTTATAAGAATGACCATGTTATCAAAGATTAAGTCCATAACTTTCAAAATATTTTTCAGTGGTTCAAAATAACATTTTTCACGTCCATTATTATAACTAAATAACACCATTTTGTAATTAATGTAATTAAAGGTGATATAAATATGATTAATTTACGTTAGAAACTAAATAAAATGTAGAGAAATTTTATACAATAATTGTTTTAACATCATCCAAAATTAATATTAAATAGTTTTAATATAAATTCTTTCATTATAAACAAGATTCATAATTTTAAAATACATCATTTATCCAGAAATTACTTTTTTAGAGTGACTTTTTTAGGATTTCTTTTCTATTATTGAAGAACTGAGATCGTAGGATTGTTCCTAACAGTGAGTTTTTCAATTTGGATCGATAGGTTTATGAGATAGAGTAAGTTCGTTTTCTTCTCATTTTTTTGGTCGGTTTTGTCTTTCTTTGTATATGAGTATGTTGTGAATACATATGACGTTTGAATATTCTATAAGACTATTTGTTCTAACGGTATACTTTGATCATGTTTCTATGATTCGTAGGAGCATAGAACACTTCCTATACTTGCACAACTATTTTAGACTTTCTATAATGGTTTAGTCTTGATTTTTTACTAAACCAATATATATATATATATATATATATATATATATATATATATTACATATATACATAGATATAGCGAAGGAAAGCATTTGTAAGCATTATATACCTGTATGTCTGTTTTCATCAACAACTTTGCTTAACTAGATAAAAACATATGTTCACCTGTTTCATCGTTTAAAATGATTATATTACCATAATTACTATAAAATGGTAGTCTCTACCAATATAAATCCAAAACCAGTAAACTTTATAAAGAAGTTGTTGAAAAATGTGTTAATGATGGTAGGTAAAATCATAAAGGAGAGTGATAAATCAGAAAGATTTCGGAGGTAAAATGTAAAAGAGAAAAAGGAAAAGAAAATCAACGAGAAAGCATTTTCTTTTAGCCTTGTGGAAGAAAACCATTGTTCAACAGTTGCTGAAAACCATCGTTCACCAATAATGAAATGAACCTTTCTTTAGTTAAAATTCCCGATATCAACCTCTACATTCATGCATACCCTCCTCAATCTATTTACATATGATTACATGTATATTATTTATTTGTCATGTCGTAAAGTTAAAATGTATGTCAATTTCATAAACTGGTACACATGTTAGTTGAGAATCGTTGTACATTACCCTATATGGGTGGACCAAACCAGCATCTGAGTCTGACCACTCATTGCAGTAGAAAGGAACAGAAAATAGACATCACCCCAGAAACTCAATGAACTAGCTTAGCTTCAAAAGATGTCCTTGGTTGATGGGTAACGACTTTATGTAATACGCAAGAAAAAGGAAAAATAACAGAAATTTCTGGATATGGTTTCTCATTTTCATTTTTGAGTTTTTTGTACTTTATAATATGGACCTTACGTCTTAACTCTTAAGTATTCCTTCTACCAACTTGTTAAAAGGGACATTACAGCAGAGGGTAGCTCTTTATAAAGTTGTCCTTTCTTCTCTATCTTGCAGTGCATTCAAGAGTGAGAAGCTACTGTAATAGAGAACTCAAAAGGGGTGGCTATGGCAGCGTTTGGAATTCGAATCGTGTTATTGCTTGCAGCTTGCTTGCTTCCACTATCTGTGGAAGCTTTGGTTCGCCACTACAAGTTCAATGTACGTGCATTATTTTGTCATCTTTCTCATGCAAAGCATATAATAGGTTTAAAGTTTGATAGATCACATAACATTGGACAATAAGACATGAAGATATAACGTTTTACTTTCATTGATCTATTTGTCTCCATGCATGCAAAAGAAAATGTACATGTTTTTTAAATTGTATGATCATCAGTGTTTGTGTTTTTTTCTTTGTTCTTCCACTCAATTCAACTTTAAATTACTATATAGCTCAGACGTTTGAATGCAAGAGTTTATTGACGTTTTTTTGGAAAATATTTTTTTAATAATTCTTTTTATAATTTTTTATGATATCTATATGATAGTTTCTTATTTGTCTATTTAAAATATACGAACCAATAAAACAGGATACATACTCTATTATTAAAAAATTATTAAATTATTTTGTTAACATTATGATAGTAATTTTTTTACGTCTGAATTTTGACCTTGTCTATCATGTAAATGAACTTTGATTTAATTGTTGAAATTATAAATTTTTGGTAAGTTAACTTAGGTGGACCAAAAATTGAAGATGTGAAAAAAAAAAAGCAAGCTAACCATTTGAAGTGCAATTATATATATATATATATATATATATATATATATATATATATATATATATATATATATATATATATATATATATATATAATTGCAAGATAATAATGATCATTCTGATACATAATTTTCTGTTGAAAAAAAGTGTGGTGATACAATATCTAGTAGTTAAGGTCATCAAGACATAAAGAGATAGAATATATTTTTATTATAGTTGACTAAACCAGAATGGATAAGAGAAGCCAAGTCATAAAGTCTTTCCAAGCAGTTATTTAGCCTATATGACTTTGTGCCCACCATGCCTTTACCAAACAGCAAAGTGAGTGTGAATTTTTTAGCAAGTCAAGGTATATAAATTTGGTAGAAGTTGCAGTTGCCCTTTTTTTTCCTTGTTATCATTGGTCAAAAAAGTTGTTGCAGCAAACTAACTCCACATTCTTGTGTGGTGTTGGTGCTCTCAACAGGTGGTGGTGAAGAACGCCACAAGATTGTGCTCCACCAAACCCATTGTTACCATAAATGGAAAGTTCCCAGGTCCCACCATCTATGCTAGGGAAGATGACACTGTTCTGATTAAGGTGGTCAACCATGTCAAGTACAATGTTAGCATCCACTGGTGAGTGTGCTACAGTGTCTTGTTCCAATCTCTAATATTAAAGGTTATTGAATGAATGAAAATTGAACAGGCATGGGGTGAGACAATTGAGAACAGGTTGGGCTGATGGGCCTGCATACATCACACAATGCCCAATTCAACCGGGCCAGGCCTATGTCTACAACTTTACACTTACAGGCCAGAGAGGCACACTTTGGTGGCATGCACATATCCTCTGGCTTAGGGCCACTCTCCATGGAGCCTTGGTCATCTTACCCAAGCTTGGAGTTCCTTACCCTTTTCCCAAACCAAATATGGAACAAGTTATCATACTAAGTAAGCTCTACCACTTACATATTAGTTATAAACATATCATAATAGTATAACATAATAGAAATCAGAAAAAAATTACTTGACACCATGTGAAAAGCAGTGTCAAAATACCATTATTACTCTCACAATATTTGAATGTGGTTCAGGTGAATGGTGGAAATCAGATACTGAGGCTGTGATAAATGAAGCTTTGAAATCTGGTTTGGCACCAAATGTCTCTGATGCCCACACAATCAATGGTCATCCAGGACCTGTCCAAGGCTGTAAATCACAAGGTAAAACTAAAAAGTTCACTTCTTATCTTGTCTTTATATTTTGTTTTGTAAGAAAAATGTCTGAAAACAAAAAGGCAATTTCTTAGACAGATCCTTAATTCTCACAAGCTAGCTTTGTTTGGTGTGCAGAAGGATTTAAGTTGGATGTTCAAGCAGGAAACACCTACTTGCTAAGAATCATCAATGCTGCACTCAATGAAGAGCTTTTCTTTAAAATTGCTGGTCATGAACTAACTGTTGTTGAAGTTGATGCAGTCTACACGAAACCATTCAAAACTGATAGCATTGTGATAGCACCTGGGCAGACCACAAATGTGCTTCTGACAACCAAACATGCAGCTGGAAAATACTTGGTTGCAGCCTCTCCTTTCATGGATGCTCCTATTGCAGTAGACAACAACACTGCCACTGCCACATTACACTATTCAGGCACCCTTAGTTCCACCCTCACCACCCTCACTTCCATGCCTCCCACAAATTCCACCCTTCTTGCCACCACTTTCACTGACTCTCTCAGAAGCTTAAACTCTAAAAAGTACCCAGCCAGAGTCCCTTTGAAGATTGACCACAACTTGATCTTCACTGTTAGTCTTGGTATCAACCCTTGTGCTACTTGTGTGAATAACAGCAGGGTGGTAGCAGACATCAACAACATTACCTTTGTGATGCCTAAAATTTCTCTTCTCCAAGCACATTTCTTCAAAATTAAGGGAGTTTTCACTGATGATTTTCCTGGGAATCCTCCTGTATTTTATAACTTCACGGGAACACAACCATCCAATTTAAATACCAAGAATGGAACGAGGCTATATAGACTACCTTACAATTCTACAGTTCAATTAGTCTTGCAAGATACTGGAATGATAACACCTGAGAATCATCCTATTCATCTCCATGGCTTCAATTTCTTTGTAGTTGGTAGGGGACAAGGGAACTTTAACCCCACCAAAGACCCCAAGAAATTTAATCTTGTAGATCCTGTAGAAAGAAATACAGTTGGAGTTCCTTCTGGGGGGTGGACTGCTATCAGATTCAGAGCTGATAATCCAGGTAAAGCTATCAATGCTGCTGTCTAAACATAAATTTTACTCAGATATAGTCATTTGGATTTCAAATCTTCCTAAGAAGAAAACTTCAATACAATTTTTATAACCATTGTATGATGTTTTGTTAGGTGTCTGGTTTATGCATTGTCATTTGGAAATTCATACAACATGGGGACTGAAGATGGCTTTTGTTGTGGACAATGGTAAAGGCCCAAATGAATCTCTATTACCTCCTCCACGTGATCTTCCCAAGTGTTGAGAAAGTTACCAACTTTATATGCATAATGAGGAAGGGAAAGCATAAAGAGAACTGTGTATGCCAAAGGGGAGAACAATGAAGGCTACTAACGAGATTTTTATAGAGTAAAACAAAGGAGAAAATGCTCAAAGTAGACCAAACGACCAGTTGCCATATTTTTTTTCTTTTCTTTTTCATCATTTTTTTGTATTGTTTGTGTGATTTTTCTCCTTCTTCAGTGATATTTTTGGCTTTAATTATACTTATAAATGTGAGTCAAAATGTTAATGATTCTTAGACCCTCTTGTCGTGTGCTTCAGCTTAGTTCAGTTAATCTGTTTTTGCTAATTAATCACAAGCTCCGGGTTATCATTAAAATAGTTAATGTGAAATTTTGTCCCTAATTCAATTTTAAAAAACTGATTTGTAATTAAAATTTACATCCACTTATAATTATCATATCATATTAAAAAATAAGTTTTTAAATTTATCATAAAATTAATTTATAAAAGAATATTTTAACTCATTTTATATATTATAAATTAATCTTATAATTAGTGAATAAGTAGAATTCCTATTTAAGTTAATTTTTTCTGTCAAAATTAGTTGCAGTCCATAGATGTTTGAATTCTTTAAATAGAAAAAAAAATTAAATAAACATATAAACAAATTTGGTTAAACATCACAAATTCAAAATAATTGGCCCAAGCATCACACACTACTTAGCTTTCCTTCTCATGGGCCAGAATCCAAAGGAGATACAGGCTAACAAAAATTATTTACCTATATTATTTGTATCTATGGTCGAATTTATATTAATTATTTACCTACATTATTTGTACATATGGCTAGCATTTTAGTTAAATGGAATTTTTAACTTTATGTATTAAATAAAAAATGCAGATAGAGAGTATACAATGGATATTAAGTAGTGCTGTCAAAATGGGTTGTAACTGCGAGTCAACTCGGCTCAACACGGGTTTGAACCGGGTTGGGTTTGAAAAAAATGTAATTTTTTTATGCGAGCTAGTTTTCAACCCGGCTCACCGGGTTGAACTGTAGTCAACTCACCTAATTTAATTTAATTATTTATTATTTTTGTGTTTCAATATTATTAGTTAGTATCTTTTTATTATATTGTAGATGGTGATAAAAAAAGATGTTTCAAGAGAGAAAAATATTATAGATTTATCTATTCTCTAATATTATAAATGGACAAGTGATACAAAAACTATCGATATTAAAAACTTATTTGTTCGCTTTTGTATATGTTTTTGGATTACGTTTGGATTGTATGATATTTTTTTTTAATTTTGAATTGTATTTGGAGGGATGTCGTTTATTTAGATTTGAATTAAAAAAAATTAATTTTTTATTTTAAAAAAAAATTATAATTAAATGAGTCAATGAATCAACCCGTTTAACCCATCAATCCATGGTGGGTTAGGCTAGATTTAAATTTTTTCAGTTTGCTAATAAATGAGTCAAATTGGATTGACTCACTAAGTGACCAACCCGAACCAATCCGGATCGAACAGAGTTACCCATTTTGAGAGTTCTCCTAAGACATGCATGTTACCTTCGTTACTTCATGAGTAAATTATTCTATATATAAAAACTTTTTGGCAGATTGTTTTTTGTAGGTGTCTGGCTTTTTTTTAGTTTTAGAGTTGGGCCGAGAAGCCCAAACTGAAAGGTGAGAGGGGGAGAGGGGGAGACCCTGTTTCGTTCACCAAGCGCGAGAGTTTCTTTTCCTCTCTTCTTCACTTTTCGTTTTCTTCTTGGAACCCTAGGGACATGGAGGTGTGTGCGGCGTGAGAGAGTGAAAAGAGAAGCCCATTTCTTCAACCTTCGGGCACTTCCTCCATTCTTTTCATTTGATTTCATTTGTTTCTCTTCTTCTTCTTCTTCAATGTCTCACTGCGCGGCAAGGTGTGCCAGAAGGTTTGTGAACCTCACGCGTGCTCTCTCCACGGAGGCGCGTGCGCAGAAGGTGGAGCGTATTGCCAACGAGCTTCTCGATCTCAACAGGTTTGAGAGGCATGACTTCACCGTCCTCTGGCGGCTCAAGATGGGTCTCCACCGCTATGGTGCTCCGATGGCCGACGCTGTTACACCATCAATGCCGGCTGCAGGGTCGCCTGGGGTGGAGGCCAGTGCTGCGGCAGAGAAGACGGTGTTTGATTTGAAGATGGAGAAGTATGATGCTGCTGCCAAGATCAAAATCATCAAGGAAGTGAGGTCCTTTACTGACTTGGGGTTGAAGGAAGCCAAGGACTTGGTGGAAAAGGTTCCTTGTGTTTTGAAGAAGGGGCTCACCAAGGAGGAGGCTAATCCCATTCTGGAGAAACTCAAGGAGTTGGGTGCTGCAGTTGTGTTGGAGTGATTCTTATACTCTGTTTTAGTGCTCTAGATTTTTTATGTTAGATGTAGTACCATGAAGCCTATTTATGGGTAATTAATGATAAATGATAAGTTATATCTTTTACCCTCTTTCCTTTCTTTTTTATGTTTTGTTGGTAGTTTATTTTATGTGGTATGTGATGAGTGCATAGTGATTCTGGAGTTTAATAGTGAGGGTTCGAGTGAGTGGGAGACGCGTTAGGCTGCGAAGCATGGAGGAAGTGTTCGTGCAGTAAGGAAGATCATTTTTCCAGGTATGGGGAGCTTTCTTGGCTTGAATTGGTTGTTTTAAATGTAATAATGGATGATTTCTATTGATTTCCAATTTTCCCTTTTGGTTAGTGTTATATAGATATATTATTGTGTTTTGGTTTCACGTATTAAGTAAGGAAAATGACACTTGAACAACCATTTTTGACAACATTTAGACACGCGCACACGTGTCAAAATCTGAGTGGTCCATTTTCATTTAATTTTTCCAATTGGACCACTCAGATTTTGACACGTGTGCACGTGTCTAAATGTTGTCAAAAAATGGTTGTTCAAGTATCATTTTCCATTAAGTAATTGATATTTATTCTGGACATGAGTATGAGTTGAAATAACGGGTATATGTTTTGAAGATGTTTTAAATGGATAAATTGGGATATATGTTTGAATTAAAACTGGTTTGGTGGTCTGGAAAAGTTAAGTCGTGAGTTAGAGAGGACAGGGGTGGTGTGTATTCGTTTGAATAAGTGGAGGTTGAATTTGAGTGGCCTTGACATAATCTGGATAATGGTATACATTGGGAAAAGTCGGGGTTGTTTTGGGGTCTTGTTTGAATTATGAAACTGAGTTGGATATTGCAAGAAAGTTGTCTTTGATGTTAATACAATGTTATGTTTTCTTTTCTGATTTTAATTCATGAAGTTAAAGCTCCTACAGATCAATGGGTATGGGATTGAAGTTGTATTTAGTAGGAATGGTGGAAGGTTAAAGAAAACAGGACATGATGTATTTGACATTAAGATTGTGTATTCACGTTATGTTATTGATCAATTCTGAGTTATGAACTTAAATGAATTTTGGGTGAGTGTGAAGAGTGATATACGTTAAATCAGAATTTAACAGAGAATATTTGATCTGAATTAAGTTGAAGAAAACCAAATCAAAACTGAATCAAGAAGAAAATAAGAATTAAAAAAAACATAAATTTCATAATATAAAGAATTACAAATTCTTAATTTTTCAGATAGAATTTAATGTCCTAATTTTAAGTAATTCAATTACTATGTCAAAGTTGTATAATTTTAATTTCTTCTAAACTTCCTTACTTAAATAACATAATTTGTCATAAAACTATATTTAATCTATTTTCAGTCCATAATTATGAAAATTTATTCCAGTGGATGAAGTGACACCGACACTCATATAAGTGATGCGGGAATGCTAATTCCCTAGAATTTCGTACATGAAACAATCTTCATTATATCAATGTGCTCTTTGGTTAATATATTATGCAGATGAGATAAACTTGCATGATCTGTCTTCATGGTTTAGTTAACGTTGAATAATGGTGATGCAGCATTTATGCATGGTTTCTGTGTTGTGATGGATACACATTGTAGTTGTGCACATACCCAATAAGGCTTTTCATGATTCTCCAAAAAATTGTGGTGGCTGTGACTGTGACCGCTCCAGGAAGTTGGCAATTGGAGAATGCAGATGACTGTGTTGGATCTTCAAAACAGTACACAGATTGCAGTGCAAGTGCCTGTAACTGTAGTCTCAGACCACCCTTGGTTTTATCTCATTATTACCATCACCTCAATTCGAACTTGTTTTTATTTCACAGGACATCACATTCTTAAATTTAAGGAAACAATGATTTTGTTCGAATCTTGCTGCAGATGTACACCAGAACAAAATCAGTGCTTGTAAACGTTTTCTTGGTTTGAGAGAGTTGTGATTATATTTGGTGTTCCATGTTTGAAGGTGGGGTGATTTTACATAAATCTAAACTTTTATAGTGAATTTGTTTTGTTAATCTCACTGGGTCAATCGTTAAGTTCATAACTCAGAATTCAAGTGGGGTGGTCTCTTTTTTGTGTATTTGTAAGTATAAGTTATTGTGGTAGTAATGGCTAACTGCCAAAAAAAAGTCAAACAACCCTATTCCACAATCCCCAATCCAATGTTACTTTAAACACCTCTGATCGTAAATCAGAAGAAGGGGCTCACCAAGGAGGAGGCTAATCCCATTCTGGAGAAACTCAAGGAGTTGGGTGCTGCTGTTGTTATGGGTAATTAATGATAAATGATAAGTTATATGTTTTACCCTCTTTCCTTTCTTTTTTATGTTTTGTTGGTAGTTTATTTTATGTGGTATGGTAATAAAGTTTGACTTTTAAAGGGTTGAAGTTTTGTTGATCTTCCGGTTCATGGTTGATGAATGTTATGGAGGGCTTAGGCACTGGATGAGTGAAGTGTTTTGGTGCGAGAGAAATGGCCAAATTTCTCGTTGTGGAATGGTGTTTATATGATATTTGAAGAAAATATGCGATGGCTCTTCAGATTTTGGTGATCATGAGCACTGTCGTATGTTGTAGAAAGCATTTTCTTTATTTGATTTAGAAAAAAAGAAAACATAAACTATATAAATGATCTAAACATGAAGCACCTTTTAAAATAACTGTTCATATCCCCTATACAGCAGACAAATTTCAGGTTACATCAAATCAGGAATTAGAAATATACGTGAGATCATTTATAATCTTATTTTCTTGCACTTCCAAATCCTTTCCAATTTTTTCCCCTAATTTCTCAAGCATTACCTGTTGTTGTTAATATAGTAAATTTTTTACGGTTAGTTATGTGTTTTGCTGTTATCTGCTTTTCAGATGTACTGAGAAGATAGGAAAATGAATTTGATTCTGTTTGCACGTGTCCTGATATTCTTCTGTTGCAGAAGGGTTTACATAAATCTAAACTTTTATAGTGAATTTGTTTTGTTAATCTCACTGGGTCAATCATTAATTACTTAGCCCTTAAGTTGACAAACAGTTTTGTTTTGTCAAGGATTAACATATTTTAGTTGTTTAAATCCTTGCTTGCACATTATGTGGCTTTTTAGTAGGTGGAAGAGGTGCTTTAACACTAGCATAAGGTCTTTACAACATTTTAAGTCAATGATGCTTTAACATCATTGAGTTAGTCCTTGATCAACTCGATTTCATTAGAATTTGAAACTTCACTTGATTAAGGATTAAATTGACTTAGTTTGACTTTAGTTTAAGTCAACTCAATTTGACATGTTAAAGCTAACTCTTCTTGATATAGGTATGGGTCGACTTGACTTAATCCAGTTTTAGGTTAACTTATATCTTGATTTATATTTAAATGAACTTAACTCGATCTAGACCTAGTCAATTTAACTCGAATTAGATTTAGACCAACTTAATTCAACATAAATCTAAGTCAACTTGACACACTTAACTCAATTTTGCATGAGTCTTATCTCGATTCTACTTTACTAAGGTCTACTCTACATACTAATTTATAATTTATAACTTGAAATGATATAGATTCACCATACTTTTAGATCTTCAAATTTCAAAAAAATATTTAATACATATCAAATCTAAATTTAATTAAATGTATTAGACTTAAGACTCAAAAATATAATTTGAATTTAAGATAAATCTATTTAAATATACTTAAATTAATAATGTGAATTTCAATAATCTTATATGTTTTTCTGTGAAGATTTTTAGAGAATGATAAAAGACAATTTATCCTTATTCCGTGGTTAAGTGGTGTATTTTAAAAAACACATTCAAATTGTAAAATTTTGAAAGAAATGAAAAAAAAAACTTTAATAGGGTGAGAACTGCCTTTTAGAGATTTTAAAAAAGAAAATAAGAAGACTTTTTCCACTGTTTTTATTTATAATTACGTCTCATGTTTGATAAATTCATATCCTAATTCCCGAACAAACTCAATTCCAAATGAACTCAAACTCAATAAAATCTTATTGTAACTATTCAAATCTTTTTACTAACGCAGCCATCTTATAACTCATATATCATCAATTTAAAAAGTAATAAAACAATGATACAAATAAATATTCATAAAAAGTTAAATATTTTCATATATTGTAATAAAACAATGATACAAATAAATATTCATAAAAAGTTAAATATTTTCATATATTCATACGCTTGTAAAGTTTAGAGACCACAAATAAAGCTTATAAAGCTTTTTTAATCGGTAGGTAATTTACTTGTATATTATGATATGGATAATGATAGTTTAACAATATTTTTTTAACAATATTTTAACATCATCTACGTGTCATTCTGTGATTGGTTCAAAATTATTCCATAATCAATAATAATAATCATAAACACCAACATGGACCAATCACATAATAACATGTAGTTGGTGTTAAAATGTTGTCAAAGTATCATTATTCTTATGATATACTATTGATTTAGCAGTGTGGTGATTAAAATTGCATGCACTAAGTAAAATTTAATTAAACAAGAAATGATATTTTCACACATAAAACTCTTTTATATTTATTTAATATTATTTTTTAATATAAAAATTTATTTTTTTATAATCATTTTATCTTTATAATATATTTAATAAATATAAATGTGTGTTATCACATTATTATTCTTAATTAAAATCCTGACTGGATTGGCAGACGCGCACATGAGTTAGAAGCACTTCCAAACATAAACCTAACCCCACAAAGCACACACTGTCTCACTTTTATAAAAATGACAATCAGTAAGGGAATCTTTCCATTTATGGAAACAGCCTTCATTATTCTATTCATTATTTCATTTTAATAAGATTTTATTGATATATATATATTAAGAATTATTGGAGATGGTGTATATGTAGAGGTTTTATTTTACATCTTTTCCAGGATAATGATACTTTGAATAATATTTTTTTATAATATTTTAATATTATTTACGTATCATTTTATGATTGGTCCAAAATTACTTCACCATCAATAATAATAATCATAAACACTAACATAGACCAATCACATAATGAAACGTAGATTGTGTTAAAATATCGTCAAAAAAAATGTTGTAAAAGTATCATTATCTTTTTTATAATATCAACATCATCATTTTTGTTGCATTTTGTTTTGTTGCATTTTGTTGGATAGAAGTACTTGTACTAATAAATGATACAACATTTTACTATTTCAATAGACAAAATAGTTTTGTTTGCTTTTGTTCATCCAATAAGTGAATGCATACACTCCACATAACAATGTGAACCCAAAGTTTCAAAAGAAATAATTAATTATCATCATTCTGTTCAAAAAATTATCAAATGAAAAATCAGATTGATCCCAACATTCACCACACTGATATAATCATCTATACTTATTATTGATTAATGATGAATCTGCATCATAGTCTTAACATCTTTTAATATATTAACACAATGTATAGAATTAATTTGTATACAAATAAAACTGGTTTAAAAGAATATTTTATAATTTAACTAAAAAATTATTAAAAAGATAACATTTTTTTCAAATTTTGTTTGTAAAATATATTTTTTTAATGTTGTTCATACTTTTAAAGATTTGAGTCAACCTTAAATATTTTGGTGAAGAGAAAACACTTTTCAATTAAGAGACATTGTTTAAGGAAATGGTTGAATCATTAGAATTTTGTATGTAAGGCTTTTGAAGATAAAGATCAAATTGTTAATTTAGGAACGTGATAGTATTTTTGTTGTTGATTAAAATATTTTATATATAAATTTAACTTTTTTAATAAAAGTAGTGAAGTTTACAGTGTAAATTGATCAAGTTGTAAAAGTAGGGGAAGTTGATTAAATAGTAAATTAGAATAAATGATCTGCTGTATGTATACGACATAGTCACAAATTTTGAGTTTTGTGCATAAATTTTTAATTTTCTTAGAATATTCATAATATGTTGATTTTTGTTTATAAATTTTTAATTGAAATTATATGTTTAGAATATATTTAATGTTTCTGATAGATATTAGTATATGACTGAAATCTCGAGTTGGTGAATATATAGATAGTATTAAACCGGTATTGAATATATGTTTTTCAAGCTTAAGTACTCCAAATTATAGTAAATATAATATTTCGTATATATTTTATTAGTTTTATTATTTAATATATTTCATCATTCGTATATTTTTTATTTTTTATACAAAACAAAGTTAATTAGACTCTTCAAGAGTCTAAGACATTATTACATTTACTCACTAATTACTGAATACACTGTTAATTAAAATTATTTTTGCAAAAGAACTAATTAACCTTAAACAGTATAGGCTAGTTCTTAAACAAAGAAGAAAAACTTTAAATTTGGTTCTTAACACAATTATAAATAAAAAATACAAGAATATATGTTACTTTTTATTTGTTTTCAAGATTGTAATAAAGAAAAAAAAAACATGTATTAAATATTTTTGTTGCAATAAAATAATCAACTATTACACATTTAATATGGATAGAACAACTAACTCTAGAAATATATACAAAATGTTGTTCACTAGTGCAGAAAGGGGTTTTAACGTCTCCCAATAGACGTCCGTCCACAAAAGCCCCAACGTATATAATTGACCGGTGGCATATTAGTAAATAAGTGGAACTGTAGACGTCCGTCCTGGGTCGAGCCGGACGTCTATAAGATTATAGACGTCCAGCTTTGGCAAACGGACGTTTAATAGGGTGAACAATTGAACCCCTGTCAGCCTTTGAACGTCCGTCCTTGGTCGAGACAGACGTTTATAATGTTATGAACGTCCGTCCTTGGTGACGGACGTTTATAGGCTGAACAAGTGAACACGTGTCAGCCCTTTGAACGTCCGTCCCTTGTCGAGACGGACGTTTATAATGTTATGAACGTCCGTCCTGGGTGACGGACGTTTAATAGGCTGAACTAGTAAACACCTATCAGCTCTTTGAACGTCCGTCCTTGCCCGCGACGGACGTTTATAATGTTCTGAACGTCCGTCCTTGGTAACAGACGTTTAATAGGCTGAACAAGTGAACACGTGTCAGCCCTTTGAACGTCCATCCCTTGTCGAGACAGACGTTTATAATGTTATGAACGTCCGTCCTGGATGACGGACGTTTAATAGGCTGAACTAGTAAACACCTATCAGCTCTTTGAATGTCCGTCCTTGGCCGCGACGGACGTTTATACTTGATTGAACGTCCGTCCCATGTGACGGACGTTTAATACGCAGACAACTGAACATTTATAAGGTGAACAGTGAAAACCATGTGTTACCTTTGAACGTCCATCCTTGGCCAAGACGGACGTTTATACTTGAGTGAACGTCCGTCCTAAGTGACGGACGTTTAATAGGCTGAACCATGAAAACCATGTGCAGCCTTTGAACGTCCGTCCCTGGCCGAGACGGACGTTTATACTTCAGTGAACGTCCGTCCTAGGAGACGGACGTTAAAAGGCTGACAACTGAACGTTTATAAGCTGAACGTTTTCAAGTACCCATGGCAGCCCTTAAACGTCCGTGTCAGGGGGACGGACGTCTACGAGGCTGACACTGAACGTTTCAATTTCCCAAGTAGGGACCTTAAACGTCCGTTCTCGCATACCCGACGTGTAATGTACTGACAGGGTGGTTGGATATTTAATTCTCTTCAGGTCCTTAAACGTCTGTTTTGGGAGGGCTCGGACGTCTATAATATTATAGACGTCTCTGCCCGCATACCGGACGTTTAATGTACTGACAGGGTGGTTGGATATTTAATTCTCTTCAGGTCCTTAAACGTCCAATCTGGGGGGCCGGACGTTTATAATATTATAGACGTCCGGGCCCTCTTAGGACTGACGTTTATGGGCTGCCATGGGGAGTTGAAACGTTCAGTTGTTCAGTATAATAGACGTCAGCCCCCCCAAAACGGACGTTTATCATATTATAGACGTCAGCGCAACCAAGGACTGACGTTTAAATCCACCCGCGAATATCATTTTTAAATCCTCAAAGACGTCACATTAGTGACGAACCAGACGTCTATAATATTATAGACGTCCGTCCACCAGCTCGCCGGACGTCTAAGAGTATAATATCGTGCTCCCGCGAACCCGTGACCAGTTAACGTTTGGAAACGCGAAAACACTGTTCATCGTCTTCCTCTGCAAAACGCTGTTGCGCCATTGATTTCCAGGTGCATTTTCTCGTTTTTGGACCGTTTAAATTCATTTTCAATCCGATTACATTGCTCTATGATGAAATACCTTTGATTTGAACCGATTAAAAATCGTTTTCGGTCCGTTTTTTTGCAGACTCTTGCGTGTTCTTGGACGGCTTCTTTGACTGTTTTTGGACTGCATTTTAGGCCGTTCACTCCTCCGTTTTCCTCCTTTTCATTTCGAATCTACTTTTCAGGTTAGCTTGTTGGTTGAAAATTTTTTGTATGCATGTAATTGAGTTTTGTGAATGCACGTTTTTTACTGTAAAATGTGACTGTGTAATTGGCTTTTGAATATATCTGTATTAGTTGTGTTATTATATAAGTATCAAATCATTGAGTGACACTTAGTTCCCGTTTGAAATTTAAGACAAACGATTAATCTTTTAATCGTTTGTGTTAAATTTTGAATTGTCCGATTGGACAATTTGAGAAAATTAATTTCCATAATTTGCAATTCCATGTCAATTGGAGTTTAAGGATAAGATTGATAAAATTTCGGTTCAGTACTTGTGTTGTTCTCCGGATGCATATTTGATTGTGGTCATCGTTGACTACTCTCATTTCGTGTATTTCGGAGACCAATGCGAAATGCTGCCGAAATCTTATCAATTTTATGATGTAGACTTCAATGCACGTGGCTGATATAATTATGAAAATTAGTTTTTTTGAATGGGTAGGGCCTAACTTTGTGAGAGTTAAAACACTTGAACTAATGATTTTACGAACATAGTATGGATCGAAGCTGGATGAAGGAACGTCGCATCAGTGAAGAATATGAGAAGGGTGTTTCGAAGTTCTTGCAATACGTTGAACAAAATGCTAAGTCTGTCAACGGGACATATTTGTGTCCTTGTGTGCGTTGTCTTAATCAAATACGGCAAGACTTAGGCAATGTGCGTGACCATCTATTCATGTACGACATAATGAGGACTTATACCGTTTGGACTTGGCATGAAGAACTACTGGAGCAGCAAACCACGTCACGAGGAACGGATTATGTGGAAGAATGGATGAGTGACCATTTAGAGGACATGATACGTGATGTCGGTGAAGATAATTTTGGAAGGGCTAATTTGTATGATTCTCTTATTAATGATTCAGAGCAACCGTTGTTCCCAGGATGCTCGAACTTTACACGTCTGTCTTCAACTTTAAAATTGTTTAGTTTAAAAGCAAGGAATGGATGGACCGATAAAAGTTTCACCGAGTTGTTGGAGTTGTTGAAGGAGATGCTTCCAGAAAATAATACTCTACCTATTCGTAATTACGAGGCCAAAAAATTTTTATGTCCAATGGGTCTTGAATATCAAAAGATACATGCTTGTCCTAATGATTGTGTTTTGTACACAAAGGAGTTTGCTTCGTTAAAGTATTGTCCAACATGTGGTTTATCCCGTTTTAAAAAGAAATCTGACAGAGTCACTGGTGATGAAGGTAATGATGGTGCACCTGCTAAGGTGATGTGGTATTTGCCTATAATACCTAGGTTCAAACGTATGTTCTCTGTTAAAGAAGATGCAAAGAACCTTAAATGGCACTCTGACGAAAGAAAGTGCGATAATCTTCTTCGACACCCTGCTGATTCTCCACAATGGAAAAAAATTGATGATAAATTCCCTGAATTTGGTGCAGATCCAAGAAACTTAAGGCTTGCACTTGCAACTGATGGTATGAATCCTTATGGAAACTTAAGTAGCAAACACAGTTCGTGGCCAGTTATGTTGATGATTTACAATCTTTCTCCTTCGTTGTGCATGAAGAGAAAATATGTGATGTTGTCCATGATGATATTGGGTCCTAGACAACCTGGAAATGATAGAGGTCAATATGAGCTGTTGGTTGATGGGGATCCCCCACGCATTGTGGCTGTCGGACGAGTGCTTGAGGGAGGGGAGACCATTCATGGTGTTGCCATATTACCCCAGCACGTGCGTGTGACCATTGACGAGGTTCGGGATCCCCAGGCTCAAGTGCCTGTACCCACTCCAGAAATTAACTTTGTGGGGGAGGCCATAGGATCATTTATTGTATGGCCTAGAGCATTGATCATGTCCCACATCGCTACTCCACAGGTATAATGTCTTTTTCCTTAGTATTTCTATGTTTATTCTTCATATAATTGTTGACAAAGCTTTGACGTAAATTCTTATCTTCAGTTCACACGTCCTCAGAAGCAGCCAATTCATGATACAGTCATACATGAAGATGATGAGATGGCTGAAGCGGAGGATGATCCTCTATCAAAGTTAGTGACAAAATTACCCAGATTGAAGAAAGCATCATTAGAACTCTACTGGGATTTGAGGGTATTTGGTCTTCCCCCACATGTGCCAGTTTATATCACATTTTCTGATGCATTGGAGGTGATTGGGGGAGACAGGATGTTGAATATTTCCATCATTCAGCTGTGGTGCATGTAAGTTAGTCAATTTGGTCTTTCATATTACTTTTATTTACATTGTTATATAGTTTCTAACAACTTAACTTTGTTGTTTTAGGTACATGGACACAATCGTTGTAGACCAAGGTCGGTCTTTCATGTACGGATTTGTTGAACCTCAGACCATTCAACCGTCTGGTAACACACTTCAAAACAGACAAGATTATTTGCAAACATGGATGGATGAGTCAAAAAGATACGTATACCTTGTGCCATACATTGACGGGTAGGTGTTGTTATATGTGGTCAGTTTATTATTATAGTTTCGTTAATTAGTTGAATAACTATTTGTCCTTCATGATACGTCGCACTGGCAGCTGATGGTAATCATTCCCAAACAATGTAAAATTATATTTTTTTGTTCGTTGCACAGGAGGATGAAAACTGAGTTGAGAACCATGCTTCAAGGGTAAGTGTTTCTCCAAAAATGACTTTGAATTTGATGTTCACCTTCAACTTTTATGATAAAATAGTCATATTAATTATACTTTGGGTTTTCAATCTGTACAGAGTTATTGGTAAATCTCGTGGTCAACTGGTTCAAATTTTGTATCCAAAGGTTGTAAGTCATTTATAGTTTCCTTTTCATTTATGTTATTGAATGATCTAAATTCTTAACTATTTAGTTTGTTATTTTAGTGTAACCACCAGCTAGATTCATGGGAATGTGGCTTCTATGTGATGTGTTGGATTAAGACCATCATTCGAGCAGTCATTACAGATGACTGGAATGAGGTAATGATGTATACCTTAAATACATTACAAATCATATTCATCTTCAACTATATATGAAACAATAATGAATCTTTGTTGAATTTTGCAGCGCTTCAAGACTACATCGCCTATTACAGAAGACACAATTAAACAGATAAGGCAGGAGTGGACCGCTTATCTTTTGCAAAGATGGAGTTAGGAATAGTTATATTTGTTGTTGAACATTGTTTAGTTTTAGTTTAAGTTTTATGTTGATAGTTTGGTAGTGGATTGAACTCCACATTAAGTAGAACTTTGTTTATATAAAACGCATTTTTATATTATTGCAAAATTGTTCTGGGACATTTTTCTGCTTTTCAGGTGTGGTTTTATTGAAAAAATAAACTAATTTTTAAAAAAAAACGCCCAGTAGACGTCCGTTAGTGCACAGTCGGACGTCTATAGACGTCTGTCAGTGCACACACGGACGTCCACCCCCCAGCTCCTACCTAAAACATTTCAGCAAGGTAGACGTCAGGGGGGAGGAGGCAGACGTATATATAGACGTCCGTCCTGACACAACGGACGTTTATATAGGCGTCCGTCCAGACACAACGGACGTTTACATAGGCGTCCGTCCAGACACAACGGACGTTTACATAGGCGTCCGTCCAGACAAAACGGACGTTCATGTAGACGTCCATCCTGACACAACGGACGTTCATGTAGACGTTCGTCCTGACACAACGGACGTGCATGTAGACGTCCGTCATGACACAACGGACGTTCATGTAGACGTCCGTGCTGACACAATGGACGTTTACAGAGACGTCCGTCCTGACACAACAGACGTCTGAGCGATGTCACCCACATAAACGTCGGGCGTATGACGGACGTCAAAAGGCCAAAATATCGGACGTTAAAACCCCTTTCTACACTAGTGATTACCGTTATTTCAAGTATAAATATTTTCAAGTATAAATATATTTAAAACCTTTATGCTAAAACTAACATAAACTAAAGACACACTTATTAAGCTTTACATTCTACTTAATTTCCCTCTTACGTAGATTAATTGAGATGATCATTATAAAAAGAAAACAAACAAATACATAAGAAATAGAGAAGAAAATAATAAACTAATATACTAAAAGAACAATCATATAATATTCATAGAAATATAAACACATTTAAACATTCATAATATAATCATATCACAGTTTCAAACTAGACTCAGTTATCTAAATATGTATCCTTGAGTCAGACTAGTGAAGTTATTCATTTACGGTGATGAAATATTACTCAACTAAATATATATTAAATTATATTAAAATATGAAATTAAATTAAATAATTATTAAATTTTAAATAAAAAACAAAATTTTTAAAAAAATTGTTAATCAGATTTTGAAATCTGATTAACAATTTCTTTTTAATCTTTTTTAATTTAAAATTTAATAAATATTTAATTTAATTTAATATAATTTAATATATTTAAATATATTAAATAAGATTTAATATTATTATTTAAAAATATTAAATTAAATAAAATGTTTATTATTTTTTAAATTGAAAAAAATAAAAAAATTGTTATATGTATATATGTTAATGGATTTCGAGATTGACATTTCGAAATTTGATGGTCTTTATTAGATTTCGAAATTCTATGAAAATTTAATCAAATTTCAAAATTTGTTGAATGTTTCTTTTTGTATTTTAAGAAAAAATTGAGATGTAGGTAAACGTGTCGAATATGTTACAGTGGTTAAATGAGTTTGTATAACGTGAAGGACTTAACAATAAAATTAAATTGAGTTATTTTTGTTAATATAGGTTAATAATTTTTATCAATTAATATTAAATAAAATTTTTATTAACTTTTTAGTTTTTTAGAAGTTTATGGCATAGATCACTATATTTTTATTATTATTAATATTAGCATTTCTTAATCAATGTTGAATATATATTTAATTAAAATTGAATAAATAATTCAATTTTTAATCATACAACATAGAAAAGTCTTATAAATATATAAATTTATACGTCAACATATATTAACATATGAATTGAGAGATTTATGAAAAATGACTTGTATTAAGTATGTTTTAATAAAGACTAATACTTGATCCAAATTAAGATGTGAATTTATAAGTAACACACAAATTATAAAATCAGAATAAATTCATTACAACACATATTATACATCTACTTACGTGTTTTGATGTGAAAAAACTCTTCTCTTGGCTTTTCATGGCATGATATCTTAGTCTACGACTCAATTCATTTCTGAAGTAGGAAATATATGTTATAGAATAAGTGTAGATACTTAATACACCTTAAACAATTGTTTACACCTAAATGCATGACTTTAAGTTCAGATACATTCAATCAATTTTCAATAAGCCTTTTAATTCAAATACAACAAGAAGTCCATCAAATATAAATATTTATATTCATTTTGATTTTTTTCAAAAATATACATATTCAATAATTAAAGAAAATAAAATAAAAAAAATATTAGTACAAGTAAAATATTTTTGTTTGAGAAAAAATATCATTGTTTGAGCGAAAATATCCCCAGTGAAAAAAAAATAGGTAAAACCGAGGTTGAACTACAAATCTGTTTTTATTTGAGCAAAAAATTCTTAACTTAAGAGAAAATAAGGTAAAAAAAACTATTTTCAATTCTATTTTTGTTTGAGTGAAAAATTTTTGTTTTGACTTTTGTTAGATAACAATGGTATTGACACTTAAGACTTACATTGTTACGTGACAACACATGACACTATAACATCTCATACATAAAAAAATTTAAAAAATTTAAAAATATATTATAAACTGATACATCATATTTCATTAAGGTTATTTATATAAATTAATAAAAACTAAATTAAATTACTTTAATACAAAATATATCTTGCATGAAAAAAGAATAATAAGAGAACTAAACTGAATAAAATAAAAAAGAAAAAAAATTAACCTTTATTTTATTTTATTAAGATGGTGTATAAAACATTGAAAATGTACATAAATTAATAATATTGTTGAAAATGAAAAGTGAAGTGTGAACTAATTATTTAATTGGAAGAAGAAAAGGGGCACGGTGGTGAGCCTAGCAAGATACTTTGTGCCATTAAATAATAAAGACTTGTCACTTGCGAGATTCGGAGAGCCAATTTGAAGAACATTTCTCACATGTGTTTCAAATTCAAACTACTCACTCGATGAGTAAATACTGATTTGATCTGATCAATAGTTTTTTATTAGGGTTTTGTTCAGTGTCATAAAGTTATTTTAAATCACACAATTTTATAGGTTCTACTTTATATTATAATTTTTTGTATGATGATAGTTTCTACTAACATAAAAATTTTAATATGGAAAAAAATAAATGTAATAAAATTTGGTTTGGTTTATGGAATAATTAAATGAAAAGTATCTTTTTTAATACTTTTTTTATAATTCTTTTATAACCATCTGCGTAATAATTTGGGATAATGATACTTTGACAATATTTTTTGACAACATTTTAACACCATCTACGTGTCATTATGTAATTGGTCCAAAATTACTCCACAATCAATAATCATAGAATGACATGTAGATGGTGTTAAAATGTTGTCAAAAAAATGTTGTCAAAATATCATTATTCAATAATTTATGATTGATTCATTTTAAATATATGAACCAATAAAATAGTGACACGTAATTTGTTATCAAAAAGTTGTTAAAATATTATGGTCCTAATTAAATTTAGAAGAACATCCAGCCATGTTGATTCCTCAGCTTTTCAAACATTAGTTCTAATTTTCGAACATCTAGTTGCTCCCCTTCGTGATATCTCATTGCACTTTGAGAAGATTTCTTAATGGTTTAGGGTTTATCCAAAGAGACAATTTCCAAACATGATTTATCGTCTTTCTTAAAGAAAAATGTTTTAAAGGAGCAATCTTTAGACAATTATGAATCACCTCTTTTAAGCTATACAAATCTTTTATGTATTTTTTTTTCAGCAAATTAATTTGACATGACAAGTTTTGCAATCAGAATTCAGTTTTAATGATGCTAAAAAAGTTGTTAATTTTCTCTCTTGTCTCCTTTTTTTCTTTTGTTGATGTTGATTTATAGATCATAAAGAAAGGCGATACAAACCAATGGTGGACTTCACAAAAAAAGAGATTTGGTGGTTCAAAATAAAGAAAAATGGTCATACCAATCTTTCAAAGATAGCTAAAATTCTATTTTTACACATAAAAATCACAAGGAAGAAAGAAAAAAAATTACTAAATAGAAAAATTAATCACAATTAGAATTTACACATTTTTTTTTGTTTAAATATAGATAACAACGACAAGCATATGTTGATAAATAGAAATTAATACTATTATTACTACATTCCTCAACAAGAAATTGGAAAATACTGTAGATTTTATTTTATTTAAATCCGTATGAATATTTTCTAGAACTTCTTGACTTATGTTATCTCATCATTAAATAAAAGTTTCTTAAATTATTATTTCATTTCAAGTCAATAAAAAACAATAATTTATTTTACTCATTGATATGAAAAATAACCATTAATATTTTAGAATGTTTATAGTGTTGTAGTAGCTGACAAAAGTAGAACAAAGATCACGAACAATATCAAAACTAGCAAGGATTTTTTAAAAAGAGAATAAATAAACCAAGAATATTTTTAGGAAAAGAGAGAAAATGAAACTAGGAGAAAAGAGAAAGAGAGAAGAATGTTTCTGATCATTTTAGAGTGAAGGAGGTGCTCTATTTATAGAGTTCATGGACCAGGCCCATGATCCAAAAATCCAAAATATCTTCTATTAAAAAAAATAATTTTTAATCAAATAAAGAATATTGAAGCAAAATTATATCGTTGCAGCGTGAAATTTGGGATATATCTCTAAATCAAAACGTTGGAAGCTAAACTTTCGGTCCAGGCTCAGATTTGATGGCTCAAATCTTCTTTTGCAATATCAAATTCAAAAATAAAAACAATAATTTATTTTATTCATTGATATAAAAAATAACCATTAATATTTTAGAATGTTTATAGTGTGTTATGCATAAGATAAACTAATGTTTGTTTTAATTAATGTCTGACATTTATACTCAACTCTAGAGGAGCCGAATTTATGTATGTAGTTAGTCATATTTCGATTTAAAACTATAAGAATTGTTAATTACTATATTTTTAATAATTATATATTTGTATCCACGTAAATTTAAATATTTTACCCATCAATTATAAATATATATTTTTTTAAAAAAGCTAAAAAGATTATTCGATAAAATTGAGAAATACTTTTGAAGGAAACTGTTAAATTAAATTAAATTATAAAATATATTTGAAATATATATAACCTATAGCGCTATTAAAAATATTATTCAAGAACATTTTATAAAAAAGAAAAAAAGAACTTATTCATTAATCAATTCACAAACACTGTTCAGATTCATGAGTAATAATTGTAAATCATAACTAAAATTGGATTACTTTTTTTTATACAAGTTGAACTTTATTAACGAAGAAAAAACATGCAATTATTTGAATTGTTTATACATATATTCTTACTTCACATCATAAAAAACAATACTCAGTACGTGATAGTTGCAGACATACCTTTTATACACGTGCACTATAAAATAAATTATGAAATACATGATCAACACACTTTACATGTGCCAATCATGCACATACAAAGCTAAACACAAGCCCATTCACAATTAAAAAGAATAATTTTTCCACTTATAGTTTTAATTAGTTCACAACCAAACTAATCATAATTTAATACAATCTGTTTAATTATACTATTTTGTACCTATAAATTGTCGAAGCTAATATTTTATTTCAACGGTTGTGTATACTCCGAGAGCTTACGTAAGACAATTTGCATTTTACACACAATAGACAGCACGACATGGAAGGAGAGAAAGGGATATCTCATAATACCAGAAACACCCATGCAATGAAAATGACAATAGATTATTAAGAGGGGTAAAAGGGTAAAGTGGAGTCAAGAAGCAAAACATAATTGGAATTAAATGTGAAAAAGGTGTGAAAATGACGTGAAAAAGGGAAACGAACGCGAGTAGGTGAAGACGCGTAGATTGATTTTCCAAAAACAAAGAGACAAAGGCAAAGGCATGGGAGAAGTTGGTCACATCTGAAGGGGACCACTACGCCCTTTGGCCTTCCTTTCCCAACCGTACGCGGTGGAGTAACACCCAACACCGTGTCGCGTGCCTCCACGCTCCGCTCCCACGTGCAGCTTCAAAGATGCACATGCTCTGTTTCCTTTTGAAATAAATAATAAATAATTGTTGCAGTTCTTCTTCAACTTATTGATTGCTGTAAGGGTTCCTTTTGAGTACTATAATTGAATTACTTTTAGTCCTTTATTATACAATTATAGAATAAAAATACGTTTTAATGTCTTGGAAGCAAAATACTCCAATTGTTTTTTATGCATTTTATTATATAATATAATTCATTTTAATGTCTTGGAAACAACATATTCCAATTGTTTTATTTATTTATAAATGATTTTACAATATAAGATATTACATCCTTATATAGCTTTTTAAGGAATAAATAGTTTATTCTAAGACTGATGGATAACTCTTTTAGAAATATTTCATAATATTTATCTCGCACAGTTAGGAAAATAGATATAATATATAAGCATAAGAAAAACTATTGATACAAAAATGTTTACTTTCATTCCATCAATGCTAACAATAACTTCTAACTAATTATGGGTATTTAGTTGTAGAGTGTTTCTCCCACACTTTATTAACCCTTTGATAGATTTGGGGGAGAATAACTTAGTGGATTTGAGAGGATTTGAAAATAATTTTTTTATTGTTTATTTGAGTGAATTTGGAGGTAAGTGAGAATGAATTTGTAATTGATTGATATGACAGATTAAAAAAATTTACTTCTAAATCCACTCTCACCTACTTCCAAATCCACTCAAATAAAGAACAAAAAAATTTATTTTCAAATCTTCTCAAATTCATTCAATCACTCTTCCTCAAATCCATTCAAGTGAACAAAGACTAAGTTCATCCTGCACCTCCAATTTCTTTTCAATTCCAAGTGTACCCCTGTCAATAGCGTCAGTCCGATATTTTGGTTTTATAAAAAAACTGACCCATTTTCATACCTTCCTCTACTGCATCTCACGCTTCAAACCTTCAAACCCAACACCTCCTTTCTAAAACACTCTTTTTTTGTCTCCGCCCTCCTGTGCCACATTTGAAGCTTTCTCTACGCTCCTCCTGTGCTCCCCTCCTCCGTCGTTTTTGCTCTTCCTTCCACCTCCTCCCTGGTGTTGGTGTCCTTATGGGTTGTTGTTGCATGTATCTTTATGTCACGTACATCAAGCTTTCTGACGTCCAGGTTAGTAATTTAGATTTCGTTAGAGCTGTAGTATATAATGCATGATGCGTGTTGTTATGATAGAATATATGTATGTGCTTGTTTTTGGTTGATTTGCTTGAGTTTGGGTTGATCTGTGCTGGTTTTTTTCTGCTTCGTCGTTGCTGGCCGACGATGGGAGGAGTCGCAGGCTTAACCGCAGTTGGACTTGCGGTTAAAGCCTGCCATAGTTGGATGTGCAGACAAGTGTGTTCCAAGTTCGATTTGCAACCGCAGTTGGATCTGCGGTTGGGATTTTTAGAGAATGGCAGTTGGGTTATCCATAGTTGGAACTGCGGCTGAGACTAACCGTACTTGGATCTTCGGTTAGTTGTCGTCGCACATAGAATTGTGGTTTAGGTCTCGTTTTTTTTTATTACGTTAGTATATTTTATTTATTTTTAATGTATTGTTTTGTTTGTAAAATTTGATATTGATATATTCTTTAATTCTAATTTTTATGTTAGTTGTTAAATAAAATATAATATATTTTCGAAGTATATTTTGAATTATTTTATTTGTTTGTTAAACCTTGTTGAAATTGTTATTTTTTAAAAATTTTAAATTTTTATATAATAATATTATGTATATAATATTATTTAATTTTTTTTAAGTTTTTTATGATATTGCAATATTTATTAAATTGTTTATTTAATAAAATAATTATTATCATCCGGAAATTTTATTTTCTTACATATTATTTTTTATTTATTTCTAATTATTTAAGTATTATATATTTAATTTTTTTTTGGAATTTTATATTTTTCAATTACTTATTATTTGTTTGAATATTTTTATTATATAATTATTTATTTATTTTGTATATAATATGTTAATAATATAATTAGTTAATATGAATGGTTAGAATTAGAGGTGCATCATCTTATCGTGGTGAGCCATCATCTTCATCACATGATGAAAGAAGACGACCTACAAGATCTGCTCATAGAAGACATATAGAAGAATATTGCGTGGACGTCATTGATGAGCATGATTATGAGGAACAGGAGGAGTTTATACAACATGGACATGATAAGGATGATTATGTTGAGTAGGAGGATGCTCAGCAGTAGGATGACTCTAGTGAGGAAGAACATGAAGCTGAAGGTGAAGATGAAGATGAAGATGAAGATGGTGGATTCCCAGGAGGTCTACATGACACATCCTTACTTACCCACTATACCCAGCATGTTACATTTGCCATATGGCAAGACCGGGTTAGTCACCAACCTAAATGTTAATTGTTTAATAATTGTTAGATTATTTTTCTATATAATTATGTGTTTTTTTTAAGGATCGAAGGGGGATAAAGGTGGTCTCCCATGACAAAAAATTGAAAGCATTTTGGAATATACCATGAGGCCATTGAGCCTTATATCTCTATGTCGGGGTTGGGTTCTTTAGTGAACCTCTCATACGAGTATGCCGATCATGGATTGATCGTTGCCCTTTCGGAGAGGTGGCACCTAGAGACTAATACTTTCCACCTACTGATAGGTGAGATGAATGTCACATTAGATGACGTTCTGAATCTGTTCCACCTACCCATCATGGGTCAATTTTGTGAGGTTGAGGAGTTAGAGTATGATGAGGCTCGATCTCATATCCATTAAGAAAACAATATTAAATGAATTGACCAAGTGCACTGAATCGGGATGTGTCCAAAACTGTCACTTACCTCGTCATAATCGTCCAAACATCTACTTCTCTAGATGTATTTGTCTCTATCTAACAACATCATCAATTGCCGCATTTCAGTTCTCGACCCTCTCAAAGATCGTTTGTAAGTGTACCTCACATTATATATTTGTTTTATCGTGGTCACGTTATCTTCATTATGTTCTTTCAGAGTCAAAAGAATATTTGACGGCTTTACTTGACTATTAGTCATGTCCACAAGAATTGACTGTTCAACAACATTTAACCTCCCCGCGAAAGGATGACTGACCAAAGTCTATGCTAATTCATGGTTGTGATACCCACACATAACCTTTAACACCCAACCCTCTCCTTTAGGTTTACCCCTCAACCTAAACGGACACTCACATTTTCTTATGCCAGATACACTAGGTTGAACATCTGGCTTATACTTCGTATACTTCCCACTTCTTTCACAGCCTAACAAAATAAATGTCTTTCTGCCAGCTTCACCAGTTGCCGTGTCAGATCTTATAATGACGACAACAAATCCAAGATCAAATGCAATCTTTCGAACCCACTCAATTAAATCGGCGCGTGATGAGAATATTTGATCAGTGGAAAACTGATCTGTGTAATCACCCTCACCCACTTCATTTAGAAAAGAAGAAAACTCCGACATAAAATCAGAATTTATTTGAGAATCAAAAAATGGATAATTATCCATCTTATATAATTAAATACGACCTACAATAAATATTACAATATTAAAATTTAATAAATAACAAATAAAAAATTAAGGAAAACTTTTAAAATTAAAATCAAACTATAAAGAAGTTGTTTAAGCTAATCTTAGTGAAAACTTATATTTTTATAGAAATAGTGATTATGCTCCCGGAACTACTTAAAATATCTTTCTTTCCGAACTGCACCTTAAGTCCAATTTCCAGAATCAAAATATACTACATTTCTCATCTTAAAGCAGCACCAAAAATACAGAAATCAAAAGATATACTGTTAGCTTTTACTAAGGGGTAAGAAAAAGATAATTAGAGAAGGACATTGGGATGCTGGAGAAGGCAAAAGAATGGTGAGACATTATTGGAGAAGAATCGAGAAACCAATCTACGGCACAAGGTAAGAAGATTATAATGGACACTAACATTTTCACTATTGGAAACTTCATAACCCATCTAACTCAGGCTTACATAAATAAGTAGTTGATTTCACGTAGCTGATAAAAATCAACGACAGAAACATTATGCACACTCATGCAGGTTGCCAAACAAGTGGCTTTGCAAGCATCACGGTTACATGTTTCAATTCTCCCACTGAGCACAAAGATCTACCAAACCGATGATATTCTAAAAAGACTAAGAACATGAAAATACTAACAAAGCAATCCACGGTATTATACAAATACTAACAATATGAAAGCAGTCACACAATTTATCTGAGTGGCTGAGTCTGGGAGACGAAGGTTGATCTCTACTTCCATATTCACCTTTTCAACATGAAAATCATCTAAGCTAAAAATTACCCAGGAGGTTTTCCCCAACTTCGTGAAATGGAGGTCATTCATAACTAAAACTATGACTAATAACTAATACATCTAGCATAATTCATAAATAACAAATATTAAATAAAAAATCATATACCATAATACATAAAACACAAAGGAAATTAGGTTGCACAGTGGAAACGCACTTGAAAGTGCGAACCTTCAAAACCGCATATCGAAGTGCGGTTACGAGCAGCCGAAAATCGAAGTGTGATTGTCTATAACCGGCGTTCGAACGACGGAAGTCTAAAACCGCAGGTCCAAGTGCGGTTAAGTGTGTTTAAATGAAATGCTAACCTGTAATATGTGCTTCCTCTCGTCTAATGCCACAACACCACCACCAAGGATCACCGCCACCACGAATCAGAACCACCAACTCAAAACACTCGCCCAGTGAACAAAATGCCAGTAACAGTGAAAAAAATGCTACGCTACAGTGAGTGAAATAATGGGAACGAAGAAGAGGGGTGCATGTTAGGGTTTATACTTTAGAAAAATATTTAGGTTGTTGCTAGTTAGGAAAATTATTGGTGCTTAGGAATCATTAAGTAATCATTAATTATGTGATTTTATAAGTAAATTTATTGTTTCGTGGTTACCTTGAGGTCATTTAAGACTTAGTTGACTAGCTAGTGCATTGAAAAATCAGGTTTAAAGCATTAGAATTCTGATTCATGAGTTGTGAGTTATAGGTTGATTGGTTGAACCTTGATTCTTGACCAAATTACCAAATTGGTATCTAATTTAAGTTATAAACCTGTCTTTGAATCATTCCTAGTGCTAGGATGACATTTTGATCATTTGGATAGGTATTGGGGCAATCAAAGCTAAATTTAGAGGCTTTTACACTTTTGGTGTTACACTTCGCGATAGCCAACGACGCCTGAGCGCTAGAAAGCTGAGAGTATAACTTGTCATAGTCTGACATCAATACATATTACTCTTATCACACACACACACACACACACACACACACACACACACACACACACACACATATATATATATATATATATATATATATCCAAATTGGTCAAGTCTATAATTCTTATGTATGCTTATGACTGTTTTGGTTTGGAATTGAATGATATCTTATGATGTTTTATAATTGTATGAGATGATTCTTTTATAATATTAGGGTATCCTTCTTGTTTTGTTTTTTTTTTGTGCTTGTTGTGTGATTTGAAATTATCACTTGATGGGTGTCAACAAAGGGATATGAGATTTGTGTGGAGCAAACTCTAGAAGGGGATGATGTAAATGCATACTATAATTAATATTCTCTTTTGGATTGTACATTCTAGAAACATCCGTAATAATAAGATAGTCTTATTAGAGGTATGTATATAAATCTGATTTATAGTTATGTTTTGGATAATTGTACAGACACTTTTGTATACTTTCCGGATGGTTAGTTGTTCTAGTTTATTGACTGTATGATAATTCCTTAATAGTGTTTTAAACTATTGAAATAGGATGTTACAAATACCACTTTATAATTTTAATCAATTCAATAAAGGCCCTGGCACATTCAAATAATATATATGTGACCAAAAAATTTTGAATAATCTCTCATAAGTGAAATATTTATATCTTTACAAATATGTTAGACTTCATGAACTCAAAATTTGCCATTATATTCATTGGGCATAGCCACTTAATTATGTCTATTAATTATATCAATACATAGAATAAAAGCGTCATATGAATCATAACTAAGCCAATCAACGATCACTAATATTGATACAACCAAAAGACATCGACTCATATGCAAGTGGCCTATACATGTCGATTTTCAACTGGTCCTATTTTACCTTAATTAGATCAATCAAAACCATTATTATACAAAGTGTAATGATTGAATGTCAAAATTTATATTTAATCAAAAGAAATTATCCAAATACAAGAGTATGTATGCATAGTACCAAACATAAAACATAAATCACATAAATGATTAACTCCCATCGAACTAAAAATTGTTTAAAGTATAAAACGCCCATTTGAATGTGTGTTCATGAATGACCTTGGGTGGAAGACCCTCCATAAGAGGATCTTCTGTCATAGAATGTATCCCTATATGTTCTATGTAAATTTGTCCACTTTGTACCCTTTCTTTGATATATGAGAACTTGATGACAATGTATTTTGACTTGATCAAACTCTTATTAGTGTTTGAATATAAGACAATTCATTTGTTGTCACAATATAATTTAAGTGGTCTTTTAATTTCTTTAATAATTTATAGCCTAGTGACAAAGTTTTTCAATCAAATCCCATGACTATATGTCTCATATCATGCTATAAATTTTGCAATCATGGTAAATGAAACAGTAAAAGTTTACATGACATTACTCCAAGAAATTGCACCATCAACCAGCAAATAGATATAGCCTAAAGTGGATCTCAAACTATCCTTACCACTAACAAAAACCGAATTGAAATATCTCTAAGTTTAAAGTTAAAAAAAATATTAAATACGTTTTTAGTTCCTAAGTTTAGATGTAAAATTAAAATTCATTCATATATTAAATTTTGACATATTTTAGTTTCAAACTTTTAAAAATAAAGATATATAATATTTTAATTTAATAATAATAAATTATTTTTACTGATTATAAATTAACATTTGGGTTAAAATATATCACATTATATAAAAAAATTAAATATCAATTTGAAACATCATTTGACACGTGAATACATTTAAAGTTAAAATTACTATACTTATACATTTTTTAAGTTTGTATAAAATTATATTAAAATTTTAAATAAGCACGAATTTTAATTTAAAAGCTAATAATATTTAATCTTAAAAAATAATAATGTATTTTGTAAAAAAGAAATCCTAAATAAAAAGAGACTTTAAGCTATTGAGAAAGTGGTTAGAGTAACATAGAGAGAGATGACGACGACGTAGGGTGAACCCCTTGGCAAACGACACATGGCCTTAGGTGGATGGTAGTCATTGGCCTTCCTACCGTTGTCATCATCCTATATTATAAATCAAAGCTTAGAAGCTTGTTTAAAATAAGAAACATAATTAGGGCTAGTTAATTGGGTTGGATTGTTTAATAAGAGAGATGAGAAGAAAGAGAAAGTAGGAAAAAAGAGACTGGTGGTGGTCAGGTAATGTCAGCGAATGAAAAGTCGACACGTGTGAATGTCGGTTGGTTGTTGAAGGACCCACGTCCTATATGTCCTAAACGCACAATAATGTTGTGTTGTGAGTGTTAACTCTGCAACGGTACGTGGGGCCCACTTGCATCAACTTGCGGACTCTGTCACATTTTCCTATCCATCTCTCAACCGTTGCTTTGGCGGCTACCCCTTTTGGTATTACCAAAATGCCCCTTCTTCCACTCTTCAACTTTAAAAAGTCACCATGCAATACTTTCTCACCAATTCATATTAACATTTCTTATTTCTATTTATTCATTTATCCAACATTTAATAAATAACTAACATTATTACCAAAATGCCCCTTCTTTTAATAAATAACTAACTTTAATATCATCTACATTTCATTTTCTCATATTACTCTTATCACAAAGCAACATATATATATATATATATATATATATATATATATATATATATATATATATATATATATATATATATATATATAATTAAGTAAAACAATTAAAATGAATAACCCAACCCAATATCATTTTAGAAAAATATATATCTTTAAAAAACAGAAACATAAATTTAAAACTTTTGAATGAGGATTTTTTAACTCGATCGATTTTGTTTTTTCAAAAAATATTATTATATATAATAAAGATAATATTAATTAAAAAAACGTTCGATTTGTTGACTAATGCTTTAAAACATTATCAGCATTTTCCATACAAAATATTTTGTCATTCACATTCTCAGATCCAGAAATTCTCTTCATATCATCAAGAAAAGAAGCTTAGCATCAATTCCACGAACTGATTTCCAGAATTTAAAAATAATAATTTGTATTTAAACAAACTTATTTATTTAAAATATAAATGCATTAATGGTTTAAATAAAAAAAATCATTTCCAATATTTATAATCAATCTTAAAACTGATGTTAATAAACACTAATTTTTCATATAGTTCCCTTAAAATTTGAAGAAATCAATAAAAAAGGTTTTTTATTCAAAATTTCAGTCAAAATATGTTAATGATGTTAAAAGTAACTTAATATATTTTTTTTAATTCCTTAACTTATTATTTTTAGAACAGTAAATAACAGCCGAACAAGGAATTATATGTTTTGTTCTACAATAGTAAATTTTTTATGTGTTGTATGAGGACAGGAGGAATATATATATATAATAGTATTAATTCTTTAAAACAAGATGGTTTTATAAGCGTTTTTTTACTCAATCATAAGTTTTTTTCACTTTTTATTTGTTATGTATTATATAAATAATTATTATATCCTTGTTAAAATACATCTAAGTAGACATGTTTTTATGAATAATTAAGATTTTAAGTTATGTGAGAATATAGAAAATAGTCTAAAATTAGTAGTATATTTTTAAGAGAATATGGTAATATTTTAATACTAAGAGGTTTAAACTATAAATAGAATTTTTATTAATTTAAGTTTACTTTATAAAAGTCATCTTTCCATATCGTATTTCTAAACTTTCTCTTTACACCCTCTCTAGATATTTTTTTTAATCCAATATTCATCTAGATTTTTTTTTTAATCCAATATTCATCCTTTTGAAGAATCATAGAAGTATTATTAATGAAGAACTTTTCCCATTCACCTTATTGTAAAAAAGAATAAAGTAAGTTTACTTTTTACTTTTTTTTGAGGTTGTTTTTGCTTTGAGTTTCATGTGAACATTAATGTTATGCATGTGACTCAAACTTACTCAAAGTGAATCTTTGTTGCTATGTGATCATGGTGATATGTTTAAATTTTTAATTTGGGTCTTTATTGTCTAGTTAGGCCATCTTGTATTAAGTAGAGCTTTAAGGAGCATATGTGAGAGAAAGAATTGTTTAATCAAGATAAGAGAAACTAATCTTAATTCTTGTATTTTTTTTTAAGAATGATTGTTTGTTATATTGTGTGTGTGTTTTTGAATTTGTGCATTTTTTTAGAATGATTGTTTGTTATATTTTGTGTGTCTGTGTCTGTGTTTATGTGTGTCTGTGTATCTATGTGTATGTGTGTATGTGTCTGTTTATTTGTGTATGTGTCTGTGTGTTTCTATTTGTGTATGTGTCTCTGTGTGTCTGTGTTTGTGTATGTGTGTGTGTGTATGTTTGTATGTGTGTGTCTATGTGTTTCTGTTTGTGTATGTGTCTGTGTGTGTCTGTGTTTGTGTATGTGTCTGTGTGTATGTCTATATGTGTGTGTCTATGTCTATGTCTGTGTTTGTGTTTGTGTGTCTGTGTATGTTTGTGTGTGTGTGTGTTTCTGTGTGTGTGTTTCTATGTATGTGTGTGTCTGTATGTGAAATTTTAAGTTATTGAATGTAAAATCTGTTTTTTGAGATATGAAGTTGGTTGACTTTAGGAATTGATATATATGGTTCATGTTAGTTTTTTTTTAAAATTAACCTGCTTTTGACTTGAATGAAGAATGAGATCACTACTTAGAGCCAAGGGTGTTGTCTAAAATGCAGATTTGTGTGTTTGTGTTATGCAAACTCGTTAAGCGAGCTCTTTTCCTATTGGGCAAGTATTAAATTTGGGTTTGGCAGAGAGTTAGGTGAGGCTTGCTCACTAGGCAAGCAGACTCTTGCTGAGCGAAAGCCAAACTCAAGTTTGGCAAAGAGTCAAGGGATGAGGACTTAGACAAAGAGTCTACTCTCGTTGAGTGAAACTCTTGTTGAGTGAATAAATCAACATTTTGTTTTAGTGCTTGGCTCACTAGACGAGACATGAAGTCATTGAGCTATTTATTGTGCTTCTTGAGGATTCAAATTTAGAAACAACTGTACTTTTTCCTAGACAGGATCGTATCAGTCACTCACTTCTTTACTTTTATATATATGATTAGCGGGTAAGAGTATCCATAGTATAAATATTATGATATCCATACTCGTCCCCTTAACATGCATGTATAAAATATACATGTTCCTGTTACTAACAGGTATCCATTTATAATATCCATTTCTTACTTATTGTGAATTTTATTCGTGGCTATCCACAAGTATGATTTTTTTTTGACATACCTAATCTTGGCTCCACTCGACCACACACTCACACAAAAATAGTAGGTTATGGTTAACTCCTTGACTCTACTCGACACACACTCACACTTTTTATTTTAAAATCTCAAAACATTGATTTTTACATACCAAAACTTAAGATCACCTAATGAAACAATTCTAGAAGTTTTCAAATACTAAGGCTTGCTTAGTGAGCATCCTCACTCGCCACTTCTTAAGGTCTCACCTAGTGAATACTTGACTCGCTAAATATAATCCTCCTTGAACTCTTTAAATTTTGATGAAAAGAATTTTTCTCAGTGAGAAAATTAACATGCCCAACAAGCAAGTACTTAGAGTTTTTATCAATTTAATTTGCTTATCGAGATTAGACTCATCCAATGACCCAACCACCTTGAGCTTTATGGATTTTTATAAGGTGAATTTTTCTCAATGAGTGATTTACTTGCTCAACAACCTAAACTTTGTGAGCCATTTCTCAAAGTCATGTCAAGCAAATATTGCTCGCTCAACAAGTAAACGAGGTCGAGTTTTTTGGACTTTTAGAAATCTAATTTAGCTTAGCAAGTGAGCTACTCATCTAATGAGTTTGCATAAATCTTAAAATTTGACGAATATATCACTTTAATCTATTTGCTACAATTGACGTTTTTATCTCTTTTACAAATCACAGCATATACATTTCAGTTCTAAAATATGGTACCATGAGCCAATATAACCAAACTAATATATCTATCATCAATTTGTTCTCATTCACGAAACAATATCTCAAATAAACATCTTAATCAATATTCAATATTCATCATACCTTCAAGGACATCAATAGATAAATATAAGTGTAATAACTACAACTTTGAACTAGTTAAATCATTCAACTTATAATGATAATAGAAAATAGGCTAGCTTCCTTTACTTGGACTAAGTTTTTTATTTAACTAAGCTTCAAAGGCTCGAGTTTTAATATGATATTATATGTAAATATCTGAACATATTTTAACAATCATACACAAACAAAAATTGATTTGGAACTTTTATAACCTCCTTGTAATAACTCTACGGTACATGCATGCAAAACATCTAAAACTTAATACAAGAAAAAAAAGATGAATTTACTCAAAAAAAATCATGCTTAACATGATTGCTTTATTCGATGTTAGGACTTTTATAATGGTATTTGATATTTAATGAACAAGAGTAATCAAACTTTTAAAAAGTAATAAGAGAAAACATTCTTTTTAAAGAGAAGATGATTTTTATAATAAAAAACGTAACACATTAATTATTTTATTTTAATATGAAATTATTCAAATTCCATTTATAAAATACCAATGTTATTTCTAGTTATGTTTTAAGTCTTAAAAAAATAGTTAAATTATGAACTTGATGGAGTAATTAATACTTTTAAAAAAAATCAATTAGCATTAAATATAATAGCTTAATTAGCATTAAATATAATAGCTTAATTAGCATTAAATATAATAGCTTAATTAGCATTAAATATAATAGCTTAATTAGCATTAAATATAATAACTCGTGAATATGTTTGACAAAAATCATTTATAAATTAATTATTAAAGTGTTTTTATTGCACGAAGATATATAAGGTTATAAATTTAAGTTTTGAGATTTATATCATAAGCTTAATATTTCAATTTTATAAAAAAATAATATTGAACTATAAGTTTAAATAATATAGAATTTGTATTGTATATTATGTGTTTTAAAGAAAATTCTAAATCATAAGAATAAAATAATATAAATTTATTTTTAAAATATATACTTTTATCATTAATCAACTAAAACATTTATAAAACTCTTATATTGGAGTAAAAATAAAATTAAAAAATTGTTTAAAAGTTATATGACAGGCTGAAGTCCATAAAATGTTTTTTTATCTTGAACAAGAACATTCCATTTTTTTGAGCATTTTTTCCAAATTTTCATTAAATTAATTTTTTTCTTAATTGTGTTTAATTAAATCATTTCCTACTTCATTAAATTAATTATTTCTTCATTTTCATTTCATTAAATGTAACATTTAAGATTTTTAGCACATATATTAAGAAAACCAATAAATAATTAAATGAATAAAAAAATATTAAAAGGTTTTTATATTTCATTAATTTATTTAGTACACATTTAAACAAGTTATTGTTATATCTTCATATAAATACATCTAGACACGTTTTTATGCATAATGAAGATATGGAGTTATCCGTGTGCTATAGTTTGAAATGTATCAATAACTAATAAACAATTATATTAGTGTGAACATTTATTTAAAATAGTATTTTAAAGTAGAGTTATACTTGCTTTGTTGAAAAATATAAACAACAGTTAGTTTAAGAAACTGTTGGAGTAGTTAATACTATTAAAAAACATTAATTACATTTAATGAATATGTGTGTGATGAAATTAAGTTATAAATTAGTTATTAAGTTATCTTTGTTGTTCATAAATTAAAATTTTGAATTTTATACGATTATTTTTAATCAAAATATATATGAGTCTCGAACAAAATAATGAGTTATAAAATTAAATAAAAAATATTACTTTAAAGATATATAGTTGTGCCATCAATTAAATAAAATATCAATTAGAGTATGAGACGTATAACAATCCTACACTGATCTAACACAATAAAACATATAATAAAAGAATTAGATTTATCTAAGTTTTATATTCTTTATAAATTTATATACTTTCAATTTAGTTTTTATGAATTCTTTTAATGTATTGAATACTTAAAATTTTAAATTTTTTTAATTAAATTATAATTGACTAATTTTTATATTTTTATGTTATCTTATTTATTTGACTTAACATATATGATTTTGTTTTTAATTTAAAATGATATGGTGAGCAATACTAATTTATTAATGTTATTTTAATTTTATTTAAAAGAAAAAACTTGAATACAATTAATATTAATTTTTGTTAAATTTTTAATATTCTTCTTAGAATTTCATTATCATAAAAAAAACTACACACCATGATAACGTAACCAAAGACAAGACATTTCTGAATGTTGGAGTATTTAGAAAAAGAATCATTTAATAAAGTAAATGTAGAAACATTTAATCTATATTTGGAACATTAAAAATACATTTTTACTTATAAATGAGAATGAGGTAGTATATTTAAATTTATGCATACAGTAATTTTAATTATTTAAAATGATTATCCTTTACTTTTTTTAATGTAATAATTATAATTTTATTTCCACAGTAATTAAATCTTATTTATTATCAATCACACACGTCTACAACAGAAAATAACTTAATATCTTATTTCATTTATTTATAAGAGTAAATATGTTTATAATTTTTAAACTTAAAAACTTTAATATATGTTGCTATTTAAATTTTAAAAATGATTATTATAGTTTTTTTAACCTAATAATTTTAATGTTTGTTATGTGTTAAAATATATTTTTCACTGACATTTGAAATAAATTATGTTTGATATAAATAGTTTAAACACTATCTTGACATATTATTTAATGTAAGAACACAGAAGTTTGAGTATATAAAGTAGATGAATGTTTTATTTTAATGAGATCGACTTATTTTAATAATAAGAGTACATGCTTTTGTTTTTTAATATGTTTGGTGTGAAGTTGGTGTAACATTGAGAAACAAGGTTTTGATTAAGTCAGAAGTTAGTTTTTAGTCTAAATTAGGGGGTTTTAATAGATGAGTTGGAGAAATAAAGGTCTAAAATGAAGATATGGTAATTTAGGTTTTGTTGGATGGTTAATTAGGACTTGTTGAGTTGAGAATTTGGTAAACTTATGATCTAGAATAGAGTAATATATAATTGGTTATGTTTTTAAATGGTTTTAAGTATGTTTTGGAGGTTTGCAGTAGTGAGATTTTGAATTATAAGTTATGGGTTAAATTGGTTAATTTAGTTGGTGTTAGTAAGTCATTTCTGATTTGTTAGAGTCCTTAAGTTACATAAAAATGAGCTAGAATAGGTAGGATGTGATTTTGGTCTCTAAGTTGAGAATTTAGAGGTTTTTGAGTTGATGTCTTATTATAAACAGTTGATTATTAGTTTAAGATAGGTTATACACTTTTGTTTAAGTCTAAAATAGTTTATAATCCAATCTAGGAGTGTTAAAAATTGGTAAAAGTTGTTAGAAGAGGTAATTGGTGGTCTAGAAGTGCTAATTTTGCAGTTTTACTGCTGCAGAATTATGCAGTTTGGCTGGGCGAGCAGAATTGGCTAGTTGGATGAGTGTAGGGGAGTTTTGCAATGAGTTTTAGAGGTTGGGCGAGCCAGCTCACTTAGTTTGTTGTTTGGCTCTCGCTAGGCGAATGTTTGGGGTTTTTGGCAGAGAGTTGCAGTGATTAAGCGAGCCAACTTGCTTAGCTTGGGAAGCTTGTTGTTTCGCCTCTAGCTGGGTAAACATAGTCTATTACTGGACGAGTGGGTCTGCTTTCTTAAGTGTTTTTGAACACTTTTACCTATGTGTATGGTTTGAAAAGATATATTGGTTTGATGTATGATCTATGGAAATGTTTAGAAGTTATGTTTTGAATGGAATGAGATGCATAAGAGTCCTAAGGAGGATTCTTAAGGGTTGTATAAAATGTTTAATATAAATGTAAGAATCTGATATGGGGGTTATCCTGAAATTCTAATGATCATCCATGCTTAATTAGAGAATAATGAGTCATGTCGTAAGAGGAGCAGGAGGTCCTAGCCTGAGAGCCTTTCTTCATAGTGGCAAATAGCGTTTTAAAGGACTAACTTATTGTGGTAGCTTTGAGTGGGTCAGCTGTTCCACCACACAAGTGCAGGACCTTTCCATGGCTCGACATTTATACTATATTGTAATAGGGTTTGGCCAAGTCTGAGTCATTGGTGTGAATGGGAAAGATGCTTTACTATGTGTTAATTGAATTGTATGGTGAAATTTTATTTTTACCATGTAAAATTGTTTTATCATTAACTTACCATTGTTTTTGTTTTTTTTGTTAGTGTGTTTTCTCGTTTAGGATTATCACCTTAATTGGTGTGAACTTAAAGATGACATCTTTTCACTTGTTTCATTGTGAGGTTGAGGGTGAAACAAAAACATAAATAATTTCTTTTGTTCTCTAGGTATAGGTTTTTCTTTATTAGAAATATGTAGTTGTTAAGTTATCATCTATGTAACGTTTTATTTTAGTAGTTTTATATTATTAATATGTGATGTTACATTTAAAACGTTAAAAAAATTTCATACAATACTAAAATTTGAGGCATAAACAAAATTAAATTTTATACTAAGTTTTGAGAATAAAAGTATATTTAATCTTTATTTATAAAATGTTATTGTTATTTGTTGTTATAGAAAAATATATAATAATATAATTTATTTAAATATGTAATAACTACAGAAAAAAATAGAAAAAGAATAAAAGAATTTTTAAAAAATTTTATTTACTAATTTATTTATTATTTTTCTTAAACAAAAGATAAAATAAAATGGAAAGAGGAGTATAAAATTTATTTTGAAACAATAAATGATATTAGTCGAGAGTTATAATGGCAATAAATTATAATTATACCAGTAGTAAATGAAAAAAATTCATAAGTAGCAAATAGTAATTAGGATCATTAATGATTATAATTAAGATCATTAATGATATTGCTTAGCAATAAATTCCTAGACCATTTATTTACTCCATTTCATTTATTATGAATAAAAAAACCTTGAGGCGGTTACACGAAATTAAACTGAAAACTCCATAAACGAAGACTAGGTATGAAGGAAGCATTGATCTGAAAGTGGGGTGTTACATTGACCATTGCAACGCAACATAATAGCCAAGCTTGATGAACTAAGAATACTGGTTTCACGTAGAACGTCAACGAAAAAGACAAAAAGAAATTAAACGACTGAATAAAATAATAATTAGGAGTAAATGATGCATTAATAAATCATTAATTAGTTATTATTATTTTTAATAAAAAGTGCACAGAAGGAGGAGTGTGTGCGTATTATAATAAGAGGGAAACTTTTTATATGGTTGCAGGATCCACACACACACATAGCATCCAATCACAGCTCACCACCTTCATCCACTGCTTTTTGGTTCTCTCTCCCTTGGTGCTTCCCCTTTAAGGAGAGAGTGGCAAAGTTTGTTTTAAGATTCATTCTTTCAAGCTTCATCACTTTGCTTTTTCAGCTTCCATATAATTTCCATCTTTTCCATTTGGGGGGCTCCTATTCCTTTTTTGTGCCAAGTTTCTTTTCAGTATTTCTTTCTCTTTTCTTTCTCTTTTCTTTCTTGCTCAGCATCAAGAAAAAAGATTTAAAGAAAAAAAAAACAGTTTTGTTTTGTGTTTTTTTCTAAACAAGCTTTTCTTCTTTTTCTTCCACCACCCTCTTCCCTCATAAATTCGGAGTCTTTCTGCTCTTTCCTAATTGGGTCTGTACATTCATTGTCTTAGGCTGCACCCCTTTTGCTGTTCCTTGGTTTCTAATTGCTTTCCCAATTGGGGTAAACTCAAATTGAAGTGCAGAAAGACTTGTCAGATTTTTCCTCTCTGAAAGTTGTCATTTTTATTTTGTTGGGATTTGTTTTTTTGGCTGGAATTTTGCTGTGTCTTAGTTCCAGTTTTTGGTATCTGGGAGGAACTTCATTGGGTTTATAGATCTCATCATAAGTGGTTCTAGGGTTTTCCTTTGGACCAATTAGGTAATAATCTTGAACCTCAATTTGGAGCATTCCCTTTGATTTTTTTACAAAGTGGGTCTTTTATAGATTCCTCAAGAGCATGCCTCCTTTCCTACACATAAAAAAAAGGCTATTCTGATTCCTTTAAAAAAAAAATGCTTGTTGATTTATCCTTCATAGTGTTGTGGTAAAACCTCCACCTCTGCTTCTCACATATCTCCCTCTCTCTCCTGCTCTGAATCAACCCTGCTTCCCATAAAGTCGTGCAATCTTTCGAGTAAAATCCACAGAAACACACACAGACACAGCAAACCAAAGAACCATCTTGAATTGGCTCAAACCTTGTTCTTGATGCTCCCATAGTTTTTGTGTTCTTGTGTTGTGACTTTGGTGTGATGAAGTGGGAAATGGAGATCCTCCCTCCTGCCTCGCCTTACATGTACAACTCCAATTGGCTTTTGGATGATAACAGGACCAACACCAAATGGACCCCTGCAGAGAACAAGCTGTTTGAGAATGCTCTTGCAGTGTATGATAAGGACACCCCGGATCGGTGGCACAAGGTGGCTGAGATGATACCAGGAAAGACAGTTATGGATGTGGTGAAGCAGTACAAGGAATTGGAAGCAGATGTCTGTAACATAGAAGCTGGCTTGATCCCGATTCCAGGCTACAGTACCACCACCTCACCCTTCACCCTAGACTGGGTGAACACTCCTGGCTACGATGGCTTCAAAGGCCTCACTGCTAAGAGATCCTCCTCTGGCAGACCTCCTGAGCAGGAAAGGAAGAAAGGTGTGCCATGGACTGAAGAAGAACACAAGTGAGTCATCTTCTTGCTTATTCTTTATTACTGTTGCTTTTAAATTTTTATTTCCATGTATGTCTGAGGAATACCACATGAAGGATATTACTATTTAGTTATTGAAAATGGGAATTAGTCTGAAAAGAAAAATGGATGTGGTTAAGTTTATGATGTACTTTGTATGTGAACCTAGGAGTAGGAGCTATGATGCTGTCTAGTTTGTTATCAAGAGTTGGATATTTCTTATTTGTGTTAAGGTCTTTATAGTAGCCTTCATGAGGCAAGCTTTGTGGTTGGTTGGTTAGGTTAAATAAATAAATTCATGTGCTATTTATATCAGATGTTGGGTGTGTCAACTGGGAACTTGATTATGCTTTGTGAAAATTCTCCACAGGTTGTTTCTACTGGGGCTGAAGAAGTATGGCAAAGGTGATTGGAGAAACATTTCACGCAATTTTGTGATCACTCGAACGCCAACTCAAGTTGCCAGTCACGCTCAGAAGTACTTCATCAGGCAACTTTCAGGAGGCAAAGACAAGAGGAGGGCTAGCATCCATGACATCACAACAGTGAATCTCACAGAAACCACCAGAACTTCTTCAGAAGACAGCAGCAAAAGATCCACTTCACCACAGCATTCTGTGATGCTCTCACACCACCACCAGCACCACCAGCAGCAGCCAATTTCCAGTGCTGCCTCATCAGGAATGAATTTCCAATGGAGTAATCAGTCAAATGCAGGAATAGCCATGGCTCTCAATCCTGCACATGAACAAGTGTTTGTCTCCCCTTATGGCCTTAACTCATATGGGTTTAAGGTGCAGGGCCAAAGTCTGCACAGAAGTCCTCTCCATGAGTCTTCTTACCTAGGACCTCAGACACCAAACATGGTTTTCCAAATGCAGCCCTCCCAGCACTATTCCCATGCATGATGTGGTGGTGGTGGTTGTGTTGAATTATTTATCCCTAGAAACAGTGTCTTTTGCTCAGTGCACTCACTAGTACAGTGTCTGTGCCTTTTGCCATGTTTTTATGTGAATACCTTACATTAGACTATTAGTTAGTTATTGCCTTCTTGGTATATGAACTTGAAGGAAGGTGTTGAAATTTGTTTCTTCATCAACCTTACATTTGTGAAAGGTGAGAGCTGCTAGGCAAAAAGAAGTACCAAACTTTGGTTTTTCGTTTAAGAATATTGGATTTGAAGCTAAGTTTAGAATGAAATGTTAACTTTAAAGAGAAAGGGCCCCTTGTACTATGGCAAGCCATTTATGTAAGAGAAGGGTAGTACTATTGATGCAAAAATTGTATTTAAAGGGCAAAAAAATAGTAAGAAATTGAGAGATCCGTAATCTAGTACCTTAGCAATGGTTCTTCTAAGATAAGATTAAGATGCACGAATATATTTTACACAAAGTGAGATTCATGTGGATTAATTAGTTGTTTAATTAGAATAAATAGAAACATATGGTACAAGCGTGATTCATGTCGGATTAGATGGGTAATATATTCTTAACAAAGAATTTGGTCATGCACGATGTTGAGGGCACTGTTTGTGCACTGTTGGTTTCTACACTGTTCACTGAGTAAATCCAAACAAAGCATCATAGTCATTGTGATTCTATGTGTACGGAGCCATTCTGTTTAACACAATTTTAAATACTTCACTGTTCTCCATAATTTGCTTCAAATTGCTGATCCCATTTATGGAGACAACCTCAGCCTTTTCTATTTTTCCAAAAACAAGTTTTCAGCATTTATTAACCAGATATTATAATAGATGTGTATAGTCTACAACACCAACCTTATTTTATTATCATGCTGTAGTTTCTCACTATTTGATGATTAAAGTTCTCTGCAATTTTTTATTATGTTACTATTATATATCATTACATAATAATTTGAGTAAATTACACTCATCTTACTTGTGTAAGGTAGTGTTTACATTATGGATTGACTATCATAAGTAGCTAATTTTTGAATATTTTATCATTGACATTGGGATTTTAAAAGTCTGAAACATCCTCTTTATCAACTTTAGAACTTTAATCAAAATCATTATTTTTATCTTATAAAGTCTCTGGTATAAATACAGGGTAAACCTTGTTGTCAATGATATTCTGAACAATACACAGAAAACTCACCTATAAAACTTCGGTATATTAAAATAGTGGTACTGGTATGGTTGAAAGCATCTTTAAAAATTCTGCTGAAAAAATAATAATTCATGAAACTAGTAAATATTATAGATAAAACATCTGAAAAGAAAGTGTAACTTATTTCATGGATTGACTTTATGATAATTTTATTTGACTTTGATAAATGATTTAACAGTACACATTTACTCATTTATTATACACACACAAAAAGGGTTCTGGATTCTGTTTTTGCAGAGAAAATTCATTGACCACATATTTGTTTTCTTTGAGAATGAGAATGAAGAATCTTGCAATACTCATTCTTTTCCCTTCCTCAAAGAGTGCTTTGTGGAGATAATGATAACAAATAACAATAATATTAATAAATAAACAAACATCAATGATAAGTAAACATTGTGGCAGATAATCTTTGACATGAAAAGACTAAAGAAGTTGCTGATACAGTGTGTGTTGTGGCTACCTTCTAAGTAAGTTAAGTCTAGATTTTAATATAAACTATTTAGAGGGTGTATTAGCACTTATTCTACTTGATTAACATTGCAAAGTGCAGATGATTCCAAAATGTGTGCTCAATTGTACAAAGACACGCCTACACACTTTCCTTGGAAGGAGAATCTACAAATCAATTAATTACACAATTGATTCACAACAACCAAGTAAAGAGAAAGGTGCAATAATTGAAATAGAAGCTACTATGTGCATTTGATTAGAGATGCAAATCATCACAATAAGCTTTTTCTTCTTTGCAATAAGGTCATTTTGACCACATCTGCTCCACTTTCTACTAGCCTGGCTATGGGAAATAGGATATGCCAAGACAAATTCCCTGCGCACAATTCCACTGTTTCTCTGTTTTGGACCAATCTCATATATCTATTTTTTATTTTCAAGTAGGTGTAGCATATATGCTTCAATTTTTGCATAATGCAAAAGTCATGCAGGTGTGGACAAGTTTATTGTGCTCCAAAGTGTTTCGTCTGTTAATGACAAAGTGCTTCCTTCTCATAAAGGAGTGAATGATTGAATGTTGAACATAGCAATGGTGGTCTTCAGAGTACATTTTTATAGGCCAAATTCAATTTTCATAAAGTTGACGGATGAATCTAACAAGTATATATTTATATCAGAATGAAAATTAAAACAGAACACCAAAGTAAACATCAGAAGATGTTAGATTGTCAAACTGAAATCTAACTACACTTAGCAGTACCAAATAAAGAGACTTTGATCAGTGATTTATGATTTATTTTCTTATTTTTTTCACTAAGTATTTATAGAAAAGTTTTGATTTGATCATGTTTTCCATAAAAACGAGAGGGGTGAAATTATGGAATCACATGAGGAGTCATGGAATACAATTCCACATGTAATTCTACCTGCATTAACCAAAGCTTTCTTTTGAAGAAAAAAAAATGACCCTTTATCAAAAGTAGTACTTTCACTTTTTGTTTACTTTATTGTCAATTATTCATAGAAATTCCAAAATTATTGATGCATTTTAAAACGACCCTTGCAATGTATAAAATCTGGCAATTCAAATCTAATAAAAACAATGACACCATGCATGAGGGTATAAGTCTAAATGGTCCTGCTACATTGTTTTGCTACAGTATCTGACAAGACTAACCACCATCCTTTACAAAAGGAAAACCTCCTTTTTTTTTGCAAGTGGAATTAAAAAGCACCTTCCCCACTTTATTCTTATTTCCATCAACACTTGCACTATACTTATAACCAATTCATACAGTAATATAACTTCAATTCTTTGTTTTGGGATTTTGATTAAGGATGCTCATTAAGCAATTAATTTATCAGAGAAATAAAAACAGAGTCAAACAAGCTTCTTAGCATGTAATGAATGTTTCTCCTTTATTTGCATACACGGAAATTTCTTTGGTGGATATTATTTACTAAATAATCTTTACCTGCTAAGGAAAAAAAAAACCCATCTAGGTTGCTGCTATTGATGTATCTTTGTATAATGCATCATATTTAGTGTAGATTTTCAATATCTATACTACAATTTTTATTAAAATACATACATATTCACACACACGTATGTGTATGTATATATATTATATAGCACTTTTTTTGGAAATTATTTAGTAATATATGACTATTTTGGGTGTCTATCTTTCTGATCAATATCTATGTATCAAGTTTTTAAATTTATGAGAAAAAAGAAAACACTTAACTATATGTGAGATTAATATAACTAAATAATTTCTCTTTTTAATCTTTCTACTCTTGAGTTCTTATTGAAAAATTGTGTACACCATCCTAATTCTTATTAAATTAATATAATAAGAGAGTGACATGCACTACACTACAAGTTACATGGAAAACTTTTGGTATAAAGTGAAAAACTAGATTGACTAAATATGCATTTTATAAGTTTCACTTATAATGGTATGGTTGTTAACAAACATTAATCATAAAAATATGCTGAAAGATGTATGTTGGTAGCACTCTCGTACTATTTTATTAAATTAATAATTTCATTGAAGAGTTGGTTAATTAACAAGTGTAAAAGATATTATTTAAAATAACATAAATGATATTTAAACACATAAATTTTTACATTCATTTAATATTATTTTTATTTTCTGAAAATATAAAAATTCATTTTTGATTTGTAAGATAGATGGTGGGGTGAGAGATGTTTACAGATGTTAAATATTGAATGGAGCATGGCTGGCAGAATGGAAAGTTGTGTCTAAGAGGGTATGATGAGAAAGTGGGTGTGATTCCCTCCATGTTTATTGATTAGCTCAGAATCTGAGAATGAAGGCAGTTCAATAAGATTTGAGTTTCACACGTTGGAAAACAACAGAGAAGGACGGAAAGCTGCTGCATCAAATCTCATTATCATTAGGCAATGCAATTGTATCTGAAAGATTTCATATCCTTCAATGGGAATAAACCAGAATATTGGCAAGAAAGTTAATGATTTCAGATTATATAGACAAATAGAAAGGGTAAAGGACATGTCTTCTCAACAAGATTTTCAGATCTACCGAGTTCACAATAGAAAATTCAATAGTAGGTATGAAATATCCAACTCATGACATCGGATGGGACCCAATGCTTGCACTTTATCATTATTTTTTTCATGGAATTTTCAGTCCTCAAATTCTTCAAGTATGCATACAATGATCTTCTTCTATACAGCAAAAAAAAAAGGTTCACTTTGCCATTTTGGATTTCACATTAGAATGTGTGTAACATGATCCCTGAAATTGGTACTTATTTGAAGTAATGATCCCAAATAACAGAGCATGGATGTAGTTTATGTCGGTCATAGACTAGGGACATCAAGATACGAGATCTACTAGGGTTTCGATTGTTAGCAATAACTTCTATTTGAGACCACCAATGACTAACTGCAACAACAAAATCATTAATGGTATAATGAAAATACCTGAGTTTGCTATCACTATCTTAGACTAGTTCCTATATATGATGATTAAACATAGCATGTAACAAAGTATTATATAATTAAATTTGAGTTTTATTCTGGTATCCAAAAGCTGGCTTTTATGGTAAATTCTTCTTGTTATTTATTAAGATGGAAGTGTCCACGGAATTTACATATGCAAATAATGTATTTATGTTTTCCAAGTGGGGTTTTTTTTTAATTAGTAGTTTGTAGAAACTTAGATAGTATTGTATATGTAGATTAATGTAATATTTAAATTGAATATATAATTTTATGTATAAATATTTATTAAATATTGTTAGACAATTTAATGTATGAAATAAATTCAATGTTTATTTAATTGAATTTGTTGATTTTAAGATAAATTAATGTGATAAGATGATAAAACAAGGAATACCGTTTAAAAAAAAAAGACAATCTTTACATTGTCTGTTATAATATGTTAAATGTAAGCACATATAAATCTTTAAAAGAAAAAAAAAGTTTTTATAAGTATTAGACAATATATGTTATAATAGGTTAAATTTTGAATAGACAATTAAACAAATATCTATCATAATACATAAGAAATAGTAGGAGAGGTGAAAATAATTACGTCATAAAAGCTGAAATATTATGTCAGGTAAATTGAACTACGTCGTAATAAATTTGATATATTATGAAAGTATGTTATATATTGAATATATTATTTATAATTAATTCGTTACGTAATGCATAAACCTTTTATGATTTTTCAAACTATAATACCAAAACACTTGTCATAATATATCTAACTAATACTATAATCCTTTATAGTTAATCCGCTATGTAATATTTTTTTTTTTGTCTATTACCAAACCTAGTATTTGAAACATTTATTATAAAAACTATCAATTTATCATGGATATATATAGAGGGAAAAGGGAAAAGGGAAAATCACGATATATGTAAGAACAATATTTTTCACATATGCCTAAACCATAGACATCGATCTAGTGTAACTCACTACAATGATTTTGTGCATTATAAGCCGTGTAATTTAACCCTAATTTAGAAAAAGCCAACCTTGGGAGTCTACAGCTTCAAACAATAAACTCTCTTAAGCAGCAAAATATGGTTACCTTTTTCTTTTTGTTATAAAAATAGAATGAGACTAACCCTCGACCAATTACTATTTTTGTTTTCAATTTCATACACGGAGATGCTTGTAATACGAAAGAGATTTTAAAAATTGTAATAACATTCTAAAATAAAATATATCTTTATTACATAGCTTTAGGTAACATTCTTTGAATTCATCGTTTGTGTTACCATCCATCTTTTACAATCTTCTCTTTCTATATAAACTTACCTAAAAAAAAATCCGAAGATAATAAGTATTAAATAGTGATGCTATTTATAATTATTATTTTTATATATTTTTCTTGTTCACAACCTACTTGAGACATAGTCTTTTGCAATAAAAGGATAGGCAGTGATTGTCAAATAGGATTTTGTCCCCCACGATCTCCAAAACACATCCACAAAAAAATGAACTACCAATGCTCTCAATTAAGGAAATAAAAAAGTAAAAAATGGCGTTAACAACATAGACCATTTAGTAGAAAAATGAATGAATGAATGAAAAAGAGAAATCATTTTATTTATTATTAATAATTTTACTTATTACATATTTCTATTATTAGTTTAATAATTCTTTATTATAAAAAATAAAGATATAATCAATTATAAGAGTGTTATAATCTATTATTATGGAGACTCAAAACAACTATCACCACAATCTTTTACGTAATATTATCAATTATGTATATATAAGATAATTGAGGGTATTGAGTTAAGCACACATTTGTGAAAAGAATTTTTTTTAAGCATATTCTACAAAACTTTATTGTTATATTATCTATGTCAAATCATCCTATTTCCTCAAACAAAAACAAGCATGAGTAAATGCAAAGTGAAAAACACTTTTTTTATTTTATTATTATCATAGATTAATGTATTGTTTTTTGAACTTTAAATATTCAAACTCAGCCCTAGTGATAGGAGGGCAACAAATATTCTGAATCTGCCTTTACAAGTCTTTGGCTATCTATCTTAGGGTGCTTGAGAAAGCACTTGTTCTGTTAACTCTTCTAATATGTGAGACCAAAACCAAGAGGAAATAATGGTTCACATGAATTAACTCCATCACTTGGCTGATCAAGCTGTTCAACTCTTCTGAACCAATTCACTGGTAATTTACCTTTGAAATCATGACTGCCAAAGATAACATCTGTGATTCCTTCCCCTTCACTACCTGGCAACCAAGCAGCAACAAGAGCATCAATCTTTTCCAATAGCCATGCCTCTAATAATAAAGGTCTTCCAGATATCAGAATAACCACAGTTGGGATTCTGTCAGCAACTAGGCTTATGATATCAGTTCCATTTAAGGGCATTCTAAGCTCTGAATTGTCACCTAAGGTCTCAGCATATGGTGCTTCACCAACAGCTACAATTGCAAAAGCGAATTCGTTACGTTCTATCGTGCCCTTTGATGGATATTTCTCGTATATAACTTCTGTTTCAGCTCCCACAGTTGCCTTCACAGCATCTAAAATTGTTGTCCCTATAATGTTAGGTGTAAGATACATGTTAACAGCAATGTTTAACAAAGAATACTCTAGAAAGAAGAAAGATAGAGTATTAACATTAGTGACAAGGAATGAGAAAAACCATGGTTGAGACTTGAGAAGGAAGGATGCACCAAATGAATTTCTAGATTTATAAAATCAGAAACCAAAGTTTCTGTTTTCAAGAATCAACAGAAAACAAAAAGCAGCACAAAAGTATGTCTTACCAACTGTGATTCGCCCGCTCATTCCATACCAAGTTTTAGTCCAACCTCCACATTGATATCCAAGATCATCTGCGTGTGTTCCAGCAACAAGGATTCTCTTAGCAGTCTTGTTCAATGGAAGAAAAGGTTTGTTATGATATTTCCCGTTTTTCAACAAAACCAGGGACTTCTGAACTGCTTCACGCGCAAGATCTCTATGTGGCTGCAGAAATAGTATTATGTGAAAAACGGAGTTAAAACATGATACTAGCAAACAATAATCGAGGAACATAGAACATCAACATGCCACAAAAAATGGGAACTTGGGAGTACATAGTTGTAATAGAAATGTAAAATGGAATCCGTGTTACTAAATTTTGTTCTTTATCATATGTTAAAGCATTTGTTTCCTAAAGCTCTCACAAAAGTATAGTTTCCTTCCCTTTATTATTACCTCATTTTCAGGGGAAATTAAATTTAGGATACCCTGACAAACATATTTCTAGTTTAGAATGATGCACCAATAGATTGGTTAATCATAATAGTTACCGTAATTGCTTGATTAATCATTTTCCTAAAATATATCAAATGGTATACTATAAGTTGTTCTAGTTACAAATAAAAACCTAGCCTATACCATGGGTGAAAGAAATTCACTGTGCGCTGAGGTATTGATTACCTTGCTACCAACTGTATCTAACAGAGATCTGTCACTAACAGGAAATTCAAAAAGCCCAGCAGCGAACTTTACTCTCAAAATTCGCTCAACAGCATCATCAATTCTGCTTAGAGGTACTTCCCCTGTTTTAACTAGAGAGGTCAATTCTTCAATGAAAAGTTTGTATCTTAAAGCCACCATCACCTGCATATTTTATTGATAGATGAAAACAGATTAAGAAAAACACATTATGATAAAAGATTTCTTTTACCGAAGATCAATACCATGTCAATTCCAGCATTGACTGCAGAGGAGATGCAGGACCGATAATCTGACCCGTGAGGCTGGCAAAGTCTGTCAAGTCCCTCCCAGTCAGAAATCACAAATCCCTATAACAGCAATGGTCTAGGAATATTTTAAAACAAATGTTATAATCAAAACCAGAAACACACGAAAATGAAAAACAATTTCAGTCATTGTTATCATATCATACTAGAAGTTTCCAGATATTGTCAAGACCATTTGTTGTAAAAGCTTAAGTCACTAGGTGGAGGAAGCTTGGTAACAGCTCTTCTCACAAGATCTTTTTGAACTCAAGTGCACAGAAGGTGGGAGCCTGTTATACCATGTGCCAAAAATAACCTTTTACTCGAAGAATAGGGACAGTAAGGATTGAATTTTTTTACTACTGAGAGAATGTTAGGGTGAGCTATGAGCGCATTTGCAAACTGATTTTGAACTATCTTCATTTTACAAAATTGTTTTTGGTTTAAGTGAAATGGACTTATGTTTGAAAACCTTCATCTCAAAAGAAAGTTTCTAGTATGACTTAGTGTAAAAATCTGCACCCGACACAAAAGCTATAATCTTTTACTTAATCTTTTACTTCTCGGCTACTATGCTTTTAGGAGCAAAATCATGTTTGAAACAATTGACATTCATTTTATAGAAAATCAATTTAGTCTGTTAAACAGGGGTTTGAGGCTCCCTACCACAAATCCAAACATGCTATTAGGGAAAGCCCACTATGGTATTATGTCAAGGAGCAACTATACTAAAAGCTAAACCTAATAAGTGGAGCCTCTTGAATAGTTTTTATGTATAATAAAAAGAAAACCTGAAGATCCTCTATTTTTTTCAAAAATAAAATGGCAGAACATAAAATGGAAAAGTGATTTTGGTATTCATCCATGATATACTGAAAATATCTGTAACATAAAATTAGATAACATACTTTTCAAGCATATCGATTCAAATGCAACTTGAAAATTATCCAGTAATAAAGAGATAGATTTATTAGGTTATTTTACCTTAAAACCTAACTTGTCCTTCAAGATTTCAGTTAGAAGAAAATGGTCAGCATGAAGTTTGCGTCCATTCCAGCTAGAATAGGAGACCATAATGGTTGAAACTCCCTGAGAAATGCAGTCTAAGTAAGGTGCCATGTGAATTTGCTCCAAGTCTTCATAAGGTATTATAGTATTTCCCTCGTTCACACCTTTATGAGTACCTCCATCTCCAACAAAATGCTTGGCACAAGCAACAACATTGTTCCTGTAAAATAACTTTAACATAAGATGCATGATCAATAATTAGGAAAACTTTTTCAAAATAATTACAAGTTTAAGCCATGAGCAGAAAGAAGTAATGGGAAAATATACAAATCAGAAAATAGGTAACAAAATATCAATAGCATAAATAAATACAACAAATAGGTAACAAAATAGGAAATAAATTTTTGCAACTAAATAAAAGGGAACAAAATCTTTTCCTAAAATGCGAATTATGGAAAATGATATAAAAAGACAACAAATAGGAAGAACATAGAACAAAATGCTGTAGCCATCCTCGCGTCAAGTGTCAATATAATAGTTATTGGAACAGAAATAGCTAGTTTTCAAAACTCTTTTTAACAAAAATATTTTGTTTAAATTTATATATATGGATTTTGCATACTTTCCAGCTACAAAAGGGTATCCATGTTTATGTCCTTCTGGAGGCTGGCCTTGCAAACCTGATACAATGGAAGTCATCTTTCTAACTATTTCAGTATCCTCACTATAACACTCATAGCATCTTCCCCACCTAGGATCTTTTAAGACCTGCATATTTAACCAAGTAAAATGTCATTCCTTTATTGTTTAGATACCGAGTCTTAAATGGGAAAAATGAAACGAAAAATATGCCAAATATGGATATATTTTGATCATTCTTTGCGTTTTAACTCTTATTAGAAACTGATTTTAAGATAAATAGGCAGATCTTTTCAGAAAAATATAATAATACCCATCTATTGTTTTTAATGAAAAAAAAAATCTTAAATCTCTGGAACTGGTGCAATCTTTGAAAATTGATTGAAAAGTACCAGATTCTTGGGAAGTGGTGTCATTGTCATGCTACCTACCAGACAAGGATATACGAAGTTTATAATGGAGTCACTAATGAACATCAAAGACTGATAAATAGTGAATGCACCCGGGGAAAAACTTCATGCAAAATTTTCAAAATTGAAAAAACTTGCAGAAAATGGAGATCCAAGTCATTTTACTTTGCAAAAGCGGCAGGATCTATGTAGTTGTCTGGCGTAACCCATCTAGGCATACAAGGACTATAGTTGATTGCAATTCCTTACCGCTACACATGGAGCAAAACTATAGTGAATTCCACTTGCTTTAACTTCAAGTGCCGTAGCAGCTCCAATTCTTCGAACTAAATCACTGTCCCTATAAGCATTCCAACAGTGAAATTTAAGATTGATTTCAATGGCAAAAAGAGACACATAAACTCAAATGCCAATGTAATTCAGCACGTCCAGCAAACCATTGTAGCACCATTTCTCATGAAGTTAGCATCTTTGTATTTTATCTCTTTCAGTACCAGAGAATCATCCCAGTAGTGTAATAATATTACACTCTGCTAATTTAGTTTAAAAACATATGAAAAAGTGAGTACTAACCTAGTAGCTCCAAGACCAACATTGTGAGGAAATATAGTAGCACCATAGACGCTGTTATTACCATGAACTGCATCAATCCCATAGAGAAGTGGTATCCCCAGTCGAGACTGTAGAGCCAGTTTTTGAAAGCCATCCACCATATCAGCCCAATCAGACGACTGTGCATTTTCAAACGGTGAGCTACCTCCAGAACTCAGTATGCTCCCTATAATGTGCACATATACTACGTAATCAACTGCCAAAGAAGGGTCCAATCCAAGAACAATACAAGCACATTCAAGGGATATCGATAGAGCACTTGGTCTAAAGGAGAGAAGGGGATTTCAGCCCCCTCGTTTTCCCTCTCATCTAAGTTGTTCAACCAAACACACTGCAAAGTTCCCATTTTTTTAGGCACACTCTCAATTGGGGCCTCTCAAATTGATTTGAAATTCCAGCAAATTCAAAGTTGAACAAAATGTAAATCAAATATAGAGAAGTCAAAGTTCCCATTTTCAAGAGGCACACTCAATTGGGGTCCCACCAATTCATTTCAAGAGGCATACAAAATGGGAGCATAAATACCACAAATTGTTACATGGTTTGGGATCACCAGCTAACCATGGCACAAACAAATATGAAAAATTATTACATGGTCAGTGTCTACTTGACATAATGAGATTTTAAATTTACAGAAAAAGTTATTAAGATTCAATTATATGTTATCTAAAGATTCCATAAGACTCTGGTCTTGAACTATATAATCATTTCACAAATACAAGCATAATGAAGTTCCCATTTCCAAGACACTCTCAATTTGGGTTCCCTCAAATTCTTTTCAAACTCCAACAGTTCAAAGTAGCACAAAAACACACCAGCATCAAATTTCCCATTTTTAAGAGAAACTCTCAAATGGAGTCCCTCAAATTCAACCCAACACCAACAAGGTCAACCCTTCAGAAAATACCACATGGAAGAGGCACATCAGAAGAGGTAGGTTAAAGGGTACCAATGGAAAGATCCCGAATGGCATAATCGTTTGCAACAGTGCGCTCAATTTGGGTCATCTGACCAATCTTCTCCCTCAGAGTCATGCGGGAAAGAAGATCCTTCACACGAACTTCAATGGGCACGTTGGGATTCTTGTACACGCAAGCCATGGTTTGCTGCTGTGTGGACGTTTCTGTTGACAACAAGCCAAAGATGAACACAACACAACAACACAACAAACACAACTCAGTTTGTGTCCTCCGAAACAACAGACTTAAGTTCTTCCTCTAAATGTTACTTCACATTCCATTTCTCCTCGGTTTTAGAGAAAATATCATGTTTTGTACTGAGCTGACTAGATGGTCATTTCTTTTCTTTTCTTTTTTATTTTTCATTTTCATTCTTATAAAAATTATAGTTTTATTTACATTTAATTTACTTTTTAAATTTAAATATCTTTTTAAATTAGATAAATAAAAAGTAATTTATAAAATAAATAAAACTATCAATAATAAAATTATAAAAATTATTTTTATTTGTTTTTATAATTATAATTTTATTATTTTTTATTATTAAAAAATAACACATCTTATTTTACCTTAAAATAAAAAGGTTTAATGTCTCGTTAAGTTACTATTTTTGTCCAGAATCTTAGATAGGTCCCCTTCTTGTTCTTGTTTGACGTGTCAATTGGGTCCTTATTTTTTTAAAAATTGACTAACAATGTAGTTTTAATTTACGTGACGTTAAAAATGTGTGTGAATTGTATTTTTTTAATTTTTGAATTAAAAATGAAGTATACAGAGTGGAAATATAATTTAAATAAGGACAAAGTTGGGAAATCAAATTAAATTAAATGCTGAAAGCCCTGTTCTCCTCTGCAATTACGAAAACGAAATCAAATTGGGGGAAGTTGAGTTTTAGGGCTCTTGGATATATATACTTAAGGTGGAGGAATCTCAACTTTAATGTCGTTATCACCCCTTTACCTTGAACATAAATGGTATAATGTTTGGTACTTTAAGATTGAATATGGTGGAGAAGTAAAAGCTAATTAAAAGTTGTTTCCATAAATAAACTCTGAAGGGTGAAAATGATCAGAAATTGATTTATAAGTAATTTTCTGGAATTTGTGATTAATTGGTGGAAAAGACAGATGATTTGAACAGAAAGACGATGAAGCATTGACATAGGAAGTAAAAGAAAAAGAAGTAACCTGTACAGAAAGGAACTTGTTGAGCAAGAAAGTGAGAGAAAGAATGGAATTAGAAAAAAAAAACTAAGTTATTTAAATCGTTACTTTACAATAACTTCCAAACCACTGTGACTCACCTATCTACACTAAAGTCTGCAACCTGACTTGGTAAAGCAAGTGCAACAGTTAAAAGTTTGATTGCAATGGCTGCCCAAGACGCGAAAAAAAAAACAAAAAAAAACAAACCTAAATACAAAAGCACGGAAAGCCTAATTCAATATTCAATAGAGAAAATGGTGGTAACTGATTAATTTGTTCATGACTCAAAAAGGGAAGAGGAAGAAGGTGAAGATAGATCCGTTGGGAGGGTGTTGTGTAATAAGAAGAAGAAGCGAGATGAGGAAATGTCGATGGAGAAGTTGCCCCTTTCTTTGCAACAACGATTTTGTTTTCTTCCACGAACTCTAAAACTCACTTTCCCTTATTTCGATTTCGAAAAAGAAAGGGGCTGCTACACTTATTTTAATTTCTTTTGCACACTTTGACCTTGTTTAAATTTTATTTCCCCTTTGTGTACTCCATTTTTTAATTCAAAAATGAAAAAAATACACTTCACACACCTTTTAAATGCCACGTAAATTAAAACTACACTATGATCAGATCATGCCACGTAACGCCTCCTTAACCGTGTTTGATCAATTTGGAGGCAGACTTTTATTTGATTCAATTTTACAAAAATAAGGACCCAATTGAGAAGTCGAATAAGAAGAGATCTATTTGAGATTCTGGACGAAAATAGGGATCTAACGAGACATTAAACCAACTAAAATTAATAATCGTCATTAAAATATAATGTTACTGTTTTTACAAAAGTTAAATATATTTTTAATTTATGGGTTAAATATGTTTTTCGTCCCTTAAGTATCACACGATTTTGGGTTTAGTCCCTACTCGAAACTTTGATGGTCTTTAGTCCTCATAGTTTTAAAATTCTTACTATTAGTCCTTAAAATTGGACGGCGTTAACTTTTAGTAGATGTGACAAACGGCGAGGCCACGTCTTATGCAAGCTTGCCTCTTCACTCTTTGCCACGTTGCTTTTCTTTTTATCTGGCCAATAAGAATCTGACACGTGTCAGTCCCCTTCCACCCCAAATTAGGGTTTGCCAGATTGGGGAAACTTGCCCCTGCACCTCCGCCACAATTTTGCTCTTCTATCTTACGCCGTCATGAGCCAAGAATGCGAGAATGGAGTTTATGCTGTGTTTTTGGATTTGTAGGTTTGTTGCAGGTGATGGCGCCTCTGGATGACGGTGATGACGCGAGGGAGGATGTCGCGGCTTGCAAGGATTTTGCGCATTGAAGGTGGCGTTGATGGAGGATGGCGTCGCTGCAAGGGAGCTTGCGGGATGAGGCGCGATGGCGGAGAGGCTTAGGCGATTTTGGGTTCGTCGCAGCACTCGCGATTTGGGATTTCGCTTGGCCGTGGTTCTCAATTGGTCGAAGCGAACTCGGTGTGCGTCTTCCGACGCGGTGCGATTTGCGATTGGAGTTGCTCGTGTTTTCTGGTTTTGTTTGAGTTTTGTCTGAGTTTTAGGTGATTCTGGGAATGCCATGCATGCTCGCGTTTTCTGGAATGCCATGGAGCAAGTGTTGACGACGGTAGAACAGTGGACGTTGGCGGTCGTCTGCTTCGTCAAAATGGGGATGATAACCCCTGCTTTTGGTCGCGCTGAATCAGAGGAAGGGGAGACCAGTCCTCACGACTCTGACCGATTGTCGAGGACGGCGTCGGCGGTGACCATCCTGGTTTGTGGCTCGTGGAGGCTGGGCTCTCTCAGGCGGCGATTGGCGAAGGAACGAGAGAGCTTCTCTCTCACGTGCGGAGAAAAGGCAAGGAGGGAGAAATCGACGCCGCAGCCGGCAATGGCCCTGGTGGCGATTGGTGTCGCCGACGACGCCTTGGACTGAGTGGAAGGTCCGGCACGGCGGCTGGTCCGATGGAGGCTAGGCTTTGCCGGAGAAGATGAACGAAGTTCTCAAGCACAAGCAACGTGGCAGAGAGTGAAGAGGCAAGCTGGCATAAGACGTGGCCTCGCCGTTTGCCACATCTACTAAAAGTTAACGTCGTCCAATTTTAAGAACTAATAGTAAGAGTTTTAAAACTATGAGGACTAAAAACCATCAAAGTTTCGAGTAGGGACTAAACCCAAAATCGTGTAATACTTAAGGGACGAAAAACATATTTAACCCTTAATTTATTAATTTTTAGTAAATTAAAATTAGTTTTTTTTTAAAATTAGATTTGATTTAGTTTTTAATTTTAGAAATATGTGAATTAATTATTTTAGCCAAAAAAAATTTAAATTTATTTGATGTTTTAAATGTATTTTATAATAATATTTAATTTTTAACTTATTCACATGAGATATATTTTCGTTTCAACACAAGATATATTCTTGCTTTAATGTTAACTACGTATTTTAAAAGTAAAATAACTAAATTATTACATTTCTAATGTTAAAAAATTAAATTAAATTTAAAAAAATATTAATTCTAATTTTTATTAAAAAGTTATGAAATAAAAGCATATTTAAATATAATAATAACTTTTTATTAAATTTGTATCTTTGATTTAGAAGTTCTTAATTTGATGTTCTTTTCATTTGAGTGAAATTTATGACGTTAATGACATGACATTTTAGTGATACTAATCATGCTATTGAACTTATTTTAAGGTAAAATGACCATTTAATCATGGCATTAATATTTTTAAATAACAACACTCATTCTTTTATAATGTGAATTTGTTGGATATTTTATTTTAAATGAACACATTTATTATTCTGATTTTAAAAATTTTAATCTATTAAAATGTGGTTCGTTAAAATTATTATGATTGACTTATAAGTGATACAATATCCTTTGTACGTCACGTGAATAAAATAAAATAACGTAATTATGTTGAGATCATTTTAATAATCTTAAAATAAAAAAATAACATAAATATGATCTTCCTTAGAAAATGTTATCGAAAAGTTACTGTTAATATAATGTGAGACTAAATTCACAAATTTAAAAGACTAATGTTTTATTCACATATGAGGATATGATTTGGAGGAGAGTGATTCAATGGATTTGAGGGAATTTGAGAGTAATTTTTTTGTTGTTTGTTGTTTGTTTCAGTGGATGTGAAGGTAATTGAGGGTGGATTTGAAAGTTAGTGTAGGATTTGATTGATGTGACACATTTAAAAAAATTATTTAATTAATAAAAATTAAAGATTACCAAAATACCTGAGATTATTAAAGTAGTATAAAATGATAATTGTTAATGTTATATTTAATGGTAGAAATGTTTATAAAGAGTAAAAAATTAAAATTAATTTTAAAAATGTAAAAAAATTATAATTTAGTAAAATAAAATAATGTTTTTTAAATATAATATTTTTTTAATATAACTTACTACCAAGTTGTATAATTTTATTTTATTAAAATGAAATTTAATATTTATAAAAAATAAATAATTAACCAAAATTCAACTAACAATATTAACAAATAAAAAAAAAAGAAAGAAAGAAGGAAAGAAGTTTACGATATTAAAATTGTTTATAAAAAATCAATTATAGATTTGTTTATAAGAAAATAAACTCCGAACGTTCTTTAGTATATAAACTAAATTGTTTTAATATTGTTATAGACAGATTTTAACATATTATAATTTTCTTCATATAATAAGCCAAAGTAACAGTCAGGACTACTGCATGTAAACGTTCAGGGATAAATCAAAAGTAGTAGCACTGACTTTGTACTACACACAAGCTAGCTGCAAGTCCACCGGAAGACCACCGGAAGGAAGCATGGCTGCAAGTCCATTCCAAAGTGGAGGCTAACCAAAAAGACGCAAATTGATGATATGAAGAGGGGAATTATGATCCTGCAGCACCTCTCGGATCAACCCAACATCATTGAGTTCAAGGGTGCTTACGGAGGATTGGCAGAATGTGCATTTGGTGATGGAGTGGTGTTTAGGTGGCGAGCTTTTCGGTCGCTGCAAAGGGTAGTTACTCACTAAGCTTGCAAACGCATCAACCATGGAAGAAAGCATCAACGAAATCTTCACATGGTTGTGGAAAAAACAATACCAGGGGGATAGTGTTAACATGAGAGAGCAACCAAATACAGTTTTGGGGAACCGAATACATCCATTGTCTGCACTTCTTCTCTCCGGTGTAACCGAATACCACAACATGGAACCGAATACACGCATTATTTCATTTCTTCAATTAACTGGAACCGAATATGAATAGGTGAGAACCGAATACGCATTTCTTCTCCCAACTTCTTCTTCAACTCCAAATCTTCATGTTCGAGCTCTTCATCTTCGTCTTCATCCATCAACCTTCATCTTCTCCAACCAAACATTCCTCCAACCTATGCACCATGAATCTAAAACTACATAGTGTATACTCTGATATACACACAAGGAATTGTATAATTGGTTGAGGGCACATGTGACATTTTACTAACAATCCTTCCAAATCTCTTCACTTTCGCGGGTGATGAAAAACCCTTCCATCCCGCAAATCTGTCTTCAGCGTTTCTTGTTTTTCCTCTCATCCGAACACGAGTTCACTTTCATTTCATCGCTCGCATTCGTCTCTGAACAGTAAAATCTGTTCAAGCGAACACTACGTAAAAGGACTAAATTTTTCTATTTTAAAAGTAATTTGAATTGAAAAAAAGAAGAGAGATTCATAATGTTCTCTTTGTCTGCCAATTTGCCAATGTTTATTATAGATAATCGTGGTGGGCTTAATGTAGCATTTAGTTAAAATAGTAATATTAGTGCCGTCAAAATGGGTTGAAATCCGTGAGCCAACCCGGCTCATTACGGGTTTGAGTCGAGTTGAGTTGGAAAAAAATGTGAAAATTTTGATGTGAGCCAATTTTGACCTGGCTCGCTAAGAACCCGGCTCACCCGCCAAAAAGCCATTCACTTGAAAATAGGGATGTCAAAGTGGGATGTGGCCTATGGGCCAACTCGCTAGTCCGCAAAAACAAGGTGGGCTAGGTTGCAATTTTCAACCCACCAGCCCGTTTTGGCCTCACTGCCTAGCCCGCCAAATTGGCGAACAAAAGGCGGGCCAACTTGCCCCTAGCCTCGTTTTGCTTTTTATTTGTTAATTTATCTTTCTAAATTATAAAAATAAAAAATGGTGGGCCAGTCCGCTGATCCACCCTATGGTGGGGTGTGTTGCAATTTCTTGCCTTTTTTTTATGGTCCAGCCTGTTTTTGCAAGACCAAGGGCAAGTTGAGCCAAAATGGGTCAGACTGGTATATTTTTCCACCCCTACTTAATAGTCGTTGAGCATGACAACTCTTTGTTGGATGACTTATGAGTGATTTAATATTTGTGAGTTCTAGTACTTCTATCGTTGAACGAGACTTCTAGTCACTGAACAAGTGGACTTTTAGGAACTACTCGCTGAGCGAAATTAACATGGTTGTTTAATCTTCCATGTTCAATATTTTGTATGTTTAATGTGATTTTATAAGTTGTTAAGGAAATTATCTTTATATGTGATTTGTATGAGGAAGGGTGGTTTTGATCGAAAGAGGATTATGATTTGCTTTTATTAATGTACTCATTGATGTGAAAGTCTATATGTTAGAGGTTATCCTATCAATCTAATAATCATTCAAGCTCAAGTATAGTAGAATGATGTATGTGGTGAGAGGTGCAGAAGGTCCTAGTTTAGGGATTTTACTTTGACCAAAGATGTTAATGGACTAACCTTTTGTGTGGTAGAGTGAAACTCATTGGCATGGTTGTGCAAAGTAGTAGAAGCCACCACAAGTGCAAGACCCTCCGAGATTTGACATCAATTCTTGTATCCGGATAATTGAGTCTTGTTTGAGTATTATATGTGGTATGCTTGTCTTTACTAAGATCTGTATGATTGAATAAGTATGTGAGATCAATGTTATTTCCATTGTATGAAAACTCTTTTGCATATTAACTTATCTTTCTTTTGTGTTATTTTGTCTTGTCTGGTTTTTCTTCTTTTGCAATGATTACTGTATTTGTGTAAATAAATAAAGATGGAAGTGTAGAGGTATGCTGTGGTTGAGGAGTCAACCATCTAGATGATTGCACGATATTAGATCATGTTAAATATAATTTTATAATAAAATCATAGTATAAAAGTTTGAAAATGTATACATGTGATACTATTATAGTTTTATCTTAAATAATTGTACTAATATACAATATACAATGAATGATTTGTTTTGTAAATATTCATAAGAAAATTTTTATTTTAGTAGTTTTATATTATTAAATGAGATGTTACAAAATTTATTTATTATTTATATTTTAAAATTTTCATTTATAAATTTTTTTATTTAAATTTTAGTTCATATGATATTTTAAATAAATCCAAGGGAGTTGTGCATCTCTTTCAAAAAAATATAAGATATATAATTTCTTATTTAAAATCTGAGTCCATTTGATGTTCTTTTTATTAAAAATATAAGGAGAGCATAATGTCTATTTTGAAATTATGGGGACTATTAATGTTTTTTAATATAATTTCATGAGAATAAGTATGATGAAGATAAGAGAGGTTGATATGTGGATTTAAGATATTATCATTTGAAAGTAAATAAGGTAAAAACGTTATATTCTTAGCATAATGTTCATTAAGTATAAAATTTATGTCTAATCGTGTTTATGTTTATAACTAATGTGAAACTCTCTTAGATATTAATCAAATAATTTTTTTATAAAAAATAAAAATTACAGTAAAAAATACATGTTATTAAATAACAATTACATGAGTTAAACAATTAGTCCTATTATTCGTTACATTATATTATTTATTTTAAAAACAAATACACAAGTCGTCTTTGAGGAATTTTTTTAAATGAAACTATTAAATAATTTAAAAGGGAACAAATATATATACAATTATACGTATAAATTATAATAAAAAATATAACTTTCTTCTATGCTCAACTTTACTGACGACTTTTATTTTTAACTTGTGTATTACATTATTATTGTAGTTAAAATGAACAAAAACACAAAAAAAAACGGTAAACTAATAATTTATAAAACATAATATACTCATTTATCATAATAGATATTTGTTCATAAACATCAAAAATCAAATTTTTAATAATAAAAGTTTATTCGACCCATTCAAGTAACAATCCATCTAGCTCATTCAAATAATAATCTATTTGGCTCAAACTAGAAACAATCAATTTGGCCCAAACTCATTATAGATATTTGAATTTACTTCTAAAAGACTTTGTGTATTGAATTTGACTCAAAAATTCTATAATTGTCACATTACCTCTCGCTCACACAAAGTCATATATATTTGGAGCTAAGTCCTCCATTCATATGATAATGTGAATTCCTTTTTCTATGACACAGTTCTTTTACACACCTTTCCTCCAAATTGTAGGGATTTTCATCAACTCTCATCACTTAACATCTTCCTTTATGTGAGTCAAATGTTAATAGAGTCAAGATAATCTCATACAAAATCACTAATTAAATACACCACGACCTACTACATTCCAATATAGTATTTTCTCTTTGGAAATAATTATGTCCACACCATACACACATCAATCATGAATCACAATAGATTATGGCTAACGTCCTAATTCAACTTGACCACTCACATACAAAATAGTAAATTATAGCTAACATCCTGACCCTACTCAGCCACACACCCATCTAGTTTATTTCAAAACTCAAAACATTAATTTTCATGTACAAATTATTCCCCTCTGCTCAACAAGCACATAAGCTTGCCTAGCGAGACAAAGCTGGGAGTTTTCAAATACTATCATCTGCCTAACGACCATTACCTCTTACTAAGTGAGTCGCCTTTATAGGTATGTTGGTCTAGCAAATACTTGACCCACTCAACAATCAAATCCTTCTAAGCTTTCTAGATTTTAGATAAATTATTTTTTCTCAATGAAAGAATTGACTCGTCTAGTGAGCAAATATTAGGAGTAAAAGCAATGATATTCGTCTAGTAAGACAAGACTCACCTTGCAACTCAACCATCATGAGCTCTCTAGATTTTTCATAAAATATTTTTGCTCAATAATGGTTTTACTTTCCTAGAGACCCAAACCCTTGAGAACCTTTTTCACAAGGCTTGTCTAGTTAGTAGAATGACCTAATCTTTTTGGATTTTAATTTTTAAATTTTTGTTCAAAGACTAGTTGGCTCGCCCAATAAATGTGCATAATTTCAAAAATCTAATTTGTATATTAGTTTAGCTTATTGGCTTCCATTAGAGTGTATCACTAAATAACTCAATTTATTACTAATGACATAAAGTGAAATAAACCTAAAGTAAGACTAATGGAAAGTGCAACCAATGTATTATAAAGCTATAAATGTGTGTAAAAATGTGTTACCACTTGTTTTTTTTTACATCTTTTACAAGTCATAATATCCCCTTTTGCACTAAAATAAGGTACCAAAAGCCTATAAAATTAATCTAATATACCTATTCTCCATTTATTTATATTACCTTAATTTAAAGACTCAAATGTAAGATAAATCAACATTTTTATCACAAATCATCGTCTATTAGCATAGAACAAATTGCCTCAAGGTAAGTAATAGATACAATTCCTTTTAAAATCAATTTGATCAAAACTAAAAGTACTAATACAACATAATCGATTCCCATATCTGAGCTATGTCTTAAGATCCTATCATAGCTTTTAAAGACTCCACTCACACAAGATACAATACTTGTACATAAAAAAACCCATCAACAATTTGATCACACCATAATGATCACATAGTGACATAGATCCATTTCGAACCCTTTTGAGTCACATGTAACCACAAAAGCACCACACCTTAAAATGACTAGGTTACTAGGTGAACATACTTTGATGTAAATTTTTAACTAATAAAATTGTTGTGTTTAAGGTCATGGCTTGTATAGTTGTTTTTAATCTTCAAATAGATAAGTAAAGAAGTAAAAAATTAATAGAAAATATAGATAAAGGGAAGAGAATATTTTAGTAGTGAGATGGTATATTTTATAAAATAAAACTCAATTAATTGATTTTTCATTTATAATTTGATCTTTTAAATATAAAATAATCGAGTTTTATTTGTAAAGACTAATTGTACATATAAAGTCCTTACAATTAAAAAAAGAAAAAAAGAATAAGATTTGTATAATAAGAGAAAAGTTCTTCAACTAAAAAAATTTAAAAACCGAAAATAAAAGAATTTAGGTAATAAATTAAGGATTTATGTACTTTAATTTGATAAAATTGAGGTTTACATTTCATAAAATGTAATACATCATTCAAAGAAAACTACATGGTTACAATAAAAAAAAATGTATTATGGAAATTTGAGGGACCTTGATAAATATCAAATGAGTTAAACAATTGTGAAATAATAAAAAATTGTATAAAAAGACGACGTCTCAAATAAAATAAAACAAATGACCAAAATAAGCAATGAAAATAAAATATTTAGGGATTTATGTAATTTAAAACGATAATAAATATAAGAAGAAAGACAATATGGATATCCACATACTTATATTTTTATTTATTTTTTATCAAAATTAAAATTAATTTGAATATGAAGACATGTTTATTTAGCATCTCTAAATATAAATTTAACTATATATTTTATTACTAATACACATTTTAAGATATTTTGACTTTTTTCTTTATTTTAATATTCTCTTCTATTAAAAGGTTTCTTCTTGCATATACGAAAGTATAGTATAGAAGCAAATTATCAATAAAATAATAAGAATTTGATTTAACAAAAGACCTATATTGATCTACAACGTGTTAACTAATTTATTTTTATTTTCTAGATGTTCTTAATCAAATCAAATGGCATTATACATGTTCATTTGCTTGATAAATGAAAACAAAAACTTAATAAATTGGAATCAGATCACAAACTCGTCACTACTCAAAATAAAATATTTAAGTCAATTAAAGTATTATATAAACATGTTTATTACTATCATATTTACTTATGAATTGTGAAATTAGATGATAGAGAAATAAACATATGTATACAACTCGTTTTTGTTTTATTAGTTTGTTTAGAACAATATTTATTTATTGATATTTCATCTTAAATATCAATTTTTATATAACAACTGAAGTAAATACTAGTGGGTAATAAATAGAGTAGAATAAAAGGATAAACAAATAATAGATTTCATGCATTTAAAAAAAATTGAATATGTAATTTTTCATTTGTATTATACATTTCATTTACCTCAAAGAGTTATCTATTAATAAAAAAAAGATTAAGATAATTTCATATGATCATTTAGATTTTTTTTACTATTTTTTGAAATTCCTAAAATTTATCGTTACAATCAATCAAATACATCTGATAAGTAACCCGATTCTCTATTTTGAACCATTCGCTTGGTAACCCTTTGTTTTGACAACTCACCATGGACATTATTGCTATTTGATTGTTCGTCATTCTTATCATCTTTAAGCATATCCGTGGATGACACCTGCTGAATTTACAAAAAAAAATAAAATATTTACAACATAACTTGTATATCTAATGTAATATAATATAGTATAAATGTACAATAATTATAAAAATGTTAAAGAATCAATGTTACTTTATGATCCACTAAATTCCTTGATTTTTCATTCATATCTTCCAGAGTTGTTGTGTCACTTATTGGGTTGGTTGATTGTGTAGTAGCTTCTTGACTGTTTAGGTGATTAAAATTGTCTTCATTGTTCTTTGGCTTAATGTATTTTTTCTTGTTGTCAACTTCATCGTTCATGTTGCCAAAGATGTTATCTTTTTCATTAAAATTCTCTAGAGGACTAGTCTGCATGTCACATGTAATATGCAAATAAGGTTTAAAGCTTTTCTTATTTAATTTGAGAGAGAAAACTTAAAAGCTTATTTTTTCAATGCATTTAAGAAACTTTAGCATTTGTCTATTAAGTTTTATTTAATTTGTGAAAACATTTTATACTTTTAATTTTTATTTTCATTACTTACTATAAAGAAGTTTTACTTAATTTCTTGTGTAAAGAAAATGTACATAGTGCAACATTATGAAATTTCATATAAAAATTAAAAGGAAAAGAAAAAGAGGTAACTTTTATAATACATATATAAACTCTTAGTCACACACACACACATATATATATATATATATATATATATATATATATATATATATATATATAACTAATGAAAGTTATAATTTCTTTTATTAAAGTTATGAATATAATAATTAGATGATCATTTTCTCAATCAATTTATGAAATATAATAAATATTAAAAAAATCTTGCAAATTCACGGTAATACTTGTATGTTAAAAAGTCTTTAATGATAAAATCATCTAATTATAATCTAAGGACATACCTGTAATTGATTGAAGATAACATTATGTAATTTATCAGTTGTATCATCTATTATTAGTTGATCGATATGAGGAAAAATGTTAGGTGGACTTTCAGTGGTTGAAGTTTCTAGGATCACACATTCTGTTGTAGATTGTTGAGGTTCTGTAAGCATGAGTCGATCAAAATTTGACAATAAAATGTCATTTACTAAACCATCCATCATTGGTTGCATTGATTGAGACATGACATCATGTGGACCTTCGTTGTTTGAGCTTTCTTCATTTACACCATCCACAATAGATTGTTGAGGCTCTATTCGCATGTGTTGATCAAAATTTGATGATGAAATTTCATCTATTAAATCATCCCTCATTGGTTGCATTGTTTGAGGCATGATATCATGTGAACTTTCATTGTTTGAGCTTTCTTGGATCATACCATCCACTATAGATAGTTGAGGCTCTACATGCATATGTTGATCAAAATTTGACAATGAAGTTTCATCTATTATATCTTCTATGATTGACTGTCTAGCATGAGGCACGATGTTAGGTGCATTTTCACTATCTAAACTTTCTTGGGTTAAACCTTCCCCAATAGATTGTTGACCATCTAAATGCATGTGTTGATCAAAATTTGAAAATGAAGTTTCATCTCCCATTGTTTTCTCTGGTAACACAGACCTTGGTGATGATGAAACTGAGTAAATGGAGGCATCATCAACTGATTCTTGTCGCATTACTGATGTGTCAAGATCTTCACTATTTCTTGAGTTTTCTACGTTATCTTGATCGATGGTTGCTAAGTTATTCATGTCATTGATAAATCTTGTCTCATTTGTGACATTCTCTGTGATGTTGTATCGTTCCTAATAGTATAAAAAATGATAATAATGTAGTGTATAATCTTTTAAAGTCTTTCTAATGAAGAAAACAAGTAAAATGTAGTGATTGAATTCTTACAAACATAAATTGACATATTTTGTTCTTTTATGTGAATTTATAAACAAAAAATTTCATTAACAATTTTATTACAAAATAACACCAAGGTAACTTACCTTTAGGTTTTCTGATTGTGTTTCATTTGGAAATTGATCTAGAGCATGAGAAGAATTGGAAGATTGCGATGCTTCATTTTCCCCCATAGGATGTTTCAAATAGTCAAATATATTATGATGATAGTTTGTTGCATGAGTTGGAGTATTTTCAGGCACATCATATTTTGAGGATGATGAGCATATATCAGTTGTGTTTTCTCCATCTATATAGCATGTATCAAAAGGTGAAACAACACCCTTTGAAGAATTGTTCACTTCTACATCATTCTCTTCATTTTTAACTCCTTCTACTTCTTTTACTCCATGGTAAGAGGCTCCCCACAACTCTTCACTACCAGAACTAATGTCTCTATCAATGTCCCCATCATATACTATTGAGTCTCTATCAATGGAAGAATTAATCTCAGCATTCTCACCGACAGTTGATGTTGGTGAACCAATTTCAGAAACCTCTACTTGTAAGTCAGAAGCCACAGAATGTGTTGGGGTGTGACAAAGTCTCCCATTGGTTAAAAACATATTTTCTTGTCTTTTATCAACTACTGATGTGATATTCTCATACATAACTTCATTTATATTACTACTAGTAGCACTAGTGTTATTAGTAGATAATGGTAAATTGAAAACCCTCCCATGAGACTTGGGAAACTTAGGCCATTGTCCTGATTTCTCTGGTTGTGCTTCACTTGTTTGATTTGACATATCTTTTGTTTCACACTCCACTTTCTCACCTTTCATGTCATTCATATCAATATTATGTTTCCCATCTTCTTTATGTGTTGATTCTTCTCCCTTTGTTAATGGATTTGATGTTTGCAATCCATTTTCTCCACTTTTGCTACTTTCGTCACTTTCATTGTAAATCAATTGGTCGATTAGCCAATCATGAGTTCCCTTATCTGCATGAGTAAAATACATTTAGTTTTCTTGAACAACTTTCACAATAATTTCTTTTTCTTAATATATTCAATAAAGAACATAAAATAATAATTTAAAAAAAATAATTATTATTTTTCACAACTTTCTTTTTTAAAAAACATTATTATTACTTTCTAATAGAAGTATTTATAAAAAATGTCATACATCATTTTTCACAAGTCTAGTTTAAAATTTGTATTTATCACCTTATTTTAAGAGTGATAGAGAAATAAGGGGAAGAAACAAAAATGATGAGGAGAAAATATGACTATCACCTGTATGACTTCTTCTAAATCTTGAATATGTAATTGTATCAGAATACTTCTTTCCTCTATTATGGAAATAATGCTCTCTAGCACCGTGATCTTGTTTGGTTTCCGATGTGAAAGGGTGCTCTAAACTGAAACTTTCATGCCTACATAATGACATGTTGTTTTGACTAGAGAATTCTTGGGGAAAACTATCTTTTATGAGGTTAAACTTTTCTTCAGAATGATCATAAGGAATGCTATAAGGACTTCTTGGTATGAGAGAAGGGGCAGAACCTGGCACTTCTAAACCATCATCAACCTCTTTTGAAGAACTTAAGCGATTGTTTCTTTTGATAAACAATGGTGCAATTGGTTTTTTATCATTTAGACCTTTCTCAAGTTTCCCTTTAAATAACTTTTTTTCTTTTCTTCTAGCTATGACGCTCTCTAGCCTTTTATTTCTCTCCATTTCTGAAATTCCAAGATACATTAGGTTCTTCTGATCATCTTCTGTCCATTCTATAGCTTTATTCCTATCCTCTTGTGTTTCTTCCTCGTCATCTCCATCCTCTATCTTTTTCTCTATCTCTAAATCACCATATTCCACCAAATCAATCATTGAAGGTTCAGATCTTAAGTTTTGCCTCTTTTGAACTTGAGTTTTTTTTGCAAACAACCTATTTTCTAACGAGCTTTCTCCCTTCTCAAAATATTTGCCCCATTTGTTCTCCATGTTTCTTTTGGTGAACTTATTATAAAATATTGTTGACAAATCTTTGGCCTTTTCATCTAAACCACCATACACATCCCAATTCTTATCATTGAAGTTTATCCTTCGACTCGTGGCATTTTGTGATGGATACTTATGAAGTATATCTAGTTTCTTATATTTTGGTACCTTTGGACATTTTTCTTCAACCTTCTTCTGCTCTTCTTTCTCATCCTTGATTTTAACATACTTGAGTTGAGTTTTCTCAGAACTCCAAAATATTTTTATAAAAATAATACCACACAGAAAGAAAGGAGACATGTAAACCAAGAAGTTATAAATATAAGAAAGGAATATATATAGACTGAAAAAAACCAACAAGGCACTTGAAATTATTAGATGACTTTGTATAAATGTGTAACTAGACTTGGTTGAATCATGGATCACTTTAAACAAATAAAGTTGAATATCCTTTACATTCAAACCCATATTTGGCACTCTAAATATTTGTGCAAATGTTAAATTGAAATGCTTTCAAGGTTGTAGGCAAATGTATTTCTCAGAACTTAACAATGAAAAGCTCAAATTGTAAACACTTTGTTAATTTCCAGGTTCAAGAAAGTAATCGTAATTATTATAGTAATGGATGACATACATGTTTGCTACAAAATTTAGAGAAATGTTCAATGAAAATGTTATTTTTTTGCCAAGAAAAAAAAAGTATAACGGACAAGAAGAACAAAGTAAAGTAATCAAAATTTTGCATGAAAGAGATTTTGTTGATGAAAACCATTTTGAAAAGTAAATGTTGAAGGATCAAAAGAGAAAAACAAGGTCAATTAGACCTCCAATAAGTGGTTAGCAATTAACAAATGTTCGATCTTCCCTAACAAATGGATAGTCATAAAGAACTATAAATATTTAGTTTGCCTTTTTAAGGAAAATCTTTTATTGGCTAAAAAGTTCATAGATCCATTTATTTAGAAAAAAGTTATAAAAAAATTAGAAAAAATAGTAGGATTTTGATTTCATGAATTTTCTATTAGTCACTTAATATGGTACATGATTTAAGAAATACTAATAATTGAGAAATTATTTTTGTCAAAATAGAAAATGAACATATATATATATATATATATATATATATATATATATATATATATATATATATATATATATATATACCAAAAAAGAGCGTGAAGACTCCGAAATGAAGCAAAAGAATTTGACTACTAAGTTATAAGTAAAAACTAGAGAAGAATTCATCCACAGAAAATTCTTTAAGGCTAAGTTAGCAAGAACACGAGAAAACTATAAATATACAAGAATGAGTATAATGAATGAGTATAATGAATGAGTATATCCTATAAAATTATATAATATTTAAATAAGATTTTTCCAATTGTAGCATATTTACTTGATATTGTTATTAATTAAATATAATATATCATTCTATAGAAAATATTCACTCGATCTTTTATACTCGTTCTTATATATTTATAGTTTTCTTGTCTTTTCATTGACTTGAACATAAAAAAATATTTTGTAAGAGAGTTTCATTTTGGTTTTTATACTTGCTCTTATATATTTATAGTTTTCTTGTCTTTTCATTTACTTGAACCTAACAGAATATTTTGTAAGAGAGTTTCATTTTAGTTTTCCCTTGTAATTTGATGATTAAATAATTTTTCTTCATTTTAAAAGCTCCACATTCTTTTTAATATATATATATATATATATATATATATATATATATATATATATATATATATATATATATTGTTTTATTGACCATGTTTTATAGTTTTATGTCTAACTTAATGTTGAAAAATTAACATATTTTAGTAAGATGTTACATGAATTTTATATTTTTTTAAACTAAGTGAAAAATTTCTTATATTAATAGAAATGTATTTCTTTTCGGTTAAATTGAATGTCTCAAGGCACAAAATAAAGTAAATGAACAAATTAGTTTAAATTAGTCGAGTTTAATAGCTTATTTTAAATATGTAACTTTTTATATACAGAAATCTAATAAGAAATTATTCATGTAAATGTACATTAAAGTGGCTCATCAACATTAAATATAATTTATGTGGCTCATCAATATTAGATATAATTTATGTTGTTATGATCAAATTTGGTCTATTACATTCATATTAAACATTTAAAAAAATAAAAAATAAAAATATATATTGAATATTGAACCATAGGTGTTTGTATTAGGAGGGTTACTCCCTACACCACCCCACATTGATCCCTGCACCACCACATTTTTTATAAATTCCAAAATTATCTTTTATATTTTGAAAGGGTTAAATATGTTTTTCGTCCCTTAAGTATCACACGATTTTGGTTTTAGTCCCTACTCGAAACTTTGATGGTTTTTAGTCCTCATAGTTTTGAAACTCTTACTATTAGTCCTTAAAATTGGATGACGTTAACTTTTGTTTGACATGGCTAACGGCCAGCCCACATGGCATGCCACCTGACTACTTTTAATTGACGTGGCAATAAAGGTGTTGTGGTCGGCCACTCGGTCTAGTGGTCGGCATGGTGGTCTTTGCCCATAACCGTTCGGCCTTTTCCCAACATCGTTCGGTTTTTCATGTGTTGCACTCCACCCGTCACCATAATCGTTCGGTGTGTGCCCAACACCGTTCGGTCTGTGCCCAACACCGTTCGGTCTTTGCACAATACTGTTCGGTGTTTCATATATTGCACTTCACCCGTCACCATAACCGCTCGGTCTTGGCGGAACACCGTTCGGTCTTTTATATATTGCACTTCATACGTCACCATAACCGTTCGGTCTTTACCCAACACCGTTCGGTCTTTACCCAACACCGTTCGGTCTATGCCCAATACCCACTAGGCCAACCGATCACTAGACATTGTGGCCGACCACCCACCAGGCCGACCAACCACCACACTTTTACTGTCACGTCAATTAAAAGTAGTCAGGGAAAGTGGCATCTGTAAGATCCTTGAAAATATTTGTTAGATACTAAAAAAAAAAAAAAAAAAAAAATTGTGAATAGTAAATTGTGAATAGTAAATTGTGAATAGTAAAAAGTGAATAGTAAAAAAAAAATTATTTTTGGAAAGGATAAGTGTTACACGTAGCTTTGAGATCAGAATTCACCAATTTGCAAATAAAAAATTATTTTTGTAATAGTAAAATGAATAAAAAAATGAATAGTAAAAATGAATAGTAAAAATGAATAGTAAATTTTTTTACTATAAATAGCCAAGGGGGGAGGCTGGAAATTTACACCAAAATTCTAGAGAAATTGTGAGAGAAGAGAGTTGGAGTAAATTCTAGTTGAAGAGGGGAAATTCTGGAGGTTTCCGGAGAACGGTTTGAGAAGAGGAAACTAAGTCTAGAATAGAGGTAAGGGAAGCTAACCTTGAGTATCTCCTTTTGTATTATCTTGAGCCTTGAATATGCTATATTTTGCTTTTGTCTGATCTTAAATCTTGATTATGAAGTATTTTGTTTCTGTATGATTTTGAATTTAAATGAGAGTATGCTTTTGTGTTGATATCCAAGTGTGATAGTTGTAAAACGTGATATTGATTATGTTATGCCATTTGTATGTTATTAGTTGTTTATTTTTGTATTTTGGAAGGATTAGAAATTGTCTAACCGGCTCTGCCAGATTCAATTTCTTGTTTCCCCAAACATTCTATTGTTTCCCTTATTTATTTTTATTGTATTTTGGAAGGATTAGAAGTTGTCTAACCGGCTCTGCCAGATTCAACTTCTTGTTTCCCCAAAGCTTTGGTGGTTTCTTATATCTTTATATGGTATTTTTGGAAGGACGAGAAGTTGTCTAACCGGCTCTGCCAGATTCAACTTCTTGTTACCCCAAAACTTTGGTTGTTTCTTATATCTTTATATTGTATTTTTGGAAGGACGAGAAGTTGTCTAACCGGCTCTGCCAGATTCAACTTCTTGTTTCCCCAAAGCTTTTGTTGTTGTTTTTTTATATCTTTATATTGTATTTTTGGAAGGATGTGAAGTTGTCTAACCGGCTCTGCCAGATTCAACTTCTTGTTTCCCCAGAAATTTTATTGTTTTATCTATTCTTTTTATTGCATCTTTGTGGAAGGATGAGAAGTTGTCTAACCGGCTCTGCCAGATTCAACTTCTTGTTTCCCCTGAATTTTTATATTAATATTATTTTGATGGTAAGGGCAACTAATTATTTTTGTATTAATTTATAAATATACGAATGTTGAACTGGTGTTCTCTTGCGAAACTGATTTATGACTTTTATTATATTGGGTGTTATAACTGAAATTGTTAAATTGTACATGTTGAGATGCGATGAATTTATTGAATGAGTTTGTTGGCTGGAATTTATCTTGTTGGAAGGTCTGGAGTAAGGGTTCTGTAATTGCTTATATATGAGTATTAAATAGATATACAGATACTGTTTGAGGTTGTTGTGAGATGAAGTAAAAATATTAAAATTAGACATTTTAGATTTAGAGCATAAGACAACAAGTTAGATAAATTAAATAAATAAATTGATTAATTATTGAGGGCCTCCCTTTGTTGGTAGGATAGAGGAACCTTAAAAACCTGAGTTGGCACATCCCTGATCATAGAGCAGCCCTGGCCTGGTCCAGTCAGTTGTGACTAGTCATATGTGCTGGCGTCGAAGGTGAGTTTGATGCGTTCAGACATCTGGGTCCTCTCCGGTGACCAATTGGGGTAAAGAAAAAATCTCTACTAGGATGAAAATAAAATAAAACAAGTTGATTGTAGATGCATAATATTATCATGGTAAAAATTTCATATATATTTTATTTATCATTACATTGAGCCCAGACTTTAATATGTAGTTCCTACGATATGTTGATATACTTCGGTTGATCCATGATCGTTGTTTGGTGAAAATATGTTGAGTTATACTCGTTATGGGCAAAATGAGTTTATAATATGAAGCATGATATATGGCAATATGTTTAATTTATTGATACCAAAACGGGTTATTATGAATTCATGATTAAAGAATGAACATGATTGAGTTAGGTGGATAAGAGGGTATGAATTGTTGGTTTTATGAAATGTTGGAGTGGATATGAGAAATCATTACTTATGAAATGATGTTTACTACCGGGAGTAGTATGTTCGAGTTATACCATGAGAGTTTGGTATGAGCAAAGTAACACCTGAGGTTTATGAAAGCAGGCAGAAAGTGGTCTGACCATAAGGCTTTGACATAAACATATGATTCGTAAGTTATATAGAAGCAGGCAGAGAGGGGTCTGACCATAAGGCTTCAGAAAGTAAGACATAGTATATAAGTGAGGCTTAAGGAAGCAGGCAGAGAGCGGTCTGACCATAAGGCTTCATGAGTAAGCATGGTACACTTGTAAGATTTATGGAAATGGGAAAGATGACTTTGATAATGATGAATTAATGACATCGGAATAATGATATTTTATCAATTGCAGAAATACATGATTATAATATTTTTATTACAAGTTTAATGATTTTATGATAAGGTTGGCTTACCCTTATTTGTTTGTACTATGATCATATAACTCATGTTATATGTGATTAGATAATGTTGCAGATGCGGTTGAACAAGCTTAGAGATGAGAGAGATGCGGGGAAAAACTTTCAGGGGTTTTTGTAAAAAGAATAAATTTGTATTGGGAAGATTATGTTGTGTAAAACTTATAAGTTGAAATTTCAATGGTGAAGACTATATTATTTAAAGTTTGTAAGTTTGGTATTGTACTTTGGATTAAATGAAATAAAGTTTGATTGTTTATAAGAGATATCAAATTAATTTAGTCTCTACTATCAGTAATACCCTTTAAAATAGTAGGGTGTTACAGCATCACACGTGGGCTAGCCGTTAGCCACATCTCCTAAGAGTTAACGTCGTCCAATTTTAAGGACTAATAGTAAGAGTTTCAAAACTATGAGGACTAAAAGTCATCAAAGTTTCGAGTAGGGACTAAAATCAAAATTGTGTGATACTTAAGGGACGGAAAATATATTTAACCTTATTTTAAAATATCCTACACCCCACCTTTTTTCTTAAACGGATGTCGACATCTGTTGAGGTTTTTATTTAGTTTTTAGTTTTTTAATCTATTGTATTTTAAATTAATATATAAATATTATTTAATTTTTTTAAAATTATTACTTAATTATTTATAAATTAAATTTATTTTATTTAATAAAATAATTATTTTTAATTTAATTTATGTATTATTATTTAAATAATAACTAAAATATTTTTTAAAAATTTATTAAAACGGGTGCCACATTTGTTAAGGGATGTAGGGATATCCGTTGAAGTTTTTTTTTTTAGTTTTCTAATTTATTGTATTTTAATTAATATATAAATATTATTTAATTTTCTTAAAATTATTACTTAATTATTTATAAATTAATATTATTTTATTTAATAAAATAATTATTATTAATTTAATTTATGTATTATTATTTAAATAATAATTAAAATACTTTTTAAAAATCTATTAAACAAATGTAGCCACGTCCGTTGAAGTTTTATTTTTTTAAGTAAAAATAATAAACTAAAATATAAAATATGTAAACAGATGTCAACATCCGCTGAAGGTGAAACGTACAACATCCGTTGAAGGTGAAACGGATGTTGACATCCATTTTATAGCAAGGGCAAATTAGGTATGGGGTGGTGCAGGGAGCATTTGGCGGTGGTGTAGGGAGCAACACTCTTATATTAGAGCTGTTAAAATGGATCACAACCCACGGGTCAATCCAGCCCACCACGGGTTCGGGTCAGGTTGGATTTGAAAAAATGGTACTTTTTAAATGCGAGTCAAATTTCAACCTGACTCATTTAAACCCAGCTCATTCGGGTTGAACCCGTGGTGGGTCGGTTTGGCCCACCAATCCACCTACCTAATTTTATTTTATTAAATTTTAATTTCAATTTTATAAAAAAATATTTATTATTATTTTTTGCTTGAAAAAATTATTTAAGTTCTCTATTTCCAAAATTAATTAAACACGGGAATAAAATTTGGGAGTGAAATTTGTTTAGATTTGAATTATAGAAAGTTTGTATTTTTTTTATTTAAAAAAATTGTAATTAAGTGAGCGAGTGAGTCGTTTACCCACCAACTCGTAATGGGTCAGGCTAGGTTCGAATTTTTCTGGCTCGCTAATTAATTAGCCAGAGTTAGATTGACTTACTAAGTGATCAACCCATGATGGGTCGGGTCAGATCGGACCGAATGACCCATTTTGACCGCTCTAGTTTACATGTAATGAAAGGATTTTTTCACCTTCCTCTCTAACAAAGAAAATCTTAGATACTTTCCAAGACTCCTAACCTCGTTAATAAAAGACAAAGCCTAGAATTGTCTTCTAATTCTCCTTTTCACAAAATTCAAGCACATTAATTAATTTTATTAAGATTTTCTGAACCTAAACTCCTTGTAAAAGGTTTCAAACATGGAAGAAAGAAAATTAAATTGAGATTCCTTGTCTTTATGAAATAAAAAAAATACCGTATTAAAAAGAAGAGATTTAAGGAATAATAGGAATATTACCCTTGAAATGAAAAACCCCATGTATCAATTGTTGAATTGTTGAATTGTTGAATATAGAGATGTACTTCTCCATTCTTCATTCTCCACGCACATAACAAAAAGATAAGAAATAAAACACATAACAAAAAGATAAGAAATAAAAATCTCCTTCTCTTAGGCTTTGTTCTCTTGAATAGATTTGGGGAGAGTGATTGAAAGGATTTGAAAGTAAATTTTTTTTGTTGTTTATTTGAGTGAATTTGGAGGTAAATGAGAGTGAATTTGAAAGTAAATTTTTTTAATCTGTCACGTCAATCAAATCCTACACTAATTCTCATAAACTTTACTTCCAAATACATTCTCACTTACCTCCAAATTCATTCAAATAAATAACAAAAATATTTATCTTTAAATCCTCTCAAATCCCCTCAATCACTCTCCCTAAATCCATTCAAGTGAACAGGACCTTAGTCTCCAAGTAGGTTGAAAAATCTTTAGTGTATAACCATTTCAAGCTTGATAATACATGCAATCTCATAAACTCAGATTTTATTAATTAACAAATTAATTAGAACTAATTAAGTATATAAAATAATTTTATTTATAAAGATTATATAAATTATTGTTGGCTTTCCTTCCCAATCTCCCTTTTAAGATCAATAATCTAAGTATAATTTTAGTTTTTATTTCTGAGTACAAAATGAAGTAGTTTTATGAGAAGGTAACTCTAATATATATATATATATATATATATATATATATATATATATATATATATATATATATATATATATATATATATATATATATATATAATTGACTTTCTCAAAAGGTGGCTTCATGTGAAAAGTATACAAGTTTATCACACATTCACTACAACTAAGATACAAAACTATAATAATGTCTAAAACTTAGAAAGCTTGACATCTCTTATGGTGAGATGGTCTTTGTACTAAAATATGTTTGAATATTTGTGTTGCTTAAGTCAATTTTCTCTTTATGTGACTTTACATAATTACGATGATGCAGTTTTCAAAATTCTTTGTGTATAATTACTTTATTTTACTTGTCCATCAAGTTTGAGTTTTCTTATTAAAGATATTGTGTCCTATTTTAGTAGGTCCTATTTTAAATACATATAATCATATAAAAGATAAAGATAAGTGATGTAAACTTAATTGACATAGAATTAATTATTTTTAATATAAACCTATTTGAACGTTACTTGAAATATTTTGTTTCTTTATGAAAAGATATTAGCACGTTGAATGTTATTTAATGTGTTTATTCATTCTGAGTAAGATACAAAATCAAATATGTATTGTTTTATATAAAAGTTTATCAAGTGCAATTTATTATACTCAACTACAATTTGTTATGTTTTAGATTTTCTTATAAGTATTAGAGTTTTTCTACACATTCATTGTGGGTTTTAAAAGATCTCAAATAATAATCAAACAATGCACCACCTCTCATAACTTTCTTATTACTCCATCGAATCAAACTTCACCATGTTTAGTGTGAAGTTTCACGTCAATTATTATAGTTTTCATATTATTCATCAATTGAATGATTTATTACATTTTTATTACATTTTCAACTAGTATTTTATTATATCTAACTTAGATATCATTCACCAAATCTTTACATCAAATTTCTTACAAGTAATATCCTCTCATCACTATTTTTTATCCTTTCTTATGAAAACATATACGCACTACGCGTATTTACATTTTTTTTATAACAATAACAAAATAATAAAATTATAATTATGAAAATAAATATAAATAATTTATATACTTTATATAATTTTTATTTATTTTGTAAATAATTTTTATAATAAATAGTTATTATAGTTAAACAAATAAATGAATTTGAAAAAAAAAACACCTCAAATTAAAAAAAAAACCGTTAAATTTTAAAAATAGATAATTAAGTAAGATAATTATTTTAATTTAAAAAACTATTTATTAAAAGATAAAATTGGAAAATAAATATGTAAGAATATTTTTTTGTGTGATAGAACAAATGAAAATAAATATAAATAATTTTTATAATTTTTATTTTTTCTATAAATAATCTTGTATTATAAATATTTATTTTATTTAAAAATTAATTAAATTTAAAAGAACAATCAAATTAAGAAAACTGTTAAATTTAAAAATTATTTTAATTAAAAAACAATTATATACTAAAGAGTTAAATTGGAAAATAGGTGTGTGTTCTAAAAGGATGAGTCTCCTTTATACAATAGTGTAAATATAAATATTTAGATAATTTAAAATCTTATTTCAAACCTAACATTTTAAATTTAAAATCCTTTCATACTACATTAATTGAAAATTTCTTGCAAGACTTAGTTTGTTAGAATTTGTATAACGGATTAATAATCGACGTTATAATCCACTCCGTCATTTCTCCTCAATTAAAAAAAAATTACTTTACTTATATTATATTATAAACAAGAAGAAAAAAATATGAAGCTTAAATGATAAAAGAAACTTGTGTTTTTATAGCCGATTAACCCGACCCGTACTTAGTCGGTTTTTTCTTTTTATTTCTTGGAAAAAAGAATTTGACGAAGATGGAGAACATCAATTTGAATAGATTTGATGGTAAAATTTATGGTATTTTTTCAAGAGATTTTGAGATAATAGTGGTATGAATTTGAGAATAAAACTTTTAAAAGTTTACAAAAGATTTAACTTGTGTGATAAATTAGAAAACGTTTTAATAAATTAAAAAGTAAGATTATCAAATTGTTTATAATATTAAAAGTATTATAAAATGATATTTAGATGAATTATAATTATTTTAGAATTTTTTAGTGAATAATTTTTTTACAAAAAAATATATTAATTGAAATAAATAAATAATACATTATACTTTATCTAACTTGTCACAACACATTTTTTTTTAAACAAACCAAAGTTTCTGGAATTGGTTCTAGAGAGAAGATATTTCAGTACCTTAAAATCAATTCCAAACAAAAGAGAATAAATTTGGAATCGGTTGCAAATTTTCTAGATTCGATTCCCAAGTTTTTCAAATCCAGTTTCAAGTTTTCCAAATTAGATTTTAAGTTTTCACATATCCTACTCCAAGTCTTCACATATTTTACATCAACCCTTGTTATAGATTATTGAATCGAGCTTCTCGAGCTTGCTTGCTGAGCTTCTCCTTTATTGTGAAGCTTGATTCCACTTAACAACTATTGTCACAAATGAACATAAATCATGTTACACATACTTACTACACTCATTCTGAAATTAAGAATCTCTCATATATTTTTCAGGAATTTCACGTGTAATGTAAAAATAATAATGGTAGTACATAAAATGATATATTCATTCGCGAGTGTATTTTGTAAATTATCGTTTTTTTTTGTCGAATTTTCGTTTTTGAAATAAACACGAACAAATTTTCAAATCATGTTGTTCTTTCTCAACATCAATCATCTCTAGAAGAACATAATGTTAACTTATCATAAATCTAATATATATTTTTTAGTACATTTATTAAGATAACATTAATTTTTTACAAGTTTTTATGTAACATCTCAAAAATACAGTCCAAAACTATATAATAGAATAATCACATTAATTAATAATTCAGATCAGTCTTTACACTAAAATAAAACCAAACGCACGTTTACGGCCGAACGACCTTACAAAAGAGTGATTGTAAACTATATAAGATAAGCAAACCTGACCGAACGGTTTACAAAATCTATACAGAATGGTCAAAATAGCTCAAAAGGGGAAAAGTGATCGAACGACCGCCTTACAATAGACTACTCTTCAGTCTTCACTTCTACCTCGATCAAATTTTTTTCTTCCAGCGCCTCTTTCAGCAGCTCGTCTCCTTCTGCTCACATCCACACGGATGATCATTGCAATGACAAAGACGGACGTACCAAACCAGACAGGACAGGAAAACACAGGGTAAGCTTATATAATTTAATTCAAATATAAACATACAATTCTCACATTCAAACACATAAGATATATTTCATCATACGTTTCAAGCAAGGCCTAATACTAGACTAACTGTCCGGACTGTATGAAATTTGTGTAGCTACGACATTCGTGCACCCGAGTGATGTAGTAATTGGAATACCCTCATCAGCTGCCACCCGAGGTTAGTCCTATCTGTCCAAAGTAACCCTAAGGACTAGGACCTCCTGTCGTTCCCACACATGACCTACTCCCCTCTACATGAGGACGAGAACTCACGGAACATCAGGATGAACCGCCAGCTTAGCATAACCACATTCATACTTTACAATTTCAATATTCATTCACGAGTCGTTCCTCCCTGGAACGCTCGTTCATAATCCACAACATTTCATCCATCTCATATTTTCTTCATCTTTCATTATCAATCGTTTAAATTCCATCTTTGTTTAAGGATTATCAAGGACATCAAATACCGTACGTTCCACCCTCACTCAGAACAAGGACGACACTTGGAACGAGTCAGAGAAGTCTCCCGTTCCAGAATAGAATAAGACCGAGAGGGTTACTGTCAGGTTGAGGAAGAAACCGAGTACAACTATATGTCACAAGAACGAACATTACGTACAACATGAGTCAGTTAAGTGAACTGACTCTCGTGAGCTCAAACCAAACTCCTCAAAGAACATGACAAGTACTAAGGCTCTAGGCCGGAACCAATGAATGTAGACACGTCAAGACGTTTAAATAATCATACTTAGAAGAATTCACGTAAAGAAACCTAATGCCAGTCAATGACCGAACACGGTAGAGGGAAATTCTATTGAAGTTGGACGAACACTATTTTCATCAAGATAGATCATACCATAAACGAGTACGAGCGCTTGGTATAAGACCGAACACTACTCATTACGAGCGCTTGGTGTGAGACCGAGCACTACTAAGCTTATAATAGAAGGCTTAATAAATATAATAATATAATATTGGAATAGTGTTTAAGAATAACTAAAATATACAAATACATATATTTACACAATTTAAGTTTATCATAGAATACTCAGATGCAATTACGCTTGGCCGAACGCTCAAGCATAGTATTACCACACGAAGACGCTCGTCCTCAACTAGGATTCTTCCCAAATGAAAGAATCCAATTCTAACCAAGATTACTAAAAAATACCGAACAGTCAATGACCGTTCAGTGACGAACACACCCTTTCATAGGGGAAATTTCATACCAGAATTATTTATATTTCAACTCATTTCTTAACATATAGTTTCATAACTTTATACATTCATATCATAATCAATTTTCATATTTCATACCATCCAAACATAGAAATTTCATATATTTCATGCATCATAACATAGCACAATCATTTTTCATATCCAATCAAATCAACAAACATTCATGCAACACATAATCATACGAATTAAATTAATAAGCTTCCCTTACCTCTGAGCGTGAACGATCGTCCTAGTGACAGAATACGGTTCGTCTGACTACAGATCCTTCTACCCTTACGTTCCACAACTCTTCAAACTAACCAAACAGCCAAAAACCAATAATGGTTCAGACAAGATAACAGCATGCAACCGGTACTTGGTTTGCATGTACCAGAGAACGAACGACTAAGGAAAAGAAAAACTTACCAGTTTAGAACTCGAAACTGTTCGGTTCAAACTGAAGCTCTGGACGCCGGGAGTGCTTCTACGGTGCCTGAATGGATATCGAAATAGAGAAATGGTGAGTTTTGGTAGAGAGAAGGGAGAGCTTTTTAAAGAGAAGGAGGAGAAATGAAAGATCAGAGTTTTGGAGAAGAAGAGTGCATGCAGAGAGTGTGACGCGAATTTCAGAAAAATCAGTTTTGTTTAAAACGAACGTCCGCTCCTCTGCTGACACCTGTATTTCACTATCTGATTTTCGGATCCTCGTTGCTTGACACCTGACGTCCGTTCAGAGGGGTTTTAGGTGCGTTTTTAATAGTTGATATTTGACTATGATTTTTAATATTCTCAGCATAATTTAATGCACAAAAATAATTAGGCTCCTTGGTTCCACACTCTTCTCGATGAACCATCCTCAAGGTGAACTTGAATTTATTGGAAACCCAAGAATGAGTCTTATTCAAAATCTTATCCACACATCAGTTATATATTTTATTTTTGGAATGACATGCCATTTTTTATTAAACAGATAACAATTTATTTTTTTGACAACATAAGGAACACAAGTTAAATTATTGATACGCATAGTAATCTCATGCATGCGTATGAAATAAAGAAAAACAATACAAAAATACAAAACTCAGGAGAGAAGCAAAACATGAGTGATGGGAATATTATTGACCATTGACTAGAGTGTCGAAAAACAAGGAAATCGACGGTTCAGATCTTCCAAGTCCCCCTCAATCCAAAGGTTATCATTCTCTTTCAAATAACCTTCTCTTTCTCTTTCTTCTTTCTTCTTTCTTCTTTCGCCTTCCCACCATTGTTGCAACTCTGCAAACTCCAATACCCACGTTTTAAGTTCCAATATTTCGTATTCGGGTCTCTCTTACTCACTTCGAATGTTACCTTTAGATTATCATTATCACTATTTCTCAGCTTTAACCCACACGAAATTTAAACCCTACCAACCATTTTCCCGCGCAAGTTCTAGGGTTTCTCTTCCCTCCCTCTACGACACCCTCCATCGTTTCCGATGCCCAATTTTTCCCGACGGTCCTCTTAGGTACGGATTGTGGGGTCACCACCGATCATCATGGGCGTGTCGTTCTGCCGGAGAACCAGATTCTGCGGCCGATTCCGGCGAGGAGAAGACCGAGGAAGACGATGCCGGTTCGAACCGGCGGAAGGACGGGTGGTGGTCGCGGTGGCGCCGGTTGCGGTGGCGGTGGCAGCCACTGATTCAGGTTCAGGAAATTGGGATTCTGCTTTTGCAAATAGGGATTGGGTTCTTCGTCATGCGGTTGTTACGACCCGGAACCCCACTGCCCGGGTCGGACCCGAAGGCTCCGACGGTGTTTGTGAGTGTGCCTTATAGCGAGTTTTTGAGTAAGATCAATAGTGACCAGGTGCAGAAAGTGGAGGTGGATGGGGTCCACATCATGTTCAAGTTGAAGGCTGGCGTTGGAACAAGCCAGGATGGTGGTGGGGACGATGTTGCAGGGAATGGTGGTAGTAGTAGTAGTAATATTATTAGGATGCAAGAATCAGAATCCTTGGTGAAGAGTGTTGCGCCAACTAAGAGGATAGTTTACACTACCACAAGGCCAAGTGATATTAGAACTCCCTATGAAAAGATGCTGGACAATAAGGTGGAGTTTGGGTCCCCGGATAAGCGATCTGGTGGATTCTTTAACTCTGCACTGGTAAGAATGTGGCAACACCTGTGTTATGTGTTTAGTTTTAGTGATATATGAAGTTTGAGAATTAAACTAGTAATAGCATTATTACTGTGGTGCTAGAGACTTTTTAATGTGAGTTATAGCTTATCTGAATTTAGTTTAGAGCAATGACACCATACGATCCATTTAGCCAACTTCACATAGTGGGACCGGGCTTTTGTTTTGTGAGGAGATTGGTTCCGGAATTGGATATGAAGATCCTCTTATAGAACACCAAATGATTAAGTAACAAAGTATAATGATGGACATTTACATCATACACAAAATAACAATACACCTGCTTTCACATAAACAAACCTTTCCTGTAGTGAGTATTCTTTTACAAAATCTACCATCTGATAGATGCACCTCACCATCCATGGTTATATTAAACACATTACAACCATCCTGTAGTTTCTAGTATGGGACTAGCTAGTAACTACCAACATTAATTTTCTACCCTATTTTCATCCTTGAGTTTTAATACAAAACTCAAGGTTTGTATTTTCTACAAATAACTGTAAGTCTTAGCATCCTTCTAAATATTTTCTTAGGTTAAGTATGTTTTTAATCCTTAAACATTGATGTGAAATTGGAAATGATCCTTGTTTGAAACTTTGATACATTTTGGTCCTCAAATTTTAAAAATGAATTAATATGGTCCTCTTAACTTTGATAAAATGAGCTTTGGCTCTTTGTGAATGGGAAACCCTTGGAGGAGAGAGTGCTCTCCTATTTCTGTATTCTTTGGTTACAATAATAATACAGTTCTGTTTCCAGTAATCTGGTGAGTGAGTGTGTGCTGTTTTGAGTGATGGATAGATTTCTTGACCAAAGAAGTCTTTCATCAATTGATGCCCAATCCCAGTCTCATGAAAAGTTTGTTGAAACTAATTAGCTATGTACTCTCTTCCACTGTCCAACCTCAAAATCTGAATACAACAATTGGTTGGATTTTCAACACGTGCTTTGAATTACTAGAACACCACAACTACTTCTAATTTGTATTTAAGAAAGTAAATCCAACACATTCTCATTAGGTCAGCAATACATATTATATAATAGAGACTTCCTTTTAGTGATGAAGTTCTTTGAGGTTCAACAACATGAGTGTGAGCAAGCTGCAACCTTGACTGGCTGTCCCACTACTTTTAGGAAATGGTTTCTTTGTTTGCTTCCCGATTTTATGAGCCTCACATTCAGTTGGCTTTTCTGTCAAGGAAGGAACTCCTTGGACGAGTTGATTTTTCAGCATGTAGTTCTTTTCCAAATGTGGAAATGACATAGCCTTTTGTGCCAAAGATCAACTGAGCTTGCTATAAGTGGAAATGCAATTTACTTCTCCTTCATTGGCTTTTGCTCCCCATGTTGACTTTGAACATTCCAAGGCCTGTTGGATCTTTAATTATGCAGCTTTTATTTTCATCCTTTGAAACTCAAATTTCCTCTGTAAATTAAGCACTTGCATGCTTTGTATTCTTTCATCTCCAACATATTTCACCTTTACATAATCCCAAATTGTTTTTGCAGATTTGAGAGTCATGGTCCTAGTGAGGATGGTGTAGAGATACCAGCTTAATTAAAGGCATGATTTTTGCCTTTGTTTATTTGAGTTTTATTCTCCTTAGGATTGTTGATATGGGTCATGGTAGGATTGTCCAACAGCTGAAGGACATCATAATCCTCTTTCACAGTTTTTCAAAGATCAAATACCTCCAAGTAAGATTCATTTCTCACTTTCCAGGGGTCGCAGTTTCCCCCATCAAAGATTGGGAGGGCAGCTTGGGAAAAACTTGCTTCAGAATCCATGGTATTGTAAAACACAGACGCAGGTCCTCAAGAAGAGAGTTATAATACCAACAGTTTGGTTTAAGAAAACAAAGGCAGTGGCTAACGGGAGAAAACAGTGAAGATACAGAAATTGATAAAAGAATAGAGTGCAACAGAAAGTGTTTTCTATAGCATCTTATTATCTTTACACAACTTAATTTAAATTCATTCAGAAATAACTGACCAAGATATCACATCCCATTATTCTAGCAGTCACACTAATAACTTAGCTGAAAAGTAGGAACTAGCTAATCCACTAACGACTAATGAATGAAAATAATTTGATATATTCAAACTGGAACAAGTCTGAAATCTTGCTAAAAGTATGCAACATCCAAAGGCACGTTCTCAACAATTTCTTAGAATGAAGCAAAACAATTGTTTTACCAATACAATGAAGGGGCGGACTAAAATCTTGGCACTTAAGTGTTTCCTTCTTTAAGAGCAGAGTTGTGGATGCATCTCCCATCCTTTGTGAATCATTATTATGCCAGTTTAGAAGGATAATTTTCAGAAAGCCACAATAATCCTATTTAGAGTATTAATTTCTTAAAGCATTGAATTACCTTGATCATTTAATAATAGCTAACTTTTATATTGGATTCATGTGAACCATCTGCCCAAAATAACAAAAGCTTTTCGAAATTTGTTTGGTATGCAATATTGTATTTGTAGTTTATGACACGGTTATTTTCACTTTCACTAGTAATCCATTATCAATTCAATGTTGTATAGCTTGTTCAAAATATTCACCTGCTTATTCCAATTAGTTATAAGTTTCCTCGGTTTTTAAGGTTGATTCCATGATGATATGATTCATCACACGAGGCATACTGACTTCATTCTCATATTCACAGATAGCCTTGTTTTATGCTGCTGTGCTTGCTGGGCTTCTCCATAGAGTCCCTGGAAGCTTTTCTCAGGTGAGTTTGCATTCTGTCCCATCTTATTTCCTTGGACCTTCTCATACAACCTAGGCTTCCTACCGCTTTAAAATGATATTTTTTCTAAATAATTGTATGCTTGACAGCATACAGCTGGTCAGATTCGGAACCGCAAATCAGGCACTTCTGCTGGTAGGAAGTCATCTGATCAAGGAGAAACAGTAACTTTTGCTGATATTGCTGGTGTTGATGAAGCTAAAGAGGAGTTAGAAGAGATTGTGGTAAGCTGGACTCTCTTGTTATTTTCACCACTTACAGTCTGTAGGGTTAAAGGCTTTTTATTGTTTAGCTTTATCTTATATTCTCTTCAGTTTTTCTGGTGATACAAGTTTTTAGTTTTGACAATGCTGATGTTCACTTGCCAGGAATTTCTTCGAAATCCAGACAGATACGTAAGGCTTGGTGCTCGCCCACCTCGTGGTGTTCTTTTGGTAAGTTATAGCTACAGTGTCTGAAAATGATACTCGTATACTGGGCTGAAACCATATGTTGTTATTAGCTAACACTATAGCTGTGATTCATTGTTTGAGAATGGGCCACATATGTCAAAATATTTTATTTATATCAGAATTTAAATGATTTGAAAAGATTTTATCATTATGAGATTTGGAAATATTCCGTAGGTTTATAAAAAACATTAAATATAACCAGATTCAATGAAGAAACAACGAATAAATGATAAGGATTAGAAAAGGAAAAGTAAAACCAATATAATTTTTTTAATAACTAATAGATTCTAGCTCTATGTCATGCTAAGCAACATTTGTGCTCATATATAAGCTGTACTAGCCCTCTACACATTAATATTTTCTCATTCTTGCTCTTGGGCATCAATAGTAAGTTCAATTTTGTTATCTAATAATGCTGAGTGTGAAAATTTGTCAACTGGTTTAGCTAAAAATCTATCAGCGCAGCCATGACCTTGTCTTCAATGAAAAGAGAAAGATTATGTGTAATGGGAGAAAGAAAACTGACAACTAGTTGGAAAAGAAAGAATAAGCTTCTAGGCAAGTCTCGTATTAAAAATCACATGAAATCTATCCTTAATCCTAATCTATTGAAATTTGTAATTGTTGAATACTGGAAGAGTTTTATAAGTTGTAAGTATTTGTAATTGAATATCAATGAATTTGTTGTCCTCCTGAAGAATTCTGATAGTTGTGACTGAATAACATAAGAATTTTTTATCCAAAAAAACTTTTAAATCCTTTCAAAGTCTAATACCTCTTAACATATTCTCATATTTTAAGTAATCATTAGCTCGCAATATAGGGGACCGCATCATGATGTGCATGGCATAGACAGTCTTGGGCATTAATTCTTGAAAGGTTTTAACTTGTCTTTTCTGTATGTGAGGATTTTTAATATTGATTTAGATTGATATCTAGGCAGTGAATATCTATTGGTTATCTTACAGGTGGGTCTTCCTGGCACAGGTAAGACTTTACTTGCAAAGGCTGTGGCTGGGGAAGCTGATGTGCCATTTATAAGTTGTTCTGCTAGTGAGTTCGTAGAATTGTATGTTGGTATGGGTGCCTCCCGTGTTAGAGATCTATTTGCAAGGGCAAAAAGGGAGGCTCCCGCCATAATCTTTATTGATGAGGTATAAAAATATATATTCTTCTGTTCTGCTGGATCATTTGGTTCAACATATTTGTGAAAGATTAATTAAAGATTTCGGCTGTTTTTGGGATAGTAAAGCTGTTTGCAATTTCAGCGGCATTTTTGAGATAATAGCTGAAATTTGTAAAAGATTTGTTTTTCTCTGAAAAAATGAATTAGTTTTTATGAGTATGAAAATTTAGAACTAATAACTATTTCTTAACAGTTTATTTTTCTTTTTAAGTTTTGTACATATTTTTTGCCGTGTCCAAATGAAATTAATTATCTTAAAATAACTTTTTGGCACACTTAATGGAACAAAATGTTATTCTAACTATAATCGATTATAACAATAATTGATTATGGAAATAATTTAACTTTTTGCAGTTATCCAAAACACACCCACTTTATTAAACAGAAGAATATTTCTTTTGGTATGCAGATAGATGCTGTTGCTAAAAGTCGTGATGGAAAATTTCGCATGGTCAGCAATGATGAACGGGAGCAAACCTTGAATCAGTTGCTCACTGTCAGCATTCCTTTGACATTTTCTTGTGAATGTAAAGAAATAAGTCCAGTTAAACCTACTTTAATAAAACTAATTTGTTAAAAGTTGCATTGCAGGAGATGGACGGGTTTGATAGCAGTTCTGCAGTGATTGTTCTTGGAGCTACTAATAGGTCAGATGTCTTGGACCCCGCACTTCGACGGCCAGGAAGATTTGATCGCGTCGTTATGGTCTGTATTTTTATTTTTTAATTTTTAGTACATGACATCCTATGGTTTAAACATTGATATTGACAATTATCAACATTATGTATATCTTTACTAAATTTCCCATAATTCTTAGGTAGAAACACCCGATAGGATTGGAAGAGAAGCCATCCTAAAAGTTCACGTTTCCAAGAAGGAACTTCCTTTAGCCAAGGATGTTGACCTTGGTGACATTGCTTGTATGACCACTGGTTTTACTGGGTAAGTATGCTGCTCTCGCCTACTCTCCCTCTTTTGAAAATATGGAGATTTGAATTTCAGTTGGAATCTTGTTCATCATTACCTCACCTAGTGGGATAAAACTATTGTTGTTGTACTTGTACAATGCTAGTAAAAAAATCATATTTTAATCCCTCTGAAAAATTCAAATGGCCAATGAAATTTGGATTCAAGTCATAAAATCTCTAAAAGCGTGTGATTTTTTTATTAATTGAAACTGACATGCTATGAATTTTTTTAAATGATTTTTTTGTACCAGCTTTAAGTTAGTGATCCCCAATTTGGTTCGACACTGTTCGAAGTTGCTTTCATTTTGTTCAATTAGGGAACCCTGACATTGAGGTGCTCCTTCTTCACTAGGCATCTGCAACAATGAAAACTGAAGTGCAGCTGCTACCCATCATTTTGTCTCTGTTCTCTGTTCTATTTTTTGCTTGAATTTCTTTGTTTCTCTGTTGACGCAGGGTTTTTATGCTTTTGCCGTTTCTGTTTGAGTGCACCCTCTTGCTATCTCGTTGTTCCCCACACCCACCTTTTTTTTTTCTGTTGCCTTGTTCCCAGTTGATGGAGCTGAAGATGAGGATCAAATGTTGGATCCTTGTGATTATAATGTGGCGCATTTATAAGATTAGACATCTAGACTCTAAGATTAAAATATTACTATTTGCTTGAGGTTTTCAAGTTTTATGTCGTGTTAGCTATAACTTGATGTTTTTTGTACTTGTGTTTTAGTGTTGTTAAGCTTTTACTAATTTATGGGCTATGACTTGTTAATATGATTCATGACATTTATGGAATATGGGTTATATATACACACACTAATTTGCGTATATATTAATTTATAAGAATATTACCAAATGTGTATTAATTTTGTTAAATCTTATGATTCTCATAACAATTTTTACCCCTTTCCTAAAGGTAGAATTCCCGAATTTGACTACCTTGCTTGTTATATTGTTACAGAGCTGATCTTGCAAACCTTGTAAATGAGGCGGCTCTACTTGCGGGAAGACAAAATAAAACTGTGGTGGAAAAACTTGATTTCATCCAAGCTGTAGAAAGATCTATAGCTGTAAGTCAAACTTTCTCAAGATGGCCTATAATTCACTCTAATTAGTTGGTGCTTACTGCTCTACTTAGTTGTATGGTATGGATAAAAGTAGTCTAACTTGTACTCAAGTGATAACCAAAATTTTGATGTCCTTTGCTTCTTTTAATGATCTTGGATGTTTATGTATCTAATTTGTACACACTTAACTGCTACTGCTTGTAGTTTGGTCAGATTTTTCTCTGTCAAATGACCATGAAATTAAAAATTTCAGTTCTGCAATTGGTTGTGTTAATATGAAACATTATTTGTTTTAGGGCATAGAGAAGAAGACTGCCAAGTTGCAAGGAAGCGAGAAGGCTGTAGTTGCACGACATGAGGCTGGTCATGCTGTAGTAGGTACTGCAGTTGCAAAGCTTCTTCCTGGACAACCACGTGTTGAGGTAAATGGTTGAAGATGCTCATACTGGTAACTAAAAAATGCTCATTCGGATTGAGGATGCATATTGCCTATTTGAAATTTTGGATTTCAGTTGCTAGTATTTAGGATTCTTGGTATATTAACCTACAACTAGAATTACTTTATTTATGTTTAAATTTACTGTGATGATTGATTATTTCTAGTTCATATTGGCTTTGCTTTTGAGATTCTTAGCCATTGGCCAGAAATTGTTTTTTCTTATCTCTATGGGGTTGGGGATGAGAGATGAGGTGGATGGGTTAATTTTCACTAGCAATTTTGCATTGTTGATATTTAGAAATTCTAGCTGTTATGGTGAATAATGTAAAAAGTTCTGGAGCGATATCTGATAAATAGAAGTAAGGTGAAATTGTGAAAATCTGAGACAGGAGCTTCTGCAGGCAAAGTACTGTATATACCGTGCTCCATTAAGTTTGGGGTGTGCTTCATTTTTTTATTCATCGTCATATTATTTGTAAACAAGTACTCACAGTTGTAGAAGCTACTCTTAAAATTTGCTGACTACTTGTGCATATATAACTTGTATCTTGCAAATCTATATGTTGATCTTCATTAATCTTTAAATACTTTTTAAGTATGATTCAATGCCTTAATATGGTGTTTGTCATCAGAAGCTAAGTATATTGCCAAGGTCAGGAGGGGCTTTGGGATTTACTTATATTCCTCCAACAACCGAGGATAGATACTTGCTATTTGTTGATGAGTTGCATGGTCGCCTGGTTACCCTTCTTGGAGGACGTGCTGCTGAAGAAATTGCTTTTTCTGGTCGAGTATCAACAGGAGCACTTGATGACATACGACGGGCAACTGACATGGCATACAAGGCTATAGCTGAATATGGTCTTAATCAGACCATAGGCCCTGTTTCAATAGCCACACTTTCTAGTGGTGGAGTTGATGAGTTTGGGGGAGCAGTTCCTTGGGGAAGGGATCAGGTCTTGCAGTTCTGTAACTTTTTCTTCTTCCTATTCAATTTCTTTCTTATGCTGATTTTGGTCTGAATTCAACAGGGACATCTTGTTGATCTTGTTCAAAAAGAGGTGCAAACATTACTGCAGTCTGCACTGGCTGTAGCACTATCCATTATCCGAGCAAATCCAACTGTTTTGGAGGGTCTTGGTGCTGATTTGGAAGGTAATTATGCTTACTGTTCTTAATTTAGGTGATCTAGCAGTGTTCTCTGGCCATTACAAATTAATAGCAATGAATACATGTAATATCTTATAACATACTTTAATGATTGATTGATATGTTTAGTGTTAAGGTAGTACTGTTTAAATAAATAATATAATGAATTATTCTTGAACGTGTTCATAACTCTTGATACCAATGTTACATGCCCCCTGGCATTAGCTGTTTGGTCTGAAGTGTGAACAAATGCTCATCTGACCGTATGCATGTGTTGTTTGTATATTCATTTGTGTCATTAAGCCATCAGTGAAATTGCACGAATAATTATGCTAGATTTGGATTTACAGCTTCTAAAATGTATCAAGTAGGAGTGGAGATTAGATTTAGGCTTACAAGTTCATTCCACCTGGAGTTTATTATTCAAAAAATTGGTCATGTAAGGGATTTTAATTAATTTGAGATGTTAGCATCATTTACTTTCGTGAATGTATACGATACTGATGTTGAAACTCGTCATTCTGGGCTTAGTTCTGATGTTGTAGTGGTGCTTATTCTTCAGAAAAGGAGAAAGTTGAGGGTGAAGAGCTACAAAAGTGGTTAAGAATGGTGGTAGCACCAACAGAGCTTGCCACCTTTGTCAAAGGTGCACAACAACCTCTTCTCCCATCGTAAGACATACCTGATAGTCAAGATCTGTCTGTTATAACTTATGTGGACTGTAACTTGGGATATGAGTTGACATCATTTCCCTGAAGACAGTGAAGTTATATCTCAAATAGCATGAATTCACCATTACAACTATGTACAGTTCTGTAAGGTGAATTTTTGGCATCGTTTTTAACAAGTAGCCAGCCTGTTGTTTGTGTTATAATTCACTCTCCAAAGCCATGGGAAATGGAAAGGTGCAAAATTTACTCATTAATTGGTGTCCCTTTATTACATAAATGTTGTTAGCTGAATTTTGTTTTTACACTGACAATTATTGTGGTCACATGTGATTGCCTGCAAATGTAATTATTTCTGTACAGTTTGATACTGTGAAGTATTATGGATTCTGCTATCTTTTACTCCAAAAATATCTTGTCAGAATTGCTAGGGACAATTTAACGATGTCCATTTCCAAATGGTGGCCTGGCCTCTTTTCTTCCATAAAATAAAACAGATCTGTGGCCCATAAATCATAATCAACCGCAATCGAGTTGAGGTAATACCTCTTTTCTTCCATAAAAGAAAACATGAAACATCGACCTTTGGATAATAAACGAATTTATTATTTTGTACCTAGTCCATTTTCCAGGCACTAATGACAGTGATGATTTTGTATTGTTATAGTAAGATGATTGATATTTTGAAGCAAGTCTAAAATATCTGTTGGCGTCTGAATGCAACATTTCGTACGTTTTGGTTAGAATGACCTGCTAAATGTTTATGTTTATGGTGTCATTTCATGTCACTCATGGTCTCCGGCCTTTCCACTACTCTAAAGGTTGAAGTGAAACAGTTTTAAGTTTTCTTTTGATTCCAAACCTTAATTGATTTCAAGTTTAAAAAATTACATGACGTTTGAATTGAGTTTATGTTAATATATTGATTTTGAAACTTTTAATATTCGAGTTGTTTTATTTGTAAAATGTTCTCCCTGGCCAAGGTGTTTTAAATTTGTTAAATTTTAATGTTTTTTTATTTTAATATAATGTTTCAATTATGATCAAATACACAATTTATTTTAATTTAAATATTTAATAATTAAAAATATTTTTTAGCTGATGTTAGTTACAATTATTTTTTATTCAATTTTGTTAATTGAATGTTGTTAAAAAAAAAGTTTATGTTAATAAAAATTCTCTTGGATATTAATTCCAAATAATACTAGTTATTGTGAATCAGAGGAATGTTCAACCAACATTATATATAATAAAAGAGGAAAAGTGATCTTACAGCTCGATACGCACATGTGGTTTGTCTTGGATCCTGTTGTACCAAAACATCATGACTTATTTCTTTCGTCCTCTTGCTGTCAGTTTGTTGTTGTAAGGAAGATAAGATAAAAGAAAAAGTTAAATGCAAGCAATAATAGTAGAATTGCATGATTAACTTTTTCATGTGGGGTAAAGTACTGACATTCATTGCATTGGACAAACAAGTACTGAGACAACAACATGTGATTCTATTCTCAAATAGATCCATTTTTTTACCCATTCATCCCCTTCAATCAATAAATCTTTAAGTTTAAGGTTGTTAATAAGAATTATAATATATATTTTAATTAATGATTTGGATGAATTTATATTAGATGAAGTTCTGAAAATTAATTATATACAATACAAAATAATATATGCATACATGAGAAACTAAATTTATTGTCATATTTTGTTCGTAATGCTTAACTTATATAAGATATATATTATTGTTAAGTTTAATAAATAAATTTAATTAATGAGATTGTTAACTAGCTTTTGGTAATAATTATAAGTTAAATTTAACGTTTAAAATAATATTTTTGTTAAAAAATAATTTATCATGTTATTCAATTATATTGATAATAAAATAGAAAATGGATTTATAATTTATCATGTTTATTTTGTTATCCTTAAAGCAATAAGAAGTAATAAATATAAATATTAATTTAAATTTTATTTAAAAAAATTGTTAATTTCAAGTATATATTCATTAAAATTATTTTGTTATCTTTTTATAACTGTAACAACCCAAATTGCGGCATTAAAGGCAATAATCATATTTCTACATTAAGCTATAAAAGACACATAGACAATAAAGATAAAAATATATTGTGTATTGTATTCTAATATAAAAGTTTCTTCAAAATAGTATTTAAAAATATAAGAAAAGATCTTTTGACTAGTATAAAATATTTCTCTTCTACCAATCACAACTATGTCGGTTGTCATATGTCCTTTTTTGGCAGCATCAATGATGCTCTCTATCAACCCATCATCATTCTCTACTCTACTAATGTGAATAAACACAATCAGAAGACAATAACACTGTAGCAAAGACAAGTACAATGATAAGTTAGAATCGTTAAAGATGATACTAATAATTCTAGATTATGGACATAAGAAAAGATTTATATATATATATATATATATATATATATATATATATATATATTTAGGTTTAATGTCTCCGTAGGTCCCTATTTTGGTCATGAATTTCAAATAAGTCCTCGTCATTTTCGGCGTATCAATTGAGTCCTTGTTTTTGTAAAATTTAATCAATTACAGGCCTGCCGTTAATTTGGACAAACGCCCGTTACGGTATTGGTTAGGTGGCATGGTTGAGTGCAGACGTGGCATTTAAAACGGTTATTGTATAAAATAATTGGTATGCACGTGTGTTTATTCAGTTTTGGGTAAGGGTAAAGTAGGAATTTTGAAAAAATTATAAGGGCAACTGAGATTGGGCAACTGAGATTGGGGAAAGAATTAAACCTTTTTATTATTAGGGTTCGCGTGAGAGGCCAAAAATCGCGATCGTAAGTTCGAGACTGAAGCGGCAGAGTGCATGCAGTGGGCGGTGTCTGTGGGTCCTTTTGTTGTTGGAAGCAAGAAGCTGAAGCACGTGGTCAGTGGAGGTAAGTGTTTCTGCTTTATTGTATTCGTTTTGATTCAATCGAAACTACAATCACTTGTGGTGGTCCCCCATTGCTGTATGGTTTGGTCTCTGGTTTTGATTGCATTTTGGTGGTCCCCCATGTATGTTTAAAGTTATTTGACTTTGTCTGAGTGCGTATGTTTAAAGTTATTTGATCTCTGTGCCTGTTTTAATATATATTTTTTTTGTCGTGACATGTTTTCATAATAGGTCTGTAGATATATTTATTGTGTGTTGTGCGTAATGGAGGACGCTATTGTGTGTGTGTTCCACCATGGAGGAAAGTTCATTAATGATAGTACCCTAAAGTATGAAGGGGAGACAACAACTTTGTCCTTTGACCCTGACACGTGGAGTTTTTTTGTGATTGTCAGTGTAGTGAAAAGTTTAGGATATGAGAATTTTAAAGATTTATGGTACTGTTTAGGAGGGGGTTTAGTGTTGGAAAATAGGTTGGAACAATTGATTGATGACAGAGGTGCCATGCATATGGCTAACTTAGCTAGGCTTAATGGTGAAGTTCACTTATACATTCTCCATGTAGTTTCTGATCCCGAAGTCATTCATATGCTTGAAGACATTACTAATGAGGAAGGAGAAGTTGAAGGTAATGGTACAGTACAAAAAGAGGTTGAAGAAGATGGTGATTCTGTTAAAGTAAATGGTGAAGGTGATGGTGACTTAGAAGAGGTCAATGTTTGTGAAGAAGATGGTGACGGTGTTGAAGTAAATGATGTAGTTGATGGTGAGTTACAAGAGGTGAACGAGGGTGAAGAAGATGGTGGTGCTGTTGAAGTAGATGGTGAGTTACAAGAGGTGAACGAGGGTGAAGAAGATGGTGGTGCTGTTGAAGTAGATGGTGAGTTACAAGAGGTGAACGAGGGTGAAGAAGATGGTGGTGCTGTTGAAGTAGAGGTTGAAAGTCATGGTCACGTACAAGAGTTGCATGAGGTTGAAGAAGAGCAAGAGTTGAATGTGTGTGAAGGAGTCGTGGAGGATGAAGTTTATGTTTGTAGTTGGAGTACATCTACTGAAGAAGGTGATGTACATGGAATTAATGAGTGCTTAGAGGGCCTAGTAGATGTGAGTGTTGAATGTGATATAGATGGTGATGTAGATTGTAATGTCGAAGCAGAAGTAGAAGTAGAAAGTCTTTATGATAGTGATGATGACCGTGATAATGTCAGTGTTGAATGTGATGATCATGACGATAGAGGATTGTCAGATTTTGAGTGGAAATCTGAGGAATTTCTTAGTGCAACAGATAGTGATGAAGAGGTTAATGACAGTGAAGGTTATGGGAGGTTTGGTATTTTTTGTATGCCAAAAAGTATGGTAGACTTTACATGGGAAGTTGGGACTTTTTTTGCACAAAAGCAAGATATTTTAGATGCTGTAAAAGGGTATGCCTTGGAAAATGGGAGGAATATAAAGTTTGTAAAAAATGACAAGAGAAGATTGAGGATGAAGTGCTTTGGTGCAAAAGGAGAATGCCCATGGACCATATACTTTGGTTATATGGAGGCTGTAAAATCATGGCAGCTGAGAACTAAAAAAGACATTCATACATGCAGCAGGGAGTTCAACCTGAAGTTAGTTGACGCCAAGTGGTTGAGCAAAAAGTTGGTGAAAACAGTTCAGGAAAATCCTAAGATGAAGGGTGTTGATATTCGTGAAAAAGTTCAAAGGAAGTGGAACATAGGTATATCAAGGTCTATGGCTTATAGAGCCAAAGCTATTGCTTCTATGAGAAATAGAGAAGATTGGGAGAGAATATCCCTTGTGTGTGTTGCATACACATAGGGTAATTTATTTATATTGTAAGATATGGGCCAATGCCCTTAATACATAATAGACTAAGCCCAAATAACAGAAACACACATCTTAACATCTAACACTCCCCCTCAAGCTGGAGCATATAAATCATATGTTCCAAGCTTGTTACAAAGATAATCAATTCTAGGTCCTCGTAAGGACTTAGTGAATATGTCTGCCAACTGGTTGCTTGAGTTAACAAACTCAGTCTTGATATCTCCGGATATGATTTTTTCTCGAATGAAATGACAATCAACTTCAATGTGTTTGGTTCTCTCATGGAAGACAGGGTTAGAGCTAATATGGAGAGCAGCTTGATTATCACATATAAGTATCATGTGAGTGACATCTCCAAATTTCAATTCACTAAGCAATTGTTTAAGCCACACAAGCTCGCAAGTAGCTGATGCCATAGCTCTATATTCTGCTTCTGCACTAGACCTTGCCACAACACTTTGCTTCTTACTTTTCCAAGATATCAGGTTGCTACCAATAGAGACACAATATCCAGAAGTAGACCTCCTATCAGAAGGGGAACCAGCCCAATCAGCATCTGAATAACAAACAATTTTTGTATCGTTGTTAGGGCCATATAGCAAACCTTTTCCAGGTGATCTTTTAATATACTTCAGTATGCGAACAACTGCCTCCCAATGGTCTTCACATGGGGAGTTTAGAAATTGACTCACCACACTAACTGCGAAAGAAATGTCAGGACGCGTAACAGTAAGATAGTTTAATTTACCAACTAGTCTTCTGTACCGTTCAGGATCTGAGAAAGGCTCCCCCTGATTTGGTAGGAGTTTGATGTTAGGGTCCATAGGTGTCTCAACAGATTTACAATTCATTAACCCTGTTTCCTCCAAGATGTCTAACGCATACTTCCTCTGAGATATGACAATACCATCATTGGATTGTGCTACTTCAATACCCAAAAAGTACCGGAGTTTGCCAAGATCTTTGGTTTGAAAATGATGACAAAGGTGTTGTTTCATCTGAGAGATGCCAAGATAGTCGCTTCCTGTGAGAACAATATCATCGACATACACTATTAAGTAGATACATCCAGCACTCGAGTGGCGATAGAACACCGAATGATCTGCTTCACTGCGAGACATACCAAATTGTTGAACAACACAACTGAATTTACCAAACCAGGCCCGAGGAGACTGTTTTAGGCCATATAAGGATTTGCGAAGACGACATACCAATCCAGATGACTCCCCCTGAGCAACAAAGCCAGGCGGTTGCTCCATATAAATTTCTTCATGCAAATCACCATTGAGGAAAGCATTTTTGACATCAAGTTGGTAAAGAGGCCATTGGCGAAGAGCGGCCATGGCAATGAAGAGGCGAACAGAGGTCATTTTTGCCACTGGAGAAAAAGTATCACCATAATCCAAACCAAAAATCTGTGTGTAGCCTTTGGCAACCAGTCGAGCTTTCAGACGATCAATCGTGCCATCAGGACCAACCTTGATAGCATACACCCACCTGCAACCAACAACAGACTTTCCAGATGGTAATTGGACCAGCTCCCAAGTTCCACTTTCCTGTAAAGCACTTAATTCATCCATCATAGCTTGACGCCAACCAGGATGAGTTAAGGCATCACTCACAGATTTGGGAATTGACACAGAAGAAATGGATGAGAGACAAGTATAAAAAGATGGAGATAATCTGTTGTAATTAAGAACAGTATAATGGGGGGAAGGGTTACGGGTAGAGCGTATACCTTTACGGAGGGCAATAGGCAAGTCAGACTCAGTTGCTGGAGCCGGAGGAGACACATGAGGCGGCACCGGAAGTGAGTCATGAGGGAGACGATTACGGCGACTATAAACCTGAAGGGGTGGAGGTGAAGGATGATCCTGTGGTGAAGGAGAGTCTAAAGAAGGAGAAGACAAAATGGGTGGAGCATCACCAGGAGGATCACATATAAGAGGAATATCAACAGTAACAGGGAGAGGTACAGAACTAGAAGATAGATGTGAAAAGTAAAAAGAAGACTCATCAAAAGTGACATCAGCAGAGATAAAATGACGATTGAGGGAAGGGGAAAAACACTTATAGCCCTTTTGTGACCGTGGAAATCCTAAGAAGACACATTTGTGAGACCGAGGAGATAACTTATCAAGACCAGGACTAAAATCATGAACAAAACATGTAGACCCAAAAACTCGAAGAGGTAATGGATGCAGAGGGTCTTGAGGAAATAAGATAGAATGAGGGATTTTGTTATCTAGGACGGAAGATGGCATGCGGTTGATAAGATAACATGCTGTGAGAACTGCATCACCCCAAAAACGGGAGGGTACTTGACCATGAATAAGAAGTGTACGAGTTGTTTCAATAAGGTGTCTATTCTTGCGCTCAGCCACCCCATTTTGTTGAGGGGTATAAGCACATGAGGTTTGGTGAAGAATGCCATGAGAAGCCATAAACTGTTTAAACGGTTGAGAAAGGTATTCACGGCCATTATCACTACGTAAATTTCGAATAGAAACCCCAAACTGTGTTTTTATTTCATTGAAAAAAGATTGAAAAATAGAAAACAACTCAGAACGATTCTTCATTAAAAATAACCAAGTACATCTGGAATAGTCATCAATAAAGGTAACAAAATACTGAAAACCTAAAATGGACTTAACACGACTAGGTCCCCAAATGTCAGAATGAACCAATGAAAAAGGAGACGACGCCCGTTGTGAGACACTACGAGGAAAGGAACTACGAGTATGCTTCCCTAACTGACAAGACTCACACGACAAACTTGATAATGTGGACAACCTTGGGACAAGTTGTTGTAGTTTGGCAAGACTGGGATGACCGAACTGAGCATGAAGAAGGGATGGTGACTCCATGACAACGCCAACATGTGGAGAAGGGCGGAGATGATAAAGGCCATGAGACTCACATCCTGTGCCAATCATGTGTTTCGAACTCCGGTCCTGCAACCAAACAGAATCTTTAGTAAACGAAATAACACAATTAAGAGTACGAGTTAAACGACTAATGGACAATAAGTTGAAGGGAGACCCAGGCACATAAAGTACATGATCGATGGATATGGATGGAAAAATATTAACAGTACCAATACCATGAGATGAGACTCTAGACCCATCAGCCATTGTTACTGAGGGTAAATTATTCGGACATGACAAGGAAGAAAACAAGGACTTGTTACCAGTGATATGATCTGTGGCGCCTGAGTCAAGGACCCAAGGTCCAAGGGAGTGAGTTAGACCAACAAAAGGTGTACCTGTACGTGCAACAGATGCAGATGTAGTGGAACCAGAGTGCTGATGATCCTCATACCATTTGAGAAATTCGTTAAAGATTGCAGGTTTGTCTACGATATTAGATGAAGTAGGATGGTCTGCAGACGGTGATCGGGGAGGTGGATCAGAATTTGCCATTGCTACAGGTCGAGGAGGACGTCCATGGAGAGCATAACATCTATCAATTTTGTGGCCTAACTTGCCACAATGGTCACATTTTGGACGTCCTTTACTTGGCTTGCGAGACCGACTTCGATCATCACGTTGAGCAGCCATAACAGAGGAATCATCAGTATGAGGGGATGTCTCAGTGACGGGTTTGCTCGGTATACGCAAAAGAGCAGAACAAGTAGAAGTAAAGTTGGGTATGACAGGAGAACCCAAAATCTGATCACGGACATGAGAAACATCATCAGAGAGTCCGTATAATGCCAACAACATGAAGAACTTTGATCGCTGTTCCAATTCTTCAGCAGGAGTGGAAGCAGGAGGTAATATATCATTAAAGTCATGAAGAAGGGCATGAATTTTACCCAAATATTCTGCCATAGGACCAGGATTGCGCGGACCAATAACAGTTAATAGGTCCTGACAAACACCATAAAGACGCTGAGTGTCATTGGTGTATAACAACTTCGCTTGTGCCCATACTTCTGAACATGTTTCATAGGATCGAAACATTTGTTTCAGTGAGGAGTGAATGGTGGACTTTATAACAATGCACAACTGAGCATCAATTTTCATCCAGCGGGAAGTGTCATCTATGGGAGCAGTAGTCACATTTTGAGTAAGATGATCTAAGTACCCTTGACTCTTCAACCAAAGTTTGATGTCGGACGCCCATGTTGCATAATTTGTGCCATCTAACTTGTCAATGGACAAGTGTACATTCACATAATTGGTATATATTGAAGGATCAGAAGATGAGCCACCAATAGAGGTGTTTGTAGACGAGGAAGACGCCATAGGGAAGGAGAAACCCTAAAAATTCAAAGTGCTCCGATTGACGCAACGACCACAGATCCAGAAAGAGGGCGAGGAGGCGATCACGGCGGTGCTGATCGGCGGCGGAAAGCTCCGGCGACGCGCCGGCACGCGCGGCGGCAGCGGCGGCAGCGGCGACTCTTGCGGCGGCGCGTGGAGGCGCGTGGGAGGTCCGTTCGCCGCGATCTTCGTACGACGGTGGTCGCCCGGCCGAGACGATTCCGATGGTGTGGTCGCCGGTCGATTCTGGAACTCCGGCGACGGCGGCGGCGGCGGCGGCGGCGACGGCGACGGCGACGGCGGCAGCAGCAGCGACGGCGGCAGTGAGGGGTGCCGGAGACCGTGGAGTTGACTGGAACTATTCCTGTGCTCTGATACCATATGAGAAATAGAGAAGATTGGGAGAGAATATCCCTTGTGTGTGTTGCATACACATAGGGTAATTTATTTATATTGTAAGATATGGGCCAATGCCCTTAATACATAATAGACTAAGCCCAAATAACAGAAACACACATCTTAACATCTAACAGCTTCTAATGAAATTGATGGGTCCTTTAATGAACAATATAAGAGGATATATGATTATGCGCATGAGTTGTTGGAAAGAAATCCAGGATCTACAGTTAAGGTCCATGTTGAGAATAATGAGGGTGTGTTAATTTTCAAGAGATTTTACTGTTGTCTGAAGGCATGCAAAGACAGTTTTGTCTGCTGTAGGCCAATAATTGGATTGGATGGAGCCTTTTTGAAAGGGAAGTATGGTGGTGAGCTGTTGACGGCTGTTGGGAGGGATGGAAATGATCAAATGTTGCCCATTGCATATGCGGTGGTAGAAGTCGAAAACAAAGATTCATGGATGTGGTTTTTGGAACTTTTAATTGATGATCTTGGTGGTGGAGAAGTGTGTTCTTCAATTACTTTTGTCTCGGACCAACAAAAGGTAATAATCATATTTAAATTGCTTCTTTGGTATATTGGTTCATTAATTTGATATGGTGATAAATCATTTACGTTAACACCACAGGGTCTACTACCAGCCATACAACAGTTACTCCCAGGTGTTGACCAGAGATTTTGTGTCAGACACTTATATTCAAACTTTAGGAAAAAGTTTCCTGGTAAAAATCTGAAACAGCTGATGTGGAGGGCAGCTACTGCCACTCATCCACAAAACTGGGAAAGGGAGATGAGAAACATTAAAGATATAAATGAAGACGCATTCAAGCATTTGATTGCCATCCCTCCAAGGTTGACAATTTGTATTAATTATTTTTGCCCTTTGTATATTATTTTATGTTTGTCCATATTAGTTGCAGTTTTAACATGTGTATATATCATCTGTTGTAGATATTGGTCAAGGTCCAGATTCAGTCCAACACCAAAATGTGACACATTGGTCAACAATATCAGTGAGGCTTTCAACAGTGTCTTGGTTCACACCAGGACTAAACCAATCATAACAATGCTGGAAGAAATTAGGGTATACATAATGCAAAGATGGGCAAAAAACAGGGATAAGATACAATCATTTTCAGGACCAATTTGTCCAAAGATCCAGGCGAGATTTACAAAGGAATCCCAAGCAACCAAGAATTGGATACCTAGGTAACTTTCTTCATAACTTCATAAATGTTTATTCATTCCTTGGTAAACTTTATGTCATACACTTAAATGTGTTGTTTAAATTTTTTATTTCTTTATAGCTGGTCAGCACACAAACTGTTTGAAGTAAGACACGTCTCCCAAAGTGGAGAAAAATTTGTTGTAAACATAGACGAGTTCTTATGCTCGTGCAGGAGATGGAGCATCACAGGAATTCCATGTTGTCACTCCCTTGCCGCAATGAAGTTTCTTAATATTGATGGGCAGCAGTTCATTCCGGCTTGCTTTCTAAAGTCCACATATGAAGAAACCTATGCATCAATCGTATATCCCATCAACGGCAACAACATGTGGGACCTAACACCACATCCGGATGTCATGCCTCCTAGGAAAAAGGTTATGCCTGGAAGACCTAAAAGGAAAAGAAGACTGGAGCAGTGGGAGATCAGAAAGGATGATTCACGAGTGAGCAAGGGTGGTTTGCGGAAGAGATGCGGGATATGTAGGGAGGTTGGGCACAACAGGAGTCGTTGCCCGAAAGCAACCCAAGAACCAATCATGCCATCATCGCAATTATCTGAAGTGTGTATGAATGATGAGCAAGCTGAACTATAGATGTCTGTATAAATGACAACGATGCCAAGTTTTAGGAACTTTGGTTATGTAATAGTCTAAGGAACAAGGTTGATTGTTTTACTGCTTTGTAATTTTGCTGAACTATAGATGTGTGTATGGTTTTGGATGTATTACAATGATGCCAACTATGTATGGTTTTGGATGTATTACACTGTTTTGGATGTATTACAATGAGCAGGAACTACTTTGTCAATGACCAGGAACTGTTTTGGATGTATTACAATGACCAGGAACTATTTTGTCAATGACCAGGAACTGTTTTGGATGTATTAAAATGTTTTGGTTATATTACAATTTCCTTCTTGGACGGACGTCTTATATACAACGATAGGGGACGACCAGACCAAACGCTCTGCAGCACGGAGGTTGTTGGAAGAGCGATGCACGAGGGTGGACGACCAGACCGAACGGTCTTCAACACGGACGTAGTTGGACGAGCGCTACACACGGGAGGACGACCACACCGAACGCTCTTCAGCACGGACGTAGTTGGACGAGCGCTAGACAAGGGAGGACGACCACACCGAACGGTCTTGAGCACGGACGTAGGTGGACGAGCGGTACACGAGGGAGGACGACTAAACCGAACGCTCGTCCAGCGAAGACGCGCAGTTGACGCTCGTCCAGCGAGGACCCGCATTGGACGCTCGTCAAGATAGGACCCGCAGTGGACGCTCGTCAAGATAGGACCCGCATTGGACGCTCGTCAATACTATCTCAGCAATGTAACAATCAAATTGTGGTCTGATCAGGATAACAATGCTGTAATTTAGCATTTCGTCAATCAAACTGCTTATTCTATAAATATGATTTACCATTATAACAATTGTTTAATTTAGCAGTAATTTTGTACACAGTATATGGACTGAATTTATAACAACTCTTCCATTTCATTCATTTCATTCATTTCATTACAACAGACAAAACCTACAACAAAGTTACAAGGAATCATCCTTTCGTCATCAACATTGAAACTAAAACTATCTGTATTACACATAAAACAGACACCAACAACATCACCACCTTCATCAACTTTTCAACAATGAAAACTGATTTTTGTAAATTCAGTATCATTTTCCTAGTACTATCCATGTCTTCACTCTTCACTAGTGTTTCTTTCTTTCCTTCACTGTTGAACAAACTTCCCCTTTCGTCACCACCAATATCATTGCACCATTCGAAGAAGTTGCAACCACTTTCTTCACCACCATTCTGTAAAGACAGCATTCAACTTCATTAGGGAGTACCACCTTCTTCTCACAAACAGTACCAGAACTTGATTAGGTTGAGTTGAATCTAACATACCTTATACTTGGAGCATCCCCAAAATTGCTTGCCCCGATTCTTCGTAGTTTTGGCAGTTCTCACCACACAACTTTGACCACAGTAGCAGATCGGTGAAGGCGTACCATTTTCCTTCCGCCTGGCACTGCAACTCGATGAATACCAAGAGTGCTCCTTCGACATTCTCTTCGAACAACTAGTACTACACCCACCTGCGTCGCAAAACTACAACTTCGACCTCGTACTTCGAATCGAACAAAGAACGCGCACCCTCCCACTTCGAATCGAACAAAGAACGCGCACCCTCCAACTTCGAATCGAACAAAGAACGCGCACCCTCCCACTTCGAATCCAACAAAGAACGCGCACCCTCCCACTTCGAATCCAACAAACAACGCGCACCCTCCCACTTCCAATCGAACAAAGATACACCTGATTTTTGGATCCAACTTAGGATCCCATTTTTGGCCTCTCACGCGAACCCTAATATTAAAAACCCTCAATTTCTTCCCCCAATCTCATGTGCATTCGTCAATTAAAACCTGTTGGCCTTCAATTTTTTCAAATTTCCTAGTATGCCCTTACCGAAAACTGAATAAACACACGTGCATACCAATTATTTAATACAAAAACCGTTTTAAATGCCACGTCGGATTAGTTACTGCACTCAACCATGCCACCTAACCAATACCGTAACGGGCGTTTGTCCAAGTTAACGGCAGGCCTGTAATTGATTCAATTTTACAAAAACAAGGACTCAATTGATACGCCGAAAATGACGAGGACCTATTTGAAATTCATGACCAAAATAGGGACCTACGGAGACATTAAACCATATATTTACAATAAAACATCATGGTATAGAATACAAACTAAATAATATTACAAGCATAAAGACATTCATGATTCTTTTATACTCATCTAGGTTAAACACAATCTCTTCATAACTAAGTGTATTAATATGCCCAATCTATTGATAAAGATTTCTTTCAATTCTCACTTTAAGTATTTTTTTCTATGAGTTCAATTATTAGTAAAATCAAGACAATTTTACCATAAATTTTAATATCAATACACTCTACACATCAAACAAATATAGTAGCATTTTCTCTTAGAAATTATTACCTTTTCATCTATCAAACCATAACAATTTCTTTTATCATAAAGCATGTTCATATTGTAACAGTGATAAGATATTGTCCGCTTTGGGCCAAGCCCTCACGAATTTGCTTTTGGTACCACTCCAAAAGGCCTCTTAACAATGGAGATATGTTATGAGTATATAAACCCATGTTCATCTCTTATTTTATCCGATGTGGGACTTTGTTTGTACCCAACACATATTCCTTTAAAACACTAATTACTCCAAAAACACAATAGTTTCTCAAAGATCACTCATATATCAGAACATATATTCCATACAACATGTGATAGACTTGTCCAACAAGTTGATTTACTCACTCAGCGAGTTATCCCTGGAAAGACACCCACTTAGCGAACAAATGGCTCGCTCAACAAGTCCAATAATGTAAAAAAGTGTATAATAATTCGTCTAGTGAGAGAAAATTTATCCAATGATCCATCCTCCTTTGACTCTATCAAATATGAAATTGACTTTCGCTCAACAAGAGTCTACTTGTCCAATTAGCAGACATACTCTAACTTTTTCAAACCCAAAATTGACATTCACTAAGCACTAAGGAGTTTGCATAACACAAACTTAAAAATGCATATATGGCAGTACTCATAACTCTAATTAAATGTTTTATTTCTTTATATCAAAAGAGAACCAATGTCCTTAAATTGATTCATTGAAATTACAAGTATCCTTTCAGAGTGCTAACCCCAAATTTCACAACTCAGAAAATGAATTTAACAAGCATCATGCATAATACATTTTCATTTGACATATACTAAGCTAACTCGAAATAAGATTAATCTATACATTTGAGATCACAACCACGATATGGAAACCATTCAATCTAAATCATAATTACCAAGTATCACCAAGTCAATCCAAATAAAACAAAAATGACAATAATTATATCTAGCTCCCTTTACCCTGTCTGATACTCCTAAAACTTTTTAAGACACTTCTCCATCATATTAATCTCACAAGTAACTCTATTTACACACATGAACATCAAATCAATGATATGATCATACCACCAAGACCAGAAATAGGCAGAGAATCATTTTGAGCATACTTGAGTCACATGCAACCTAATCATACTCACACGCAATTGATAAACACAAATTTGATTTTATAAAAGGTAGAAAAGAACTCACTCCATTTACGGTTATTGGATAAAGTTGTAGATTATCTCTTGTGAACTAAATGGTGATCTCTAATAGAAGAACAAATAAATGATGAATTATATTTCTTAGAGAGAAATCAGAAAAAGATTAAGAATTTTTTTTAGAGATAGTAAGGTTTTATAAAAATGAACTCGAAATAGAAAAATCTATTTATAGGTAGTTATTTTTTAATAAAATATTCGAGTATCATTTTATTAAACTCTATATAATTTAAATAATCATTTTCTATGAATTTATTTTTTTTAAAGATAAGAGCATCTATAGAGATGATTTTCTAACTAGTTATTTTTTTGAAAAAAAAAATTGAAGAATAAATCTTATACAATACGTCGAATTTCTTGGGCTTAAGAAAACTGTGTATAAGGAAAATTAAAAAAAGAAAACCTTGAATTTTCAAGTAAAGTTTTTAAATAAATATTTTTGAGATAGAATTAAAAAAATATATAAAAGCATCCTTTTTATCTAAAAAAAAAAGTGATACTATAGAAGAAAAATTAAATGTGTTTGACATGATAGAAATCACAAAAGTGTTGTGCAGACCATAAGAAACAATTTAAGAAACTCTTGTAAATAATGCTTTTTAAAATACCCTTTGAACTTTCTGTAACTTTCATTATATCTATCTTTACTAATGTTAATAACTCCATTTATTATTATTTTTTTACTTGAATCATGAAAGCTAATCATTTTTTATTTTTTAATGCAATTTTAACTTAATTATTTTTAATATAATTTTAAATGAGTTATCAATTATATCTCTTTCAATTTTCTTATTTCAAAGTATGTATATCTGGTATCAGTTTTTTCTATTCAATATTATAACTAATTTTTCTCTTTCCATTTTAATAAATTAAAAATGATGTTAACAAATTATATTATCTTAAAACTTTAAAATTAACAAATTACAACATGTCATAAAAATTTTTGTCTCGAAAGATGGTCGTGTGTTGTTTGCTTACATGTCATCCAATTATTAGTGGATTTTAGAGCTTTGGTTTGAAAATATCTAAGCTCGAATCACGAGATCCACCTCACTCATCATCCACTTTTGGTTCATGCAACCATTCTCTATTCTCCATTCTGTATAAATTCAACACTCTCCTACACTTTTCTTCAACCATTCACTGCACAACTCATTGTGCCATTCGTTGCCTTATTGCAGATAAGACCAACCATTCTTCCTTCAGGTCCTCTCTCTTCTCATTTTTGGTGTGTTTTTCATCTGTTGTATGTGTCCTGGTATTCTTTTACCTCTATGCACACACATATGTGTTTATTTTCCCTTTTGATATTTTTTGGATGATTGGTAGACGGCAGACGACAGTACAGAGTCGACGGAAGACGGCGGCGCATGGTGGACGACAACACAAAGTAGAGTCAACAACAGCTCTTGACGGCAGCGGTGGTACAGGCGGCGAAGAAGAATCAAGGTTAGCTTCTTTCAAATACTTTCGTGTTTTTTCTAAAGATTTTTGTGTCCCATTTCATCAATGATTCATAAGCTACCAAATCACTTATGGAGACCCCTGCAGATTCCTTTTCTGAGAATTTCATTTTCCCTTTTTTTACCTAAAGCAAGTAACAAAATTGTATGTATAGATATATAGATATATAGTCTCTCCCATCAAAGTGCTAATTGTTGATTATGTTTTGAGAATTTTCAAACAAATGGTGTCAGAAATTGTGGCTTTTAAATAAAAATTGTTAACTGGTTCCCATAAAGTTTTCTTGGATATTGATTTTGTTTGATTGCAGAAAATGCTATCCAATGTATTCGTAGACAAAGGTCAAGGGTTTAATTGTTTTTTTGTTGAAGGAAAGTATGTAAAAATTTGTCTGTATGCGTAGCATTCTTCCTTTGCAACTTTGGTGCATGGATATTAGGAAACCAAGTGTCATACAAAATGGACCCACCATTATCTCAGTTGCCCCTTTAGGATTTTGGTGAAAAAAAATTTCTTCTCAGCTCCCTTCTTTGACTGGCAGGAATTCAATGTGGCGGATCATAAAATGTACAAATATAATCTCTTAAATGTTCTTATTAATCCTTGTCAGTAAAATGTGTTTGATATGTTATGAGTGTGAAGTGATGAGCACTTTTGATATCTTAGGACGGTAATATCTTAGATGATATCCAAATATCATTTTCAGATGGCAGAAAACCAGATTGTGTAATGATATTTACATAACTTTATGAGGGGGTGAGTAGTGGTTAACCTTGAAATTGGCTAGAGAACATAGGTTAAAATGAAAAGTTGATGTGTCATTTTCATTAGGAAAGAGTTATATGACACTACATTATAACCATTTGAGTGAACACTGCATTATAACTTATAATTTATAAGATTGACCGGTCTCTTTATTCCATGATATGCATCATATGGATATAGTATTTTCCTTTTTAAGAAGATAACTTTCACAAGAAAACAAATTTAAGCTTCAAGAAGAAGTATTCTTTTTATTCAATGTAATTTTTATCATTTCTCAATTTCAGATTCAATAAATTTAGTAATTTTTTCCTTCATGTTATTATATTGTTAATTTGCTGTTGTTCTCCTTTGGTTGGTTTCGTTTTTTAAATATTGTGTTTGTTGATTACCTATAAGTTTTAAACGCGGACAACCAATACACTGCTTGTTCTGTTAACAGGTATTTCACTTTTGATTGATACTCCACGGGATAAAAACATAACGGGTAAATGTTACTAATGATCCATTTTGTTTTATCTGCCTTTTGTTTTACTTTTTGTTTTTTTGTTTTATTGAACTCCTGCAGCCTGCATTCTGAGTATTGAATGAGTGGGATATTCTTTTTTTCTTATTAAGATAACATTCTTTTTTTGTTTGAATTTTCATATTAGGTATTATGCTTTATGTTGTTGTCTTTTCATATATGGATAAATAATTTTAATATCATGATTTTAATATGTTGTTGTCTTTTCATATTATGCTTTATGTTGTTAGCTATAATGATTTTAATAGTGATTTTGTGACCTTTAAACTTGTTTGGTTCATATTTAATAACAGGATTTGGATCTATTTTGGGCATCTTTTGTCTTCCTCTTTTTCTGCCTTAAATTTGCCTCTTAAATATGGACCACTTTAAGAGTAACCCTTTAACTTTGGTTGATGATCTTGCATCTGAAACTCCTGGTCCATCTGAAAGTTTAAAGTGAGAATGGTTTGGGAGGGTTTTGGTTCCTCCTGAAATTCTCTTGCTGTAATGATTTATCTATGCAAATATTTATATTTTATGATGCCCTCATAAAAATATCCAAAGAAGTTGAAAATGCAAAAGAATAAAATTGAAAGTTGGTATAGAGGAAGAGATTAAATGCTCTAATATATCCCCGCATTTGGTGTAGGATTCAACTTCTATGGATAATGCAAATATTTATATTTTATGACTGCTGGAAGTTCATTTTAAGCTAATCTTGATTTAATATTGCATTACTCTGAAGCTGGAGATGGCTTTTAAAGGAGAGTTTGAAGAAGCCTCAAAAACTTCAAACAATAAGTTTTGTTGCTTGTTGGTTTACCATTTACTTGCATGGATGTGAATATTATGTGGTGTTACAGCGCACATACTTCTTAATGGGACTTTATTGATTGAGTTTCTATTAGTTGTTTTCACTAAACTACAATTCATCTGTTAATTTTTAATATTGCTCTGTTCTAACAGAAAGTATGTTTCAAAATATACCAACACATCCTCGCATGGGTAGAAGAGCAAACTTATTGGATAGCTTTTCGGTTTCTCAATTTAGGATTTGAACTGGAACTCTACTCTGTTCATGATTATTGCATGGTATACTGGTATACTTATGTTGTGTTGATAAAGCTTGCGGAGAAGAAACATCTCCGGATGTCAATGAGCAATGACTCTGGTGTTGTCTTGTACTGAATCTGACAAATGGAACATTGTTTATTTTTATCTTAGTAGTAATTGATGGATGAAACATGGTGATGTTTTTCTCTTGGTATTAACTGGTTGCTCCCTGATATCCATGTACCAAGAAAGAATGCAGGATTGATTTGACTAGATTTTTTATTCTTTGGTGCCTGCATAATGCCTTGTGTGAGTGATCTGTTTGGTATAGTTTGATATGATGATTTTATATTTCTGTACATAAATTTTTGTAAAAAAAAGGCCCATGGGCTGGCCCTGACCCATAGGGCTTTGGGGGCTTTTAGCCCTGTGGGCTTTTTCAATAAAAGATTATTTTTGGTCCTGTGGGCTTTTTTGGCCCTAACCCACATGGGTTAGGGCCAAATCTTATTAAAGGGGCTGACTTGACAGTTCTACAACACATGATATGTTAAGATACATGAGGAATCAAAGGGAAACAGTTTATTTATAGAGAACTAAAAATGGTCGTATTTAGAAGATTAAAAACATATATAACTGTTTTTGATGATTACTAATCAGCACTCTGCCTTTTAACAGTTTCATAGTTCACTGTACATAAAATTTTGTCTTTTTGTTACTGAGGATAACTTGGTACTTTAGCCTCTAAAGTGCATCCATTGCTTTAGAGGAGTTAAACCCTTTTTCCTTTTTTTAACATTTTCCGTAAAGATGATGAAAAACCAATATCATTTGTTTTGAAGTGAAAACTCAGGGTCAGATTCCTTTTCTAAGCAGCTCTCTAATCTGAATATCAGCCTAAAGAGGATGATTATGAAATTAATTGACCAACTAATTTGTAGAAATTGAAAATGGAATATTTCTTTTGACACACGAATCTATTGATAACTGAGTATTGAGATACACATATTTAGACATTATGCTGCAGGCTGTTGTAAAATAACTAACGTTTGTCTTTCAAAACAATACTGTAGTTCTGTATCAAGATGGCATCAGTGCATGCTAATGTGACACCACTTGTTTGCAAGAATGGCAACCATGCTTCTCAATCGAAATTTCCAAGTTCTACATTCTTGCCTGGATTTGATGTTGTTGGACGTGTTTCAAGTGCTTGGAAGAAGGAACTTGTTCCACCTTCCATGACCTTGGTACCTAGAGCCACATTAACATTTGATCCTCCAACTACCAATTCAGACAAAACCAATCAAAAGAAGCACACTATTGACCCTGCTTCTCCTGATTTTCTTCCCCTTCCTTCCTTTGAACAGTGCTTTCCAAAGAGCACTAAAGAACACAGGTGATTATCTTCTTCTTTTGTTAGTTCATACAATTAGTAGAATTTAATTACAGATAGCATGGCTTTCCATGTCTCTCTGAACAAACTGGACATGGACAGAACTCAAGAGGGGTCCTTGGATAACTTACCAGAATTAATTTATGATCCATTCATGTGCACAGGGAAGTGACTCATGAAGAAACTGGTCATGTGCTCAAAATTCCCTTTCGTAGAGTTCACCTCTCTGGGGAGGAAGGACACTTTGATACCTATGACACTAGTGGTCCCCAAAATATAAACCCCAGGATAGGTATGTAATTCTAACATTTTTGTGCATTTATTTTACGTCATGCATCTTTACTCTAGTTCATTCATTTTCTTTGTGATTAATGTTGTGTTAATGACTTTTTTTCGGCATGAATGAAACAGCTATAATTCCATTCATAGATACATTCTTCGATTTTATCATTATTGCTATTATTGCTGTTATCGTCTGTCTAGCATCATTTGCAATCCTCGTGATGATATTTGGGCAGAAATCATTTCCTAATTGTAAATGTTCATATCTGCTCTCGCAAAATTAAAACTGTAACAAGATAAGTTATCCCGTCCGTTCTATGCAATCTTGTTGCGGATGGTATTTCTTTTTCTGTTGTATAGTTTGAACCTAGTGTCAGTTTATGCTAATCCCAAGTTTCTCCAACTTGCTACCATTATCCATATATGTACGTGCTCAATTCATCAAGGATTTTAATTTCAGCAATTGCATTAAATCATCATACTCTTGTTTTGAAATCTGTTGTTTTAGAAATGAATTCAGCCAAATTAACATTTGCATTTGCATGTATCCCTTAATCTACCCTGTTTCATTTTTACTTGAACAAAACATCAAAGTGGTGAAATATTATTCCGGGCAATCATTGAAGAATATGTTTTTGGCCTTTTATCTATATTTGCACGAAGCTTTTGAAAACTTACATTATTCAATTGATATGTTTTCATGGATTTGATGATTAGGACTCCCAAAATTGCGTCAAGAGTGGGTTGACAGGAGGCAGAAAATAGGTCCACCAAGATTTACTCAGATGTACTATGCCAAGCAGGGAATTATCACTGAGGAGATGCTTTATTGTGCCGCTCGTGAGAAGCTTGACCCAGAGTTTGTGAGGTCAGAAGTTGCTCGTGGACGTGCTATCATTCCTTCCAACAAAAAACACTTGGAGTTAGAGCCCATGATTGTTGGAAGAAACTTTTTGGTGAAAGTAAATGCCAATATTGGAAATTCTGCAGTTGCTAGCTCCATAGAAGAGGAGGTTTACAAGGTTCAGTGGGCAACTATGTGGGGAGCTGATACAGTCATGGATCTCTCAACTGGTCGCCACATCCACGAAACTCGAGAGTGGATCTTACGCAACTCCTCTGTACCAGTTGGAACTGTACCTATTTATCAAGCACTTGAAAAAGTTAATGGAATTGCTGAAAATCTTACCTGGGAGGTTTTCAGGGACACCCTGATTGAACAAGCTGAACAGGGTGTAGATTACTTCACCATCCATGCAGGAGTTCTTCTGAGATATATTCCATTAACAGCAAAACGCATGACAGGAATTGTCTCCAGGGGAGGATCTATTCATGCTAAGTGGTGCTTAGCTTATCACAAAGAGAATTTTGCTTATGAGCACTGGGATGACATTCTTGACATCTGCAATCAGTATGATGTGGCCCTATCCATTGGTGATGGTCTAAGACCTGGATCCATCTACGATGCAAATGACACGGCTCAATTTGCTGAACTCTTGACCCAAGGAGAACTGACCCGTAGAGCATGGGAAAAGGATGTGCAGGTGATACACATAACATTTTCACAGCTCGAAACTCATACATTTATGGCAGGATGAAATGATTTAGCCTCTAATTTCAATTTTTATTTCAACATCACAGTCTCTGCATACATATCTGTTTAACGTGTTACTTTTCATTATTAGTAGTTCTTTAGCATGAACAATTAGGAGTTTCTAGGCATAATTCTAGTCACATTTTATTATTATTAGAGATAATAACTTCGATAGGAATAGACTAACAATCCATCGCGAGAGGTATATTTTAAATGCTGTTGAATTTGCCACTGCTTTGATGATCAATGAAGTTCCTAGGTGGCCAACTGCGAAACTAAATATAGTACACAATGTTTTCATGTATATATTGTTGCATGGTGATTCTATCTATTTCGTATGATATTAAGCTATCACCATCTGTTTACTTTGAGTTACTTTACAGGTGATGAATGAAGGACCTGGACATATCCCAATGCACAAGATTCCTGAAAACATGCAGAAACAGTTAGAATGGTGTAATGAAGCACCTTTTTACACCCTTGGTCCTTTAACAACTGATATTGCTCCTGGCTATGATCACATTACCTCTGCAATCGGTGCTGCAAATATTGGTGCACTTGGTACAGCTCTTCTCTGTTATGTGACTCCAAAAGAACACCTTGGGTTGCCAAACCGGGATGATGTTAAGGCTGGAGTGATAGCTTATAAGATAGCAGCTCATGCAGCTGATTTAGCCAAATGTCACCCACATGCTCAGGCCTGGGATGATGCGTTAAGCAAGGCAAGATTTGAATTTCGATGGATGGACCAGTTTGCTTTGTCATTGGATCCAATGACAGCCATGGCCTTCCATGATGAAACCTTGCCATCAGATGGTGCGAAAGTGGCACATTTCTGTTCAATGTGTGGCCCTAAATTTTGCTCTATGAAGATAACAGAAGATGTGAGAAAGTATGCTGAGAAATATGGCTATGGAACTGCTGAGGAAGCTTTGCAGCGTGGGATGGATGCTATGAGTGCTGAATTTCAAGCTGCCAAGAAAACTATCAGTGGGGAGCAACATGGTGAAGCTGGTGGAGAGATTTACTTGCCAGAAGCTTACGTAAACTCCAAGGAGAGGTGAGACTGGATAAAATATTTTAGTTTTTTAATATGACGTTCTTTTTCTCATTCCATTTGACATGGATTATAATGGGTTGCTGTGAATCAATTCATTAAATATGCTTGTTGGAAACCTAATCTAAGTAAAAATCTCATAAAAGCCACATTATTGGCCGAAGTATTTGTCTCCTTTAGTGACTACAACATGAAGCACCATCTTGTCCTGCTGAATGTTGATATTTCCTCATAGAAGCCAATCTATTCAGGCTATTTAAATGAAAATGACTACAAATGGGTAGCAGGGTACATAGGGGTCCTATCATCATGGGTTTGGGGAGAGTTAAACTTAGGCCATCATACCAAGGAGAAGGTTAATTCCCATCACTAGAACCCAAGGCTACAAGTTAGCAACCTTACAGTTGCACCAAGGCTCACCCTCTATTATTATCATAATGACTAGGTGTGGGTAAACTATATTTCCACTTTCATTGTTCATCGTACACTTTTATGATACCAAATAACCATTTGAATTCATGGCATAATAATTTGAATTAGTTTATGCTCTAGTACTTCTTAAAGTCTCAACTTTAAGAAACTTCTGACCTTTGATGGTGCTAGCACCCCAGGTTGTGTAGGAGGATTAAACCTATGGCATCTTCATAGCACCTGCGTCTGTAGTGAGCTCCATATGGCACCATATAACTTTCCCTTCTCGTGCAATTATACACTTTTCCCCCTAATGCAATTACGCACACTTAATGGTTTACTGTTATGGAAATGGTTTGCCAACCATTTGCCTTGTTTAGGTGTTTGTCAGCGGAAGATGGAATATCTTATGCATATTATTTTGCAGGACTGAATGAATGGAGTAAATCATTTGGAAGAACATGGAGCTAGCTTCCCAGCTGGCCTCTCAGGGTGGGAATGCATTTCAAGCAGTAGGAGTAGGCGAATAAGTTCTGTTTGTAGAGAGCGTTTATGAACTTCATCTTTAGTCAACATTTGTTTTGTTATCCAATTCTCAGCAATGAATTGCTCTAGTATCATATTGAATACCATCTTTATCTTTTGGGCTATTTTATTAACACCCGAGATGCACCAGGGGTGCCTGAATCTGTATAAGCTCTCGCTATCAAGATAGAAAGCTAGCAGATCAGGCTGAGACAGTCCCTTTGAACCTGATCAGGGTGATGCCTGCGCAGGGAGCGTGCATTTTTCTCTTTTTTATGCTTCTGCAGGAATTGCGCGTTGTATACGCAATTTGGACCAGCTAATACTGGGATGCAGCAGACAGCTCGTTGGCCATGCCATTTGGTCATGGTTAGAAGTGTTTAAAATGTACGGCGGCATGATCTGAATTAGTAGTATACTGTCCTTAGATTCAAGATCTTATAATTCAGCATAAAATCCACCTTCACATATAAGAAGAGAAATGCTAGCAACACTATTCAACAATTTTTTTATCAAGGAAATTCATGCGGGTCCTACTACTGTAGCTCTATTTTTCAATTAGTTTTAGTCTCTTATTTTGTAGTGAGTTTCATATGGACTTCAGTAAAAGTAAAGAATGTTTTGAAAGAATGTCATGCTTTTTAAGTCTCTGATGAGACAAACATGCTAGTTTTAATACTAGACTAATTCCAAAAATATTTTTCTGGAAAACATTCATCCCACCCCTGCTCAAGGAAGTCTGTGATGGATAGGAAGAAATTTAATAGGATGGAGGAAGAAACATGAGTTTTGTTGTAGCTCATATTTACAGATAGGGTAGCACTTGGCCAAACATTCTAGCCAGTAAGTTCACTCCTTATAAATGAACTTTGTTGGTGGAACTATCTCTTTCAATTTATAACTACCCACATGAGGTACCTTCCTGTATTTCCATAATTTTTTTCCTGTATCCTCATAAATTGGATTATATAGTCCGAAATAAAAATTTTGTATTTTGAAATATACAACTCAAAATTTATTTATTATTATGTATTCTAAAAATATACCATTTAAAAAACAAATTTTTGTATTCTGTAACCAAATATAAATATATTTCAGATTATACAATTTAAAATGTATTTTTTATTTTATATTTTAAAATATATAATCTAAAATACAAAAAATTATATTTTTGATTGTATATTCTAAAATACACGAATTGTGGAAGTGCAGGTTAAAATTATGGAGATACAGGAACAAATGGCCCCAACTTCAATTTGTAAGTGGGGATACAAATAGTTTGTATTTTTGGGTTTATTTTTCTTCTTGCGCCTTATCATATATCTTCTTGTATCTCTACTATTTTGGATATTATGTCTCCGGAATTAATTTAGTGTATTCAGAAAAATAAATTCGAGAATGATGGATGCAAGGAGAAATTTGACAGAGTGCAGGAACAAAAATGCCTTATTTTCATCATCCTTACCACAGTTTCTCGTTTTAGTTTAATGATAATTTTTGGCTTGTTGTTCCTACATAGTGTTAATACTTCATTTGTTCCTACAGGAGTGTTAAGTGATTAAACACATTACAAATGACCATTTACAATTTAGTAGAGATGAATTTTTGGTGAAGATTTTGAATGCTCTTGTAACATGCCAAAAAGTTGAGTCTTTTAAACCAAAATTCTTCCTACTACTCAACTTAGATAGCCTCCACCCCAATTTTCCTTGCATGGATACCTACCTTATGAACAGGAATGTGGGACCCACCTAGTTATGTTTTTTCCCAAGTAAAGCATCATGATAGTGTTCTCTACAATGTTTGACTGCATAGTCAATGGTGCAGTGCATCAGAAACAGAAAATACAGAGAGCAAGTGTATCTGCTTAGGTTAGTTTTGTTTTTACTCTTTTCTCACCTCCTTAACCCACCTTCTTGCCTTTGGCACACCTTTTTATCACAAACTTACTCTTATATAAAATAAATACAATGAACTTTAAGTCTAATTTAACTCAATAAAACAGACTTGAAAAATAAGATTTGTATTTATTTATGTATTATAAATTAATTTTATCTCTAATCGATACGAGACTTTAAACAAAATCGTGATTTATTGGATTGAACACTTAGCAATGTCATAGTTACAGAATTCTCAGTAATACAGTATAAAGACTACTAGTTCGATAATCACATAATTCTCTTCATAATCTGATGTATCAAATTAACTTCATCACATATGACACCGGATATCTTTCAAAGGAGGTCTAGTTATGATAAAGTGATGAATTGTGTACCTCCACAAACCACAAACTTGTGCCTTTATGATATACTTCATCATCAAAGGTGGTAAAGGTATAAATACTTGTATCACTACATTATACGTTCAAAAGGTCAAATACATTTCAAGGTCACAAGATTACTACAAAACCTTTACCAATATACCTGGAAACTACGGTTGGTTTTCTCACTTAAGCACACAAGAGCTTCCTTTTTTCAAATTTCCAACCTTTCCAACAACTGTGTTGTTGGGTCTTACCTACAATTCCTTTTTGTCTGTTATCACATCACTTGTCGCATACACTCTCTCTTGCTTCTCTCCCTCTTTTGTATATAACATTATGGTTATGCAAAGAAAGAAAAGAGGAACACTCAATGAATCAAACAGGCTTGTCCTGGAGAAAAAACACCAGGAGATCATTTTGTAACAAGCATGGGAGGAGCTGCAAGTTCAGGATTCCTTGGCCGTCTGAATTTTCCCCTATTGAATTTCTGAAGGTTGTTGCAGATAAAGTGACAAAAGCTATATGCTTGAGGCCTGTGAGAAAATCTTCTAACCGAGGTTCCTCTTCCATGGGAAGATCAAAACCAATTGGAGTATCTGTTGATTATTATCGGACAGAAGCTGTTGAGGACTGCATTGAGTTCATCCACACCTCCTTCTCTAGATCAAATTCGGTAACCGCAACACCAGGAGAAGATTTCTCACATGCTCATTTGAAAAACTTTGAATCATAAACTGTAAAATTAAAGATTAAAGAGTTCTTGATGCCGTATTTCAGTGTCTGTTCTCTTGCATGTGTTCAGTTTTACAAAATAATAACGATATCCCCAGAAGGTTATTGTTGGATGAAAATATGTGTAGTATGTCTCTATGCAAACATGATCGGTTGTATTTTCTTTTGATGAGATTCTAACAACATGCATTTCATTTCAACTGAAACAGTATGTGTGACTTTTAATACACTTGCATTGGTTCTTTCCTTTTAGCATTTATCTTCCATAATTGACTGATATACTGAGTTACAATGATTGAATCTTATGTTTAGCTGTGAACACGAGTAATTAGCAATATTTGTTTAAAACCATCTAACAGGTCGTTTAAATTTCCTTTCTTCTCGATCTTTCAGAAACACTTATCCTTACTTTTCATACATTGTTTATGACAGTAACTTATTAGCTTCATGCCATTTTCAAAATAAGTAATGATCTTACAACCATCACTAATAGTTCTTGACAGTCTTGAAATCTGAATGGTTTTGTGCTGTCAATTTTGCAAGAAATAATAGTGCTACTGTGAAGGTTATCTGATTCCAACGTTAGAGCCTAACCTCAAAATAGAAGGTTCAATATGTTCCAAGTCCATGGGATAGCAATCATTTAAGGTTGAAATTCCCAACTTGGATCAGTTCCATCTAATCATTGGAATTTGACAACACTTACTGAACGGCAAGTTAACATTTTGGAATCATTAACAAACTAAACAGAATATAATCGTTTCTTTTCTTGAACATATCTCCTACACAGACTAACAACAATAACATGATGTTTAAGCTTATCATGCAATTTTAACAAGGGTTGTATTTGATTTCATTGAATGTTCATCTTGGAAGCAAAAATCTGTAAACTCTGCCTTTTCTGTTGTAAGAAATATTAAAAGAAATGGCATCTTGGAATTTGTAAGGCATTACCATTTATGACAGACAAGGCACATCTTTTAACTTAAAGGCCTAAAGTAGTAAGGAAAGTAAATAACCAAAAAACTGAAAATATATCCAAATTGTTAACAGATTGTACCTGGTTGGTAACTGATCCAAAATGAATCGATATAATTGTGTAATACAATGAGCCAGAAGAGCCAAACATAAAATATTCCATAAGATCAAGAGATTGGAATCTAGGTGGAGAAGAGAAGGATGATTGAGTTTGAGAAGACAAGTAAATAAAAATGTAGAGTAAATCACTGGTTCAGTTCTTGGCAAAGAGGCCTCCAAAACCTCCTTTCTTCTTTTGTGGCACTGCAACAGAGTTCTTGTTGCGGCCAGTGGAGGTGGTGCCTCCATTCTTCTCCTCCACCTTCTTGAGAATAGGATCAGTCTCTAGCAGCTGGTCTTCCTTCTGCAACCCTCCAAGGATCCAATCAAAGAAACCTTTCTCCTCTTTGCTTCCACCAGCACCCTTTGCAGCAGTGGCTGCAAAAACTCTTCCAGTGGCTGGAGCAAATGACATGATGATAGAAGCCATGTTCCAAGCCAATGAATCTACCACTTGTGTTAGTGATGAGAATTCAGAAGACAAATGGGGTGAACAAGTTTTGGTGAAACTTTAGATAAAATGTGTATGTCATGATAATATATATCATGTCTTGTGGCTGCACCTCACAAGTGAATGTGAGCCGTTGGATTGAGTTGTAAATGATGATATGGGACACTGTGGCATGAGTTCTCCACAAGAGTCTTATCTTGATAGTGGCTAATTTTTGTGGTACATAATTTTCTTCACAATGAAAGGAAAATTGTGTTGCATGCCAAGTTGAAGGTTCATCCTCACCTGCTGAGGCTCTTAATTTGACGTGTGGATGCATCATATCCAGTGCCTTTTCTCACCCCTTTTTGGGTTACTTCAAAGTGGGCCTTTATTAATATGAGTTTCTCTTTTTCTCACTCTATGTTCTTCTTCTTACACCTCCTTTTTTTAAAAATTCACCTTTGTCCTTTTCTTTTTCTAAGCATATCTTGTTTCCTTATTCTAAAATCTTGTTAATATGTTCTCGATAACATTTTTAATAAAATTTCAAGGATTTTAAAAGGGTATTTTTGTCCATCAAATATATGTATGTGGAGAAAAAAAATAAAAGATGGGGTACAGAAAGAAATTTTCTCTTTTCTAACTTATGGCAATTTCTTCTTGTATCTCATAATTTCGGATTTTATTTTCCAGAATGCATTAAATCAATTTTGGAAACTTTTTTTCTGACCTTGAAGGAGTAAAAGAGTTTAGGTTTATACCCTTTTCAATGGCAACCCCTGCCCCAACAAAAATTAGGATCTTTCAAAAGGATATTTAAAACTTCGGTGTTTATTTCTACACCCTATCAAATTTCTTCCTATACCCTATCAAACCAAATTTTGTTTTCCGAAAAACAATAAACTAATTCTGAAAATTATTTCCTGAAGACACTCATGTCACTCCTGTTACGGATCAAAAATTCTGGAAATTTGGCTGCAGAAAGAAATTTGATGGAGTGGAGAAAGAAATACTCTTACAACATCGGTTTAAATAATTGGGGTTTCATAGTACATTTAGGCTATAAATTGTTTAAATAGTTCAGTAAGTAGATATTCAACAGAAATTTAGTGAAATGGGAAGGATGTAAACTAGTTTTAAAGTCGTGACGCATGTTTTTTTTTTAAATTAATAAATAAAAGATATTTAAATATATATTATATTAAAAGGTACTTACAGGTTCAAGAAAATAATAATAATATTTTTAAGTTTATAATTAAATTTTGAATAAAATAAATATGAAAAATTATTCATAATTTAGAAAGTTAATATATGTAGAAATATAAAGAGTAAATTTTGTAAAAATACAAAGAATATAACATGTGAAAAAATATAGAGTAAAAATATCTAAAAATACAATTATGCAAAAATATGTTTAGTATAGTCATCATAAATACAAATCAATATATGAACATATTGGTCTAATGATGACTAAACTTGCATAATCACTACATCAACATATTTGTCTAATATCTAATGCTATCAGTATATGGACATACTCATCTAATGTCTATTGGTACACTCATCTAATGTGTATGAACATACTTGTCTAATGTGTATAATAACAAGACAGATCTAATATGAGAATGAATAAAATTGTCTAACGTTTATTAATAGACTTATATAATATGTTTATAAACAGACTTGTCTAATGTATATTGCTAGACTCATTTAATTAGTGTATAGACTAACATATTTAATGTGTGTTACAAGACTCGTTTAATTAGTGGATGGATAGACCCACCTAATTCATATTCTTAGACTTGTCTAATTGATGTATGTAATGACTTGTTTTATGTTTTATGCATAAAATACTTGTCTAATTAGTGAATGAATAGATTCGTCTAATGTGTATTGCTAAACTCGTTTAATTAGAGTATGAACAGACTCGTCTAATGTATATTGCAAAATTTATCTAATAAGTGAATGAACATACTCGTCCAATGTGTGTTAATAGATTCGTCTAATATATGTATGAAAAAGCTTGTCTAATGTATATTGTTAGATTTGTCTAATCAATATATGAATGACTTGTCTAATATGTATTTCTAAACTCATCTAATCAATGTATGGAATGACTCATCTAATATATTTTTGTTATACTCTTTTAATTCGTGTATCTACATTCTCTTATAATGTGTATCGTTAGACTCGTATAATATTTTTTACAATACTCGTCTAATAAGTGTATGAAAATACTAGTCTGATGTGTATTCCTAGACTTGTATAATCAATGTATTAACAAACTCTTCTAATAATCATTATTAAACTTGTCTCATAAGTATATGAACACACTTGTATAATTTGTACTACTAGACTCGTTTAATCATTATATATTCAAACCAATCTAATGTGTATTGCAAGACCTGTCTAATGTATATTAATAGATTTGTCTAATCTGTGAAAGAAAAGACTTGTGTAATTTAGTTTGCTAAACTTGTCTTATCAATGTATGAACAAACTGGTCTAGTGTTTTTTTATAGACATATCTAATTAATGTATGGACAAACTTGTCTAATAAGTATTCTTAGACTCATATACTTAATGTATGAAATGACTCAAGCAATGATTTTTGCTAAATTCATTTAATTAAGTTATTAGCAAAGTTGTTTAATGAGTGTTTGTTCAGATTTGTCTAAAATGTTTTGCAAGACTCGTTCAATTAATAAATGGACAAAATTGTATTGTATTAATAAACTTGTTTAATTTATGTATAAATAAAATTGTCTAATGTATATTGATCAGGGCATCCCACCATTGTGTGTTGTTGGTACTCGTCTAGTCAATGTTTGGACAAACTCCTATGATGAGTAATCCAAGACTCGTGTAATCAATGTATAAAATGTTTCGTTAAATGTTTTTTTGTTATACTTGTCCATTAATTGTACAGAAAAACTCATTTAATGATTTTTGTTTGACTTGTTTAATCAATGCATCGATAGATTTGTTTCATGTTTTTTGTTATATTTGTTTAATCAATGAATGAAATGACTTGTCTAATTTTTTTACTATATTTGTTTAATTAGTATATGGACAAATTTGTCAAATGTATATTGCTAGACTTGTCTAATGATTTTTATTATACTAATTTAATCAATGTATGAACATATTGGTCTAATGTATATTGCAAGACTAACTTAATATTTTTTGTTATATTAGTTTAATTAATGAATGAAATGACTTCTCTAATATTTTTTTAGCTATACTCGTCTAATAAGGAGATAGATAGACTCGTTTAATGTATATTGTTATACTTATACTCATCTCATCAGTGTTGGACAAAATTATCCAATGTGTATTGTTGAACTCTTCTATTTTTTTTCTTTACTCATCTACTATGTATTTATAGATTCATATAATCAATATACAGGTTTAATTCTTTACTCATCTACTATGTATTTATAGACTCATATAATCAATATAATCAATATACAGGTTTAATGTATCTTTTTATACTCATTTAGTGACTATATATACATTAATGGTATATTTTAAGATAATTAGTTTGCTAACTTTTATCTTTTGTTTTAGTTTTACTAAAATTATAAGTGGTTACATTTGGAGTTGAAAATAATAAAAGATGAATTAAAAAATGTAAAACAAATATGATAATATTAAGAAATATGATTGTTTTTATTACAAATTTATCTTTTAAATATTTAAAATGAATTATTAAGTACAACAAAAATCATATAATATTAAATAGTGTAATTTTTTATTACAAATATATATTTTAAACTTTTGAAATTAATTACTAAATACAATATTTTAATTTATTTTGTTTTAAATATAATTATTTAAAACCTTATACAAAGTTGTATGAAGACATCATTAATGTTAATTTTTAATAGATAAAATTAATTTAAGTTTTTACATACTAAAAGAAAGAAGAATATTCAATAATAATAATATTCATATTATTTTTAATATAAAAATGATAAATATAATTTTTTTTGATAAAGTTTTTAACACAATTTTTTTTGTCACAGTTGTTTTTATATATTATTATCAATAAACATATATTTTTTTAAAATAATATTATTTTAAAAAATATAATTAAAATATATTTTATAAATTTAATTTTATTAAATGACCAAGTAATTAAAAATCATAGAAGAAAAAATAGTATATAAAAAAAGTAATACTTTAAATATAATCATTCTTTAACATACTAAATATGTTGAAAATATGTTAGAAATTTTTTTAATAATAATTAAAATGTGTGTAAAGACACATGTTTAAAGAAATTTTTATTTATTTATTTTAAAAATCAGCTAAATTTAAAAATAATTTATAAGAATATTGATTAAAGTATATATTTTTAATTTATTATTGGTTTAATCATTCCAGAGGTCCCTATTTTTGGGCAGAATCTCAATTTGGTCCTTTTCTTTTTCGGTGTCTCAATTGAGTCCTATTTTTGTAAAAATTGCAACAATTCGGCCCTTGCCGTTAAATTGAGCCAAAACGGCGTCAGTATCTTATAAACGTGGCACACTGTACTGATTTGTACTGATTTGTACTGATTTTTTTGCTTGACGTGGATAAATGATGTGTATTAAGATAGTTTTAAAATTAAAAACTTTGTAAAATTAGGAGAAAAGTTAAAGGACAGAGTTGAGGGATTTTAAAACCCAGCAAAAAGAATTAGAAGCTGATTGACAAAACAAGAAACTTCATCAAAAATTTCAAAACAATTATTCAGATCAAGGCATGAGATATGCAATTTTCCAATAAGCTTTACAAATCAGTAAATAACATACACAATCAATAATTACAAATCCAAAAGTAAATGACATCCAACATGAGATATACAATTTCCCAATAAGAAAATATTAAAAATTTAACCTTGGGGAGAGGAAATAGGAAATAGGAAATGGGGTTTGAATATACGAACTTACTTTCCCTCATAGACTTTAGCATGAGTTCCCTCTCCAATCTGTGGTCCAACAAAGAGATGCTTAGGATCAATCAGCCATTTGGGGTCCAATCTGAACTCATCAACTGAGTATAACCTAACTCTAGATTCCATTTTGTTTTTCTTTTGCTTCTGCAATAATGGAAAAAGATTTTCTCAAGTAAAATTCTTCATGAGCCAGCAATGAGCCTCCAGCTTGGCAGAGTGAAATAAGATGGAAGAGAACCCTAGAAGAAGGGAGGCATTGGAAGAAGGTGGATTTGCAGAAACCACATCTAAAAAAGTTAGTGAAATTGATTGAACTTTGCAATCTGTCAACGTGGAACGACAAGGGTTTGGGTTTGTGCATCTCTCTGTCAACGTCAACTTTAATTAAAACCTAAATCCCCAAATTCATACCCTAAAGGTAAGAGCTCTGCCTCCTCTGGACTCCATCGACGACCACCGCCAGGGTCAGTGGGTTTCTCCCCAGCCGCCACCTCCGCGGCTACCATTTCCGTCTTTAGCACCATCATCAAAAACACCAAAACCCTACTTTTCATTTGTTTGTTTTTAAAAAAATATAAATATACACGTCAGACAGAGTAGTCCTTACACGTACTCATTCCAGCGTGTCACGTCAACAAGACACTGACGCCGTTGGATTCAATTTGACGGTAAGGACCGAATTGTTGCAATTTTTACAAAAATAAGAGCCAATTGAGACGCCGAGAAAAAAAAAAGGACCGAATTGAGATTCTGTCCAAAAATAGGGAACTCCGGAATGATTAAACCTTTATTATTTAAAAGAAATTGATGTAAGATATTATACTTCTTTTATAATAATTATGAACAACAAATTCATGTTAAATTAATGAAACATTTTTAATTGTATTCTACAAGATTCAAATCTGAAATTCAAAGTAAAAAGTTCAAAACCTAAATTTAACCAACTACACGAGAGTGAGTTATAACTTGCTGCTATATACCAAATTTTAACCACACTGTCAAATATTCAATACATGAATTAAATGTCTATTAGGAGCATATTGTATAAGACCATACTTTTGTCAAACTTGTTAGATTGCACTAATTTGAATTTGAGAAACCATTTGACTTAAAAATCAGAGAAAGAAGAAGAAGAAAAATCTTAGAATCATAGATTTCATTTCCAAAGTTTTCCACTCTAAACTCGAGTTAAAGCAGGAAAGTCTTCTGGTTTTTGTTCAAAACCATAGATTTTATTTCCAAATTTTGTAGCAAACCCATTTTCTCTCTTTGGTTAAACCGTCTCTAACTACTCTTTCTCTTACACTCTACACTGTATTGGTACCAATAAAAGGTACGACTTTTGCATATTCATTCAATAATGGTCATACATAAGAGAGAAAAATTAGGTAAAACTATGTACTTACTTTGCTTTCACTGAAACTTATTTAACTTATGGATGTTGGTTAGATTAGTTTAATTAAGATTTCTAAGGGACGCTAACCAGACGCTAATTAAAGTTTCGTTAGGAACAAAATGATAGAAAGTATATGAAAGGTGAAAGGTTTGTATCACTTTTGTGTGACTTTTAATTAATGTATATTTTAGGTATGATAGAAAACAAAAATGATTAAGCTCATTTTAGTGTTTGAATGAGTAATTTTTCGAGACTATTTATAAAGGCTTTCAAATATTTTTATAACAAAGTTATGTTTAGATCATTTTTAAGAAATAAATTTAAATATTTGAAATTGACTAAATTAAGTTACAGCTATAAAATTATAAAATTTATTTAAAATTACAAATTTTAATTTTTTTTTCTCTCGTGGTTATGTCTTCTTTTTCCATAATTTTTTTCTGGTGTCTATGTGTGATCGATTTAACTTTAATTAAGACATTTTTCATTTAATTGATGTTGAGATGTCGTTGACTTGATCGAAATTGGGATACTGTTAATTCATATTGTTTTTTCAACTGATTAAAGCACCTAATCGATTTTCTTTAAGTTTTATATTGGTCGATTCACTTAGACTTCACATATTTCGTATTATGAATATACGTCTTCTTACTTGAAATTTTTTATATTAATAACATACATATAAGAAGAAAATACTAAACTGATATACATTGCAGATTGATTATATTAGATACTCATCATTTTTATTTCCGATGAATAATCTATAATATAAATGTAAAAAAAACACGTATTAAAGAAACTAAAGTTATAAAAATTAAATAAATAGGAATTTGTGAGGAAAGTTCATCAATTTCTGAGGAAAATATATCTAGTACTTTTTTTCTGCGTTGAAAAAATAAATTTACACAGAGTCAATAATAAATAGGAATTAATTTATATTGAAACTTTAACTCGATTTTCTTTTCAAAGTTTTGATTACGTTTCTCATTTCACTAAAACACACAAAAAATTATGTATGTCATTTTAAATTTTTATGTTTGTTGAATATCCGACGATATAGTGGGAGACGTTAATCAGCATATGTTGTCCCTGCAACATATACAAATGAAAGTATATGTTACAACATATCTTAATTTCTGGTCTTTTATTTTTCAATTTTTTGTTAATATTTATTTTTACTGAAATTATGAAAAATTAATATACAATGTAATAATATATTATAAAAATTTTCAAAGTGAATGAAAAGATTATCTTTAATGTGAAATGCAATTGAAGAGAATGAGAGCTTGAGCCCAAACAAACATTGCAACAACAAGATAGAATGAAATGGGTTGAAGAACTTGTTCTTACGAGTTTGGTGTCATCATTGCACTTTGGTGAGAGGTTTCGGGCAAAGGAAAACAAAGAAAGGTGGGGATTGACACTGTTTTCTAAGATTTTAAAAGGGCAATTGATGTTGGATGTCAAATCTCAATCAACCTCCCACCGGAGGTTAATTTCTAATTTAATGTTGACCCTAGAACCAATATACATTAAATAACTTAGGACCTAAACGATATTTAATGTCCGTTGGTAGAATTGATGTTAATTTGAAAATTAACATTTGTTAGGAACATGTTTGATGTCAATTTTGAACAAAATATTTATAAAAATACTATCACACATTTTTAACATGAGATTTTTGTTGTACCTAACGTGAAACGTGTGACTTTGAAACCCTTTTTTATTTTGTAATGTTTAAAAGATGAATTAGTATTTTTTTATTTGAGTTATGCAATTTTTTTTACATTTATTTATTTTTTTATAGTACATTCATTATATAATCATTTACTATGTTTAGTAACTCAGAACTAATTAAAATATGTTTTAATTAAACACTTATTACTTTCAAATAAGGTAATAAAAAATTAAATTAGAGTACTTGGGATACTTTAACCCTTTTACAAAATAATTTGCAAGGTCTATGCATCTTATAGGTACCTATACTAACAATAGTGTTGAGGAAGAGACTAATAGGTTAGTCTATATATAATCTAGTATACAACAATCTATAATTGCAAAGATACTATAGAATGACAAACACATGTAATGACAACAATTTTTGAGACCTTGTCGCTACATACTAATCCTAAGGTTACACAACCTCATAGAATTATGCTCCTAATATGATGTGCTAACATAATATACATAATGACATTTTTCTAGTGGTTGTCTACCTTTCCGACTAGCGTATAACACTGACATTATGATACTAGTAGAGGTCAACGAAACTTCTTGATGCCAACAACATTTTGAGGAAATGCACAATGAAGAAAAGCTTCAAGTTGAGCAAACCTCAAACAAGGCACCAAATTACTTAGACAAAATAAGCATAACTTTCAAACGAGGAATCAAGTTACTTAGACATTAACATAAGTAAAGCCCTTAAACAAGACACCAAGTTACTTAGATAGTAACATAAGCAAAGCCTTCAAACAAGACACCGAGTTACTTAGACAATAACATAAGCAAAGCCCTCAAACGAGACATTGAGTTACTTAGACAGTAACATAAGCAAAGCCCTCAAATGAGGCACCGAGTTATCTAGATGATATAATAAACAAAAGCCCTCAAATGAGGCACTGAGTTATCTAGATAGTAACAAAAACGAAAGCCTTCATACAAGGCACCTATTTACTTAGATAATAACAAGCAAAACCCATAGACGAGACATCAAATTACTTGGACAATAACATAAGCAAAGTCCTCAAACGAGGCACCAAGTTATTTAGACAATAACATAAGCCCACAAATGTGGCACCCGAATTACTTACACAGTAACACAATTTAAGCCTGCTAAGGCGACACCTTATTCTACCTAGATGATAGCATCAAATTATGCCCACTAAGCCGATACACGAGTTTGCCAAAGTCGATAGCACATACAAAGCTTGCCTAAACTGACAACATAAAGCTTGCTAAGATAATCAACATCAGATCCTGCCCAAGTTAATAATGCAAAGCACTCTCAACATGGTCAAAGACGACCACCCACAACTCAGCCGAACAACCAATCCATTTGTAAAGTCAAAGATTACCACATACAATACAACCAAACATCCACCTAAACATAAAGCCGACTACATCTTGGCTAGAGGGTCAGCCACACTCGTAACATGTATTCCATATGCGCTAATCAAACTTCCGAGCCTAGGGGGTTTATATACATACTCGACTCAACACTTATGCTAAGTGAAATGGCCTAACAAGGCACATTCTATACTAACCTAAAGTGATTATATAATATTCTAAAATATATTTGTTGGTGTACATATTCATATATTAACAAAATATATGACCAAATCTCGGTGGCTTGATTATTATGATATTCTTTAATACCATATATCTACATAATATTTAGTTAATCAAGTAAGGTATCACATTATTATGATTATTTTGTGATATCATATATATGACAAGCTATTATTTTTATTGATATTATTTGATATCATCTTTATATTGTCTGTTTTTACATATAAGTCATAAGATCTATAAACTTATAAATACATATGGTATTTCGCCAGGAAATACACACTTTCTCATCCTCTCTCTTTTATTCATAAATATTCAAATTTTTCTAGTAATTTAAACATAAAAGAGTCTTTTGGAAGTGAATTTTCTTTTTTATTCCAACCCTCAAAAGCATATATCAAAATTTCTCAATGTATTTAGATCTTGTCACCTATCCAAAAGTTCGAACAATTATGATTGCATTCTTTAATGAACACTAGTACAATAAAGAGATACGACATCGGTTGTTTTTGCCTATAGGCAGCGGTTCTGGAACCGAAGCATATACGAGCGAGGTAAAAGGTCTACTCCTTTTGCCTCGGTTGTGGACCAAAACAAAAATAATAGGATTGTGCCTTGGTTCTCTTTTGAACCGAAGTAATATATTGGGAAATTCAATAAAAAAAATGCTATTGTGACACTTACATTCATCCTATAAAACAAAGTCCTTCTTTCAGTGCTCTACTTCAGATTTTAAATAAATTAATATAACATATACTCTAACAATGAAACAATAAAACATCAATATCATATACTGTAATCTAAAATTAATATAACATATACTATAATCTAAAATTTGTCAGTTTCCACTAAGTAGTACAATAATCATCAATATCAAATGTTGCCAACCTCTTCAACCAGAAGAAACAAGGGATAATCTTTTCACAAATCAGCAAGATGCAAAAGATATCCTCCTAGACTATCACGACTCATCACGAAATGGCATTGCCCTATTTCTGTGAAGTACAAATGGCAAGAACAATGTCACAAAGATGTCCATCAGCTTCCTTACCCACAAGCTTCATCTCCCTCAACTATTTCTCTGCCTCAATTCCATGACCAGCACAAATGTACATAGCAAGGAGCCTTTCATGAACCACTCCATATAGTGATGGGCTGCCATCTTGTATTAGCCAATTGGACAACCGCACTCCATGGACCAGTAGCAAAACTCTGAAAAAAAATTGAACAATATTTTCAATGGTGTTGGTGATGCCTACAACCACAAAACGACAACTATCAAACCCAAAACAATTGATAAAGAAAGAACCCGGCCCAGGTGGGTCTCCTCCTGGGGCACGAACCCAGGCCAGAGGTGCGACGGAACAAACTTGTCGAGCTTGGGGGGCGGAGGCGAGAGCAAGGAAGCGATGCCAGTTCGACGAGGGGGCAGAGCAAGATCGCATCCGGTGGAGGAGAGAGATCGTGTCCGGTGGCAGAGCCAGATCGCGTCCGGTGGTAGAGCGAGATCGCGTCTGGTGGCGGAGCCAGATCGTGTCCAGATTGCATTCGGTGGCGTTGCGAGATCGCGTCCAGATCTCGTTTGGTGGCGGAGCGAGATCGCGTCCGGTGGCGCAGAAAGATCGCGTCCAGATCGCGTCCGATGGCGGATCGATATCGTGTCCAGATCGCGTCCGGTGCCGGAGCGAAATCGCGTCTAGATCGCTTCCCGTGGCGGAGCGAGATCGCGTCCGGTGGCGATTCTGATTGGTGGTAGGGTTAGGGTTGCGAGGGTGGGAGGCGTGATAGGTTTGGGGGTGGGACAACGACGATGTTGCTATGGGCATTGGGAGCAGAGACGGAGGAACAGGCTTCCGCGGGAGGAGGTTAGATGTGCGGCGATAACGGAGCGACGAAAGAAGAACTGCGCGGGAGCAGAGGAAGAAGAACTGCGCGGAGAAAAGGAAGACGAACTGGAGATTAGGGTTCTGCACTTTTGAAGATAAAAAACTAATACTGACTTGATTCTTTACCAAACCCGATGTCTATACTCATTTTACTGTCCCTGTCCAATTCAACCGATGCTGTAGGTCAATTTGAAAAAGGATTACGTCTCGTTTTAACCATTAACCGAGGTAATTTGGCATTTATGCCTCGGGGAACCGAGGCCTATAAGTTCACTTAAATTGAAAAAATGTCACTGCCTGTACATATACTTCGATTCTCTGAAAACCGCGACGTATTGCCCGCCTTCTTTTCCGCGTTTTGTACTAGTGGAAGTTGTTTTATAAAATTTAGCACTTTAATATATATATATATATATATATATATATATATATATATATATATATATATATATATATATATATATATATATATGTTATATAAGGATTATAATTGGAAATATATATAAATATTAGTTTGGTTTTGTAAAACAATTATATTTTTATAGTTGAAAATAAAACATAATATATTGTTAGAAATTTTCCTAATTTAAATTTAATTGTTAAAAAACGAGATCACTAAAACTCTTAATTATGTAATAAATGTCACCATCCAATTAAAAAATGAGATGAGTAAAAAGGTATGGCCCATTCATCTCAAACCCTCCTTAGTTAGCCATTAAAGAGATCATTTTCTCCTAAAGAGTGAAGACCATAAACAATTATAAGAGGGGATGTAACTAATACTTAATAGATTAGAATAGCCAAACCAATAAACGTTTTATAATCAAACAAAATCACTCTAAAACCCTTCTATCACAGGAGAAGCTGCTGCACATATGCGTGGATGCTTTTCATTTGCTTGTGCGTCACCTCGTAAACACACTTTCTACAACCTAACAGCGACTCTTACTGCAAAAAAATTCCGAACCACCTCTCCTAAACCTTTGCCATTATATCATCGTATAAACATGTATAAAAACCCCCTTCAATCACTTCAAACTTCAAACCCCATTTCTCACAAGTTATACTAAAACAACGTATACCATGGTGCAAATGGATACTCTCCCTCTCCTCTTAACCCTAGCTGCTGCTCTTTTATCCACATATTTTCTTTGGTTTTATTTCTTGGCTCGAACCCTAAGGGGTCCAAAAGTGTGGCCAATGATTGGCAGCGTTCCAGAATTAGTGGTGAACCGGAATAGGGTTCATGACTGGATCGCTTCAAACCTACGCCAAACAGGAGGTTCCCCCACTTACCAAACATGCACTCTCAGTCTCCCTTTCTTTGCTCGCAAGCAGGGATTTTTTACCGTCACAAGCTGTCCTAGAAACATCGAACACATTCTCCGAACCCGGTTCGACAACTACCCTAAAGGGCCGCACTGGCAGGCGGCGTTCCACGACCTCCTAGGGCAGGGAATTTTCAATAGCGACGGTGAAACGTGGCTTATGCAGCGGAAAACCGCCGCGCTCGAGTTCACCACCCGAACCCTAAGGCAAGCCATGGCTCGGTGGGTGAACCGGACCATAAAAAACAGGCTATGGTGTATCCTGGACAAAGCTGCTAAGGAAAACGTATCAGTGGATTTGCAAGACCTTCTTCTACGTTTAACCTTTGATAACATTTGTGGACTCACCTTTGGAAAAGACCCTGAAACTCTCTCACCGGATCTCCGGGAAAACCCCTTCACTGTTGCCTTTGACACTGCCACAGAAATCACCTTGCAAAGGTATACATACACCCTTACTTTTTTTTATGCTCGCGTAATAATGGTTTCTTCTAATTATTAATTTAAAAACTTTTAGAGTTTTCGTGAGGTACTACAAGAACTATAAATTATTATTTATGATAATTTTAAATAATGTGAAAGTCATTTTTTACATTTTTTATTTTCTATACTTTTTACATTTTTTTTATTTACGTATTATTAGGCTTTTATACCCGGGCATAATATGGAGATTCGAGAAGCTTCTTGGCATCGGTAAAGAGAAGAAACTGGAGCAGAGTTTGAAGATCGTCGAAACTTACATGAACGACGCCGTTTCAGCTCGCGAGAAATCGCCTTCCGACGACTTGCTATCAAGGTTCATGAAGAAGCGCGACGCCGCGGGAAAGCCGCTGAGCGCCGCAACGCTGCGTCAGATCGCGCTCAACTTCATCCTAGCTGGCAGGGACACGTCATCAGTGGCGCTAAGCTGGTTCTTCTGGCTCGTAATGAACCACCCCGCCGTGGAGGATAAGATCCTCGCGGAACTTACGGCGGTGCTCACTTCCACGCGAGGCGGAGACCGGCGGAGGTGGACGGAGGAGGCGGTGGACTTCGAGGAGGCGGAGAGGCTGGTTTACTTGAAAGCCACGCTGGCCGAAACGCTGCGTTTGTATCCGTCGGTGCCGGAGGATTTCAAGCACGCTGTGGCGGACGACGTGTTGCCGGATGGCACGGCTGTTCCGGCTGGTTCGACTGTGACGTATTCGATTTACGCGATGGGGAGAATGAAGAGTGTGTGGGGAGAGGACTGCATGGAGTTTAAACCGGAGCGGTTTTTATCGGTTAAAGGAGACCGGTTCGAACCGCCAAAAGACGGTTACAAGTTCGTTGCGTTTAACGCTGGACCGAGAACCTGCTTGGGAAAGGACTTGGCTTACCTGCAGATGAAATCTGTGGCTTCAGCTGTGCTTCTGCGTTACCGCCTGTCGCCGGTTCCCGGTCATCGTGTGCAGCAGAAGATGTCACTGACTCTCTTCATGAAGAATGGGCTTCGTGTGTTCCTGCAGCCACGTCAGCTTCGTCCACATACTGCCATGTCAGCATAGAGAAAAGGCTATTTCGGCCATGCACAGTGTAAAGGACAATATGATCATTTCGTTCTCACACCTGTCAATTTATTCGTGTTTTATTTTGTACGGTAAAAAGTGAAAATGTTTGTTGTTTGGTTGGTTGGTTGGTTTACCTTTGCAGTTGTTGGGAAATGGGTTTACATATTCTTATGTTGTTGATCAATAAAATGAATACACAAAATATATAATTATTGGAAATGTGAATTTGTTTGAAGGAGAGAGATTATAATTATTATTATTATTATTAATATATTATTATTGGAAATTGCATGAATGTAACATCTTATTTTACTGCTGAAATATTTGCTTGTAAATTTAGTTTAATCACTTGGAAATTGTTCTGCTTCTTTCGAACATGAGCTTGCGAAATTGTCCGTTAAAGTCATTAAAATGTGCATTGTAGATACCCAAACCAAACTTACCAATCCTATTCCTCTGCTTTCGTAAAATTGATTGTTCAGGACATTGAAATTTAGATTACCATCAGAAGTAATATTTGGTGAAGAATTTTCCTTTTATATGATTGAAAGTTGGAATAGAAAATATTTCATCTTAGGGTTAATTAAGACTAGGAGATAAAGTTTTCAATACAAGAAATTCAATTAAGGTGACAACGTGATTACTACACCAAAGAATTTCTAAATTTTAAATATTTTATAAATATTTTCAATATATTTTAATCGAGTTTTGATGTTGGATTAACTATTTCTAAGTGTTTCATTTACATGACATGATATTTAAACATTCTAAAATTTTATATAATACTTCATTAACACTTATCGTTTCTTTCTCAATTTCGTAAAGCAAAGTGATCTGATGTTTAAATTAAGTTTTTAAACTAAATACATTCAAATGCATTAGTTATCGTTATTTTTTATTTTTAAAATTTAAATAAATTATTATCATAATGTTAGCTTTGTATCAATTGTTCATATAAAGATATTCATAATATAAACTCGAGTAAAAAAAACCGACGTAAGTCCCAACGACAAATTTCATCTCAAAATCAATTCATATTAAAAAAAGGTTATCAAACCACGAAAATTTGAGAAAGTAAAACGTCTCAAATCCTTAAACCCACATAAGAAAAGATAAAAAGACGAGTTGATGCCCATAAAAAAAGAAATGGAAGCATTCACCGGTCCATTATGGGATGTAATCTGCAAGACTGACATTACCAACTTATTTGACCAAAAGATGGAAGCAAAACTGGCAGATAAGAAATTGGAATGCCAAAGCTACTTGAGGAATGATAACACAATCACTTTTCTTGATGAATTGATACAAAATTGATGTGTTGGTGTGGAATTTATATTTACATGTATGACTTTAAATTAAGCAACTACAATGATCTTCCCACCAAAAATGGGAAAAACATAATTACCAGTCCCTTTTCCTTTGATAAAACATCAGGGACTAAATTATGTCAATTCATCTTTCAAGAACACATTCTCATCTCTCTGCTCTATGTTCAATGCTCCTCTGTCCATAAATTTACCATTTTGTGAGGCACAGAAGCCTAAGATAAATGAGTTCCTATTCTTCTTGTAGTGCTTCTTCTGGGGGAAAGTACTGGAGAATATGTATACATGTGGCATGGCAAGTACCAGTGATTAATAAGAGTATGTTATTCCAAGACCTTTTCCCCAGTTGAAAAAAGATTAAACACCACAGTTCCAACCAAATACAACCCAACTGAAACCTTGAAAACATCATCCCAGGAGCCTGAAAATATTCAAAGATAACTAACAGTATTATACTCTTGTCACATATCAGATTTCATTGAAGTATTAAGCACAAGAAATTATGCTACAAAACTAACAGGATGGCGAATATTTTATAAAATCAACAGTAGTGTAAAACTTTAATTACATGACCACTTATGTCCATATAATTTAAAGAACAAGGAAATGAATTTTCTAATAGGGAAAGAAGGAAAACCAAATAGGATGAACCTCAGTTTAACTCATGCTATTGTTGACAATCAAGTCTTTCTAGATAAACACTCTCTTATCTTGTTATATGAATACATTAAGTAGAACAAAAACTATTTATAAACCCTTTTGTCTTGACCCTTCAACTACATCCATTAAATACAACTACCTAACCCATAATTAATGAACTCTATTGCATGCCACAATCATTACTAAGAGCAATCCTAACCTTTGCAATCTCCTAAAACACTTAATTCTTCCAACACTATTAAATTTCACTACCCACATTTAAGTTTACCCAGCAGCTATTGCTTACAAAGCTTCAACATTGCGTAAGTTTGATTTTATTTTGTTTTCTTTACTTTATTGATTTGATTCCATTCTCACCATCAAAATGAAAACATAAAGAATAAATAATTAAATAAAAACAATTCTGGGTTAGTGGTCTAGAATACAGTATGGAAACATCACCATGTTGCTAAAAGTATACCAATAACAAAAGGCTCACTGAGACTCTTCACAGATTGTGCACCATAAACATATGCTCAATCTTCAGTATCAAGACTAATAAAATCTTCATGATCTTTCACCTAATAGCTTAATCTTTCAAGATCCTAATCGCTGACATTCAGTCACATAGGAAATATGAGCAAGAAATACATACCATGCTGCAGAATGTAACCTGTTGCTGCTGTTCCAAAGACACCAGCCAATACTCCAGCAGTATTAGATAGACCTAGCAATATCCCCTAAGGATAAAAAGAGGAAATAAATATGATTTGTTCCTTTTCCTTGCCAAATGACAATTATTTAACCAACTAATTGTGAGATGACTGTAGATAGCCATAAGAATATTTCTTACATGTAGAATTCCAAATTGCAGAAGAATACATGTAAAATGAATCCACTTACAGAATATCGAGGGGCAATATCTTGATGATTTGAATACAATCCGGATTGAGAGAAAGCATCAGTACCCTATTCAGTATGAATTTGAAACAAGTTATGAAAGAGAAAACTTCTACTAGTGAAAATCCCTCAGGGTGCCCTAAGCAACCGAAGGATAGAGAAGATGAATAAGGTGTAAATGAACTGAATGAATGAATGAAACAACAGGTTTCAACTTTACGAAGAATGGCAGATTGAGAATGTGCAGTTCTACTGTTTTAAGAGAAGTTCCAAGACACTATTGACTAGAAAATTTACATTAGCCAGTCAAATTTTCAGATTGAGCAGTACGAACAAAAGCAGCCATAATATTTATGTGAACTCGTTTAAAAAAATTCACACAAGTATGTAACTTTCCCCAGAAAGATATAAGACACGAATATAAACAGATTTTATATTAGGATTACCTAGAAACGACCTTCTCAGAGTTAAAAATAAGTTAAATACAAAACAGTAAACAAACCTGACTGCACGTCATACACAAAACAGCCATCACAGGAGAATTAACGTGGCTCAATTGAGTTAAGAAGAAAGCTGGTCCAAGAAATCCAATTGTTTGCATTATCTGCAAAGATGTATAACTACACAGTGAAGCTTGGAACTTTATAGCAATGGAATCATGTTAAGTAAACGAGTACAAATTTTTTAGTAGAAATAGTCAAAAAGCTGTTAGATACTTAAGGATAGAGAAGGCAAAGAGGATCTTTCTCTAAATGTAGTAATAAAACATTTTATGCACCTCTTAAAAAGGTCATAATGCCACATGTAAGTAAATTGTAGCCCAAAAACTTTGGTTACAATACAACTTAAAAATATATATAGTAACAGGTATTAATGATTTTTTTCAAATTAAAATCATTAAAATTAAGAAACAAAAATATTATCCAGCATGAACTTATTAATATATAAAAAAAACTCTGACAAATTTGAGACAGTTATGCAAACAAAACAAGAGATTCGTGTTCTGTTCATTTGTTTTCATTATTACTTTAATTAGAGGATATGCAATAGTTCCCTAGCCCTTTATAGTTTATGCAAAGGAAATTGGTCAGGAATTTATCCAAAAAACTATTTTTCCGAGAAGCTATAAGGCAAAATAAACAAATAAAAGGGAGAGATACCTTGCGGACCGTTGTAACTGATACACCCTTGCTCACTAGAGTGTCTGCAATCCAACCACCAACATTCGCAGAAAGTGCCATTATCAACCACGGTAGAACACAAAATAGCCCAGATTCTGTAAGATTGAACTTCAAGACCTAGATATAAGAAAATAACTTTAGCCCACTTTAAACAGTGTCAATTGTTTTCCAAATATCAAGAAGATTACAAATCAAAATATTTTATACGTCAGGATATTAACATATCTCCAACTAAAAGCTGAACTCTATAAGCTTGAATATTGATAATGTTGATGGTAGAGGCTTAACAAATGTGCCAAGTAGGATAAAACGTTAAACATCAACAAGCATGCTCGCATAATGAAGTTCACGACATTGAGTACTTCCAATTAACAGGATTATGTGACAACTGGATGAGAAGATACTGAAACAAATGGGGGAGATTAGGATTTTAGGTGAAAGATAGAATATATAATAAATTCTAGTCCCTGTTATTATAGGTATAAGAATTAGAAAATAAAACCTTCAGCAAAACCAAAAGAATTAGCAAAACAATAGCATGACATTTATGTTCACAAGCAAATAATCCTAATAATTGGAATTATACAAAATTGAAAAGAGTGACTTAAAACACTAGGCTTCCCTCTAGTCGGGTATGGGGAAGGAAGATATTAACTTCCGGGAAGAACAAAAGTACAAGCAAACAAAATTAAAACTTAAACAAAAATAAAGGCTTCCAACTTGCCTAATCTCCCAGAATTACACTTACAGAAAAGTCAATGCAAAATGGTTTCAATGGCTGCGGAAAAAATGATGAGAAGCAAGCAATACAAATGATCTAATAATCTATGTATCTAACCTTCTTATATTATTTACATAATTTGACTAGTTTCCTACTTTAGTTATACTACCAAATTGCAGTCTTCCCGGTCCATTGTTTGATATTATACCCAATCCAGGATGGCACAATATTTAATTTAAGCTGCCGTTCCACAAGTACTTTCCTTATATAGGTACTGGCAACCTTATCATCTAGCTAAATTCATACACAACCTTGTAGGAACTAAAAGGAAAAAATGAACATGGATCTGTGTCTGCATCACATCAATGAGCAACATACCTACAAAAAGATAGATCGACCTACTTGGTTATAGTATGTTGGCATCCATGTAAGAAGAATGAAAGTTCCCCAGTTGTGGCAAAAATGGGATGCTATTAGAGCCCAGACTGGAGGTTTTGACAAAATTAATCTCCAAGGTATTGTTTTCACAGGTTCCTTGGACAAACAGTTCGTAGTAATGAGCTTCTTTTCTGCAGGCCGTAGTTCAGGATCTTCAAGAGGTGAACTATGTGCCTACAGCTCCCACAATCACAGAAAAAATGAGCACTCGAGCAAAGAAAATTCTACCAATATATGTAATCTTTTCAGAAACAAAAAATGTTCTGTCAGAAAATTCATTATAAAGAATCAACTTCAAGACAAAAAAGAACACTTGTATCAAGAAAATATTTGAACAAGTATTTCCAAGTTCAATATGTAAGCATCTCCATAAAGGAAATAATTGAACATGTTCAAATCATACCTTACTAAGCCACACGGAAAACCATACTGTTCCGAGAGAACCAAAGGAGTAAAATACTGATGGCCATCCAAATTGATGAATTAGAAAGGGAGAAAAGGCCAGTCCAGTGACTGATCCAAGATACATGCCACTGTAGACAAGTGCTAGTGATCTACTTCTCTCTGACACAGGAACCCATTTTGACAGAATATTATTCATGGCTGGCATAGCAACACCCTACAAAGAGCATAAGGCCAAAACAAGTGAGCTTCATATGGAACAGAACTATCATCAAATTGTATCATCATCAACTGGATAAATAAAATCATTACCAAAAATAAGTCACAATATGGATTACAAGAAAAGAATATTCCATTGTTTTAATTTACTAGATTTCTTCTTTTACCAACATAGTAGTAACATTAAAAGTTCTCCTAGTAGAATGCAGTACTATTTGGAACATTTTAACTTTTAACATACCTCACCAATCCCCATGAATACACGAGCAACTAGTAGGAAAGGCAATCCAAGTTTGGCAGCTATAGGAGTGAGGGCTGTCGCAACAGACCACCAAACCACCCCAAATCCCAATACCTGCTTTCCTCCCACTGTATCTGCCCATATTCCACCAGCAATCTGCAACAAAGATCTACCCTATGCTTCAGATGGGTGGCCTTAAATTCTAAGCCATACAAACTGGAAAATGTTACTAGTCAATTAGCTTTTTCAAAACAAAATCACATTTACCTGAGTAAGGAGGTATCCCCAAAAGAAAGAAGACTGTATCAAACCTACAGTGCTGGGGTTCCACTTGTACTCTGCAGACATAGGAAGTATAGCAATGCTCATATTTACCTGCAAATGAGAAATGAATGAAAGTTTCTAAGAATCAAGCCCCCCGAAGATTCCACAGCAGTACTAAATTAGATGGATTTAATTCAGTGAACCCTGTTATGAAATATTTTCAAACAAAACCTAAATATAGAAAATATTTATACATAATTCAATACATTATGTGTTGTATAAAGTCTACACACTAAAACCTACCCAAGATTCTTACATTTGAAGGTTAACATTCATGATACCTATAATCCAAAGCTGTTACCCTTAACCTCGTACCAATACAACAAATTATTTTGTAACTCCAAAAACTACAAAACCTTTATATGAACAGCATAACACTTTCTGAAAACTTCTAAAATTTCTTTCATGCTCACACTAAAAATGTTAACTACGAGTAAATGAAATTTAGCTACTAATCAGATTCAGTATTTTTCTTTTGGCATAATCCAAGGTGTACAGTGGAATATTAATCCATTCAAGGTGTAGAAATCTCCAAAGGAGACTTTACCTGTCCTGACAAATCCTTAAAGTACCCCCTTCTTATTTGAGTTTGGGACTAATTCAAATCCAAAAAAAAGTAAGAAAAATATAAACTAGCTCATATCTGGACATGTCAAGCATAGGTAGCTTGGTGACCCTAACAACAACAACTAAGATAAACCACGCAAAATATGATTTTTGGATACCATCTTAAAAAATGATTTGAATCTGATTCAATCCACTTGATAACCACGCGAGCACTAGAGAAACCATCAGCTACTCCCTCCTTCCCATTTCTTTTCATGTTTAAGGGTATTGCATAAGGATTAAGAAATATTTAATAGATGAATATCTAGCCTAATTGCCCTTAATGCCATTTATCCTAATTATAAGTAGTGACAAATTAATACTGCAAATTTGTATGCATCTCAACTAATTCCAATAACAATAAATATGAACTACTAAAATTTCTAGTGCCATCAAACGTAAAAGAATGAGCCACAAAATATAAATTTCAGCAAGATTCAATAATCTTTCCAATGAATTTGCATTTTACATGGAAAGAATTTCCATTTTAGTGCTCACTCTATGAAACATTTCATACTACTCAATGTGAGAGGCTTAAACATGCTATAATACCAAAGTCTCTATAAATAGTAACCCCTGAGATAGACTCTCGTGTCATCTTGAAATTTAAGTTCGGAGCTAATTCAATCCTCAAAAGCTAAATTAAGTTTGAAACTAACCCAATCCTCAAAATCCAGTCCATGAAGTTAGAAGAGTTGTCCCTCACTCATACACTATTATGATTACATAACTAGCCAATGTAAGTTCTCCAAACACTGAAACTGGCATGCTTAATCGAATTGGCTCAACTTAAATTCAGTACAAAACGGTCCTACAGCTTCTTCTCCATAAACAAAATTGCATGCAATGAGAAAGGATCAATGCAGTTGAAAAAACAAAGGGCAGAGGTACATACCCTATCCATGTTACACAGAAGAAAAGCAGAGAAGCAGAGAACCACAATGACCCATCTCTTAGGGAACACCTTCCACCACTTTCCTTCCTCCTCCATGTCATGCAAATCCCGCGCCTTCTGAACGACAACATCCTCGTACTTACGGGACTCCGACACGTTCTTCTCCGACTTCACATTGGCCCACATCTTCCCGCCTCCCCTTCCGCCGGCAGCGAGGAGGTGACTCCGCCGCGAGAGCAGGAGCGGCGACGGTGGAGGTGCATGTGCGAACTGGGTCCGGCGCGATAAAGGGATGTAGCACGACGTTGATGGATGAGAAAAACAGGAAACAATAGCTCTGCCACTCATCGTGGCTTCCTTCTTCTCTTCTTTTCTTCTTCTTATTGTCTTCTTCTTCTTCTCTGCTTCTCTTCTTCTTCTTCTCTTGGTTCTTGGGTTGCAGTTACTGTGACACCACCGTTGATATTTTAAGGAAAGATACGGGATTTTTTATCAGCACTGGCTCTTGTTTGGACACGTGGAGATTGCGTACAGAAAAAGATCCTAGTTCTTGTGTAATTAATAATTAATCATTGTCCGGTTTTATAGGTTCCAATTTAATTAAATTCCTGATATAATTCCTCCTAATTGTATTTTAAGTCAGAGATAAAATCCTGAAATTTATTATTATTATTATATAACAAAAAGTGCATTTATTTTATAATCTAATTTTAATTCATGAAAAGTAAAATTTTATTTTATAAAGATTATTTTTTAGAACTTGTTGAAACATATCTTAATAAATATCTAAGTGTTAAAATTTATATGAAAACTTCTCTCTTTTTTTCTAAAATAATTACAGAAAAGAAAAAAAACATATATATATATATATATGATAAATTAAATATATATTTGGATTAAGAGGTGGATTTGAAATATGTAAACTAAAAAAGAGAGAGAAATATATTTATATCGTGAATTTTTTTTCTTTTGGTAAAATATTAGAATGGTCAATTTTTCTTTATTACAAAGTTTGGTCTAAGTTGTGGTTTGAAGAATTTTTTTTATTATAAAGTTTGGTCGTGGGTTTTATTATAATTAAAATAGAAGTCATAGGGTAACTATATTTGCAAACATGAAGTCATTTTTAAAGGTCATACAATTTATTTTTATTTTTTTTATATCAGAAGTCATGTGTTATGAACACTAATTTTGTTTTTTTTTTCTTTTGAAAATAAGAATATATTAATGTGATAGTTTGTATTTATTTTTTTAAAATAATTAAAAGGAAAAAGACGTAGTGGATGATAGTTGAGTATGAAATAGATAAAAATTGTAATTTTTTAGGATAGAAAATATAGTAATCAGTAATTATTTTTGTAAGTAATTATATGGTTCATATAAATAATAATATAATTTTCAATTTTGATTTAATTATTAATAATATTAAAGAGATAATTTATTTATGAAAAAAAAATAATCAAAAGGAAATTTGGCACTCAATAGATGTTTTAATTGTAATTGTTGAAGATTCTAAAGGATGAAATTTTGTAAAATGGATAATTTCCTCTCTTATGTATCCTATGTCCCCACTCACTATAATGTTTTAATGTAAAATAATGTTTAGTATCTATAATTTCACTAAGAAAAACACGATTCCATAGCCTATGATTTCTACTTTGACTATAATGAAGTCGCTTCTTCATACCACGACTCACACCACCAAAATATATGTAATAACAAAAAAATTTGTATCCTGATATTTTACCATAAAAAAAGCACACCAAATGTGTGCATTTGTAAGCAAAAGAGTAGAAAATGAGATTGTTTTAGATTAAAAGATAAAAAATGTAAAATTAGAAAAAAGTTTTGTAAATAATTTGATGAGTGTGATAAATAAAAAAAATTAATTAATAAAATTATAAAATTACAATTTTACTCTCATTAAAATATATTCAAAATAAAATATAATTTATTATTTTTACACACTGCTTGCGAGTGGTTAAAACATTAAAATTTACTATTTATATGCTCTATTTAAAAAAAAAAATCACTATGAATTATATCACGTTATCGAGAAAAGTATAAGTCGTTGAAAATAAATTTTAATAAATAGAAATAAATATAAAATATTTAAGTGAAATCGTAAATTTAGTAAAACTTAAAAAATATATGAAATTGTGTAAAAATACAGTATGTAATTAATATTAAACATACAATGGTATAATAAAATAATATGAAGAAACATATTTAAATTACAATAATTGAAAAACAAAATAATGATATCGTGAGTTTCTTCTTTCGGTAGAATATTTGAAGTCATCAATCAATTTTTCAATATATCTTCATAATATTTTTATTGACATTTATTTTCAAAGTATTTAATCCTTTATATGTTTATTGAATATTATTTAAAATTTGTGAAAACATTTTAACATCATGATGGGTTAGGTGTTATTGTATGTCAATATGGTTGTTATGTATTGATGAGTCTTAATTGTTAGAATGTTATTTATCTCGTTGATCACATTATTATATTGTTAGGTCTCATAAGCATTAACAACATTAATTTTTTAAAGATTTTTTTAGCAAAATAGTGTGACTAGCCTAATTGGACAAATACATCGATAAATAAGTTCATCCTATAATAATTCATGATGTATATGATAAGAATGTCACATGAAAAAGACACGTTGTTCCTACATTTGATCATGTGTTGCATGATATAGTGAAGTTAATTAATTAAAATGTTATTTTTCGTGGTCCATGACATAAAAATGTGTTTATGTAATAATTGTGCAAAGTTGGTCTTTGTACTTAATGTTCAAAGTAGTTGTATTCCTAACATTTCAATCTTACATATCTTGTATGATCATAATACTTAATATCATCTCACAATTGTAATGGAGCTCTTTAGGAATGTTTGAGAATAACATTTTTTTTACTTTGATAAAGATTAGCCATGTACAATCAATTTTCATGTTTTTGATTTTTGTCGTGTAGAAGTTACCAAGTTAAGTAACTTTTAGGTTAGAATAAAATACTCCAATACAAAATATGAAAAATTCATTATCTTCAATATTAATATTAGAACTATCATTTGATCACACTTGCTAATAAGTCATGTTAGATTCAATATATTCTCAGTTACTGATAGATTTTTATGAAGAACTTCATAATTTGTGGTAAGAGTTTTTCCTTTTGTTTGTTTGACATTTTTCTATCTTCTAATTGATGAAGATGAAACGATGACTACACATATTCAAACAAATGAAATCATTAATCATTAGACATTTTATGTTTCTAATAACAATCATTTAGATAAACTAAATAACAAAATTATTAAAATATTTCATAATGTCAATATATTAAAGCTATATTTCTCATTATCCCAAAAGAGTAATGGGGTTTTGTTCCAGTAACTATTATGGGAAATATTTTTTAGCACGTCAAATGTCTTTTCAATTACATTTTTAAATTACAAACGATAATGATTAAACAACTCTCGTGGTTTATGTGAACCTCTTTGGGAGTTCTTATTAGGTGGTATATAAAATATGTTGTATTTATTTGTCTTTTCAACAAAGATCTAACATCCCTAAGTTAGTGTACTCCTAATATGATTGTATTTATACTAATTAACACTAAGTCTTGACACACGAAGTACACAAAACAAAAATGAACTAACCTTTTGTTATTAGCAATTAATCCTTTGTGATAAAGGAATCCTTTAATATTCTTAAATTAGATGTTATTGCTTTCCAACCGACTAGAATATATATGAATTTCATGTCAAAATCACCAGTTATGAATACATTAGGAGTTTACCAATCTTTTCTTACCATAAAGTAAGGAGCATTTGATCTTGGGACCTTTATATATGAAATCCATATATGACCCTTAAGAATCATAAGGAATAACAAAGTAGTAGTATGTCTAGTAACACTTTAATTTATAATAATGTTACCTTAAAATGTGGGTAAATTTTGTTGTTTTTTAGGATATGAGGTTGGACCTTACTAGATGATTGAATTAAAAATTCTCCTTCCATCATGAGAATTGCATTCAACACATTACAAAAGTGTTTGCCATAGTTTTCCTAGTTTAATGGAGAAAATGAAACATTTAATTTTTTTACATCATGTTCAAGGTGTGTAAACATTTAGCGATTTATTCCTTTAATTTTGACCATAATACATCATTCATTAGCCCTTAGTTGTTGACATAAGTTAATGAATGTTTCTGGTCTCATGTGAATAACATCACGACATTGCTCAGTATGCACAAAATATGACACTAACTTCTATCCACAATGATCTCTTTTTCCACAACATATTTAATCCATAAGCAATAATGCAAAGGATTGTAAGTATTTCTACTTATGTATGCATTTTTAATTGTTCATGTAGGTGTGAAATTAAATTAAATTTCACACCTACCATATCGTCATCTGTATCTCCCTCATCCAAATATGAAAAATCTCTTTCATGTGTTATTTCAAAAGTCTTCCTGACAAATACACCATAAATATTTAATATTTTATACTTAAGTAAATCTTATAATGTTTACCTTTTTAGAGAGAGAAAATGTTGACTTTACTAGTATTTCATTATATTAGTTCAATGACAATATTGTACTATAAGTCAATGATAATATTAGTCAACCAAACTATTTATTTGTATATATAAACTTATAATTGTCTCTCGTATCTCATGAGTATTTATAAGACAAAAGTCAAATATTAAAAAAACTATTTTTGAAGTGTTTAATTAAAGGGATACGTTCTTCACACAAACAACCCCATAACTGGTTATACGTCACACATAACCAATTTTCATTCAAGCATAATTGGTTCATGCCTCACCAATTGTCACTATGAAGGTTAGTGAACACATTACACTTATGGATCAACCAAAGGACTACATATATATACATAACATATGATGTTTGGAACATACTTGTTGATGATCTATGCAATGAAATAAACATAGGATGTTTGAACATATACAAAATCACATGTTCCTTCACCAAAACACCAACAACACAACAATAATATAGATCAACCTTAAGCTAACTCCAAGCTATGCAAATGTAGTCAAAGAAAATTGAAAAATTTTAGCCATGACATCTTACCTTTGCTCCTCTAATGAACTTTAGCAACCATCATTCCTAATGCTTGTCCAGGAAAACCCCTTCATGAGTAACAACTCCACCAACCTCAACTCACCCACACTTCACACACACCACAAACTCAACTCATACAAACAACCACAAGAAAATTGAAAGTATGAACTCTACTATATGCATTCAACTACCATTTTCAAAGGGTTAAATATGCAGACCACAAATCTTTTTCGAGCATAGTCTAAAAACACATGACACTTTAGTATACCTTTCTTCCATTTCTTCACACTAAAACACTTTGTGAATCCCTTTCTTCCAATATGCATGCTCTCACTTCTTTGCAAATAAATCAATACAAACATTTGAGCCTCTTTCAAATTCATTCTGACCTAAATACACACAAAGTACCAATGTTACGGATATCAATAATTAAAGTTTCATGTCATGAGTAATATTAAAGAACTTATTATAATATTTTATTAATGTTGATCATTAAATTTTGAAAAAAGTCACACTTTATTATGCTATACAAAAAAATTAAAGGTTAAACTCCTTCAGAAGTTCCAATTTATGTGGATTTTTCTCAGTTAGATCCATGTCTTATCAGTTTCGTCAATTTAGTCCTTTTTAATGAAAAATTGACTCAATTGGGCCCCTACCGTTAAATTGGTTTAATGGAGTTAAGTTTTTGATGACATGGGTGTTAGCAAAAATCAAAGATGAAGTTTTGATGATGAACATATTTGCACAAGTCAAGATCCACAAAGACAAATTGAAGATCTCTGTATTTTATAAAGCTTTTATAATAATCAAAGTTGATGTAATAGTGCTCAAATATGTATTAGGGTTGATTCTTGTAATTTATATTTGATTTATTTAGTTAATCGATTATTCCTTGAGAATAATCAATTAACACTAGCCGTTGGGGGTTTCAGATTTGAAAAAATAGCCGTTGGGGGTTTCAGATTTGAAAAACTAGCCGTTGTACTCATTATTAATCGATTAATATTTATGTTAATCGATTAAATGCGTTAGATGGCCCGTTTTCAAATAATGGAAGGGTATTAGGCTGAGTCTATAAAATGGCTCACTCTTTATCTCAAAAATAACTCTTCCCTTGTGCAAAAGATCTCTGAACTCTTTGAGAACTCTGTGAGATTGTTGAAGCTAAGGAAACTCTTGTCTGCAAAGTCCTGAAGTGCTATTGCGGTGACAGAGGAATAGCTTGTTCATCCTTGGTGTGTCCGAGGAAGTGCGTGGAAGAGAATCATCCTTCGTGAAGCATTCGAAGGAGGTGGTCATCCTTTGTGAAGATTCAAAGGAAGTGTAAGTTCGTCTCTTGTGGTTTCAAGAGAGGTGGTATCATCCTTTGTGAAGATTCAAAGGAAGTGTAAGTTCATCTCTTGTGGTTTCAAGAGAGGTGGTATTTCTAAACTCTTACAAATTGTTTTTCTTTGTGACTAATATTTGTAAGTGTTTTGTGTTAGTGAAAAAGGTTTATCTTGTTTGAGATAAGCGACTGGACGTAGGATCCTAGTGATCTGAACCAGGATAAAATCACCTGTGTAATTTTTCTCTTTCCCTTACTCTGTCATTTATATTTAATCATTCGCCCAGTAAGAAAAATTAAGAGAAAAATAATAAAAGGCACAATAAAAGTATATAACCAATTCACCCCCCCTCTTGGTTTGTTCCACGCTAATAATTCCGTTGCAGCGATTCTAACAATTGGCATCAGAGCTTGCTTTGATAGTCATTCAAATGGCAGGATCACATCAAACCTTTGCAGAGGGTGCATCAATCAATAGACCCCCACTATTCACAGGTGAGAACTATGCATTCTGGAAGGTAAGAATGCAAATATTTATTGAATCTATTAATTGTGAAATTTGGGATGTTATTGCATCTGGTTCTTCTGTTCCTACTAACAATATACAGGAAACAAAGCCCCGTGGTCAATGGACCTGATAATGCTAATTTTTACCATTATTTAAGCATCAATTTAGTAGCAAAATCAACTCCTTTCTAACTTGTAACTTGTTTAATCCTCTTCTTTTGTCATGTTTTCTAAATAAATGTGTTTTAGGCTACATTGATGTATTATCATCACTAATCCCCTTATTTTGTAGGTAATATTAAGCTTAGAAGAACCTCCACCAATGTATAGAGCTTAACCAGTCACAAAAGCAAGTAAAAAAGAGAGAATTTTGGAATGCTGTGGCTGGGGTGCAGCTGGCGTGCAGCTGAGCGCCACCTGATCCGACTTGCTGTAGCTGAGCGGTACAGTCCTGTGCAGCTGAGCGCCACCTGATCCGACCTTCTGCCGCTGAGCGGTACAAGTTTTGTGCAGCTGAGCGCCAGCTCTCTGGAATGTTGTCGCTGGCGTGCAGCTGGCGTACAGCTGAGCGCCAGCTCTCTGGAATGCTGTCGCTGGGCTGCCGCTGGGGTACAGCTGAGCGGTGACGCTGCTGATGTGTCAAAATTGCCTATTTATTGAAGTTGTCTCGAAGCATTTGGGGTCTTTGGATCTTTGGAGGCGCGATTTCACTCAGAGGAGAGCTTGGAGGGCTGGTAGGGTTCGTGGGAACACTCCCTTCTTCCTCTTGGGTTCTTCATCTTCTTCCATGGCCATTTTGTAAGCTTTAGGGTTCTCCATGGAAATGGAGAACCAAACCCATCTTTGTTGGGATTAGTTGTAGCCTTTGAATTCTTGTGTAATTGTTGAATGATTTGATTATATATATGCCTTTTCTATCAATTGCTAGTATTCTTGTTTCCAATCTTAAAGCTTGCATGTAATGGGAACGTTCATGGCTTGATTTTGGGGTTTTATGGATTATGGGGACGTAAGATGAAACCTTGAACTGAAATAGGAGTCCTTGTGGTTCATTGATTCTAGGGATGGAAGATGATTCACATGTTGTCCTTGGGGATTGAACCCGAGTCCTAGCAACGGCTAACAAGTTTTGGGTCATCAAGTTTTTGGCGCCGTTGCCGGGGACTCGTGTCAATACTAGACTTTTGTGAGGTTTCTAACTTATGTAGACTTGATTTTGTATATATAACTAACTCTTTTGTTGTAAATAGATTTTCACTTTTACTTGGGCTAATTTGTGGCTTTAGCCTAGTTGTGTCTAAGTGTATGCAGGGAGATGTTCACATAAGGAGGACTGCAGCCTCAAAAGCATCATGAAGACCCAAAGATTGAAGGAATTATAGGACACAAGGAGACAACTAGCTTGAGCATCACAAGCTGCCCCAAATTCTTCCTCCTTTGAAGATGCTCCAAGTGCTAAGTGAAAGATGAAGAAAGGGAGAAGGAAAAGAGAAAGACTAGTCACCACCACCCTTTGATGAGAGACAAGGAACTCAAGCCTAGCAAGCAAAAGTTAATCAAGAGGATTGAGTATTTAAAGATGTCAAGGTAGTGGAAGGGCTAAAAAGAAGAATTCAAGCTTTGAGAGTTGATTTGGTGGCTAGAATGTGGTTCAAGAAGAGTTGGTGGAAGGAGCACACCAACATCAACAGTTGCACTTCATTGAGTAATCCGTCAAGCTAATGACGTTAAACAAGCGCTTTTGGGAGGCAACCCAACTTTCTTACCTTTTCTTATGTGTGATTTTGTTGTTTGAGTGTGATGTGATTGCTTGAATTTGCTTTAGAGTGTTTTAGCTTTATTTAGTTATTTTGGAGCATGTTAGTTTGCAATTTAACTTATGTGATGTTAAAAGTTACATAGGTGTTTTGGTGAGTTAATGTGCTTTAAGAGTGCTTCAATCTGTTTTCATTTGTTTTGGTGTGATTAAGTATGCTTTGTTATGTTATGATATGTTTAGGTGTGTTTCTGTGTAAAAATCTGGTTTTAAGGTGTAAGATTTAGGTGTATTGAATTTGGCATTCATATTTTAGATTCATGCATTTAATTTGTTTCACTGTGATTTCCATGTGTTTTTATTGAGTTGGAGCATGAAAATCTAGTTTTGATTGAGTGTGAATGCATGAAAAATGTCAAAAGTCCAAGAGTGAATGTCTAAACTGCTGAAAAATTGCATCTGCCAGACCACCGCTCAGCTGCACCTGCGCGGTACCTGCGCGCCACACCAGTAGAGAGCTTTTTCTGCATTTTACTGATATGGCGCTCAGCTGCACAAACCCTGTGCCGCTCAGCGCCAACAAGCCTGCACGAATAGGGCTCAGCTGCACAAAACCTGTGCCGCTCAGCTATGGCGCACCAGGACAACACTCCTACTTTACTAGTGTTTGTGTGATTTTTGTGTTGTTTGCATTATTGGTTTATGTTTTGCATGTTTGTGTAGTTTTGAATTGTTGTGATTTTTGAGTTGTGATGTTGTTTTTGTGGTATTGTATAAGTTTATTATGTTATTTATAGCTTGGTTTGTGTGTAAGTGCATTGAATGAAGGTCTAGAACCGAAACTCACTTGGTGAGTGGCCAATTTCGCAGAAATCTGCATTATGCAGAAAACTGAAGCGCCCCCTGCACCAGGGGCGCCCAGCGCGAGTTGCACCAGGGGCGCCCAGCACCAAAAATTCTAGTTCTGCACTTTTGTTTTTCTTGATTTATGATGAGTTTCCCATTCTTTTGCACTCTTTCACACACTCCTTTTGATGTGTTTTTATACCTTTTTGTGTTGTTGTACCTTTGGGAAGCTTAATTCTAAGACTTCCCTCTTTGTTCATGTACTTTTGTCTTTGTTTGTTTTGGATTTCATTGTCTTGTTTCTTTGCTTTCTTTTGCATATTTCTTTTAGTGTGTTTTATGGATCTTTCTATTCAGTTGTTGACTATGGGATACTAATTTTGCTTTGAGCTTTCTTGTTACAGGACAAGATCTTCTTTAGGACTTAACAAGATCAAAACCACCGCTGGCCAACCTTTGAGCCAGGCGTGAGCAGAGCATTATATGACTTGAAAATTTTGCTGCTCGTGTAGCATGGCCTGGGGGCCAGGCCCTACTGATGGGGGAGGTGGAGCAGTTTCGGAGTATACTCTACTGTTGGAGGAAGATATTGCAGATGAAAGTGAAGCTAGTGTCCTACACTGCTGGAGATGCAAAGAGTCCATTTTATTCGGTTTTTCAGTTTTAATTTCCAGTTCTTATTTGCTTTCAGTTTTTGAATTTGGATTTCTTTTTGACTTGCCTTATGGATAGTTCTTGTGCAATTGGTCTGGTGATTTGAGTGAATCATATGTTAAGCTTGAAATGAATGCAAATCTCTTGTGCTTGCTCTTTATCCATAAGAATTGTTTTGAAAATCTGATTGAGATTATGTGGTTGAGCTTGTTGAACAGAGATTATGGTTGCTTGTATCTGTTTAGATAGATGCTTGGTTTGAATTGTGATCGATATTCTTGGCATGGTCTTTATCAAATTTTGGAACCTTGAGTAAACCTGTGAGATGTTGTGCCTCAGAGTTTATTGCTGAATGTTATTACTTTGGAATCACAGTGGATTTTGCCTAAGTTTCTCTATTTGAACTGTTACTTGCATGTTACAAATGATCAAGGCCATCTTGTTCTTCCACCTCTTCTACATTTTGAACCTAAAAGCCAATGTATAACCTTTGAACCTTAAAGAAAACTTTCTCATTCCCGAAACCTTAAGCCTATTGAAAAATCCTTAATCTCCTTACCTTGAGTTGAGATGAACATATATGTTAGAGTGAGGAGAATGGTCTAAGTTTGGGGGAGTTCTTGTCAAAAGGGGAGCATTGAGAAAAACAATAAGATGAGTAAAAAGAAAGAAAAAGAAGAAAGAAGAAGAAAGACAAAAACATGAATTCAATGAAAAAGAGTTGGGAAATAAGTTGAGAGTGGTTTATTCAATTTTGGAGAAAAAGAGATACTATGTTATATCATGAACTAAATTGTTTGGTCTCTTATCTCAAGGTGCTTTGTTGTCCAGAAAAACCAATTTTTCTTCTTAGCCCAGCCACAATACAAGCTTCAAAAAGTCCTTGTGATGTAACTTGTTTGTTGATGTGTTTGATATTGTTGAAACGAAAGGCAAAGTTGATTTGTGTAACATTGTAATAGTTGAGAGTATGACACACATCCTTATACACCATTGTGCTTGAGTGAAACACTTTCCGTGGTGAGGATTGGTTCCATGCATTCAATGAAAACATCTTGCCATTTTTGTTGATCTATCAATTGCATCTATCATGTGATTTTGAACTGTTAGCACCATGATTGAAGTTTAGCTTGCTAAGACTATATTGTCTCTTGAATGTGATTTATAAGTTGAGCAAGCATGATTGATTTTGTTTATTTGATTGAAACTGTGCTTGAGTTGCTAGACCATTGTGATTGAATTGTTTGCAAGGTGAAGTACTTTTGCTTGAGGACAAGCAAAGTTGTAAGTTTGGGGGTATTTGATAATGCTAATTTTTACCATTATTTAAGCATCAATTTAGTAGCAAAATCAACTCCTTTCTAACTTGTAACTTGTTTAATCCTCTTCTTTTGTCATGTTTTCTAAATAAATGTGTTTTAGGCTACATTGATGTATTATCATCACTAATCCCCTTATTTTGTAGGTAATATTAAGCTTAGAAGAACCTCCAGCAATGTATAGAGCTTAACCAGTCACAAAAGCAAGTAAAAAAGAGAGAATTTTGGAATGCTGTGGCTGGGGTGCAGCTGGCGTGCAGCTGAGCGCCACCTGATCCGACTTGCTGTAGCTGAGCGGTACAGTCCTGTGCAGCTGAGCGCCACCTGATCCGACCTTCTGCCGCTGAGCGGTACAAGTTTTGTGCAGCTGAGCGCCAACTCTCTGGAATGTTGTCGCTGGCGTGCAGCTGGCGTACAGCTGAGCGCCAGCTCTCTGGAATGCTGTCGCTGGGCTGCCGCTGGGGTACAGCTGAGCGGTGACGCTGCTGATGTGTCAAAATTGCCTATTTATTGAAGTTGTCTCGAAGCATTTGGGGTCTTTGGATCTTTGGAGGCGCGATTTCACTCAGAGGAGAGCTTGGAGGGCTGCTAGGGTTCGTGGGAACACTCCCTTCTTCCTCTTGGGTTCTTCATCTTCTTCCATGGCCATTTTGTAAGCTTTAGGGTTCTCCATGGAAATGGAGAACCAAACCCATCTTTGTTGGGATTAGTTGTAGCCTTTGAATTCTTGTGTAATTGTTGAATGATTTGATTATATATATGCCTTTTCTATCAGGACCATTGAAGAAAAGAAAAGAATTCAGAATGATGTAAAAGCTCGGAATATTATTGCATCAGCATTGACTGTTGATGAGTTCTACAGGGTTTCTGTCTGCAAAACTGCTCAAGAAATGTGGGACGTGCTCAGAGTGACACATGAAGGAACGGATGACGTAAAGAGGGCAAGAAAGAACTCCCTAATTCAAGAGTATGAAATGTTCCGGATGAAGCAAGGAGAAACAATTTCCGACGTTCAAAAACGCTTCACCAACATTGTCAATCATCTCATTGGACTAGGTAAGTCATTTGATACTGATGAATTAAACATTAAAATCTTGAAGTCTTTAGACAGGTCGTGGCAACCTAAGGTGACTGCAATCTCGAAGTCACAAAACCTCAACACCATGACTATGGCGGCACTATTTGGAAAGTTGAGGGAACATGAATTAGATCTTGGAAGACTTGATGAAGAAGAAGCAAAAGCCAAAACCAACAAGAAGAGTTTGGCATTAAAATCAGAGGTTGAAAGAAGCAAAGCTAAATCGGAAGATGAAGATTCAGACGAAGAGGAAAACTTAAGCCTAGTGATCAAAAGATTAAACAAGTTCATGAAGTCTAAAGGTAAAGGAAGGTTTAGATACGAAAAGAAAGATAATCAAGCATCTTCCTCAAATTACCGATGCTATGGCTGTGGAGAGAAGGGGCATTTAAAGGCAGACTGCCCAAATCAAAAGAAAGGTGAAGACAAAAAGGAGAAAAGATTCTTCAAGAAAAAGAAAGCATACATTGCATGGGAAGATGACAACGAAACAATTTTCGATTTGAGCGAATCTGATGAAGAAGCAAACATTTGTTTAGTGGTGAACGACGACGCTGGAAGCCAAGTAAGTACATCTAGCGATTCTGATAATTATAGTCAAATTAGTGAAGATGAATTGCATGAAACTTATGCTGCTTTAATAGTAGAATCTGAAAAATTAGATAAAGCTCATAAGAAATTGAAAAAGGATTTCAAAAATTTAAAATTAAATTTTGAAAATATTTCTGAAGAAAATAAAAATTTGAAATCAGACTTTGAAAATATTCTTGAAGAAAATAAAAATTTAAAATTAAATTTTGAAAATATTTTTGAAGAAAATAAAGATTTGAAAAATAAAGTTTTATTTTTTGAAAAGGGTAAATTTACTAGTAGTGATGAATGTGCTTCTTGTGAAAATTTTAAGAAACTACTAGAACACACAACCTTAGGAGAATGTAGTAAAAATAACGAAAATAAGGTTGTTAAAAATAAGTATGTTCCTAAAATTAAAAATAAACATAATAATAGAACCCGTAGAACATGGATAGAAAAAGGAACAACTTATAGGAACACAAACTTTGTATCATGCTTTTATTGTATGAAAAAGGGTCATACTTCAAATAAATGTAAAATTAAGCATTATGGTGTTCCAAGTGGTAGATATGTTTGGGTTGTAAAATGATTTCTTTTTTCTAAATCTAACCCAAAGGACCCATACAAGTAGTTGGGTACCTATTGTTTAATATTTAGAATTTCTTTAAAACAAAATTTAAGAAAACTTTATTCCAAGGCCGATGAAACTATTTTTTTGGATATCTTCTAATATACAAAGCATATATAGTTTTCAATCGGAAAACATTTGAAATAGAAGAATGTGTGCATGTTGTATTTGATGAAATTGTAGACCTTGAGGCAAAACCTCTTGAGTCAGTTGAATTAGATGCAGGCAATGATGAAGATTTGTAGAAGACAACAAATGAAGCGAAGAATGATGACAATCCTCAAGATGAAGATCTAAACAAAATGTGGAAACAATCTAGAGGATTATCATTACGAAGTTGGAGGCATATCTAAAGGGATAAACATTAGAAGAGACCTAAGAATCTTTAGAGATATCTTAGGATTAAATTTTTAAATGCGTTCCAGTTTTGCAACTTTGAAAAACTAGCCATATTTTTGTATGCTTTAAAATTCCTATCTTATATAGTTCAATGTATGTTTAAACAATGTTTTATAAGTTCTTCATCCTAAAATTATTTACTTTAAATATCCTATTGTGTATGTTTGAATGAATCTTTAAATTTGAAATATTTTTAGCTCATATGCATACATGCTTTTATTAAGGGGGAGTATTATCTTAGGGGGAGAACATCAAACACACCTTTTTAATTATGATCAAAAAGGGGGAGAAAATGTTTAAAGCTTATTTAAGCTTATTTGCTTATTTGTGTTTATTCACTAATGCACTTTTTCTTCCATAAGTTGTGTTTTATCCAGATTATTACTAAAACCTTTAAATCAAAGTAGTTTTTGATCATCATCAAAAAGGGGGAGAATGTTAGCAAAAATCAAAGATGAAGTTTTGATGATGAACATATTTGCACAAGTCAAGATCCACAAAGACAAATTGAAGATCTCTGTATTTTATAAAGCTTTTATAATAATCAAAGTTGATGTAATAGTGCTCAAATATGTATTAGGGTTCATTCTTGTAATTTATATTTGACTTATTTAGTTAATCGATTATTCCTGAGAATAATCAATTAACACTAGCCGTTGGGGGTTTCAGATTTGAAAAACTAGCCGTTGGGGGTTTCAGATTTGAAAAACTAGCCGTTGTACTCATTATTAATCGATTAATATTTATGTTAATCGATTAAATGCGTTAGATGGCCCGTTTTCAAAGAATGGAAGGGTATTAGGCTGAGTCTATAAAATGGCTCACTCTTTATCTCAAAAATAACTCTTCCCTTGTGCAAAAGATCTCTGAACTCTTTGAGAACTCTGTGAGATTGTTGAAGCTAAGGAACTCTTGTCTGCAAAGTCCTGAAGTGCTATTGCGGTGACAGAGGAATAGCTTGTTCATCCTTGGTGTGTCCGAGGAAGTGCGTGGAAGAGAATCATCCTTCGTGAAGCATTCGAAGGAGGTGGTCATCCTTTGTGAAGATTCAAAGGAAGTGTAAGTTCGTCTCTTGTGGTTTCAAGAGAGGTGGTATCATCCTTTGTGAAGATTCAAAGGAAGTGTAAGTTCATCTCTTGTGGTTTCAAGAGAGGTGGTATTTCTAAACTCTTACAAATTGTTTTTCTTTGTGACTAATATTTGTAAGTGTTTTGTGTTAGTGAAAAAGGTTTATCTTGTTTGAGATAAGCGACTGGACGTAGGATCCTAGTGATCTGAACCAGGATAAAATCACCTGTGTAATTTTTCTCTTTCCCTTACTCTGTCATTTATATTTAATCATTCGCCCAGTAAGAAAAATTAAGAGAAAAATAATAAAAGGCACAATAAAAGTATATAACCAATTCACCCCCCCTCTTGGTTTGTTCCACGCTAATAATTCCGTTGCAGCGATTCTAACAATGGGACGTTGGCGTAAACAGGTTTTTAAACGTGGCATTCACAACTTTATACGTGGAATATAGGTTTTTAAACGTGGCATTCACAACTTTATACGTGGAATATATAATTAAAAAAATTCTGAGAATTGAAACCCAAATTAGGGTTCATCATCTTCAACCTCACCTTTCATCATCTTCAACCCTAGCGATTAATGCTCAGGGTTTATCATGAAATTTGGTTTTCATAAAACCCAAAAAAGTTTGTAAAATATGAAATTAAGCACCACCAAATTAGGGTTTATTAAAATCATATTAGGTTTGAGATTTGAGTGGAGTCGCAGGAACTTCTTGTCTTCCTCCTCCGACTTCGTTTCTATTCCCACAATTCCCGTTTATCGCTTTGCTCCCTCGCTCAAAATTAGACTCGAGGAGTTCGAGTCCTTCGCCATCGACCGCCTCCGAGGTCTATTTTCTTCTTCTCTTTTCTTTTGTCGTCTTTCGATTCTTCCAAGTTGAGATATCTGCTTTAAATTCCCTCTCTTTTCATGCCTAGGGTTTCAATTATCTATTATGCTTATAACAATGTCCGCTACTCGATATATACATATATTTGATTTAAGAAATTAGTATATCGTTGAAGTGGATATCCGAATTCAGCAAGCAATTTGTTTGTATTTTTAATAGGTTATCTAAATCTGGTCTATTGTGTTCAACTTCCGTTGTGCGGACATTTTGCAAGTTTTGTGGTTTTGTTTTAATGGATACTATTTCTTCTTGTAGTTCTCAAGGGCATTTCTGATGGTAAGTCGCGGGGGAAAAATCAGAAGAAATGGAAAATTTGGTAAAGTAAATTTTGTATTTGACAATTTAGATTTGTTCGTCTCTCTTTTATTCTCGACAAGAAAAAAAAAGCGTGTGTGGTGAGCTGTTTCGTTGTTGATTGGTGGAATTGTTGTTATAAGGCTAGTTCCCAAGAGAAACTTCAAGACTTGATCGATTCTATTTCTCCCGCCGAGGTGAATCAATCTTGATAACCTTTTCTCATTTCAATTTTGTTTTCTGTTTCCGAACATTTCAAATGATAATCAAAGTTTAGGCAGAGGTGTGCCATATTTTGTTTTTGCAATCCGTAGAGTATTCAGAGTATCCAGAAGTTGTTGGGACTCCTCGTCTAGGGTATTGAAGAAGATACAGAGTATGAGATTGGAAGAAGAGGCGGTAGAGTACGACTTGCGTCTGGGGTTCTTTAGGTTGTGAAATTTGAGATTTCTCCACAAGTTTATGTGACACCCGATTCAAATGTAATTTAGAATTGATTTTTGGATTTCTTCTCACAGGTTTGATGCGTAGGGAAGAAGATTTGTAGGTGATGATAGGGAAGAGGATTTCTGAGTGGTGCTTCATTATAATGGAAGATGACATTTTTTTTAAATTTTTAATCAAACATTTTCCACGTAACACCCTGCTTATGTCATGTTTAAAACCGGTCACGCCAATGTCTCAACTCATCAAAGGGTGTTGCTCCTTCCACCACCACCCCTTGCTCCCTCCACCTCCCCAACCCTCTACAATTTTTTTTTAATTACAAAAGTAGTCTTTTTTACTTTTAACCCTATTTATTTACTTTATTCTGAAACCCTAAATTTCTACCTATTTTTACTCACCCATTTTCACTGCACAGCCCCAGCCCCACTCTCCCAAGTCTCAATTTTTCTTTTTCCAGATTCCCACCCCCTCCAACTCTCACCGGATCCGTTTCTTCTCATCTCCCAATTCTTACTTCTCTTCTCCATATTCGTTTAGTTCTTCTTCATATTCTTGTCTCCATGTCTGTTTGTTTTCGTGGTGCGGTGGTGTGGCTTTTCGTGGTGCGGCGGGGTGTTTGTGTTGGTCATTCGGCGGTGCAGCGGTTCCAAAAGATAATGAATATTTTATGACTAACAATAATGAATATTTTATGACTAACATCATAAAAAATAATTTTATTAACATTGATAAAAAAATTCTAAATGACATCAATGGAAACATATATCATTAATGTTGGTAAAAAACAATTATTGCAAAATAAATCTGGAAATTAACCACAATCGATTGTTAACATGAGATAAATACTCATTATTGTTAGTAAAATGTGTTAAAGTATTTGTATCTCAATTTCAAAACAATAACGGAATAAAAAAATGAAAAATGTATACTCATTAATTAAAAAAATTTCAAAAGTTCAAAATTCTTACTATGTAATTATAATTTAAAATTTTCTAAATTTAAATGATCAAATTCCTATCTTAAAGTTTTAAAATTTCAATATTTTAATTTTTCATTTAAATGATTATATAAAATGTTTCAACCTTTTTATAAAATTAACTATCATCCACAATATTTTTTCTAACACATTGCGACATATATTTCTTCCTCATGTATGAACATTTTTTTATATGAGATTGCATAACTCTTCCTACGTTGGTGTGAGTAAGATAAACAATCAGAAAGTTCAAAAGATACAACAACGGAAAGAAGCATAAAAAACAGAGAGAGATAGAAGAAAATGAAACATATAAACATGGGTCCACCATTAAAATGGTTGTGTTGTTTGGGTGATGAGATCGAAGAAAGAAAGAAACAACATAACTGTCAATAACAAATGTTTGTTGGTTAAGCATAAACGAGACCATCGCATTCATGTAGGGAATTGGAGTGGCTAGAAATTTAAAAATATTAATCCTAAAAATAAAAGTGTACTGAAGGATAAAACAAAGAATCATAAGGTGGAGAGAGGGATAAAACATGAATGGGGAGGTGGATGGAGCAAGAGGTGGTGGTGGAGGAACAATACCACTCGTAAAAACTTAACTCGTTAAACCAATTTAATGGTAAGAACTTAAATGACTCAAATTTTCATTTTCTAGAACTTGAGGATTTCAATAAAACATGAATCTAACTAAAAAAACTCAGGAACTTTTGAGATTTAACCAAAATCAAAAGGCATTGTATTTACTTATTATATTAGTTTTGCTACGATCAACACCAATTAAAAAAATTCTGTGAAATTTAGAAATTTTAAGAAAATAGAAACTTGTATTTTTTATGCAAGCGGATTCAATTTGGTTTTCCTAATAATAATAATAAGATACAAATATTTATGCAATCAGAAGCATGTTAAATCTTAAAAATGAATGAAAAGAAAAACACAAGAGGAAAAAAAAAAGCAAAAACAATATAGAAAGCTTAATAATTAAAAGAGAAAATATTTTTAAATGCATTTTAAAATTCAAATTGTATTCCTGGTATAACATATGCAAGTTTTTTATCCCACTTGAAAAATCAATAGCAGTAGTCTTTAATTAAAAAAATAATAATTACTCTCAAACCAATATTGAAAAAATTAAGAATAAAGTCATTTAATTGCAAATGAAATCTATAACTTTTAACATATCAATAACACATTGTTAAAGGACAAAAGAATTAAATATATAATCAAACATTTTATCTAAAAAGAAAGAGAGATGCAACTATTCCATCATGAAATAATTTTATTATTTTTATAAATAATAATAACATGATTTTTCAAAATTTGGCCCAGAATTCTATTTAAGTTGGAATGGAGACGCCTGTACCTTACATTCACTCCCATTATCTTATTTTTCTTTGTCTATTCGTTAAGCTTCGAGTAGCATTAGGAAAAAAGATGAACAAAAAATAAAGGAAAAAATGAATAAAATACAACTTCACTATTTTTCTTTAAATATTGTAGGTTTAATTCATCATTTTTCTAGTTCGTAAAACTAGCATAATTTTCTCCCTATTTTACAATCATCTTTTTATCCACATCCGAAAGAAACAGATTTTATACCCTAAAAATTTTATTTTCAACTTTCTGACACACTTCCAACCTTTTCAAAAGATTTATTTCTTAACTTTAATAAAAATATTTTCTTTTCTTTCTTATTAAAGTCACCTTAATAAATATCTTTTTATTTTCTTCTTTTCCTTACTAAAATCACTCTGCACCAATTAATAATAATTTAATTTAATTTAAAATTTAAATACTATTTAATATAATTTTATATTTCAACAATTATCAAAATATGATTTATATTATAATAATAGTTATATTAAAAAACAAAAATAAAATAATTAAAATAAAAATAACAATAAAAATAAAAAATGAAAAAGTAAAATAATAATAATAATATAAAATTTGATTTGATACGTTAAAATATATTAAAATATTAAAATAAATTAAACAATTATTAAATTTTAAACAGAAACAAAAAAATTAAATATGCTAACGGTTTTGTTTTTTTATTTAAAATTTCATAAATATTTAATTTAATTAAAAATAATAATTTTATTTATTATATTTTTTTAATTTAATAATTATTAAAATAGGATTTATATTTTTATAATAATTTTCTTAAAAAAGTAAAAATAAAAATAAATAAAATAAAAGTAATAATAATAAAAATGAAAATAGTGTTTAAAATAAAATTAAAAATATTTAAATATATTATATTGAAATATTAAATTAAATAAAATAATTACTAAAATTTACATAAATAAAAATGAAAATTTGTTAATCGGAAATCGGCTAATATATTATTGCGGATATGGATATCCGATTAAAAATCTTCTTAAAATTATTATTTTTATTTAATTTTAATAATTATTTAATTTAATTTAATATTTTAATATAATTTAATGTATTTAAATATTTTAAATGTGATTTTAAATATTATTTTTATTTTCATTATTATTATTTTCATTATTTTTATTTTTATTCTTTTAATAAAATTATTATAAAAATATAAATTATATTTTAATAATTATTAAAATATAAAAGTATAATAAATAATATTATAATTTTCATTTGAATGAAATATTTGTTTAATTTTAAATTAAAAAACAAAACCGTTAGCATATTTAATTTTTTTTCTATTTAAAATTTAATAATTGGTTAATTTATTTTAATATTTTAATATATTTTAACATATCAAATCAAATTTTATATTATTATTATTATTTCATTTTTTATTTTTTATTTTTATTATTATTTTTATTTTAATTATTTTATTTTTATTTTAATTATTTTATTTTTATTTTTTAATATAACTATTAGTATAATATAATCATATTTTAATAATTATTAAAATATAAAATTATATTAAATAATATTTAAATTTTAAATTAAATTAAATTATTATAAAGATGGTGTAGAGTGGCTTTGATAAGAAAGAGAAGAAAATAAAAAGATATTTATTAAGGTGTCTTTAATAAGAAAGAGAAGAAAATAAAAATATTTTCATTAAAGTTAAAAAATAAATCTTTTGAAAAGGTTGGAGGTGCATATTGAGATATCATAAAGTTAAAATGAAATATTTGGAGATATAGAGTGATATGTTGGAGGTGTAGGATGAAACACAAAAGATCTGTCAAAATAGTTGGACTAAGAATAAGCCCATAAAAGATAGATAAACCACAAAAGAAAAGGTATTCTCATATTTTCTTGGAAAACCTTTTGTAATAATGTAATGGTAAATATAATCTTTTAAAATCTTGAAAGCTTTCAAAAAAATATTTTCAGGAATGTATAAAAAGTTTCCAGATTCATATTCCAAAAAGATCTGAAAATAAAAAGAAAAATCGGAGTGAGACATCCTCAATTGATTTTTTTTTAAACTATTAACAAGTTCCGTCATAAAATAAAATTTCCAAGTTAGGCACGTTGAAGACATACAACTCTTAAATAACATCTTAGATAAAAAAAAATATCTTAACAGGAAAAATGAAAAGAAATATGACTTAATATTTTCTTGTTTCACAAAGGAAAAGAGAATTTAACAATGTTGTAAAATTATAGCTTAAAATCATTAAAAAATTGGAGCTTAATTAACAACAAAATAAGTTATTTTCTTAAGAAATGAAAAAAAGTTTTGAAAAGAAAAGCACAAAAAATAAAGCAAATAACAGAGAGGAAAATTCATATTTTTTTAGATACTGTGCATATAGAGGCCATGATGTCCCCCTAACCTTACATCAACACTTCAATAAGACAGAGGTCTCTTTCATGCTTCCTCACTTCATTATGTACCTAACATATCTACACAAAAAATCTTCTCTTCTTAATATTTTACATCATATATATATATATATATAGAGAAAAAAAATTAGAGATTATGTTCACAATATATCGGTGAGGTTTTATATTTATGTGATAATGGATTGAAGTAGGTGACTTGCATTTACTGCTATTAACTTCCAATTGTCAAACGTTAAGCTAACTTTGACATGAGAGTGTCTTCTGCAAGTATCTTGCGAAGGTTTGATACAACACTTGGACTTCTAGATCACATCTAGACTTTAGACAATACAACACAATCCACACCGTTAACCTCAACCCCATACCCGAAACTGTTAGCATAAAACTAAAGAGAAGAAGTTTTGATGATGTATCAAAGTCAAGTCTCAAGTGCTCTTGTTGTAAGAAGATCTTCATGAAGACTTGTTCTTATGTTAAAGCTTTTGTAATTTAGTAGATTTATGTATGGGTTGTGGTTTATCTTTGATTTTATGTATTGTTTGTCTTAGGTTGCATTAGAATGCATTTTGAATCAAAAAACCTCATTTTACACTCAGGATAATCAATTATCAACTAATGATAATCAATTACAAACTAATGATAATCGATTATCAACTAATGATAATCAATTACAAACTAATGATAATCCATTATCACGAACAATTATGATAATTTTTAAGTAAGCTTTATGTCGTTGTGCATTCATTAAATGCATAATCGAAAAAAAAAATAAAAAAACAAAAAAAACTTCTCCTATAAGGGAGGTAGACGAACCATAATCCTTTGTTTGAGGGGAGGATGTTGGCTACAAACAAAGTCTCACATCACATAAAATATGAAATACACATGAATTTATATACACATAAGATACATCTCTTAGTAAGAGGTCTTTTGGAGTGGTACCAAAAGCAAATTCGGTAGGATACTTTTATATATTGATTAATTTTTTTCTTATAAAAAATATGAATTAATAACGTATTAGTTTTAAATATTTGATTCTTTTTTTAAAAAAACATGAATTAACACAATATGAATTAATAATATATATAATAATGTAACACGTTTAAAAATTATTTTTAATAAAAATATTATTATAACATTTATAGAAATAATAAATTTTATCTTAATTTATAAAAAAACTACGAAATTTTGAAAAAAAAATTGAGACTAAATTAAATATATATATATATATATATATATATATATATATAAATTAAATTAAAATGAAAATAATGACATTTGACGTTAACACCACGCTGTCACATGATACTAAGAGTTTTACGTATCAAGAACTTGATATATGACAAAAAAATCTTTTATATTTTTTCTTAAAGTATATATAAAAAAAATATAATTGAAGCACTTTTCAAAAGTTTCGAAGTAATTAAAACTTTTTTAAAAGTGAAAATCAACTTAAGTTCCACGCAGAGACCATCTAAGTTACTCATTTATGTTAAAATTAGTATCAGTTTTCCTATACTTGTAACTCATACTTTAGAAGTAGTTAATTATCCTAGTAAAAAAATTTCCAACATCATTGACCATAGGCCACCCAAAAATCCAAGAAACCCATGGTCTCATATTCCCGCATTACACCCATTCTTAAGAGAGTTCATATATCAGAAGAAGCTCTCACAATACTTAAGATACCATTTGCAATTACCACCATTGCAGAAAAGAATATCTAGTTTTACCAATGGAGGAATTGATACGATTACAACTAGATAAAAAATCATATACTTAAAACACTAATCACATGTTAAGAAATTTGTGCCACCAAACTCATTCAAGTAAAAAGATTCATTAAAAGACTCTAAATACGACAGAGAACTGTTCATTAATTACATATTCACTGAAATGGACAGCTATAACTAAACAAAGGACTATTCTTTGGTATTATACCTTATATAAATTATCACCATCCACAAAATGAGAAGAATTTTTTGCTCTTGTGGGTCTACATGTTGCCAAGTGCCATCATATATTCATCACAAATGTTACTCTTAGAAGTGCATATAAATTACTCTAACTCTTGCAGTTTCTCACCTATGTTTAAAAGATTCCAACAACGAGTACAATCAATCATCACTAGTAAGAAGATGAGATTCAAATTCATTGTAAGACAATTGTGAAAAACACAGATTACTCTAAGTGCTTGTTTTACTGTCTCCACATTTCACTTCCCTCTATATGTTGTCAATTTGAGGACCCTTCAAAACAGGAATGGGGTCTGGTCACAATAGACCATGCACAATTATTGACATAAAATCATGTGAACTCTCTGTTTCCGAATAATAACAATAATGTAATGTGAAGCATGAAAACAAACGAAACTAAAAGCATAGAAAGAGAGTAATTATGATGTATATTTTACTAACTTTCTACCAGATTTTGGTTTTTCTATGTATTTGGATCATATTTTCTCATAAATTACGAAAATAAGCGAGTCAAAAGATAATTACTGGTAATGAGCTAAGTCATTCGAACTTACGAAGACTTCGTAATACATCGTGGATAAATCTTTAAGGACAATGACTCTACACACCTTAAAAATACTGCTCGTGATTTTGTCTGCAATTTTACAACAACTTTTTCATGAATTTCTAAAAAAAATGATTTCTTATGAATTTTGCTTTTAAAATCGTCATGAATTCACACAATTTAATATATGATCAATAATTATTTTAAAATTTCTGGATAAATTTGTTCCAGATATGTAAAAAACCTCCAGATTTTACACTATGTATTTCTCCACAGGCAACTAGTCAATTAGATTCACTGGGTTTATTCTAAGTATGATAGTTGAGCCTTCTTTATTATAAGGGAAATGTAACTAATAAGATTGCAGCAGCAATTAAAGTTGCCAGATAACATGCATATTGATCGACAAATAAGAGCAAGCTTTCCTTTATTATTAGTGGTGTGAATAAAGCCTATTAAGATGGGGACACAAGCGTTGATGATGATACATTTTTCTATTCCTTATTATGTAAATCACGAGCTTAGTTTATATTTCATTATTGTAGTGTGTTTATATATATATACACTAACATAGACCAAATGTAACTTCATTTTATGCTCAACTTGCTTTTTCTTAGTGTGGTGTCAAGTTTCCACTTACTATTAGAATGGAAGCTTTGGTTGGTTTATCTAAAAGTTTAAGTAAGATGTTATATTCTTAATTCTTTAAAAGTTTAAGCTACCCATTTAAGAATTAAATTCTTACACTTGGTCATAAATTCTCTAATAAAGACATGTCATATTAGTACAAGACCAGTTACTTTAAAACTTAGATGTTGAAGTGTCACAACATAACCCCTAACCAACAGAATCACCATTGAAGATCTTTGGAGATTATTTTTTCATTGTTAAGCTGTTAGACAGTGCAATCAATAACAACATTGTGATAAAATAGTTATGCTTCTTCCACTTTAAAACAAAAATAAGTAAGGCACTTGTTAGGAAAATGAAAGTGGTTGCATCATATGCCATACTTAGTGATCACATTGTCGGCAGCTTTCTCTTAGTCTTGGAACCAAAAAAAAAAAGGAAAAGCTTTATTGTGCTGTCCTTAAAGGCCATTAGAGAGAACCAATTCAATAAAGCTCTTTTAAAGTGCCTATATAATGGACTCTTCTTTTCTTGTTCAGACCCTTTTTTTACTTTTTCTGTTTCAGACCCTTTTTACCTTCTATTCTTCAGTCAACCATGTGGTCAAAGTCAGAGGCACGAACGGTTGAAAGCTTAAGAATTAATCTCAGTTTCCTTCAATCCATGCACACCCACACATATATGTCTTGTAATCTTGAAGCCAAACCAGACTGGATATGAAAATTAGCCAAAATAACTTGGAGCTGAAACAAGAAACTTTGCATTATTCTAATAAAGTCCAAAACAATTATTGGATAATTGTATGCTTGTATTCTGTAGTTTAGTCCAACAGATGAAATTAGTGTCCACCCAACCTAACTACTTATCTTGAGAATGATCAATAATATATAGGTATCTTTTGATATTGTACTTTTAAGCATACCCTACAAAAATTGAGATTCTAGTTTGGTGTTTTGGTATACGTGCTGCTACTTTAATCTCATTTTATATATTGTAGAGCATGATTCTGTGAAAATTTGTTTCTGCATTCCCCAAATTAACCCTTAGAACTTATAATGGTCTATAAGAATTTGAACTTCTGTAAACTCACATAATAGTATGAACACTTGGTTAGACTGACAGAAGTAGTCTAAGGTAAAATGCAAAACTCATTGAGTGGAAATAGCTTGGATCCACTCAGAACTCAAAATTAATCTCACATCTCATGCATAATGGCCAAGATTATTATTATTGAAGGAAATGGTTTTATGAAGAAGAAATAACTAACAGTCTTGGTCAAAACAATCTGAAAGTCCATATCTAGCTGTGTGTGTACATACACTATGATGATTAACATATATAAAAAGAAAAGACTAAAACTGACGTACATTAGAACTTTTTGAGAAAAGTGTACGGATTCTATTAACTCGTTTTTCAACTGAGGATATGCTACTGTGGTCATCAGAAAAACATATTATTCCACTTGTATTCTACTTTAATTTCATGAGAAGTAAATGTTTACTGGGAATAACTTGCACATAGAGCAATAATTGTCAAAAAGCCTATATACTCTCTATCTCTACCCTAAGCAAAGTTACCGTTTTTAAGCCTTGAATTATTCACTGCTATACCAATTCCACCAAAATGAAAGTCAAACACTGCAATCATAGTCTTGAATAAGCCTCAAAATGCAATGCCCATGACACAGCAATAGAATGCAAGGCATAATAAATATCCTTCATCAGGTGGGCATGCTTCAATAAACAAGGGATATTTCTAGATCAACTTTAAAGTAAAGAGAAAACTATCTGGACCCACACCAGTACAAAGCTACAAAACTTAGATGATATCATGTGGCCCACATGGAAATCCTTGTTTGTCTAGGCCCCACTTTCATCATGAAAAACCCAACTGGGGCATTCTCAATGAAACATTCATATCCAACAATTATTACAAGCTTTACAAGGTCACTGGTTGAAGACTTGACTTGTGAGGAGTAATTTCATCTTCATTTTAAAAATTACCAAATTGAGAATCTTTAAGTAAAATAAATCTTCACCCTTCCATTATTTGTTTGTATGACATACCCTATTAAATAAAACTCACATCTTTTGATGTTTATTCTTATGTTTCTATTAAGCAAATATATGTTAAGTATAAATTAGTCTTATACTTTGAGTTTAGATACAACTCAATTCTAAAATCTAAACCAAGAATTACTCCCACTTAATGAGATAACTTTAACAAAGATTTACATTTAGATATAGCAACCCAATTCAAAAACTAACTCAAATTATGAAGATTGGCACTAGTTTGTATGCACTATTTATATTTAATTGACCTGCAATGATTAACAACCACTATGAATAACAGTTTGATTTGATTTTTTTCAAAAAAACCCATTTGTCCTGGTTTAAAATAGAATGATGATCACTTGAACTGTGGCCAAATAGTTATTACAGTCTCTATCTTGTGTGCCTTTGAGGGTTCAAATCCTGAAGCATGTCCATTACATTCAACTGGTCACACCATCATTATGTCAAGTACTTATATACCTTTAACGAGCGTTTTGATTCTGACTGCATTAGGAGAAAAACTTAGCACTCTGAGTCATGCTTAAGCTACTCAGCCAAAACATAAAACTGATGCTTAAGTTACAAGTTTGTTCGTGAATCAAGTTCCAAGATGTGTATCTAAAAGTTAGAAACGCATCCCTCGTACTATAATCACAGACACGATGTGTGTCATGCTTCTTTCAACTTTATGATTTTCTGTGTACTTTCACATGTTTAGGATCTGATTGTTTTAACTGAAAACTCACGTTTCCAGTGCAGAAGAGAAAATGTAGCATGAGGTAACGTCCGATGATTTTGTGCCTTGTGAATTGTGCATAGATTGTTGGTCTTTTTATCGTATTCCTCGTAAACTGTTATTGCAGGTATTGGGACGAGTATTAGAACACAATGGACTGTGAAATATGCATTAAAAGTGTTATAATAAAATAGATTATCATGCAATTACTACAAGAAGTTTCACAAACATACAAAATGGTGTAATTGAAATCATGCATATGCATTTGTAATTTTCAAACTCCATCACATGCTGGTTGTGTAAAACAGGAGATTGAGGATGAGGACAAGGGCTGTTAGTCATTATTGGAGCCATATGTGAACAAAACTGTATGATGAGGTTTATTCACTGTTATTATCAGTTTCTACACTAGTGCTTACAGAGAAACTGCTTCAGAAGTGGTTTAACATTTTACTATTTCCAAACTAACAGCAATTTTTGACTTTATATCTCTCTAGCCATCGCTTTTGAATCTCATTTCTCATTGCTATTCTCATGAAAGAATGGAATTAGGATAGCAATGGAACCAAATTCAGTAAAAATGAAACAATTTGTTTGGATAATCTTTTCATGAGAAACTTTTAAAAAGGAAAAAAAAAACCTTAAACTAAAGATATCTTATGTTTGTTAACTTCTATAATTTTTACCTCGTAATTTTTTGAAGTTTTTAATTTGTGAATGAAAAAGAATGGTGTTTGTAGTTTTGGAAAAATAGACATAACCTATAAAAGATATATAAATACATGTGGATGAGTCTGAAAGCAGTAATGAAATTGGCATGGTTGATTTGGTTTCATTCACTAAAATTAAAGGTGAAGACATAAAACCTTAAAGACAATAAATAGTTGCCTTGTAGTTAATGACAAAATGGCTTATCACTCTCACGTGCCCCAAAGGACAGGAACATTTGTCTGTGTGCCAAGGACACTGCATACTACAAATCTCAATACATATGAACCATGCAATCTGTGTATCAATACATTGTAACAGATTTAGTTTTATTTATTACAATCCCTAAATAACTTAAAGAACTCTAAAGAAGATAAGTTAAACACTCAAATCAGAAAATGGGCATTTAGAGACAAAGTCATGTGTGTACCAGCTCGAATCTTTACAAGGAAAGCTACATAAAGAAGTAGACAACCTTAAGTGCTTCACTTTGGATTCTCTTTCACAAATGGATTACATGTAAACGGTTATTTCATTGCAGCTGTCTCACACCTCCTATAATTAATAACTTTTTTTTTAATTTACCATTAATTAAGTACATAATTTGGTTAACCAAATAGTTTACATTACATTTAAGTGTAAAATATACTTTCAATACATTTTCTCATCCAACACTTCGATTTATAAGTTGCAATTTATATATACCAGTGATTATGTTTTTATAGATTAATTCAATTTTCATTTTTTTTATAAATACAAATATTTTTAATTAATTTTTTTATCCAATTGGACACTGAAAATTTTTACACTTAAAAGTTCTTATCGTTTAATTTTATCTGGTAAATGAAGTACTTATTATTTTGTTTACTTCTTTAGATATAAATATATATATATATATTAAAAATGTGAAATTTTATTATAAATATAAAATAAAGTTGTGCATGTATTAATACCAATAATTTTCATAGCACTCATAATCACTCATTTAAGAAAAAAATTAAATGACAGAAATTTAATAAAAAATATAACAAATTTAATAGAAATTTGATAAAAGCTATTTAAATTTATAATGAAATTAAAATTTAATTAAGGGTAGTTTTAATTCACATAATTTTCTTTTACTACTATCTAGATTTTTTTTAATGATATAATTAGCTAGAGGGTTTCTTTACCCACTTTGTTATTGTCTCTCGATTTCTTTCATATTGTTACCATCATGTTTTTCATTATTTACTTATTTTAACTATATATAATATATATATATATATATATATATATATATATATATATATATATAGCCAATAAAACAATGTTTTTAAGAAAATTGTGATGCAATGACGAATATGTCAATTTTTGTCATGCAATTATTAATAGATCGATAAAATAAATGTATTAAATTTAAAAAGTGATAAAATATAGAATAAAAAAGTGTATAGTGTATCTGTGATAGAAAATTGTGATGGAAGTGGAAGAATCCACGTGAGATACTGACATTGGTGTGATATGATTGAAAGTATATTAAATTGTGAAGTTTAGTGAGAAAATTGTAATGCCTAGCTAAATTATGATGCTAGCTAGGTTAAAGTATCTGCATTTCATCATCTTAAGGACCTTCTAATAATCTTCACATGCCAACTATCATCATTTCTCTCCAGCTATTCTGACATCATTGTCTTCCTCGCATGTTTCATAATATTTCATCTTTTTCTTTTATTTAACATTACTCACTCTTCAGTTTTAATTTCTTCAGTTTTTTACAATTTTTCTTTGCGAGTTTATCTTTATTAATGGTACGCAATTACTTATTAATTATCCGATAATTTTAGGTGAAAGATTTAATCGGACCAAATGAAGAAGAATAGTTAAAATAAGGGGAAAAACATGAGCCAATAATTAATGAAAATAGAAAATAAGAAAACTGTTGTGAAATAGTTCATATTTTAATATTGTACTACAATAGGACATCTTCAATTATTTCTTTTTCATGTGCCTAGCTTTACAGACATATTTATTATAGAATTTATTTCCATTGTAGTATAAAAGGGAGTCTTATTGGAAGGTGGCCCTGCTCTACTTTAAACTCCAAGACAGTTTTTTTTTTTAATAATTATGTAAAGTAATTGAGTGAAAGGGTGTATTAATAGTTAATTCCAACCCAAACAATAAATATAATAATTATATTTATGAAGGAATGCAACAAATATATAGTAAAACTTAAAAATCGTGTATAAGATATGATAAGTCAGTCACATTACGAAAAGCATTCAGTGTGTAAATTATGCTTATTCTTTATTTAATTATTGAGCTTATTTAATTATTTAATGCTTGATAATTACTACTGATCCACGTCAATGATTGTTGGCAGAAGAAAACCAGAGGGAAGGTGAGGTAAATCTGAGATAATTTCTTGCTTCATAATTGCTTAACCGTGTAGAAGCAGTGGCACCACAGAATCACTTTCCACCCTGAATTCAAGCTCAAATTAGCAAACCAAACACAGTATATATTATAGATTGAATCACGTACCGTTACTTTCGGTTAAAGCTTATACATCATGAACGCAGCAACACTATATCCTTAGCTTCTTCTTCTTCCATTCCTCATATAATAATCTCTTTCTGGGGCACACCACAGTAAGAAAGAAACAGAGATCAGTGCTTGCTTTGCTTAGTTAACGCTGTGAAGTTGCGTTCCACCTACTCTTTTTAGTCTCTTTATCTTTATTCTTCTTCTGTTCTAACGCCCCCACCCTACACCCCTCTCTCCCATCAACCTTCCTTTGCATTCTTTCTTTCTTTCTTTCTTTTCCTTTCTTCACTTTCCTCCCTTCTTCACCCTAACTCATTTCATCTTCTCCCTATGAAATGATTCACAAACACCACCCCGGTTGCACCATTCACCACCATGCCTACTTAGCCTACACCATCATTCACAATCTCAGAAGCCCCCACAGATTTAGGTAAGTGACCACAAAAGATTCATTCTTTTTCTGCCTTACAACTTATGGCATCATCCATTGCCACCTTCTTCAACAAGTTCCTTTATCTCCTCATCCTCTTGGTCCACCTTGGCTGCTTCATCTTCACCACCACCGCCGGAGGAAAAAAAACGCCACCATCAAAGAAACGCAAAATCTCACCCTCCTCCCCTTCCCACCCAAAATTCAAAACCCACAAAGCCCTGTCCTCTTCTTGGCATTTCATTAAACACCTTCTTTCCACCAAATCCTGCAAAACCCCCAAAACCGCCACCTCCCAATTATCCCCTCAATCTACCGCCCCCACCTCCACAACCTCCGTCTCCCCCGCAGCAGCACACTCCCTCGTTTCACTAACACAACCCGACCCGGACAGAAAACAACCCGGGTCTTGTCCCGAATCCGACATTTCCGCCGACACCAACCTCTTCTTCCCTCTCCGCAACGACATCTTCCCCTGCACCGCCTGCGGCGAGATCTTCCAGAAACCCCACCTCTTGGAAACCCACCAAACCCTTAAACACGCGGTTTCGGACCTATCCGGATCCGACCCAGGTCACAACATCGTCCAGATCATCTTCAAATCGGGTTGGCCTGAATCCAAACCCTCCCCCACCATAACCCGCATCCTCAAGATCCACAACAGCCCAAAGATCCTCGCCAAGTTCGAGGAGTACCGCGAGGTCGTCAAGTCCAAAGCGGCGCGTCACGGATCCCTCACGCGCCGCCGCGACGAGCGCTGCATCGCCGACGGGAACGAGCTCATGCGCTTCCACTGCTCCACGTTTCTGTGCGACTTGGGACACAGTGGGGATTCGTCAATTTGTTCTCAGCAATTTTGTAATATATGTGGAATTATTAAGTCGGGGTTTTCCCCTAAACTCGACGGAATTGCCACGCTGTCCACCAGCTGGCGTGCACACGTGGCTATACCAGATGACGTGGAACGAGAATTCGGCTTCATGAATGTCAAACGGGCCATGCTCGTTTGTAGGGTCATTGCGGGTCGGGTTGGATCCGATTCAGACGACGCCGAAAAAGCTGATGGTGGTTTTGATTCGGTAATGGCGAGGTCAGAGACTGGAGTTTACACGCGGCTTGACGAGGAGGAGTTGTTGGTGTTTAATCCTAGGGCTGTTCTTCCTTGCTTCGTGATTGTGTATACTGTGTGACGTGATGTATTCAATGGCTGTGATGACAATGATTATGTGAGCTCGGTCGATCCAACGTTGGATTGTAATTTTAATTTGGCTAAGTAATTTGTAGTTTTTTTTTTGGTTTTTCATAATCTGGGTTATTATTAGACCCTTGTGCACGAAATTTTGTGCATTAAATTGACACATTATGGTATAGAAATTGAATGTGGTGTATCTAAGACTTTTCGTGAATTCCTCTTGGCTGTGTTATACTAGGTCTTTTTTTTTAATTTTTTTTTCTGTTCTTAGTTAATGACTTTCTTGAATTTGGTATCATCATTGCTTTTCCAAAAGTAAAGTTTGTGAAAATTTTAAGGTTTTACCTGAGCAATTCTTATTTAACTAACGTTCTTTGGTTTGTTTGTTTCGTAGGTTTTGAATGATTCCTAACTTGTCAAAAGTTAAAAAGCGATTTCATGCAGAACAGGATGCCCTAATTTTCCATTCTTGTTTTTATGAATGACTTGTTAGTTTCTTCTGAGAGGGAAAACGCTTCGTTTTGATTAGTTATGTCAACTAGTGGAACGAAGCCATAATTGAAACGTTGATTTTGAAGCATGCAGTGCTGGCGTATTTGTAAGGACTTCCAAGGTTTTTGCTATATGAAGAACATTTAGGTTTGATTTGCTTTCTCAACAACTTCACAATAACAAAGCACGTTGATTTTAAAAAGCTACGTGCATGTTTGGTTTTCGTCTTCTTTTAAGATTTTCGGGACAAAAAGAAAAATTATTTTCGAATATGCATAGAAGAGTTTTATAAGGTTTCGGTAAGTGCATTTATATGTCAATTACTAGTATTATACATTCTTTTACATATAGACGTATGTTATATAGACGTCGGTGACGTTTATATGTCTGACAGGTAGGTGAAAAGTTATTTTATCATCTGCAATCGAACTGTTATCGAATCATCTAATTTCTACTATCACACACAAAATGTTTATACCTTGACGTAAAGAGAGTATGTTGGAAATCTCACATCAACTAGAGATAAAACCAAATTATAATATATAAATGAAGTGCAAATCTCACCTTATAAGTGGACGGAGTTGAGTTAGTCTTAAAAACCTATTTTCTAATAATTATACAGGATAACGTGACACAAACTTTGCAAATAATTACATATTATAAATAATTAGATATCAAATATATTATCAACTAACATAAAACCATTTTAATTTAATTAAAATTTCTCGAATTCGAATACTAAATAATGTTTTCTAGAGAATAAAATTTCTCACTGGGTCGGATAAATAACTAAATATAAAAAGAGCTAAAAGAAATTTCACAACCTAACACCAACAACTACTCTAGAATAATTTAATCTTGTGAAATTATATTCAAACACTTATTTATTTTATTTCTTGTATAATTTATGACATTAGTTAAAGAAAATCAAACACTTTATTTATTGGACCAATTATCTATGAATATAGTGTGGAAAAAGAGGAAAGGTTGTTTTAGACTTTTAGATAAATATTCCCTCTTTTGAAAGTTTGGCAAAGGAAAAAACTAGGAAGTGTATCATGTGATCTTCTGACTTTACTCCCCAACCTAAATTTTATAAATATTTCAAAATTAAAAGTTGTCTGATAACTAGATAATTTTGGAGAAGTATTATATATTTTGATAATATTAACTAATAAAAGAGTTTAATCAATATTGATAACCATTGAAAGCGCCAATTTCATTAAAACATGTATGGTTATTAACAAAAGAAATGTTAACAAAAATAAAACATTTAATGCAAAATCACGTCAAAGAAAACACAAAAATAATTATAAGAATTGCTTTGAACATTCAAGTTCAATAACATCACATGTTCTATAACATCCTTGGAAAACTTGCTCTCAAACACATGGTGAAACTTATGACTAAAAAATTCCCTTAACAATTGTTTTTTTAACATTATAGTTTATTATGTTCTATTTAAAAAAACAATGTTCTATTTCTTAAAATTTAAATTATACCTATTTCTTAAACAAGAGATTAAAAAAAACTGTTTTAAAACATTTATTCTAAATTTGCTTAATTATTAGGATGCAGAAATACATACTGTTCCATTATTTTAGGTGTTTTTTTTTATAGTTTTTATTTTCTAAACTATAAACCTAATTTATGGAGACCAAAAGAGGTAAAAGATTTTTTTTTCTCACACTTATAGCTTTAAATTACTCTGAAAATTTTCATCGATTATTTTCTCTTTTGGCTTCATAGATACTTTTTTTATAGTCGTCTATTCAAAAACTGTCTTTTATTATATCCAAATAAGATTGATTATCTTAAAATAAGTTATCAATAAATTTATCCCAAAACAAAAACTAATTTTTATCATAGTATATTATAACAATATTCAATCATGCTTATAATCAAATTTATGAAATAAATCCATTTCACAACTTTTCCCACCAAAAACTTGATGAAATAGTGGGTTGCGCAATGCAATGATATGATCGCTTGCAATACTTAAACAATTATGGTAGATTTGCTTGAATAGCAAAATCTAATTAACCGCTTTATTCCTTAAATTGGACCGTCCATTATTTTTATTTCACACAATTTATTTACATTTTCGGATGTTTGTCAAAGAATAGCATCAGATCATTACTTCAAGAAAAAGAATAAGAAGAATACATCAAATCAAGAACAAATTACAAAATCTTTTACTGAAATTAACAGGCCATACAATATCTCAAGAATTACAATATGTTTTAATAAAAAATCTATATAGTTATCCTATATTGTATTAATTCTTACACACTTCATATATAGGTTATTGTAACTTGTAAGGTATAATGTTATCAAGATATCTTGGCTCTTGCAAAGAGTACACCAGCAAAAAGACCTGAAAACAGAGTGCAACTTTTTGTTTCAGTAAGATCAAAAGGAAGCAGTCATTACCAAATAAAGAAAAAAGTGAAGTGATTCTTAATGAATTTACCAAACAAAATGCTGAATAAATTTGATACACTGAGAGGAACTTTGAACACCAAAATGCCAGCAATAGAGATTGGAATCTTGTTCAAGGAGCCTACAAGACTGTAAAACACACACAAATTCATTGGACAGAACTCAAATCACAAGAAACTTCTGCAACAGTAAAATTTGGTAAAATGGTAAAGAATTTATCCATAAGAAATCACTGAACATATTCCTGTGCTACATCTCTGCATTATTGAATTTCTACTCCACAAAAGTACCTATAAGTTGTAGGGCCAGTTTGATGCAAGAACCACATTGAGGTGAAGCTGATGGAGAGTCCAATCAGTCCACTGGCTGTTGCAACCACCCAAAACATCGGCAGCTTAATGACGTCGCTGGAAATCCAGAGGAAAACAATGGTGAGGAGGTAAAAGGGATGATTGAATTCTGAAGAAGAGAAACACATTCACTCACGCATGTATTACATAATGCCACTCTCCAAAAAGGAGAATCAAGATGATGGCAAAAGGTAAGGACAATAAATTGTTCAGCAACACCATTGACACCTCTTTAAGAGATCCAGATTTTGTTGACTTTTTTGCTTCATCCATAACCCACCTAAGAGTAAGCTGCCACACAAAGGAAAACAGATAATCAAAGCTTGGATTGAACACAACTGAAATTTGATCCAATGAAGGTTCTCATTCTCAAAACCATCAATCCTGGCATCAAACTGATCACAAGTTTCTTTAAAGAATTTAGACATGAAACAAAGGATAAATAGACGTACTGAATAGCTTGCAGTAAGAACACAGTTGATAATCTGCCAGGCATAACCAACTGTATCAAAGGAGAGATCTGTAATACCGGCACTGACAGCAGAGATAATCTGTATGAATTTTGTATTGAGAAGCAACAAATACTTCAGAAACTAAAATGAGCAATAGCTAATATGACTTATTAGCAATTTAGTGAACAACATGGACTGTTCAAGATAAATCATACAACTTGACCAATTAATGAGACTATCAGCATTTTCTTTTCCATGATTTCTGACATGATGAAGCAGCAAACGTTGTCGAATTAGTCAGACATACAAATGTCAGAACAAAGAGATGTTTCAAACACATTGCATTACCAAGGATTGTTGCACTTGCATCATGAAGTATCCAGCATGTTTCACCTTGATTAAACTAAAACTTACAATTATTTGAACTTACTGCTAGAAGTACATGAAGTTTTCATATAACAAGAATACAAGATGATTTAGTCATCCAATGGAGACAGTAGGTGTTAGAACACATGGTCCTGACCTGTAACTAAACTCAACTTGTCTGAAAATAACAGCACATGAATACGTACGATCTAAGAGTGCCATTTACCATCATAAACATTGCTGTCCAAACTTTGGGATTCTGACGTTTCCGAAATAAATATAATTCTCCAATTGCCGTTAAGATGTTTGTCACGTTCTTGAGAATTGTCACCATGGCAACATTTATGTATTTCAAACTGAAAAGAAAAATGATCCAGAAGACGTAAGTGTAGATAGGAGCCACGATCATTAGCTAACACAGAGAGCAGTGGAGCAACAGCAAGAGAGAACTAGTCCTTTCAAAAGTGTCTTACTAAGCAGGTTCAACATGTTCTTTGATGTTAACAAAGAAAATACCTATACATGCCTGAGACAAGCATGCCAATAAAGACCACATTGACAGGGATCCAGACCCTGATCAGCCTCCAGCTAAGCTTTTCAAGTGCAACTCTACCAGAGAGAGCCAAAAGAACAACAACCAGAGTACTGATAAAGTTCTGCAAAGTATAAGGAAGAATAATGATCACATAACTGCTGATTTTTCATTTACAACAGGCTCCAGGAAAGAAGTTAGGCACGAAGCAGTGAGACTATCGTTATTAAGAATTATAATCTGATAAGAAATTCAGAACCTCTTGCCATCATTTAACACTCTCACTGAGAAAGGAGAAGGATAAAGACCAGCTTACTTGATAAAGCATCAACGATACTCCCGCATTGAAATTATAACCTGATAGAACAATTTTGTTCAACATTATCATGGAGCAAGAAGAAATGCAATAAGCTGCTCCAGATATAAGAGGTCCAGACTTCTTGGCTGATCCAAGCAAATGATGTTTTTCCTCTTCATCAAGACTGACATTATCACTGATTGTAGCCTTATTTGCTTTCAGAAGAAATCTGCTTGTAAAGGTGAATGTATTCCACGTATTACTTAAGCACCACTATTATTTAATAAATCAACAATCATGGTATACAAGGTTAAACATGCACCCAAAATCCCACAATTTAGAACAAGATATTTCAACCACCCAAAAACCAGATCATATATCAGAACAATTGAGTGAGATGAATTCTAAATAACTGATATGAACATGAAGTCTTGTGAGCAAAATTTACAGTGACAGAATAGAAACAAAGCAAATAAAGGAAAATGCACGAATGCATAGAGATTTATTTCACACCTATCATTCAAAGCTCTGCGTTCTGCGTTTGTAGCAAAGTTGTTGATTGACAGGTTTCCTTGTTTGCGAACTGTGTGCATGGCATTAGTCCTTTCGTCTAGTAATTTTTCCGATATCATGCGCCCCCCTAACCCTGGTTCTTCAGGGTCATGCTGATAAATAATGTCTAACTTAAAATCAGACGACATTTCATTAACCTGAACATAGGAAAAAGGTGAAAAAAAAAAGTCAGACAAGATGGAACAGTTACACTTTATGCAAATTCTCGATTAGAGTAACGAGAAAATCACAAATTCAACAAAAAAACTATACAAAAATGTTGAGAAAAGTAACTTCTACACTACAAAAGAATGAAAATCTTGAAAGATGGTTTTAATTGATGTTTCACTCTCTGAACACAATATCTAAATTATAAATACAGTTTAAATCAAATTGGAACAGTTGATTATAGGGGGGAGTACCTGAAAATATTTCCACCAACAAACAATCTACAATGAAGTTCATCGACTAGAAGAGCTATTTCATCTTCCAACACAAATTCATTTCATAGTTAAAAAAAGGATTTCAACCTTAAACCATGCGATGCCCCATGCAATTCTCAATTTCCAATAAAACAGTCACTACCACAGTTTGGAACAAAAGACCACGATGAAATGGAAGCGGCCATCAGCAAATAAATGGGCACCAAAGCAACAAAAATAATGATTACAAAACGAAAACAGCAGCAAAAACAGGGGGAATTCAAAACCTCCAGAAAAAAGAAAACAAGTGGGGTTCTCACTTGTGCACAGGATAACTACCATACGCAGAGTGTCCGCAGTGAGATCATTCAAAAAGATTCAAACATGAACTAAATGACGAATGTCCACATGGAAAAAAAAAGGTGGGAAATTTTCCAGGGGAATGGAGAACCCGCACTTACTACCCAGTTGCGGAAAAAGGGAACTGACGAAGTAAAAGTTGAAACTTTTTGAAGAACACGCAAAGGGAAGAGCAATTAAGGTGATAGTGTGAAGCGGAGGTTCCATGTGGGAGAGAAGCGGTAATGAAGTAGAATAATGGAGATGGAGCGGATTCCCAGGGCTCCCAAGTCAACCTGAATGAAGGTGCCATGAAGATGGCTTGAAGAAGAAGTGAAGTGAGTGAAATGAAAGAAGGGTAAATGGGTTTTCGTATGAATCAATGTAACCATTTCATGGTTTTTCCTTTCTTTAAGGAATACAGACGTGCCAACGTCACATCCACAAACTCTTCAAACCTTAAACTTTTCCATTCTTTGAAATGGACACCTCCAACTTGAATTTTTTTATCAGCAAATAAAATTAATGAAAATTATAATCAAATTAAAAAGAAAATACTATGACTAAATTAAATAACTGAACGAAGATAAAGAGTAAATTAATATTTAAACCTGAAAAAATCACTATTGCTAGCACAGAGACATTCTTAATAAATCATAATAACAACCCGTCTGCATTAAAATACATAGGTAAACATAAAACTAATATATAAATGAGTGCTCAACAAAAACAGTTTGTATTTTTATGCAAGCTATGTAGTCCAAAATGTTGATATTTAGGCATTTCTACCATACTGATTTACAAAACATGATGTATTTATTGGGTTTACGAAAACCTTCCTCCATTGGACAAAACACTCCACAAGATAAGAAAATTATTAAGGTTTAAAGTTAATTACTAATAGTATGATAAATGTTTTTTTCAAACACAAAACTCTATTAACAATAGTTTCATTGACTAATTTTAAGATTAAATTTGGATATTTCCCAATTCTTATTTTTTTTCTGTGAAAACATTCTATAAATTTTAAAAAAATATATATCCAGAATTTATGTTCAAATTTTAATCTTTAATATGTTTTATATAGTTACTAAAGAACCCCGGAAAAATGGAAGTTCCGTTGATATAAACTTTTCTGAACAAAATTAAATTATTAATTAAATCTCTATTAATAACATAATCTGTAATGGGAATAGGTAGCTTTGTCATACTGTAACACATTACATCATATTGTTGATATAATAAATTATACTACTGAAATTTAATTTTATCCAACAGAAAAATTATACCAAAAAATATGATTTTATGACATAGATCTTTTAACTTAAATTCCCTTTTATTAATCTCCTTAGTTTCATTTGTGTACAAATGGATAAATAAACTTTTATAAAATCAAAATTATACATTACTGACACCAAAAGTTTGTTTAAGTTTTCTAAATAAAAATACCACTTTTTCCACTTAAATGAAAATATGACACACATAGGCCCAAATGAATCCACCAGCCCAAAATTCTATTTTTGGGTTCCTTTCTGGGGCTACATTACTGATGGGGATTTCTTTCTGCACACCCATGTTTACTTCTTGCACCTTCCCATTCTTAAGTGAAATGATTTAGATTTTCAAATTCTTTGTACAATTTAAAATATAAATTATATAATTTAGAATTTAAATTTACATTTCATTTCAGATTATACCATTCTATAGATTATGCAATTTAAAATGTAATCTCAAATTATTTTCCAAATTTATATTACAAATTATATAATTTAAAATGTAAGTTTAAATTATAAATTGTATAATTTACCTTTTAGATTTTCTTCCAAATCTATATAACAGATTGTAGGATCCAAAATACAAATTTACATTAAAATTAAAGTATTTGATATTTATTTATTTTTCATTATATTATTGTGTCACCTACTTTATACAAAATTGAATATTCAACTTCTATTAAATTTTTAGTCTTTCTCTTAGTACATACTTTTTAAACTAAACCTACTTTCTCTAGCACTCACCTAATACTTAATAAGTCTAACATTTTTATAATATTTTTACAAAACTAAATCCTGAAATATTTTTATTTATTTTATCACAAGTTATCATCAATATTAATTTATGAAAAAAATAAAGAAAAAAAACTAAAAAAATTTAATATTTAATTTATGTGATGGAAGTATTTACTACACAACACATGTAATTACTATTACAAGAAAAATTGATATTATTGACGGTTAAAATTCGTCGGTAATGCGTAAAATTCGTCAGTAAATTAAAATTATTGACGATAAAAATTCGTCGATAAAACTATTGTCGATTAATTTTATCGATATTTTTTTTCCGTCAGTTTTATCAAAATATTTTTTCATTGGTAGTTATAGGCAAAAAAATTCTGTCAGTAAATCCGTCGGTAATTACCAACAGAAAAATCGTCGATAAATTTATCGATAAATATCGTGATCTATTTTATCTTTTTCCTCCGATCTCCTTCTTCTTCCGCTCTTTTTTTTTTTTATTTTTACTAATACAAAAGATTGAACACATTAAAGGCAATGATAAACTTTGGTGTTGGTCGAACTTAGAGCAAAGCGTGTGGTAATAGTAGTGTGAGGTGGTGGTTGAATGGAGCGGGCCCTTGCTGAATGAAGATGAAGGTGGTTTTGATTTGTAGCTATAATAAAGTGGAAGAGAAGAAAAAGATGATGGAAGATGGAGAAGAAGAAACTCCCTCGCGCAAATGAGGAAGAAATGCGAGAGAGAAAGAGAAAGAGAGAATGTATATCGACAATGTCTCACGTATAGAGAGAAAAAATGAGCGAGAAAATTCTGGTTTATTTTACCGACAGATTTTACAAACGAATTTTTCATTGATATGTGAAATATGCATTATTGACAAATTTTACTAACGAAAAAATCTATCGAGAAGTAAAAAATGAGCAGAAAAATTCTTGCCATTTTTATAATTAAAATATACATTACCGACGAATTTGTCTCGTCGATAATGATTATTTAAAATTTTATAAATAAAATTCGTCGATTTATCGACAAACATATTTCCATCAATAGCATTCCATCGATAATTTCAGAAATTTTTGTATTAATTTATATTTAACTGAACAAACTATGAAACAAATGAGAAAAAACATATTATATATAAATATATATATATATATATATATATATATATATATATATATTAATTAATTATAGATATTCTCTTAAATTTAATTTATATGATCGAGAAAAGGCATGTGTCATTTCACGAATAAACTTTCTTTATTTATCTGCGTGACGTAGTTGTTGTAAATCATAATTAATATATAATGATCTATTACATGAGTTGTTACGTAAGTAAAAGTTGTAATCTTACCTAAAACTTCCATGTCATCACTCCTTTCCAAAAAGTTTGAATTAATTAACATAAAGACATATAGTAAAGAAAATGACTGAATATAAATAAAATTGCATAAACAATAGCTTTAGTTGTAGACAAATCAAACAACACATCAGAATTATTTAATCACCTCCATATAAGTTCTTATCCTAAACTAATTACAGCACAAATGTTGCATTTTTTTAATTATTGAAATTGGCGAAATTTTCAAAAAGTATGAAAATGGATAAGTCATGTATGTCTGGTACGATTTTATTAAGAAAAATCATATAAGTCTGACACAAATTTTGGCTTTTATATCATACACTGAAGCCATGTTAAATTAACACAATTTTTTCATAAGATATGAAAAAATTGACACAATTTACCTATTTTCATATATTTCTTTAAAAAAAATTGACTTATTTCAGTCATCTTGAGAAACAAAATTACACTGATTTCGTGCTGTTGCTTTATCTCTTACTCTTAATAGATTACTAGCTTGATTTATAATTTTATTGTAGGTCTATGATTTGGTGCATCTTAAGTATTCTTATGACAGTTTTTAATGTAGGGAAATAAGATATGTTATTAGTTTATGATAAATTAAAAATGTACTACTTACATAAAAAGAGTTAAATAAAACATTGAATCCATGATTATCTAATGATTTCAATCTTGACACACTCAAACTTGAAAGAAAAAGGATAAACGATGTTGGTAACAAAAAGAAGTTTTTTTAACCCTTAAGAGACAGTATAAAACAGCCAAACAACGTGGCACTATAATATATATTCATAGTAATCCACTATGTACTAACAACATAGTTTATTATTCCAAAATCTACCAAAATATAAAAGCCATAGACTAAACCATCTTAAGTTAAGATGTTCTTACTGTGCAAAAACTGAGAATTAGAAAAAACGAATTCCATGTTCTGGTTGTGAATCCCATTATTGCAGAGAAATGATGAAGCAGCAGTTCCATGAGAGAGACAGACATCAAAACCTATAGGAGTCCTTTTAGAGAGGAAAAGACTCTCATCAAAGGACATTTGTGAGTTTGAATGAACAACAGATCCTGATTGAGTGAGTTCAGTGAGAAACTGACTATTGTTACTGCTTTGATGATGATAACCATTAAAGCCTGCAGAAGAGTTGTTCAAAGTTTTGGTCTGCTTAACAGATTCAGCAATGACATTGTTTTCATCGAAAAATTGTTGCATGAAGGAAATCTCATCATCATAGGACTCAGACATTAGTGAGAAATTGCTGCTGTTGGTGGCAATATCAGATAACTGTTGTGATGCTGATGTTTGTTCCACAGAGGGATTTGAAGTGTTGCTGAGAGACAGACTTTTGATGTAGTCTTGCAGAATAGAGGACAATGGCTTTCCATTTCCCATTCCTGCTCTTTTGTTCTTTCTTCTTGAGTTTTGTCTCCTCTTTGTGGCATTCCAATGGTTTTTTATTGCATTTTCGGTTCTTCCTTTTATCTGTTTAGCAATTTCTGCCCATCGATTTCCAAACTCTGCATGATATTTTACTAAGATTTTTTCTTCTTCTTCACTCCAAGCATCTTTCTGTAATATCAAATACACACAAAAATTATAGTTTAAAAATTGTACGATACAAAAATAAATTTATATTAGATAAATAAAAGATAGTCCGAATAAAAATTATTTTCTACAGAATTTAAAAAATAAAAGCTAATTATATTTGCTCATTTTCATGAAATCTTTATTCTCAAAAAATGTATAAATATTGGTTTTATAGAAGCGGTTTAAAATTACTTTATATTGTAATCATATTTGCACATTTAGAATTTTATTATTTTAAAAAGTTGAAATTAATATATATATATATATATATATATATATAGAATTTGTTTAAACTTAAAAATAAAGGAAATTTTAAAAAATAAATATGCAAAATAAGTGATTTTTATTAATGTAGAAATTATTTATGTTTATAATTGTATTTTTTTTTGTTTTATAAGCTTACTTTGATAAATTATTAAAAATAATTTATATATTTATAAAAGGGTTTTTAATTTATAAATTTTTAGTTTAAACATTAAAATAAGTAAATAAACAGTTAAAAGGGAGATTTTTCCTCAAAAATAATCATAAAAAATAATTAAATAATTAATTGTTTTTTCTATATAAATAGTGCTAATATAATATAAATATTTTCATATTTAAATTAAATAAAAAATAGTCAGAGTACTATTTAAACTAATTAATATTTTAACTTAATAAGAGAAGTTTTTGATATTATTAGAAATAAAATTATCAAATTATTAAAAGCAGTATTAAAAGCAGTATTAGGTAATCTTAATCATAGAAGTTTCAAAATTATTAAGAATAAAATTAAGTTAATAAGTAAGTGTTGTGACTTAATCATAGGAGTTTTTACTATTATTAAGAATAAAGTTATCGAAATGTTAGAAGCAATAATGCTATAATTTTAGGAAATTTTATGAGACAAACATTGACCGAAACAGGAATATATGAATGCCTAATCCAACCAGTTTTAATCTTTATCCATGTTTATACGCATACAGAAAAGGAAACATATGGAAAGTGATCCATTTGAAAATTCGAAATAAACCTGGAAAAAACTGAATCTATGCCTAGATACTTCATCATTAACACATCATATGTTGAAAATTTCTTGTTTTTCTTTTTATCAACTTGAAAAACCCTTGTTAGACAGACTAATTTTGAGGTTTCTTTTGTTCTAAAAAAACCAGAGAAATATACACTGAAGCTGATCGTTCAAATAACATAACCCTAGGGCATGGTTTTTTTCTCACTTCTTCTAAGATTAAACTTTCTTAAAATACACAATGGAAATAAGTAAAAATTATAAAACAAATAGCATAAAAATTAGCAGGAAGATCAAGCGACTGATTGACATACCTTAATATCAGGACGCAGATGATTATGCCATCTCTCTCTACACTGCTTCCCAGCTCTTCCATCCAACTTTTCTGCTATCTGAGACCATTTTCCTGTACCATGTTGCTTCACCAACTTTAGCAGTTTCCTTTGATCACAGCAATAACAAACAACATATCAGAAAACAGTTGATAAATGAAAAGGATGCAGAAAAGGATGCAGAAAAGGGTATTGATTATTCTCATGATTTATCAACCTGTCTTCTTCTTCAGTCCACTGGCCTTTGATCCAAGGTACAGAAGACCCTTCCTTAGGTTTTCGTCCCACCCCTTTTCTGTTCTTTCCCGACACAAGCAAATCTTCTTTCAAACACAGTGGAGGTACTTGTTGTGTCCAATTCAGACCTTCCACTTCATTTGCTAAAAGCTTTTCAACAAAGTTCACTTCCCTACCACCATTATGCCAAAAAATGTTGTAGTTTGAGCCACCAAAACCATCCAAAACACTTGCATGGATATTGTTTGCAACATTCTGTGGCTGTTGCTGAGAGGAATGGCTCTGTTGTCCCCACAAAAACCTCTCTATGGCTGTCAAAGGAGGACCAACAGAAGACTTTGAAGGGTTAGATCCATTAACTGGAATAATGGCACCACCTCCTCCTATGTCTTTCATGAAAGATATATAATGGAGAAAGATATCAGAAAGATATCAGAAAGGGAAAGAACTTTGTTTATGGTAAGGTCTTAAGGGATTTTGTGAGGGGACAAAATGGTGGATAAACGATGGTTATTATATTATACACATTTGCATGGATTAGAAAACAAGGTTTATGCACTATTTATTCAAAAATTACGAGTTAGAGATGGTGTAACTCCTCGACTTCCATTGGACTAAGGAAGAATCTGCTGTATTAACTTAACCTTTTATTTCACTTTATAATGTGTTTTAATTCTAGATTCACTTTTGAATTTTTCTACAAATTTGGCTTATGAAAAGTTGTTGAATAGGTGTAATTGATATTAAAATGTTACTTAATATTCTTAATGGGCTAATTAATTGCGATAATGGCATAATTAGAGTTAATTTTCGATTTAAGTCATTATTCTTCTTACATATTATATATTTAAAATCATTAAAGGCTGTAAATTTTTGTTTACATTTTTTTTTCGGAATTTTCTTGTTCAAAATAACTAGGAATATGGTTTGCGCACAAGAATTCTTTGGGTATATTGCAAATGGTGACATTCTTAGAGTAGATTGAGTTATGTAATTTGTAAATTTTAGTGAACACGTATATGAACAGACTCAAGTATATTCTGAATTTTGTTTTCAAAAATTTATTCTCTTTTGAGTTCTTTTTCAATTTATATGTTTGACATAATAATTTAGAAATTAAAAATAATAGAAAGTAAAACGTAGGGTACATATTTTCTTTTTGTCAAGGGTTTTTTTTTCAAATTATCCAGCCTAATATATTTATGTTTATTCAATTCACATTGAAGAAAAGTATTGAGATTCAAGAGGAAATAAAACATTGAGAAATGCGAACATATCTTCCTTGTCATGTGGAAGTGAAATGTATATGATCAAGTACTTGTGTAAAATAAGTTTGGTTATGTGTATAACTTTTAGGGTATTTTTAATAAAATTAGTTGAAAAAGGTAGATGAAAGTTTAAAAAAAATAAAGTTAAAATAGTATTTGATAAAATTAGTTAAAAGTTTAAAATATTTTAGTAAAAATAAAAACAAATAATTGAATAATATATGTGTGTTTCGTCTAAATTATGTTAAAACTATAACATGAGCAATATGTAAAAAATTGTTAAAAAAAGTCACCTTACTAAACGTAAATGAAATAATTTTATCTACCAATTCCATTTTTGTTTCATCTATAATCGAGATCAAATATTCTATACCCTTTGTAAATTACGAATTATCTTTATAATCTTTTAACAAAGTAAATTGAAATTACTTATTTCCTTTTTATTTTTTGAATATTTACATCTAAATTAAATTAAAAAGATAACTATGACGAATTAGTTAAAGATAAATAATAGTCGGCTTAAATATACTTTTAATCACTTAACATTTAAACTGAGGTTACTACTTTCTTTTTATCATTTAATTACAAATTTTATTTTTAAGTCCTTCAATTTTTTTAAACCTTATTTTTGGTCTATAAGGTTAAAATGAAAATATTTCGAAAGTTATATTAAATTTTTGTTATCTCTCACATTATTTAGAAGAAATATATTTGGTTTGTATATTCATAAAAAGGATAAGATTTTGTCTGTTTGAAAATTTCACATTAAGTAATAATACAGTCAAATTATAATATGTAGACAAATATATATAAATCCCATTTTAATAAATTAATTTTAAATATTAAATTAATATTATTTCTTAAGGTGAAGAGATATATTAAAAATTTAACATCAATTAAAAATATAATCAAATTATATATATATATATATATTCAATACTTCTTTTTATCTCTTACCTATCTCTCTCCATCCAAAAAATGACAATTTATTCAGAACAAGCTGAGGGATCTCCACTCACCATTAATCGTAGTTGAAGCATTAAGTAAACATCACTATTCCTAGAGAATAAAAATAATACGAATTTTTAATCGGAGGATTAGAAGAAGTTATATCTATAATTTAAAAGACTAGAAGATAAATAGATCTTTAATTAATTTTTAAAAGTTTCCATTCATTCAATCGAATAAAAAAAAATATATTAAATGTACCACTATTTGTCACATAATTGTTTTTGTGTAGTCTAATAAACTAAAATTATATTTAGAAAAATCTAAAGAACAATATATATATATATATATATATATATATATATATATATATATATTTGGAAGAAATAAATATAGACGGTTAAAAGCATGTTCAGAATATAATTGATTAGAACTACCTAAAACATAGTTCTTGAATACTTTTTTTTTAATTTCAATAAATTAAATATATATATATATATATATATATATATATATATATATATATATCTAGTTTTCAGATTATCAGCCCAAACGTATTTAGTTATTGAACTTAAATATTACAAAGTTTTTAAGACTATAAAATTGAAGAAAGTAATGAATAATTAAAGGATTAATAACCAAAATTATGGAAAAAATCATTTATCAAAATTACTATTTTTTCAAAATATAGAAACCGAAATTATGATTAAATATTTTTGCTATTAATTTCTGATATATTATTTTATTTTTCAGAAAACAGCGTATAGTTTTAAATGGTTAATTGAATTACAGGGCTTTCCTGATATAAAAATGATCACTTGCAAAGTGTTTAGCAAGACTCATAGTCCAACTATGTAGCTTCTAATAAATTCTCCATGTTTCTCTCTTCTTTTATATTTAAATATCATTGTAATCTTTTTTTCCATTTATATTTATAAGAATTATGTGAATTCTTTAAAAAAAACTTTTGAATTCTTTAAATGGTTGATTGAATTTTTATATTTATAAGAAAATTTGTGAACTCTTTAAATAAAAATTATTGCAATAAATATTAAAAAAAATTCTTATTTTATTTATTTTCTTTTTCTTAAGGATAAAAAAATAATAAAGTGTAGTACTTAAAAATCGTGACAATTTTATTATTTAAAAAGTTATATTATAAATAAAATTTCTATTAAATGAGTTTAATTATATGAAAACTATCATCTTTCTAAAATCTTTTTCTAAAAATTTATCTGTCTTTTCTTTAAATATCTGAACTCATTTTTTTGTCTTTTTGAAGATCAAATACCTTAGGAATAATACTACACATTTAACATATCATAATTCAAAATAGAGTAAATTCACTTTTTATTCTTTTTTGAGTTAGGATAATATTTTAAGTTGCATGTGGTTATTTAGTCCATGCATATATGATTTAAAATAGTTTAAGGTGAATCTTTATTTACTTGTGATCATGAGGATGTGTTCTAATATTTGACAAGGGTTTTCTTTATGTAGTTAGAACATTCTATGAGAACTCAAGTTTTAGGAACAACTTTTGCGTAAAGGTTATTTTCTACACTAGGTAAAGAAAGCTAGTTAGATTTAAATATTAATGCTATGTCATGAAATTGAATTGTGTGATTGTAGAAGGCTATTCATTCACTAAGTGAGAATTTTATTTATGAATTTGTAAATATAATCTTTAAATGTGGAATGTGAATGTAGTGATGTGCAAAGTATGTGTTGATGACAAAGATCGTAATAAGATTATCCTGACTCTACTAGTATTGGACTCATATAGAGGAAGATACCTAGTTGTAAGAGTCGAAGGAGATTAATATCTAAAGTTTTGGTGTATTTATAGAATTTACCATGTCATACCCTAACATTTGAAGCTTGGAGCATGATGTATAAACTGTGAAAGGATGGATGATTATTATGAAATGATTTCAATTTTTTAACTAGTATGATTTAAATAAATTGTAGCTTATCATGTGTTGTTTATTGTGGTTGTGGTATTCAATTGCAATGTTTGTGTTTTTCATGAGAGTACAGGATAATGCAATGGCAAGAGAGGATGAACATTGAGGCTTCCTTGAGTGTGAGAAGTTACTATATGTAGTCTTTAGCTTAGATGTATATATAATTATATTTTGTAATTGAGTTATCTTACACTAACACAAAAAATTGTCTTTAACATCAAATGATCTATGTCTGAATAAAAACAATAAACATAAAAAATGTGTAATGATACTTTTTGTAAATAAGTAAAACGATTTTACATCATATCATTTATGGACTGACATAAACAAGATAATTTAAGTCAAAGTGTTCAATTACATCCACATGTTCTCTCCTTATTTTCATTTGTGAGAAAACATGTTGAAATGCTTCCAACTTAGGACTTCATCTCTGGTGAATGGTGGTGATTTGATGGTATCTTTTGAACAAGTCTTCTCGTTTAGTGATGGATGGGAAGTATTTCTACCCAATTGGTTTCATCATTGAGATTTGTATACTAAAGTTTCTATTTGTATTTGTAACTTGAAACGTAAACATAAAACAAAGAAGAAAAACTCTAAACACTTAGAAAACAAAGACAAATAATAAGAAAATATTATTTTGAAAAGTTAAAAGTATAAAAGAGAGAAAAGATGAAAGCTTTATAAAACAAAGAATACCTATATGATTGAAGTCACTAGCACACTAAGCTATTTTTAGGAAGGAAAAGGTTTATTCGACAACAGATTTTTGACAATAATTTGACAACGATACGTGTGACATTATCATTGGTTGTTTTTATCAAATTTTTTTAAAAGTTTCATTTTGTCTTCGAGGGCATCTTTGGAAAGATGGTTCAGAATGTACTTTTCACTTTTTGAAACAATACTCAAAAGAAAAACCTATTCCTCTCTTCGAAACTCTCTCACCGCCTTCGACATTCCTCATTCGAATCTCCGCCACCGAAGTAAAGTACTGTGTTTATTCACTGTTGTTCGTTCGTTGCTTGGATCCACCGTTGTCTCCGGAGGAAGTCGTGTGGCCTTCTACTTTTTCGTTTCTGGGTAACACAAAAGAAGAAGACCTTGGTTTCCGAGGGTGTTTGTTGTCACTGTTCATCGCTGCAAAGTTGCAATATTTTGGCTGATTCAGCGTTTCAGATGGCTTTTGGTGGTTGATTCTCCTACCAAGTTGAGAATTTGAGATGAGCAGCCAAAAGGGTCGTCATGAAGAAGAGATGGGCACCTCAGAAACCACCGGGAAAGTGGTTGTGGTTGCAGTTAAAGCTTCCAGAGATATCTCAAGGACTGCTCTGGTGTGGGCTTTGACTCATGTTGTTCAACCAGGGGATTGCATTAAGCTGTTGGTGGTCATTCCGGCTCTTTCTTCAAGTATTGCTTACTTTTCTTCATTCTCTCTCTCTTTTTTTCCTTTTAATTTATATATGATTGGTTTGGCTCTTTCTTAGTTACATTACTCAGTTTAGTTTCACATTAATGGCTTTATAAAACTGAGTTAAAGAAAAAGTAAACTAGAAGATGAATACAAAGAATGAGGCACTGGTTGGCACATTCTACGCAATTCTGTTTTGAACCTTCAAATATGTAAGGCTTTAGGACCTCGACGTTGCTAGAGATCTGAACAATCCAGAAACCTGTTCTACTCATTCTTGTATCGAGGTTCGTAACTGACTACAATTTCTGCATTTGCAGGCAAGAGGGTATGGGCATTTTCAAGATTTACCACTGACTGTGCCTCCAGTAATTGGAGATCCAGTTTAGGAACTGCTTCAGATCAGAAAGTAGTTATAACAAAATCCTGTTCTCAGTTAGTGCTTCAACTCCATGATTTTTACGATCCAGAGAAGGTTGGGACATACATAACATTGTAATAGCTTCCATATATGCATATTCTTTCTTGCTTTCTTTATGTCTAGTGTTCGGTTTTCCTAAACTGTCAAACAATTTACACATATAAAGATCAGAGTGAAGATTCTTTCTGGTTCTTCATGTGGAGGTGTGGCCGCTGAGGCCAAGAGAGTTGAGTCAAGCTGGGTTATATTGGACAAGTAATTTTTAACTTTCTTTGTTAAAGGCTGCGTTGTTGCTTGATACATCTGTGAAGTTTTCCCAATTACTCATACACCGAAGATGATTGTCTATTTGCAGAAAGTTGAAGCATGAAAAGAAATATTGCATGGAGCAGCTGCATTGCAATATTGCATGGATGGTGATTTCTCAAAGCATGAAGACAACGTGCAGAGATCCAGCGACAAGACTTTGGCAACTGCATATGAAGCTTTGCTTCAGAAATTCTCAAAGTTGGATGAAGATCCTATACTAGGAATGCTTAACTGTAAAATTGATGTGAACTTGAGCAAAAGTGTTAGAGAAGCAATTTCACTAGCTAAAGGTTCACCTCCTAGATTTTATAGGTTTTCAATTATATGTTGCAACACTTAGGATTTTATAGGTTTTCAATTATATGTTTATTAGTTGCCTAGATATTTACATTGTATGAGCCTTGTACATGTTTTTTGTAAACAAAAGATTATGATTATAAATGTTGGGCAATATGTACTGATAATATATTATATAAATAAAATTTCAATTTTGATAGAGTACCATACGTTTTCTTCCAGTGTTGTTCGACTATATATATTGAAACCTTTTTTTGGGGAGCAGTGTTCATCTAGCTGGGGAGTACCGTTGAAGTTTCTGTACAAATTATCCTTTTTCCTCTGGTAATCGATTACAGTAACCAGGATTACCAGAGGAAAAAGGATAATTTGTACAGAAACTTCAACGGTACTCCCCAGCTAGATGAACACTGCTCCCCAACTCTGTTTTTCTGACCTTTGCTACTTGTTTTGTTCTTAACTTTCTCCACCAAACTCCAAATGACTTGATTCTTGTTTTGTTGGAATCTAGACTCAAAGAGCTTTCCAACAAAACAAGAATCAACTCATTTGGAGTTCGGTGGAGAAAGTTATGAGCAAAACAACCAGCAAAGATGAGAGGTGGTAGAAATATATAAAACGTTAACTTTAAGGAATTAACTGCATCTACTCAGATGTCCAAAAATTATAAATTAGTAGTCATTGGAAAGATTTTTGAGTCTACTTTCTAATAAAAAAAGAATCACATAATTTGGAGGTCTGTGAAAAAAGTTATGATTAAAATAGTCAGCAAAGGTCAAAGTTGACAGCATGGGTTATGCACCTCACCTCAATTGGAGAAAACCACCTAAATGGACATTTTTATTTTGAAGAAATCAATGACCTAACCTCATTATTAGTGCAGGGAGTACACCCAATAACATTGAAGTCACTCACCCATCTCAAAAAAGGAAAAATTCAACAAAAATAGAGAATGGGGAGCATTGTTCATCTAGCTCGGGAGTACAGTTGAAGTTTCTGTACAAATTACCCTTTTTCCTTTGGTAATCGATTACAGGGGTCTTGTAATCGATTACTACAGGAAAAAGTGTAATTTGTACAGAAACTTCAACTGTACTCCCCAGCTAGATGAACATTGTTCCCCAAAGTTGATTTTGTGTCCCCAAAGTCATTTTTCATTACTCAATACCCTTCATTATTTTGTTTATATTTGTTTAATATTGAAGTATTCCAACTTGAAGTGTTCCATTAATGATGCATCCACAAAACCTTCAAAAGACAGTCATAACGAATCCAAAATATTCCTGGGGAGTGCTTAAGCCACGTTTGGGTAGCACTCTTCAACTTTCGGTACAAAAGGCACTTTTTCTACTGGTAAGCGATTACCAGCTCCCTGTAATCGATTACAACAACATCAGTCTTGTGTCAATGATGACGAACAAACAACTGCAAAACAAAATTAATATTTGTTGGTACAAATAACCAACGTAAGTGACAACCCAAAAGCAAGACACACCAAAAAATGACGAACAGATGCAAGACCAAAATCCACTCCCCAAAATACAAATACCGAGACTGACACTGTGATCACCTGTACTTGGTCTTCCATCAACAACTGACACTGACCTAACTTGAAAATCCTTCTTTTCCACACCTTCATCCATGGTTAACCACTTCAAAAAAAAATTAAAACACAGTCCTGCAGAGAGTGGGGAGTTATTCAGGCAATACTGGGTAGCAGTAACCAACTTTTGGTACAAAATATCATTTTTCCAATTGTAAGCGATTACCAACACATGTAAGCGATTACATCTGCATGTCAAACCTTGTCCATGGTGAAGGGCCTCCCCCATCAACCCAGGATCACCTCTACTTGGTCTTCCATCAACAAGTGACACTGACCTAACTTGAAAATCCTTCTTTTCCAATCATTCATCCATGGCTAACCACTTCAAAAAAAATAAATGAAAACACAGTTCTGCTGACAGTGGGGAGTTGTTCAGGAAATACTGGGTAGCAGTAGTCAACTTTTGGTACAAAATTCCAATTTTCCAATTGTAAGCGATTACCAACACATGTAAGCGATTACATCTGCATGTCAAACCTTGTCCATGGTGAAGGGCATCCCCCATCCACCCAGGATCACCTGTACTTGGTCTTCCATCAACAAAGGACTCACCTAACTTGAAAATCCTTCTTTTCCACACCTTCATCCATGGTTAACCACTTCAAAAATAATTGAAAACATAGTCCTACACACAGTGGGGAGTTCTTCAGCCGAAACTGGGTAGCACTAGTCAACTTTTGGTACAAAATGGCATTTTTCCAATTGTAAGCGATAACCAACACATGTAAGCGATTACAACTGCATGTCAAAGGCTGTCCATGGTCAATGGCCTCCCCCATCAACCCAAGATCACATGTACTTGGTCTTCCATCAACAAAGGACTCACCTAACTTCAAAATCCTTCTTCTGCACACCTTCATCCATGCCCAACTTGGTTAACCAATTCACAAAACACTCAAAATAACGAACAAAGAAGCCAATGTCAGGGGTCGAAGCCATTGTACAAAATAACGAACAAAGAACCACAAACTTCAAAAAACCCTTCCATTGAGACCGGTTAAAGCAGACCACGAACTCCACAAACAAAACTGCACCACACCAACTCAAATGGGTACACAGTCAACACAACAAACACACAAAATGAAATGAAAATCAAAAACCTGAAAATGGAAGACGAAAAAGAGAGTGTGAAGGAGAACGAGAGTGATGGAACAGAGAACGAGAGTGGTGGGGCAGAGAAGAACGACTGTGTGAAGGAGAGACAACGAAAATTTGAAAAAGAAATCCCTAGCAATGAGCACCAACTATTCTGGACAAAGGATTAAGTGAAAAATGAAGCAGGGCAGTTTGGGAAACTCATCCAAAGCAGATTTTCTTATTAAGAAAATAAATTCAAACCCAACCAAGTACAACGCGCCACGTGGCGTTGTCAAAAGTGTTGTCAAAACCCAGTTGTTGGAATATCGCTGCCCTTTTAGGAAAGAGTGTTATACACACAGTTGTACATTACTTATTCCTTTACATCCCTATCAAGCCGATGTCCCCAAGAGTAAGGACCATCAGTTTGCTTCGAGATTGAAGAAAAGAAGAACCATTGATTTGTTTGGTGCGAGAATCAGCAACTTGATGTTGAGTTGGTAGATGAACAACTTTAATAAAACCACTACTAACATTATTGTCACGAACAAAATAAAGATCAAGTTCAAAATGCTTTGATCTAGATTGCAAAACTGGATTAGCAGCAACCAAAACAGTATTGAGAGATTATCACAATATATATAGTAGGTGTAGAAGGATGAATGGTAAGTTCACTGAGAAAAGATTGAATCCAATGAATGTCAGCAGTAACAACAATTAAACCCTTGTACTTTGCCTCGGTACTGCTCCGATAAATAGCTTTTTGTTTCTGTGAAGACCAGTGATTGATGATTATATCATCCACATATATAAAAATGAAAATAGCATATATGGAAGTAATTTTGACAAACAAAGAATTATCAATTTTTGTAGGACAAAAACCAAAAGGAGTAAGAGTAGTCCTCAACTTTTGAAACCATGGACGAGGGTTTGTTTTAGCCCATAAATGTCTGTGCAATTTGCAGACTTGGCCTGAGTTTGGGGAAACCGGGAGGTTGACTCGTGTATACAGTTTCCAACAAATCACCATGCAAAAAGCATTATTTATATTAATTTGATGAATATGCCAGTTATTATATAAAGCTAAAGTAAGAACAATAGGTGACTGGACTAAATGTGTCATCATAGTGAAGTCCTCTCTTTGATTTTACCCTTTGGCAACTAATATTGTTGTGTCTTTGGAAACTTCCATCATTATTTATATCTACTTTTAAAAACCCATTTTCATCCAATTGCCATTGGTTTGGAGAGCAGATAACTCATCTTGCATGGCAGCATACCATTATAGTTTAGAAAGAGCTTCTTTGACAGATGTACGTAGGTTCAACAATGTGATCATATAATAGAATCCGGGCAGGGGCAGGAACCATAGTTAAAGGAACATGAGAAAAGGAAGGATTAGAAATAGAGAAAGTATCATTACATCGAAATAACGAAGGGGTCTAGAAATATACAATTTTCCAAAAGGGATAGACATTTGTAACCTTCTTGTTGCGTTGCATAGCCCAAGAACAGACATTAATTGATGAGTTCTAAAATTCAGTTTATGTTTATTATAAGGTCTAAGAAGAGGATAGCAAGCTCACCAAAAAATGCAAAGAAAATTATAATCTGGTAACTTCTTAAATAACTTCTCATGTAAAACGGGTGTAGGTAAAATTTTTATAAAAGTGGTGGCAATGAAGAAAACTGCTACAGAACATCAAGACCCGTGATGAATCGCTCCAATTTGAAACCGTGAATGCTTGCAAGAACTTGTTGTATACCAAAAAATTATAATGTGAAACGTTTGCAGAGAAGGGACAGATTGCTGAGCGGAAGACATGTTAATCTTATCTTGCTTTGATACCATGAAACGTAAACACAAAACAATGAAGAAAAGCTTTGAACACAGAGAAGAAAAAGAATAAGAAAAGTATTATTCCGAAAAGTTAAAACTACAAAAGAGAGAAAAGGTGAAAGCTTTATATACAACAAAGACGACCAATCTGACTAAAGTCTTTAGGACACTAAGCTATTTTAAGGAAAGACAATTGTACACTGTTATATATTACTTATTCCTTTACATGACAGAATCTATTTTTGCAACTCAGTCATGTGCCTTTTTTATTTTTATTTTTCATGTTCATCAAAATCGAGCATTGGTTTTTATCTTGCTTCATTTTTAACCAATAACAAAAGCTACAATAAAATGAGTTTTTCTAAGAGTTTTTAGTTTTGGTTTACTCACATATATGATGATTTCTACGTCGGGTGACATTTTCTAAATAGTTCTTTAACTTTTTTTTTAACAAATGGATTCTTATTTTTGAAAATTTCGTACTAACACGGTTAAGGAGGGTATGTATATTTTTTATTAATTTTTAAATATTTTTCTATTTTAGAAAAAAAAATGTCAGTTTCAAATTAATATTGTGCCACACAACATAGTGTAACGTGTCACCAACAGTGTCACATGTTACTGTGAGACCACGTGTCATTGAGTCAGTTTTAATTTGGTCTTTATATTTTTATTTTGTCTCAATTTGGTTCTTGTATTTTTATTTTTGTCTCAATTTAGTCCTATTTTTTTTAATTAAATAATTTTTTCCCTCTCCAAATTCAAACAAAATTTAATTTTTATATAAATATTATACAAATATTTTTATTGAAATTGATATTTTTATTAAATATTTTTAACAATATTAAGTTTATTTATATTTATATTTAGTAAATTATATAAATGGTAATTATGTTTTTTAAATATATGTATAAGAGTTAAAAAAAATGACAATTAAAGATAGTTTTTTCTTCCATGATCTTTTACATTAATTAGAATTTTCACATAGTTTCTCCAAGTTTTATTTTAAAATAATGAAATTTCACGTAATTTGTTTACTTCCTTACAACTATAGTTTTTGCCTTTTCCATGTCCTTTTGCCTACCATTTTCTACAAACTCTATCTAAGGAACCACACCCCATCACCTAGCATCTCTTCTAAGCTTTGTCCCAACCTAGGAGGTTGGTATCAACTATTTTTGAAAATTTTTCACGTGATTATATATAAGTTGTTCACCGTAATATTGTTGCATTATGATTTTTTTCTATCTAATTTATTTAGATGTCTTTAGATATATTATTTCATGCACACCATAAAATTAAGATGGAAGTCCCTCCAATTTTAAATCTGAGCTAATATTGTGGCTCTAATTTTAAAACCCTATACAATTCCTTTTATTAACAATTCAAATTTTAGATGCTTACATTGGAGTTATTGCTTATAATACAGTTGTAGGATGAATGCTTTATTATTTGTATGACTATTTCTTGAGCCTTAATGATACTGAGAGATTACAAGTGAAATATTAGTTGTGTATATATGAGTTAACACTATTTGAAATTTAGAAAGTACTACCTGTGAAATAAAAATATTTTTGTCATCCACTAGGAAATTATAACAAAAAAGGAGATTTTTTGTCATCCTAATAAAAATATAAAAATCATGATACGTTAACAACTTTTTTTAACAATTTTTTGACAATAGACTACATATTATTATTGTATTGATTCGCATATTTAAAACGGACTAATCACGAGTTATTACGTAAGCGATTGTAAAAAAATGGTCAAAAAGAAGATGTTAAAAAACTTTTTCCAAATAAAATTGTAACAAAAAAAGAAAGAGATTTTTTATGACTCCACAAAGGGCAAGTAGTGGGTGCGTTGTCGTTTCACTTACTTTCTGTCACTTCCTTTCTTTATAAAAATTCTAAGCCAACATTCACATATATATATATATATATATATATATATATATATATAAACTCATTACAAGATAACATAAACAATAAAATTTTAAATAAAGTTTGGTCTTAGTCACAGACAGTAATATATAAAGTGAAGGATTCGATTGGTTTTCGTGTTTGAAATGTGTTTGAAACTTCGGAGACATTTCAGAAAGAAAAAAAGAACACCATTTAAAATAGTTTTAGTTTGTATTGATCTTTGATGTGGATTTGTCATGCGCTTAATATTGTGTGGTTATCATTTTTGTTCACCTTTCAAGCACACTGTATTTAGATTTTTGTGTAGAAAGTAACAATGGGTCAACTATATAATGATATTAACAAAGAATGATATTAGAGAAAATGTTACCTGTTTATTGTTGGTAATTAGTGATATGATAATGTAGTTTACACTAAGAAACTATGATATTGCCATATGACATTTAAGATGAGATTTTGAGTGAATGTATTTCTGTATTAAAATAAAAGACGTGTCCCATTACAAAATAAAAATTGAATGGATAAATCAAAAGATTGATGGAAACTCTAGTTCTATATTAATTTAAAGGTTTAATAGGTTCGGAGGTCCCTATATTTGCGGGTTCGTTTCATTTGGGTTCTCCAATTTTAGAAGTGATCAATTAGGTCCCTAATTTAACAAAATTGAGTCAATAATACCCTTTCCGTTAAATGTAATGGACGGAGTTAACTTTTTAAAGTTGTGGCATGCTGAGGCATCATTTTATTTGCAGGTGGCAGAGTTTGAGCTTAATACGTGGCAATTTCTGCAATTTTTAATTTGCATTCAGATTCCCTTCGGATTCCCTTCAGACCCCTCGCTCTCCGTCGTAACAGGAGACGAGGAAGCTTCCACCTTGCAACACTTGTTGTTGATGTTGTCGTCCGAACCCTTCTCAGAATCACCCTTCTCTGGCGGAGGAGCCACTTTGGACCGTGACCTCTTCGACGAACCCTGAGGCTTTTCGGTCTTCCCCTGTTTCTGCATCTCAGCCAGGCCTTCGCATATGGCCTGAAGCTTCGCGTCAACGGAGGAATGGAGCGGCTTGTACTCCCCGAAGCCTCCGCCCATCGAGGAACCCTGGTGACAGAGGTTTGGGAAGTTAAGCCTGGCGAAGTCACCTCGGAGTTTGTACGCCAGAGCGGCTTCCTCGGCGGTGTCGAATGTTCCTAGCCAGAGCCTGGTCCGATTCTTGGGGAGTCTGATCTCAGCCACCCACTTCCCCCAGAGCCTGGTCCGATTCTTGGGGATTCTGCTGCTGCTGGCTCTGGGTCTGGATTTGAGCCTGGATCTGAGAGATCTGAGAGGGGGTTAGGTGGTTGAGGCCGAGAAGAGACGTTGGTTGTCCATGCGCGAAGCCTATGATGTTTTGGGTGTTGGATAGGGATAACCCGTCGGCAAATGCATTGGTCATCGATGCAGAGCAGTTGTTTGAGTACATAACAGGGAAGGAGGATGAAGAGGGGAAGTAGATGGGAGAAGGAGAGTAAGAAGTAGAAGGAAAAGAGGAGTTTGAAGGTGAGGAAGAAAAGGAAGGGGTTGAGGAAGGACTCTTCATAAAAGGTTCAAGAACGTCCATTAGTTCACCCTGAACGGATCTGAGGGAAGCCGAAACTCTATGCTGCTGTAAAACCTGGATCTCGTTTCTGAATTTTGACTAGCGAATTTTGACACTAAAACCTGGATCTCGTTTCTTGGTGGGTTAAAAGACAAACCCAAAAATCTTAGTTTGAAAGACAGATGATTAACAGAAAGGGATTCAGAGAAGCGGGGTGTTGCAGAGAGGGGGGAGAAGGAGAAGAAGATGAACCACAGAAGGCCTCAGCATGCCACGTCACTCTTGGTTCTGCCACGTATTAAGCTCAAACTCTGCCACCTGTAAATAAAATGATGCCTCAGCATGCCACCTGTTTAAAAAGTTAACGCCGTCCATTGCATTTAACGGAAAGGGTATTATTGACTCAATTTTGTTAAATTAGGGACCTAATTGATCACTTCTAAAATTGGAGGATCCAAGTGAAACGAACCCACAAATATAGGGACCTCCGAACCTATTAAACCTAATTTAAATTGCTTAGTCATCTTATTGATTATTTATAAAATATTAGTTACACTAGTGTAGAAATGGCCTTTAACGTCACCTCTTAGACGTCGGATCACACAATATCTAATGTAAAAAATTAACCGATGGCATTTTGGTAAATAAGTTGGCCTTGGCGACGTCGGTTCATGGGGGGCCTGACGTCTAGACGTCGGTTACAGGTGCATAACCGACGTCTATACTTTAAACCATGTTAATTCGTACAATTAGACGCCAAAAAGGGAGCGCCAGAATGTGAAAAGTAATTTTTTTTCGCCATTTAGACGTCGGATCCCGCTACACTGACGTCTAAATAGGCATTGAGACGTCGGTCCCCCATACATCCGACGCCTAAATGGCCTGACAGGGTAGGTGAAAAGTTGTTTTGGACGTCGGCTCCCCTTACATCCGATGTCTATATACACCGCGAATATTATTTTTTAAATCGAATGGACGTCATATTAGTGAGGTCCCCGATGTCTAGTCGAGAATAGACGTCGGGCACTGGGGGCACCGACGTCTTGATTCCTGTTAAATCAGAAATCGCGAACCCACGATTACGCGTTCTTCATCGTCTTCCTCCTCGCCTTTTCTCTCCGCGGCATTGCATTTCCAGGTGTGTTTCATCTCTTTTGAACCATTTAAACTTACTTTTACTCCGATTAAATTAGTCTTTGATGGATCATCTTCCATTTGAACCGATTAAAATGAGTTTTCGTTGTGTTTTGGTGCAGTTTGTCTCGTGTTTTTGGGTAGCGTAGTAGCACCTTCTCCCTTTGCTAGTTTTCTCGTAAGAAAAGCTTGCGTCTTTTGGATCTCTTATAGCATTTCAACCCAAAATCGAACCTGGGTCCTTGCCTAGTTCTCATGTCACCGTATTCTTTTTCATTGGTGGTTGGAATGGAACTAGGCAAGGCCCATATTCGGTTGAAATGGCATAAGAGATCCAAAAGACGCAAGCTTTTCTTATGAGGAAACTAGCAAAGGAAGAAGGTGTTACTACACTACCCAAAGACACAAGCTGCAGTAGACGTCGGTTAATGTCATGTCTGACGTCCCATTAACATCACCCATAAAGACGTCGGATCGGAATATAATGTTAAAAACCCAAAATAACAGATGTCTAAAACCCTTTCTGCACTAACGTTATGCTCATACAGAAAAACCCGATAAATTTTGAAAAGTGTATTATCTATTCTTCAAAAAAAAAGAATACAAACTCTAGATTATACATTAAATTTTTAATATTTATTCATTATATAGGCCCTATTTGATAGAGAGAGAGAGAGAGAGAAAATGCTAAAAAAAATGAGTGAAAGTGGACGGAGAATATAATAGTAATTAAATATATTGAATTGAAAAAAAGTAAAAAATAGAAAAAAAGATAAAAATGATTATTGAAATAAATGCTCGTCAATTTCAAAATTAATTTTATGTGAGTCCCCTCAATCATACAACACTAAATGTATTTCTATTTACTTAAAACTTTTTTATCTTCTAAACAAAACCAAACATAAGTGTACTTTAAGCCATCAACAAAATGGGAAATGATAATAAATTTAACTATTAAATAGTTTTTCACTAGTAAAAAATGTAGATTTTGACGCTCCATATACGCTTCGGTTATACAAAAACCGAAGCGTACAAGGTTATATACCTCGGTCACCATCCAACCCGTGGTGGAACAGCTATATTGCTTCGATTAAGACAAAACCGAGGCCTATACACCCCTACTGCTCAGTCTGAGAAGTCTGAAAAGGCCTTGAGAAGTCTGACAACTACCTACTGCCTCGGTTCGCCACGAAACCGATGTCTAAACCCCTTCCTATTGCCTCGGTTAGGATGAGACCGAAGCCTATATATACACCTTTGCTGCTCACCTGAAAAGACCTGAGAAGTCTGACAACTCCCTACTGCCTCGGTTTGTTAGGAAACCGGTGCCTAAACCATGTCCTATTGCATCGGTCTGTAGGGGAACCGATGCCTAAACCACCTGCTCCAACTGCTGCTACGCCTGCTCCAACTTTTACTTGCCAGACCTAAGGCATCGGTTTAGCACTGAACTGAGGTCTATTAGCCACACGTTCTACACCGTTGATGCTTTTAACCGATGTTGTATGCTGACATTACCTCGCGTGTGTGAGTAACCGAGGTAGTAGCTCAACTTCATATTTTCAAATCTCGCAGAACCTCCATTTACGTCGACAGTTTCTTCTTCTTCCTCGTATACGGTCTTCTTCTTCATTTGCGTTTGCGCTTTCGTCCACCAGTGCCACTCCTTGGCTCGCCACGCCACCGCTTTGCTACTAGTTGTCTCGCCGGCCTCCGTCTTGGTAGTGCCACTACTCGTCGTCGTTCTTGGTCGCGCCTCCTCCCTTCGCCGTCACGCCATTGGTGCCTCGCTGGTGCTACCTCCGCCATTGTTGCTGCCAGTGGTCTCGCCTGCCTCGGTCTTGCCAGTGCTTGCGCATTCCTGCTCGTCCTCGTTCTTGGCCGCGCCTCCTCCCTTCACCATCGCGCCATCGTTGCCCTGCCGGTGCTTCCTCCGCCACTGCTGCCTCCGCCGGTACTGCCTCCAACGTTGTTTCAATCTTGTTGTCTGCATTGAGGTTTGTTCATTGTGTTTTTGCTGATAATAATTGGTGGAGGCTGAAAGAGAAACAAATTGTATGTATTGGTTGTTTTTATTTTTTTAATTTTGTTGGCAGTGTATTGGTTGTTTGTTGTTGGCAGTGTATTGGCTGTTTCGCAGTTGGATTGTTAGGATATTTCATGTATTTGAAATTTCCCTTATCATTAACGTATATCTTATTTTGTATGGTAAAATAAAAGGAATTCTATAATATTATTTTTTTCCAAAATTAAATTTATTTTTATAATACATTAAGTTAAATAACTCAGCACAAATAAAACACAGTGAAATATTAGTGAATGTTAAAAACAGAATTATGCTAATTTAACATGAGGGTTTATAAATAATATCACCATCATTCAACACTTTAAAAAATAGACTTAATAACCTATTTTGTCTCTAGTTTTGCTGATTTTTCTCAAAAAGGTCCTTTGTTTGAAAAAAGTGTCAATTTGGTTCTCATTTAGTAAATATTGCGTCAACGTCGTTCCATCCGTTAAATAGAAACAAACGCGTTAATGGATTGATGATCTGGCAAAGATAATGGTAACGTGTCATTTTTAAGGTTGTATGTGTGGTGACATGTTTAGTATTTCCTTTAATTATAATTAGTTTGGATTAATGTTTTCCTTTTAATGACTTTTAATTATAACAATTCTGAATTAATTCCTAAATTTTAATATGATACTTCTTGTCCCTTATTTCTGTTGTTGTTTCCATCTTGCAAAGTAGCCTTCTTCTTCTTCCCATTCTGGTTCGTTTCGCATTGAGGGAGGCTAGGTATGGTGGCTCAGACGCGACTCATCTCCACGATGTGTGGGTTCGTTCGCCGACATCTCTACAACGGCGAGGGTCTTAGTTAGTGGACGTTTTCGTGGCAGTGCATGGCGTTGGCTTGGGGTTTCGTTTGGGGGATCTTGGGGTTCCTTTTGGATTTTCATTTTCTCCTTCTCTGATTCGAATTTGTAGAGGACTTTTGTTCTTTCCCTGTACTTTGTTCCTGACTAGGGTTTATGAAATCTGGAATTTGGGGATTTTGGAATTTGGTTCTTACGATTGGGGTTTTTCTTGAGTATTTAGATTTGCAAATTGGGTTTCTTGAATCTTCTGTGCAGGTTGCGCGATTTGGTGGCGAGAGTGTTGATTTTGGATCTTTGGTTCTTCCCTGTTCTCGCAAATGGGTGTAGATTTTGTTCTTCTATGCAGTTTAGGGTTCGATTGGGGTCTTGGTTATTCTTGGAATTCTTGGTTTGTTTGATGCAGAGGGCTTTTGCACGGAGAGACTTAGTGACTGTTGTAAGTTTGGGTTTCTCTTGGTCGTGGAAGAGGGTTTGGGTTTCTCTTGGTCGTGAAAGAGGGTTCGGGCTAGACTGGCGGTGTCCATTCCTTGGCGGTGACGAGAAGTCACGGTGGTCCGACGATGTCACCAGTGATCCTGGTTGGGCAGTTGAACCTAATTGGGCATGGAAGCCAAAAGTTGAATTTAGGGTTGGATATTGAAACTGCAATGGCAGAAAAAAAATAATAAGAATTTTAATTGCACTGTAGGCCCAGAGTATGTACTATCCACCTCAACCTCTAATTACTTAACACGTCACCACACATACAACCTTAAAAATGACACATTACCATTATCTTCTGTCAAATCATCAATCCATTAACGATGTTTGTTATCTATTTAACAGAAGAGACGATGTTGACGCAATATTTACTGAGGACCAAGTTGATACTCTTTTCAAACGAATGACCTTTTTTAAAAAAATGAACAAAATTGGAGACAAAATTGGCTATTAAACGTTAAAAAGTATATCAAATTTGATTTAAATTATGAAGACCATTTATGCATTGAGCAAGTTTTGGAGAAGAGTTTTCAAAATCTTTGGTTAGAGAGTGATGTATCATAATTCTTTTGAATCAATTAGTAGTTTCTTTGAATATTGAACGGAGATGACGTTGGTGTATAGATTTTAAAGTTTCTTACTTTTATTTTTTTAAAGAAATTATTATGTTAATAAGTTGAATAATTTGGTTTTGATTAATAGAAAACGATATAAACAATTTAATATTTTATCTTCATGTATTTATTTAAATTTTTTCATAATAGATAAATTTTGTTGATGTTTCGTGAAGTATAATTTTTATCAAAAGTTTAACATAGTTCCTTATGTCTCTTATTTTATTTTAATTTTTAATAAATTTTCGACGAATGAATTTTAAGATATCAGTTAAAACGTCAAATTGATAATGATATTTTATCGAATTAAATTATATTAATGCTGGTTGAATATACATAAAAGTAAGTATAAAACACATTTAAATAAAATTATACTAATATGATATAAATTTCTAAATTATACTAATATGTGATATAAATATAGAATTTATTAATTTAAGAAGTTATTATATTTTAGCATATTTATAACAATTAAAGATATATTTGAAAAGTATCATATTATATTCTAGAAATTAACGTCATCAGAATCTACGCCGAACTTAAGCAGAAAAATAAGTTTGAATTAAATTATATCAATTTTAATGTATAATTAAAAAAAACTTTAGTAACTGTTGATCCAAAGGATATAGTGAAAATAGAGAAAATACAAGGATGATAATGTTAAGTTATTTAATCAAATAGGATGATTAAGATGTAATTAACACATGTAACAATAAGTATGGTTAAAATCAAAAGCACGTTATTTAATTGAACATCAAAGAAATTACTTCCTTTTCATATTTTTAATCCCAAATATATATGCAATATATTACGACATTTTACTTTTGGGGCATTATAGAAAATATATGATTTTGATAATTTTACATTAATTTTGGAACAAACTCCTACCAGTATGATTTAAAAGAAGAATTGTTGGCGACAATGAAAATGTCCATGAAGAAGAATGTAAAATTCAACCATCAAACACAAAGATATATAAGATATATAAGATTATAAAAGTCAATCATATCTATTGAATTATTTATTTTTATTATATTTTGTAAATTTTTTTGGTGTTCTTATTTTAGTTGTTTTTAAATACGAAAATCGTATCATCTATCACTACAATAAATAAATATATATATATATATATATATATATATATATAAATAAAGTTATTGAAAATAAAACCAAATATATAAATATATGATTACAAATACGAACAATATACTTAAAATTCAACCAATCTAACTAACTTTATTTAATATATGTTATACCATTGTTGTAAAAGTGTATATAGTTTTATTTGTGATTGCATTTATACTTGAAATTGAAATTGTGTTATGTTTGTACCTGTAACTTTTGTATATGTTGTTCATCTGACTCTATTTTCTACTTGTAAATCTAATGTAATTATTTTTTAAATTATATCTATATAACTATGTTGTTGCATATTTTAGACCTTTATATAACTATTGTATGTTGGAGGTGCAATATTTGGATTTAGATAGAGCTTACAAATGAAGAAAATGGATGACAACATCCAATATATGGAATAAGATTATTTTTTTCTTATTTTTCTACCATGATTTTTTAATATGATTTTAATAAATAAATAACATTGTAAGATAAGATCAATATATTTGAATTGAAAATAAATCGACTATCATTTTCCTTGCCATCAATACGCTTACTTAAAAATAAATAAACTTTGCATAAAAGTAATAAAATTAGTTAATTTGACTCATTATTATCTAATTAGTCATAAATCCATGAAAAATGAAGAAAAACTAGTTGAATAAAAAAACTAAAAATTCAAATTCATCATTTTTTTTTATAATTCTATAATTTTCTATTTTAAAATACATACATACATATATATATATATATATATATATATATATATATATATATACACATAATTATATAAATATACATATTTTCATCTTTCAAACAATACAACGCAAAAAACTAATTTTTTAAAATGTTTTTTGTTTTTGTTTAAAAATTACCAAGCTTAAAATATCACCATGTCCCCACGTAATTAAGGACATTTCTCATCATTAATTAGTAAAAAAATATAATATTTTATATTGCTATATTAAAGCTACTTTTATAATAACCTATATAGTAAAATACTCATTTTTTTTCTTTTTGGTGTTCACATTTTTTCCAATTTTAACTTTTGAATAAAAAAATATAAATTAAAAAAAATTATTTTACCAATTTTATCATTTTCTTTAAATTCAACCGATTTTTAATTAAAATCTATTTACAAAATAAATAAAATTTATTTACAATAAAATTATAAAAGTATTTATATTTAATTTTATAATTATAATAATAGCAACTGTAATAAATATAATTTGTAAAGGTATAAAATTAGACAATAAAAAAATATTAAAGCTAATTAATATATGAAATTAAAATGCCACATTGAAAAGTTAATAAATATAATTTATTATAAGCAAAATTTTAAATTAAATTTATTTTAAAATATTAAATATTAAATATTAAAAATTAAATCATAGTATCAATTTTGAAGAATAATAGTTCTAGCATTCATAAGTAAGACTAAATTGATTTGATTTTAGAAGGGAAAAAAAATATTTAGTTCTAGCAAAAGAAAATATAGAGAAGTTGAACAGTGATGGGATGGTGGTTGATGAAACATCACAAACTCTTCCATCTTCAACTGCTTCTTTCACGTGAAAATGGCGTCATTTTCTGCTTGGCTTTGCTTAAACATTGCATGTCATCCCAACAATTTAATGGATTAATCATTCATCTGCTTTTTACATTCATGGTGCTGCCTAGCACTAATGTTCTTTTGTTTGGTCCATTTTCTCTTCCCTTATAGTTGAAAGAAGTCACAAGGTATATTCAAAGAGAAGATCCAAATAAAAATTAATTTCAGGCTTGGTAAAACAATAAATTGCTCCTCAACTTTATTGTTAGACCGACCACCTATACCAACAGCTAAGTCGACCATTAGGACGATCACCAGACCGACAACATGGTCAGATTATCAACGACAATAACTTATTAAATTCTTAATTTAGATTAAGGTGTAATTGGGTTGTCATTAGACAAGCAAAAAGTAAAAGGTCCATTACAACTATTATATAAAGGTCTCAAGTATGACTTTAAAACATCATGTACACAATATGCATATTTAGCCATCCAAATTGTCTCTTATTGATTTAAGCATCAGAGTGCCTTTTGTAGTACCCTCCTACATGTTTTGAATGAGCGAAACAAAATGTAACCGTGCTTCCCAACAACTTGGTCAATTTCCTCAATAACCCATATGGTCTGCTACAATGCTCGGTCGGCCCCTACATGTCTTGCTCGGTCTGCTATAATGCTCCTTAACCATCTCTAACCTTGAATTCGGCCTAAGACCCCACTATTCCCAAAACATTTTGGCGCCCACCGTGGACCGGAACAGACATCCCATTGCAATCACAACGAGTCAGATGAGTGACACTGGGGAGGACGACTACCCAACCTGCTAATCTCATTTAGCTTCAATCTCAACGTCCTGGCTTTTGTTCTAGTGCATAATCATCCTCGTCCAAGATTCAAGCATAGAACGTTCGATCTCTCCATCTTCACCATTCAACTTATAACCTAAACTAGCTCTAAAATTACACTTATCAGTCTCATTTTGCGTCGACCTTTTAGCTTTGAAGTTTTTGACCATCCAATGTGGATTATCTTTTCCTTTCCATGCAGGTCACATGACACTACATACCGATCAGACAGTTTCGGTCAACATGAACAAGTCGGCAGGGAAAGTTCTTCGTGAACTCTTGTCGCACCTTCGACAGGTCGGTAGGGAACGTTCTTGGTGAAATCCTGTCGCACCTTCGACAGGTCGGTTAAGAACGTTCTTCGTGTTCTGTAGCACCTGGTCGACAGGAAACATTCTTCATAAACTCTTGTCGCACCTTCAACAGATAGTTAGGGAACGTTCTTCGTAAACTCCTGTCGCACCTTTAACAGGTCGGCAGGGAACGTTCTTTATGAACTCCTGTCACACCTTCAACAAGTCGGCATGGAAGGTTCTTTGTGAACTCCTATTGCACCTCCAACTGTCAATAAGGAACTTTCTTTGGGAACTCCTATCGCACTCTCAATAGATCGGCCTCTTCAGGCCTCAATTGCTTGGTTAACCTTGGCCTCATCAAATGGTCAACCATCCCTGGCCTCATCAAATGGTTGACCATCCTTGGCCTCAACAAATGGTAGGCCAGACATGGCCTCACAAGTACTCGCCATCCATGGCTTCACAAGTACTCCCTCGCAAGTGCTAGACCAACCTTGGCCTAATCAAGTGCTCGGTCAACCATGACCTCACAAGTATTTTATCATCCTCGGTCTTGTCAAATGGTTGGCAAGCCATGGTCTCACAGGTACTCGATCAACCTTGGCCTAATCAAGTGCTTGGCTAACCATGACCTCACATGTACTCAGTCATCTTGGCTTCATCAAATGATCGGGCAACCATGGCCTCATAGGCACTCGGTCATCCATGGCCGCAAGAGTAGTCGGTCACTTATGACCTCGCAAGTACTTGGCCAACCTTGGTCTTATCAAGTGCTCAGCCATCCATGGCCTCACAGGTAGTCGACCATCCATGGCCTCGCAAGTGCTTGGCCAACCTTGGTCTTATCAAGTGCTCGGTTAGCCATGACCTCACAGGTATCGGCCAACCTTGGCTTCTCCAAATGCTCAGCCAACCATGGTCTCGTAGGTACTCGGCCAACCTTGGCCTGATCAAGTACTTAGTCAACCATGGACTCATAGGTATTCGGTCATCCATGGTCTTATAAGTACTCGGCCATCTATGGTCTCACAAGTGCTCAGCCAACCTTAGCCTCATCAAGTGCTCAGCCAACCATGGCTTCACAAGTACTCGGTCAACATTGGTCTCATTAAGTGCTCGGTCATCTATGGCCTCATAGGTACTCGGTCATCCATGACCTCACAAGTTTTTGGCCAACCTTGGCCTTATCAAGTGCTTGACCATGGCCTCACAAGTACTTAACTAACCTTGTCATTAAATCGTCGGGCAACCATAACCTCACAGGTACTCGGTCATTCATGACCTCACAGGTACTCGACCATCCATGGCCTCATAATTACTCGATCAACTTTGGCCACACCAAGTGCTTGACCAACCATGACCTCATAGGTACTCGACCATCCATGTCTCATTAAATGATCGACCATCCTTGGCCTTAGCAAATGGTCGACCAATCATAGCCTCACAAGTACTCGGTCATTCATGGTCTCACAAGTACTCGGTCAACCATGACCTTAAAATGTTCAGTCATGTTGACATCAACTTCTCAACCAATCATTGGCCTGAGGAGGTACTTCAATCATCAACAAACCTAGGTTAATCAACGTATAGTAGGTGCCACCTAATCCATCTTCATCGAAAAGAACCTATTAACCCATTCACACATTATATCATTCTTGAGTTTGGAGTCTTGTGTATTATATGACTACCATACCGTTTGTCAAGTTGTCCACCAAAACCAACCGTCAAGTTAACCGTCAGGATACTATTAGGTTGACCACCAAGCCAACCACCAAGTATTTCAGAAATGATGTTGACAAACACAACTTAAATTAAATAACTTTTGATGAGTGACCAATTAAAAAGTTAAAAATAAGATTCAATCCTATACATGAAACAAACACTATTTTAAACCTTGAATATGATTAAAAAAATAACTAATGTTTCTCATATTTATAAAATTCACAAATGCATATCCACACTAAGATTTAATATAGTTAAGTTAATTATTTGGTAACCATATATTTGCACACCAGCCTTATAATTTATATTGTTAACTTAGATATTCCTCTTATCTTATTTTAGACAGAGTTTAGCCCGCTGTACACTGTTGAACATAATTATATAAAATAAAATTGATGAACCATCTTTATAAAGTTGTGCATATATTAATTATATTATATTATTTAGCTTAACCTCTCCCTGTATGCACAAATAATTGAAAATTACATACTTATATATTCTTCATTTATAAGATCTTCATTAGTAGTGTCTAAACATTTATTTGGGTGAATTTTCATAAAATGAATTATCATTTCTTCAACATTATAGATATTTATTCTCTATAACAATTTCATTGTAGATACATGATTGTATCTATAAAATACAGCTTGCAATCCTAATATTTTTCCTTCTTGTTTTTTCTAATGATATAAAAGTAGAGAAGAAGAATTGGATTCTAGCAGTGATGCCATATAATTGGAAAAATGAATATGAAATCATAAATAAACTGGAAAAAAGTATATTAAAAAATATCTTGGGAACCTCTTTAAAATATGCTTTTATTGGATTTCCACCACATGCTTTCATTCTCTTCATAGTTAATGATTCTATGTAAAGAAAGCCTGCAACCATTGATCATTGTCGCGAATCCAACAAAACAGCTTACATAAGCTAAATGAGATCATTTCAATAATTAAGTAAACAGAACAGCATATTTAAATGATCATGTCCCAATTCCCACGTGACCAGTACACAACACATTTTAAATCTTTTTGTAAATCAAAACATTATATTTAGGAGAAGACAATTAATTACATTTACCATGTGATTCTAATCTCCCAAAAGAAACTAAAAATAGGACTGGTAATAGTAATTAGATATACAGAAATAAATCCTCCATTCCTAAATTAGTCATGTTGACTCAAGACTAAATGGTCATTGGTCCACTCCCCAGTTCACACTCCAAATATCTTCTAATCAGTAATCACAGCACTGGCATTATTCCAACCACACTAATCCACTATTCATTTACATACTTATCATAATTATAACAACTCACTGTAAAGATTAATATGCATATACTAAAGAAGAGGTTATTGCAAGACTTATGTACACTTATTATTATAATAATTACAAAGTTATACAATGATCACATGATTACCATTTCCTTGGTGGCCCTTGATCTCCTCCACTCCAATGAAAAAATGTAACAAAAAAAAAAGAGATATAAGCTACAAAATTTTCTTGTTTTTCTTTTTCTTTCTTCTCTATATTTTTCTGCAATTTAGTTTTGTTTTTGTTGATTAAACTTCTTGAGAGTTGTCTGGGGAAGAAAGAGGGAAGCAGGTGTCTTCGCCACCGGTGTTCCAAAGAAAATGAGCATAGTTAGCAGCATAGAAGGAGTTATTAGGATCAGCTGAAATGGCCTCCAAATAAGTTTCTTCTGCCGCCCACAGATCATTCTTCACTTTCCAGAGAAAGGTGGCGTATTTATTATATGCCTCCGCGTCTGGTGGTTCCACCTCTATTGCTTTCTTGAAGTACTCTTCCGCTCTGTATTCAAACCACAACCTAATTGTTAGTCAATAACACAACCACTTATCACATGTAGATTAAATTGCAACAGCACGTTACAAGATTCAACTAATTAGTTAAATAGATTCAACTAATTAGTTAAATAGATTTTCTTGAGCACAAAAGTAAAAGTCAACAAAGTTACGTGTTAGATCTTCCTAGTCCTGCACGTGCAATATCATGCGAGGAAGAGATAGATCTTGCTCACAAATCAGTGGTGTAGGTATACCACACCACATATTCAACTATCAATATTCAATTGGACTAAAAGCGATTTCTTTATCCTTTTCTTCATCAAGGTTAAATCTCAAAACAAAGATTTCTTTATTTTTTTCTTCATCAAGGTTACATCTCAAAACAAAAAAAAAACAAGCTGAGTGACATCTTTGAAAACAATTGAACACTGTTATTAGGACCAAAAGTGTCACGGTGAATATCTAATTGAACAACATATTTAGAGTTAGACTTTGAAATTACTATTCAAACTGGAACTACTCCATTTGAATTTATCTAAATAGTTAGCAATGAAAAATTCTCATAAAACAATATTATGAATCAGTAAAAGTAAGATGAACACGGTAAAAAAAAGTTAATTTTAGAGAAAAATAATAAAAGTGAAGCATGTTTGATAGGTTCGAACCTGTCATAATCGTGAGCAACGAGGTAGAGGAACTGGGCATAGTTGGAAAGAAGAAGAGTGTTGTTAGGATCCTGAGACAAGCCTGTTTGGTACACAAGCTCCGTTCTCAGATACTCTGCATAGTCATCGGATTCGATCCTCGCCATCACAGGTGAAACAAACCCTTTCATGGCATCACGATCCAAACCCTCACCTCTCGAACTCACTTCCATTCTCGAAGCCTCTTCCACCATCGCGTTCCAAAGCTTCGCCTCTTCCTCCTCTTGCCCCAACACCGACTCTGTTTCCCCTGTTTTGCAAACCTGAGATGAAGCACCCTCGGGAAACACCGTGCCATACCGGTCCGACCGGTCGAACCGGCCATCCCCGTCGGTGCCATTTGCAGCAGGACGCACCCTCCCGCCTCCTCCATTACCACCGCCTACGGAGGCGGTGTTCTTCCCGTTGGAAACAGAGAAGGTCTTCACGGCAGAGGAATCAATGGTATGAGTGTGACCCCTTTGGTCCTGAACCTCCACGACGGTGGTTACCGGTGGCGGAGCCACGGCGGCGATCGCAGTGTTGTGCCCCATTGAATAAACAGTAAAATTCGCCAGTAAAATCATTACATACACCATGAGAGTTGGAGTGTGAGAGAAAACTTGCTGAAACAACCACACGAAGGAGGCGTGCATTTCGTTCTGCACGCGTTGGAGGATTCCTTGCAGATCTTCGTAGAAGAGAACCTCCCTCATTTGAAGAGTGTAACTATGGAGTTCTCTGATTATAAAAACCATAGAAGAGAAAGCTTTCTTGACAGAGCAATATGCAGATTCCCCTGCGTCTCTAAACCCTTCCTTCCACTGTAGCTTCTTCTTAATTATCCTCAACGAAAACGGAAGCTCCACGCTGTTCGCTTTCCGTTCAATATTCGCTGGAATAATCTCCTCCGGCGGTTCAAACTCCTCTGCGAAATTCAGCGCCGGAGCAGTCTCTTGAAAGTCCTCGGATTCCGAATCGTTGGCATTGACGGCGTCACAAGAGAGTTGAAACTTGAGCGCGAGATCCTCTATCTTCTTCGCGAACTCTTCGTCGGAGAAAGGCTCCAAGCTTGCGCTGCACGCTCTCCGCAACTTCCCCCTGCGCGTGAAAAGCGCGTGGTGATCGAACGACTTCGTCTTTGGAAGAAGGCGCGTGGACGAAGGGAACAGGTTGGAGCGGTGCACGAAGCTGCAAACTAGAGTTCGGGGCTTCGAGGAAGGGGAAGAGATGGCAGAGGCAAGAGTTTGCGAGGAAGAAGGAGAATGAGGAAGAACGGGTTGCGACAATTGCAGAACCTTGAGTCCCATAACGACGTCGTAAACCGGTGAATGAAAATCTCCCCTTTTATGAAGAAAGAAGTGTTCCTTTTAGCTCACTCAAACCTACACAAGAAAACGAAACAGATTCATCGGTAAACGCCACAAAGCAACACGAAATTCTTGCATTCCATTGGGATTCACCATGTAATGATTATAACTTCCATGGAAAACGGATCTGAGAATATAACTGTGTCCAAGAAAATAACAGAGTGAATTAATTAATGAACAAACTTACTCACTGCAACTAAGCAAGTTCGCGGGTCCGCAGGTTATGGACTCTGTTTCTATGAGACGCCGACGATGGTTTTCCGACGAGTGTGACGGCGGAGACGAAGCGCAAGAGTTGCGGCTTCAGTTTATATCAAAAGGGTTAAATGGGGAATGCAGGGGAATATATAGGGCAAAGGCAAAATGTGAGAGAAGATGGAGAAAAATATCAGAGGGTGGTGACCGGTTGCTACGGTAATAGTGCCATTCTATTGCATGCAAACCGCCATCAAGCCTTACAGCTGCATCAGGTTCTCAGTCTTCGTGTGGGTCCCTTCTTGTCACTGTTCTCCACCATCATACTCTGATTTTTCCCAAACTTTTACTACATGAAAATTCACTATAACACAAAAAATATATAAAAAGAAACTAAAAATTAAAAGAAACTTTTGCATGAATCTCGCTCCATATGAATTTTTTCTCCTTTTCATGGTGACAAATCCTCTTTTACCGAGTTCTTGTGATTAATATTTATATAATAAATAAAATATCGTAAAGGTTCAAACGATTCCAGTGAATAACTTTGTTTTCATTAAGTAAATCTTTTAATTTTAAAAAGTTGTGATTATGACTTGCTAAGCATGAAAAAAAAAGTATCCTTCTTCCAAAAGGTTTAGGATCATGTGAATCTTTTGCCAACAAAATATTTGATTTATAAGGTTTTCATATATTTTTATTGCTAATATTCGAAAATATATTGCTTCAGCAATAATTTTTATTATCTATACCTAATCTTTTATCCGCCATAAATTATCATCTTTATAATGTATAATCACTTTAAGTAATTATTAAATGGCGAACCACTTGATAACGTAGATATGGATAAATACGTTCACATTTAAAATGCATAATTACGATTCATTTGATAATTAAAAATTGAATTATTTTGCACCTAGCTATTTTCTAAAGCTGCATTAAAAATATCTAAAGAGGGCTACTAAATTGTGGTTGTTTGAGATGGAAGAAATGAGTAGCCAGGGACTTACTTCAGTCCGACGCGGCATCTATCACGGGACCTTGTCGATCCAATCTGGCCGTTAAGACTCTGCCACGTGTCTCAAATCTCAGTGACTTTTGGGGGCATTGGCAAAAGGTCGTGAAAATACGTGATTCATCACCAACCCTTCTTTCCTCAACGACCCTACCGTAGGACACGTATCCCTTTACCCTTACTAACACTTTTCTTCTTTGTCTTCTCCTTCGTTATAGGAGCCTCCTTCTCACCCCCTCTTTCCATATCTCATTCCCACCGGAAAAATTATGGAAAATAAAATAGTCTCCAACAGGGGTAAATATATAAATTGGTATTATTAGTGGGTCTATTTTTAATTTATTTTTCATTATTTTTTATTCGAATTGTTTCTAGAATTAACTGTGGAAGTATTTTAAAAAGTTCGAAAACGTTACAAGAATCAAGAGACGTATAAATGAAATAAATAAATAATAGTGAAAATTGAAATGTCTTCAAAAACAAACGTGATTGACAGGCAAAGGAAGAAGTGACTTGCTTCTGTAAATTGCAACGATCCCTTCTAAAGATTCTTTTTCTTTAATAAACGCGTAATTAAAATGTGTTTATTTTTTATAAAAAAGAACTATAATATTTGTCCCGTTATTTTTTAAATGTTGAAAAAATAATAGAAAAAAACAACTTATAATATTTGTCCCATCGATCGTTTTTGTTTTTTTCCTTTACTAACTTGGCACGTAGCATCTTCATGCTGCATAAGACAAAAATCAATAGGTATAAGGCAATTAACAAAAAAATGTTATTAATATTTATTTTCTATATTGTGAAATTCGTCTATTTCGAAAGGTTGGTGCTGCATAATATGTATTAACCATTTTAAGTGATTTTGTTAACTGTGAAGGCAAAGACCAAACGATGAAGTTTGTTTAGAAATGGTAATATGTTTAAACTATTGAATTTAGTAAGATACATGCACTGAGATAAATATATACAATATAGTCTAATTTTCGAAGTTACCTATAATTATTGTGATATATGGTGTGGAAGATAATCGTGGTTTAATTTTAACGTCTAATTGTCTGTCTAAGCATATTCGAAGCAAAAAGTAAACCCTAGAAAATATACATTATTGTAGAAAATTATAGACCACCTTACTCCAGAAGCTATTGACTGGGAAAATTAGGGTAAAATAATACTAGAAGTTCATGAAATCAAAGTGACAACTGCTTATTTAAGTAATGCTTATAGTTAGTCAATCGATAATTAATGAAGATTTGATGGTGAACATGAAAGATAGAATCGTTTTATTGGTGATGGGGCAATAAAAAATAATGAAAAATATATATATAAAATTTTGGTTGGGAGAAGGAAAGAGGGTGAGAAACCAACGGTGCAGAATGAAATTCAGAATAAAATAATGAAAACAACTGAAAGTGAAAATAAGGCCAAGTTGCTGCCATAGCTGGTTGCATGAGGAAGACAGCAGAATCAAATAAACACTTCAAAGTGTGACGTTTCGCTGACATTCAACGGTCCAGATCGTTTCCAATACATCACTTCATTTTCAGTATTTGTTTGTATGGTAATCAATGGTTTCACTAAGGGAGAGATTCTTTCCTACTTCGTGTAATGAATTCTTTGAATATGATGTGCTCATAGTCTATTAAAATACTGCATGTCTATTTATTCATCTTTTTATTTGCCAAGCGTCCTTTAGCATAGGAATATATATATATATATATATATATATATATATATATATATATATATATATATATATATATATATATATATATATATCATGTTTAGTGCAGAAAAAATGAATGAACATTACACAACACACAGAAAAAACCACATTAATTTTTTGAGGGTAAAACTTTTGTTTAAATGTATTGTAAAGACATGTTAAGGAAATTATTTGTTTGTAGAAAATTATCACAGCGTATTTAAAGAAAGAAATTCTAAACGTGTTTACTTTGAATATTTCATGACAATTGTGATGCAATAGTTTTTGTATTATTTTATAATTAGATTTTAGGATAGATGAATAAATAGTATATATGTTTATAAATAAATTTATCTTCCATCTTAATTTTTCAATCTTCTTTTAATCATTTTTAGTATAGGAAATGATTTTTCTCTTTTACATGTTAAGTTAAAATAAGATTAATTAAGTGATGAATAAAAACAGATAAAAAATGAAAATATAAAAAAATGAATGAGTTTGTGTTCAACATCTTTCTTTTGTTTTTCAAAAACAAAAAAGAGAACATGAGAGAACACTAATAAGTAACTTAAGAGATAAAAAAATATCTTAATAAAAAATATTATATTTAATTTATGTTTTATTATTTATTAATATTAAATGATGTTTTTTAAAAAAATTAAAAGCCTACCTAACTTAGTTTTCAAAATTCCTATACATACAAATAATTTTAAAAAGTTTGAGAGTCGTGACACCGAAATCTAGATCTATTTTTCGAACTATACTATCGACATAACTTTTGGTCGAAAAGAAAAGTTATGTGAGTCAATAACTTTAATCACATTTGCTATTCTTCTTTTTAATTAGAAGGTGTCTAATGTAATTTAATTTAAGATATGGGAAAAATAATACATTTCACTGTAGTACATTTAAAAATTGGTTTATTTTCATCGTTTTTTTAATATAACACTGGTAAAAAAACCAAAATCGTAGTCATTTTCATTTGTATTGATCTATTCTAATTTCTATTTAATGCACAAGAATTGGTGAATAATTTAAGTAGCATATTATTTTTGTGAATTATATATTTTACCATTAAAAATATGTTACTCGTACAATAAATTGTGGAACATTTTGTACAGTAAAAGAAATGAAATGGATAAATAATTTAATGAAGAAAGATAGATCTAAATATAATACAATATTATATTATAGATGTAGCAGTCTTGTATGGAAGAAGTTTTTGAATGTACCGAAACATCAATGCAGTCTACATGCAACTTCTATATTCATTTTGTTACTTACTTTTTATTCCTTTTACTTTTCCTTTTTACCTCGATTGCAAATTTAGTCATTTTTTAATCAGTATTATCACTAACAACCAAACATCGCAATCAAATCTTCGGTGTTATTTATTATTAAAACGTTCTATTATAATTACACTCTTAACATTATTTTAATTCAGTGTAATGATATGTGTGATAACGACTCTAAATATATACTGTATTTAAGTGGACATTCTCCGATAAGGTGTTCATCATATGAATCTATGTAATGGAATAAAGGATTTAGATGAAGTATATCCAACTGCAAAAGGACAAAATCGATAAAACAGTATATTTTTTATTTTTTTTTATTTTGCTCGTTCTTTAAAGGTAAAATTGTATGAAAAGTACTGAGTTTCAAAATAAATTGAGATCGAAATATTAATTTCCACCATAAAATTAATAATGAAATTTTAAGACAAAACACAAGTCTTTAATTAGAAATAAACCATATGTTTTTAAACTTAGACTAAAAAATTGTGTTATTAAGATTTAAATTCAACAAATTTAAAATATTTTTTAATAATAAAATCATGATCTAATAAACTCTCCAAATAAACTATTGGAGTAAAATTTGAGATTTACAAGAAAGTTTTAGGCTGAAAAATTAAAATTCCAAATTCTCTTAAAAGGGTGAGTGAATGAGGCACCATCTCTAACTAATTCACACATACCATGTTTTCAGTATTTATTCTTATTTAATATTTATTCTTATTTATTATTTATTCATTTATATTTCCGATATATCACGAAGTGTACTATTGTTTTGATCTGCATGCGATCAGAGAGAGCACATGATTGATATCAGACTTTATTTTTTAGCCGTCAAAGAGTTGTGGTGGAGTCAGCATGCTGGGCCCAATTAGGCAAAAGCCAAAGTTGGGTCACTGTTACGTGGGCCCCCAATAAAATTAAACAAATGTTTTGGGTTGTTAGAGTGGAACAGTAACAAATCACAGTGATCATGCTCTACATTAGTTGTAAAACTATTAGTCTGGCTCCACCGATCTCATGTGAGCTGATAAAATTTAAATTTAATTCGATTTATAATAAATTAGTGATTAAATGAATTAATTCATGACTTATTTAATTATAAATTTTTTTAAAATAAATAAAAAATTATAATTTTTTTTAATTCAAATCTAAACTCCAAAACAATTCAAAATATAAAAAATATCATAAATATAATCAAAAAACAAATACAAAAGACGAACAAATAAGTTTTTAATATTGATAAAATGTACCGACTGAAAAACAGACATACAACGCATTAACAAACCCATATATATATATATATATATATATATATATGTGTATGTATTTGTTTGAATATTATGAATGGAAAAATATAAAATAAATTAATAAAATCCTTTTAAAAACAATGGAATAAGGTTTGAAACAAATTAATTTAGAATTAATGAAGGTAGAATATATGGGAGATTTTACACTTAATATATAATAAAAAGGAGAGAAGCATGTGAATGGTGTTAGCATTGTGTACTATTTGAACAGCAAAGGTTTTTGGTTCTGTGAAGGATTCTCCTCCCATTGGTTCTAAAAACCACTTATTCCTTCTGTGACTTTTTTTTCAAAGAAAGGATAAGCTCTTTTGAAAATTGACTTTTTTTTCTTCCCTAAATTCTTGGCGATAATTCAGTTTTAAAAACTGTAGCATTAATTTTCTGTGTCTGCTTCACATAACTCAAGTGGGAACAAGAAGAGTATTTATATACAAACCTTTAAATATTTGTGTTTCGTGAATTTCAGAAGGGACAAATACATTAGTTTCAATGATGGTTAAACATGTCAAGCTTGTAAATTTTTAGAACACAGTCTATGTAATGAAAAACATATAACTAATCTTCTTTAAGAAATTAAGACGAAATAATGTTCTTTACAGAAATTAAGAAAAGAAAGAGCGAAACAAATACTAGGTGTTGTGAGAATTGTAACAAGGAGAGTTTCCAAAGAGAAAAGGCCAATGAAGTGTCAATGGTAGTGAGAATTAATGTATTTGACAAGAAGAAACCAAATAATAATGCATCATTTTCACCCAAACAAATGCACATATCTCTTTGGAACAACATGGGACTACCATGCTCTATGCATCCAACCATGTTTCAACGTCTCACGTAGGCCATACACCTACAAATTTGGTGAACCCTATGAATGAAGATAGCATGGAAAGACATATTCTTCAAATATTTTACTACTTTTTCTTATAATTTTTTGTATTTTTATCACCTCTATTACCTTTATGTTTAATCACAATTTTAGTATTTGTATTCTAATTCTGTTGATTAGGTCCTCAAATATCACAATCATGTGATTTTTATCATATGATAATTGTGTTAAAATACTTTAAAAGATATTTTATAAAAATTATTAAAAATATATTTATCAGTATTCAACATGTCAAAATGACTAGAAATAACATTCATTTATAATATATAAAAGTTGATTTTTTATTCTGATATTTAAAACATATATACTAAAACGCAAGAAATGTATAATAAAGATTATATCGAATTAGGAGTGTGATTTTGAGAAAGTAAAAATTACACCATTATTATACATATTTCTAAAGAAATTACCATGAATTGGGTGTTGAATAATAATTTAATTATGAAATGTGTGGATCCAATTAGATGTGGCCAAAAGTTAACTACTACAATATCCTGATTGGTTAAACACATGAAATGAAAACATGGCACAAAGCATGTTTCCGCTAGCTACCTTACGCTTCCTGACAATCCTCCCACTTTCAAATTACGACCATAAATCACTCATCTGTTGCATTGTTATTTTTTTCACTTGTACATATTAATAATATCTTTAAGACAAAACCAATTCCATTCAAACACAAATATTACCACATTTTTTCAACTGTTTGTCAACTTTTAAGCTCAATTAATTACATAAACCAATATTATCTTATTTTCACTAATTACACAAACTTCACATTTATAAACTGATTTTATAATGGTTGATAGTAAATTAAAAATTACACATTAACCAAAAATAACACAATTAATAGTTATCAGTAGACATTGTTGTGAATGGTTAAAACTTAAACTTTTAGTATTATAAGTTATGATATTATGTTTTTCATTATTATTAATGTTAGTTTAATCACGGCTAAATTAATAAACTTTGAATAAATAGACTTTGAGTAGTTTGAAGACCCGTGTAAAATTCAACACAGATAATCTTAACATTATAATATCAAATGCTCCAATGTTTTTTTTTTCAATCCCAAATTCATCAAAGATATTCGTTTTGATATTTTATTTGTCTCAATTTTATCTTAAAAAAATATTTTTGATAAAAGGGGAATAAAAGTATTTAAAACATTTTAGGTCTCAATTTTTTATGTAAGACTGTTAGATAAAATAAAAATAAATATAGAAGGAAATTAAAGTTACCCTTTCTATGAGGGGCCGAAATGTCCTCCACGACAAGTGCTTAAAGTGTACTGACCCTGTCTTTTGGAGTGCCTTAAAACGGTGGGGTATCAGATGGATTCTTCAATCTCAACCTTTAATTATTGTACCAAGAACGAAGAGAATTTAAGGTGCAAAAACATGTGATTCTAGGTGCAATGTCTCTGTTTGGAAGGTGTCATTCACATTCATATTTAAATATTTTAAATTAAATATCTATTAAAAATATAACTTTATTTTTTAAAATTAAGTTTAATTTCACTTGAACCAACTTCATAGAAACAAGATAATCTATACCGGGCTTCGAGTAAATATACCTGTATGTGTAAATAAATCTTATTTATTTTTAAAAATTCCAAGTGAGTTTTATTTACTGAAATATGGCTTTTTTTCTTTAAAGATTTAGTTTGATGTTCATAAAAAAAATATACGGATAACTCGGCCCGACCCGACCTGACTCACCACGGATTAGTTACTTAGTGAGTCATTCTAACCCGACTCATTTATTAGCGAGTCAAAAAAATTCGAACCCGACCTGACCCACCACGGGTTGGTGAGTTAAACGAGTTGGCTTATTGATTCACTTAATTAACTTTTTTTTCACCCTCGCATAAAAAGTTTTGCATTTTTTTTCAACCCAACCCGACTCAAACCCGTGGTGAGCCGGATTGACTCACGGATTTCAACCCATTTTGACGCCACTACTTATTGCTCATATTCTGTTGAATAAATTGATATATCAAGCTTAAATTAAAAATGTTAAGTTTATTTTCAGATATTTTGGAGTGAAAATGAAAGTTAAAAATTATGATGAGAATGAAAATACAAGCGTATTACTAAAATTAAAAAACTTAGAATGAATTATCTTATCCATTGTAATAAGAACAGCAGTATAAAAAATCACTTTGTTATGAATTTATTTTCTTAGTAAAAATAGTGATAAATAAAATAATTTCAGACCTAACATTTCTAAAATGCATTATTTTTGAATATTTTAAGACATCCTAGTTCAACTTCGATTCTTTACATTTTTGGTATTTTAAAGTATATCAAAAACTATTTTTAGTATGTTAAAATTAATATATTTTAAAGAAGGAATAAAATAGAAGACGATAAAAAAAACAGAGAATCTCATTATAAAAAAAATCATAATGTTACTGATAAATTTTAAAATTTAAATTATCGACATCGATAATAAATTCGTCATTAAATCTTTAATTTTTATGGAGTATAATTTTGTTGTTGGTAATGTGGTAGACAAATAATTATTTAATTTTTCAAAGACTTTTGCATATGAAAACAAAGGACTTATTTTTGGAATAACTGAATTAAATATCGTAGTATCGGTTATTTGTGTGTCTTAGAATTACAAATTACAGTTGCTGCTAGGGATGGCAAAAAAATCCGCGCCCGCGGATATTCGCGGATAAAATCCGCGACGGATAGTTGGTACCCGCGGATATTTACTATCCGCGGGTTGCGGGTAGCGGGTTTTTTAATACCCGCTTATAAACGGGTCGGGTGCGGGTATTATACTATCCGTATCCACGGATATCCGCTACCCGCAAAAAATAAAAATAAAAATTTAATTTATATTTTATTAAGTTAAATTTAGTTAAAATTAACATTAATTTATATTTTATAAAGTTAAATATAATTAAAATTAAATTTTAATTTATATTTAATTTAATATATATTATATTTTATATATTTTTTGTAATTTTATTTAAATTTTATTATAATATTTTATAAAAATATATTTTTTTAAATATTTATGGGATATCCACGGGTATCCACGGATATCCGCGGGTTTTAAAATATCCGCGGATATTTTTTAAGCGGATATCCGTGCGGGTAGCGGGTGGATTTTTTTTTGTCGGGTCGGGTTGCGGGTAGGCACTATCCGTGCCCGACCCGATCCGTTGCCATCCCTAGTTGCTGCATATATAATTTTCCACTAAAAATAATTTAAGAATATAAACTAAAATCATTACACATTTTTTGTGTTTATACAATATTTCCTTTATGTGAAAACAATTATTAGCATTTATATAAATTGACAACGAAAGATAGTTGTTGTATTGCAAAAACCAAGTCGAGTCGAGAAAGCAAATTTGTACACGCTCACATATATAAACCCAGAGCTAAGATATTTATGAATCATATAATTTCTTTAATTACACAATCTTATATAATATTACTATGTATAGTTGAGCTTTGAACTTAAAATTATAAAATATTTCAAAACTCATACTAATTTGTAGAGTTGTTAATTTATAATATTATAATATTATATTTCTCTTGTCATTTTATATAATTTAATCATCCATATTAAAGTTTGATCACGGTTCAACACCTATTCGATCGATGCATCTTAAATTAGTGTCTAATTTTTAAAACATTGGTAATAACTATTTAAATATTTATTATCAGTAGTAGTATTGTCTCATCATTATATTAGAAAGTATTAAAAAATTCTCGTTATTTAGTTCTTATTACATGTTAGGAGTGTATAATTTCTATTATTAATATATAGATAAAATAAGATAACTTTAAAAATTGTTAATAATGAAGATACATTTGATACATTGTTTTGAAATTTCTATAAAATAAATAGAATTATATTTTTATTAATATGAACAATTATATTAAAACTTTCATCCTAAATACTTTAGGATTTAAATATAAATCTGTATCATATATTAAATAAAAATGAAGATTAATAAAAATAAAATCCACAAACACATTCTAATAAGATTTTAGACTTTCTCTCGCATTCTTTTCTAATAAAAGTCAGAAAATCAAAATTAATACAACTCTAACTCCAACAATCTCTTTCAAGAGGAGGCTTTTGTAACACTTGATGGTTTTTTTTTTCTTTCGTGAAAGTTTATTAAATATAATTTGAGTTCAACCAAAATTTATAATGTAATGATGTTTAATTTTATTATTTTTGTAAGAAGTTCTTAACCTATTTTCTTTGAAGGTAACCCTAAGACCTTAGGGAAAAAAAAATCTTTATGAGTGATCAACATCATGAACACAGACATAGAAACCCTGAAAATGGTGATGAGATGAGTTTGAGATAAACTGGTATTCATAATTAAGTTATGAATAATAAATAGAGATATATACAGTTGTGGCTTACATTAACAGAGAGAAACGTCATTAAAAAGAAATTCAAAGAGATAGGAAATGATTCGTGGAGAAGCTACGACAGGGATGAAAGGAATGAATAGAGAAAGGCATTGAAAAGATAATTGAAAAGGAGTGTTTATTAGGACAAAGACATGCAGAAATGCAACACCTATTTATCTCAATCTTCTTATCTCTTCTTCTCTCTTTCTCTCCCACCCAATACCAACCCTCTCTCCTCATCTCTATCTTTCTGGCTACTGTTTCTTCCTCATTCAATCTCCAAAATGCCCTTTCCTCTCACCAAAACACTGCCCTCCTCCTAGGGCTGTTTTCGTAACATGGCTTATTGGAAGGAAAATATCTTGGAGGTGCCTGTCGTTGCTTTCTTCATGCTATCTGCATCATTGTCTGCATTCTCTGGACCAACTTTGCTTCTTTCACACTACAGTTTTTGTTAAGATCATAATAAACATTTTATTTTAGTTCCTACACATATATTTATCACATAAAATATAATATCAACTTTTCCTATAAAATACAAAAACAAAACTTCACTAACAGATAATATATATGAAGATTTTGTTAGCTGTGATTGAGTCTATATATTATCTCCAAAAATGTATTTTATGTAAAAAAATTATTAGTTTTAGTTTTAAAACAAAAATGTATACTTTTAATCTCATTATCACCATTCAAATCGTGTTAAAATTTCAAGTTAATTGATAGGTTTTTTAAGTTAATGAACAAGTCTTTTGAAACAATTCATCCGAAGAATTCGACAACAATATAAGTTCAAATATATGTAAGGTAATGATTTTATAAAATTCTTTATGTAGTGTTTAATTTTTTTCTTATCTTTACTTACGGAGTTACATTTGAGTTCCAAACATTAATGAAAATTCAAATATTTTGTTAATTTTTTTTTATATTTTCTCTCTGCTTTACTTTTAAAACAAACTGATTTTAACATAATAAAACATATTTTATATATTTTAAAAAAATCAATATATTTAAATTAATATATTTCGAAAATAGAGTAAATCAATAATACCTAAAATCGAACTAAATTCATTAATGAGTCAACATACGATTTCTCGCTTTTCAAATACTTGACGAAAATTGATAGCACCATTTATTATAGGTTTTTTGTTTTTCTTTTATAACATGCATTATTCGTTAAAATATAGTATCTGGAGTTTATTAAAATAAAATTTGAAAGTTTATGTGGGCACTAAAATATATCTCTAACTTTTTTGCACCTGAAGACAAAAGAAAATGATTGTTTATTATAATGTTTGGATTGAATACAAATTCGATTTATATAATACTTTACAATTAATTGGAGAGCAAGTTGCTATCAGATATTTGTTACACAAGAAACCTTCAGAAATGGCCAAATTTAGCTATAAGATAGTGACACCACAATGTTTAGATTTGGAAATGTAGCTAAATTTTTTTCTCTAGATTTTTCATATTATTTCCTTTAGCCTCAGGGTAAGATATTTCTTTAACAATTACATTCCACCAATTAATTATATAATTAATATAGTTTATGTTATTTCAACTAAGTAATTCAAAGATTGATATCGGTGCTCACTTTTTATCAGATAAATTATGTTAATAGATGTGTTTAACATAATTAAAACATCTTTAACTTGTGGAAAATGTTCTTTAACATAGTAATTATGTGTTGAATGATACAACACATACGAGAGGTAATTTAGTCTTTGAACTATCCACGCAACGGTACACATTAGAAGAATGGAAGTGCAGTAAGAAATTATCCAAATTCAGGGCCACAGCCCGATTAACCTATTATGATATGATCAAGGAGATTTCTTCCTGCATCCCCCATGTTTTCTTCCGGCACCTTAATAGTGTTAATGAAATGACTTAGTTCTCCTTTATTAAAAATAATATATAACCCAAATTTCATCTTAGATTTCCTTCACACTGCTGTGCACCTCCATTGGTTCCATGCGTGAGAAGCCCCACCCCTTTTAAGTCCACTGTATTTATCCTCTTGCATAATTTCTAATGTAAAATTATATTTCGGAGTGTATAATAATGTAAAATTTTTTTATTATAAATTGTCTTTTAATTTGCATTATATATGAATTATACAATTTAAAATATAATTTATATTTTATTTTATTTTTTTAAATTATATCAGGAATTATACAATGTAAAATTAATATTTTTAAATTCAAATTATATAACCTGAAATATCTATATTGTATAATCCCAAACTATAATTAAAACACGAAAAAAAAATATTGCACTATTTTTTATATTAATTTAACAAGAGTATAATTGAAATTTTAAAAAATATGAAGGTGCATGAAGAAAACATGAGGTGCAAGAAGATATTCCTATGATGAAGCAACTCAACCTATTTCGCTATTCAAACAAAAAAAAAAATTATTTGGTCTTAACCTTGCTAATAAGAAATATGTAAGTATTAAATTAATAGGTACAAACACAATTATCAAACGTTTGTGTAATTGATAAAGATTATATTAATATTTAACAAAGATGTGAAAAAACCGTTGTTATGGAGAAATAAAGGATGTAATAAATATCATTTAAAAAAAAATGTATGTTTCATTAGTTACAAAAACTGATTCACGTAAACGTTAGAAAAGCTTATAAATTGAATTATAAATATAATTTAATTTGGTTGTTATTATGAAGAAAAGTGATGGCAGCATCCATTAAAGTTTGTCTGGTGATGTTGATGGCTATTACGAATTCCTTGGTGAAACCATGTCTTTCATATGAAGATTATGATCCGACCGAGGGTCCTATCGCTCCTATGAGCAGTTATGAAAAAGTCTTAACCGATTGTATACTTAAGCTGCATCCACCATGTGATAGTCTCTACATGTTTGGTACCATATTTTATTACAATGAAACAATTAGCGATAGTTGTTGCAAGAACATTCGTGAAGTGGGAAAACAATGTCATGACACACTAACAACATATATCATTAGCTTAAGAAAATCTAAAGGAAAAGAAACTCAAATTTTGCAAAGGAGTAAACAAATTTGGAATGAATGTAACCACCCTTCACCCCACCAACTTCTAAATCTTGCTATTGAAGGTTCTTCAATTGTAGACTCATTTAAACAATATTTGATTGATAATTCAACAAAGTTTCATTGAGAATGTGGTGAATATTGCCTTTTTATGGCAATATACAATTAGTAGATATTGTTACCAAAACCTTGTTAAGGATGTATGGAAAGAATATCGTTTTGAGGATTTTACACAAAAATAAAGATCCAAAATTTACATAAGGGTATCCAATTGGAATAATTGTCTTTATTTTTCTTTTACAATGAGTAATTGCTTTTTAATTAATATTATGTAATTAAATTGAAGTTAGATCATTTAAATACTTACATATTTGAATATAAAATATTTTTTTTTATTATATAAATAAAATCATTATGGCTAGTTTATTCCGTTGAAGTATTTGCTAATTATATATTATAAATTTACTTAATAACATTATAGATTTATTATAGTCAGTTTTAATATTTTATTTAATAACATAAAAATATTAAAAATTATAACATATTAGAGTATCTAATAAAATATAGAGTTTTCAAGATGAATCACAATTTGTGGGTCAATCCAGTATAACATTCCATAATCTCACACTTCATAATTTATAATTGATATATTATAGCATTACATTTAAGGTAACATCCCATAATCTCACACTTGATAATTCATAGTTGATATATATATATATATATATATATATATATATATATATATATATATATATATATATATATATATATATATATATATATATATGTTTTAAACTCAGATTTCAACTACAAATTCATAAATATAACTCGAATTCTTCTAATTTATTCTTCTATCTCTTTCTTCATTCGCACTGAATCAGACAACATTCATTCATCTCCTCCCGTATAACGAATTATACGATCATCGCACAAACACAAACACAAACAAGTAGGGTGAGCTAACATGCAAAAAATCATTTATAAAACATGCATAATTACTTTGATACACTCAACAAACATCCTATAATAATTATGTCAGACACCCTCATACCATCATATAACAATCGCATCATAGACACTCATCCCATCATACCACAATCCCTAATAGACACTCATCCCACAATACCCAATAGACACTCATCCCACAATACTCAATAGACACTCATCCCACAATACCCAAATCATACCACAATCCCTAATAGACACTCATCCCACAATACCCAATAGACACTCATCCCACAATACTCAATAGACACTCATCCCACAATACCCAATAGACACTCATCCCACAATACTCAATAGACACTCATCCCACAATACCCAATAGAAACTCATCCCACAATACCCAATAGACACTTATTCCACAATACCCAATAGACACTCATTCCACAATACCCAATAGACACTCATTCTACAATACCCAATAAACACTCATCCGGATGATACATTGATGAGCGGTCACGGGAGGTTATGCACTTGTGATGACTTCTACTTCTTCTTACAAATACACTTCCAAACTACTCCATACCATCCACAAGGTTAGTCCTCAACACTATGTCCAAAATCGGCACATAGACCAAGACCTTCCACCCCTCTCACCACATAATTCATCCTTCTCTACTTGAGACTGGATTATTATTAGAGTATCAAGATAACCTCGAACAACAGGACCCTCAACATCAACATATACATTAATACCATATCATTACAGAATATCTCCACGAGACTCATATCATGCTCATATTCCTCACTCATATTATACCATTACAAAATCTCCCCATAATACTCATATCATGTTCAGATGCATAAATTCAAATCCAATATAATCAAATACAATCATCACAGAAATCATACAAAATGAATATATCACAAAATAAATTAACAATAATAAAATATCACTATAAATGGTCACTAGAGAAGAATCAAATGTTTGACGAATCAAACTCACCATAAACGCCAGTACATATGACTAGTCACAACTTACTGGATTTGACCAGGGATGCTCTATGATCAGAGATGTACAAACTCCGGTTTTTAAGATTCTTCTATCCTACCATCACAAATATAACCTTAATATAAACGTTCTGGGAACTAAGAAGTTGAATCTGACATAGCCGGTTAGACATCTTCTTATCCTTCCAGAAAGATGAATCCATCACATATTTTATATCAATTGAGTATATTGCATAATAGTTTAACAGTACTTAATCTGTTCAATAGGATTTAAGTTAAAAACCTATCGAGTAGACTTCTAGGAAAGAGAGGTGTGTCATAATGGACAACTTAAGTACCAAGTCTTTCCTTAGCCAAAGTGTTCCTCAACTAGCTTTAACAAATTTCTTATTTACAGATTCAAAACAACAACATATAATATTAACACAGAAATTCAATACAACAAACACCTATGTTTTTCATTAACAATATTCACACATAATTTCAAGACATGAATAGTAATAAAGCAAATACTAAATCATAATATAAAAGCTTAGAAATGTTAGCTCCCCTACCTCTATTCCAGACTTAGTTTCTTGATCAGAGGTTGTTCCCGGAAAACTTCCAGAATCTCCACACTAAAATCCTTCTTACTTTAAATTCTTCCTAATCTTATGATTTCTCTCTACTTCTTGGTGCAAAATCCCCATCCCCCTTGCTTGGTATTTATAGGCCAAGATTCTGGTACTATTTGGTGTTTTTTTTAATTATTATTATTAATATATATATATATATAAATATATATATATATATATATATATATATATATATATATCATTTCAATCACCGAAAGATGTTTTGGTGTTTTGTTATTTCAATCACAGAAAGTTTCTTTGTCCTTTTGTTTTCTTTTTTTTAAATAAAAAGGTAGAAAAGAGTTTGAACCCATGTTCTTGAAATCACCACAATTTTGTACCATTGAAGCTACCAAAATTTCTTATTTAGCTTTCCACATTTTATTTTTACATAAACTTATTAATTATATGTTCCATTCATAAAGAAAAGTTTATTACTACTAGTAATAAAATTGTTACTATTAAGGTAAATATTTTTCATAGGTCTTATACCCAGCCCACCACGGGTTCGGGCCGGGTTGGGTTTGAAAAAATTGTATTTTTTTATGCAAGTCAGATTTCAACCCAGTTCATTTAAACTCGGCTCATGCGGGTTGAACCCGTGGTGGACCAGGCTAGCCCACTAACCCACCTACCTAATTTTATTTTATTAAAATTTAATTTTAATTTTATAAAAAATATTCATTATTTTTTTCTTTTGAAAAAAATTATTTAAGTTCCTTATTTTAAAAATTAATTAAACACCCATGTTGGGAGTAAAATTTGTTTAAATTTGAATTATAGAAAGTTTGTAATTTTTTTTATTTAAAAAAATTATAATTAAGTGAGCCAACTCGTTTACCCACCAGTCCGTGGTGGGTCAGGCCGAGTTCGAATTTTTCTAACTCGCTAACAAATGAGCCGGATTGGGTTGGCTCACTAAGTCACCAACCTGTGATGGGCTGGGCCGGGTTGAACCAGGTGATCCGTTTTGACAGATCTAGTAAAATATATAATTTTATGTGTTTATAAAAATTAATTAAAATCTTGTAGTAGAGCTAATCACAACTTAACTCTGATCCTAACTTACTTGAGAGCGAACTTTGGGGTTGAGACTATTTTTTCCGCACTTAAAGGAACATTCTTAAAGGAAGTTTTTTCAAAAATGAACTAGGATTGGCCATAAGTCAATTTAACACCTCTACTTGTCCCCTCACTAGAACCCATATTGGAAACACCATGAGACATACATGTAAAAGTTGGCCTTAAGTATTAAATTTTTTTCTTAAAGATACTAACAACCTTAGTATTCCAACCTCTCATCTCAATCCTTAGATCTCGTTAGATCTAACAACCAAAGGCCACGACTGTCTAGCTTCTTAGCTCACTTTGTTTATTATGCAATTTGACAATTTTTCATCTCTCACATGATATCAAGCCTAACACCTCATCTTAAAACCTTTTTGTCAACATGTTTCTCTATACTAGAGGGCTACTATACCTATAAGATGAGACCAAAGAAATACAAATTTTCTTTACACTTGTAGGCAACATGTTTTCTTTACCTACTTAGGATTTAGATATACTAAATCCATCCTAAGTAAAAAAATAATATTTTGTAAGAGTGGATATTTTTTAATTTTAGAGTTTTTAATTTTAATATTCTAATAAGATTTTATATTTTGACACTTAAAGGAACCTTTGAGATTTTATCAATGATACCTTTGAGATTTTATCAATGTTCAAGTTTAACAACTTGCATTTCAAATCAAACATGTTAATCGTTACAAAGAAATTATATGTTTGTAAAACTTGAGATTTACATAAAAGCACCATCATAGTTATTCAAGAAGAAGTATGTTCATTAACAAATAACTAATAATTTATATAGTCATCATCAAAATGGTTTTGTTGTTCATCATCCTGTTGTTGTGAAGATGGGTGATTTATGTGGGCTAGACTGATCTAGACTGATTTGGACTGGAATGGATTGGTGTGAGTTGGACTGATGTGAGTGCTCTAGACGTCGGGTGATGGAGAGGGTCGTAGCTGGGTCGAAGGGATGAAGGACTGAAGTTGTGAAGTCTCAAGCAGGAATCTCATAACCAATTGTTTAAAATTGGTAAACTCGTCCCTCAATCCGTTGTATTCCTGGTCACATTGTTCTAGTTGCTATGTGAGGTGGACAACGGTCTCGTCAGCACTAATGGAAGAAGATGGTTGGTGCTTAAGAGTACCTCTTCCTACTGTGTAATTTGCAGCAACTATCATGTAAAGTAGACTCGTCCTTTTTTTTTTCACCAACGACATTGACCCAACACTTTGTCCTACAAATGTCATCGTCATCATTATTCTCAATATCCATGGTAGGACATGACCCATGATCGAATCTAACTTGTGAAAGTCTAGTTGAAAATTCTTCATGTTTAAACATTATGCACAATATTAGTAGGGTCATGACAAGCCACGTGCTTTTGGAAACTTAAGTCTAAACAGAACACAAAAAAGGGTCATAGTAGGGTCATGTTTTGCCCTTTTCAGAAATAACAACATGTAATTCAATATCAAGGCAAAAAATATGACCAATGTAAGCCCCAAAATGCAACCCAAACACACAATCCATAATAAACTTTGACACAAACAAAGAACCCTAACCAAAATCCAACCCAACGTGCACAAATAACACAACTATTAAGGCATGACACCCAAAGTAATAAAGGGGCACACCTGGTCTCCCAATAAGGCTTCGCAAAAGCTCTAATGCACCACGACAATGGCCTTAAGGAGGTGCGACAAGAAGAATGTCGAGATTGGGAGGTGAAGCAACAAGCTCTACCAATGACGCGCAAGAGGAGGCTCTTCGACAGACTTCACAAGCTGACATCATGTAGAGGCTGATGAAGGAGGAGAACAGAGCACAAAGTGTTTAGAGGCAAAGGGAAAGTAAAATTAAGGGATTAAATTCCCAAATTTTTATCACCTTTCATAGAAGAACTTACAAAGACCTATGAGCCGCTGGTAAATATAATCACCACACAATACTAACAGACAAATTTGTCGGTAAATGAAACAATATTAACCGGTATTGATCCGTCGATAATACTCAACTTTTTACCCAGAATATAATTGAAATTTTTCGAAATATTTATGAATGTTAATGAGAAAATAAAGTTATTATAAACCCAAAACAACCGAGACAATATCTTTTAGTTGCATTAGTGATAGCCTGAATACTCGAGTATAGACATATCTAGCCTGAAGACTAGTGTAACATATATATGAGGACATCTCGACCATCTACTCCTATATATATTCTTTAATTTTAGAGTTTTAATTTTTTTAATAAGATTTTATACTTCTTATAATTCAAGTTATTAATAATATAAGAAAGTATTATACTGTATTTAGAAGTCATAGAATAATAAATACCATAAAGTATGTCATTAATTTTGTATTTTATTTAGAAATATTTAATTAAAAGAATATTTATCATATTAATTTAATTTAAATTGTTGTAGCAAATTTGTTAACATTCAACATTTATGGTAAGGGTACGAAATTAGTTGCAAATGATCGAAAACAAAGATTTTAAAGAAAACCGATAGTTGAAAATAAAAAATGACATTATTATATAGGTTAATTTTTCTTCCTCCACACTTCCATTATTTCTTCTTCTATCTCAATTTAACACATTTCATTAAAAATACCTTTATTATTATTTAATAGAAAGCCACGTCCCATTGAAAACTTTTTAAATTATAGGTTTTGGTTTCAATATAGTCTAATAGAGAATATATGCATTATTATTAATTTGTTGTTTCCGAAAATGTAATTACGGATCAAACATGACAACAACACCCCTTCCAATGCATAACAGAAAACATACTCATATAAGAAAGGTTACAGAAGATTTAACATATGAAAACGTAGAATCTTAGAATTGACAATTTTTCAAAACTCAAAACTCTTTTATTTATTAACTGTTGCTACATGTATGACCAAACACCCATTTCTTCCCACAAATGTAACAGAAGTCGCATCCACACCTGAAAAGATAACAGTGGAGATAGTAAAATAATCTCTTCCCTGATAGATAGATATATATATATAAAAAGAATGGAAGTCAAAAAGCAGATGATGAATGATAACAAAATAACCTGCATGCAATGTGTTCACATCCACCAGTATTTTCGACAAAGACGGTGCACTGGGGACATCTCTGCCACTTTTTCTCTATAGCCAATTTCAAAAGCATCTTATCCAACTCTTTTGTATCCATTAGCTTTTGAGAATTGGACAATCTTCTTTGCTCTGTTATCGTGCTGGGTTATGTAGAACTAAGAGTTCAATATGCAGTGAACATATATAATACGTTGCAAGTCTCTTCACATTCTATTCTAACACTGCTACGTATTCATTCGTTGTTTAGGTTAAACAAACGGTAAATCAATTATCTTTGTGATGCGTGCAACGTAACATTCTCTGTGACCCTTTGTCTTCTTTAACCTTGGAAACAAAAATCACAAAAAATATGTAGTTACCAATGCATAAGAAATTCAATTACCCGCTTTCAAAAGTTTTAAAAAAATCAAAATCAACTAAATATCTATGTTTTTGTGGGAAGTAGCTTATCTGATTACCTGCTTCAAATCAGAAAAATATAATCGCACATAAAGTTGGAAGTCTCGTGTAAATGTAAAGATAAAATGATTTTATAATATATAACTAAATTAACTTTATTTTACAAACTGTTATGAAATTAAATTTAAAATTTATTTCTTATCAAAATATCATAGTAGAGTTAAGTATTAAAGTGACAAAAGTTATCAAAATATTTCAAGGGAATTTAAACATTGTTGCAAAAATTCGTGAAGTTAAAAACAATCTCATTTTAAGTTATATATATATATACATATTAAAGTTGTTAGGGAATTATGTCATCTGGAAGGATGTTAAGGTTCCTTTTCCTTAACTTTGTTTAGTTTTTTATTCTTTATTTAAGTTATAATATGATTACTAAATTTCAATAGATTTTAAATTTTGGTTTAAGATGATAACATAAGAACCTAATATAGTGATGGTTGAAATGATTATGAAATTGAATTTTCATATACCATCATTTTTTTTATTTATTTATGATGTAGATATTAAAGTAGTTAACTTTGAATTAGTTAAATATGAGTCTATATCAGCAAAGTATAGCTTAATTTAGGAAGTGGTAAAGTTAGGAATGAATAAATAATAGTTGTTATTTTGAACTTAGCATGGATAATATATTTACTTGGAATCAGAAATATGTATAAATGTCACACGTTTAACGTCTAACGAAAGAAAATTCAACGTAAAAAATATCAGTGATTTGTAAATAAAATATCCTTATAGACGTTGGTTCCCCTCCACAAATGTCAAAAAAGTCCGAAAATATCTCATTTTAAGCGTCAATATTAATTTTTTTACGACATAGACATCGTCCCCCAAATCTACGAGAAGCTGTAAAATCAGACATTTAAGATTTTATCAATGATACACTAGGATTGCAAGTTGACACCTCCACTTGAAGACACTAAATATGAACACCATAATGACATCATGAAGACTCAATATAGACATATATACCGAATCTAAGCACTAGTGTACAATATACATTCAGGGACATCTCGGTCATCCATTCCTAAATAGAGTAAAAACTTAGAGAAAAAAACATTTTGTAAGAGTCGATACTTTTTAATTTTAGAGTTTTAATTTTTTTAATATTTAATAAGTTTTATAATTTTTACAATTTACATTATTAATAATATAAGAAAGTATTATACTTAATATATTTAGAAGCCATATGTGGAATAAATAGCATAAATTATGTTAATAATTTTGTATTTTATTTTAAAATATTTAATTAAAATAGTATTTATCATATTTAAATCACGATAATTTAATTTAAACGTTGTAAGCAAATTTGGTAACATTCAATATTTATGGTAAGGGCATGTAATTAGTTACAAACGATCGAAAATAAAGCTTTTAAAGAGAAAACCGATGGTTGAAAAGGGTTAGTTTTTCTTCCTCTACTCCCATTATTCCTTCTTCTATCTCAACTTAACACATTTCATTAAAATACCTTTATTTTTATTTAATAGAAAGCCACATCTCATTAAAAACTTTTGAAATTATATGTTATGTTTTCAATGTTAGTTCAATACAGTAGAAAATATCTCCATTATCAATTCTTGTTTCTGTAAAGCTTTTAAACATGACAACAACATCCCTTCCATTTGGATAGGAGTAAAGTTACACAAGATTTAATATTTGAAAACGTAATACAACAAGAGAAATCAAAACTCAAAACACTTTATTCATTACTAACGGTTCCGGTTCAAATAGAAGGACGATTTCTGCATGTATGACCAAACACCCATTTCTTCCCACAAATGTGACAGAACTCGCATCCACACCTGAAAAGATGACAGTGAAGATAGTAACATAATTTCTTGCCTGATATATATACAAAGAATGCATGTCAAAAACCAGGAAAGGATGATGAATGATAAGACAATAACCTGCATAAAATGTGTTCACATCCACCAGTATTTTCGACAAAGATGGTGCACTGGGACATCTCTGCCACTTTTTCTCTATAGCCAACTTAAAAAACTTCGTATCCAACTCTCTTGTATCCATTAGTTTTCGAGGATTGGACAATCTTCTTTGCTCTGTTATCGTGCTAGGTTATGTAGAACTGAAAGTTCAATATGCAGTGAACATATATAATACGTTGCAAGTCTGTTCACATTCTCTTCATGTTTGAGTAGTTGTACTCAGACAGCAACTAAATTCATGTTTGATCATTTGAATGCTTGGACACAACTGTAGTTCTGGTCATCCATTATTTACAATAAAAAAATCCGACACTCATATTTTATTTCAAATTTTCATTTATATTTATTTTTATGTATTAAATATAATATTTTATTAATAAAATACAGATTCACGTGCAAGAAGAGAAAAAGTTTTTTCTATAAAATTTCTTTTTCTTCATAATTTATAATTTTCTGTTCTACTGACAAAATATCTCATAGATAAGTTCACCATTTTTTGGGATTATTTTGATATGAAATTTTGGTGGATTGCAAGTTTTTGAGAGGGCCAAAGGATTTTCCATTTTCCGTTCACGACATTTAATATTCTCTTCTTCGTTTTTTTTTCAAACTCAAACCTAAACTAATTTAACATGTTCAAAGGTTTATGGCACCTACATATACATAATAACAGTAAACGAACATGCAAACCATTATACGAAAAGGGCAAACTAACCTGGTGTCCAGCCACGAAACCAATCAACCTGCAAACGACCGCATCTCTCAGCAAACAAACCAAGCACACCTCAGCAACCGAACACACCTCTCGTATCTGTGGAGTGGAAGAATGGGTGCGGTGGGGGAAGCGTAAAAAGGAAGAAGGGATTTAGGGTTTTGAAAAAAAGTTAAAAGTTAAATGGTAAAAGTAAGAAAATATTTACCAAAAACAAATTTGAAAGAAATTTTTAACTGTCAAATATAATGGTAAATGCAATTAAGTTACATTTTAACATTCGGTTTCGTCTGAAATTTGAATTATTTAAATGGTTATTAAGACAAGAATTACTTGAGTTTGATTAAACTAGGATGAGATTGAAAAAAAAAATAAGAGAATTAAAAATGACATTGGTTAAATTTTAAAAAAATGGAATATTTAGATAAAAAAATTTATAATTAAAATTATTGATGCAACCAAAACATCTTATTTGTATTTTAAAATTATTATATTATGTATTCATTTTATTATAATGAATAAAAATATAAAAATTAAAGACATAATCAATTGTTAAATTATATAATCAATCATATTGAAATAGATAACCAACTTGTTTTCATAAGTATATATATATATATATATATATATATATATATATATATATATATATATATATATATATATATATATATATATATATATATATATATATGAAAGAGATATAATCAATTATGTACTTCAATATAATCAATTATGTTGAATACATAATCAATATGATTGATTATGTATTCATTTTATTATAATGAATAAAAATATAAAAATTAAAGACATAATCAATTGTTAAATTACATAATCAATCATATTGAAATAGATAACCAACTTGTTTTCATAAGTATATATATATATATATATATATGAAAGAGATATAATCAATTATGTACTTCAATATAATCGATTATGTTGAATATATAATCAATTCTTTTCACTCAAATCTTAACTTTTATGCATATATCTGTCATTTTTATTTTGATTTACGTGAATATTCTTTTCGTTTTTTTTCCTTTTGAGCATCACAACACATTTCCTTAGCCCAACTCACCTATTTTACTATATTTTCAAACTACCTTTGGCTTTAGTACAACCATTTGATGAATTTTTTACAATGTGCTACTTCAATATAAAATAATGAAAGATAGACATCTGAAAAAAATTAATTTATTAGTATGAAATTAATGTATCTGTTGCTATTTTTTTTCTCCTGAGAAAATACAACCTTATCACATAACTGCCTGAAGTAAGCTACATAAATCACACTGCCCGAACCAGTTCTGAAAAAAAAAACATAAAAAATATACTCTAATAGCTTTTGCTGAGCAAAAAATCTGCCGAAGTGATTTCAACTCCATGCTTTAATCGAGTATACCACTTCATATAATATGATGCAGACACCGGTTTGAACCAAAAGAACTTGTCTGCATATGCACAAGGAAAACAAGTTATTAAAACAGTGTGTAGAGAGAAGACGATAGACATGTTTAAAATTGATCTAAGGAAGAAAAAGCACGTTAAACAAAAGCTTCCAACCTTTATCCAATGAAGAATCTTTGATCTCACGTCATGTTGAATGAACACTAACAGTCTATCATCAGAATCATTTAAGACAGTTGTGAAAAAACCGTATCCCCTGCGTCAATGAATTCAAATGGCAGAGAACAATTTAATATTAACCACGAATCTCCAAATGTATATTAAATTAAGGAATAATAAAAATGAAATGATACGAGATCTTCGGAGACTGAAAGACTACCTGCAATGCAAAAGTAATATCACCCTCATTTACTTTAGGCGACACTCTTCTTAATTTATCCTCTCGAGATTGTCCTAGTTTAATAAGACCCTGCAGTTACAATATTTTATCATTTTACTCATTATCACTATCCGTCACTGATCCAACACTTGAATATGAAAATTCATCAGTTGCAGGATACTAAATCTACAAATACAAAATCGAATCAAATTGTTTAAATACCTGGTCACTTAGCACTCTGCACATGTTCGAAAATTCTAAGATTCCTGCTGGAGGAATTAAAGATGATCTGCATATCCCCACATACGATTGATACAACTGCAACATTCCATCATTATTTTTAAATTTTCGAAATCAGTATACGGATTAGAATGGATCAAAACCGTGTGAGCGGGTGAAGCATACCTCTCCTAGGAATGTATCTTTCTTGGCTTCTCGAAAGTGATTCATAGAAGAGCAGAGTATAATCTGCAAATAGTACATATCCAGAAAAAGTTAGAGCCAAGACCTAGTATGAAAGGTGTTTATGCATTTAGTTTAGTTTGGTATTCGACTAAACATGCTTTTTCAAAACACATCCTTAATGTTATACAAAGTTACCATCCCTTCAATGACACTTTCCATTCATATTTTGCTATTCAAACTTTTGAATACTTTACAAGACTTTTGTGATAATAATTAAGATTGAAATTAGCCGATCTATACCTACAAGAGCATAAAAAAGTATATGAAAATATCTTAGTTCCGGTAATAGGGGAAGCCTTAGCTCTACAGTTCATAGCACATTCATTTTTCAACTTACCTGCTGATGATGTGGCAGAGATTGTATCGTATCCACCACAGGTGACCTATAAGTCTTGGACAAGGCACGAGCCATATGATCAGTTCTCACCTGCAATTTATTTTGAAAACTTTAGGCCTTTAGTCAAAAAGTAGGATGAATAAATAATAGAAGAACTATACTTATTTAATAAATCTAAATTTATTATGTAGCCGTTTTCAGATGCCTTTAACAATGCTTTAATAACAATAGACTCTGGCGAAAGTAAATAATGGTTCATTGCCTATACCTATGATGACTGATAATCAGACTAAAACTAATGTATCGATTTCTTGACAACACCTGAGCTACCACAACCTAAAAAGTTTGAACACAACTTAACGAAATATATTCCAACCTATTAATGAATCAAATGAGGAACGAATTATTGAACACTTACAATATCAAATTCACGTTTTTTCATACAATCAGGAGCTGTGGGAAGATTTTGTTTGGAGAATGATATCTCTTCCAATGAAGTGTTCAAATTGCACGCAGATTCTCTAATTTCTGCTTCAAGCATCTCGATTGCACTCCTGGAAAGAGAAAAGCACAATTAAAGTTGTTCTGTTACTGGATTTTTCTCTAGCTAAATTGACAAAGAAAATTGAGACATAACTTGAACTTCCTCAATCCCTGGCTACGTACCAAAAAGATACGAGAACGCAAATATTGATGAAGAATCTAATAAAAAATGCAACGCTTCAAGTACTAGAGAGAAGGGAACTTTAACTGAAACCTCAATTTAATCACAAAACCCCAACTGACTTCCCTTACCCTGGTTTATTTCCTCTTATCGTATACATTTAACTGTACTGATCAGTTATTATTTTAACTAACTGGATTATAATCCCCTGCACCTATTCCATGTTAAAGTTCAGATACGGTTACTTAAATTTTAAACTAAACAAAAACTAGGTAGGATTATGGATTTGTAGTAAAAGTACCATTTCTACTTTTTCTATAAATAAAAATGAACATTTTAAGATGAATAATTTTGTATACACGTATACATTATCTCACGGGAATAAAGAGAAAATAATAATAATAATAATAATAATAAATGACTAACCAGCATATAGAAAGGGCATTCCGCATGTCTCCAGAAGATGCGGCAACTTTCTGCAAAGTTCAGTGCTAATTAGGCTCCACATTATTTCAAGATGAATTAGGAAAGCACTGTTGTTCACTTGTCGTTTGCTTATTTATTTCAACTTCAAATTCGTAAGCAGTAAAATGGGACTTGAATCATTTTACGTAAGGAATAAAAAAGGTAACATGGTCTTCAGTTATTTTGTCACGCATATTTGACTCACCCTAGCACATAGTTCCAGGGCCGGCTGTTGAAAGACAATGTAAGGAAGTTCCTGGTGGTGAAATAAAAATTTGTTAAGAAAAATATTGAACAAGAAGAAATGCAGGATTCACTTCACATTTTTTCTTCCACCAAGTGAGTAAACATTTTAACAAACACAAATCTATAACCCAATTTTAATAGCAACAATCTTACCTTTAATCTTTCTTCAAGAATCTTGAGGATCTGATCTTTCGAGTAAGCCTGGAAATTTACAACCACAGGCTTGCCTAGAACAAAACAAACAGAAAAGATTAAATAAGACAATAAAAATAGTTTCTAATGGTTTACACAAGTAGGATAGCTCCATTGCTCTGGTAAATGAGATGCATATAAAATGAGAAATCTTTACATAAAATCATTGACTTAATTTACTCACAATTTAATGATGTAAGCCTCGGAAGAAATCGATCAGCTAAATCAATTGCATTCGCTACACCTGTATAAACAAACATGATTAGTCTTGAATTACCCAGACTGATTTAATAACCACGTGTTGGAAACAACAGTTTTTCACTTTAGAGAAATTTACCTATCAATATACATCTAGAAAATGGAAAGGTAGTGAGCATAAAAAGATCATGAAGAACGGCTCTGTCTTTGGTTATCAAATAATCTAATTCGTCAGCTACTATCAATCTGTTACAATGAAGGTATATTACTTCCTTGATAACAACCAAGTAGAAAAAATATATAGATGTCGATTTATATTATATTTAGTTTGAAAAAATAGTGGGCAGGGATATATTTCTTACGTCATGTTGTTGATAGATGATTTCTGAGAATACATGTTATGAAGTTGCTGTAAGGGCGAGGCTGAAACCTTTTTACCCTGTGTTTGGTTTAACCCAACCATCTGCTAGAAAAGCCACTATGTCAGTCAACTGATAAAGTTAACTTCAGTTCAATTAAATGTTTTCCCACCTTTGTGAAAATATCCGATGTGCTAGCAAGAGTTGTGCAGTTCACGGATAAAACATCTGGCAGCGGGAGACCTGCCTGAAAATCAGATAGGCAAGATCGTATTAGGAAAAGAACACAAAACACACTGTGACTCCAGATTGAACAATCAAAGTCAAAGATCAAATTTAATGTTTCTTCGGTCAATTATATTCAATGGGCAAGTATGACACATGATTCTTCTTCATGATTAGTAAGGAACATATCAAACAACCATGATGGCATATTAGGCATAACAACAATCGAGGGATAATTAGCTTCCAATATTTATGCAGCATGCGAGCAATCATCAACCCGTAACATCACCAAGAGCATGACACCAACAATTACACCATACCTCCTTAGACCAATTGAGTAATTGCTCTTTCACTTTCTCCATAGACAACGATTTCCCGGTTCCGGGACACCCGCAAATGTACAGACTCCCGGCCTTTTTATGCTCAACGCACCCTTTGCAGAACTCCAAAACAACATTCTGCTCCTCCTCACGGCACACGACCGAAGACGGCGCAGTGGACAAGTGCAATGCTAGCTTCACCGCCTTTATTTGCTCACCATCTATTATTCAGTCAACAAAAAAAAAGTCAAAAACACCACTACATAAGAAGACAGTGAGAAAGAAAAGAATCTCGACCCTTACCTTTGGGATTCCACCTGGGTTTCACAGCTGCCGGATCAACTTGGTTTTCATCTGTGCCGAAATTGTTTACCTGCAAACGAACGACAAGCAATCGGTTGATCACAGGAATTGAAAGAGATGAGAGAGCGTATGTAGGGGAATTAGGGTTTTGAGAATTACATTGCGGGAAGAATTGGCGGTTGCTGCGGTGCATCGGCGAGGCGATTTGCGGGGAGGCGAGGAAGGATGAGATCGCAACGAGCGTTTTGCGGCGATGACGGGCATTTTTGTTGCGAGAGTGAGAGAACAGTGAAGGGGAATTTGAAGGTTGAAGAAGAAACTGTGAATCTGCACTGGGGAAACGGTGAAGAGAATAGATCTATAAGCTTTCTTTAGCGGGAAAAGTTAATACAAGCGCGCCAAATTGCGAGCATCTTCTTTCAACCTTTTCCCGCGTCACCCTTCCCTATCTGTTTTAGTGGTTGCTAATAAGTTCAAATTTCAAATTATTGCCATGTTAAAAGTTGATGAAGTAAAATAAAGAAAAAGATTAAAAAATAATAGAAGAGCTTATATTTCTTTATTTTCTACTAAATTAATTATTTTGATAATTTTCACAAAACAATTTAAAAAATAAATGAAATAAGGAGTGAATTAGAAAAAATAAATGTTACAATTATAAAGAATTGATAAATGAAAGAAGATTTGAAATTTTTAAATTAATAACTCAAATATAAAAATATTTTTTAAATTTCTTGATCTTTAGTTTGTGCACATCATATGTTCTCTTAAAAAAATTGCCTTTCAATTTAGTTTTTTTATTGTCTACCAATAATCAAGCAAACATATATAAGAGTTTAATGCATGCAAATGTAGAACAAATTAAAAAAATATATCTAATATCGATATATAAATATCGTAAGAGTTAAATAGTTTATTATAAACATATCGGGTGAGATTACTTCATATCAAATATATTATAATCTATGATAATATAAAAAAAATATACTAGTAAACTGATCTTATTATTCATTCTATTTTATTTCCAAGTATTTCAAAAGTTAGTTTTTTTAATTACTTAACATATGATAATTTTTTATTTATATTTATTTTGTTAAAGTAATTTTATTTTTATTATCTATTATCTGTTGTAATATAAAGAAATAATATATTAATAAATCTACCGTTTTACCCATTTATTTATATTTATTTTTGTTATTACATTTTATAAAATTTATTTTACTTCTATTATTTTCTATAATATAATAAAAGATTATAATAGCAAATTATCTTATTACCTGTTTTATTTTGTTGACAAGTGTATCCGAAGTTAACTTTTCAGTCTTTTCAAATTTTTATTTATTTTTTGTTTATATTTATTTTGTTGTTATATATGCATTTAAGTTATTTTATTTTGGGTTAAATATGTTTTTAGTCCCTAAACTATTGGTTGTTTCTGGTTTTTGTCCCTATTTTAAAATAAGGTACAATTTGGTTCTCATTTTTTTCAAAACGTTCGTTTTAGTCCTCGAAGACTAACATCGTTAAAAATTTGGTCCTCATTTAGTCAACAAAATGAGGACTAAAACCAAAGTTTCGAGGACTAAAACGAACGTTTCGAAAAGAATAAGGACCAAATTGTACCTTATTTTGAAAGAGGGACGAAAACCAGAAACGACCAATAATTTAGGGCCTAAAAACATATTTAACCCTTTTATTTTTTATCTACTTTTTTAAATGATTTTAATAACAAACATTAAACAAGTATATTGACAATATAAATTAAACAAGTTCATTTATACACAAATTATATAAGTTTATTAACGTATATTATATGAGTTTGTCTATTTTCTAATTAGACGACTTTTATCATATATATTATAAGAGTATGAATATATATTTATTAAACGAGTATAACAATATATATATTATACAAATGTGTTTGTATATTCATTAAACAAATCTAACAATGCATATTATGTCGTTGATGTATTAATTAGATAACTCGATCAATGCATACCACGTGAGTCTTTCCATACATTGATTAGAATAATATAGCAATAAAAATACACGAGATTGATCATACAATAATTGTATGAATATAACAAAAAAAATAATAGACAAATTGATTATACGAGTATAACAAAAAAATTTGGATAAGTTTGAGAATATTGTGATTAGATGAACAAAACAAACAAATTATCCGAGATTGTCAATATATTGATTAAACGAGTCTAGCAATATACATTAGATAAGTCATTCAATGTTTAGATAACTCTAAGAGTATACATTAGACAAGTCTTTCTAAACACAAATTAGACCAATCTATTAATAAATATTATATAAATATGTTCATTTACTGCTTAGATGAATATTGCAATACACATTATACGAGTATGTTTATATATTGATTTGATTAGTATAACAAAGAACATTATGCACGTTTAGCTATAGACATTAGATGAGTTTATTCATATACTTATTAGGTTTAATTGTTTAATTAGTACCTAGTCTCATCGTAGTATGTCAACTTGGTAATTCTTCTTAAAAAAGAGTTTTAATTTCGTTCACACATTGTATAATTTGCATCAATCAAGTTTATTTCGTTAATTATGTAGAAACAGAATTAACTGCATGTTGACATGACAAAAAAATATGCCACTTTTTTTCTCTCTCCTATGTGCGATACAAACCCAACTTTTATAATATTTATGATGGCATGGAACTCCTATGCTCCTCTGCCACTTTTCATATTCTAATTCTTTTTCTCCCTTTTGTTTCTCTTTTTTTTACTTTAAGAAATAATTAATTCAAATCCTAAATAATAATAATAATAATATAATATAATAATAATAAGGGTTAAATATATTTTTGATCCCTTAATTTTTAGTGAAATTTGGAATTAGTCTCTCTTCAAAACTTTGGCCTAATTTAGTCCCCAAACTTTAAAAATGTGTGAATTTAGTCCTTTTAACTAAATTTTGTTAGGTTTATTTGATGTTTCAAGTACGTTTCATGATAGCATTTGAGTTGTTTATACCATTTGACACGTTTTTGCTTCAATGTTAACTGAGAAATGCGTTTGAAACATCAAATAAAGTTAATAAAATTTGGTTAAAAGGACTAAATTCACACATTTGTAAAGTTTGGGAACTAGATTAGTCCAAAGTTTTGAAGAGGAACTAATTCCAATTTTCACTAAAAGTTAAGGGATCAAAAACATATTTAACCCTAATAATAACAACAATAATAATATAATAATAACGATGATAATATAATAATAATAATATAAATTATTATTATCATTATTAATATTATATTATTATTTTTATTATTACATTATTATTATTATTATATTATTATTATTATTATCATCATCATCTACGATTTGAATTAATTATTACGTAAAGCAAAAGAGAGAAAGACAAGGGGAAGAAAACTAGAACATGAAAAGTGGCATAGGACCATGAGAGTCTCGTAACCATCATAGATATTATAAAAGTTAGGTCTACGTCGCGTAGAGAAGTAGAGGAGAGAGGAAAAGGTGACATACTTTTTTGTCATCTCAGCACACAGTTAACTTTGTTTCTACAAAATTAATGAATTTGACTTGATTGATGCAAATTATATCATGTGTGGAGGAAATTGAAACTTTTGTATGGACAAAGTAAGTAATTAAACCTACTTTTCAAATAACTATAGTAAAATATATTAGATGATTCATTTCATACATTGATTATATGAGTCTAAAATTACTCGTTAGATGAGTATGTTCATACACTAATTAGACGAGTCTTGTAACATTCATCAAACAAATTTTTCCACACATTGATCAAACGAGTCTTGTAACACACATTAGACAAGTTTAACCATACACTAACCATATACTTTAGACAATTTTTTTCATACACAAATTAGATAAATCTATTAATACACGTTAGACGACTATATCCATTTTATGATCAAGTGAGTTTTGTAATATACATTATACAAGTTTGTCTATATACTAATTGGACGAGTCTAACAATACACATTAGACAAACGTGTCAATATACTAATTAGATGTTGGGAAGGTTCGATATACACACATATCTCCACACTGGTAAGATATTGTCCGCTTTGGGCCAAGCCCTCATGGATTTGCTATTGGTACCACTCCAAAAGGCCTCTTACCAATGGAGGTATCTTATGTGTATATAAACTCATCTCCATCTCTTATTTTTATCCAATGTGGGACTTTGTTTGTACCCAATACCCTCCCTCAAACAAAGGACTATGGTTCTCCTTCCTCCCCTTACTACGAAAGTCCTTTCTTATCCTTGAGTGCACCATGGTCAACACTAAGCATCTCTGTGCCCTCTTTCACGATCCATGGTCACAACACTGAGCATCTCTTGCTCTTCACTCTCATGAGTCATTTGGCTATTTGCCACTAGCTACCTGCCAAGGCTTCACCTGATCATGGAGGGACGTACTTGATTGAGCCCGATCACCAAATCTGAACCATGAGCTCTGATACTATTGTTGGAAAGGTTTGATATACACACATATCTATACACTGGTAAGATATTGTCCGCTTTGGGCCAAGCCCTTACGGATTTGCTTTTGGTACCACTCCAAAAGGCCTCTTACCAATGGAGGTATCTTATGTGTATATTGATGAGAGGGTCGCACCTCCCACAAAAATTGTGCATTAAAGAATGCAGTATAGTTACTAGGAAGTGACTCCTAGGTCGTCTCTCAAGGACCAATTTGTGGTTCAGTCTTAGATCAACACGTAGTGGGGGGTTGAAAATTGTTTTGTTTTTGGTTGTGAAAAATTAAAACTAGAAATTAAATACAACGAAACATAATTGAAAATATGGTAAACATAAAATAGTAACTGAATTTTATTTGAAGGAAGATGACGTAATTAAAAATGCAACAAATAATAAGCACTTAAACTTTTGACAAATTCGGAAATGCAGTAAGTAAATCAAGCATTTAAATGTAATTAGAACCGTGAATATTTTTCTCCATAACAACAAAATGCTCCATGCTTAGAAAGAAAAGAAAAAAAAAAGTCTTTGTGCAGCCCCTGGACGTGACAACTCACCACCCCTTCCATACAAAATCATGACACCTACGCCTATTTAGCCACTTAGAATAATGTTGTTACGTGAATAAATTTAACGCTTCTACTTTCTATGCCAAAAGGCACATTCTCCATAAATTATATCCACTTCTTCTTGGCAACTGGACCACACTCCTTTAAGCACGCAAGTCATGCTTACAACCAAACATCAAAGATGCATTCTCTCCTCCTAACACCACTCACGGCTGCACACACCACACTTCCTTTCCCTACTCTACTGAACGGACCACCACTCTTCCAACACAAATAATTAAAAGACAAAAGAGTTGTAAAGAAAAGTCCCACATGCTTCACTAAATGATAATGCTATTGATCCTAGAAGAAAGATGTTTAGTTAGCTAAGAGACCCTTGCACCCCATGACAGTACCCACAACTTCTAAACAAATTTGATCTAAGAAACATTATCAACTTACAGAACAAAGGATTTAAAACATTTCTGCATGAACCGAGAGCTCCATTATCAACTTACAGAACAATTAAACCAAGAGAACCAAATTTAAATCTCAGCTTGTGTAAACAACGTGAATTGTAAAGATAAATCCATGCTAGTAAGTTGCAGTGATGAGCTAATTGAGACAAGGGTACATTCCAGATTAAGAAGAAAAATAGAACAAGATTCAAGCTAGTGTAAGAAATGAAAATGTATTGCAGCGAGAATGGCATTCGAAGCAAACATATTAATCAGTGAAGTAGAACTAAATGAGTGAGCTAACATGGGAAATATATGAATCCTTATAGGTCCAGCATGAGTAAAACCCAAACCGTGTACACTGCTTAAACAAATAGAAGAAATGAATTCCTAAAGGACCAGCAAATGTTCAAAGGTGAAAAGCAGAAAAGAAAGGGTGACGGTTGGACACCATTTCACGTTACAGCCCCTTCATCCTCCGTCCCCCCATTAGGTCACGCTTCTTTCTCCAGCTCTCCCCTCTTTTTTACTGTGGCCGCTGGACCTGCAACCAAGCTGCTGGATGCCTTGCTGGACCGTGAGCTCCTCCAGTTGCTGTGGACGTGTTGGACGAAGCTTTAACTCTGCTGGACGCACCCCTCTTTTACTGGATGTTCCATTCATCCGCGCACTACCTTCTTTGCTGCCGTTGGTTGTTGGTGCTTCTTCTTTTTGCCACCCGCATGCTGTTGTGGGACGCTTGAATCAGCTCACAGTGCGTCCAAGCCAGTGCTGGGCCGTGGAGTTCCAATTGTTGCTGTGTGTCACACCCTAAGATGCTGGATGTGGGCCGTGAAGTGCTTGCTGGAGTGTGCTTTTGGGACGCGTGCTGCTGAATGGTGGAGATGGATGTGTCCTGCACCGAGAGGAAGCTCCTGGATGCTTGGTTCCAAGTGTGGACGTGGAAGCTGGATGTGTGTGCAGCTGCTTGCTGGATGCACCCCGCTGCTGTCCAAGCACCTCCTCAACGTGCACACCAATTCCAATCTGCTGGATGTGGGCCGCTGCACCCCCAATGTGCTCATGGGCCGTGACCCTCTTCCGTGAATGGAATGTGGTCCCTCCATCATTTCACTTCTTCAGCACTTTGCATTTTGGAGCTTGCCAACGTGACTTGTCCATGGGCCATGTGCTTTTTTTTTATTAAACCTTCAAATATCCCAAATTGTATTTCCAAATTTTCCCTGTAATTTATAGTGCAAATAATTAGCTTAGATAATTCAAATTAATCAAAATTAGAATTACTAGTCAATTAAGCACAATTGGTGAAAACGGGAAAATACCGGACATTTAAGCACAATTTCCTGATTAATTCTAGCACAATAAACTAAGTGAAGTGAATAAAATATCGACTCATCATATATAAACTCATGTCCATCTCTTATTTTATCCGATGTGGGACTTTGTTTGTACCCAATATTAGACAAGTCTAACAACACATATTGGACGTGTTTTTTAATGCATTTGATTAGATGAGTCTGACAAATCATATTACATTAGTTTATGGTTTAATCATTCACGAAGTCCGTATTTTCGCGTGGAATCTCAATTTAGTCCCTTTGTTTCTGGAATTCTCAATTGGGTCCCAAATTTATGAAAATTGCAACCATTGGATCATTTCCGTTAAATTGTCTCCAATGGCGTTAGTGTGTGTCTGACGTGGCTCGCTGTAGTTAGTTTCTTAACTGACGTGGCTGACTAAAGCAAGGGCAGTGAAGGACGTGGATAATAACATTTTTTTAAGTAAAAAGAAAATAAATGTTTTAAACCAAAATGGGGATTCAGGTTTTGAATTGATCGAATTAGGGATTGGGATTGTTCTGAGTACTTCTAGGGTTCGGTTCGTTCAAAGTTCATTCCATTTCACAAATTGGGGTATCAATTTGGGTATTTAGGGTTTAATCGAAGTTGACCTTGAGAGAGTGTGCAGTTGCCGTCGTCATCGGAGTTGTGGGACCTTCTTCAGTTGCAATCTGGAGTGGCCAGGTCAGTAAAAGTTTGGTTTTGTTACAAACCTTTATATTACGATGTTGGGTGGTGGTCCCCGTCTATGTACTATGTTTTATTTTTGATTGCAATGTTGTGGTCCCCGTCGTCGGATTGTGTTCCATTTTTTATTGTAATGTTGTGGTCCCTCCATGTCCCCCATGTTTAAAGTGATAATTGTCTGTGTGTGTGTGTGTGTAAGTGCGTTTTGTTTATGGTTTTAATACATGTTTTGTCGTCAATTGATTACATTATAGTGTTTTGCATCATGGACGAGGATATTGAGGTTGTCTTTCACCATGGAGGGAAATTAGTTAATGATGAGAAGCCTAAGTATGAAGGTGGGAGACATCTAGGTTTATGTTTGACCCAGATGTTTGGAGTTATTTTGTGGTTGTTAGTGTAGTGAAATCTTTGGGATACCATGGGCTTAAAGATATGTGGTACTCTGTAGGAGGGGCTTCAGTGTTGGATGATAAGTTAGAGCCTCTGTGTGATGACACTGGTGCCATGCATATGGTTAATTTAGCTAGGCTGAATGGTGAGGTGCATGTGTTTTTGATACACCCTGTTTCTGAACCCGAAGTCATACATATGTTGGAATATGTTGGTAATGATGAAGGACAAGTTGAAGAGAGGGGTGATGTTGATTGTGAAGAAGTGGAAGTTGATGTTGTTATGGAGGAAGAGGTTGTTAGAGTTGAAGAAGTTGGTGGTGTGTTGGAAGAGATGAGTGAACAAGTTCAGGAAGTTGATGGTGAAGAAGTGGAAGTTGAGGCTGTTATGGAGGAAGAGGTTGATGGACTTGAACAAGTTTAGGAAGTTGGTGGTGATGGTGAAGAAGTGGAAGTTGAGGCTGTTATGGAGGAAGAGGTTGATGGACTTGAACAAGTTCAGGAAGTTGGTGGTGATGGTGAAGAAGTGCAAGTTGAGGCTGTTATGGAGGAAGATGTTGATGGACTTGAACAAGTTCAGGAAGTTGGTGGTGATGGTGAAGAAGTGCAAGTTGAGGTTGTTATGAAGGAAGAGGTTGATGGAGTTGAACAAGTTCAGGAAGTTGGTGGTGATGGTGAAGAAGTGAAAGTTGAGGCTGTTATGGAGGAAGAGGTTGATGGACTTGAACAAGTTCAGGAAGTTGGTGGTGATGGTGAACATGAAGGTGTAGAAGAGAATGAAGTTGAAGCAGATGTGGTAATCCGAAGCTGGAATTCCTCTTTTGAGAATGGTAGTGGTGATGGAAATAATGAGTGGTTGGAGGGGCTTGTTGATGTCAATGTTGGTTGTGATATAGATGATGATATACATGCAGATTTCGAGGGAAATGTGGAAGTGGAAGTCCAAAGTATGTCAAATGACTCTAGTGGACCATGTTCCAGTGTGAGTTCTGACAGCATGTTTGATGTTAACGTGGAGGGTGGGAATGACAGAGGTTTGTCAGATGATGAGTGGGAATCTGAACAATTAATTAGTGGAGCAGAAAGTGATGAAGTCGATACCGATGTAGAGGGTTATGGGACTTTTGCAACATTTATGTTGCCAAAAAGTATGGTTGACTTTAAGTGGGAAGTTGGGACATATTTTGCTGAAAAGCAAGACATTTTGGAGGCTATAAAAAGTTATGCGTTGGATAATGGAAGAAATATTAAGTTTGTTAAGAATGATAAACAAAGAATGAGGTTCAAGTGTGTGGATGCAAAAGGTAAATGCCCTTGGAGGTTGTATTGTGGTTATATGAAGGCAGTGAAAACATGACAATTGAGAACAATGGTGGACAACCATACCTGCAGTAGGGAGTTCAACCTTAAATTAATTGATGCCAAGTGGTTGAGCAAAAAGATATAGAAAACTATTAGAGATAATCCTTCAGTTAAGGGTGTGGATATAAGGGAAAAAGTTCAAAGGAAATGGAACATTGATATTTCAAGGTGTATGGCCTATAGGGCCAAAAACATAGCAACAGAGCAAATTGATGGCTCTTTCAAAGAATAGTATAAAAGGTTATATGATTATGCCCATGAGTTGGTGGCCAAAAATCCTGGGTCAACAGTGAAACTAAAGGTTGAGGATGTGGGGGGTAAAGTCGTTTTCAAGAGATTCTATGTATGTTTAAAGGCTTGCAAAGACAGTTTTATGTCATGTAGGCCAATTATTGGTTTAGATGGAGCATTTTTGAAAGGTAAGTACGGTGGTGAGTTGTTAACAGTTGTGGGCCGAGATGGGAATGAGCAGATGTTGCCAATTGCATACTGTGTTGTTGAAGTTGAGAACAAGGATTCATGGAGGTGGTTCTTAGAACTGTTGGTAGATGACCTTGGAGAGGCTGAAATTTGTTCTTCATTTACCTTTATATCAGACCAGCAAAAGGTAATAGTAATCATTAATTTGTAATTGTACATTTTAACTTTAGGTTCTTAAGTATTTGTTGGTTGTATTCATTACTTGTATATTGTATTGCAGGGTCTACTTCATGCAATAGATGAATTGTTTCCTAGAGTTGATCAAAGGTTTTGTGTGAGACATATGTATGCCAACTTCAGGAAGAAATACCCTGGTAAAAACCTGAAGCGTTTAATGTGGAGGGCAGCTACAACCACACATCCACAAACCTGGGAGATGGAAATGAGAAACATAAGAGCAGTAAACGAAGATGCTTATAAGCATTTTATTGCCATCCCTCCAAGGTTAGTCTTCAAAAGTAGAACATAATTCCTTATTCATATGATGTTAATAATAATTCTATTATTTGTTGTAGGTATTGGTCAAGATCAAGGTTCACTGAAAGAGCTAAATCTGACACCTTAGTAAACAATATGAGTGAGGGCTTCAACAATGTCCTCGTTTCTGCCAGGAGTAAACCCATGATTACTTTGTTGGAGACGGTACGACTTTACCTCATGCAAAGATGGGCCAAGAACAGGTCAAGCATATCATCATTTACTGGATCCATTTGTCCCAAGATCCTATCCAGATTTAGAAAGGAATCTCAGTTAACTAAAAATTGGATTCCTAGGTAAATTCCAGTAATCACTTCTATGTTATATTAATTTACTACTGTGGTTAATAATTATTGTTGTCTTCTTCTACACAGTTGGTCAGGCAATAAGCTATTTGAAGTTCGTCACATGTCTAACAATGGAGATAAGTTCGTAGTCAACATAGATGACTCCTCATGCACATGCAGAACTTGGATGATGACTGGAGTCCCCTGTTGTCATTCATTGGCTGCAATGAAGTTCCTCAACATTGATGGAGAACAATTTATTGACTTTTGCTACATGAAGTCCAGATATGAGGAGACATATTCAACAATTATATATCCCTTGAATGGAGCCAACATGTGGAACATTACTCCATATCCTGATGTGTCTCCACCACACAAAAGAGTATTGCCTGGAAGACCAAAGAGAAAACAAAGACTAGAGCAATGGGAAATGAGGAAGGATGAATCAAGAATGACCAAATCTGGCTTGCAAAAGAGATGTGGCATATGTAGAGAACATGGCCATAACAGAACTCGTTGCCCATCAGCAACCCAAGCAGGAATTGTGCCCAGTACATCAGCAACCCAAGCAACTCCATCCACTCAACAATCTGAAACAGCACATCACTCTGGGAATCAACCATAGTAGATTGTAGGAATGAAATTTTGTAGTCTTTTTAGGCTACAAAACATTATGTAGAAAAGCAGTAGATGTAGGAAAACGTTATGCTTTTGACATCCAATCAGTGTTATTGTGGTACTGCAGTTGATAACTGATGGAACTTGATGCTGTTTTTATGGTTATTTTGGTCTGTATGACAGCAGTTTTATGTACTGCTTCAGATTAATTAAATTTCAGCAGATATGCTTAATTTGGTTTCATTTATCTGTTGTGTGCATTGATGTTATGCTGATCTTTTAACATGGTTATGTTTCTGATTTTAACATGGTTATAAAAGTTATAGTGTGGTTTTGCTTGAGATTAATGAACTGTTCTGCCAATTACTATCCATAAATCTCCAGGAATCATCCAAAATGGGCATGACTCAAAAAGATCAACACATTCTACTTTTATATAGTGCTTGAGATTAATGAAAATTCTATGAAGTTTATGTAATTTGTGCTTATCAGTTTACTTTGAAACCACTTCATATGATTGTGCTTATTAGTTGACAGTTCAATACGAAGAGTATTTTGGCCAAAAGTTTCAATCAATACTTTGAATTACTTACCAAAAGTTACAAACAATACAAACTTTTATAGTCAAAATAACTTTGGTTCATTGCATTCTAAGTACATTCCATCATAAGTACAATGAAATCATTCCTATGAACGAAAAAACACTATTGTAAGTACAATAATGTTCACCACAACAAGAACACAGACAATCCCTAATAAGACATTAACCCTATTTCCCAATTTCTTCACTGACAAGTCCAAATCACTTATAATCTTCCATCCACCTTCCATTGCTTCTCTGTTCAGCAAAGACTCAGACTTGCCTTCACACTTTGCACTCGTTTCCGTTTCAACAACCCCATGATCTGCACACCATGTGAAATAATTGCAACCACCATCTTCACCACCATTCTGTGACAACAAAACACCAATCAGGGCACCCTCGAACTCAAAATAAGAACAACGAAAAACCCAACAAAAAAACCCCAAAATTGCTTGCCTCTGTTCTTAACTGTTCTTGAAGTTCTGACAACACATTTCATCCCACAATAGCACAACGGACCACCATTGTTACATCCTCCTCGAGCACCACCACAGACCACATTATTGTCTTGCTTCTGCCACCCGCTGCATGACGAAGACGAAAAAGGATGCATCTTCAACCACAACTTCGATTAAACCCTAAATACCCAAATTGATACCCCAATTTGTGAAATGGAATGAACTTTGGACGAACCGAACCCTAGAAGTACTCAGAACAATCCCAATCCCTAATTCGATCAATTCAAAATCTGAATCCCCATTTTGGTTTAAAACATTCATTTTATTTTTACTTAAAAAATTGTTATTATCCACAGTGCTTCACTGCCCCTGCTTCAGTCAACCACTCAGTTAAGAAACTGACTACAGCGTGCCACGTCAAACACATAGTAACGCCGTTGGAGACAATTTAACGGAAATGATCCAATTGTTGCAATTTTCATAAATTTGGGACCCAATTGAGAATTCCAGAAACAAAGGGACTAAATTGAGATTCCACGCAAAAATAGGGACTTCGTGAATGATTAAACCTAAATATAAATAAAGAGGTGAATTTCCTGAATTGTCCCTGCTTGAACAATTAATTGAAACGCTGGGGATGACCGGATGACTAGCACCATGATTCCTCAAAAGAACAAATGACCAAACTTTAATGAATCACATTATATAATAAAATAGCAGATACTTTATATAATTTTAAAACTATTATCAACTAATTTTAAATTAATATAAAACTATATATGTGTATAAGAAACTTTTAATGTAAGTTTTTTTTAAAACTTTGGATTAATTTAGTTTTTATTTTTATCACAAGATAAATTTAATCATTTTTTTAAGTTAAATTTTGTTAAATTTATGTAAGATTTCAAAAGTATTTATTAAATAACGTTAAAAAAATGTGTTAAATAGTATAAACAATTCAAATATTATCATAAAATGTTTTTGAAACGTTAAATAAACTTAACAAAAATTAGTTAAAAAAATTAAATTTAAAAACTGACAAACTAAATTATGTGAAAATTTCACAAATGAACTAATTTTTACTTTTATTAGAAACCAAAAACATATTTAAGTGTATTATTGAATAAAATTGACTCATAATCTAATCTCATATTAATAAAACTGATACTGTTTTTTCATATGTAAATTATAAGTAGAAGCAAATTTGTTTGAGATATTTAAAATTAGGTTTAATACCTCTTTTGGTCCCTCGAAAGAGGGCAAATGTTCAATTGCATCCTACGTTTTTAAAAAAGTTCAATGTGGTCCCAACTTGTGAAAAACGTGTGCAATTAAATCCTTTTTGGTAACGGCATTAATTTTTTAACGGGCCAGCTAACAGGGTGTACTGAAGATTGCAACGTGTTTGGGGAAGGTTAATACGTGGCTGTGTGAGGTTAATAAGTGGCTATATTATTACAGATAACGTGGCAGTGGTGAATAAATCAGAGGTTAGGGTTTGGATTCCTCCCAATTGGTCTTTGAGATACGAATGGCTTGTTCCGAAGGGTGTTCGTCTGCTTCGAAAAGTTGGGGCAAAGGATCTTCAAAAAGTTATTGATGTAGAGAAGGCAAGCAAAGGTGATTTACATGAGAAGCTAACCATGACTGTTGCAGTGCCATTATTGTGGGGGGTTCCACCAGCTTTTGAGACGCTTCACCTCGCTGTTAAAAGTGGTGGAGGTATTATAGAGAAGGTCTATTGGCAATGGGACACGAAAATTTTAGAGAAGTGAATTTCCTCGCTCTGTACATAAAATTGTATCTCTGTATATGTACACGAAAATTTAATGTCACGGTGTATCTCTACTTGTACAACAAATTATTGTCATGACAGTATCGAGTTTACCGTTCATTCTTACTGTGCATACTTTACTAAAAGTCATTGAAAATTTTCATTTGTCTATGATTCCATTAATACAAATTATGTAGCGCATATATGATCGAAGATCCTTTGTCCCAACTTTTCGAAGCAGACGAACACCTTTCGGAACAAGCCATTCGTATCTCAAAGACCAATTGGGAGGAATCCAAACCCTAACCTCTGATTTATTCACCATTGCCACGTTATCTGTAATAATATAGCCACTTATTAACCTCACACAGCCACATATTAACCTTCCCCAGACACGTTGCAATCTTCAGTACACTCTGTTAGTTGGCCCGTTAAAAAATTAACGCCGTTACCAAAAAGGATTTAATTGCACACTTTTTTCACAAGTTTGGACCACATTGAACTTTTTAAAAAACGTAGGACGCAATTGAACATTTAGCCCCTTCGAGGGACCAAAATAGGTATTAAGCCTTAAAATTATAGTAAATAAAAAAGTTTTTTATATTTAACATATTTATAAATCCAGATTTTAAACTAATATTAAATTCAAATAAACCGATTGACGGTATTATAAAGAAATGAATACTATTGATTTAACTTGAAAAGCCATAAATAACATTAGAAAGTTGTGATTGTATGAAATGAAGATGTGTGGAGGTTGTTACTTTTAGTGCGTGCACAACACAATTAAAAGGGTTAATCATACTTGCTTCAATAACTCTCCCTATGTTCTTTTTGCTCTCAAACTTCTTAGGTTAAAAGAGAACAAAATTCACTTCTCTAAAAGTTGGTCCATTGCATATAATGATGCAAACATTTTTGAGAAATGGATAAAAATAAAAATAAAAATGTTGAAATGGTGGGGTTAGAACTTCACACTTTAGTATTTTTCAAGTGTTAACTTTTTTTAATTGACGAAGAATCCTATATCTTAATTATTACTTGCATTTTAAATTTCGGTTACTATAATTACTTGCTTTTATTTTGTGAAAAAAGGGTCCCACATAAAATTACTTACTACCCAGTAATCTGTTGGCAATTAAAAAGAAAAGAAAATTTAAAAAAGAATTATACACATTTCTTTACTTTTTTGTATCCTTTTTGTACTTATATATAGTTCAATAAATTGTTTAATTTGTACTATTTAAGAAAAATACCAATAATGAGTAATTGTGATATAAAAAATTAAAATGTTTTTATGTATAATTACAATATTTTTTATAAGTTTTATTATGATTTTACTAATGTTTTCATAAATATTTTTATTTTTAATAATAATTATATTAAGATTTTGAATTGTATTTATCGTTTTCTATTTTATCATAAAAAAAATTAAATATATAAAGTACATATCTGTTTTTGCTAGTAATATGTCGATAGTAGGTGGTAGTTCTCCTGCTTGTATTTAATTTTTGGCAGTGAGCATTGTTTTGTACGATTAAAGTTTTGGAGATTTTGAAAAATTAAGAAGACTTTAATCCAACTTTTTAAATAACATTATTTCTTAATTAAAGTCAAGTAGAAACTGCGTAATCGTGTTAATATAAATAGAAATGAATCTCACAAAATTATGATATTTTTAATAAATTAACTAATTGTAAAATTAAATTTGAAAGAATATGTTAAAGATTTTATCTCTAATATTTTTGAAAATAAAAATATTGTGATTTTAAGTTTTTACTTCTCCACCGATAGTTTTCATCCTAGATTCCTGTCTAGTACACACTCTAATTGGTAAATATATAAAGATTTATACCTTAGATGGTCGTGCGGGGAAGATGTCATCTTCAACAAAACATCTAAGTTTTGGTAATATTGTAATTACAATTTCTTAAAATTTAGGTTTCCAAAATGCCATTTGTTTTTTTTAATATTTTTTATTTTACTACATTATTAGGTAGCATATGATATTTTCAACATATTTCATTGTATTGATTTGTCGTCTTGAAGGTAACTCATACTATTTATGAAAAAAGTTATTTAATTTAAAAGTTATTTCCTAAGTTTAATAGACCTGTTAAATTTTGAGGAGAATTGGTTCAATAATTTATGAGATTGTTTTACTCCTTCACCTAACAAATCTTCACAAGCATGTTTCACATCTTTTAACTAAGGAAGTATATATATGTGATACATTCTTTTCATGTATTGAAGTTTGATGAGATTCACGTAAGAAGAAATCTTTCAACTGAAGTTGAACTAGTGAGAATAAAAGATCATCAAAACAAGCAACTTAAAGGAAAGACTATCAATTCAAGGTTATAAGAAGTTAAGAGAAAGTTTTATCCTCACATTTTTTTTATAAGTGAATTTTTGAAGTCAATTCTTTTTTTTTTTGTTAGGGAGAATGTTAAGACTTAGAAAATAATAAAAAGTGATAGTGATTTTTAAAAAATGACACCCAATTATTTTATTATTTAAAATGTTAGACTATAAATATATTTTTTTATTAATCGAAGTTAATTTTATAAAAAAAAACATTATCTCTTTTTTAAAACTCCTTTATGCTTCTTTCTAAAGTTGTTACTTCATCCTTCATCTGTTTGATCATAGACCATAAGAAGGATCCCTACAAAGAATAACCAATCAAAGTTAAAAATATAGTAAGTTCTTTTTTTAATCTATTTTTACTGTTTTGAGTTGCATGTGATTCAAAATAATTTAAGGTGAAAATTTATTTGTATAAGGTCATGAGGGTGAGTTCTAATCTTTACTCAAAGTTTTCATTGGTAGTCAGAGTATCTTGTGAGTACTAAAGTCTTTAGGAGCAACCTTTGACTCAAGAATTTTACACTCCAAGTAAGGGAAACTATAAATATTTGATTGCATGGTTATGCTTAGTTGTATAAACTAATGTGTGAGTATTGACTTCAATTATGTGGTGAATTTGATTTTGTGATATTTCTTGAGATAAACTTAAAAATGTGATGTGCATGTGCCTTGTGATTATTGCACTTTATAGGATGTGTCATTTTGGTCAGTCTAAACTAAAGTATTAGGAAGTTGTGGGTATTTTTGAACACACGCACACACACACACATGCATAATAACATACACACACACACACGCGCACACGCGCACGCATACACACATACACATGAAAGTGTTAAAAAAAGGACTTATGTCAGTATGTTTAAGGGTAGACAATGTTGTTCAAAAAGGACTTGTTTTAGTCAGTCTAAGGGTTTTATAATATACAAAGGTGCATAAATTTATATATACATTCTAATTACATTTCCACAACAAATAAACTAGAAACTCTGCAACCTCACAACTACTCCTCACTATCATCTGGATGAACTTGTGCTCGTGTATTGCATATAATCATCACCGATGGACAATTCACAAACAACACAAAAGGTAAAGGTCAAGCAAGTGAAAATTGAGCAATACTACATAAACCAACATTATCATCAATCCAAAAAGCAACAAATCAATACCTCACCTATTTATCACTCTTTTTCCATCTCTATCATAAATTTGATGCAACATTAAAGCTTACTTTACAAACAAAAGTCATCATCAACTCCAGATCAACAACTAACTACAATAATCAAATGTCTATCAAATAATACAACCCTCACGGCTCAATCATCACAACACAACTCTCATGGCTCGATCATAACATAGACATTTGACTTTACTTCCGGAAGATCAATGTATTGAGCAAACTCAGAGATTTTGCATTTGTCATCCCTTACTCCTGCCTCTCAGGAGCTATACTTATAGATTCATACCAAAACACCAATCTCTCTTAAGTATGGTCGGGGTAAAATTTTATAACTACAAGGTATGATCCTTTTTTACATTGAAGCTTTGTAGGAACCTCTTTCAACTCTCACAACTAGATATTTACCTTTGTGAGTTTCATAATAACAGAGTTAGAATAGTATTTACGAAATTCTTTTCAATACATCACTTAACACCACATCACATCCATGTAGTACTCATTGCCTATAAGTCACTACATTCACAATATCCATACAAACCATATGTCTTATTCCAAAACAATTAAGTTAATTAAACACAAGATTTAAGACATTTTAACTATGTTTATTTATAGTTTTAAAAAATTTATGCCTCTAGTCTTTCACCCAACAAGTCACCTTGAATGAAAGACTTGCTCAGTGATTATATGACTCGCCCAACAAATGTCAAAACCCATGCTATTTGTTTTCAAAATAAATTTCTTTGCCCGAAGAGCAAGTACTAAGAGTAAAATCCTCAAAAAATCATGTAGTGAGAGTCTCGCTCACCAATGGCCAAGATCTCATACTTCATGGAATTAAGATAAAATGCTTTCTTTTTGTGACCCTTTTAGCTCATGTTTAGGAGCTAAATTTTATTTGGCTCGTTGATAACGGTAAATCTTACCATTATCTGTGGTGTAATTTTGATACCAAATCAACTTTCTTTAAGCCTGAAGCTTGCTTAAATTCTCGTTTTTATCTGAATTTTGTGAATAAGTTAGTTGAGGTTATACTTAATGATTTTCATCACTAATTTCCCTAAAGTTTGTAGGTTACTGTATGTTTGGAAGATGATCAAATTATTAAGGAGTTGGAACCCAGTGAAGAACAACAAAAGCACCGAACTACAAGGCTGAAGAAGGCGCAGGAACGCTTGGGCGCTGAGGGCTAAGGGCCACACAACTACGCCTAGACGCCCACTCTAGGGGCGCTGAGCGCCACTCACCACGCAAGGACGCCTGAGCGCCACCTCTACGGGCGCTAAACGTCATTCAACACGCAGCTGCGCCTGGGCACCCAATTAGGGCGCTAAGCGTCAGTCACTTATGCTGACGTGGCATTCTTGACCTATTTAAAGGCTTTTACGTGATAGGGTGGATGTCTTTGAACGACGGAAGCACAAAAACCCTAATTTTGACCTCTTGGAGCAAGATTGGGCGTGTGGTAGCTCTCCCTTTCTCTTCCTTGGGTTTTCATCTCTTCCACATTCTTCCATTATAAGCCAAGGTTTTCCAAGACAATGGAGAGCTAAATTTATTTGTTGTTGGGGAAAGATGTAACATCTGAACTTCATGTATTTGAACATGTTTTGAATATATTAAGCTTCTTTCATTGAATGTTAGTGATTTTCTCCTATTCTTAATGCTTGTTATGTTTTTGGTCATTCATAACTTGATGTTTGGATTTATTTGTTATTGGGAAATAGCTTATGAATCGTGATTTGGAGTAATCTACCTAAAGGAAATATTATTTAGAAATAGAGATATGACCTTTAGTTGTCATTAACTTTTTCTCTTAATACAGAATTGATTATTAAGGTTTTTCAAGAGATTGATGTCTAATAATCAAATATAGGCTTTTTCCATCAAGGAATTGGGTTTGAAGTAATCTAGAAAGTTGGCATTAGCATTTCAATGAAGAAGATGGGTTCCAATATGCATGAAAGTGAAGTAGGCGAAATCTAACCCCAATACCACCATCTCATATCATATTAATTTCATTCATTCACTCTTGTTTTAGCTACAAAAGATCAATTTACATTTAAAGTATCATGCTTAATTTCATTGCATTTAAAGTTCATTCAATGGGATTATTCTTTAGTCTTAATTAGTTAAGTCATTATACGATTTATTATTACACGAGTCTCTTGGGAAACGATATTTGGTCTTACCATTTTATATTACTTGAACGATTTGGTACACTTGTCAATGAGTTAACACTCGTCCAATGAGGATATGATCCACATTTTCTTTAAGCGACTCTAAGGCCTCGTCTAACAAGACTGCATAATTCATAAACAAATTCAAAGGTATTAATTCGTCCCATTGGAGTCATTTTATTCCTTTATTGTATCAAAATAAATTTTGTTTAATGATAAAATTGCTTAGATAATCCAAGTGACAATTCTTATACTCCATAAAACAATTTAAACAAATTATGTAGTTTAACTCTACAACACAACATAATCAACCATTATACGAAACAAAGTTTAATATCATAAACATTTACCATAATCTTATCAACACCACAATAAATTTAAACAATAGCATCATAAATTTTTACTAGTTAGCTTAGTTAACCTAAAAATAACTATTTTTAGAGCTAAACTTCTACAGACTAAAATTGTGTTCGCTTGGAGGATTGTATTGTTCAAGAGGATCAACGAAGACAAATTAACTATTAATATGGTGTTCGGTTTGAGGGAATTCAAAACGAGGCAAGGCGATGAATCGCGGGATGAAGGGTGTTTTTAATCATGTCTGAAACACGAATATTTGAAGGGATTAAATGATAAATATCAATTTTGCCCTTCTACAATTACCATAATTCCTCCTTTGCATGTCAAGGTGAACCTTGTAATTGTTGTACCCCATTCGATGTCCATTAGTGGGTTGATGCACTTTCACGTGAGTGGTTTCCAAAGTGAATACGAAAGTTCAAACGAAGATCGAAGATGGAGTCTTGAAGAAGAAGCTATAACCGTTTCCAGTGATACCTGTAATCGATTTCATGGTGGGCGTAACCAATCCCACACTTAGCTTAATCGATTCCACGTAGTGCATTGCAACCCCTTACCTCATTATATGAAGAGTAACCAACAGGGTATAAGTTTTCAGGTTTATGAGGCTTTTTTAAGGTAAATATGACTTTCTATTGCCAAAGAAACTTGAGAAAGAATGTCGAACTATTTTTTTTTTCAAGCATTTACCTCTTGTTTTTAGATAGACTAGCTTAATGGTTTATCTTTGTTACCAAACATATGGCTAAGTTGCTTTAACCGGTGCTTTGGTTCGCTAGTAGACATAAAGAGTTTTGGTACACTACCATTCTTCCATGACCTTCATTATCTTCAATGCCTCGTCTGGATTCACCATCATTTTCTCCACCATTTCATACATCTATAAATTTTTTTTTTCTTAGACTAGAGTTACTACTAAACAGTTGCCAATGAAAATTATCAAGACCTCACTTTCAATATGATTAGTTTACACTATAAAGTGAGTGTGATACTTTATTTATTATCTAAGTATATTTTGTATCTCGTACGATATTTTAACTTCATTTTATTATGGATTATTATAAATATACAATTTGACTATAAAAGCAATAATTAGATAACTTATAACTAAATTATATTTTTAAAAAATTAAATTTTAAGCAAAATAAGTTTACTTTACTTAAATATATTCTTTTTAACTTTTTATTAATTTATTTTAATACTCAAAACTTGTTTTAGCGATAAATATGTTACTAATCAATATCATTTTATATTACTGTTATTATTAAAGACATTTTGATAATCTTTAATTTTTATCAATTAATACATTTTTTTATTTATCACATCGATCAAATCTTACATAAATTTTCATAAATTTTATTTTTAAATCTACTCTCAATCACCTTCAAATTAATTAAAGTTAATAATAAACAATTTACTCTCAAATTCATTCAATTTCTCATTCCCAACTCATTTTCCTTAAGTAAACACAGTCTAATAGATAATGCTATCTGAACAAAAACCTACTATAATATGTCGAAAAACAATACAAAAATTCAATATAAAATAAATTAATTGAGATGACCACTTTTCTCAATTATACATAACTAAAACAATAAAAGAAATTAAAAAGAAATATTTAATAGGGTAAAATAAGAACTTATTATATTTAAAAATTCAATCTCTTTAATCCTCCAACTACTCGGTGTAATCCATTTATAAAATAGATGAGAATAAAAAAAATTAAAGGAAAAAAAAAGAAGGAAAAAGACTTGCATATGGAAGAGTAGAAGAACGGAAAATAACGACAAAGATGTCGGTTTGCCTCTGTCACACATTCATTCACTTTTACGTTTTAATACTATTATTATATTATATTCCTTTGACTGTGTTACATTATATATATCGTTCTATATTATTTATGTAATGTCTTTGATTGATATCATATGTTGGTTAAACATATCACGACACTTTGTTTTGACGAATTTTATTAGAAGATTTGAAAACTATTTAGGTTTTATTTATTTATTTTTAAAATTTGTAAATTTCTTTTTATAATACTTTTTACATTAATTCCCAAAAAGAGTGATATTCCACTTAACATTGAAAGTTACTTTTTCAATGTACCCAATATATTTAATTTTTAGTTATATTTAATTTAAATTATTTTAAATTTAAAAAATATTTTAAGAATTAAAATGTAACGTAGAACAATTTTTAATATTTGAGAATAAGTTTCTTAGTTATCATATTTCAGAATGTAATTTTTGAAAATATAATGATAACTTTAGTTTAAACAACAGTCCTTTAAAAAAATACGAGAGAGGAGGGAGAGAGGAGGGGGAGAGAAGAGAGAGAGAAAGAGGGATTTTTTTAAATCTTAATTTTTAAATATAATATATAATTCCTGAATTTCAGTTAAGTGCATTTTTCTATTAAAATTACTAAATTATTGAATGTAATGTAATAAAATATCTAATCAACAATGTTTAGTCAAAAAGAATTTTAAAGAAAAATTACTTTCCCCTTTTTAAACACCTTATCCAATTTCTAAACACACAGTTAATGACATTGTTTGACCAAGATGTAAGAAGCAAAATAATTCGAAGAAATAAACTAAATTAAAGAGATCTTTGAAGTACTTATCTATTTATTTTTAATTAAATATCCAACTTTCCGATTTATTCACAAAATCCCTACATCGATGAATTAATTACAAAGAAATCATAAGCCTATCAACTTAACTGTAAGTTTTAAAATACAAACTTTTATTTAATTTTTTTATAATAATTCAATACAATTTGTATAATTCAGCCGCATAGCAACGAGAAATTTTCTATAGTATCTTAACTTTATTTAAGAATTTTAATGCTGTTATAAATAAACAATTACTCCTTCTCTGTTCAAGTTCATTTATTTCTTGCTCAAATATAGTAATTCTATCAAAATCTTTAGAAATTTGTTAAAAAAAGTTATTTTCAATTAAACTAATTGAAGTCTCCATTCTTTAATATCCACAAATTTACTAGTCATACTTTAAAAACATGAAAAATTAATCACCCCTTTTTAAAAGTATAAAAAATAAATCTGCCCATCTTCTAAAATTTAAAGAACAAAGTGATTAATAAAAAATGTCAAACAGATCGAATACATCTAGCCTCTACTTCTTCAAGTTTGACTCAAACTAAAAATGCATCTGTTTTATTTTATTAATCAAAATAATTTTGATATCCTTTTTACTTTTTAAGTTTCATTTTAATCATGTAAAATTTTAATTTTAATATTTGAAAACCATCTATTAGACCAATTTAATCCTTCCACTAAATTGAAGACACATATCAGTTAAAACTGTCACTGTTTCTGTCAAAAACTGGTGAAAAGACTGATTTGGTTTTAACAGAACCACCATAACGAACAAAGTAATTCATTTTAAATCTAAAAGGTTAAAACAAAATCTAAAATATAAATAAGACAATAAAAGTTATATTTTATTTGTTATCATGTATAGGAAAAAAGAAAAGAATATGTTACACAAACAAAGAGACAGAGACACTGAAAATATATATGTATAGGTGTGAATATATACCATCCTATGTCAGAGAGGTCTGTCAGAACTTTCAAGAGAGTGTTGAAAGTCACATTTGAGTTTGGAAATCTCTCTCTATGATTATGGTTTCCATTGCAATGTTTCTCACTGTCTAGGTAACACCAGAAGGCGTAAAACAGACACCACACCACATCACACTTCATCATCATCACCCTCTTTCCATCAACCACACTGCAAAGTGCACAACTAGAAAGCCACTCTTGTGGGCCCCATATACAAGCTGGACGGTAAAGATAACCATGCTTTTCAATTTTTTGTTTTTGTTTTTGCTTTATCTCAAGTCTCTTTCTCCACCAAACGCTGTTTTCATCATTCCAATGCCATTTTACCACCCTCCAATATAAAGACTTCATTTTGTTTGTCTTCGGCCTTGGCTTTTCAAATGGGAATATCCAAGTTTTGTTCTTTCCCTGTCTGTTCAACCATCACCATCACTTGGTGGTAGCTCCTGAATCTGCTGTTGAATCGAGGTGTGTGCGGACTATGATCTACCCTGCTGGTCAAATGAGTCTTGTCTGCTCTTTGAATGTTCACGCTTTGTGTTTGATTGCAGTGGATCATCTTTTTTCTCTCCCTTTTTAGCATTGTTATCGTCTTTTGACTTTGTTTTGCCCAAGGAATGAACGGCCTTTATGGTTGGTTCTTGTTTGCTCTTTGAATTTGTTCATGCTTTGTGCTTGTTTGCTGTAGATCATCTTTTTTCTCTCCCTTTTTCTTGCATTTTTATTGCCTTTTTGACTTTGTTTTCCCAAAGGAATGAATGGACTTGCGGCGGCTGGTTGATTGATGCTTGGTGTATTTGTTTCCGAGGCTTAAATATGAGATGAGGACTTTGGGGTAGGATCGGTTCTGGGTATTGTTGACTGATATAGATTCGTTTCGGTGCAGTCTGAGAGTTGTGTTGATTTTGGGAATTGTGTGTTGGGTTAGTTTCATCAAATATTTTCTGAAATTTGATGCGTTTTGTTTAGTATTTAGTTTAGATTTCTTGCTAGTGTCGACTTTCCTAAGTTATCAAGTTGATTACCTGAATGACTTTTTTCTTTTAAATTCTTGATGTCTTGGTGGAAATTTAATTTATTTACCTTCATCATTGTTACTTGACCAGAAAAATGACAGAGGTTAGACCTATAGGCATTGCAGAAACAGAATATGAATGCTTTTAAAGTCTGATACACATTTTCCTTTTGAATGTTTCATAACCAAAATAATTAGAACTTTGAGTGATGCTTTTTTTTCTGTAATTACATGAAGAAAAGACAATAAATTTAGTGATAACAGCTGTCATTCATTGGTTTATTTATTCAATAGAATTAAATTCTTAAATTAACTTTCTAGCATTATGGTTGAGTAATCAGTAGTCATGTAACTGTCATCGTTGCATAAGTTCTTTAAGTGAAATCTTAGCTGTTTTAAATTAATTGCACAATGGTAGCATCTCTTTGCTTACCATGATTATTTGTTTATTATAGCATTGCTTCTGGACTATAGATACAGTTATAATATAAAGTCATTAATGTGTTGCCACCTTAACCCTTACTAGATAAGTATTAATATATGCTCGGGAAAGAGCAATCCTATTGTTAACATATATATCTCAGGATCTGAGGACTAACGTATTTTAAATCCTGGATTGCAGAATAATCTAGTGTTGGGGTTTTTGGCTGGAGTATTATAGCCACAGACTCAATGCCTATTGCCACTAAAGAAATGGATTCTGCATTCCAAACGGCAGGAGCAAACCCGTATCCTTACAACAATTTTCTTTTCAATTGTTCATAATTTGTGTTAGTCTGTTGAACAGGAAGTAGTTAGTTTTTTGTGTTCAGTTTTTTCTTTCATGCCAGGAAAAATAGAATTGGTATTAATTTCTGATGACAAAGGCGCCAAAACATAGCTGGTTTAAACTAGCATTAACCATGTCAATTGCAAAGGGTTTCCTCAGGCACTGGTGAATGTCTTATTTATTGATTATGTAGAAAAAGGAAATATAAAATGATAGCAGAGAAGATTCCTGCATTGTAATCGTGCTACATTTTAAAAATAGTTGGGAAGCACATAAAATTCTTCACCTGGATGCTTATCCCTTGACTTTTATTCTAGTTCTACTAGATTTGTGTTTCAGCTGTAAACTTAACTTTTAAATGTATCAGTTTCTCGTTCAAGTTTCTGTTTTATACTTAGCTTAATGTTCTTAGAGGATTAGAAATTTGGTGTATTGAGAACCAGCAGTTGGTTTCGGTGTCAAAGTCAAGTCATGGAAAATTCTATACCGGAAGTGCATACTTAGTCTTGAATGTAAGATATTGCTCACCTTTTGAATGCATGAAGAATTTGCTTCCTATATCTCATTTAAATCCAAAATTTCAAAGATTCTCTTCATCATCTCTTCTGAGTTTCGATATCCCCTTTTGATGTCTTAACATAATGATGTTAAGACACCTTCACGATAATGATGTCATAACAGTTCCTTGTCAGTATGAGCATAATTTTCACCTAAATTCTTTAAATTGATGCAGACATTTTTATGTGTTTTTTGAAACAGGCCGTCTTTCCGAAAATTGGACCTCCTCATTATGACATACATTATTGGCTGGGAAGTGAAGCAAAGAAGGTTTATATCCTTTCTTTTTTAGTTGTCTTGCTTGTAGTGATAATGTTACTGTTATTTTTCGGCTGGTAAATATTTTTAGGCTGTATATGTGCCCTTAGTTTTTTTCCCTCAAATAGTTCCTTGTTCTTTTTACTCACATGATGGTGTGGTCCTCCATTTTCCTATAAACATTTATTGTCATGTTTCTCATAATGTTTACTGTAATCAATTGTTATATAATCTGAGACGAGAGTGAAACTGTATAGAAATGTATTTTTATGATTTTATCCCATTTAGGGAATGTGAAACTGTATTTTTATGATTTTATCCCAACCTAGCAATCTACATGTTCTTTCCACATGCTCTACCGGGCTATGTGAGCTCTCTATGCTCTTTGTCAAGCTTCTTTTGGGAATAATCTGATTCACTTTTCTTGTATTTTTCATTTAATAAAAAACATTACAATTTATAGTATATAATTTGACTTTTCATCTCCAAGCCTTAAACCTACTATCAAGACACAATTATTACCTATTAACCAATACAATAATCTTCTGACCCTTGTATTCCAAAACAGACAAAACTCCTAAACAAATTAATTACCCATAAAACAACCCATTTAATTTTATTTCACTTAAGTTTACCTAACATAATTTACAGTACCAAGATTTCCTCAATAAAACTTGCTTTAGGTGTAATTTCTGTTTATCTAACAGCAAAACAAAGACTATGGGTTTCTATTTGTTTATCCAATATTTGCTTGGTGATTTAGATCAGGTTAAATAGATCAAAGAAGGTAATGAATATTTTGTAACAAATATCTATTCACAACACAACATTTGATTTTAATACATTAAACAGTGAACGTAGTTTTTAAATGTGTATGAATGCTGCAGTACTAATTGTGAATACATAGCATGATCAGCATTGTTTCACAGTCAATAAAGTTTTGACAGGTAGATTCAAGCTTGGCATCAGAAAAGGCACTTGAGCTGGATGCAGCATTAGGATCGTGTAGTGTTCAATACAGGGAAATTCAAGGCCAAGAATCGCAGAAGTTTCTATCATACTTCAGGCCTTGTCTTATACCCATTGAAGGAGTGTTTACTTCGAAACAGGGGAGTTTGAATGGTGAATATCAAGTCCACCTGTATACTTGCAAGGGAGATTATGTTGTTCATGTGAAGGAAGTGAGTTGTTTATGAAATTTGATAATTAACTGCTACTGTATAATTTCTAGTTTTTTGTTGTTGTTGACTGTGATTTCTATGAGGGGATGAAGCAATGATTAATGACTTTAGATGAGATAATATTAATATCAATGACGATCTGTGCTGGGGTTATACATGTTAGTTTCAGACAGCATAGCTCTCAGTTCCATTTTCTTTTCTTGCTTACAGACTTTCAATTGTTTTGAGTTATTATATTACTATAGCCTGTCTCAAACGCACTTATATAAATATATATATATATATATTCATTAGGTGCCTTTTATGAGGACATCGTTGAATCATGAAGATGTATTCATCCTTGACACGGCCTTAAAAATCTTCCTCTTCAGTGGGTGCAACTCTACCATTCAAGAAAGAGCTAAAGCTTTGGAGGTTGTTCAGTATATCAAGGAGAATAAACATGGTGGAAAGTGCGAAGTGGCAACTATAGGTTACACAACTTTTTTACTGCTTATTCCCGTTTTCTGAGGGAAAGATGTTGCAATCATAATTTTACTATTTGCTGTAGAGGATGGAAAATTTGTTGGTGATTCCGATGTGGGTGAATTCTGGAGTTTATTTGGTGGTTACGCTCCCATTCCTCGAGAACAGCCTCCTGTGCAAGAATCTGAGGCTCCTCCTCTAAAGCTATTTTGGTGAGGTTTATAAACCTATTTGCATAATGTTTGTGTGCATGCATCAAGGCACGTGTTGCCGAATCATACTTGTCAAGATTATTTCTACGTAAAACATACAAGTTTAATTAACTTATTCAATTAAGGGCATCACAGTTTATTGACTAACCTAAATTACTTTATTAGTTGGTTAACTTCAAGAAATTTGTAACTCTTTGCTAAAGAGGGGTTGCTTTTTCACATCTCAACAGGATAAATTTACAGGGAAAACTTTGTGAGAGTGGAACTAATGTATTCAGCAAAGAAATGCTTGAGACAGACAAGTGTTATATGTTGGACTGTGATAGTGAGATTTTTGTCTGGATGGGAAGGCAGACTTTATTGACTGAAAGAAGAACAGCCACCAGAGCTATAGAAGTAAGACTCTCTTGAGTTTATTTTGTTTCATGGAAACTGTAAATATGCCAGCTTTCCAGTCTGTATGTTTTACCATTATCTTATGGTAAAAAAAGAGTTAGGATTAGTTTATTGATGTCAAACTTTCACTTATAAACTCAATCCCACTCACAATCCACTCCCTTGTTGACTGCAGTTCATCCCTGGCACTCACTTGATGTTCACCTTTGTTCTGAAACTTATCTTACTAAAGAAATATATATTATTGGGTAGTTTTCTTCATTCAAAGTTACTTTTATACTATTTTCCTTGGAGTCAAAATTATTTATAATTTTTAATGATAAGATAAACGCCACCTAATTCTTTGTAACTGTAATGGTAGGACAGTTGAGTTACACTGAGTTACACTAATTCATGTTGTCAATTGTACTTTTCCATAAGCATTGTATTGAGGGCATTTCCTATGCTCACTATTATGTCCATTTTAATAGGATTTTGTCAGAAATGAAGGCAGATCAAGCAAGACTCATTTGACATTTTTGTCAGAAGGATTGGAAAGTACCATCTTTCGGTCATACTTTACTAATTGGCCTAAAACAGTGGAGCTTAGGCTTTATGAGGAAGGCAAAGAAAAAGTGGCAGGTTTAGTATCTTATACACACTACTCGTGTTTAAGAAGTTTACAGTTAGTGTGTACTCTATTGTTCTTTTCTTTACGTTTGTTTTTTCTGCCTCAGCCATATTCAAGCACCAGGGTTATGAGGTGAAAGAACTTCCTGAAGAAGACAACGAACCATCTATAGATTGTAGTGGCACAATAAAAGTATCTTCTTGCTCAAAACCTATATATTTCTCCGTTTCCAGTGATCATGTTCTCTTTTTCCTGTGTTGTCCTTACTGAATACTGCAATATCAGGTTTGGCGGGTGGATGGTGATGAATTGTCCCTTCTTTCAGTAACTGAATTGACAAAGCTTTACAGTGGAGATTGCTATATTGTACAGTATACATTTCCAGGAAATGGAAGAGATGAGACACTATTTTATGCTTGGATTGGCTCCAAAAGTGTAATGGTAGGAGTTAGATATATTAGATTATTAGATATCTTATCTTGATATTTTTTTAATCTTCAGTTACTTTATTATTATTCTTTATTTGTATTTGAGGTTAGCCCATATTTCTTTTATTATATATACGGTATCCTACGTGTATTTTCTATACAAGGGAGATTAATCTCAAACCTACTTTTCACCATGTTCAACATGAATCTTGAGCCTAAGTCTGTTTTTAGAAAAAATTTCGTTGCCTCTACCATTGCAACTGTTGCCACCACCAGAGCCGCCCTCAACCTCTCTATAGTTCCAATTCAAACCGGCGACCGCTCTGAGTCTGATCTTCCAATTGCCCTTCGAAAAGTTATCCATTCTACTCGAAATCCCTCTCTACATTATAGTGCTTTGAGTTATCATAGATTATCTTCACCTTTTTATACTTACCTTTCGTCTGTCTTCTATGACCATTTAAAAATTTGTCAGTGATGCCTTAGCCCATCCTGATTGGCATTAGGCCATGCTAGATGAACTAAGTGTTCTTCAGACTAGTGGAACATAGGAGTTTGTCCCATTATCGTCCGAGAAATCTGTTGTTGATTGCAGGTGGGTTTTTTCTATCAAAGTTGGTCTTGATGGTACTATTGATCGCTTCAAAGCTCGTCTTGTGGCCAAAAGGTTACACACAAATTTTTGGGTTGGATTATGATGATCTCCAGTGGCAAAGATGACTTTTGTTCGTTTATTTATAGCCATGACTACTCTTGTACAATGACCTCTTTATCAATTGGATGTTAAAAAATGCATTCTTCAATGGAGATTTGCAAGAAGTGATTTATATGGAACAACGATTTGTTGCTTAGGGGGAGTCTTCTAGGTTGGTAGGTGGTCTTCGCAAATCCTTATATGGGCTAAAATAGTCTCCTAGGGCCTAGTTTGGAAAATTTAGCAACGTTGTTCAACAATTTGGTATGACTCGATGTGAGGCAGATCATTTAGTCTTTTATTGTCAGTCGAGTGTTAGATGTGTCTACTTGATAGTATATGTTGACGACATCATTCTTACAGGTAGTCTCAAATTTAGAAGGAATATAATTCTTTCTTATTCAATTAAGAGGTTATTAACCCTTATATAAATACATAAGTCTGCAGCATATTTTAGGAAACATGGACTGCTAATTCTAAGGGATAGATCCCTGTGATTACGGGATCAATCAAACATAAATGAACCTAATAGAGGCAGCACATAACTGTTACAAAAAATACAGCACATCAAATATAAAACTTCCTAAAATACACCATGCCGATCTCTATCACGCCAATCACGGTTTCTGACAGGTAGTGACAACCATGACACCTCTTAGATGAAATAACATTTTTGTCACCATTTTTAGGCTAAAGATCTTGGCAAACTCAATATTTCTTAGGTATTGAGGTGGTACAATCGAACGATCATATTTTTATATCTCAAAGGAAGTATGCATTGAATATTTTAGAGGAAACTAGGTTGATGAATTCAAAATTTGTTGACACGCCATGGATCCTAATACTAAACTTCTACCAAATCAGGGGGAGACTATGTCAGATCTCGAGCAATATAGAAAACTAGTTGGAAAATTAAATCATCTTACAGTTACTCGTGTTGACATTTTCTTTACAATTAGTATGGTAATCCAATTTCTTAATTCCCCATGTGAAGATCATTGGAATGTAGTCATCTATAAATTAAAGTACATTAGAGGAGCTCTTGGAAAAAGGTTGTTATATGGTTCCAATAACCATACAAGAGTTGTTTGTTATTCAAATGTTGATTGAGCAGGATCTTCTTCTGATAGAAGGTCTACATCCAAATATTGTGTCTCTATTGATGGTAACTTGATCTCTTGGAAAAACAAGAAACAAAGTGTTGTGGCAAGATCTAGTGTAGAATCAAAATATAAAGCTATGATCTGAGCCACTTGTGAGTTTGTTTGGATTAAACAATTGCTTAGAGAGTTACGATTTGGAGATGTCACTCAAATGACACTTACATGTGACAATCAGGCTGCTCTTCATATTAGTTCTAATCATGTCTTTCATGAGAGGACCAAACACATTGACATTTACTGTGATTTCATTCGAAGGAAGATTGTATTTTGAGACATCAAAACTGAATTCGTTATTTCAAGTGATCAGTTAATAGATATTTTCACTAAGTCTTTTAAGGATACAAAAAATTGATTATATTTGTAACAAACTTGATACATACGATTTGTATGTACTATCTTGAGGGAGAGTGTTAGATATATTACATTATTAGATATCTTATCTTTATCTTTAGTTACTTTGTTATTATTCTTTATTTATATTTTGGATTTAGTTCATATTTCTTTTATTATAAATACATTATCCTATGTGTATTTTCTACACAAGGAAGATTAATCTCAAACCTATTTTTCACTATGTTCAACAGTAGACACTAGTCAAGGTTTTCTGTCTTCCATTAGGTAGTTTTTTCAATGTGTCTAAAATACTCGATATGTCTTCCATGTAGTACTCAGTTCTTCAACTTCTGTAACAATGATAAACTTTTAATCTCATTTTTTGAAATAGGCTTGGTTGTTGTCAATAATCCTTACCCAAACTGACCTTTAGTTCTATGATTTTTCCTGCAGGAGGATAAAACAGCTGTCATTTCCCACATGAGTACCATGGCTGATTCAATCAGAACTAATCCAGTTATGGTTAGTGCTGTTCTTCCTATGCCAACTCTTATACTAGGTTGATCGAATATGTGCAATGATGAAATTATACTCTTGGGAAATATGTGTACAATTTTTATCTTCACAATAGGTGCTAGCTACTTTTTGCTACATTCTGCAAAATTGAGCACATTCGTGTAAAAGACATAACTTTCCTGCATATAAGTCTGCCTAATATATTCAATTTAAATCACATGTCTGTTCAGGCTCAAATCCATGAGGGTAAAGAACCAGCTCAGTTTTTCTCAATACTTCACAGACTAGTTGTATTCAAGGTATGTGCTCCAAATCAAATTTTCAAGTTGTGTTAATATTAAAAAATGTCACATGCTCCAAATTCTTCATTTTTGTTCTTGTAAGGGGGGAAACAGTTCAGGGTATAGAAACTTTATTGAAGAAAAAGGTATGGTGGATGACACTTACAATGAAAACCTGGTTGCTTTGTTTCGAGTACAAGGTACAAGTCTAGATAATATGCAGGCCATCCAAGTTGATCAAGTAAGTTTCTATTAATTTGACTTTTTATCCATAGTGGAGTCCTTTTTTTTTATCTTTATTATATCTTTTCTCTAATTACCAAAGTGTACACAAAGGCTTTGAGCAAAGCTATTGGCCAGTAAGTGTTGACTATGTACTAAAATTGTTATAGGTTTCAACCTCCCTGAATTCATCCTATTGCTACATTCTGCAAAATGAAGGATCTATCTATACTTGGATTGGGAGTCTGTCTTCTGCTAGAGACCATAATCTTCTTGATAGACTGGTGGAGCTACTTAATGTACGTCATTGCAATTGATATTTGGTGCTAGAATATTTTTCTATGTGAAAGTCACTAAAAGGAAACATTTAGCAACAAGTTTTTCATTTGAATTTATATTAAACTACAAGACAATATAGTTCTTGTTATGGTGTTAACTCATTATTTCTTGATGCAAACCTGCAGACAAAATGGCTACCTGTTTCTGTGAGGGAAGGGAATGAACCTGATGTTTTCTGGGAAGTTCTTGGTGGAAAGGCAGAGTATCCAAAAGGCAAAGAAATTCAAGGATTCATAGATGATCCACATTTATTTGCATTAAAAATAACAAAAGGTAAGAAAAACACCTTCTTAAGAAGAGTAATCTAGATCTCACTTGGTTTAGAACTATCCTGGGTGAAATGACAGGGAAACCATGTCTAATTGATGGTTATGTTTCTCACGCTGATTTCTTGGAATTTCAACTCAGGAGGAGACTTCAGGGTATGCTACTTCTACAATTTGAAACTGTTTGTGCCACCTGTAATAAATAGTTACTTGAATAACTAATACATTATTCTATTAACTCAATAATAGAATATTATTTCTGATGAAGACTGAGATAAGAAGCACCATAACTAGCATTTCTAATAAGCATTTAGATTATCAGCACTGGGATTGAAATGCCTATATATAACATCAACTAGAATTAAAGCCTCTTTTTTTTCCATTAGTTCTATGAACTTTATAATATGGCCTTTTCTTGTCAAATTTTTCTTTTGCTCACATACACATATGTATAATGTATTATTTTAACGTGATTAATTGTAGCCTTCATGTAATATTTCAGGTGAAAGAGATATACAATTATACACAGGATGATTTAATTACTGAAGATGTTTTGTTGCTTGATTGTCAAAGAGAGATTTATGTTTGGGTTGGCTTGCATTCGGCTGTGAAATCAAAACAAGAAGCTCTTAGTCTTGGCCAGGTACCTACTTGCGATGCTTTTCCACTAATTGTCAAGCATGCAATTAAATCAATTTTTTATTTTACTTATATATGGTCTTCACATAGCCACTCACATGTTGAATTCCCACCATTAACATCTGTTATTATTACTTTGTACTTTGTTCTTCCACATTGTTTTCCTGCACACGTGGACCTCTGCCATAGCCACTATATAACTTTTTGCCAATGAATCCAAGTTATTAATGAAAAAGACCTCTATATACTATACAAGGAAGTAATTGTTTATGCATCTAATTCATAAAGAGCCAAGTTTGGTAGTTGTTTCTCGATTATTCATTATTCACTAACTATTTGACAATCTCGTTCTAGGAACTAATTCTTATTTGTCAATACAATGAATCATGAGAGCAAAGTCTGCAATTTTAATGTAATACAGGCTTCCTCTTTGCTGCAATATGTTTATCTTACATTGGAAACTGTTATGAGCAGAAATTTCTGGAAATGGATGTCCTTGCTGAAGGCCTATCCCTTGACATCCCTATTTATATTGTAACAGAAGGTTATGAGCCACCATTTTTCACTTGTTTCTTTTCATGGGATCATTCAAGAGAAAATGTAAGTGTTCTCCCTTCAAAATCATAACTATTGATCATCATACTATAACGACTAATTTTAAGAACTCCTCATTGGTATAGTGGAGACTTGGTGCGATCCCTTGGCCCCACTTTCCCAAAAATAAAGATCGATTGCCGAACTCCCTGATGTTGTTATACATATAAATGTGGTGTAATTTATTTTTATTTGTTGGTTTACTCAGATTATTTTGTGATGCACTTTTCAATTCTTGTATATGTAAATACTAATGCTTTCTTGTGCATGCCTGTTAGGCAGATTTTAAATTTAGGTAATATGTCTGTTTGTGTGTATGAATATGTATACAAGTTGATGAAATTGTAAATTTAATTGTGTATCTATTAAAAGAATTTGATGTGTAGTAAAGGAGGAAGATTGAAATTTGGCATGAGATGTGGAAATTTGTTTGTTTATTTATGCTTTGTTGAAAATATTTTTCATATACAATTTAGTTTTTCACCATTGTACCTTGGTCATGAGTTTGAATCCAGAAGTTCTCTTTGCATATGTAACACTTTTGTTTTTTTATCTGGTGTTTGAAGGCGACACCTTTTTGGTTTACACCTGGATTATATTGTCACCAATCTTATCAAGTATTCTGAATGAATTGTTGCAGATTGTTGGCAACTCATTTGAGAGAAAGCTTGCAATTCTGAAAGGAAAAGCAAAAAGTGTAGAAGTAGGTGACTATTTCATAACATCAATTTGAGAAGGTTTTCAGCTTGGGATCATTGCTTTTGTCTTCCTAATGTTTTCCAAATTATCCAGGGACATATTAGAAACCCATTAAAAGCAACCTCCTGGGACTCTACTCCTCCTAATGGTCACAGAAGCTTTTCTACTTTCTCCAATGGGCGTGGAAGAAGTAGTTCCCCTTTACCTAGCCGTGCAGGTGATAGGCTTCTTTCTAGCTCTACTCCTGTTGTCAAGAAGCTCTTTGAAGGCTCTCCTACCAATGACAGTGCTGGTAATAACAATCGTTCTCATCAATTTTTGATGTGAAATTGTTTAGTTGAACAGTTAGTCTATTTGTGAATGAGTTAGTTCTCTTTGGAGCTATCTACTCCAAATTTGGTATATATATATATATTGATAAAGAGAATTCTTTGTAAGAATTTTAAAATAGTTATTTTAATATATACATCTTAATAAATAGTAGGTTGAGACATACATCTCAAACGGGGGACTAGACATTAGTTCGATAACGGATGAAATAATAGATCTAATAAACAATAAATTTTGCTAATCCATAACTCTCATACCATGTTAAATAATAGATCCAACAAACAACAAATTTCACTAAAATAAGCTCTAGGACATGACTTTCATATCATGTTAAGAAGTGGACTTTAAGCTTAACTCAATTCTACAAAATAAGCTTTTAAGGTGAAGTTTGCACCCATTTATATACCGTAAAATTATTTTATCTTTAGATGATGTAAGATCTCCGCCAAGTAATTATTCTTAGGTGTTCTGTAAAGAATCATTAGTGGTACGCAAAATCGATTGAGTTATAAAGTATTGGCTAAAGTGATTCTTTTTCTTCCTTTACCTGTTATCTTTGTTTTTGTTTTCCTAGAAAAACCAACGCCACAGACTGAGTCTCCAGCCACAGAACTAAGCTCATCTAACGAGTCTGCAAGTTTCACTCAAAAGGATAGAAATTTGGATGGTGAGAATTTGCCTACATACCCCTACGAACGCCTGAGAGTAGTTTCTGCTAATCCAGTAACTGGCATTGATTTGACAAAAAGAGAGGTACTTTCTAAACTAATTCAATCAGTTTTGTCACCATCTTTTACCTTTTTCTTGCTTTTTCTATACTCTGAAAACTGACTGGAATCTACATTTTGTGATGAACAGGTGTATCTATCCAATGAAGAGTTTCGTGAGAAGTTTGGAATGCCAAAATCTGCTTTTTCTAAGCTTCCTAGATGGAAACAAAACAAACTGAAGATGTCACTGGATCTGTTTTAGAGCAAGGTGACTGTGTTTTTGTGGCACTATATTACAACATTTTAGGATGATACAAATTTTATCTCGTGAGTGCATTGAGAGTTTGAGGTTGAGTTTGCGAAATACGTCTCATATAGTATTCTTCACCAACTTTCTACATATTTATTCCTTCATTTTATCTCACAATGTTCTGTTTTGAAGATGGTGTTTTTGGGGCATACATGTGGAAATATGTAATGTTTTTTTGCTTGAAGAGAAAATGTTGTATAGTATTTTTAGTACCGAATGTTCAAACAAACTTGGATAGGGTTTGATTGAATATCTATGATCTATGGACTAAGGTTTCTTGCCCTTGAACACAAGTGCTAAATAGTTTATTGCATGAATTTCTATTATTGATGTTTCATTAATATATTATATATATTTTCACTTAATTGTATAACAAAAGTTATGTGCAACCCGTATTTTATGATTGAATTTTGGGCACGTTTGACTGACTACCAGTTTCTCCTACAAATTATAATATTGATTGATAAAAATGATTCTTGGATCCCACACCCAAGTGGTTTAGGATTTAAGTCATTCAGATATAGTATATAAAGGTTAGATAAAACACTAACATCGGACTCAATAATTCTCTATCTTAAACTAATTTAGGTTTTTCTTTCAGGCATCTCCCTAAATTTTAAAATAATTATTTGTTATTTGTAAAAGTAAAAGTAATCATTTTTGTCATTTGTAAAAAAAGTAAAAGTGACTTTTGGATTATTTATTTTGAAAATCTTTCGGATAAAACTTTTTAATTTTTTTATGACATTTTTTTTAAAATAAACTTTTCATACATATGAAATATGTTTTAGAATAAATTTTCTACAATAAATCTTTTAAAACGCATATTATAGCTTTTAGAACGATTTTTTTTTAATGAGTTTAGAACACATAAAATATTTATGGCCATTTATTCCTGCACTTCAGCTTTCTTTCTATTGCACTCCGTAAATTCTAATATTTCGATTAAAATATATTAAGAACCTTAAATATATTTTTCCCTTATCTCTTCCTTCTTTGGCTGTAACTTGCAGCTCCTCCAACAATTCTTTGCTTGTTGTTATGGTCCACTCAATACCATGCTCTTCTCTTTTAAAATATTCTAGACACGGTTTTATTGGTGATCCAACGAAGGTGCAGAGAAAGGGTCTGTGTTGGTTGATGAAAAAGAAGAAATTGGAGAAGAAGAGTGAAAAAGAAGAAACTGTTCCATCGTGGTTAATCCAGAAGGCTAAGTGGGGTGGTAATTATCCAGCGCACATGATGAAATACAAAAGTTTTAGGTGGGAAGTCAAAGAGAAAAAGAGGAAGGCACTAAGGAAAATGTTTATCAGTGATGGAGAGAAATAATGGAGGGAAAAAAAAGTATATCTACTGCACTAAAAATGAAAGAATGTGAATTAAAGGATAAAGTATTGATAGAGTTTGGCTTGGGAGAATTAAAAGGATAATCAATAAACACCTATTTTAATTGAATACTGGATTTAACCATCCCAATTCGAGATCCGGTAATACATTCTATTATGGAATTGTTTCTAGATGGATGCGAGTGTCAGCGTAGTCAGGGTTTTCATTTGCAGAAGGTTTTCATTTGGAGAAATTATGGCTCTTTGATTTTTTTAAGGATAAATTGGAGATTCATTGATGTTCAGAGTTAATCTAGATATTGGTTATTATATTTAAGTAGCGTATGAATGAAATGGTTAGAAATTGATTGTAAGCAGGGGTTTAGTGTTCTAACGCATATATTTAAGATTTTTTTTTTTTTTACATTGTTTGAAACTGATTATAGCTAGAATAAGATGACTATAATACTAGATGACATGTTGGTGTTGCTATCTGTTTGTAGTAGAACGATCTTGTCTGAATGAACCCTTAAACTTTGAAACGGCTTTGAAAACTATCATAGACCTTTTGGGTATAGATTGTATGAGGGCTACATTTAATTTTAGGTAATGTTGTGGTCCCTACATAAGATTGAGTTGGCTGAGAGATGTATATAACAACTGTTGTGAGAATTAATAACGAGAGTATGTCACATAGGCCTATTTGTTTCATCATGCACAACTTTTGCAAATAAGAACATCTCATACTTGATACTTTTTAGACATCTGCAGTGTGACAGATATGCTTGGGAAATTGTTGCATCTGCCCACTTGTATGAACAACTTGGAGATGCTAGCTTTGCTGAGACAAAACAATTTGTTGGATATCTGACTCTTTTATAGGTACACATGTATTTTGCACTTGTTTTATTATTGAAATACATTTGTACTTTTTTTTGTAGAGTTGAATATATGAACACTTTTCTGGTATGAGAAGGAAATGGTTGTTGACTAGTTCTGATGAGATTAGACATCGGGCCACATGTTTTGTAATAGGAAGGCAAATTTCCAGCCTACATGAGGTCAAGACACAATTAGATAGTCTAATAATAGACTCTCATTTCTTACTCAAGGACCTTCCCTTGAACTCTTGAACTTAGAAACTCTTTGTGAATCACTTGAGAATCTAGTATTCTTTTTAGGCTTGAGAAACTTAGTGTCTGCGGAGCTGGTGAAGTGTTGTTGTGGTGACAAAAGAAAAGTTGGTTCATCCTTAATGTGTTTTAGGAGGTGTTCTGAAGAAGGCGTCATCCTTTGTTTGTTGAAGGAAGTGATCATCCCTTGGTGTGTCTGAGGGAAATGTGTTTCATCTCTTGAGCGTTAAAAGAGTTGTATTCTAAACCTTGCAAATTTTATCTGTGTGATTGTAGTTTGTATTGATTTTATGATTAGTAGATAATTAATATTGTTTTGAGATTAGCAATTGGACGTAGGATTGGTAAGATCATAACCAGTATAAAATCATCTGTGCAAATTTCTCTCTACCTTACTTTTTTACTTTGTTTCTATTATCTGCTAAGTAAGTTTGATTAAGAGAAAATTAGGCACATGTTTTTGTAAGAAACCAATTCACCCCCCCTGGTTATTTGTCTGCGCAATGATTATGCTACAGCCGCTTTGACAATCAATATGTAATCAAATAATGTTTATGTATTTATGTTATGAAACAATGCTAATTAATTTGTTGTTGTCATCATTGTAGGGCACTATCAAACGTGTTTTGACCATATTACAGAGGATGATTGATTGTCGTGAGGTGAGTGAGGACATTGTAACCTAAGACCAAACTAACAAAGCATTACAGATAGCTCGTGAGGCGTCCAAAGAACATGCCCTCAACAATAGGTGAGGTCGCAATGTATGCGATAAACATTCATCTACATCTAGCTTGCAGCGTGTTTGTTCAATGATTTATTTATCTATATTGATTTACATGTATTATTAGTGTTTTTATTATGTCTTATGTTGTTTTGAACTTTGAAGTAATGTATGCTTATATTTAACTTGTTTATATAATACAAATATCAATATTTCTATAAGTCCACATAAGTATTATTCACGTCCATCAACTCTACAAATGTTTGCATCTTACTAACATAAAAAGATGAGAATGCATGAGCTTCGTTGTAACAATGGGTAGATGATATGATATCTACCATCAATGAAGAACAACCTTCTTGTTAGTGAACTTGTAAAGATAAAATTAGTAAATGAAAATGATTTTATACTGATACAAAATACTAATCACTTTACATGCACAAAATGATAATCATGAACATGTCCTATATTTATTAGTTAATATTGTCTTATATTAGAAGGTGGTATAGTATGTAGTGGGAAGATCGTAATATTTTGAACCGATGACATACAGTCTAAGATGACATTATATCGACTAGAAATAGCATAGTTTATGTCTTGTATAGTCACTGACTTCTCCACGTTTTAGCCTGTAATTAATAAAACAAATTGTTATGAAAGAAAAATGAAGACATAATAAGTAAAGTGTAAAGTATAACAACACATACCACCCCTGATTGTGAGTTGACTAACAAAGATTTTCTTAGTTCTTTTAGTCGATCCTAGCTTTCCATTAATATTGAATATTCATCACCCACTAACTAAGTTCTTTAAATAAATCATGTTAGATAAGGAGCCATGACTTTTCCCCATCCCAACAAAGTAGCAATGCATTCTACACCTACAATGATCATCAACAACATCGACAATGTAAAGGTGACAAGTCGGATGTAATTTATCTAACATAGGCATTCACCTTTGTTGCATATATCCAAATCTAACATTCGCCTTTTCCTTGTACTGGATGTCTTTCTTTCCTGAAGAAGTATCATATTTGGAATTGAAGACATCTACATTTTTGAAATATGAAGGTTCAAGCTTTGTAGACCTTTAAGATTGGTGAACTTCGGTCTTTTATGTACTCTTTTTTTTTACTTTATGCAATGGAGAAACTATTAATGTCATAGCAAGACAAGCAATTTCAAGTAACTTGTGTTTGATTGTCATCTTTCCTGTAATGATCACTTTTTTGAAACAATTCAACTCTAGATTAATTTTCTTTTGAATGTAACTCTGCGTATGATTTATTTGATGAAATATCTGAAAATTTCAATTTAGTTCACATGATATAAATTTCAATTGACGGAATCACCCCAAGTTCATATTAAGTTAATTCACAAGTACATGATAGATCATATGTTTGCCTTAAAACACAACCACAACGTCCACTATCAAATGCAATATGCTTGATTCGATCAAACTCCTCAGTAAGATATTCAAGACATGTTTTGAAAAATCCTACCAATCTTCTAAACCTTTTATGCTTAAAAGTGTCACTTATCAAATTAAGACTTTTTTCAAATGATGTTTTTATTTCATTATGTTACAAGACCATCACGTTGTGAATTGTATCCCAACATCAGCAAAAGTCTCCTATGTTGCTTCCCAATACCTTTTTGAGATTTTAGTGAATAGACTCAACTATGATACAAATGAAATCAACAATATCCTAGAACATCTAACCAAACCAGTTAAATAAAAACATATACAAACATACTTGTTTGATGTTGTGTTTTCTAAATGTATTACTTTATTTGTCCATGCCTACACAAAGTATTTCTTATAAGGAATGATCCATGAGACATTGACATATTCAAAAAATAAAGGCCATGAATTACAAACATGATGAAAACGATCAACACAATCACTAAAGGTTGATGTATGTTCACAATCCATGACATTTTCTCATGCTTAATATCCCATGCCTCAACAAAATTGACCAACATGTTGCACTTGTTGTAAGACCCTTGAAACTTGTTGTAATTAAGATACTAGATATTTTTGAAATAAAAAAAAAAAAATTTATGTATAAATGCTACAGTAAAATGCTACAGTAAAATACGTATAGTGCTACAGTAAAATATGTACAGTGCTATAGTAAAAATACCTCGTGAATCATGTGTTGCTACAGTACTGCTACAGGAAAAATGTAGTACAAGCTACAGTACCGCTACAGTGAATAGTAGTACAGCTACAGTACTGCTACAGTAATTGTAGTACAGCTACAGTACTGCTACAGTAACCCCTAACTTCAACTATAAATAGGAGTGAGAAATGAAGTTTTAAGAGAGGAGAGTGAAATTGAGTAAGACTTTTGTCAAAAATAAGGAGATATTAGGAATAGAATCTGATTTGTAGAGAAGGTAGCGAGAGCTTCTGAAGAAGTGCTCTTCATTCAGAAAGGAGGGAGAATCAGGTAAGGGGAGCTAACCTTGAGCATTTCGTTTCGTATTATCTTGAGTCTTGAATATGCAATATTTTGCTTTTGTCTGATTTTAAATTTTGAATATGAAGTATTTTGTTTCTGCATGACCTTGAAATTTGAATGAGAACATGCTTTTGTGTTTAGATCCAAGAGTGATAGTTGTAAAATGTGATGTTGATTATGTTATGTCATTTGTATATTATTAGTTGTTTATTTTGTATTTTTGGATGGATTAGAAGTTGCCTAACCGGCTCTGCCAGATTCAACTTCTTGTTTCCCCAAAGCTTTTGTTGTTTCTTATATCTTTATTTTTGGAAGGACGAGAAGTTGTCTAACCGGCTCTGTCAGATTCAACTTCTTGTTTCCCCATACCTTTTATTTCTTATTTATATTGTATTTTTGGAAGGATGAGAAGTTGTCTAACCAGCTCTGCCATATTCAACTTCTTGTTTCCCCAGAAATTTTATTGTTTTATCTATTTTTTTATTGCATCTTTCTGGAAGGATGAGAAGTTGTCTAACCGGCTCTGCCAGATTCAACTTCTTGTTTCCCCAGAATTTTTATATTAGTATTATTTTGATGGTAAGGGAAGCTAATTATTTTTGTATGAATTTATTTTATAAAAATATATGCATATGAATGTTGAACTGGTATGCTCTTGTGAAACTATTTTATGACTTTTATTATATTGGGTGTTATAACTGAAACTGTGAAATTGTACATGTTGTGATGTGATGAATTTAATCTGTTTTGAATGAGTTTGTTGGATGAAATTGATCTTGTTGGAAGGTCTGGAGTAAGGGTTCTGTAATAGCTTGTATATGGGTATTAAATAGATGTACAGATATTGTTTGAGGTTGCTGTGAGAGGAAGTGAAAATATTAAAATTTGGCATTTCAGATTTAGAGCATAAGAGAACAGGGTAGATAATTTAAAAAAAAATCAATTGTTAATTATTGAGGGCCCTTCTTTGTTGGTAGGATAGAGGAACCTTAAAAACCTGAGTTGGCACATCCCTGATCATAGAGCAGCCCTGGCCTGGTCCAATCAGTTGTGACTAGTCATATGTGCTGGCGTCGAAGGTGAGTTTGATGCGTTCAGACATCTGGGTCCTCTCCGGTGACCAATTGGGGTAAAGAAAGATCTCTACTAGGATGAAAATAAAATAAAACAAGTTGATTGTAGATGCATAAAGTTATCATGGTAAAAACTTCATATATATTTCATTTATCGTTACATTGAGCCCATACTTTAATATGTAGTTCCTAAGATATGTTGATGTATTTTGGCTGATCTATGATCTTTGATTGGTGAAAATATGTTGAGTTATACTCGTTATGGGCAAAATGAGTTTATAATATGAAGTATGATATCTGGTAATATGTTTAATTTATTGACACCAAAACGGGTTATTGTGAATTTATGATTAAAGAATGAACATGATTGAGTTAGGTGGATAAGAGGGTATGAATTGTTGATTTTATGAAATGTTGGAGTGGATATAAGAAATCATTACTTATGAAATGATGTTTACTACTAGGAGTAGTATGTTCGAATTATACCATGAGAGCTTGATATGAGTGAAGTAACACCCGAGGTTTTATGAAAGCAGGCAGAAAGTGGTCTGACCATAAAGCTTTGACATAAACATATGATTCGTAAGTTTTATAGAAGCAGGCAGAGAGAGGTCTGACCATAAGGCTTCAGAAAGTAAGACATAGTATACAGGTAAGGCTTAAGGAAGCAGGCAGAGAGCGGTCTGACCATAAGGCTTCGTGAGTAAGCATGGTATACTTGTAAGGTTTATGAAAATGAGAAAGAGGATTTTGAAGAAGTTAAAAAAAAATGGATTAATGACATCGGGATAATGGTATTTATAAATTGCGGAAATACATGCTTGAAACATTTATATTATAAGTAAGTTTAATGATTGTATGATATGGTTGGCTTACCCTTATTTGTTTGTGCTATGATCATATAACTCATGTTATATGTGAGCAGATAATGTTGCAGATGCGGTTGAAAAAACTTAGAGATGATGAGAGAGATGCGGGGAAAAACTTTCAGGGATTTTTGTAAAAAAAAAAAGAATAAATTTGCATTGGAAAAATATGTTGTGTAAGACTTATAAGTTTAATTTCAAATTTATGTTAAGTGGTGAAGACTATAATGTTTAAAGTTTGTAAGTTTGGAATTGTACTTTAAAAGAATTGAAATAAAGTCTGATTGTTTATATCAGATATCAAATTAATTTAGTCTTTACTATTAGTAATACCCTTTTATTATATTTGGGTGTTACACTTGTATTGCACATTTTTCTGAATGTGGAAGCGACATAGGAGATAGTAACATTCAGGAAATACAGTGTCAATGACATTTGTCAAAGTTAGGTCTCTATCGCTAACAATGACTTATGGACCACCCTCAAATGTCATAAATAATCATCTTAGCCTTTCCAAAGTCCAAGTAAAATTATTTTGTCATTCACTTGATAAGAATACAAAGGTAGTTGAGAAAATCAACCCTGTTGATGTGACCACTGTGACACCCGGGCACTGACGCCGGTGCAAAAGGCACGATGTGCAAGGGGCACAGACAAGGAGCGGCTCCTGCCAGGCTTCCAGTGGAAGGGACACATGGATGAATCGAACATACATCGGAATGAGAGGGATCTAGAGACTGTGTAGGTATGGGACTATACAGTTGAAGGATAGCTTAAAGGGATTGATTTGGCTACTCATATCACCAAATGCATTTGCTTTTCGGTAGCCTAACTCATAAGAACTCCATGGTTAAGGGCTCTTAGCCTAGAGTAATTTAGGGATGGGTGACCTTCTGGGAAGTTTTCCCGGAAAGTGTGCGAGTGAGGTTTGAGGACAAAGCACATTGGAAAGCCTCGTGGTGATATGTGGGGACGTTATAACCACAATTATCTCAAGTAAAGGCGACTGATATTTGTAGGTTTTGTAATTCAGTTCTCAAACCTCTCAATGATCGTTTATAAGTGTATCTTACATTATATATTTGTTTGATTTTTGTCACATTACACTCATTATTTTATTTGAGAGTAGGCTTCAGTTGACTCTTAGTCATATCAATAAACAACGAATATTTAGTGAATTTTAACCTTTCAACTAAAGTTTGTGACAAATCATTATTATGATATCCACACATTACCTTCAATACCCACCATCTCCATTAGAAATTGGTTTGCCTCTCAATTTAAAAGGACATGCATTTTCTTGTGTCGGATATACTAGGTTGAGCATTAGATTTGTATTTCTTATACTTTTCATCCTTTCACATCCTGACAATACATACGTCTTTTTCTCATATGGACCATTAGCTTTATGAGATCTTATAATGACAATAATAAAACCAATATCAAAAGTAATCCCTAAATCAACTCATCATGTATGGAAATATCTGATCACTTAAAGTTACTTGCATAATTTCTCTAGCACATTTTATTTATTAAAGAAGATAAATATGACATAAAAATAAAATTTACTTGTGATCCCATTAAACTTAAAGGAAAATCTTTCATTTAAATATGAAGAGTCTTTCGTTTAAATATGAAGAGTCTAACCATCTACAATATGACATCAACATAAAATACCTCACTTGTTCAATAATAATAACTAAAAAGGAGATCAATAAATTTATAAAAACAAACATACAAAATAATTTTTTTAAATAAAATAAAAACAATAAACAAAACAAACAAAATAAATTTTAAAAATAAAATAAAAACAGTATTGGATTTCGGTATCTAGAATAATACTTAAACTAATTTTGAAATCTGGAATAATTTAACTAAATTTCGAAATCTGATAGTATCCATAATTGGATTTTTAAATCTAGTAGTATTCTTAACCGGATTTTTAAATCTGGTAGAATCTTTAATCGAATTTTCTGGTCAAATCTTTTACACTTCAATTTTAAAATTTGGTAAGTTTCTAAACTAAATTTCAAATCTATTGAGTTACTTACCAACTTTTGAAATTGATGCATTATAAAATTTGATAAGTTACTTAATCAAATTTGAAAAATTCAATATCTCTATATCAAACTTTGAAATTCGAGTGTCTTTTTCAATCAAATTTTGAAATGAGTTGATTATTGAAATTTTTTTCTTACGACTTTTTAAAATCAGATGACTACTTTTTACAAATTATATTTATAAATTCAATATATGCAAAATATAATAAAAATAAATACCGAATCTCTTTTATGCACACTGAAAAATTCAAAAAACAATTCTATAGGTGAAGAATAATGAAATAAATCGTACCTTTATGTTTTAAACAAATGAAGATGAATAAAGAAACGCATAAAAACATCGTTGAAAGAAGAAAAAAAAAAGCTGAAGTGGAAGAAAAAAATTGTAGTTGGAATTGCTTCTAAAAGTTAAACAGTAATTACTATTTATCTAATTAATTTAATATTTTATATATATAAAGGTATTGGAGTACAAGAAGAAAAATTAGAAGCTCAGAAAGAAAGCCCCTTATTTTTTTTTTCCTTTTATTTTCCAAAAAAAAAACTGCAGTGATAGCAATAAAAACAGCTGTGGTAACAACAGTTACGTATTAAAAAGGAATAATTTAGTTTATGGAATGTAGTTAATAATAATGTGTGCAAAAAGCAAAAGTCTTTATTCCATTTTTAGAGGTACAAATGGAACTATAGACTCAGTTACACAAGTAGCTGAAAAGTTAAAGAAATAAAAAATTATTACCAAATTCAAAGAAATGAAGAATAAAATACGTTTTTGACTTCTAATAAATATAGGATTTTATTTTGGTCTCTAATATCTTTTCTATTCCTAAAGCATTATCTAAAAAACTTTATTTAACTGTTCTGAACCTTATTAAAAAGCGAAAAGATTAAAGAATTTTATTTCTGATTAAGATTAAATTTAATCATTTATTAGAGACAAAAATATATATATTTTGTGGGTGAGGGAAGGATTCAACGATTTGAAATTTAAAAGAACAATTTAACAAAAATTACTAAAATATAATTATATTTTTATATTACAAAAAATATTTTAGTTAAAAATATTGTAAGAATACACTTGTTTTACATGTAACTAATTAATATGTCCCTTATTAAAGTAGCATATCAGTTCTATTTTCATTTTTAAAGGTTGACATAAAAGTTCTATGAACATGTATCATTAGAATCCAAATAGAGTTATACAATTATGGTAAAATTATGTAAAACCAGTAAAAAATGTATTACTCTAAGAAAACGGACATTGAAATATAAATCCTTTTTAAAAATCAAACCTCTAATTATGACTGTTTTAGATATTCCTGATTTCCTGGTAAGAACTGGAAGCCACGTGATGAAAGACGTATAACTTGCACCTACGTTTCTTCCTTTTCGTGAGTTTCCAACCGCTCTTGTAGAACATCAACCTTTTTCCTTACGACCGCTTCCAATCAAAGCTCACACGTGTCTTCCTTCTTACCGTTCCGAAACTATCTCATCACTCATCCCATAATGCTCCGTTTTGTTATCCCAACGCAAAATGGCAAATAAATCTAAGTATCTAACCCACCATCACTCCATGTGACTCATTGTTTCCTTCGCTTTCACTGCTCACTTTTTTGTCAACTTCAATTGGAGACAAAAGAAAAATCTAAACTTGCATGATATTTTCTTCCTTCTATTCACTCATTCAATCACTCCAAAGCCTTTCTCTATCTCCTTCTCTTTCCATGTAAAGGGTCTCACTCTCACTTATGGTATCATTCAGCATCATATCTCTTGATTCCCTTTTGTGGCTTAGCAACAACACTCCTTGAAATATCTTCCCATTTGCTTCCACGTCCTGATTTTGTTTTTGCTTATTAATCTCTTGTTTTTCCACTTGCACGTTTCTTCAATTCTTAAGCTTGATTCATAGAGATATATAGAGAGAGAGAGGCAACATTGATTGAAGTTGGAAGAGGTAATTGTTCTTTCACTTGGGGCTTTCTTTTTATGATCAATTTTATTGGTGGTAAATGAAAGTTGATATTTTTGTGACAATTTGATAAGTGGGTTGTGAAAAAAGGAACTGTTTTTGGTCACAGATAAGGAATTAGAAATGGCTGCTAAAGTAGAGGCTAATGGTGGTAGTGGTAAGGTTGGTGTTTCTGCAGTTTCTGCCAAGATTCCAGCAGTGGCACATCCATTGGCTGAAAAGCCTGATGAGGTTGCATCCAATATTAGTTACCATGCTCAGTTCAGTCCTCATTTTTCCCCTTTCAAGTTTGAGCTGGAACAAGCTTACTACGCCACTGCTGAGAGTGTTCGTGATCGTCTCATTCGGGTATGATCGTATACTTCTTGGAATTGGGATGTCTACAGTTTATTTGTTAGTCAAGAGTGTTTTATTCATAAGCGGTTACAAATATGGATGTGTTTCACTTTCATGTTATAGTTATAGTGATGATTAAAGATGTTGGTATCTCAATTTCTCAATAGCAATCGACAACTAATAAAATGAGATTTTTCTGAGAGATTTAGGACCATTAATTGGTCATGCCAACAAGCAGAGTATTTCAGTGTATATGGAATTGTGGACATGTATGTGCATGTGTGATGTAGTGAAACTTTTCATGAGCATGGATCTTGTCATCTCAAATTTTAACATGATAAGGTTGGGCACGGGAGAGGATTCATTCTTACCTTTTTATACTTCTCCATGGGACAGTTCAATTCAGTAGTTTGAATTGAACTGAAATTTGGACAGATTTATTACTTCTAGTTGGTATTTGTAAGCAAGAGGCAAGTTATGAATAATTTCTTACGAAACTATTAAGGAATCAAATTACACAAATAAAGCTTAACTAAGTTAAGCCAAAAAATAATTGACTGTTTTTAGAATTTTGTAAATAGTTTGTTCTCTCCCTACTACTGATTTAAGTCCTAGGTGGAGTTGTTTGCTTGGATAGGACTAATGCTGCTATTGTACATTGATGATACTATTTCAGCAATGGAATGAAACATACGCTCATTTTCACAAAGTTGATCCCAAGCAAACTTATTACTTATCGATGGAGTTCCTTCAAGGTCGAGCTTTAACCAATGCCATTGGAAATCTGAACATCCAAGATGCGTATGCTGATGCTTTGCGCAAATTTGGACTTGAACTTGAAGAAATAACAGAGCAGGTAATAAAGATTACAATCTCTGTATGAAATATATTTTTCTCTAAGGCCTTGGTTGTGATATTACCCTTTTCCATTGCAAAAAGCATTTTAGGCAAACCAAGTTCCATGGTAAAAAGTTCAGAAGGAAAAAGAAATGTAGACATGATTATAGTCTAATGATCACTAGTGAGAAATCTTATGCATGCTATATTATCATTGACAAATTATGTTATTGATGTATAACTTGTGAGGAGATTCATCCCAAATGTTTACCTGATTTCTACTTCCTAGATCTTTAATCACCACGGAATGGCTTTCTTAAATTCAACATTCATTTTCAGAATGAAAGCATCTTCCCAAAGTCTTTCATATCTAATTGATTTTAATTATATGGTATATAAAAGTTGTTTGTTGCACCATTCAACCTGAAACTTTGCAGGAGAAGGATGCAGCACTAGGAAATGGTGGTCTTGGTAGGCTCGCTTCTTGTTTTCTGGATTCAATGGCAACACTTAATTTGCCTGCTTGGGGTTATGGTTTGAGATATAGATACGGGCTATTTAAACAGAGAATCACCAGGGAAGGTCAGGAGGAAGTTGCAGAGGACTGGCTTGAGGTTTGATTTATCTCCTTTATTTGAAATCTGTGGAACTATATTACATATTTCATGAGATACTGATTTGCAAAGTCAAATGAAAACCAAACAGAAGTTTAGCCCCTGGGAAGTTGTGAGGCATGACATTTTGTACCCCATCAGATTCTTTGGTCATGTCGAGGTTAACCCTAATGGAAGGTTAGTGTAAATATAAGGATTCACTTTATAAAAGCAGTTTTAGCTGTTGTTTAATGACTATCTATGATGATTAAAATTTTAAAGCATAATCCCTTTTATCCTTTAAATGTTAATTCAAATGTAAAAACAAGCTATATTCAGATGCAGTGATATGAAAGTACTTACAGTTTGGTGTTTATACCAGCCGAAAATGGGTTGGAGGAGAGGTTGTGCAAGCACTGGCTTATGATGTGCCAATTCCAGGTTACCAAACCAAGAACACCATCAGTCTTCGCCTGTGGGAGGCAAAAGCAAGTGCTGAGGATTTCAATTTATTTTTATTTAATGACGGGCAGCATGATGCTGCTTCAGTACTTCATTCACGAGCTCAACAGGTTGGCATCTGTGAATTTTGATTACTGTTAAAGAGTAAGTAGGTTGCTTCCTATACAAAGTAGGCAGAAAAATGGGGGGTGACTTGTGTGTGACTGTATTAGGTATAGTTGATCAATGGTTGTGCTTCTACCTGCAAAGATCCTGTTATAGTGATAAGAATCAAATGAACAAAGCTTTTATTACCTATATATTATCCGATAACAATCCTTTTGAATTTTAGTTATATTCCCAGCCCCCATGATCCCCTCCCCTTGTCCTTGGCCTCTGTAAAAAGAAGCAAGCAAAAAGTTATGTGAAGCATTTCTAACCTAATATTTGTATTTTGTAGATATGTGCAGTTTTGTACCCTGGGGATACCACAGAAGGTGGAAAACTTCTACGATTGAAGCAGCAGTTCTTTCTCTGCAGTGCATCACTCCAAGTAAGTCAAATCCACTTGATAACTTTCCTTTTCATGCTAAGTGTTCCTTACAGTATCGTATTATTCCTTGCTCTCATTCATAATAAGAAGCTAGGATTGAAACTTTCAGCAGTGATAGTAGGTCAGTGACTGTGTATTGTTGATTAGATGTTATCATGATTCAAAGTATAAATTGTCATCATTTTTAAGTTTTAAGAGAAATTAGCAGTTATTTTCACTATCCTCTGTCAGTAAATTATGTAACAAACAAAATGTTCTAGTTTCTCTTGGGACTTGTCTTAATGAACAACTTCGCTGACAACACTTTCTTTATGTAACAAGAATGTTTTATAAATTTAATGACATGGATATTTTCACATGAGAATCAATTAGGGTCATCTTTACATAATTCATTCTTTCCAAATAACTTGAAATTTTGTTTGACATCCTTTCCTTACCATTGTCCACTCCTATCTTTGAACAATTACAGGATATAATATCCCGATTTAAGGAGAGGAGACAAGGGCCTTGGAACTGGTCAGAATTCCCTACAAAGGTTGCTGTTCAGTTGAATGATACTCACCCAACACTTGTAATACCAGAGTTGATGCGATTACTAATGGATAACGAAGAACTTGGATGGGAGGAGGCATGGGATGTGACATCAAGGTTAATAAATTGTACAAAAATATTGTTTGGAATGTTTGTTGTCCATCCTCTTTATTTCACCACCCCTCACAATTGCAGTGTATTATTGTATATCTCACTGCTATATCTTAACTAGGACTGTTGCTTACACCAATCATACTGTCCTCCCTGAAGCACTGGAGAAATGGTCTCAACCTGTGATGTGGAAACTTCTTCCACGCCATATGGAAATCATACAAGAAATAGACAAGAGAGTAAGTTGATCCCTTTCCATGTTTCTCCTTCATTGACTTCATGAAAGGTGCACTGATATATTTTAATGTGGAAACCATGAAACGCTTGCAGTTCACTGCAGTGATAAGTACAACCCGGTTGGATCTTGAGAGTGAGCTAGCCACCATGCGCATCTTAGACGATAATCCCCAAAAGCCAGTAGTTCGGATGGCAAATTTGTGTGTGGTTTCTTCTCATGCCGTAAGTGGTGTACTTTTTGGAACTCGATTAAAGAAGAGTTTCATCTATCTTACAATGTTATTGCTTTTTATCATCATATACCTCCAAAATTTTCCAATATTGGCTTAGGAAAGAAAACATTGAACCGAATGTTTTTGGACAACTAATATCGAATTCCAGTAATAGTGCTACTCGAGCAAGCATATTTCCTGCATGTTGTATTGTTTTCTTGAAGATTTATTGGCTGTCACGTCAAGAACAGCTGCAATGTTAATACTGTAATGCATGAATCTATTGTTTTTCCAAACTCGCCTATTGTTATAATAGTGGTATTATAATAAAGTTTAAACTGAACATTTGGAATGCCTGTAAACCAGAGACTTGTAGTGTTACTATAGCAAGTAGCAGACATATTACCTATGAAGAGTGAATTTTTGCTCTCTTGGGTAATGCAATTGATCAATGAATACTACAATATATACAGAAACTGTCTTGACCAATCCCAAAATATCCTCATAAACCAACAGTATCTCCTAACTAACCCTACCCGGGAAGGCAAGAAAGCTATGTATTAGGAGAAAATAGTACAGTAGAAAGATATTACATTGAGAAATAAGGTATTAAAAAAAGAAGAAAATAGTGAAAATATAGTGCAGTTTTCATCAACCTGAGTATATTCATCTTGCATGCTATCATGATTCATCAAAGAGACTAGTATTTGTTTAATTAATATCACAATATGCTCTATTAAAATATTGTTATTGATAGAAAAAAAAAAACTGCTAAAATGCAATCTATCCTCTATCATAATTTCCATCCATTCATCTAACAGAAAAACAATTGCAAGGTAAGAATTATAATTTAAGAAGTATGAATTAAAGATGGCCAGTGAAGGTGTCCAAAATTATGAATAAAAATATGTCATCAAAGGTAAGGAATACCAAACAGCCTTTTATGAGTCTATGTGACAATTTCCTCAATATTTTATATTTATATGTCTTTCTCTCCATGTTCTAATTACTAATTTTCTTTTTCCGTGTAACCCTGGTACATATGATTGTGAAATTATTTTAATTGAATTTCATGTACTTCTTCGTGTCTATCTCCTGTAGGTGAATGGTGTTGCTCAGTTACACAGTGATATATTAAAGTCGGAATTATTTGCAAATTATGTTTCAATCTGGCCAACAAAGTTCCAAAATAAAACCAATGGGATTACCCCTCGGAGATGGATTCAATTTTGCAATCCTGAGCTCAGTAGGATAATCACCAAGTGGTTAAAAACTGATAAGTGGGTAACCAATCTTGACTTGTTAACAGGTCTTCGACAGGTAACTACCCAGATTCTTCTTCTATGCAGCAAATTGATTCCCATTACGATGGTATACTAATTCCTGGTGTTTTACCCATAGTTTGCAGACAATGAAGATCTGCAGGAAGAATGGCTGTCTGCAAAGATGGCTAGTAAGAAGCGTTTAGCACGGTTTGTTTTGCAGGTGACAGGGGAGAGCATAGACCCGGATAGTTTGTTTGACATTCAAGTCAAGCGTATTCATGAATACAAGAGACAGCTACTTAACATACTTGGTGTGATTTATAGATACAAGAAGCTAAAGGTATGAGAAACAGCCTACTGTTTGATAGGGTATTCTTTGCCTCTTTTAACTGATGTTGATAACGAATCACAGTTGCATCATGTGGCCTTATCCTCATATCCAAGCTTCTATTTTAACATTTTATTTTTTGTGCACGGTAATATTTTGGAGCATCTATGTCTAGTGAAAATTCATTAACAGTGTTTAGTATGTAGTATTCATCTTCTTCCATCTGGGAGATGAAAATATACTGTCACTTATTTTGTAAAATATCCTAGTATTATCAAAATACGTTATCTATGCTGAAGATAGTCATTATAACTGAACGATGATAGGAAATGAGCCCTGAAGAACGGAAGAAATCTACTCCGCGTACTGTAATGATTGGAGGAAAGGCATTTGCAACATACACAAATGCTATAAGGATTGTCAGGTTGGTGAATGATGTTGGCGCTGTTGTCAACAGTGATCCTGAGGTCAACAGCTTTTTGAAGGTAACTTGATTTTGTGCAACTTCCTACATAAAATTCCTTTGTTTTTTAAAGTAGAAAAAAATAGGATACTAAGTTAATCCTTCGGATATTTCCATTACTTTGACCACTCAATGTTACTAATGTTGTAAAAGAGGAATGGGGAAACAGTTAGATCTCTAGAACTGGACCTAGATTTATAAATCTTATATCTGCTCCATTACTTGACTTATCATCCACACATGCATACATGACAACTACACGAATACAAACATTATGTATTTGCTTGATTCTTAATATATATCAGACTCTTAGGGAGAAGAAAAAGCTAACTGCTATTTGAACTTTTGTCAGGTTGTGTTTGTTCCGAATTACAATGTGTCTGTGGCAGAAGTGCTAATTCCAGGAAGTGAACTTTCACAGCATATAAGCACTGCAGGAATGGAAGCAAGTGGCACAAGCAACATGAAATTTGCTTTGAATGGGTGCCTTATAATAGGTACTTTAGATGGAGCTAATGTGGAAATCAGGGAGGAGATTGGTGAGGAGAATTTTTTCCTCTTTGGTGCCACAGCAGAAGATGTTCCTCGACTGAGGAAAGAAAGAGAGAATGGACTGGTGAGCATTTATTTATGCATGTTGGGCTACCAATTATTTTCAAAAGGGATGCAAAATCAAACAATTATTTTCTCAAAAATAAGCTAATCCAACTTTAAAACACGTGTAATAAGCTTGAAATTTCCACCAAAGTAGTTCTATCAACATTACCATATTTTGTGATTTGTAGTTCAAACCTGATCCTCGATTTGAAGAGGCAAAGAAGTTTATCAGGAGTGGAGTGTTTGGAAGCTATGACTACAGTCCATTGCTTGAATCTTTGGAAGGAAATTCTGGTTATGGTCGTGGTGATTACTTTCTTGTTGGTCATGACTTCCCAAGCTACATGGATGCTCAGGCAAAAGTCGATGAAGTGTATCGGTAGGACAGAATCTCTATTATGTTTTCTCATAAATTTTAACCAATAGTAGAAAGTGTTAGCACTTCTCCTGAAACATGTTATTTGTCCTATGTAAATAATTTTGTTCATACGATTTGCATGCAGTGATAGGAAAAAATGGCTAAAAATGTCAATCTTAAGCACGGCTGGAAGTGGAAAGTTCAGCAGTGACAGAACAATTGCTCAATATGCCAAGGAAATTTGGAACATAGAAGAGTGCCGCGTGCCATAATTTCTGCTGCATGTCCCTTGCATGCAAGTTTATGTATAGCACATAGAGAATGATAAATTTATAAGTAATAAAAAATATGAAAAAATAATATTCTGAAAAGAGAAAGTAAAGGAGACTTTTTTGCTTTCTGTTTAGCTTGTCACAAGATTTCAGCTTTGTTCTTATATTAAATGTTCTCTCAACCATCTGCTTCTGATAGATAGCGCCCTCTATATGCAAATAAATCTTTAGTTTCATTCTCTGTGAAATTTTCTATAGCCTTCTAAATTTGAGGATTATTTTTTCATCTTTGCAATGAATTAGTCTGGTGTATATTCTGGTCCAGTTGAATAAGATTCTGTTCTAGAAAGAATAAATGCTGTATATTTTCGTATGGATAAATAATATTCACATCTTTTGAGAAATTATCCAAGTATAGTTATCTCTCCTTTATTTTTAAAAAATACACTATTTCTCTAAAAAATAAAACGTGATATTTTCTCTACAGTCATTACTATTTTTCTTTGTTGATCATCTATCTACTTAGTTGGTAGTTGATTTTAAAGAACTTGTTATTGATACCAAGACTTCAGAAAAGGAAATTTTAAATACTCCTATTCTCTCCTCTGTCAAAGTTTGTTGTTGATATACATTAGACAAAGGGAGAGAGAAAAAACAAAGAGATGTCTATGATATCTGCTTGACACATAATTGGTATTTGCAAATAACAGATAATTAAATATCACTGTTTATAAATAAGTTGGATATAGTATCATATTACTCATATATATATATATATATATATATGAGTATTCATTATTCATAACGAATAGACACTTTTTATATTCCACCAAACCTGTCACTGAATTGAATCCATTCAACATAAGCTAAGCTCATTTTCTACCTGTTTAATCGATCACTAACTTGGAGCCGTAAAAGCATCCAGTGCCTCGTATGCTTTTTTTTCTGCCAACCCTTAGATTTTTTTAGGTTTAATCCTTTCGAACATCCCTAGTTCTGTAGGATCGTCTCAAGTAGATGTCATTGCATTAGTTAAGATTTATATACAATTTAAACTTTGTTTAAATTTGAGGAGGGAAAAATTGTTTAATTTTTAAAATTAAGACTAAATTGAGACAAAATAAAAATACAGGATCAAATTGCAACATAATAAAAATACAGGGATCAAATTGAGACCAATGCAATGACACGTGGCCTGACAATGACATGTGGCACTGCCAGTGTCATGTCACACTCTCATTGCCACGTGGCACACTATCAGTTTGACACGTGGCATTTTTAAATTTTACTTTTAAAAAAATAAAAAATAAAATAAAAAATAAAAATAAAAATAATAAAAATATAATTAAAAAATTCAAAAAAACCACGAACTGACACGTGTCACCCCTTTAACGGTGTTAGTATGGAACTAACGGTAAGGCCTAGATTGATTCAATTTTTCATAATAAGAGACTTAATTGAGAACATTTACAATACAAGGACCTACTTGAGACGATCCTACAGAAATAGGGATGTTCGAAAGGATTAAACCATTTTTTTAATATTTTGGTAGTCACAAACTCCACTTTTATTTCCAGTGGCTTTTGCTTTCTTCCATTGTTCACTGAACAGGACTGGATTTTATAACTTCCTCTTTTGCTTCCAAGGAGATGAGTTGGCATGGAGAAAGAAATGTGGTAAAAGGTGATTGAGATGTTGTGACCTAGGATGAATTTAGGAATAATGAAGATGCAGATTTCAAAGGAATTATTTGATAAAGAAAGGGTTGGAGAGTTCCATGTGTAACTTTGAGTGTCATGCAGAACGTAAGGAATAACGAAAAAAGGTTAATTCAGATTAGTGAATGTGTATTATTAGGATAAGAAATTTTAGAAATTCTAAAAAATTAAAATATATATTATTCGAATTATTTATTGTTAAAATTTTCATTTCTTAAATAATGTGTTTGGATGTAGACATATTATAGATTTTAAATTTTTTTATAAAATAATATAATTTGTTTTTTAAGGTAAAATTTTATTTTAAAAAATTATTCTATGAAGATTTTAAATTAAATTTTACAAAAACAATATTGGTCAAATTTAAATATTCAAATAATATTTAATAATTTAATTATTTTAGGATTAAATATGTTTACTAATTTAAAAATAAATATGTTAATTATTTACTAATTTAACAATTGAATTTCTCTTTTAAAGTAAAATTTTATTTTAAGTATATTGATTCTAAAATATGAGGCTTCACACATTTCATTAAGTAAATTATCATATAAATATTCTATCAAATATATATATATATATATATATATATATATAGAGAGAGAGAGAGAGAGAGAGAGAGAGAGAAATGTTTAATTGTATTATTTTGAACACACTGGATAAAAATTAAGTGGAAAAAGGAAAGTTTGATCTACATATTCCTGAGGTAATTTGAATACACCTATTATAGTTTTAATAACTTTCTTCTTTCAATTTCTCATTAAATAATATTATGATCTTCAACAGTAAATATATAAATTTGTTAAGGGCATCCTTCTCTTAATTAACCAACATTTTAGTTTTTATAATCTACAATAAATTGCTCTTTTTGAGTAGTCATGATAAAAAAATTGAAAGTATTGTTATTATAAAATTAAAACAATTAATAGAAATGAATTATTTTTATAACATGTACATATGTTTTATTACAATTGTATTTTTTTGCTTTGATAATTATTTTTCATTATAATAAATTATATTAAATTTTATAATTACTTTCATTACATTTTTGTATCATAAAAGTGAACATTAAGGCTAATAATGTCATAATAAGATTTAAAAAAACACCATTGATTTTATGAAAATAAAGCCAAATTGTCGATAAATTAGGTTAAAGTTTGAGAAAATACTTAAATACTTGGTTGTCCTAGTTTAACAAACGGATAATAATTTCAGGAGGGCCTCCTAAGGATTATTTCAGCAAAATAATTTGTTACAACCACATGTAATATGTTTCGGTGTACATGTTGTCCAGTGTGTCTTTATTGCTTTTGGCTGTCTGGGACGCTTGCTCTTCTCCAATTGTTGTTGTTCATACTTGCCAAAGGAGGGGAGGTACCTGCAAAGATACTCCGACGCTCAAGTCAGATGTGAGTTATGGAGCCTCAGCTCTCAAGAGAGTGATTATGATACTGCTCTGAAATATTATTCAGGGTCTCTAGAACATAAAGAGAACGTACCTGGACTCTGGTCCTGTCATTGTATTTATAAGTCAAATAAAAGTAACCACCTTATCTAAAAATGTGGTTAGTTACTTAACCGTCTAAGATATTTTATGTAAATATCTTACTACATAACATAATATTTTGAAGTTATAGAAATTTTGAAAGTAAAAAGGTTTAATTCCACCTTTCTACTTATCTTTTGTTGCATATTTGACTAGGGCTGGACATAGTATACTAAATTATACTAAACTATAGTTAATTATATTTTTAATAAACTATAAAAACTGAACTATTTAATATAATATTTAAACTGTATTGTTTAAGAGTTCAGTTTTTAAAAACTGAACTTATATTAGTTAACTGAATTTTGAATTGAAAGATTAAGCATGTTATCAGCTACATAAATAATTATTTTGCCATACCCTATTGGTTGTTATGCATAAACTTAGGTATAGATTGGAAGTTATGCATTTTATAAACTTACTGTAAATATCAAAAGGTTATGAACTTAAATAATTGTTTACAATATTAATAATATTAATAAATATCAAGACACTACAATTTCAATTTGGATTTAAATTATACGTTAATTTACTTAACAAATTCGGTTGGTACTTAAATTCAAATTTTAAAAGTTCATTGTACTTCATATTAATTTTTTATAATCTTAATTATTCACCAATTAAGACAGTGAATAAATTGGACAAATAAACTAGATATTCTTCTTCAAATACTATTCTTCAAATACTATTTATTTTATTATTTTAAATATAAAACAATATCTTTAAATATACCATTTTTTATTTTAAATATAAAATAATATCTTTAAATATACTATTTTATTATTTTAAATATAAAATAAATAGTATTTTAAATAATATCATCTTCAATTCCACAATTTAAAGTTTGTAATTATATATTTACCGCTTTTTGAAACTCGCTTATGTTTGAATGTAAAGTTTAGTTTAGATATATACTTAGTATGCTTATGTTGGAATGGATAGTATAGTTCAGTTATCAGTTATCAGTTAACTAATATAAGTTCAGTTTGTTAAAATTGAACTATAAAACGGTATGGATATTATATTAACTAGTTCAGGTTCTTTTAGTTTATTATAATAAGTTAATTACAGTTTAGTATTGTTAACACCCAATTTTGTTAAATAAATAAAAATAAAAAATAAGAAAATAATAATTAATGGTGGGTAAAAAGTATAAAATAATAACTATAATACCAGACACAATATATTTTTGAAATGTTAGTTTAATATGATAATAATTTGAATGAATATTAAGCTAATAATTATAAATAATAATTAAAATAGTATATAAGAGGAAAATATGATTTTAAAAATGAACAAATTTTCTAACAATAATTATAATTAATGTCATGAATATTACTTTCCCTATTTTGTTCGTATATCATCTCTGCACCTTTCTTTTTTGGTCGTTGGCCTATGGCCGATTTCTTTCCTTTTTCCCACCATTCTTGAAATAAAAAAAATACAAGATCTTAGAAATAAAAAATGTCAATCATGTTAAACCAAATCCTTGCCGATTCACTTTTAAAAAAAAATTCAAAATAATTCATAATAATTTTCAAACAAACTCACAAACCTTTTTTTAGATAAAAAACTACGCTGATTGTCCATCATAAATGGATATAGATAAAAGAAAGGTTTTGTTTCTTAATAGTTTTTTTATATTATTTTTTAGATAAAATTAAACATTTTGAAAAACCATGTCAATTTTATACATTTAATTAAAGATACTGTCGTACTAACACCTTCCTTACGAATAACCGACGGTTCCAAAACCTTTTCTCAAACCCGTTTTTCTGCTCGTCGTCCCGTCCCGAGTGACAAGTATAATTTAGTTAATTTTGGTCAGCCTTATTTGTGACGATGTAAACACTTTCGAAGATCACATCTAAGCACCAGAAGAAAGGCCAACATAAAGTAAAAGGAGCAAATGGAAAAATAAAAATCAAACCAAACCAAGGTTGAAATTAGATGTGATCTATACTGACAATAACATAATATTTCAATCCCGTACTACTAGGAATAGGGTCGTATGGTTTTTAGACGAAGTCATTAACGGAACCGAACGAAAACTTCACCTAGAACTACTGCATACATATGTCACCACACTAATACATTATCTACTACAATAAGCCTAAGGTGTTAAGTTGATTGGGAGCATCAAATTTCAAGTTGAAGGAGAGGAAGATCTTGGAGTATTAGACCTGGATACTGATCTTGAACTTGCAACCACACTGGAGGACCTTGACCGATCTTTCGAATATTTGGCACTTCTCTTGGAGCTTCTTGAAGGACTCCTCCTTGGCCTGGGAGACACACTTGGAGAATCTCTCCTCTTCGAAACGGGAGTGGCACTCCGTGAGTAGCTCCTCCTTGACCTTCTCCTTGGCCTAGGTGAGGCACTGTGAGAAACAGACCTGTAACGATGCCTTCCATAATAGCGATCATTGGGTGAGGTACTTCGTGAAACAGACCTGTAACGGTTCCTTCTGTAGGAGCGACCATCCGGCCAGTCATAGGGAGAGTATGATCTGTCACGCATGCTGACAGGAGACCTGCTATAAGGAGAACGAGAGCGAGAATATGACCTGTGTCGATAATGATCATATCGCACATAAGACCTGTACCGGCTGTAGTATGGAGAGTAAGACCTCCTTCTTTGTGAGTAATATGGAGAATAGGATCGCCTCCGCCCATAGTCAGGAGAGTAAGAACGACTCCTACTTCGGTCTGAAGAATAGGGAGACCGACTGTAGCTTCTTCTGTAAGGAGAATAGCTAGGGGAACGACGAGGAGAGTAACTTGGAGAACGGCGTCTCCCTGTAATTTAATGTTAGGTATTAGGAAGATAACCGAATAAATAAATAAATTTGAAGAGATAATAACTATGAAAACATACCACGAACAGTTCTCAACCCTAGATACTTCCCTGGCGTTGGGGTTCGACCACGTCGCCTTCTGGCCTGCAATAAATACAATAAAGATGGCATGAGTATAGGGCATTGCCAGTCACAGATAGATAAACAATAATATTATCAATGTAAAATAAAAACATTGCATGTTGGCCCAAAAAGTAGACAAACGGCAACTGTGAGAGGAGAATCATTTGAAGCACAAATTCACAATACATGAGATAATAGGATATAAACTCAAAAAAAGAGAGAGAAATGCAGGGCATACAACCCTAATGATCTGATACTTGGTGGTGTATTTGATTTGTTTGTTTAGTTGTGATTTGAGAGTTTGATGAAGAGCTGCTTCACACAGCTAACCTGCTGCCACAGAAACTTCAAATGGAAAGCACAAAACTTTCAAAACTCGGGAACTAATGAACCAATCACCCATATAACTTCTATGCATTGGAGTTGAACAATTTCAAAGCAAATAAGAATTCAAACCACAAAATAGGGCAGCATAGCTCAAAGACTATACCTTCTCAACTGTAATAACACGCCCTTCAAGTACAGAGCGATTCAAATACTTTACACATCGATCGGCCTCCTCAACACTCTCCATTGTCACAAAACCAAACCCACGGGATTCCCTTGTCCAAGGATCAACCACCAAATGTACATCTATCACCTAAAAATAATAACTTACGAGTAAGAAACAGTAGACAGACAGTATTTACATCTCCACGGAATGATAGGCTCTTCAACATCATTAAATTAACAGCAGGCATATTGAAGAGCTTACTTTCCCCTCGGCAGCAAAATGCTTTTCCAGTTCCCTCTTGGTGATCCTAGGAGACAATCCTGTCACATACAGATTGTTTCCTGGATTTTCTGCATCCCTTGATACACTCCTAAATCAAGATATAAGAGCAAATTAAACATGAATGCATAATCAGACAGCAAAGATGAAAAGATTATACCAACAGACAATTTACTGTTGAAATCACACAATTCGTTATGGAATCAACATGGTGCAGCAAGTTAATCATTATATTGCGAGAAATCACAAAAGTCTTTCAACCATAATACGAGAATGAACCAATGTAATCCTCTAATCCCTAATCGGTCACCAATATGGATCAAATCACATTATTCAATAATTAACTGTTTATCCCAAAAATTCTCGTCAACAAAAATGAAAGACAAATATGAACATCCATAGATTTTTGGAAGAAAAAACACCTGAACGAAGAATAAACTACAGTAACATCTTACTTGACTATCCCGTTGTTTTTTACGTTTCTATATACAGGGAGTTTACAACCCTTCACTCTATATAACATCCTCAAGCGTTGTGTAGCTCCATTATCACACTCATAAAACAAAGCCTTCACATAGTCACTCAATGGACATACCTACTATTGACTAATATTCATGTTTACAGAGGCAACGCGGTTAGGTGTTGTGTAGAGCCTCAGTTTAAAATTTTAAACTGCTGTATATTGAACACCTTACTTTAAACATCACTCAAATGATTCTATAATATGATATTCAACGAAAAATCTTTCTAATAAATTTACAGGGGAAACCCTACCTTGAACGGCTTCTGGACATGGACCTTGAGAGGGACCTGGACACAGACCTACCATATCGCTTATATGGTAAAGGAGAAGGCGAAGGAGAATACCTAAGAAGGATAGATCATAAAACCAATAAGCAAAAACACAAGCAACACGAAACATAATAACTACATTAAAATTGAACGAGAATCTAACCTTGACCTCCGTGAGTACGACATCTGCAACAATGAGTAACCCAAAAAGATAAAAAAATAATAAATCAGTTGTCGCATTGGACAATGGTCAATTCGCATAAATATCAGCATCCAAGCATTGACAAGGTATTGTGTTATTTTTCAAAACAATATTTGACCCCACAAACACAAAATTACCAATTTCCACAACAACAGCCACGTTCATAAAAACCATGCAAAACTAATAAATACCAGCGTGTCCTCGCAACAAAGCTTCCTATAAACTCGAAGAATTAAATTGCCATCTAAATCTCATATTTATATTCAACTCATGTTACTTTTAACTTTCAATCAAACGAAACATCACTGATCACACACATAACTCCACAACAACTTATTACCAAATCCCTCCGAAACTAAAAAACAAACTATTAAAACTAAAAGCAGTAATATCCACAAACTCTCGAATCAATTTAAAAGTAAATAAATAGATTCAAGCATCTTGACAAATTAACAACAACTCATTCCAAAGCCGTGTGAGAAGAACAAATTCGATTGCCGCAATGGAATTCACAAAAACGATAATTGAACAATATTGAAGATGAAATTAATGAATCGTTCGCCATACATTGAAAAAACGATGAAAATTGGGCTTTACCACGGCAACGGATGAACCACGAGGACTTGCTTTATTGAAAGTAAGAGAACAATGAATATAAAATTTGTGGGTGACGAGACGAAGACAGGTGTGTTTTGAAAAGGGTGAATGTGAGGGGAAAGATGTTTATATAGAAGAAGAAACGTGAGGCTGTGGTTCTTTTGGATGCTTCTGGAGAATCGGACGCCAAAGCGGAATTAAACTCGCTTGAATTCTTCTGAGGCTTTTGGGCCATTAAGAATATGTGCCTTCAACTTTTTGCACCCCATATTTTCGTCCTTCGCTCACAATATTATTTAAATTTCCATCTTTATTCTTCTAAATTTATACCACTTAAAAAACTATTAGTTTGTTTCAATGTCACAAAATTGTGAAAGAAATGGTGGTAATAAGAGTGTTTAAGCATTATTTTTTTAACCCACGAAGAATCATTTTTCAAATACATGCTACAGTGAAAAAACTATATTACGCACTTCACAACAAGTACAATATGAAAGTTTTTAATTTTTTAATTTATTACAAAATATATCACCCCAATTTTAATTTATTGCAAGATATATATCACCCTAATTTAGATAAAAAATACCAAATGGACATAATTAAATTGGTAATACATACTAAATTTGTGAAGAGGTACTTAAAAACACAAATTTTAGAAAACTGAACTTTAAATACAAACATTAAGTATTGTTTTTATTTTTTATCTTTGTTAAATAAAGAATTAAAATTTTGATGATTTTAAGTATTTTGTATCATTAATATTATGTTTTTACTAATAAAATTGTAATATCTCTTTTTTTTTCATTCTTAAAATCTATAATTAACCCAAATTACATAACTTAAAATAAAATTTCTTTCTTATTTTATTAAAAATCTTAATTACAAACCTAAATTACATAATTTAAAATAAAATTTCTTTCATATTTTATTAAAAATCTTAATTACAAATTGATTTTATTAAAAAAAACATAGCACTGAACCATTATATAAAACATCTTCCGATATTAACCTTTCTTTGTACATCTTCCTCACCTGTATCATCATTTGTTCGTGTAAAAATATAAAAATACAATTATAACATATGCAAACCACCACATAAAAAAGTGAACTAAAATAAACAATAACGATAGTTATATATATATATATATATATATATATATATATATATATATATATATATATATATATATATATATATATATATATATATATATATATATATATATATATAAAAGGAGTGAACTAAAATAAACAATAACGGTAGCTTTATATATATATATATGGTTTAATATTTTTGCAATCATCGTTTTTTTTTGTTGACATTTGCAAATTAGTCTCTCAGTTTTTTTATTTCAATTAAGTTTTTATTAGTACTAACACAATTAAATAGATATCACGAGTCAATTTGTGGTTTTTTTATTTTTTTAAATATTTTTAATTATTTATTATTTTTATTTTTATATTTAGATAAAAATGTCATGTGTTAATATGAAATTATGTCATGTAACAATGATAGTCTAACGTGGCAGTGTTACTATGTATCATTACACTTGTTTCAGTTTGGCCTTTTTATTTTTATTTTGTCTTAATTCAATTTTTTTAAAATTAAAATTTTTCATTTTGTATATAAATATTATATAAAAATTGATAATTTTATTAAAAAATTACAAGATTAAGTTTATTTATATTTTACATTGAGTTAATTATATAAATGTTAATTATGTTTTTTAAATGTATTTATAAGAGCTAAAATGACGTGATTAGTGAAAATAAGAATTTAAATAAAATGTGGAAGAGCATAGAAGAAGTAGGAGCAATATGACCTTTAATTACGGATTTTACGATATTTTTCTAATTTTTTATTTTAAAAAATTGAATTTTCAGGTTATTAATTTGTTCATTGAGTTACGTCATTTGAAACATTCACACTAGCGTGTCAGGTCATTGTTCTTCTTTTAACTCTTATAGGTACATTTAAATAACATACTCAAAACTTATATAATTAACTAAATATAAATAAACTCAATATTGTTAAAAGTATTTGTATAACATTTATATATAAATTGAATTTATTTTTAATTTGGGAAGGGACTAAAATGTTTAATTTTAAAAAAGTTAGGATTAAATTAAGACAAAGTAAAAATAAAGAACCAAATTGAAACTAACAAAATGACATGTGATATGATATATGAGAATGACATGTAGTACTACTACTATCATGTCACATTTTCATTACCGCATGACACAACATCAATAAAAAAACGAGGACTGCTGAGTGATTAAACCTATATATATATATATATATATATATATATATATATATATATATATATATATATTAATAAATAAAAAACATAAATTCAAACAACAGTTCAAACATATTATCACATGTTCAAAACATATCATCACAACAATTTATACAACCACCAATAAACTCAAGAAGAGAAACTGATTTGGAATTAAATTGTCACTTTTCATCACTCTTCTTGAAAACCCTAAAGAAGTACACAAATAACACTTCTCACTACTCTTATTTATAATTTCAACAAAATACAAATCATACTCCCTTTGAAAAGTCTGAAGCTTACTTTTGTTACAATTGAGCAAAGTTATCATTCACTATCTTTTATCAAGTCGTCACATACAAACATGACAAGATAATAAAATAAAACTTAAATTCTCTTTATTTTTTATTCTTCACTTAATAAAACATACCTTTTAGTTTCTAACTGTACATAATATCCAAGGTTATATGTTAATATTTTTTGATTGAATAATGATTAATCGATTTTTTTAAATATCTTTTAAAATAAACTAAATTCCTTAAAATATAACTAACAAACATTATAATATTTAAACATTTTAATATAATTTTCTAATTATTAAATTTTATAGGATCTCATAAATGCATTCTACTCTTGTAATAATACTCTTATAATAATAAAAGGGTAAACATTAATTAATATAATTGTAAAATTTCATGTGTAAGAAATAATTATTAAAAACTAGTTTTTTTATTGGAAATAGATTAGTTAAATTAAAATATTATTATAAAATAAAATAAAAAGCCGTCATTCTCTTACTTATCAAAATATTACGAATATCTCTAAAGATATTTTGAGGTAATATTTTATATATATATATATATATATATATATATATATATATATATATATATATATATATATATATATATATATATTAACTAATTATCAAATTCTATTATATATATATATATATATATATATATATATATATATATATATATATATCACGAGTCTAATAAATAAATAAATAGAGTATCTCATAGGATTATTTAACTCAATTTTTTTCAACACTTAATTTTTATTCAATTCTCTTGTTCACTATCACATTCATTTATATTATAAATTTCGAAACTCTTCTTTTGTGTTTTCTAACTCAATGTTTTCTCATAACGAGATAATAACTATGCATTTAAGAGCCTGTACCTTATCTCAAAGACATTTTGATCATATCTAAAACATTTTGACGTCTATAATGAAGTCAAGTAAAATTGTTTCTAGACCACAAGTTTATAGTAATGTACTATAGTAATGTACTCCTACTCCTTAGCTTGATTTTTGTCCCTACATAGTGTTTTCAATCAATAATTTAATATATGTTTCATAAATAAATTATTGAGTTAAATATGTTTTTAGTCCCTAAACTATTGACCGTTTTTGGTTTTCGTCCCTCTTTCAAAGTAAGGTACAATTTGGTCCTCATTCTTTTCGAAACGTTCGTTTTAGTCCTCGGAATTTTGATTTTAGTCTTCATTTGTTGCTAAATAAGGACCAAAATTTTAAACAGTGTTTAGTTTTCGAGAACTAGAACGAACGTTTTGAAAAGAATGAGGACCAAATTGTACCTTACTTTGAAAGAGGGACGAAAACCAGAAACGGCCAATAGTTTAGGGACTAAAAACATATTTAACCCTAAATTATTCTCTTTATAAAATAATCACTTTATTACTACTAATTATTTTATTGTCTTAATTATATGTTATTTTATTCAAAAAGTCATTGAAATTATTGTAGGAATGTTAAGTTCAAAATAACTAAAAATTGAATGGTAGAAAAACATTGAACAATAATACAAAATGATATGCTCTGACATTGTTTGAAAGTAAACAACGAACAACACATTGGTCAAACATCATAAAAAGATAAATGATAATAAAAAGGCTAATATACATAAAAAAAATGTCACACCTAAAGTGTGGTTGTATTTAATAGATGAGTTACAAAATATTGCCTTAACCCTTCATTATATATGGGAAATAGACATACTCAAACATTTCCTAATCACTAAAGATTGGGTAAAAATTTTAAGAGTGATGATCAATTATTTTACTGGATAGTTAGAGGCAAAGCCAATTATCACTACATTACAAATGTAAAAGCTTTTTTTTTTTAAATAACATTGTATTGTATGTATACATGATTTATCATGCTTTCTTGTCATCGATAATAGTTTACAACTCATTAACAAAAACTCCAAAAAATTTATGGAGCAGATATAGAACATTGGGTCCCTTAAAAAAAGAGCATTCACATACTAACAATCTAACTGAAGTGGTAAACAAAGTTACATTGAATAAGTTAAAGAAAAAGCTTGGTTAATCCAAAGGCTTATGGACTCATGAAAATTTAAGTATATTATATGCATACTATTACACTTATCAGGGAAAAAAAACACCTTTTTGACTCATACGGAGCATCTACTATGATCCCTAATGAGCCTGAAGAAGTCTTACGGGAGAAGAAAGCTTTTATTCGAAGTTTATAATAATAACAAATTAAGAGTTCATCTTAACCTTGTATACTAGGTAAAAGAAAAGACCCGAGTAAGGGATTGGGCTCTAAAGAACCGAGCAACACGACAATACAATACACACATCAAGAAAATATAAGTATGGAGGCAAATTGGTCTAAAACTAGGATGACCCTCATTGATGAAAAATATGTATATTAGATCGGTTCTAGAGTACATATTTGATTGGTTTTGCAACCGATCTAATATGTGTTGATATAATATGTTGAAAACAAATTAGATCGATTATGAAACAATCGATCTAATAACTTAAAGACAAAAACCAAGAATTACACCAGACACAAATAGTTAATTATTCAATAAAAGATCTCCAAAATCCAATATCTCACAATAGGAATAAACCTAACAAATCACACCCTAAAATTTTAACAACTGAACAAAAAAACCAATTAAAGAACAAAAAAAGGTTGAAGTGAAAAAGTCAATGCATGGAATCGACCACATTTGAGAAAATTAAGGAAAAGAAATTGTGAAGCAAAACAATACCTTCATAAAACTATCAATAAAAATTGAGGTCCTGGAAGCAAACGAACTTATAAAGGAAGATTGAGAAATTGGAATTGGGCAAAAGAGAAAACACTACCCATTTGACAAAGGCACTACGACAATGATGATTAGGAGTGACCTCAAGACAATAAGTTTGTTGAACAACGACGCATCAACAATAGGGCACGATAACAAGAGTAGTGAGTGTTTGAAAAAGAATATATATGATAAATACTTAGAGGTTTAAAAAGGCCTTATAAGCTTAAATTGAAATATGTTCGAGAACTACTTAAAAGCATCACAACAACTCAATTGAAATATATCCAATAACTACTTAAAAACATCACAATAACTAGGATTAAAATACATAAAACAAAGTACTTAAGAGCGTTTAAAAGCACCAATACTTAAAAGCATCACAACAACTCAATTGAAATATATCCAATAACTACTTAAAAACATCACAATAACTAGGATTAAAATACATAAAACAAAGTACTTAAGAGCGTTTAAAAGCACCAATAGTTCATATTGAAATATGTTCGAGAACTACTTAAAAGCATCACAACAATTCAATTGAAATATATCCAATAACTACTTAAAAACATCACAATAACCAGGATTAAAATACATAAAACAAAATACTTAAGAGCGTTTAAAAGCACCAATAGTTCATATTGAAATACACATGAGAAGTGCTTAAAAACGCAACATAAGCTCACATGAAAAAACAATGTGAGAACCATTTAAAAGTGTTTGTCCATAATGCATGATTACTAAACTTAGATGTCTATATATCCTAGTTGAACATTTGATATTTGATTATTTTAAAGATATGACTTTTTTAGGATAAAGTTTTTAACAAGACACATATTTGAACATTTATTTACAGCACATATTTATTAAGCTTGGATTCAACCTATTTGTGTGTTTTTTTTGGATATATATGAATACCCACAAATATTTAAATAATTTTAAAAATAAAATTACAAAAAAATATAAAAAGTAATATACTTCAAATTAAATATAAATATAAATTTATTTTAATTAAATTTAATTAAAAAATATATAAATTAAGTTTTAATTTAATTTTTGCGGATACAGATAGCATGATATCCATATCCAACCTATTTATAAACGAGTACTAAATTACTTGTTACCCACTATTTACATCACCAACTATTCACTGCAAATTTTATCAATAGATACTTGCTGATACAAATATTTTTGTCAATTTTGTCTACTATTTACCAAAATATTTTGGAATATTTTCAAATATATTTATAGAACTAATTATGATATTCTATTACATTTATATGATATTTACGTGTGTTTTTAATGCATGTGCTAAAAAAATCTATAAATACAACATCCTACCGCAGTAGTACGTACGATCCTTTAAAACTTAATTCTTACTCAATTTTCTTATGCAATATCGTATTTATATATATATATATATATATATATATATATATATATATATATATATATATATATATATATTGAAAAACACATATTAAGTAAATATAAAAATAATTCCCTTTATTAGTTATAATTACTTTTAGCAATCCTATTTCATGTAAGTTTAATCAGAGATATTTTAACATAATAGAAAATAAATTAGTCTTTTCTGTGTGACATAAACTTATTAAGAATGGACTCAAGCTAATAAAGTTGTGATTGATAGTATGCAAATATGACATATTTTAACCTACTATAGAAACAACTACACTAACTTAAAACAAATGATTTTGCGAGGACCACCATGTCCCTGGTGAAATCAAACCAGACATCAAACAAGGAAAATAAATGTTAGATCCTCTATTATTCAATAGAATGCGTCCAAAATTTTACAAATACAAAATGTGTTCAACAGTTGCAAAAATAAATATGATCAAACTTTACTATCTAAACAATTACCAAAATTGTTAATCACAAAAATATGAAAGTTTAAACAAATATTTTTATCTAATAATATATTGGCGTTTTTTTTAATTGACATGTAAAAATTCCACATGTTGTTGAATTGTTTTATTGGGTACATGTAAATGTTTTTAAGATATATTTTTCTAATACAATACTCTTTACATTTCTCATACATATTTTATTCACACTTTAACTTTTTGAAACTCTTGGGATGCAATTTTTTTTTAAAGACACGGAGACTTAAATTATATCATGATAATATACTTCAATAAAAATGTTCTAAAATACCTAAATCTCAATATTATGGTTATTATCATAATCATATTTACATAACTATGTAAATTTTTATTGATTTATTTAGGAAATTCATATGAGAGACTTTATATTAAGGAGATACGAGTTAAACTCGTTGACACTATTTTTACTCAATCTCACACGACAATATGTTTTTAAGTCTTATTATTATTATTTTTTTACATTGTTTATCTTCTCATTTGTATATAATGTGACATTGATTCAAACTCTTTATTCATAACAATCTTCTTCATTTTCAATTGATGCACTTTTTATTAAATGAAAACATTTATAATCACAATTACATTATTTGGTAACTTTTACTTAGTGTTTGTTCGGAATTTAAATGTGTGTTTAAATTTTACTTTAAATAAACCCTAAAAGAAAATCCATAAACTTGTTATCTTAATGTTTCAGCTTGAAAATGAATTTAATTTTATGCAAGTTAGACTTATATCACACTCATATAATTAAACCCTTCTTTAAAGAAAAAACATCACTGTTATGTATCTTAATGAGACATGTTTTAAACCTTCAACTATTTTTTTTTTAATGAACCTCATGTCAAATGATTATGGTTAGAGATGATTATATAAAAAGTGTATGAAATGCTACATCTTATACAATATTTTTCTTCATTAATACATTTTTTATCATAATTTTGAGACATCTTACTATACTGTAATTACTATAAAATCGAATACTCATACAACCTTAACTATATAATTTCTTTAATAGAATGAAACAAAAACAAATCTCAAATTAAAATTCTAATTTATTAATTACTCAATCAAATATTTTATTAGGTATTGAAACTATACATATTAAAAAAAATATTCTTGTTTAATTCTAATATAAATATTCTCCAAATTTATTCTAGATTTTTTTTTCTTGTTTATCTTTCAATAGTGTACATGAAATCTTCTTTCTATCTATTTCTTTATGTTTGTATTATTTTTCCAATGGATTTCCTCTTTATATTCTTAAAATCCCCCATAAAAAATACCAATAAAAGAAAAACAAAAATACTTTACTTGCATATCGCACTTTCACTTGATGCTTATGGTAATTCAACCTTTTCATACATACCCCATCCAAAACCCGCGAAAATCAAAGCCTTATTTCTTTCTCAAATCAAAACTCACCCAAGGAGAATGAAGAGCCAGTGAGTGAGCATAGCAAAAGGCGTGCTATAAAATAGAGCGTGTACACACAGTGGCGCTCCCATGGATCCGATCTATGCAGCCAACGAGCTCGCTTTCCGGGTCGGATTTTCCGGCCACAGTGGTCACCTCAGACTGGAGCCGCTCACCACGCCGGAGCGCCACAACCCGCTCCGTTCCATTCCCGATTATATTCCGGTCAGTCACTGCGTCGTTGACCTTTACGTTCTCTCCGTTTACTCTATTTTCTCACTCTCTAGGTTTTTCTGCTGCCGCATGCTACGTGTCGCTAATGCTTGAATTACTACCTAATCTTTATAATTATCTTCTGTTGATTTCTTTATCTGTAATTATTCGTGGTATTTTCTTAATCAGCTTATTCAGTGATATGTTCTACTATATATTGTCAATTTTGTATATGTACCAGATTTTCCTTTTCCATGGCGTAGTGTACCGAGTGAAAGTAACAGATATGGATTCGTATGGTAGGTTTTACACCAGGAATTGATTCTCCACACCGAACTGGTTTCAACGTTTAATTTGTGACTGAGAGTAATTGGATACACGTTCTAATCTCACTGTTATGATTAAACTTCAATTATTCAAAATCATTTTTATTGAAATCAATTGTTTGTAACTTTGAAAAAAGGGCACTAAAGTGTTTGGTTTACAAAACCCTGAAAATATGTTTGGAAGTGTGTCATGGAATGAAAAGAAAAGGAGAGCAAGTTGTTTTGTTTTTCAATTGAGACATGTTTTTCATATAGACAGATGATTTGGACATTATGGTGTTTGGTATTGTGCCTACTAACAGGGACTCATGTCAAGGTGGAAGCAAAACATCGTAGGCAGAAAATGCTGAAAAAAGTGCGTATTTGAAGTAAATGCGAACACATTAAATCTATGCTAGTTTATAGTTTTATTTATTTTAGTTTAAGAAACTATAAAACTGGAGAGTATTCATAGAAATGAAATTTTTTCCTCCGTTATCCTCCCTCCCCTTTCCCTCCAAATTCCTATTTTCAAGCATACGTAAAGAGTACTAAAGACTAACAACTTGTCTTTTTATTAACGTTGTACCTTACCAAACTGGCATCACAATGAGCACGTTAGATCCCTGGGTTTTAGTTTTACGTACGGTGCCTTGCTTTGATACCTTAAATTTGCATGTTCTTGGTTTAATTTATTTTGGAAAAATAATTATTTGTTTCTCTACAGCTTCCTGAGTGAACTTTTCAAAAATGACTGCTTTTCCTAAATTATGCAGTTCCTAAACATGGTAATCTTTGAAGCCCAAAATTGATTTATTTTGCCATTGGTAACCTTTTCCTACATTATTTCAGCCACCTGCCTTTCCTAGCGAGACACCTGAATCTATAAAGAAGTACATAGAAGAGACGTATCTCCAGCCAAGATTGGATCCTGATGAATTTTCGGCAGAAAAGGTTGGGAGGCAGTGGGAGTTTGACTGGTTTGACAGGGCTGAAGTTCCTCTCGAGCCATCACTGCCACGAACTATGGTTATTCCAGTTTGGGAACCACCATTTCGACGTTCAAACAATGGATCAGTTAAAGGAATCTGGGAACCAAAATTTGAGGAGGTGGGAGGTGCTTACATGAAATTGAAAATTCCAAATCCGTGATGGAAAGTTTGGTTAAAAATTAGAACAAATTTAGTTTAGAGTCAATATTAATTTATTTTGCCAACTTCATCGATAGTGCGTATAATGTTGTATTAGGTGGATGTATCTGATCTGAAGTTGGGAGAGACCGAATCTGGGCCATTACCACGCACTTCTGGAAAGGACTTTGTAAGGGGAAGCATTAACAATCGTCCTTTCCGTCCAGGAGGTTTGGATGATTCTAGAAGTGTAGAAAGAATTCTTCCAGAAGGTGCTTCAAATGGTGAATGGGTGCGTGAAATTTTGAATGGTGGTCCTGCTCAGACAATTCCTCCAAGCTTAAAGCAAGGGTTGGACTTTGGCGAGCTCAAGGTTATTTATTTATTTGACTTTTTATGGAAAATAATTGCTTGTTTTCTGTGCTAACTTATTCCAAGCTTGAAATTCAATATAACCCACACGTTTTACTTCATTTTTGTATCCTTTTTGAAGTCCCATCCATGCTCATGGAATGTCTGCAAGGAAACCAATCCTCTCCGGAGTTCATCAGTTGAAAAATTGGTTAGTCATTTTTCCCCATTTTGCATCCAAATTTTCAAGAGCCTTTTCAGTTTATATTATTTTAAGAGGCACTTTAGACCTTCTACTCCTTATGCTGGATGGTGCCAGTTCTTGAGAGACTGTCAATATAAGGACATGTTTTTTGAACATATTTAGAAGAAATCTTTTATATTATCTACTGTATTTTCTTAAATGATTTGCTTAAATCATGCTGGGACAGAGTGAATTGTCCGTACAGTTTGATGACTTGTTTAAGAAGGCTTGGGAAGAAGATGCTGATGGAGAACAAGAGCAAGATGGTAACTAGCTTACGCTAACTGCAGTTCTTTTTACCGACATTTGTTGTCTTAAAATTCTTGGACTGTATTATAAGTATAACCAAACAAACGAAATCATTCTGGACAATACAGACCTTTGTTAGATCAGATAGTTTTTCAGTTATTTTGTTCATGATTTGTGTTGTTTTTTAATGTCATTTGTCAGAAGTGGAGTCTGTTATATTGGAAGCTGAAGTTGGTACAGCTGAGGTGTCAAGTAAACCACATGATAGTGAAATGTCACTTGATGATATTTTGTCAGTTGACTCAGAAGGACCAGAATTGCATTTGGATGGATTTAGTGATGAAATTGAACAGATGAAGAAGGAAGTAAGTGGTTATGGGCTAAATTATCACATATTGCAGTTAAAATGACTGTTTCTTGTTATGCGTCACAATTTTGTTACGGTTTCTGGGACAATGTTTCCTCACCTAGTGGGAAAGGCTTTTGTTGTTTGTTACATGACAATCCTTAAAATAGGAATCCTGTTCTTTTGGCAGGCTTGGGCTATGCATGAGTCCAGTGATCGAATTGTAGATTGCTTTCATGAACTTGTTCCTGACATGGCACTAGAGTTTCCATTTGAACTGGACGCATTTCAGAAGGAGGTATATATTCATACTAATTTTCTTCTTGTCATCAAGGTGCAGTGATTAGCACTTATGGTTGAAACTACAAACGCATGTATGGAATAATTGTTTTACGGAATAGATGCTGTAAAAATTAAGCTAAAAAACCCATGTTTGACTGTTTTCTTAGCCTACTTTTGATCTTGGTTGAAAAGTGGAAACTGATAATTTTACCAGCATTTTTCTGCCACTATGTCTTCCTTTCACTTGTGTGAAAATATCCCCATGGATTTTGAAAGTAACCAGTTATTGAGGCCTCCAATCTATATTAATTAATGTTGTAACTTTTCAAGATTCTACCAATGAAGTTCTGGTTATGCAGTTTATTTCACATTTTCATTTTATATCTTTTCTTTAATATGACAAATAATATGTTTTTCTACTTTCGTACTTCATACTTTCTATTTCTTGTATCTAATTTGTTCTTTTAATTAAATTCATTTGATGTATTGGCAAGTTCAAATTTAGTTCTTTTTATTCTTAGTAATTATTTCATGCTTCTGCTATTGTGTTCAGTTGGTTGTATGATGATTGGGATGTAACCTCGTTCCAAATTCTTGAGGGGAGGGGGGTGCCATGATATTTGGTTATTGGAATCATTTGTCTTGACCTTTGCACATTTGCCCAATCGAGTCAAATGCATCAGGAGGAGCTGCATTAGTCAAATTTTCAATATTTTTTGTTATAAGAAATAATTTATTGTTAAAGAAATCTATGATCATTTTATAAAATAAATCTGTATGTTGATTGTAGCTTCCAACTGAGAGAAGATATTCTTTCTCATAGTCTAAATTTTATCACTTATATTTAACTATTATATTATCTCTTTTAATTCTAGCATGAATATATGGCTTATATTTGTCTTATAATTTCATTTTTTATTCTTTCATAACAATTGTAGGCTATTTATTATCTTGAGAAGGGGGAGTCTGTTTTTGTTGCTGCTCACACATCAGCTGGAAAAACTGTAGTTGCCGAATATGCATTTGCTTTAGCATCAAAAGTATGCCCTGAATCTTTACTATTCATGAAGTTTCTTTGTTTCTTTTCTTTTGCTTCCCGGCAGCTTAATTGCATAAGTCATGAACCATATTGTTCAATACCATTTATATAACAGTGCTCTTTTTCTACTATTCTGATGATATTTTGACTTAGTCTTACAATATTGTTAAGTTTTTCCGTATTAAAATTTTACCAATCTTCACAAGACAAATGCTTTAGTTGAAGTTTCCCATTTGAAATTTAACAATGCAGCATTGCACTAGAGCAGTGTATACTGCTCCAATAAAAACAATCAGCAATCAGAAATATAGAGATTTCTGTGGAAAGTTTGATGTTGGGCTTCTTACTGGGGATGTAAGCTTGAGGCCAGAGGCTTCTTGTCTCATCATGACCACAGAAATTCTAAGATCAATGCTCTACCGGGGTGCTGATATAATTCGGGACATCGAATGGGTAAGTAGCATTCTGGTTTCTCTTCAACTATGAAAGGCTTGTCCTTGTGAATTTGTAACAACTTATAGTTTCGTTTTTCCTGCATTAATGTGGTAGGTTATATTTGATGAGGTGCACTATGTCAATGATGTAGATAGAGGAGTTGTTTGGGAAGAAGTAATTATCATGCTTCCAAGACACATCAATATAGTCCTCCTTTCTGCCACGGTATAAGTTAGTCCTTAGTTATCATACTTAAGATTTATGCAGGACATTCTGTGTAAAATGCATGTGTTCTGATACTTCCAACACTTAATATGTTTCTGTATCTCAAAGCACATGGAGCATTATAATATTGGAATGAAGGATTTAATATCAGAAAAGTAAAGAAGTTCTTTGAACATTGTAATGCTAGCCTGGGAAGTTATATATATATATATATATAATTTTTTTTTCTCTTATAAAAATATATTTGTGTTCAGATTTCTCTCCCCTCATGTTATCTCAGCAAAGCTATTTGTCATTATCCTAAAAATAAGTATTTTGCAGGTTCCTAATACTATTGAATTTGCCGATTGGATTGGCAGGACAAAACAAAAGGAAATAAGGGTTACAGGGTAAGTGATGATTCTTTCTTACAATGGTCGTCAGAGAAAGAGTAGATTTAAAGATATTCTTTAAAATATGCAAGAATACAGAAAATATATTTGTTCCTTTTCAAATTAAAGATTGTAATCAAAAGGCGGATGCTATTAGGATGTCACGTATTCTTCGATTTATGAATTCCTTCAATTTCAAATAGAGTTGTGAGTTGTATTTTGGTATTTAAAAATTAACACTATAAGACTAGAATGTACATTGAGTGCATCAAATAGGAGTTATGAGCTCTTTCGTGATTCTCAATTGTCTTATTATTTTTGCTCCTATAATGATCCTTTTTCCTACCAGAACAACAAAAAGACCTGTCCCATTGGAGCACTGCCTGTATCATTCTGGAGAACTTTACAAAATTTGTGAAAGTGAAACATTTCTGCCTCAGGGGTTGAAAGCTGCTAAAGAAGTTTCAAGAAAAAGGAATTTGACTGCTGGTGGTGCTTCAGGACCAAAGGTGGGTATTTCAGCAGGTCATGAAAATGCCAGAGGTTCAAAACGTGAAAATGTATCTCGCATGAAGCAGCATGGAGCTAATTTCTCTGGAACTGGTAGAGGCTATCAAAATAATAGCAATGGCCAGAGCAATTGGGAATTGAGGAGAGCAGATGCTTCAATGTGGTTGATGCTTATCAACAAGCTCTCCAAAAAGTCATTATTGCCTGTATGTTGATTGTGCTCTATATTAATATGTTTTCAGCAAAAATACAAAAGGAATTATCGGTAAAATTATTTACAATTGAGGAAAACCAATTGTTTAATCATTTCCAGGAGTTGTTAGTGATAACAACTTGAGGATTTGATTGCTTGTGAATTATAAATGTTTTACCAAGCTCCATTTTTTTAATTTTTTCTCTATTTTATTATTGGGTGCTATTATTTGCTGATAATAGTTGAAATATAGGAAAAACATTTCAATTTCAACAATGTTAATTCTCTCTTAATATTTAGAATATATCATTGGATTTGTTTCTCCATTTCATGGCACTCCATATTTCCTTATATTTCCTTATATTTCCCTATCTGGTTCCTTATTTAAATTGGGCTTAAATCCAGTTCTGGTCCCCATAGTTTTGCATTTTGCAATTTTAGTTTCTATAAAATTTTAATAGCACATTTGATCATCTATGTTTAAGAAAATTAAGTAATTTTAGGCCAACATAATATATCATCTCATAAATCATTTCCAAGAAAATTACTAACAATAAGTGCTAACATTTTTTCTGATATTAATGTTAAAGCTTATAAATAAACACTGCTGTTAACATTCTGTCTAAATAAGTAACTATCATTGTTATCATTGATAGACACATAGACATTTCTTAGAGAGTGGAAAATGTATTAGCAGTAGATCAAAATTGTTTAATTCTGGAAAATCGAGGACCGTGATTAAATGTCTACAGTGACCAAAATTGCACATTCATCAAATGTGCAATTTAAGTGGATTTAAGCCATTAAGTGCACTTGAAATTGCATGTTGACTTTATAATTAATAAAATAAACAGATTTCTGTTTTTTTTTTTTGTGTCTAATCTGTATATTTTAGAAAATAAGCAATTTTCAGCTTAATTTTATAAGCATATCATATTTACTTTTGTTAAACTTCAGGAAGACAGAAACATTGAGTTTAAACCGTGTGTTTATGAGACAACACAGGTGTTTTATTTGTATTAAAAAAGAGAAATCATCACAATCAATAAATGAGGATAATAAAGGAAATTTGATATCTTTTAATAACAAAGATGTGATGTAGGAATATATAAAAAATTTCTTAACAATACACACATGCATAGTCTACATATTCCTAATTATATAGGATCAACTCCTTATTTCTATAAGTATAACAGTGATTATATATGTAAAGATCAGCTCTTTATTTCTGTGATTATATCACTTTCCCTCAAGCTGGAGTGTATACGTAGTGTGTGCATATGTTGTTGCAAATATAATCAATCTTCGTCCTCCTAGTGACTTGGTGAATATGTCGGGCAACTATTCATTAAAGTAGACAAATCTAGTGGTGATGTATATAAACTCCAGTTTTTCCCTTGGGAAATGACAATTCGCCTCAATATATTTATTTGTTTCATAAAAGGAAGGGAGCCAAAGCATTATTATTCTCAATTTATTGTTACTATTTTAGATTTTATTTGTTTATTTGGAACTTGTTTTTTGAATGCAGGTGGTTATATTTTGTTTTTCTAAGAATCGCTGTGATAAATCAGCTGATAGTTTGACTAGAACTGACTTAACTAGTAGCTCAGAGAAAAGTGAGATCCGACTTTTCTGTGACAAAGCATTTTCGCGACTGAAGGGATCTGACAAATATTTACCACAGGTCAGTTGGTGTATGGCTTAGTATTTTTGTGACTGTGCTTCTCATAATGGAGATATACAGGTTGTTCGAGTACAGAATCTTCTTCGCAGAGGTATTGGTGTACATCATGCTGGCCTTCTTCCAATTGTAAAGGAAGTTGTTGAAATGCTCTTTTGCCGAGGGGTTATCAAGGTGAGATGGCCTTTTGTTTTATTGGTATTCACAGAATTATCAGATATCATAACAAACCCAGCTAATATTCAAAGATACAGTAAATTACTTTATATTTAAGAGTCATATGTCCACAATTTTCTCCCCGTGGTTGTGATTATATTATTTTAAGATTTATGTTGACTGCTTGACTTATTTTTTTTTTCTGCAGGTCTTGTTTTCAACTGAGACATTTGCAATGGGGGTCAATGCACCTGCTAGAACAGTGAGTCTCTTTTCAGCGTTGCTGCTAAAATTGAATAAACATTTCAATTTTTTCTGAAATTTTCAATGAAATCTAATTAATTATTAAAGTTATTATCTTAGGAATTTTACAAGTGACTATGAATGTGTTAAATAAAAAAGTTTGCTGTGGTTTATGTTTAGTTACTTGAGTCTCATGTTACTTTAGTATCTTTTTTATCAAACACATGTTCTTGTTGAATAATAAGTTTGTGCTCTGTACAGAGGTTATTTTAAACTTTGCTGGAACCTGAAAAATTATAAAAAAAAAAAATATTTTAGATTGGAACAAAGATATTATATTTTAATTTGACATTTAAAAAAAAGGAGAAATAAGAAATGACTCGAGCGGATTAGAGTCATTCTTTCCGAAAAAATGCAATAAGAAATTAAGCTATTCTTAGGAAAGAGTACTCGTGTTAAAGAGTAAGAAACTTGTTTAGTAACAAAAAAATGTATAATATTTATTTTTAATGACAAGTACAGTATTGGGAACTTGTAAAGCTTTACTTTTCATTGACATAGATAAGATTTAATTGGTGAAGAATTTTTATTAAAATATCATTCTTAAAGGAAACAAATTGATTATAGAAAAAAGAGCTACTTGATGCTCGATTCGTTGACTTGAAATCTCTGAAAGAATTGTCAGACTAAGAGCTTTCCTTCATCATACTATTATTGAAACACCAGGACACAGTCAATCTTGTTCCATATGAAAGGGCAGAGAAAGGCCATAACAATATTTGAATTTCATCCAAGGCATCAACTGCCCAGTACCTTTGAGTGGCAAAAACTGCCTATGCTTGCTATCTGGTATAATAGTTTATATTATATTTTGAGCAAAATCTGTTTTGTGTTGTATCTATTTGTAATGTACAATCCTAGGGGAAATTTCTCTCTTTAAGCTTTTTGCTGTAAATCCTAGGGGAAATTTCTCTCTTTCTTTTAGCTTTTGTTGTAAGCCAAATATATTTGAATCTGAATTAGTAGGGAGACATAAGATTTCTCAAGCTTTTTTCCCCACATATACTCTTTCAAATTGGTACATGACTTGGGCCTGTTGTTCTCATTATTGAATGGCTAACAAACTACTCACAAATATCTAGTCCGAAGCTTGAAATGTTTTTTCCTTGGTGAGGGGGGTGTGTTGGTGGTATCATATTGGCTGAAGGCATGACCAAATAAATTATAGGATATAAGTGAGAGTAAATCCAGTCGATCTTTGTGAGATTGAATTATGTTTTCAAGACAATCTTTTGTAATTCTTAAGTGGAAGTTCTTAGTTTTGTCTCTGTAGTATTTTTCAAAGTCTTTGAAATTTGAAATTGTTCTGTTGTGAAAGGACAAATATACACAAATGCTTCTTTGAAAGTTGTGTTTGAAATGAGAAACCCCAAATAGATGGTTTATATGCTAATTCTAACATCAGTTACTTCATGGTCTGTGCTTTTTGGTACCTAAATGTACTCTTGAGCTCTCTCTCGTTTTTGTTTTTTGGATAATCGAGGTCTCTTTCATTTATTTTGCATAATTTAGGTTGATAATTATAGTTTTACATCTTTAAGGGCAAGACAAGTGCAATGGTAGGATGCTGCTTGGAATTTATGGATTCAAATCTTGGAAACAACTCTAGAATTTTGGGATTAAGGTTGTGTGCATTTGATTGGTATACGTTGCCGAGGGGATCAGTTAGTTAATTATTAGATTCAATGAGTTTGTTGTAGTCTGAAGACTGGATGATAAGAAATAAGGCATATTGCCTGTGGATAGGGGGAAGAAGGATGATAGGGGGGATTATCCTGTTAACTGCATACAGTTAGTAGGGCCTTTAGGCAACCGGAGGTGCAAACCCTGGAAGCTCTATAGTCAGGGGAATTTCTCCGTTTTCTCTCTAATAACGTGATACAGGTTCTTCTCAGCATCTAACTTCTCCATACACTTGGTGTGAACCTTGCACACTTAGTTGTCTTTTTGTTATAGTTATATACCCATCATTAGTTTGGATTTTTTTTGTTTTGATAAATAGTAATGATTGACAATTTGTGTATCTCCTTTCCTTTATTTGAAGAATATTTCCTATAACCTTCAGTTTAATGTACACTGCTTTTATATTCTTCCACAGGTAGTTTTTGATTCTCTAAGGAAGTTTGATGGCAAGGAATTTAGGCAGCTACTATCAGGAGAATATACTCAAATGGCTGGTCGTGCTGGCAGAAGAGGACTTGACAAGATTGGTACAGTTATTCTGATATGTCGTGATGAACTCCCAGAAGAGAGTGATTTAAAGCGTGTTATTGTTGGAAGTGCAACCCGACTTGAATCTCAATTTCGGCTAACCTATATTATGATTCTACATCTTCTTCGGGTTGAGGAATTAAAGGTGCACATGACAATCCAAGTCTTCTATTTAAAATGTTATAATAATGGTGGTGAAGATACTATAATTAGTAGTGTCACAATAATTGATTGGATGTGCAACTTGGGGACAATTCAAATTCCTTAACAATTTGAGATAGATCCTCCTAATTTTAAATATCCAATTAGATCTGATTGGACAAACTTTCATGAATAGTTTCTCTTATTTAATGATCGATTAATACTCCTTAATTCATATTTAAGATGATAAGTTGTTGTTTCTCCGAACTTCTGAAAGCATCTTTAATCATGTATTTTTCAAAATTTGGTTGGAGACGCTTGTTAATAATAATTTCTGGAAATCTCATTTTTCTGTGATATCTACTCATGCATTACAAGGTTAGAGGAAATAAGGAAAGAGAACTAACTCTAATTGTAACCACCTGGCCGCTGATGGAATTTGAGCTGAGGGCAGTTATGATAGTTATCTATATATCTCTATACCATTATATAGAAGGGATGCATTATTTGGTTAGGTGTCTTTTGACTGGACAATTTTACCTTTTATAACAACAACAAATAAAAAATAATTTGCTTATATTTAATAAAATAATTAATCAAACAACTTCCTCTATTTCAAAATTTCAAAATAACTAACATTTCAAAACTTCTCTTTTTAAAAATAATTGTTGTAATTTGAGATAATATCTTTAGAATCTTCCTAATGAGAGGAAATAGATATATAATATTTTATTTTATTTTATTTTTCTAGTTTCCTTATTTTCCTTTTTAGGAGAATTAGATTATTACAAATAGAGGGTATCAGAATGTATTTTTTATGATTGAGAATAATAAATCAGTCTTATTTTCCACTCGGTATCGAAGCCTGTCTGATCTGGCTTCGTTGTCTTTGCTGTCTGCCGGCCGCCATGGCCGCCGACGGCCCCCTAAAAGTCTCTTCTTTAACATGTGTTTTTAATGGGCTCCAATTGTCCTAGTCAAGTTCTGCTTAGAATTCTGGTCTTTCTCGAATATTACCAACTACATTTGTTTTTTTTTATAACAGCTACACACAGTTGTGTTGTGCTTCCATAATTTGGCCTAGCTATAAGCTATACTTCCTGTTAAAATCTGACCTAGCTATAAGTTATACTTCCAGTTAAAATCTGACCTAGCTATAAGCTATACTTCCAGATTTTAATATGACCTAGCTATAAGCTATACTTCCAGATTTTAATATGACCTAGCTATAAGCTATACTTCCAGATTTTAATCTGTCCTAGCTATATGCTATACTTCCAGAATTTATCTCAGAATTTACCTCAGAATGGGTATTTTAAGTGATGCCCAATCCTTTTTTTGGCATTCTCATTGGCTGCCAATCAAAGATCGAAAGTCTCTTCTTCTAGGAACCATGAAAGGCCACTGACTTCACTGTTAATTCCGCTGTGCAACGCTGCTCACCGTCGTCGACCACCGCCGGCCACCGCCGACCAGCAGATCTGGATCGTCTCTTCGACTGACAACCAACCGCATCGGTTTCGATGGCTACTTCTCATTCATGTGCCGCCACGAGCGCCAAATCAGTCCGATAGTCGCCGCCGCTGCCGTCGTCATTTTCTCCGGCAAAGATAAGGGTTGGGTGCGCCTCAGGGAGCGCGACTCAACCCTGGTAATCCACCTCCCAGAAGCCTCCGCGCGTGCTGCCTTTCTTCAGCTGGTCTCGGGTGCGTGTTCGTCACGCGCCACCCTCCCGGTGCCAGAATCACACTGCGCTGCTGTCGGTCGTGTCGCCGGACCTCCATCTCTGTAATCTGCTCCTTTTGATATGTCACTTTAACGCCATCATCTCGCCACTGTACTGAACCGCTAGGATATACTTCATGACCCGCTCTCGACAGGGAGACCTCTTTCGATGCCAACGCGTCAGTTCTTTCCTCTCCATTACGAAGGGTTCTCTACCTCTCCATTCGTTTCTGTTTCTTGAGCAACAGTGCTTCGTTCCGCTGCTACCATAGTCGGCGTCAGCGCAGTTAGCCGCCGATGCAGTCAGTCGCCATAGCCGCAGTCAGTTGTTGTAACCTTTGCAGTTTGTCGTTGCCGCCTCAATAAGCTGCTGCATTTTGTTTGGTCAAGATTAAGAGTGCCTCATGAAGTGCACTAGCTGTCATTTCCGCTATTTGCCGTGAGGGGAAATATTTTCAGCCCCTACAAAGAACTTCCTTCTTGGGCTAGAGTTTAGCCGTACTTCTTGTGATACAGTGTTAAGTATCACCATTTAGGAGTAGTCCAGCAGAGAACTTTGGACCTTCAACATGTCTTTGGCCTTTTGATGCCATCATAAGTCCCAATCTTTGGTGTTTTTGGTTTCTGCCAATGCCTTGTTGTAACAGCTCACTGAGAGTTGTTCTATGAGACCACCCGCTGATTTGACTCGTTTGATGTTAGGGATTTCAGATTTGTCCCCAAGTACGAATCAATTCTCACTCGTTCTTTCACCTTCACGTCATTGACGTGTGTTCAATCGTGAGGGGAAGAAAAGTTTTAGCCGTCGTAGGGTAGTTAGTCCCTGAAGGTTTGTTGCTGTCAAGGTTATCAAATTCGAGAGTTTACGTAAACTCGTGAGAGTCGAGTAAATTTGACTCGTAAACTCCACTCATAAACTCGTAAGAGTTTACTTCAGATGAAAAAAATTATATAAATAATAACTTAATTCAAATAAATCTATAAAATTATATAACTTTAAATAAATAAAATTTATAGTTATATTATTCATAAAAATAAATATTGTAAAACATATTTACTTGGATTATTGTCATTAATTTTGATGTATTTCATTAAACATATAACTTTCAAGCTCGCAGAATCGCTCCAAACTTGTGATTCTACACTATCCTACCGATTTCACAGTCGATTCTACCGAGTTTACACAGAAAACGAGTTTACTTTCGAGTTAACTCGGAAGCCATGTCTGGGAATTTAAACTCAGTTAACTCGAGAGTTTGATAACCATGGTTGCTGTTTCAACCGCTGTAGGGTGGTTAAGTCCCTATAGGTTTGTTGCTGTTAGCCACTGCAGACAATTCAGTTCCTGTAGGTTGGTTGTTGTTAGGGCAGTTAAGTCCCTAAAGGTTCGTTTTTGTTAGGGTCATTAAGTCCCTAAAGGTTTGTTGTTGTTAGGACAGTTAAGTCCCTTAAGGTTCGTTGTTGTTAGGGCAGTTAAGTCCTTTAAGGTTCGTTGTTGTTTAGGGTGGTTCAAGTCCCTACAGGGTTGTGGTTGTTAGCCTTTGTAGGCCTCCCATCTGTTATGCATGGAAATCAAGTTCTTGAAGTTCACTATTGATGGCAATCCAGTCCTTGCAGTTTGTTGTTGTTCGCCATTGGAGGCCTTTCATCTGTTGTTATAGTTTGTTGTTGTTTGCTGCTGCAAGTCATCATCCATTTTTGATGGAAATCTCTCTCGTCCATTGTTGTCCAAGTTGAAGTTTCATGGTGCTAGTTCGCCCTCGTCTATTGCTGTCCAAGTTGAAGTTTCATGGTGCTAGTTCGCCCTCGTCCATTGTTGTCCAAGTTGAAGTTTCATTGTGCTAGTTCGCTTTTGTCCATTGCTGTCCAATTTGGTTTATTGACGTTCTCTACAATTGAGTTTGACTATTCCAGGATTGGTTCATTCAATCTTGTATGATCGAGCTTGAGGGGGAGTGTAGTAATTTGAGATAATATCTTTAGAATCTTCCTAATTAGAGGAAATAGATATATAATCTTTTATTTTATTTTATTTTTCTAGTTTCCTTATTTTCCTTTTTAGGAGAATTAGATTATTACAAATAGAGGGTATCAGAATGTATTTTTTATGATTGAGAATAATAAATCAGTCTTATTTTCCACAATAACTACATAATTTTTTTATCACTATTATTACAAAATTACCTATATTTTTATTTTACAATTTTATCTTTTAGTAAAAGGGGATATTTCTTTTGTAACTACCTCTAATGTCCCCCAAATGTAATAGTCTAACTTTTGCATCAAATATAATTGTCTAACTTCCCAACTTTCATAACGTTAACATACATTTTTTTTAAATCATTCTTTTAGGATTATATTCTTTTGAAAATTGTATTATTTAAATTAAAAATGTGGATACACATGCACTCTTGTGTTTCCCTTGTATAAATGATAGGGTTATGTGCACAGTATAAAATGCAGCGTATTATAGTTTGTTTTATATTATAAAATGAAGGATGACAGTTATTTGGAGAAAATAACTGCTGCTAGTTATGTATTCTGAGTATATGTCTGATATAAGATTATGTAATTGACCAGAAATACTCTGTAGTAGACTGTGTCTCTGGGACAGCAAGTGTTTGCTATATTGTGCGTGACTACAATGTTCTGTATTATATTTTATTACTTTATCAGTTGGTGTTCTATCAGGCACTTGGTAGGATTTAATGGGGAACTATTAGGGTGACATCGGGGGAGGGGATGGGTTCAGTTTTGTTTAGAGTGGGAGGTTATAGGTTCCTTAAGAATCTATGACATGTCCTTTTATCTTGTAATTTTCTGCTTCTGGCTAGTATCCAAGAGAGGGAGAGAGAGAGAGGGGGGAGTGGTGTTATGCATATACATGCATGATTCTAGCTCCTATCGTTATCCTGTCCTAAAGATCAGCTTCAATCTCTTGGTCATTAAAAACTGGAGGTCCAATATAGTATTTTAATCTGAAAATTATGTTTAGATGAATTATTATGAGGCAGTTGGTTATAAGCTCTGATTATGGAGCAAAATGGAAAACTGACAGTCAAAATTACTTGGAATGAATGTGCAATTTCAGCCTCATCTATCACAAATGTTAGAAGTAGTTTCATTTTATGTTGGTGTTGAATATAGTGAAAAACTATATTTGGATTAATCTCCCTTGTGTTAAATACACACATAGGGTTCTCTATTTATAATAAAAGAAATATGGGCTAAGCCCAAAATACAAATGAGAAATAATAACAAACTAACTAAAAGATAAAAGATATAATATATCTAACAGTTGGAAAGTTTAACTCTTATTATTATCTAATTGGGTGTGATTTTGGGTTGCAGGTAGAGGACATGCTTAAAAGAAGTTTTGCTGAATTCCATGCTCAGAAAAAGCTTCCAGAAATGCAACAGCTTTTGAAGCGAAAACTTGACCAGCCCAGAAAGGCTATTGAGTATGTTACTTATCCAATGTTTCTTTTCAATATTGTTTCGGGCTTTAGTTCCATCTCTTCGTAAACAATCATTTTGTCATTATACTGCTCTTTTACTTTTTAGCCGCGTGGCTGTTTCTAAATAAACTCGTTGGTGAGAGTGGTCACCTTTATTATTCAGATAAAAGAACATTCATAATTGGGAGGTTGAAAGAGTGTTATATATAAAATCAGCGATTATCTTTCATCTGCTTAAGCTCTCGGTAAGGCTGGTTCATGACAAACAATACATATGTTAGAAATATCTGAAGATTTATCTTTTAGATAGTATCTTTAGAGAGAAATGATATTCATTCATGTGACAGAATCCCGTTAGTGTATTATTAGCACAGATGAAGAACATATCATACATAGCATTACATAGGGATGGGCCCAAGCCCATATACAACAATCCTGATCTAATTCGCTGTTTTATGTATCGGATAATGCATATCACCAATGATCAATGCGAGGCTCCTCCACGAACTAACTAACAACATCAATTGAAAAAGAGAGGTTCGGCCTTATAATGATGAGATAAATGAGTGTTCTGACCAATCAACTATATTTTTTGGATTCATCTGAGAAAGCTCCACCTTGACCTGCCATTAATTTTTATTTGGATGTATATGACTATGAATAGGTTGATATTTAGTCATGCCAATCTCTTCTAAAATATCCAAGACGTATTTCTTTTGTGATCAAAAAGCCTTCCTTTGAATGAGCTGCCTTAATACCAAGAAAGATAACATTTAAGAACATTTGTGCCCCTTTTTTATTAGAAAGATAACTAATAAATACACATTTAAGAACTTTAAGATCTAATTTACTGCTAGTAAGATTATGGTAGTGAATAAAAACATGTTGAAGTGAATAGGAATATTGTAAAAGTATTTCTCTTAATCATTATGGAGATATTGACAATATTTGTATCTTAATAATTCGCTATTTGGAACAAATAGGATCATAAAGTAAATGATGAAGAGAGGAGTAGAAAAATGAGGAATAACAGAATTTATTGGGTAAATCTGGCCATTATCAATGTAAAACTGTTTAGAGCCTTCATAAAGAACATTTTGGTGAATGTTCTGCTATCTGCTGTAATGTAACTGATAGGATATAATGGGTTTAGGATATGTTTTGTGTGTTCTTGAGAGAAAGAGAGGGTTGATCGACTTCTTGACTTCAAGAAGTCTATCAGTAACATGGAAGGAAGCACCAAAAGCTAAAAAACTAAGTGAAAGCTGAGTCACATTAGCTACCCAATACAATACTCACAAAGTATCTTATTATTAAACGATAATCTATCTATTTACATACACATATTTCTGATGCTGCATATTTATGTGTAATTTCTAAAACATTATATGTTTCTATTATTCAGATGTATAAAGGGTGAACCAACCATTGAAGAATACTATGATTTATATTCAGAAGCTGAGACATACAACAACCAAATATCAGAGGCAATTTTGCAGTCTCCTAGTGCCCAACAGTTTCTCAATAGGGGAAGAGTTGTAATTGTAAAATCAGAATCAGTGAGTTCTTATATTCATATTTTATGTTTTGCAGGTGTTGGAAATAGTAGTGGAAGTTAATATATAACATGAATCGAATGGGAATTAGAATTAATATGATTTGGAATGATTAGTCATTATTGTTGTTCTTGAAAATGTTAGGAATGTTAATTTATTCTTTTATGTATATGAATATTGACAGTGCTGAGTGCCACTAAGTAAATTCACGAATTCAGAGCTTATTAACTAATATTTGGCATCAGAGCACCCTCAGACCTCTCTTCTCAATCCTGGGTTTAGCCATGTAGTGCAGCGGATCATTTAATCCCTTAAAAAGTCTAACAGTAATGTCTCTGACACCTGGTCTAGTAGCTTCAAACAATTTTAATCAGCAAGTCCACCAAAATATCCCACCAAAACATAATTAGCTAGAGAAGCGAGAGATAGCAATACAAAGAAGCTCTGCGAAGGGAATATGATTTGCTCCTACAATTGATAATTCAGTTATTACAAATGTATCTAGGCATAACCCTCCATGGTTATTGTTCCCTTCTATATATATTTCTGCTGCCAGGTACTATTCATTTCCCTTCAGGTACTAATTGCCTGACTAACTTCCCCTCCTTCTAGTGTACACATTGAGTATTTTCCTCTTTTTGTCCCCAAAGTACTTCCTCTGTGGAGGCAACTTTGTTCCCAAAGTCGAAGTCACGGAACATTAGGGGGGTATCCTTCCAAGCTGCTTCATGAGCTGGCTGATTTTGCCACTGAACTAGTATTTGTTCATATTGCTTGGCTTCACTACTGATATTGTTTGTGATTAACACCGGCTGAAGAATAAGCTCTTCTTACACCAGCTGAAGCTGAGGGAAGTGTTTGCTCTACATAGGGCTTCCTACTTCCTTTAACTGAGGCATGGAAGTTTGGGTGATCTAGGCCTTGTCTGGTAGCTGTGCCATTGGGAATTATGTCAGGGTTGTTGAAAATAATGGTAGAAACCAATGTGTCATTGGGATTTATGGGAGTTAATGTATCGTTGGAAGGATTAGAGTACCAGGAAATAGTTTAATTCTTTACTATTGTTCTTCTAAATTTAATATAACATGTGACATATTACTTATTACCTATCACATAATATATAGTATGTAATAATGTATTCATTTTGAGTACCAATCTGCAAAACAATTCATAGACTACTCTTAATTATCATTTTAAATCTAGTAGGTGATAACATTGAATTTTTAGCTGCACGAGAATATGATCAAGCGCCTATCTTAAAAGGATAGCTGACTGGTTTATGTAATTTTTCTCCAGAAAGAAAACTTCTGAAACGCCTGTATGCTTGATAAATATTTATGAAATTTGGCTGATCTATAATATCTTAACAGGGAGAAGGGACTGGTTTTTGTAATTTTATCTAGAAAAAAGAAATCCTGAAACACTTGTATGATTAAGTTGTGATAAATATTCATGAAACTTGTCTGATACGTAGTACTGAGATTGGCCAATAGTTTTGATGCCCAAATGTGCCAGTTTGATGACATGCAATGCCTTCATCATGAGCAGAAGCTTAAAGATTCTGAATGAAGGACTGCAGGCCTCAGCAATGGCTGAAAACAAGGAAACCAAATTCTGATTTGTGGAATGGAATTGAATGTCAGAGCTTGACAGTTTTGCAGAACTATTCTTATAAAATTCTAATTGCTTTGGGCTTTTTGGTCCTTAAAATTTCAGCCATAAATTTAACGATGTATTATTTGAGTTATAACACCCATCTTTTAGAATTTGAATCTTCGGAACAAAGTAATAGATGGTTAACCTGCATCGTAATTGATTTACAGGCGCAGGACCATTTGCTTGGAGTGGTTGTGAAAACTCCATCACCCAGTAATAAGACATATATTGTTTTCGTGATTAAACCTGAGATGCCATCCTTGATGCAAAGTGCCTCCAGTGGTGCTATGCAGAATAAAAGTGGGTCATTCGACCAAGGTTATTTTGTAATGCCAAAATCAAGACGTGGGCTTTTAGATGAATATAGTACATCTGTTTCTGCCCGCAAAGGAAAAGGTATCATCAACATCACAATGCCCTATTGTGGCTCTGCCAGTGGAATGGGTTATGAAGTTCGAGAAGTTGACAGTAAAGAGTTTCTGTGCATATGCAGTACCAAAATTAAAATTGACCCAGTTGGACTTCTTGAAGATGTTAGCAGCTCTGTTTATTCAAAGACTGTTCAGTTGCTTGTGGATTTGAAATCAGATGGAAATAAGTATCCTCCAGCTTTGGATCCCGTCAAAGGTATTACCATTTCTGTTAAATTATGAGTTATACTTTGAAACTTTATCCTATTTTATAAATAACAAGTGGGCCATGTTTTGGCCAAATTTAAAATGAAAAGAAGAATGTCAGATGTATAGGCAAGAGGAGACATGATAGAGTAATAGAAACAATTTTTCAATCAAGCGAGTTTGACAACACCTTCTAACCTGCAATATTGATGTTTCTAGAGTTGTGGTGTTACACATACTCAAGCTCCTTCGGGTGTAATAATTTTTTCTTTTATTCCAATACCTGGGTGTCCTGCTCTTATTTGAAAACCTTGTTTAATATTGCTTTTTCATCCAGAGCTGAAGTTAAGAGATGTGAAGCTTGTGGCAAAATACCAAAAGTGGACTAGATTATTGGAGAAGATGTCCCAGAATCAGTGTCATGGGTGTATAAAATTGGAAGAACACCTCAAATTGGCGAAGGAGATTAAAAAACATGAAGAAGAAGTCTATGCTCTTCAGTTTCAAATGTCAGATGAAGCACTTAAACAGATGCCTGACTTTCAGGGCCGGGTATAACATATTAATTAATTTTTGTTATGCTTGATTCTTGAAAAAATACTTTTGATTGTGCAAGTACTCAGTCTAATGGTGCCTTTGGTTGTTTTCGTTTTTCTCCTTCAGATAGATGTTCTGAAGAAAATTGAATGCATTGATGAAGACCTTGTTGTTCAAATGAAAGGTCGTGTTGCTTGTGAGATGAATTCTGGGGAGGAACTGATATGCACGGAGTGCTTGTTTGAGAACCAAATGGATGAACTGGAACCAGAAGAAGCAGTGGCGATAATGTCCGCTTTTGTGTTCCAACAGAGGAATACGTCTGAACCGTCACTCACACCCAAGCTCGCGGAAGCTAAACAAAGGTAACTTGCAATAGTCCATTTTTTTAAGTACTCCTGTAACACAAGCCAAGCAAGACCCTCAGTGATTATTTATATAACATACTAAATGGTATCGTTTAGTCTGCATTCCTCTATTTATATGGATTCTAACCTGGATGTATTTGTTAGATTGTACAAAACAGCTTTAAGACTTGGAGAGCTCCAAGCGCAATTTAATCTGCCAATAAACCCTGCTGAGTATGCCCAAGAAAATCTAAAATTTGGTCTTGTAGAAGTGGTTTATGAATGGGCAAAGGTATCCTGCCACAGAAAATAACTCACTGTTTAGTTTTATAGTTTCATCTTTAATTTCTCGGGTAGTGAATAAACCGTCTTTTTTAATGCAGGGTACTCCGTTTGCTGAAATATGTGAGCTTACTGATGTTCCTGAAGGCCTGATAGTAAGGACCATTGTCAGATTGGACGAGACATGTCGGGAATTCAAAAATGCTGCAGCAATAATGGGTAATTCTGCTATCTGCAAAAAAATGGAAATTGCTTCTAATGCAATAAAGCGTGACATTGTATTTGCGGCTAGCTTGTATATTACTGGTGTATGATCATTACTGAACATGCTGATTTTTTCGAGTTTAGAACAGATACTTGCATATTGAGTGATGCTTTGTATATAATTAATTCCTCGCATAACATGTATGCTCCTTAATTGTGTATCTGGGCTTATCTTTTTGTAACTTTTATCTTATTTTACAATTGTTTTTAAAAAATTAGTTTTATTTTATTGGTGTCAGTGACTTTGCATCATCATTATGTTTTAGATAAGGATAATGATATTTTAACAACATTTTTTTGACAACATTTTAATCACGTATTATTCTGTGATTGGTCCAAAATTACTCCACAATCAATAATAATAATCATAAACACCAACATGGACCAATCACGTAATGACACGTAAAGTATTAAAATTTGTAAAAAAATGTTGTCAAAGTATCATTATCTTTTAGATAATTTAGATTTTTGTTTGTATGATATTTAACAAGGAAATTTATTTATATTTGATGCTTTAGATAATTTGGACATTTGTTGGTATGTTATTTAATAATGACATTTATTTATATTTTACATATATTATTTGTTATATAAAGTACTGCCATGAAGTGTCAATTAGTTTTTCCATTTGTATGTAATTTTCTAATCTTCATCGATTTTGTAAAATCTTTTACATCAATGGAGGTTAATTGTTTTCGAATTCTACATAAACATTAAGTTGAACTGATATGGAATTTACTGGTGAGTGTATATTAACAAACTCAATCATTTTTTCAGGAGTACGTCAAAATTCTTACGTCAAAATTCTTATGTCAAAATGTTTGTAGCAATTATTAGTATACACCTATCTCTTAGTAATACCGGGGGAAACACGTTTTTGTCATCATTATTAAAAAAGCTATTATTTTTTTAGAAAAAGTTTCATAAAATATTATTTTATGTAGATATTTAATTGAGTTTAAAAATAATTATAAAATCTAAATAATAAAGTAAGAAAATGGGATATGTTGATAAGAATAGAATTAGTAATCAATTGTATGCTAATGTCTGTGACAAAAATTATTAATGGTTATAAATGTCAGTAAGTTATAAATTAATATTTATTTAATTACACTTGGGTTGTGAACTCATTTCAATTAGGAAAAATGGATGATAGTGTGTATAACGTATTTTAATAAAATATGTATGTTAATAAGTCAAGGTGGCGATTGATTATTTTTTAAATATTTCTGGTAAGTTAAATTCAACGTATTTTAAAGATGCAGGTTATATTAGAAAACTTATTATAAAACTGTGTGTGTGTATATATATAACATGAATTATAAATTTAGTGTTAGACTTTCGTTTTGAACGAAATTGGAAGACATTTTTATTTCTGCTGTATTATTTGTTGATAAAGAAAAACGTTACTATAATAAGAAAGAGTTACATCAGTAATCAAAAGGAATTACAATCTTGGAGTAAAATTTTAAAAAAATGTTATAAAACATTAAGTTGATATCAATTTTATACATCAGTATATATGTATAGATATAACATTCATGAGTTTCATACTTTACCAAGATACAAAATCAAACGTGATATGTAAAAAAGTAACAGAGGAGACTGCATTTAAATACTAAAGTATATAAATATGAAGATAAGGACTTTTAGTATTATTAAAAATAAAAAAAAATGAGATTTTCAATAAGAAGAGAAATAATATTAGTAGTTTTTAAATTATTTTATTATTTACTGGAAGTTATATAATTTGTTAGATAAAAGATTATATAAATTTCACTTAATAATTAAAAATATTCTTCAAAGTTTTAATTATTTTAATTCATCTAATTAAATGTTAATTAATCAATTACATTTTTTTATAATATTAATATAATTAAGTATGTTTTTCATAATTCAACCTTTAATAAAAACGGATTAAGATTTTTAGTTTTATTTATCATAACTTAAGATGTTTTAAATTTATGATAGACCGAGACAAAATTAATCATATTAGTCTACTTTGCTATCCATAATTAGTATTAAATATTTATTTATTATTAACATTAAATGAAGTTGATGGTGTAGTATATTAATATTATTTATTAATTTTTCTTAGTTGAAATTTCACAATATAAAATAAAAAAGTTATCAAACAAAACATGTTATAGAAAGCAGTGGAAAAGTATAGATCAGATAAATATTTTAATTTTTTTTTCTTAATTTAGTAATAAATGAATATTATTATATTAATTTTAGTCTTCAAATTTGCCTAATATAATAAAAAAGTACGAGCAAATTTCAGCCAGCAATGCAAACAAATTCAACTAAATTTCGGTTAGAACCATCTGAAATTAATTCTACTAAATTTTGATCGAGGTTTAAATTTAACCAAATGAAACCAAGTTGACTTGGATCAAATTTTGTCAAACTTAACTCCAATCATAATTCGATTGAATTCAGTTAGAATTTGATTGATTGAAATTTAATCTAATTAAGTTGAATTAGTCCAATTGAAGACAAAAATCGTGTCAAGACGACCTGTATTAAAGTTCTAAGTCGAACCTTTCCAAAATACTCACTAATTTAATTGGAAATCATAAAAGACCGTCTGTATCGAAAATTTAATACTATACTTTTCATGTTTATATTTTGGTGCATAGGATTTTTGTCAACATTCTCACCTTATAACTTTTTTAACGGGAAGTTTTTGTTCTTGGTATTTTATATATCGAACTGGACTAAATCCTGTGGATTGAACGAAATTAAGAGCTCTACTTCTCAGTTAGTCCTATTAAACACTTTCAATGAGATAAGTTATTTATAAACTTAAAATTTATGATTAAAGTTTATTAATTAATAACTCATTTATCTCCTGCTGTATAAACTAGTTTTGCAAAACACATTTCAATGCATCATCTATTATTTCTCAAAATTACCAAAAGTATGTGACGTTTGTTTCATTATTTAATGAGCCTGAATTATAATTTTAAGAATTCAATAAATTCCTGTTATATTAATTAATAGGATTGAGAAAGAATACAAAGTTGATTGAAGTCTCAAAGTTACAGACCCATTAAATACTAATTACACTTAATTATCTCCCTAAAGTCCGTTACATACAGCTAAGAAATAATACATATCTAAAACAAAAGTATTACCATATCAGCACCCTCATTTATTATTAATAATAATAATAATAATAATAAAAGTTCTTATATGACAGGAGGAAATGAGAAAGTACAGTGAACGGTGATTGAGTGAGTGGGGTTATACAAAATGAAGTAACCGTCAGTTCCGAATAGCAGAACCGTTGTTTGAATTAACTCGTTAACTTTGCTGGCTGCATGGAACCTTCTCCTGCTCACTATCTCTCATCACTAACATCTATCTAATGCAACCAAGCGTTTCTTTCACAATGCCGATGCTCATTTAAATCTCTCTCTCTCTCTCTTCCTTCACTGTTCATCTTTTTCTCTCTTTCTTCTCCCTTTCTCTCTCTCAATTCACCACCTTTCAAGCCATGGACTCGCACTGGAGCTCTCGCCAGACGTACCATCTCCACCACCCTCACTTTTCTTCTGTCCTTTTCTCTCTTTTTCTCATCTGGGTCGTCGTTATTTTTCTGATCACGTTTTTTACTCTCTTTCTTTCAAGGTTTGAACGCTATGTTTATGACTATCTTGTCAAACGAAACATGCACCGCACTGCTGAGGTTTTCAGGAACGAGACCAACCTTCATCTGGATGCCGCTGCTTCTTCGACTGATGGTATATATAGCATTTCTTACTTCTTATTTTTTCTGCTATGTTTTGTTTATTCTCGGTGCTTCTTCCTTTGGTTGTTGCTCTTCTGGGTGGATTTCTTCCTCTCTGCATGTTATCTGCCATTTTTTGGAAAAAGTTTTGTCCTTTTACTTGTTCATGTGTTGGGTTTTGGTAGAAGAAATTACTGAAGGTTTTCATGGTAAGTAGTTATGTTGTTGGTTCTCTCATGAAATCTCTTTAATCCAATTCTTGTCCATCAATTTGAAAAACACGTTTTCTCTTTGTTTTTTTTTTTTAGTTCTGGGCGCAGAAAAGGAGATAGGAAGAAGAAATTATTTTATGTTCCTGAACCACAAATTTTCAATTAACAGAAAAAAAAAAGTTAATAACTTGTTAGAAACTGTTTTACAAAATGCACAATTTATGAAAACAAGTAATCTGCCCGCATGGTCACGTATCATTTAATAACCATTGATTGAAAAGTCAAATGTTGAAATTGTTATAAAAGTAAACGTACCTGGGAAATATATTAATTAAGTTTAAAATCTCAATTCTTGATTTTTAATTTGAGAGTTACTGTTTCATCATCCTAAAATGTGGACCTTAGAGGAATCGTGTTTTTAGATGCTGTGATAGTTACATGTTGCAGGGAAATTTTAATAACAGATTAGTCAAATCCTCAAATGGATACAGTTTGGTATATGACAAATATTTTAGAATTTAGACTACGGTTACAAAAGTAATTAAAGCACTTAAAGTATATATTGATATATATTAAATTATCACAGTCCAAAATTACATTTATTGTTTCCATTAAATGTTTCTCTCTCATGAGTAATTGCCAAACAAGATCATTTGAGGTGTTATAAGTTATAAAATCAATATCCATTTGGATATTCTTAAAGTATGCTATAAAGAAATCCTTTAATTAATTCATGTTAAAATTTACAGTACGAGTGGTCTAGATTTTGATTCATATGTATTTTCAACAGATTTAGTCATTGTTTTCAATGATGAACCATCCGTATTAATACTGGTTATGAAAAAAAAAATTATCCCTCTCTTTCTAAATGTTATAGGCTATTTATCTACTAAGCGAAAGATATCTATTGCAATATGTGTACAATTAATTAATTAAACAACAAAACTTCTATGTCTACCTCTCCACGACACCCTTTATTTATTTCTCTTTTTGGTTGTAAAAATAGCATTTCTCAAAAGTAAAAAGAAGGTTCAGAGATGAGAATTAAAATTGCAATGGTTTTGTAAACTAGGAATTTTAACATGTTGGGTGTTCTTCAAAATATGATTTTTTTTACTGTATGTAATGTAAGAATGTCCTTTTTTTTACGGTATTTTAACAACAATGTTAGCACTTGCAATTATTAAACAACCAAATTTTTGAAAAATTTAATATTATTTTATTATTCGAGAGTTGAGACATCTCATTGAGTTTGTGGAAAAAGATTGACTTTTGGAATTGTAGTTTAGTTGTTTTGATTTTTGGATTGTCCAAATATCCTTTCAATTTAACAGTTACGAAGTTTGACTTAGTTGGCAAATTGAACGTCATGTGAGGAAACTTTGTCTGTTCTGTTTCTTATCTGTGCTGCTTTTCTTGAAGAAGTCTTATTGAGGGAATGATCCCATTATTTAGGGAATGTTTGGAAGAGTGTATTTAAGCCCTTTCACTACACCCAAGAAAACCCTGCAATGGCTACCACCACACACGACTGTTCGTAGCTGGTGAAAAACTACGATATGAAACAGAGGGTATTTGTGATTATTTTGTTTTCTTGATTAAAAATGTAAATATTTTTTAGTAAGAATTTCTTGGTGTTAGTTTCTCTTTAGTAATTTTTGTTCTTTCATATACTTTCTATTGCTTCTTTTAGGTATTAGTCTAGGGATTATTAATTGTTGTGTGGCAGTTTTTGTGACTGGAAAATGGGGGATTGATTTTTTCAGCTGTGGATGTCCCAGAAGGATTTTTGCTGGAGTGGTGGTCTGTCAACAATGATTTTGACTTCTTCAGACAAATGCATGTGAGTTACCTCTTCTTCTTATTGTAGCCAACTCAAGTTGGTTTATCGATGAAATTATGTGATAAAATCTCACCTGGGATGGAACTAGTTGCAGGAAAAACGTGGGTTTTTAGGAGGAATGCAAGGACGTAATGCTTTTCAAGAAGTAGGGTCTTCGATAAATGTTCAACCAATGTATCAATTTTCTAATAATTTTAATCCTGGTACGTTTCTTGCTCTGCTTCATTAGGCCACATTAGAGTATCTTAAATTGAATGACCTAGAAAATGTTGAAATCGTCTTGCCTCAAATGTGTTACTCCCTTTACACGACACCCATTTTAAGGGGGTCTTCAGTGAAAGCACCAATTGTCTGGAATTGAGCACAAGATAACTAAATCCAAAAACCTAGTTTATCAAGTGAGAGAGTCTCAAGACTTTAGTACTATATCAAGTAGCTCATACTACTTAATGTGGAATTTCTAACAGGAATAGTCAGAAAATTATGCATGACAAGAGTAGGATCTGTCTACTTTAGCATTAAGTGTTGAAACTGGATGTTAGTTAACTGACAACAATCTATACTTTCTGTGGATGACAGTTATGACTGTTAAAAATAATTAATAAATTTCTTCTTTTCATCTGATTTTTTATATAAAAAATCCCATCTCTAATATTTTACAACTTAGAACTTGAAAGATACACATTTTTTCTATTAATTCACTTGTGTAAAGTATTTAAATAAGCTAAAGAAAGGACATCAATATCATTTGAGCTTAAACATCTGAAAGATTAGCATGGTAGAAACCTTCATGATATCCTTAAATATGTTCTTGGTAGTTGATTATTATGAATAGAGGACAAGTAAAACTATTATTTCACTGATAACTTGGATGTTTCATAATAAAGTTTGGGTGACATATTCAGGGTCAATGCAAGCTCATCGTTCTCCCACCCCCCTCCCTTTACCTGCTACTCTCTTCTTCATATATATTTTTCTTTTTTGTTGCAGTTCAAGCACTCAACATAGGAAGCAACTTGATGCCATCACGTGTAATGAACATTACTTCATCTAATATATTTTAGTTTGCTATAACTTCTATTGTTGGATATTTTAATAAAGGCATTTTTTGGGCAGGTAACTGGTGAATGGCCAGTATTTTCCTCACCTTCTGCTCACCAAAAAGTAAGTGGTAAACTGCCACAATTTCTGTTCCCTTTTCCCCGTCAAGAGGCATTTGGTCAATTGCAACAACTTTCATCTTCACATCAAGACGTGGTGATGACACCAGTTGAGAAAAAAACAGAGGTTTCTAATGTCAATAGTGCAGGCGCAAATTCTGGATTTGTTGAGGTAATCTCAATTTACGCCCGATTTCATGTAATTATACTTCTAGTAGTCTCATTACCCTGGGAGAAATGTGATAGAGTTGCCAATGACTGCTTGTGTTTTTATAAATATAAAGTTTCTATACAATATTTTTACTATCAAGAGCTTAACTATTTATGTTAATAAAATATTTTTGCAGGAAACAGATCCGCTCATTGAGAATTTGTTAAAATCTTTTTGGTTGTTTGAACCAGATGAACCAAGCCTGTTTGACAAGTCAACAGTAGGACAGGTATTACATAATAGAATAATCCAAATTGGTGTATGTGTTATACAACTTGATTAATCATGTCTACTTTATATGGCAAAATTTTAACTCAATCTGTCGAAGTAATATACTCTATCATACACAAGGGATGATTTAGTGTATGCCTGGTTCAATTTAATTTGGAGAAATAATATACTTATCTCCTAGTTTCTTGAAAGAGCTTTTGGAAAAAAAGAAGTAATTATTCTCCAAAGAAAGTTGTACCCAAACGAAAGAATGTATTACTGTAAGGTATTCAAGTCAATTCATTACTTTCTTGTGGCACACATTCTTTGGAAATAAGACGTTTTTTGTTTCAAATAAAATATGAAATGTTTTCAAATTGTGAGAATTTGGTGATGTGTCTATGTGCATTGAGAGGTATAATCTATTCATCCTCTCAATAATTTTCTCTTCCCATTGTTTATTGGTTCTAGTTTGCTTCTCAATGTCTCATCAATGGAAGAATAGGTCACTAGTTATTGTTTGTCAAGCTTTAGTGTCGTTTGAAAGGCCACTTAAAATCTAAAATATTGGACATGCATGTGTCTCTATATGTATATGTAAACATAGGTTTGTTGATACCCTTGTATAATTGACTAAAATTAAAAATAGAGGTAGAAAAAAATAATTTTGGTATTCCCTATAATACAAAACTTGTATTATCTCGTGCTTTTGGCACTACAGAGCAGCAGAAATGCAGAGAATTTGGTGGAACGTGGAGTTGGAAACACTAGTATGAATACAATTGCTGGTTCAGCACAAGCACTAGAGGAGGATGATAACAAAAGTGACACAAGTGATTGTTCCAGCAGTTTCGAATTTGTTCTTTCTGATGCAGATGCCTCATCAGGTAACTATATTTTTAAGGGAGGATTAACTAACTTGAATGCATTAGTTGGTATTATCTTATTGCAGTCTGTATAACTTAATTTTTACATTGACCTCCCTTATGATTAGGACTGATTACAATTTCATCCCTGGTGATTGAAAAGTTACACTAGCTCCCTTACTTTTATGTATTATTATTAACGCTAACAGTTGTATCCCTAATTAATGTTGAATTGTCCATACAAATAGAGATTAATATAGTCAAGTATTGAATTAACATATTAATTGCAACAAGATATTCTTATTCTCCAAAATCTGTGGGAGATCAACTATATCCCCCAAGTTTTAGTACAGACAAAGAATGAGTTTTTGAGGCAACAAAGCATGCAATCAAATTAAAGGATTCATCATTAACAATATTGTCAATAACGCGGCACCTTTCTTACATGATTTCAACTATTCATATTTACATACACACACACACATACCTGTGTGTGGACTTTGCGTGTCATACCTTATTCCTGTTTCGTTCTAATTATGGAAAATTTGGCTTGCAGACCCTCAGTTGGAATCCAATGGAGAAACATAAATCAGTATCTTCAAGCATGGAATGTGATTTGTTGTCTGCAATAATGAATTCCCTTATGTAAGAGGATTTGTTACTATGATTTAATCAATGTGCAATACTGCAATGCTACTAAATAAGCTTTATTTTAGTTATATCCTTCTACTTCAGTTTTATATTGTACACTTATGCTAGTTACCTAAAATATCTATGTTGTTTCTTCTTTTGTCTTGTCCCTTTTGGGTGGAAAGAGGGATGAGCAGATATCGGATTTCAGGACTGGGAAATACTACATATCCATAGACTTTAGTTTCGTGTATGCTATCTAATAAAATTGTGATTCATTTGTTGAAATCAATTGAGATATGATATTCTCTCTAGTATTGTATGATTATCTCTTTATAACATCATGTTAATACATTTATACATAGTGATGATTAGATTATTTGTAAATTCATGCTATCTGGTATTTGGTAACAAAATACAATATGAATATACATTTTGCGTACACATTACAGTACTTATAATCTTTTGGACAAGTTTTAATACAAGGAGGAATCAGTTTAGTTTGTCATATAGAAAATTTTTTTGAGAGTAAACTAGAAAATTCTTCTGTTAATTATTCCATAAAAGAAATACTTAATAAACCATTTAGACCAAGGATTAATTAACGTAGTTCGGTACTTTTTTGTTGAGAATTCAAATGTGAGTTTAAGTCTCAAATTAGATAAAAATGAGAAACTTGAGCACCATATAAGGTAGAAGACATATAAACCCATTGTTTTAAGATTTTGGGTTGAAGGTGGTGTCATTCTTTTATGCAGTTTGATTCAAGTCTCATTGGTGTTTTGTCTCTCCAATGAGCCTACTTTCTTGACAAACCCATTAGTGGTATCAAAGTTGATGGTTAGTCTTGGTGACCAGCTCAGAGTGCAGTATGGTCGCATCGAAAGTCTTCCTAACAAGGGTTTCAGGTAAGCGTGTCCCATTAAAAATGAATGGCGATACGAAAAGGGGTACTGATGGTTGGAAATGCTTCTATCTTGAGGGGGGAACGTTCCACTGTGGAAGAGAGTCACCCTTGAGGGGAAGATTGTTGGGAATCCAAATGTGAGTCTAAGTCTCACATTGAGTAAAAATGAGAAAGTTGAGTACCATATAAGATAAAATACCTATAAACTTATTGTCTTAAAGTTTGGGGCTGAAGGTGGTGTCATTCTCTTATATAGTTTGAGTCAAGTCTCATTGTTATTGTGCCTTCCCAGTGAACCTCTTCTCTCGATAAATAGACCAAACACAACTTCCTTAGTTAAGTGATTGTCATTTTCTCCTCATTAAGTGTTACTCTAACCTTCTCCAGGATATATTTGTGGATGTCTACTCATCCACCTCATCATTTTTAACTCTGCTATGCATATTTCTTTCACGTACAACCATTTATGACTGTAGAACATCGATAATCTTTTAGCTTTCTTATAGGACATCCCTTTGATCTCAATATGAGCTTTGGGATCTCAATTTATGCTTGAATTTACTTATTTTCTTACACAAGAAAAGCTATCCTTTGGAGAGTTAAGATGTTCATATGACTCTCAAAGTCTCAAAACAAGGGAACTCTTCCAATAAACTTTATAACAATAGAGAAGATCGTGGGTGAATCAACAATTGAAGTGTCATAGATAGACCAAATCTTCGTTCGAAAAGTGAAGGATGGAATTTTAGGTACAAGTCGATAGGGAACCGTGAATATTTTGGCTTTAGGATAGTGATAATGGCTATTTTACCAAGACAAAAAAGACTATTTATGGCAACTAGTTTTTGTAAGGAAAAAGTGCAATGCAAATGAATTCATGTGAGATTATTTGCATAATAGCCCCATTGAACAAATAAATCCATGATACAAATCTCTTCTATTTCTTGATTTCCTTGACCTCTTACCCTGAAGGAAGTCTACTTTTAAGAATTATCATACTGATATGACTCTTGAAGCTTGAGAAGAAGGGTATTGTTCCAACTACATGATAATGATGGAGAATATTGTGCAGTCAATCAACAATTGAGTTGTCATTTATGGAATCAACCTTAGATGGAAAAGTTTATGAAATTTTTGGTGCAACTCGTGATTTGGTTGGGTACTGTGAAATTTTTGGCATTGGAATAACAATTCTTCCCATTTCATTGTGATAAAGAAGTCGTAGTCTATCATAACTAGTTCCTCCCAACGAAAATAGCTCAACAAAGATAAATCCTCTCGAGACTATTTGTAAAGTAGCTCCATTTAACTAATAGATGTACTAGTCATATTACCTAGCTCCTTCTATAGGAATTGAATTAGAGGAGGCCCATTTAACTCAATGGTGAGTAATGGCATGGTAAGGTGTAAGTCATCTACTCAAATCTAGTATGCAAAATCACGTGGAAACATATTGGAAGGCTTAAAGGTGCCTTGGTAAAGGAACAAGTACTCAATTCTAAGGAGTATGTTAGTATCTATGTGTAGATCTAAACTATGTAAATAAGCATGTGTTTGGGTACATGAAAAGTCACATGGAAACAAAGAAGTCTCAAAGGTTTCATGGTAGACAAAGAAGCCTTCAATGCCTACAAATAGACTATTAGTCAAGTTTGAAGGTAAATCAAGTAAAAAATCCTTAACTCAAGTTTCCTAGAAAAACATTACAAAGGGATTTTAATCGGAAGTATGTAATATTCAAGTCGAACACAAGGTATGATATAACGCCGTAATTAAGTTTCCAAATTTGCCAATAGACATTAGTAGCAAGTTTATATTGTTATTGCTTAGTGCAAATTATTATATAACCTTGGCCTACAAATTATGAATATGATATGAAAAATATTTTTTGGTATTCATAAAAGCAATAAAAGGTATATGCACAAGGTCAATGTGTTGGTGCGAAGACAAAACATGGAAAATCACAAGGGGTTTGTGATTATCCAATCCGAAACCTAATCCGAATAATGCTATTTTTGTCACATTAAATCTTAAGCAAGTCTCTTCAACTATGGCCAATTACCTTGGTGTAACCATCAATGTATCGGTTAGAAGTTGAGTAAAATTTTAATCGATCATTTTTTATCGTTAGGAAAGTTTTCAAAACAAGTAACAACTTTCAAATATTTGTTTGATACACGATGGTAGGCAACACATGCAAGGAAAAGAATTCACAGAAAAACAAATTAACAATGAAAAAGTGTCATTTTTAAAACCTTTCGATGAGAAAGATGGAATCATAATAGATTGTCTAAGGTAAGGTCCTTCCAAGGAAAATATGATGTAGATAAAGAAAGAACGAAGAATGTGATGAGTATAGATACACAATTTATATGGGTATGTAGTTCATTCGTTTACACTACTATCCTAAGACCTCCTTTGAAATGAACCTAAAACATTGTTGATGTGATGTAAATCAATATGTGAGATGTTAAGGTTGTTGGAAGCTTTCAATCACTATGGTAAGGAACATACTAGGACACCTCACCATTCCTCCTTCAATAAACTTGAAGATTTGAATCATAATTTTTAATGATTCTAAAAAAATTGTCATTTTTCAAAACTATCAACAACATAGATATAATCACGACCAAAGTCTACGACGAGGTCCTTCTGAGGCTGATATGCTATTGGTAAAGAATGCAATTTCTACTTTCAAGGAATGCTATAGATAAAGAAAGTCATTCATTCACATTATTATGAAGGGGCTTTCATTAAAATGAATCTAGAATCTTGTGGTGTCATGGTGAATTCCATATGCAAGATGTAAGGCTGTTGAGAGATCCAATCACCATGGTGTAAGGAATATACTAGGAAACCTTAGCCTGATGCTCCTTCAATATACATGAGGTATTGAGTCACAATGTGGAATGATTCTAAAAGATGTCACTTTTTAGAATGTATCAAGAGGGATACAATCATGAAAATGTCCATGGTAAGGTCTTTCTGAGGCTTATATGGTGTAGTTAAAGAAGGAATTCATGGTTGTGAAAGAAATGGTACAAGTATAGATTCACAATGTATCTTTTTCCTTGGTCAAAATACTTTATCTAAATTGAAGCCACATTGTTGTGTGATGGTGAATCAATACTCAAGATGTAAGGATGTTGAAAAACCCAATCACTATGGTAAGGATCATATTAGGAAACCTTGGCCTAGTGCTCCTTCAATAAACTTAAGGATTTTAGTCACAATGTTCCAATGACTATCTTGTAGAATATGTAGAAACTAACTAATCACAAAGCAAAAGGGATTTTTTAGTTTGGGTGTTACTTTGTCCAATTAGAGGTTTGGAAAATAACCAATCACATACCAATAACAAGTTGGTCATCAAGAGTATGTTACCTTTTCTCTTAACAGAAATGAGAATGCTATACCATCATTATGTTGTTTGCTATCCCAACTATGTTGACACCACAAACAACATCAATCATATCCAATCACTAACCCTTAATAACTAGAGAATATTGAAGATGAACCAAAACCTTTGTCTAACCCAAAATAAGGTAATATGTGTTGTTTGAATTTTGAAGTTACCATCAATCATCACTTATGAAAATAATGACACCTATATATGCTGGCTAAAAATTAATTGTTAGGTAACTTATGTGGAGTAATCTATCTTCAAAGCATACAAGTGAGAACTTGCCTAAGCAAGGACAAAATACATAGAATATTAAGTTTCTCAAAAGTAGTTTTTAACATGCATCTTTGGGTCTAATCTAACTTTGTGGGGGCAGTTGATGGGAAGGTATCATTGGAAACTAGTTATGAGATTTTATGAGCTGGCCATGCCGATGAACAATTATTGATGAAGTTAGGGTGATACCTAGAAGAACTCTGACACTTAACTTAGGCAACTATTCATTGAGTAACAACATTGAGAACGGGTCTTTGTAACTATGAGAAAGGACCTCATCATAGGTACATGGTGACCTTTTGGGATCATGCCCTTGGGTTCCCCCCTACCCTCCTTCACTCTCTGGACCTTATCTTACAACAATTGCACTAACTTGTGTCACAATTGATAGGGAATCTATATGTCCTACTATCTTGGGCATTCACAATATTTTTCTTTAGGCTGAACAAAGTATGCAACAAACAATGTGTCCAATAAGAGTAGTATGTGATTGGAAAATCAGGTTTTGATACCAATTGCAATATAAATAGTGAACAGAAATAGAGAAGGGAGGGAAATATAAGGAGATCAAACTTTCATTATTTCTAAAATATTGAACTACCTTCACTTGTAAAGCAAGGGATTTCTGAAGGAAGTGTTCAAAGATGAGGATTCTATCAATAGGTCTGTCATTGGTTTTGTCCATGATTTCCTTAATAATGGTTTCCTTATTTGGTATGTGTGATTGTACATAGCTTTAACACATTTATCTGATTTTGAATTTTTTTAAGGAGGATATATTAACCTCTTTTGCAGCATTAATTTATTTTCCGATGTTGAATAAGATATATATGGACAGTTTTTAAAACCATCAAAACCAAGATCCTCTTATTTTTGTAAAACAAGACATTTTTGTTTTTATAGTTATTGCCTTAAAGATGCACAAGCACCAAATCTAGCATAGTGGGAATGAATATGTCCTACTTTTTGTTAAGGCTTTCCTATTCTCTTAAGCAACATATATGGTATTGTTTCCTTTCTCTTTGCTCATTCCTGATTTCTCATTGGTTGGACTTCGTTTTTTTGTTTTTTCTAGAACACGAATCTTGTCAACAACAGAGGTATCAAGGCTAATTTGTGATGAACAACTAGCATGCAGAAAAGGCTTCTGAACTGTTTTGTCAACTAGGAAAGAAAATGCTGTGTCCAATTTTGTTTTGAAGTTTGCATAGATTACCAGCTTTCCCAAGTAAGCTCTTGATCACTCAGCAGAAGGAATAAAGGGAAATTTCCACAGTATTAAAAGGTGATTTGTTTTCCTGAACATGTTTTCAAAGCTTTTTTTCTTCTTATATACTACAAATTTTTAAGGCTAATAATGTGGTGAAATTTTTACTTTCAGAAATTCCTTTGTTTGTAGTATATAATAGCTGAAGTGCGGGCTATTGCATTAGCAGTTTAGTTTCTTAGTTTAATCTTCAATAACAGTTTGTTGGCTTCACCATTTTGTTTTAGTTGTCATTTTGTGAATCAATCAATCTTTTGCACCCCTAATCAGCCTTCTTTTGTTGTCTTCAGTGCAGCACTTGGTGATCCTTCAGTTACCATAAGACTATTTTTTCTTTTTCTTCCCATTACATGCTGAAACAAATGAACAACAAAGAAGACATTAAAGAGGCTGACTCACTAAGATTCCTATTCTGTAAATCATCTCATTTGTAGCAGGTAAGCATCTCTTTAGAGCTAACACTGTCATAGTGGTTCTTTTTTGTTGACATTAAAGAGGCATAGCTCAAGGAAAACAAAGAAAATCCTAGCCTTTTGGAAGGAACATACTACATCAGCCATTATCACTGTAGAAATAGGAGGAGGGAGCAACATTAAAAATATTTACTTGTTCCTGAAGAAATAGTCCGCACTTAGCCGAAGTATCAGCAACCTGAACATGGGCACCCACAATCTGTTGGTCTCAGAAATGTTATTATTTGCTGCAACCAAAGAAAGTGCAGGATAAATCCTGTCAACCAATGTTTGTCGTTGTATACATTGGAATCTGAGTAAACTATGAACTTCCTAAGCCTCTACTCCAAGCAATATTAATACCATTGTGAATAGCCATATTGGTCATTTATATATTAGCGACATTTTTCTGTATTTCCGTTTGTTAGATTCTGTTTTATTAGCTGTGTTATTTTTGTCAGGATTTGTGTTTTATTTTTTTCTTATTTAACAAATTATAATTAAAGTGTATGATGGAGATATCCCTGAATCATTCGGATTTGGTTGTCTAGGTGCTATTATTATACTTCCTAAAATAGCTTTCTAGCCTTGTATATATGAATTGTATTCTCAACATAATAGATTAAAAAATTCTACCCTAAATTATAACTTGGTATCAGCGCTCTCAAATTTTAGGAGCCGCCTCATACTGCACCCACCAAAACCCTAGATGGTAGCCTTCATTGCTGCCACCACCCCTTTCAAGACAACTTTCATTGTTGTCGCAAACCAAACCCTAGCCGCAGCCTTCATTGCTGTCAATCGTTTTTTTTATTTTGGGTAGCCTTCATTCACTGCATTACGGTCTTTGTACTGCATGGACATGGCAAACCAAATTCCTAAAGTGGTGAATACTATGTCACAGCACACTTAGGAACAACTGAAGCACCTCAACATTGCCTACCGATGGATTGGGAAGAATTATTTGAAATGGGCCCAACTTGTTCGGAGAACTTTGAGAGGTAAAGGGAAAACTAACCACTTGACTAAAGATGCTCCTAAAGAAGAAGATCCCAGATTTACAAAATGGGATGAAGAGGACTCTATGATCATGGCATGGCTACGGAACTCCATGATCCCAGAAATCACTGATACTTGCATGTTTCTTAATTTTGAAAAGGAGATTTGGAATGCCATGGAGCATACATACTCCAAAGGTAAAGATACTGCTCAAATATATGATGTAAAGGTGAAGACTGTCACTGCAAAATAAGGAAACAAGATTATTACAGAGTATACCAATCAACTCAAATCATTCATTATGGATGGAATTAGACCATTACAAGGTCATAAAAGCCAAGTGCTTAGATGATTGAGCAATGCTCAAAGAGTATATTGAGCAAGATAGAGTTTGATTTCTTGGTGGGGCTTAACTATGATTTTGATCAAGTGAGAGCCCAGATCCTTGGAAAAGAAAAAATTCTAGGAATTAATGAAGTAGTAGCTATGGCCAGAAGTGAAGAAAGCAAAAGGGGAATAATGTTGGAAACCCTAGCCATGATAGCTTTTGGATCGGACATGATGGTAGACCCGAAAAAGGGGGAAGGTCTTCCTACATCACTGTCGCCTTGGATATCCTTCCTTTAGGGTCATAAAATCGTTATTCCACTCCCTTTTTAGCAAATTAGATGTAACAAGTCTCAATTGTGAAGTGTGTGAGCTTGCTAAGCACAAACATGTTCCTTTTCCAGTTAGTAATAATACGAGCACTTTTCCCTTCTATTTAATTCATACTGATGTGTGGGATCCCTCAATTGTCCCAAATGTTTCTAGTGCCCGTTGGTTTCTTACCTTTATAGATGATTGTATTCGTGTCATGGGTTTGCTTACTAAAACCAAAGTTCGAAGTCAGTTATGTGGTTCAATGTATTTTCTCCATGATAAAAAATCATTTTGGTGTTAGCATTAAGAGGATTAGATTCGATAATGCTAAAGATTAGTTTAATCATGGGCTTATTTCCTTTTTTCATGTTAGAAGTGGACTTTAAGCCTAACTCAACCCCACAAAACCGGCTTGTAGGGTGAAGTTTGCACCCACTTATAAACTATGAATTGGCCTTATCTTTAGTTGATGTGAGACTTCCAACACACCCCCTCACGTTGAGGTATATACATCTCGAGCATGGGATTAGACATTTTTAATGGGTGGTCCGATAGCGGATGGAACAATATGTCCAACAAACAACAAATATCGTTAGGATAGGCTCTAACATGGCTATGATACCATGTTAGAAGTGGACTTTAAGCCTAACTCAACCCCACAAAACTGGCTTGTAGGGTATGAATTGGCCTTATCTTTAGTCGATGTGAGACTTCCAACATTTCAAAAAGAAGGTATCATTCATGAGTCCTCTTATGTCAAAACACCTCAACAAAATGGGATTGCTGAGAGGAAAAATGGGCACCTTCTAGACCAAACTCGAGCTCTTCTTTTTCAACATAAGGTTCCTAAAAGGTTTCGGGGGAGGCTTCACTGCGTGCTACCTAATTCATAGACTACCTTCTAGTATTCTAGCTTCCAAAACCCCTGTGAAGGTTTTGTCCTCTTTTTATCCTAATGTGTCTACATCCAACCACCTTGTTCCAAGAATATTTGAGTGTATCTTTTATCCATATCCATAGCAATGATAGAGGTAAACTTGATCCTAGAGTCTTAAAATGTGTTTTCATAGGATACTCATCAACACAAAAGGGATATAAATGCTATCACCCACCATCCCAAAAATTCTTTATGTCGAGATATGTCAACTTTTTTTAGCACAAAAGTTACTTCAACAAAGATCAAGGGGAGATTGCCAAAAATGAAGATGATCTCCTTATGCTCCCTGACTTAAGTTTAGGACCAGAAATATGGACTAAAAGTGTAACAATTGAGAAGGAATCCACTAAATCCACTCAAGATGGGGCTGATGTAAGATTCGGTAAAAAAACTGGTATATACAAGGAAGACAAAGGCCATTCTAGAATTTGTCCATGTCCAACCATCCAATCCAACATTACTGGATGTAACTACTCCTAATCCTTTAATGTAGACTGAATCAGCCTTTAATTTTCCAAATGTACATGAACTCATGAATCCAGTTCAGCACCACTTTATGAGGAGCTAGATATTCCAATTACCCTTAGGAAAAGAGACTAGGAAATGTACCACCACGCCACTGTACCCTCTAGCCAATTACCCAGCCTTCAAAAACTTCACACCTACCCATAAAGCCTTCCTCACAAGCCTAAACACTACAACCACACCCATCTCTTTATATGAGGCATTGGGTGATAAAAAATGGAAACAAGTCATGGATGTGAAAATGGAAGCATTAGAAAAGAATAGTACCTGGGATTTGGTTGCTCTCCCAAATGGAAAGAAACCAGTAGGGTGTAAATGGGTATATACTATAAAATACAAGGTTGATGGATCCATTGAGAGGTACAAAGCAAGGTTAGTACCTAAGGGATTCACTCAAACCTATGGAGTGGATTACATGGAAACATTTGCTCCATTGCAAAAATGAATACACTTAGGGTGATATTATCCCTAGCAGCTATTTATGGTTAGAACTTGCAACAATTTGATGTTACAAATGTCTTCCTCCATGGAGAAATTGAAGAGGAGATTTACATGGAATTTCCCCCTGGATATGGTGGAAAAACAATTGCCAACAGTGTTTGTAAGCTAAAAATGGCATTGTATGAGCTCAAACAATCACCACAAGCATGGTTTGGAAGGTTTACTAAAGTTATGATAGGTTTGGGCTTTAAACAAAGTCAAGGAGACCACACTCAATTGACTAAACACTCTAAGTCAAGGGGAGTGACAATATTACTAGTTTATGTGGATGATATTATAGTGATAGGTGATGAGGAGGAGGAGCAACAACTCTTAGGCCAACATCTAGCCAAGAATTTTGAAATTAAGACCTTGGGAAAATTGAAGTATTTTTTGGGAATTGAAGTGACCCATTTTAAAAAGGGAATATTCATATCTCAATAGAAATACATCACACATCACTGATTTGTTGAAAGAAACTGCTAAGACAAAATACAAGCCTACAAGTACACCAATTGATCCAAACCTGAAATTGGGAAACACATAAGAAGATATTGTATAGGAAATGTATCAAGGGCTAGTTGGCAGACTAATATACTTATCTCACACTAGAGCTAATGTTGCATTTGTTGTGAGTGTAGTTAGCCAGTTCATGCACCAACAGAAGGAGGTTCACTTACAAGTTACACTAAAAATTGTGCAATATTTGAAGGGGACTCCAGTCAGGGGAATTTTGTTTGAACGAAATGGGAATATAAGTCTGGAAGCATATACAAATGCAAACTATGCAAGGTCAATTGTGGATAGAAGGTCACCTACATGATATTGCACTTTCCTTGGAGGGAATCTTGTGACTTGGAAGAGTAAAAACCAAAATGTGGTAGCTAGATCCAGTGTTGAAGCAGAGTTCAAGGCAATGGCACAAGGGATATGTGAACTATTCTGACTGAAGATCATCTTGGAAGACTTAAGAATAAAATCGGATGAACCGATGAAACTTTATTGTGATAACAAATCTACTATTAGCATAGCTTATAATCTAGTGTAGCATGATAGAACCAAAAATATTGAGATTGACAAACATTTTATCAAAGAAAAATTATCTGCACTCCTAATGTCTCCTCACAAGACAACCTTGCAAATATTCTAGTGAAGGGGTTGAACAACATCAATTTTGAGAGTATTGTTTCCAAGCTGGGAATGGAAAATACCTATTCACCAGCTTGAAGGAAGTGTTAGAATCTGTTTTATTAGGTGTATTATTTCTGGCAGGATTTGTGTTTTATTATTTCCTTATTTAGCATATTATAATTACAGTGTATGATGTGGATATCCCTGAATCATAGGGATTCAGTTGTCTAGGTGCTATTATTATATTTCCTAAAATAGTTTTCTAGCGTTGGATATATGAATTGTATTCTCAACATAATAGATTAACCGATTCTGCCCCAAATTATAACACCATTTGACTTAAGGCTCTGGTGTGGATTGAAACTACTTTCGGCCTTGCTTTTTAAATTTTCTTAACTAACAACTGGTTTGTTGTGCTATAGGCATTGATAGGTGGCTAGATATTTACCAGAAAGCATGCAAGTGTTGCCACTAACAGTTGCAGTGTTCAACAACCAAGCATACCACCTAGAAATCAGCCATGCGTGTATATGTCCATGTTTTAAAGTTATATGATTTAATGAACTTATATGAGATGCTTCTGACATAATAATTCAGCAGAAAGTGATGTGCATATTTTTGGTGAGGAAAATGATGGAACATTCAGACTTGTAATTTCGGCAGAAAGTCAACTAAAGAATTACTGCACAGGACTAAATCACAAGCAGTTTTCTTCAGTCAAAATTGCCCAACTAGTCATGAGAAGGGTTGTCCCCCAAGTGCATCAGAGGAATGCAACTTTCATCCATAGAGAATGAGAGTTATCTTATTGAATATTATTGTATAACATTTGGTGCCATTTTTGGGTTATTTATAGAACCATTTGCCACTTCTCTCTCTACTTTTGCTGAAGCCTAGTTTCCATTTTATGCTTCACTTATGATGATATTTTAATTTAATTCTTGAACTTCTGATTTGTGAAGATCAATATGACTTTGCTATTACTTTTCCAGACTGAGAATCTAAATTAATATAACTCATTTATCTATTACATACTAAAATGATGACAAATTCATATTTTATATACTAAATTAAGGGTTTACTTATTTTCTCCTCAAGAGAGTAGTACTAAACAATTGAGAAAGTGTAGGTATATTTTTATCTTAAAAAAAGAGGACTTTTTAATTTTGTAATTTATTCAGGATTAAAAGTATGTTATATTTTAATTTTTAATGATAAAAATAATTTCAAAAGCTTAAAATTATAAGCGTGAATTAAAGAATTATCAAGCACAGATAAATATTTATACTTCTTCAATTATCAAATTTAAAATGAATATTCAATTAACTTAAAACTCCACAGTCTATACCTCTCAGGCCCCAAGTAAAGAACATTCAGAAAATAGAACACAACATGCAGATCCTGGTAATAAACTTTTGTAATAGGATAGGTTTGTAGATAATCTAAAAACTGAAGGTTGTTGTGAAGATCCCAAAATCAATGCCACCTCCAAAGCTACAAACTTTCTATTTATAAACGACCAAACTAAGTTCCAGGTAATTTAAAAGAAAATAAAAATTGTTTCTGCAATCCATTAAATTCCTTCCTAATTCTCATAAATTTTCCCATTGCTTCCTTCTGAATTTGTCAAATATCTATATCTATTTGTTCATTACTAATTTTGGGTTGAATTATGATTTTAGTTCCTGAAATTTGAAATAACTATGATGTTGTTCCAAAATTAAAAAAATATATATATTTAACTTCTCAACATTTGAAAATTTTGACTTTAACACTATACTATGAAGACTAAAATAAATTTTGTAAAATTTAAAGTTTAGGAATTGAGGTTTAAAAATGGGTCTAATTTCTCAAAATTTTATATTTAAGGACTAAAGTAATGTTCTGAGAATAAAACAATTAAATTTAACGGACCAAAATCAGAATTACTTTAAATTGCAGCAAAATCATAATTGAACAAAGTTTTTAATTCGTTTCTGAGTAGGTCTCTGTAGCAATTACAAAATAATTTGAAAACATTATCTCATCAATCAGAGTGGCGCAGCGGAAGCGTGGTGGGCCCATAACCCACAGGTCCCTGGATCGAAACCAGGCTCTGATATTAATTTTTTCAATTTTTTCAACTTTCTTCCAATTATAATTTTTTCAACTTTCTTCCAATTATAATTTTTTCAACTTTCTTCCAATTATTTGTGCAATAAAATGAATTTTTTATTTTAAAATATTTTATGAAATGCTATCTAAATCTTTCATTTTCTTTTGCTACCTTTGGAATAAAATCATTGGATTAATTAACATGGTGTTTCTTTATGTTATACTAACATAAATTATTATATGTTGTTATTTGATACACTTTATGGGCATAATATCCTATTGACATAATTTTGCAAGTTAGAGTTCCCCATTTGTATGAACTCATACAAAAGCCCACACACGAAAACAACAGATAAATCAAATGTTGATAAACAGTTCTATCAAATTTATATATTTTTCATTCACTCTGGGACATGTTCTTGGACCTTAAAATTTGAAAAGGGTTTTAAGAAAAAGAAAATTTTGAAATTCATCACATACCCCACTTGATCACTTTATAATTAACTTCGTGCATTATGCTTAGCTTTGTAGTCTTTATATATAGCATCATGGGTATGTTCTCTTTCTTTCTATTTTTTTGATGTTTTTCAATCACATCTATTTGACTGCTTTTGAATGTATTATTCCTCTCAAGTTGTTATACAGGATTTGTCACCAACTTTTGTTTTCATATCTTTTCAATGTTTTCACCCTACAATTCTTCACTTTCACAGTTAATTTTACAACCATTTTACATTATCTTTGTTCATGATGAAAAGTAATTATGAACACATACTTCATTTTTCTATCCCATTAATTTGTTCATCATATTACACGTTACATTTATCACTTTCTTTTCTTGGTTTCCATCACAAAAAGTTACTCTTGATTTTAAGATTTTCCAATTGGCAATCCTTTCTTTCTATTTCTTTCTTAGTAAACATTTTCTCATCTCTTTATTGTTATTATATACTTTATAGTACAGATTTTATAAACTATAGTTCATAGTAAACATTTCCATTATAATATATACTTTGCTTTGAATATGAATACTTTGAAAATCTCAGCTACATGTTTTTCCTTAAGCAAGTGAAAGTTATAAGTTTTCCACATCCCTTTTTACAACTATTCTTTCTACACCTACTAAAACCAAGAGTTTTATTCTCTCTCTCTTTTCTATTTTCAAGAAGAGTTCAAAACATGTAATTCATTTTATAAGCCTATATTATAAGCAAATATAGGTGTTTATGGTCTTTTAATTGTTTTCAAACTTGGTAGGAACAATAAATAGTCACAGATAATCAACAGTGTATTATAGACCAGACATACTACAATCTCCAATTTATACCATTTTACCATAAATCCAATACATCACAGATACAACATGAAATGCAAACTAGTATCATATTTTAAACACAATAAACTTGCATCCAAATCACAAGTTCTTTTATTTAATTTAACTTGGTTCGCATCCTAAAACATCAAGTGGAATACGCATAGTGAAATGAAGCTGAGACAGTAACATCTTCATCTGGTCACTCGATTTTTAATTCTCACTCCTGTTAGGTTTGTCTGAATTGAAATCCACCTGATGCACATTTATGTAATTTCATTAGAAAAATGAAAAGAAAAGATAACAGTCATACAGTAAAAGAGCAGATTCATCCAAAATCCTATACAAGGTTGCTCTGTTACCTCAATGGAAGTAGCAGGAACCCAATCATTGGTTGCTGGGTTGCACATGCAAGAATGATGGCAACCAGTGTCATTATCTGGTTCAATGTGAAAGCTTTCTCCACTTTTCTCTACTTTGATAAATCCTGTTCCAGTCTGTGGATGACACACATATTCATCAATTCTTTAACATCAACAATAAACTATACATATTGTATTCAATATTCATATACAAGTCTTTATATCTTTTATTCATTCTTTTCTGAATCTGCAGCAACAAAAACTCCTTTTAGATTGCATCAATTACACAACATAAATAAATTTGATTAATACTAAATTCTTAAAAGTATCCCATACTCTAGAATTTCTTTCTCTATCTTTTCTTTGCCCATTTTCTCATGGTTCAATAGTCCACTATAAGGTTGGGTAACATTCAATATAAATTTTCCAGTATGAAGAAGCATGGTTTCAATATTTTGCAATCAAATTCACTATAACAAAAAGAAATTAAATCAATGCAGAGATCTATTTATGAGAAACAAAATATATTAACAAGAATGCAAGTGGGATCGGAGTGAATACCGTATGGTGGTGTTTGTCCACACTGTTTAGATCTTTGTAATACTCTGTTTCCACAAATTCATCTGCTACTTCACTCCCTTTGTACACCAGTTTCTGCACATAATTGAAGAGAAAAATATAAGAAATATTAACACAAAGTTCAGTTTGCCTTTGATCAAAACTTAAACATTTGTATATAATAATTTACCTGTATTAGTAAGTCGTTTAAAAAAAGAATAAATTTACCATTCAATTAGAATTTTTTCCATGAGTTTATGTAAAAATAAGAATTTTCTTAGATTCATATCATGATTTGTGATCTCTAATAGATTATCCATGTAAAAATACATAAAAAGTACTACCCTTTTTCCAAATTATGTACAAGTAAAAGCTTTTTACCATAGATCTCTAAAATCTCTTTTTGTTTTCTATTTTTAATAAAAAAAAATGTCGATGAAGTGCAGAGAAAAACGAGGTTAAAATAGAAAATAGGAACCTTCTCTTGGGGATCATTCTCAAGGTGTTGAAAGTGTATGAATTCTGGAATAGAAGATTTTGGGGTACTGGAAAAAGCATCAACATATTGAGTTGAATAGTCACTGCGTTGAGGCTTGGTGTGGCGTTGTGGAGCGACTCCATCAAAGTAGTCTCTGGTTTTGGCCTCTAAGGAAGCTTCTTCCTGTGCTGAGAGATGAACGTCACTCCTGTTGGGCCTTCTGTAAACCTCCATTTTCTTCCTAACTATGAATGTTCTGTGTGAATCTGTGTCTGTATTTGTAAGACTTGGGGGTTGGTGCAGATATTTTTGGATAAAGGTATGAAAAAATATCTGTACGAGGGAGGCTTTTCCTCATGCAAAATATCTATCTACCAATCTTATCCGTTTGGTGACGATAATTATTAAATATTTTTATAAAAATATTTTGTAAGAAATTTTATAGAAATTATTATTATTATTTATAATTTCAACTAAAATATATTACTTTTAGTTCGGTAAAAAAATAATCTTACTAAAAGCTTCATTTTATCTGAATTTTATTAACAATTAAATATGTGTTTACTTTTTAGTAATTATCATGTGTATGATTTTGGAAAAATAATATTAATAAACAATTAAATATTAAAGAGACTTTTATTTTTTAATTTTTATTTAAAAAAAGTTTAGCTCTTTTATAAATATAATTATGATATAACCGAATCGTAAAACACCACCTAAAAATCATATTTATAGCATTTTATTAGTTAATAATTCATTTAAAATAATAATATTATGCTTAAATATAACAGTATTTTTTTAATTTAATTTGGTATGATTGTTATGAATATAAACACCTATACAATAATTAAGAGTAAAAAGTGGTTTATGTAAGATGAAATTTAAATATTTTATTATTAAAATATAATACTTATAAAAAAATTAATTATTCAACACAATCTCTCAAAATTTATTTATTTATTTTATTTGACTTCGTTTTAAGATTCTGAAAATGAATTTGTTTGTCTTTAGAATTCACAATAAAGATTAATTTTATGTATGTGATTCAATTGGATTCAAGATTAATTTTTACTTGTTTAGATTTGAATTTTTATTTAGTTTTTCTTTTGAGTATTGTTTCCTCTACCACCACCAAATGTTCCTTACAGCACTATATACTTAATTTGTCCTTTCAAAGAGATGGATGTCAACATCTGTCTCATTTTCAACGGATGTCAACATCCGTCTCACCTTCAACGGATATCAACATCCATTTTACTTTCAACGAACGTCAACGAATGTGACCACATCCGTAAACTAAAAACCAAAAAAATGAAAAAAATACTTAACGGATGTGGCACATTCGTTTAACTAATAATATAAAAATTAATAATATTTATATATTAATTTAAAATATAATAAATTAATAAACTAAAAAATTTAACTGATGTGACCACATCCGTTTAATTATTAATATAAAACATATTATAATAATTAATTAAATAATAACATATAAATTAAATTAATAATAATTATTTTATTAAATTAAATTAAATTAATTTATATATAATTATGTAATAAATTTAAAATAAAATTAAATAATATTTATATATTAATTTAAAATATAATAAATTAATAATAAATAAAAAAATTTAACGGATGTGGCACATCCGTTTAGTTATTAATATAAATTGACTTAAATATTTACTTCGTACTCATGTTAAGAGGTAAATTTCTGTTTTAGTACCCGGTTTTAAAAATGAAGACATTGGGTCCCTATGTTATGAAAAGTGTATGAATAAAGTCTTGTTCGTTAAGTTGACAGCAACGACGTTAAGTCTATGCTGATGTGGTCGTACTTTTTCTCTTCTCTTTTCTGCTGTCCAGCTTTTTCTCTCTATTATTCAGCTTTTTCTTTGATGATTTGTTGAACTTGTTCTTTCTTTGTGAACCTTATTCATATACTTTTCATAACATAGGGACACAATGTCTTCATTTTTAAATCAGATACTAAACAGAAATTCATCACTTAACATGGAGACGAAATAAGCATTTAAGCCATATAAAATATATTATAATATATAAATTAAATTTATTATTATTATTTTATTAAATAAAATAAAATTAATTTATATATAGTTATGTAATAAATTTAAAATAAAATAAAATAATATTTATATGTTAATTTAAAATATAATAAATTAATAAATTAAAAAAAAACTTAACGGGGACACATCTTTTTAATTATTAATATAAATATATTATAATAATTAATTAATAATAATATATAAATTAAATTAATTATTATTATTTTATTAAATAAAATAAAATTAATTTATATATAATTATGTAATAAATTTTAAAAAATTAAATAATATTTATATATTAATTTAAAATATAATAAATCAATAAATTAAAAACTAAAAAGAAAAGAAAAACTTAATGCATTTGGCCAGATCCGTTTAACTAATTGTATAAAAAATATTAAATTAATAAACTAAAAAAAACTTGAATCGGATGTAGCTACATTTGACGTATGTGACATATTCGTTGAAGTATTTTTTCTTAAACGGATGTCGACATCCGTTAAAGAAAAAATGTGGGGTTGTAGGATATTTTTAAAATAGGTTTAATAGGTTCGGAGGTCCCTATATTTGCGGGTTCGTTTCACTTGGGTCCTCCAATTTTAGAAGTGATCAATTAGGTCCCTAATTTAACAAAATTGAGTCAATAATACCCTTTCCGTTAAATGCAAGGGAATCTGAATGCAAATTAAACAGGTGGCATGCTGAGGCATCATTTTATTTGCAGGTGGCAGAGTTTGAGCTTAATACGTGGCAATTTCTGCAATTTTTAATTTGCATTCAGATTCCCTTGCATTTAACGGAAAGGGTATTATTGACTCAATTTTGTTAAATTAGGGACCTAATTGATCACTTTTAAAATTGGAGGACCCAAGTGAAACGAACCCGCAAATATAGGGACCTCCGAACCTATTAAACCTTTTAAAATATAAAGGATAGTTTTGGAATTTTTAAAAAATGTGGTGGTGCAGGGAGCAATGTGGGGTGGTCTAGGGAGTAACCCTCTTTTCTTTTTTTATAAGTGTGGTATCATGGGAGAGTTAGAATAATTGGAGTTTCAGTTTAGGGGCAAAACATATTTAACATATTATAAATAAAGAAAACTAGCTCAATTTCTTATAATACCATAAGATGATATATCTTTGTACAAGTAACTTGATCATTAAAATATGTTTATTTAGGTATGATGTTTTTTATTTGATTTTGATTATGGTTTGACTTGAATTAATCTTAAGATAAAATTGTCTATAAGATTGAAATGTCTAAACATCTTTATATGTTTTGAAGTTTAACAAACAATAACAAACGAAATAAGCATATGACACAATGTTATCTTTTGAAAAGTAATATAGGTAAAAGATAAGTGGTTTATGAAAAACCTTTGTGAAATCTAAATACCTTGAGAAAAACTTGGTAAACGTGCCAATACATGAACAAACACATTGCTAAATGGTTTCCCATGAGAGTCTTGTTAAATGTACTCGTGCTATACGTTGCTAAGAAAAGCTCAAACAAGCTCTCAATATGTCTTGATAGATAAAACGTTAAAAGATATTTTTTGAAAGATACGCTAAAAGTCTTAAATGGTGATTCAAAAACCTAGGTTGAAAGACACCTTGCAAAATGCGCTTTTGAACAAAACAAAGATAACTTAAAGAAGCGTTTTCAATAAAAGCCTTACATAGGCTAGACAATACCTTGTACCAAACGATTTCTTTCATCCAACGATGAAAACTTTATAAACTACTTGGTATCTTAGTCAAATGCTTAAATGATTAAATCTTGAATAATAACATCTGAGTCAACTATATAAGGGATCGACACCACTCTTTACCCAAAACCTTAAGGCAATGGGTTAATGGATCTTTCACCTTTATATGCTGTTTTATTTTCTCATTTCTATCCAATGTGGGACTTAGACTCACTTGGATTCCCAACAAGTTCGTACAACCTATTTTTATAAATAACTAAAAAAAATGTCTACTCTAATAAGTTGACTTTTACCAATGGTTGCTGCCTACGACAAAGCTAAGAAGATCCGAAGATCAAAACAAAGTACTATCTAACAGACATTTTCTTGAAGCCTATATATTGAAGAATGTCGAAGAAAAGAGCAAGAGAACGAGCACACGAACACGAAAGTAAATGTATATGAAGAAATCAAAGCTCAAAAGAAAAAGAAAATACTCCCAAGCTTCATAAAATCATAAGCTTATTGTTGTAAGAAGAGAGAAAATTATGAGAGGCTGTTAGATTGAATTGTATTGTATACACATCTTCTCTTTAAGAGTAATTGTCTAAGGATTTATAAGCAATCTGTTTGATTGCAAATTCTGAAGAGAATTCAAACATTTAATGCTTAACTCGGTGGAGTTAAATGGTAGCTAGACGAGTTTGTCTAGTGGAAACCATGAGTGGGTGAAACTCAACTAGACAATATATCGGAAAGATACCTGGAGTGTTAGGTATACCAGGAGTGGTGAAGAATACTGCATAACCAGAAGTTGATGAAATTCAACTAGTATCGGGAAGATACCGAGAGTTTCTATGAATACCAAGAGTGGTGAAGAATACTACACAACCAAGAGCGGGTGAAACTCGGTTCTAGTCAAAGTAATGAAGGTTACTTGGAGTGACTAGGTGATACCAAAAGGAGGTGAGAATACTTAATTGTAATCTTGTTAAAGATTATAATGGAACCCTCTAAAAGGTCTTGAGAACTAGACGTAGCTCGGTGGAGTAAACCAATGTAAAACTACTTGTGTGTTTATTATTTCAATTCCGTTAAACGCTTTTCTCACCAACCCTACAGTTGTGTATTATCTTAACTACTATAAAAGCTCTTGTCACCAAACGTTATTTTTTATTAAGAGCTAGCTTTATCAAAATGCTACAACAAACTTGATTAAACGATTGAAAAATATTTACTTAAGAATTTATACTTTGAACATATCTTTCAAGTCAAGCATTTAATAATTTATATAAATCTTTTAATCCTTGACCAGGCCGTTAAATTATCTCTTTTGCAAAGTTGTCCTATAACATTATTCAAATCACCCCTCCCCTTCTCCTTTTCTAATGTTTTCGGTACTTCATATGGTATGTTGAGTACGATAGTCTAACTTCTAGTCAATTTGGTTCAATTTAATGTTATATGGACTAAATAATCACTTTTTATATAAAAAAGAGAAGTGAAAAAAAAATCAATTTTGAACCAATTTGAAGAAATGATTTCTCATTAGAGTTTTCTTAATTGTGAGACTCACTGAGAGTGAACATTTATATAGTTGAAAAAAATTATTTATTTAAAATGTATAGAGCTAAAAAAACATAGCTAATTGGACAAACCTTTAAATAAGACTTATAATGTTTTTGGTTTGTTTGGTGATAGACTTAGTCTTGGGTGAATACATTTTTGTTTGGAGAGCTTTAATTGTTAAGTGAATAAGTTCTCACTCAATGAAATCGATTTTGTAAAATCTTTCAATAGTAATTCTCTAATAAAATCAAATTCTCGTGGGACAAGTTAAAATTTACTTGTTGTGTTGATAATTTTAATTGAACGAATTTTAACATATTCATAATTCGTCGAAAAAACAAAGTGTTAACTTAAAAAAAAGTGTTTTATGAACGTCAAAGATACAAGTTTCTAAATATTTATAAATGTCAAAATTAATATATTGTATTTTAATATTATATTAATGCAATGAAAATTTTTAATTGTGATTTATTAACATTTAATTTGATATGAAGTATATATGATTAATATGTAATGTGTTTTGATTAAGAAAGTATTGGTAGAATGTGAAAAGTTTTAATTTTATATTATATGTGAATATAATTATTTTTAAGAAAAATATATTATATGGAGAGGTTTTAAATGTTGATAGTAAGTCAAGGTTTATATGACCGAAGTATATGGTGTGGAAAAAATTTGTTTTGAGATAAATAATAAAAATGTATTCTACTTTTTTGAAATAAAATTAAGTGTCTATAATAATAAATGTCAATAGTTGTTAACACTGGACTAAGATATATATTAAACACTTAATTTTGTTGTTGTGATAATATTATTAAATTGAATGTAAAAGAAATGAAAATATATTTTTCTAATAAACTTTAACTATGCAGAGGGTTTAAAGGTTGTTTCTAATGAATTTACTTTTGTGTGGTGTTATTTTTTAATTATAACGATGATATGGATTAGAAAGTGGGTTTTAAGCCTAATTCAATCCCACAAAACCGGTTTGTAGGGTGAGGTTTGCACCTCACTTATATATTATAAATTGGCCTTATCTCTAGTCGATGTGGGACTTCCAACAATATGTTAGAAATAAGACACTTCTAGAGTGATAAGAGATAGAGAAAAAAAGATTTATTTTATTCTAAATTTTTTTATTGAATAATTATTACATATTATTATTATTATTATTATTATTAGTATTATTATTATTAGTATTATTATTATTATTATGAGACATGGAATTGTATCCATGAAAATCTAAAAAACAACTTTTATTTTTATATTAATTTTCAATTATTCTCTAGCGTCCAAAGGTGAAAATTTAAAAGATAATTAATAGATAAACTTAAAAATTAACTTTTTACTGCTCTACATTTGTTATCATTTATTGCATAATGAACAAAAAAAAATTAAAACTAAAGCTGTGAAAGTCGTTGGTTTTAGGACATGCTGAGTGTCAGTAAAAAAAAGTGTATTCTTGTATCAATTCACTCTTACTTTTACACATTTTGTTTCTGTTATACACATTCGTATAATCAAACCCTAAAAGACATTTTCATTACTTCTAATGATATATTTATCTTCTTTTTTATTCTGCAAAGTTGTAATTTAGTTGTACTTTGACGACGAAAAAGAAAATTGGATGGAAGCATTTAGATAAGGTGTCTGACCCCATATGACACCTACTTCGAAAAAACACAAATCTTTCAAAACATAAAGAGAAAATTCGTACGAAGTTCTTAATTACCACATTAACCCTTATGTTAATATCTTCATAGTCAACTAAAAACTCAGAATTTCTGAAATATTCTCTTCTCCCTCTAAGATTTTGTATTATTTTCATCATTTTGATTAGTTCAATTTTAATTATAAGTAATTCTTTCAATCTTCAATTCTGTTGTATTTATGTTTGTTACTTGAACATGAAATTATATCGGAGACAGATACATAATAATAATCCCTGTAACATTTTTCAGAGAATTAAAAATGGTAACAATAGCAAGAATGAATATTTTTTTAGAAAACATTGCAATTAATCTTTAATTTAATTTCATCTGATTTTTTTAATTAAAAAAATAGGCAAAGGATATTACAGCTAAGAAAATTTATTGTCTCCACACGTTTCACTGTATCCTCTTATCTCATCACATGCTATGCTATCACTACCAATTGCTATAACCACCTTCTTCCCAATCAATCACTTCCACTGTCTTATTTCATCCACACATTGCTCTACATGTAGCCACCACCAACCCCACCACTCTAATAACCGTGACTCACGGCTCTTGCCACCGTCTGCCTCCGCACGCTGCCAGTTTACTCCGGCAACAGGTCAATCATCTCCCTCTGCTTATGGGTCCCTAATAACGTCACCCTACCAAAGCCATTGCATTGCTTTTGCTTTTCAATTTTCTTTTTCCTTTTCTTTTCACGTTAACTTCAACACAATCCCCACTCTTGAAAACTGTGTCTCACAATTGAATTCTCACCGGTATCTCACATTCCATCACATTCTTCCTTTAACAAGAAAACCACATGGAGAGCGATGTGGCTAAAGGAGTGTTTTTTAATTAGCTTATTTTAGTGTATTTTTATCATTATTAACTAAATCTTATTGAAAAATTACTATTTCACATATACTTTGAATTAGTAATATTTTTCGTTTTTATAAAATGAAGAAGTAACATTTTTTCTAACGGAGGAACTGAAATTAATTAACAGTGACTTAATATGAAAAAGTAAAAATCTACTTCTCGTGTATAATTTTAGTAATTTCAAATAACCAATTATAAAAATAAAAGAAAAGAAAATCTAATAATAATGTTCTTTAATTAAAAACGTAATTAAACAGTTGCAATATGATTAATGACGTGACATGGTGATGGTGCGCACCCTCCTCGTGGGTGGTCTGACACTTCACTTAATCCAGCAAAGTCACACTAGTCTTATACACACAGCACGTGTTTCCAATATCCATTCCTATTTTTTTATCTGTTATTATTATTATTATTTATTATTATTATAATTATATAGAGTCACACTGTAACTGGTCCTACTCACATTCACTTTCTTGCCACCATTTCTGAGCTTGACTTCCCTCTCAGTGGCGTCTCTGTCAAAGTCCAACACAAACGCATCTAGACTGACCCATGACGCGAAAGGTCTCGAATTTCTCCGATCTGATCCAAAGGGTCACAGCATCCTGCCTCCTTCATCCGCTGGCCACCGCAGCCTCCGGCAAGGAGGACGATAACTCACCCTACGACTCTGAGGAGAACAGGAACGAGGAGTACGAGGATGAAGAAGAGGAGGAGGAGGAGGAGTACGAGGAAGAGAGAGCGTTGGGACCTTTGAAGGCTCTGAAAGTGAAGCAGATGGAGGGGCTTATGGAGGAGGTGTTCGAGACGGTATCGTCGATGAAGAGGGCATATGTGAGACTTCAGGAGGCGCATTCTCCGTGGGACCCGGAGAGGATGCGTGCTGCTGACGTGGCGGTGGTGACGGAGCTCCGGAAGCTGGCCGTGTTGAGGGAGCGGTTCCGCCGGAGCGGGGGCGGGGAAGGGAGGAGGAAGGGGAGGAGGAGAGGTGGTGGGGTGGCGTCGGTGAGGGAGGTGGTGGCGCCGTACGAGGCAGTGGTGGAGGAGCTGAAAAAGGAGGTGAAAGTGAAGGATTTGGAGGTGAAGAATCTGAGGGAGAAGCTTGATAGTGCTGTTGCTCTTACTACTAATGGGAGTGGTGAAAAGAAGCCTGGGAGGTCCTTGTCTAAGAGGAGGCTGGGAATTCAAGGTACATTAAGCAATATACATGCCACTCTTTTTTTAATATAATATATTTATGTATATATCATGGAATATGGTGTTTAGAATTAGATGGATGGAATATTGAGAAGAATAAAAAGATTGAAAAGTCTCTTTTTTTTATATTTCGTTGCTTTGACTTGGAAGTATGTCACTTTTGTTCGAAGTTCTTGCATCTGAATGGTTTGGCGTTTGGCAAGACTCTCCTACATTGCGTGATCTGGGGTCTCAGATGCTCCTTCGAGCTAAATCAAAGTGTGTTTAGTTGAATTGAAGGTGTCAACTGTGAGAAATGATTTTGCTCCAAATCTGACTTTAGAGTGTGTTTGTGTAAAATTGGCAAACTTGATCTTCAATTAGATTGATTTGAGATGAAGTGATTTATATTTGAATGTTTTTATTCTAAAAACAGGCTAATATGAATATTCAATGTAAACATTTTTATTCAATGCTGAAATTTCTTTAAGTTACTTCATCACTGAATCATCTTTTCATCGTCCGTAAATTTACTAAATTACTTATGCAGCAATTGCAGCAGTACCAACTCCAGAATTGTTTGAAGCAGCAATGGTGCAAGTGAGAGAAGCGTCAAAGTCTTTCACATCTCTGCTGCTGTCTCTGATGCACAATGCACATTGGGACATAACAGCTGCTGTTCGTTCCATTGAAGCTGCTACTGCCTCAACTGACAAATACCACAATACTTCAACCACATCCATTGTCTCAGCTCACCATGCCAAGTATGCCCTTGAATCCTATATATCAAGGAAAATCTTTCAAGGGTTTGACCACGAGACTTTCTACATGGATGGAAGCCTCTCCTCCCTCCTCAACCCTGATCAGTTTCGACGTGATTGCTTCACTCAGTACCGGGACATGAAGTCCATGGATCCTACTGAGCTTCTTGGAATCTTACCAAGTTGTCACTTTGGCAAATTCTGTTCCAAGAAGTACCTTGCCATTGTCCATCCAAAGATGGAGGAGTCCTTGTTTGGGAACTTGGAGCAGCACAGTCAAGTCCAAGCAGGGAACCATCCCAGGAGTGAGTTCTACAATGAGTTTTTAGGGTTGGCCAAGACAGTGTGGTTGCTTCACTTACTGGCATTCTCGTTGAACCCTGCACCAAGTCAGTTTGAGGCAAGTCGCGGAGCTGAGTTCCATCAACAGTACATGGACAGTGTCGTCAAATTTTCAGGTGGGCGAGTGTCAGCTGGTCAAGTTGTAGGCTTTCCCGTTAGCCCTGGATTTAAGCTTGGGAATGGGTCTGTTATAAAGGCCAGAGTTTATTTGATAGCGAGAACATAAAAGTTTTTTCTGAGGGGAAGTTCTTTTTGCACCACTTTTTTTCTGGTTCCGCCGCCTCACTTTTTTACATTCCACAAATTAGGTTCTAGGATACTAGGAATTGCTTTTTGAAATGTAAAAAAGAAAAAAAAAAGTAGAAAAGGTGTGAGAGAAAAAGAGGATGCAAATAGAATCACTCTTTAGGGAGTCATGATTTGGAAAAACGGATCACAGTGAGCTAAGTTTTACCTAGCAGGATTCAGGGCTGTTAATGTAATATGAAAATTCCGTCGGCTAGGCTATTGATTTTCAAGTGATTGTGTCTGGACGGAAGTGATTATGAAATTGTTCATTACGAAATCTATATTGGCAAGCTATTCTTTCTCTCTCTGAATATTTGACTTTCAAACGAGATAGAGACAGAAAGGAAACTTATTATATTCCCTAAGTCGAAAACTATCCGGGATTTAAATAAAATTTGTTATTAATGGTGATACCCCATCATATTTGAATAAAGTAAAAAATTATAGAACCTCTAGATATTAGTTTGCATACATGTTTCATTTAATTTGTCTATTCAATAAGTCGGGAAATAGGCAATTTATTTCCCAAAAAAATGTATCTGCATCAATCCAGTACAGTGTAGGTCTTTCAAGTAAATGTAATTTCAGGTCTATTAATTGGCTAAGAATGTTTGAAACTTTGAATTGTGGCCTTCACATGGCATAAGCATGAGACAATCATATACGAGGTAATTTGACGGTTTATTCATTGACTAAATATTTTAAGCATGATGTCCGTCCACAAGGAAGAAATGGGGAATGAATGTGGAAAGACCACCTTTCTTGTAATAAATTTGCCGTTCATCTGATAGCACTCAACCGAGAAAGAACACTAATTTTCCTTCGTCAATATCAATCATGAAGTAACAATTATCCTCTCAAAAATCTTTTCGCCTGCCACATGAATCAAATAGCACTTTCAGTATCGACAAGCAAATTCATAGTCATTAAAACTTCCTGTTAGACGAAGCAGTTCCTCAAAACAACAAATGATCCCATGATGCAAAAAGCAGTCTTTCTGCAATATTCACAGGGCTAGTTTAATGGGAAAATTCACAGCTGTCTTCATACAATGTGAGTCTTGAAATGTGATTTGAATTCTCTTAAGAAAGCACGTTAAGTGAAAAAGTAATAGTGTATCCACCCTCCATTTGAAAATTGACTATTTTAGTCGGCTAGACATTGGTAAAATTCAGACATTTGATTCAGATTAAGGAGACAAATAAGTTACAAAAAGCTATTTTCGCTCAAGACTTGTAATGCTAGAAGCTGAAGCAGAAGGGGAAAAATTCATTGAAAATATTGATTACACTACGGTAAACCTTACGTTCACTTGCAAGCTGCGTAATTGAACATACACAGTGGCTTAAACCTTAAAGCAGGGCATTTGTAAGTGGATATCAGGGTGCAATACGATATATAAATTACAATAGATAAATCTAACAGCATTGCCAAGATAAAACGTGTATCTTACTTGTTCAAAAGTAAGAAACATAATCACATTCCAGGCTCCTACTCGACCAAAATTTGGAAGGAAACCTTTATAGAAGGCCAAAAATCCCTGCAATACATTTGTAACATGAGTTCAAGCTGCAGAGAAAAGGACAAACTATATGCAGACCTCACGCCAGCTTACTATCAAATGAACACGCCAGGGGCAAATGTGAAAATAATTTTAGATTGTTAAAGGATCATAACAATTCAAAGGATCATAACAACAAAGATTGCGATATGGAAAATCACATTCATTGAATAGGAATTAAGTACGCTGCTCAATAGCCTCTTTAATTATGCACCGAAAAGTTTGCGTCCGCTCTCCCAAATCACCTCATACAAGTAAGGTGATAACCATAGTAATGAATCTTTCAATTTATAAAAATATTGGACAACCAAATAAAAATATAGCAAGAAAAAGGTGACAACTATTATAATGAATCTTTCAATTTCACTTGGTCCAAGATTTTAAACAGCAAATATACATAAAATCAAATAAGGAAATTCATAAACCTCATTAAGCAAAGTCTTGAGAAAGCAGTCAAATGTGCTTTTGTAGGTTGAATCCCCCATCATCCTGGATTTCACCTGAAAAATTATGGGCATTAAAACAAGTAATCCAGTAGCTTCATAAAAGAGTGTGCTTCTTCATACAAATTTCACCAATAGTGTCAAGGAATCTAGCAATAGTCCTAGAATTTCAAAATACCCTTATAATTTCACCAGAATGTTTATGGAGGAACATAGACAGAAGTATTGAAAGCAAATTGCCCTTGGAAAAAGTGTTTGGGTTACGTTTGGTAAGATCCAGTAACACTGTCAACTTTAACTCTACATCATCCAGAACCAAAATGTTAAATCAAAGTATTCAAATTGTACCATTGACTATTTGATTCCCCTTACTTCTTTTCTAGCCTCTTTTTATTATAAACACAACTTGTTGCTATCGAAGTGTTCTTCTTAAGCATAAGTGCAAACTGAAGACAAAAAAAGGGGAGAGGGATGTTGTAACACCTACCACATCAACGGGAGAACCAATAAATACAGCAAAAAGACCTGCCCCTAAGCCAGCAAGAAGGTGAGTATAGACATTGTCCATGAACCCTGGAATTTTCAAAATCGTCTGCATAAGTATAAAGAATCAGAGCAGCATTGCAATTTGTTGGGAAAATCAGTCCAAATTTCCAAGCATTAATGATAGTAAGTGGAAAGCCAAGGATGCATGTTTGTAAACTCAAGGTGAATCCACTATCATAATGAGATGTATATGAAAAGTGGATTAAAGATAACAAAGTCTCTTTATTGAAGGAAGCCGCCAACCTTTATTATATAAAGGGATTACATGAAGTGAGAAGTTACAGAGAAAGAGGGGTGGTCTTGTATATGCTTTTGGCTATTTCTCTTTTTTGTGGTATTGTTTTGTGTGTCTCATATCTCTGATCCTCATTGTGTGTGAAAGGGATTTGTTTCCCAACAAAATTAAATTGTGCAAGGTTGTACTTCCAAGTATAGCAAAAATACAATTTAGACTACCCAATAATGTGATTACCCGTTTCACTTTATCATAGCTAGCTAATTCAGCAGCATTTATAATTGCATTCCTTGCTATGTTTGGCCCAAGCCCAGTCCACAAGGCCCCTATTCCTTCCTAGTTTAACAAAAGAAAATATAGAGAATTAGACTCAACTAGTAAATTTTCAATATAATCAAAGAAGCAAGAACAAAAAAACTCATAAGAAAGGCTTACTTGTCTCAATATAGTTAAATAAGCATCTATGGCACCAGAATAACGCCTAGGTACCCCAGATGGCAGATGACCTTCGGATTGAAGCCTAACTTTAACAAGATCAGTTGGATTAGCAATCGTGATTGCTAAAGCACCTATCATGAGTTAAATAAAAGAGATTCGTGACTGCAATATATAATATAATAAAAAATGTAAATTCAATAACTTCTATTATCCAAATTATTAGCCTTTTGTTTTCCAACTTCCATTATCCAACTGTAAAGTCAATAACTTCACCCTAAATTTACATTATGCAACTACTATTTCACATTTATGATAAAGTATTGTGCTACAATATGAAGATGAAGTTTCTTGGTAAATAACTAACAAATAAAAAGCATAGCTAGAATTTTAATTCCATGTAAATGGGAAAAATGAACATAGTTCAAGCATCATTTGCCTTTTCTTTTATAATTTTTTTTTTCCAACTGGAATAAAAGAAGATGCTAATTTCTCCACAAAGGAGAGAAAATCAATTAATGTTATGCAATCTGAAATCTGAAATGATGCATTAGAACTGTTCAGAAGTACTCACCAGTGAGCAGAGCAGCCAGGATCATATGGTATATTGGAACCTCTCCAACAAAGGCACTACCAACAAGAAATGTTTTGACCTGTTCATGGTGCAGTTCATATGTACAACCCATGTTCCTCCAATCACAGTCTTATTCAATGAAAGTTAGATATATATACTCACAGGATCATATAATCCGATTCTTAAGCCTCCATATAAACATTGGCGATGCAAACCAGGAACAATTCCTTTCCACAGAGCTGATATACCCTCTTCTCTAGCAATGGTCTTAATTGTGCTTAGCATGCCCTTGTATTTAGGTAAACCCACTCCATCATCAACCCCTGCCCTCTTTTGTAGTTGAAGTCTGACCTTAGCTGTGTCCAGAGGAATGGTACAAAACTGCACAAAACTCAACCACAAAAGAATTATTAGAATTACTTTCTCATAGGCAAGTTTCTAGGTTAAATTTCTATAGCAGTAGTTTGATACAATATTGGCATAGATGCATCTAATTATGAATAGTGTAACTTAAGAAAGGCAAAAATGAAACTTGTAAAAAAGTTTGAAACACGGTAACTAAATTTTTTAGAGGTTAAAAGATGGGCACAGTCATTGTAAAAGTTCTTTTACACTGTTAACTAATTAGAAATCATCATTGATATGACGTTTACTATGGTTACTGCCAAAGTCAGCCAAATTACCATTCATGGTGGTTCATAGTTGATAGTGCATTATACATAATTAATGGATATACTATTTTATCTTTCACAAAAGGAAAAAAAATTACTAAAGAAGAAAATTAGAGTAAAACTCTTGCAAAAGAAAAACCTTTAACTAAGAGAATCAGTCAGGTAACCAGTCATGCCAAACTATCTGTATAATAAGAACATCAAGGATCAACAATAACATGTACAAGTCCACACACCTTGGTAAGATGTCGACTCACATTCACCTAAAACTGGAACCAGTATGTATGTTCTCTCCGTTCACTAGGATCTCTCTATTCTTTCGTCCAAAAATACTCATTTTGTGAGTAGTTAGACTCCACTTTTTAGCTTGATGTGCCAGGTCGTATTCACTCTGTTCATGATCCTACTTAACGTGTTTAATATCAATTCAAATTAACTGTCACTTTAAGCAAATTTTAACTGAAGAACCACTCAGTTATTATTATCATCATCCTCCTAGTATAGTATTATAAGAATCAACATTTTTTTGTTATAATTCGATCACAGCACTAAACTCTCTACATTTTATGCAGACACTATCTACTCAGAACTAAATGCAAGGAAAGTTATATAATTCACATAGTCTGGTGAATATCCCACACAATTTGACTTTTCACGAATTGTACACAAATACACAAGCAAATAAACTTGATCAACTCAAGTCACGCAATCCTGACATATCATTCCTTTGGTTTATAAATGTACGATTCAGTTTCTATCTACAACAATAGGATATGCGAGAAGCTATATTACAAGATCCAAATGCCGAATCCAAATCGGTTAGAGAAGGAAGGTTACCTCGGCGAAACAAGCTGCGAAAGCGCTGCACAAGAAGGATAAAGCGAACGAAATCTGGTTCGGATCTGACATTGTTAACGTCACCGGGAAGAAGAAAGGGTTTGGGTGTGAGAGTTTAAGAAGTTGAAGGAGACTAGTCGCATTAGCGTAACCACTCTCGTTAAGGAGACTCTACTTCAAACCAGTTCACGGTTAGAACAGTGTCACTCGGTGTCCTTTTCACACTCCAAACAGACGAAATGGATGTGAGTAATCAGAAAGCTATGCTACAGTTGGATAATATAGTTGTTGACAACTGTCTAATTATAGTGACTAATTTGTTAAAATTATTTTCATTTAATTTAGAAAAAAAAATCAAATTCTGCATTTTTCATGGAAATAAGTTATAAAAAACTTAAGTTAAAAACAATATAAAAATGTCTATTGTATAAAAATAATACACTAAACAAACTAAAATACTACTTTTCTCCTTAAAACTCACTGTCAACACTTGATATTTATTAAAAAAAATTTGTTCTATCTTGAAATTGAAATGTAGAGTGAGATAAAATGAAATTTCAACCCTAAACCAATTTCATCTCTAAAATAAGTTTATTAGGTTAAATATTAATTTTTCTTATATACTAGAATAATTAAGTTATTAATATCACTTACGCCACCGCAAATTATGAAGTGTATGCATGTGCAAGTAAGAAAAAATGTCAAAAACTTGTGTTTCTTAGCCATGAGGTGGGAGACCAACTTTCTTAATTAATATACCAGCAGTGATGGCACCATGCTTATCACGTAACAAAGTAAACTTTTAAAAAAATATTAATCTGAAATATACACAGTATTAAATTATATATAAAATGTGTATAATAAAGTATATATTTTAAATACTGATTAAATTAATAATTTACCAAAACATGATATATCTCAAAACAAATTATATATAATAGAATTTATTATTTATATTTTTTATATTATTATTAAAAATGATGAATTTACATTATATAAGTGTTATATAAATAGATAAAAAAATTATAAATCTGAAGAATTGTATTAAATTTAAAGTCTATTGAATTTAAAAAATTTATGTTAAATAATAAAAAATAAATAAAAGTATGTCATATGAGAATGTTTATTGATTTTCTCAAAACTTATGTTATATTTTTGGTCGCAATTTTTTGTTAATATATAAAAAATAATAATCTCTTTTAATTTTAGTATATTTTGAGTATGTAATATCTTTTAATATTTATTGATTGTCATTGATTATATCAATAATATATTTTGATGACAGCTACAATCATATATGTAGTTTTGAGAAAATACCTAACAAATTATAAAAAAGAAATATTAAAAAGGAAATAATTAATAAGCTAATGTTTTGTCTAAAAGGATTATATCTCAATAATCAAAACTATGAACGTTCTGTAAGAAGAACAATAGTATAACTCAAATAAAATATTGATCTGTAAAAGAATGTTATGAGCATCAAAGTTGTAAGAAAAAGAAAAGAATATAATTATTTAAACAATAATTTTGAAAGGTTTTTTATTTTCATTTTCTCTAACAGAGTTGACTATATCATTTTCATTTTTAATAATTCTTATAAATAATTTAAATTTTACAAAATTAAAAATCGACTTATATTGATTTGATAAAAAATATTACAGTTAAATTGCGCTCAAATATCATTAATTTAAAGACAATATCTGCGGAGTAATATTACATGATACTAAAACACAAAAAAATAAAAATTTTGACTTAAAAAAAACTCTTAAACTTTATAATATGCTTGAATGATGAATTTTCGGTTTGATTTATGTTAATAGCAAGTTGAAATGGTTTCTTGTATATTTAGATAAAAATTTTAAGAAATAAAAATTTCAAATATTATAACATCATAATTTAAAATTATAAAATTATAAATTTAAATTAAAAATATATATATTCTCCAAAATCTTTATATTTTCATAGCTTTTTCTGATGGTTCGAGATTTTGTTGGATCAATTTCGATTTAGATGTCATCTCTTTGGTTAACATTTCCACATCATGAACCTAACATCTCTTTTTTGTTATGGTTTTAATCAAGGTTTCTTTAAAGGTAAAGGGAATGACAATTATTTTACAGTTATACTGAAATCAATTTTACTTTCTGTCGGTCTTGACTATAATTATTAATTAATATTCATTAAAATAATTAGAAAAATAGTTTTAACTAACAAAATTTAGAAAAATAACATTCATCGATGTTAGTTTGAATAATTATAGTAATAACAATCTAAAAATATATTTTTAAAATTTAACGACAAAAAAATATAAAACGTTGACCAAAAAATACTTTAAACAACACCAAACAGAAAAACATGATTAATTAATATTTTGGAACAGTTAAGTATTTTAATATTGAATTTTTTTATAAAAATAACAAATTTGATTGTTTTTATTTAGATAAAACATTAAAAGGGATTTTTTATTAAAATTAATTTAAATTTAGTAGAATTGTTTAGAAATTGTGAATTTGGTAAAGTGGAATAGTTTTGCACTGTCTCCTTTGAATATTACTATATATCTTTATAACGAAAATAACTCCAATAAAACTAGTTTTTTTAGAAAAAAAAATTATTATATTATTCGAAGATAATATTAAAATATTTCAAAATATTAATATATATTGTTTTAATTTTTTTTTATTGGTAGATAGCATTCATTAAAAAAGTATGTGTAGAAAAGAATGTTTATTAAACATAGAGTGGGATTTGTTTTACGAAGAAAATAATTACAAAATTATATTTAAATTACTGAGAAGGAAAGTATATATGAAAAATAATTATTGTTTATATTAAAACTTAAGTCACAAAATAGTATATGTCTTTATTTAATCACTATACAAACAAGTTTTGTTTGCTTCTATTAGTTTTTCACTTTTTACATTCAGTAAATATCTGACATTATTGTAGGTGGCGTAATTTGGTGTCAAAGATAACAACAGATATAATTTATTTTATTTTATGTTGAATACGACCTGTATTTGATGTAAACTAATGTGTGTTGTACAAGGGTCAATGTAAAATTTGATAGTAATTAAAAAAAAATTGAATTTTAGTCTATTAATGTCCTTGACAAAAGTAAAATTCTGTCTTTTCTTTAAAGTTTTACTACATCTATCAATTAATCAAAGAAAAATATGATGACAAAATATAACACATATTAATGATATACACACACATAACACTTGCATTTGTACCATAATTTTCAAATCATTCGATAAAAAGAACTAGAAAATTGTGATTTTAGTGGAATGATAATTATTAGTTGTTAATGGAACATACAATGCCTCACATAGTAGATAATAATTAGCATTATTTGATAAAATATTACATTAAGTATGAGTTACCAAGATACAAAATATATATATATATATATATATATATATATTTATTTATTTATTTATTTATTTGTGACTTAAAAATCCACATTTGTAAATAATTTTGAATAAAGTCTTTTGTGTTTCAAGATTTTTGAATAGTTTGAAGTTCAATAATCCAAACATATTTGGTTGTCCTTCCTCTATAATGATTGTGTTCATATATCTAACAAGACAAATTAAGTATAAATTAAATGTAGTATAATGGAGATTTAAATAGGAAACAACTTAATACTTACATAGACCACAATTGGATGATTGAAATGTATAATATGGGATAAAACACTCTATCCAAATACTCTTGACTCCAATTATAGTTTTAGTGGCCTTTTGTTCAACTTATGTTACTTGGTTAGAAGCTTTGTTATAGGATCATCATTTGTTTATGTCATATCATCATCATCTTCGTTATAGTAGGTTGTTGCATGACTTGCTTTCCATGACAGAAGATACGGAATAAAGGTATTAAAAGGTTTAGTACATTTATTTATAAATTATAACATATAAAAACAAAAAAATGTAGTACTTAGGTTGTGCAAGTTAATATCTTTTTTTTTTGTAGTTGTTCTTCAAGTCTTTGATCGAACCTTTGATTCATGGATGTCATGCTTTCATTAAGTCTTTCTTCAAATTGTATCTTCATCTTCCTTATCGCATCCCGACTTAAAAAATCACTACTTCATTCTAGTGGACTGAATAATCTTGAATTCTAAATGAACCTCCAATTACGTGCCCACGACCTGAGTGCTTAAGTCTTTCAATGACCTTCGTGAGTATATTGTCTCGACCATGGGAAACAAGTAAATTCTGAGTCATTTTCTCAATTAACTCATCTTACAACACATATTCAAGTTTAATCACAAAATAAACCACTTCATAATTAACTTTGGTTTTGGCATTTATGTTTGTACTTACTATTTTCTTAGAGATCACTTTAGTTAATTGTGATGTCATTTGTCCATCGAATTTAGTCTGAGAAACCTTTAATGTAACGTATCGAGGAAGTAGATATATTAGGTTAAGGGACTCAAGCCTTAAAGCCCATGCTTTTGTCTTTTATAGGCTTTGGGTATTGTAGGCAAGTATCACACCACCTTAACAGGGGAACCATTTATGTCTTCATCAACACTATTTATATCAAGTTTCTTTTCAAACTGCTACAATCCACTTGTTGAACACACCTTCAATGAAACAAACTCGTATGTGTATAATACACAATCATTGGGGCATGCATGTATTTTTTTTGTACTCTAAACCCATTGAATGTAGAATTTTCTTCACATCGTAATTATGATTAGGTAATGTGTTATTTTCCAAAAGCATCTCCTTCAACAACTCCAACAATTTTGTGAAACTTTTATTGGTCCAACAATTATGTGAAACTTTTATCAGTCCATCAATTTATTACTTTTGAACTAAATTATTTCAAAGTTACTGAAAATTTTGTAAAGTTAGCGCATCTTAAGTACAACTCGTCCTCTAAACCGGATTTCAAATAATCATATAAATGAGTTTTTCCAAAATTTTCTTCACTAACATTATGTACCATATCCTCTAAATGATCACTCATTCATGTGTGCTTGTGACGTATGATTGTGTAATACTTCTCCATGTCAAGTTCAAATTATAAAACTATTGACTATGTAAAAGAAGAGAAGATGATCATACATTGTGCCCAACTCCTAATGTATTTGATTTAGACAACGAACACAAGGACAATAATGTGTTTTGTTCGCAAATATTTCGGGTTATTGAGTATATTGCCAAAATTGAGAAACTCCCTTTTAATACTCTTTAATAACGTGACATTAATTCATCTAGGTTCGATCTATATTACGTTTGTAACAAACTCTATCATTCTCAAAATTTTAGTTCTCACAAGGTGAAACCCTACCCATTTGAGAAACAAATATTTTTCATAATTGATGACTCTATCTACACATAGAAATATCATAATAACCATCAGGATATACCATTATTATCACTGATCAATAAAGACTCACGTTGATGACTCAAAAGATGCATGCAAGCATAACAATGCTCACGTGTAAACATATAAAAGAAAAAACCAAGAAAAAGAATCGAAACTCAACTTACTTAAATGGAGAAATTGATCAGTCTGAAAGTTCGTCACAAGGATTAATCAGTTATTCAATTAGACGAACAGATAATATAAATTCTTAAAGAGAAGCCAAAGAACTCTATAAAAATCATTTTTAGAGATATATGTTTTAGAATAATAAAACTCGTTCATAATAAAATAATTTATATTAAAATTATTTAATATTAAAATAATTAAATTTTACTATTTTTAAATCATTATATCTTCTAAAACCTAAATTCGTAAGTCTTTAGAACATGACTTTTATTATTGATTCATTAATTGTTAATATACGCGTATCTAAACAAATATTACACATACTTTTAGAATTTTAGCTTAAGATTAAACGTTACATGTAATATTTTTATAATTTTTCTAGTAACAATTAATTTATTTTATGTTTTTAATAGATTTATTGAATTTATGTCTCTTTTTTAATAAAAAAAAAAATGTTAGGCTTAATAGCCTATTTTGTCCCCAATTTTGCTGATTTTTCTCAAAAAGGTCATTTGTTTGAAAAAAAATGTTAACTTGGTCCTCACTTAGTAAATATTGCGTCAACATCGTCCCTTCCGTTAAATAGAAACAAACAGAGTTAATAAATTGATGATCTGACAGAAGATAATGGTAACGTGTCATTTTTAAGTGGTATGCGTGGTGACGTGTTAAGTAATTAGAGATTGAGGTGGATAGTACAGACTCTGGGCCTGCAACACAATTAAAATTCTAATTATTATTATTATTTCTAGCATTGCAATTTCAGTATCCAACTCTGAATTCAACTCTAGGCTTCCATGCCCAATTAGGTTCAATTGTCCAACCAGGATCACTAGTGACATCGCCGAATCACCGTGACTCCTTGTCACCACCAAGGAATGGACATTGCCAGTCTAACCCGAACCCTCTTCCACGACCAAGAGAAACCTAAACTCACAACAGCCATTAAGTCTCTCCGCATAAAAACCCTCTGCATCAAATGAATAAAGAATTCCAGGAACACCCACGACCTCAATCGAACCCTAAACCGTAGAGAAGAACAAAATCTCCACCCATTCACAAGAATAGGGAAGAACCAAAGATTCCCAAATCAACACTCTCGCCCCCAAATCACGCAACCTGCATAGAAGATTCAAGAAACCCAATTTGCAGACCCAAATACCCAAGGGAAACCCCAATTGTAAGAACCAGATTCCAAAATCCCCAAATTCCAGATTTCATAAACCCTAGTCAGGAACATAGCAAAACAAAAGGCCTCTGCAAAGTCAAATCAGAGAAGGAGAAAATGAAAATCCAAAAAGGAACCCCAAGATCTCCCAAACAACCAAGCCAACACCATGCACTGCCACAAAACACCCACTAACTAAGACCCTCATTGCTGTAGAGATGTCGGCGAACGAACCCACATGTCGTGGAGATGAGTTGTATCTAAGCCACCGAACCTAGCCTCCTTCCCTGTGAAACGAACCAGAATTGGAAGAAGAAGAAGAAGACTACTTTGCAAGATCGAAACAGCAACGAAGATGAGGGACAAGAAATGTGTCTCCCTTCTCTACCAAAAACGAACTCAAATCGAAACGGAGAAGACGAAGGCTTGCTCCTTACCATGCTCATTGCGCGAAGAAGAACCAACCCAAACTGGGTTTGATCGAGAGAAAATAAAAACGAGCCAAAGGTTTTCAAAATCCAAAAGCTGAGAAAAGAAAATCTAAATTCCTAAAAGCATGAGTCATCCATTTGAAAGTTAATTTAGATTCAATCCTATGTATCGTATGAAGTTTAGGAATTAATTCAGAATTTTTAATTAAAAGTCATTAAAAGGAAAACATTAATCCAAATTAATTATAATTAAAGGAAATACTAAACACGTCACCACACATACCACTTAAAAATGACATGTTACCATTATCTTTTGAATCATCAATCCATTAACGCCGTTTGTTTCTATTTAACAAAAGAGACGACGTTGACGCAATATTTACTAAGTGAGGATCAAGTTGACACTCTTTTCAAACGAAGGACCTATTTGAGAAAAATCGACAAAATTGGGGACAAAATAGGCTATTAAGCCAAAATGTTATTATCGTAACATCCTAATTTTTATAGTGTTCAACTACTGTATGATATATTACATATTTAATATTATAAAACAATTAACTCGAAAAAAAACATATAAACTGGTATTACAATTATTCAGAAATAACATAATTGCAATATATATGTGTGTATGTGTGTGTGTGTGTATATATATATATATATATATATATATATATATATACACACACACACACTGTTTTATACTGTAAGAAGATATACTACACTAACCAAAAGCGTAATATAGACTTTATAAACCAAAAAGAGAATGACAAACGTCCTACTCTAAGTTTCAGTTTTGCCACCAACTAGCTCCTACTTACCAGAGACACCCCATAAGCTCATACCATTAAGGTGATAATAACAAAAGAGAAAACAAAAACACCCAAATAAACAAAAACAAAAGGATAAACTAAAGTACCAAAAGAACATTCATACATTTTAAAACAATATATCACATAATAAAATAATTCAAACAATACAAAAATAATCATATTAACTTTAAACATCAACCATCCAGATAGATGTATTGATGTTGGACTCATGGGGAACAACTTGTCAATCATGTGTGGTGGAACAACTTGTCAACATCAAACTACAATTCCATCAAACTACCACATACCAAGGTTAATCTGTCAAAACATCTATGGTCAATACATGACCATCAGACCAAGGACTTCCCGCTACTCTCCACGACATAATCACCAATCTCTACTTGAGATTGAGAATTATTAGGAGTGTCACAATCATCCTCCAATCCCGGAGTCCCTACTCCAATACATCACACAACATAACAATCATAAGGATTTCCCCATGAATCCTTTTCACATCATACTTAATCCACACTTTTCATTTCATTTAAATATCATCATACATATAACACATACTAAATCCATATACACATCCATGCTTATCATCCATAAAAAAATCATTAATTCCATACAAGTAAGTAATTAATCTATATAAACCAACTCAACCAAACAAGGAATCAAAAGAAGATAAAACTTAAATACATAACATCTCAAACAAATATACATTAAAGAGTGTAAAAAACATCTTGAGTTGTATTGATTCAATTCTCATCACTAATCCCCATTTTTTGGTGTATCTAAATCATTTACTATAAACTTATGTGTCAAAAACAAAATTTCGAAGATCATAAAAGCAAGAAGAATTGTGAAACAAAAAGCTTAGCAAAGGCTCCTAGCGTTAAGCAACGCATCCTTGCCGTTGAGTGTCATTCTTCTCGCAAAAGTGGCGCTTGAGCGCCACCTCTATGCAACTTATCATCATACCTATCGTAAAGATGACACTCAACACCACTAGGCTACCGCTTAACCCTATACCAAAAAACAACAAACTTCAAATTTGATTTGGTTGCACCTGAGACCCATCCAAATGACCAATTGGTAACACTAGTATTGATTTAAAAACATGTTTATGACTAAAATTGAGTATCAATTTGCTTATTTAGTCAGGATTAAGGTACACTAGCCAAACCAACAACTTAAAAGCTCACGTATTAGATTCTACATGTTACAAACCATATTTTACATGATACAAACCAGAATTTGGTGAACTAAATGACTAAACAAGTTTTAAATTGCCCAACAACAACCCATACCTCAGGTTTCTCTCGAAAACAACTCTTCTGGAAATTCACCTATAAAAACTCCCAAATTAGACCAAAAACTAGTCCAACACACTCCAATTTTTCTACATCAAATTCAAGCTAAGTTTTCTAATTATACCCCTAAACATAACAACTAAAGTTATAAAAAATAGATAATATTCAACAAGCATTCATAATAATACATTTCTAATTTTAGATCATGCATATTTACATCAATTTCAAGCAATTACACCACTATACAACAAAATCTCAAGAAGCTCGATCTCTTTAATCAAACTCTAGCATACCAACTCAGGTTTATCAACATACTAAAACCATAGAAAAGAGACATTTAGCTTTCCTTACGTGATAAAAGTTTAAACAGCTCGAAAGGACCTAAAACTACATCCTCATCTTAGAGAGCTTTATCTGCACTTACCAACTACGAAATTATGATCAAGAAACATAGTTAGAATCACTGATCAACAAAGAGTATACCAGAAAACTAAAAAGATATGTGTGAGAGAAAAATTCTCACATGTATGAAAAATACATATGACTCTCTAACTTATCCTTTTAAAAAATTTGATCGGATAAATTAAAAGACATTGTCGTAATAATTACTTTGACACTCTTTAATATTCAAATAAATAACTCAACTGGTAAAAGAACTATTGAAAAAGAAAGAATTATAAAAGAAAATACTTTAAAAAAATTGTGTAATTTTAATCAAACTCATCGTAAGACTTTTATTTATACTTTCAATCTTTAATATTAAAATATTTAAATTTTATTACTTAGATCACATTATCAATTTTAAAACAATTATAATAATTTTTCAATTATTACCAACTAATGATTGTGACAATTAAATGTATACGTGATTTTCTTATCCAAAGTAAATATACATAAAATATATAAAATTCTAATAATAAAAAACATACATGTGAAAAGAATTGATTTTTGTAATTACCGACAACCGTTTTCAGTATACACAGCTTTGTTATCAATTATACTATCAATCAATATAAATTAATTTATTTTTTAATTCAATGATTATTTTATAATCTGATTAATTTTTTTTTATAAAAACACACTTGCTTATTTTATAAATATTTTTTTTTATAAACAAACACACATGCTTATTTTAATAATGTAATAATAATAAGGTAAGCACATTGCATTTAAGAACAAAATTGATTCAAGCTATGTTGACGTTTATACATTAAAAATAATATTCTATTGTTGTCGAATTTTTTTCTTTTTTATTTTAAAACTATTAGAAATTTCAGTATATCAATCTTTTTGGTTCAACTTTGTGAAAAAGTAAAATAAAAATTGAAAAGTTTTCCATTCCCCGCCATTCCCCCAAACGTCCTGGCGGGAATCCAATTATTCTCCCAAATCCCGCCAACTGCTTCCAGAAGCTTCTCTATATAAAAACCCTTCCCTTCCTTTTCATTCATTTCCACTCTAAACCCCCAAACTTTCTCAATATCAAACCCTAATACTTTCTTCAGAAGATAAAAATGTTGGAACTCCGTCTGGTGCAAGGTTCTCTTCTGAAGAAGGTCCTTGAATCAATCAAAGAACTCGTCACCGATGCTAACTTCGATTGCTCGTCTACCGGTTTCTCCCTTCAGGCCATGGATTCCAGCCATGTGGCCCTTGTTGCACTTCTCCTCCGATCCGAGGGTTTCGAGCACTATCGCTGTGACCGCAACATGTCGATGGGCATGAACCTCAACAATATGGCTAAGATGTTAAAATGTGCCGGCAACGATGACATCATCACCATTAAAGCAGATGATGGGGGTGACATCGTCACTTTCATGTTCGAAAGTCCCAGTATGTTTCTATTTCTCCAACGTTTTTGAATTTATTGGTTGAACTTGTTGAGTTAGGGTTATTTTTTAATCATCTATATGTTTTGGTTTTACTTTTGTGCATTTGGTGTCCGAGAAGCAGATTTAGCTTGATTTGTTGTGTTGATGAACTTGTTGGGTAGCCTACTGAGATGCATGTTCTTAAATTGAAACTGAGCATGTATTATTTATCATGTTTGATTTTAATTCTTGTTGAAGAAATATTTCTATTTTAAAAGAGGATTTTGAAGTTCAATTTTAATCTTTGTCTTTTACACAAAGAGTGTGGTTTTTGGCTAATGAACTGATTATATAGGTTTGATATGAAGTAAATTTGGTTTAATTGTTGGGTTTTACACAAAGAGTGTGATTTTGGCGAATGGTCTGACTATATAGGTTTGCTGTGTGGTGGTTTGTTTAACGGTTCGGTATGTTTCGTGTTTGTTTTCTTTGATAGTATGATGCTTAACTATATATTCTCACATATAGTGATAAAAAGGATGTTACAGAGTGCTATGTGCGACTTGATGTAATAAAATGGACAGAGCTGAAATGAATCTTTAAAGACGTGCTTGTATGAGTGTGATCTCATACCAATATCACTTTCTTTGGATGTGATTTGAATTTGGTCTCGTTGTTTTACAGCGCAAGATAAAATTTCTGATTTTGAAATGAAGCTCATGGATATTGATAGTGAGCATCTTGGGATACCGGAGGCAGAGTATCATGCCATTGTGAAAATGCCATCTTCTGAGTTTGCAAGGATCTGCAGGGATCTCAGCAGCATCGGGGATACTGGTAATTAGCTTTGTTTGGATTTGTTAATTTGTTGTTATATTTGGAAAGCTATGCTGATAATGTAGTGTGTGACGTTGGTTGAAGTTGTCATCTCGGTCACCAAGGAGGGTGTGAAGTTTTCCACCAAAGGAGATATTGGATCTGCAAACATAGTTTGCAGGCAAAATACTTCTGTGGATAAGGTGAGTTGACTATTTTTGTTTTATTCTTTATTCTGCTATTATTTGGTACATAGTAAAACATGAATTTAGTGGGCATTTTTAATTTCTTGATTGATCTTGCAGCCTGAAGAAGCTACTGTTATTGACATGAATGAGCCAGTGTCATTGACATTTGCATTGCGTTATATGAACTCTTTTACAAAGGCAACACCTTTGTCCAACACAGTTTCCATTAGTTTGTCAAATGAGCTGCCAGTTGTTGTTGAATACAAGATTGCTGAAATGGGTTATGTCCGGTTCTATTTGGCTCCCAAGATAGAAGAGGACGAAGAAGAGAAACCTCAAGTTTAATCACTATTTGATGTTGGGTTAGGTGATTAGGATTTTTCATCCAGTCGAACTTTGTAGTTTTCTAAATACATTTCTCTTGAAGACACTTAAACTTTGAGCAGTGAATTTAGGATTCAAGTATTTTACCCCTATTGTTGCCATCAGGCCGCTTTATTTTGCCTAGAATTTGTTCAGAACAATGTGAAAGTATAACAATTAGCTATGCAAATTTTCCCGCTGATGTATTTTTAATGTCTGGGAACTGTTTTCAAAATGTTAACAAAGTACTGGTTTATCTAAGCAGAACATGAACATATGGTATGTTAATAAGATGAAAAATAACAGTTGAAATAGAGGCTGCCTAAATATCTAGTATTAATTCGCCAAATTGAATTAACTTCGATTAAATTTATAGGTTGAAGTATTAAGAGTTAAAAGAACGAGAAATTATTGCAGGGTTTAAGAATATTACTACTTTAATAAAATTTAAATGTGGTACTTGGGCATTAATTAAGAACATCGAATATGTGTGGTGTTTTGAAGGTCATAACATTTATCCGAAAAGGATGATGTAAAAAATTTACAAGCTATTAAAAATGGTCTAAATACTAAACTTCTGTGAGTAAGAAATTGGTCATGTTGACAAAATATGCCAACGTAGAGTTGAACAAAAGTAACAACAATACATGAATCTTCTCTAGCTATTGCAATTGTGATTCCAATTATTTCTTTGCTCGAAGAAGGAAAGCAACAGCCACCGGAGCCATGTACATAAGAAGGTACATAGGATTGATATTTTCCCTGAGAAACCAAAGAAATAATTTCAGCACTGACCTGGCCAAAAAATCTCAAAGATACTATGTTGTGGAATTAACATGGATGACACTCATTTAGTTAGCAGCAGTGTTCAAATTCAATGGCTGCAAACTTTGAGCTCATTATGCTTCAGAAGACAGCAAGACCCCTTGAAGCACTGTTTTGAGTGCTCTGGCTGCTGTTGCACTGACGCACATTATGAATCCGAATAGGTGAAAACTTGGTTCTCCTTTCATCCATGCAAGCGAAAAAGAAATAGGAAAAATCAACAGCTATAGCTTGTCACTCCAACCAGAACTCCAATTTTGTTTATATTTATGACAAACAACCTACCAAGTTAAACATTAAAACAAACAATCTTTCGATATTGATTAATATCACATACAATCAATGATCTTCAATTACCTAATAACTTCTTTTTCTCCAAACTAAGACAATTTCGCCCATTCTCAAAATGAACAGGCTAAAACTAATTCATAAAAGAACACATTTAAAACGAATTTTCAAAGAAACAAAAGAAAGTCTTACATACCCTATACAGACTCAACGCTCAAATCCTCTCAAACATCACCAAATGAACACCGCCATATGCTATCACATTTTCGGCATCACAAGCACAAGCGGTTAGCTCCAAGTTACAAAGGTAATAGTGGAGTTAGTAAAATTGGAGTGTTAATAGCTTTCCTTCAAATGGGCAGACGCAAATCTGTCCCCCTAAAGCCCATGAGCCCAAAAAACTGCTAGGAAACTAAAAACAAGGAAAGAGGGTTACTCCCTACACCGTCTCACATTGCTCCTGCCCCACCACATTTTTCAAAAATTATAAAATTATCCTTTATATTTTAAAATATCCTAATTCCATTTTTTTTTCTTCCGTTGAAGAAAAATTCTTCAATAAATAAGTTACATCTGTTCAAGTTTTTTTTTAGTTTTTAGTTTATTAATTTGTATTTTAAATTAATATATAAATATTATTTAAATTTTTTTAAAATTTATTATGTAATTATATATAAATTAATTTTATTTTATTTAATAAAATAATAATTATTAATTTAATTTATGCATTATTATTTAATTAATTATTTAAATATCTTTTATATAATTAGTTAAACAGATGTGTCATAAGTTTTATTTTAGTTTTTAGTTTATTAATTTATTATATTTTAAATTAATATGTAAATATTATTTAATTTTTTTAAATTTATTATATAATTATATATAAATTAATTTTATTTAATTTAATAAAATAATAATTATTAATTTAATTTATTTATTACTATTTAATTAATTATTATAATATTTTTTATATAATTGAACGTCACATCGTTAATGTTTTTCTTTTATTTTTTAATTTATTAATTTATTGTATTTTAAATTAATATATAAATATTATTTAAATTTTTTTAAAATTTATTACATAATTATATATAAATTAATTTTATTTTATTTAATAAAATAATTATTATTAATTTTATTTATGTATTATTATTTAATTAATTATTATAATATTTTTTATATAATTAGTTAAACGGTGGGCGCATCCGGTTTTTTTTAATTTACTAAAATATTATATTTTAAATTAATTTATAAAGTATTTAATATATTTTTTATAATATATTATGTAAATAAAAAAAGTATTGTTAATATAAAATGTATAATAAAAATAAGAAACTAAAATATAAAAAAAATTAAAATATATAAGGGATGTCAACATTCATTCACGAATATTAATATTCGTAAGATGAAACGAATGTTGACATCAGCTTAAAGTGAAACAAATGTTGACATTCATTTTATTCAAAGAACAAATTAGGTATGGATGAGCATCATCTGGTGGTGGGTGGAAGGAGCAACTCTCACAAAGGAAATTTTGTTTTGTAATCTATACGTTTCTTGTGCACTCCCATAAAATTAAAATCCATGCTTTGTCATTCAGTTTAAATCGCAACGTGCACTATCTTTTTAACTGTGCAATTTAGAACTTAAAAACTTATATACGGGATTACACAATTAAAAATAATAATATGAAAATCAAATTCATCTTTCAGATTGTATAATTAAAGAAATCATATTGTATTTCAATTTACATAATTTAAAAAATTTTCATAAAAAAAGTAAATTTTAAATTGTGTAATTCTAAATAGAATTATATATATTTTTTGGATTTGAAGTGATTTTTAAATTGCACATTTAAAAACAATTTTTTCATAAAGAAGTGAATTATATATTGAGAATTTGTAGTTTCATTACTATAGAACAGACAAAAACCCTCTCTAGGTCTCTGTTCAACGGATTCTGTTTGGGTCTTTATTGCATTCATTATTGTTACTGTTTTCAGTTGATCAGAACTCTATAAATAGAGTTCTGTTTTGTATTTTACAGTCATGAGAGAATATAACAATTGCAACAGTGAGAAATAAACGAGATAAGAAAAGCTTTCATTTTACTTACTTGTTTCTTTGATCTCTTCATTTTTCTCTTCTACTCCACCACTGTTTGAAGCTCCCAAGGTCACCGGATCATCGCATCAACGCTGTTCTCCTTCGCCCTCTGGAAGAAGCCTTTGGAAGGCTCTGTTCTCTCTCTTCATTTGTGCAGAAAGTGTTTTGGACACGTCTGCGGAGATGTTTCAGCCTCACGGTCTTAATCATGTTGTGGGCCGCCTAATATTGGGCTTCTTCTCTCTGCACACCATTTGGGCTTCTGCTTAATATGGTATCAGAGCAGGTCTAGTGCCTGCTCTGCTTCCGCTCTGCCTGCTGACTTTCTTGATTAATTCTTGGACTGGTTTGCACAGCTTTAGGCCTCATGGAACAGGCTGAATTCAACAACCCATCCAGCCCTTACTATCTACATCCAGGAGAGAATCCTGGACTTACTCTCATCACACAAACTCTAAGCGAAAACAACTACTCATCTTGGAGTAGAAGCATGAGAAGAGCTTTGCTCTCCAAGAACAAAGTGAAATTTATTGATGGGTCCATAAAGAAACCCCAGAAAAATGACATTCTGTATGATGCATGGGAAAGGTGCAACATGAAGATATTGTCTTGGATAACCAAGACCCTTTCTCCACAAATTGCCGAGAGTGTCATATATGTGGAAGAAGCAAAAGAATTATGGGATGAGTTGAAAGAAAGATTTTCTAAGGGTGATCATTTCAAGATTTCGGACCTCCTCCAAGATATACACTCCATTAGACAAGGGGAGAGGGGAGTTAATCAATTCTTTACAGATTTGAAGATTCTGTGGGAAGAATTAGAGTCCTTGAGACCCATACCCATCTGCACATGCAAGATACCATGCAGTTGTGCTCTTTCAAAGGTTTTCTTGAAGTATAGAGAAATGGAGCATGTAATATGTTTTCTAAAGGGATTGAATGACTCTTACAACACTGTTAGAACACAAATCCTCCTAATGGATCCCCTTCCAAACATCAATCGGGTCTTCTCACTTATTATGCAACAGGAAAGACAAGAAAAACATGGGTCAACTGATGCTAAAATCATGGTTAATACTGCTGACAGAAACAGCCAGTGGAAAGGCCAAGGACGGGGACCTGGATTGCGTGGTCAAGGAAGAGGAAGAGGCAGAAATCCTAACCATGGCAAGCAATGTTCTTATTGCAACAAGATGAACCACACAGTTGATGAGTGCTACTCTAAACATGGATACCCACCTTGGTACAAGAAAGCAGAGGGCAGTCAAGACAGAAAGAATGAGTGGAGTTCAGTCAATGCTTGCCAAAACACCACTGAACCAGATGGAAATCAGAAAGCACACTCAAATAATAACAACAATATCTTCAACTCTCTCACTGCAGAACAAATGCAGAAGCTGCTCAGATTGATAGACAAAGATGATGAATCAACCCACAAGATTAATCAAATTAAGAGGGCTGACAGTGCGGATAAGCAAGGTAATTCCTCCTGGATTATTGATACTGGTGCCACTGACCATGTGACACATGATAAAATGAATTTTATCACATTCTACCAAATAAAACCTATATCTGTTAGATTACCTAATAATACTGTCTTAACTGCTAAACATGCTGGCACTGTACAATTATCTAAGGACCTTGTCATTTTCAATGTTCTATATATTCCTGAATTTCATTTCAATTTGATCTCAGTTCAAAGTCTTATCAAAGACCTGAATTGTAATCTAACTTTCTCATCCAAGACTTGCCAGATAAAGGAGAACCATACATTGAAGATGATTGGATATGCTAGTTGTTGGGGAGGGCTCTATTATGTGCAGGACCTTTCTAAACCAGACCATAAATGCACTGCCAAGACTGCTTTTTCGTTTAAAAATGCTAATGTAAATCTGTGGCACTATAGATTGAGCCACCCAGGGGACAAAGTTATAAAACAAATATGTGATGATTTTCCTTATGTCAAACTAGGTGCTAATATTGTTTGTGACACTTGTCATTATGCCAAACAGCGAAAGTTACCTTTTCTACAGAGTACTACTACTACTGCAAACTGTTTTGATGTTGTTCACTGTGATATATGGGGCCCCTTTGGTACTGCTTCTATTCACGGTCATAGGTACTTTCTCACCATAGTTGATGACTATAGTAGGCACACATGAATTTTTTTAATGAATAATAAAGGCCAGACTAGGGGTCTGCTACAAGATTTTATAACCAAAATTAAAAATCAGTTCAACAAGGGAATTAAAACCATTAGGTCAGATAACGGCCCATAATTTAACTGTGTGGATTTCTATAAGTTGCATGGTATTAATCATCAAAAGAGTTGTGTTGAAACCCCTGAACAAAACTCTGTTGTTGAGAGGAAACACCAGCACATTTTGAATGTTACTCGTGGCCTCCTTTTTCAATCTAATGTGCCTAATTCTTACTGGTCATATGCTGTTAGTCATGCGGTTTACCTTATAAATAGGTTACCCACTCCCATTCTGAATAACAAAACTCCCTATGAACTGCTTTATAACTTGCCCCCTTCCTATTTAAATCTCAAAATTTTTGGATGCTTATGCTTTGTCTCTACTCTTGAACATAACAGAAACAAACTTGACCCAAGAGCTAGAAAAACTATTTTTCTAGGCTATAGACCTGGTGTCAAGGGATACCTTGTACTTAACATAAATTCCAAAGAGCTTTTTATAAGCAGAAACGTGGTTTTCCATGAGAACATTTTTCCTTATATGAATCTGCAAGACACCAATACTAATTCATCTACTGGAAAGGATACAACCAACTCTCTTAGCGATCTCCTAAGAGATCACTATCACAAGGACACTGACATACATGACGAGCCTGATGGTTCTGAGCAGGAAGATGTGCAACAGCTCACTGTTAATGAGGACAACAGTGACAGTGTGGGAGATAATCAAGATGTTCAAATGCAAAGAAGGTCAAATAGACCCAGAAAAGCTCCTGACTATCTTAAAGATTATGTCCATCAGGTCAATCAATCCCTATCTCTGAAAAATGATCTTAAAACACCTTACCCGATATCCAAATTATTGTGTTGTGATAATCTTTCAGGGAGACACCTAAAATATACCATGGCTGTCACTGGTAACAAGGAGCCTAAATCCTACAGTGAGGCAAAAGGCATGAATGAATGGGTACAGGCTATGCAGAGAGAAATTAAGGCCCTGCAAGATAATGACACATGGGCCCTGACCCAGCTGCCTCCAGGGAAAACTGCCATAGGATGTAAGTGGGTGTATAAGACAAAGTACAAAGCTGATGGAAGCATTGAAAGATTCAAGGCTCGGCTAGTAGCAAAAGGCTACACACAACAAGAGGGAATAGATTACCTTGACACCTTTTCCCCTGTTGCCAAACTAACCACTGTCAGATTGCTCATTACCCTAGCGGCTTCAAACAATTGGTTTTTGCATCAACTAGATGTTGACAACGCTTTCCTACATGGAGACCTCAATGAAGAGGTATACATGGAGCCACCCCCAGGTTTGATGGTTCACAGTAAAGGACAAGTCTGCAGACTGAGAAAATCTTTATATGGCTTAAAGTAGGCCAGTAGACAGTGGTTTGAGAAACTATCATCTTTCTTAATAGCTGTTAATTATGTTCAATCTAAGTCTGACCACTCTCTGTTCATTAGAACAACACCTACCAGTTTCACTGCCCTTCTTGTATATGTAGATGACATTGTTTTGACAGGGAACTCTATGACTGAAATCAATTGCATGAAGGAACTCTTACACAAAGAGTTTCGAATAAAGAACCTTGGTGAGCTCAAATATTTTCTAGGTTTGGAAGTTGCCAGGTCAAAGAAAGGCATTCATTTATGCCAAAGGAAATACGCTTTGGACATACTGGAGGAGACAGGGATGTTAGGATGCAAGCCTTCCACTACTCCTTTCCTCAGTGATACAGTTTCATTATACATGGAGGACAGCTATCTGGAAGATCCAGGACCATATAGAAGGCTAATAGGAAAGTTACTCTACCTTACAAACACTAGGCCTGATTTATGTTTCTCAGTTAACTTACTTAGCCAGTTCATGCAATCACCCACTGATCACCACTACCGTGCCATTCAACACATACTCAGGTATATTAAAGCCAAACCCTCTGAAGGGCTATTTTTCTCAGCTAACTCTCCTATGCAGCTAAAGGCATTTAGTGACTCTGACTGGGCTACTTGCCCCAATACTAGAAGATCCACAACGGGATTCTGCATCTTTCTAGGATCATCTCTGATTTCGTGGAAGTCTAAAAAGCAGAAGACCGTTTCCCGATCATCCACAGAAGCTGAGTACAAGGCACTAGCAGCCACTGTATGTGAAATACAGTGGCTCTGCTATCTACTACGTGACTTTCAAATCATGGAGTCAGGGACCCCTGCCTTATATTGTGACAATAAATCTGCGAGGCACATAGCTCACAATCAAAGCTTTCACGAACGCACCAAGCACATTGAGCTTGATTGCCATGTTGTTCGTGAAAAGCTTCAGGAAGGTCTCCTCATTCTCCTTCCCGTACGGTCCGATGAGCAGCTTGCCGACATCTTCACAAAGTTCCCTCATCGCGTCAGATACAAATCTATCGTTCCCAAACTTGGATTGGTAACCATACACCATCCAGTTTGAGGGGAGGCTATTGAGAATTTGTAGTTTCATTACTATAGAACGGACAAAAACCCTCTCTAGGTCTCTGTTCAACGGATTCTGTTTGGGTCTTTATTGCATTAATTATTGTTACTGTTTTCAGTTGATCAGAACTCTATAAATAGAGTTCTGTTTTGTATTTTACAGTCATGAGAGAATATAACAATTGCAACAGTGAGAAATAAACGAGATAAGAAAAGCTTTCATTTTACTTACTTGTTTCTTTGATCTCTTCATTTTTCTCTTCTACTCCACCACCGTTTGAAGCTCCCAAGGTCGCCGGATCATCGCATCAACGCTGTTCTCCTCCGCCCTCTGGAAGAAGCCTCTGGAAGGCTCTGTTCTCTCTCTTCATTTGTGCAGAAAGTGTTTTGGACACGTCTGCGGAGATGTTTCAGCCTCACGGTCTTAATCATGTTGTGGGCCGCCTAATATTGGGCTTCTTCTCTCTGCACACCATTTGGGCTTCTGCTTAATATTATACAATCTATAAATAACTTTTACGTAAAAGTTTTTCTAAACTACATAACCTAGAAATGTTTTTTTTTTAATTTTTAATTTTTTTTATATATAGAAAGACCACTTTTCAAATTACACAATTTAAGAGTGTAACACAACCCATTGTTAAAGTGGAATACAAATGTTTCTTTCATAAATTCACTACATAACTCACGAATAAAGGAATAATGACAAATAGGAAGGGAATAACCGCCGTGAGAGGTGGAAAACAAAATATCCTAAAAGAAGAATATTCCCTTTCATGTGTTTTTTTCATTTACTGTGTCAACTTTGTTAGTGTTCTCTTAATTGCTTCTTATCTTATTCATTGACATATTCATACAGTCTTTTAGCTCAAGCCAACATTGCTTACTTTTGAATATAAGAAATTTCAGAATTTAAATTTTTTTGGCCTTAATTTTCTTGATTCTAATATTGCTGACATCAACCACCAAGACTACCATTATGAACCTTTTGTAATGAAGTTAATGTATGAATTCGTAAAACAAAAATCCAGCAGCAAAGACACATAACATGGCACAAAAATAAAGACAATTCCAAATAAAATATAAAAAAACAACTTTCCATATCGAAAGACATAACTCGTGAAGAACTTTGAAAAAGATAGATATTATGTTACGCGGTGTATTTAGAAGTTGCAAGATTTATTCAAAGGTGACATTAAAACAGAAATGAGAAAAGCAAAAGAATAAGAAATAGAGACCAAATCATGTTAATGTTGAAGAAAGAAATGAAAAGGTAAAAATTTGAGTATAAACATTCGGTTAACACCTTGTTCACGTCGATATATATATATATATATATATATAAGTGAAATTTAAATATGTCTTAATATTAAAAAAATATTTTATAAGAACATATTTATATATAGTAAATTTATTTTACCTCGAATTAATATAAAACTTTCCATTATCGTAGTTATATTATTAATATTTCCCTAATCAAAGTTAAAATTTTGTGACTTTTTTTTAATATACTAATGATAATGAATTATTATTTAATTAAATAATTCATTTTGCTATCCGTGTAGAGAAATTAATCTGGAATAACGATTCTTTAACATGATTTTCAATATTCCAAAACTCCTTAAGAAAACAATTATTGAATAATCAATTTTCACTGATTTTTTTATAATTTGTAATGTAACATTAATATAATATTAAGCAATTAAAAGTAATTTAAATATGTAAGTAGGTAATTTATAATATTTATGAATGATTTTGAATTTTATTAAAAAATTGAGAATGTTATGATATATATGTAATGAAATTATTATATCTAATTAAAAAATAAATAACTTTTTCAAAGGAGTTTTAGAGAAAAAAAAATGGTTAAATATGTTTTTCCTCCCTTAAGTATCACACGATTTTGGTTTTAGTCCCTACTCGAAACTTTGATGGTTTTTAGTTCTTTTAGTTTTGAAACTATTATAATTAGTCCTTAAAATTAAACTGCGTTAAATTTTTGTATGAGGTGGCTAACAGTGAGCCAGGTGTGTGTCACGTTTGGGGTTTCTCATCTCTTTCACACCGACCACTGTTCCCTCTCTGAGTCTCCATTTTCATCCAAGCCAGCAGCTGCGTTGGCAACTGCAGAAGCAGTGGTTTCATCAAGACCAAACCAAACCGTGCCCATCACCAAAAGCAGAATCAGAGACCCTTTTTTATATCCATATTCTCCACCATCCAACAAAAACCCAGATTCAAAATCTGCTCTTTCCTTGAAACACACCCCCAACCCTAACTGTACAACTTTTGCAAACCTGACAATGAAAATTGAAAGGAAGTATAAAAATAAATTTAAAAAAATAAAAAAGGAAAGAAAATCCTAACATTAAGGGAGATGATTAAGCGTTGAATAGCGAAATTCCTAACCATCTTGAATAAGGGAGATTTTTTTTTTCAATTGGGGAAAAGTAGTTTTAGTCGAAGATTTCGGCGAAGGATTTCCGGCTCCATGTCTGTGAACGCGGTGGAGGCCTCGATGGACAGGTTGACGCCGCCGTGCTCCCCAAACTCGTGACGCGTGAGGGCCAATGCAGTGGCCGGACCCATGTCGCGTGTCGCGTTCTTCCTCTTGGCACCGCCGTCCGAAACTACATCGTTGGTGTCGCAACGCTTCCTATTGGCCACCACGTTTTCAGCCATGATAATCGAAAACGAACGGGGAAAGAGATAGAGATAAATTAGATTGGGGAAAAGATAGATAGCAGAGAGGACAGGACTTCCCCTCTATTTATTTCTTCCCTGATATCCCTCCTTCACCTTCCTTCGCGTTTGCTGAACCTGGACCCCATATTTGTTTGGGAGCAGCGGGGCCAAAGATTTTAAGTCAGAACCAGAGGGGAGTATTCCTGCGAAATGGTCATTCTTGCCATTGAATATAATAAAGCTGGCAAGTGTGGATTCAACCAATTAAGCGCATCCTGCAAATATTAAAAAGTACAATAAATAAAAAGAAAACCAATGTGGCAGATAGGGGAGAGGACAACTTGGATAAAACGTGGTCTCGCCGTTTGCCACATTTACTAAAAGTTAACGCCGTCCAATTTTAAGGATTAATAGTAAGAGTTTCAAAACTATGAGGATTAAAAACCATCAAAGTTTCGAGTAGGGAATAAAACCAAAATCGTGTGATACTTAAAGGACGAAAAACATATTTAACCTCAAAAAAAATCAAGTTGAGACGTTTTTTCTCAGTATGGATAGTAAAATGAGTAGAGTAAGTTAGATAGATAAATGAGAATATAAGTTAAGAAAAGTAGAATTTTGTGAGAAACAAAGTGTAATAAAAGGATTCCACTCATATATCATAACATTTATCTTGGAGAGATATCTAAGTCTTATTTTATAACAACATATCATTATTCACAACAAAGTTTAAATATATTCAATATGTTATTATTAACTTATTTTTAATATTTAAGATATTTATATTTGTTGAGATAAAGAAAAAGAATAATCATATTTATAATTTTATTGACTTTATTGTCATTCAAAAATTAGAAGTATAGAAAGTCTAAAAGTACCTCTTAGAAATCTTTAAAAGGAAAAAATAAGTGTATTTAGTACCTTATTTTTATAATAGTAAGTATGTTTTTTTATTAATAAAATTCTATTTTTTTAAAATCTTATTTCATACTATTATTGTTTGAATTTGTAGGGGTCATTAATTCTTCCTCAACGATATCTTGTGGTTCTTTTATATTTATTATACAAAAAATCTCACACTTTGATAATTAAAAGTATACCTATCATGAGTTTTTTAATAATTTATTTGTTGTGTACACATAATTTGATTTTATTAAGTTTCGTACTAAGCTCTCATTTCAATATACATTTAACTTTACAATAGGTTGAGACTTATTTGAGGTAGCAAGAAACACATAGCCTTTAGAAAGAAGTTGCAATTCATTGCATAAAGTGTAATTAGTAGTAGTTAATCTTTCAGATTATTGAAATACAATTATAAATTTTATTATACTTTATAAATTTAACTTGTAGTACTCGCGTCATCCGAAAAGTTTTGAGTGCAAATATTATGTAATGAGGCACATGCAAATCATATAAGCAAATGTCATTGACTTACGAAATTTTGTAAGGTGAACATTTTATAACTAACATCTTAAGCCATTATTATTATAACTTAACTCAAAATGTTTCTTATGTAGATATTCGGTAACACATCTCCAATGGAGCAACAAATTATAAAGGATGTTTGAGAGCGGTGAACTACATTTCTTTTAAGTTTTTGTAGATTGTTAGATATATTATCTTTATCCTCTTTATTTTATATCTTTAGTTAGTTTGTTAAGAAGTGAACTTTAAGCCTAACGCAACCTTACAACACCGGCTTAAAGTCCACTTCTTAACATGATATCAGAGTCATATTAGAGTCTATCATAGCAAGATTTGTGTGAACATATTGTTCCACCCGATATCAGGCCACTGTCGGGCCACCCATTAATGTCTAGCCTTACGTTCGAGATGTATATACCCTTGACGAGAGATGTGTGTGTTGGAAGTTCCACATCGACTAGAGATAAAACCAATTTATAATATATAAGTTAGTGCAAAATGTAAGACCCGAGAAAATGTAGAGTTTATAAATAAGACTTGAGTATGTTTTATTAAAATTTGCATGAGTTCACAAGGTGTTGTGTAGTTTAGTTGGTGTGCAAGTCTTGAGTAAAACATAAAGTTCCATGTTATTTATTTTGTTGATATAAGTGTAACATATGTTATTGTATGATTGTTAAATTTATGATGTCTTACATTTTCAATGTGATGAGTTGGTTTGTTGGTAGAGATATGTATTTAGGATTGAATGAATATGACTTCAAATATTAGGAAGATAAGACAATTCTCTTTTAATATAGCAATTTGTGCAACTATTCTACGATTAAGAAGCAATTGCTTATTTTATTTTATTTGTTATATTTTTGCCCAAGGACAATAATATCTTTTCTCTTTTATGTATTGAGATGTAGAAATTAAATAAGTTGAAAAATAAAAATTTAGAATATGTTTGAAAAAACTGATTAAAATTTGATAGGAAACACCATCTAAACAATTACTCTTAAGTTATAATAAGGTAAGATAGAAATTTTCTTTTAGTGAAGAGAAAAGAATTTTTGGATAAATTAATATAAACCTGAGAGCGTATGAAATGGGTTGAATGGTGGTTTATGGTGGTTTGATGTTTCTGTTTTGTTTGAATGATTCTTTAATATTATTTTGGCTCTGTAACAATGAAAAGAAAAATTGGCTTAGTTTGTAAGAACGTAAATCTGTAACAGGAGTTTAAATAAAGATGAAAACATGGTGATTGTAAGGTGATAATGTAATTAATAAATTAACTTTAATTAAATTTGAAAAGAAAAAATTGGAAGAGAAGATAACAGTAACAGGAGTAGGGTTTTCCATTTGATTATAATTTGAATTATAATTAGAATAAAGTAAAAATTAGGGTTTTCTTTTAATGTTAATTAAAATTAATTAGGGGTTGTAATATAAAGTAAGAATTTTGATTTCCTGTTAACGTTAATTAGAAACAATTTAGGGTTTTCTCCAAATTAGGATTATAAATTAATTAATGGTGGGTTCTTCTGATTAGGTATAAATTTCTAATTTATTAAACCTAATTAATTTTCAATACCAGACTTTCTTAAGCCTAAGCAAATATATTTTTTTTTTCAAGGGTTCTTGTATCTAAAGAAAGTTCCAGACCGTTATTTCATTTTTGCTTTCTCTTGAACCAAAAATAATCCCAGCTCTTGGGGGGTTCTGCGTCGCAAAAGGAGTGTTCATCCTCTTCCTATTCTCTGTCGGACACTTCTTCCCTGTTCGGATCTGCGCTGCGCAAGGGGGTGAGATTTCTTTTCTCCTTCTTCGTCTTGGTTTCTTCTCGCGCACAGACCCAAAGTTGGGGGCGAGAATTGTCTGCGTTTTCAAGCAGAGGCAGAGACTTGTGGAGGCGCGGTAATGACGGAGCGATGGTGCGACGAGGTCGCAGCTCCGGCGACTGCGCGATGGAGCGTAGAACCGTTCTTCATCCTCCTCCTTCTTTGTTTTTACGTTCTGGGTTGTTTTCCTTAACGGCGACGAGACACGGCGGAGGCGCGGCGGGGACGCGGCGATGGCGCAAGAGCGCTTTGGCAGTTCTTGTTCTACTTCTCTTTGTTCTAATTCACGGCGCAAGCCTCCTTTCCCCTCTATTTTTCTCTGATTTTTTTAATTGGGATCTGTTGGGGTTTCCTGTTAGTCTATTGCGATCTTGAAATTGGGATTTCTAGAAAGGTTCATTGGATTTTTCCTGCAGATTTTTGTTCACATTTTTGGAGGTTGGAGTTGAATTGAAACTTTGATTTCTGTGTTCGCGTTTCTGAGCTTGAAACTCTTAGGTTTTAACATACTTCTACAATATTCTTTTTGTAACAAACTCTCTGGCATTTGCTATTTTGTCATTAGAATTCTAGAATAGAAGGGTTACTGTATATAAATATTGGATATTTTTTACTGTAATATCAATTATTCATTATTGTCAAACACTTTTACCTTTTATTATCTTTCGTTATATGGTATCAGAGTTTTATCTTGGAGCTCTGCTTATTCCTTCTAAATGTCTTCTACTCCTCCTGCCAGTCCAAAAGAGAACTCCGATAATAAAGTTCTTGAAAAAGAAAATCGTGGTAATGAAGCCACTAATCCTACCATAAACCTATCAAGTCCCTTTCATCCACTCTAGTGAAGGACCCTCCTCCTCTGTCTCCATAACCTCTGTCCTTGATGGCACAAACTATCAGTCCTGGTCTCATGCCATTAAAATGATTTTAATCTCAAAAAACAAGATTGCTTTCTTGTTAGGCACTATTCCTCTTCCTAAGGTTGAAGAACCCCTTTATTCTGCTTAGGAAAGGTGCAATACCCTTGTCATGTCGTGGTTACTCAACTCGGTTACTCCCTCTGGACGTTATTTTCCTCGATTGTGCCATAGATATTTGGAATGACCTTCGCGAACGCTTTTTTGCAAAGCGATCTTCTCAGAATTGCAGTGCTCTAGAAAGAAATATATGAACTTTCTCAAGGAACTCGTTCTGTCTCTGAGTTCTACACCACATTAAGACCCTCTGGAAAGAACTCGATAACTACAAACCCTTTTCTTCTTGCTCGTTTTACCATCAACAGGATTTCATAATCCGATTCCTCAAAGGTTTGGACAAACACTTCTCTGTTGTGCGTTCACAAAACCTTTTGATGGATCCTCTCCCCGCTATCAACCGCGTCTTCTCCATGGTTGTCCAGCAAGGACGACAACTCGCTTCGTCACTGAACCTAACGCCTTTGTGAATGCAGCTAATCACTCTTTCTCCAGCAAAGGGCGTGGCTCTGGTCCTTCTTCCACTGTCAAAGGAGCCTCCAACAAGAAATGCTCCTATTGTCACCGTCCTGGACACACTATTGACGTGTGTTGGGGAAAGCATGGCTATCCCCCTGGTCATCCTTAATACCTAGGGAGGCCAAAGTTCAATTGCGATGCCTTTGGCTCTTCCTCCATTAACAGTGCAGCTGTGATCGAACCTACTGAAGGAGGCAACCGTTCAGAGAAGGAGGGAGGCCCCACACATTGACCCATGCCCAATATCAAACCCTAATGTCTTTGCTCTAACCATAGCAACAAAAGAATACTTCTGATTTAACAGGGCCCAATTCTCTCGTTCAGCCCAATAGAGTGAATCTCATCAGCACTCCAAATGCGCAACAAAATTTATCTCCTTTGTTTTTTGCACTGACACACACCACACCTTTTACACCACTCACAATGTCCCCTGGATCGTAGATTCGGGAGCCATAAATCATGTTGCATCTTCTCTATATTGTTTTTCAAATTATTCTAACATTAAACCAATACAAATAAGTTTACCTGATAAGTCCATTGTTATTGCCCATATATCTGGAACAATAATTTTTTCTTCAGAAATTATTCACAATGGATTTTTATTTTAATCTTTTATCCATATCCAAACTCATACCGACTCATAAATATATTCTCATCTTCCATGATTTTTTTCACTATCGAGGACAAGCGTTGGGGATTGGTTTGACTAATCTTCAACAAGGTCTCTATCATCTGCAAGTCAATAGAGAAGCCAAGGTTCTTTTACCAAACAAACCCTCCATTAATGAAAGTGCTATCAATGCCATCTAAAACTTCAACATTTGGCATTATAGATTAAGACATTTATCAGGAAATCGATTAAATATGTTATGTGAACAATTTTTTTTTATTCCAAAACATATTAATGAAAATTGTGACATTTGTCATTTTGCAAAACAAAGAAAATTGCCTTATTGCCTTAGTGATAGTAGAGCTTCAAAAAAATTTGATTTGGTGCACATGGACATTTGGAGACCTTTTTCTAAGGCCTAATTAATGGTGAAAAATATTTTTTAACTATCATTTTAGTAGATATACTTGGATTGTCTTATTGAAGTCTAAATTCGAAGTAAAAATATATGTTCAAAATTTTATTTCTCTAATTGAAAATCAATTTGATTCCAAAATAAAATGTATTTGGACGGATAATGGTCTGAAATTTTTTCTTAAAGATTTTTTTGCTTCAAAAGGGATTATACATCACACCAGTTGTGTTTATATCCCTCAATAAAACGGGTGTGTTGATAGAAAACACCAACATATCCTTAATGTGGTACATGCTCTCAAGTTTCAATCTCAATTGTCCAAACATTTTTGGTCTTATGCAATAAAACATGCAGTTTATCTTATAAACCATATACCTTCTCTAGTTACAAAGAAACAAACTCCTTACGAACTTTTGCATAATCAAAAACCTGATTTTTCCATGCTTAGAGTTTTTGGTTCTTTATGTTATGCTTCAACCACTGGGCCCAAACAGAAATTTGATCTTAGGTCTAGAGAAAGAGTTTTTCTCGGCTATCAATTTGGCACAAAAGACTATATTATTTTAGACTTACAAAATAAAGACATTTTTGTCTCTAGAGATGTTATCTTCTATGAGTTCCATTTTCCTTTTAGTGACAAACATGAAGCCCAAGAAAAAGAAAAGTTATTTTCTCCACAAATCAAGACCTTCCATGACTTTGATCCTCTCCATTTTACACCTTAGGACCAACTTCGATCACAAACTCCCATTTCACCTCAAACCTTACCTTCCCCAACAAGCTCATCCTCTCCACAAATTTCGCCATCAACTTCTCCATCCCAATCAATCTCGCCATATATCTCTTCATCACCTCATCCAAACCCTATTCCTTTCATACTAAGACGAACCACTTGTGGCTCTAAACCCAATGTTCGATTTGCGGATTTTGTTTGCTACAACATAGAGACCAAATCAAATCAATCATTGTCAACGTGTAGTTATCCTATTCAATCTATTCTTTCTTCCATTACTGAGTCTGAGCGTCATTTTGTCATGAACTTACTTCTGAGATTGAGCCCCGAAGCTATCAAGAAGCAATTTTGAAGCCATGTTGGAAAGAAGCCACAAAGGATGAAATTAAGGCTTTAAAGCTGAACAAAACTTGGAAGATTGTGAAAAATCCCAAAAATTTCAAGCCCATAGGATGTAGATGGGTTTACAAAATCAAAAGGAAACCAGATGGGAGTGTGGAACGATATAAGGCGAGGCTTGTTGCGAAAGGATTCTCCCAAGTTGAAGGGATAGACTTCTTCGAAACTTTTTCTCAAGTGGTTAAAATGGCTACCATACGAGTTATCCTTGCTCTAGCTTCCATAAATAATTGTGAATTGTAGCAATTGGATGTTAGTAATGCCTTTCTACATGGTGACTTGTCCGAGGAGGTTTACATGAAGATTCCTCAAGGTTTATATGGGTATGAATCCTCACAGTGTTGCAAGTTCAAAAAATCTCTCAATGGGCTAAAACAAGCAAGTCGAAAATGGTATGAGAAACTCTCTAACCTTCTTCTCTCATCTGGTTATTCGCAATCACATGCTGATCACAACTTGTTTATCAAGCATGGAAAAGGGAAATTTACTAGTTTATTGATATACTTTGATGATATTGTTTTAACTGACAACTCTCCCACTGAAATAACAAAGCTCAAGCATATACTTCAATCCAATTTTCGAATTAAAGATTTGGGGGAACTCAAATATTTTCTGGGATTAGAAGTAAGTAGGTCTGATGATGGCATCTTTGTATCTCAACGAAAATACTACATTGAGTTGCTTTCAGATTCAGGATTATTGGGTTGTAAATCGAGTTCCACTCGTATGGATAGCTCTCTTCGTTTAAAACAAGCTAATTCGAGTGAATTACTTGATGATCCCTTATCCTATAGGCGCCTCAATGGTCGTTTGATTTATCTCACAACGACTCGTTCAGACATCGTCTTTGCGACTCAGCAATTAAGTCAGTTTATGACAAATCCTGCAAAGTCTCATTTAGGTGCTACAAAAAGAGTTCTTAAATACTTGAAAGGTTGTCCAAACAAGGGGCTCTACTTCCAACGGAATTCTTCTATCCACCTAATTGGGTTTAGTGATGCCGATTGGGAAACTTGCGTCTCCACACGCCGATCAGTCACATGTTATTGTTTCTTCATAGGGAACTCTTTAATTTCTTGGAAAACCAAAAAACAGAATACTGTGTCTCGTTCTTCCTCCAAAGCAGAATATAGAGCCCTTGCTACTAGTACTTGTGAGTTGCAATGGTTAACTTACCTTCTCAATGATCTCAAAATCCAGTGTTCTAAGTCAGTAGCACTTTATTGTGATAATCAAAGTGCTTTACACATTTCTATAAATCCAGTCTTTCATGAAAGAACAAAACACTTGGAGATAGATTACCATTTGGTTCGAGAAAAGGCACAAGCAGGATTAATGAAGCTTCTTCTAGTTCCATCATCTCGGAAACTTGCTGATATCTTCACTAAAGCTCTTCCTCCTCAGCTATTCCATGCAAACTTGTCCAAGCTAGAGATGGTTGACACTCCTCTCCAGCTTGCGGGAGGCTAAAAAACTTGTACAATATTCTTTTTGTAACAAACCTGCAATCTTGCACCGCTGCATATTTTTTGTTCTGTTATTTTGTCCATTCTACCATTTGTTATTTTATCCGTTCTGCCATTTGCTATTTTGTCCGTTCTGCTATTAGAATTCTACAATAGAAAGGGCTATTGTATATAAATATTGGATAATGTTTTATTGTAATATCAATTTTTCATTATTGCCAAACACTTTCACCTTTTATCATCTTTCGTTATAGGTTTAATTGAATCCGTGAGTTCGCGTTTTAGGGTTTAAACTCATGTCTATTTCGTTGGGGTCGTGGTGGCTGTTGGTGGTGGCATAAGTGGAGTAGCCAGGGATGGTTGTGGTGGTTGGCCGTGAAGTCCTTCATGGACTTAGATTGGTAGTGGCAAGGAGGGTTTTGGGCCGATTGGGCCTGGTGCAGGATTGAGTTTGCAGGACTCATAATTTATAACATTAGTTAATAAAAATAAATCGTAAAAGAGAGAAAAAGGAAAACATTAAAATATAATAATTATAAAATAATAATAATTATAATTATGGGAATAAAATTATTATTATTTGGAAATAAAAGTAATTGAAAATCAAATTGGAAATCAAATTAATTGGATTGGAAAAGAAAACGGGTTGAATATGTTTTTCGTCCCTTAAGTATCACACGATTTTGGTTTTAGTTCATACTCAAAACTTTGATGGTTTTTAGTCCTCGTAGTTTTGAAAGTCTTAGTATTAGTCCTTAAAAATAGATTGCGTTAAGTTTTAGTAGATGTGGCAAACGGCGATGCCAGGTTTGATGCCAGCTGTCGTGCCACGTTGATTGTTTCATTTTTCAAGTTGAATCTAACTTCGTCTTCTACGCCACCCAGAAGCTTCCCGTTTCTGCCCCTTGCCCTCCACGCCCTCCACGCCCTCCAGCAGCACCGTGGCCAGGAAGATCCATTTTTCACTTTGCGTTGATCGCTAGAGGAACGTGTACAAAAAAGTCTGCCTATTTTTTCCCCTTTCATTTGTAAAGTTTTGGATTCTTGAGATTGTTTTGATCCTTTTTTACGATTTGCAGCAATTACAAGAACCTGGGAACATATGATGTTTTTGTTAGTTGTTCCCTTTTCTCTTGTGTATTTCATTCTTTCTCATTGTCCCTGTATAATAAAAATAAAATTTGTAGTTGTTTTTCTTCTTTTTCTTCTTCACCAAACATGTACAAACTACTGATGATTTTACAGAAGTTAATGGCCTTTTCTTTAAATTGGATTTTACTGTAAAATTAAGGCGAAATCTAAAGAAAAACTATTTTAATTTAACTCAAAAGTAGTGGGAAACATAAATGTTGTATTTGTTACCAATAAGGAGTATTGGTAAATCTTGAAGAAATTTGTTTTGATGATGCTACAAGATGTTTAGTTGAAGAAAATATTAAAATTAGTTAAAAGCAATTTGTAGAAATTAAATGTAGTAGGAAATTCTTGTAAACCTTGTAAGCTTGCATTTTTATCTTCAATAATCGATTATAGAATAGCAATAATCGATTATCACAGAGTCATACAGGAATAATCGATTATCACTTCATATAATCGATTATCACTTTTTGAAAACCCTGTAACGGACTTGAATAATCGATTATCACTTACAATAATCGATTATTCATGGCAGTTGGGAGTTGACCTTTGGCATTCAGTGTACTTGGCTATATATTTTGTTTTGGTGAAATTAGAAAAATAACAGTTGAACAAAAAGCTTTTGAGAATACAGTGTGATCTGAGGAAGTTCCAAAATCTTGTTCATTACATTGCCTGGTCTTGTGAAAAGGAGAAGCTCGCGCTTTGTTTGTCAAAGGTCGGAGCGGTTCTCTTCAAGTTGGCAAAGTTTCTGTTCTTCCGGTTCGTTCGTTCGAAGGAAGGTTTTATCTGTTTTCTGTTTCATTCACTCTATTGTAAACTTGTGAAACTATTTTTAGTGAAAACGTTAATCACTTTTTATAGTGATTAACAACTGGACGTAGATTCTTTTGAATCGAACCAGGATAAAAATTCTGTGTTGAATTTTCTTGCTCTCTATACTCTTTACTGTTTTATACACATCAACTGTTTGGAAATTTGTCTCTAAGTAAATTAAATTTATAAAACTGACCATCTTATTAAGAGTTTGACTGAACACGCTTTCCGCTTTATAAGTTATTCCGCTGTGCAAAATTCTATAACGGTACCTATTGTTCCAACAATTGGTATCAGAGCTTGCTTTGATATTTTTTCAAATCTTTTCGAAAATGGCCGGTCATCAAACTCAAGTATATGCCGAGGGTGCTTCCATCAACAGACCACCACTCTTTACTGGTGATAACTATGCATTCTGGAAAGTCAGAATGGAAATTTTTATGGGGTCTGTTGACAGAGGCATCTGGGAAGCTGTACTAAATGGTCCCTATATTCCAAAAAGAACTATTGATGGTGTAGAAGTAGAAAAACCATACTTTAACTGGACTCCAGAGGAAAATAGAAGAGCTCAATTTGATATTAAGGCTCGCAACATTATTTCATCTGCTGTTGTACTTGATGAGTTTTATAGAATTTCAGTTTGTAAGACAGCACAAGAAATGTGGGAGGTTCTCAGAGTCACACATGAAGGAACAGAGGACGTGAAACGTGCAAGGAAGAACACTCTCATTCAGGAGTATGAGATGTTCAGAATGCAACCTGAAGAAACAATTTCTGATGTCCAAAAGCGATTCATTCACATAGTGAACCACTTGACAGGGTTGGGTAAGACTTTTGATACTGATGAATTAAATGTAAAAATCTTGAAATCATTGGACAGGTCTTGGCAACCAAAAGTGACTGCCATCTCTGAGTCTCAAAATCTTACTCAAATGTCTATGCCAATCTTGTTTGGGAAACTCCGTGAGCATGAACTTGACTTGAGAAGATTGACGGCTGAAGAAGATCAAGGCAAAAGAAAGACACTAGCCTTCAAGTCCGAGATCTCCAAAGGAAAGAACTCTAAAAGGATTGAAGATGATGACTCCGATGATGATGAAGAAAACATGAGTCTTATGATTAAGAAGTTTGCAAAATTTATGAAAGCAAAGGGAAAAGACAAATACCGTGAAGAAAGGAAAGAAAATCATGGATCTTCTTCAAGCATTAAATGTTATGGATGTGGAGAAAGAGGTCATGTGAAGACTGACTGTCCTAAAAATAAGAAAAGTGAAGAAAAGAAAGAAAGAAAGTTTCCAAAGAAGAAGAAAGCTTACATAGCTTGGGAAGAGAATGCTTCTAGTTCTTCAAGCTCAAGCGAATCAGATGAAGAAGCAAATTTGTGCTTAATGGCAGACCTAGAAGATGCAGGAAGCCAAGTAAGTGATTCTAGCTTAGAGTCAAGTAATGAGTTTGACTTACAAAAGGCATTTCTTGATTTGTTAAATGAATCTGAAAAACTTGATGTTGCTCATAAAAAGCTAAAGAAAGAGCATAATGAATTGAAATTGAGGTATGAAAAAGTACTAGATGACGAAGTTGTTTTAAGAAATAAAGTTAGTAATTTGGAAACTAAATTATCTGAATCTGATACTATTGTACAACCTATTGAATGTCTATCATGTAAAAGTCATCTGTTTGATATAGATATTCTTGAGAATTTACTTGCAAAGGCAACTAAGTCTAAGTCATATGCCAAAACAAACCTTGAGAAAAGCAATGCAAGAAGTGGAAACACGCATCTACACAAAAAATCTAAAGTGATAAGAACCCGTAGAGTTTGGGTAGAAAAAGGGACTTTTGTGAAAAATAACGTGTATAAGGCTTGTTGTTTTTACTGCATGAAACTTGGTCACACCTCAAACAAATGCAGCATCAAACATTTTGGTGTTCCAAATGGTAAATATGCATGGGTTAAAACTGTAAAATGATGTATGTTGGCATAAACTAACCCCAAGGACCCATAATAAGATTGGGGACCTAAAGTCTTGCTCAAATTTGTTTTGTAGGAACTTATTAAGTCAAAGAAGTCATTGTGGTATCTTGACAGTGGTTGTTCAAGACACATGACCGGTGACAAGAAAAAGTTTATTTCTTTTGAGAAGAAAAAGCAAGGCTTTGTGACTTATGGAGATAACAACAAAGGTAGAATCATTGGAAATGGAGACATTGGAGGAGGAAACACATTGACTATAAAGGATGTATTATGTGTTGAAGGTCTCAAACATAATCTCCTAAGCATAAGTCAATTATGTGACAAGGGTCTCAAGGTAACTTTTGAACGTGATAGATGCACCGTATATTTTAAAGATTCTACTGAAATTGCTTTGCAAGGTGTTAGGCATAATAACATTTACTTGATTGATATTGAAAATGCATCTAGTCATAATATAACATGTTTAGTTGCTAAAGAGGAAAACCCTTGGCTATGGCATAAAAGAGCTGCACATATACATATGCAACATTTGAATAAATTGATTTCAAAAAATCTTGTGATTGGTTTGCCAAATTTAAAATTTGAGAAAAATAAACTTTGCTCTGCATGTCAAAAGGGAAAGCAAACCAAATCCTCATTCTCATCTAAAACTATGATTTCAACATCAAAACCTTTAGAACTTCTGCATATGGACTTGTTTGGTCCATCTAGAATTAAAAGTTTTGGTGGAAACTACTATGCTCTTGTGATTGTTGATGATTACACTAGATTTACTTGGACATTCTTCTTAACCCTTAAAAATGAAGCTTTTAAAGCATTCAAATCGTTTGCAAAACGTGTTCAAAATGAAAAGGAATTGAAAATCAAAACCTTGAGAAGTGATCACGGTGGTGAGTTTGAAAATGAATCTTTTGAAAAGTTTTGTGAAAAACATGGAATTGCTCATAATTTCTCTGCTCCAAGAACTCCCCAACAAAATGGTGTTGTTGAAAGGAAAAATAGGTCATTAGAAGAACTAGCTAGGACTCTTTTAAATGAATCAAATGTGCCAAAATACTTTTGGGCTGATGCAGTTAGTACTGCTTGTTACGTGTTGAACAGAATGCTAATTAGGCCTATTCTTAAGCTAACTCCCTATGAACTGTTTAACGGTAGAAAACCAAATGTATCTCACTTGAAAATCTTTGGATGTAAATGTTTTGTTTTGAATAATGGTAAAGATAATTTAGGCAAATTTGATGCTAAATCTGATGAGGCAATCTTCTTAGGATATTCTTTAACTAGCAAAGCATATAGGGTGTTTAATAGAAGAACCTTGACAATTGAAGAATCAATGCATGTTGTCTTTGATGAAATTGTGGACCTTGAGGTGAACCCTCTTGAGTCAAATAAATCAATTGCAGGTGATGAGGATTATTTGAGGGAAGCTCTTGAAGAGATGTATCTAAATGAAAACTATCCACCAGAAACTCAAAATGAACATCAAGTAGTTGATCCTAAAAGCTATCAACAACCAAGAGGACTTTCTCTGGACAACATCATCGGAGATATATTAAAAGGGGTAACTCCTAGACACAATCTTAATAATTTCTGCTTAACAGTAGCTTTTGTGTCTCAGGTAGAACCTAAGAACATAAAGGAAGCTCTTCAAGATGATAAATGGTGTGTTGCTATGCAAGAAGAACTTAATCAATTTGAAAGGAATGATGTTTGGCAACTCATTCCTAGACAAGATGATTTTCAAGTCATTGGAACAAAGTGGGTGTTTAGAAACAAGCTTGATGAAGATGGAAACATCACAAAGAACAAAGCCAGGTTAGTTGCAAAGGGCTACTGTCAAGAGGAAGGTATCGACTATGATGAAACTTACGCTCCAGTAGCCAGGTTAGAAGCAATTAGATTATTACTTGCTTATGCCTCTTTGATGAAGTTTAAATTGTACCAAATGGATGTGAAAAGCGCATTTTTGAATGGTTTTATTAAAGAAGAGGTATATGTTAGTCAACCTCCTTGTTTTGAGGATTTTAAATATCCTAATCATGTTTATAAGTTAAAAAAGGCCTTGTATGGTCTTAAACAGGCACCTAGATCTTGGTATGAAAGACTTAGTACCTTCTTGATTGAAAATGATTTCTCTAGAGGAAAGGTTGATTCCACCCTATTTATTAAGAAAGTAGGAAAACATATCTTGATTGTTCAAGTATACGTAGATGACATTATTTTTGGGTCTACAAATAATTCATTATGTGAGGGATTTGCACAAATCATGCAAGGTGAATTTGAGATGTCTATGATGGGTGAGCTTACCTTCTTCTTAGGGCTGCAAATAAAGCAAATCGATGGGGGGACTTTTGTCTCTCAAACTAAATATTGTAGAGAAGTACTTAAGAAGTTTGGTATGGATACTTGTAGAGAAGCCAACACACCTATGGCAACGTCTTGCTATTTAGATAAGGATGAATCTGGTGAAGGGGTAAATGAAACCATGTTTAGAGGAATGATAGGATCCTTACTGTATCTAACTGCTAGTAGACCAGACATTATGCAAAGTGTATGTGTGTGTGCTAGGTACCAAGCTAATCCTAAAGAATCTCATCTAATTGCTGTCAAAAGGATTTTGAAATACCTTAAAGGAACCACTTCTTTTGGACTCTGGTATCCATCTGATGCTTCACTTAGTTTAATAGGTTATTCTGATGCAGACTATGGTGGCTGTAAAATTGATAGGAAAAGTACTAGTGGCACTTGTCATTTTCTGGGTTGTTCTTTAGTGTCTTGGCATTCAAAGAAACAAGCTTGTGTAGCTTTATCTACTACTGAAGCTGAATACATTGCTGCTGGCAATTGTTGTGCCCAAATCTTATGGATGAAACAGCAACTGGAGGATTTTGATATCTTCCTTGATCAAATTCCTTTGAAATGTGATAATACTAGTGCTATCAACCTAACTAAGAACCCCATAATGCACTCAAGAACTAAGCACATTGAAATTAGACATCATTTCTTGAGAGATCACATTCAAAAGGGAGATTGCCAAATTGAATACATTGACACGATACATCAATTAGCTGATATCTTTACTAAAGCCCTGCCTAAAGATAGATTCTATGAGCTTAGAAGAGAGTTAGGGGTATTAGACATGTCTTAGACTCCACATTTATGGTTCTTTGCAAATTTTCATAAGATCAGCGTTCATAATCGATTATCATCAGGTCATAATCGATTATTACAAACCTGGGATACATCCTCTACACTAAGATAATCGATTATCTTACTCCATAATCGATTATGAATTTTCAAACTCATACCTGGAAAATCATGAGCAAATAATCGATTATCTTCATACATAATCGATTATCGTACAATTTCTGGAAAGTGACCAACGAGCAGATAATCGATTATCACTTACGATAATCGATTATCACGCTACCAGTTTCAAAAATAAAGCCGTTGGAGACTCCATAACGGCTCAAAACGGTCATAAACGGCTAGTTCTTCCCTTCTTCTTATAAATAGGCCTCTATAATCGATTGTTAGCCATCTTTTTGCACCTAGAAACTACTGAAATCAAAATCTTGAGCTTTAAATCCCTCCAATTTTACTCACTCTCTCAAACTATCACTCCCTCAACCTTTCTCCATGGCAGATTCAAGGAGACATCGCCGCAGAGCTGTTGGAGCATCCTCTTCCTCTCAACCACGTCCGGCAACGATTGATGGATGGATTTCAGATCAAGAAAGACATGCGGACTATGTTTCTTCCTGGCAAGAGAGACGAATCATGGCAGTAAAGTATATTCGCCTTGATTTTTTCCGTTTCTATGGATTTCAATTTCCAGCGCTGTTTAATGATCAAGGACTCTCAAATCTGGTGGAGCAAAACGGTTGCATTTATCCCGATCTCATCAGAGTGTTCTACTTCAACTTGCGATATCGAGATGGGATTATTTCCACCAAAGTCAAGGGTGTCCCTATAATTTTAGATGATGATGTGTGGACCAACGTTGCCCAACTACCCATCTGGGATGATGCTGTTAAAGTTCATCTCGGACTCCAAGATTTCGATCGATTATCGACCTTCCAATCCTTCCTACGTCACCCTGAACAACAGACTAATCGAAGGCAATTGCTTGTTGGAGGTTTCAAGGTTGAAGAAAGGATGATTCACTACTTACTTGTCTGGATCCTATGTCCTAGAGCAACCAATCATGCTCAATGTTCTGAACAGGATCTACTTCTTCTGTATGGGATCCTGAATCACATCCACATCGATTGGCCTGCTCTCATTGCTGACACTATGGTAAAAGCTAAGAAATCCCATTCTTATCACCTTCCTTATGCTCTTCTTATTTCTAGAATCTTGGAGTACAAAGGGGTCAATATTGAAGGAGAACTTGTCCAAGCCACTCAAGTTGTTGGCTCGGAAATTGGCGATACTACCTTTCGTCAGATGGGATTCATTACTAGAGGCAGGGTCCTTATTCACAAAGATGATTATCATCCTGATGTAGATGAAGATGATGACATGGACACTCATATGGCTGACCCCGTAAGTGCCGCTGCTCCGTCTGATGCTGGACCATCCAACATACCCTCCTCTTCCTCAATTTCTATGGAAGAACATTTTGCAAGGTTATCTAAACAATTGGAGGATATGAGTCTTGCACAAAAGACTCACTTTGAGGCGATTTATGATTGGCAACGATCTGTTGATGAGCACATGGTTGATCAATTTCTTGATCTTGATGTTCGCCTATCTAACATCGAGAATCATCTCAACATTCAACCTCCCGCGAGATCTCCTAGTCCTGAGTTTTAGATATAGGTTCTCTGTTAGACTGTTTTGTTGTTTACTTGCCATTTCATCTATGTTAAAATTCAGTCTGTTATGTGTCTTCTTATAATGTACTTTTCTTTTCATAAATAAAATGATCTCTTGATTATATGCATCCTTTGATTAATTGAGGGGGAGATCATATTTAGGGGGAGCCTTTACCATTCGATCTTTTTGCTTCTGATCAAAAAGGGGGAGAAGAATAATACAAAGGGAAAAGTATAAATTATTACAGGTATTGCTAACCTTGTTGCTGTTTGTTAGCTTATATGTTTTGCAGGTAAGCCAAACTTGCTTTTAAAATTGAATTTTTGATCATCATCAAAAAGGGGGAGATTGTTACCAATAAGGAGTATTGGTAAATCTTGAAGAAATTTGTTTTGATGATGCTACAAGATGTTTAGTTGAAGAAAATATTAAAATTAGTTAAAAGCAATTTGTAGAAATTAAATGTAGTAGGAAATTCTTGTAAACCTTGTAAGCTTGCATTTTTATCTTCAATAATCGATTATAGAATAGCAATAATCGATTATCACAGAGTCATACAGGAATAATCGATTATCACTTCATATAATCGATTATCACTTTTTGAAAACCCTGTAACGGACTTGAATAATCGATTATCACTTACAATAATCGATTATTCATGGCAGTTGGGAGTTGACCTTTGGCATTCAGTGTACTTGGCTATATATTTTGTTTTGGTGAAATTAGAAAAATAACAGTTGAACAAAAAGCTTTTGAGAATACAGTGTGATCTGAGGAAGTTCCAAAAGCTTGTTCATTACATTGCCTGGTCTTGTGAAAAGGAGAAGCTCGCGCTTTGTGTGTCAAAGGTCGGAGCGGTTCTCTTCAAGTTGGCAAAGTTTCTGTTCTTCCGGTTCGTTCGTTCGAAGGAAGGTTTTATCTGTTTTCTGTTTCATTCACTCTATTGTAAACTTGTGAAACTATTTTTAGTGAAAACGTTAATCACTTTTTATAGTGATTAACAACTGGACGTAGATTCTTTTGAATCGAACCAGGATAAAAATTCTGTGTTGAATTTTCTTGCTCTCTATACTCTTTACTGTTTTATACACATCAACTGTTTGGAAATTTGTCTCTAAGTAAATTAAATTTATAAAACTGACCATCTTATTAAGAGTTTGACTGAACACGCTTTCCGCTTTATAAGTTATTCCGCTGTGCAAAATTCTATAACGGTACCTATTGTTCCAACAGTATTCAATGGTAGACCTCGTTTTTGGATCAAGAAAAATGGTATTAGTCTCTGCATATACCGTGGCAAATCTGAACACTCTAGTGCCTCCAATCACCGGAATCTCCCTGATGTTTTGGGTGATGCAGTTCCTCCCCAACACAGTGATGGTGCTCCCATTGTACTTCCCTTCGGTTAACATGAAGTTCAGAACCACCAACAAGATAAACTCCCTCTGCGACGTTCCTGCAACCAAACCCTCGATTCTTCCCACCACCTTCGAGGTTGGCTCCGGTCCTCCTTCTCCAAACTTCCTAGCTTCATCAAAATTGTTGGTTGCCTCTCTGAGCTCGTCGAAGGAGAAGACAGAGATCCCAAAGTAGACACCTCCACTTTCCATGGACGTTGTATTTCTGAAGGAAGAAGAATAAACGTTTCTTGATTTGTTTTGGAGGCTTGAACGTTTCTTTCTTCCTTTCAACAACAAAAGAATAACACCAACCAAGGCAAAAACCCCAGTCAGGACCGGTATTCCAACACATAACGCTGTAGAAAAAGGGCGTTTTCCGTTTGCACGACAGTTGGCATCAAGCCTGGCATCGTCGTTTGCCACATCTACTAAAACTTAACGCCATCCATTTTTAAGGACTAATACTAAGAGTTTCAAAACTTCGAGAACTAAAAATCATCAAAGTTTTGAGTAGGAACTAAAAACAAAATCGTGTGATACTTAAAGGACGAAAAACATATTTAATTCAAAGAAAAATAATGAAGTCTTAATGATCAATGGTTTAAAAAGGAAATAATGGAGATACATGAATGAGTTGTTGTTTTTTTCATGATAATATATTTTTGTGATTTATTATTGGAGTGGGATCCATGAGGGATTCTTATTGAATTTATATTGGACTATGGATTGGACTTTATATGTTAATGTGTGAATGATAAAAAGGAGAGTGTGGATAATATTTAGCTTGACTATTGATTGTGTTTGATTGACTTTTTTGTGATGGGATTAATCTTATAAGTAATTTTTATTATATTCAACAAGACGATATTAGGTAAATATTAGATATATTCATTATACTGAGTTTGCGAAGATATATAAATAATAGAAATAATGATTATATATATATATATATATATATATATATATATATATATATATTATGAGATTGAATTTTATGAAGATTATATCCTATTATAAAAAATATAAATTTTGTATTAAGAAAAAATGTCACTTTTTATATCAGTTATTATCAAAATAAGTATACAAAATCTAATTTCTATAATTATCGGATATAAAAAAGTCTAACTTTTTTATATTTATTAAAATCATAATATATATTAAAGGTCCGCTTCTTATCCCTCATTTACCTAAATTTTTATATTAGTGTTAGAATTTGGTATAAAAATTAAAACCTTTATATAATTCTGAAATGAATATAAAAGGTTAAATATTTGAAATGAATATAAAAGGTCCAATATTTTTTATTTTTATATTGATTCGAAAAATGGTATAATTTTTTTTTAATTCATGAAAATTATAATATATGTACTTATATTTTGGAATAATTTGGAATTTTAACATATTCTTGACTTTTAAAACATGTTCTTCACGCTGTATATCAATGGATTCATTTAGATTTCTTCCAGAGTCATGAATAGATTCTTTGTACTTTTGTGGAATTTCGAGGAAACTTAATTGCCGCATAATTAGTACGCTTTTTGTTAATCACAATTCAGATATCTTTGCTTAGGCTTCAGGTATTTGCGTTGAATACATTTAGTTCTATTGTACTTATTTATTTAGATCGTGACACGTGTATTCACGGTTGACCACCACACAAAGCATAAAGCTTCATAAAATAATTTCAAAACATAAATGAATAATATATAACCTCTTCGATCATTCAAAAAAGGTATCACGTAATAGAAATACATGGTTTGTGTCATCGCATTGTCTCCTGCGTTGCAAATCACGACTTTTAACAGCCACGATTGGTCTCATATGACTTTTGACAGTAACAATTTCAATAATGGGAATACAATTTTCTGTGAAAAAAAAAACATTTATTCTCTATCTCTACTTAAATAACTGATATTTTCTAATTTGAAATTTAGAATTTATCTGCTTTATTACAACTTTATCTTTTTTATTCAAAAGATTAACAAAGGAAAGTTTATATCTACCCTCATAAACTTCTAAACAATTCATAAACTATATAAGGTTAATAAGTGTACCCAAAATTATACATGATACATTTTTATTTATATTACTGACATAAAACTACTGAAAAGTTTAATATTATTGTGCTTATGGGGTTATATCCGAGGGTGTTCAAAACTATTTTCCTTTGTCTTTGACTTAAGTTTGACTTATCCTTTGAGAAGCTAAGGTTTTCTAAGGGATAAAGTCCAGAAATAAATAAATAAAACTTAATGTTTTGTATAATAATAAGGAGAAAATTTGAGGGAATGATAGGAAAACAAGTAACAAAAAGAAAAGAAAACAAGTAAACACGCATACGTTACTAGAGCTGTCAAATGAGCCCTTTAATAAGATTTGGCCCTAGCCCATGTGGGTTGGGGTAAAAAAAGCCCACAGGGCCAAAAAAAACTCTTTATTAAAAAAGCCCACAGGGCTAAAAACCCCTAAAGCCCTATAGGCCAAGGCCAGCCCATGGACTTTCCTTTTTACAAAATTTAACGTCTAGAAACATAATATCATCATACAAGTAATCACAAATCATATGTATTTTTTATCCAGCTTTCATTTTATCTTTGTTAGTAATAACTTATAACCATAATTGATTCATGTATAATTATATTTTTTTACCAATAAAATTAATTTTCTACTTCATAACTGTTTCTATATTAATTAGTTTAATAATAATGCTTTTATACAATTATTTCTTAATTTCCAAATTTTGTTTTGATAATTTTTTCATCTTAATTTTGGTTTCTTAATTTTGGTTTGTAAATTTGACGGTTCAGAGATATCCACATAAAATAGGTTTAAAAGTTAAAAAATTTAATTTAATATGTAAAATTTTGATGGACTAACGAATTTATTTATAGATGGTAATCTATTTTGTCACTAGTTTAAATCAATATCATTCGATTAAGATTTATGATCAAAATTACATTATTTTTAATTGGTGTGAACATGTTAAAATTTTGACTTAATAACTTTTTAACTTTTTTAATTTTTCAAATTTAATAAAATTAATATTTATTATTTACAAAGTTATATAATTCTTTTAAAAAAAAATTTATGAAACGTATTATTTAGTCATTTACATCAATTTATATATTTTTATGTCTTTTTCATATATTTTATATTATATTCATTTGTCTTTTTTATTATTTTCTTATTAAGAGACATTGATGTAATTTATTTATTATTATAATTATTATAATTTTTATTTATTTTATATGTTAATAATTAAATACAATAATAATTTTAATTTTAGTATTATAAATTATAACATTATATTTATTTAAAAATATTGTATCTATTATTTAATTATTTTTTATTACAATCCGCTCAATTATGATAAATAATTCAACAAAAACAATCTTTGTTGGATAAAGATAAGTATGATTTTAAATATTAATTTAATTTAAAAGGTTAGAAAAAAAATATGATTTTATAACCACTAGGATTACATCTAGATCTTGTATACTAACATATATGATATTTATAAGAATTTTGTCTAACAAGGATTTTCACTAAAAAGTTAGTTCTTTTATTACGTGAAATTAATTTTAAACTTTACAAAGTTTGTGGTTTAATTTTTTAATGTATATATATCTATACAAAACATTCAACAAAAGAATTTTATATGACAAACTATAAAATATAAAAATTTTACACGGATATTAAAATTTATCCAATCAATAGATTTGAATTTAAAATCTATCCATAATTAATATTTCAAATATTTATATAGATATCAGACGATTATTGAAAAATCGAATTTTCAACTGTGTTACTTTTATAATTTATTTTTTGAAATTTTTTTCATTTTCTTTTAAATAAAAATAATAATAAAAATTTTCTTTTTTAACTTTCCAAAATAATAAAATTATATATTTAAAATATACTTATAATTAAAAAATTATTTTAAATAAGTTTTTTATAAAATCAATATTTATACATTTATATTTAATTAAAAAGATATTAAATATCATGTAAATTTTGAAAATTATTGAACTTGTAAAGTAAATAAAAGAAATAGCTAAAAAAACATTAAAAGTGAATTAATTTAGTTTGGGGGCTAGCCCCATCCTAACCCTACCCCAGCCCACTTTATGTGGGGCTTTAGGGGTTGAGGTTTTTAAAAAGCCTCCTATTAAGGGAGCTAGAAAATTGGGACTTGATTTTAGAAGGGGTTAGGGTCAACCCATGGGTTAGGGACTCAAATGACACCTCTATACGTTACATATACGCTCCAACATATCTTCTTCCATAGTCAACCATTTGATCTTTCTTGGAATTTCAATAAAACCAAACTGCTGCACGTGGATTTTATTGCAAATATTTAACTCTGAATTTAACTCTTACATCGAAAATTCAACAACATATAATAAAAAAACTCATACATAAACCCATTACCTTCAAATTTTAATTTAGAATTAATATTAATTTCTTTTATGTGAATTAAACTCAAATTTTATTTGATATTAGATCTGTTCAAAAATAAATTTTAAATATAATTCAATTTTACAAAATCAATTAAAATAAAATTACATCCATATATATATATATATATATATTTTAAATTAATCTTATTTCTAATTACTTTTAATAAATTGACGAGTTTTTTTATCAGGTAATAAAAAATATACGCGGCCCATTGACGCATACTCTCCATAAAGGCATTTACTTTATAGCATGACTTAATCATACTTTTTTATGGATAATACAAACACTATAATGTAACGTTGATTATTACTTCATTGTCCAAGAAGAGATCTTGGAAAAGACGTACAGAAGAATGAAGATTCTATTTCCATGTCATTACAATTCTAATTTCCCTGTAATTCTTAAATTAATCGTAATTAAATACATCATTGCTCATGTAAGAAAAAAGACTTAGATTTTGCAATCGCTTCCGCTCGTGCGTTTACGATTTAGAACTGTTTTCTCTGACTACGTGTTAACCATATCATTTGAGTAATGAAAATGCAGTTTTCAATGAAATTGACCATCAAATATGTGTTACTTCTTATATTTGTATCTCAATAAAAATCTTGCTATATTTATTTTTATTTTAAATTACTAAAATACTCGTAATTTATATAAGATAATATGAGAATTTATTTTTTAGTGTTCTTTTTATTTATGAAATTAGCGCTGTCCATGGGTTTGTTCTTTGGTCATCTGTTTCTATTCCTGACCGTTGAACTCGCTTTAGTCATCAGCAAGGTGGAGTGTGCTGAATCCTAAACTATCTTCTCATTTGATTGAGTTTCATTAATTTGACATGAAGCCTTCAATCCTAAACTTTTCATTTTCTCCCAAACCTATAACCCTGTTTACATGATTTTCACCAACCGATACAAATCATGATTGAGTCAACAAAATATGATAAGGAGGGGCAAGAACCGTACAAGTTATTGAAAACAACCTAAGACATGTTAGAGCTTGGGAACATAAGCAGAACAAAACCATGAAACGAAACTGAATAATATAGTCAAGTGGAGAAAAAAAGATTCATTGTAAACCCTGTTTGCAATTCTAATTTCCCTTTAATTCTTAAATGAATAAATTTAATCGCGCGATTAAACAATCATTGCATGTAGTAATAGAAAAAAAACTTAGATTGTGCTATCGCTTCCGCTCGTGCGTTTACCATTTAGGAACGTTTTCTCTGACTACGTGCTAACCATGTGATTTGAATGATGAAAATGTAGTTCTCAATGAAATTGACCATTAAATATTTGTTACTTCTATTTGACGACGTTTGTTTATATGGTCTAACGTTGTTTAGAAAACATTTTACCCATTTCAGGATGGAAGTTGGTGGGGTATTGAATTCATGATGCAACTTTAGAAATATTTTATTTGAAGATGTTCCCTGATTTTAACCCACTCCGAGCTGATGAATTTTATCTTATGTTTATGTTAACTTGAAGGGGTAAAATGAATTGTATTGAATTCCTGGGTTAAAAGTTATACGAAACCAAAAATTAGTTTTTCTGAATTGAAAATTAGTTTACATAAGTTAAATTAAATTATTTTTTATTCTATCAAACTCAATTCAACTGCATTGAATTATATTGATACTAAGTGAATTGAACTCTTATGTACCTTAATCTGTTTCTAAATTGTTATGTATCTTAATATGTTTTTGAATTGCTTTAATTTTGAATTAAATTACACTAATTTTGAATCAAACGACAATATTTTTGAATTAAAATACTAAAAATTTACCTACTTTGTTCATAATATTAGTTTCTCATAAACATAAAAAAAGACATAAAACTAAGTAGATAGAAAAGATTTGTCTTTACTCAATACTATAGGTTCTCCCATAAATAAATCTCTTATTCTATAACAATTATTTTCCTGTAGAGCTTTGTTAATAAAAATTATGAAAATGATTTCTTATTTTACATTAAAGTTTAGAACTTCTCTTTATGACTACTTGTTGGAAATATTATAATTTGAATGCATTGATTAAAAAATGTAGGCTCAATATCAATGTTTGTCCCTATTTTTGTCAACTTTGTTTGATGTAAAACTCATTTTTTTTAATGTTCAATGTAGTCCATTATATCATTATTTGTTCAATTTGGTCATTTTAGCTCACAACGTTTAAATAATTAATGACACAATGTCAAAGTCAACAATCAGTAAATGATGTAACCTATTTTATCTGACGTGGCTGTCTCTCGTCATCTTCATCCCAGCAACTTCATCATCTTCCATCTTCAACCTTAAGCATAACCATTCACCACCCTGAAAACATCATATTTTTTTAAATCTAAATAAAATTGTATTTATGATTTTAATTTTTTAATGGAGGACATTTTATCAAAGAACCCAAATAAAAGTCAAGATTTTGTTCTTTTAGAATTTGGAAACCCAGCCTTAGGGTCACGCAAGAGATATTCTTTCTCAAGTATATCTAATTGGTACCATGACTACAAACAATTTCACACACTCACTACAAAAGTAATATAACATAGAACAAAAATAATATAATATAAAAGTTTATTTGTGACTATTTTGAAAATCTTTAAATTATTTTGACGATTTTATTAAAACTCTATTTAAATTTGAATTTTTAATTTTTCTAATGAAATTTTCAGCGATTTATAAACCATTCGAAAGTGTTGAAATATTATTTTATTTACCGCAATTCTTAATTTTGTGAAACCGTACTCATCAACATTTTAGCTCATTTATCATTACATTATTTAATGATCTTAATTTAAAGTGTTCTACTATATTATTCAAAATTTATTTTACATAAGTCATATTTATTAATAAATTTATATTAATTGAAAAAATATTTAATATTTCATTTATATACAATAAAATTGATTATGTATTTGCAAAATATAACAAAACATAAAAAATTTAATTACTTTATTTTAATTAAGTTTTAACAAAATTTAACTTGAAACAAATAGATAATTATACACTTAACTAATACAAGATTAGTGTATATACGTGTGATATATTTTTGTAATACAGTTGAGAGATTAGATGAATCCTAAAATCGATATATTATGTATACAAATCTATCATGATTTTTTCTAGTTTAACGGTTATATATATATATATATATATTTTTGTAACATTTTGTGTACGAATTTTTCATCACATATTATCTAATCACGGCATAAAACAGTATGGATAAACATATTTTGATTTTACCTTATTTTTATATATATAGTAAGAAGACAATATTTGTTGATGTTTACTAAATCTACGTTGATAGATACTGACATCTCATACCCCAATTTTCAGGAGGGTCCGAAAAAGTGGTGTTCTTTTAATTTTAATCTAAAACTAACCCTCTGTCGATGAAAATAATGGTGTAAAATTTACTTTCATTCGTTCAATTTTAGCACTTTTATGAGTATTTTATTTTATTTTTACAACTACACTAGTGTTTTAATTTTTTTTAATTATAAATCCATATTAATTAATTAAATTGTATAATTTAACGTTTTCCCTTTATCTGCACTCTATGTACAGTATTACATTTAACTTTGACCAAACTTAATAAAAATTTATTCAAGAAGGGAAATTTAAACCATTAAGACAACATTAAATAGTATAGTGTAATGAGATATTGATTAGGTCCAAATGAAGGTTCTTTAGTGAGATGTGTTTGACCAACACTGACATGGCCTGAGAAACCTAAGAAATCTTTTCAGCACTAACCTGGCCAAAAAATCTTACAAACAACCATATCACAACAATTTATACCAATTAACCTCATTTAAACTTACAAACAACCATATCACAACTTCATTTCACTCCTTAATCACCCATTCATGCTATCACAATATAGTTGTTAAATTTAAAAACATTACTTTTCATATAAAAAAGAGAAAAGTGATCATATATACGTCACTAGCAGAAGCTTATCATCCCCGCTGTGAACACCTTCTGAACATCGAAATCTTCATTGTCGTGTTAATGTGATCGCTACTGCTTTTTGTTTTTGTTCTTGTTCTTGGGGTGAAATTTGAAAAGAGAGGATTTTGATGAGATAGGTAGAAGAAAGGGTTGATTAGAGAAATGGGTTTTGGGGGACAGAGGGAATGAGAGAGATGAGAGAAGCTCTGTGGAGATCGTGTTTTGAGTGTTTTGTTTTAGATTAAAATCCACACTTTATTATTCAGTTTAAATAGCATTGTGCAATGTCTCTTTAACTGTGCAATACAGAACTTAAAAACTCATATATGGGATTACACAATTCAAAATTTGGAAATCAAATTCATCTTTCAGATTGTATAATTTAAAAAATTGTATTATATTTCAAATTAAATAATTTAAATTTTTTGATAAAAAAATATTTTTTAAATTGTGTAATTCAAAATAAAATTATATATTTTTTGGATTTGAAATGATTTTTAAATTGCACATTTTAAAAACATTTTTACTCTCAATTGCTTCTTATTCATCAAGGTATTCTTACAACATATTTTTACAGACTTTTGAATATTGCTTACATCAACCACCAAGACTACCACTATGATAGGGTCAATCAGGGAAATATATCCTGTCAATTTCCTGTAAATCTCTTGTGTGATAAATTAAACATATATCTGTTAATCACCGTATTTCCTTTCTTTCAAACAGCTGGAAGTGAATTTTATACAAGAATCTGTCTTGGCTGAACACTGCCTCAGGAGTTGTAGTCAGTCAAATACTGAAGTTGATGCGAAACTTCCTTTTCTTAAATGAGGGATGGAATAATAGAACATGGAATTGTCATCCCTGATATCTGAAAATGTTGCTTATGTTGGTTTTCTACAACGATTTCATCAACTGTGTCAGAGGCTGGGCGGAAGAATAAATTTTACAATGGGCTGGGAGTAAGACCCAACAATAGCACTAGGCTGCGATCCAAAGCCTCCTTCAGACTAAGCGCACAAAAGAACAGTAATGAGGATAATACTGGCACTTTAGTGCACAATAATGAAGTACCATTACATCATTAACACTCAATCTAAATAAGAATAAATCATTGATATCAGACAATAAAAAATCATATAATAATAACAAAAGTGTTATCCATAAGTACACTTTCGTGTACTTGTTTATTCTTCATAAAACTTGAACTAAATTCTTTTATTATTCAGAATACAACTTATCAAGATAATTCACCTCATTAATAATAATAATAATATAAAAAAATAATAATAACAACAAGAACAGCTGTCTACTGTCTACTGCAAAAATGGCTATACGGAACAACGAGCAAACTTTCTGCATTGCTTTCATACCTTTTTATAGTTAAAAGTAGCATGTCTTCTTATCTTTCTCTTCAAGGAACTTTCATGTAATCCCTTCAGGAGTCAAACAAAATCTGTTGCCAAAAGATTTTCCAAAAAGATGAACATAAATTATGCAGCGTTCAAAACATGGAAAAGTTCAACCTTACTCATTTTCAATTTTTTTTATATATATTGTATGGTATAGGTCTAGGACCAAACTGTTAACGTTGAGTACCGTTCGGTCCACCTGTTATATCAAAGATGTGTCATAATTAGGTCAGCGTTTGAGCCAAGAAGTCCAGCGAATAATTATGATAATCAAGGAGCAAACGGTTATAATAACTAAAGATATTGATAAAACCATTTATGGTTAATTGACCGAATTTTCAGGTAAGATTGTTTTTATTTGATTATGTATTTATAAATACAACAATAGGCCCAAAAGCTAGGTATGTTTTACTCACACTTCCAAATACTCAATAGTGATAACAATTCACTGAATATTCTATTGTGAGCAGAAGTTCTTCAAACACTGCCTAACTTGAGTGTCGGAGCGTCTTTTGCAGGTACCTCCCCCTCCGATCTAGATTGAAGGCAACTGAGCGGTCCAGACTGAAGGCAACCGAACGGTCCAAATTGAAGGCAATCGAGTGGTCCAAACTGAAGGAAAGCGAGCGACTTCGACAGTCCAGGCATCCGGAAGCAAGGAAGACACGTCAGAAAGGTTAGTCTCTAGGTCCTCCAAATCCAAACTGAAACATTTGGCGCCCACCGTGAGGCCGAACGACATCCCATTGAAATTACAAGGAACCAAGACGAAGGCTCGGTCTCAACATCACTACAGATCAACACCAGCAACTTTCAGCAAAGCTAAAGCTACAACACATGGGTGATCAACTCTACGTGAAATATCATCAACGAGATAAGTATTTTTGAAATATGAATATTTCATATGAAAATAAGAAATCTGTCGAGATATTATTTTATAGCATTGTTTGAGTTTTATGATAAACTACAGTAAAATCTAATTATCTTATTCATAAAAGATATTATAATAACTATTTTATATAGATATTAAAGATATTAAATAGTGGCTTTGATGTCTTATTTATTATATATGATATATAATATATCATATAATATATAACTATAAATATATATAGTTATCTAATTGTTGTAACCGAAACATATTTGGTTTGATAAAAATAATTAAAGAGATTATTATATTAGAGATAATTATCAATAACAATACTGTTGATGTAAAAATAAAAAAGATATGTGGGTACCTTTTTGAATCAGATGAGATTGCGGTGCTAAGGATGGAACGAGTCCCTCACGAGCGATCTGCTTCAAACCAACAAAATTGTAATGAAGCAAGCCATAATGACACCAACCCGAGCGGTCGAGATAGAAGGGAACCTAACCCCTACAAACCGTTCGACTTACCAACCAGAGATTCCATTCGGCCTCACATGTGCTCGGTCATCCGACCTCACAAGTATTCGGTCATTCGGCCTCACAGGTGTTTAGCCGCTCAACCTTACAGGCATTCAGTCATTTGGCCTCACAGGTGCTCGGCCATTCGGCCTCACAAGTGTTCAGCCACTCAGCCTTACAGGCATTCAGCCATTCGGCTTCACAAGTATTCGCCCATTTGGCCTCACAGGTATTCGACCATTCGGCCTAACAGGTGCCCGGCCATTCGGCCCAACAGGTGCTCGGCCATTCGGCCTAACAGGTGCTCGACCATACGGCCTCACAAGTGCTCGGTCATCCGGCCTCACAGGTATTCGGCCATTCGGCCTCACAAGTGCTCGACTATTCGACCTCACAGGTATTCGGCCTTCAGGTATTTGGTCCTTCGGCCTTAACTGCTCGACCTTCCATGGCCTCACGCTGATCGCTCTTATCCATATGACCGGAGAAAGTTTATGCAGAAAAATTTTACTTACAGGGTCACAAAGCATAAAACACCTACAACTCATCCGAGACACATATTAATGTGGCTTCATGAGTTTGACTTGCAAACGTTCAACCAAAGATCGAGCGGTCTTAGTTGCTTGGCCGACCGGCCTTATAACATAACGTATTTTGACATTAATGCATTGGTTTGTTTGACTACTCTTTTTCTTACCATGTAAAATTCAATTTGTTATATTTTTTCAGTGTAGGTGATAAGATCCTACAAACCACAAAGCCAAGAGGTAAAGCCCTCTCACTAGGAAGTTCTCCAGGAACTCCTAGTGCAAAGCCGAACGGTAAAGCATGTTCCCTAGGAAGAACTCCTAGGTCAAAGTCACAAAGCCAAGAGGTAAAGCCCTCTCACTAGGAAGTTCTCTAGGAACTTCTAGTGCAAAGCCGAACGGTAAAGCCCGTTCCCTAGGAAAAACTCCTAGGTCAAAGTCACAAAGCCAAAAGGTAAAACCCTCTCACTAAGAAGTTCTCCAGGAACTCCTAGTGCAAAACCGAACGATAAATCACGTTCCCTAGGAAGAACTCCTAAGTCAAAGTCAAAGCAAAGAGGTAAAACCCTCTTGCTAGGAAGCTCTCCAAGGACTCCTAGTGCAATGTCGAACAGTAAAGTTCGTTCTCTAGGAAAAACTCTTAAGTCAAAGCCAAAGCAAAGAGGTAAAGCCCTATCGCTAGGAAGTTCTCCAAGAACTCCTAGTGCAAAGCTGAACGGTAAAGCTCGTTCTCTAGGAAGAACTCCAACGTCAAAGCCGAACGGTTACAAACGTTCTTTGTGGAATCTAATCCGACCTTATAAAACGAGTTAGTCTAATTATCTATAGTCTTGTTTTTAACAATTCAAATTCGATTGCTATTTGGTATGCAGGTCAAACCACTTCGCCAACTTTGAGCAAATAGCTCAGTGAGAAATGTTCTCTATGAAATCTCACCCAAGATTCACTGACCTATGGAATGCTCTAAGTAAAATCCTAGAGTCTGCTTCCCGATGTAGGGAGAAATGAAAGCTTAAGGACCACCAAACACAACCTCCCCATCTACCTTATCATAAGTCTTATAGTTAACTGTGGTTAACTTAGACTTGAGGGCATATGTATGGTATAGGTCCAGGATCGAATGGTCAACGTTGAGTATCGTTCGGTGCACCCGCTATATCAAGGATGGGCTATAATTGGGTCAGCGTTTAAGGTATTATTATTGGGCCAAGAAGTCCAGCTAACGATTATGATAACCAAAGAGCAAATGGTTATGATAACCAAAGATATCTGATTAAAGATATTGATAAAACCATTTATGGGTAATTGACCGAATCTTCAGGTAAGATTGTTTTTATTTGATTATGTACTTATAAATACAACAATAAGGCCAAAAGCAAGGTATTTTTACTCACACTTCCAAATACTCAATAGTGATAACAATTCACTGAATATTCTATTGTGAGCAGAAGTTCTTCAATCACATGCCTAACTTGAGTGTCGGAGCGCCTTTTGCAAGTACCTCCCCCTCCGGTCCAGATTGAAGGCAACTGAGCAGTCCGACTGAAGGCAACCGAACGGTCCAAATTGAAGGCAACCAAGCGCTCCAAACTGAAGGAAAGCGAGCGACTTCGACAATCCAGTCATCCGGAAGCAAGGAAGACACGTTAGAAAGGTTAGTCTCTCGGTCCTACAAAATCCATACCGAGACATATATAATAATGCCTATATAACTCACGCTCAGTCTCTAAGCAAACACAAGGATTTCTCTTTCTTATATTTCACTCAAGGAAAACGTTTCTTTGACAACCTGATTTTGCCAACTTTTTTACAACGCCACGTGGCGATTGTCTATTGGTGTTTTTCAATTTGAAATTTAGGGTTGGGGAATGTAACGTTGGGGGTATTTTTGGAAGAGGAAGGTAGAGAGAGAAAACTCAATTGTTTTTTGCGGTTTTCCTTGAACTCTTGCATTGGCGCTTTTCCTTGAACTCTTTCTCATGTTCCTCTCTCATCTTTCCTTTTCTTGTTCAGCTCTTTGGCATCCACCATTGTTGCTCATCGAAGGTTGAGGCTTTTGTAAGGTTGGGGCTTTTCGAAGGTTGAGGCTTTTCGAAGGTTTGGGCTTTTCGAAGGTTGGGGTTGTTCATCTTCCTACACTATCTTTCCCGCACTTCATGAACGAGTAAAGGTTTCGAAGGTTGTGGCTTTTGACATTGACCGAGTAATGAAATATGTATGCGATTGACTCGACAACGACAACATTAGAATAATGGAAGCACTACAGGAATTTGGATTGTTATAGGATTTGTTTCCTTTGTAGAGTTTTTCTTTGTATGTAGACAAAAATGAATTGTTGTCTTTGTAAGAAACAATGATATTTATGTACAAATTCTTATTGCAATATAATGTTAGCTTTCATGATTAATTAATCTCCAATGTGATTTCATTTACATTGTGTGTTTTGATGACTAAGTTACACGCAACGTCACTTTTTTAGTGGATGATTGTGTTAAGTGGATGATTGTGTTAAGTGGATGATTGTGTTTTGATGACTAAGTTACGTACACATTCTCACCAACATTGTTTCTTTCCTCCACCATGGACTGCCCAAACATGACTTTCCAGCCTTTACTCAAACTTAAACACTAAAAATATGTGTCAACCATTGGATAAATGTCAAAAAATTAAAAATATTGACTATGGTTAGTCAAGTTACCCCAGCTTGCTCCTACAATAAAACTTTATGTACAAAACCTAATTTTTATTCGCGTAATCGTTTACGATGTAGTTGTAATCGATTACGAGTGTGTTTTGCTTGAATAAGTTTCAAGACTTCACCTAAGTTGGTAATCTCAGAAACATTGCTTTTTTCCTCCATCATGCCCAAACATGACTTCTAAGCCTCTACTCACACTTAAACACTAAAAACAAGTGTCAACCATTGGATAAATGTCAAAATTAAAAATATTGACTATGGTGAGTTAGGTTACCAGGCTCCTGCGATACAAGTTTCTGTACAAAACCAAATTCTTTTTCTTGTAATCGATTACAATGGCAAAAGAGGCCTACACTTGATTACCAAGGCATAATTTGAAAGGTCTTTGAGTCTAGGTTCCAACAAAATAAAAATCAACTCATTTGGAGTTTGGTGAAGAAAGTTATGAGCTAAACAAACAACAAAGGTAAGAGGTGGTAGGAATGTATAAAACGTTAACTTTAAGGAATTAACTGCACCTACTCAGATGTCCAAACATCATAAGTAGTCATGGGAAAAAATTTTGAGTCTATTTTCTAATAAAAAAAGAATCACATCAGTTGGAGGTCGGTGGAAAAAGTTATAATTAAAATAGTCATCAAAGGTCAAAGTTGATAGCATGTTATCTCATTCAAATTGCGTTTGGGGAGTGACGTTATCACAATTGGGTTCAGGACTTAGCTAACATGATCATCACACCGTCTTTCCTCGACCATGGGTTGCCCAAACCTCAGTTTTCAGGCTCTACTGACAACACTAAAGTCTCATCCATTCAAGAAATATGAAAAAATTACTTAAAAATCTTTGTCTACTTATGTGCCCACCTACAACAAGTTTTTGTATAAAACCAGATTTTTTTTGGTGTAATCGTTTACAGGGTCCTTGTAATCTATTATAATGGACAAAAAAACCTACACTTGATTATCAAGGCATAATTTAAAAGCTCTTTGAATCTAGTTTCTAACACAATAAGAATCAACCCATTTGGAATTGGATGAAGAAAGTTATGAACAAAACAACAAACAAATGTATAAATATATGAAACATTAACTTTAATTACATGAGTGGGTGGGATGCATGCGGTGGAATGCGTGGGTTGAGATAGGTGGAGGGGGAGGATGCGAAACTTCCTGTTAGCTTCGGCGCTTTAGGGAAGAGTATTACTATAAATACCGAGAACCCCTCTCACTTACACAATCAGGAGGGATTTCTCCTTGGCATCTTTCATCAGTGTCTGAACACAAAAGCAAAACATACTGAAAACCCCTTTCACTTACACAAGCAGGAGGGGTTTCTCCTTGGCACCTTCCATAAGTGCCTAAACACAAACCAAAACTTGTCTTTCTGTCTGACTTCTACTCATCTGTTTACTATGAAAAGCAAAAAAGCTTACCTTGTCCTTATGGGATTACTGCTAACTTGTATTGGAATCAAGTATGGAGTCTCCAAAACTGACCCCTTTGAACAATCAACACTATTGCTTTTCCTTATTTCTATGTTTTCTCATGTTCTTGCATCCACAGCTGACATGACTGAACCAATTACCATCATAACATTTCATGTCTCAGGGATAACTGCGTGTGACACCCTCCTATGGATTCTCAGTGCACAGCTTTTATGGTACTCTATCATCAACTTCCTCCTTTTACTGCTAGCCATTTTCATCTTCTTCGACTCCCTCACTCAGCTGCTCCTTTGCTTCATTGTCTACATCACGCACCACTTCCATGCTACACCTCCAAATGCTTTGCAGATGCCAAATGTATAACTGCAACCACATGTTGCAGAAACGTATATATGGGCTTTGAGTTGTTCTGGCTCTATGCTTATACTCTTATTTTTCTCTACACATACACCTTTTGTTACTGTACTGCTTTCTTTACTGTCTGTATTTTTGGAGTACGATTTACGTTCTAATAATTTATTAATAGGTTGACGTCTCAGTGCTGTGTAAGATTTTCAAATGGACTATATTCATGTTCTTCTTATCCATGTCTCCGACACTTAAACGTCACTATCTTCTCTAAATGACAACAGTCTTTTATATTTTTAGTTGGCAGCTATTTCTGATTTTAAACATCAAATTATCATAATTTTAGTATATATAATAATAACTTTGAGCATCAAATTAAATGTACTATAAGATGCTTTTTTTTCCTCCAACACGAAACGTAAACCGAGATCTTGTAGTAATATTAAATTATATTTATAATAATAAAAATACTCAGTTTAATTTATATAGAAAAGTATAAATAACAGCAAACATAAATGTTATTTTCAATTTTAAAAAATAAATAAATAAAAACCAAAATATTTAAAAGATATGAAACGTAAAAATAAAACAAAAAAAAGGAGATTATATATTATCTAAATATCACACAACATGTCATCCAGTTTTTAAATTATATATATGTTAAATTTTTAAACGACCGCCATAACACATTTATTTATAAATATTAGTTAAAATAAATTTTATCTAGAATATAAATAATTACCTAACTAGACAGTGGTAGATCTTAAAAGAAAAATTGGTGTCAAAACCCACGGAGTGGTGGTCCATCAATATTGAAAGAGTATTTTATCCTACATCTCCAACATCTCATTTTTCACTTCCAAAAATTTCATTTTCAATATTCTAACATCTCAATTTGTACTTCCAACTTTTCTAAAAATTTTATTTTGGTTTAATCATTTGAATATCCAGGATTTTCTCAAATAGGTTCTTGTATTAACATCTAGGATTTTCTCAAATAAGTTCTCGTATTATAAATGCTCTCGATTAGGTCTCTTATTGTAAAAAATTGAATCAATTTAGACCTCGCCGTTAGTTCCGTACTAACACCGTTAAAGGAAGAAACACATGTCAGTTCGTGGTTTTTTAAATTTTTTAATTATTTTTTATTTATTTTCAATTTTAAAAAAAAATAATTAAAAAAATGTCATGTGTCAAACTTTGTGCCACGTGGCAATCACAGTGTGACATGACATTGACAGTGCCACGCGTCATTGTCAGGCGTGTCATTATATTAGTTTCAATTTGGTTCCTGTGTTTTTACTATGTCTCAATTTGATCCTGTATTTTTATTTTGTCTCAATTTAGTTTTAGTTTTAAAAATTAAACAATTTTATCCCTCCTCAAATTCAAACAAAATTTAAATTGTATATAAATTTTAACAAATATTTTTATTAAAATTGATATTTTTATTAAATATTTTTAACAAGATTAAGTTTAATTATATTTATATTTACTTAATCATATAAATGTTAATTATATTATTTAAATATACCTACAAGGTTTAAAAAATAATGAAATATACTTTTATTTTTTTTCTCTCTCATTAAAAACACTTTAATAAATATCTTTTTATTTATTTCTCTTTCTTATTAAAACAACTCTACAACACCTTAATAATAATTCAATTTAATTTAAAATTTAAATATTATTTAATATAGTTTTATATTTTAATAATTATTAAAATATGATTTATATTATAATAATAGTTATATTAAAAAAATAATTAAAATAAAAATAATAATAAAAATAAAAAATAAAAAAATGAAATAATAATAATAGTAACAATAATAATATAAAATTTGATTTGACATATTAAAATATTAAAATAAATTAAACAATTATTAAATTTTAAATAGAAACAAAAATTTTAAATATGCTAATAATTTTGTTTTTTATTTAAAATTTAATAAATATTTCATTTAATTAAAAACTATAATATTATTTATTATATTATTATATTTTAATAATTATTAAAATATTATTTATATTTTTATAATAATTTTATTAAAATAAATAAAAATAAGAATAATAAAATAATAATAATAGTAATAAAAATAAAAATAAAAATAATATTTAAAATCACATTTAATATATTTAAATATGTTAAATTATATTAAATTATTAAATTAAATTAAATAATTATTAAAATTAAATAAAAATAAAATTTTATAAAGATTTTTAATCGGTTATCTATATATGTTTCATATACTATCCGATTTCTAATCCGATTAACAAATTTTAAATTTTTTTTTATTTAAATTTTAATAATTATTTAACTTAATTTAATATTTTAATATAATGTAATATATTTAAATATCTTTAATGAAATTTTAAATACTACTTTTGTGTTCCTTATTATTATTTTTATTTTAGTTATTTTATTTTACTTTTTTAATAAAATTATTATAAAATATAAATCATATTTTAATAATTATTAAATTATAAAAATATAAAAAATAATAGGTTTAAACCTTCGTTTGATCTTCATATTTGTTAGTCAATCTCAAGTGGATCCTCGTATTTTTTTTCGGGTCTCAATTAGGTCTATAAACTTGTAAAATTGAGTCGATTAAGCCATCTTCGTTAAGTTTTCATTGACATCGTCTAACTATGCTGAGTTGTATTTTTTTTATGTGGCGTGGCATTGTATATTAAATTGAATGGGTGATCAGTTGTATAATCAACAATTCCACGTGGCGGCCTCTTCTCCTACTTCTTCTACGGCCACCGAAACCCTTCGAGAATCGCCCCACCGGCCGCCGTGGCCTCTTCTCCACCCACCGACCTCGACTGCAAACAAGATTTTAAAACACAGTGACACACACTCATACAGGTAAAAAGGAAAAGCAAGAACTTTCTTCCATTGTTGCTGTTACCAATGAGGAGCATTGGTATCTTGAAGCTACAGTGAAATTTTGATGATGATAAAAGCTGAAGAATTGAAGACTCTAAATGCATATTTGTTAAATGCATTTTGTAGAAACAAATGTATAGGATAAAATGTAATGATGTAAAAACTCTTAGAAGTTTTCATATTTAGTGAGTCATTGCACAAATAATCGATTATCAAGAGGAATAATCGATTATCACAAGCCAGTTTAGAAGAGAGTTGCTTGCGCAAATAATCGATTATTACACAGAATAATCGATTATCACTGTTTCATTTAATTCTGTCCAAGTCTCTGGAATAATCGATTATTGCTCAGGATAATCGATTATCACCATTTTGAAAACCCCATAACGGACACAAATAATCGATTATCACTTATGATAATCGATTATCAGTGGCAGTTGGGAGATGGTTTTTCAGTTTTTGACCCTGCACGAAACTAGGCTTATAAATAGAGGTCTTCACAGCTCTTAGGCATAACTTTTCAATTGAGAGTATTAGAGCTTTGTGCCTAAGGGAAGCTCTCTGTGAGTGAAAAGGATCTATGCCATTTTGAGAATACAGTTTGTCTGAGGAAGTTCTCAAAGTGATAGAGTGCTCTTGCCTGGTCTTGTGAATAGGAGAAGCTCGCGTTTTGTGTGTCAAAGGTAGGAGCAGTTCTCTTCAAGTTGGCTGAGCAGGTTCTTCCGTTCGTTTGTCGAAGGAAGGTGTTTTCTATTCTTTGCTTATTTTGATTATCTGATTGTAATCTGCAAACTATATTTTTAGTGAAAAAGGTTAATCACTATTTATAGTGATTAACGACTGGACGTAGAATCTTTTGATTCGAACTAGGATAAAAATCCATTGTGTCAACTTTTCTATTCCTTACACTCATTATTGTTTTATGCACATCAAGTGTTTGTTAAATTTTCTCTAAGAAAATTGATTTTGTAAAACGGACCATCATAACTTGATTTGTGACCGTAACACGCTTTCCGAGTATTTTATTCCGCTGCGCGACTCTATAACGGTACCGATTGTTCCGACAATTGGTATCAGAGCTTGCTTTGATAGTTTTTCAAATTTTTCGAAAATGGACGGTCATAACCAAGTTTATGCTGAGGGTGCTTCTATTGATAGAACTCCTTTGTTTACGGGGGAAAATTATGCGTTTTGGAAAATAAGAATGCAAATATTTTTGGAGTCTATTGACAGGGGTATTTGGGAAGTTGTTATAAATGGACCAATTGTTCCCACTATTTTAGTAAATGATATGCAGGTAGAAAAACCATTTTTACAGTGGACTATGGATGAAAATAAAATGGCACAATATGATGTTAGGGCTAGGAACATAATTTTATCTGCACTAACCCTTGATGATTTTTTCAAAGTTTCTGTTTACGAAAGTGCTCAGGAAATGTGGGAATTTTTAAGAGTTGCTCATGATAAAGTCACAGATGTTGTTAAGTTGACATTGTCTGATTCAAGCTCCTCAAGCTCAAACAATTCAAATAAGCAAGAAAATCTATGCTTAATGGCCAGCAATGAATCATCTAAAAGCCAACTCTTGAAGAAAAAGAAGGACAATCAAGGCTCCTAATCAAGCTTTAAATGTTATGGATGTGGTGAAAGAGGCCATAGAAAAGCCGTTTGTCCAATTATCAAGAAATTTCACAAAAAGAAGAAGGTCCACATTGCTTGGGTTGATAATGACTCAAGTAGTTCAAGTGATTCTGTTGAAGAAACAAACTTATGTTTGACAGCTAATGTTGATGACACTGCAAGCCAAGTAAGTTGTTCTAATTCTGAATCTAGTGAATTTGATTTGCAAAAAGCTTTTCTTGAATTGCTTGATGAATCTGAAAAATTGAATGTTGCTCATAAAAATTTGAAAAAGGAATTTAAAGAATTGCGAATTAAATATGAGAAGGCATTAGATGAGGAAGTAAGTTTGAGAAATAAAATTTGCAACTTGGAAATGAAAGAGTCTTCAAATGTTGAACATCCTGTTGAATGTCTTTCATGTAAGAGTTATATTCTTGATATTGATATTCTTGAAAATCTTCTTGAAGTTGCAACTAGAAATAATAATATTGAAATGCCTATAACTGTTAGAAAGGTTTATAAAAACAAAAGTGTTTTTAAAAGTAAGAACAAAATTAAAAGAACCCGTAGGGTATGGGTTGAAAAAGGAACTGTGTCTTATAGAAACCAAAATGTTGTCACATGCTTTTATTGTATGAAAAAGGGGCACACTTCTAACAAATGTATAATTAAACATTTTGATGTTCCAAATGGAAAATATGTTTGGATTCCTGTTATAAAGTAAATTATCTCTAACCTCAAAGGACCCAAATGAGATTATGGGGACCAAAACTCTATTGTTTTGTTTTGTAGGTTAATTTTTCAAAAGGAAAAGAAGAATCTATGGTATCCTGGTATTTTTTAAGAGCTTTGAAATAATTTATGAATGTTAGATGTGTCTTAGGTTGAAAATTTGGCCCAAATTTGTGTTTTTCAAAAATTAACGTAAATAATCGATTACCAAGGGTAATAATCGATTATCTCGTCCTCAAAATTTGGATTTTTGGCAATTTGGCTCGCAAATAATCGATTATTTAAAGTAATAATCGATTATCTTAAGTCACAGCGAAAAAATAAATAAATAAAAAAAAAAAAACTTTTTTTTAAAATTTTTTTTCTATGGAATCTGTCTTTGATTTTTAAAGGGAATATTACTTTTAGGGGAGTAATTTTTAATGAATTAAAAGGATCCAAATTCTTTTTAAGTTAACAAATTTAGGGGGAGCATAAAGATTAGATGTTTTTCTGATTATGATAAGAAATTGAGAAATCTATTTTTGATTGACATATTATGGGATAACTGGTACCTATATAAAGGGAGATACATGAGTTTGTTAGATATCTTGTTTTTATCTCTATTATGGATTAATTAGAGTTGAATTTCTGTTGTTCTTATATTCCAAGAGGTATTCTGTTCTTTCATGTTATGAAATTTCAATTTTATTTCTGTTTTGAAATGCATCAATTCTTTTGTTGAGGGGAGAAAAATTTAGAGGGGGAGTTTTTTCCACTTTTTTACTTTTTGCTTATGATAAAAAAGGGGGAGAAAACTTCTAATTTAAGTAGTGCAGTTATTACTAACATGTTTGTAAGTATGAAATCTGTGCAGGAAATTAGAAATGTTTTTAACAAGAAGATATTTTTGATCATCATCAAAAAGGGGGAGATTGTTACCAATGAGGAGCATTGGTATCTTGAAGCTACAGTGAAATTTTGATGATGATAAAAGCTGAAGAATTGAAGACTCTAAATGCATCTTTGTTAAATGCATTTTGTAGAAACAAATGTATAGGATAAAATGTAATGATGTAAAAACTCTTAGAAGTTTTCATATTTAGTGAGTCATTGCACAAATAATCGATTATCAAGAGGAATAATCGATTATCACAAGCCAGTTTAGAAGAGAGTTGCTTGCGCAAATAATCGATTATTACACAGAATAATCGATTATCACTGTTTCATTTAATTCTGTCCAAGTCTCTGGAATAATCGATTATTGCTCAGGATAATCGATTATCACCATTTTGAAAACCCCATAACGGACACAAATAATCGATTATCACTTATGATAATCGATTATCAGTGGCAGTTGGGAGATGGTTTTTCAGTTTTTGACCCTGCACGAAACTAGGCTTATAAATAGAGGTCTTCACAGCTCTTAGGCATAACTTTTCAATTGAGAGTATTAGAGCTTTGTGCCTAAGGGAAGCTCTCTGTGAGTGAAAAGGATCTATGCCATTTTGAGAATACAGTTTGTCTGAGGAAGTTCTCAAAGTGATAGAGTGCTCTTGCCTGGTCTTGTGAATAGGAGAAGCTCGCGTTTTGTGTGTCAAAGGTAGGAGCAGTTCTCTTCAAGTTGGCTGAACAGGTTCTTCCGTTCGTTTGTCGAAGGAAGGTGTTTTCTATTCTTTGCTTATTTTGATTATCTGATTGTAATCTGCAAACTATATTTTTAGTGAAAAAGGTTAATCACTATTTATAGTGATTAACGACTGGACGTAGAATCTTTTGATTCGAACTAGGATAAAAATCCATTGTGTCAACTTTTCTATTCCTTACACTCATTATTGTTTTATGCACATCAAGTGTTTGTTAAATTTTCTCTAAGAAAATTGATTTTGTAAAACGGACCATCATAACTTGATTTGTGACCGTAACACGCTTTCCGAGTATTTTATTCCGCTGCGCGACTCTATAACGGTACCGATTGTTCCGATAGTTGCTGGGAAGAACACACATCCCTTTCTTCCATTGCGAAGAAATCTCTCGCAACCACTTTCCCTTATGACGTTTTAATCATCTTCTACGCCACGTTTTCAGCAATTTGGCCTAAGATGCATCGATCCTTTTGCGCGTTTCGTGTCCTTGCTCGGTGACTAAAGTTGCGGTTTTGGGTGAATTGATATGCGAATTGAAGATCGCGACTTAGGGTTTTGATTTGGGGCTTTTCCTGGATCTTTTGTGTTGTCTTGGTTGCATGTTTGAATGGAGGCAGCGCGTAGAGATTGGAGAGGTTGGGGTTTTAGGGTTCTTCGTGATTGGAGGAGATAGGAGGAAGAAAAAAAACTACACAAGTAAATTATATGCACTTTTTAAAGTTACTCCTCTGTAACACCATACCATGATTTCTCCCAGACTTCTTGAAGATCTTCATCTTTTACATATGGAAGAACGTCCCTTAGGTATGTTTTTCCATCATTTTAAAATTCCAATATAGGTGGAGCAGAATGTTCCGTTTGAAATGGTTCAGAAGTCCAAATATGTTGTCACTAATCATAAGTTAATTTTTGAAAAAACAAAAATCACAGGGAGCAACCACGACATGCTATATACTCTCCACCCAAACGTGAAAGGTGTAACTCGGAAGTACTTTTTGGATCGCAATCTATGCAAGCCAAGTGCGCATGCCAAAAACAAACATCTAGCAAAGAAACTTTGGTATTTAAGCAACGAGTTGATCAAATCGATTTTAAAAGTTTGAATACTCTCGCAGCTTGGTGTTTTCCTCATTAATTAGGGACAGAAGCCACTTGAAGTCTATGAAAACTGTTGCAGCTCATGCAATAAGAAGAACATTATATACATTCATATATAATTCCAGTTTATTCACAGAGGATGTTTCTAAACTTTATATAATTTTGCCGCTTCCGCTGAACGTGATTTTCAGTTTTCTGCTTATTCTGCCCTTCAGTATTTCCCATAACTAATTCTTAGCTGGCTGCTTTGTTCTATGCAAGTACCATAACACTCTGTACCTCCAGCGACAAGGAGCGATGGTGACGACGGTTTCCGGTGACCGTAGAAGAAGTAGAAGAGGCCGTCACGTGGAATTATTGATTATACAATAGAACACAAATTCAATTTAATATACAATGTCATGCCATATAAAAAAAATATAGCTCAAACACACTTAGACGATGTTAATGAAAACTTAACGGAAAGAGCTTAATTGACTCAATTTTACAAGTTTATGGACATAATTGAGACCGAAAAAAATATGAGGATCCACTTGAGATTGACCAACAAATATGAGGACCAAATGAGGGTTTAAACCTAAATAATATTATTATTTTTAATTAAATTAAACATTTCTTAAATTTTAAATAAAAAACTATTAGAATATTTTATGGTATCTAATAAACAAGTCTTTTAAAATTTTTGTTTTTATTTAAAATTTAATAACGGTTTAATTTATTATAATATTTTAATATAATTTAATATATTTGAATATATTAAATCAATTTTATATTATTTTTATTATTATTTTATTTTTTATTTTTATCATTATTACTTTTATTTTAGTTATTTGTTTTTTATTTTTTTAATATAACTATTATTATAATTTAAATCATATTTTAATAATTATTCAAATATAAAATTATATTAAATAGTATTTAAATTTTAAATTAAATTATATTATTATTAAGGTGGTGCAGAGTGACTTTAATAAAAAAGACAATAAAATAAAAAGATATTTATTAAGTACCTTTAATAAGAAAGAGAAAAAAAATAAAAACTTATTTATTAAAAAATAAAATTTTTAGAAAAGTTGGAGGTGCAAGTTGAGATGTTAAAAGGTTAAAAATGTAATTTTTAAAGGTGCAAGATGAGATGTTGGAGGTGTAAGATGAAACACTCATATTGGAACCACTCTACTTATCTTATCCAATGACCTCCACAGTTTCTCTTCTTCATCAACCTTCACAGTCCAACTACTTCACTATCCACTAGATCTACTCCTCTTGAGCTTGTTGCCTCCTCGCTGCTGCGTCACAAAGTTGTTTCCTTACTTCTTTCCATCGTCGGCTCCCTCCCCATCCTCGACACGACAGCTACAACTCTGTGTCTTTCCCTTTTTCAGTCTTGTTGCTAGATCAGAGCCGCTCAAGGAGGAGGTGTAATTGTGAGTGTTGAATAAAATGTTGGCCAGATCTAGGGACTTTTGAACTTCACAGGTGACAATTTTGTTTGGTGTGAGTCGTTTCTTTTTCTTGGTTATAATGTATGAATTTTATATCTGCATTTTACCTTGCTCTAGTTTGTGTTTATGATAATTAATGGTTTATTAATGAAATGTGAATGGGTTTTACTCTATTCTTGTTGTGGTTTTCTGTGTGTGACCTTCCATTTCGAGTTGTACATTCATGTCTCTTGTGATTCGTTTCTTTGGGGATATCCTGGTCGTGTTTAATCTATTATGAAGGGACTTTTTTGTGGTTCCTCAAGGTAATCTGGGGACAACCTGTCATAGATTTATTACGCAACAATGAAAAAGAAAGCTAACGAAGGAGAGAAAAGAAAAGAGAGAAGCCAGAGAAAAGTAGGCAGCGAAAGAGGTAAAGTTTTATTGATTGATTCAAAGAGATACAAGAGCAATAGGAAAGAAAACTGAAACAAAATAATAGAAAATGTAGGCCCACCACAGATCAGTGAGACCAAACGGTGCACTTAATCAACACAACCGAGCGGTTCAGGTTAGTGAGACCAAACGGTGCACTAAATCAACACAAGACCGAACAGTACAATAGTATAACTGAACGGTATAACTATTATCAGCCCCCGTCAAGTTGGGCATAAATATTTTGAAGACCTAGCTTGGAACGAAAAACTTGAAAAGAAGGAGGAGGTAACAGTTTAGTTAATATGTCAGCGATTTGCATGGTTGTGTAGAGGGGAAGTAACTTGATAAATCCTGCTGCAACCTTTTCGCGAACAAGGTGGCAATCAATATCAATATGCTTTGTGCGTTCATGGAATACTTGATTAGAGGTAATTTTTATTACAGATTAATTGTCACAGTAGATAAGAGCAGGAGATATGTATGGAACTTGTAGATCATGAAGCAGATACGTGAGCCACCGAAGTTCACACATAGTGCTGGCTAGCGAACGGTATTCAGCCTCAGAAGAACTACGAGAAACAGTTGGTTGTTTCTTGGAGCGCCATGAAATGAAAGAACTTCCAAGGTAGATAATGAATCCAGTGATCGAACGGCGAGTATCGAGACAGGTGGCCCAATTACAGTCACAGAAAGCTTTATGTTTAATGGTAGAATTGCGTAGGAGAAAAATGTCAGCACTAGGGGTACCTTTGAGGTATTGTAGAATACGAGTAGCAGCTTGTTGGTGGGCAGAGGTAGGAGTAGCATGAACTAACTGAGGTGATTGACAACAAAGGTAATGTCCAAACGGGTGGTGGTAAGGTAGATTAGTTTTCCAATGAGTTGACGTTAGGAAGCAGTGGCAGCATCATCCAAGGACTGAATGGTATGTACAAGGGATTGTTTGTGAACCATGGGAGTAGGGATAGGGGAGCTGTCAAGCAGGCCAGTTTCAACAAGCAGATCCAAAACATACTTTTGTAGGTGAATCCCTTTGGAGTTGCGTGCAACCTCAAGACCGAGAAAGTAAATTAAATTACCAAGATTCTTTATGCGAAAGGTAGAATGGAGAAGGTCGGTAATGCGTTGAATTTCTCCATCATTGTTGCCGATTTTAATGATATCACCCACATAAATGAGAAGTGTCGTAGTGTGATTACCATCATGTTGTAGAAAAAGAGAATTGTCAGGAGTAGAACAAGTGTAATTGTGTGTAATTAAGAAATGATGGAGCTTAGCATACCATTGTTGGCCAGCTTGTTTAAGACCATATAAAGATCGTTGGAGTTTGCAAACTTGATTCGTGGTTGAGGTGGTAAGGCCATGAGGAACTTTCATATAGACATCTTCATGAAGATCACCATGTAAGAAAGCATTGTTAACATCCAATTGTTTGAGTGACCAACAATGGGATGCAGCTAGAGCAAGAAGAAGCTGAACGGTAGTGAGTTTGACGACAGGTGCAAAGGTATCTAAGTAATCTAATCCTTCAATCTGGTTATAACCTTTGGCGACCAAATGTGCTTTATATCACGTCGACCGAGCCATCAAAGTTGTATTTGATTTTATATGAAAAAAGGAAACTTGAGTGTCTTAGATGTTTATCAATCACAATACATCCCTACTGTTATTATCATTGGATTGAGCTTATTAGGCCATGCACGTGCCCAATATTCATGAGTGCTCTAGAGTTCATCCCAATATCTCATGCTAGCAGCCCCACTAACACTCACATAAGTGATTTCATCAAGTGTATGCTGTAAATCATACGCCACCCGTAAGAGATATGAAAATCAAAATACCTAAACTTCGTAAGAAGTTTCTCAATGTATTATTCTTGGGATAGTAACACCTAAAATTACATTGGCTTCACCCATGTCTTTCATTTCAAAGTTTTATCCTAAAAATAATTTAGTTTTAGTGACAATCTCATTGCATGTACCAAAAATTAACATGTCATCCACATAGAATCATATAATGACAAATCACCATTTTCAGATTTAGAGTACACACATCTATCAACATCATTAAGTGCAAAAGCATCATATATCAATACATTATCAAGTTTTCCATGTCGTTGTTTTGGCGCTTGTTTCAACCCAAACAAATTTTTAAAAAGTTTACATACTTTATTCTCTTCAGTGAGTACAACACACCCTTGAGGTTGAATCATATAAATTTCCTCCTTCAAATCACCATTCAGAAAGATAGTTTTAACTTATGGATAACTGCTAAGGCTAGCACACTCCAATAGAGAAAATCCTACTCATAGAGGCAAAAGTGTCAAAATAATCTATGTTGAATTTTTTAAGTAAAACATTTTGCTACTAATCTTTCCTTACACTTCTCTATAAATCCATCAAGATAATGTCTTTTCTTAAAGATCCACTTACAACCAATGAGTTTTGCTCCTTTAGACAAATCTACTAAGGTCCAAGTATTATTTTTCTAAATTGATTCAATTTAAGTCCTAAGGGCCTTATTCCACTGTTTTGTATCAGGAACACTAATAGCTTCTATAAAGCTACTAGAATCATTATCATCAAGACAAGTAAAAAAATCATAACCAAAATAAGTTTCTTTCTTCTGTCTTTTACTTCTTCTTAAATTCTTATGAAGGCATAACTATTATTATCATCAACGGGTTGAGACGTCTCATTAACCTTTAAGAGAAACACATGTTCAAAAAACTCAACATTTTTTATCTCCATTATAGAATTTCTCTCAAGTATATCAATTTTTAGGAATTTGAAACCTATAGACAGCACTATGCTTAACACAACCTAAGAATATGCAATCAGATGTTTTAGAACCTATTTTCGTGAAGACGGTATGAGTTTCAAAAATAATATTTTGATTCTCCAGGATTAAGTTGTTGATGTAAACCATAAATCTTTAAGATTGTTGTAGAAAAGTTGACAAAAAGTAATAAAAACAATAAACTAAGATTTTATGAGACTCATAGATCATTGTTTTTAAAGACTACACTGCAAGCAAAAAGCTCCCTCGCCGTCATCGACACGACAGCTGCAACACAATGTCTCTCCCCTTTTCAGTCTTGTTTCTAGATCATAGCCGCGAGAGGAGGGTGTAACTGTAAGTGTTAGAATATGATATTCGCCAAATCTAGGGACTTTTGAACCTCACAGGTGGCAATTTTATTTGGTGTGAGTCGTTTCTTGTTCTTGGTTATAGTGTATGAATTTTATCTCTGCATTTTACCTTGTTCTGGTTTGTGTTTATGATAATTGATGGTTTATTAATGGAATGTGAATGGTTGTTACTCTATTGCTGTTGTGGTTTTCTGGGTATGATATTCTATTTCGAGTTGTGCGTTCATGTCTAGTGTGAGTCGTTTCTTTGGAGATTATCCTGACTGTTTAATCTATTACAAAGGGTGCTATTCATACACTAAACCGGACCAATTGCAGTGTGACCTATCTTGAAAAGCCAAGATTGAGGGAATAATTGAATCTTTGAAATTCAATTAGGAAATCATGTAATTGTTTGATTACTAATTTCTCATTATTGATCTTGCATTAATAATGTTCAAATGCTGATGTTTAATGTGTTTTATTTGGGACAAGGGATCTTTAAGGCCACTTATAATCAATTGGGTTTCTTCCTGCACTTTCCTTTCTTCTTCATGCACTTTTAAATTAAGAAATAAAATTAGAATGTTAATATAATTTTAAAAAAGTTAAGAATATTAATTAACAAACATTTCTTATTATTATTTTGTTATAAACATGTGACATTCTAAAAACATTTTATCACTAATAATATTAAATAATATTTAATATATTCTATCAACTTTCCAACTTTAATTGACTATTCTTAGTCAAATAATATAACTTATGTATTTAGTTTACATTTATCTGTCTTTGAATACGTGTAGCAGAAGCTATTTGTTCCACCATACCAGGCTTCCTTCTCTTCACGCACTTTAGGCTAATATCTTCTTTATATTTACGAAGTTTTATAATTATTTAGAACACAACATAAAAAGTCGTCGAGAAAAGACATCAAATAATATTTAATTTACAAAAACGCTTATAAAGTATATTTCTGCACACTATACTATTAGAGGTTGTATCATCTAATTATTTAGTAAAAATATATTTTGAGGGATAGGTTTAATCTGTCAGATTGGACATACATTGAGTTAAGTACATGTGAATTGTTCAACTCCAATGCTGCCTAATCTCTGTAATTAATTTATAATAAATACAAAATCTAATTAAAAATATTAGATAATAGTAATAATAATGATATAATTACTATTTAGTTGACTCTAATTTATTATTTTATTAATTAAATATGTATTTTTGAAATAGTAAATAATCTTTTTGTAATTGATCCACCAAAGTATAAATACTAAAAAAATCTTCAGAATTATAAATTATTTGATCAATTAGATTAAACCTTTATTATTTAATTTTCAGAATGCTGAAATACTGCAATTCTGCCAGAAGCTTTGTAAAAGACCCAAATGGAAAACATACATGAAGTTTCAATTAAAAATGTAAAAGTAGATTGGAAATGGAATATCATTTGGCTTATTACAGTCAATATTTGTTTAATGTTTTCGATCTTTCTATTAATACTTTGTTATATAACGACTTTCTTTCACATCTGCAGTGGTGAGCAGTGGCCTTTTATATCTATAGAATAGTACGAACGTAGTCAACAGAATGGCATATGTATTATGTTTCTTTTTCTTTAGTCAAAAATTGCGAGTGATCAATTGTCTTTTCTATATACACTAAAATAATTATTTCAAAACTAAATTATATAATTTTGATTCTCTATTGTTTTGATTATCCATTATATCAAAATAATTGTTTATACAATCACGAGTTCATATTAATCACTAGTCAAAATATCAGTAACATATTGATTTAATTAATAAGTGATCAATAAAGTGTAAAGGAGTATGTTTTAAATATTTTTTTTCTTAAAATTTAACTTAGACTTCTTTTAAAATTTCATAAAATAATTTTTATATTCTTAAGTATCCAATTTTATATGCAGATTAAAAAGAATTCGCAGATTTTTGTATAATGCCGGATTTTACATTTGTTGGATCTTTTGATACCTTGTTGTTTCCTTAAACACGGAATCGGAATTGTCACTTATCTTTTACCTAGTATATGTTCTTCTGGTGAAAAATACACTATACAACATCTTGATGAATGGCAAATTCCTTAGGGGATAATAGTCAAACTAACAAAGGCTTTAATGGTTGAAAAACACGCTTTTATTCTTGAATGGAGAGTAAGGAAACATTTTCTACACAAATACAATCACGAAGGATTTCTGTATATGATGAAATAGAGATAAATTTTTAAATTGATTGACACATTATCACAATACTTTTGTAATACTTGTTTAAAAAAGACTTTCACTCATTGATTAAAATAATATGTAATTTAAAGAGTTTAAAAAAAAAGTACACTTTGTGTTTTTATATTTATACTTTATGTATATAAAACCATCTTGATCTATACACATGACACTATCTCCGGTCACCTTGATATCATCTCGACCTATAATGATAGCGATTCGTTTCGCTTTTCATGATCTTATTTTGTATTTATTCAGATAATTTCGAACAATCATGAATACTTGCGATGATCGAGATAATATCGGTTACATTATGATAGTAAACATATTAACTATGAATTAGTAAAGGTTGAAAGCTAAAATGTATTAGTATATTATTAAACAAGTTAATTATTATAGTTATATATGTAAATTAGCATTCAACACTTAAAAGTTCTTAAACCTATAATATAAATAACACAACTCACGATATCATTAATAACATATTCATCCCCATTGACTTAAGTGATAAAGTATTTTTTGCATACATACCCCCTTTTCGGCTTAGGATAAAACTTGGATCCAGATACTTATTTACTACATGGTTGAAAAATAAAGACACGAGAAAAGCTTATTGTGGAATCTTTATGGTGTTCTTTTTGTTCCGTAAGAACAATACTCTCTCTCTCTCTCTCTCTCTATATATATATATATATATATATATTATATTTTAAATCATGTTATAATAAATTATTTTAAATTAAGAAAGAAATAAACAAAATAAAGAAATTTAAATAAAAGAAGTAAAAATAAAGAAAAATATTAGAGAAATTTATTGAAATATAAAATTTCTTTGTAAAGGAGGATTAAATTAAAACTGAAAAACAAATTTAGATTTTCACTACAAAAAATGTCAATTAGTGGAGGTTTTTTTTTTCAGTTTGCGGGAGTTTTACCCTCCACAAAGTAATTTCCGAAGGTTTTTCAAACTGCCATAGTTTGAGTCGTCACGACTTATTTGTGGGGGTTTTGCGCACCCCTAGTATCACATTCAATTTACGAAGATTTTTATGCAGAGATTTTTTTGCAAAGGATAAAAACCTCCTCTATTACCGTTGTTATTCTGTGAAAGTTTTTAACCTCCTTTATTTTCAATTATTTAATTACAAAAAATACTTTTACTTTTTACACTATTTTTTAAGATTAATATATTCTATTCAATTCACCAGTTGCTGAAATAATAAAAAAAATAATAAAATATATAAAATTATAAAATAAAAAAAATAATTTAAAATTAATTTTATTGATTATTTAAAATAACATACAATTACAATGTAAATATAAAAAAATACATAATATTTAAATATAACGTGGTCGAAAACTACCAAACCAATTAAAAACATATAGACTAATATTGATGAACTAAACAAAAATCCATAACGCAGATAAAAGTTTAACATGAGACCAATAACTCTACATTTGCTTCCCACTGCTGAAGTAAAACAACTTCACTTCATCAACTACTTCCCTTGAACTCATTGCTCCACCACTACTCTTTTAAAATTCAACAATATGTATATGCCCAAGTAATTGATTGATGATATACATATAAAGTTTTGTGAGATTGTAGGCATGATAAACAAGATGAACAGTGGATTCATCATCCATTTCCGAACCTACAAAGCTGAGATTCTCCATACGAAAAAGATTATTCCATGCCCATTTGCATATCAAGAACACATCCATTCATATTGCATAATAATAACAGCCTCTAACAAAAATAATATTTCAGCTACATCATATTTACAAGCACAGAGCCCTTTTCTCTTCACATAGCCTATAAATAACTAATTTTCCCAAAATCCAAAGATTCAACAGGGTAACAAATATTCAAACTCATTTCAAACAGAAGACGCAAACATGAACAATAGCTTTTACAAACACCTATCACCAATACTAGTATTGCTTCACACAGTCACCAATGACACATCAAAACTGCACGGACTCAACCTACATATTTAACAAAACCAGCTATTTCTTTACTTCATAGCCCGCTCTTACTGCATCACTAGCTGCTGAAATAATAAAAAAAAATTAATAAAATAAACAACGATATATTATAATAACCATGAAAATTCAAAATAAAAGACTGAAGTTTAACGGTATAAAATAGGAATGGCGTTGAACACAAAACGCCATTAGAATAAATAAAAGACTGAACTATATATGTGATAATTGTTAAGGCAAAAACAAACAGATTATAACCTCTTTCCCACTATTGGAGCTAGCAAAACCAAGTAGCTGCTGATTAAATGCCCTCTCAACTTTTTCTGACCCTTCATCACAGGAAGCCTGTAACCAAGAAATTATCCTAACTTCAACAGTAATATAACTTGATAACAAAAAATGTAGAGAAAAAAAGAAAAATATAACTTATTACTTGTATAGAGATGAAATATATACGATTCCAATTTATCATTAACCTTGCATACTTGTTTCAGCTAGGATTTTCACTACAGGTTCCAAATTGGAATTGTCTAAAGAGAAATCTTAACAACATTCAATGTATTTCAGTAGGCAAGCTTGGCTATATAAACCAAGTAATCATCTAATCTAACACTATTAGCCTTGTTAATATCCAGATTCAAATAACACCATTTTTTAAGGTTTTCCTTTTAATGGTTTATCTTATTGCTCTCTTAGCTCTTCCTCTCAATATTGAAGAAAAATGCTACATTATTGAAGCAAAATGCCACATTAACTCTAATTTAAACCATATAGCATAAAACAATACTTTAAAATGCTAACCTGGAGATTTATCCTTGGTTGAATATGAATCACCAACAATGTAAACTTCGTTTGACAAAAATTTTGGATGATCAATTAGCCACTACAAACAATTAAGCATGATTGTGATTGACTAACAAATTTATTCTAAAATAAAGAAAAGAGAACGATTCTAAAATAAAGAAATAAAATTTGAATGAAAAATACAGGTACACTTTTATAGTTCCTTAATCTAAAAGGAAATAGCATTAACTACAGAGTACTAATGCAGAAGGGGCATGGAGGCACTAAATATTGTAATACATAACTTTTAAAAAAATGTCTAAAAAGTAAATGAGAACTCACCTGCGCTGATCCACATTTCCAAATCAAATGTATTATTTGAGCCTTGGAGAGGGGGAACGTGCGATATAGTATAATACATATCTCTAATTATTTTTAATAAATTGAGGAATTTTTTTATCAGGTAAAAACAAATATTAATAGCCATTGACGCATACTGTAACATCCCAAAATACAGTAATCATCATATAATAGAATTAATTACATTAAACAGTTAAACAATGCAGTCTTACACTAAAATTAAGGTTCAAAAGCCGATCGGCTTAAAGTACAGAACTAAATACATAATACAGAAGTATCGAAAGTTCAGAACGAACGGTTTTACAAAATCAAATAACCGAACGTCAAAACTAAAACAGCTATTCTCTAAAATAAACGGGCGCTCTAGGACTCGGTTTTAACTTCCACGTCGACTAAGTTCTCCTCTTCAATAACGTCCTCCAAAGTAGCCTCACCTTCTGCTCACATCCACGCGGATGATCATCGCAATGACAAGACGGACGTACAGGGACGAGAGACAACACAAAGGAAAAACGAAAGGGTAAGCTAATGTAATTTAATTCATACATCAACATATAAAATAAACATTCCAATCCACACAAGCATATAGTTCAACATATAACATCATACGAAATCTATTACTAGACAGACCGTCCGGACTGTATGAATCTGTGTAGCTACAGGCGTTCTTGCACCCGAGTGATGTAGTAACTGGGATACACTCAACAGCTGCCACTCGAGGTTAGCCCTATCCAAAGTACCCCTAAGGATTAGGACCTCCTGCCGTTCCCACACATGACCTACCCCCTCTACGTGAGGACGAGTACTCACGGAACATCAGGATGAACTGCCAGCATTAGCGTAATCACAGTCATACTTTACCAAATCCAATATTTAATATAGGAGTCGTTCCTCCCTGGAACGCTCGTTCAAATTCCATAATCGTATAATCATTCCATATACTGTTCACCCTTCAAAATCTTGTACTTTATTATCATTATCATCTTTAGTTTCAAAAACATAAAATAACGAACGTTCAGCCCTCTGAAGAACGAGGACGAACGATAAGAAAATGGACTAATGAACTAAGAAATCTGTAACGGACGTTACTTTCTACGCGGGTCAGTTAAGTGAACTGACTCGTTTGGGTTTACACTGGTACTTAAAGAAATTTCATTATGGAGACCTTAGACCGGATCCAATGTAAGGAAGAGAACCAAGAATATTAAGAACTATCTTTGGAGTAAATCACATACGGTAGACCGATGCCAGTAAATGACCGAACGTCAAGAAAAAGGGAACTATTATTATAGTTGGACGAACGTTATTTTATCGAGGTTGATTATACAAAAATACGAGCACTTGGTATAAGACCGAGCACTACTTACGACGGACGCTAGGTATAGGACCGAGCGTTATTTATTACGAACGCTAGGTGTAAGACCGAGCGTTACTTATCACAAACGCTAGGTATAAGACCGAGCGCTACTTATGACGAACGCTAGGTATAAGACCGAGCGTTACTAATTTTTAAAGTATAAGAATATAAATGTATTATTACTTTATTTCATATATACGGATACACTAGACTGAGCCGAACGCTCAAACCTAGTACTTCACAGGAGGACGCTCGTTCTCGACCAGAGTTCTTTCCGAATGAAAGAATTCCATTTTTAAACTGTTTAATAGAAAACCGAACGGTAGGGGACCGTTCGATGACGAGCGTACTTTATCATAGTAAGAAATGTCATATTCAGATTTTTCATCTATTTTACAACTCACATTTTAACATATCCATTCATATCTTATAACTTAATGTCAAATATCAATTTACATACTTTACAGAATTCCACATTTATAATTCATACTTCATAGTGATAACTCATATTCACATTCATATATCTCAACATCATCATACATGTCAATCAGCATGCATCATAATCATTTAATCAAATCAGACGAACGTTCATACAAAGCATAACATATGAATTAAATCAAATAAGCTTCCCTTACCTGGATTTGTGAGCAACTTGTCCTAAACGCAAGATTTGTTGCTCGTCCAACTAACGTTTTTCTACCCTCAATGGTCACTTAACTCTTCCAAATCAAATCTAACCACAAGAAAATTGAAGTACTTAGACTACATCCCTGCATGCAACCATAACTTGGTTTTGCATGAAACCTAAGAACGAACGACTAAGGGAAGAAACTTACCAGCTTCAAACGTGAACTTGTTCGGTTTAATGGAAAGCTTAGGACGCCGGGATCTCTTCTACGGTCTCTGAAAGTTGATCGAGAAAAGGAAAATGAGTTGCGGTAGAGAGAAGATGGAAGCTTTCTAGAGAGAAGGTGGAGAAAATGAAAAGTCAATTTTTAGGAGGAAGAAGGATGCATGCAGAGAGTGGGAAGAAGGTTTTCAGAAAAACCAGTTTTCTCCCCAAGGTCAAACGGACGCACTCTCTCATACGGACACCTGTCTTCCACTACTGAATTCAGAATGTTCCATTTTGACACTTGGAAGTTGCGCGTCAGAGTTAGTGAGTGGGTTTTTAATGGTCTGAGCAGGGTTTTAGTGCATTAATTTTGATTTGACAGGTGGTTTACGGTGTTAAATTTCCAAGGTCTTACACATACTCTCCATACATTGCATTTGCTTTATATCATTACTTAATCATACTTTTTTTATAGATAATACAAACACTATAATGTAATGCTGATTATTACTTCATTGGAACCGAGAGTCTGATAGGTTTAGTTTCTCAATGCAATTATGAACTTTGTAATGCTTTTACAGTTGATTTGGTTCTTTCTGGTAGTAGGACTATACTGTATGAATAAGGAATACATATGCCTCCTATTGGAACCCATACCACTTCAAATCTTTCCATTGAAAGAAAGTAAAAATTTGATTATATTTTTGTAATTATGTGTAAGAATTCAAAATGACAAGAGAAAATATTTGTTCAAGTCAAAGGCATCCACTGTGATTTCCCTTTTCGTTCCTATTTTAAAAATTTGTGATCTCACTCAATATGAATGTATGGGTGGATGGTATAATTTGTGCGTTTTGACATTCATCCTTGTAGTTATATTAGAGAATAATTGTTTTATTAGTTCAAATGATCCTTGATCGGTGTAAAACTCTTTTTTTCATTGCTAATATACAGGTTGCAATCCCTAGATAACATATTTGTTGCCAATAAACCTCATTAAATGTAGATATTGTTTCCTGTATATGCACTTTTACGAGATATATATAGCTAATCCGCAGACTATCACAAATTATGGTGATTTGTCCAAAACATTGCATTATATATATATATATATATATATATATATATATATATATATATATATATATATATATATATATATACATATATATATATCTATATATACATATATATATATATATATATATATATACATAGATATGTATACATATATATATATATATATACATACATATATATATATATACATACATATATATATATACATACATATATATATATACATATATATATATATACATATATATATATATATATATATATATATGCACTTTGGTCCTACAGTAGAACATTGCATTAGATACAATGTCCAAAACTGCAGATTACCACAAATTGTGGTCATTTATAATTTCTTCAATCTTGAGTTCCCCAATGACCTGTTTCAACCAAATGAGTTCGCCAATAGCTACCTCCATCTTCTTAATTCAACTTTGGCACAGGTTCTTGAAGAATGCAGCGGAAAATATAACCACATGCAAACATAGTATATCAGCTTCTAACACGCAGTGCAGAAAGGGCTATAGACGTCCGTTCTTTAGGCTTTTTGACGTCCGACGTTCGACCGACGTCTTTGCGGGTGACGTCTATGTAGACGTCCGTTGTGTCAGGCCGGACGTCTATATAGACGTCCGCTGTGTCAGGCCGGAAGTCTATATAGACGTCCGCTGTGTCAGGCCGGACGTCTATATAGACGTCCGCTGTGTCAAGCGGACGTCTATATAGACGTCCGCTGTGAACCTCTCGGACGTCTATACACTACTGCAGAAAGGGCTTTATTAGACGGGTTATTTAGGGTTATTTACGGGTTATTTAGGGTTATTTAGGATTACAGGGTTTGGACGTTTGTTTGTGCACTACAACACGTCTGAAGAGCAGATTCGAAATGAAAATGGAGGGAGATGGAGGAGTAAACGACCTAAAACGTAGGCCAAAAACGCCGCCCAAGAACACGCTACAAACTGCACCAAAATGCACAGAAAACGATTTTTAATCGGTCCAAATGAAAGATATTTCATCACTGAACAATTTAATCAGAATAAAAGTAAGATTAAATGGTCCAAAACAGATAAAAACCAACCTGGAAATGCAAGGCGCAGAGGGAACTCTCACGGGTTCGCATAACTCCTCGCGTGTTCGCGTTTTGGTTAGTAAGTCCTTATTTTAAACGTCTTTTGAACGTCCGTTGTGGCGTGGGCCGGACGTCTATCATATAGTAGACGTCCGTCCCCCTCCAGGACGGACGTTCAAGAGACTGACAATAATTCAACCCATCAGTCTCTTGAACGTCCGTCCTGGAGGGGGACGGACGTTTAGACGTCCGTCCCCCTCCAGGACGGACGTTCAAGGGGCTGACAGGTTCAACTACTCTCTCAGTCTCTTGAACGTCCGTCCTGGAGGGGGACGGACGTCTATATATAGTAAACGTCCGTCCCCCTCCAGGACGGACGTTCAAGAGACTGAGAGAGTAGTTGAACCTGTCAGCCCCTTGAACGTCCGTCCTGGAGGGGGACGGACGTTTAATATATATAGACGTCCGTCCCCCTCCAGGACGGACGTTCAAGAGACTGATGGGTTGAACTATTGTTAGTCTTTTGAACGTCCGTCCTTGAGGGGGCTGGACGTTTACTATATATAGACGTCCGGCCCCCTCCAGGACGGACGTTCAAAAGGCTGAATCTTCAACTCTCCCGTCAGGCTTTTGAACGTCCGTTAGAGGGGTCGGACGTCTACTATATTATAGACGTCCGACCCCTTCTAGGACGGACGTCTCCACACTCAATTATTTACATTTATGCCACTGGTCAATTATTTACGTTGGGGTTTTGGTGGACGGACGTCTATGGGATGACGTTAAAGATCAATTTTGTACTAGTGTTGTTATTTAAAAAAGGGATAGTGCATGACCAATTTTGATCTGTTTTTTTATTTCTTTTAAGTTTGTGGTTGATGTATTCAATATTATAAATGTTTGAGTTGTTGTGTAAGAGCCCGTTCGTGTGGTCAAACCCTATATCTCCCATCCTTTCCTCTATTCCCTCAAAACAAAAATCATCTTACTTACGTATCTTCCAGAAGAAGACTAATTCTAAATGAAATTGTTTGCTCTCAGGATTTCTTTCAGGGTTAAATGTCAATTTTGTGTTTTAAACAGCACACCAACCACACCTCTAATCACACAGTTTAGATTATGTATGTTTCGGTTAGATTATACAAAAATTAACGCCGTTGATTTGAGAACTTTATTCCACAATTTCATTGAAAGAAGGATGGAAATGAAAAAAAGTTTGAAAGAGTACTAAAACAAAAAAATGCATAATAGTTTAAAAATCAAAATCATATTTAACCCAAAAATTTAATACATATATCAACGCAATTATATATATATATATATATATATATATATATATATATATATATATATATATATATATATATGAACATGTATGCGAACATGTGAGCTTAATATAAAAGAAATTATAATAATATAGATATCTAAGGATAACATAAAATATATCACAATATCCTATTAATAAGCTTATGTGTAATTATTTAGAAGTTGATATTGGATATTATAAATGATGTATTTTAAAGTAGATGACCCTAATCTGGTTGAAGAGACAGGAATGTTAGACTGTATTATGTTCTTGTAAGGCTCAGCGCATCTTCTTCGCTTAAAGCTTTCCATGTGTTTGTTCTTTGCTCTCTTAGAATAACATGAATCTTTTTCTAATCAATCTATATCTTTGATAGGCGAGCTTCTCCTCTATCTCTCCCATTCTCTTCACTCTCTTAATTTCGAATATGCTTTCACTGAGAGAGGGCTTTTCTTTCTCTTCGGATTCCCGATTCCAATCGCGCCGGGCAAAGATCAGAGGGAGAAATTTGTGAAATATTAACTAAAATGTGGGGTTGGGTGGATCTTAGGTATGAATTACCTTAATCAACTCGTTTCTATCTTTTGTGAGTGTTGGGATTGTGATTAATATTGGTGAAGGTGTGTGTGTAGAAAGGGGAAGAAGAAGTGTGGGTGTTGTGTGATGGTGAGGTGATAGAAAACATGATAAGGGAGAAAGAGAATGAACTGTTAGGTATCATGGAGGTGCACACTCACCCCTGTAGGAGTAAAATGGTTAATAAATATTTTATGGAAATGCAGGTAGAAACTTTTCATTTTATGTATAATAGTTTGCAAAATATAAATAATACTATATATTAGAGAAATTTTGACAACTGATTGGTTTAAATATCTACAAAATAATTTATTTATTTTTTAAAATTTAACAGTTGTTTTCACATGTTTTTTACAAAATTGTTCCACCAGTTATTTTCTTTTCTATTTCTCCATTCATCGACGATTTATTTTCTCTTTTCCTCTCTATTCATTTGTTCTTTATCACATCAAATTTGTAATATTTATTCCTCACATTCAAAAACTTTCTTATACTTTTTTAAATTTCATATGATCATTAAATAGCTAAAATTATTAATTCATAAAATAATATATTATAGATATTTAAAAAATAGGTATACAAGAAAATCAATCATAAAAGTTTGAAATTCCATGAAAAATAAAAGTAAGATAAAGATAGAAGAAAAATAAAGAGGTGAGGTTTGGTGATGGAGGCCTAGCCAAAATTGACTCCCCAAAATGGTTTTTTAGGATGTCTCTCAATAAAATTTCCTAATCCTTTCTATAGAAAAATTGGTTTGGACCTTTTTGTGTCTTTTCTTATGAAATTTTGTTTATGTTAATGTAATATTTTTTAAATATTTTTTGTTTAATAACATTTTTTGTTTCTATTTTTGTTGATTTTGTTCAATGTTCAACTATTTTTTTCGAATGATCAATGTCGTCTCATTTTTTGTAATTTAAGTTCAATTCAGTCATTTTTCATGATGTCGTCTAAATCCTTACCCTAGATGAACAATGTGTCACATATCAAGTCAAAATCGTGTCACATGGAATCTCAATGCTACATGTCAATTCACACTAGTACAAATTCTAGATTCTGACGCGCAATACACGCTTCGGTTATCCCAAAACCGAAGCGTAAACATTTATATACCTCGGTCACCATCCAACACATGGTAGAACACATACTGCCTCGGTTCAAACAAAACCGAGGCCTATCTACCCCTGTTGCTTAGTCTGCGAACTCTGAAAAGGACCTGAGAAGTCTGACCACTACCTACTGCCTCGGTTTGCTGCGCAACCGGTGCCTAAAGCCCTCCCTACTGCTTCGGTTAGCATGAGACCGAAGCCTATACACCTCTGCTTCCCACCTGAAAGGACCTGAAAAGTCTGACGCAAGCCTACTGCCTCGGTTTGTTAAAAAACCGGTGCCTAAACCACGCCCTATTGCTTCGGTCTGCAGGGGAACCGATGCCTAAACATCCTGCTATGCCAGCTCCAACTACTGCTACGCCTGCTCCAACTTTTACTTGCCTGCTACGCCAGACCTAGGGCATCGGTTGGGTGCTGAATCGAGGTCTATTACGCACTCGTTCTACACCGTTTTGCCTTTTAACCAATGTTGTATGGGTATATTACCTCGCGTGTTTGAGTAATCGAGGTAGTAGCTCAATTAATATTTTCAAACGTAGAACCTCAATTTACGTCGACAGCTTCTTCTTCCTCGTATACGGTCTCCTTCATTTGTGCCACTACTCGCCGCGCCACCGTTTTCTGCCGCCAGTTGTGTCGTCGCGCCACCGTTTGCTGCCGCCAGTTGTCTCGCCGCGCCACCGCTTTGCTGTCACCAGTTGTCTCGCATGCCACCGCTTTGCTCGCATGCCACTGCTTTGCTCGCCTGCGTTCGTGTTGGCCACGCCTCCTCCCTTCGCCGTCACGCCATTGGTGCCTCGCCGGTGCTACCTCCGCCACTGCTGCTGCCAGTGGTCTCGCCTGCCTCGGTCTTGCTAGTGCTCGCGCATTGGCCGCGCCTCCTTCCCTCACCATCGCGCCACCGTTACCCTACCGGTGCTTCCTTCGCCACTGCTGCCTCCGCCGATACTTCCTCTAACGTTGTTTCAATCTTGCTGTCTGCCTAGAGGTTAGTTTATGGTTTCTTTTCTTTTTACTTTACGAATGAAAGTTTATATATATGTTATAGGAATCAAAGTTGCAGATATGTTTTAGGAATCAAAGTTTACAGATATGTTAAAAAAGTATAGCAAGATCGAATTATATCAAAACACATTAACCTCTTTATGTCAAATATTATTAGTAACTAAGAAATAATTTTGAAGATTTGTTGTTGGAGAAAAAGAAAAGTAGTGGACACCACTGATGCATTGATGAAACCCAATTAAAATTGTTAATATTTTTTTGTGGAGAATTATTGAAAGAGATATGTGGAAGTAGGAAAACGTACAATTATAAGTATTCTGATTGTTCTAGATTCTCTCCTATATTGAAAAGCAAACATAAATAGTAAAAGAAAGCTACAGTAAGTAAGCCATGGTAGTAATAATGGGTTACCAGGCAAATGAACTTCAAAAGGTTTGAGAAACATGTTGTAAACAAGTGAAATAAACTCAACTATTTAAACCCTAAAGTTAATTGAAATGACATTATTTACTCTTGGTTGAATATATTGTTTGGTTGAATATATTACATGTTGCATATGTAATTATTTGTTTGCTTGAATATATATTGTTGTTGTGAATTAGCCTTAGTTTCCCGTTTGAGATTCAATACAAAAATTATTTACTATCTCCAGATTTTTTGAACAAACATACTTTTTCCAAATGAAAATAGAGGAGATGGTAATAATAATTTACAAGTATTGAATCTTGAATTGTCCGGTTAGACAGTTTAAGAAGAGTAATAACTTTTTCATAGTTTATTATAACATATCAATTTTAATATACATGTCTTAAATTTCACGAAAATTTGTCGTTGTGTTTTGTATTGATCTTCGGGTGCATATTTGATTGTGATTTATAATCACTTTCATTTCGTGTAACCTGAAGACCAGTGCTGATCATTTCATTTATAATCACAGTCCTCAGAAACTTTGTTGTGGTTAGCAAATGGATTGAAGTTTGATGTTGTATGTTGTACAGGCTACAAAATTAATAATTTCACATTCTATACAAAGGCTTTGGATGATAAAAGCACAGTACAAAATAGTGGCGTCAGTCTAGAAGTTGAGTCGCTACAGTTTTCCACATCCAAATCAACATCCTATAGTTGGATCCATGAGATATTATGGTAGAATTGAAGAGATATGGGAAGTTGATTACACTAAGTTTTCCGTTGCACTCTTCAAATGTAAGTGGGTAGACAATAAGAGTGGTGTCAAAATAGATGAATCTGATATGACACTTGTTGATTTTCGAAAGGTTGGTTATGGAGTCGAACCGTTCATCATGGCATATCAGGCAAGTCAGGTTTTTTATGTCAAAGATCCTGTGTCTGACCATTGGTATGTTGCTCTCCAAGGAAAAAGGCAAATTGAAGATAAAGTAGAGAATCTAAGTAATCTTCATATCGCTGACAACCATCCATTTAAAATGACAATAAATTTGGATGACGACCCTCTAATTGATGATATACAAGCAATACGAGAAGATCACAATGAGAGAATATATATATATGACCAATCCATATGATTATGTATGAATTTCATGTTTGTGTAAATATTTATGGCTTTTGTTAAATAATATATGTTATTTTATAAGTGTTTTATTTATTTTTCATCATTGAAGATAAGTAATCAATAACAAGTATTTAACATCATTGTATCTGTCTACATTGCCAAACACCACCTCTCAGACCATGTCCACAAACACTTATTTCTTTGCCTTTATCTCTTTAATTGTAAAACATTTTAATGCCTTTTTTAGTCTAATATCATCTAATGTAGTATTGTGGATTTCATGGCGCATGAAAGAAAATTCTTGTTCTTTGTAGTTTTCTCTTAATTCAATAGTCCGTGTTACAACACAGGAATAAGAATAATAATAGTTATATATAGATGACCTTTTAGGAGATCAAAGTCCTTTATTTATAGTTCCAAAGTCAATTGATAGAATAATAATTTCCATACAAAGTAATATTATAGATTTCTTAAATTACATTTACATTTTTATTGTTAATAATTCTTTAAAGGAAATACCTATATGTACTATAAAACGAAAAATAACGCAATCTTTTTTCAAATTGTGAACAAATTTTAACAAATTAGAATGCTAATATATAATTTGAAAACGAAAGCACAAGAATATGATAGTATTTTACTCAATTAAGATTTCTTATTGTTATTCTGTTATAAACATGTGATGGGTGACATGGTTTTGCAATGTTTGATTACTTTTGACATAATTTGTCGAAAACCTAGGTGACATGGTTCTACTCATTCCATTTCTATATTTGTTTAATATCATGAAATGAGAAATAAGGATTAGAGGAAATAGTCATTATTTTCATCTCCAATTTGCATCAGAATAAATGAGTCAGTCCTAACAAATTATACTATCAACTTATACTAGACAAACAAATTTACAATAAAAAAAATATTCCATCTTCAAATTCATTATATATAATAAAAATGTACGATCTTATAAATGTAAGATAATATCTAGCAAATTAGGAAAGAAAATTGATTGTTAATATTAGAAATATATAACTCAATGTATGATTTTATTTTTTAAATTTTGATATAAAATTAAAATTTGATTTTGTATGGATAAATATAATATTTTTATTTAATTGTATTAAATTTTTTTCACATTTGAAATCAATGTTTCAATTAAAATATCAATTTAATACATTATTTATATATATAAATAATTAAAATCAATAAATTAAAATAACTATATCAATTGAAATTAAAATTATCACAATTTACAACATAAAAAAAATTCTGATTTTATATTCAAATTTAATAAATAGAAACATATAATTTGAATATGTATGAAACCATTGTCTCAGAAGGGGTGGTAGACAATAATCACATATTTAATAAATCTCTGTTCAATATCAATTGTATCATATTTTTATTTTAAAATATATAATAATTTAAATAGAATCAACTATAAAATTAAAAAAATTATTTTTATATTAGGCGTGTTATAAAGATACGGACAATTTTGGACGATCCTGTAAAATTTTCCATCTTAAAACTGATGGGTGGGACCAATAATGAACCATTGTCTCAAAACTGTTGGAAGCGTCCAAACTGATGTGTGGGATCCTAGTAGGATTCATTGTCTCCAAACTGATGTCTTGTCTCCAATAGGATTTTTCCATGATCCTTCTAGAAGAGATCATATTGTTTGAAATAATCAACTTTTATTTTCATGATGATATCTTATTATAAAATTAAATTATAAGATAAGATAAGTAAGATAATAGTTAATATCTAATTAATAAAAAATTAAATAATAAAAATTTAATTAAGAAATATTAAAAAAATTATGCTCAATAAATTACAAAAATTGAATACCTGAATCTTGAATTTATGCAGGAAAGATAGTTACGTGAGAAGTTTCTTCAGGAATCTTCCATTTTTTTTGTCTGGCGAACTCTTTCACCTTAAGTGGTCTCTTGCTGATTTTAGTTTTTATGCTCAGTGTTAGTTGGTAATATATATAAAGAAACGGACATTCTAATTTTTTTTCAAATCAATCAATTAACGAACCATTTCTTTAGGTTAGTTATTGGTTTACGTAGGTTGCTTTGGTTCTCTATAGTCTGCCATCCTGTTCGCAGAGCTATTTTACTGAAAAAAAGTATTCACACCAGTTATATCTATTATCTAGAGTTGAACATAGATTAGATTAGGTTAGATCGAATTCAAATAAAATATTACTAATCTAATATAATATTTATTATTTTTAAAATCTATGCTAATGGAAATAGAAAATAGTTATGAATATTTTATAAACAAGTATTAAGTTATTTGTATTCTTATCTTCACTTACAAATATCAACTATGTAGAAGTGTCTGTTAGGAGCGTGACATAAAATTTAACGTTTTTTAAATTTAAAAGAAAACAGAAATTAAGAAATTAAGATTACACCCTTCTTTTATCCAAAAACACCAAGCATGACCAATTCTTCATTCCCCTTCTCTAGTCCATCTTCTATAATTTTTTAAAATGGAATGAGATCTACATAGAATAAACACACTCATTAAAAACAATGCAAAAAAGAAAGTAATATTCCTGATTATTTCCTTCGTCCCTTGACTAAAGGAAAAAAAATACGAAAAGGAAAATGACACTAACACTAACAAGTTATTCTTCTTGATGTTGTCCATTATTGAAGTTCTTTTGATCACGCGTGTTCTTATGAAGTTGATTTTAGCTCATTCTCAACAGCTTCCACAGAAATAAGATTAAGGAAGAAATTATTTGTATGTAAAGTGAATGTGGGATTCTAACTGGATTGCAAAAATGTAATGCCCATATACATTATTTTCTTGTCCTGCTCTTAATTACTATTAGTTTAGTGTTAAGAGTAAAAAAGTATATTAATGAAGATAATTGATAAAACAATTACATCTAATTTACTTTTATGTTTTTTCTAAACATCATGAACAATAAATTTTATATTATTTTGTTAAATAATTATTACTTTTTGTCTATAAGATATTATTTAAAGAAGGAATGCATATATTTTATTTTAATTTATATGTGTTATCACTTATATATGTAAATAAGAATTCATAATAAAGTGTATTTGACATATTATTAACAAACTCATTTTTATTTTGTTTTTGAATTACTTAAAAATATAAAAATTTTTGTTTTTGAATTACTTAAAAATATAAAAATAAAAGGTAATAGTTACTATTTTAAAATTACATATAATATTTTTAATATATATTAGTGAGTAATTCTAGAAATGTAAAAATAGTTTATTCATATTTTAAAAAATTAAATGTTAAATTCAAATTTTTTAATTAGAAATGAAGAATCTTGTAAAAATAATTGATAATATATTAAAAAATTAAATTAGATTGCATACAGATATCTTATATGTAGAAAATAATAAAGACATATGTAATGTAGTGAACTAGCTGTCGAACAATATATGAATGGATAAAAGCTGGCACCATTTTTAAAATAAAAATTATTTAATTATGAATGGAGGAATGTTTTATATAAAACTTTATTTATTGTGTTTTTGAAGTAATTTTCAATAAATTAAATAATTAGCAAAACTAGTTGTAAAATTTATTGTTCGTATATTAACAATTTAAATATTTTTATATCACTATATATGATTATAAATATTATTAATATAAATTTTAAAATAATTATTATAAGGATGATATATATATAAAAAGAATCCATTCCGAATTAATATATATCTAATTCAAATAAAAATATTATTATTATATTTTAAAATATAAAATAAATCAATTTAAAAAGTGAAAATTAAAAAGAATGTAAGAAAAATGAAAATTCTAGGTCAAAATTTATTAAATTAAAAAAGATGAAGAAAAATTGAAAAGACTATAGGCAAGTCAATCTCTCAACCTCATTTCCTTGCCCAATCCCTACGGCAGGTTTCCTTTCTTGTCATCATATGATATATTAATAAAATATATTTTAAATTTTATTTGAGAAAATAAAAGGTAATTATGATTTAAAATATATTACCTCCAACTAAGATAATTTCTTTTATATATAAAAATCAGTAATAACTTTAAAATGTATTAATATTGTTAATTTTTTATGCCATTAGTTTATTATAAAATATATCAAAGACACACTAATTTGCACAATAATTTCTTTAGCATTAAAGTAAACGATCATCAATATCACTCATATAGTGAAAGCAGATCCATTAAAAAAATATAAGAGAAAGAAAAAGGGAATAGAAAATAAAGTGAGATTAAGAGAAATGAATGGGTATAAATTTTACAAGTGTGATAATTATTTATTTTGTTTATGTTTGTTAAAAATATTTGTGTTATTTTCATGGAAAAGTTTAGAATTTAATTTTTTTTTAATATAGATGTAATTACCTTTTTGTTAGATTATTTTTTAAATGAACGATAAAGATACGAAGTTTAAAGAAGATTGAAGAAAACTTTTTAGGTCTTTTCACTTAATATTTTTTACTTAATTTATAGATAGTTTATCTAAGCAGAAGAACATCATTTTATCTAGCCATTCAAATCCTCATTCACAAAAAATATTAGACACTTCTCTGACGATGACGAATAGTTCACTCGTCCAACAACACAAAAAGCAATCTCTCACTTAACAAAGGATTATGTTAACATGAGAAGCTAATTTTTGATAATGGTTGAAAAGTCAATTTAAGAACGTGAAAAAAAAAGTTTTTTTTAAAAAAGTTTTTTTTAAGAAACCGAGATCATAGCAGAATCAAAAACACATTCAAAGTTCAAGAACTTCATCTTCATCTATCTATTTCACTCTTATGATCCAACATTTGGATTCCAAATGTGTAAGAATAAATAAACCCTTTATTCATTCACTGAGATTGAATGTAATACATATAAACTCTAAGTAGATTTTTCATATACAATATAATCTCTTCTATCGCTCTTTTACTATTTATGTTATTTTATACTGAAAATTACTTTAGAACTTAGACAAGAATATGACAACCAAAAGATATGATTCTAGACTTGGATTATATTCTCTTGGTAATTTTAGATACATTTTCTTAGTGCATAAAATAAACACAGAATTAATATTTTCACATAGAAATTTATAACTTGTTAACTTATTATATAAATGCTTAAGTTTTGCTAGAATTATATCATGTATAGATTACTGCATTGAAGTTAATTTATGAATCCAACTTAGTGAAGTCCGATCAATTTTAATTTAATATTGCTATATGCTTCCGTTTAGTTTCATCCCTTGTAAAATTTCAATTGATCAATGTTCATGTTTATATTCATAGTTTAAATTAATAAATATACACAGTTAATTAAACACGGACAAACTTTTTAAAAAACAATATTTAATCTTAGCAATTACTATTTGTATGAGTTGGTATCTTGCTAAAAAGTTAACAGGAAAAAGTTGGTAGTGAACATGATTGATGTAAAACAAAAACAAATTGGAATAATTATATTATCTAATCATTTATCAAAATGATTTTGATTATAAATCAAGAAGAAATATGTAATTTGAATTTAGAAAATAACTGATTATAAAGTAATTAATTTATAAAACTGAAAATAATACATAAATTTTTATTAATAAATTTATATAAAATTATATGAATTTAAAGAATAATTATTTTATTAATATAATTTAATGCTTATTTAGAATTTTAATTTATTTCGTTAATTTTAATTTATATACTTTTATACGTATATCAAAAAGAAGCATCGCATGAAACAAATGTAAAAAAATGATTTATTTATATTCATTTATAAAGGAGAAGAATAATAATAAAAAATCACCACAAAAACTGGAATATGGTGATTGAAAATATTTTTTATCACATAAATCCTGGTAATAAATTCTAAGATAAATCGGTCAATTGAAAATATTTTTTTATCACACACCAGTCTTCTCCTGTCTTCTCCGATCATGATGAGAGAATAATAAATTCACATTCTCCTTTACCTACGTGTACGTGTACACAAATATGTAGCAGAGAAATTATACACAGACATTAATTCCATATTCTGTTTAACTTATTTAATAATAATAATATTATATATTTTTTAAAATATAAATTAATTCAGAAAGAATTAAGTAGCAAAAACAAATATATTAGGTTTCTTGGGTATCAGGTATAGAAAACTGAAGGTGTATATATACCATTTTGTAGTTCATTCTTAAATAATTTGATGAGTCATGTTGATGCGTATGTTTACTAAAACATGAGGTGATTGTTTATTATTTCTTTTTCTCTTATAGAAAGAAACAATTTCAATATCAATCCATGTCGATAGAAACATTTGGGAGTTGAAAAATGAACAACCTTAAGCGAAACTTCCTTATTATTTAGCTGTGTGGGAAAGTTGAGAATAATATCTCTATATAAACTCACACAGACACACACGGCAAACCCCTCCACTTACACAAAACAAACATTTAACTTTGTTTCTGAGTTCCACTCATATTTTACTATGAAAAGCAAAAAAGCTTACCTTGTCCTTATGGCATTACTGTTAACTAGTATTGGAACAAAGTGTGGAGTCTCCAAAACCGATAGCTTTCAACAACCACCACTGTTGGTTTTCCTTATTGCTATGTTTTCCCATATTCTTGCATCCACAGCTAACATGACTGAACCAATCACCATCATAACATTTCATGTCTCAGGGATAATTGCATGTGAAACACTCTTATGGATTCTCAGTGCACAGTTTTTATGGTGTTCTATCATCAACTTCCTTCTTTTACTGCTAGCCATTTTCTTCTTCTTCCATCCCCTCACTCACCTCATCATCTGCTTCATCAACTACATAACTCACCACCTCCATTCCACACCTCCAAATGCTTTGCAGATGCCAAATGTAGAACTGCAACCACATGAAACCCAGGTTTAGCATTGAAACATAGCCTGCTTCATCAGTATCTGGGCTTTGTTTATGTTTCTAGCTCTCTCTCTCTATATATATATGCTCATAGTCTTATTTTTGTCAACCAACAAGTTGGTACATATAATGTTTTGGGTTTAGGTACACCTGCATATTTATTTTATTGAGTCAAATCCCAGTCTTAAGATTTTAAATTTTAGATTTGACTCAAATTTTATTATTGAATCATCCATAAAAATTTCAATCGAATGATGTAATATACGCACAAAACTCAGTGTTAAATGTCAGGTGACATGTCTGTTATATGAATCTTACTGTTTAAGATTTAAATCAAGTTTAGTTATAAGAGATTCAAGTATACCATTTGTCACAAATATATATATATATATATATATATATATATATATATATATATATATATATATATTATAATAACGTTAATTGTACTTGAGTGCTGCATTGAATTCAGTATGTCAAGTGTTTCTAACTATAAATTTTTTTATTATTACTGCAATTTGGCAACTTAACTTTGTAGAGTGATGTTTTCATACATAAATTCTTTGACTATTTCAACTGGCTGATTCTGTTAACAAAAAGGTTACAATTTCAACCAAATAAGTACATTAAGATCCTTAAAAGGAAAAAGAGAATACCAGATGATATTACTTTTTTAACCAACATGTTTAAGCTCTCATATCAATAAAAAACCACATCGAAACAAATTACGGTTCTCCGACCAACGCCAACACAAAACTTAAAAATAAAATAAAAAATATATTTTGGATGAAATTGAGTCTTCTTATATTCTACACGTAAAATCAATTTTGTTAAATGATTTTTCTTTAACGAAAGGATCAATTTTATTCTCTCGTTAATTTATTATAAAATATATCAAAGATAAGTACAAGGACGGTTCAAGAGTAATAGTGAGAATGAGAGACCTATAATAAACTTCAAAATAAGAGATTTTTTATTTATTAATAAAATAATTTGTTAAAATGTATCATAATTTTATTTAAAACTTATTTTTTAAGTTTTTTTCTAAATTAAAATCATTAGAACTAGTTGTTGAAACCTTTTTAGTTTTAAACAATTATACTAAAATAGATTTTTTTAAGATACTTTTTTCTTGAAGCCTTAAAGCAAGCTATACCTACTTTAGTTTTGAGCGGATTCCTATTAAGGAGACAATCATTTTGTTTATATAAAAAATAATTGTTTCAACTATGAATTGTGTGAGCTATATTTGTGTAAGTAGATGATTTGTAGGACCATTAACATTATAAATATTACATAAATGTTTTTATTATTTCACCTATACTTTGTGTATTTGATATATTCACTAGTAAAAAATGACGTTTTTAACTCGTACATTATGACTCGGTTTTTACTGAACCGAAGCATATCAAAACGCGGTGGTAGTCTCGTAATTTTAAAAGCATTATATGTCTCGGTTGTTAAGCAACCGGTGTCTAAAAATAATACTGGTTCGGTTAGGAGCTCGTTGATCTTGCGATTGACTTTTTGAGGAGCTTGCGAGTTGCACAAGGTGGAACCAGTCGTTGACCAGAGCCACCTCCTTCTTCACGTGTTAACAACTTCTTCAGAGGGGATATTCCTCAATCTCTGGGACACCTAAGAAGCCTTCAATATATACTTGTAAGCATACATGAGCTTGGGTTTGATATCTTGAGACAAATCCATCTTTAATATCAATCTCTAATGTTTAATTCTAAAATTTTCCCAAAATTGTTTCAGGAGGCTCAATAATAGCAATCTTGTTGGTGAATGCCTAGAGTAGATTTGGCTAACATGAGCCAACTCAATTTTCTGTAATACACATAGACTCTTCTATTTTACACTTGTATCTCATGCATAATTTCAGTTTATATTTCCAGTTTGGTATTACTAAAGACGTTTCTTATTTTGTGATTATCATTCAGTGACTTGTTACAACAATCTTAGTATTAATGTACACCACCATTTGTCTCATGCTTTTCCATCAATGATCTCTTATTCTTATTAGTAGTGTTACATATATGTTGTTATCCCTACTTAATTATTTGGATGCACAATATGAATGAGGAAGAGTTCTCATTTGTTTACCTAGTCCATGTATGACCGCTTACATGACATGTGATGGATGCACAAGGAAGTCGTTGCCATGCAACACTTCATTTGAAAATGTTGGTTGCATTTGATTAAACTTTGTGGGATATATTCCAATATTTTGTGGATGATGATTTAAGATATTGATATGATTTAACTCTGGTGGATGAGGCATGTTGATGTAAGGATTGAAGGGTATCGCTTGTGAGGGTTGCATTTGATTAAACTTCGCAGGATGATCAATTATGTTGTTGGAATTCATATGATTTTGGTTGATCATTTCTTCTCGTGGTCGATAAGTCATATTGATATGATTTAGCTCTTGTGGTTGAGACATGTTGATTTGAGGATTGAAGGGTATAACTTGTTGTTGTGGTTGCATTTCGTAAAATTATGAACTTGCAAGATTTCTATTGGATGATGAATTTTGAATATGAATATTAGTATGAGTAGTATTCTCTATAACCATGTCATGAATGCTTTTTCTCTTCTTTTCCTCTTTTGATTTATTTTGACGGATAAAATACTTGTGTGCATGGCTGGCTACTTGACTTGCACTCTCTCGTTGTCTTATTTATAGATAAGATAACATGATAATATTATAAACTAAATTAATCTATCAAAATATTGTTAACATATTAATGATATTATATCTATAAGAATATATTTTTTTTTTAAAATTGATACGTATAGTAAATAATAACATTAACTTACCTCCTTAACTAAAATAACTAACAAAATAATAAAGAAATATATTAGAATTGAATAGTTGTTATATGTATGATTTTATAAAAATTAATTGATGTTTGAGATTATAAATGATATAGTGATATTAATTCTGTTATGTGTTCATTAAAACTAGATAGAGAATATATATTTAAAAGCCTAATTTTTCATCAAACTTATGGGCTTTTATTTAAATACTGATAATCAAAATTATATAAAAAATGTACTTATACTAAATTCAAAATAAAATAAATTGTGGTAATATATAGATCTAACAATAAAATAAAATATATCACAATATCCTATTAATAATAAATTATAATAATATACATATATCTAACGATAAAATAAAATAAATCACAATATCCCATTAATAAGATTATGTGTAGTTATTTAGAAATTGATATTTGATATTATAAATGGTGTACTTTAAAGTACATGATAAATTAGATAATTATAAGATATTAATAATATTACATGGTTATAAAATTGGATAATTAAATATATATTTAAAAGTGTACTTTTTCTTCAAAATTATGTGTTTTTTTAATATTAATAATCAGTAGTATAAAAGATATTTTTCATATAGGCTCATGTCACAATTAGGCATATGATACTTAGGGTGACAAAGTTCACTTAGACACTTTTAAGTGATTTTTTTCAAGTAATGTATTAAATTCTCTTATAAATTTTGTTCTTTTAAGTAATTTCGTTGTATTTGATAAAAAACAAATCTTAGTTTCATAAAACAAACAATTTATAGGATACACTTTTGATGTAAATACTTGTTTTTAATTTTTATTAATTATTATTTATTTCGTTTTAGAATGTCTTATTTTCATTTATGTTAAGACAAGATCGTTTAATAAAATAAAATTGTCTAGCAATCCGTGTTTCAAAGTTTAACAAAAATGGTTAATGAAATATTGTCTAATAAAATGAATCGTCTAGGATAAGTATGTTAAACGATGTAATCATATAAAATGTTATCTTAAACGCTCAACGTTACTTTAAAAATAAAACTTGTTTTAAACGTTAAGTACATGTATGACTGCTTACATGACATGTGATGGATGCACAAGGAAGTCGTTGCCATGCAACACTTCATTTTGGCCAGATCATAATTAGCTCTTAATCTAGGGTCTACCATTTCTTTGACCAGCTTTGCATCCAGAAGTGGTTTGGCCTGATCAAAGCACAACTTGGTCAGTCTTTGTCTTTCTAAAGTTATTAGCATATGCAACATATACTTTTTTAATCCAGTCTTCCCAAATTAAGACTCTTAGTTGAAAGTAGTGCAGAAGATTGGAGAGAAGGTGAAGAAGCCAAGTATTTGAGTAGAGAAAGTGAAAGATTGAGGAAAGAGAGGCTGCTAAAAAGCATGCCAAGAAAAAAGAGAGTAAGCTTTCCTAAGAGCATGGTGACAATAATTTCTGGTCCATGAAACATTTCCCATAACTAAAATATTGATAGAAGTTGTTTTGGACTTTGTTTAATTCAAGTAAAATTGTCTTACTATTTGGGAAACGTAGAAACTAGGCATGTTGCTATATAATAGAACAATCGTTGAAATTTATGAGAACTTGTCACATACAGGGGCTTTTTCATATCTCTAAATTTTACTTCATTGTTGAAATTGTTGGAAACTATAACTGAATGACGTTGTCACTAGTGTAAAATAAGCTTTTTCTAGCTACGGTTTATACCTGTCAAAATTTATCAGATATAGAAAATGATGTGGTGGCAATATCGTAAATAAGATAAACTTTTTTATACTGGTTACACTGAAAACAGGTATAAAAAAATAGTATAATGGCAAAAACATAATAAATGATAAATAGTTCTACTCAATTAGACTCCAAATAGGTATAAAAGTTCATTTTTTATACCGACTACACCTAAAACTGGTATGGAATATTCTGACGCGTTTTCACGCTTCACTTCTGCGCGCATCTTCACTTTCACGCTGCACTTCTAATTCTTCCTCGACAAGCTCCTCTATTTTCAACGCAGAGTTTAAAACCGTCAACGTCTACAACGCCGCGACGCGACCCTTTTCAGTTCGCCAAATCATTGCTTCACTTCCCCGCACGTCTTCACTTCCACGCTTCACTTCTTCTCCTTTTCTTCTAGTTCGCCATTATCATCGAATGTCACCACCGTGCCTTCCAAAATGCAGCATCAACAAGCACAAGAGCATGCCTCTTTATGTGAAGAAACTTATAGAAAGTTCCCTTCTCTCATCGTTGAATCCGTGATCGTCACTAAAATCATCCATGTCGACGACACTGTTCCTCGTTTCAAGGGCTTCAGAAGTTGGCTATTCGAACCTTCGATGCTCTCCTCCTCTCTCTCCCTGGGTTTGATTGTGTCGGTAATCACCATTATGTTCGAATTGATACAGTTCATTTCCCTCAACACTAATAAATTCCTATGGTTTTGCTCTTCTTTTAATTAGAAGTTTTTGAGAAAATGATGTGGTTTGAAGTCGTATTTTATGATTTATTATTTTTTTTTGTAGAATCGTGATGCTCAATCCTTGCTTCCTCTAACAGTGAAGCAAATATACGATGCGCTTCAAACAAACAATGATAAAGCCAATTTGATTATTGACGGTGTGGACGTTAATAATGTACGTTCTCCTTGAATCTCTGTTGATAAATTTGGTTAAAGTTTGGAGGTTCTGACAATTGAAGTCCAGGTTACTCTTATAGGAAGGGTATGCAACAAAGCTGAACGAGTTACTGATGTTACGTTTGTACTTGATGATGGTATTGGGAAGATTGAGTGTCATAAATGGTAATTGTCGTTAAATTTGTTATGTCTAGATCATAATTATTGTTTTAATCTTTTTTCTTTTACACCATTTCTTTTGGCAATGACGAGTTTTTGTTCATGTGCAAGTTTCATGAAGCTACTGATACAAATGAAGCAGATGCTATCTTGTATGCTACTGCAATTAGTACAAAAATATTTAATATTACCGACGGATTTTTACCGACGGATATGTATTTGTCGATATATTTTAATTTCTGGCAGATTTACCGACGATTCTTTTTATTTTATTTACCGACGACCTAAACCCTTTGGTAAATCCGTCGATAAGTGAAATACACATTACCGACGAATTTATTGAAAGCATGTGGCCGTCGGTAAAAAGACCGAGAATTTTCCCGTTCTTTTCCACTTAACGGCGTTACCGGCGGATTTACCAAAGGCTTTTGACCGTCGGTAAAAAGAGCCAAAATTTTCCCGCTCATTATTTTATCTCAGCGGCGTTACCGACGGATTTAGCGAAGGCTTGTGGTCGTCGGTAAAATCAACGCTTACTTCATTCTCCAGCTCATCTTTTGCTGCTTCTAAAAGAAATGTTGGAATGTGTGTGGTGCTTTTCCTATTGTTGGACGCCATGCACACCGCTGTAGCTTTCTCCATGAATCATCACCGTGTAGTTGCTGGACACCGTGACCACCAAGAAAATCAATCTCTGTGCGCCTCCTTAGACGTGAGCTGCTGGACGAGAAAGAAACAAGACCCTCTTCCAGGCCGTGACCGAGCTGCTCCTCAAGGTTAGATGTGCTCTCTTATTCTCCGTGTCCAAGAGCTTCTCTCCCAAGAAAATGGATGCACCGTGTGTGCTACAGGTGGCGGTTGGACCACCTAGGCCGAGACTCCACTCTCCCTTTTCCCACCTTTGAACGCAACCCCTGCTGCTCCGCTCTCTTCTCTCCAGTGCGAATATATGTGGCAAACATCACACTCTTTTGTACAACTTCTTCCCACCAACCTGAATTTCTCTCCATCTTAGTGTACTACTTCTTTTCCGGCGAGCTCAACTTTTCCGACGAGCCATTGCAAAGTTTATCTGTGCGATGAGGAACATCACCGGTCCTAATAACATCTTCTTTCTCTTACAAATATGAGAATTGCATACAAACTCTCCATGATTCCCTATGATTTTAACTATTGAAAATAAATTGGTTGTTTGATTGTTTTGCAATGAGTTTGTTAATGGCATGATGCTTTTTTGGTGGCAGAGTTCGCGAAAACGAAAAAAAAAATGACACGGAGGGAGGAAGGAAGACGAAGAAGATGAACCAGATCGTAGTAATTACTGATGGATTTACTGAAGGCCCCAAAGCCTTCGGTAATTACCAGTGGATTTACCGAAGGCCAAAAGCCTTCGGTAATTACCGACGACTGAAAAGACCGTTGGTAAAGGTTATCGACAACATTTTTACTGACGACATTTTGATCATCGGTAAGCCGTCGATAAACGACAATTATCGACGAATTTTATACATTACTGATGAGTTACGACCGTCGGTAATATCAATTATTCTTGTGGTGAATATTGTTTTACTGTGTAGATTTTCATTTTGTATTTAGGTTCTATTCGAATAAAATTCTAAAAAAATACTTATAGAAAAATAAAATAAAAAAGATGAAATTAATTGAATTTCTTTTATGATTTTAAATTAATTTTTGTGTAAGCTAATTTAAGAAAGGTTCTTTAATTTTTAACTTTTTTTCTTTAATTTTTAACTTTTTCAAAAACTAATTTTAGTTTATTAAAGAAGTTTAATTCATTTTACTTTCTTGTTTTATACTCTTATATGTGTTTACTGAGAATTTGTTTAAATAGGGTCTTAATAACCTGATCGATTTTTAACTTTTATGTCTAAGTATAATAATGGTTTTAATCAGTCCGTTTTTCCAACAGAATCTTCTTCTCAACACTATAAATGTTTACTTGTTTAATTCAGACAGGAAATGGCATGTTTTGAATTACATGTTACTGCTGAAATAAAAAAAGGCACAGAAATATATCCATCTTATTTATTCTTCTGCTGAAATATGTGCATCTCCACAATTCCAGGATTCGGGTATTTGATACGATATTGTAATTTTTTTTTTGGAGTTTGACATATGTGGATATATCGCTATGAATACCATACGTACATGTGTATTCTAAAGTTGCACGTGGTAACATCTTCAGAGTATATAGTCCTTAATCAGTAACATGGTATGAATTCTATGCCAATTACTCCTACAATGGGTTATCAAGCTCAAGTTTTTCCACCAACAAATCATGTAAGAGAGTGAACCATACTTTTCTGTTTTTGTTGCATTTTTATTCTATATCAGTCTTTTGCTACTTTTCATATGTAGTTCTCCGATCAACATGTCAATGGCCAGAAGAGTGCTGAAAATATGATCTTAGATTTTCTGCATCTTCCCCCCAACAGGTACGTTATAAGTGCCTATTTGGTTGTAATTAAACATGTAATCAACTATTTCGTTTTTCTGAATGTTGGTTTTATCCTGATTTATCTGTATGCGTATCCAAAATACCTTTCTATTCGGAGCAAGGTTGTAAACAGATTTTTTAGGCTAAGTTAGTTTTTATTCTTTTGTTCATATAAATTTGTGCTACCTCTTGATCTTTGTTTTCTATTACTGTATCAAAGTTGATCAACTAACTCTCTGAAGTCACAATTATATGCTTTAAAATTTTGCTTATTAATGCAAGTTCGTCTTGCACACTTTTAACAGTCACATGTATATAGTAATGGAGAAGTGACTGTAAATGGTACCCCTTTTTATTATAGTGTGTCTATTTCTTATTAAGTTTTGCCTTTAAACTTTGTATTTATCTGATATACTATATTTTATTCTGTAATTTTCTAGAATTACTGCTATCCAAATTAATGAATTCTTTTTATAGCAATTTTTAGAAGTTTTAAATTAGGTTTGCTTAAGAAGTGCTAACCAATAATTTCTTGCCAGATATTGATGCAGAACAACTTGTTGCACTGAGAGAAGCACAACGTTTATGTTGCCTCTCTGATGAGGTTCATTTTCATTATTTCTTCTTTCATAAGTCATAGATAGTTTTCAACTTGTATGGGCTAAACCCCTTTGTCTTGCTATCAAATAGTTCCTTGGTGTGGTGTAATCTTTTTATTAATTAAAGGAAAATTTCCATTGAAGCTCGCTGAGAACCTGTTTAGAGAGCACGCAAGGAAATTGGTTGAGCAAAATATTTCGTTGACGATTGGCATACTTAAATCTCGAACCATAGCAATCTAAGATTCATGATTCTTCTACCTTAAAATATTATTTTTTGAGGGATCAGTTCATTGCCAATTTTCATCAATTGCTGAACCAAAGGTGGTTCCATAGAAAATTTATAATTTTGGACATTTTTTCATTAGAGTTACTAATAATTTTTACAAATGATGCATAACGACTTGTATAGGCTGCTGCAGAAGGTGAATTAGAAATGGCAGATAGCGAAGCAGATTTCCTTCAAAATCTATGTAACGAACTTCATTTTGATCACAAAAGGCTAGTGAACTTCACGAAGGTAAAAATCATCATGTTTGCAGTAATTTGGAAGTTGATCATATTTGAGGTTTGGATTATGAACACTTTATGTTCTGTCAGTTTATATTTATGTGCAATTCTTAAATCTTAAGATTGTAAAACTTGTGATGCTAATGTTGTTTCTGCTTTCTCAAGGTGGTTAACATTTTACATAACGTAGTTGTCTATTTTTAATATTGCAATATTCATTCTGGATATGCTTGTTAAGGAGGAAAGAAATAGCGTTGTCACATTTCAATGTGATTATTATCTTTTTATAACGTATATGAAAGATACATTGTTGTTACTTAGGCCGTGTTTTCAATTTGCAGACCAGTATCTACTTACTGTTAAATCTGTTTGTTGGTTTAATTATCTAAATCAAACTTGTACAAGTCTAAATTACTTAGTTAATGACAATGATGTGATGAAAATGGGTTTGTTCTTTTCATTCTGTTTTAGCATGACATATGTTTCAATCTCTGCCCGAATGTTCAAAAGTTTTTCCAGTTATTACTAATTCATGTTTCTTTGATAGGTTATCAAGGAGGAAATTGCATTAGGGGTTGATGGATATGATGCTAAAATCCAGAAAGCAGTAAGAAAAGCAGCACATGGCTTGCGACACACTAGGGAGGTTGCTATGTCTATTGCAAGCAAGGCAGTGTAAATGATTTGATATTTCATTGTGATTATTAAACGTGTGTATATTATTGTGGTTAATAAATCAGAGGTTAGGGTTTGCAATGTATATTATTGTGGTTAATAAATCAGAGGTTAGGGTTTGGGTTGCAGAGAAATTACGATTTGGAAATTTATCATTGTGGAGGAAGTGTCTTGAAATAAGGGTGTTCTTGAAGCTGAAATCTCCAGAGTGAATTGGAAACAGCGAGTTAGCAAAAACGAAAAGGAAAAAAAAAGCAGAGAGATTGGTGACCTGCGAAAGAAAAGGGAGTTTGGAATCCAATCTTTGGCGGTTGGAAATGAAGATGACGTTATGGGAGTGAAGTGCTACATTGAATGCAAATTGAAAAAGCAGAGAAGTTTTCCCACTGAACATTGATTCATTCGTTCGTTCATTGGTAAAGATATAAACAAGAAATTATAGATGGAAAATGAAGAAAGAGTGAGAGGAAAATACGAACGGAGAAGGAGGATCAGAAAGAAGGAGCAGATTTGAAGGGTTTTGAGAAGGTTGAGGAAAATGGCTACTACAGAAGAACATCTCCATCAACCCTTCACCACCTTCACAAATTTTCTACTTTCAATTTTAGAGGAAGCTATTCTGATTACACGACAACCTCAAACTTATAATTTACTGAAAATGTAATTGAGTGAAATGTATTTTAAATTACTCAATGATGTATTTGCTGCATATATTTTTAGTTTAAAATAATCTATCGAGTATTAACGGATTTATATTGAAATTCATTCTTTTCAAATACTAACCTCTGATTTATTAACCACAATAATATACACACGTTTACCCTTACATAGCCACGTATTACCCTCACACAGCCACCTATTAACCTTTCCCAGACACGTAAACTTCAGTCCACCATGTTAGCTGGTCTGGTAAAAAATGAACGCCGTTACCAAAAAGGAGTTAATTGCACATTTTTTTCATAAGTCGAGAACATTGAACTTCGAAAAAAACGTAAGACGCAATTGAACATTTGTCCCCTTTCAAGGGACCAAAAAAGGTATTAAACCTAAATATTACATTAAGGAACTATTTTGATGTGTTAATAATAAAACCAATATTGATTATTCAGACTGTATTATGGGAATTAAATTTTATGCAGGATTGTATAGGGATAATAGCCCAGATAAAATATCTTTAAAAAACATTTTTTTATACCGATCTTAATGCTAATTGTTATATCACCAATGGTATAAAATATGTGTTTGCGGGGATCGAAAGTAAAAGAAACTTTTTTGCACCTGTTCCTAGTATATAAGGTATAAAAAGTCATGCTTTATATTTGTTTTGATCAAATAGATATTGAAAGACGAAAACTTTTTATACCCCAACTTTTATATTTACTCAGAAATTAGTTTAAAAAGTCTTTTTAACATGTACAAAAAAAACTTTTTTTAATAGTGTATATAAGTGGAAACTCTTCTGTCCTACTCAATGTCATGGGATGATGAGACCGACATGAAGAAGCTAGAAGAGGCTGTCCGCATATTGAGATGCCTAGTTTATTGTGGAGAGCATGTATGTTCAAAGTTTCATAAACTTTTCTCCCTCAAATCTGATCCATTCATTATAATGTTATGAATTGTCTGTAAATTTTGTTATCCTATCAATCAATAAGAAATCAGTGTTAACATGATTTTTAAGACAGTTATTGTTTAAGTCCAAAAAAAGCTACTTTAAATAGTAGTTTGTGATAGACATTGTAAACCTGCCTTATAATGTAAGTGTATAATCTATTTTTTTCTTGAAAACATTACAATGTATCTAAAATGGCTTGTTTTAATTGATACAGCCAAACTGGTGTCAGTGGGATATGGAATCAAGAAATTACAGATGATGATGACTATTGTGGATGACCTTGTATCTGTGGACACCGTCATCGAAGAACGCCTGACAATTGAGCCATGCAACGAGTATATCCAAAGTTGTGACATTATTGCATTCAATAAAATAGTTGGGTTATGTCATTGGTAAGACACTTTTGTACATATTAATTTGATTAAAATCTTGAGAATTCTAAGGCTTGAGAATTCTAAGGACCCTAAATTAAGGATTAACATATAAAACTAACATTTCGAAAGTACTAGTGTCATTGGTAAGACACTGTGTACATATAAGACACTGTACATATAGAGAGACTTTAAATGCTCTGAAACCCAAAGTAACTAAAAAAGATACAGGATACCCTTAGTTTTTTCTTTTACATATTTTCTTGTTGATGTTTTTCAGTTTCATATAATTGAGTATTTATGCCCCACATTATTTTTATCAAAAGGAAAAATACATGGTGTGATGTATGAAACACTGATTTCCTTAATTAATGGGAGTTGATAAATGAAAAAGTTTTTAAAAATCTTGGTTCCCTTTCATTGAAGTGATAATGTAATTTTATGCTAAGTCTGTACCAGTTTAAGATGATGGGCTCTTCAATTATTAAACATGTGTGCCCCATATTAACCAAAGATTACCGATAGAAATGAAAATCATAGAGTAAAGTGAAACTTTAAGAATGTGGAATGGTAAGAAAAAAATTGAGAATATTCTAAATAGGATAAAGAAAAAAGAATGCTTCCATGCAATTATTCATTTATGGTTCGGTTGAAAAGTGGATTAAAAAATTAAGTGCCATTGGAGGTTAAAGGTTAAATCAGTATAAGAACATCTATATGCAATGAGGATTTCATATCCCTTTCTGATTTTTCACTATGCAGATTTACACTGCTATTTGATATTTTTCTAGTTTAAAGTAAAGTATGGTTGAATTTGATGCAATTAATTCAGTTATTGCATATGACTATTAAGACGTGTTTTTGAACTCATAACAGACCAAAATTTTACAATGAAGCTTCAGCATAGGTTGTCTAGCTGAGCTTTTCAGTACTACTTAATTTTTGGTATTTGCGATGTTTTCTACTCCTTAAATGATCTGTGTATGTTAAGAAATGTTTACATAACATAACTCGTATATGTGATGAAGCTGCAGATGAACTATCACTAATTCAAGAATCTATCTCAACCCTGTGATAAGAAAGGCAGTAGATAAGTAGACGTTGGCTTGAGTGGTGAAGTCGAGGACAAGTTGGAGCAACTCATTGCAATGGGTCATTGGAAACATGTTCGTTGTGTCTACTATGAACTTTATGTATCAAAATCAACATTGTTAATGAATATCTCGATCATATTTTTATATTTTTAGTATTTTAATTTAATATTAAACATTTTTTTTAATTTTTATATGAACAATTAAATATGTGATTTATATTAATATATTGAATAATGTAGTTTATTTTATATATAATATTTAGTTTTATTTCATATTATTTCATTGTATGGTTAATAAAAGTAATTTGATTATAATCTCATTTTATCACAATCAAAAACTAAAAGAAAATAATCTGCATACATTTCCGACAATTTTCAAGGAATCCCCGCTAATACCGGCGGTTTCCTAAAACCATTGCAAATACTGGCGGTTTCTGAGGAACCTCGCTAATACCGGCAGTTTTCGCCAAACCCTTGCAAATACCAGCGGTTTTCTCCAAACCCCTGCAAATACCGGTGGTTTCTGCAGAACTCCCGCTAATACCGGGAGTTTTCCTTAAACCCCTGCAAATACCGACGGTTTCTGCATAACCCTCGCTAATACTGGCGGTTTTTCAAAAAATTGCCAATAATTATTTAACAATGCAGCTTTTCTCAAGGGTTTTCCAATCCGAGGGTATGCATTTTTCGGGGTTAAAACCGCCGGAAACGAAAAAAAATAACCCACGAAAAAATTGTAAATTTTCGTAGTGTTTTCATTGACATTGTTTTAAACAAAACTTGTTGGATGGAGCTCTTACTAGTAGATCAAAAGTTGATATAATTTGATTATGACCCGTAGATTATATCATGGAAAAGTTGATAACACTCTCAATAAAAATTACATAAACAAATTATTCCAATATTTATAAATGTTAATTTTGTTAATAAATTTGTTGTATTTACATATTTATTTTGATTGTTTAATATATATTTTAAAAATAATTACTTTTTTAAATTTTGTTTAGAAGGGCGAAGATGATAAAGATCATGTGAGTCACATTTGGTGTCAATCATCTATCTCAAACTCTCGTCCTATAAATAAACACAATCTTTGGTAAAAAAAATATCACATTCAAAAGAATAAGTTAGACAACTAATGGATAATAAAAGAAGACCTGGGGACATAGGAACATTATCAATGAATAAAAAAGGAAAAATGTTAAGAGTTCCAATACCATTAGCTAAACTTCCAGATCCATTAGTCATTATAACAAAGGGTAAATGATTCATAGAGGACAAATAGAAAAACAAATATTTGTTACCAGTAATGTGATTTGTAGCTCCTGAGTTAAGAACCCAATAACCAAGAAAAAAAGTTGGTATAAATATACACCAATTCAGACAAAATAAAAGCAATATACAACCAATGCAACACATACAAATTACTAGCAATTCAACCACCAATTCAATAAATTTCAAACAAACCAAACATGCAATTTCATAGTCCTCAACCATGTAAAATTCTAAAACAAGGTAATTGGCTTCCCTTACTTAACAAATGACCAAACAAATCTATGAGTCCTAAAAGAGCTCAAAGGGCACAAGAAACTCTATTTGCTCCTATAAATAATAGAAACATGATCAGGACATAATGTTATGACCACTAATAAGCAAACAATCCAATGTGAATTAAATTGAATATGACTCACTTGATATAAGTGTGTTATTTGGGTCAAAGTTAGATTCAAGGTTGATTGATCCATAACCCACACCAACAACAACATTTTATTAGTTTTTAACCATTTTTTTCTTAAGTATTTTTATTATAATTATTTATTACTTCTAGTTATGTAGATTGACGATTTGATCTTTTAAGGATTATTTTTTTTTCTATAATATTTAAATAATTTGTTTGTTTAATTTTTTTTTCAATGTATGTTGACACTATAATTTTCAACTAGTATCTTCAAAATAGTGTTTTGTTAGATAGGTGTCTTGCTATAAAAAAAATGGGTTGAGTAAATCCACTTTTATTAGACTAAACTAAATATATAAAATGAATTGAAAGAACAAAACATCTTAAACTAGTGAACTTACCAATCAGTTGTGGATCATTGCCAAATTATAAAATTTATAATTAGATTGAGCTAACTCACTTTTAGCTTAGCCCTTGGTCAACCAACTCATGAGCCAAGCTGACCAACTTTGAGACCTTTACACCAAATATAAGCTTCACCAGTATCAGATAAGGGAAAACTCAATGACTCAATTGTTTGGTTAGTTTTTGTTTTAGTTGGAAAATCCTCTTTCTTTTGCTACACAATATTTTATTCTCTTTGTTCTACTTATTCATTATGTACAAAGTTCATTTAGATTCTTAAAGTATTAACCTCGATTATATATTTTGTTCTTTTAGGTGATTTTGTTCGATGTATGGTATTTTAAGAAAGATAAACCTCATTTAACCAAACAATTTATAAAATACACTTTTAAGGAATACACTCCTTTAATAATAACAAGTATTCGCTTTAAAATGTCCTGCTCAATAACAAGTATTTAATAATATAAAATTTTAGTTTATTAGGTAATATAAATAATTTTCTCCATTATCTTTCATCTTAGTTTCGTTTAATTTGAAGAACTTTGTTTTTCTTTGAAAATTTCCTTTCTCTTAACCTTTCATATATTTTTTCTTTGTACAAGTTAGTTTAAATAATCAATTATTTTTCAAGAAATGCAATTTTTAATTTCACTGAATTATATTATTTTAAAAGTATATACTTTATTATTTTTATTTAATATTTACTTTTTTTATTATGTAAAAATATTGTATTGTCATTTAAAAACATAAAATCGAATTATTTATAGTTTCAAATGATCTTGAAATAGGTTCGATTTGAACTTATTAGTCTTGTCATTTAATCATAAGCAATAAAAAAAATTGACAATCACACTTTCTTTTTCTAATAAGAACACTATTTGGAATACTTTCTAATGATAAAATATTAAATTAACATAAATTAAAATAAAAATTGAAACATTACATAGAAAATTAATGAAAAGAGTTGTGGGTAGTTACATATGATAAAATGGTTTTCATTATATTATTAATGAAAAAATTACATGAACAACTAACATGTTGGTTGCATTTCATTGAACAGGATGTATTGAATGTATTTAATTGTGGATGATGATTTAAGGTATTGATATATTTAGTTCGGGTGGATGAGGCATGTTGATGTAAGGATTGAAGGGTATTGGTTGCTATGGTGGTTCTATAACATGTCATGAATACTTTTTCTCTTCTTTTTCTCTTTTGATTTACTTTGACGGATAAAATAATTTTTTGCATGGATAGTCACTTGACTTGCACTTTTTGTTTGAATGTAGACTGAAATGTTTTTCCAATCTCCTTTTCCAAATATATCAAGTCCTTTTAAAAATCTCCTATACTCAGTAAACAAATATTAAAATTAATATAATGTCACTGTATAAAATAAATTATAAACATTATGATTAGATTAAAAATACTATCTTCATATATATATATATATATATATATATATATATATATATATATATATATATATATATATATCTAAAATTTGAGGGTTAAATATGTTTTTAGTCCCTAAACTATTGATCGTTTCTGGTTTTCATCACTCTTTCAAAATAAGGTACAATTTGGTCTCATTCTTTTCGAAACTTTAGTTTTAGTCCTCGAAACTTTGGTTTTAATCCTCGAAAACTACCACATTTTTAAGAGTGTTAGTTTTCGAGGACTAAAACCAAAATTTTGAAAAGAATAAGGACCAAATTGTACCTTATTTTGAAAGAGGGACGAAAACCAAAAACGGCCAATAGTTTAGGAATTAAAAACATATTTAATCCAAAATTTAAAAACCAAAATCAAAATTTGGATCAAATTCTAATTTTAATTTCACGTTGAAATTTAAAAAATAAAAATATATTTATCCTAAAATTAAATTATGGAAAAAGTATTTGACATTAAAATCACCTATGCTCCTCTGCAGTCCATGTCATCCTTTTTCTTTTCTTTGTTTGAAACTGCGTGCTTTCTGATGTTTGAGACGACGATAACATTAGAAGAGCTTCGACAGCGATCGAAAGAGGATGGTTGTGAAAGGCAGTTGCATCATTGAAGATGTCCGATGACACATCAATCAAGTCATACCATTCCACACTCAACTCCTTCTGCCAATCTCCATGTTGCTTTGCCATTGCACTTTTTTTCTTTTTTGAATCTTTCTTACTTTTCTCTTCAACCTATATCTTATTTATAGACAAGATAATATGATACATTGAATTTATCTATGAAAATAATATTAAAGATATTAATGATATCATGTTTAAAAGAATATTTTTTTTACTTAAATTATGTGTAATTATTTGAAAATGGATAATACAAGTTATAAAAGATATTTTTTAAATTCGTTATACAATAATCGGATTGATAATATTATGTGAATAGGCTTTTACTCTATTTATTGTTTTTCTTTATAAACGGGTTAAAATAAAATACATAAGAGATTTTTAAAGTTAAAGTAGGAAACACTAAAATATAAAACATTAAAAGTTAAAATTTAACTTATTTTATTTATACATTTTGTAAACAAGACCTATTTTATTATTCTTTAAACTATGTTTCAATAGTTTTTTTTATTATTATAACATAAATTTATGTGTTAAGTTTAATTATTATTATTATTATAACTTAATTTTAAATATTTTGATTATATGTGTGTGAAGATATATATATATATATATATATATATATATATATATATATAAGTTTAGATAAATAGATACAATTTATATGTGGAGAAATCTATAACAATGGTCAGAGATATGTGACACTGGTTTTTCTTATTGATCTTAAATTATACTTATTATAAATAATAAATCTTTTTTGTATTTTTTTAATACGTGTGATTTCATAGTAGCATTTTACAAAACACATACATAAATTTCATTAAATAATATAATTTTTAGGACATATATTATATTATTTCTACTTCTTTTCAACATTTTAATGTATTTTTTATTTTTTTTAAATTAAAATATGTAATTTTCTCAGTTATTCAATCGGGTAAATTTGTTGAATATTTGTTTTCTCACCATTAAATCATTGACAATATAGTATTTTTCTTTATGTGATTTTTAAGTTTTATGTAAAATGTTATTTAATTAATATTTTGAATTAGTAAGGAAAAATACAAGTTATTATTTTTTTTAACATAACTTTGATTAGATATATCTTTTGTGCTGTTTGGTTCAAAGGATAACTTCCATTTCACCAAACACATAAGGTAACTTTTTTTATGTAATTGGGTTTTTCAGTTTCTTTATAAACAAAAATTGTTATCTGCAAGCTTCGAACCTATTTAATTTATTATCCATATTTCTTATATCTTCTTTTTCTATATTTTTGTTAGTTAAATAATAAGTCAAATAAGTAAAAGTTACTCGTGCCATATTTTTCGGATACAAACAAATTAACGAACTATTTAGTTTTAATTATATTTTATTTTTTACCATCAAATCTGACAATAATCTCGTTTGAGTGTTGTACACTAATAAATTTCAGAAGTAACTGAATTATTTCCTTTTGATTTAATCTACTATTAATAAGCTAAATATAGAATGGGTCAGGTTGGTATGTTATTCTTTTTAACTTTATAATTTTAAGGGAGGTTTTAAAATAGAAATCTTTCTACCAATATAAATGAACACATATACCATAGTTATTATTATCTTGCTTGATTAATTTTGAACTGTGTTCTCTAGTTTTATCCACTGTTTTGTTTTGCGTATCGGCAATGTCGAGGGAAGATCTTAGACTTTTGCTCTTTTGGCTTGTGTTGTTGTTGGGATGCGTATTCATGTGTATACGCACTCTTGTGTATTATTGTAATCGTGATGTTAAAGAAAGCAGAGGTATTGAATCTGGTATTGCGTTGGAGTGTTGTAAATCATTACTTAATTACAACAAGTAATTTTATACTAGTTGATACATATCTTTGATGATAAAAAAATATGTTTTTAAAATATAACAAATTATTATTAATTACTTTATTACTTTCATATATTGTATACGAAGTTAATATAATAAATTTTAGAAGTAACTGAATTGGTTTGTTTTGACTTAATCCACCATTAATATGTTAAATATAGAGTGGATCGGGTTGGTATGCTATTTTTTTTTAGTTTTATAATTTTAGGGGGAGCTTTTGTTAAATATAAAGTCAAATAGTTTATCATATCCAACAAATATCCAACAAATTCAGACCAATTCAGAAAATATAAGTCCAGATGGAAAGAATTGTTACAATGTTGCAAGTGATGGAGTGTTGAAATCTGTGTCAGGACATATATTGCATAATAAAGTCTGGAAGGACGCCTTTATTGGACTATTTTGAATGAAGCTGATGAAAAGTAACTTCGGAGCTCTCTCCAAAATGATGACTCCCAATGTTTATTCAAGTAAACCAGACAGTCTAAATCCATGTACAAACTCAGCAAAGCTGAAAGTTTGAAGAATAAAATTAGTGTATCTAAGTTAAGAAAGTTAATATCGAAAAGGAGATGTCTAGGCCACAAAAGAGAACAAATTTAAGCAAACTTGGTAAGAGTCTATAACAACAAGGCTTAGATGAAAAGTCATCCGAAAACTATCTCAAAAGTGTTAAGAACAACTCAAGCTCATATAAAAAGTTATTCAATGACCATCTCAAAGGCACAAAATTAAATGAAAGCTCGACTTTTAATAGCCTAATATTTTAACTCTGAGACAAAGCTTTGATGACGCTCACAATGATAACTTATAAATCGATCTGAACCATGAAAATCACAAAACCTATGATCTAGATCTTATCACGAAGTTTGGGAGAAAGCCTGCATAAGAGAAGCAATGACAAAACAGAGAGTTTCACATCACTAGGGCTTCCAGAGAATAGACATGAACATAAATGTGAAGGAAAGGGTGTTTGAGTTGTAAAGATTGAAAATGTTAGTAAAAAACAAGTTAATCAAGCTCATTTGTACATCTCATACACAATTTCTTACATTTCATAATACATTGATGAAATAAAGTCTCCACATCCTCGGATGAGTGAAAAATGGTGACTTCATGAACATAAAATTTTTTCTTAACTTGGTTTAAGAAAAAGGCTTACGAGACTCTAAATATTTCTAAAATTCTATTGAGGTCAGCTCAGGAACCTAACATCGATGTGGTCAGATATGACGGCTACTACATAAATAATTATGGTTTCAATTCAAAGTAGGAATATGATAAAATCAGAGTTTAAAATAATGAGGTTATGCGACAAGATGAAGTTGTACACTTTGCTAGTTCTAAAGATAAAAATTCAATTACAGTATTAATGAGTTATTTGGATCAAGACCATCATCCAAGCAGAAATTAAACATAGGTAATAATATATCTTTCACATTTTACAAATCACATTCAACTTTGAACATTAGAATGCAAATATAGTCAAGTTTTCTTGTTTTTGTAACCGTTCAACAATCCATCCCCATTAATAGAGGCTACAATGACAAAGATAGGATAGGAATGAGTTGCGTATTTTTTTTGGGAGATGGAGTTAGGCATACAATAGTTTAGTTTCAATTATTTATGTTTTGATATTGATAGCTTTAGTTTTTAGTTTCAATTGTCATAGCTTTAGTTATAGTTTGAATTGTGATTATTATAGTCTTTGTTCATATGAATTCTAGATATATGAAATGCCAAAACTAGTTTCCTATTTTTCAGGTTTGGTAAAACTGTAAAAATAAAGCTTTTATAAAAAGAACAACAAAAGGGACATTGAAAAATGCGATGTCAATTAATATCTAAAAGTACATTTCCCTACATAAAAAACTTTAGTGTCACTCTAAACACAAACTCGTTGAGCGAGGAGGACATAACCTCAAGAGAAGGAAGTCGAAATACATTTATTTCCATATCACATTGCCCCTTTCACCAATACAAAAAGCACCTTGTATCGCGTTAAGCGAGAAGGGGTTGTGCCCAATGCTATAAAAAGTCAGAAAGTGTACTTTCGACGTCAAATGACATCTCTTTTACTTTCTGATGTCAATTAATATCTCTTTATATGACGTCGTTTTTTTAACGTTAAATGTAAAAAATAACAAACATCAAAACCTGATTTGTATTAGTGTACCTTGCTTAAATGCTTAATAATGTCTAACTTGTTTTCTACGATTAGTATTTTTTTGTCTGTTATGCTGCATTCTCTTTATTTGTGCAGATCAAAAAATGATGACTTGGGTTCCAAGACCAGTCATGGACCCATCACTCGAAGCATGACTAGAAAGCTCCAACATGACTTGGAAGAGTTAAATTTAGAAGGACAAGCCCTATTCATCCGTTTTGAGTGGAAACCAGGAGCCCAATCAGATGATCTAGAATGGGCCAAACCAGCACAAGGGAAAGGATAGAAGAGATCAAGAGAAAAGAAATAAATCATGGCAACATGACATATTTTATTTGGCACATGTATTTCGTGCTGCTTCTAAGAATTCAACATTTCTTCCTTGCTTTGCCACGTGGATTGTGATCCACCATATTTTGATTTCATCAGCACCGTACAAAGCTAGGTGAATATCCTATAAATTCACCTTAGGTCACTTGTAAAAATTACTTTTGAATGATATATGAGTTTATGTTGCTGATGCATTTCCAGCCCACAAACTCTGCCCAAAAGTCACTTCTTCTTGAGCTTTCCATCCACATCTAGTTTCCTTCCAGTGAAGACCGCCTGAGCTAGTTCTTTCCCTTCACCTAGAGCTCTTCAAACACCACCGTCACCACTAATTCCACCCTTGCATCACTGCTGCTAAATCACTAGCACTTGCCTCCGTTGCCTCTGGTTTGGATTCTCGCATGGAGTAACTCATCACAAAAGCACAAAGTTTTTTTTTTAAAACGTTCTATATTGGATCAGAAAAATGTTAAGAAATAAGAAAACATTTTAGAAATATTTCTTCAAGTTTTTTATGCTTTGCTCTTTCGTACAAGGTATCTTCAAAAGCACATAGGCACAGGAAAGAAAGATTCATTTAATGGGTTGTTTTATGTTGATATGTAATGTGTAGGTTGGAAACCGTGAGTGTCTTTAATTGGAATCATGTCGTTTATGTTTGATGCGTGATGTTTAGATGTTTAAATCGAGCTATTGATAGTTGGAACCTTAATATTTTAAGTTGAATCCATGTTGATGTTAAGATTGAATTTGTGATGTTTTTAAGGTGAATTCGTGTTGTTAAAGATGAATCCAAGATGCTTTTTTAGTGAAAATTCAATTGTGAAGGTTTTTAACCGTGTTGTTTTATCTGGAAGCCGAGTTGTTTGATGAGGTAAATCGAGTTGTTAGGCTTACCGAGCTATGTTGTTTTTGTTGGGCTATGTTGGTCTTTGTCATGCTTAATTGTGATGTCTTTCACATATTGTTTGAAGACAACACAATTTTAAATACTTCACAATTTTGACGATGAGTTTTCACATCAAGCAGGCATGATTAAGAATAATACTTAATTTTTAAATTAGTTTTGAGAACAAAAATGAATATTACAAATTTGTCTTGAATCCATCCCTATATGTTGGGGACACAAAGTTGATTGAAAATGTGGCCCATGTATTCTTTTACATCCAATTTTGGACCATCGATAATAATGATACAAAGATATGTTTGCTTAGCTTTTGATATTTCAAACTTCATCAATTTTAAATTTATAAAAAGAAAAAGGGGGAGTTCTGATGAAAATATAATTGTGCGTGAGAATAAAAATTTGATAAATAAAATAAGGAGATTAATTTGTCTGGAATAAAACATATCCTAAAATATAATTGTCCCCATGCGTGTACGTGTCATACTCGTTATTTAAAACAAGTATTAAATCATTGAAATCCTTGAAATGAATTATTGCAATATAATTGATAGAAAAATTAATTCATATATATGCAGAGAATTGTATAGAGATAGATAGAAACCCTACAAAACTAACCGATAGATGAAAATTATGAAATGAAGTTTCTACTAAAAAATTCAGTGACGCTCTGGAAACAGAAAAAACAAAGCCCTCGTTTAATTTGTTTGCAACAAAAGTTATTTTCGACTCAGATATATTATATATCATCCTTTTAATAATTATGAATATGATTAATAATCGTATGTTAACATCATTAAATATTTTTTATATTACCTCCATCCATTCTACTGAGAAAAGTGTAGGACTTTTCCTTAAAGAGAAAAAGAAAAGTTTTGACAATCACCCTTCTCTATTTAATAAACAATGGAAACACTTTCTAATGATAAAATATTAAATTAAAATAAAAATTGAAATCATTCGATAGAAAATTAATGAAAAGAGTTGTCGATAGTTACATGCCATAAAATGGTTTTCCATATATCCTCTCACGACCTACCTTCTCCTATCTTTTCTTTTCACAACCGTAACCAATGATCTTATTTTGTCTCTTCCTCTTTCTATTCCTACTACATATTTATTTCTTTAAAACTAAACTCTTCCATACTTATACATTTCTCTTTACTCCTTCCCCTTAACTCATCAACCCAACGTAAAATATTTCCCTACATGCTACTTCTATAATGAAACCTACCCCTAAGCGTTCTTTTTAATAAAATCTATATATTCAAATTATATTACGGTTTTAAAAAAATTAAGAAAATATATATGAAATAAATATTGAAATCATTCTATAGAAAATTAATGAAAAGAGTTATCGATAGTTACATACCATAAAATGGTTTTCCATATATTATTAATGAAAAAACTACATGAATAAATTTGAAAATGTTGGTTGCATTTGATTAAACTGTGTGGGATATATTCCATCATTTGGTGGATGACGATTTAAGATATTGATATGATTTAACTCTGGTGGATGAGGCCTGTTGATGTGAGCATTGAAGGGTATCACTTGCGAGGATTGCATTTGATTAAAGTTTGCAGGATAATCAATTATGTTGTTGGAATTCATATGATTTTGGTTGATCATTTCTTCTCGTGGTCGATAAGTCATATTGATATGATTTAGCTCTTGTGGATGAGACATGTTGATTTGAGGATTGAAGGGTATAACTTGTTGTTGTGGTTGCATTTCGTAAAATAGTGAACTTGCAAGATTTCTATTGGATGATGAATTTTGAATATGAATATTAGTATGAGTAGTATTCTCAATAACCATGTCATGAATGCTTTTTCTCTTCTTTTCCTCTTTTGATTTACTTTGACGGATAAAATACTTCTGTGCATGGCTGGCCACTTGACTTGCACTCTTTGTTTGAACGTAGGCTGAAATGTTTTTCCAGCTTCCTTTTCCATATATATCAAGTCCTTCTAAAAACCTCCTATACTCAATAAACAAATATCAAAATTAATATAATGTTATGGTAAAAAATAAATTATGAACGTTGTAGTAAGAGTGAAAATATTATAAACAAAGATATTGAGATGAAAATTACTTATGCTCGGCTTTGGTCCATGTTATCCTTCTTCCTTTGTTGGAATGAAACTGCATGTGTTCCAATGTTTGAGACGGTGGAAACATCAAAGGAGCTTCCACATTGATAGGAAGAAGATGACTCTGGAAGGTGGTTGGAACATTGGAGGTGTCCGATGGCACACCGATCAAGTCATTCCAATCCACACTCAATTCCTTCCACCAATCCACACTCTGCTCTGCCATTTCTCTTTCTTCTTTCCAACTCACTATTACAAATATTATGCTTTCTATCTTTTGTTACTTTTCTCTCTCCATCCTTGTCTTATTTATAGATAAGATAACATGATAATATGATATACTAAATTTATCTATCAAAATAATGATAAATAATGTTAAGATATTAATGATATTATATCTATAAGAATATCTTTTTAAAATTTATAAGACAAGTTATAAACTAGAAATATATCGTATAGTATATATTGAGATTCACTCACCTCCTTAACTAACATAACTAACAAAATAATAAAATAATATATTAGAATTGAATAGTTGTTATATGTGTGATTTTATAAAAATTAATTGATGCTTGAGATTATAAATGATACAGTTTAAACTAGATATTATTTATATTATGTGTTCATTAAAACTAGATAGAGAATATATATTTAAAATTTTCATCAAATTTATGAGCTTTTATTTAAATATTGATAATCAAAAGTATATAAAAAAATTTTACTTATACTAAATTCAAAATAAAATAAATTATGATAATATAGATATGTAACGATAAAATAAAATATATGACAATATTTATTAATAATAAATTATAATAATATAGATATCTGACGATAAAATAAAATGTATCTCAATATCCTATTAATAAGATTATGTCTAATTATTTAGAAGTTGATATTGGATATTATAAATGGTGTACTTTAAAGTACATGATAAATTAGATAATAATAAGATATTAATAATATTACATGTTCATAAATTTGGATAACTAAATATATTTCTAACAGTGTACTTTTTCTTCAAAATTATGTGTTTTTTTTTAATATTAATAATGAGTAGTATAAAAGATATTTTTCATATAGACTCATGTCAGAATTAGGCATATGATACAAAGTTCACTTAGACACTTTTAAGTGATTTTTTTTTTCAAATAATGTATTAAACTCTGTTATAAATTTTGTTCTTTTTAGTAATTTCGTTCAAATAATGTATTGTATTTGATAAAAACAAATCTTAGTCTCATAAAAAAAAACAATTTATAGGATACACTTTTGATGTATACTTGTTTTTAATTTTTATTTATTATTTTTTTTTTTGCTTTAGAATGTCTTACTTTCATTTATACTAAGACAACATCGTCTAATAAAATAAAATCGTCTAGCAATATGTGTTTCAAAGTTTAACAAAAATGGTTAATGAAATATTGTCTAATAAAATGAATAGTCTAGGATAAGTATGTTAAACGATGTAATCATGTAAAATGTTATCTTAAACGTTCAATGTTACTTTAAAAACAAAACTTGTTTTAAATGCTATTTAAGTAAACGTACCTTTGCTAAATGCTTAATGACGTTTAATGTATTAAATACATGTATGATTAGTACTTTGTTATTTGTTATGTTGTCTTTATCTGTGTAGATTATAAAAGTATGAATTTTTTTAAATGTTCTGCATTAGGTCAAAAAAATGTTAAGAAATAGAAAAAATTCAAAGAATGATAAGAGATAGAAAAAATTCTAGGAATGTTTCTTTTATGTTATGCTCATTTGTACAAGTTATTTCTGAAAAAAAAACAGATAGGCACGTGAAGTAAAAATATATTTGAGGGAATTGAGGCAACTGTGGTAGTGAATGATTTTCGTTGTTTTTCAATGTGCAAAATAAGTTATAAAGGGAACGTGAGTTTTAGTGGGCATTTTTTTTTGGCATTGGAATTATATTGTTCTGTGTGTGAGAGAGTTAGCATAGGACCTATTGAAGAGGAAAACGGAAACAAGACCTAAGGACAAAGAAAAAGTTATATATAAGAAATTAAGGTAAGGGAACTATGCTTATTTTTTGTCTCTATATGTTTAAAAACAACTTTGTACTCTTGTTTTTCTGATGTAATTATGTTTTTGAAATGTCAAAATTCGTTTGGTTGGTGGTGGTATATGGTAAGCACATGTTTGATGGAAGTGGGTGGACTCATTTGTCTTACGTTTGCTTTTTAAGAGGCAAGTTTACCTAAGTATTGTAATTTGTTTCATGTGAATGAATTTGTGGAGGTCTGTAAATTTTTAGGGAATTAATTTTGATAAGCATGTATAATTTCAAATTGTTTTGGTGGAGATTATGGAATTGTTGGGCTAGAAAGATTTGTATCATTTTTTTTTTTGGAGTATAGGATATACCTATATGATCACTGTTCAGAATTTTGTTGGCAAAGATCATGGTTTTGGTATTTCAGCTTAGGCTAATTGTGGTTATAGTGATATATATGTCTGATCATTAAATTGGTGGGTTGGTGTATGGTGAAGTGCATAGTGGAGAAGTGCTTACTTGTTAGTTAAGACAAATTTGAAGGGTGTTGAGCTGTGTACAATTTTAACTGGATTTTTTTATGTTGATCTATATTGTGTAGGTAGAAAACAATAAGTCTTTAATTGGAATCGTGTTAATTTGGTTTGATCCATGATGTTTAAATGTTTAAATTAGGCATGTTGAAGGTTATACTAAGTTGTTGATATATAGTTTGAACCGCGTTATTTAGAGTTTGACCAGTAATGTTTTAAGTTGAATCCGTGTTTATGTTAAGATTGAATATATGATGTTTTTAAGCTAAATTCGTGATGTTTAAGATGAATCTGTGATGTTTTTGAGTGAAAATTGAGTTTTGTAGGTTTTGAATTGTGTTGTTTTAAATGGAAGTCAGGTTGTCTGATGATTTAAATCAAGTTGTTAAGCTTTGTAGGGCTGTAGTGGTCTTCAGCCAAGTTAAGTTGGTTTCTGTCGGGATGTGTTGGTTTTTGTTAGCTTGTGTTTATCTTTTCCAGGCTTAGCTGGTCTTGGGCTGGGTAGGTTGTCTTTTGGCTGAGTTAGGTTAACTTCATCGTGTTGTGCATCATGGAGTGTTTGATGCAATAGAAATCTTTTAAGCAAATTGAAGCTAGAACAAAAAAAGAGAGGTCGTAATCCAAGTTGATAACAAATCAGCATTGGTAAAGAACTCAGTCAACATGAAACGAGCAAGCACATTGATGTGCGATTTCACATCATTTGAAGAAAAGGAAGACAATGTTGAGATAATGCATACAAGAAGTTGAAAACAAGTTGCACATATGTTTTTAAGGCACTGATGCAACATATGTTGGGTTATCATGTGTGTTTGTAGCAACAAGTTATGTTGCTCTAACAGTTCCTCTGGGGATTCTCGTGGATTCAGATAATTGAGACCAATTTTAATTCCAGTACAAATTGATTTTTTATTTTGAACAAAACTTGTAAATATTGTTAAAATATCATTATGCAAATATTAAATTTAAAAAATAAAAACAAGAATTACCATGGATGGAAAGATGGTTTTCATGTAGATAGCTCTTGCAATACGAATTCGCACAAGAATTACCATTTTCCTTTAAATTTTATATTCCTATATGTATCCTAGAATATAGAATATATTGTATCATAAAATATATCATGTTTTGTTTGATGTTAAATGTACTTAAGAATATTTTATTCGGAAATTTAATACATTATATAATTATTTTATAATGTTAGTTTACTTCAAAAAATTTATTATCATCTCAAAAAATATTTTATTATTAAAAGGGTTATCAATTATTTAAAAAAAATCATTTTTTATTTACTACACCTATATACATATGCTCTCATTGCTTCCAAAACACCTCAAAAGAATCACAATTTACTAAACCGTGCATTTAACTGCATTAAAACAAAAGACTAGCTCCGATTTTTTCCATATAAGAAACATATGCAAAGTATTAACTTTTATTTGAACTGTAAACTTCTTTTTTTAAACTTTTCAAAATAAGAAACAAAAATGCAAACAAAGATCTATTATAAAGTCTATTAATAGAACATGTATTTATTGAAAATATATATATATATATATATATATATATATATATATATATATATATATATATATATATATTGATAGCTCATATTTATTGTTGAAATTTTTATGTCTACGTATTGCAATGTTATATACATAATAATCATTTACACAATTTCACCTGGTATTTATGAAACATAACTGAAATTTATAAAGTATTGTTAAAAGTAACGAATTTAGCAATATTTAGGTTAATGAATTAAGCACATTTTTTTCATTTTATGAATAAGAACCAAATTAAATGTTTTGACGAATTTTTTTAATAAGAATCAATTTAGAATGTTTCTTGTATTATTATTTTTAACAAATTAGCTTTTTAAGTGTTTTATTTATTATAAAGTTTAATTTAATAAGCTTCTGTGTAATAGGTTAGTGTCCTTAAATATCCTCCATTTTCTAAATCCAATAAATAGTAAACGGAATACTAAAATAGAGAACCACCAAAATCTGAAAATAGGTTTAAACCCATGAGCTTCTTATAAGTTTAAGTTTAAAAAAAAACATGTAATTATTTTAAATGGAAGTTAAATTGAATATGACTCACTTGAAATAAGTTTTAAATGGATTTGATTGGTCTTAACATTAACTACAATTTTTTTGTTATTTTTTTATATATAATTTTTTATTATAATTATTTATTATTTCTAATTTTGTAGATTGGTAATTTGATTTTTTCAAACATAAAAAAATGTTATTCAATAATTTTTGAATAATTTATATATTTAATTTATTTGTTTTTCAAATTATATAGATTAACATTATAATTTTCAATTAGTATTTTAAAAATAATATTTGATGAGATAGATGTCTTACTATAGATATATTGTATTAAATTAAAGATATAAAATGAATTAAAGGAACAAACTATTTTTAAACGAGTCAATTTATCAATATGTGGATAATATCATTTTAGAAAAATTATAGTTCACCCAAAAAGATGAATCAAATTAAATGAATTTACTTTTAGCTTAGTCCTTAGCCAACCTATATACAAAAATAAAAGATTTTACCAGGAGTTTTCTTCTACAATATCGGTGGTTTTAACCCTGATAAATTCATTTCCCACGGTTGACAAATTTACTGGGAAAACCACTGTTACAAAGATTTTCGATGGTTTTGTTCATAACCCCACTACTTGCGGAGGTTTTTCAAAAACCATCTAATTTGCGAAAGTTTTTACAAAAACCGCCGGTAATTATTGAGGTTGTAAGAAATCGTCGGGATTTGCGTGAATTAGCCAAAAACCATCTAATTTGCGAAAGTTTTTACAAAAACCGCCGGTAATTATTGAGGTTGTAAGAAATCGTCGGGATTTGCGTGAATTAGCCAAAAACCGCTGGTAATGGAAATAATTTAATTTTTTTTTATTCAAATGATTTGATTAATGTGATTAACATAAAATGTGTTTAATATTAAACCATAATAATATAAAACCAAAAATAATTATTGTTATATGAAATAAATTGTAAAATTAAAAATACAAATAATTTGTAAACTTAAGAAATAACAAATGTTTGTCCTAAAAATTAAAAATAAACTTCTACATAACAAATTAAAAAGTGTTCTACAATAACAATTATCACTCTTGTTCTTTATTTTCTTCATGCTTCTTTATCATATACCTACAAACAAACAAATCTATGAGTGAGCTAAGCATTCAACAATTCAAACCTTATAAAAGAATAATAAGCAAACGATAATATATATAACCAACGCTCAGAATTAAAGTTAAGTGAAGATTGATCACCAAAAATTAACATCAATAACCAAAACAAATTATTATAGACACAAGCAAAATTTTTATATGATTTTTTCCTTGAGTGTCTGCTCGAGGTTTAGTTTCTATTAACAAAACAATTATCCACAAACAAGACACTTCAGCCCATAAACATAGTGCGTTCATACACAAATCAGATTTCAACCCCTTATCCAAGTCATATATAAATACCATTATTTTTACACATCATCAAACGTTTATAAACAATCTCAACCCCCATATATAATCATCACACATTAACCTTATATACTCATCATGCATTTTCAATTATATTCCCCAAACAATCTTAAACCCAAGCTAACCACCAAGAATTATTTATCCTGTTAATAAACTCTAATAATCACTATTACATAAAAAGTGAATCCCTTTACCAGCTAGTTCATAAATAAATTATAACTCATCTTTTCAGATTCATTCTAACACATAACTTGATAATATAAAACTATACTGATAAAACACACTAATATTATTATGACTTTTAGTGTCATAACTTAATAAAAAAATTATACTATGGTGTTTTTAATGGTTGAAAATGGTATAAAAATTTATAAAATTTAAACTTTTTTATTTTTCTAATATATACGTGTGTTTTTGTGTAAGAATGAGAATATGTATTGGAGAATTTGAATTGGATTCCAAAAATATTTTGTCCTGTCCAAATGTTCCTATCATTTTTTCTTAGCCCATTTGAGCCATGAATAAAATACGTTTGAGGTATGAAGGAGATTGACGAGGGAAAAAGGCATAGTATATTTTGTTTTCATTTAAATTACCACTAAAAAAATCAATTAAGGATTTTTATAGAATAAGTTAACAATTTGATAGCTTATAACGGAAAATTCTATTTATTCATTTTTAGAACCTTATGTTTAACTCTTTCAATTTATTTAAAAAACTTATTCTTTCTTCCATTTTTCTTCAAAAATACATAATCCAAAATTCTGAACAACTTTTAAAATTAGACATACCTTTGAACTTGTAAATGGCGTTTTCAACAACTCTCTCACAGCCAGTGCAACACATCCTTATTTTCAACTCAACAGTCTGAAAAGAACAAGTATCTCACATGTCAATTTCAGTTTGCATCTCACTTTTTTCCTAACTATATTGCTCATACCTCATATTCTGATTCTTTCGTAAAATTCAGGTAAATAATGAATTTGAATAGCTATTTTGTTAAGTCATTACCAATTACAGCTTTCAAAGCAAGTAATAATCAAAATACGGTTGACAAGTTCAAGGAAAAAAAAACTGGAATGAGAACAAAACTCTAATGGTTATATTTTACGGGAATAGTATGAAAGGCATGATCCTAAATAAAAATAAGAAACTAATAACACAATATATCAAAAAACATTGATTCCTCCATCCCTTCCATTCCTTTATTGTAGTTATAGGTTATGCAAGCCAGATTATCATGTAATACAATACAAAATGAATAATTATAAACAAGCAAGTGGAAGCTACAACACAAGATAGGAAAGCATGGGATAGTAATGGTAAATATAAGCTCCACAACTACACTCAATCATACCTCGTGATATAAACTTCTTGTGCAAACTCCTTCAGTATATCTGCACTTATGCGCTCAGGCTTCAGAACTTTGATAGTACTATCTTAAGTATTAAAGAACACCAAGTTAGCAATTAGTGATTTTAATTTCAGTACACTACCAGTATAACTATGAACTAATCACAAATCACTTTAATTATGCCTTCTAAGGAAGTAATTAGTAATCTTATCACCGTATATGGTCATTTGTGATTAGATAGCAAAGTAAAATCCCTGTACTACAAATCACACACTACATAAACCTCATTAGTTGAAGAAATGCATGATGCAGTAGTATTACATATTTCTTGTGTCCATAGCCCTCATCATCATCATCATCACGCTTCTCATAGCAAGGCTTTCGGTAGCCCTCCTCCTGAGGTGGATGCCCATAACCATTCTCAACACCTCCTTGGCTCCCATAGCTAGGTTTCTCATCATACTCACTCCTCCCTCCATAACCATTCCCATTGTCCTGTTGTTGTTCTTCCCCGTACCCACTACTCTTCCTTCCACCATACCCAGATCCATATTCACTCCCCTCCGTTTTTTCACTATACCCGGATCCATATTCACAACTTTGATAGCAACATCTTGACTGCAATATGTACCTAAGGAATATCAAAGAAATGCAGAGAGACCTCAGTTACAAGGATTAGAAGAGTGTTCTATTTTCAATTCCTTAAACATACAATTATACCCTAATGAACATTAAAATAGGGGAAAAACATATCGTACCACATACAAGCAATCAATCCCACTAAAATAGATTCCTGGAATTTCTTCTCCTCCACAACCATACCCAAAATCATGGGACACCGGAAGAAAACCCCATTCAAATCCCTAAAAACAGTGCGAATTCCATCCAAGTCTCTGTTGTCGCTAAAACGCTGGAGAACGAGATCCTCGCGTCGTGAAAACACCGCGCCTGAGTCACTGGAAACTCGCCGTGAAGACGTTGAAACACCATTGTCGCGGAAAAAGTTCCCCTACCACCACACCCACCGGCAGAGGCTGTCGCACCGCGGATTAGATATGACGCTATCAACTTCCTCCGCGACGGGCTTCCTGGTTTCTCTTCTCGACAACCTTGTTTGAAGATGAAGAAACAGCTCCACACTTGGTTTAAAGACGGAGGAACAGATAGAGTTGGGAGAAAATAAGACTACAAGAGGCAGAAGCGGGAATGAAAGAGCGGAAAGGACACTAGGGTTAGGAAAAAATTATTCTAAATAAATAAATAACTAAATATTAGGGACAGTTTTGTTATAAACCACCGGAAATTAGTTGAGGTTTTAAAAACCGCAGGAAAATAACTTCGACTAAAATGTATTATTTTTGTAGTGAAGTTAAGTTGACCCTTTGAGATCCCTTATAAGCTTCATCATTGTCATACAATATCAAATATAAACTGGAGACAAAGACAAAGGCAAACGCAAATTCAAATTCTTACATATGACAACTCTAACAAAAAAAAAAATGAAGTAGAGGATGCATAAACGACATTTTACGTGAATTATTATGTTGTTTGATATTTTGTTGTTACTTGAATACTTTCACACTCTTCTACAATCCGAATTGTTGTAGAATACAGAATATGCTATCTTTGCCGTTTGTTTCACCACAACCAAAGTTTTATGAGACAATCTTCTTGAAGCTTTCACACCACGACAAATTATGCAGAGTAATTGCACAGACTAACGTAACTAATTGATTATTTCATTATTTAATAATCTTAACATCAAATACTAGGTTGAAAACGTGTTTCACATAAATAATCTTTTTATATAAATTTATATTAATTTAAAAATTACTTAATATTTCATTTATACACTAAAACTTATTATGTATTTTGCAGAACATATCAAAATATAAAGAATTTAATTACTTTTGTATTTGTATATTGTATTAGGTTTTAATAAAATTTAACTAAAAAAATCAGGTAATTATATTTAATAAGTAATAAGAGATTAATTGTATAATACTTTAAAGATTATTGCCATCAGCCATGAAGCTTCTTTGTTTTCTTCCCCAACATGGTTTTGGCCCAACACTATCTACGCCAAAGCAAGCTTCGGTATTTTCGTCAGTTACATATGATTATTGGCACAACAGTATTATATGATAAAGCTTCATTGTTTTTGTCAGATACATGATTTTTGGCTTAAAACTTTTTGAAGGAGTTGCATATATAAGGAACTTATAACTTAACCGGCTCTAAGTTTCTCCTTAATCTCTTTTCATTATAGTTTCTATCAACACAGAGAACTTTCCAAGAATTGTCATGGCTTTGGAGTTGAAATCAAAGGAAATCTATATTATGAGTCTGACAGAGAGATTAAGAATTTCCTTCAAGTTGAAGTTGCTTCTAATCTCTTTCTTATAGTTTCCATCAACTCAACTTTTCAAGAATTTCCAAGGCTTGGAGTTGACATCAAGGAAATGTGTTCAAGAATTTCCGAGGAGTTGACACCAAATGTATATTACGATTCTCACATACAGCATATATGTTCAACCACATTGTTAAAAGTTTCAGCATCATTCATTCAAGATTTTAATTATATAAGTGAATGTAAATTTTATTTTATAATTCACTTTTATGAATTAAATTAAATTTAAAGTGCATTCTTTCTACGCAACCGTTCTTTTGGGGCTGATGTTAATCGTTCTTATGGAGCTGATCATGGAAAATTTTTATTTCAGTATGAATGATTTTTAAACTTGCAAATATTATTAAAATATTACTATGCAAATATTAAATTTAAGAAAATAAAAACAGGAATGAAGATGGTTTTTATGTAGATACCTCGTGCAATACGAATTGGCACAAGAATTACCATTTTCCTTTAAATTTTATATTCCTATAGCCTAGAACATATCATTGTATCCTATGTTCCTAGGATATATATCATATTTTGTTTGATCCTAAATGTACTTAGGAATACTGTATTCCGCAATTTAATATAGTATATCATTATTTTATATTTGTACTTTACTATAAAATTTTATTTATATTTACTATTATCATCTGAATAAAATATTTTATTATTAAAAGGGTTATCAATTATTTTAAAAAAGAGTGAGTGTGAAATGATCATTTTTCATTTACTACACCTATATACATGCTTACGTTGCTTCCAAAACACCCCCAAAAGAATCACAACTTACTAAACCGTGCATTTAACTTCTTTAAAACAAAAGACTATAGTTGCGATTTTTTTCTATATAAGAAACATATGTAAAGTATTAACTTTTATTTGAAATATAGATTTCTTTTTTTAACTGTTTCAAAACAAGAAACAAAATTGCAATCTATGATCTATTATAAAGTCTATTAATAGAACATGTATTTATTGAAAAATACATTTATATATTTATTGATAACTCATTTATTGTTGAAATTTTTATGTCCACGTATTACAGTGTTATAAACATAATAATCACTTAAACAGTTTTACCTGGTATTTATGAAATACAACTGAAATTTTGTAAAGTATTGTTAAAAGTAACAAATTTAACTATGTTTATTTATGTTAATGAATTAAGCACATTTTTTTCCATTTTTTGAATAAGAACCAAATTAAATGTTTTGACGGTTTTTTTTATAAGAATGAATTTAGAATGTTTCTTATATTATTTTTTTAATAAATTAACTTTTTAGTTTTTTAATTACTTATAAAATTTAATTTAATAAGCTTCTGTGTAAATAGGTTAGTGTCTTTAAATATCTTCCATTTTCTAAATCCAATAAATAGTAAATCGATTACGTTAACACGATGAACCTTTTACTAACTTTATATTGCACAAAGATCATTTTGGTAATCATAAATGTTTCGGTGGATACTTTTAGGGACCGAGAGACTAACCTGCTGACACGTCTGGGCCGCTCGCTCGCTTCCAAACTCCTCCTGTTGGTCGATCGGTGTTGGCGCAAACCGATCGGTCTCCTTCTTGACGAGGGGGATGTACCTGCAAAAGGTACTCCGACGCCCAAGTTAGGCGTGTGATTTGAAGAGCCTCGGCTCTTGGTTGAATATTTAGTGAATGGTTATCACTATTGAATATTTGAGAGTCATGTAGAGTAAGTGGAACGTACCTGGCTTTTGGCCCTGGCTTTGTATTTATAATTTACCTCATGGATACTGAGCTGATATAAGCCCAATAAAATATAAACAGAATAAGATATAAACAGATTACCTGAATATCCGATTGGTTGTTTGTAACCACTCGGTTAATATTTTATACTATACATTATGCCCCCCAAGTCCGAGTTAAGCGGTTGGCTTTAGCCGTGGTTAACTATAGGACTGATGAGTTTGAGGGAGGCTGCGTTGGCGGAACTGAAAGCGTTTTACCGCTCGACCTTCAACAGTAACCGAGAGGAATTTACCGCTCGGTCTTCTACATTAACCGAGAGCGCTTTACCTCTCGACCTTTGACATTAACCGAGCGGGATTTACCGCTCGTCCTTCAACAGGAACCGAGAGGAATTTATCTCTCAGTCTTCAACCTTAATCGAGAGGATTTTACCTCTCGACCTTCGACATTAACCGAGCGGGATTTACCGCTCGTCCTTCAACAGGAACCGAGAGGAATTTACCTCTCGATCTTCAACCTTAATCGAGAGGATTTTACCTCTCGACCTTCGACATTAACTGAGCGGGATTTACCGCTCGTTCTTCAACAGGAACCGAGAGGAATTTACCTCTCGGTCTTCAACCTTAATCGAGAGGATTTTACCTCTCGACCTTCGACATTAACCGAGCGGGATTTACCGCTCATTCTTCAACAGGAACCGAGAGGAATTTACCTCTCGGTCTTCAACCTTAATCGAGAGGAATTTACCTCTCGACCTTCGACATTAACCGAGAGGGATTTACCTCTCGACCTTCCACATTAACCGAGAGGGATTTACCTCTCGACCTTCAACATCAACCGAGAGGGATTTACCTCTCGACCTTCGACTTTAACCGAGAGGGGTTTACCTCTCGACCTTCGACTTTAACCGAGAGGGGTTTACCTCTCGACCTTCGACTTTAACCGAGAGGGGTTTACCTCTCGACCTTCGACATTAACCGAGAGGGATTTACCTCTGCTTTGAGCTAGGAGTGTTGCCTAGTGAACGGGATTTACCGTTCGTCGTTGAGAGGGCTTTACCTCTCTCCCGAGGGGGATTTACCGCTCGGTCTTCGACCTAGGAGTGCTTCCTAGGGAACGGGCTTTACCGTTCGGCTTGGAGAGGGTTTTACCTCTGCTTTGAGCTAGGAGTGTTGCCTAGTGAACGGGATTTACCGTTCGTCGTTGAGAGGGCTTTACCTCTCTCCCGAGGGGGATTTACCGCTCGGTCTTCGACCTAGGAGTGCTTCCTAGGGAACGGGCTTTACCGTTCGGCTTGGAGAGGGTTTTACCTCTGCTTTGAGCTAGGAGTGCTTCCTAGTGAACGGAATTTACCGTTCGTCGTTGAGAGGGCTTTACCTCTCTCCCGAGGGGGATTTACCGCTCGGTCTTCGACCTAGGAGTGCTTCCTAGAGAACGGGCTTTACCGTTCGCTCGGTCTTCGACCTAGGAGTGCTTCCTAGGGAACGGGCTTTACCGTTCGGCTTTGAGAGGGTTTTACCTCTGTTTTGAGCTAGGAGTGTTTCCTAGTGAACGGGATTTACCGTTCGTCGTTGAGAGGGTTTTACCTCTCTCCCGAGGGGGATTTACCGCTCGGTCTTCGACCTAGGAGTGCTTCCTAGGGAACGGGCTTTACCGTTCGGCTTTGAGAGGGTTTTACCTCTGTTTTGAGCTAGGATTGTTTCCTAGTGAACGGGATTTACCGTTCGTCTTTGAGAGGACTTTACCTCTCTTCCGAGGGGGATTTACCGCTCGGTCTTCGACCTAGGAGTGCTTCCTAGGGAACGGGCTTTACCGTTCGGCTTTGAGAGGGTTTTACCTCTGTTTTGAGCTAGGATTGTTTCCTAGTGAACGGGATTTACCGTTCGTCTTTGAGAGGACTTTACCTCTCTCCCGAGGGGGATTTACCGCTCGGTCTTCGACCTAGGAGTGCTTTCTAGGGAACGGGCTTTACCGTTCGGCTTTGAGAGGGCTTTACCTCTCTCCCGAGAGGGATTTACCGCTCGGTCTTGGACTTGATCGTTAATTATGAACTTTGCTGACAAAATTGGCAATCAATGTTTGCAATAGGAGACTTCCCCTTCGTTAATTGAATTCCATGATACTTTAAGCATGAAGTTCGTTTATGACTAGATCTTAGTCTGCACTTGCATAGTTGATGGCGTGGATTTCGATATATATTTGTTCAAGATGTTCATTGCTGAAATTCTCATGATGATATATATTATGGTATATAACCGTATAATAAATGATTCGGTTACCAGATATTATGAATTGCACCGAATAAATAACATAGATAATAAACAAGGTATCAAAACCGTTTCGAGATTTTATAATATTGTTGTTGATAGTTATCTCTAACACAATAATTTATTTGACTATTTGAATCATGCCAGAAAATGTTTCGGTTATAATAATTAGATAACTATATTTATAGTTATGTACTATATTATATATCATATATCATATAATATATTCTGGATTATACTATATATTTAACATAAAAATAGTTGTTATAATATGTATTATCAATTAGATATTTTATGAAATATTCATATTTCAAAAAATACTTATCTTGTTGACGACGTCTCACGTGTAGTTTTTACTTTGTCGAAAGTTTCTCGTGTTGATCCGAAATAGTGATGTCGAGACCGAACGCTCGTCTTGGTTTCTTGTGGTTTCTAATAATCTTTCTGGTGCTTTGTTGTTCCTCCATGCTCCTCGTGGTCATCATTGGGTTTGACGCCCGGCCCCACGGTGGGCGCCAAAATGTTTCGGTGGATACTTTTGGGGACCGAGAGACTAAACTGTTGACGCGTCTGGGCCGCTCGCTCGCTTCCAACCTCCTCCTGTTGGCCGATCGGTGTTGACGCAAACCGATCGATCTCCTTCTTGACGAGGGGGATGTACCTGCAAAAGGTACTCCGACGCCCAAGTTAGGCGTGTGATTTGAAGAGCCTCGGCTCTTGGTTGAATATTTAGTGAATGGTTCTCACTATTGAGTATTTTAGAGTAATGTAGAGTAAGTGAAACGTTTAAGTGGAACGTACCTGGCTTTTGGCCCTGGCTTTGTATTTATAATTTACCTCATGGATACTGAGCTGATATAAGCCCAATAAAATATAAATAGAATAAGATATAAACAGATTACCTGAATATCCGATTGGTTGTTTGTAACCACTCGGTTAATATTTTATACTATACAATAAATATAAACAAGTTGCTATTTTTAAAATAAACTAATATTATTTGCATTCATTTATTTATTTTCTAAAACATTTTGATAATTATTACGATAAATATGTGACGATCTTTAAAATAGATTAGTGGAAACTCATGTGTTTCTATCAATTTTTTTTATAGTAGTAACAAAAATAATGACCTTTTATCATAATTATTAAAATAATGAATATAAAATAAATAAAATTTATAATTTTTTCTGGATAATTAATTAAATTTAAGGAAATAATTATAAAATTTAAAAAATAAAATAATTTATGTTAAAAAAGATAAATGTGTATATATCAAAAAGAATCGTTATAAAAAATAATCTTCTTTTTTAATATGCTTAGATTAATATTATTTAGACACATTTATTTATTTTTTAAAATTTTATATTCAAGCACTTTTAAATTTTAATATTTTATTATTTATATATATTTATACTAATACTAGTGAAAACCATTGGTTACATCAATTTGGAGCTTGGTAATCAATGCATGTTTCTGACATTTTAACTGTATTTGCTGTGATGCCTACTATATATAACTACCGCACACAAACACTGCTAATTCACACTGTGAAGCCTCCATTTTCTTCTCCAGCTTCGTGATCAACGACATATTTGGCCGTGACATGAGAAAGCAGAAAGCCTATGCTGTTCTAATGGCCCTGGAGCTAGCTTCCATTGAAATTAAGTGTGGAATTACAAATAATACTAATCCCTTCCAACAACTAAGCCCTACCACGTTGATTTTCTTGGTTGCTATATTTTGCCATGCCCTAGCTTCCATAGCTGACTCCAGCTTTCCAGCTACCATCATAACATTTCATGTGTCAGGTGTAGTTGGATGTGAAACTCTCTTGTGGTTGTTTCTAGCTGAGTTTCTGAGATATTACATCATCAATGCTATTCTTCTACTCGTTTCCATGTTCTGCTTCTTCAACTATCTCACTCACTTCAGGTCTCATACACCTTCACATGATCATCACCTGTCAAACATGGAATCACAGCAAACTCAAATGTAACATTTCTGACATGCATTTCTATGTCATTTTCAAGACAGCATTAAATAATAAAATCACTACCAAAATATTGTATTTTAAGGGAGGTTTATTTTTGGCGGTTTTGAAAACCTCCAACAAGTTCAGGCAGTTTTTATAAAAAACCACAGTTAAGTTATGAATTTTTTAAAAAAAAAAAAATTCGGCCCTTCGGGAAGGAAGAGCTGGAAAGAGCAAAATAATTGTTTTTTTCCCCTAATTTGGCCTTCCGCGCGCACATTTTCTTCTTCCTAATTTCTCTAATCTCATATACACCTTGGCACGCCTCTTCCTCATGGTTCACCGCAAAGCTGCTGTTTGACACCGTTCTTTGTCGTTCACTACACTGGCCTGAGTTCTCATCGTCCGACTGAGTCGCGTCCATCGTCTGACTCTTCATTCATTGTCCGCCATTGTTGCATGAGCTTCGTCCGTCACAGTTAAGTTCTCTCCTTCTGCAATTCCTAATTCTCTCGTCCTCTTAGCCTCATCTAAATTCTCTTTTCCATCGTCCTATCCTCTTTCCAAAACCCTAGAAATTGGGAAACCTCATTCCATTCAAATTTAGTGGTTATAATATCATGTAAATCGTTATGGTTAAATTGATTGATTTTTGTGTTATATTGAGCATGTTGTGATGTATGGTCTTGGTTGGAATGCATATATGTTTTAGAGTTCTTTTTTTTCTTTCTATGTTAGGTATGTTAGGTACTGGGAACGTAAGCTTGTGTTGAATCGCGATTTCTATAATCCTGATTCAAGAGAAAGACATCAGGAAGTCCAGTTTTGAAAAACATTGATTTCAGAGCAGAGCCAACAGAGAGAGAATTAGAAGTGTGAAACAGAAATATAAGTTCAAGAAGTTTGATATTTTGGTACAAAATTTAGAAGCATACACGATTAAAGGTCATTTTTCAAAATGAATAGATTAAATACTATCTAGAAACTAAACAAACATGCATCTTCTTGTTATAATGCACAAAATAACTTAGATTCTTAGGGAATGCTTCCTTATTTTCATATTTGAATTCAATTACTTATTCCAGTGTGGACCTTACATAGAGATCTGTATCTTAGTAGTTTTTGTTTTATAGACCGTAGATTCACGTCTTGAGGTTCGTGAGCGTGTGTAATATATCAGAGATCAGCTTTTAGAGCTTCACGAGGTAAGTATTTGTTACTGTAATTTGCTACTATAATTATTTGGATGGATGATTTTTATTCTTTTTCACACTTGCAGATCAATAAATAGTTTAACACTTGTACTGAAAAATTTGATTTAATTCCCGTTCAATCTGGAAAGTAGAAAAAATGTTAGCCATATTGTAAAAAAGATACAGAAGAGGAATGAATGTCATTGTCAAATGAAATAGGTTATTGTGGTTTTGATGTATTATAGCTTACTTCAGGCAGTATGTCTATTTCATGTGTATCTTGAAATGTATGTTTTACATCCTATTTGAAATTAAATATGATTTGATAATTTCTTTTTATTGGAATGCATATTGTTTTCCTATTTGATATTATGTATTATCATCAATTCCCACGTATCTCAGACGTTTGGGTTCTGGTGTCGTATTTTGTTCTGATCAAATATTAAAATGCATGCAGCTTCTTTTCTTTCTGGGGGAAAATTGACCAGACTTCTAAGCGCCACATGTCTAGGGAGAAGACAGATATAATTTTGAAAGTAGTTGTAAAGCATTTCTTAATTGAGAAAGAGGTCACTTCTACTTTGGTAATGGACTCCTTGCATTGTGGATTGAAGGCTCTTGAAGGCCAGACTAAAAACCAAAAAGCTAAAGTGAAATGGCTGGATGCTGAAGAAATACCAGCACCAATTGTTCATGTTGAGAAAGACATGTTTACTGGTGGATTATGTTTTACTGCTACTTGAAAGGGCTGCAATAGAACCATTGCCTCCTAAAGATGAAAAGTGCCCTCAAAACCGGACAAAGGTAAGATGTAGAATTATGTTTGTAATAGTGACCGTGGAATTTTGTGTTGATGCCTGATCTGATAACTGGTGACATGGTTGAGCACTGATCTCTATGAAATGTGATGGTATTGGGCTGAGGTTTTTAGAAGATGTAGTTGACAAATAAGAGCATAACAGAATATGTTTGAATGAGGTCTAGACTAGGGAGAAAAGAAAACTGAAACTCTGCTATTATATTATGAATAGCATTATATTTAGGATTGATTTTCGCTCAAGTACTACTACTACATCAGTTGGTCATCTGAACTATTAACCTTTAGAGTTATTTGATTTATGCTTTTATGCTTCAATGATTTTTGCTTGTTTCTTATTTTGTGTGTATTTTATTCTATCATTCGTGTTTTAGAATTGCTTTGAAAATTTATAATTGAATAATAACAATTTTGCAATAATTTTTTTTTCAAAAAATGTCTCAGTGTAAACATATATTGGTAATCATCATGTATTAAATTACTTTAATTTAAAAATTTAATGAGATTTAATAATAAGGGTCCTGCTTGTTTAAACTTTAAAAAAGTGAGTTATTATGATTGTTTTTTTTTTAATTTAGCTTGTAGACATGTGTTACACGTCTTGCATGAGTAACTTGGGGATTTTAAGGGCAGTGAAATATATGAATATAGCGCTTTTGGCTTTTCAGTTTTGGCTAAAAATATACTTGGATTTAGTTTCTATTATATTTAATATTTTTCAACCATCAATAGTTCTTAAATTCATCTAATAATTTTTTTAAAATATTATTAACTAATTATTGTTTTATATTGTAGGTATTTGAAAAAGGAAGCATATCAAATGATGGATAAAATGAAGAAGTACCAAATGATGAAAATAATGAAGAAACTATAATTATTATTCATAACATGTTAATTTTAATTTTTAAGAAACATTAATTGTATTTCTAATGTTTACAATTTATATAATAATATTTTGGTTTATATTTAATGTTTACATTTAATTTTGGTTTCATATTATTTAATTTTGGTTTATTAATGATAATCAAGTAATTTGAATAATAAAAAAAATTAAATTATTTACATTTCCGGCGGTTTTGAAAAACCCTCAAAAGTACCGGCGGTTTTCATAAACCCTCACAAATTACCGGCTGTTTTGCTTAACCCTGGTTATTTCCGGCGGTTTTAGTAAAACCTCCACTACTACCGGCGGTTTTAGTAAAACCCCCACTACTACCGGCGGTTTTTCAAAACCCCCGCTAATTGCGGCGGTTTTTCAAAACCCCCGCTAATTGCGGCGGTTTTTTAAAAAACCGCCGGTAATTACTTAACGACGCAGGTTTTCCCAACGGTTTTCTTAACCGCGGGTAACATATTTTCCGGGGGTTAAAACCGTCGGAAACGGAAAAAATAACCCCCGGTAAAAATCTAATTTTTTGTAGTGAATGAAATTTATTATCTTCTCGTATGAGTTTAGAAAATGAGATTTATACTTCAGTAGTTAGAATCCCAAATATATTAAAATTAGGATAATTTACTTTCATAATCAAGAACCTAATGCACACTCCTAGTAAGTTTTTATTCATACATGTTGTATGTCCTTACAATAACGTATTTATTCGATTGAGTTTAACCCAATGAAACTCAACCAAATTTAATTTAGTTAAATTAGACCAAATTTGGTTAAAAATAACCTTACTCAAAGAACACTTCCATTACATTCTAAATATATTATAAAAAAGTTCAATCAGTAACTAAACCATTTTAGAATTTATGTAGCATCCTATTTTTCCTTAGACATAATATTTCATTAACAAACGTAATGTAGTGTTATTAGAGTCCTATGTGATGTGAAATATAAAGGGACTCTCATGGAAAATACATATTTTTAAATATAAAGTAAACACTCATGAAATGACTAAAGTTCTTCTTTATTATTTTTCTTTTCCTCTCATTTTCCTCTCATGGATCAGTTGTTGTAAGACCCATGAAAAATATTTATAATAGTAAATTTTAGCATTTTATTAGTAATAATAATTTTAATGGATAGAAAAAATTGAATTTTTGGATATAAAATTATAATAATTCTAGGGGGAGAGCTTCAAATTTTTTATAACTTATTTAGGATTTTTTTTAAGAAAAGTGAATAGTGAATAGTAAATAGTAAATAGTGAATAGTGAATAGTGAATAGTTAAAAAAAATATTAAAATAAATTGTGGAAGAGAACACTCCACGTAGAATTAATCATTCAGAGATAAGAATGGTGAATAAAAAATAATTTTTGAATAGTAAAAATGAATAGTAAAAGTGAATAGTAAAAATGAATAGTAAAAATGAATAGTAAAATTTTTTGGCTATAAATAGCCAAGGGGGGGAGGCTGAAGATTTGCACCAAAATTCTAGAGAAATTGTGAGAGAAGAGAGTTGGAGGAAATTCTAGTTGAAGAGGGGAAATTCTGGAAGTTTCCGGAGAACGGTTTGAGAAGAGGAAACTAAGTCTGGAATAGAGGTAAGGGGAGTTACATTTTGTTTGATATTATTTTGAGTCTTGTATGTTGCTTTTGGTTTATCTTAAATCTTGAATGTGAAGTATTTTGTTTCTGTATGATTTTGAATTTTGGATGAGAACATGCTTCTGTGTTTAGATTCAAGTGTGATAGTTGTAAAATGTGATGTTGATTATGTTATGCCATATGTATGCTATTAATTGTTTATTTTTGTATTTTTGGATGGATTAGAAGTTGTCTAACCGGCTCTGCCAGATTCAACTTCTTGTTTCCCCATACTTTATATTGTTTTCCTTATTCGTTTTTATTTTTGGATGGATTAGAAGTTGTCTAACAGGCTCTGCCAGATTCAACTTCTTGTTTCCCCATACTTTATATTGTTTTCCTTATTCGTTTTTATTTTTGGATGGATTAGAAGTTGTCTAACCGGCTCTGCCAGATTCAACTTCTTGTTTCCCCATACTTTATATTGTTTTCCTTATTCGTTTTTATTTTTGGAAGGATTAGAAGTTGTCTAACCGGCTCTGCCAGATTCAACTTCTTATTTCCCCAGACCTGTTATTATTCTTATTATTTAATTACATTGTATTCCTGGAAGGATGAGAAGTTGTCTAACCGGCTCTGCTAGATTCAACTTCTTGTTTCCCCAGAACTTTTATTGTTCTGTTTAATTTTTATTGCATCTTCCTGAAAGGATGAGAAGTTGTCTAACCGGCTCTGCCAGATTCAACTTCTTGTTCCCCAAGAAATTTTATTAAGATTATTTTAATGATCTTCAAACATTTGATTCTTCTCCGGTGACCATTTATAGTAATATTTTATTATTGTTAATTTGTTTGTAATATATTTATCTTGTATGATTTCTGTGATGAATGTATTTTATGATGTTGATATGAAATTATGCATCTGAACATGATATGAGTCTCGCGGAGAGATTTTGTAGTAGCATGGTATTGTGTACACGTTGATGTTGAGGGTCCTGTATGGAAGGTCATCCTGGATACTCTAATAACTCTCCAATCTCAAGTAGAGAAGGATGAGTTATGTGGTGAGAGGGACAGGAGGTCCTTGTCTATGTCCCAATTTTGGACATAGTGTTAACGGACTAACCTTGTGGTTGACAAGTTGTATCTGGCCATGATTTTTAGTATGAGGAGTGGAGGTCATCACAAGTGCACAACCATCCGAGACTTCCATCAACGTTAGATCCGGATAATTGAGTCTAGCAAAAAATCATTTTCATAAATATGAGTTAGGCGTAGTAGTAGTATCATGCCTCATTTTAATAATTGGTTGCATGGTAGCTCACCCTTACTTATTTGTGCATGTACCGGAAAAATTATATTTTTGCGATGATCGTATAACGTATTTGTTATACGGGAGCAGATGAAGGAGCGTCGTCTAATCCAGTACAAGTGAAGACGGAAGAGGAAGGATAGTAAAGAAAAACTCGGGTTATCTTTAAGTTGAAATCTGAGTTTAAATTTATGTAATTAATGTGAGATATTTTATATTTTAAAATGAATGAATGTAGAAATGTTACAGTTTTCATATTATTTATGTAATATCAAGTATGAGAATTTGGGATGTTACAAATCACCTCTAATGCATTAGAGAATGTGATATAAACTGGTACATGTGGGGGAAGACCAAATACTCTCAAATCCCAGTATAGTTCTAATGATGCTTTCTTCAATCTGGGTAATTTTGTCATTAGCTTTGATAGAGGATCATCCTCCGCTTCAGCCATCTCATCATTCATGTATGACTGTATCATGAATTGGCTGCTTCTGAGGACGTGTGAACTGAAGATAAGAATTTACGTCAAAGCGTTATCAACAATTATTTGAAGAATAAACGTAGAAATACTAAGGAAAAAGACATTATACCTGTGGAGTAGCGATGTGGGACATGATCAATGCTCTAGGCCAGGCAATAAATGATCCCATGGCCTCCCCCACAAAGTTAATTTCTGCAGTGGGTACAGGCACCTGAGCCTGGGGATCCCGAACCTCGTCAATGGTCACACGCACATGCTGGGGTAATATGGGAACACCATGAATAGTCTGCCCTCCCTCAAGCACTCGTCCGACAGCCACAATGCGTGGGGGATCCCCATCAACCAACAGCTCATATTGACCGCTATACTGGGTGGGGTCTACAGTAGAGCATGATCCTCTGGTGCTGACACGAGGTGGTGTGGGAGTTTCATTGGCCCCCATGTTGCCTTGCGTCATGGAATGCAGCTTTTCTTCAAGCGTTCTTTGTATTTCTTTTTGTTCTTGTAACTACTCCATTAATCGTTGCTCCATTGGTCTCATGCTTTGGTTGAGTCTTTCCTCCCACTGAAGATCCATCTGCCTCAGTGTCTCCTGACTCATTGATGGGGGGGTTTTCTGTGTAGGGCCAAAGTAGTCACGAAGACAATCGCCCCAGGAACTCCACGTACACGTCCTGGGTGCTCGGGCCTTCCAATGGCCGTTGTTAGAATATTGTCCCTACCTTGGCCAGCAAATGTGCCCTGAGTCTGCTGCTCAACCAACTCATCCTGCACATAAAAAAACCAAGTTACTTAGAAGACATGCTGTGATAGATACACAATCACAGAACTGCTTGTAATTTGAACTTACAATTCTCTGTGAGATCAAGGCAGCTGAGGAAGATGTCATGTTCCCATCAGATTTAGTCCGAGGAGCCTTCCACAGCTCGTACCTAGCAAGTGCAGGTGCTAGGTCCGGCGACTCAAGTCCCAAGGCATCCGCTCTAGACTTTCTCAGTTTCTTCTCCAGTTTTGCATATCCACCTCGTGATAACAAGTGGGGTGCATCGTTTAGCCTTTGTCTTTCTTGGGCGGCTAACCTTTTACCCTGTGAAACCATGTATATAAATAAGTGTAAAATCATAAAAACTCAATGAAAGACGATGTTAAGAAACATACCTTCCATTCCTCATACTCTCTAGATGCACGAAACTGCATCCAATCCTCCTCTGTGAATGTATATTGCTGACAGGGATTTTCATGTTGCCTGTCTCCAAAGACATATAGTCGTGTCAGCCTTGTCTTGAAATCCCTCCATCTTATCGCTATATGCGATAACACTTTCTTTCTAATTTGCATTGTGTTTGGAATATCAAAATGTTGCTATTTGAAACAAAAAACTTGTTATTCCAAAAGCAAAACATAAAAGATAAGTATATCACAAATTGCATGAAGTATAAACATACCTGAATATCTTGCCATAAGAGGTTCTTGTCGACCTCTGGACGTCATCCCAACATGCATGAAGGATAGAGACATGACTTTTTGCTAACTTACCCAGATAACTCCTAAACCTATCAGCATTTGGCCCTGATGGATGACCTGATCTGGGGTCGATGTCAACATGTCTCCTCTGACCATGCACGCGTCCGGATGTCACATCTGCCACTCGGGTGACGCCTCGTCCACGTCTGCTCTTTCCCGATCCTGAGTCTGAGGCCGACATACCTGAAAAATTAAACAACGTTAGTAATAATTCATTTATGATGAACATACATATAAAGTCAATAAAAAACAAAATATCAACCTATTAATTAATTGTTTTTTCCCAAATCTCTTCGTTGGGATCACTACGAATTGCCTGCATGACATCGGCAACGTCATCGACTGGGTCTTCAGTGGGTCTAGATGCAATAGATGTTGTCTCAAGTATTTCAAGAGAATCGTCATCATCATGTCCATGCATGTTTTTTCCTTCCAAAACCACTGACCATTTTTTATTCGCTGGATCATTTACGTAGAATATTTGTCTTGCTTGACTAGCCATGATAAATGGTTCACCAGTGTAATTCATCTTGTTCAAGTCTACCAATGTGAAACCAAGGTCATCTGTCATGACACCAGAATTTATATCACCCCATTTACACTTGAAAACTGGGACTCTAAAAGTGACGTAATCAACTTCCCATATTTCTTGTATTATTCCAAAATAACTGATGGATGTTGTGATTGGATTTTTGTCTTTAGAACTAGCAAAGTGCACAGCCTCAGCTTGTAGTGTGACGCCACTATTTTGAACTCTGCTTTTGTCATCTTCTACCTTTGTCTGAAAAGAAATATTGTTTATATAGTACTCACCATATGTAATGACATCTGTGTTCGGCCCACGAGATAACCTCAATAAAGTTTCAGAAACATGTGGAGTTCCATAAATCTTTTTCTTAAACCATTGCAAGAAGGTTTTCACATGTTCATTAAGATGCCATTTTTCACTCATTTTTGGGTTTGCTGCCTTTATTTCATTAACGTGATCAGAAATGTAAGGAATCACATCAACAGTGTTGTTTAAGACATACAAATGAGCTTGGTCAATTTCATTTATGCTAACACTTTGAATTCTCACACCTCGAACACCCTTACCTTCACATTTTCCTTCATGTCTGCTCTTGGGAAGACCGACGGGTTCACAAGATGGCATATAACTTGAACAAAATTCAATGGCTTCTTCTGCAACGTATCGCTCTATGATTGAAGCTTCTAGTCTATACTGATTCTTGACATATCCCTTTAAGATCTTCATGTATCTTTCAATTGGGTACATCCACCTTAAGAAGACCGGCCCACATATTCGAATTTCTCTGACTAGATGAACAATCAAATATACCATGATGTCAAAAAAGGAAGGTGGAAAAATACATCTTCAATTGACATAGTAGTCTTATTCCCTCATTTTCCAATTCATCTAAACCTCGAGGGTCAACAAATTTCTTGCAAATGGCATTAAAGAAAAAACTCAGACGTGTCAGAATACCCCTAACAGAAGGAGCTAATATGCCTCGAATAACAACAGGTAACAATTGTTGCATCAATATATGACAATCGTGAGACTTTAAACCAAGTAGCTTTAAGTCTTGCATAGACACAAGGTTACTTATATTTGAAGAATAACCTTGCAGAACCTTCACACTTCTTAAACAGTTACAAAAACTTTGTTTTTCTTTTTTGGAAAGTGTGTGACAGGCTGGGGGCAAATAGGTGCGTCTTCCTATTATATGTGGATGTAACTCAGATCGGATTCCCATGTCAGCCAAATCTTGTCTTTCTTTTATTCCGTCTTTGCTCCTCCCTTTGACGTTTAATAAAGTTTACTGTCACAAACATTTTTTTCAATGTGCATCACATCAATACAATGTCTAACATCAAGTTCACACCAATATGGAAGCTTAAAAAATATTGATCGTTTCTTCCAAATGTTCTTTGCAGAGGTACTTTTATGATGTTTTCCAAACACAACGTCAATATTTTTGACTTCGTTGTACACCTCTTCACCATTCCGGGGTCTGCACACAACCTCATCCTCAGCACTTCCACTGAATGCTTTTTTCAATCTACGATAAGGATGATTACGAGAAAGAAATTTTCGATGTCTTGTATATACCGTCTTCTGACCATGCTTCAACTGAAGGTAACTAGTGTTTTCTTCACATATGGGACATGCAAAATGACCTTTAACACTATAATCGCTCAAGTTTCCATACGCTGGGAAATCATTTATAGTGCAAAACAACATTGCACGTAAACGGAACTGTTCCTAAACATGTGAATCAAACACGTCGACCCCTTCTTCCCACAACAATTTCAAATCATCAATTAAAGGTGCTAAGTAAACATCAATGTCATTTCCAGGTTGTCTAGGACCCGATATCATCATGGACAACATCACATATTTTCTCTTCATGCACAACAAAGGAGAAAGATTGTAAATCATCAACATAACTGGCCACGAACTGTGTTTGCTACTTAAGTTTCCATAAGGATTCATATCATCAGTTGCAAGTGCAAGCCTTAAGTTTCTTAGATCTACACCAAATTCTGGGAATTTGTCATCAATATTTTTCCATTGTGGTGAATCAGCAGGGTGTCGAAGAAGATTATCGCACTTTCTTTCGTCAGAGTGCCATTTAAGGTTCTTTGCATCTTCTTTAACAGAGAACATACGTTCGAACCTAGGTATATAGGCAAATACCACATCACATTAGCAGGTGCACCATCATTACCTTCATTACTAGTGACTCTGTCAGATTTCTTTTTAAAAACGGGATAAACCACATGTTGGACAATGCTTTAGCGAAACAAACTCCTTTGTGTACAAAACACAATCATTAGGACAAGCATGTATCTTTTGATATTCAAGACCCATTGGACATAAAAAAATTTTGGCCTCGTAATTACGAATAGGTAGAGTATTATTTTCTAGAAGCATCTCCTTCAACAACTCCAACAACTCGGTGAAACTTTTATCGGTCCATCCATTCCTTGCTTTTAAACCAAACAACTTTAAAGTTGAAGACAGACGTGTAAAGTTCGAGCATCCTGGGAACAACAGTTACTCTGAATCATTAATAAGAGAATCATACAAATTAGCCCTTCCAAAATTATCTTCACCGACATCACGTATCATGTCCTCTAAATGGTCACTCATCCATTCTTCCACATAATCCGTTCCTCGTGACGTGGTAGGCTTGTCCAGTACTTCTCCATGCCAAGTCCAAACGGTATAAGTCTTCATTATGCCGTACATGAATAGATGGTCACACACATTGCCTAAGTCTTGCCGTATTTGATTAAGACAACGGACACAAGGACAAAAATATGTCCCATTGACAGACTTAGCATTTTGTTCAATGTATTGCAAGAACTTCGAAACACCCTTATCATATTCTTCACTGATGCGACGTTCGTTCATCCAGCTTCGATCCATACTATGTTCGTAAAATCATCAGTTGAAGTCTTTTAACTCTCACAAGGTTAGGCCCTACCCATTAAAAAAAATTAATTTTCATAATTTGCTCAGACACGTGCATTGAAGTCTACATCATAAAATTTATACGATTTCGGCAGCATTTCGCATTGGTCTCCGAAATACACGAAATGAGAGTAGTCAACGATGACCACAATCAAATATGTATTCGGAGAACAACACAAATACTGAACCGAAATTTTATCAATCTTATCCATAAACTCCAATTGACATGTTATTGCAAATTATGAAAATTAATTTTCTCAAACTATCCAATCGGACAATTCAAAATTTAACACAAACGATTAAAAGATTAATCGTTTGTGTTAAATTTCAAACGGGAACTAAGTGTCACTCAATGATTTGATACTTATATACTAACATATCACAATTATAATAACACAACTAATACATCCATATTCAAAAGCCAATAACACATGCATACCTTAGAGTAAAAAACATGCATACACAAAACCCAATTACATGCATACAAAAATTTATCAACCAACAAGCTAACCTGAAAAGTAGATTCGAAAAGAAAGGGAGGGAAATCGAGGAGGGAACGGCCTAAAATGTAGCCCAAAAACAAGCAAAGAAGCCGCCCAAGAACACGCAAAAGACTGCACCAAAACGCACCGAAAACGATTTTTAATCGGTTCAAATCAAAGATATTTCATCACAGGGCAATGTAATCGGATTGAAAGTAAATTCAAACGGTCCAAAAGAGAGAAAACGCACCTGGAAAAGCAATGGCACAGACAGCGTTCGCGGGGAAGACGATGAATATTGAGCGCAATTGCTCGCGGGTTCGTGTTTCCCATATTAATATTGTTAGACGTCCGGTACTCTAGGGCCCGGACGTCTATAATATTATTATAGACGTCCGGGCCATCACTAATATGACGTCTTTCGGATTTAAAATTGGTATTCGCGGGGGGTTTTAGACGTCCGTGGAAGGGGCCCGGACGTCTATAATATTATAGACGTCTGTCCCCTCTCCAGGACGGACGTCTAAGAGGCAGAACAAATGAACGCTTCAACTCCCTGTCAGCCCATTAAACGTCCGTGCAGAAGGGGCACGGACGTTTATAACCGGCTCCCACCCCGTGGACGTTTAAGGGGCTGAAGACAATTAATTCTTCAACCACCCTGTCAGCACCCTAAACGTCCGATATGGGGGGCTTGACGTCTATAATATTATAGACGTCCGTGCCCCTCCTACACGGACGTTTAATGAGCTGACAGGGGAGTTGAACGTTCATTTTTTCAGCCTCTTAGACGTCCGGGCCCCTCCCACGGACGTCTATAGTATTATAGACGTCCGTCCCCCCCTCCCCTCCACAACGGACATCTAGAGTTTCACTTATTTACGAATATGCCACTGGTCAATTATTTACGTTGGGGCTTTTTGTGGACGAACGTCTATGAGGAGACGTTAAAAGCCAATTTGGCACTGGTGAAAACATAATCAAAAAAACCAAAATATAACCACATTCATGATCCTAAAAAATACAACTATCATGCACAACAATCAAAAATGGTTCTCAATAGTCTTCTAGAAATCTCCTCTTCTTGCAAAAACTAAATTTTTTTTTTCAAACATTGATTCTTTGACTCGTGGGTGTTACAATTTATATATCAAATCACTTCAAATTAATGCTTTTTATATATTTTTAATTTTAATATTTTTTATTGAAATTAAAATGTATAAAATAAAATTAATTTCAATATTTAGGTAAAATATTTTGATATATAAATTTAATAAAATTATTTTAACATGTATATATATAAGTTATAATTAAGTTTAATTATTAATTGAAAAGAAATAACATTCCTATTTAAAAAATTTAAAATTAAATTGAATCAAAATTAGAAATATATAAACTAAATTGAGTTAAAATTATAAATATAAAAACTTAAATACAAAATAATGCTACTAGACGACACGTGACACATGTAGCACGACAATAACCTACATGTAACTTAATACCTGACAATATTTTTTTAAAAAGGAAAAAATAAAAATTGAAAATTCTATTAATTTTAACATATACAAACATGACGTTAACCACAATCTAATAGGAAGAATTTAATTGGATTTTACAAATAAATTAGAGGATGAAATTTCAGAAATTTCCGGCGGTTACAAAAATATCAAATTTTACTAGAGGTTAATTTTTGGGGGTTTAGAAAACCTCCAGAAATTTCCGGCGGTTATATTAAACCCCCGGTTAAATATATTTTTTTTAATTTTTTAAAATAAAGTTCTTCAGTTTCAACTCTAAATTTCTCCAACTCGCTCATCTCAGACATTTTCCTCTTCACGTCTTCCCAAACCCTAGAAATTAAGAAACCAACCTCCTATTGATCCTGCCATTTTCATCGTTGGTGGGCATTGTGAGTGCTCTCTGGTGGTCATTTTCGTTCCCAAACCTTCTTCACTTCTCCGGTTCCTGTAAGATCTCTCTCACTCTCTTTGTTTGTTAGGGTTTTACCATAGGTCTAGACATTGGTTCCCATGACGACATCGCAGAAAGTGAGTCCTCCATCGCCCTTCACCATCGTGAAGGGAACTCCCAAGGTCTGGTTTTGAAACGCAGCTACGACAAGGAAGGGGTAAGTGTCTACGTCATGCAGTTGTCGATCCCCAAGGACAAGGATTCTGCCATGGACCAGTTCTTCATCCATGTCGATGTCTCCAAACCCTCGCGGAAGGAATCGCTGATTTTCCTTTGTAGTTTGTACGAATTCTCTGCTTCCATCAGGTCTAAGCTCCAAGACACTAGATGATGAAGCTCTGGATAGTGAGGTAGGGAAAAAAGAGACAGAATCTGATGTCGAACCTGGTGAAATCAAGGTGGCTGGAGATCGAGATGTTCAATCTAATAATCAAAATTTGGTATGTTGCGATTGATTTCGTTTATTTTGTTTTAGTTCACTTGTTTTCATTTTTGTGTATCAATAAATGTGATATTTGTTTAGTCTCGGAGAAACTAGAGGCCATTGAAGTAGATTTGAAAAAAATGTCGTTTTCGTAATGCTGTTTTTTGGTTGCGAATAATTTTTCGATCTCAATTTTAGGTGTTTCTGTGTATCTCACTTCCTCTCGATGACCAAATATCGCACTCGATTGTTTGTTTTCGGATGTATAATGAGTTTTCTTTTTCTAATTCTTGAGAGCTTTTGTATAGTACCCTCTCAGTTTCTCATAGATATGTAAGAACTTGGTTGCACAAGACAAACATGAGTGAATTGCAAAAGAAGTCTCTCTAGGCGTTTCAGTGAAGAATGGCTTATAGTTAATTCGTAAGAACTGGTTATGAGTTTTGTAAATTTAATTTTGCTCATGAACTGATTTTAAGCACTGTTTATTTCATTTGGCATTACCTCCAACACTTTGGTTTTTTTTGCATGTGCACTCAATTTTTCATTTGTGTTGAACAGGGACACCTCACTGTAAATTCAGAAACTAATGAGGATATCACGGTTGATAAATTTATTAGTCCTGCAACCAATGCAGATGATGTCTCTCCTAATCATTTAAGTGTTGAGACTCAAGATGGAAAACATGCTACATATGGTCTGGACAAATGGTTATTTGAATTCTAAATCTTCCAGGGCAGATAAGTGGCAGAATGGGGGACTTGGACATTTTAAATCACTGGGGGCTGCAAAGGCTACTATTACTATGAAATCTTTTGGTCCAGATGGATACTTATTGAGATTATAGTCTCTCGAACTTGTATGGGATGTTGGTCATCAGGTAATCTTTCGTGTTGTTTATTTCTTCTTCTTTTCTAATACAAGTTAAATAACAACAAAAGAAATATAATCTTCTTTTAGAGAAAATTCATTGCTCATGACAAAACTAGAATTCTATATTTTTTATTCTCTTCTGTACAATTTTCATCATTATATCATGTGTGATGTGTGTAAGAGAGTCTAAAATGTAACCGAATTGCAGGCATACCAACACAAGATTCTTACAGGTAGAAAGTCCAGAATGCACACCATTAGGAAGACTTTGGGGCTGGCAGGTTTTCCAAAAAGGGATGAGAGCATTCATGATGCTTTTGGGGTAGGACACAGTTCTACAAGCATATCTGCTGGTCTTGGTAAGATTCTTATATTTTAAGATGAATGTATTTTCGTCAAATATATGTGTAGAATCATTTATCTCACAATTGAGCAACAACTCTGAATATTTATTAGGCATGGTCATTGCACGTGATCTACTGGGGAAGAAGAACAACATCATATCAGTGATAGGAGATGGGGCATTGACAACAGGCCAAGCTTACGAGGCCATGAACAATGCAGGCTTCCTTGATTCTAACATGATAGTAATAATTAATGTCAACTACATTACTTGTTTTCATCAAGAATATTTTTCTCAGCGTGAATGTTCTGGGAAATTCTTCAATGCCCTTGGGTCTGTGCAGATTTTGTTTATATATGTAGAAGTTGAGACACAAACAGATACAAGCCAGGCAGTTAGGCAGTTCAAAGATTTATGCAAGTATTTGTTAATGTTTTTTGCTTTTTTTCATTTTGATTACTCATGTTGTTCATGCTTTATTTCTTTATCTTATTTATTTTCCGTTTCCTTTTTGGCCAGTTATCAGAGCTATAACCACCACCACTTTGAGATCAGATATACATTGTTTTGGATTTGGTTTAATCTAAGTAAAAAGCTTTACTTAAGGTATGTTTTCCGAGAATTTGCTTAGTATTAATCTATTATATTAGGTTCTAATGATAAGATTGCGAGCTATAGTTTTCTCTCTCCCATAATTTTTTTTGGGAGCTATATAGTCTATAGTTGTCTTTTTCCTTTAATTTCCATATTTTCTTTTAACTTTTCTTATATTTTTCTTTGTTCTTATTTTTTTTTTCTTTATTACTAGACAAGATTACATCAGACCAATTAAATAGTTCGATCAATAATCAATTCTCTATCTGGTTTGATTGTGGTTCAAAATTAATCGATAATAAAAATATTTCTTATATGATTTTTTTGGATAATCAAATTTTATATAATATATTTTATTATTTACCTATACTTAATACATAAAGATATATTTATAGATGAATTTGTTTTAATTTAATTCTAAAATATAAGTTGGCTATTTGGTTTCTATTATATCATATTTTAACATTTTTCAATCATTAATAATTCTTAAATTCGTCTAATAATTTTTTTTAAATATTATTAACAAATTATTGTTTTATATTATAGGTATTTGAAAAAGGAAACTAATCAAATGATGAAGACAATGAAGAAGTACTAAGTGATGAAGACAACAAAGAAGTATCAAATGATGACGATAATGAAAAATTACAAAATATAATTATTATTCATAACATGTTTATTTTAGTTTTTGAGAAACATTAATTGTATTTCTAATGTTTACAATTTATATAATAATATTTTGGTTTATATTTAATGTTTACATTTAATTTTGGTTTACTATCATCTAATTTTGGTTTATTAATGATAATCAAATAATTTGAATAATAATAAAAATTAAATTATTTACATGCGACGGTATTGGAAATCCCAACTATGTAAACTCAGGAATTACCGACGGTTTTTATAAACTCCCATAAAATACTGGCGGTTTTGCTTAATCCTGCTTATTTCCGGCGGTTTTAGTAATACACCTCTGCTAATACCGGCGGTTTTAGTAAAACCCCCGCTACTATCGACGTTTTTAGTAAAACCCCCGCTACTATCGACGTTTTTAGTAAAACCCCCGCTACTACCGGCGGTTTTAGTAAAACCTCCGCTAATTGTGACGGTTTTTCAAAAAATCGTCAATAATTACTTAGCGATGCAGCTTTTCCCAACGATTTTTCAAACCGCGGGTAATGTACTTTCCGGAGGTTAAAACCGCTGGAAACGGAAAAAATAACCCCAGTAAAAATCTAATTTTTTGTAGTGAAAAGTGCAAATTAAGTCTAATTAAATCTAATAATAAATACTAAATTAAGATATAAAATTAAAATAAAATTTAAATCATTTATTAAAAAATAATAAAAGAAGGAATGGGTAGTTACATAAAACAAAATGGTTAGCTATTAATGAAAAAATTACAAGCACAACAAAACAGTCATCCTCTTGACCAATTCTTAACATTAGTATACACTGTTTCTCTTGTCGGTTGCATTTGATTAAACTGTGAGGGATGATGAATTATGGTGTTGACGGGATTAACCTGCAGGAAGACGTTCGTTGTTGGTGGATTAAACTGTGCAGGTTGATGAACTATGTTGTTGGAATTCACACTTGCCATGGGATGTACTGGTTGCATCTTGGCAAACTGTGTAGGATGATGAGCTTTCTTGTTGAAAGAATTCGCCTCCATTACACTATGTGTTCGTCGAATCTTGTTAAACTGTGTATGATGTACTGATTGCAGTGGTTGCACCTGTGGTGGTTGTCTTTGGTTAAACTGTGTATGATGTACAGATTGCAGTGGTTGTCTTTGCAGTGGTTGCACCTGCGGTGGTTGTCTCTGGTTACACTGTGTAGGAGGTATTGATTGTTGCGGTTGCATTTGCAATGGTTGTATCTCATAAAATTGTGAAATTGCAGGATTTGTTTTAGAAGAAGATGAATTCTCATTATCAATATTAGTATCCAAAACCATGTCATGAATGCTTTTTCTCTTTTTTTGCTCTTCTGATCTACCTTGACGGATAAAATACTTTTGTGCATGACTGGCTACTTGAGTTACATTTTTTGTTTGAATATATGCTGAAATTTGTTTCCAGTTTCCTTTCTCATATTTACTGAGTGCTTCTAGAAACCGTCTATGGAGAATAAACAAACATATGAATTAGTATAATGTGAAGAAGGAATCATAAACAATAAATAAAAAGAATAATAATAAGGTGACAGATAAAATAACCTATGCTCTTCTGTAGTCCAAGTTATCCTTTTCGATTTTTTGGACTGAACTCGCATGTTGTCACGTTGTGATGTTTGAGACGACGACGACATCGGAAGAGATTCGACGACATCTTGAACAGGGCAGCTGAGGGGGGAGGTTGTTTCCGACATATCATTGAAGTTGTGCGATGGAGAAGACTGAGTTTGAATGATAGGCAACAGTTTTGAAGGCGAAGCACGAAATTCATTCTGGCATTCATCACTCTGCTCCGTCATCTTCTTTCTTCTTTCTTTCTTTCTTTTCCAACTCACTACAGAAATTCTATTGATGCTTTCTCTTTTTTCCTTCTTTTTCAATTTATATATTATTTATTGATAAAATAACAATAAATGATATATACATATCAACTAATCGTAAACATTAATTTATCTAAAAACAAAAATAAAACATATCACGATATCATGTTAATTAATAATGTTACGTTTAAAGCACTAATTAATCTTTTATTTATGTCAAACTGATTATTAATGATCTAGTTTAAACTAGGTGATGATAACTTAGTATAGGATAAAATGATAATAATAATGATAATATGTGTTCATCGACATTTAGATAACTATACTCATATAATGAAAATATAAATAATCAAAAAGCATAAATGATATAATTTATACTATATACAAGATAAAAAAATTAAGTAAATGATAGTAGGTTTAAAATACTATTTTTCACATTATAAAATCATGAGTAGTTGTTCAAAAATTGATAATGAAAATTCCCAAAGATATCATTTAAAAATTTATATTTTGTTTTATAGGTAATTTTTATTCAATTAAAAGATTTTTAAATTACAATTAAGATTTTTAAATGTCAATGGTGGTGTGATGTGACTCTAAAAATTATAATAATTATAAAATTAATAACACATGAAGTTAAATAGATACTTTAAGTAAAGAGATAGAATAGTTTATTAGTTATATCTAATTTAAAATATTTATTTTATTTGAAGAATATGATAAGAGATAAAATCATTTAGTTAAAAGAAATTCTAAAAGATATATAAGAGGATTTAGTAATTATTTAATTTGAAAATATTTATTCTATATACAAAATTTATAAGATATAAGATTTGATGAATAATATTTTAATTAAGAATAGGGTTAAATATGTTTTTAGTCCCTAAACTATTGGTTATTTCTGGTTTTCGTCCCTCTTTCAAAATAAAGTACAATTTGGTCCTCATTCTTTTCGAAACTTTGGTTTTAGTCCTCGAAAACTAACACCGTTAAAAATTTGGTAGTTTTCAAGTTTAGTTTTCGAGGACTAAAACCAAAGTTTCGAGGACTAAAACTAAAGTTTCGAGGACTAAAACTAAAGTTTCGAAAAGAATGATGACCAAATTGTATCTTATTTTGAAAGAGGGACGAAAACCAGAAACGGCCAATAATTTAGGGACTAAAAACATATTTAACCCTTAAGAATATATTAAGTAGATATTTTAAACTGTCGTATCAAAGTTTTAAGTATTTCAAAATAAGTGTTAGATAATATTATATTAGTATCTAAGTATATGTCATAATAAAAATAAATATAAATATTAATATTGTAATATGTCACAATAAATATAAATATAAATATAATTATTAAAAAATTAATATTAAACAAAACTTATGATAGATATTTGATATAAACAAATTTTAGCCAAGTTATATTTCACTCCCTAAATGTTAGTTTCTTGTTTTTATGTTTTAATATATTAAGTTTTAAATATCTTAATTTGGCATTTTAAAAGCTTTTAAAAATGTTTGTATGGACTGTGTTTAATTATCATTAAGTTGCACTGGTACAAAAATCACATACAACATCAAATATTTTAGACTTTTAACGGTAAATTCGCAAACGACGTTAGGAGACATTAAACGAATTTTAAAAATTCGACGTTAACTTAACGTCAAATTTAAATTTGACGTTAACTTAACGTCAAATTTAAATTTGACGTTAACTTAACGTTGAATTTAAAAAATTTGATGTTAACTTCTAAACGTCAAATTTAAGACGTTAACGTCGAATTTAAAAAATTTGATGTTAACGTCGAATTTAAAAAATTTGACGTTAACGTCGAATTTTCGACGTTGAATTTTGTCAATATTCAACGTTAATCAATTTTTTTGTTTTTCTAATTAATTATGATCGATTTTTACAACTCTATGAGACCTGAAAAGCAAAAGGCAACAAATTTCAGTTTTTGGTATTTTATAATGCATGAACTATGAACGTATAGTGTAGTATCAATAACAAACAATAATAACCAACAACAAACAAGTTCAATCAAATAACAACAACAAACAAGTTCAACCAAACAACAACACCAAACAAGTTTAACAAATAAGTTCTTCAAAACGAAAACTAACATTCAAAAGGTGGGTTCATCGAAATAAAGTTTCGTCACCCGTGAGAGAGAAAGCAGAATGCGCCTACGAAGGACAAGAGCACGAAAATAATCGATTAAAACAAACAAAATCATACATAAAGTAATTAATTAACATATGATGCTCGTTAAACTTCGTTCGAGAAAATTTTGAAAAGAGAATAGGGTATCGCGCCCTAAGATAAAGTGAATGAATTTTCAATCTCCCGCTCAAATTTTTATTGAATTAAGTAACCTTTTGACGTCGAATTTAAAGGGTATTCGACATTTTATATCTTTTACGTCGAATTATAATTCTAAATGATGTTTAATAATTGTATTTATTTACAAACATGTTATCACTTATTTTTAACGTTAGTTATTCAGTGGTTGAACGTATGACGTTATACACTATTTTTGTACTAGTGTTGGTTTGACATTTTTATGTCAATTCTATAACATTTTACGAAAAAAAAGGACGTGACATAATAAGTTTATTTATTATGTCAGGTGTACAATAAGTTTAAGGTTAAAACTGTTGTTGATTTTCATATTTATATTGAAATTTTAATTTTATTTTTAAATTTTAAGTAGTTTTAATTAGATTTTTTAAATAAGTCATTTTTATTAATTATGACGTCAGGTGAATTTTAATATTTAGTAAATGATGTCTGGTTTTCTTTCTTTCTTCTTCTCCTTACTTTTTTTTGTTTTTTCCATTTTTTTATAGACATGATATTTGATCGCGTGTGGATGTTTTGTGCTACTTTTGTAGGTTATTCATAACATTTTAATCTTTTGAACTATGTTTTCAATATTTTTCTACATTATTTGGTCACTCTTCAGTTTAGTTATGGAATGTACTAGAAATACTATTGAGTTGAACTTTGTTTTTGTTTCTACTGTATGTATGAAGGTCAGCTAAAAACTTGTGAATATGTTCTTTTTTTTTTTTTTGCTTTGTGTTGTTTCTACAAGAGTCTAATACTCCTTTAGCCAAGAATGTTTTGCCAGATTTATCTTTAAAAAAATTATATTTTATTGTCATTCGTGCCTTTCTATTTCTTTAAAGGTGTTTGTCATTTTTTAACTCTTTCCTAGATTTCAAAATAGCCTTACAACCCTTTTTTTCTAATAACGTCCTTTAAAATTTTGTCTACAGTTTTGTAACTTTTTTCATGGTCTTCTGTCATTACAAAACAGGTTTCTCTTTTCTCAACTTGCTAATTGTTAACATTCCTAGTGGGTTTTTTTTAGTGACTCCGATCAGTTTCAACTCTTTCAGTTTGTGTTTTTAGTTTCTAACACTTTTTATTCTATGTATTCTTTTCTTTACATTCACTCACCGAATCAAACTCACCTCAAGTGTCGTTAACCTTTTATCATCGACGAATGTTGAATGTATGTTGAAAATCTTGTTCCCAACTCTTTTCAATTGTTTCCAAATTTCTTGTTGGTTTTCAAATCCCTAACTCTTCTTGTATGACATTCGCCATTGTGCACCAAATTTCCAATTGTTGTGCTAAGCTGTGCAATTAATCAATTCTACATAATAAAATAATTCTCAATTTCTAAGTAATAAAATAATTCATATCACTATGTTCTATGGTATATCATTGTTAACCATTTACACATTATCAACGATTTAGACTTATTTTCTACACATTAAAAAAAACTTAATTGAAACTATTCAAAATTCAAAATTAAAATTCTAATACAAATATAAAAATTATCCGAGAATTTTAATCTAACTATAACCTTTATTAATTACAAAAATATTATCAATCAATTTATTATGACTATTACCCTATACTGATCACAAGTACTATTTTCTATTAGTGATTAATTAATAGAGTTTAATTGATATATTATAAGATCAGAAAGACTAGTTTACTTGGAATATGAATGTAGATTCTAAGATATTGATTTTCGATCAAATACGATTAAATGTGAAAATAAAATATGATTAAAATTACATTATGAGGAATTTGAGCGAATGATATTAAATATATGAAAACTTTTAAATATGTGTTGTACTATATGAGATCAGACATGCCAATACATCTCTAATAAATTAAAAACCAATTAAAATTAAACAAATTTGTCAATAGATATATAAACTGTACTTTATACTTTGACAAACAAGTATAATTTTCGAACAATTATTAAATATATTTCAAATGTACAAATGCTACCATTTCCAAATCATGATATGCAAGATAAAATAAATTGAAGATAATGAAAATAATTCCTCCAAACTTACAATCATTTATGAGAACTAACTAATAAAAAGGAGATAATAATAATTACAAAAGACAATACTAGTATTTTTAAGATGAGAATATCGTTTTAATTAGAGAGTAAAAACATAAGGGTATAAGTTAATTAATTAAGTTTTATTAACATTAAATATGATTACAAGATAATCAAATCAAAAAGCACAAACAAATATCTATAACCAATCAATACATCAAAACAATAATATTTACAAATATGAAAAACAAAGAAAGAAAAACTTAAAATAGAATAAAAGTGTGATATTAATTTCTCTCAACATAAACTTTCAGTTGATCTTAAATGAAAAACCATTAACTTGTTGTAAACATTTTACCTGGACCCAATAATTAACAAAATAATTATGACAACAAATTTTCTCTAGCTTTTATTAACTCTATTAACCTAAAAGACCTTTATCTATTTAAGTGTATAATCAAGATTGTTATAATATAACATATCATATTGTTCTTGAGCATCAATAATAGGAACCTCTATTTCATTTCAAACTTATTGATTATCAACATCACCATGTTTCTTTTCATTATGAAAAGAATTTTGTATTACATAATCTATAATTCCTTTCTTATAAAATAAATACTTTACATTTGTACAAATCTAAGTTTTCTTTTTAAAAAAATGACTTCTAAATTGTACAAGTAAAACAAAAGATTTGATATTATGTAAGGATGACAAATGAACTCAGGTTCCTGGATTAGGTTAGAATTTTCAATTCATCAACTTTTTTTTAAATAAAAGTTAAAATAAAATAAATTTAAAAGATTAATTTTTATATATTATATTACCCTAACCATACAAATATATAATAATATTATAATTTAAATCATCAACACTTATAAATTAAGTTTTTATTAATTATAATCAAATTAACATGTCAATACAATAATTATTTTAATTTATTTAATTAAAAATTTAATTAATCAATTAAAACATAAAAAATATTTATAATGTGTTTTGAATATATATATATATATATATATATATATATATATATACATATATATATATATAATAATAATAATAATAATAATAATAACAATAAATTTAAAAAATAAAATATTAAAAATAAATAAATAAAAATTTTGAAAATTTAAAAACAAAAAAGTTTGCGACCTAACTCTCCAATTTGCTCTCCTACAACATGCTAGTCCAGTTTGTTATGTTTTTTACGGCAATAATCAGATAAATAAAACAAGACGAAGTACCTCGTTTTATTATCTCTAATTGAATAATTCAAAAATAAAAAGCTTTTAGATTAGACTAAACAAAAATTATAAATTATTTCTAAATTGAGTAATCTGAACGTTCATTCTATAAAAAAAAATGACTTTTGAATTACAAATAAAAGAAATGGTGCATATGGTTAATTTAGGATTTGTAACACCCCAAAATATAAAACATCTCACACCCAAATTTATTTCATTAATAAAGAAAACATCGTACAATATTACAATCCTCCATTTAGGAGTAACATAGTTCACACTAGAAATACATTATAATTTCACACATAAATAAAACACTCTTAATTTTCTTTATGTTTTATTTTTTTTCTTAAAATATTCTTCATTTTTCTGCTGCTTCCTCCTTCACTTGAATTGGTTCAGACGTCGTTCCCTCATCTGCTCCCGTATAACAAAAACATTATACGATCATCGCAAAAATAAGATTTTTCCGGCACAAACAAACAAGTAAGGGTGAGCTACCATGCAACATTCAAAGAAAAACATTACACTATTGCTATACGTAATACATTCACCATAAATTCATGAAAAATGCAATTATCATTCTAGACTCTATTATCCGGATATAATGTTGATGGAAGTCTCGGGTGGTCATGCACTTGTGGTGATTTCAACAACAAAAATTTTGGCCAAATATAATATATCATATCACCCACAAGGTTAATCCATTAATGTCTATAAACATAGACTAGGACCTCCTACTACTCTCACCACATAACACATCCTTCTCTAATTGATACTGGAAGATTATTAGAGTTTTAGGATAACCACCAACAACAGGACCCTCAACATCAACATATACACTAATACCATACCAATATAGAATCTCTCCATGAGACTCATATCATGCTCATTTTCCTCAACTCATGTCATACTATTACAAAATCTCCTCATAAAACTCATATCATGTTCAGATTCATAATTCAACATTATAAAATACATTCAACACAGAAATCATACAAGATAAATATATTACAAACAAATTAACAATAATAAAATCTTACTATAAATAGTCAACGGAGAAGAATCAAATGTTTGACAATCATTAAAATAAACTTAATAAAAACTCTTGGGGAAACAAGAAGTTGAATCTGGCAGAGCCGGTTAGACAACTTCTCATCCTTCCAAGAATACAACATAATTAAATAATAAGAATAATGACAGGTTTGGGGAAATAAGAAGTTGAATCTGGCAGAGCCGGTTAGACAACTTCTAATCCTTCCAAAAGTAAAACGAATAAGGAAAACAATATAAAGTATGGGGAAACAAGAAGTTGAATCTGGCAGAGCCGGTTAGACAACTTCTCATCCTTCCAAGAATACAACGTAATTAAATAATAAGAATAATAACAGGTTTGGGGAAATAAGAAGTTGAATCTGGCAGAGCCGGTTAGACAACTTCTAATCCTTCCAAAAATAAAAACGAAAAAGGAAAACAATATAAAGTATGGGGAAACAAGAAGTTGAATCTGGCAGAGCCGGTTAGACAACTTCTAATCCATCCATAGGCAATTAATAGCATACATATGCATAACATAATCAACATCACATTTTACAACTATCACACTTGGATCTAAGCACAAAAGCATGTTCTCATCAAATATTCAAAATCATACAGAAACAAAATACTTCACACTCAAGATTTAAGATCAACCAAAAGCAACATATACAAGACTCAAAATAATACCAAACAAAATGTAACTCCCCTTACCTCTTGTTTCGGTGTACATTTTCCTGTGTGTCTCTGTTGCTCCTGGATGTCTGGGATGCTTGCATTTCTTCAACTGTTGTCCTTCGTATTCACCAAAGGAGGGGGAGGTACCTGCAAAGATACTCCGACGCTCAAGTCAGATGTGAGTTATGGAGCTGAAGCTCTCAAGAGAGTAATTGGATACTGCTCTGAAATATTATTCAGGATCTCTAGAGCATAAAGAGAACGTACCTGGACTTGGGTCCTGTCACTGTATTTATAAGCAAAATAATAATAACCACCTTACCTAAAAGTGTGGTTAGTGGCTTTGACTGATATTTTAACTGTCTAAAATATCTAAGATATTTATGTTATTACATAAATATCCTTACTACATAACATGCCCCCCAAGTCCGAGTTAACCGTTCCGTTTTATGAACGTGGTAACTCTAGGACTTATGAGTTTGATGGAGGCTGTCTTCGCTGTAATTAGAGAGCGTGTGCAAGTAAGGAATTTGATGGACAAAAAGGAGGCGAAGACGAACGGCAAAAACCAAAAGGTTGAACAAATTTGAGGCCGAACGGCCAACTTCTTGAGTGCTCGTTAATCATGAATGTCGAGCGATGTTTGAACGCTCGCTGATACGGATTGGCGAGCGCTTATGGAACGCTCGTTGAAACGGAATGTCGAGCGATGTTTGGACGCTCGTTGACGTGCATTTGATTGTCGAGCGTTGAGGTCGACCGATTGACTGAGTGGACGATCGTTGACATTTGATTGTCGAGCGTTGAGGTCGAACGCTGACTGAGTGGACGCTCGTTGACATTTGATTGTCGAGCGTTGAGGTCGAACGCTGACTGAGTGGACGCTCGTTGACATTTGATTGTAGAGCGTTGATGTCGAGCGTTGACGCTGTACGACTGACTGAATGGACGCTCATACACATGAGTTGGCGAGCGGTTGAAACCAAAGGGAGGCCGAACGGCCGACTGCTTGAACGCTCGTACATGGATTGTCGAGCGGTTGAAACCAAAGGGCGAACACCTTTGAGGCCGAACGGCCGACTGCTTGAACGCTCGTCCATGGATTGTCGAGCGGTTGATGTTCTGGGTGTTCTGGGGCGAACATCTACCAACGGGAGTGTGTCCCTTTGTTCGATGCACCTGGGTGTTCTAGGGCGAACATCGGCCAGCGGGAGTGTATCCCTTTATGCACGTGTTGTTCGATGCACCTGGGTGTTCTAGGGCGAACATCGGCCAGCGGGAGTGTATCCCTTTATGCATGTGTTGTTCGATGCACCTGGGTGTTCTAGGGCGAACATCGGCCAGCGGGAGTGTATCCCTTTATGCACGTGTTGTTCGATGCACCTGGGTGTTCTAGGGCGAACATCGGCCAGCGGGAGTGTATCCCTTTATGCACGTGGGTGTTCTTGGGCGAACATCTGCTGGGTTTAGAAGTACTTCAGGATGATCGGCTTTCAAGTGTCCGCTTTTATGTACAAGATATGTTTATCTGCACTGTAAGAAATAATATTAAGCATATAGGTGAGACTGTTTGGTCAAGTTGCAAACCTGGCGGCTGGACACTTGAGGCCGAGCGTCAAAGAGATGAAGTGGTCGAATGCTTCCTGCGGAAATATGCGAACGCTAATGAAGTGATTGGCCGAACGGTTGCAGCTAAGATGCCGAACGCTAATGAGGCCGAATGTGGGAGCGCTCCTCTTGATGTATGGTCGAGCGGTAGAGACCGAACGTGAGGATGAGCGGTTGAAAGCGAAGGGATGCCGAACGGTTTCACACTGATTGTTTTGACGCTCGTACGCACTGATTGTCGAGCGCTCGATTCTGAACGTCGAGGCCGAACTTTGGCTGTTTGGACGCTCGTACACACTGATTGTCGAGCATTCGAGCACGAAAGTCGAGGCCGAACGTTAGCGAGGTTGTGTGTGTGACGTTTTGAGGAGGAACTGACTCCGGATGGCTGATAATTGAGAACAGAGTGGACGAACGTGAACGTCGAGTCCGAACGTTGGCTGTTGGGCGCTTGCACACACTGATTGTCGAGCGTGCGAGCAGTAACGTCGAGGCAGAACGTCGAGCGTTCGAGCAGGAACGTCGAGGCCGAACGTTGGCTGTTGGGCATGAACGTCGAGGCCGAACGTCGAGCGTAGGAGCAGGAACGTCGAGGCCGAACGTCGAGCGTGCGAGCAGGAACGTCGAGGCCGAACGTCGAGCGTGCGAGCAGGAACGTCGAGGCCGAACGTCGAGCGTAGGAGCAGGAACGTCGAGGCCGAACGTCGAGCGTAGGAGCAGGAACGTCGAGGCCGAACGTCGAGCGTGCGAGCGTAGGAGCAGGATCGTCGAGGCCGAACGTCGAGCGTAGGAGCAGGATCGTCGAGGCCGAACGTCGAGCGTAGGAGCATGAACGTCGAGGCCGAACGTCGAGCGTGCGAGCAGGAACGTCGAGGCCGAACGTCGAGCGTAGGAGCAGGAACGTCGAGGCCGAACGTCGAGCGTGCGAGCAGGAACGTCGAGGCCGAACGTCGAGCGTAGGAACAGGATCGTCGAGGCCGAACGTCGAGCGTAGGAGCAGGAACGTCGAGGCCGAACGTCGAGCGTGCGAGCAGGAACGTCGAGGCCGAACGTCGAGCGTAGGAGCAGGATCGTCGAGGCCGAACGTCGAGCGTAGGAGCAGGAACGTCGAGGCCGAACGTCGAGCGTGCGAGCAGGAACGTCGAGGCCGAACGTCGAGCGTAGGAGCATGAACGTCGAGGCCGAACGTCGAGCGTGCGAGCAGGAACGTCGAGGCCAAACGTCGAGCGTAGGAGCAGGAACGTCGAGGCCGAACGTCGAGCGTGCGAGCAGGAACGTCGAATTGCCGAATGGTTGAATTTTAGGGATTAGAATTTGGGTTGAATGACGTGGAGGAAGAACCGAATCACGCGTGGATGGCGCGATTGTTGCGGAAGACGTGGAGAATGGGTCTGCGATCAGTTTGGCAATGCGGTTTTCTTGGAGGCGCCGAAATGGCTTGTCCCCGAGTTTGGGAATTTAGGGTTTTCGGTTTGCGAATTGTGCGATCATGGAGATGATAGGGATGACCTAACGGTGCTCCTGCAATAGCAGTGCCTGGTGGCGCGACGGAGGCTGATGGGTGGACCCGATTTGGGGATTGTTTTTGGATTTTGTGGAAATTGGAAAATTAGGGATTTCTATTGTAATTGGGTTTTCATTGATTGGAATTGTGGTTTTGATCTTCGCAGCGGCGATGATGAAGGCGGCAGCCCTCTCCGACGAAGATTTCCCACGTTTACCGACAAAGGAGACGGTGAAGCCAGATACAGTTCCGATGCGTCACAGTCCCTGCATCAGTCTTCAACCCGTTCTTGTATAATTGGATTGGGACATTGTTGTTTCCTCCAAATGGAAGGGAAAACTGGGGTGACGGCGTCGACATTAAAAGAGGCAGTGAAAGAAGTTTTCTCTCCCGCAAAGGGTGTGATTTAGCGGAGGTGCTCAATGGCGCGATTTCGCAGAGGTGCTCGCGGTGGCGTCAATGGCTCGCGGAGGAGATTCCTGGCAGTGATGCGGCAGTAGCTTTATCTGAAGAAGGGTTTCGTCAAGGCCGAGGCTCCTCTCGTGGCTTCTTTGGGTTGGCACTCGGCCCCACGGTGGGCGCCAAAATGTTTCGGTGTACATTTTCCTGTGTGTCTCTGTTGCTCCTGGATGTCTGGGATGCTTGCATTTCTTCAACTGTTGTCCTTCGTATTCACCAAAGGAGGGGGAGGTACCTGCAAAGATACTCCAACGCTCAAGTCAGATGTGAGTTATGGAGCTGAAGCTCTCAAGAGAGTAATTGGATACTGCTCTGAAATATTATTCAGGATCTCTAGAGCATAAAGAGAACGTACCTGGACTTGGGTCCTGTCACTGTATTTATAAGCAAAAATAATAATAACCACCTTACCTAAAAGTGTGGTTAGTGGCTTTGACTGATATTTTAACTGTCTAAAATATCTAAGATATTTATGTTATTACATAAATATCCTTACTACATAACCTCTATTCCAGACTTAGGTTCCTCTTCTCAAACCGTTCTCCAGAAACTTCCAGAATTTCCCCTCTTCAACTAGAATTTCCTCCAACTCTCTCCTCTCACAATTTCCCTAGAATTTTGGTGCAAATCTTCATCCTCCCCCCCTTGGCTATTTATAGCCAAAAATTTTTACTATTCATTTTTACTATTCATTTTTACTATTCACTTTTACTATTCATTTTTACTATTCAAAAATTATTTTTTATTCACCATTCTTATCTCTGAATAATTGATTCTACGTGGAGTGTCCTCTTCCACAATTTATTTTAATATTTTTTTTTTTAACTATTCACTATTCACTATTCATTATTCACTATTTACTATTCATTCATTTTTTTTTTAACTTTTAAAATAAATTCTCAAATTTTTAAACTCCTTCCTTTGAAATTATTATTATTGTTACCTATCATAAATTTTAATTAATTTTTTTTTTACCATACTTTTATTAACTTTATAAAAATAAAAATAAAAAATAAAAAAATAACTATTTATTAAATTTAAATATTTTTTTTTTCATGGGTCTTACATTCTCCCCAACAACAAAAATTTTCGACCTCGAAAATTCGACACTTCACAAAAAAAAGATGGGGATAAGAATGTTTTACATCATCTTCTAATTCCCATGTATAGTCACCTGTTTTCCTATTCCAAACCACTCTGACTAAGTTGATATTTCTCCAAACCATTTTATCATATGACCTTCTATACCGAATGGTTAAATTATTTTACTAGAAGATCCTTTCTAATTTGAATATTTTATACTTCCAAAATGCAGAAAAGATTAGATACTACTACCATTTATTTATTATTTTTTTTTTTAACCGATACTATTGAAGCCTCCGGTATGCCTGACCGGAACTGTGGGCACAGTGAGATTTTGGCTATATGAGGAGGAGCGAACCGCGTTGAGCGACACTTTGAGGCGTTGCGATTTTTGAGTGTGTGAGAGAGTGTGAGGTCTTCTAAGTGAGAGAGCTTTCGAGCGATCCTCTGGGTGTGAGTGAGATCTGAGCGCTGAGAGTTCTGAGTGTGAGAGCTTGTGGGATTAGAACGACTGAGTGTGATAGATCGAAGAGCCTTTCGGCAAGCTTCAATCTTTATGTTCCAGGGCTTTGCTCCGCCTCGAGTAAGTACTTCTTTTCTCTTATCTTTTCCTTTCCTTTACCCAGCTTCTCCTTCTTCTTTACTTCTTGCTTCTTTTCTTTCCTTTCTTCTTCTTGCTTCCTTTCATGCACTTTTTCTTTTCTGAGCTTTTATTACTCGCAATTATATTCTACTCTCTTCTTTACTTTCCGCTCGTTATATTACTTCTGCTCCTTTACTTGCTTTCTTCTTCTACTATTTTTCATTTTTTATTAACTAAAACTAAGAATACACTGTCTTAACAAAGATAAGGGTATATCGGCTGGAAACCAGACGTTAATCTCCCTTCGTTTGAAGGTATGGCAGAGACAATCGGGTAGAACAACGCCACGTACCCCATAAAAATGAAACTTTAGAAAAAAAAAACTTTATATGTATGCACAAAATGGACACGAACGTAGATCCGTTTAGGAACATTTGCGAGGACCGTGAAACAGATCTATTTTTGGACATTGAGACTTCAAAAATTGGACAATGAAAATTGAACTAACAAGAAGAAGCAAAATGAAAAACTTAACTTAAATTGGAACCTGACTTCACTGTAATAAATCTTTTTACTTTTACTTTACTTTATGCACCAAAAACTTAGAAAATGGATATGGAAGCCAAGACAGTTCATAAACGATGGCGATCTACCCCGGAACAAGTTGGAATCTTGCTGAACATCTTCAATCATGGGATCATTAATCCTAGTCGAGATCAAATTCGCGAGATTACAGGACGACTCAAGGAGTACGGAGAAGTTGGAGAATATAGCGTCTATTGTTGGTTTCAAAACCATGGAAATCGGGTGAAACATCGACGCTTGCCGCAAAACGTCCCTGGTACATCTGAACCTTCATATGCCCTCCTTCGGCCGTTTATGTATGGTAAACTTTTTTTTTTTTTTTCTAATTTTCTTTATTTATCTCTGACTACTACTATTATTATTATTATAATTTTTTATTTTTATTTTTTTTTTTCACTACCGAAGATCCTTCATGGGTAATTCCACAGGCTCCAAGGCTCCTAGATCTCTTTCCCATCCCCGCTATACATGAAGAAGAAGAGAAAGTTACTCCACCCATGCCGTTTCGCATCAAAGCTCCTTCCACGGGGCTTTCCTTACGACCGCCTTCTACCGATGAATAGTCTTTATGATTTTATTTTATTTTATTTTTGTTGGAGTGTAATAATTAACGATCACTTCTGATCGACTCTAGAACATCTTTATTATTAGTAGTAGTAGTATTATTAGTATTATTAATCAAAACTAACGTAAACTAACTAACTATCATTTTTTCTTTCTCTTGATTCACGGTAAGGTAAGTCAGATCTGTCGGTTTTTTTTTTTTTTTTTTTTTATCTAGTAGCATTAATTTGTTTAAGTAGTGTAACATAGATTTTATTTATTACAAGGGTAAGACCATCTTCGGGGTAATGGTTAATCGTTTATCTATGACAGTTATAATTTATCTCTGTGATTTCAGAATAGTTGGCTATATAAGGTTCTTCTAAAACTCTAAGGAAATAGCTATGAGCTTTTTAAGAATACAGTGTGTGGAAAATCGGAGCGGTTCTCTTTGAGTTGTCAAGACGGTCAACTACCGGTTCGTCTATCGAAGGAAGATTTTAATCTGTGCTGTTCTGGTTCGTTTGCCGAAGGAGAGTTTTTATCATTCTTTTTATTCACTCTATTGTAAATCTTTAAAAAAAATTTAGTGAAAACGTTAATCACTCTTTATTGTGATTATCAACTGGATGTAGATTCTTTTGAATCGAACCAGGATAAAAATTCTGTGTTGAATTTTCTTGCTCTCTATACTTTTTACATTTTACGCATACCCACTGTTTGATGAATTTTATCTAAGGAAATTAATTTCCTAAAACTGACCATCTTAAAACGAGTTTAATCGAATGGAACCTAATAATCATTTGAACGAACGGTAACAACTCAACACTTGACCGAACGATTCCCAATAATCATTTGACCGAACGGTAACAAACCAAACAGTACTAAATCAGCACTTAACTGAACGGTACTACAACAACCTTATACTAGACATAATATATGTAAATTACACACAGACTAATAATCCAAGATAATATCATGTGAAAATTCTAATACCTACTTCACAACACCAACCAAGGATTCATACACCATAAAGATTTGTCTTTTCTTCACCACTTATCTTCGTTAAACCCATTTTTAACTTGATCAACTTCTGATATATATAATCGTTTGTTTTCCTTAAACTCAACACTTCTTAAAACTATAACCACCTAAAATCGAATTGAAACTATCAAACCTCTCTTATGATCACGCCTTAAATCTATGAAAGAATGACAATTATTCACTTAGACTAAGATCTTAAAATACTTCATTTCTTCTATACTCTATGCCTTATCTGACTGCTTCTCAAAATCTTCTTCTTCTACTTATTTATTTATTTATTTATTTTTTTTTAACCACTATCTTATTGAGATTCCAACCATTACTGATACATCGATCCATGTTACCAATCTCACACAATGCCACTCCGTTTCTCACCAACACTTCCTTCTCTTATGACTTTTAATGTTACTGATATAGTAAACGAAACTGATTTCTCAAACCTTGCTACATTCATGCTTATCCAGAGCTTCTCTTAATCTAGCCTTTGAACTCAACTCTTCGTAAGATATCTAATCTCCTGTTTTGGTTCTGGAAAACTTCTTAAAACATTACTTCTAAACACCAACATCTTTACTCTTCCTTTGAAGCCTAAATTTTTAGTCTTCTAACACCTTATCTTCGAGGCAAGAATTTGTCTCAAAGGCTTAAACTAATTCTAATAAAGGTATACAACTCAAGTTGTCCTTGAATCTGCATTCCTCTACTATTATAGAGCACATTACACCACCACAAAGGCAAGAACAAGACATGAATTACTACAGGAAACAACACTAAAACTCTAACTCTTTCTTACCTCAAACCTTCAGAATTAAGAAAGGAAATTCCTCTTTGATAAAGTCATGAGTGTGCACCCTCATTTCTCTTTATCAAGATGCTTTTCTATTCTTAAAACCTTAAGTCGGTTGCACTCATTCTATGTTTTAAACTTCGAAAGACATGACAATTCATGTCATTTATACTCAACTCTTCACGGAAAGGCACACAACCCGCAAGTTCTAAGGATGAACTGCTCTGATACCACTAAATGTAACACCCCAAAATATAAAACATCTCACACCCAAATTTATTTCATTAATAAAGAAAACATCGTACAATATTACAATCCTCCATTTAGGAGTAACATAGTTCACACTAGAAATACATTATAATTTCACACATAAATAAAACACTCTTAATTTTCTTTATGTTTTATTTTTTTTCTTAAAATATTCTTCATTTTTCTGCTGCTTCCTCCTTCACTTGAATTGGTTCAGACGTCGTTCCCTCATCTGCTCCCGTATAACAAAAACATTATACGATCATCGCAAAAATAAGATTTTTCCGGCACAAACAAACAAGTAAGGGTGAGCTACCATGCAACATTCAAAGAAAAACATTACACTATTGCTATACGTAATACATTCACCATAAATTCATGAAAAATGCAATTATCATTCTAGACTCTATTATCCGGATATAATGTTGATGGAAGTCTCGGGTGGTCATGCACTTGTGGTGATTTCAACAACAAAAATTTTGGCCAAATATAATATATCATATCACCCACAAGGTTAATCCATTAATGTCTATAAACATAGACTAGGACCTCCTACTACTCTCACCACATAACACATCCTTCTCTAATTGATACTGGAAGATTATTAGAGTTTTAGGATAACCACCAACAACAGGACCCTCAACATCAACATATACACTAATACCATACCAATATAGAATCTCTCCATGAGACTCATATCATGCTCATTTTCCTCAACTCATGTCATACTATTACAAAATCTCCTCATAAAACTCATATCATGTTCAGATTCATAATTCAACATTATAAAATACATTCAACACAGAAATCATACAAGATAAATATATTACAAACAAATTAACAATAATAAAATCTTACTATAAATAGTCAACGGAGAAGAATCAAATGTTTGACAATCATTAAAATAAACTTAATAAAAACTCTTGGGGAAACAAGAAGTTGAATCTGGCAGAGCCGGTTAGACAACTTCTCATCCTTCCAAGAATACAACATAATTAAATAATAAGAATAATGACAGGTTTGGGGAAATAAGAAGTTGAATCTGGCAGAGCCGGTTAGACAACTTCTAATCCTTCCAAAAGTAAAACGAATAAGGAAAACAATATAAAGTATGGGGAAACAAGAAGTTGAATCTGGCAGAGCCGGTTAGACAACTTCTCATCCTTCCAAGAATACAACGTAATTAAATAATAAGAATAATAACAGGTTTGGGGAAATAAGAAGTTGAATCTGGCAGAGCCGGTTAGACAACTTCTAATCCTTCCAAAAATAAAAACGAAAAAGGAAAACAATATAAAGTATGGGGAAACAAGAAGTTGAATCTGGCAGAGCCGGTTAGACAACTTCTAATCCATCCATAGGCAATTAATAGCATACATATGCATAACATAATCAACATCACATTTTACAACTATCACACTTGGATCTAAGCACAAAAGCATGTTCTCATCAAATATTCAAAATCATACAGAAACAAAATACTTCACACTCAAGATTTAAGATCAACCAAAAGCAACATATACAAGACTCAAAATAATACCAAACAAAATGTAACTCCCCTTACCTCTATTCCAGACTTAGGTTCCTCTTCTCAAACCGTTCTCCAGAAACTTCCAGAATTTTCCCTCTTGAACTAGAATTTCCTCCAACTCTCTCCTCTCACAATTTCCCTAGAATTTTGGTGCAAATCTTCATCCTCCCCCCCTTGGCTATTTATAGCCAAAAATTTTTACTATTCATTTTTACTATTCATTTTTACTATTCACTTTTACTATTCATTTTTACTATTCAAAAATTATTTTTTATTCACCATTCTTATCTCTGAATAATTGATTCTACGTGGAGTGTCCTCTTCCACAATTTATTTTAATATTTTTTTTTTAACTATTCACTATTCACTATTCACTATTCACTATTTACTATTCATTCATTTTTTTTTTAACTTTTAAAATAAATTCTCAAATTTTTAAACTCCTTCCTTTGAAATTATTATTATTGTTACCTATCATAAATTTTAATTAATATTTTTTTACCATACTTTTATTAACTTTATAAAAATAAAAATAAAAAATAAAAAAATAACTATTTATTAAATTTAAATATATTTTTTTTCATGGGTCTTACAGGATTACCAACAAACATAATCTCTCAGAAGTATTATCGTTATGACATTCAATAATTACTGACAGCTTAATCCTTCAATAATTATTGACGGATTACACCGTCGATAATTATCAAAGGAAGTGATCGTCGATAATTATCGAAGGATTCGACCATCGATATATTACTAAAAATTATCAATAATTATTGAAGGATTAGGTTGCCGATAAGTCCGTCGAAAATATTTTGGCAGAATAAAGTGTTATTTATATTTCTTATCCAACTACAAAATCAAACCTACATAACATTTCCATATTCAAAGACAGACCTGCATAACATTTTCAAAGCACAAACAAACCTGCATAATATGCATTCCACAATAATTCAATCACTTATGCAATAAACAATATCACATTAAATATTGATTTTCAAAGTTAAGAACTTGTATTTGTAATAAAACATAAAACATGTTCATTTAGACCAAGTAGTACTATATGTTTGTAACACATAACCAAGTGTAAAAGAGATAAAACATGTGTTAGAAGAAGTATGTTCAATAACAACAAAACTAATAATCTACATAGTCATTATCAGAATGGTCTTATTGTTCATCATCTTCCTACTCTGAATGATGTTGGACTGATCTAGACTGGACTGGTGTGGACTGGACTGATGTAGGCTGCTATGGGATGGCGGATGATGGAGAGGGTTGTAGTTGGGTCAGAGGAATGGTGGACTAGCTGTGAAGCTTCAGACAGCAATGTCATGACCATTTGTTTAAAGTTTAAAACTTGTGTCTCAATTCAGAGTATTCCTGGTCACATTGCTCTAGTGCCTGTGTGAGGTGGACAACGGCCTCGTCAACAGTCATTGTGGAAGAAGATGGTTGGTGCTTCATAGTACCTCATCTTGTTGTGGTGTAATTTGCAGCAAGTTATCATGCATCGTACACTCATCCCTCACTAGTACAAAAATCATGTACAACGTCGAATATTTTAGACTTTTAACGACGAATTCGTGAACGATGTCATATCAGGAGACGTTAAATTTACGTCGAATTAAAAAAATTCGATGTTAAATTTAACGTCGAATTTTGTCAATATTTGACGTTAATCAATCTTTTTGTTTTGTTTTAATTAATTGTTATCCTTTTTACAACTCTACGAGACTTGAAAAGCAAAAAGAAACAACAAATTTCACTTTTTTATATTTTATAAAGCATGAACTATGAACATGTAGTATAGTATCAACACCAAACAAATATAACCAACAATAAACAAGTTCAATCAAACAACAACAACAAACAAGTTCAACTAAACAACAACAACAAAACAGTTCAACAAAAATAAACAACAAACAAGTTCAATAAATAAGTTCTTCAAAACGAAAACTAACCTGCAAAAGGTGGGTTTGTCGGAATAAAGTTTTGTCACAGTGAGAGAGAAAGCAGAATGCGCCTATGAAGGACAAGAGCACAAAAATAATTGGTTAAAACAATCAAAAATCATACATAAAGTAATTAATTAACATGCATTTGTATCAAATGAAAGAAAGATTACATGTGATGCTCGTTAAACTTCGTTCGAGAAAAGTTTGAGAAGAGAAGAGAGTATTGCGCGCTAAGATAAGCTGAATGAATTTTCAATCTTTCGCTCAAATTTTTATTGAATTCACTAAACTCTTGACGTCGAATTTAAAAGTCATTCGACGTTTTATATCCTTTTACGTCGAATTACAATTCTAAACGACGTTTAATAATTGCATTTATTTACAAAATTGTCACCGCTCATTTTTAACGTTGGTTATTCAGTTGTTGAACGTTGAACGCGTGACGTTATATGTTGTTTTTGTACTAGTGTCTTTTTTTTCCACCAACGACATCGACTCAGCATTGTGTCCTACAATGTCGTCCTCATCGTTATGCTCGTTATCCGCAATAGGAGATGACCCATGTTCAGATCTAACTTGTGAAAGTATCGTTCAAAATTCTTCTAGTTGAAACATTATACACAATGTAAGTAAATGATATAGTAACATAAGGAAAAAGTTTAAAGCAATTAATAGTAATCGTGTTTGCTTACATGAGTTCTCTGTGACCCTTCATCAACAAACTGTCAAGTTCCCTTCTGAACATGAGTATGTGCAAAAATCTCATCATACATAGACCGCTCGTCCCAGCCTTTGTACTTGTAATAGAATATGGTGTTATATATGTACATAAAATATAAAATACATAAGTTATATGAAACAGATACAAAAGTAATGAAGGTTTACCCTGCGAATGACGTATTCATGAACCGTGATCAATCCACCTGTATGTAGGGTCCTACCCTTTTCTCAAGCTCTATTCCTCTGGACAGTAGCACACTTATTGCGAAACTCTACCAAATTCCAATGAGTCAGTAAAGAGTTCCATATGTGCTCGCCATGCCAGTAAGGGCACTCCCCTACATTGCGGGCATCTCTAAACATATCTGACAGCTTATGAGATGTTTTAGTGTGAAAATTTCTTAGAATTTGAGTTTCATGTTCAGGTTTCCAGTGCACCTTCATTTGAAACAACAAAGGATACAAACATTGATTAATTAGAGTATTAAGTTATGATTTTCAATTAACATACTAAAATAAAAATCACAATTAGTTTGATGAGTTGTTCACCTTAAAATGCTGCCAGAATGATTGTTTGTCCTGTGTAGATATTGCTTCCCAAGTAGGCCACAAACTCATATATTATTGCTTAATTGATCATGTGATGATGACCTAAGAAGCAATCATGGATGGAAGAAACCTGTATATAAAGAAATAAAAGTCATTTGAGTTAAACCAAACTTAAAACATCAAAAATAATAAGAAAGAGATTTAGGTATTATCCTCGACCATAATTAAGATTCAATCATAGTCGATCATGAAGAGACAGGTCAACACCATATCACCAGCTGAATTTGAATCGCCATATGTTGTGGCAATCTCAAAAGGCAGTACAGAAGATGATGAAAGTATAGAAGTAGAGACTAATATGAGAGGAGGAGTTGGTGTAACAATCATGGGAAAGGAGTTGGGATAATAATCATAGGGGAGGAGTTAGATAAATTGAATAAATTGAAATTATTCAATAAAATATTAAAAAAAATGATTTGTGAGTAGTTACATAAAATAAAATGGTTTGTGTATATATTATTATCAAAAAGTTTACATGAATCACAAAAATATTTATTCTACTGTCCAACTCTTAACGTTTAAACTGAGTGGGATGATGAACTAAGTAGTTGGTAGAATTCAGCTGGTTAAACTGTGTATTGTATTCCATTTGTCGTGGATGATGATTTATGTTCTTCATATGATTTGGCTGCATCATTCCTGCTGTTGACTGTGGATTTAGCAGTGGTGGAGGAGGCATGTGCATGTTGATGTAAGAATTGAAGGGTACGTGCATGTTGATGTGAGGATTGAATCCTTCTTGCACTTGCATCAACGGATGATTTAAAGTATCGAGAGACCTAAAATAAATTTCAAAATGAAATTTTTTTATTAAAATTATATTTTATTTTTTAATTGTTTTGAGACATTCTTTTAGAAATATAAAATAATTGATACTTAAGGACTTAAAATAATTAGTACTAAAAAATGATTTAGATTTTTTTTTAAAATTTAAAACAAATATTTCACCTCCTTGGATTTTGAGGCAGCCCGACCAACATCTCATGAGATTGTGAAATTGGAAGATGAACCATGTCATGAATGCTGTTCCTTTTCTTTTTCTCTTCTGATTTACTTTGACGGATAAAATATTTTTGTGCATGACTGGCTACTTGGGTTGAATTTTTTGTTTGAACGTAGGAGGAAATACTTTTCCAATCTCCTTTTCCATATTTATTAAGTCCTTCTAGAAATCGTCTATGACAAATAAATAAATATCAGAATTAATACAATATCATTCCAAAGTAAATAAATTATAAAAGAAAATATTGACACTAAAAAAACCTGTGCTCCACCGTAGTCCAAGTTATCCGTTTTTTTTTCTTCGACTGAAACTGTTGCATATGTTGACGTTCTAATGTTTCAGACGGCGGCGACATTAAAGGGACTTCGGGGACAATCGGACATGTCTAAAACAAATTTGAAAATGAAATATATTTTACAATATTTTTTTGACAATATTTTAACATCATCTACTTGTTATTATGTGATTGGTCTAAAATTATTCTACAATCAATAATAATAATAATCATAAACATCAACATGGACCAATCACAGAATAACACACAAATGTTGTTAAAATGTTGTCAAAAGTATTATCGTATTTGAATTCTCAACAAAACAAAACTTTACCTGTTTAGATGTGATGGAAACAAGTTGGCTGAAAGTGACCGAGGAGGGTTCAGGCATAGTTTCGATAATAGACAACAGATCAGGATGGATCTTAGACAACACTTCCGAAGCCTCAGCGAGTAACTCATCAACCGTCTGTTCCGCCATTGCCATTTCTTTTCAACACTTTCTTCTTTCTTTCCAACTCACTACAGAAATTCACTCTATGCTTTCTCTCTTTCACTTCTATCTTCTCTCAACTTATACGTTATTTATAGATATGATAGCACCAAAATGAGATCGTACGTGTTATTTATGTAACAAGAAAATAAAATATATCGGATATTATATTAATAAGATTGTGTATTTAAAAGTGGATAATGGAGATCATAAATGATGTGTTTAAAGTACACGAAAAATTAAATAACTATTATAAGACATAATAATATTATGTGTTCATTAAAATTTGATAACTAGATAATATATACTTAAAAGCCTATTTTTTCTTCAAAATTATGCGTTCTCTTTAAACATTAATAATCAAAAAGTATAAAAAGATATCATTTGTAAATGCAAGCTAACAAATTGTATTATATTCAGGTTAAAATTAAATAATGATCTTGAGTGAATTAAATTTTTTAAATCTAGTCTAGATTTAATCTATATATCTAATAAAATAAATTAATTATTAATAATATGATATCATTAATATATATATATATATATATATATATATATATTATATTATATTGTTATGTGTTTTTAAATTAGTTCACTTTTATACGTGGTATTATTATTATATTTGGTATTTAACATTTATTTATTTTTAGTTAGAAAGTAGGTTAGAGGATAGTTAGTATATTCCATTAACCTCTTAAACGTTTTTGTTAAAAGAAATGAAAATGAACTTACAAAAATTATAATGTAAATAAGAGACTTTTAAAACTATACTCAAACCTATTTCATTTATAAAGTTGTTTTTCTCTTCTAAAAATTATAAAATAAAATTTACAACATTACCATGATTCGTATTTTTTTTAATATTTTAAAGAAAAATATGTTTTAATATTTTAATATTGGTTACAATTAAACTTTATAGGTAAGATTTTATTATTATTATTATTATTATTATTTAATACTTTAATTGTTGTTATATATATTTATGTAAAGAGAGAAACTTAATTTATTATGTTCAACCAGACCCAATTTTTTAGGGTGGAAATAATAAGACATGATAGTGAAATATAAAATTATCTTATCATATGAACGCAATAAAGAATATATTAAATAAAATACAGTTGCTATGAAACATGAATCTAGTTCTCCACTCTTTGAAAATATTTGATTTCAATCCTTTATATCTATATTCATATCTTGGAACAGTTTGTATGGTTGAAATACAACGATTAAATTTATAATATGTGTATTTATATTTAAATTTAACTCTGGTAACAATTTATTTTCATCAAAAAAGTTGATACTGTAATTAAATCCACATAATTATTTCACTACAAAAACAATTCTTAAATTATGATCCGTTTTACTGATTAAAAATAATTAAATGCTATAATGACTAATTTAGATATAAATTTATAAATTAAAAATTATTAATAACTAAAATAGTTTTTATAATAAATAAAAAATTATAATTATTTTCTAAATTGATAATTCAAACAGTTTTTATTAAAAATTCATATATTAATTAATTACTAATATTAATTACCAAAGTTTTGAGTACTAAAAAATTTGGTCTTTAATTAAAAAATTAGCCTTTAAATATATTTTTGTTACTAAAATTGATCATTATTTATAAATTTTCATATAATATTTTTTAAGTTTGAGAATTAACTAAATATTTTTTAAATTATAAGAAACAAAACCAAACTTAAAGAAAAGTGTAAGGATAAAAATAAATTTACCCTTATGTTTAAATTTAGAGTTTTTTTTTTCAAAATTCTTAACCAATTTAATTATTTAAATAATATAATATATTATTATGTTAAATTCATTTTAAAACAACATATCTTTTAATTTATTAAAAGTGATACTACTTATGTTGATTATTAAAATAATATGCATGATTATGTTAACTAACTTATTTATAAGCGAATCTACAATTTTATTTAATAATATTTGTACTGAGTGATAATTTGAATAAGTTTTTTTTTAAAAAAAAAAATAAGACTTTTAAAAGGTTAAACTAGATTTTAAAATAATTTATAAGAATGATTTGTGAAAATAACTAAAATTTTCTTAGAAAATAGAAATATAAAACCTCAAATATTTTATAATAAAACACCAAAATATTACACTATTCATAGTATATATTACAATAAACCTTCAAATAAATAATAAATTTTATTCCACCAATCTTTATTTACGATCGATAGACATTACCTTAAAAGGCATGATTACGTTGGCAGAAATGAGTGTCCTCCATGTTTATATATTGCATTGCCTTTAATCCCCCAATAACGACGATGCCCTCAAAACAAAAATAAAATCAGGACATCAACTTCAAATTGCGAAGAACATCAATAGCATGAAAAATCATACAAGATGCATAAAACACATGCAAAAGTCAGTGCTAAATTTAGTCGTATCAAGACTATATTAACTATCATGGTTTATCACTAAAACCAAAAGTGTAAAAGCAAATATAAGGTTCATAACATAAATAAAATCTCTTTATACGTAGAAAAGTTAAGTACAAAGGAATTGCTTAAGACTTTTATATAGGGAACAAGACAGTGACATTGTTGACAAACTCTTGAACATATCTGATATATAGAAAAGGCATGACAAAAATAGTTTATTTCATTTCTTATATTTCACTGAACAACCATGTTGACATGATTCTACAACATTGTTTGTTGTATTGATTGAATTTCATTTGATTGTGTTTGTTAAGTCATATAATTGAGAGAATTGAATTGCATTATTTCTTAAATTGGTTGTATTTCATTAAACGGTATTCGATGAGGTACGTTTGGAGGATTCAATTACACAGTTGCATTTTATAAAATGGTGGAATCACGATATTTGGATAATTTTGCTCCTAATGTTATCGGAATTTGGCTTATAATCCAAATTTTGTAATCTCTATAGAATTGAAAGATATTGTTCTTACACGATCATGTATATGTTGTAAAGACTCAATCAAACACATCAAATGTTTCAAGAGGATACTCGTTTTTTTAAAGAATATTGGTCATTTTCTAACCACGTAAGAGTTGTGTATATAGAAAACACTTTGACGTATAAGTCAAACCAAGTGTATCAACAAAATAATAAATATAGTAACTAATGACTAACATATCTATTATTTATAAGCTTTTTATCTTGATGAGTTTCGTTCATGTGGCTAATCATTTGCATTAGTCTTTAATTAGCTTATCCTTCTAATGATACTTTAATCTTGATGATAATTTAGTCACTATAGTCAACACTTGTCACAGAAGTTGTTTTGGTTAATATATAGTCAGTCAGACTATCATGATATGTCCTTCTACCATAAAAGTTAATTACATTTAAGCGTAAGTGGTCAAAATATATTCGAACAAATGGTACAATTATGTATTATAGAATTGGATTAGGAACTAAACTATGCATTCATGAAATGGTTTTAAAAAATACTCCTCAACATTGAAATAGAAAATTCAATTTCTAATCCAAATTTCAAAATGCCACCGTTTTTTGAGATGTAATTGAATCCTTAATTACAGGAATCAAAATACAATTAATGAATTTCAACCAACATAAGAAATGATGCAGTTGAACTCTTCCAACTATGAAATTCATCAAACACAATTTAATGAAATGAATACACAATTAAATTTACAATTAAATTTGTCAACCATGGTTCATTAAACACAATTTAACGAAGTGCAACCAACACAAGAAAGGATGCAGTTGAATTTTATCCACAACATGGCTCATCATCATACACAACTTAAATAAATGAAAGCAATAAATCATCTACCTTCATGACTCATCAAACAAGTGAATTCGACTATTTTACAATGTCTTTTCTTCTATATATTAGAGGCATAAATGTTCAAGACTTGTCAACGTAATAACTAGCTTTCCTTTTACCTATATAAAGGTATGAAGCAATGTATTAGTACTTAACTTTTCTATCAATAAAGACGTTTTATTTTTATTTTTAGTTTATCATCTTTTTCTATAGCTAACTTTATATTGTTGCTCTTGAGATATTTTATGTTTCAATAGACAATTGAGGTCACCAAAATAGTTCCTTTGTTTTTTTCTTATCATATTTATTACCATCACTTTGCGTTATATTGAATAAAATGTAATGCATTTATTATTGTTCCATTCATGTTGCAATTAGTGTAATGAGTATTGAGTAAATTTCAATTCAATGATGCGTATTTCTACTTTAAGAAATGTTTGGTATGAAAAAAACCGTATTTTGTAGATAAATATGTACTAAGAACCTAAAATGAAAAATTAGATTCATTATAAGAATTTTCATTATAACCGACATAAATAAATTCGTTGATAAATATAAATTTATTAACCATTTATTTGTAAAATTTGTTAGTAAAATTTATCGATAATTTAGAATTTGTGTTATCTCAGTAGCTTGTTTGAAAATTTCATCAATAACTTAATAACTTCTATTATCATCAATAAATTGAGAGCAAATTTTCCAACAAGTATGATGATATTTTTTATATATTAAAAAGAAATGAGTGAGAGAAAGAAAATAAGAAGAATACAAAGAGGAAAGGGAAGAGATGTTGGAACCAATGGCGATGGTGATAATGTCATGGAGTAGTGACAACAATGCAAAGGCATGATGAGGAGGCATGACAAGGTGACAACTAAAATTAGAGGAAGAGAAGGAGAAGGAAGGTGACAACAATGACCATGGATGACAATGACGGTAGTGGAGGTGTGATAAGAAAAAGAGATGAAAGAAAGGATGAAAAAGAAAAAATAAATAAGAAAGAAGAGGAAGAGGATAAAAAGCAGATCTTAATCGCCATTTTCATTAACGGATAACGTTCAAAATTCATAATAATTATTAATTAATGTTTATCAATAAATTTATCAACTATTAATGATAGCTTATTATTATCGAAAAATTTTAAAATTTGTGGACAAATATTTTATTCACCAATAAATTTGAATTACGAATAAATTTTATTCATTAGTAATATATGACTTTTTTTTGGCCATTTATATTTAACGAACAATTTTGTTTTATGAACTATAATGTTGTTGACAGAGAAACCGAGTTAAAGATGACATATGACATGTAGAAATTCACATTATCTGGAAGTATTAATGAGTTGGAATTTAAGTAGTTGGATAAATAATTGTTTAAGTCCATTTTCTTCATTACTAATGTAATTTTTGTACGTATTTTTATTTAAATATTTCACATGAATATTAAAATGATCTAGGTCAATATTTAGTGCTTATAGGCTTTCTAAACCATAATGATAAACAGTGGGATAATGGGGAATCAATTCTAGTAGAAATAAATGCTAGTGGGGATTTATTTTTAAGTGTTAATTAATGGACATTTACTTCATATTGGTATATAAGCTTATGTGCCTTTTGTATGATTTTGGAGGAAGATTTGAATTATAAAAAATAAAATAAAAATTTCCCTCAATTATATAAGAATCAATCTTTTTGTAATTTTGGAGAGATGGATGAATTTAGAAAGAAAATAGAATTTTAGTTTTATGATGACTTAATGAAGTTCTAAATTATAAAAACCTAAATTTAATTTAATTTCATTGACCTAGTAATCGATCCCATAATTGATCATTTATTTTTCTCGTTATTCCAATTATAACAAGAAAGAGATAAAGGAAGAAAAAAAAAAGAGAAGTAAAGAAAAAAAAGAGAAGAAAAATACATAAAATGAGCCTAAGCCAGATCAACCTACTTTATAAAATACTAATTATTTAACAGAATTAAAGTAATACTATTTCTTTAAAACACTTTATATATCAAATCATTATACCATAATAAAAAAACTTTAGGAATATATGATTTGAATTTGAAAAAAGCTTTTTAATTGTATAATTCGGAAAATATCTTTATACTATATCCATAATCACTTTTTATAAAAAAAAAATTACTTTTGGATTTATACCATCTATAAGTTGCTTTTATGCCAAAATGACTTCTAGGTTCATTTCAAAAGAAAAATAAAAACTTTTAAATTATATACGAATGACAAAATGAGTTTGGGTCACGGATTAGATTAAGTTATAAACCTGTTAACTTTTTTTATAAATATAAATTAAAATAAAAAACAATTTAAAAAATTAATTTTGTATATTATATTAATTGGAAAATGAAAATATATAATAATATTACAATTTAAATCATTAACACTTACAAATTAAATTATAATTATAAAATATAATAAAATAAATTATCATATAAAGATAATAACTATTTTAATTTTATTTAATTAAAAATATTAATTAATTAAAATTAAAAAAATTATAATGTACTTTTAAATATATACATATCCCCACCCATACCCTCACATAAACATATTCTCCACCAAAAACCAAACTCTAACTTGAAAAATTCTTAGTTTATATGTGTTATTTGGATGGTATTTGAAGAAGGTGTAATAATGAGAATATCTATAAATACATCTTAGATTCTATATTTGGACACACGATCAACTAGAAATTTTATATTGCTGTCTCCAATTCCAAGGTTGCAAAATGATTTACTTGGTAAATTAGAATCAATTTCTCAATATTATAATGATGAAAGATAAAAATGGTACAAGATAATACATTTATCACTTGGTTATTTCATTCCAATCAATCTCACTTAAATATAACTGAGATTTTCAATTTGAAATATATTTTCTTTCTATTTATGTTTGTCTTAAGGGCCAAATGAAGCATTAACTAGACAAAGTATCAAACTATTAAGGAGAATATTTGATAACAAGCCCAATATTAAAACTCTTATTGGCTTCTAAATTTGAACATTATGTAAAAAGCAAGCAAGAATGGAACAAAAAAATTGTAAAATTAGGATAGATTAATTTATTAGTGACAAACTAACCCTGAAGATTAATTTTTACTTGATGTATCTTTAATAGGTACCATCCTCCACAAAAACATTTTGCAAACTTCTCTTGTTCATAAACATTTTAAATAAGCTATGAAACCTTATACAAGCTTGTGTCAAAATTATACAAAAATAAAATTAAGGAACTTATTTTAATAAACTTTATCAAGAAATCAAATAAATTTTGCAATTAAGACGCAAAACTTTATGTTTTTAAACAAAAAAAAATTGTTAAGAGAGAGATAAAAGAAATTACTTTTCAGAGTAAATTGTAATGTTAAAAAAACAATCTCTCTTTGTTCTTTAAGAATATTCTTAGTACAAACAAAGTTAATTAATAAGAAAGTAATATGTTTGGAAGTGCACAAACTCAAATTCTACATTAAGAATATTTATAACATATGAAGTTAAAGTTTCACATTTGTCTGCCATTCAAATTTAATTACCCAGCATACACTTTACCACATTAAGTACATAATCACTTTTTAATTAATTTTTTTCACATAGATATTAACTTTATAATCACTAGGTGGTTAGCATTTGGTTTTATCGCAAACACTCTGCATTATGCAGGTAACCTTGTTTGAAACAATTTCATCGCGGCTAAGCCCAATTTTGATAAAAGGGTCCATGTGTTGTTTTATGTAACAGGACAAAGAAAATCAATGTTTTTATTTGTTTATGTTACAAGCTTAGTTTGTTGATTTATTAATAATGTCAAAGGTGGAAGCTTCAAATTTCATAGGGAAACTACCCGTTTGTGTCTTTGCAAGGTCGTTGGCCGTTGGCCCTTGTAGCTGCTTCGAACATCATGTCATGTCGCTAACATAACTTTTCCTTCCACCCTTTTTCGATGCTTTTACTCCTCCATTAGACCCTCTCTTTCCTCTTCTCCCTCTCTCACACATTTTCTGAGCTACTGTCTGTGTAATCAATAGTTTCAAGAGTGGAGTGGTATAGCTTATACTGCTACCCTGTGTTTATATTCAGGTAAAGTTATCAGCTTTTCTTTATGGGTGGTGAAAAAAGATTTGTCTTCTTTATTATTGTCAACCTATATAATTTTGAAATTGAAATTTTTTATGATTGATTGTGAAATTGTAATCGATTGTGAGAGGTGTTGATCATGCATCGCACACATTTTCTGGTTCATTTTCTATGTAATCAGTAGTTTCAAGAGTGGACTGCATATCTTGTAGTACTTCCCCAAGTCAATCCTTATGTAAAGTTAGTTGCTTTTTTTTTTCTCTGGGCTCCTTTATTATTGTTACCCTATATAATTTGAAATATTATTTTTTTTTATGGTTGATTGTGAAGGTGTGATCGATTGTTGGGTCCTGATCATGGTGCATAGTTAGGTCAGGAATTTCAAATTTGATTTATGTTTTATTGTTAAGATGACTGAAAGTTTCGTTTTCGGGTGTGTTTTGGTGAAGGGGAATGAGAAGAAGTTGCTAAGCTTGGAAAACTGGTCATTTTTGCTTTGAAGTTGAACGTGTGATGGAGTTTCCTTTCCTTTATCGTTTGAATGTTTGGAGCGCATGTGCAAATATGCGAGTTTGGACCCTTTTCTTACTCCTGCTGCTACTGGAGACTGGTATTGTGTGTTCTAATTCTGACTACTTGGTTGGTCTTGGAAGTTATGACATTACAGGCCCCGCTGCTGATGTTAACATGATGGGGTATGCTAACACCGGACAGACAGCTTCCGGAATTCACTTCAGGCTACGGGCTCGTGCTTTCATTGTTGCAGAGCCAAAGGGGAAGAGGGTAGTGTTTGTGAACCTTGATGCTTGCATGGCTTCACAGATTGTGAAAATCAAACTAATTGAGAGGTTAAAAGAAAGGTACTAGCAGTATATAGTTCAGTTATCAAGAGTTACTGTGACAGAAATTGTGGTGTCTTGAGAAAATTTACTTAAATTTCTGCTTGTAGTAAAATGGATCTGAATGCTCTGTAAGTGAGCAGTTCTCAGAGAGTAAAATGAGCAATCTTAATCATTGATGAGAAAAAAATGGTTGATATACATACACGTACATAACAAATCATGATTGTATAAGATTATCAACTGTTGATTTTTTTCATCAGAGCTAGAAATAGCTGATTTTGCATGTACTTACTTTAGATGAATGAATCAAATCTTTGTAAGATATTTTGATCTCAATAGTTGTGTGATTAAAGTACTATTTCCATTTTGTTTGACAGATATGGTGATCTATATACTGAAAATAATGTAGCCATTAGTGGAATTCACACTCATGCTGGTCCTGGGGGTTATCTCCAATATGTTGTGTACATTATAACTTCTTTTGGATTTGTGCATCAGTCCTTTGATGTCATTGTCGATGGCATTGAAAAATGTATTATCCAGGCCCATGAAAATCTCCGCCCAGGATCAATATTTGTCAATAAGGGTAAGGGATACAACTTGCATACTCTCACACACAGAGCTTTTATATCAATTTATATATCACAGATGGTATTGTGCTTGTGCATACTGTTGAATCATTTCAGAAAAGATGAAAAGCTACAGGAACTGAGTTTAGCTTTGCATTTTGTGTTGCATGTTTTTTAAAGTTTGAAGACAAAAAAGCATATGACCTTAAGTAGGAGGAGGAATTAGAGTTTTCTTATTTTGAATTGGAACATTTGTGAAGTTATTCTTTCAAGACCTCATCACAACTTTCGCGTAGAATTCTTATAAATGAATTCTAGTGTTAATTGCTACTCATTACCACGGCTTGGTTGATAAAAAACCGAACTCAGAAATATGATAAGAAAGACGAAATAAATACGATACACACAGCAGGTGTGAAATAGAAGCGCACAAAGTTTATTTATTTTTTTGCTAATTTGTAGGTATGGTTCAAATTCAATACTAGATCTCCATTGTTGTACTAGTTCTGTTGTAGTATGAAATCACAGGACAAAATGGTTACTGCTGATCTTCTTTCCTATCTTTAGGTGAACTTGGATGGTAATAACTTATAACTCATTGGAAAGTTATCTTATACTTGCAGGAGAACTCTTGGATGCTGGTGTAAATCGCAGTCCCAGTGCTTATCTAAATAATCCTGCTGCAGAGAGAAGAAATTATAAGTATAATGTTGATAAAGAAATGACTCTTTTAAAATTTGTTGATGATGAATGGGGACCTGTTGGATCCTTCAATTGGTTTCCTACTCATGGAACATCAATGAGTCGGACAAACTCATTAATTAGTGGGGATAATAAAGGCGCAGCTGCACGTTTCATGGAAGATTGGTTTGAGCAAAAGGGTTATGAAAAAACTGATTCTGCTAAAATTGAAGATGGCGGTTTGCCACGAAAAATATCAAATATAATTCCTGGCCTTCACAATAACAGTACGATGCTTACAGTTTATCTTTTGATGTAATGCATCTGTTGTTGAAAATTTTGAATTTTTTTCCAAAACTGATCTAAGAAGCAATATAAATATCCTAATTGATAGCATGAATATTTAGTTTTATATGTCAGGTGGATCCATCATTTGGAATGCTAATAGTTTTTGAAACTCATGATGACATTTTAGATATTTCATTATCTGTTTCATACTTTGGTTGAAGAACAAAACAAATGTTTACCATGTTAGTAACCAAATGTATTTTATTGTTTGCTGGACTGATCGAGGGTTTTATTCAGTTCCCACGTGCTAGTTGGGAAGTAACAATCGGTTAATGCCTGGTCCTATAAACTTTGGCAATCATTTTTTTTGTGTATGTCTTCAATCATAGCTCAAATCAAGTTATTGCTATAATGCAGTTTTGGCTGCATTTGATTTGTCTACATGCTTTTGGCTGCCAATTTTTGTTGTACTTCGGTAATGTAGGCTGGGTGACATGATATTGTTATGCAAATTTGAGGGTAGATCCTTTGCATTCAAATGTTACAAGCTTTTCAGTTTGAAATTCCTAACATTTATTGACTATTGTCTACATACAAGAGAGAGAAAGATGAAAATATGCAAGCTATAGCTTAGTGAGCAATTATTGAAAGAATGATGTCTTACTTTGTGTGATTGATGTTATTTAACTAGGTCAGCAGTAGTAAGAGATCTGAAAATTATATTCTGATCGAAAATTCATTGGTGCAGAGCATGAATTACTTGAAATTGCTACCTCCTTTCAGTCTTCTCCTGGTATATCAGCAACGAAAACATCAAGTGTTTCTAAACGTGTGAGAGCTGCTCATAGGAAGGATGGCAAACCTAGATTTGTGTCTGCATTCTGCCAATCAAATTGTGGAGATGTTAGTCCAAATGTGCTTGGAGCATTTTGTATAGATACTGGATTACCTTGTGACTTCAATCATAGTACATGTGGAGGCAAGAATGAATTATGTTATAGCCGAGGACCTGGGTAATTATTTATTACATACTCATCGTCACAAGTGCATTGAAATTCCATCTAAGCCTTTGGAAGTACTAAATTGCATTATTTATGTGATAGCTACCCAGATGAATTTGAAAGTACACGCATTATTGGAGAAAGACAATTTAGAAAAGCAGTAGATCTTTTTAATACTGTGGATGAAGAGATTGAGGGGGAGGTTGATTTTCGACATACCTATATAGATTTCTCCCAACTTGAGGTGACCGTTTCCAATGAAGGAGATTCTGAGGTTGTAAAGACATGCCCTGCTGCAATGGGGTTCGCATTTGCAGCAGGAACAACAGATGGACCTGGAGCTTTTGATTTTACACAAGGTGATGATAAGGTAATCATTCTTTCATACTGCATTCTCCTAGACAGTAATCTTAAATACTTGTTATGGTGTATGCTCATTATTTGTTTTGATATGTGTCAGGGAAATCCTTTCTGGAAGCTGGTGCGTGACTTGCTCAAGACACCAACCAAGGAACAGATTGACTGTCATCAACCCAAACCCATTTTGCTAGATACTGGTGAAATGAAGAAACCGTATGATTGGGCTGTAAGTTACTCATAAATCCTTTCCCTTGGTTCAGTTTAGTTATCTCCTCTGTGTTGATTGAATAAGGGCTCTTTTTAGCAATTAGCATTCACATTCCCCAGTCTTGCCTTTGGGTAGACTTTGTCGTGTGAATTATCCCATGCCAGTGACATCCTTTTTTCCATGACCTCTGTTTTATGTGGAAATTGCTGAGTTGGATAACTATTCAAAGCTGTTGATCTGAATTAAGTTTCATGTAGAGGTTGAAATAAGATGAAGTAATGTACATATTTATTGTAGATAAGAATTTTGTACACATGAGGATCTATTATTTAATTACATAAGTTATATTTACTGATTCACTGTGTTTTAAATTTTGTCCCAAATGCTCTTTGTTAACAGAAGTTCTGTGTACAAGTTTTACTGTATAGCTTTCAGATGGTATGTGCTAACAAAAAGTAACCTTTACTTAGATGAAGCTTTCATGTTCGTGCTAATTTTGCAGCCTTCAATACTTCCGATTCAGATCATTCGAATTGGGCAATTGGTCCTTCTTTGTGTACCAGGAGGTACCAACTTGTCTCCTGCTGTCTTGTTTTATTGTAATATGCTATTGTTGGATACTCTACCCTTCATGTTCTCAACTGTTGTTTCGATTATGACAGAAACTATTGCATATAAGTACATATAAATTTTATTGGATAACTATTATTGATATAATGTTATTCGTGGATTGGTTTTGCTTATACTTTTTGCAGCTTATTTATTCATTTAAGTGTTTGTGAAACAACTTATTTTGGTCCTTATATCTCTTTTTGGTGCTTCATTCTTGTCTGCCACTGTTTTCATTTGACAGAATTCACAACAATGGCTGGGAGGCGTCTTCGAGATGCAGTGAAGACAGTGCTAACTAGTGAAGAAGATTTTGACTTCGATGACATTTACATTGTTATAGCAGGGTTATCTAACACCTATTCACAGTACGTCACTACATATGAAGAGTACCAGGTGCAGAGATACGAGGTCAGTTGTAAGAGCATGAAACTCACAACAAACATTTGATTACCATGTAGCAATGACAATTGAAACACTAACAAAAGTTTATTGTTAGTGATCCAAATTCTTAATCACATCACTCTATTGACAAAAGATAGATGGAATCAGACAGGGTTTTTGAGCATTTTTGAAAATGTGTTCCTCCTTCAAGAGCTAGCCAACTAAACATTCTGCACAGTTGTGCTAATATGCAAGGACATATCGATAATGTTACAGTGACAATAGCACATTTTTAGGGGCTATTCGGTATAACTTTCTGACTTGACCTTTCTTGTTGTCAGGGTGCTTCTACACTATATGGTCCCCACACACTGAGTGCATACATTCAGGAGTTTAAGAAACTTGCAGTGGCCCTCATCAACGATGAACCAGTAGAACATGGACCTCAACCCCCTGATCTCTTTGAGAAGCAAATAGGCTTGCTTCCACCAGTTGTGGTGGATGGAATTCCCCTTGGAGTAAATTTTGGGGATGTTTGTGCTGATGTGCCACAGAACTCAAGCTTCAAAAGTGGTGAGATGGTGACTGCTTCATTTTGGTCTGCTTGTCCTCGCAATGATCTTATGACTGAAGGCACCTTTGCACTGGTGGAGTTTCTCCAAGAAAAGGATGATTGGATTCCTGCATATGATGATGATGATTTCTGTCTACGCTATAAGTGGTCAAGGCCTTACAAACTCAGTTCAAGGAGTAGAGCAACATTGGAGTGGAGGATACCAGAGGGTGTGACTCCTGGTGTATACAGATTTAGACATTTTGGTGCGGCAAAAGGTTTATTTGGATCAATTCATCACTTTACAGCTTTATCCAGTGCCTTTGTAGTAACATAAACTAAAGGGAGGCATATTCTTGCTTGCAGACGATACTATAGTTATGATTTGTCTTGCTGAACTTTAACAGAATCCCTTCAATCCTAATGAAGGTTGATATGATCACCTTTATGCTTTTTCCCTCAAATTCTGCAGCTAACCTTAATTTTTATACCATATCTCTGGTATAAAAGGTATTATCAGCAATGTATAATGTAACATAAAGTACATATTTTATTTTTACTTTTATTATAAATGAAGGAGGCATATTTGAATTGGTAAATGATAATTTCTTTTAACTATAAAATATTTTGTAGTTTTCATATATTAAATATCATTTTTACAAATTCTTCTGAAAAGATATTTTAATGGTATGGTATTTAGTTAATTTTATCATATTTTCCAAGAATATTGTTACTATTGAGATAATGGATGTGTCTAATTGTTTTACTATTAGACCTTCGAAATTGGGTTGTGGTCAAGTGAACTGGTAATGAGTGCATAAATGAGAGTAACTTATATTAGCTTTAGATAAATAAGATGCTTGTTTGTAGGATAACATTTACTTTGATTGTAAATTTTAGGTTTAATACATCATTTGGTCCCTACTTTTGGGGGTTTTGTTCAAAATGGTCCCACCTTTTGAAAAAGTTCAGTAAGGTCCCATATTTTGGTTTAAAATGTTCAATTCGGTCCTTTTCGTGGACGGCGTTAGAAACTTAACGGTGGTGGTGTCACTGTGGCAAAATTTGAGTGAGCTGTTATGTTTTGATGGTTACGTGGCACTGTAAATTGGGGAAATATCCTAAATTGGGGACCCTAGAGTGGAAATTAGAATCAGAAGCCCTAAATTGGGGAAAAATCCCCAATCTTCTCCTGCTTCTTCTTCATCTCTACTCCCTGCAACCTCATCCAGACTAGACACACCTTCTTCACATTCCGAACCAGCACTGCAGCAACTGCGGTGAACACTCTTCTTCTACTTCTTTTTCTCCTTCGCTAGACGATTGATTTCAGCTTTTGCTTGGTTCAGCAGCCACTCCACGGTATTGCTAGCTTTGTCAAAGCCCAACATATCTTGCAAACCAAAAAACCTCCTTGCAACATTAAGGGAAAGTCTCATTCTCCTATCCCTCAGTCCCCTGCGGTGCTGTTGGAGGGAAATATGAGAAAGACTAATCGGTTGAGGGTCGGGGTTTTGATATTGGGGATTTTTCCCCAATTTAGGGTTTCTGATTCAAATTTAGGGTTTAGGGTTATTAAAACTTTAGGGTTTTCCCCAATTTAGGATATTTCCCCAATTTACAGTGCCACGTAACCATCAAAGCATAACAGCTCACTCAAATTTCGCCACAGTAGCACCACCACTGTTAAGTTTCTAACGCCGTCCACGAAAAGGACCGAATTGAACATTTTAAACCAAAATATGGGACTTTACTGAACTTTTTCAAAAGGTAGGACCATTTTGAACAAAACCCCCAAAAGTAGGGACCAAATGATGTATTAAACCTAAATTTTATATTAAAATCCACTTTTGTTATATTTTCTTTCATTACTAAAATAGGAGTAATTAGTAAATTGTGCATTTTGCCATATTAAGTCTAATAAGGTCTATCAGGTGTAGATAGAAGGAAGCAAGAAGATATTTCAAGTCATCGAAGCCCATAAAAAGTAATAAGGATCAACTTATGCTTTAGCTGGAATTAGCACATGTTATGAATTTTTTTTATTTAGTTTTATATCACAGGCAACAATAAATAAGGAAATTCTAGGTAAGTTAGCCACTAAATATAAATTTAATCACTACTGACACATTTAATTTAAATGGATTATGAGTGTGAAGATTTGCTTGTATGATATAGGAGTAGATTAAACACATAATATAAAAGTACTAATAGACATACAATTGTCGAAGATAAGATAAAAGCAAGACAATTACCTCCAGATATCTGTAACACTTTTCGGAGTTTTCTTGACTAATATTGGTGAGACTATTTTTTAATAGATATCAATCAGACTTCTTTCATTAAAATTTTGTAGTAATTATTTTTTCTCCATGATAGAAATAGTATTTCTAGACAAGAAAATTAAAATTTAATAAAGTTGAGTCGTCTTCCTTATCTAAATAAATATTTGATAAATAAATAATTTAAAGTGTATTTGGAGTTACTGAAAATTGTAAATTTTACTTTCTATTCCCATAGGCCTCAAATAGTAGTCCAGAAGCATCTTGATTTAAGACATTAAGTCTGAAGAAGAAAAACCCTTCTGATCAAATACTCAAACACCTGCATACACAAAAGAGTTTAATGATGCTAACTATATATGGAAATTAATTTGATGTAAATGGTACACCTTTAGGAACAGTTGAAATCTCACTTCTTGATCAGACAAAACAGGCTCTATTCAAGCATTATTGCTTAAATACGATTAACTCCTATAAAAATATGCCTAACTGCTTATTGAAAATTAAAGGCACAAATGCTATGCTGAAAAAACAGCAACAGAATTTAAGAAAACAATTATGGTTGTCATATATTTTTACAAAACCCCTACTTGCTTTTCTTACGTTCCTATGTAGCAACAGCATTCCAACCCATGTCATGCATTAGGTTCTGCATCTTCTGCCGAAATGTGAGATGTATACTTCAATGGAAAAAGTAGTGGTCATCCAGAAAAAGAAGATTGAGTGGTTGGCGATTAGTCAAAAAGAAGGGATAATATGAAACCCAAGAATCCTCTCAGGCAGAGGATTTCTCTCAGTTGACTTCAACAGAGATAATCTGCAGCCCACAAACATAGGAGTAGAGAAGTAAAACATGGATTACTTAGTCAACAGAAGGAGTTTTCCATTCGGTAAGGTGCGAGTGCAGTTAGGAATAGAAGAAAAGAGAAACAAGATGTAAGAAAGGATGTGTTCAGCTAACACAACCGAGTTATATAAAATGAAATTGTATAATACTGAAATTCTCTTTCAAAAATTCCTTATTGAGCTAAAACAACATGTGATAGGTTCTTTTAATCAAGAACCTAAGAATAACACTAGAAACACCACACAGGACAAGTTCTCTGAATTATACAGCCTCCTTTTATTGCCAAAGAATCAAGAAGAATGGTGAATACAAGATACTCAGAGAGCTTAACCTCTCCCCAAAGAACTACAAGAGTTCTTGCACAATCAATAAGACTCCAAAACTACTGACATACACTCGTTTCCCCCCTTTTATACCAACTACTAACAGAATTAACAGAAACCCATTTCCCCATTTCCTAACTGCCTTGGCAGTTAGGCTCATTGCCTTTACCTCTTCTCCTATATACAATTAACTCCCTATCATTACTCCCCTCTCCACCAACAACCTTGTCCCCAAGGTTGAACTCTGGATATTGCTCTTGTATAGTCGCCTGATCTTCCCATGTTGCACTCTCTTGTCCCCCTTCTTGCCATTCTATCAATACCTCAGGTATTTCCTCTGTCCCCAGCCGTCGAATCCTTTTGTCCAATACCTTCGCTGGCCAAAACATGGGCCCATCTGCTTGTAGCTCCGCTGGAAGTTCCCTTTCAACTCGCTTCTCCCCCACCGCTTTCTTCAGTTGGGAAACGTGGAATACGGAGTGTATTCTGGCTGCCTCTGGTAATTGTAAACGAAAAGCTACCTTCCCCACTTGCTGTAACACCTCAAAAGGACCATAATACCGTGCCGATAGCTTCGGATGCAACCGAGTTGGCATGGAAGACTGTCTATGGGGTCTAATCTTCAAGTAGACCCAATCTCCCATCTGAATGTCTGCTTCTTTCCTTTTTTTATTCGCCTGATTAATCATCGCTTCCTGCGCTTGCCTTAAATGCACCTTGAGTTGTTTCAAAGCCTCATCCCTTGTCATCAAATCCTGAACCACCGACTCCACCGCTGTCTCACCTGGGATAAAACGGCTCAAAGCTGGTGGAGCTCTTCCATAAACGATTTCAAAAGGGGAGCATCTTGCGGCACTTTGGTAACTGGTATTATACCAGTATTCAGCCCAAGGGAGCATTAACTTCCAACTCTTCGGCTGTTCTGAGCAAAACCACCTCAAATACCCTTCCAAAATTCTATTCACAACTTCCGTTTGGCCATCCGTCTCAGGATGGTATGCCGTGCTCATACTAAGTTGGGTACCCTGCATCTGGAAGAGTTCTTTCCAGAACACGCTCAAAAACAAGGGGTCTCTATCGCTGACCACTGACATAGGAATTCCGTGTAATCTAACTATTTCTTGGACAAACCTTTCTGCAACCGTACGGGCTGAATACGGGTGTTTCAACGCTATAAAGTGACTGTACTTACTCATCCTGTCAACTACTACCAAGATTGCATCAAACCCGTGTGATTTGGGTAGCTTTACAATGAAATCTAGACTTATCTCTTCCCAAATGGCTTGTGGAATTGGTAGTGGTTGCAAAAGACCCTGAGGGGAGGCGCTAAGTACTTATGCTGCTGACAAATCACACAACCCGCGACGAACTCTGTCACTGTTTTCTTCATCCCTGGCCAATATAATGATTGTGCAATTTTTCGGTAGGTGCGAAACACTCCAGAATGGCCCCCTGTACTCGTCACATGAAACTCTGCTAGAAGCTTTGGAATCCAATTTGATTTAGCAGACAAAACCAACCTTCCTTTATAGTGAAGGCGGTCATTCTCCAACGTATATGCGTCGTGGCTAGTTGGATCCCCCTTAAGGTCCTCCATTATCTTCCGAAGCGCAACATCTTCTTCCACTTCTTTCAAAACCTCTTGGAAATCATGCCAATAAGGCCTGGAGATGGCTCGTAGTTCTCCCTCCTCCATACCACCTTCTTCTCTCCGGGATAAAGCATCTGCTACCTTGTTCGAGCTTCCCAACTTATAAACTATCTCAAAATCATACCCCATCAACTTGGCTATCCAATTTTGTTGACTGTGCGTTGTTATTCTCTGTTCCAGCAAATATTTGAGGCTGCGCTGATCAGTAAAAACCACAAACCTCCTCCCCAGAAGATAGGGCCTCCAATGTTGGATGGCCATGACCAACGCCATCAGCTCCTTCTCGTATATGGATTTAGTACGCGACCCCTCAGACAGCGCCCTGCTAAAGAAAGCAATGGGCTTCTTATTTTGCATCAACACAGCTCCCACACCACTCCCAGAAGCATCACACTCCACGTGAAAGTCTTGTGTAAAATCGGGCAACGTCAGTACCGGTGCAGACGTCATCGCAGCTTTCAGAGTTTCCATGGCTGTCCTGGCTCTCTCCGACCACTCAAACTTCCCCTTTTTCAACAATTCCGTGAGGGGTCCGCTAACTCCCCATATCCTTGCACAAACCTCCTATAATACCCCGTTAAGCCCAGAAATCCCCTCAATGCCTTCAGATTCCGGGGCTCTTCCCATTCCAGCACTGCCTTCACCTTATCTCGGTCCATCTCTACTCCTTGCTCCGAGATCTGATGTCCCAAGTATTGAATTCTCCGTTTCCCAAACTCACATTTTTTTGGATTGGCCACCCAAACATGCTGTTCCAGTAGCTGCAGCACCAAATTTAAATGGTGGAGATGTTCTTCCCACGAGGAGCTGTATACCAAGATGTCATCAAAAAAAACGAGCACCCATTTCCTCAAGTAGGACGCCATTAATCTGTTCATGGCACTTTGAAATGTCGCTGGCGCATTCATTAACCCGAAAGGCATCACCAAAAATTCAAACAAGCCCTGGTGAGTTCTGAAAGCCGTCTTGTGGATATCCTCTTCCCCATCCGTATCTGATGATACCCGTCTTTAGGTCCAACTTAGAGAAGAACCTGGCACCCTTAAGCTCATCCAATAGTTCTTATCCGGTACAGTGGCTTTGTTCAATGCCCGGTAGTCTACATAGAACCTCCAGCTTCCATCTTTTTTTTTCACCAAAATTACCGAGCTGGAAAACGGACTCTGACTCGGCCGAATGATGCCCGCTCGCAGCATATCCGCTACCTGTTTCTCCAGCTCTTCTTTCATGAAAAAAGGATACCTATAAGGTCTTACGTTTATAGGGTTTGTGCCCTCCTTAAGCACTATTCGGTGCTGCGCATCACGTGAAGGCGGTAATCCACCTCCCTCCTGAAACACCTTGTAATGGGCATGCAGAACTGCTCTGATTTCTGCCTGCTGCTGCTCCGTCAAATCATCCATCCCGTCACCGTCTACCTGGGTTCCACTATGCACATTTCCCAAACCAAGAACCATGACTCAGCATCCGTGATCTTTGCTAGTGCGCCTGGCTCTACCAGCTGTCGAGCCAGGGCTGGATCGCCGATAATCTTCATCTTCTCACCATCCACTACATATTGCATGGACATCTCCCTCCAGTTAACAACCACTTCCCCCAATTTTGCCAACCACGCAATACCCAATATCAAATCGACTCCTCCTAGTTCAAACACATGCATGACTTCCTCCACCGTCACCTTTCCCAGCTTCAATTCCACCTTCTCACACCTTCCGCTCTTCCATCTCTTACACCCGTCACCCAGACTCACGGCGTAGGAGGGTGTTTGGAAGTCCCAGTTCCTCCACCAGTTTTCTGCTAATGAAGTTATGGCTGGCTCCGCTGTCAATCAAGACTACCACGCGTCTTCCTCCTATCAGCCCGGTCAACTTCATGGTCTTGGGAGGTGTCAGACCCTCCGCCGAACATGCTGAGAGCTCCATGGGTTTCACCTCCAGGTTAGCGCTTTCCTCCAACTCCCCTTCCTCATCTTCCGCGAGTAACAGTACTCGTAACCCCCTTTCCGCACATCTGTGACCCGGTGCAAACGGACCTCCGCATCGGAAACATCTCCCTTCTTCCCGCCTCTTTAGAAACTCTGGGTAGGGCAAGTTTCTAACCATCCGATTCTTGTTTTCTCCTCCGGTCGTGTTATTACCCTTCGCGTTGGTGCTATTCGCCACTGCCGAACCGTCTCTTCTGGCCGGGCCCACTCCGTCTGTCCCGCCGATCCTTGTCGCGAAACTGCGATCTCCCTCAGCCCTTACGATCGACGCCGAGGTTCGCGTACCCGCGTGAGTCGCCTTGATCCCATTCCACGCTCCTCCGCCTCCACGGTTTATGGCGTCCTCCACGTCTCTCGCCACCCTAATCGCAACCATCAAGTCTGGGGGACCCTGGATTCTGACTTGGCCCTTAATGTCTTCCCGCAACCCCGCCAAGAAGAAACCCAGAATCAACTCCTCCGACAGGCCCTGGGTCTGACCCAGTAACATCTCGAAACTCCTTACAAACTCTTCAAGCGTTCCCTCCTGTCTCATAGTGGCCATTTGTTCGTAGACCGTCCCCCTGGACCCACCACCGAAGCGATTAATCAACCCCATCTTCAAACCCATCCATGTCCGGTTCTTGGTTTTCTCCCGCCAATACTTGAACCAATAACTCGCGCTCCCCTCCATGCTAATGTAAGCGAGTTCCACTTTGTCCTCCTCAGCCACTTTCTGGATTTCGAAAAATCTTTCGGCTCGATTAATCCAGATGTATGGGTCTCTGATAACTTTTTGGCAAGTATACCAAATCGTTACAAGTAATACAGTGATAAATAAAGTATCGTTCTCCTCAGGGAATTTGTGTTACGTTATTCAATTAAAATTTATTTATCAAAATCAATTGAACAACAAAATATAGGTGAATTAACAGTTTCAAGCTAGATGACAATTTAAAATTGAAATTAAAATTTAAAGAAAGCTTCATTGGAATTGACTTCATGACCACATTACAGTGACTAATCTGAGCAATATAACTTGCGTTCACACATCAACATCACAGTATCTTGGTTTAATTCCTTAAAACAAGTTCTAAAGAATTATGTTCAATTCTTAATTCCTTAAGTAAGTAAACATAAACTTTGCATTAAGAACGATGTTATTGATGACCAGGAGAATTGAAACTATTCCTAGCATCTTTCCTTCTGGTTGCTTTTCTTGCGTTAATACTCAAATTTACTTCCCAGTACAATTTAAATATAAAAACAAGTTTATTTTACTTCCGTAAAATAAAATAAAAAGTAAACAAGAAAAGCATACGAACACAATTTATATTGAACAGGAAAGATTACATCAAATGTCAGCCATTACAGTCAATTCCAACGAATAAAAGTTTAGCCTATCCTAGACATCACAAACATACTCATTTCTGCAATTCCTTGCATGATGTGCAGTCTTGATGTCTTCAGAGAGGTCTCCTGATGGTCTCCAGATCAGTTCTCCTCCAAAAATTCTATTTTTCAGTCTCCCCCCTCTCTATACTCCAAAGCACGTCTTTTAAGAGACAGTTTATTTCTCATAAAACTGCTCTATTCGCTCAGCGCACAGAAGCAGATTCGCTGTGCGAATTAAAATTAATTCAGCACTCAACTGCACCAACTCGCTAAGCGCACAGCCTCTGGTGCGCTGTGCGAATGCAAGACTTGCAATCTCCAAACTGGCATGATTCGCTCAGCGAACCAATTATGGTGCGCTATGCGAATGGATTCTCCTGGCTCTGCGAATTTTGCTTCTACTATGCGAGAATTGGCTGACAAATTCACTTTTGTGCAACTTTTCCTGAACAATAATTTACAACACAATCTACTTCCTATTACGACTTTTCACTGAGTAATAACATAAATAATTACAAAATTGAGATCATTTATAAGTGTCAAAACATCTGTTTTTCACACTTATCAACTCCCCCAAACTTGAACTATTTCATGCCCTCAGGAAATAACAGAAACATATGAACAACACATAACACACCTTTGACGTTTTGATAGAATGACTTTACACATCAGACAAATCACATGCATTCCTAAAGATTCAAACAGGTATGATACAGTACAATACTCAAAAATTCACCTGTGTATAGAATATGTAAAACCAGATCAGCATTTATCAGTCTCACCACTCACAGTGTTTGTCCTCACAGCAGAATTGTCATAGAACTTCATCAGCTTTTACATTTCATTTGATTCACACACTTCACACACTATTGGTTAAGTCCAAAGGTCTTTTCAGGTTAAGGCTTGGCTTGGCTAGAAAAAGAATCATGGTTTTTCTTGGATTCAAAGACACCTATTAAGAAGAGAACAACTTCAATTCCCAATACAGTACTCAAATCCCAAAATATATCATTTATCACATACCATTTTCTTTCACAGCTCAACCTTTTCTTTCATTTTGAGCTTCTTCCTTTTTTTTTTTTTCTTTCATATTTTTTTCTTTCCCCCAAACTTGAATTCAACCTTAACCTCCTTTAAAACATAATACATGTTCTCTTCTAAGGTGTAAGGTAGGATATCATCTAATAGGCTCAAGGTGGAAGGAGAAAAAAAAAAAAAAAAAAAAAATTTTCAAGGCTCAAAAGGGTTCACAAATGTATCACAGTGTCTAAAGGTAGGCTATCTGGCCAAGTAGCTATATAATCAATACAAACAGGGCCTTTTTCATCCTTAACCAAAAAGTGTGTGTACGTAGAATCAAACTCATGCAAAATCCAAGTCCATATCCAGACAATTCAATATCTCTCAATCAGTATATGCGCTCAACACTCACAAATCTGGTCATATTCATACACACAGATAAAAATTTTAAAGCACAGTAACCACAAACATACATGTCATCATCATCAGGAATCACATAACTTAATCAGACAATGCATAGTCATTAAATCAAAACCTCAAAGTCTTTACAACCACAACCAACATCACAAATAAACTGAGTTCCACAATAACATCTAAACTGAAACATCTAAAAACAACATAACAAAAACATAAATAACACATCAATAACATCTGTCCATCAGCACTCTACCACTCTACCAGGACGCATCTGGCCTGGATCTCCACTGGCTCTCCTGCGAATGATAACTCTGCTGTACCCATCTGGGATCTGGCTCCTCTGCCTCCTCATCACCATCACCTGCCATCATGTCCTCCTGCTCATCTAACTCTGGCTCAGGTGCTCCTGGAAAGGCACTCCCCCACCTAGACTCTGGCCTGCCCTCAGGCCATGGAATCTGCGCTGCAAACTGCTCTCCAGTCATCAGTGAATCTGGAGGAAAATCAGGGATGCCCAAGGACAAATGATACATGCTCTCCTGTAAGGACACCTGACCCTGACGCATAGTATTGCACCAGTCGTGGATGTCGTCCTGTCTAGCCAGACTCTGCTGCATGTAGCGTGTGAAAAGATCAGGTGAAGGAACAGACGGCGCTACAGGTGGTCTAGCTCTGACATTCCGACGTGGAGGAGGAACTGGAGGAGGGGCATGCTCAGCAGACAACTCTCCCCTGTTAGCACAGTTACGGTCAAAGAATCTTTTGTTGAGGGGAGGTTGCAGTTTCAGAGTGATGTCTGAGACCCCTGTAACTCCATTCGCCTTGCATAAGGCAGTGATCAACGCAGGGAAGCCAAGTTTACAGGCGTCATTATCAGCCATAAGAGCAATCTCCTGAGAAATGAACGCTCCGATATCCATATCAATACCTGTGATAATGCCATACACCAAATAGGAGCGTTCCAGGTTGATATCAGATGTATGAGAGTTGGGGCAGATGTTGGTGAAAGAAAATGTGCTCCAAATAGTGGCCAGTGAGTTCAAATGCTTCCTCAATATCCGCACTGGTGTACCACTAGTACCAAGCTGATACCCATAACCTGGTAAGCACAAAGTGGAGACAATCAAATCATGGTCAGGATGTCCTGACATAAAGGTCCCAAGTGGACAGGGGATGTACATGAGAGTGTGCATCAGCCTGTTCAGAGCCTTCCTGTCAAAGCGAATGAGTTTGCCTCTCACTGTAGAAGCTCGCGTGTTAGGTGACTGTGCTCGCTCAGGGTCCCAAGCATTTGCATAAAACTCTTTCACCAACACTTCATCAATTTCATCTGGCAGATTTGCTAATACATAGTCCCATTTTCTTCTCTCAACTTCTGCCCAGATGTGGTCATACTCCCCAGGGTTCAATTCAATCCTTCTCTCGGGCAACAGTCCTCTGCCCATAATGTTCTGCATGAAACGCTCCTGGGCTATCTCTGAAACAAACCGGTTCTGATCATAGTTGAGAACCAGGTTCTCCTCCTGTGCTTGTGCCGGTTGTGATCGAGAAGAAGACCCTTTTGTGGTCTTCCTCTTTTTCTCTTGAGTATTTTTTTTGGAGGTGCCATCTGCAAATATCAAGAAACAGTGCAAACAGACGCATAGGATGGATTAGAACAGAAAATTGAAGCAAGGGAAGGTTTCTGCCTGAGCAGTTTCGCTATGCGAATGCTGTCGCTAAGCGAATAAACTCGTATTTTTGGAAAATGGGATTTTCCTCTCGCTATGCGACCAATGTCGCTGTGCGAAATCAGTGGAGCTCGCTATGCGCACAGATGTGGTGCGCTATGCGAGTGCATCAAACCAGATCACAGAAAAATGAGAGCGCTATGCGAGTGATTCGCTTGGCAGTGCAGCAAACCAGATTAAATCATTTCCTATGGAGCAACTATACGTTCGCACAGCCAATGGACTACTAAAACATGGACAAAACAGAAGCATGGAACTCCTAGACAAATGAAATCCTATGAACAGAACTATGAACAGAAACTTCAGAGAAGAAAAGAAAACCAACCTTGATGAGAAAGAAGGAACAATGGAGAGAAGTGGAGATGCAAGGGTGATCAGAACCACTAGCAAAGTGGTTGATTGTGGTGGAAACAGAGAAGAAATGGTCACTGGCGCTGTGCGAACGTGAGAGAGACAGAAAGTGAAAGTGAAAGGTTATTTTCTGAAATAACCCTTCGCAGTGTAGATTCGCATAGCGCACGAAGGTGTGTGCGCTATGCGAATCGGTGTGCAGTTAATGCACACTGACACACGTTTTATTAATTTATTATTATTATTATTTTTTTTTTTCATCTTTCGCACAGCGCACTAAGGGTTGTGCGCTATGCGAAAATCATTTTTTTTTTTTTTTTTTTTTTTTTTTTTAAAAAGTACTAATTCGCAGAGCGCACTTCAGCTATGCGCTGTGCGAAAAAGCACAACTTTCCTTCTCACATACAGTTTTCGCTCTGCTGTTTTCGCAAAGCGAAAATTAAGCCTTCAGCTCCCACAACCATTGCTCGCTCAGCTTGTCTTATGCGCTATGCGAATAAATTAATTCAATTCTAGATGCAAAGCGCATAGGATTCGCTGTGCGAGACTCTACACACTCGCATAGCGCATGGTGTGCGCTGTGCGAATAAACTCTAGCTTCCAAAAATTTCAACTTCTCGCCTAGCGCACCTCAGCTGTGCGCTATGCGACAAGTGTGTCACAGCACATCCTCTCCACACTCAACATAAAAATTACAGCAAACACAATCAACAAACACAAATATATACAAACATGTGCTAGGGTGCCTCCTAGCAAGCGCTTCTTTAACGTCACTAGCTTGACCCAGAATCTCATGGTTAAGTTGGATTGTTGATGTTGGTGTGTTTCTTCCTCTCATGACACCAACATTTTCTGAGTAACTTTCTTGTCACCAACTTAATTCTTCTTGAATATGGAGCCTCAATTTCGAGTACTCCATTTGCCTTTATGTCCTTGATGACCCATAACCTGTTCTTCAGATTCACAGGTTTTCCAGGTTTGAGTTCATCACTTTTCACTTCAATTTGTTGATGAACTCTTTGCTTTTCCTTATCTTTATCTCTTTCCTTCACTTTTGGATTGAAACAATTAAGATTATTCTTGGCCAACTTGGCAACTTGCCTTGAAAGACTAGTAATTGCTAAAACTTCATCTTTTACTTTGGAACTAGTCTTTTCCTCTTGATTTTTCTCCACCTCTTTAAAGACATTAAATATCACCTCTTCATCTTGGTCTTTTAATTTTACAGTTCCATCATCAACATTAATGACAACCTTAGCTGTCTTCATGAAAGGTCTACCAAGAATGAGAGGCATATCTACACCTTCCTCCATTTCCATGACTACAAAATCAACAGGGAATTTTAGGTTATCAACTTTAATCACCACATCTTCCACTACACCATATGGATGCTTAATGGACCTATCTGCCATTTGCAAGATCATTCTTGTTGACTTGACTTCAAGGCCACCAATCTTTTTGAGCATAGATAGGGGCATCAAATTAATGCTAGCACCTAAATCAACAAGAGCCTTCCCTATATTGTGATTTCCAATGGTGCAAGGGATAGTGAAACTCCCTGGATCTTTGACTTTTGGAGGTAGAGCTTTCTGCATAATTGCACTGCAATTTCCTTGCACTTCAATTGTTTCCTCATCTAAATACTTCTTCTTTTTACTGAGGAATTTCTTCACATATTTTGCATAAGCAGGAATTTGTTGCAGTGCTTCAGTCAAGGGCAAAGTAATCTCAAGTTGATTAAATATCTTCTTGAACCTATCCATTTGTCTTTCCTTATCCTTCTGTGAAGTATTTTTAGGATAAGGAAGTTGCTCCACCAACACTTGCTCTTTTTGTCTTCCAGCTTCATTCCTGTTTCTACATTCTTCTTCTTCAATCACCTCCTTTTGATCATCCTCTATGTGTGCTTCAACCTCTTTATTTGTCGGCTTCTCCTTGGAATCAAACCCCACTTCTTTTCCACTTCTGGTTATTATGACATTACATTCCTCCCTGGAGTGAACTTCATTCTTAGCCACAAATTTCTTTTCAGATGTCTCATCCAACTTCTTTGCAATTTGACTCACTTGTGTCTCCAAGTTTCTAATAGAAGCTTCAGTGCTTTTATGGTTGGAGATGGATACTTGCATAAATTGTTGCAAAGTTTCTTCAAGCTTGGATGTCCTATCAGAAAGAGTAGGTTGTTGTTGAAACTGTTGTTGTGGTGGTCTACTAGAACTAGCCTGACCCATGCTAGGATGAGGTTTCCAGCCTTGATTATAATTTCCATAATTTCCTGAACGGCCTTGATTTCCCATGTAATTGACCTCTTCCTTTGCATTAGACTGAATAGCACACTGTCCATTTTGGTGCTCTCCACCACACAGTTCACATCCTTGCACAGTATGTTGTGCCTGTGATACATTTTGAATTTGTAGCTGTGATACCTTTTTCATCAAAGACTCAAGCTGTTGAGTCATAATTTTATTTTGGGCTAATAAGGCATCTTGGGATTGCAACTCAAACATTCCCTTCTTTTGATTTTGTCCTCTCTCACTCTGAACATCATTGTCACTAGATGCCATATTTTCAATAATTTCATGAGCTTCATCAGGTGTCTTCCACCTAATGTTACCTCCTGCTGAGGCATCTAGCATCAATTTTGTGTGAGATTTTAACCCTCCTAAGAACAGGTTCAATTGAGTGGGGACATCAAATCCATGTATGGGAGTCTTTCTTAACAATCCCTTAAACCTATCCCATGTCTGACTCAAAGTCTCTTCAGGTTCTTGTTGAAAAGAGGATATCTCTTGCTTGCCTTTGTTTATTTTTGATTGAGGGAAATACTTATGCAAAAACTTTGACACAACATCATCCCAACCTGTCAGACTTCTCTCAGGAAAAGAATTTAACCATTTCTTGGCATTGCCTGCCAAGGAAAATGGAAAAAGACTAAGTCTGATTGCATCCTCTGACACATTCAACATTTTCACAGTGTTGCAATATTCATTAAAAGTTGCCAGATGATCATAGGGATTTTCGTGTGACAATCCTGAAAACTGATTACTTTGAACAAGATGTATCAATGCTGGCTTCATTTCCATGTTAGCCGCAATTATCACAGGTTTGGCTATACTGTTGAAAGATGTAGGTACAGTCACTGAAGCATAATCTTCCAACGTACGCCTTCTTTGTTCATTTTCACTATTTTCCTCCATCTTTTTACCCTCTTTATCAGATGAAGAACAAGCGTTTGAAGATAAGCTGGATTCTCTAGCTTCTTTTTTTCTATTTTCTTTTCTACGCCTACTATTATTTCTACGGGCTGTCCTTTCAATCTCAGAATCAAACAATAAATCTTCAGATTTTGTTCTGCGTGGCATACAGAACAAAAATCTCCAATGACCAACCCAAGAAATAACAACAGGAACAACACAATATATACAGATACACAGAAAACTAAAACAATGAATTTACGGAGATGGGAACAAAATTGAATTTGATAAACAACTAATTAAATAACTAAACAATCAATTTCCCCGGCAACGGCGCCAAAAACTTGATAACTTTTTGGCAAGTATACCAAATCGTTACAAGTAATACAGTGATAAATAAAGTATCGTTCTCCTCAGGGAATTTGTGTTACGTTATTCAATTAAAATTTATTTATCAAAATCAATTGAACAACAAAATATAGGTGAATTAACAGTTTCAAGCTAGATGACAATTTAAAATTGAAATTAAAATTTAAAGAAAGCTTCATTGGAATTGACTTCATGACCACATTACAGTGACTAATCTGAGCAATATAACTTGCGTTCACACATCAACATCACAGTATCTTGGTTTAATTCCTTAAAACAAGTTCTAAAGAATTATGTTCAATTCTTAATTCCTTAAGTAAGTAAACATAAACTTTGCATTAAGAACGATGTTATTGATGACCAGGAGAATTGAAACTATTCCTAGCATCTTTCCTTCTGGTTGCTTTTCTTGCGTTAATACTCAAATTTACTTCCCAGTACAATTTAAATATAAAAACAAGTTTATTTTACTTCCGTAAAATAAAATAAAAAGTAAACAAGAAAAGCATACGAACACAATTTATATTGAACAGGAAAGATTACATCAAATGTCAGCCATTACAGTCAATTCCAACGAATAAAAGTTTAGCCTATCCTAGACATCACAAACATACTCATTTCTGCAATTCCTTGCATGATGTGCAGTCTTGATGTCTTCAGAGAGGTCTCCTGATGGTCTCCAGATCAGTTCTCCTCCAAAAATTCTATTTTTCAGTCTCCCCCCTCTCTATACTCCAAAGCACGTCTTTTAAGAGACAGTTTATTTCTCATAAAACTGCTCTATTCGCTCAGCGCACAGAAGCAGATTCGCTGTGCGAATTAAAATTAATTCAGCACTCAACTGCACCAACTCGCTAAGCGCACAGCCTCTGGTGCGCTGTGCGAATGCAAGACTTGCAATCTCCAAACTGGCATGATTCGCTCAGCGAACCAATTATGGTGCGCTATGCGAATGGATTCTCCTGGCTCTGCGAATTTTGCTTCTACTATGCGAGAATTGGCTGACAAATTCACTTTTGTGCAACTTTTCCTGAACAATAATTTACAACACAATCTACTTCCTATTACGACTTTTCACTGAGTAATAACATAAATAATTACAAAATTGAGATCATTTATAAGTGTCAAAACATCTGTTTTTCACACTTATCAGTCTCCGCCTTCAAAGGATGGCAATTCCACTTTCTTCCTCCAGTTGTGCGATATTCCCCCAGTATCGCCTCTCCCCTGATTATCATTCACTGAACTGCTGCTTCCCTCAGAACCACCCCCTTGATGGTTTGCACCCCCACTCATCAACCTCATCATTTGTTGCAAATCGCGTCTGATTGCCGCGGTCTCCTCTTTAATTCCCTCCACTGTGATCTCCAAGTTATCAGTCTTCCCTCCGTCTCGCTACCCATCACTGGTTCTCCTCCTATCGGATCCGGTAGGTCGGACCAAATGATAGGTTCTTTTAATCAAGAACCTAAGAATAACACTAGAAACACCACACAGGACAAGTTCTCTGAATTATACAGCCTCCTTTTATTGCCAAAGAATCAAGAAGAATGGTGAATACAAGATACTCAGAGAGCTTAACCTCTCCCCAAAGAACTACAAGAGTTCTTGCACAATCAATAAGACTCCAAAACTACTGACATACACTCGTTTCCCCCCTTTTATACCAACTACTAACAGAATTAACAGAAACCCATTTCCCCATTTCCTAACTGCCTTGGCAGTTAGGCTCATTGCCTTTACCTCTTCTCCTATATACAATTAACTCCCTATCAACATGTAAATGGAGTTGCAAAATGAACAACTAATGTAATCCATTTTAAGTTTCCAGAGAAGAAAAACAAGCATTAAAGTACAAAGAAAAAACATGGAGAAAACAGAAATAAAGAAGAAAGGAAATATGCAGTTAAAAGGATATTGGGAGAAATGGCAACAGTCTTCCGTGTCATTACTGAAAGAATAGATGTCATGCCATTCCTTGCAATCCCCAAGGACAGAGAGAAGCTGCAAAAGAAAAAGAAAATTAAACAGGATGGCAAGTTCAATTTGAAGAATTTCAAGAGCATGGGAGAGAGAAACTCTGTTACTGACAGAAATTGTCTTGGTAGCAAATCAAGATATTTGAAAAAGAAAAACCCAACTAAATTGTGACAATAGAAATGAAGCTATTATTGTGGGATGATGTAATCTATTGCCTTCACTACACTCCTGTCTGGTATGAAGGGACTAAGCGCATAAAAAGTTATCTAATAAAGAGAAAAGGATGGTGCTGTCTCGTTTACAACAACTCCAAACTTGTTAGAACTTATAATGACATTCGCATCCAAACAAAAACTACATTTGAATTTCGTTGGAATAAAATTGGATTTTACAGATAAACCTCAAATAATGCTGCATTCATATATTGTGGAAATCTTAAGACATTTTGACAGCATAAGAAGTGGTTTAGGACTGGGTTTTGGGGTTTTTCTAAATGTTTTTAAGTTTGTAGAATCATATGCTTTGTTCAGTTCAGCTCTTTTTAGCACTATACTAACGTAGCAGGTTTTTTCTTCAGTAGGAATTGATCACATGTCAAGGAGTTTATTATAATTCATGCACTATGGCCAACAAGTAAACTAAATCCCAGCCAATGTTCCAGATTTTTTATTATTTTTTCTTGTTTCAGTTATCCTACCATTGGTAGTACCCTTCTATAGTCCTCAACAACAACATCATGATTGACAAACAAAAATAGTCCTGTTATGGAGAAGTGTATGTTTTCACTTTAAAGGCTCCACAGTAAATAATGACCTATACAATGTTTTTAAAAGCATTTCTTAGACTAGAACTAGGCAGCACTGAATTCAATTTTACACAACTTGAGCTAGAAAACTTAGAAACAAAAACAGATGTAGGATATTTTAATCATGTTGAGGCAAAATGATGATAATAAATGTGATAAACAGAAATCAAAAAGTAATGGTGCAACTCAATCCCCTACTGAACCATAAAATACCTCATTACTAATAACACCTTTACAAACATTCTAGGAAAAACCCAAATACATTGGGACAAAATTGCAATGAAGCTATTTCAAAGTGGGGACAAAAATAAATAAAACAGTACTATCTCTTAAATCCCTTAAAATTATAATCTTGATATTCATGGAACCCAAGAAGGAGAATATCTGGAAAGTAGTTCATACCTTATAATTGAGGCTATACATAGAAATACATTTGCATCGTTTAGGACTAAACTTAGATCTTCATGTATAAATCTTAAACAGCGATATACAGTATATTTAGGACACACTTTATCTTAAAATAAAAAAGCAGGTGTGACCCTGAAGTTTAGGACTGAGGTTGCGCTTGATTTACTGCAGAAAGTGGTGTATGTTAAGAAATGAAAATCAGTCACGGCAGACAAAACGGCTATAACTTGGTCTTTCATTAGTTGTTTTCAGTTTAGAGCTTAGGGTTTTCAGTTCAGTTAAGTTATTTTGGTTTTCTATACAGCAAGATCCAGCAACTAACTAGTCTTAAGTCCATCAACATTGTCAAGAGCACTCTTATGGGGGGAAATCGTTTTCTTTCTGCTATTGGGATTCATCAGTAAGTATTGCCCAATTCAGAAAGTTCTACCCAATATATCCTCCTTAAAGCATGTTTGCAGTGGAGCTTTTCTGAATTGAATCTTTTGCAACCTTAGCAAGAAAAGTTAAATTGATCAATCCAATGGTGAATTACCTATCCCAGTTGGTCTATGAACAGTATTGTGTTAATTACTCCAACTTGTACAGAAAATCAAAATAAAAGTAAAATAGCCTGGTCTATTTTGCAGATAATAACTCATGATTTGGGGATTAATATGCCCCGTAATGATCAGGACAAATAGAGAAAATTAAGACTACATAATATGAGCATAAGCATATAGCAGAAACACAGCTAAAAAACTACATATTGATGAACCGGGCCATATCTGAGATGCTACACCTGGGAGTCCTGCGGTTGCTGTTCTGAATTTGGCATGTCAGAACCATTTGGAGGTGTTCCGGAGAGCAACTGAGTGATGAAGTTGAAATAGGGAAGGAGCAGCTGAGTGAGGAAGTGAGAGAACAAGAATTTGACTATCAGTAAAACAAGGAAGTTAACCAGAGAGAACCAGAAAAGCTGAGCAATGAGAATCCACAGCAGTGTTTCACATGCAACTATCCCTGACAAATAAAATATAATGATGGTGTTTGGATTGCCCATGTCAGCTGCGGATGCAATAAGATGGGAACACACAGCACTGACGAGAAGAGAAAGAGTTGAATTCTGGAAAGGATTGGTTTTGGAGATTCCATACTTGATTCCAATACAACCTAACAGAAATGTTATGAGACCAAGGTAAGCTGCCTTTATGCTTTTCATGCTGAAGAAACTCATCACAGTTTAGGGAGGTTATATTCTTTAAAAGAAAGCTGTGGCCTTTTTCTTAAGAGTGGATTATATATATACACGAAGGGTAATGATAGGTTAAACTCATTTTGATTATTTAGATGTGTGTCAAATCATATTTTCTCACATAATAATGGTCATAATAATGGTCGAATGTCATGGTGTATTTTATCATAAGTGGGATGTCAGGTGTATCATTAGTCGAATGTCAAGGTATATTTATCATAAATAGGATGTCACCATGTATTTTATCATAAGTCAAGAGTGGATTATATATATAAACAAGGGTAGTAATGTTCCCATTGGTGCATTGGGGCTTGCTAACTCCATCACCCAAGTGCTAATGCACTTCCTCGTTATTTTCTTTTATTTCAAAAATGTTTTACACCTTTCTATTATTTTCTTTTATTTTAAAAATATTTTACACCTCCTCACTATATTCAACAATCTTTCTCTTTCTTTCTCCACATTAATGGAGCATTCACATAGCTCATTTCCCTTAAATAAGTTTGATTCAATCTTATTTTCACTGTTCAATATATATTTTTTTCTTCAAATTACTTAATAAATGATAAAATTTTGTTCTAAATTTCTAGAAAAATGTTTATATATGTGTGTATTTTTTTTACATTTAATATCTATAGTTTTTAACATTATATTATGTTTTAACTTACCAACATGTTTGACTCAAATAACTTGAATAAAATATTTAATTTATTAGATAAATAATATAAAAATATTATTAAATACTTAAAATATAAAAGAAAAGTTATTTGTTAAAGATTTGAAATTTATTTAGTTCTTTCGTCATTATAAAGTTAATATATAATAATAATAATAATATATTATTTACTATTAATATTATTATGTTTATTATTTTGTATTTACATTTAACTTTTAAGTTTATAAAATGAAAGTGGTAGAAGCACTAATATTGAAGTTTTCTCTGAATTTTATATTTTGTAATATATCACAAATTTAAATCTAAGCCATATAAATGCTCCATTAATGCAGAGAGAAAGAAAAAGATTGTTAAGAATAGTGAGAAGGTGTAAAGTATTTTTGGAATAAAAAAAATAATAAAAAATTGTAAAATATTTTTGAAATAAAAGAAAATAATAGAGAGATACAGAAGCATGAGGAATCAACCAAAAGTACTAATGGTCGCATGGTATATTTTATCATAAAAGGGTATGGCTCCCATGGTGTATTTTATCATAGTCCGATGTCGGGTGTATCATAAGTCCAATGTGAAGGTATATTTATCATACGGATGCCACCGTGTACTGGTGAGGGCCTTAGTCAAAGATTAAATTACAAAAATATTTCTTTTGACATCAAATTAAGGGTATAGAAAGCGGGTCCAATTGAGAGAAAAAGGAAGTTACCTATTATTTTCGTACTTTTCATTACCCTCATTTTATTTTATTTTTTGTCTCGTTTTTTTCTAATAAATAAAAACCATAATTAAAATAACAAAAGGTAACAATAATTGAACAAATTAAAAGAACAGAAACATATTTAATCCAACAAAGAAATCTAAACGAAGAAATATGATGAACGTATATCTTAGACTATGAATAGTTGAACGTTTGAGGAATGGAAGACAGTAGAGATGTGGCGTAGTAGGGGTGAGGTGAAGAGGAAAGCAATAGTGCAAAGAAAAAAAAATGGAGGTACTAAGTTAAAGAAAAATGTAAGAATAAAAGTGCCTGAGATAATTATTATAGAAGAGAAAAAAAAATTATTGTAATAAAAATTAAAGGTGGAGGAAGAAAACTGGACCCTCATTACTCTTGGTCTAACAGTTGCCGTCCCTACTCCCCCATTTCATACTGATACAGATACACATAATAATCTTTTAATAATATTAGTTGGTGTAACGAGAGATGGAACTCCGAAAAACAATAAGGTTCTATTTTATATTCCTTCTTCAACAAGAACATCTTAATCGACTGGTCCTGAATGACGTAGCTTTGCATCGAATGACGTAGCTTTTGCTTCTTCGGTTTAATAGAGATGTTTTTCTGGATTGTCCTACTTCGGTATGATAGAGATGTTTTTTTTCATATAATATAATAAATTAGAAAACTAAAAACTAAAAAACTGCAATGTGACACATCCGATTTAATAAAATTTTTAAACATATTTTAATTATTATTTAAACAATAATACATAAATTAAATTAATAGTAATTATTTTATTAAATTAAATTAAATTAATTTATAAATAATTATATAATAATTTAAAAAATTAAATAATATTTATATATTAATTTAAAATACAATAAATTAAAATATTAAAAACTAAAAAAAAAAGAATGGAACGTGTCTTATACATGAATTTTGACTTTGACTTTGATACGTACACGAATGAGACAAAAACATGTACCTGAGGTTGAGGTTGAGGAAGAGGTCTTGGTGCCATTAGTTATCTGAGAAGCAGAGAAAACAATCGTTAGTTAAGTTCAAAGAGTTTAAAATAACTCATCAAACGAACATTAAGCACACAGCAAAAACACAGTGCACTCATAACCTACAGTGTTCTTTAAGGAACAAAACTGCTCTGATACCACTAATGTAACATCCCAAAAATATAGCAATAAACCATATAATAGAATATTTACAATTAATAATAACTCAAATCAGTCTTAACATTTAAAAGAACGTACGGTTATGGCCGAACGGCCTTACGTATAATTTCAATCTTAACTGTACAAGATAAGTGAAATTTGACCGAACGGTTTACAAAACCAATACTGAACGATCATACAAAAGAAAGAAAAAGGTGATCTAACGACCACCTTACCCAATAACCAAACTACTAGCCGAACGTCCTACTGTTCGGTCTTCACCTCTACATCTACCAAGTTCTCTTCCTCTAGCGCCTCTTCCAGTAGCGCGTCTCCTTCTGCTCACATCCACACGGATGATCATTGCAACGACAAGGACGGACGTACAACAAGACAACACAAGGAAAACACAGGGTAAGCTTATATAATTTAATTCATACATCAACATATATATATATATATATATATATATATATATATATATATATATATATATATATATATATATAAAACAATCCAACACACAAGAGAAATTCAACATATGTATCATACCAAGCCTATCACTAGACTGACCGTCCGGACTGTATGACATCTGTGTAGTTACGACGTTCGTGCACCCGGGTGGTGTAGTAACTGGGATACACTCAACAGCTACCACCGGAGGTTAGCCCTATCTGTCCAAAGTACCCCTAAGGACTAGGACCTCCTACCGTTCCCACACATGACCTACCCTCCTCTACATGAGGACGAGTAGTCACGGAACATCAGGATGAATCGACAGCTTAGCATTACCACAGTCATATTTTACCAATTCCAATATTCACTCAGGAGTCGTTCCTCCCTGGAACGCTCGTTCATATTCCACATCATTGTATACGTCTCATATACTTTTCATCTATTATTATCCCTCATTTTAACTTCATCTTTATCATCAATTCTACTAACAATAAATACCGAACGTTCAGTCCTCATTCAGAATGAGGACGAACACTAGGAACGAGACCGAGAAGTCGCCTGTTCCAGATTAGAATAAGACCGAGAGGGTTACTAATAGATTTAGGAATAAACCGTGTACAATCTTATAATATATGACGAACGATATTTACAACGTGAATCAGTTGAATGAACTGACTCTCGTGAGTTCAAACCCATACTCAAATGATAAGTCACGTTCAGAGACTCTAGACCGGATCCAAGGAATGTATACACGTCAAAAGAATTAAAGAATAGTACGAAGAGGAATTCCCATGAATAAACCGAGCGTTTATGAAACTTAGATTAATTAAATTTAGTATCCAAAAATACGTATGTCAGTTAATGACTGCACACTATAGTGAGCGAACCCTAGTAGCTTAGACGAACGCTCGTATTAGAAATTTAGTTTAAAGAGATAGAACAAGTGCCTGGTGGAAGACCAAATACTTTCTTAGGACGAACACTTGGTATGAGACCAGGTGCTACTAACTTATATAAAAGAGGCTTGATAAATAAGCTAAGATACTATTATATTAGTATTTCAGATAACTAAAATATACAATTTCAGATATATATATATATATATATATATATATATATATATATATCAGGATATCAAAACAGAACTATGTTTGGCCGAGCGCTCAAGCATAGTATTCCGAAGTATAGACGCTCGTCCTTAACTAGGATTCTTTCCAAATGAAAGAATCCAATTTCAACCAAACTTACTAGAAATACCGAACGTACAAATTCATAGTGGACATTTCATACCAGAATTATTATATTCGAACTCACTTCTTAACATATAACTTATAATCTTTCCCATTTTTATCATAATCAATTCCACATTTAATAACATCCAAATATAGAGATTTCATACATTTCATGCATCATAACATAACTCAATCATTTTTCATATATCATCATCAAGTCAACGAACGTTCATTTGGAATGTAAACATGTAAATTAAATTAATAAGCTTCCCTTACCTCTAGTGTGAACGGACGTCCTACAGACTGCAACTCGGTTTGCAAAAACTAAGATTCCTTCTACCCTCAACGCTCAACTACTCTTCGAACCAAAATCAAATAACAAACCAAAAAGGGTTCAGAATTAAACTAAGGACTCATGCAACCAGAACTTGGTTTGCATGTTTACAAGAACGAACGGTTAAGGGAAAGGAAACTTACCAGTTTCAGAACTCGAAACTGTTCGGTTCAAATTGAAGCTTGGGACGCCGGGAGTGCTCCTACGGTGCCTGAACGGTGATCGGAGAGGAGAAAAGGTGAGTTTTGGTAGAGAGAAGGGAGAGTTTCTAGAGAGAAGGAGGAGAAATGGAAGACCAGAGTTTGGGAAGAAGGGTGCATGCAGAGGAGAGTAGGACGGAAGTTTCATAAACAATCATTTTCTTCCCACGTCCAAACGAGCGTCCGCCCTCCTGCCGACACCTGTCTTCCACTATCTGATTTCAGAATCCTAAATGCTTGACACCTGGCATCCGCGCAGAGGGGTTTTGGATGCGTTTTAAATGAGGTCTGACAATAAATATATATATAATTTTTTATTACTATCCTATCAATTTAAATAAGTGGGTCGTTTTATATTAAAGGGTTAATGGTGTATATAATATTAGGATGACACAGTGGGTATTGTTCGAATTTAATGAAAGATCTAAGACTCTAAGTAAATGAGGCAAGTTAAGTTTTGTATTTATACATTTTTAATTATATACATGTATATCACATAATAACAGCTACTATATTCAAATATACAGAAATTTTTCGAAGAACTTCTATGTTTTGATTGGGAATTCCTGATAAATTTCTGAATTGATTAAATATGAGTACGAGTAATATTTGAACTTTTTAATTGATATGAGATGGAGATGTTTATACATATATATGTCTCATCCCATCTATTAAAAAAATTTCAAAAGTGACAAATAAAACGATAGATAAAAAGTTTTAATGGATAATTCATTCTTCATCTCTCTTTTATTTCACTAGATAAAGCAATTTTTTTACAAGTGATAATAACTTCAAGAAGAATAACGCCCAACTGATAGATGTCTTCCTTTTCTGATTGTTTGCGTTGCATATGAGTTTAATAGTAACTTATAATTGGCATATAACAATGGAATAGAAGAAAAGATTTTTGTTTTTAAAAAGAGAAATACCTACCCATATGATTGGTGCAATGTGTTAATTATGTGCACTCTGAAAATTGATCGATGCAAGTTAGATTTATATATTCAATTCTATTGTACAAATATTATTGAGAGTGATCAAATTATGTAGTCTGTCCAAACCTTGGATGGCAATGGAATACTATATCCACTGACACTTTTGCATTGAGACTATCATCCAACAGAATGTTCTCAATCTTTAAATTGTTGTCATATGTCAGGAGCAACTCCTGTGTGTAAGAACTGGACTCCTCTTGCAATGCCTATGCTCATTGCCATTCTTTGTGACCATTTTAACATTTCCCTCTTTTTCACATTTGTTGAATGAAGACTCAAGTTCATGCCGCAATTTTTAGGAATTCCTCTATTTTCATTAGCATTTCATTCTATGAGAATGTTTACCTGCAAGTTCATCCCTTAATGACACATTTGAGATGTGCTCAAATATAACGAAGACTATGCTTGTTGTTTAGGGAATTTCCTATTCATTAATGATACAGTGTCCTCACAGATTTTTTTTCTATTACTATTTGATACCTATATGTTGATTTGTATGATATCTTTTGGTTTGTACTCATTGTACTTCAACAATGCTAACCTATTAATTGTAATAACAGATAAAGATCTCGTGGAGGGTTGAGATAAGTATTAAAAAAACTTCATTCCAAAAAATTTCATAGTCTGTTAGAGATGTTTAAAAAAGCTATAAGAGATGGAGAAAACTTAATTGGATGAGGGATATTGTTTGGAACAGTTTGTTAGAAAAGTGGAACATGCTAGTTTATACACAAAAGTGTGATACAACTAAGAAAAATCGTACATCTGAAAAGAGTGGCAGTTTGCACACCAAGAGGTCTATTAACGTGCATAACCACGATATTCGTTTGGTATGATATATATATATATATATATATATATATATATATATATATATATATATATATATATATATTCAATTTCAAGATATAAACTTAATAACATTTGTTTACTTTATAATTTTTTTGGTTTGCAAGAGCTTGGTCACTCTGTTCATGTTGACTTTCAACACACACATATTTATGGATGAAAATTCCTACTGAGAAGGAAAGACTCAAGCACGTATGTTGGTTAGAAGCGACAAGTGAAAAATATAAAGGACTAGCAAACACAAACATCTTCTAGTCAGCAAGCAAATGCATAGGAGATTATTCAACTTCAAACGGGACTAGCAAATAGTGAGGAGTAACTAGTACATAACGAAGAACAAATTCAACAAATAAATTCACAATTGATACTTTACAAAACTTCATTGGTGCAATCATCCAGTACCTTCCACCTTCGACAACAACGATTGCACAAAACATATTTCAAGCGTCAACTAATGAACAAAAAAATCAAGCGGACAATTATGGAGTGCAACGACAAGATCAATCCCAAGATGAACAAAAACCTTATACGGATTATTAGGAAACTAGAAACTGTACTACTATATTGTTTAACATCTTATGAACTTTGGAATTTATATTGTATGGCTTCTTAGGAACCATACAATTTATTTATGAATATTAGACATTTTGTAAACTTATTTGACAATGATGTTTATGTAATATATATCTATTTTAAATGTAAAATGCTTGCTATGGTGCTAAATGAAAACTATTTTTGTGGCTGATTGTGTGTGTATATTGTAGGTGTGTGACTAATGTATATGCAGGTATTGAATTTTCATTAAATTGTCAGCAACGTTACATATGAAGTTTTTTGTATGTAATTACATATGGATTTTTTGTCTATAATTACATATGGATTGTTTCGTATGTAATTACATACGAAAAAATCTATATATAACGTTACTTATGAGTATTTTCTACAGATTTTTGTTTGTAGGTAATCCATAAGTAACATTGTCTTGCCTACGAATTTTTTACCTTACACACGGTTTTTGTTCGTAGGTAATAACGTTTTTTCTTGTAGAATATTTGCTCTAATATTCATCCTCGTTAGGGATGACAACGGGTCGGGTCGGGTACGGATCTTGTGATACCCGAACCCGACTCGCATGTAAAAACTATACCAGTTACCCGTCCCGCTACCCGTTGGGTATCCGCATAAAAAAAAGACCCACAGATTTTTTCTAACACACAGATACCTGTTGGATACCCTTTTTCCAATAGTGTGTATATTATTTATCCAAGTCCAAATTTTGGCCCAAATTCTATTCTCCTTTCTTTTTCAAAACTCACAAACCCTAGATCTTCACTTCAAAGAGAAACCAGGACTCCAAAAATTATTGAGTTCATTTTGTCCAAGTTCAGATATGCATCAAAGCATCTAAGATCTGCACCAAAGCATCTCAGATCTGCACCAAGGCATCTTAGATCTGCCTCTCGTCGTCATCTCCTCACTTCGTCGACCACTCCGTCCGCCACCTCTGTCGCCTCGCCGCAAACTCAGTTATCACCGTCGCGTGCGCCTCACTCAAGCTCCAAGCCACACTCGAAGCCTTTAACTCGAAGCTTGTGCCCGTGTTTGCCTCCTCCTCCACTCGCGACAATCGACTACCCTTCGTCCACCAGCTCCCTTTTCCTTATTTTGATTTGAAGAAGAAACTCTAAAAAGGATTTGGGTTTTGGCCCAATGTTACAGTAGATTGAACAGAAAAGAAAGCCTAATTGAAAAGTTAGAAAAAAAAACTTAATGGATAAAATTGTAATTTCATTTTTCTAACGGATAGCGGGTAGCTGCAGGTACAAATAGTGTGATACCCGAACCCGACCCGTTAACAAGCGGGTATAAAAATACATGCTACCCGCGGATACCTTTTACTCACGAGTATTAAATACTCGTAGCAGATTTTATCTGCGGGTACGAATTTTTTTGTCATCCCTAATCCTTATCCTCATCCTATCTCCATTTAAATTACTAAACTATTCATAATTATTAGATTATATATATATATATATATATATATATATATATATATATATATATATATATTATTCTTAGATTTTAGTTTTATAACATGTCTTTTTCTTTTAGCTATATATTTTTTTTCTTTTTTCTAATTGTTTTACTTACCATAAAATCAATTTACATCTTTAAAATATTTTCTCTGTTGTCAAAACCCTCATGTAGTTATATTCAAATGATGTATATAAATTAAATATTTTTTTATTTCATATTTGAATATTTTAACTCTTTTTTAATATTTTTATTTATTGTTTATATTTTTTCACAAGAGAATGTTTAACTCGTAATGTAAGTGTTCAATAACATAAACCTTTTATTTATTAGGTAATATAAAAAAAATATTTTCTTTTTCACACCGTTTCATTCTAGCATTTGAGTATTGTTTATACCATTTGATACATTATCGCTTCAATGTTAGTTAGGGAACGTGTTTGACACATCAAAAAAATTTAACATAATTGAGTTAAAAGGACTATATCCATTATTTTTAAAGTTTCAGAACCAAAATGTACAAATTTTTAAACAAAAACAAATTTCAATTTCACGTTAAAGTTTAGGGATTAAAAACATATTTAACCTTTCATTTTGTATACACTTGTTTATTTTTGAATTTGGTCGTTCATTTTTTATATTTGTTAATTCGCTTACATATAAAATGGATTATTAATTCCTGGTGGCAACCCCCTCTACGTACTAAACTGAGTACATCCTACTCGTAAATATGGGTGGCAACCCCACTTTATGTGTTGGGAATCCAAGTGTGAGTCTAAGTCCCACATTGGATAGAAATGAGAAAGTAAAGCACCTTGTAAAGATGAAAGATCCATTAACCCATTGTCTTAAGGTTTTGGGTAGAGAGTGATGTCAATCCCTTATATGTGGGCTCATATCTCATTGGTATTGTATTTCCCCGGTGAACATCCTCCTCGATAGATCCAATAGTGGTATCAGAGTCGATATGGTTTGTCAAAGCCAGGTTTGTCTTGGTGACCAACTCAGACAAGTATAATGATCCCTATACCGAAAGTCTTTTTGACAAAGGGTATTCAAGTAAGCAAGTCCCGTTAAGATGAACGGAGGTTGGAAAGGGCTACTCGTGGTTGTGGTGATTGAGAATGCTTCCGCTAGAGGGGAAGTATACTTATGTGAAAGGGACTCACCTTGACGGGGAGATTGTTGGGAATCCAAGTGTGAGTCTAAGTCCCACATTGGATAGAAATGAGAAAGTAGAGCATCTTATACAGATGAAAGACCCATTAACTCATTGCCTTAAGGTTTTGGGTAGAGAGTGGTGTTAATTCCTTATATGGTTGGACTCAGATGTTATTAGTGTTTGTATTTCTCCAGTGAACCTCTTCCTCGATAGACCCAACACTATTTAGTAAATCGAGTACATCCTATAGTAAATTTGGATGGCAACCCCACTCTGCATACAAAATTTAGTAATACATCTTCCTCGTAAATCTGGATGGCAACCACATTTTATATACAAAATTAAGTACAACTTACTTGTAAATTTAGGTGGCAATGTCACTCTACATGCAAAAGACCTGAGTACAACCTACTTAACGACTTAACATTACCAGTGACAACTCCACTTTATGATGGCTTAACATTACCCAGTGACAACTCCACTTTATGATTACAAACAATTACAGCTTATGATATCGACTTAATTAAGCCATAAGACATTCCCGTTATGTGATTAAAAAATGCCAAAAAGATGTTTTACTACATAAGGTATATAAATATTCAAGCAAAAAATCAATACAAAATATAACTTAACTGAATTACAAGTCTTTTTAAGTTAGAAAGATTGGTTACTCTTCTACGAGTTGGTCATCAACTACTTCCTTATCTACATTAAACTTAGATTGATCAATGGAAGGTACAAAAAGAGTTGCTTGACAGTTTGACCTTTGGCTATAATTGAACTTCCCTGTATTGAGTACCCTTTCAATGTTAATGCAGAAATAGAAAACCCCATAGGCATACCAGATTGTCCATTTGGTCCATCTAATTACTTGTACATGTTTCTTGGTTCATAAAATGCGTACATATAAGCTTAAAATGCATCTGATAGACTAAATTGACCAATATGATAATAGTTCATCAATCTAATTTCACTATTACAACACAATTTTAAATCAATTCAACAAAGATCACAAATTCATGCACATCAATTTCTAAATATTAACCCAATTGTCGTACTATTTATCAAAAATATTCATAAAGCTCAATCCAAGCATAAACAAGTATAAAAAGAACACTAGTTTCTCTTATCTGAAGTAAAAACCCTTGACTCAAAAGTTATTCCTACAACTTTAGTTTTCATAGGATTATTCTCTAACTACATAAAGAAAACCCCTATCAAAGTTCAAAACACATTCTCATGATCACAAACGAACATAGATTCACCTTGAAAAATTGAGTCACATCCATAAACCAAAGATCTACATGCAACTAAAAATAGTACACTACCTCAAAAGGGAGAAAAGTGAACTTATTCTATTTTGAATTTTGATGTGTTAAATGTGTAAAGCTTTCTATAAAGATCCCTCTTACTATTTCTAATCTTCAATTAGATGAAAGATGAGGTCAAAAATCTAAAGAGAAGGCATGGAGAAGTTTGTATAAGAGTCTTAGGGAGATAAATGACTATAATAAATGAATCTTGATTAATAGAAATTATATTTATAGTATAACATTTTAAATATAAAATAATTGAATGTCACATTTTGAAAACCATTACTACTCTTTAATATTTTCTTAATACTTATATAATCCAATTTGTTTTCCTTTAATTTTACATATTTTTCATATAATATATTTTGTATTGGTTTATTTTGTTCACATAATTAACATTTTCATATGAACCTTTTATAATAATATTTAGTACCATATTCTTATTTTATTATTAAAAAGAGAATTAATTATGAAAAATAAACACTTGTTATTAGTAATTTTTTAATATCTTAAATTATTAGGAAATAAAAATTGATTTTTTCATATGAAACAAGTATAATTATGACATCATACACATAATGTAACATATAATTAAAAAATCTTCCAAAAGACACATTTGTTATGTCTAAAGTCAAAGACTAATACTACTAAGTCACATTGTAGTAGGTCACTTTAATGATATCCCAAACAATTCAACTACCTTACCGACAAAGTGGGACTATCATTGACCCTACAATAATTTGGTCTTACTCATTGTATTGGTGCAAAGTGACTCTAGAGGGAGGGGGAGAATAGAGCCTGTAGACATTTGAAAATATTTTTATGCATACATATTGTAACAAATACAATTAAAATAAAAAGTAAGAAAGGGAATAATGCACACAAGAATTTATACTGGTTCACTTTCATTTAAGGCTACATTCAGTCTTTTAAGACATCTACTTAAGAAATCCACTAATCAATACCTTTGACTAGTAATAAGTATCAACCTCTCTAGGTTACATCGAGTTACTCCTTTCCAGATTCATGAGTTTATCCTCTCTAGTTTCACGAGTTTATCTTTTTTACGAACATGAGTATAAACCTCTCCAAGTTACAATGAGTTTAACCTCTCAAAGTATCATGTCTCAATCTCCCCCTAAGATCAAGAACTCACAATTACAATCAAATGATCTCTCTACAGGAAATCTAATAACGCTCATAAGGTTTACTTCACATAATGAAAGATTTGCAATGGTTTCACTCAACCCATTATCATCTCTAACAAAATGAATATGACAATATAAGGTCATAGAGTATCCTTGTTAAAGTAGACGAGCCTTAGTAATCATTAAGGTTTTGATGATAACAAAATACTACCAAACGAGTAAGTCTATGGTTAAAAGTGAAGCTGCGTTAAACGACTAAGAAACAATGTCTAAAAGATATAGTTAAATATCTTCATATGTAACGATTGTCTTTCCAGCACCCCTTACACTTCCCAATAAGTGCCACCCAGGCCTGCTCATTTCTTGTGACTTTGTGTTTCTAGTCTCTTTATTCCCCTTAGGGGCCACTATACCATCAGGGCCTAATAAGACCCAAAGCACCAATATAACCAAACTTATTTTATAAATACACAAGAAATAAAGGATGACATGATATCAACCAAACACACTAATTAATATCGAAGACTCTATGTCATGATGAAAACCTGGATTTTGGGGGGTTAAATGTACTTGGTATTGAGGACAAACAAATCTTGGCCTAGACACCACTAGAGAATGAGACAACCTAGGCCATCCAAGTTGACAATAATACCCTAATGAATATGATAATGGATGGCTAATACATACTAATGGAGGATTAGGGTGATTAACCACAAGAAAGAAAACCCTAAAACAGAACACACCTACGAATTTTAGGTCCACTAGGAATAATAGTTCATCCATATACTATAAATAGACATTATTCACGAGATATGACATTTATCTAATTATTACAATATTTATTATTTATGATGTATTACTAACTTGAGCGTCAAAGTAACTTTACAAACTCTTCTAACGAAGACTCTCGAAGATCAAGTCGAACAAGATATCTTAAACATGAATGAACAAAGACACCCTAATTAGGACATTGAGAACTGTGAACATAAGAGGAGTGTGAACATATCTAAGTCTTGTAAGATCAATAATCATAAATAAACTTATGTAAGACACATTTATCCAATAACAAACTTTATTAAATTTATCCAAATTGAAATGAAATTAATTTTTTATATAAATGTTATAAATATATTTTTATTAAATTTGATATTTTTAGTAAATATATTTAGCAAGATAAGATTTATTTATATTTATATTTTAAATTAAATTTTATTTAAAATTGTTTTAAAGTTGTTAACGGAAAATAATGTTAATTGAAAAAAAATCAAAATTAATTTCAGCTAACAAACATGTCAAACTTGTTTATCAATTGCATTTCATAAAATAAAATAAATTTATCAACTTCTTCAATTCTTTTAAATCATTATATATTTTTAAATGCGTAAAATTCAATAATTTTAATACAAATATTTGAGTTGCTTTTAAAATAACAATTTTACAAATTCAAATGTAAAATTTAAAAATAATTTTACACAATTTTATAAAAATTTAAAACAAATAAATTTAAAATTTAAAAACAATTTTAAATAAAGTTTAATATAAAATATAAATAAAAAAATTAATATTGTTAAAGATATTTAATAAAAATATCAATTTTAATAATAATATTTATACAAAAATTAAATTTCATTCAAATTTAGAAAAGAATTAAATGACTTTATTTTAAAAAAGATTAACACTAAATCAAGACAAAAATAAGAATAGAAAAACTAAATTAAGACTAAGACAATGACACTTAACATTGATACATGATGTTACTATCACATCACAATATCAGTGTCCTGCCACGTGAAACATATTAGTTTGATATGTGATAAATTTTTATTTTTATTTAATTAAAAAATATTTTACAAAAATACGAATCTTGTTAGTACAATATTAATGAAAAAGACTTGATTAAATTAAATTTTTCAATATAAAAACTAAATTGAAATAAATAAAAATAAAGAGAACGAATTAAAAATTTTCTAACAAAAGGAAAGAGGACAAAATGATTTAACCTTAAGTTTAATCTAATCATATATATATATATATATATATATATATATATATATATATATAAAACCCTACCCTATACATTGAATAATATAATGTTAGTATATCATTAATATATTATTGGTAAAATCCCTTTAGTTGTCTCTATTTATGTAGGTTTTTCTCTATTCGATTCTCGTCTTTTTAAAATCTCCAATTGAGTCCTAAATAGTGTTAATTTGAATCAATTAGGTCCCTGCCGTTAAATTGGGTTAACGTGGTTAAGTTTTTTATGACCTGACACCTGTGATAAGTTTTTAGTACGTGGCCTTTATACGTGGAGTTTCATAACATTAAACATTTTAAAATTAGGGTTTGTTGGTCGAATTTCTGAATTTTACTGTGTGCAGGTTTCCTAGCGGTGCATGGAGGTGGCTCTTGAGGAAGATGATTCGAAAGCGACGAATTTTTGGCTGCTGACGGCGACAATTTGCGACAAAGAAGTCGCTATTGAAGGTTTGTTACGTTTTGCGATTCTTGCAAGAGAACAAAATTTGCTTGCGATATGACCTCGCCTCTCTGGTCCGCAGTTAGAGTTCAAAAATGGTAGAGGACGAGATGTTAATGGCGGCCTGAAGGAGATTTGCTGGGGTGAAGAAGGGGTTGGCCGCAGTGGCCACGGCGTCGCGTTGAGACGCCCCGAGAAACGCAAAGACGAACTCGGGACAGTTGGGGAGAAGAATCATGATGACTTCACCCTGTCGCACGCCCAATCTAGGGAGGTCGATCGCCACTTTTTGGGCGGTGGCGTCAACGTTGGAATAGGTGTAGACTTTCCTGGTGGGGGGGGGGGCATTGATCAAGCAGGGGCGTGAAAACTTAAAGCTTTTGATAGCTAGCAAGTGGAGTGAAAAGGTAAATATCCTCAGGGCTTGCCCAAGACATTTTGCGTTTTCGGTATCTCAAAAATCACCAAATAGCTCCTCACTAACCACAATAATGGCATTGCCAGGGCCAACTTAAATCTTTTCACCCCTAATCGCTTCAATCTGAATTCACAAGTTCACAACCTCAGGTTTAAGATCAAAATCACCGAAAGAAAGAAACCCAGAGATCCAATCGTCGACTAGGAGTGGAAAGGGAGCCTTTTTTGAAAGGGAACGAGAGAAAGAAAAAGGGGAGCTTGATCTTCTAGGGTTTCGAGACTGTGATTTTGGGATAGATTCAAAAGGTTTGTTCAATCAAAACAATAACACTATGGGAGATGTCTGTTCTTGTTCAGATTTTAGAAATCTTATTTTTTTTTTAATGAAATGCCACAATATAAAAGTATCATAATGCCACGTTTAAAGAACATGCCACGTCAAGTTCACACCTCATCAAAAAATTAACTCTATTCTCAATTGACTCAAATTAAAATTTTTTAAGACTAAATTAGAGAGTCTAATAAAACGAATATCAAACTGAAAAAAAAAACAAAAAAATAGAAACAAAGGAGTTAAAGGGATTTAACCTATATTATTATACAAAATGGGGTCATTCTTCCTTTTATTAGAATGGGACAAAGTTATTTGATTTAAAATGAAAAAAAAATAAAAATGAGCTCCATCACCATGAGTTGCGTATTTTCTTTCCAAGTAAATTTAATGGTTTAAAACTTTAAATTTAAATCTTTACATCATTAACCAATTGAAGATAATACTCGTATAACTTTTTGTAAATATATGGTTGATAATTAAGAAATGAGTCGACACTTTTTTTTATTGAAATTTGACTAACTTTTAAATTTTGTAAAGCTTAAAAATATTCCGAAAATGGCTACAATGAGTAGACTCCGCGCAACTGATAAAAAGCTCAGAACTAAAAAAGGGTTTTAGTTTCTTTCAACATTATATGGTCACCAACCAGTAACGTATCAGTATCACAACCTTACTCTCGCAAACCCTCAAAACCCTAATTAACCCCTCCTTCTTCCCCACCGCCGCTACCATGGCGGAGCTCAAACTCTCCGAGAGCCGCGACCTTACCCGTATCGAACGAGTGGGCGCGCACTCCCACATTCGCGGTCTCGGCCTCGACTCCTCCCTCGAGCCACGCGCCGTCTCCGAGGGCATGGTTGGTCAGACCGCCGCGCGCAAGGCGGCCGGCGTCATCCTACGCATGATTAAAGATGGAAAGATTGCCGGCCGCGCGGTTCTACTCGCCGGCCAGCCCGGCACCGGCAAGACCGCCATCGCCATGGGCATGGCCAAGTCCCTCGGCCTCGAAACCCCCTTTGCCATGATCGCAGCCAGTGAAATCTTCTCCCTCGAGATGTCCAAGACTGAGGCGCTCACCCAGGCCTTCCGTAAGGCCATCGGCGTGCGCATCAAGGAGGAGACCGAGGTTATCGAGGGCGAGGTCGTCGAGGTCCATATCGACCGCCCCGCAGCTGCCGGCGCCGCCTCCAAGACCGGGAAACTCACGCTGAAAACCACCGAAATGGAGACCGTTTACGACCTCGGCGCGAAGATGATTGAGGCGCTGGGGAAGGAGAAGGTGACCAGTGGCGATGTTATTGCGATTGATAAGGCCACCGGGAAGATTACCAAGCTCGGGAGGTCCTTTTCTAGGTCAAGGGACTTCGACGCTATGGGGCCGCAGGTGAAGTTCGTGCAGTGCCCTGATGGGGAGTTGCAGAAGAGAAAGGAGGTCGTGCATTGCGTCACCCTTCATGAGATTGATGTTATCAATAGCAGGTTGCTCACATTTCCTTTTTTCTTTTTCCTGGTTTTTCAGAATTTCTTGTTCTGGTTAAATAGTTGTAGTTAGGGTTGGCTATGAACTGAACCAATTTGAAATTTGATCGAGAATCCATTTGTTGAACTTTGTTTATGAACTAAATTAGCTGAACTTGTGTTTAAAATTGGGTTACCTAACTAAAGGAGCTAAATTTGAGTTTTGTATATCCATAGATACATATATGAGTTGTTCACCAGCTTGAATCGAGTCAAGCGATATGGAAAAGAGGTCTCATATTGAGTTAGAGCTGAGCTACGTGCCGAACGAATTCTTATGAAGTTGGGTTAAACTTGACTTGAATCATTTTCAACCCTAGTTAAATTAATGGTTTTATTTCTTTATGTTGTGAAAAATTAAGGGCATATGTGGCTACAATTGCAGTCGCACCCAAAAGCCCAATTCTAATCAAGTTGGGTTCAACTTGACTCACTCATTTTCAACCCAGTCAATATTTTATTTCTTAATGTCGTGAAAAATTAAAGGCAAATGTAGTTACAATTGTTGTTGCAATCGGGTTTTGGATGTGGCCAAGAAAACTCCCTGCTGCCAAAGAAATGATTGATAGACACTATGTTTTGAAATCCTTGCCAAGGTTTTAGAAAACACTAAGTAACAGTTACTGTTGAAATATCAAAGAATGCAACTAATCTGTGACCTAAGTTGTTTGTGGTTTTGTCACAAGTTTTTGACGTTGAAGGATATTGCAGTCAACAATAGAGCATGTGGTCGTGGATAGCCTAGAGATCTTTGGTGTTCAAAATTGGGGTTGATGTCTGTTTTTAAATCCTTCGTCATAGTTTGAGGAATCAATTATAATCTAGGCAGTAGCTACATCATGGGGCTGCAGAATTCTTCAAACTAGTCTCTGTTGTTAATCCTAACATTTATTTTAAAAAGTATCGCTATGTGCCTTTAATCTTAAGTTGTCAGATTACATCTTTGTATTTTGTGTGTTTTTCATGTTTTTTGATTCCCAATTTAATATGATCCTTGAGCCTGATTGGAATGTTTTATAATAATAATGTGAGGATTATATCGATGATTCTGATTTGTGGTGTGTAAGTAGATTTGGAATTATGAAGTTTTCAAGGGGGAAATGGATATTTTTTGCAGGGATCATTATATCCTCACTGAAGGAAATGCATGATTCTCTTTAATTAGTTTTTTGAATTGTGTTTAGTGGAATTGGTAGTGAAAGCTTTGATTCACAAGTGTTGTTTCCTTTTTTTCCCAAGTTTTAGTACATTCTAAACAGATACGGTGTTTCTAACTAAGTTTTGTTTGTGGATCATTTATGGTCTTTATTGAAGCAAGTACATTATTCTGTGTCAAGTTTGTTGAGACTTGTTAAGTGAAATTGTTGGTGAAAGCTTTGATTCATGCGTGTTGTGTGCTTTTCAATGATTAAATAGGTGCCATTTTCCACCAAGTTGTATTTTTTTCCCCGTATAGATAAAAGCTTTTGATTAAGTTTTCCAATTTATCTTTATGGCGTTATTAGCTGTTTAGCTCTGTCTTTGAATATATACTTGCTAATTAGGCTTCTAAATTACCTTAGTGGTTAACATTTCAGCTCTTCATATCATGTAATTCTGTTATGTTAATTACAGAACACAGGGATTTCTGGCACTCTTCACTGGTGATACAGGTGAAATTCGTGCAGAAGTCAGAGAGCAAATTGACACTAAAGTGGCAGAGTGGAGAGAAGAAGGAAAAGCAGAGATTGTCCCTGGTGTTCTTTTCATTGACGAGGTGCACATGCTTGACATAGAATGTTTTTCATTCCTGAATCGGGCTCTAGAGAATGAAATGGCTCCCATATTAGTTGTTGCTACCAACAGAGGCATCACAACTATTCGAGGCACTAATTACAAATCCCCTCATGGGATTCCCATTGATCTGCTGGATCGACTACTCATCATCTCTACTCAACCTTACACAGAGGATGAAATTCACAAGATTCTGGAAATCAGATGCCAAGAGGAAGAAGTAGAAATGACTGAAAGTGCAAAGCATTTGTTAACCAAAATAGGTGTAGAAACATCCTTGAGATATGCTATTCATCTAATCACAGCAGCTGCATTGGCATGCCAAAAGCGAAAGGGAAAGGCAGTGGACTTGGAAGATATAAATCGGGTTTACAATCTGTTTTTGGATGTGAAAAGATCAACTCAGTACCTAATGGAGTATCAAAGTCAGTACATGTTCAGTGATACAGGAGAAGCTGATGAAGATGAAACCAATGCCATGGTCTCTTAGTTATACAAACATCAGATAGAGAGTTTGTAAGTACCTGGTTAGTCTTTCTACAAGTTGCAGCAATTTGTTCTATGAAATCTGCTCATGAGTTTGCAACTTATATATTTTGAACACTAGAAGCTGTACCGAATTTCTGTTACTAATGAGCATTCCATCCTTATATTTTTGCTGTATCATGCATGCACAATCAGTAACAACAGAGAGTAGCTTTGACAGTCAGAAATTTATTAGACATGGTTATTGTAAGCAGTCAAAATATCGCAGATGGAAAAATTATATCTGCTTTCTTGGGTATATTTTGTGCCGTTGTCTTATTAAATTACAATTGGAGTTTTATTTTGGTATGGTCTTGTTAACTTCATAAATCACATCATAAAGGTTGGTTAGATAAAGTTGTAATTATAATTACAAATATTTGTTTTAAGGAATTACATGCTTATGATGGAAATGTCTTATTTTGATAATGTGTTTACACTAATCATAATTATAAAAACTGCGTCTTTCAATCTTGTTTTACAAGTTAATGGAAATATCATGTGTCTGACTACGGAGACGTAGTTTAGTTTTATGGTTATAAATTTTGAAAGGGGCTTCCTGTGTTTTCCTCTTCTAAATTTTTGCATGTGCAATTTGTGTTTTGAGGGATGAATTTATTTACAACCTAAATTGGTATGGTAAACATGCTATTGAGATTATATAAATATACACTTTCAGAGACCAAAACAAAATGAGTTATTATTCTGAAGACCAATACTTAGGAAAAAGTCTCATTCGACAAAATCCTAGTTTAGTTCAATCCCACAATTGTCTAGCAAACCAAACACACTCTTTACTCTTACGATTCGGCCACAGGATGGAGTGAAAAACAACTAGAAGCATCTGAAATGATATACCATATTGCAAAGAAACAGTGTACTTAGCAAATGTTGAAGTAAAAGCAAAGTGATGAACGAAATATACTTTTTTCTTTCTCAATTTGTTTTAACCCCTTTATTTGATTGAAAGCAAAGTTATTACGTTACATCAACAGTGAATTTTTGAAGCGTTTGATTCATAACTGTAATGATTATTTTCTGAATAAAATCACAGTGTTAATGTTATTGGTAGGTATTATTTGCACACTAGTTTTAGGCCACTTATATTTTTAAATATATTTTTGGCAAAATGCATATACCACAATCTTTCTAATCTAAGCCATAGAGATTAACTTTTATATTGAACTAATGCTGTTGTCTCCCTTTTGCAGTAACACAATTTAAAATTCTAAATATCATATTGGTGGCTTTGCGTAGGTTTGTGTTAATACCATTTCTTTACATGTGTATTATAAATCTTAAAGTTTTAAGGATATTTTTTAAATTTCTTATCAGAATTTGTTAGTATCAGCTTTTTATTTGGGAATAACTGGTTATTTGTCGAAATCTACCCAGTAAGTTTGCAATCTTCGTCAAAAGGATGGCAAAGTGGTACAAAAGATTACATTCTTCAATAATATATGTAAGTAAATGATGGAGGATATCATTTAAAAAAAATAAAGTGCCCCATGACCACTAAGTTGTGGGGTATGTGGTAGAATATATTAATGGAGATACACATAAAGTAATTGATGGTAAATATTTTAACATGAAGGGTTTTTAAAAATATTATATTTCAAATAAGTCACATTGTCATTGCGGTTTCACCATAGCCACATTTGTAATGCCCAGGAGTAAAAGAAACCACCCATTGAATTAGGCTTTTATAATCAATAATTTATTTGCTTAAACAATCATTTTAAGAAATATGTCTGTAATTTAATTTAATATTATATAAATATAAATTTTGTTTTACCTTTACCATAAACATATTGTTGTACCAGAAATAACATTTTAGAATATTTTGTTTTTATTCAATACATATTAAAGAACGTGATCTAATAAACTTTTTTAAACTTATTTATTATGTAATAATTTATCATAATTCAAATATTTATCTATTTAAACCATATTTATATATTATAATTAAAAATTAATAATTTAATGTGTTAATTGTTATTTATTATTTATGTTATATTTATTATATTATTATTATTATATATTTTGGAAAAATATTATTTTCATAGAAACATAGACCTAATATTGATCATGTAAATATCTCTAGTACATTTTAAAGACCAATCTCTTATAAACACTTATATACATTATATTTACAAAAATCCTAATTCTCTATATTATTTTTTATATATTCTATTAATTTTTTTTATCTCCTCATATTATTTATTATATACAATAGTTAAAAAAAGATGAACACAAAAACTCATCAAGTGCATGCCTCATCACATGCAACACAACTCTAATCCACATTATCAGGCTAGGACCACTAGTTAGAAGAAGATAACAAGAAAACATCTTTCAACCATTTTCTTGTTTTTGGTTTTTAAAACACTTGTTTAATTTCTATTTCTGAAAACTATTTTTAGTTAATACACATTACTCCAGTCAATTTCATGTCTCACCGAATGAAGAGAACGATAAAACAGTTAACTTTAAAAAAAATACCTCTTTTCTAAAAAAGAAAATTGGATGAGAAAATAATTATTAAATAAAATATATTTTAGAAAACATTTTCAAAATAAAAAGGACAAGCCTTAAATAATATATTCTAAAATATACCAGCTCCAAAATTTAGAACATAGTGGATGGAGTCTTCAAGTTAAATTGAATTTTAAAAAACAAAGAAAATATAATTAATTTGATTTTAATTTGAAGTGAAAAATTATTAACCAAAGTAAATTGTGTAGTTGGCATCAACAAACCTCACTCTCAAAGTGCTCTCGTGTGTAATAATTTAAAGCATTATTATATTATAAAAATAAAATAAAATAAGAAAAAAAACAAAAAAACAAAAGGCTCTTTTGCCATCGCTTTTACTTTTTTTCTCTCTCTTCCATCGTTTTGCAAGTTAGCGTCTCCTCCGTCTTGCACCAGCTTCCGCCACCGTCGCCGTCGCCGTCGCCGTCTACCTCCGCCGCATCCATGCCAACGCCGTACGCTTCTTCTGCCAAGGGCCTGTCGTCCTCCGATCCGATCCTCGACCGCCTCGCCTCCTCCGATGGCGCGGTGAAATTCAGAGCCATCCGCGAGGTGAAGAACCACATAATTGGAAACCGAACAAAGAAGCTCTCCTACATCAAGCTCGGCGCCGTCCCCGCTGTTGCCGCCGCGCTCGCTGACTCCAACCCCAACCTCATTGTCCAGTCTGCCGCCGCGCTCGGAAGCTTCGCCTGCGGCGTAGATGCCGGCGTCCGTGCCGTCCTTGACGCCGGAGCTTTTCCGCGCTTGATCGGACTCCTCTCCGCTCCCGACGAGAAGGTTTATTCAATTTTTTAACCGTTTGCAACTGCTTTTTTATACCTTTTTAAAGTTTGTTTTGTCGGAAAATTCATTCCTGCTGTGATCAGTGTGCTATTGGTTTAAGTTTTAGAACGAAAATGAAATGTGGGTTGTATGATTCTTAATTTTGTAAGGTTTTCTTCGTCGTAATCCAATAGAGCTAAAAATTATAATCCTGGTTGTGACAGTTTTATTTCGTTTTGAGTTAGTTAATCTTTCTGCCAACATCTTTGGAATTCAATTACCTTTTCTGAAGATTAATTGTAGTTTTGATAATATAGTTTATGCTTCCTAGTTCTTGTTCACTGCTATAAATTTTTTATTATTTTATATGTTTATCTGCTCCGGCCGAATATTAAACAAGGATGTTGACTATGAAGTATTCGATGTTTCTGTTTAGTGATGAGTTATAGATGTACTCAATCCTGTTTGTGGGTAGAATTCTTACTGGTATTTGCTACTGTTACGGAATCACGAGGAGTTTCAAAAAGGATCCCCACCGAGGATCGTGCTACGGTAAAATTTGCAGTGATGGGTGCTCCTGATGCCGAAGTTAGTACGCGAGAGAAGTTTAGTTTGTTATTTTCTAGTTTTTGAGCCCTTTACGGAGTTTCCCTGGAGGGAAAAATGAATAAGGCTGTTGAGATGTCTCGTGGCTTACTTGTACGCTCTGCATGTGTTGGTTACAAACTTAACTAGGTTCATAGTATGCCAGTTGATTGGGGTTGGCGTTGTAAATCAGGTTCACTCTGGTGAGAGCAATGCCAGCTTAGAATTCTAGATGTAAAGGTGACTTCCAGAGCAGGTGTGTTACCTGTCTGGTCAGGCGGCCAAGAAGAAGTTTTATATTTCCTTCTCATTGTCTTTGAGATTTAGAATTAGGACAATGTGGAGAGGTAATGGAAAAGGAGAAAAAGATGAAGCAGTGTAGTGATGGCAGTCCTTTGTTGAAAAGATATAAATACGAAATGTTGACTTCATTATTTATGTTTTTTTATGCTATTTTCTTTTGGCATACCATTTAATCACCTGTTCTCTCCGTCTTATCAGGTTCTGGATGCTGCAGCTCGTTCTTTACGAATGATTTATCAATCAAAACTAGCTCCAAAGTATGATTTTTTTCAAGAGGAAAACATGCAATTTCTTCTTTCATTATTGAAAAGTGAGAATGAAAATCTTACTGGGCTAGGTGCAGGCATTGTTATTCATTCTTGCAAGACAAATGGGGAACAAAATATATTATGCCACGCTGGTGTTTTAGAGAAACTCACTAGTCTTCTTGATGGTTCTCTAAGTCAGCGAGATGCTAGTCTAGAGTCATTAGCTGCAATTATTAGAGACAACCCAACAGCTGTCTCTAACTTTGTTGAACTTCGCTGTGGAAGAGCTTTACATTCTGTTACTGAATTAACTAAAGACAAATATCCTCGAACAAGACTACTAGCCTGCTTGTGCTTGATTTCTGTGAAGAATTCTTCGACATGCTATCTCCAAGATATAGGAATCAAAACCAAATTGGTCTACATTTTGCTTGAGCTCCTTGATGATTCTGGTCAAGTTGGGGATGAAGCTTCTTTTGCTTTCTCAAGTTTAATTGCAGAGAAGGAAGATTTGCAGAAGTTAGCGTTTGAGGCAAATGCTATTAATAAGTTCAACTGCCTTTTACAAAAGCATCCCATACAACCTAAAAGGCTTGAAGGGGTACTTCTGGCCTTGGCTGATCTTTGCTCAAAATTGGAGTGCTGCAGGTCTAGTTTTCTTTCGTTGCAGGTCTGTTGCTTGTGTTCATGTTTTTCTTTTTCAACACATGCATTATTATATTCATTACTGCAAAATTGAGACATCAATGAAAAAGCTTCACTTAGTCATTTTTATAGTCATTCATTATAATAGCACCATAGGCGAGGGTGCTTGCAAGGATGAAAGGTATCTGGTGTATGATTGGAGAAATGTTGGACTCTGGTTCACCAATATGTGGTTTTTGACCCCTACCAGTGTTGGATATTTTTTCCTATACTGATACCTCCTTTGGTTACGGGATAGATATATATCCAATCATTATGCATTATCTTTTTATTTAAAAGATAAATATTAAAAAATCAGATACATTGAGATAAAACTGGACTCCCAAATTTTTGAAGATTTATTATTTGCTGATATGGCACTTACTTGTGCAAGTTGTTTATATAATCGAATAATTAAATTTCTTCAAACAATAAACAAGCTCAGTTCCACATGTTTGATATTAAACATAGAGTTTTAAGGGAAATGACGGTGGTCGCACTGGTGTGTTCCTGCACAGAGATGACATAGCGGTTTTTTCCTTTCTTCTTACTTTTAAATTTATCTTTTTTTCTACTGTAGTCTTATACGCTGCGCTAATGTAACCAACAACTGTATTTCATTTTCAAGACTAATATTTTAATATTTATATCAATAAACCTTTTATAACTTTACATTTCTCTTTTATCCTTTTTTGCACTGTGCCAAAATTACCATATGATGTATTAGAATGTATACTTTTATATTAAAATTTCATCATAATAATGTTAATAAATTTTTATGTTATTATATTAACTACGGTGTGAAATGTATTTCATTGTTATATAATACAATCATACTTTTAATTTTTCCCTGAAGTTATATTGTTATATTTCTCCTAAATCTGTATTGTTACAATTGTTATTTTATTTTTTGTAATTTGTAGAAGTACAAATATATTTTTAATTTAGATGTAGTTATTTGTAATTACTCTTAAAGTATCGTATCCTATATTTTAAAAAATTAACGTATTGTTTTAACAAATACATATTGTATCCATTCATCATAGGTTATAGATAATTTGGCAAGATGTGAACTAAGAATCCTGAAACTAATAGATTTGCTAATAAGAATACTTATGTGATTTGTCTTTAATTTTGTGCATGGGTTACTAACAGCTCTATTTTTTTTTTTTTTCATTTTGTCTTGGCACCTGTGTGTTTACATGCAGTTTTTTGCATGTCTATACGAACTGCATTTGCTTTTTAGAACAATATTAGTTTAACTGAAATAATTTTTAGTTCATTTAGCTCATAATTACCTTTCTACAAATCCTCTGGCCACTTGTATGGGATTTTACATGAAAATATACTTTTGCTGATATTTTTAGATGTAAAAGTATTTCAGCTGAAGCAACTTGTTAGGATGCCAATTTTATTTTTCCTATCATTAATTTGATTGACTACCATGCAAGTTGCAACCAAATAATTAATTTTGACATTGTAACCAGGAGTCTGCCATAAACAACAAAATCTTATCCCACCAGGGTGAATTCCAAAATCTGCCATAAAGATGCAAGTTTTTGCACCCGTATAAATGGATTGTTGACAAAGTGTTGTGCTGACCCCTTTAATTAGTTATCTGTGTTGCTGGTTTTGGACATTTAGTGTTGTCTAAAGATGTTCTATACCACCCCATGTTCCCATTTATGAACATGTTTGAGTCACTACTAAGCTGCATTTCTTCCTGATAGATTACTGAAGCCAATTCTGGTGTTTCTTCTCATTTTCAATGGATGAAGTTATAATAAAGCTTGCACTAGTACATAATGGTTTAAAATCCCAAGTCCACTTTCAACTTCTAATACACTTTGTGTTACAGGTCTTGAACCTAGTAATTGATGCCTTAACTCATGAGGATGCCAGGGTACGCACTGCAGCTTGCATTTGCTTGAGAAGTGTTTCTCGCTCAATCAAGGTATGTAACATGAAATGACGTCTGGCACTTGAAGTGTATTATACTAGTGCTATGTACAGTTTAATTCTCATAAAACTGTGTTCAGAATTTGAGTGCAGGTCGTTTTATGAATGAAAGGGTTGTTTTTCCTTTGGTTCGGCTTCTCTCTGATCTTTCTACTTCTGTCCAGGTATTTTGGATGTATCTGTAATTTTCATTTCTCATTATGCCATGTTGAGTAGTTTCTAAATTCAGAAAAGGAACATCTTGCATAAAGGTGGGTGCTGATGAAAAAAAAAACAACAAAGGAGGAACTTCTAAAATTTGAAAATTGAGGGATACATAGCAAACGAAAGATTGAATATCCATTTGTTACTTGTAAATTTAGCTATGTCTATGGTATTGCAATGAGAATTCTGATGCTTTCCTCCATTGATCTAAATTTGAAACATATATTTTCCATACATTATTAAAAGCGGTTACTTGAAACACTGCCGTTGATTGACAAATTCAGATGATTTAGGACTGAAATGGTTATGTCTCACATTAAATAAGGTTGTCTCAGGGGGATAATGTGTTGATGATCATATTATAAGATTACATGCTATTTCACCCATTCTGTATCTTGGTCTTGCACGATATGGGGTTATCACTAGGGCTATAATATTTGTTGGGAAGCTTACCTTTAATTAGACTCAAGTCATAGTCTTGTTCCCCCTAAGACTTTTTTGTTGGCAAAAAATATTCTGATTAATTGTAATTAAACAGATGTGGCCTTATAAATTTTGTTGAAGCTTAGTAAGGTGATCCTTTTCTGTTTTATGTTCCAGGTTGCAGCCCTTGGTGCCATCAGCAATATAGTGGTTGACTTCTTGCCACATAAATCAATATTCGTACAATGTGGGGGCGTTAAAGAGCTTGTGCAATTGACCAAGTCAATGGATTCGTCCTTAAGATTAAATGCTGTATGGGCATTGAGGAACATGGTATTCCTTGCAGACACGATATGCAAAGAAGGAGTTTTTGTGGAGTTAACAGCATCTTCAATGGCTAGCCTTATTTGTGGTATTTATTGGTCTTCAGGTTTTTACTGTTATATTGGTAACTATTTCCAAATAAGTTGACCTTGATTGTGTATACCTTGCAGATCCTGAACCTTCTGTTCAAGAACAAGCTCTGGCCCTTGTTCGCAATTTTGTTGATGGATGTCTGTACTCTGTTGAGCATGCTTTTGCTGAAGATGGTATCATACTGGATGCTGTTGGAAGACAGTTACAAAAGTCTTCTAAAATTGAAATTGGGATACAGGTTGGAAGTAGTTACTGAAATTAATTATCATAGATTTCCACACTTTATAATCGATCTCGAGCTGTTTATCTATTACATGCCTTTTGGTTTTATTTTCCATGCAGGGGATGTATATTCTCAGTAATATTGCAAGTGGCAATGAGTTTCATAAGGAAGCAGTTATGCAGCTACTCTTCCCTCAAGACGAGAACGGGTCTCACTCTTTCTTTGAGCAGTTTTTGCATAGTCCTGACAGTCGCTTACGCACAGCTGCAGTGTGGGTTGTAATAAACCTCACTTTTCCTTCTAGTCCTGGTGCATTTGGTCGGATTGTAAATCTACGTAGTTTTGGCATTGTTTCTCGAATAAAAAAGATGGTCAATGATTCTTGCATGGATGTGAAGGTCCTTTAATCTTTATCCTGAATTTTTTTATGTTCTGCAGTGTTAAGTAGTTGATTTGTAAATGTTCTTCTGTCGATGCAGCTTCGAGCGAGACTTGCACTTGGACAGATTATTACTTTTGGTGATAGTTAAGTGCATTGAAGTCCACTTTACCAAGTCCTTTGGCCAAGAACAAAGTGGATAAAAGGGATGTTGATAGAATTTATTTCTCATATGTTCTTTATTATACAATGTAGTCTCCAGCCTTCTGCATCAGCTTTCAATATGGTATGTTTCAATTAATGGTCTACAATTTTTTCTCCTTACACTAACATTGTTTGCCATACCTGGCACCAGTTTACTATTATTAAGTATATCCCAAGTTTCTTGACTAGAAGATGGTACTGCTTTCTAATGTATCAAATTGCATTTCTTTTTCTTTTTATTTCCTTTGCAGGTGTATCAATATGCTTTAGTTTATCTTTGAGTAAGCTCCTAAGTTGGTCTCCCATAGACTCGTGTGACCTCATAAGCTGTCCAAAGATTTTTGTCCAGTGTATTCCCTCAGAAGACCCAAAATGTCACATAATAAATTGGGATACATAAAAGATTAATTGGGGGACAGGTATCTTTAGAGGACTAATGTGGTAACACATTTAATCTTTTGAGAAAACCAGTGTAAGGGTTTGCTATTTCTTCTAACCAGTCAGGGCAGTGTCAGAGCTTTGTGGTTCTGTAAGCACTCTTGGCCAGGTTACCCTCAAAATCTCTTTTTTCTTTCTTGTGCACGATATGTATTACTTTTTTTTGTAAATCAGGTGATCATAGACTCATAGTAGATTTACAGGCTTTAGTGTTGTAAGATATGAGTAGTAAATGGCAATTAGAACCGAGTTCAATTTAATTTTGGTTATATTTGCAAATAGTATAATTGTCTGTGTCTATGTTTCTGGCATTCATGTATCCCTTGTAATTTTCATTTTCTAGGTTTTAGTTATGAATTCCTTGATCTTTAGTTAATAAAGTTCATGAATGTTACATGCCAATATTTTGTATGAGAACAATTTTTAAAGGAAGTTTATTCTCATTTTCAAAATATTGTCAATTTAGAAAGAAAAATTCATAAATATTTATGGGGGATGACCATGACTATGGTGATGGTGATCACGATTCATGGTGGTAGTGGCTATATTTGGTGAGGATGCAAGGACAAGTTATGATCGGTAAGTGTTTTTTTTTTATTATTACATTTAGGAATTCTGTTCTTGAAAATTGAAAAAAGGGCGCCCACCCAAGCTCTCCATCCATTTGAGGACGTTTTACAGTCCAAAAAGCTTAACAATATTTCTCGATTATGTTGTGTTGAGCATTTTTGGTCAGCTTCATGGACATGTCATTTACAGATGCAGATAACAAATTGACCATTGATTTTGAGGATAAAACCTCTTTTCCAGCCACTGCCAAAGATGAAGAATGAGCAACTTTGTTCATTCATCTTTCTCTTCCGTGGTCTTCATGTTGTTCCAAAATGCATATTCATAGGACTTTTAATACCCAGAATTAGCTTCCTGGAATGGTTGTCTGAAAACGGTTGTATTTTTAGTCTCTTTTTCCTTTTTTTCTTTCTTTCTTGATAGCTTCATCTTCTTTCTATGATCTAATTTGTTCTTAATTCATTAACACGAACTGAATTACAAAAAAGTACCAAATTTTTACATGGTGAAATTAATTACTCTGGTTTATAGAAGTGGTACTCTCTCCCATTTTCCATGACGTTAGTTACAAATAATTACTATAATAGATTTATTTATGGTCCATCAGTGATAGTCAATGGTATGGATTGGGATATCATGGAAAAAACATGTTCAATTTGACATTAGAATTTATACTATTGTTTAAAAGAACCTCTTAGACGGTTTTAGAAACTTGAAAAGTTTAGACCAGAAATGTCTTATAAATGTTGACGAAACAGACTCATCCTGCCATATTGGGCACATGCCAGAGGATAGTCACTTGAAGCTTTTAGTATGGATGAGATTCATTTTTAGAACTTTGTATTAATGTATGAAAGTTCTCATACTTATTTGGAGGGTCCAATATCTCCCGAAGTCTATTTCAGAAAACAAATATATAGAGAGAATGTCTATGTATGAATCACAGATTTTTTTATTCACATATCTGAAAAAATAAAATTTATCGGGAAACTTGAAATTTGTTATATTTCTTCCTTTTCGTGACATTTAGGAGTTGTATTTGTATAGTTCAAATATACTATCATCTTATAATATTTGTAATAGAACACTTTTGGTTTTAGATTTCACAGGATTAAATATTACTCTGTTCGAACAACACCTAAATCACCTCGTGAAGGAATTTTTGTTTTTTAAATTCTATTCTACTTTAAAGTATTTTTAATATATTTACCACGTCAAAGGGTTGATGAACCGTAGAATGTTTAAGACATACTAAAAATATTGCTATTCTAAAAATTTAATTTCTCTCTTATAAACTAGAATTATTTAGAAGGCAAACAGTTTTTGAAAAATAAATGCTATGCTTAATATCTATAATGTATGTATAATTATAAATTTAATAAAAAAACAAAATAAATGTAATTACTTAAACAGATAAAAACTCTTATGCGATAAAAAAATATAACAGTACAGAACCATTCGTTTTATTTAATGCAAATATTGAAAATAATAAAATTAAAAACAAATGTTTAAAGTTTAAATGAAAAAAAAATTAAAGCATTTAAATAATTGATTGAAAATAAACATAAATATTGTATAGAAAAAGGTTTATAATAACGTATCCTTTGTGATTTTATATTTAGTAGCCAGTTCAATCTTAACTTTACCATTCAGTATTTAAAGCCGTTAATTTTGAAGCCGAGATGGCTCCTGATCTAGCGATAAATAATGGTTTGTGCACAACATAAAATGGATAATGAATTTAACAAGGTAATTTTCATACACTTGCAAATTCATTTGAAACTACCGATATATAATGGACCGTGTATTTAACGAGGTGCAATTATATACATAATTTACATAACGTAAAACTGAGAATCCTATTAAAGGAAAACGACAGAAATAACAATTTTGGAAGCAAAACAGATTGATGTTGAAACAAAAAAATATACCTAGACTAGGAAGAGGCTCAAGACAGAAACTAAAAAGTGAGAAGAATTATCAGCCAATTTTTTCAGTGTGTGTCATCTGAGGGCCATATTACTGTCTCCATCAGCCGTTCCCTCATTAACTCCAAGTTTTCATCAGAGATTTCCTTGTATATCTCTGCATGGTCACATTTCTGCACAAACAATGCTTCTAAAGTTAAGTACATCATAACTTCACTTTTTTAGATGAAAAATGATACTTTTCACACACATAAATTTTTTACATTTATTTGGCATCAAATATAAGGATAAAAGGGTTATAAAAGTATAATTTTTTTTATTTTTTTAAGAAAAAAAAAGAGTAAAAAGTAGAGGAGGATAATGTCAAAAATTTAAGTGTGTTAAAAAATTATTTTTCTAAAATGAATGTCAAATGTCTGCACTTCTAAGACACACACATTGAGAAAGAGAGTATTCAATTCTATTACCTTGACCCATTTACTATAAAGGTGAAGCCGAGTTAGCATCACTCTTTCCGCAAGCTCTTGTTGCTCCTATGAATTGAAAATTAATCAATTAATTTTGATGTTTATCTCTACTCCACGTAGGAATTCCAACAACATACCATATATCTTTATTGAAAATTTCCAAAGAATGAACCAACTAGCTTGGCACAAAAGATTACCTTCCCAAGGGATCGAATAAAGCGTTTTCCATCTCCTGGTTTGTTTGATGCAACAAAACTGTGAACAAAGAAAGCATTGCAAACATCTAAATAATTATGAGGTAGCTGTGAATCACCATATTCTACTTTAATAATCACTCTCAACCTTCTTAAATTGCTCTATTCCTTCAACAATCATTATTTCCTAGCATGTTTGAAGGGGAAGAAATATTCAATGAATTCACGTTATGTACACAGCAGATTCAGGGTCCATTCAGTTTGTTTTTATTTTCAGTTCCCATGTTTTCACTAATGATTGAAAACTATCACACTGTTTTATTCTGTCATGTTTTCAAGAATTTGCAAAGGATATAATAAAACTAACAAAATGTTATCCTCACCACTTGGTTCACAACATCTTGAAAACAAAACCAAAAGCACATTTCGAACTACAATAATCACATTGGCATGTAAATCTTGGTTGAAACATGTTTCCTCGAATTAATAGAAACTTGACTTACTTGTAGAACCACGTATATTTAGGAGGGTTCATCTCATACAACTGATGAAGAACAGTCCTCACAGCCTTGTATGTGAAATAGTTGAGCATTTGCTGTTTCCAATGATGCATCAGTTAGATCGCATACAACGTTTAGTGTTTTTGTATCATAGCAGACAGATTGGTGATGATCAAAAGGTAGAAACGTAATAAAAAAACATAATCTCATTGAATATAAAACACTCATAATGAGTGAAAACTATCTTCCTCTTGTGGAAAAATGAAAAGCCATTTTGTAATTTGTAGTACTACTTGTATGAGCTCTTCTTTGATATTTGCACTGTCACCATGAGATATATATTAGAAGAAAATGATAACTTATCAAAAGGAAACAGCTCTCATCTTTGTAATGGAGACAAGTTCAGATCAGCGTTTTGAAAAAATGACCATATACATCTAAAGACTGAAATTGAAGAAAAACAGAAGGACCCTGTCACATTTCCCACATATATACTTTGAAATCTTTATTATATTGAACACAATATATGTATATATTACTCTTTCAGGTAACTCTTGTTCCTTAACACATTTCACGATGAGATAAACAATTTTGCATTCTTATTTCATGGTAGAATAGCGCAGAAGGTTATTAGTTTAAGAGCTTCTTGGGACTCCCATTGAAAGCTAAGACTCACAATCATCTAACAAATTACATTTTTTGCATTATAATATAAACTTCAGAATGTATTAGAAATTAGAATTAGAATATGCAATAAAGCAAACACTCATTAGAAAAGGTAAAAAAAGCAATGCTAAAGCAGAAACCGAGTTATAGTAAACTTAAACTAAATAGGTCATGCTTAGTTTTCAGTAAGAACCATTCAAAAAGTAAAACAAAAAAGTCTGTTGTATGATTTTCAGTTAGTTCTGACTATAAACCGAGTTTAGTTTCAATTTTATTGTTTCTGCAAACTCAGTTGATAAAGAAAATTCATTGGAACTTAAACTTTGATCCAAACATATTAAAATATCAGATCTAAGTGTTTGTGTTATTCTTTTGCATATATCAAACATTGTTACCGTTTTAACATCTTCAAAACCTTCTTCATATTGGCCTCCAAGCTCGTTGACAATGGCGACTCTCCTATCCTTACGCTGCCTCTTGCAACCTCTGCTAACAAAGAGTCTCCACTCTCTTCCAGGATCAATGAAAGAACTGCTCAACTTCATGGTTCCTCCACCATGCTTCGTCAAGTGCTTCCTTCCCATCAAATTCTTGCACAGAACAACATCTCCACCACTCTTCAGATTGACACTGGTTGTTGTGGGAAGAGCATCCACACACAAACAAGGACCGGTGTGAGATTCCACCACTGATGATCCCACAACAGACAGAGCACCCACCATCCTCTCTCACTATTCCAATCTCCACAGAAAACCTCTTCAAGAACACACAAACCAAAGGTTCAAAATTGCCTCAAAAGACAATGGAACTCTATAAATAGAGATACCCTTCAACAGAAAGTACAGCTAGGGAGGAAGAGGAATAGAGGGTGACCAGGAAAATTGGAAATTGAAGAACTTGGTGTGGTCAAAGACGCATGCAGTGTTTGTGGGAAGGTTGAACAAGAGAAGTAGCAAGCTTTTGGGTGCAAGGAAAAGTAAACTAAAACTGTAGAGGTGAGATTTTTGAAGGGTGGGAGCGAACCTTCACCAGACAAATTTTTGAGGTCCAAAACTGTCCAACAGAAAATAGAAAAAAGAAAAAAAGTGAAGGATTCAAATTGACAATGGAATCTCCTTAGATTTTCACACACACGTTTTGGAATTCATTTTATATAAAATTATATTTTATTAAAATTGAATTTAAAGTGATGTCATTTATGATACTTGATTTTCTTTTTAAAAACAAACTACTTAACAAATTTTAGTCTATATTTTTTATTCAACACTTTTTTCTCGTTTAGTATTTAATTTATTTGAGGTTTTGTTAGACTCCATTCCTGTTATTTGAACTCAAGATTAATTGTAAACTTGAAATGAAATAAAAAAACATTCATCTAAAATTATGTTAACTGTATTTTGATTGTAACGTAAAGTGAATAGAAAACATAATAAATTCGACAAGAAAGTTAACTGTGCGGGTGTTGATTTGATGTGTTTGGTGGATGTGAAGCCACGTGGTTGTGAATCTTTGTCCCTGTTCCATGTTTTGTACAACTTTGTTGAAACACATGTTAGACGTAGCATGACTGAAGACGAAGGACAAGTGTGGCACACCAACCAGACTCAATGCACCGTCCTCACGCAGCCACATGTGCTTCTGTGTGCATTCTCTTTCCAACTCAACGAATGTAGCACGCATCTTGGATCACATTCACATTGCCCATTTTTCTTCATAACTTTTAAGTGTAACTCTATGCATATATTTTTATACTATAAACTTTAGTTAATAGTTAATGTGAGATTTTTAATATAATTATTTATTTTAGGTTTAATATCATTTTTTGTCTTTATATTCATCAACTTTATTCAATGTGAGACATATTTTTTCGAAGTATTATAATTTCACAATTTATGTTTAATTTGATTTTTTTTTTGTTGACGACGTCTAAATCATTAACGATATAGAATCCATGTAAGAAAAACATAATAAGTTGTCACGCAGTAATATTCACATTGACTAACTCACATTATCATCTCGCCACATTATCACCATCTTTTCTAAATCAAAAACCCTAATTTCGGTAGGTTGTAGTTGATTCTAATTTCTCTAGGTTTTTGTGATTGAATGGAAAACGATTTGGAGGTTTCGCTTTTTGTAGATGGTTTTGTATCATCAATGGAGGTTGAACGAATTCGATGATGGTGTAATTTGGAATTTTATAGGTTTTCACATAAGAGTCGCGAACTAGGGTTGATGTTCAATTTGAGAATTATGAGTTTTCTATAGGTTCAATAATTTTGTGATTTTTGGGGTTTCACTTTGCAGGTTCTCGTGAAATTGAAGTTTTCTAGTTCGCAATGGAGAAGATCAAGATGGTGAGATGTTGATGGTGGTTCTCATGGTGCATAATGATTTGGGCTTACGGTTTGGGTTTGATTCGTTACATTGGAAGATTTCTCTTGCAGATTGGGTTTCTTGGTTGCTTCATGGTGGCTTGTGTGGTTGCTAATGGCGAAGCTCATGGTGGTCCGATGACGTGAAGAAGATGATGGCATGAGTGTGGTGCACGGCAGCACGTTGGTGGAAAGAAAAGTAGGGTTCTGTCTTAGGGAAGATGGTGATGACATGGCGAGATGTGTGACAACTCATTCCATTTTTTTTTACGTAGACTATACCGTTAGCAATTTAAATGTGGTCAGCAAAAAAGACCAAATTAAACACATTTTATAGAAAAGGGAACTCACTTTGAACATTAAAAAAATGAATCTTAATTGAATAAAGTTGACGAATATAAAAACAACAAATGATATTAAGTCTTTATTTTTTTAATATATATATATATATATATATTATAGAACTAGACATGGTCTAATAATTGTGGTTCTAAAAAATAATAAATATTTCGATAACTATAGTGACATGATAAGTCAAACAAATAACAAATCTTTCAATAGTCAAATTCATAAATCTAATATATTATGTTAAGAAGTAAATTTTAAGTTTAACTTTAACTTACAAAATTAGTTTTTTGTAATATGATATTTGTAGTTATGTATTATAAATTCATTATCTCTTCTTGATGTAGAATCTCCAACGATAACCTAATTTCACGAACAATCTCATATTATAGACATGCAAAATTTCATTTAAATTTTCACCACCATATCTATTAATATACTTTATGTTATTACAGGGTCAAATTTATCATATAAAATTACTATTGTAATTATCTTTTCAGTTTTACGGCTTCTCCGTTTTTTTGGTCTTTCTGACATTTTTTTTTTGTCTTTTCACTCTTCAGAATTGGATATTTGTAAACCAATTTTAATGTTAGAGTTACCAGAAGAAGTTAAGTTCTATAAATGTTATAAATTTGAAAAAATTTAATCATTTATTTTGGAATGCTCATCTAGTTATATTACTTTTAATGAGTTTGTACACCTACAAATAAGATGTCAAAATGCTTGGTTTTGATGTTGTTTTACCTTAATATTATTTAATTTTATTATTAATTGATAATTTTGAATTCATTAGGATATTATTGATTTGACGTACATGTAAGATGATCTCGACAATAATAAACAACAAATATAAATATAAAATAATACACTTAAACAATTTTTTTAAAGAATTACAAATTTTCCTAGTAGTTACAAATAAACAAATAAATACACAAAATATATATAAATAATTAAAATAAGTAACTTTCAACTAAAGATCTTACTTTTAATACTAAGACAAAACCTAAATGATGTCACCAACAAAAAAAATGGCATCATCTTATCAAACATAAATGTAAGTTAAGTCAACACAATAAAAAGTAGTTAATTGACAAATTAGAGTTTGTATATATAAATAAGTTTTTCTAATTGAAAGAAAAAGTATTCATTTTCTTTTTCGTTTCCTCTACTAGAAAGGAACACAATAGAATCCAAAAATATGACTATGGTTCATTATCATATCATAAAATAACCATAAAAAAATATCATTAAATGTCTAAGATTATCTAACATATGAAGAAAACTGAATTAAACTAATCTCCAAAATAAGTTGTAGACTTGTTTTCTTTTTAGATCCAAAACAGAATACTAACATAAGTCAAGCTACTTGTCTTGTGTAGTATCACTTGCATGCTAGAAAATTATGAGATACAAGTCAAGAAAAAAATCATTTATAAGTCAATGATTGTTCATATGAGGTCAAATTTCAGGAACAACTATTTAAATTGAATGTGTGACATTATTATATACATTCAAAGTTTTATATGAAAGTGTAACATAAAGTTTATCGACAAAGTAATATATATAAAGTAAAAGTTACCTTTGGTTAAAGTGCTACTCTACACTCTTTTAATGACTTGAAATCTCCAATAATTGAATCAAAACTAAAGCTTCTTGCAATATCCCTTTCAATATAGACTATCATGCTATTTGCTAAAAATTTAGTCTCCATCTTATTTCGCAACTCATTCTTAATTATTTACATTATAGAAAAATATCTTTTAGTTGTAGCTATAAAAACTCGAAAAGTCATGATAAGGCAAAGTAATCTATCAATCAAGTAGTTTTATTTGCATTATTAATAAATTCTTCAAATTTGAATATTGGTGAGCATCAATAATCAAATGCTAAAGTTGAAAATGCAAATTAATTTTCCCTTGCTCATTGAAATCCATGGGATAATATTTGTTACAAGAGTGCAAATTTTATCAATATTAAAAGTTTTATAAGCATCCTTAGGAACCAAAGAGTTTAGAATTAATAACTCTATTGCATGGTCACTTAATCTACAATTTAACTTTTGTAATTGTTTATGAATTATAACAAAGAATGTTTCAACTCTCAAATAATGTTTCATTGTAATATGATTTTTTTTCGTGACAAGAGTGTACTACTGCCTTGTTACATATGAAGCTCCAAATTGAGTAATCTCAATGTCATGTTTTTCACAAAAAGAAGTCACATTCACTTTCTCTCAAGTTTTGAATAAGTGCCTTTGTAGAATAAACTAAATACATAGCATTAACTATATCTCAAGATTGTTGTCGTGTTGCTTGACAATGAACATCTATTATCACCATAATTTCTTTCATCAAATACAAGATCAATATAAACTTGTCAACACCCAATTTCGTCCGACTGACTAAATAATATAGGTTTTTCTTTTTATTGTATTTTATTTTGTTTTTTTTATGATTTTAATTCTGTTTCTATTATTATTTTATTTCGTTTTTTTATTATTATTATTATTTTATTTCGTTTTTTTATTATTATTATTTTATTTCATTTTTTTTATTATTATTTCATTTGATTTTCTATGAGTATTTAAAAAAAAAGGTTTGAAACGAAAAAAGAGAGAAGGAAAAGAATGTTTGGTTTGGAGCGAACAGTGTACGTGTGTGTGCTGGGAAGAGGGGGGCAGAAACCGTTTCTGCAGAGAGCCAAGGTGGTGGCAGAGACGTTTTGGAGGAGAGCAGAGTGGCAGACGCGATTGGGTGCGTACAAAATCAGTACAAGGAATTTGGCACAGACAATTGCACAAAAACAAGCACGGTTAGCAGATTGGATTTCAGGAGTTTTGGAGGAAAAGTAAAGGGATTTTGACGCAGCTCCGTGCCTTCATCTTGGATCATCCATTGCTGAGGGGTTTTTCACCATTTTTGCACCTGCAAAGAGAGACAGAAGTCAGCCACCCAAGGGAGAAGAGTACTCATTGGAAGCACGAGATTGACCATTGCAAATTGCAAGCGGATCTTCGAGAGGTAAGTAATGGTGTTTAGAGGGTTGTTTCTTTGCCCTTACACATATATCTATTGAAGTTGCTGTTTGCGTATGACTGTTGTCTGCATACATTCCACTGTATATGTTCATTGTTGCATCACCCTCCTCCATCCATTCCCAACAACCCAAACCACGCCCACGGTTAATAGGAACACCCATCGTCTTACTCTTCATTCATCAAACACCTCACGACGAGCCCATCATCTTTATCCCTTCATGGCACTGACCCCTCTCTGCTCATCACCCCCATCTTCATCCTTATACCACCTCACGGCCAACACCATCATTTCCATCCCTTTCTTCTTCATTTTCATCTCCAACACCTGATACCACACGACCAAACCACAATATTGGGTCCCCTCCTCGAATCATCAACCATATTCACTTCAACCATATTCATTTGCCACAACCATCACATACAACCACATACTCCTTCATCTTCAGAAATTCAACTCAAGCAGATACCCCAACCCATACACCATTATCACAGAATCAATTATCCCCCTCACGCTCATATGCACACAACACACTCATCGTTTCCAATACCAAATAGACGAGAATCAATCAACACTAAACAAATCAATAATTGATAACAAAAAAAAAGAGAGAAGATTGGAAGGAGGAGAGTGATGTCGCGGCGGCTTGCGGTGGTTGGCCTCACTAGGGGTGGTGTCGGCATGGCGCGGAGGGGCGAGAGTCCCTCTCTCGCACGCGAAGAGGTGGAGAAAGAAGGTCATCGTGGCAGCGAGGACCAGGCAGAGGGCTTCTTCGCGGTAGTCGGTTTGACGGGAGCGGCTGTACGCGCGAGCAGAAGAGGAAAAGGGGAACCCAGCGCCGTGGCTGACGGTGGCTCCGGTGACGAGCGGAGGCGAACCCCTCCCTGGGTTACCATTTTCGAAGGGAAACGAGAGAGGAGGCAGTGGCGCCGCGGTCGGCCATGCTTCCGGTGGCGCCTGAGGTCGCCGTCGACGCCGAGACCAATAGAGGTCCTCCCGCGGTGGCTGTTCAGGCGGCGGCTGGTTCGAAGAAGCAGTGGCGTGGTGGCCGTCTGGGCGGAGGTGAGCGCCTCGAATTTTCCTCGCTCAGAGAGAAAGAGACCCTAGGTCTCATTTGAGAGCAGTGGCGCAGAGAATGGGGGAACCCCTAAGGTTTCCTAAGTTGCTGGAGAATGAAAAGGCCTTGGGCCTGTTGCTGACCCAGCTCCCTTTGCGCAACCCCCATTCTTCACTCGTGCACCCCCACACATTCTCGGGCCAGTGCTGGGCCAAGCCCAAAATAAAAATCAAACAAAGTTGTTTCTGCACCCCTTTTATTAGTATTTTGCCCCCCTTTTCGTCTGGGCTTAGGCCCAGTCCGCTGTTAGAAATAAATTTGGTTTAGGCACCCCTGTTCTCACTTCCTTACCCCTTTTAGTTTGGGTTTAGGCCCAATCTGTTTTTAAAAGGAAAAAATAGTTTAGACACCCCATTTTCTCATTTGGGCACCCCCACTATTTGTTTTATTTTTATTACTTATTTATTTATTTGCTTTGCCTTATTTATTTTATTTTGTTCCCTTATTTATCTTATTCTATTTGTTTTTTTTAATTTTATTATTTTTATTGTTGTTTTTGTTTTTATTGTTTTTATTTTATTTTATTTATTTATTCTAAATATTTATTTATTTTAAAATACATATTTAATAATACATAAAAAAAATAAATAAATAAAATATTTATATATATATATACAAAATTTACAAAAATATTTTAAAGGTTTAGGCACATGTGTGATCGCACGCATCGTCCTTGTGCTAAAAACCTATTTTTCTTTCTTATAAAAAATTACAAAATTATATTTTAAAGGTTAAGCACACGTGTGATCGCTCGCATCATCCTTGTGCTATAAACCTTTTCTCTTTCTTTTAGAAAAATACAAAAATACATTTTAAAGGTCAAACACAAGTATGATCGCTCGCATCATCCTTGTGCTAGAAACCTTTTCTCTTTCTTTTATAAAAATACAAAAATACATTTTAAAGGTCAAGCACATGTGTGATCGCTCGCATCGTCCTTGTGCTGAAAGACCTTTTCTCTTTCTTTTATAAAAAAATACAAAAATATTTTAAAAGTTTAGGCACATGTGTGATCGTTCACATCGTCCTTGTGCTAAAAACTTTTCTCCTTCTCACATAAAAATACCAAAATATAAAACATTCACATCTTCAAACAACAATCAACCTTTCAGCCAGAACTACGTGATCCTTGATTCTCCATCAAAAGTGGAGGTACGTAGGAGCAAGGTTAGCCCTTGTCAGGTTCACTTCCCAAAAATCCAAAATCATTTCAAAACAAATTTTCAAACAATTTCCAAACAAACTTCTCAAACAGTTTCAAAAGAACTACGTAACCCTGATTTCTCATTCTGAATGAGAATACGTAGGAGCAAGGTCAATCCTTGTCGGGCCCGAAAAACTAAAAAACATATTTTGTTCATTTAGAATTTTATTTTAGGGGATAATGAAACATTTTGAAAACCACATCATATTCGTGCATTTAGTTAAAGGTATTGCCTTAGGGCAGGCGCTGTAGGGTGCTAACACCTTCCCTACGCGTAACCGACTCTCGAACCCATAATCTGGTTTTCGTGGACCGTGTCTTATTATTTTATGGTTTTTTCCGTAGTTTTCCATAATAAACTATGGTGACGACTCCAAATCTCTTTTCAAAAACCCGTTTCTTTTTGGATCGTCGTCCCGTCGCGATTCCGGTTGCGACAGATGGCGACTCCACTGGGACTTTTTTTAGAGAGTCAAGCCATTTAACTATATAAGCGAATTCAATGTGGTTTCTCCTTATGTTTTCCTTCCCTTTTTCTTTATCTATCTTTGATATTTGAATAATCGCCTGTGAATAATTTTGCTTGTTGGATATTGAACCCTAGGGTAGAAACCATGTTTATATCTGCTTGGGAATTTTTCTGGTTGTTTTGCAGGTGAGAGTTTGGGGTGTACAATTGCATTCTCCCTTCACACACACATTATACACATCATGAGTGGGGCCCTATACCCGGGTCTGAGCGTAGCTTAGAAATAGAGGGGTTGTGTAGCGATGCCATTTAGGACATACTTCATGTTTGGCTATCGTGAGAACCCCAGCTAGAGTTTGTTCTCTTCACTTATGTCTCTGCATCTAGTTGATTACTCGACTGTTGTGGAGATACTATGAAGGGGGTCATAGCTCTAGTGGCCGTTGATCTTTAGGTTCAGGTAACCATCCTTGTGAGATTCCATATACTTAACCTTGGGTCTTAAGTGTTCAACCTTCATTAGGGCACAAAGGGAGATGTGTGCAGTCTTATAACCCTCATTTTTGCTTAATAAAATCCAACACCTTGTACATATCTTTATACAGTTTTTATACACCTTTTTCTTTTCTTTCTTTCTTTTTCTCATGCATTTTTATGGTCTTGTCACTGGTTCTAGTCAGGAAATTATAAATTTGTGACTAAGCCTTTGAGATAAAATGGAAATTAACATGAGATATGAAGTCAAGGGGGTTCAAGTTCAGACATTTTAAAGGAAAGGATAGCCATTGAAGTAAGGGAGGGTAATATGGATGGCCTGGGAGAACTGCTGAAGAAAATGGAGACAACCCAAAAGGATGCATTCAGGAAGGAGTATGGGAATTTGTTGAGCATGTTAGAGGTGGAAGTTCAAACATCGACCATTACTGTTTTAGCCCAGTACTATGAACCACCACTGAGATGTTTCACTTTCTGGGATTTCCAATTGGTGCCTATGGTAGAAGAATTTGAGCAAATCTTAGAATTACTTCTCGAGGGCAAAGCTCCATACAAATACCTTGGGCAGTTTACCCATGTCTTGCAGCTAGCGAGAATTATAAAAGTACACCATGTGAAGTTGGAGAGAGAGAGAGAGTTCATGCTTAAGGGTAAAGCGAGGAGCCTTCCTCGGGGTTACCTGGAGTGGTACTTGTATCGTTCGACTAAGGAGGAAAGGTGGGAAACAATTACGAATGTACTAGCTCTTATCCTCTATGGTGTCATGCTCTTTTCTAATATCATGGATTTTGTCGGCTACGTCGTCATGAATGCATTTGTGGGATACAAAGTTCGCTCTAAAGAATCCAATCAGTATTGTTCTAACTGAAGTTTCCAAGACCCTTAGTCAAGGTTATGAGCCATGCAGAAAGAAGATCTCTCGCATGAGTATGGCCATTCTGAATGCCACATGTCACGTGGAGGAGTTGTTGCGGTATAAACCAAAGATGAAAGAGGCAAATCAATGAGCGCAACTCTATGCAGGCTCATAGGAGGAAAGGTCTAAATGATGTGTTTTCTTGGCAGCAAAGACCGCACATCATATATCATTGCGGGAAGTACCCTAATGTACCCCTCATGGGTATTTGATGTTGTACTAATCACAATACTGTGTTAGCAAAAAAAAAAAAAACAATCTAGGTAGTGCCCACGCCTGCATCTCTGGCCATATCGTAGATCTTAAGAGGAAGGAACCTTTGCTGAATTGCTTCATCAAGTTAGAGATGCTTGGCGCAATGTTCAGAGGGAGGCTCCAGATTATGGATTATTAATGAAAGTTTCCCGTAGGAAATGAAACATAGAAAGGGTTAAGACAATCAAGTTGTCATTCAAGTTAATTTCTCCTTACCCAAACTGTGAAAAGCAACTTCATAATGCTGAGCAGCGGATGAAAGCAGTAGTTGAGAAATTGGAAATAGAATGTTAGCATCAAGCTAAAAAGGAGACATAAAGAATTGATAATTCAGATGAAGAAGCATATTGTTGAACAAGGGGGAATTGAAAGAGAAGTCTCTCATAACTAGCTTCCCTCGCCTGTGAAGTCATTGAAGGTCTTCTAAAGTTATTATCTGATGCTGAGTCTGCAATGCCGATCTCTAACCCGCCCAAGGGGATTGAAACTTTCCTCAATTGCTGCAAAAGCTGATCAGAGAAATGAAGAATATGATGCCCAAGGCCCGACTCAATTGACCAAAACTTCCTATGACTCACCTTTTGGGAACTTCTGAATGATGAGTCACCCTGTTGACTCTGTTTCGTGTTAATTTCCAAACTACACGGGGGCAATATTTTCGCAGCTTTATAATTTCTGACTAGAGAATTTGAACTACATTGTCTTTTCTTTTTTCTTTTTCTTTTTATTTTCTTTTTCTTAAATTTGTTTTGCAAAAAAAAACAAAAAAACTAAAATACAGCTAAACATCCAAGATACCCTAAAGGAATCGAACCAGTTAACAAATCTTGGAGAACCAAGGAGAAGTTCAAGAAGGAATGAAAGTTGATATCCAACAATTGAATGAGCAAATGAGCTTAATCCTAGAGGTTCGCCCACACCACATCCAATACAAAGAGTTTTAGGGGCACCAATTTTCCCTCGATATGTCCTCTTCCTGAATTACACTCCACCCTTGGGAGTGGACTCGGGACAACTTTGCATTCAAATGGCCAAAAATAACGCAGTTGAAAGAGGAAAGAAGCTTGGGGCACTTTCCTGGTCCCTACCGAAATGATTCAGCCCAGTGTTGTGAGCAAGATAATGACAAAGCAACCCGAGTTGAAATCTTCTCCTCATGTCGTTGCACTAGTGGATGTTGAGGCTGACAGGCGTAAATTTGAAATGCTGCAAAAAGGATAAGAGTCATAGAAGTTGGAGGAATCCTTAACTTTGAAAATGTTGTAGGGCTATGCTTAGTCCCAAATGTGGTGATACCTCCCAAGGTTTAAATTACTCGGAGGGACCACTTGTCCAAGACCATCTCGTGACATATGGGAAGAAAATTGTTCATGCATGCGATGAAAAGTTGCTAATTCATTTCTTCTAAGGTAGATTGGCTGGCATGACACCAAACTGGGAACTCATCTTGAACAGTCGTGCATCCGGTCTTGGGAGGATCTGGTGGATGCTTTCCTGAGGCAGTACAAATATATCAAGGATGTGGCACTTGTTAGATTACAACTGCAGACCTCGGTGAAGGAGTCCAAATTGTTCAAAGAATATGCCAAAGATGGAAAGAGATTGTTGCTCAAATAAAGTTTCATGAGAGTGACAGGGAAATGGTTCCCATATTCCTCAATACTCTGTAATCACCCTTCTGTGAGACCATGGTGAGCAGTGTTTCCCTAAACTTCTCAAACTTGGTGATAATTCAAGAAAGAATTGAAATTGGTGTGAAGACTGAAAAGATCGCACAAGGTCCTACCATGACAACAAATGTGAACAAGTCTGGTCTAAGCTTGGGATAAGGAGAGAAGAAAGAGCTCAATCACATCCCACTGCTCAGATACCGTTGGCCTACCCTTTGAAACTACTTCGAGACAAAATTGGACTCGACCCAAACTCAACTTCCCACCAAGCTGTCAGGTAGAAAAATGTTTGATCAAGAGAAAAGGCCTACGATTTTCACTCCTATCCATATGACTTATGCAACATTTCTTCCAAGTCTTCTGCATAAAAAGGCTTGATCTCTACTTGTTACATGAAGCCTTTAAAGCCTCAATACCTCAAGACTCGTGAATCATACACAAAAGGTGATTACCATGGAGTGGTCATCGGTCATTCCACCGAAAGTGCTGGTGGTTCAAGCGCAAAGGCAAACTTTGATTCATTCAAGATGATTAAAGTGTGAAGAAAGTCAACCCAACACTGAGGCAAGGCTTGAGAATGCCACTACAAATTCCATGAAGAAATGAAGTGGGTTTTAAGATCACATAAAAAAGCATAAGTCATTGTACAAATGAATTCGATGTTGTGAAGTGTCTTGCTATGGAAAAGTATGCTCATTGGTATCACATCTTCATCCATGACTTACAATGCGAACATTCACTACAGGGTTTCTCCAAGTAGTGTTGGAAATCGAGTCCTGAAAGGGTATTACGGAAAAAAAAGGAAAACAAAATTGAAAAAAACAAAAAAAATGAAGGAAATCTTGAGTCACTTGTCTTTCTTGTGAATCGTCAAACTCTTGTTTTTCGAATAAAAAAATAGCAAAAAAAATGATAATAATCAAAAATAAAAATGCAATGTCAAGCTTTTCCGAGGTCAAGTGTTTAATCAAAAATAAAAACTTGACTTTCTTTCCTAGACGTTTGTGCACATGTTGCTTGAAAACCTCACCCTTCACCTTCCAAAATAAAGGATATTCCCCAATAAACACTGTCCCTACCCTCAGTAATGAAGTAAACCTTTACACTAGGGAAGGTTGGCCTGGCCAAAATTTTCCTCGCTTGCGCTAGTAGGGTGATCCCTAAATCCATTGAGACAAGCAAAAGAACTTTCAAAAGTAGAATAAGTCCACTAGATTGAAAACCCGAAAGGGCGATCTAGAAAGAAGGAAAAAGAAAAATGACTCATTGTTGAGGTCATCTAATCGTAGAATTAATCTTTTGAAAATAAAGCAATCAGAGTTCAAAATGATGTGTGGCCTTCTTTCTTTATCTAAAAAGCAAAAAAATATATCCATTGTCACCCCGTTTGAGCCAAAAATAAACTCTTTTTCAAAATTATCCCCAAGCAGGGGTTGCCATCAGGTAGGAGTCAACTCATTATGCATATGAAGAGCACTCAATGATCAAACAAAGAAATTTCATCAAGAAGAGTGAACAAAGAAAAAACAAAAAGAACAAAAAATCACAAAGTGATGATAAAAAAAATGAAAAAATGAAGTTAAAAATAAAAAAGCAGAGTGCTCAAAAGATCAAATAGTTGACACAATGCCAGATGATAACCCTTATTTCAAAAAAATAATAACCGACAAGCATTCATTTGGGCCTTTAACCCTCTCTTTCGATACCTTCTAGCCCTAGCCACATTACAAGCCTAATAAAGTCCACACAGATTGAATGATATTTGCTCAAATTTTCATAAAGCTTAATTTTGCGATAAGACTAAATGACTTGCAACGTGTCCAAAAAAAAAACAAAAAAAAAACTTTTGAAAATTAATGAAAAAAGAAAAAAAAAGAAAAAGTAATGTCTCATGAAGAAGGGATCTCTTTGCCAACCAGCCAGCAGCATGCAAAAGAAAATCAGACCAATTGGGGTCATCCTTTTAACCGATCCTTTTCATGCCCACTACCTCTTCCAAACATAACCCCGTGCCAAAAACTGGGACAACTTTGTGGGTCTCATACGAGTTTTCCATCAACCTATACCACAATAAATAAAGAAAAAGCTGAGGCAGCTTTGTGAGTCTCACAAGAGTTTTTCATCAATCCATAATCCAAAGATTGGGGCAGCTTTGCAAGTCTCACTTGATTTTTTTCACCCTAATTTTCATGGATCCATACCCCATGCCTATTTTCCATAACACCACGCTGGGGCACCCTTTGGGTATCCCGTTTCACTTTGACATTCACATATCACATCTCCGGCGAGGAGTGTATGGGAATGATGTGCCCACGTGGTTGTCCCATTCTTTTCCAAACCCTTATAAACATCTCCATTTTCACTAGTCAGTAAATTCAAGTATGTGTGCACTGATGTCAGGAAAGAGAAAGTTGAAGATATAATCATATTAGTTAGATCTCGGATGTATGACATTCCTCACTTTCACAAAACATTGAAAATAAAGATTGGTTTGATGATGTTTGCAAGTAAGGTGAATGACTTAAGTAAAAAAAAAAACAAAGCAAATGTTTTCCGTATGTGTGCATCCATCCATCAAAAGAATTTCTTCCAGATCGAAACCCTCTTCATTCATATGAATGGTTGTCGAATCCTTCTTAAAAAAAACAAAAAGAATAACATTCGGGTTTTCTCTTTCAAGTCATGTTGGTTCTTATTGATCATGTTTCTTTCTCTCATTCTGGGGTTTTTGACACACACATCTTTACATCCTGTTCACCACCTTTAAGTTAGAGTTTCAACACTCTACCATGGTCTTTACGCCTTGTTTCTCCTATCCTCATATCAGGACATTCTCTTTAGCGAATGATCACTGATACATTTTCAAAAATCAAATTTCTGTCAAAAATTACAAAAAAAAAACATTTCACAAAATTACAAATTACTAGAATTTCAAAATTTGAAAGCCCAGTTTCCATGCTGGCCCCCCCAAGCCCAATTTTTCACATTGGCCCCCAAGTCCAATTTCCACATTGGCCCACAAAGCCCAGTTTCTACACTGGCTCCCAAAGCCCAGTTTCCACACTAGCCCCCAAAGCCCAGTTTCTACACTGGCCCCCAAAGCCTAGTTTTCATACTGGCCCACAAAGCCCAGTTTTGCCTGGCACCCTAAGCCTAGTTTTATCTAGCATCCTCAGCTTTCTTCTTCGATATCGATCCTCTGCTAAGCAATGGTCAAATTTCAGTTTGTTGTTTTTGCGATATCGACCCTCTGCTAGGCAATGGTCAAATCCAAGTTGTTGTTCTGCGATATTGGCCCTCTGCAAGGCAATGGTCAAGTCCATATTTTAGTTTTTCTAACGGCCCTCTGCTTCGCAATGGTCGAATTCAACTTTTCTCCTGCGATATTGGCCCTCTGCAAGGCAATGGTCGAATCCAGGTTTTTGTTTTATGTGTTGACCCTCTGCTAAGCAATGGTTTAATCCCATCTCGTTGTCGTATTACTGGCCATCTGTTCGGCAATGGTCAATTTTAGCTTGTTGCTCTGTGTTGTTGACCCTCTGCTAGGCAATGGTCGAACCCAGTTTTTCTTCTATGTTTTGACCCTCTGCAAGGCAATGGTCAAGTCTAGGTTTTAGTTTTTCTAACGGCCCTCTGCTAGGCATTGGTCGAATCCAGTTTTCGTTTTATGTTGTTGGCCCTCTGCTAAGCAATGGTCCAATCCAGCTTGTTGTTCTGTGATATCGGCCCTCTACTAGGCAATGGTCGAATCTAGGTTTTCGTTTCGTGTTGTTGGCCCTCTGCTAAGCAATGGTCAATTCCAATTTGTTGTTCTGCAATGTCGGCCCTATGCAATGTCGATTTTCTTTTGTTGCAATCTCACCTTTTTCATGAATTTGGTTATCATATATATTTGAATAAGTTTTTATTTTTCCTCTTTATCTTTTGAAATCCAAACGAAATTAGTGTTTCTTTCTTTACTTAGCCTTTACTCAGATAATACGAAAATATCAAATTTTCATATTATCTAGTAAAATCTATGTAAACAGGGGCAGCTGTCAACACCCAATTTCGTCCGATTGACTAAATAATATAGGTTTTTCTTTTTATTGTATTTTATTTTGTTTTTTTTATGATTTTAATTCTGTTTCTATTATTATTTTATTTCGTTTTTTTATTATTATTATTTTATTTCGTTTTTTTATTATTATTATTTTATTTCGTTTTTTTATTATTATTTCATTTGATTTTCTATGAGTATTTAAAAAAAAAGGCTTGAAACGAAAAAAGAGAGAAGGAAAAGAATGTTTGGTTTGGAGCGAACAGTGTACGTGTGTGTGCTGGGAAGAGGGGGGCAGAAACCGTTTCTGCAGAGAGCCAAGGTGGTGGCAGAGACGTTTTGGAGGAGAGCAGAGTGGCAGACGCGATTGGGTGCGTACGAAATCAGTACAAGGAATTTGGCACAGAGAATTGCACAAAAACAAGCACGGTTAGCAGATTGGATTTCAGGAGTTTTGGAGGAAAAGTAAAGGGATTTTGACGCAGCTCCGTGCCTTCATCTTGGATCATCCATTGCTGAGGGGGGTTTTCACCATTTTTGCACCTGCAAAAAGAGACAGAAGTCAGCCACTCAAGGGAGAAGAGTACTCATTGGAAGCACGAGATTGACCATTGCAAATTGCAAGCGGATCTTCGAGAGGTAAGTAATGGTGTTTAGAGGGTTGTTTGTTTGCCTTTACACATATATCTATTGAAGTTGTTGTTTGCGTATGACTGTTGTCTGCATACATTCCACTGTATATGTTCACTGTTGCATCACCCTCCTCCATCCATTCCCAACAACCCAAACCACGCCCACGGTTAATAGGAACACCCATCGTCTTACTCTTCATTCATCAAACACCTCACGACGAGCCCATCATCTTTATCCCTTCATGGCACTGATCCCTCTCTGTTCATCACCCCCATCTTCATCCTTATACCACCTCACGGCCAACACCATCATTTCCATCCCTTTCTTCTTCATTTTCATCTCCAACACCTGATACCACACAACCAAACCTCAATATTGGGTCCCCTCCCCGAATCATCAACCATATTCAATTCAACCATATTCATTTGCCATAACCATCACATACAACCACATACTCCTTCATCTTTAGAAATTCAACTCAAGCAGATACCCCAACCCATACACCATTATCACAGAATCAACTATCCCCCTCACTCTCATATGCACACAACACACTCATCGTTTCCAATACCAAATAGACGAGAATCAATCAACACTGAACAAATCAATAATTGATAACAAAAAAAAAGAGAGAAGATTGGAAGGAGGAGAGTGATGTCGCGGCGGCTTGCGGTGGTTGGCCTCACTAGGGGTGGTGTCGGCATGGCGCGAAGGGGCGAGAGTCCCTCTCTCGCACGCGAAGAGGTGGAGAAAGAAGGTCATCGTGGCAGCGAGGACCAGACAGAGGGCTTCTTCGCGGTAGTCGGTTTGACGGGAGCGGCTGTACGCGCGCGAGCAGAAGAGGAAAAGGGGAACCCAGCGCCGTGGCTGACGGTGGCTCCGGTGAGGAGCGGAGGCGAACCCCTCCCTGGGTTACCATTTTCGAAGGGAAACGAGAGAGGAGGCAGTGGCGCCGCGGTCGGCCATGCTTCCGGTGGCGCTTGAGGTCGCCGTCGACGCTGAGACCAGTAGAGGTCCTCCCGCGGTGGCTGTTCAGGCGGTGGCTGGTTCGAAGAAGCAGTGGCGCGGTGGCCGTCTGGGCGGAGGTGAGCGCCTCGGATTTTCCTCGCTCAGAGAGAAAGAGACCCTAGGTCTCATTTGAGAGCAGTGGCGCAGAGAATGGGGGAAACCCTAAGGTTTCCTGAGTTGCTGGAGAATGAAAAGGCCTTGGGCCTGTTGCTGACCCAGCTCCCTTTGCGCAACCCCCATTCTTCACCCGTGCACCCCCACACATTCTCGGGCCAGTGCTGGGCCAAGCCCAAAATAAAAATCAAACAAAGTTGTTTCTGCACCCCTTTTATTAGTATTTCGCCCCCCTTTTCGTCTGGGCTTAGGCCTAGTCCGCTGTTAGAAATAAATTTGGTTTAGGCACCCCTGTTCTCACTTCCTTACCCCTTTTAGTTTGGGTTTAGGCCCAATATGTTTTTAAAAGGAAAAAATAGTTTAGACACCCCATTTTCTCATTTGGGCACCCCCACTATTTGTTTTATTTTTATTACTTATTTATTTATTTGCTTTGCCTTATTTATTTTATTTTGTTCCCTTATTTATCTTATTCTATTTGTTTTTTTTATTTTATTATTTTTATTGTTGTTTTTGTTTTTATTGTTTTTATTTTATTTTATTTATTTATTCTAAATATCTATTTATTTTAAAATACATATTTAATAATACATAAAAAAAATAAATAAATAAAATATTTATATATATATATACAAAATTTACAAAAATATTTTAAAGGTTTAGGCACATGTGTGATCGCACGCATCGTCCTTGTGCTAAAAACCTATTTTTCTTTCTTAAAAAAATTACAAAATTATATTTTAAGGGTTAAGCACACGTGTGATCGCTCGCATCGTCCTTGTGCTATAAACCTTTTCTCTTTCTTTTAGAAAAATACAAAAATACATTTTAAAGGTCAAACACATGTGTGATCGCTCGCATCATCCTTGTGCTAGAAACCTTTTCTCTTTCTTTTATAAAAATACAAAAATACATTTTAAAGGTCAAGCACATGTGTGATCGCTCGCATCGTCCTTGTGCTGAAAGACCTTTTCTCTTTCTTTTATAAAAAAATACAAAAATATTTTAAAAGTTTAGGCACATGTGTGATCGTTCACATCGTCCTTGTGCTAAAAACTTTTCTCCTTCTCACATAAAAATACCAAAATATAAAACATTCACATCTTCAAACAACAATCAACCTTTCAGCCAGAACTACGTGATCCTTGATTCTCCATCAAAAGTGGAGGTACGTAGGAGCAAGGTTAGCCCTTGTCAGATTCACTTCCCAAAAATCCAAAATCATTTCAAAACAAATTTTCAAACAATTTCCAAACAAACTTCTCAAACAGTTTCAAAAGAACTACGTAACCCTGATTTCTCATTTTGAATGAGAATACGTAGGAGCAAGGTCAATCCTTGTCGGGCCCAAAAAACTAAAAAATATATTTTGTTCATTTAGAATTTTATTTTAGGGGATAGTGAAACATTTTGAAAACCACATCATATTCGTGCATTTAGTTAAAGGTACTGCCTTAGGGCAGGCGCTGTAGGGTGCTAACACCTTCCCTACGCGTAACCGACTCCCGAACCCATAATCTGGTTTTCGTGGACCGTGTCTTATTATTTTATGGTTTTTCCGTAGTTTTCCATAATAAACTATGGTGACGACTCCAAATCTCTTTTCAAAAACCCGTTTCTTTTTGGATCGTCGTCCCGTCGCGATTCCGGTTGCGACAAAACTGAAATAAGGTCAAGCTTTTGTAAGCATTATTAGCATCACCACGTTGAGAATAAGGATCCATCAACAATAATTTTTTCTAAAACTGAATAAGTTGCATCATACATATTTACAAAGCTACAAATAGAAGAAAAATGTGAGCTCCAATGGGTATCCCCAGCTCACTTTAAAGTACCAATTTGATTTTCCCCTTTACCATTTTCAAGTTCATCAATATCTAATAAGTATGGAATTTCATCTAACTTGGAAACATATAACTCGTCATGAAGTTTACTAGAAAGGCAAACAATATTGGCAATAAAAGTCAATTTTGAAAAGAACCAATGAATTCGAATAACTTCTCTCGATGCAACAACCAAGACAAGTTGTAACCGATGAGCAAAACTATGAACATAAAATATGCATAAGGATAATCACTCAAGAATAATGCTTGTAATCCATTCCATTCTCCTCTCATATTACTAGCATCATCATACCTTTGACAAAAAATATTAGAAACATTAAGATTATATGAGAAAGTACAACACACAATTTATTCTTCAAAGTTAATGTTGCAATATCTTTAACATGCATAGTATCAAAAAACCTCTCTTGTATTGAAACCATTTTTAATAACGAATCTTAAAACAAGAGCCATTTGCTCTTCTCTTTATTCATCACGAGCTTCATCAACAATTATATAAAACTTGAAACGTCCAACTTTCTCACGAATATGATCTTTCACTTTACGAGAAAGAATATTAATTAACTCATTTTGACTTTTATGTGAAGTATATTTGGAATTATATGGAGCATTTTCCAACACAATTTTTGCAACTTCATCATTATATGATGCTATGAGTTTTATCATCTCAAGAAAATTAACTTGGTTCCTCGATTCATTAGTTTCATCATGACATCTAAAAGCACAAGCTTGAAGAGAAAAAAGAAATGAACTGTGTCAATTGAAGTTTTGAGACTCAACCAATTACTCAACCAATTACTCATAATTGATTTGAGCTTTGAACTTCCAAAACATTCATAATATGCCAATTTTGATTTAACAAGTCTTGACAAGCTTTCATTGCAATATTGTATGGTGAGCAAGGATCCTTTCCTACGTATTTAAGAAAAGTAAAAAATTTCCATTATTTAGTTTTCTCCAACTTTTAAAACCTATAAAAAAAACTCCACAAATTTAAAATATGTTGGTGACAATCAACTCATTGCCAATTAGAATTCAAATTCAATTACTTGTAGCAATGAAAACATTTCAACCTGGGCACTCTCTTAGTTTTTTACTAAAAAAATATAGCAAATATGCAACATGTTTTAATGGTGAATACTCTAACCATGAAAGAAATAAGCTAAACCTAGTGTATCAAAATTTTCTTGGATGATCAATTTTACCATACCATAGATAATTTTCTAGATGCATTTGATATGTACCTCATTTTAGATAAGCCCTTCGTACCTCATTAATTTGATTTGTTGGGGTATTGCCAAATTGAGGATGCTTCCTAAAAAAAAATGATCCAGATTTGTTTTTAGAAGCTACTAATAATTATAATTCTAATGCGTGGTTAAATGTCATGATAGATGAGCTTAAATCAATGACACAAAAATGGTGTATGGGACTTTGTGAATTGTTAGAAGGATACAAAAGAGATAGGTGCAAATGAGTATTTAAGACTAAGTGTGACTCTCATGACAACATCGAATGTTGCAAGGCTCAACTGGATGTTAAAGGTTTTATTCAAAATGATGACATTAAACATTTTTGCCTATGTCTAAGAAAGATTCTTTCAAAATTATCTTAGTAGTAGTAACTCATTATGATCTTGAGTTACATCAAATGGATGTTAAAATTGTCTTTCTGAATAATAATTTAGAAAATGATGTTTATATGGATCAACCAATGAGATTTCTTCACGAAGAAAAGGAAAACATGAAGTGTAAACTTAAGAAATCAATATACAAACTTAAATAGGTTTCTCAACAATGCTACTTAAATTCAATGATACTATTATGTCCTTGGGATTTAAGGAAAACATTATTGGTCGATGTATATATCTGAAAGTTAGTGGAAGAAAGTTTATATTTTTTATTTTGTATATTGATGACATATTGGTTGAGACTAATGATCTTGATCTATTAGGTGAGACTAAAAAATTTCTCTCTAACAACTTTGAAATAAAAAATATGGGTGAGGTATACTATGTAATAGGAACAAAAATATTTTGGAATACATCACAAGATCTGTTAGGTTAGTATAAAAAATCATATTTTAATAAAGTTTTAAAAAGATTCAAAATAGATAAATAATTAACATCTCTCGTTTGAATACAAAAAAGAGACAAATTTAGTCTTATGCAATGTTCAAAGAATGATTTGGAATAAAAATAAAAGAAAAATATCCCTTATGCATATATTGTTTGGAGTTTGATATATGTTCAAACATGTACGAGGCCAGATATTAGTTTTGCACTTGATATGTTTGGTAGATATTAAAGTAATCCAGGACTAGATCATTGGAAAGATGCAAGAAATGTGTTAGTATACTTGCAAGGGACAAAGAATCACATGTTTTCTTATGAGATTTGATCACCTTGACAGGATCAAATATACAAATTCAAATGTTGTTAGTTGTATGTATACAAGAAAGTCTACATTTAATTATTTATAATCATTGTTGCATCGATTCTAAAGGTTGAATTTGTTACATTGTTTGAAACCATAATTCAGGGGTGCAAGATTTTCTTTCAAAACTTTGAGTAGTTAACAATATTGTAAAGCCACTCAATTTATGGCAATTTTACAATTGTTTTTCTTTTCTTCTTGTATGAGAATGACAAATATTCTAGAGGCCTTAAACATATGCAATTGAAATATGTTGTTATTAAAGAAGAAGTTTAGAAATATAGAGTGTCAATAAAATATATTAGTATCGATTTTATGCTATTAACCCTTTAACAAAAGAGTTACCAACTAATGTATTCAGTGACCATATAGAAAATATAAGCATTATGTCTACTAGTGAATTTTAAAGGTTAATGTTTATTATTATTTATTTAACACTATATCAACCAATTAATGTATAAGTTTTTTTAGTGTATAAATATTCATGCAAATTATGATGAAAAAAATAAATTAAGTTAATAATAGAAATGATATTTATGTTTGAACTCAATATAGACTTCTTAATGTAAAGTCGTATTAAAGATAAATAATAATATAATAATAAATAGAAAAAATCATATTAATTGAATGCATGTAACATGACATTATATAAATTAAGTACAGAATTTTAAAATTATTAAATAAACTAATTCTATGTGATTCAAATAAACCCAAACCTAATTTAATAAAATTAAATATTTATTAATTATATGGAAAGTTTTTTTAAAAACTGACATTAATTCATTTAAATGAAAGTTAACTAATAAAAATGATCTAGATTATCTTTGTACATAAAAAAATTTTCTACTATTAACAAATATAAAGTGAGAGGAGATGAAAATAACTAATAATAAAATAAGAAAAAAAATAGTTAAAATACTGATTCACATCAAGTCTCTCATGAATAAAAAAATATATAAAATGTATAACTTACAACAAACAATACAATACTATTACATGTCTTTGATATTATAAAACTTCATTCTATTTTAGATATATTTCATTATGTAATATTATTTGTAAGACTATTTTATTTAAATTTTCTTTTGATTCAAAATATCATAACACGTTTAATTTATATTCTAACTTTTCAAAATTTAAAATAAAACTTTTTAGTTTCATGAATTAGGAAAAGCAAAATATAAAATAAAACATAATATAAATATACTATATTAATATTCAGGAACTTTTTAAAATCTATAAACAAACTAGTTTATTAATTCATTTTTATAAAATCTTTAATTTTTTATTTTCATTCTCTTTATATTTTGTCCAGAGCAACCAAACACAAATTCTCTTGTTTTTTACGAAGTAAAAACTGACAGACATCTAGATAAATGTGTAGCAGCATACTACTTTAGAGTAAAAGAGATATCTTTCCGGACACGTAACTAGTTTAGAGGTCTAATTATTACTTACCTTTAAAATAGCAAATAAACAGAAAGATTTGCAAATTAATTGGGTTATCATTCTCATCGTTACTCAGCCGTCTCTTCCCTGTCCCCGTAGAGTCATTGTCTTGTCGCACGTTTTCTTTCTTTTCTGGTCTAGCTTTTTTTCTTTTCATGTTTTTCTTCCGTGTTTTCAAAGGGTGCAATGTTTTTTAGGGTTTTACTCTCTCCACCGTAACATTTTCTCTCTCCATCTCCCCCCAATTCTATTATATATTTTTTAATTACAAAACTAATCTTTTATAATTACAAAAATAACTTTTTTATTTTTTAATCTTAATTATTTACTTTAACCATAAAATCTATCTTTCTACCTCTTCTCACTCACCTCCCAACCCTCTCAGATTCTCACTCAAACTTCATCACATCCGTTTCTCATCTTCCATTTTTCCTTCATATCCGTTTTCTTCCTCCTTCAATGGTTCGACGGTGGGAACGGTGCACGGCGCGGCAGTGCAACAGTGCGGCGGTGCGACGCGGCAGTGCAGCGGTGGTGCGACGGTGAGGTGTGGCGGTGCGTTCTCCCACAAGGTTAGTGATGATATTTTTAAATTTTTTTTAAATGCAATGCATATATCTCTGTGCTGTGTTGTGCTGTGCTCTGCGTTTTTTTCTGTGTGTGTGTTGGGAGAAAGGAAGAAGATAACCAGGCGAAAAACGGATGTCGGGTATCCGTTTGGATCTGAAACGGATGTGGACATCCGTCGACGGATGACGGATATCGATATCCGTCGACGAATGTGGACATCCGCTTCAGATCCAAACGGATACTCGACATAAGTTTATGGCATGTAGTTTTTTTAACTTTTAAGTTTATTATTAGTTTTTATTTTTATTTTTTATTTTCAATTAATTTGTTACGTAATTATTATATTTTTATTTTTTTTACTTTATTAATTTATTATATTTTTAATTAATTTATAGAGTATTTAAATTTAGTGTTTTTTTCTAATTTTTTATTTATTTATATCTAAATTAAAATTATTTTATTTAATGAAATAATTATTATTAAATTAATAAAAAATAGTATTAATTAATGAAATAATTATTAATTTAATTAAAAATATTTTGTCAAAAATGGTAAGAACACGAGGTTCATCTTTTAGTTCTCATGGAGAGAGTTCTAGAGGAGAAAGTTCTCGAGGAGAAAGTTCTCGAGGAGAGAGTTCTCGAGGAGAGAGTTCTGCACAAGGTGAAGGTAGGAGACGACCTACAGCTTCAGCTCGGAGAAGACGTGCAGCTCCAATTCAGGATGACCCTATAGCCGAGGACCGAGCGTTTGAGGAGGAGGCATATCAGGCCTATGAGGGTCCTATTCATGAGGAGGCATTTGAGGCTCCTCATGACGATAATGAGGAGGAGGAACATGTCGATGTTCCTGACATACAGGAGGAGGATGTCGGTGGATTTCCTGGAGGTCCACGTGATGCTTCATTGCTGACACACTATGTTCAGCATGTTGCTTATGGCATTTTGTAGGGCCGGATGAGTGCATAACTTAAATTTTAATTATTAAGTATTTTTCTAATACAATTGATATTAAATATTGTTGTGTAGGATCGAGGGGAGATACTGAAGTCGATCTCCCATGGTAGAAAAATTAATAAGTTAGGACCGTGCACCGAAGGAATTCAACACATTGTGTTAAATTCCGCTTTGAAGCCTCTCACAGATATTTGCTATGATTACGTTGATAAGGGCTTGTTGCTCGGTTTCATAGAGAGATGACACTTTGAGACGAGTAGTTTCCATCTCCTTGTAGGGGAGATGTTGATCACTCTTGACGATGTCTCCACTTTACTTTACCTTCCGGTATTGGGACAATTATGTGATTTGGAGGAGTTGGAGTTTGAGGAGGCTCGTACAACCCTTGTAGAACTGCTTGGCGTTGATGGTGGCGCAGCTGGTGCTGAGATGGAGGATGCACGTGGTCCGAAAGTCAGACTCAGCTGGCTAAGAGAGATATATGTTCAGAGGTGTCAGTCGCAACAGTGGGACTATGCTGCCAGAGCATATCTGTTGCATCTAGTAGGATGCACGATTTTCGCAAATAAAAGTGCCACTTCTATACGTGTGTCTTACCTTCTATTATTTTATATGTGGAATCCATAAAAAATACAACATTAAATGAGTTTAATAATTTCACCGCTTTAGGATGTGCCCAAAACAGGTCAGTAACAACCTTTGAATCGTCGGCACACCTACTCCAATGAATGTACTTATCCCGATCCAACAACATCATAAGTTGTTGTAGTTCAGTTCTGGACCCTCTCAATGATCGTTTATACGCTTGTCTTGCGTTGTAGATTTGTTTAATCGTTGTGACATTTCGATCCTTATTTTGTTTGAGGGTTAATAAAATATTTGAAGGTGTAACTTTACTCTTTGTCAATCAACCAGTAATGACTGCTCACTCATATTTAACCTGCCAGCATAAGGATGTCCAACTAAAGTTTCAGCCAAATCATGGTTGTGATGTCCACACATCACCTTCAACACCCATCCATCACCGTCTGAACCTGGTTTACCCTTTAATCTAAACGGACACTCACATTTATGAGTGTCGTATACACTAGGCACCGCATGGGCTTTGTATTTCTGATATTTCCTTCCTCTTTCACATCCAAGTATGACGAACGTTTTTCTTCTCCGTACACCAGTAGCTATATCAGATCTTACTATTACCACAACAAATCCTAAATCATAAGTTATCCCTCTTACACATGCAATTAAGTGCTCCTGCGAACGAAATATTTCATTTGTGGTAAATTTATTTGTCAAATCTCCCTCTCCAACTTTACCAATGAATGAAGAGAAATCAGATATCAAACTAGAACCAACTTGAGAATCCATATGAAGATATTCATCCATTTTAAACAATAATCACCTATAAAATTATAATAAATCTTATTAATATAATTAATAATTAATCAAACAAATATAAAAATAATTACATAATAAAATTATATATTTCATATAATTAAACTAATAAATAACTTTTTATATAATTATAAAATTATTAAAGAATACAAAAGTCAAATATAAAAATATATATAATACAAAAACCCTAACTACATATAACGTGCAAAATAAAAAAAATCTAAATATATACTAATAACAATAAAGATCCTCAAAAATACATTATTAAAATACATCTAAATATATTCAAAAATAATATATCACAAAATATAAATTATATTATTTAAATATCTTCAAAATTAATATAAAAAAAACTGTAAAATATAAACCGTATAATCTTTAAACGGATGTGAGCATCCGTCATTGCACATACACAAACACAAACAAGTAGGGTGAGCTAACATGCAACCAATCATTTATAAAACATGCATAATTACTTTGATATACTCAACAAACCTCATATAATAATTATGTCAGACACCCTCATACCATCATACAACAATCGCATCATAGATATTCATCCATTACTTTGATACACTCAACAAACCTCATATAATAATTATGTCAGACACCCTCATACCATCATACAACAATCGCATCATAGATACTCATCCCACAATACTCAATAGACACTCATCCCACAATACTCAATAAACACCCATTCAACAATACCCAATAGACACTCATTCCACAATACCCAATAGACACTCATTCCACAATACCCAATAGACACTCATTCCATAATACTCAATAGACACTCATTTGGATGATACGTTGATGAGCGGTCACGGGAGGTTATGCACTTGTGATGACTTCTACTTCTTCTTACAAATACACTTCCAAAATACTCCATACCATCCACAAGGTTTAGTCCTCAACACTATGTCCAAAACCGGCACATAGACCAGGACTCCTGCCCTTCTCACCACATAATTCATCCTTCTCTACTTGAGACTGGATGATTATTAGAGTATCACGATAACGTCCAACAACAGGACCCTCAACATCAACATATACCCAAATACCATATCATTACGTAATCTCTCCACGAGACTCATACCATGCTCATATTCCTCAACTCATATTATACCATTACAAATCTCCGTATAATACTCATATCATGTTCAGATGCATAAATTCAAATCCAATATAATAAAATACAATCACCAAAGAAATCATACAAAATGAATATATCACAAAATAAATTAACAATACTAAAATATCACCATAAATGGTCACCGGCGAAAAATCAAATGTTTGACGAATCAAACTCACCATAAACGTCAGTAAATATGACTAGTCACAACCTACTGGATTTGACAAGGGCTGCTCTATGATCAAGGATGTACCAACTCCAGTTTTTAAGATTCCTCTATCCTACCATCACAATTATAATTCATAATTCCATATCTACCACAATAACATGAATTCATCAGGGAATTTTCATTCCAACAAGATATATTGCACAATAATTTAACAGTACATAATCTTTCAACAAGATTTAAGTTAAAAACTTGTCGAGTAGACTTTCAGGAAAGAGAGGTGCGTCACAATGGACAACTTAAGTACCAAGTCTTTCCTTAGCCAAAGTGTTCCTCAACTAGTTTTAACAAATTTCTTATTTACAGATTCAAAACAACAGCATATAATATCACAGAAATTCAATATAGATAGATATACAGTAAGCACATATGTTTTTCATTAACAATATTCACACATAATTTCAAGACATGAATAGTAATAAAACAATACTAAATCATAATATAAAAGCTTAGAAAGGTTAGCTCCCCTACCTCTATTCCAGACTTAATCTCTTGCTCAGAATTTGTTTCCCCGAAAATCCTCCAGAACCTCTACTCTTCTTGCAACTAAAAATTTCTTTCTAACTCTTTCTTCTCTATTTCTCAAGATTTCTCACTTGATTCTTCCTCTCTTTATGCAGAATATTTGATAATATCTTTCCTATATTAAAAAAGATTTGACAAATATTATCTTTTGATATTTATTGATATAGTTAAGTAAGGTAATTATTTAACAATATCAAATAAAATATTTTAAAGATATATTTTCTCCAAATTATCTTTTAAAATATCTAACAGATTTAAACTTGTCTAAAATTACATTTCAACCCCTTTTGTTTTATTAAAAAATTGCACAGAAGTCCAGAAATTTTCCTATAATTGCACTTTAGTCATCTCTTTCTTTTCAAAATTGCATAGGAGCCTTGAGTTGACCAGATTCTACCAGCCTTTGACCATTCAATTTCATTCTTTTAAATGAATAAAATTATAACTTCTGCTACACAAATAAACATTAAAACATCCAAAATAATTTATGTAACTAAGAATCATATTTTAAGCATCTTCAATTCCCAAATCCAATTCTCACAAATTCACTTTAAATCAATCATTTAAGCAAAAGAATCTTATCAAAAATTTGAATTTTAAAACATGATACTTATATTTATGATTTTGTTAACAATTTTTACAACATTTTTTACTCTCTAGAATTACGATAATTTGCATCATCCTCGTATTCTTCTTCTATGTTTGAAATCTTTTATTTATTTTTCACATGGCTATTTTTTCAATTCCAAAATGAAATATCTAATTTTTCACAAGAATTTTATATTTATAACAATGTTGTTTTTATTAAATATATTTTTTCACTAACTTTCATGTACATATACGTGAGTGTATATTATATATAATATATATAAAAGAAACCCCAAATTCTTGTTCACCTCCTTCATTCCTTTCAACCCTTTTTCTTTCAACTCTCTCACTCTAACATTTTCTCTGTCATCATATGGTAGCCCCAACCGAAAAAGTCAAAAACATTGGCGGTTAAACAATCTTACAAAAAAATGATTTTATAATGAGTTTTCATTTTATAATTTTTGTCTTATCTCGTTTTATTCAATTTTCACAAGCATAAAGGAATTGGTAATTGACTTGGAAAAAAAATCAGAAATACTTGTTAAACAATTTCTTACAAAAAATGAATTTATAATGAGTTTTCATTTTATAATTTTTGTTTTATCTAATTTTATCTAATTTTCACAAGCATAATGACATCAAAGGAATTGGTAATTGGCCTGGAAAAAAATCAGAAACACTCGTTGTTAAACAATTTCTTACAAAAAATGATTTTATAATAAGTTTTTATTTTATAATTTTTGTCGTATATAATTTTATCTAATTTTCACAAGACAAATTGTTTAAAGGTAAGTGTTTCTGGTTTTTTCAAAGATTATAGTAGGGATGACAGAGAAAAAGTTAGAGTGAGAGAGATGAAAGAGAAAGGATTAAGAGGAATGAGAAAGATTAATAAGGATTTGGAGGCTTTCTTTTTTTTTTCATTGCTAAAATGTACCAACTGAAAAACAGACGCGTTAGCAAACCCATATATATATATATATATATATATATATATATATATATATATATATATATATATATCCACAATTTTGTTACTAATTTTATTCTTAAATTTTTTTAATTTGTTTTAATTTAATTAATCTATTTTTAATAAAAATATTTATACTAAAATTATATAAAATATTTATTTTATAATTATATATTTAATTTAATAATTATATATTTAATTTAATAATGTGTTATTATCTAATGATAATAATAATAGGAAAAAAAGTGAAGACGTATATATGCATGTGTTTATAATTGTGTGTTTGTTAATTTAATAATGTGTTTTTATCTATAATTGATATATTAATGTATTTATGTATGTATAAAATTGTAATAGAGTAGGTAAGGTGCTATGAATTCTAATACTTTTCATTCATACATAACATAGGAGGCACAGACAAAGAACGGGAGGAAAGAGCGGCATCGTTGTTGTCGCTTCAATTCACTGTCTTTTTCACAACCTTCTACAATGTTCTACCGAGGGTATTTTCTTTTTCTTCTCCTTCTTCTTCTTCCCCAATCATCAAGTTTCTGCCTTTTTGTTTTTTAAATGTTAGGTTTAGCTCATAATTTCATCTATTGAGTTTTTTCTTTTCTCTTCGTTCCATTCTGTTTAATTCTTGTGTGAAGTATGCGATTCTTTTTTAATTTTTCAATTTGTTGAGACCCTAATAATTCTCTATTTTCTTTTTTGTGTTTTACGAAATCTGAACTATCTCTATTCTCCAAACTGGGCGACGCCGAAATCTGAACTATGTTGGAATTATTGAAATAAAACCCTAAATAAATTATAATTAAATAGGAAATAGGAGGGCTATTTGCTTTTGTGAATTGGAGTGACCAGTGATAAGTGATCTGTGGTAATTTAGTGGGAAATATGGTTTTGAAAGTAATGCAAACAAACAAGCATGGAAGGGAGTGTTGATGTTGTAGCGTTTTAGACAAATGGTGTTTTAGCAATTATAACTGCAATGTATTGCATGCACCTTGCATTGATAATAAAGCATAAAACTGACTGTTGGGGAGGGATGAACACTTTATTCTTACCAACCATTTATCCTATAATGTTTTTTATTCAATATGATGTTATGACCTGGGGAGCATGCTTTTTTTTGTAGTTGTTTTGCAGCATTGTATTTGCATATTATCCCATTTGGTTTCTTTTATACTTATCACTTTTTTAATATAATCGTTAAGAGGGATGGTGAATAATATCCTTGAGAATTTGCTCTGTAACCAAACTAAGCGGTGTGTGTAATCATTTAGCCAACTTCGCCTCGTGGGAAAAGACTTTTGTTGTGGTTGTTGTTGTAATACTGTCTGTTTATCTTATAATATGTAATTCTTCCCTTTTTGTCACGACCATTGCTTACAGTCTATTGTGCTTCTTGTTATTTGCTGGATAGAACCTCTGATATTACAGTGACTCTATTAATGCTAGGAAGTAGACATTTTTCAGTCCTCTTTTAAAGAGGTATTTCGCATGCATGGGAACCTCCTGCCTAATCTTTTCTTTTTCGTGTAGATGGTTATGTTTTTTAGATAAAATAACATAAAGGCATGACAAAATGAATGTTGGTCTATGCTTTATTGAGAGTAAATATTATTGGTAAAGGCCTGGAGTAGCTTTGTTGTTAATCTATGTGTTTGTGATGTTTAGTCCTTGTTTGGTCTAAGGAAACGTTCTGTTTTCGTTTTTTATTTTCACTAATTATTACAATCTTCCACCTTGTTTTAAGTCATGTTTTTATCAGAAAAATCTTTTGAAGCAGGAAACAAATGAAAACATTTTTTTTTTGTAATTATTGCGATAGAAAACCCTTAAACCAAATGTTTCCTCCGCAACTTTACATAGTCGATCCTCTAGTTTAGAATGGTCATTATAGGGACATCTGCTGGAGTTGGGTGAGAGAACAAAATTCTTATTGATTGAAGGAAACTGAACAGAACAAGGAGAAATAATTTTTGTCCAAGAATATCTCCTTTCTTACAAACCTTATGCTTTTATTATCCCTTTCATCTTTCTTTTACTAATCCTGTCTAATTAAATAACTGTCCCTAACTAATTTTTCTTCCCTTAAGTCTCATTAACACGCACCTCTCTTTTCACCTAGGTGGAAATTGGGGATTTCCCTTGTATGGAATTTCTGCTGGTCACCCAAATGGCTGGCCACAATGAAAAGCAATTCCTGTGTCTTTTAATGTACTCCTAATTAGGAAGCCAACACACTTTCTTGGCAGAAAGGTGTTAGTTGTGCTTGACTTTGCTGCTTACTAAATTGAAGCTATATTCTCGACTAACCCACCTAAGAAATGGGTTGTACCCAGGGTGCTCCTGATTGGCCAGGAGAATGAATGAAGCTATTTAAGCTTGCCAGAGGTTCCCCCATGTGAAACAATGCTCCCTCCACTATTGTGAATATTGACTTCTGTGGGTGGAATTGTAAAGCCCCCATCCCTTGTATAGTAGTGCATAGCTCCTCAACAGCATTTGTAGAATCGTATCCATGACTGTATCCGTGACCGTATCATGACTGTGTCCATGACCGTATCCATGACCATACATCTGTGGGGCATGGGGTCTGATTCTACACTTCAACTCTTAGCCTCCTGCCACCCAAGAAATACCCTCATAACTTCCTCAATGAGGTCAAAATGTGCATAACGAAGGCATCAGATTCTTTGATGTACTCCTCTACAGATCCTATTTATCTTAGAGTCATTTGTGTTCCTTACAGATTTCTAATACACTCAATCCCATCATAACATTGGATGAGCTCAAAATAAGCCCTTCCAATGTCAATTATGCTGTCTTCTTCCAGAAGAATGGTAAACAGTGCAAAGTGCTATCCTCATGGTGATAAAATCCATCTGAACCTTTTTGATGGCTAAACCTGACAGACCTGTTGCACTGAAAAGAATCTGGGTTGGGTTAATCCCCGTGAAGGATCATAACTTACAAAGATGGGTTGCTTCTTCCTTTTAGTTAAAGGATGGCTCTCTGGATTTCTACTTGCCCACTTCTTGCCTGCATCAGAATGTACCTCCTCTCAAGTGGGTTGTTTGTGGTCCTGATCCTTCCAATCAGTTGCTTCTACATCCACTTTCCAGCGTCTGTTTGATGCTATTGATTTGGCCTAAACTCTTTTTGGTCCCCAAAAGCTAAGAATTGTATTTGCATGTCCCCCACGTAAAAATTGGCCAAGGCTTTCTTTTGGGACCCCGTTATTGTGACTTGTGGATCCCCAGGTTTGGCCAATTACAGGAACCTCTTGAATTGGGTGAAAGAAAAAATTATTCGTATTTATTTAATGAAATTGAACAGAACAAGGACAAAAACTCACCTTCAAGCGTTTCCTGCTTCTTACAATTTTTCTATGTCTTTGAATGCCTTTTTATCTAACTAGCTTTCTAGCTATCTGACTTACTGCTCTAATCGTCCCTAGTTAGTTCCCCATCCTTCCAGTCCCAAAAGGTTAAGTAATAGGTAGATAGTAATCATTGCTTTGTTTTGTGGTGCTATCGTGCCACTGCAAACATTGTGCTGCATTTCCATAAAGTGGTCATTGCAGCTTGAAATGGTGTCAAATTGCTGTCCTACTTTGGCATCTCAACCATTTCTTTAGTCTGGGATGAAGAAAACACACACTCCTCTTTTTTGTCATGCCCATCTAGTGTTTTAGGACATTCTGGTGATTTTCATATCTCCCCTGCTTAGTTCTGACATGGTCCCACCACTGTTCTATTTCCTGCAATGCCTTCCCTGCATTTATTTTGTTCTGTTTGATTGCATGTTAGTGATGGTAAAGTAGTCAACATTTCATCCTTCTATTTACTATCCTGCTATAACTCTTTGGAATAAAACAAATTTGATAAAATAGAATAACTGCATTTATCCAAATTTGATAAATTAGAATAAAACTAGAAGAAGATTTGAGTAGATAACTACTTCTAAGGTTATAGTTGACTCAGGACAGTTTATTTGTGCCTTCTATTTATTTTGTTTTTGAGAGTAATGACTTGCACAATCTTTTTCATTTTCACTTTTTGAAATGTTGTATCTTTGTTTTTGTTTTCGTCTTTAGAAGGATGCTCTTGAAATCTTCGTTGTACACCCAAAAAAACAGTATGCTAGTGTAACAAATGTTTATTACTGTGGATTTATTATGATACTTTTTTAATATTACCTTTTTAGTAGTAGATGTGGTAACTTATTTTATTGCCAAATCCTTGAACTTTTGTAGATTTCAAGGGTTAGTTGATATTCAATAAGATGTATTGACGAACCACATGTCTTGTTAACTCCAATAATTCTATTGAAGATAATGGGATTTTATTGGTCCTTTGTGATCACATTTTTGTCTTTGGGCTTCTTTATTAATATTTAACCTTTTTGTGCTAAGATTAATTGGATATTATCTCCCTTAAAATATATAGTTAGATAAAATTGCAGAATGAAGGATAATGTAATTAATTTTGTCACCCCGTTGCTACTGTTTTAGAGGTGTTTAATTGCTTGTCTCGTGACTTCAGCTTTTGTATTCTTGAAATGTGTGGATGGTAGATGAAATGATAAGTTTGATGTTTATTTATTTTTTAAAAACCTTATCAGAATATTTTGACCTTATTACTGATGCGCTGTATGTACCTTCAATTTTGTTTTGCTATTAGATTTATCTTTACAGTTACACAAAAACTAGCAGACTAGAATACAATTTTTTTCAGCCGTGAGATTAATATGAATTGAGTTAAATGTCATATGAAATGGCTAGACCGTAATGATGTAACTGAAATTAGAAAGGTGAAACTTTACATGTGTGTAAACTGAAAAACAGGTTTTGATTTTTGTTATGTTTATGGGTGAAAATTGCAGTAAATTTGCTGATGGTGGCGATGGGCGCGAAATGGCTGCAAAACGCCAGCGCACAGTTGATCCAGGATCCTCATTTTATGGTGCTTCCACCGGTTCCAATTTTATGTACAATCCTTCTCCTTATGGATATGTCAGCCAACCTCCTCCTCCTCCACCTTTTCCTGTTGTTCGACTACGAGGCCTTCCTTTTGATTGTACTGAAACTGATGTGGCCGAGTTCTTCCATGGTCTTGACATAGTTGATGTTCTTTTTGTTCACAAAGGCGGCAAGTTCACCGGTGAAGGTTTCTGTGTTCTGGGGTATCCTCTTCAAGTTGACTTTGCTCTTCAAAGAAACAGGCAGAATATGGGCAGAAGATACGTTGAAGTTTTCAGAAGCAAGAGGCAGGAATACTACAAGGCAATTGCAAACGAGGTTTCAGATGCCCGAGGTGGTTCACCTCGACGAAGTGCTCCCCGTGCTAAATCATATGATGAAGGAAAAGATTCAGCTGAACACACCGGGGTGTTGCGACTAAGGGGATTGCCATTTTCTGCAAGTAAGGATGACATTATGGAATTCTTCAAGGATTTTGGGCTGTCAGAGGATTCTATTCACATAGTAATGAATTCAGAGGGAAGACCTTCTGGGGAGGCTTATGTGGAATTTGCAAGTGCTGAAGATTCAAAAGCAGCAATGGTAAAGGATAGGATGACACTTGGCAGTCGCTACATTGAGTTATTTCCTTCATCACACAGTGAGATGGAAGAAGCCATTTCAAGAGGACGGTGATTCCTCTCATTTGCATGCTCCTTTGTAGTTATACTTGTTAGCTTGATCTTATAATTAAGATTTTGGTCAAGGATATATATTTTATTGCTGTATTTGTTTTAGGATCCATATACTTTTTTCCCAATACCCAGATGAGAAAATATGACAGTTGGTAAGATTGAATTTTGTGGATTTATTTATTCTTGGTCCCCCATAGGATGAAATCAATCCCCACCATGCTAAGCTTCCTTACTGCTAAATTTCGAATATCTTTTTATAGCAGTCCTAATATCTAATAGTGGGTAAGTTAATGTTTTCTTGAAAATTCTGTAGCTTATTTAATGCTCTTGGAAATTAAAACTGAAGAAACAGCACTTAAATGTTTCTGTCCCTTTCTTGTTATGTGGTTAGGCATGCATGCAACTACCTTTGTCATATTGTTTGCCATCACATTCTTCATTTCCAACTTTGACTATCTCAACAATCAAAAAGCTAGCCACAGTACGTTGTACTTTTCTATTTAATGCTTATTGGTTTTCCCTCTTTCTTACCCTTTTACGCGCCAAACACCTCATTGGCCAGTCATTTTAACTGTTCGGTCGAAATTTTTATTTCCAAAATCAGTTCTTGAGATTGCTATTAATCTTGAAAGAGAATGCTATAAGTAATTGTTTTAATTATTTATGCTGATATACCTTTTTTAGTGTCAAATTTATCATTTAATGTATATATATAAAGGTTGTGTCAAGAGAAATTTTTCCATGGATACCTATAGTAGAAAAAAATATGAAAGAAAAGATGATATCATGTTTTTTATAAGATGAAATTATCTGCTATTATCTTACAGAAAAGCTAATTGGGGGAAGATATTTTCTACTGACTTGCCTTACAAATTTTAGCAGATAAAGAATGCTATTTTTTTTTTCTTATTCTTCTTTTTTAGTAGTGTTGATTGAATTTTTTTTTTTTATAAATATACTTCTAAAATGTTTGTTGACAATTTAAGTGATATCGACAGTAATCTACAATTAGATATTTGTATAAAACAATTTTATAATAGTATTACATAGTCATTAAACTTGGTTAAAAGTGAGCATTAGTTACTCAGAATCCCTGCTAACAGTAACAACATAGTATTCCATAATTTATTCAGATTCTCCACAGTACATTGTCATGATGGTAATGCTGCAATGTTCTGAGAAGAAATTAAATTTTCTTGTATGTACTGTAAGGAGGGACATGCAAGGATTGAAAAATTTTGGATGGATATGGAAATGTGGTCCAAGTGCAATCTGGAGAGTGTCTGGTGGCATGGACTATCAAGTGTGAACACAATCTAGCTAGCTATCAATGTCCTACTTTGCAACTCAACTATTTCTGTTTATAGGATCTAATAACTTCACAGTATAATGTAATTCAACTTAATTTTAGTAAATTAGGAAGACAAGAGAAGTCCAGTTCTCAAAATAGGACTTCATCATCATCCTTATATAGAATGAGCATGAAATTTTTATTCCATTCATCTCTACATCACATAACATAGTACTATTATATTTATATTTGTATTCATCTTTTTACTATTTCAATTATTAATTCAATAATTCTAAATTATAAAAATCACATTGAAGTTAACAGAATATTATTGTAAATTTAATATTAAAATGTCACATCTTAAGAAAATATAATTTAAATATCACATTAAAGTACTATATAACAATGGAATAAAAGTCAAATTATTATAAAATAAAGTAAAAATGATTGAACATGTTTCAAAAAAAATATTTGACTAGATGAGATTGAGGATTTTATTTCCTAGCATGCAATAAATTGTTTCAATGAAATTAACCAAAAACAAATGTGTAATTAAAGTTGTGATGGAAGAAAAAAATACTTTAGAGATTTAGGTAAGTTTAGCAGATATCAAAATAAAAATGGTTTCAGCCAAATAAAAGTTTACGAAATTAAAACTTAAAATTAAGAGTCAAACATTCTTATGTAAAAAAAAAAATAAACAATAAATAGAAATATTAAAAAGAAATATGAATAATCAAGTGTGTCTAATAAATTCTTTAATCATTAAGAGTCAAGTATATTTTTTTAATGCAATACATTATTTAAACAAAATCATATAAAGAGTATAATCAAAGTTATAATAAGAGAAAAATTAACTTGAAAATCTAAAGTGAATTACTTAAATTTTGAAGAAATCGAATAATTGATAGAGAATATAAAAAAACAAACTTTTTAGATTACAATAGAATTAGGTAAAATTATTTATATTTATAATCATACCTCTATCTAATTAATATATAAATTCTCTATCAAATTGAAATAAACTTCAATTATATTCATAGTAACAAATCTATTTGGCATTAGTATTAATTATTGATTAGAGACATTGAACCTAATACACAAAAACACAACAAATTACTCTTAAAAGCATGTTTGTTATTTGAAAATTTAGTTATATCTTATTTTTAATATGCTTTAGTTTTAATACTCAATTTTTCAGCTATAATTTTTTTTTTATTTAGATTTAGTTACAATATTGTAAAAATAATATTCAAAATCTATGAGAAAAGGTTGAAAATTTAAAATTTTCATAAAAATCCTTTTTTTAAAAATTATAACCAAATTTACTAAACTTAATCCAATCCCATGAATGATGATTTGGATTTAGAACATTCATGAATAAATGAATGACCATTTTACTTTATGTTTTTTTAATTATGAATGTTTTAGTTTAGACAATAATTATATTTTGAATATATGATAAATTTAAAAAATTTCAATTGAATCTTTATTAAATTTTTATAATTTATAGAGTTATTAAAGTTTTAAAATTTTCAATTAAGTCTTAAATTTAGATATTTATATTAATTCTGTAACTATCTGACGAGACATTTATCTTATTACTGTCATATAATATTTATTGCAAAAGATTATAGTGACGAGATCTTTTAAAAAATTTATTCTATTTAACGAAAATTGTTTTAAATTTAATTAACATTATAAAATTACAAAATAATATATATATATATATATATATATATATATATATATCATATTATATAATATATGACTACAAAATACAAAATTAAAAAACGACAAAATTTGCAATTTGATAATTTTATCTTCAATAATTTCACAATCTCATGATTTTATAATTTTATAATTATCTAATTTGTAATTTTACATTTATATATTTTGTAATTTCATAATTTCGTAATTATGAAATTATATAATTTTTCAATATTAATTGGTTAATTTTGTATTTTTGTAATTTTATAGTTACATATTTTATAATTTTATATTTTATTATTTTAATTAAATTAAAAATAATATTCATTAAATATAGTAAATATTTGAGAAAGATCTCATCATAATATTTAAGCAGAGTGACAATGTAAAATAATTATCGGGTCACAAAATTAACAGAAGATAATTGTAACAACTTGTTAAACCCTGAAAATGACATGTGGAAGGGAGGGATAGATGTCTCAAATAAAAGAGATTGAGCATTTTATAGAATTTTCCAAACCACACTCCATCTCATTTTCTCAGAATCTCTATCTCTCTAAACTCAAGCCTCTACCTTTTCTCCTCCTTTTCTCTAGAAATTATTCATCTCTTTTCATCTTTTCTTCAATCAGCCACAGTCTGAGCAATTTTGAGAGTCAAGATCTTCTTTTCCACCGATGAAAATCAAGTTTAGAGGCAGTGTTCTAGGATTTTTGTGTGTGGTGATCGCAATTCTATAATTAATTGAGCTTGTTGTCCGATCAAGAGGTAAGGAAAGCTAGCTAATTTAATTACTTGGTTTGATGTATGAATATGTTGTTTGATGATTATGCATATGTATGAAATTGAATGATTTGGTATTCGGTGTTGTTGGTATGAAATATTAATGATGCATTTATGATGATTGTGTTTTTGTTTGATTCTAATTCAGTGACCGAGTGAAATTGAAAGGAAGTGTGATAATAAAAATAAAGGGATTTGTGTTCGGTTTGAGTTTGATCTATATGGGAAACCTGAGTTAGTTATTTGAAGACTTGTTAGAATCCTTAAGACACTCATAATTGTATCAAAAACTAGGAAATCTTATTCTCGGTCATTGAGTTCATGATTCTGCAGAAATGACTCTCAAATATGTGATGAAACTCTCTTAATGATGTTAGAAAGACTTAGATATTCTTAATTAATGTATAGGGATGTATATGATATACGTTTGGAGGATTAGAAGTTGGGAGATTGTAGAGAAATTGGTAAGGAATGGTGTTGATCATAATTCTGCAGAATATGTAGTTATTCTGCAGAATTATGTAGTTCGTTGAGGGTCTTTAGTTGACCGTTCGGCTTCTCTCTGGTACTCGGTCTTAACTGAGTTCTACTTTATGTGGATTCTTAGTTAATGATCTATCGGTCTTGTGTTGATATTCAAGTGAATATAACAGTCGGTCTAGATATAACATTTGATTGTAAACAACGTTCGGTCTATCATTGGCTTTAACTGTTATTGATCGCACGGTCATGTACGATCTCAGTAGTACTTGATCTTGTACTAAGCGCTCGGTCTTGTACTAAGCATTATGTCTCGTCATAATACTCAGTCATGTAATTGTATTAGGTACTAAAGGTGTTCGGCTTAAGTCAATAGTGTTCGACCTAAGCTAATGGTATTCGGTCCAAGACAATAATGTTCGTTCTAAATTATAAGTGTTCGGTCTAAGATTCAAGTGCTCGGGTTTAACTTTAGTATTTGGTTGTTCTAGTGTTCGATCCTAAAATCGTGTTCGGCTCATGCTTGAGTCTTACTCTTTAAATGACCGTTCGGTCATGTCCACATATGGGAAGGGTTTTATCGTCCGGTCTTGTTCATAAGATTTGTTGATCTTTTCGTTCGGTCGTGCTCGAGGGTGAATGTTTGTTTTTCTGTTCAGTTTGATGTTATTTAAATGTATTATGGATGAGAAAATATGTTGGTATTGAGGTATGGTATTTATAATGTGATATGAAAGAGAATTCCAATGAGGAATGTCTAAGTGGTGGTTTCAATGTGGTGAAAGTGTGAATATGGTCAGACTAAGATGGCGTTCATCCTGACATTCTAATGGTCACCGAGTCTCAAGTAGAGAATGGTGGCGCATGTGGTGAGAATAGCAGGAGGCCTGGTTGCGTATAGCTTGGGGTTCCAGCTATCGGACTAAACTCATGTGTAGTTTACGGTTTCCAGCTACAGTGAGGGATGAAGGGCTAACCTCGTGTGGCGGCTTGGGTTTCCAGCTATGGTATTCATGAGGTTTCCAGTTTACCTTTCCACGAGTGCAAGAACGGGCTACATATTCTTATAGTCCAGACAGTCAAAGTAAAAGTGGTCGGTTATAACATTCTTGTATGATTTCTATAGACGTATGATTGTATTATATGTTTGTATGAATTTTATGTTTACATAATTAATTAAATTACACTAGCTTACCCTTATTTCCTGTTTTGTCATGTTGTCCGTTTGGTCGTCTTTGTCATTGCAATGATCACCCTATGAATGTGAGCAGAAGGTGAGGAGGGTTCTCTGGAGCAGACACTGGCATAAGAGGATGGTTTTCGTTAAGAGTAAGATTGTTCGGTCTTGTGCTTGTTTTTATTTTCAGTGTAGGACCGTTCGGTTGATACACTTCTTGTATGATTGATTAGTATGCTCTTATGGTTTGTATCAGTGTACGTTTTTATAAAGTTTTTAATTTATGATTATTTTAGGATAACTGTAAGTTAGTTTTTCCTGTAACTGTTCTATATTTTTGGAATGTTACATTACTTGAAAAATTTTAAAATTTAGTAGACTACAAAAATTTAATACAGACTAAATTGAAATGAACTCAAAATTTATTAAGCATTTAGTTTAAAATTAATTAAGATGAGAAATATTATGTAATTTATTGTAATAAACAATGTCTTTTCTAATTCTTAAATAACCCTTTTATTGATACACAGTATCTACTGAATTCACTAATAAATAATTAATCTTTCTGAAGAAAAACTTAGTTGTTTAAACCACATTTAGTGTCTCTTTTCTTTTACCTTTTTTTTATTTAGAGTTGCTTAAAAGGACAAAGTTTAGCACCAATTTGATTAATTTCAGTACATTCTTTTAATTTGAGTCTTATTAATAGAAATAAATATATACTTAATATAATATTAAATGAAAAAAAAAATACTACCATATTTAGTATCTAGAAAATATAAATTAACACTACCTTCTTCTAAAACCACCTTTATCATTAATAAAATCAAAATTACTGTGCTTCAACAATTACCAATTGAATGAAGAGAATTTTAATAAGTTTATTTTCATAAAAGAAGACTAATTAATACAAATACCATTTTAGATTAATTCGTATATAAGAAATAAAAAAACACCATACACTACTCCCAATTTAACATGAGTTTCAGGGATGTTCATGGTTATCACCACAAAGCAAGTATCCAACTTCCATCAACTCAGATTCTGTCAATCCATCAGACATGCATGCATGCAAAGTTACCCACAATACATCACCACCTTAAATTCTTAAAGCCACCTTGTTCTTTGTTCCAACACACTATTCAAAATTTATTTTTTAAATAGAAAAAGTGACAGGTTTTTTATCTTAACCGCAGTAAAACTATCACTAAAATAATTACATTTGATAATTTATTTTTTAAATTTAGCTGTAAAACTCAGAAAGATTCATAATAATTTATTCAAAGGAGTATGAATAATATTTTTTGTGCAGTTGTATTCTTGTATTGGTCGTGACTATTTCACAGTTGTAACATATATTATTGAACATGCTCATCGAATTCTCCAGAGGTTCAGATAAAATAAAGTGAAAGACGCAGACAATTTTATAATCAAACATGTTTAGTCACCATGTTGTTTGTTGTTTTCTTTCAATTTTAAGTTTTTTTGTTATCATATTCTATTTTCAATCTGTGATTTTTTTAAATAATTTATTTTAAAAACGCTGACAGCTTTATGGAAAAACTTAAAAAAAAAACTTTTATTAGTGAAATTGAAACATGCATATCTTAAGTGTAATGGTGCTTGGATGTATCTAGAATTTCAACCAATATTTTTTTCCAAAAGATATATATGAACTGAACTTTGTGGAAGAGGTACATGTAAAATATTTGAAGTTGCGTCTGGTTCCAGAAAAGACAATAATTACATAGTTGTCAACCTTATTTTTAATGTTTTTCATCATTTTTTTTTCATCTACAAAAGCACTCAGTGTTTATATATATATATATATATATATATATATATATATATATATATAATATATATATATAATTATATATATATATATATATAATATATATTATATAATTATACTTCGTTTTTCTTTAAGAAAAAAGTCTATAAAGTTTTGAAAGTATTTTTTATACTAGTGGATTCACAAATATATTGAAAAATATTATTTATGTAATTTTTAAGGAGTCTTTCGTGTAGATTTGGTAAGAAAAAATTTACTAATATGTCAAATCACATAAAAAATATTAATATTATTTTCATGAATTTTTCATGAAAATTTGTCGTAGAAATTTAATAATAATAGTAAGACTTGTTAACTAAATGATATACGAATGTAAAATTTTAAAAACAATAGATTTATAATTCTTTTTCCTTTTCTATATATGGTGTTAACTTTTATCTTCTTTTACTTAATATATTACTTAAACTTATATTTAGAATCCTCATTTTTATACAATGTATTATCTAATTCATAAGAATCTTTTCACAAAGTCGTTTTGTTTAAATATAATACATTTCCACTTAAGCAAATGTACATATATTTTCAAAAGGGTTAAATATGTTTTTAGTCCCTAAACTATTGGCCATTTTTGGTTTTCGTCCCTCTTTCAAAGTAAGGTACAATTTGGTCCTCATTCTTTTCGAAACGTTCGTTTTAGTCCTCGGAATTTTGGTTTTAGTCCTCATTTGTTGCTAAATGAGGACCAAATTTTTAAACAGTGTTTAGTTTTCGAGGACTAAAACGAACGTTTCGAAAAGAATGAGGACCAAATTGTACCTTACTTTGAAAGAGGGACGAAAACCAGAAACGGCCAATAGTTTAGGGACTAAAAACATATTTAACCCTTTTCAAAATAACGATACTGGATAAGATTATTTTAATTTTTTTTTTATGTTTTACTTATTAAACTTAATTATTTTTGTTATTATTTTAATGCGATAGTATCTTATAAAAATTATAGTTTAAGAATCATGTGTCAGTATTAGTGTAAAATAGATCTATTAGTGATTCTGAAGAACACAATTATTTGTCAGCATTAGTGCAAAATAGATCTATTAGTGGTTCTGAAGATACCTAATCGTAAATTCGCCCACCGACACTATGCTCAATTACTCGGACTCGGGGGGCATGTACCATAGGATACCCAATCCTCCAATGGTCGACCGGTGACTCGGACGACCTGGTGACAGTTGAACCAATACGAGGCCTTCTTAAAGATCGTAATACTGTGTCGTCGACCACTTGGTCCTCGACAACCAAATAGTGATGTCGCGACATAACGTTCGCACAGCGCACGACAAGTCGCCTATTCATGTCGACGCACAGGATGGTCGACATACAAGCGCTATATCGTAGCATGCGGTTACAGATAAGCAGTTACGCATAATCAGCTAACCAACGCCGCGAATCACGGAAGTAATTGACTCAGTATCAGCACACGATCTAGCAGTTACAACTTCTACACAGTCAAACTTCAATAACTGACCGGATTGTCAGGTAACGGTTTATTTTCTGTTTTAAATACACAGAGCACACCAGAAAAAGGTACGTTTTTCCCTTTAGAGAAATTAAGATAGAGAAATTATTCTTCTTCTTGATCACTTTGAACCAAAAGATTCAGGTGACCCCTTTTCTGACTTGAGCGTCGGAGTGCCTTTGCAGGTACCCAGCCCACCTTTTCTCAAGGAACAGAACATAAAGAGAGGAAGGAAGCATTGTGACAGAGAACGTAAAGAGAAGCAGTTCAGTTTTGTTAGGTTTGTATATCGGCCTCCACATCCCTACTGAAACATAACTGCTTTAATATATGTTGATATAATATGTCAAAAACATATTATATTGATTTTGAACCAATCGATCTAATATTTTAATCGAAAAGAAAGTGATTATGTGAAAGTACAAAGGAGATAATGACGAGCCACCAAAGACCATCGATGAATCACCATAGACCAGCACCAACAAACCACCACTAGTGAATCATCATGGAGAACACCGCATCCTAAACGCAAAGTACCGCAGATAATACATTTAGTTGATTAGGAGACTTCATTTGTAGAAGAGATGGAGAAAACACTAAACATTATGAAGAAACAACTGAAAGAAGTGAGATTTTTCTACAAACAAAAACCCTATGCATGTGAAAATGAGGAAAACAACCTAAATTATTACATTGCAACCTAAATTATTACATCGGTCGTTGAATAATGACCTAGAAGAGAAAAAGAAACTTACTAAAACACGATACAATAACAACAAGATACATGTGACTTGGAAGAAATGAAAACTTCGTTATCTTTTCATAAGAAAAAAAAAAGCAATGAACCAGGAAAGTAGATGATATTCGATAAAATAAAAATGATTTTTAATAAAAAAACATATTAAATCAAATGTTTTTCTCACCATTTAACATATACAGTTCTTTTATAATTGATAATTTATATGTGCATATTAAATGAGTTCTCTTATAATTAATTTAAAATATTTTTTAATATTTATAAAATTGTTTTTATATTTTAAATTAAATCAATTTCAATATATCTTGTTTAAATATTTATAACATTATTTTTATATTTTAAATTAAATCAATTTCAATATGTCCTGTTTTAATATCACTATTTTTCATTAGTAAAAATTCAAATAAAGTAAATTGTACTTTTTTTTATAAGTTTCACACAAAGTTGAATTAACACAAAAATTTATTTAAGTGTTTTTGCCGACATTTTTAATGATGATGCAAAAATTTACATACGATGTAGGGGTTGCAACTCTGACATGTGATTCTTTGCAACTCAAAGGAACAACCGACACCAATCTCTCCATATTTTGTATTTAAATTTTTGTGTGGACCAAAGGGGCATGCTCATTTGTCTCTCGTACTTCTTATCATTCATGAAAATAGTAACACTAAAATCCTCAATATTTGTAAACATTATTTGCTTGAGATTGTGCCATTTAAAAACTAGAAAAGAAAAAAAATGAATTTAGGCATAGTTACAATGATTAGGGATTAGGTATAAGGTTTAAGGTTTACAACTTTGAGATTAGATATTAGAATGTCATGGTGGACTGCAAGTTGCATTAAAAGAAATCTCTGGGTGGGTTAAAACTTCTGTTTTTTTTTTTCCATAGCTTTGTTGATTTTGTTTTAATTTTTTTCTATTATATCATCTCACACTTATATGAAATGAAAATAAATATAATTACTTGTCTGCTTTTGTGCAAATGAATTCTTCAATCCACATTATCACTTTACATATACTATAAAGAGTTAAAATTATTAGACAAATAATTATGTCAGTTTAATAAGTAATTTGGAGTTCAAGTTTTATGAATGCAATTATTAAATAATAATACAAAATATTATTACATATATTAATATAAAGTTTTTATTGGTTTTATCACTAATAATGTTATTTTTTTAAGATAAAGTTCAAATATTAATTTAAACATTTCAATTGTGTTAATATTCCAAAATATAATTATTATTTGTCATTATATTTTAACGTGTTTACAAGTAACATGTAATTTGATAATTTATCGTGTTTTCTTTTTAAGATTGTTCAAATAAAATGGATAAGAAATGCAGTTTCTTTTACATTTTCTTATACGACTTACCTAACTTTCTTCACCTTATCATTGTGAAGTTACCCGTAGACACTAAAGTTGTCTATTCTAAAAACAAATGATATATTTAGATTTTTTTTCGAATACTGGTAAAATAAATACTAGTTATTGAGTTTAACTATTAAATATATGATATAAAAATAACTTTATTCGTTATTTAATTACATATGATCGTTAATATATTTTTTCAAGGTAATTACTATAAAATATTACTAAATATAATATCATTCAAAATACTTTTTTATTTGTTTTTGTCATTATTCTTCTTGTTGCATTCGTGAAACATTAATCTTTCTCATATTTTGCTAATTATATGATTTTGCATTCTATTGAATTGAAAATAATATATATTTTATATTACTCTGATAACACTCGAAGTAGATTGATTATCTATTTTTTAATCATTTATGTCGTGAATATAAATGTACAAAATTAAAAAATAAAATAATTAACAAACCAATACGGTGATCAAACTAAAATTCATATAATTAAGAAAACCGATATTCAATATATAAAGTCTATTTCTAAAAAAACATAGTTAATATAAGATGAAAAGTCATAACACCAAACAAAATTTTGTTTAAATCAGTTAGATTTATCAACACATTTGTTACATTCATGAATATGTGTGAAACTTTAAAATTTAAGCATATATACTTATAATGGTACAATATTGCCATTTACTTTTTAGTCTTTGAATATTGAGATTATTGAGATTATTATAATCAAATATTTTTACATGTAACATACATAATCATTTTCAAGCAAAGGTAAAAAATTGAAAATTTTGTGCTAACTAGTCTTGTATTTCACTTAGAAAATGCATTTTTTCCTATAAAACATGGAAATTTATTCTTAATTCAATCCAAATAAATAACTCCATTAACTTTATTTTAATTATTAGTTAAAGTAAAATTTATTATAAATCAATTAATATTAACTTTGTTTTTAATTAGCATTAATCTTATCTCTATTATTAGTTAAAATAAATTTTATTATGAATCAGATAATATCATCTTTATCTTAATTGCTTATGTGTTTTCATTTTTTATAATAATAAAAAAAATTATTTATTATTATAATTGTAAAATTCAATATAAATAATTCTTAAATATTTATTGCAAATAATTTTTATTTATTTTATAGGTAGTTTTATAATTAAAAATGGTTAAGTTAAAAAATGGTAAAATTGAAAAAAAATTGTAAAATTGAAAAAATCAATTGATATAATAATTATCTAAATTTAAAATAAATTATTTAAAAAAGAAAAATTTCCTATATATATAAGTAGATTAATATTAGTTTTACTGTAGTTGATACAAAACCTTATCAGTATTGGCAGTATGTTATAACTGATTCTATAAATGGTCAAAATTTAAAAAATCGATAAAATTGATGTAATAATGATTTAAATTTAAAATAAATTATTTAAAAAGTAACACATATAAACACCAAAAAAAAAAAATCCTATGTATATATATAAGTGTAGATTAATATTAGTTTTATTGTAGTTGATACAAACCTTATCTGTATTTACAGTATGTTATAACTGATTCTATATATAATATCTAACTAATATCACTATATGCTAGTGAATAATATTATCTAATACAATATTCTTTTCTCTTAGATCTTTTGTTTCTTTTCCAAATTTTGAATATGGGATACATATTCACAAATTCAGCATAAGTGTTTGGGATAAAAGATATTCAGTTCAATGTATACCACAATTTATTTTTCTCGTTTAATCATTTTGTAAACCTTTTGAGTTTACTAATTTAACCCTATTTTAATAACTAATCTATATCTACAACAACTGGTTGTAGTTAAGTAAGTAATTAAAGTAATTAAAGTACGAAGTAGATAAGTTTTGTACTGATTTCTTATTCTCCCACTCGTGTAAAATTTTCTAGAACTCTGTGCAGAGTTTAACAGCAATACTATGCTACCAATTATTAACTCCATACTCACCATAACATTACATCCTTATCTTCTTCAACTTACCTTTTTAACACAAACACTTTGAGTCAAAACATGGTGGCTCGAGACCTTTGCCTACCTAGAAACCTAAAAATTCTTGTGTTCCTAGTAATCTTTTCTTTCAACATATGTTTATCCAAACACTAATGCAAGCAATTCCAACATCGAAAAATTCTTTGGTGGTAAAACGTGTAATGGTAAAATAATAACAGAGAGAGAAATGGAATGATAATAATAGAGTTTTAGCAATGAGCACAGCCCTCCTAGGATCCTATGACCAAAAACAATAGAAAAACAATTTAGGAGTCTGATTCTGATAAGGTGAACCTATAATTTAGGGCTAAAAGACAAAACACTAGAACTACAAGACAACCCTCTCTGCCCCCTCCTATATTTCAACCCCTAAATTAAATTAATGTTACCAAACAAACACATCAATTAGTGGGTGCATGCTTAGAAATAATAACATTAATATTTAATGTCTGAATCACCAAACAAGAATCTTAACTATTAACTGTTGTTCCTCGGGCAACGGGCACCTTCTCCTCCATCTACGAACCACAATGTACTAAGATCATTAAACTACAACTTCAAGAAATTAGAAGCTATGCTTACTAATTAATCATCATAATCAACCCCATTAGTTTAAACATGTAAAATATTATTACAATTTACGCAATTAAAGAGGAATTTTTCGTGCTTTGAATGGGAGAATATACCAAGAAAAATGCAGAGTTACACATGAAATAGCCTCAAGTTGTGGCTGCTACAGTGAGAGTATTGTTAAAAGGTTTCCTTTTTTGGCGACACTATTATTATTATTAAATAAACAAATAAAGTGGTAAAGATTTGATGGACGATGAATTTAAGTAGATCCTACTTACCTAGTACCCAAATTTGAATGTAAGGTAGCCATGCACAGTGCATTTGAATGTTAGCCAAGACTGAAATATGTTATGTGATTAAAAGAAAATACTGAAAAGAAAAGAAGATTCTTTCGTTTAATTACTAAGCCTTTAACACTTTTGGTAATTGATGAAATCCCAGAAATTCAAGTGAAGACATGTCCATCAATAAAGTTTCAATAGGGTCCCCAAAATTTGAATGTGCCTCTCTCCCTCTCTAACTCTCTTTGACTGCTACGGGCACCCCTGCCCGCTGCCCGCCATCATAATTCTAACATTAAGATAAACAAACCCAAATAAGGTTGTCACCAATGTTATAAATCAAAGACAAAAATCTCTACCCCCACAATTTTTCTTCCTCCAAAGAGTTAAAATTTTCGGCTGTAATCTCTTGTGAGGTGCTGCAAGGTCTTTTCTTTTCTATTTTCATAAGTTTGTCTTGTTGTGTTAAATGGAATTTGGGGTTTCTTGAGTTATGTCATTAATTACTGCAAGACTGTAATTATGATTTGGTTGGAAACTTAGGTTTGTGTAAAAACTGTAGCATACCTCTTCAGAATGCCAAAATGGGTGTTTAAAAAGCGCTTGATGTCCCTTTTAAGAAACCTTGTCTTGAAGATTCCTTGCTCCACTCTCTTGAGTTTGGCTATTTCAGTGTGCTAGTGGTGTCAGTTATATATATACAGAAGGGGTGAAGGAGAGATAGTTCCCACTTCAATCATCATTACCAAACTTCTCCACAAAACCAAATCCTCACTCTCCCTCCCAACTTTTGAGTCAAAAATTATCATTTCAAAACCACTCTTCTGCTGTAGGATAAGTTTGTGCCTTCCAAGTGTTTGGTTTGTGACCCTGCTCTGGTGCCTGCCCTGGTAAAGGTTCAATATCTTGTAGTTGCCAGCTTTTGTACATGCCAGTTTATACCAAACTTTACCAGTTCTTTTAAGCCAAACCCCTCCAGAATAAGCTTTTCCCTCCTTGTCTCAAGAAAATGGCACCTTCTGGAAGGACAGCAACTGCAGCAACATCAACAAGGACAGCCTCAAAGACAAACACCACCACAACAACAAGAAGGAGGACAAGACAGCAAAGAAGAACAGCACAGTTCAAGAAGAAGCAGCAGCAGCAGCACACAAAGAGCAACAAAAAGCAAGAGACTGAACTTGTTCCCACTGTTTTACCCTCCAGCTGCTCCTCCATAAGCTCACAAGACTCCTCAAAGGAAGTTGACATGCAAGGCTCTGAGGTCATTGATGTGTCCTTAAGTCCGTGTTCTACACCAAAGGGTCAGAAGTTTAGGATTCCTGAGATTTCGACATGCCCTCCAGCACCAAAGAAGCCAAGGGTTCTTTCCAATTGCTCTTTGCGAAGGTCTCCACTTTCATTCTTTGTACCACCTGACTTGGAGCACTTTTTCTTAGTGGCACTTCGAGATGTCTCAGTTTGATTTTGTGTGTTAATAGATGATTGAGAAAGATACATGTGTTATAGTAATAAGATCATCACACTTTAGAAGATGGACTTTTGAAGTGGTTTTAGTATATTTTCTCTTCCTGTGTACCTCTAGCAAATGACAGAGGTATGCTTTTGAGAACTTTAGATTTTCGTGTGTTCATCTTAGAAATAGTTACCACTTCCCCCTTTCTTCAATTTCTGCTAATTTAACATTTTGTAGGGTTTGCAGTCACTAAATTTAGCCGGGGTGGTTCCCAACTAAATTTAGATTTTTAGCTTACTTTCATTTTTTTTCTTCTTTTCTTTTCCCTCTTATAGAAGACATGTTCTGACCTTCGAGTGTGTGCTGAGTGCAAATGTAATGGGTTTGGTTTAAGGTATGTGTGAGTGTTCAAGCTTGCAACTCAACAAAGCTTCAGCTATCAATTAGAGAAAGTAAAGTCATACACTTTCCTTTTGTATGAAAAATCCCTCTGTTTTTTTCTCCCTCTGCCTCTCATACTGCATCACTTGTTGGCAATGATACTTCTACTTTCACAGTTAATTTTGGTACCCTTTTATTTTTTATGATATATTCATGGCGACAATAAGGTAGGCAAATTGTTACCAATCCATTTTCTGCATTACAGAAATAAATAATTTCAGAAGTAGTACTCTGTACTCTGCAGTTGAATACACGCAAATTAGTATAATAACAAATTCAAATCAAATCAAACCATCATCTTCAATACCTGATATCATGATTAGACACTCTTTGTAATTAAGTGTTTGATTTTTATTTTGTAGTTGGTAAGACTAAACCCCACTAATCATTATACAGTACCACTATAGTTTGTCTTCAACAATTGATTAAATTAGGCTAAAATAGTGTATACCATAGTCAAACCAAGGGTCCACCACATGATACATGAAATTAATGGCACTGTATGTATCACCATCTCTTCCTCAAAAACAAAACTCATTTTTCACAGAAGACCCTTTTCTAACTATGTGGTTTTTGTTTTCTTAAAAAAAAAAAACCATGTTACATTGTTACTCCTTATTTGGATCACATGAAGTCATAGGGATTCTACATGACTACAAAACAGAAATCTTTTAAAATGATTTTGCAATTTTGCCTCGAGACAATTTTCAAGTGGAAGCAGTGAAGACATAGGCTGTGCATAGGTTCTGTCATGACAGTTTTAGCCCTTTCTGTCCAAGTTGGAAGTTCATGAAGGCTCGAGGTGGACGTATTTGGTGTACAGATCCATTGTTTATTCATGAAAAAATCAACATCTCACGTGACACAGTATATGCAGATAATTGAGAAATACTTATCTTAATATGTATTAAGGGAGTTAATAATGCAGGTTTTGTATTAACAAATGATGTGGTTTTCTTACAGAGGAGTGGCTAAATGGTGACTGAGAAGGTGAAATGAAATGATTTTTATTAAGATGTGTGGTTTTGTGTGTCTGTGGATATGCCAGCATTTAGAAGAGAATCCAATGAAAGACTCTCGTGCGGGTGTGTCATTGTCATGTTAGAGAATCTCAAGAAATTTCTCATCATTTTTTTTTCATACTTTTAGACTTTTTCTGCTTCATCATAGTTCTCAGTAATAACTTTGGGAGTAATTATACTCTACACACGGATGTACACTATTCCTCTCTACATATTTATAATAGTATACTTTGTTTATTTACTTTTTTGACCATATACATATATATATATATATATATATATATAAATATTAACTTAGAGAACATAATTAATAAATAATATGTTTTTAAGAATATGATTATAATTGTTTATATTACCATTGTAAAATATCATCACAGTGACCTTCTTTGAGTTAAAAAATCATTTTTAAGGATTTATTTAGTAGAAAATAGATAAAGGAAATGAAGATGAGTGAAATAGAAAAAAAAAAATAAGAATAGAGACAGTTAGATTGAAAAGAAACATATATGAAATAGAATAAATTTAGAGATTTATTTCATTTAATAGAAGTGAAAACTAATTCTAAAAATATTTTTTCAAGATTATTTAATTATAAAATTATATCATTACTAATATATTTTTATTTATATTATTATTCATCATTGTCATCTTATAAATAAAATGAATTGCATAATTAAGATGATTTTGGTTTAATCTCTCAAACTCTAGTGTTCTACTTATCTTCCAAGTTTAATCTCAACTAAAAGATACATTATTAATAATAATGCAAAAATATGTAAGTTTTTCCATGAAACCTTTAAGGCAAAAGATATTATTCAAGATTTCGATATCAGTATCATCATAATCATTCCTTCTTGTACACGCACAATTAAACAATTAAACAATTAAACAGTTAGCCCTCATTTGTTTTAAGATCTGATAATAATCAGATAATAAATATGATAACAATGTCTTTAAGTTTTGTTGAGTCAAAGTATGAAAAAATCTTGTTTCATCTTATATAAATGATTTAAAAGCTTTTTTCAATTTGGTTTACCGCTAGAAAGTACATCATCATAATAACATGTCTAACAATAAATATTATTAAAATAAACTTTCAAGAAAATTTAAATATGATTTAATATTATAAAATTAACTTCTAAAGTTAAATTTAGATCTATTTATATATTTTAAATTTATCTTATTTTAAGTTGAGTACAATCTTCAACATATAAAAATCTAGTTATTCCAATAAAATTCCAACAATTTTTTAATCACATAAAAAGCTCAAATAGTATGATTAGTAAACTAAACATACCATTATGATATTAGATTAGTAAAGATTTTTCTTTGTTCATACTATATACATGAAAGCACATATCCTATATATGCAAACTATCCTTAATGCAAGAAAACCAAGAAAACTATATATTAGATAAATGATAATTTTTATAAAATAAAACTTTAATAGTTAGTTTTTTTTTATTTATAAGTTTTTTCACTTAAACATTAAAATATTTAAATTTTATCTAATTTTAGCAATTTTTACTTAATTTTTTCTTTTAGACAAATGAACTCATTTCCTACCTATATATTACTATTTAATATTGTATATATTGTAATTTTATCATGGAAATTCTTGTCATGGGATTAAAATAGTCTATTTTGAGACAACTTACTCTAACTTTTTTATTTGAAGTCTGAACTTTCTAAAACTAAATCCTTAAAATTAGGACCTATCTAGTAAGTGATGTAACAAATTATACTAATGTCTGTGTATAATAAAAAAGAAAAAATATCAGGAAAACCTTAACTCATTTTGAATGGTGTTTATTTTAGCTAAAAAATTAATATATGAATATATTTATGAACTTTAAGAAATGGTTTTATTAGTTATACTTAAAACAATTTATATTTGAAATGTAAAATAAAAAATATAAACTCTTCACGTTATTCAATGGTTTAATTTAAAAATTAATTACAACTTATTTTGTAAAATTATAACAAAAAATTAGAATTACAGAAGAATAAGAATATTTTTTGGTGATGGTATGCATTTGTCGTCACATTTGTATTTCCATTATTCGTCGCGGGTGTTACGTATAAAAATACGCGCTTTTGTCTTTATCCCGAAAGACAAGCCGAAATTGAATATTACATTTGAATCTAGGAATTCCATTAGGTTAAAAAGAAGAAAAAGTGGTAAGAGAATAAATTCCTATTTAAAAGTTTGAATATTTTGTTTTTCTCGGTTCCTTTTAATTCAAAGAATAAAAACTATACCAATAACAAAGTTGAATCTCACTTTCAATGATCTTCATCATTCACCTCTCACATAAATATTCAATGTCATATTCCAAAATTCAAATAGAATCTTACTGGAGTATTCAAATTTTTGGGAATAGAAATTTGCACGGTATGCAACAATTACACAACTTTAAATAGTTTTTTCTTATAATCTCTTTGTTAGGATCAAAAGGTGTAATATCTCTAGACATATAGATAATATTATCACTATTTAATAATTATGACATATATATATTACGCGAATGTATATTCATGATAATAAAATTATTATTATTATTCTTATTATAAAATTATATATAAATATATTTTATAAATTTATTGTAAATATTTTTTACATATTTTATAGGCAGTTTTATAATAAAAAGAATGATTTATTTATAAAAATGGTTAAATTGAAAAAAATTATTAAATTTAAGAATTTATAAAATTGATAAAATAATTATTTTATTTTAAAAAAATTAATTAAATAGTAATTTTGAAAAATAAATGTAAACATTAAAAAGAAAATCTCTTTGTATATAAATATAGAGATAGATGAATAAAAATATAATTATATATGAAATAAAAGTAAAAAATATTAAAACATGTTGGTATGGTGAAAGGAAACTCAGGAACCTTTAGAATTGTTCTATGCTAATTAAATAGCATGTTTTTTATTTTAGCATTAAAAGCAGTTACAATAAATCTTTTATCTATATCTATGTACTAAAATAAATCTCGAAAATCAACGCAATGATATTTTAAGTTTTAATTAGAAACTAAAGTTAAGGCTGAAAAAGAAAGAAAATGGGATTGTGGAATTCAATAGCTTCTTTTAAAGTAAGTGAGTGTCAACTTACATGTATTGTTTTCTCATCACACTACTTTGTTCCAATGAATCTACAGTGTAAAAAAGCTTTTGAGAATTGTTTAATATACTTTGGTTTAAAAATAACGAAATCTTTTAAAATACGGTGACATTTTTAAAATTTGATTTTGGTTTTAACATAATGGAAGTCTATACTAGTATATCTTTTAGTTTTAAGAGAATCAATGCTTATAATTTTTTAAATAATTTTAAAAATGTCATCGGTAACAATTTTTGTAAATATTTATTAAACTATATATTTTTCGGATCTTTAAAGAGTTGATGTATATTTGTCTTCTAAGTTAAAATTACATTTTCACTAAAGTTTTTTCATTTCAGTTATCCACTATAAGAGTCATTTTACTTCCTTCCTCGTTATCAAAAGTGAACCACACTACCACTTTCATTGTTACTCATCTACTCTCATTCCTTTCATTTCTTTGAGCATCCATTTTCTTCCCATTTCGAAAGCAATTATAGGTTCGTTTTTTCATTTTGCATTTTTTTTTATTTCATTATTCTTTTTTTCCTAATGAAAATATTGTTTTAATCTCTTTTGTTCAATATGGAAGTAAGAAAGGTAGTGGTGACTCTGTTTGTTGATGAGGAGCACGGTAGTTTTACCGTGGAAAATACGCAGAAAAAAATGAATATTTTTTTAAAAAAATATAGTAATAAGCTTCGGTTCAAAAAAGAATCGAAACATAAAGTAAATAATAGGTTTTGGTTATAAACTGAAGCCTAAAATTAGATATTTTTTACCTCGTCTGAATATGTTTCGGTTATAGAACCGAAACATAATCTCCAAAATAATTCGTGCGAAAGTTTTACCTGCACTAGTGTTAGCTAGTTTAATATACATGTATGTGGTAAGGTAAATTGTACATGTTATTTACATGGTATAGAAGTATTATATGCAAAAATAGACATTAGTGCATAAAGGTTGATAGACTTTGGTTTTTCATGAATCAGAACTTCTAAGTTTGTAAAATTCTTAAAATTGGCACGATATTTTATATGATTCGTTTACTCTAAAATCAAAGCATATAAGATGATTTTAAAAACCAAAACTGCACTAGTATGGTAACAATAGCGGTAGCAATGACGACAATATCAATAACAACAATGGTAGGGGAGGAGGAATGAGGAGAACAAGGAAGAGGAGAACAAGGAAGAGGAGAACAAGGAAGAGGAGGAAAAAAAGAAAGAGAAGGAGAAGAGAAACCAAATGTGATAAACAATGACACTGTGAGCAGTGAACTGATAATTGTGATAAACATAGAGGAAGACGTGGAAGAAAAAGAAAAAAAGAAGAGAGAAAGAAAAAAAAAAGAAGAAAAAGAAAAATTCAAATATGATATTTATATAAATTTTATTATAAAAATAAATTGTTGACAATTACCGATAAATATTTACTAACATATATTTAAGTGTTGGTAATTATCAATAGATTTTCGTAAATCTATGAGTAAATTATCAACTATTAATAAAAGTTTGAGTGTTGATAAGTCATGATTTGCAAATCGTAGATGAAAATGAGTAAAATAGTATATCCTTGGTGCAATAAAAGATGATGAAATGTGATGATATGAAGTTAACTAAGTAGGAAGGGGCAGTGCCAAAGAAAGGCTTTTGATGATAAAGGTGAGCCATGTGTCTGATAGAGGGTGCAAGAAGGTATCACACAACTGATACACTATACATAGATGATGATGATGATGGTGAGATATCAGACTCAGCGGCTAAAGCATCTACATAGCTATAACTTTGAATATTGCAATATCTGAAGGAAATTTTGCAGTCATTGTAGATATTGGTGTTCTTCCACTTTTCTTTGTGGCTACCACTTTCTTTTCTTCACACTGCTGTGGACCCTTTTTTGTTGGGCATGCATGCATCATCCCCATGCAAAATGTACAATCATCAAACTGCATGCATGCATCTCATTTATTTTATGATGATGTAACTTCTATGAATTTTCATTTAGACTATAGTTCTTAATTTGCTTCTATGAGATTGTATTTTGTTTTTTTGGACAAGAGAAAGTTAATTGTCTTCATATATAAGATTGCTTTTTCATTGTATTTTTTATAATGGGAATTTTAGTTCCTGTAAAGCTACTGAATTTTTATTTTTACTTTTATTTTTTTTTTCTCTTTATGAAACTTGAAATACTTTATTTTAGTCGTTATAAAATGTGTGAATTTTATATTGGCATATGTAAAATAATTTATTTTGTTTTTCGTATAACTTCTCTCTTCCAACTTCGTCGTCACACATTTTTTAATGTCATTGACTTTCATTTCTCATACTCTCTTTTTTTTTTCATTTTCTTCATTTTTTCACCCATTTCTCTTAATTTATAAAAAAAAATTCATAAAATTTGATGAATTTTTTTTCACTTATTTTACTAATAAAAAGTATAAATTATCAATAGAGTTTACGGAAAAAATTTTTCGTCTAATATATTATCAAATAAAATATTTATTTTTAATATAAATTTAAATTTATTAACGAATTTAATCGCCATATTCATAATCGACTGATATTTCCATTGATAATTCAAATTATAAAATCCATTAATAAATTTAGTTTTACCCATGTATTTATTTCCATATATAGTTGTGAAAAATCTTATAGTGAATTTTTGGAATTTTCAAGTTGCTTTTTAACTTGTGACGGTAAGTTGTATTTATTCACTTTGATAATTGAATTAAATTTATGAAATGCATATCGGTTGGATTAAAGAAAAGTTTCTATATATGTAACATGTATATATTTGAGAAAAATAGTGTTATTGAATTAACATGTACTAAAATTGCATATTACAGTTGAAATAACTATTTTGGATGATAAATCTGATTGAACTAATAAGTTGGGACACAAATAATTTAAAAATAATTTAAAAGTGTGGATTGACATTTTCAATTTGTGAACCCATTTTGGTTGGACTCCTTACAGACAAAACCAGATAGGCTGGACCGTTAGTCTCTGTTTTTACAAGTTAAAAGTTAAAATGAAAAAATTATTCAAAATATTAACATTTTATATTGTATTATTTGAAAGATGTTATGATATTATAACTTAAATTATTAAATTTTATAAATTAAGTTTAAATTACCAATTATAATGAAATAATATAACAAGTGCGTGGATGCGCGTGGATGCGCGTGTAAAATTTATATTTGTTACAACTGATAAGTAACATCCCAAAAATATAACATAAAATTATATAAAGTTATCATTCAATAATATAATAAAATAGTTACTGGAAATAAAGTTAACCTTACAGTTATTACAAAGTAATCATAAAATTTAAAACTTTACAAGAGTCTTATACTATTCCAAAAACTATGTACCTAATCGACCGGTTTATACTCCACTGTTAACAATAATATTTAACAGTAAACTACTACTAAGCGGCTGGTCTTTTCTTCTTCCTCCAAAGCTTGCTCCACCGAGCACTCCTCTGCCTCTGCTCACACCCAAAGGTGATCATTGCAAGAGAAAAACCGAACAGAAACATGGACAAAATAGGAAATAAGGGTAAGCTAATATAATTTAATTATATACACATACATACATTTCTCCACTACAACATAACAAAACCGAATACACAAGTAGTTATGACCGAACGCTATACTCATGTCTAGACCGAACACCTAACTTGACCATCCGGATTGTATGAATGTATAGCTACAGATGTTTCTGCACTTGTGGTGGTGAAACAGCAAGACACCCATCAAGCTACCCCACAAGGTAAGTCTAGTGAAAATTACCTCAATACGCTAGGTTAAAGGACCTCCTACCATTTTCACACATGAGTTACTCCTCTCTACTTGAGAATGAGTAATCATAGAATATCAGGATAAACACCAGCTTAGCATGATATCCACATTCATACTTTACAATTCCATAACTATCCACGAGACATTCCACCCTTGAATTCTCTTCCATAGTACGTAAAACATAATCCTCATCATTTAACATATAATGTCTTTCACAATCATATCATCATTCATAAAACTGAGGACTCTGTGAACGTTGGAGACTGAACGATTTCTCACTACCTAAAGGATAGGACCGAACGGTCCATAATTAATAGAACAGAAGAAGTAACCGAACACTATTAAAGATCGACCACTAGAAGAGACCGAACGCTAACACTAGCATAACTGCTAGTATAAGATCGAGCGCTAACACTAACATAACTGCTAGTATAAGACCGAGCGCTAACACCAACATAACTGTTAGTACAAGACCGAGCGCTAACACTAGCATAACTGCTAGTACAAGACCGAGCACTACCCAGAACGAGCGCTAGTACAAGACGGAGCACTACTAAGAAATCACCCACCCACCTAAGACTGAACGGTCATGAATATGGGTAAGACTCTAAAGAGACCGAACCCAGTTAATGACCGAGTACCTGAACATGGCTGAACGGTCAATCAGCGCATGGCCAAGCAGTCAACAGCGCGTGCTCAGCTTTCTGCATAATTCTGCAGAAATTCTGCAGAATGATGAGCACGCTAGACTTTACCAAAACTAAACATTTTTCCCAACTTCTAATCTTTCTACATGAATCATATACCAATTTACACCTATCCAAGGATACCGAAATCTTCCTAACATCCTTCCAAAGAGTCTCATACCAGATTTCACTCCAAATTCTGCATAATCAACAACTCAATGACCAAAACTCCATTTTTCTACCTTTTATAGATTTTATAGAGACTCAGGGGTTCTAACAAGTTCAATTATACATGCTCCGACTCTTCTCACTGACTAAATTCACTCCTAACCCCAAATTCTCATTTTCACATACTCACGTCCTCCAAACCATAACAAACCGAACACTGATGCAGAGAACTCCAAACCGTTCACAGGTTCCAGCATTCACAATTTCAATCAAACATTCAAATTATTCATACATGCAAACGTCCAAACAGAAATTCCAAACACAGAAAAACATAATTAATTTACTAGCTTCCCTTACTTCGAATAAACCAGACAAATTCTACACTTCCACAGTCTTGCCTAACCCACAAGTAACTTCTAAAGCAGCCTACAAATTTTTGATCGGTGAAAAGTAACCAACCAGAGAATCAAAGACAGAAAACATATTCAGAGGAGTAGTTGATGAACACATGCAAGCTGAATAGTGCTTGCATGTAACAGAAAATGCAGGAACCTCAAAGGACGAGGGAAGTGCACTTACTAACTCCAAAACAGCAACTTGATCGGTGAAAAGAGAAGCTCTTGGCACAAGGAAGGATCAGACACGACCTGATTGATGATCATATGAAGAAAAAGTGAGACTTTCTAGAGAGAATTTGTAGAGAGAAAGAGGAGAAAAGAGAATTCAGAAATTTGGAAAGAAGAACTGCATGCAGAGAATGAACGAGATTTTGAAATTCTCGCTTATATACTACCACCGAGACCGTGCGGTCCAACCAGCTGCATACACCTGGTTTCCACTTTCTCTGAATTTTCTCGATCCTTACAATAATGATTTACTATAAAGGTTTGTTGAAAATAATATTCAATAATATTTATTTGAATGAACTTCATATCTCTTTTTTTTCATAGTGTTTGATTAATCATATCATTATAATAAAATCCATAGTTAAATTATTATTCAACTAACATATTCAAATATATTTTTTGCATTCAAACATATTAGATGACTTAATTCAATCTTAAATTTAAGATTAATTTTCCAATCTTAATCTAAATAAATATATTAGATGACTTAATTCAATCTTAGATTTAATATTAATTTTCCAATCTTAATCTAAATAAATTAAAGAAGATGGGTGATCAGTACATCTAAACATTCAACCACAGAATTAAATCATTAGAACTAAATAAAAGCTTATGTATATATGTAAATTCAAAAACAATATAGAGAATAGGAAATGTTTCATTCAATCTCGATACAAGAAAAATTAGCTACTCATTGTAATGATAAATTATCTTTTTACAACTGAATGGAGTTTGAGAGCAAAAGAACGAACTTGAATCATCTTTCTATTTGATCCAAATGTCCTTCTTCACCTCCTTGACATTCCTTTTACATTATTTTCCAAACAGTAATTTTCTGAATCAGACTAGTTCTTTGTTTATAAAGAATAAAATTAGTGCTGAACATCGGCCTACAACGCTCAACTGTAGAGGTTTTCTTAAGAGTTTTCTTTGCTAGAAAGGTTTTCTCTAGGCTCAGCTCCTCATCTTGGTGATCTTGGTGTTCATAAAGGTTTACTACATGACTTAGCGTCCAAATCACTACTCCTATATGAAGGAAAAAAGTTTGAATCTTGCTTAACCACCTTTTAGCACTTAACACTAATTTTGGCACTTAGCTGCGGTAGTCCTTCTATCTTTAAAAGAGTACTCCATTTTCATAAAAAAAATCATTAAATTCACAATTAATTAATTCTCATGACCATATTTTTGTGTTTCTAAGCTTAAGGGATCTAATTTACTAAAAAATGAAAAAAAAAAGTCATCCATTAAGTGCAAAAACATATATCAAATTAAGGAACGTAGACACTTATCAATACATATTTAAAAATTAAAAATTAATATTCAAAAAGAATTGTTAGAGTGGAATTTGAACACCTTGTTGTTTTGATTGTGTGTTTAAACACAATAAAGCATAAAACATGAATAAGCTACATCTGATTTGTGTGAATTATATCATGAATTTGTTTGTGGTTCATCTGATAGATGATAAACCACCATGTCACATTCCAATAGATTTGGTAGGTAAAGGAATATTCCTAAAGCTTAAGTTTGTGATGTAGGGAATGTCTTCACCATCTCTTGTTAAGATAATCATGCAATGTCCAAGCTTCATTTAAATATCTCTTGATATTCAAGTTTAAAGTTGAAATATATGTCAATGTTATATGACACAATATATGTCAACTCTAGTTCAACTATAAGCCTAGTACGATGTGCACCTTTATTACTCTAAGAAGTAAAAAGTTATGCATATGAAGATAAAAATCTAATGTATCAAAGTTGTGTAAAGAAGGAATGAGAAATTAATGCTACATGACGCCTGCATTTAATGTTTCTCAACTTAAAAACTCGACAAATGATAATAGAAAGAAGAAGACATTCAAGTGAAAGAACAATGTTTTGTAAGAACAATGTTTATGTCATCTTAGCAAACTAATAAAAAAAGTATAACTATTGAATATATGTCGAAAGACACTACAATCTTTAGTGAGCAAAAACTATAATCTTTTGAATACTTAAATATTGTATTTGTCTTGAATTAGGAATGATTTGTTAAAAAATTACTTGATTAAACTAAAATTGACTTGTGAAAAAATAGTTAAGTTAAAAAATACTTAAATAAATCAGCCGAATATAACTAAAAGTATAAAAATGTTTGATTATACTTAAACCGTGTTAGTCTATTTAGTAAAATTTAATAATTGGTCAACAATTGAATGATAGTATAAAACTATTAAATAATTTTTTCTTTAATTTTTTATATTACATACGTATAATCGTTAATCTAACAAACAAAAGGATAAAAAAATTAAAACTAAATTTGTAAAAATATTTTATTTATCATCTTATACTCATCTACTTATCATTTGATATATACATATGAACAATACAAATGAAAAACCACAATTTTAAAAACACAATTCAATTTTCAATTTTTGTATAATTTCCTATTATTTGCAAAAAACTAGAGAGTGGATCAGGATTCTATCCAGTGGACCTCATTTCTGACCAACGACAAACAAATTAAAACAGGTTATGTTGACCAACGACAAAACAAATTGAGGTTGTTATGTCCACCATTTTTGCAACCTATACTATTTTGAGTTGAAGTAATTAATAATTATTAAATGTGATGAGTGCTTTAAATATTTAAGAGCATAATATTATTGATAAAACTATAATTTCAATACTTTTATAAGTTTCCTGTATCTGGACATAAATAACTACAATATTAAAATATTGCTTAAACCGTAAATATCACTCAAAAACCAACATAAACCCTCGCACACAACAACACAAAGCATATCATTCCAGATTTTCTTTTTCTAAAACATTTTAAGCCAACCCTATACAAACCATCAACTCACAAGTTCCAAGACTAAACAAAATTTAAAAATGGTATTTAACTCTAATCAACCTTCACACCTAAGAGATATGCTAAAAATTGTATTCAAATATCAATCTTTTTTTTTATTTCGTACATTTTGATATAAATGTTATTTAGTTATACGTTTATTATAATCATGTAGAACTCTTAACAAAAGGTTTGGTTACTTTTTCAATATTGTTCCATCACACAAATAATGGATTATCATCATAAATCAGTTTTTCATTTTTAAGAATTGGAATATAATGTGCATTCCATTTTTTAAAATATATAGATGTAAAAAGTTTATCATCATTTTCGAAAAATAAAAATAAAAGGGAAGCTGTTTTTAAATCGGTTCAAAATGTAATACTGTTTTTCAAAATTTAATCATAGTCCATTATTATTATTATCATTTATTTATTAATATCTAACATGATCATTTGACATTTGGTGTATATCCATTATTTTTGTTATATATATATACTGTATACTGTAGTTTGTGATTATCATAATAGTAGTGCCGTGTGTATAATAATGTGTCACAGACAGACACCTTGGAATGAGGGAAAAGATTATAAAAAAAAAACTAAGTGAAGGCTTTGATTGTTCATACTTTTATATCTAAGAATAAAAAATTGGCCACTTGCACTTTGATTTAGGTTTAAAGTGGAGTGAATGAAGATTTTGTACAATGATATGCAACTATTATATAGTATTTTATTCATTAAATGACAACCACTTTTACAACGGAGGTTGCTCAATGTAACTTTTTACCAAACAAAATTTTTATTAACTAGTTTGTTTGTTTAATCACATCTTTTGAGTCCAAAACCAAAAATTTAGATTCCTTAATTACCAAATTACTTTACCATCTTTCAATGTTATTGTCATAATCAACATTTTGTCATGTCACCCAGTAATGTTCAAATTTACGGCAACGCGTTTTTGGATTATATGAAGCAAATAAGGGTTTCTTTCTTTCTTTCTTTCAATTTAATCCCTAAACTAGTTTTTCAAAATTAATGCAAAACTAAACTAAATAGTTAGATCAACTTCTTCTTTTTTAATCAAAAACCCTAGGATTCCATTCTGCATTGTCATTATTACTAATATATGCAAAGTTCATGTTATATAATGTGTCAATTTTCAGTAAGATGCAAATTACTATAATTAATAAATATTTGTGTACCATGTTAATGTTATTCAATATAAATTAAAAATTATGTAAAGAAAGCATTGATTCAATCGATTAAAATATTATATTAATAACATATAAAAGTGTATATATATATACACACACATTTGAAACAATGTCTTACATTTTTTTTCAAAAAGTTAGTTGAATAGATAGAATAAGTTTACTAAGTCTAATGTTGATTTTTTTTGTCATTACCTACGTTTTTCTTTATATTCACATGTGTCTTTTTTGAGACAGTCATCATTAACTATTAATTAAATATGCAAATGGGTCTTTCAAAAACTACTTGTACTTTTATTTATCATCTTATACGAGATTTGAAGTTAGAACCAAATTTCGTTGATATTCTAATGTTAATTAAATAAATTTAAATATTTAGTGAGTAAATTAATAAAAGTAAAACACTTTAAAATAATGAAAAAATAGTACTACAATGTGACAAATCATAGAAGTTATTTCACTCTAACAAATTAATGGGGATTAAAAAATGTTACAATAAGGGATAGATGAATTGAGTTAAAAAAAATCATAATATATAGTTAAGACAAGAAAGAGACAATTTATAAATTTAATTTTGATAATTTATTATAATTTTATGATCACATTTTATAAGATTATGTTACTATGTAATTATTTTATGTGTAATTTTGTTATTTTAGTTATTGTGTGTATTATGATGTAAAATTTAACTTTTTTATATATAATAAAATATATTTTACTTTTGTGATTAATATATATATATATATATATATATATATATATATATATATATATATATATATAATTACTTAGTTTTTTAAAAGAATTCAATTATTAATTAATTTTAATTTTATTTTACTGATCAAATGTTAACTTTTAAGCAAATACTTTATGTGACAACTCTTATATAATTTTTAGAAGTTTTCAGGTTAGCTTATTAGAAAATCACTAAAATATTTTTTCTTAACTTCTCTTATTAAAAATAATTACAAACAAATGCACTTTTAATTAGCAAACCTTATCTAGTTTGATTGTTCATAATTGCTTTCCATAGACTTTACCTAGTTTGGTTTTTTCTTTTTAATGTTTTATTCTATTATTGTTAGATTTTTCCCTCATTCAACAAAGCGATTTCTGATCTTAAAAACAAGACATGTCGTTTTCAAAATTCATTTAAAATTCATTTTTTAATAAATTAATCATCTTTAAATCTTTAAAAATGATACGATTTTGAGATATTCCTAGTTACTTATAAATTCCACAAAGCAAAAAAGATTGTGCGATTTCAATCATTGTTTTAATTTAATTTATCTTCGTGAGACTTTGTTCATTAATCAGCTTGTCTCATCTATTTATTCTATTATAGGAGAATGTAAGTGACTACTCATCGAGATTTTCATCTCCCTCTAAAATTCACAATTTTCAAAATAGTCATCATTAAACAAACGAAGAATACAATTTTAGTAACATAATTGACATTATATGCATATATCTTCACTTATACATATATAATTATATACAAGATTTCTCTAAAAAATTCATTTTAAATCTAACTCAATCTTATAATATTAGTTTGAAATGTAAAGCTTGTATGCATTTACATATTATAAATTCATCTTATTTAAAATTTCTAACAAGATTGAATTATATTTTTCTAGACACAAAAAGAATTTTTTTATATACCTTAATTTATTTAAAAAAAAGATATTTTTGACTATAGAAGTAATATAAGTCTATGTACTAGGACGCAATCGTGGGTTAATTGACCCAAAGCTTAAAAACGTAAAAATGTTGACCGAATAAAAAAGTAATACTTTGAAAAGCAAATGGAAATTGATTTGTGGAGATTGAGCCGTGGAAGGCATAGAAAACGGAATAAAAGGAGAATCCAATGTGGGTGTTCTTCAACTTGATTTGATAATGTGAAACGATGTATAACCAACTTCTGTTTCTCATTAGTGAGACAAAAAAGTATTGTTTGCTTATTACCATTTTCTTAACCCTTTTTTCTTCGTGCACACTCACACAAAGAAAGGGTTAGAAAAAAAAAAGGTTTTCGTATGTTAAATCATGTTGAAGGGTCAATTCACTACATCAAGAGCATGCCATGGAGACTGCTTTTCTTTGTGTTTTTTCCTCTTTCTTTTCTTTAGTTTCCACTAGCTAATGTTCAGAGTAACATCAAGAGCATGCCATGGAGACTGCTTTCCAGACATTATAGGTCATACTTAACAATAATGTTCAGAGTAACATTTTCTAAGGAAATTGTTCTTGCTCTTTTTGATTTCAATATATAGCATGAAAACATTAAAACTTTGAAATTAGCCATGGAGGAATGTGATTGTCTTCCTTCAATCATGTTGTCTAAACTCTTGCATTGTGTTGTGCTCTTTATCCATGACAACTTGACCTAGGTAACTGTATATTCAGATTTTATTTTACTTAGATAAACGTATTCGTATGTACTTTTATGCTATAAAATAAATTACTTTTTTAATATGTTGAAATTAATTTTTATATAAAATCTTATATTCGGATTTTCTAAAATTTATGGTGATCGTATAAGTTAGTTTTTTATTTATCCAAAATATTTATTAAGTATATCTTGCATACTTTTTGTTATATTATATTATTAAATGAATACCTTTATACATGTTTTAGCGTTGGTAACAATAGGGGTATCGTTTATTTTAATGGGTTGTGTAACATCCCAAAATATAGTAATTACCATAATTTAGAATTAATTACAATTAACAGTAAATAAGCAGTCTTTACATTAATAAAGCAGAGTTTAAAAGCCGAACGGCTTGGATAATAAAAATAGCGTACGCTCAAACAGAAATAGAGATAATTAGGACGAACGGCTTTACAAAATACATAGCCGAACGTTCAAACTACTCTAATATTTAAACGAGCGCTCTAAGGCTCGGTCTTTACTTCCACTTGCACCAGATTTGCTTCTTCTAAATTTTCTTCTTCCAGCATTTCTTCAAGGGACGTACCACCATCTGCTCACATCCACAATGGATGGTCATTGCAAGACAGGACGAACGTACATGGACAAGTGACAACACAAGGAAAAACGAAAGGGTAAGCTTATAATATTTAATTCAAACATCCAACGTACACATTCAACATTTCAATGCACACGTTCAACATACAATTGAACATATTCCATCATAGTAGTTTATAAGTATATAATAGACGACTGTCCGGACTGTATGAACTATGTAGCTACAGGCGTCCTTGCACCCGAGTGATGTAGTAACTGGGATACACTCAACAGCTGCCACTCGAGGTTAGCCCTATCCAAAGTACCCCTAAGGAATAGAACCTCCTGCCATTCCCACACATGACTACCCCCTTCTACGTGAAGATGAGTATCACGGAATATCAGGATGGACCAAGCCAGCATTAGCTAACCACAGTCATACTTTACCAATTCAATATTCCACATATTTGAGACGTTCCTCCTTGGAACGCTCGTTTAAATTCCATAATCATAAATCACTTAATATAACGTTCGCACTGTAATTTATCATAATTCATAATCAATCTCATCTTTAACTTTAAGAGTACAAAAAGACGAACGTTCAGTCCTTTGAAGAAGATAGGACGAACGTCCAAATACAGTACTGGATGGACGGACGTAACTCTCTGGTTGACCAATTAAATGAACTGATGCCAGTATTTGAACGAACGTAAGGGGATGAATATTCAAATGTTGGAACGAACACTATTTTGAACGTACGCTTCGGTATAAGACCGAGCGCTGTTTAGGACGAACGCTTTGGTAGAATACTGTGCGTCATTTAAACGAACGTTCGGTATCAGACCGAACGTTACTAAGGACGAACGTTCGACATAAGGCCGAACGCTATCAAGAACGAACGTTCGACGTAAGGCCGAACGCTATTAAGAACGAACGTTCGACAGAAGGCCGAACGCTATAAGGGCGAACGCTTCGGTTAAAGACCGAGCGTTACGTATTTATAAAGTTTCAAATATTTATAAACAGCTGAGCTGAACGAACGCTCAGACATCCAAATGGGGACGCTCGATCTCGATCAGAATTCTTTCCAAATGAAAGATTTCCATTCTAAGTGATTTTAAGGGAAACCGAACAGTCTAAGACCGTACGATGACGAGCGTCATTTATCAAAGGGGATGATTTAAGTTTCAGATTTCTCAAACTTAACAAATTTCCAGATTTCAACATTTTAACATATACTTTATACTTCAAATGATTCTCAAGTCTATGAACTTTATAACTTTCACTTCCAGATTAATTCACATTCAACAATCAACATATTAATAACTCATACATTACAATATTCATCCATCATTCATACGTATCAAACCAACATACAGTTCAACAACCCAGAAATCATATCCGATATCAGAGAACGTTCATAACAGCTCAAACTTCATAGTTTTCATACATACAACTCAGATCATACAACATGCAGTATAAATTAAACATATAAGCTTCCCTTACCTGGATAGCAGTGTTCGTTCTAATAGTATCACTTGGACTTGCCCAACTTATGGTTTTCTACCCTCCAAGATCTTTCTTATTCTCTTCAACTAAGTCTACCAAAGAAACGTAAACGATATCAATTTAAGCCCTTGCATGTAACTGAATCTGGGTTCGAAGGAATTCCAAAAACGAGCTTATGAGTTGGAAATCTTACCGTCAACAGAATCTGAAGTTGTTCGGACCAAAATGAAGTTCACGGCGTAAGGAACGTTCCTACGGTTCTGAATGTTAAACGGAGAAGAGATGAATGAGTAACAGTAGATAGAAGTTTTAAGGTTTCTAGAGAGAGGTTGGAGAAGATGAAGGATTTGAGTTCTGAGGAAGAGGATGAGTGGTGCAGGTAAGAGAGAGAATTCTAGGAAATCCAGTTTTGTGAAATTCACGTTCGTTTGAGCGAACGTACCCCAAGCTGACACGTGCCCACTAAATTCTGAACTGGAAGCTTCTTCTGCAACACGTGGCGGGTGTACATGTGAAGCCATGTGCGTTTTTAATGTTGCAGAGAATGATATGACTCGGTTTCAGTGACAGCAGAGGGTTTATCAGATTTGGAGATGGGTTTAAAATGAGATAAGCATGGATTGTGGTGTGCATTAATGGTGATGTGACAGGTAATTTTACAGAGAAATTTTCAGGATCTCACATTCTCCCTAACTACAAAAATTTTCGTCCTCGAAAATTTAAAACTTACCCGTGAATAGGTGGGGATACAAGTCTCTCATCGCACTCTCTACTTCCCAAGTTGAGTCACCAGTCTTAGCGTCCCACACTATCTTTACTAAACGAACGTCCTTCCCTTTGTGTAACTTTGTGCGAACGTTCTCAACACGAACTGGTTGCAACTCCAGCGTTCGATCCGGTTGTAGGTGAATGTCTTCCAGTTCTAATACATGAGAGGGGTTGGCTATATACTTTCTGAGTTGAGACACATGGAAGACCGGATGTAGATTTGATAGTTGAGGTGGCAATGCTAATTCATAAGCTACTGGTCCAATTTTCCTCAAAATCTGGTACGGTCCTATGAACTTTGGCGACAGCTTCTTTGGACGAACGACTCTGCCTACTCCAGTAATTGGGTTGAGTCTCAAGAATACGTGATCCCCTGCAGCAAACTCCAATGGCCTCCTTCTTCTATCCGCATAAGATTTTTGCCTGCTCAGGGACGTCTTCAATCTCTCCTGAATCAACTTCACTTTGTCAGTCGTTTGCTGGATGAGCTCAGGTCCAGTTAACACGTTCTCTCCTTCTTGGAACCAGCAAAGTGGCGTTCGGCATTTCCTTCCATAGAGAGCTTCAAACGGCGCCATACCAATGCTAGCTTGAAAACTGTTGTTGTACGTGAACTCCACTAGCGGCAGTATTTCATCCCAGGCGCCCAAGTGATCTAGGACGCACGTCCTCAGTAAATCTTCCAGCGTCTGGATGGTACGTTCGGACTGACCGTCCGTTTGAGGATGATATGCTGAACTCATCTGCAGTTTGCTTCCCAACTCGCCTTGTAACGATTGCCAAAACCGAGATGTGAATCTCGGGTCTCGGTCAGAAATTATGCTTGAAGGCACTCCATGAAGACGAACGATCTCCTTGATGTACAACTTAGCCAAATTTGTCATTGACATCTTCAAGTTTACTGCTAGGAAGTGGGCGCTCTTTGTTAATCTGTCCACGATTACCCAGATTGAATCATGATTTCGAACCGTACGTGGTAGATGGGTCACGAAATCCATAGAAATGCTGTCCCACTTCCACTCTGGAATTTCCAATGGTTGAAGCAAGCCGCCTGGTCGTTGGTGTTCAGCCTTTGCACGTTGACAGGTCAAACAAGATGCCACAAAACGAGCGACATCACTCTTCATTCCAGGCCACCAGAACGAGCGTCTAAGATCTTGGTACATCTTAGTCATACCGGGGTGTATGCTAAGACGACTATGATGCGCTTCCTCCAGTATGATCCGCTTCAGTTCGCCATCATTAGGAACGCACGTTCTACCCATGTAACGCAGTAGGCCGTCCGTCCCAGCATTGAAATCTTTGGCTCGTTCTGAACCGAGCGCGCTAAATATCTTCACCAGCTCTTCATCCTCTCGTTGCTTCATTCTAATCCGATCAAAGATGTTGCTAGATATTCTAAGGTTACAGCACTTAATGCTGTTCGGCTCCAACTCAAACTGCAACCTTAGATCTCTAAAACTCTCAACCAAACCGAGCTCTTTCACCATCATCACCGACACATGTACTGCCTTCCTGCTTAGAGCGTCCGCCACTACATTGGCCTTTCCAGGGTGATAAAGCAACTCAAATTCATAGTCTTTTAAGAACTCCAACCAACGTCTTTGCCTCATATTCAACTCCTTTTGATCAAATAAATATTTGAGGCTCTTGTGATCACTGAAGACTTGGAACGTTGATCCGTAAAGATAATGCCTCCAAATCTTTAGTGCAAAAACGACCGCTGCCAATTCCAGGTCGTGCGTTGGATAATTGCGTTCATGAATCTTCAACTGACGAGACGCGTATGCTACCGCTCGTCTCTCTTGCATAAGCACACAGCCCAACCCTTGATGGGACGCGTCACAGTACACTTCAAAAGGTTTGGTCGTGTCTGGAATTATCAAAACTGGAGCGCTCGTCAGTTTTTCCTTCAGTTCCTGGAAACGCTCTTCACACAGATCAGTCCAGGCGAACGGCTGATCCTTTCTAGTCAATTGGGTAAGCGGAGCCACTATCTTGGTGAATCCCTCTATGAAGCGTCTGTAGTAGCCAGCAAGCCCAACGAAACTTCTCACTTCTGTGACCGAACGCGGGCTCTTCCAATCCAACACTGCTCTCACCTTAGAAGGATCCACTGAAATACCTTCAGCCGATACCACATGGCCCAAAAACTGTACCTCATTCATCCAAAATTCACACTTGGACAGTTTTGCATACAACTCCTTTTCTCTCAACACGCTCAGCACTGCCCTCAAGTGTTCTTCATGCTCGGCTTGTGTCTTAGAGTAGATGAGAATATCATCTATGAAAACGACCACAAACTTGTCCAAGTAAGGTCTGAAGATGCGGTTCATATAATCCATGAACACTGCAGGAGCGTTCGTCACTCCAAATGGCATCACTACATACTCGTAGTGTCCATAACGAGACCTAAACGCTGTCTTCTGAATGTCGTCCTCTTTCACCCTAATCTGATGATATCCCGAACGCAAGTCTATCTTTGAAAATACCGTTGCCCCATGCAGTTGATCCAACAAATCATCAATCCTTGGCAACGGGTACTTGTTTTTGATGGTCAGCTTATTCAATTGTCTGTAATCTATGCACAACCGAGAGCTACCATCCTTCTTTTTCACCAAGAGCACAGGCGCTCCCCATGGTGAAACGCTCGGTCTAATAAACTGCTTCTCCATCAACGCTTCAATCTGCTTTTTAAGTTCAACCAACTCTGCAGGCGCCATCCGGTATGGTTGAACTGAGATAGGTGCGGCTGTCGTCACCAAATCAATGGTGAACTCAACTTCCCGAACAGGAGGTAACCCAGGTATTTCCTCTGGAAAAACGTCCTGAAACTCCTCCAAAATAGACGTTCGTTCCTTACTGCCAATAACGAACGTTCGTTCTTTACTGCCAATAACGGACGTTCGTTCTTGCCTCAACTTTCCCAGCTCTTGGTCTTCATGCGTCATGATGAGAAAACAAGCAGCGCCCTCCATAATGTCTTCTTTTAATTTACCGAGCGTCACACCCAAATCCTCTTCGTCTTCTTCAGGAAAAATTAACTCCTTAGCTCCACAATCTATGAGAATGCGATTGGTATTCAGCCAATCCATTCCCAAAATTACCTCTAAATCTTTGAGAGGCAAACAGATGAGATTCACCTTGTATCTACGCCCTTCTACCTCAATAGGACATCTAACGCACATGGTAGACGTCCTAACCTCACCAGCTGCCGGTGTTGACACCACCAGGTCAAACTGCATCGCACTCGCTGCTAACCCCAGTTTTTCAACGCACGCCTTCGAGATGAAGGAGTGTGTTGCCCCCGAATCATACAACACACAGCAAGGTATTCCATGAAGTAAGCAGGTACCAGTGACGAGCGTACCTGAGCTCGCTGCCTCCGCTCCAGTGATCGCATACACTCGACCCACTGCTTGAGCTCGCCCCCCTCTCGGCTGATTCCTTCCAGCATTTGGTGGTCTCATTACTGCTCGACCTCCAGAGTTGCACTCGTTCGCTACATGTCCATTCCTTCCGCAACGAGTGCAATGTTTTCCACCCACCAACTGAGGGCATGACGAACGGTAATGCGGCCCTCCACACTGAAAACAAGTAATACCACCTTGATGCCCATACTGTCCGACAGGAACCAATGCTTGCGATCCGCTTGCGTTCGTGAGTTGATTTGGACGAGCGTAAGGGAATCTCCTCTGACTGGTATTATTCCTTGCTACGATTGGTCCCCTTACACCCTGTTGTTGCTTCTTGTGCTTCTCCGCCTCTACAATGTTCTTCTCCAACACCTTGGCCCTCTCCACCATGGCAGAAAACGTTCGTATGCACAAACTTGAAATCAATACCTTCAAGTCACTCCGCAGTCCGTTTTCAAACTTCCGGCACTGCCACTCTTCATTTGTGGCCATTGTGTTGAAACGAACCAAATGTTTGAACTTGTTCGTATATTCAGAAACAGACATCCCTCCTTGGACCAATTGAAGAAACTCTACTTCTTTTGCAAACCGAACGCTATCTGGAAAGTATTCTTCATAAAATTTATTCCTAAACACTTCCCAAGTGATGGGAGTTTGGGCGTCCGTCAAGAGAGCTTTTGCGCTCGTCCACCAGTAGCTAGCTTCACCAGTTAATAAATATTCCGTAAATGCCAAACGGTTGTCGTCTGGGCACCTTTTGGCGTCATAAATCCTCTCCATGTCCCTTAGCCATTGATCCGCTGCATCCGGAAGTCCCTTTCCATTGAACTTGGCAGGATGATGTTGTAGAAAACTTTCCAAACTCCATTCTGTAGTGGGCTGGGTGGCATTGGAAGAGGACGCTCCTGGCGTGCCTCTGGTAGCAGCAAGAATGTCCATCAATTGCCTCTGCGTGGCTTCCGAACTGGCGCGAGCGGCCTCCATAATCTGCATGGCGTTCTGATTTTGCTGCATCAGAGTGGCGTTCTGTTCCATCAGAGTATTATTCTGCTGTTGCAACCTATCTATCACGGATTCCAACAGCCTAGCGTTGTTGGACGCATCAGTATCATTTGGCGGTGGGGGAGGAGGAAGTCTAGGCGCCATAGGTTCTCTGGTTCATCAGAAAACGAGCGTTAGAATTGTTCAAGAGTTAAAAACAATAACTCGTTAAACAAGCAATAAGCACACAGCAAAAACATAGTGCACTCATAACCTACAGTGTCCTTAGAAGAACAAAACTGCTCTGATACCACTAATGTAACATCCCAAAATATAGTAATTACCATAATTTAGAATTAATTACAATTAACAGTAAATAAGCAGTCTTTACATTAATAAAGCAGAGTTTAAAAGCCGAACGGCTTGGATAATAAAATAGCGTACGCTCAAACAGAAATAGAGATAATTAGGACGAACGGCTTTACAAAATACATAGCCGAACGTTCAAACTACTCTAATATTTAAACGAGCGCTCTAAGGCTCGGTCTTTACTTCCACTTGCACCAGATTTGCTTCTTCTAAATTTTCTTCTTCCAGCATTTCTTCAAGGGACGTACCACCATCTGCTCACATCCACAATGGATGGTCATTGCAAGACAGGACGAACGTACATGGACAAGTGACAACACAAGGAAAAACGAAAGGGTAAGCTTATAATATTTAATTCAAACATCCAACGTACACATTCAACATTTCAATGCACACGTTCAACATACAATTGAACATATTCCATCATAGTAGTTTATAAGTATATAATAGACGACTGTCCGGACTGTATGAACTATGTAGCTACAGGCGTCCTTGCACCCGAGTGATGTAGTAACTGGGATACACTCAACAGCTGCCACTCGAGGTTAGCCCTATCCAAAGTACCCCTAAGGAATAGAACCTCCTGCCATTCCCACACATGACTACCCCCTTCTACGTGAAGATGAGTATCACGGAATATCAGGATGGACCAAGCCAGCATTAGCTAACCACAGTCATACTTTACCAATTCAATATTCCACATATTTGAGACGTTCCTCCTTGGAACGCTCGTTCAAATTCCATAATCATAAAATCACTTAATGTAACGTTCGCTCTGTAATTTATCATAATTCATAATCAATCTCATCTTTAACTTTAAGAGTACAAAAAGACGAACGTTCAGTCCTTTGAAGAAGATAGGACGAACGTCCAAATACAGTACTGGATGGACGGACGTAACTCTCTGGTTGACCAATTAAATGAACTGATGTCAGCATTTGACCGAACGTAAGGGGATGAATATTCAAATGTTGGAACGAACACTATTTTGAACGTACGCTTCGGTATAAGACCGAGCGCTGTTTAGGACGAACGCTTTGGTAGAATACCGTGCGTCATTTAAACGAACGTTCGGTATCAGACCGAACGTTACTAAGGACGAACGTTCGACATAAGGCCGAACGCTATCAAGAACGAACGTTCGACGTAAGGCCGAACGCTATTAAGAACGAACGTTCGACAGAAGGCCGAACGCTATAAGGGCGAACGCTTCGGTTAAAGACCGAGCGTTACGTATTTATAAAGTTTCAAATATTTATAAACAGCTGAGCTGAACGAACGCTCAGACATCCAAATGGGGACGCTCGATCTCGATCAGAATTCTTTCCAAATGAAAGATTTCCATTCTAAGTGATTTTAAGGGAAACCGAACAGTCTAAGACCGTACGATGACGAGCGTCATTTATCAAAGGGGATGATTTAAGTTTCAGATTTCTCAAACTTAACAAATTTCCAGATTTCAACATTTTAACATATACTTTATACTTCAAATGATTCTCAAGTCTATGAACTTTATCACTTTCACTTCCAGATTAATTCACATTCAACAATCAACATATTAATAACTCATACATTACAATATTCATCCATCATTCATACGTATCAAACCAACATACAGTTCAACAACCCAGAAATCATATCCGATATCAGAGAACGTTCATAACAGCTCAAACTTCATAGTTTTCATACATACAACTCAGATCATACAACATGCAGTATAAATTAAACATATAAGCTTCCCTTACCTGAATAGCAGTGTTCGTTCTAATAGTATCACTTGGACTTGCCCAACTTATGGTTTTCTACCCTCCAAGATCTTTCTTATTCTCTTCAACTAAGTCTACCAAAGAAACGTAAACGATATCAATTTAAGCCCTTGCATGTAACTGAATCTGGGTTCGAAGGAATTCCAGAAACGAGCTTATGAGTTGGAAATCTTACCGTCAACAGAATCTGAAGTTGTTCGGACCAAAATGAAGTTCACGGCGTAAGGAACGTTCCTACGGTTCTGAATGTTAAACGGAGAAGAGATGAATGAGTAACAGTAGATAGAAGTTTTAAGGTTTCTAGAGAGAGGTTGGAGAAGATGAAGGATTTGAGTTCTGAGGAAGAGGATGAGTGGTGCAGGTAAGAGAGAGAATTCTAGGAAATCCAGTTTTGTGAAATTCACGTTCGTTTGAGCGAACGTACCCCAAGCTGACACGTGCCCACTAAATTCTGAACTGGAAGCTTCTTCTGCAACACGTGGCGGGTGTACATGTGAAGCCATGTGCGTTTTTAATGTTGCAGAGAATGATATGACTCGGTTTCAGTGACAGCAGAGGGTTTATCAGATTTGGAGATGGGTTTAAAATGAGATAAGCATGGATTGTGGTGTGCATTAATGGTGATGTGACAGGTAATTTTACAGAGAAATTTTCAGGATCTCACATGGTTGCATTTTCATTGTCTGCTCTAATGATGATTTGCTATAATGAAATCAAATTAACCCTTATTTTTATCTAAATTTATGTAAATTAAAAAATGAAATAATATCAAATGAAAATATATTTTAAGTGTGTTTTAGGCTATAATTTTTTAGTTTGACCTAGTCTATTGACTCGAGCTAAATTTTTTAGGTCGATCGTATTATAGATAACTGAACATCCAATTGTCCATCAAAATGATTAGTTAAGTTTTAACTAATTTAACATCCTTAAGTAGGTATTTTTTTTATCTGGTAAAAGATTTCAGTGAGAATTCTCTCACGTTTAAAACGAAAAAGGAAATTGCTTAATACCATTTTCGTAGTTTTTGAAGTGTTAGAAGAAAGATTGAGAGAGAAAAAGATAATAGCTTTTAATACGAATAAAGAGATATTTATTGGATAATTTAAGTATTAACATTTTTATTTTTTAACTTAAACCACTAATTAATATCATTATATTATTAAAAGCGAATTACTAAGTGAAACTATTAAAAAAATTCTTAAATAATAATCAATTTTAGTGATAAAAATAATTAATGGCTAGTGACCAATTAATATATTAATTTATAAATAAAAATTATTGATAATTAAAATAGTTTCTAAATTGCACACTATAATGAATTGGCTTTTAAATTGACCATAACATTAATTACTAAGGTTTAGGTTACTAAAATATTTAGTATTTAAATTGTTCAGATTTAGAAACCAATTCTTTGGCAGTGAACAAATTACTATAATAATCAATTTAAAAACTATTTTTTCTTATCAATCATTTTTAGTTTATAAATTATTTCTATAATGACTAATTATTTTTATTATTAAAATTAATAATTATTTAAGGATTTTCTTATAACTTGAGTATAGAGATAAAAATAAACAAACTCAGTAGGCAAACTCATTAACTTAACTTAGATAACAAAAAAATAAGTTGGGACAACAACATTTTTAATTTGAGAGTCCGAACTAGCCTGACTTGTCAAGCTCGACAACTTTGTAGGCTAAGAAGTTCAACTTCATTACACTAACACAGCTTGACTTCATCTTCATTATTCTTTTTTTATCTTTATACCAATTTGACCTATATTTATTAATTTCAATTTTTTTCATTATCTATGTTGAATTGAAGAATCTCTATTATTATTTTTTGACAATCCGATGGCCAGATATATTCTAGCATAAGTCTTTTTTAGTTGTATAAAAAATAATAAATTTTAATTTATTTTTATGTGATATTAGTTTTTTTATGAAAAAAAAAGAAAATATAATAACCAACCCAACAATTTAGTGAGTCGGATTGAAAAAGTTTAACTTTGAATTGACGAGCCAAGATCCAAGTCTTTTTTAACATCCTAATATCGAATGGAGCTTAAATGATCGGATTACACCTTAAGTGTGAGTGTTTCTTTTAGAGTATTAAAGCATGATTTTCCAAAATCAAAACCTTTTTGAAACTTCTGTATTCCGAGATATGGATCACATGTCCTAGTGTTTCGTACCTTGTCTTATATGGTTTTTGGTATAGGGGTTATGATTAACATAGCCCATGAAAAAAGGCTCACGTGCACTGCAAGAAGTTTATAGTATTTCAGAGCTTTTCATAAATTATTTTTTATAATAAAAGATAGAATTAAATATAATTTTTACCTATAAATTATTTTAACAAAAGTATGTTTTATTTTTAAATTAAACTATATACTTATTTTCTCTTTGTATTTTATAAATAATATAAAATATTTCTTTTACGGATGATTTATGTATTATAAAAAAATGTTGGATTATCGATAAAATTTGACTTTTAAAAGAATTGTTGGTAAAATAAAATTTATATTGATGAACTTTAAAATATTAATTATTAATAAAAATATCTATGGTAATGGATTTGGATGTAGTATATGTCCATAAATTATAATTTTACTTGTTAATAAAGTTGGTTGATAATACTCATATTAAAATTTGTTGATAAATTAAAATTATTAAAATTTGTTGATAAATTAAAATTATGTAACTTTAAGGTAAACTAATAAAATAGTTGCGGCAAATTTTACTGATTGAAATTTTTATTTCATAAATAATTATAGGCGAAAAAATTTATATTAATATTTGTTGGTAAAATTCGTCAATGAATATTGTAATTTAATTCATCTTTTTCCTCCACTTTCTTTTCACTTTTTCTTTATTTTTTTTATTTTCATGAGTTTTGCTATCAATAGATCGATTTCAAATTCTAAACAAGCACTAGTCCTAAAAATTTAACTAACTTATTTTGGTGAATGAAAATTGTGAGGAACATGTGTAAGGATGGCAAAAAAATTTGCGTCGGCGAATACCCACGATAAAATTCGTAACAGATTGTTACAACCCATAGGTAACAAGTAGTGACTCATTTCCAAATGGATCGGGTATGAGTATTATACTATCCGACCGGGATACACGTTATCTACAAAAAAATAACAATAAAAAATTAATTTATATTTTTAAAATAAAATTTTCTTTTTATTACTCTTAAAAAAATGAGAAAGCTTTTCAATTAAAAATTATGTAACCCTAATTAAAAATCTCAATTATTCAATTGTTGGTTTCTCTCAAAAACACTATTCAAAGTTTTTTTCTTCAATCTATTCTCTTTTATATTTCTCGCCAGAAGTTTTAAGCTTCTTCTCTATCTTTGTTCTTGCGTGGACAACTTAGCTTGGGAAAAATCATCGTAGCTCGTGCAAAGGAGGTGGTCTCGTGGTGGCAAAGACAGTAGTGCAACAATGGCGCGACTCTAACGATGTTATCATCTTTCCTGGCGTCTCGTGAGGGCACATGACCCTTATTATTATTCTCCTTCCCTTAATGTTGGTTTGCTGCGCAAGGAGGGATGTTTCATCTCCCTTCACTTTTTCTAGTTCGTCTTGCAAAGGGAGGAGACTTCTATGTTTCCTGACAACTTCACAACACATGGGTCTGATTCTCGCGTTTGGCTCATGATTTTTAGATTGAGTTTTCTTTGTTTTCCTCAATAGGTGGTGACAAAATATTGAGGGTTCTTTTTCGGGATTGAGAGTTTTGAAATTGGAAATTTAGGGTTGTTGTTTCTTGTTATTTAGGGTTAGGGTTCCTACGATTGGGGTTTTTCCTAGCCTTTGTAGTGAGTTTGGAGTTTATGATCTTCTTTTCTGGTTTGGGAATTTTTGGGATTCTTGGTCTTGCAATGTTTTGGGGTTTTCTCTGCCTTTTTCATTTTGGAGTTCTTTACTTGCAATTTTGTTCTTGCAAATTAGGGATTATGTTAAATTTACTTAAAAAAATAAATTTTATATTATATATTTTTTCAATTTTATTTTAAAATGTATAAAATATATTTTTAAAAATTTTTGTGGGTACTCGCAGGTTTTAAAACATTCGTGTGTGTATTTTAAGTGGGTACCCGTACGAGTAATGGACAGGTTGCGGGTTGAAATTTCGTTTTGCGGGTCGGGTTACGGGTTAGGTTGCGGGTAAGCACTATTCGTGCTCGACCCGACCCATTGTTATCTCTAATAACGTGAAGGAGAATAAAAATCACAAGGAACCATCACTCCAACCTATATTCGCATTCTCAAATTTGTGTGGTTCTTACTGAAGGACTTACCGAAGGCTTTTACCCTTCGGTAATTACCGAAGCCGAAGACTTATGCCCTTCGGTAGTTACCAAGACTTCTGCTCTTCGGTAGTTACCGAAGTCTTCTTCCCTTAGACCGTCGCACCAGTACAATAATAAAAAAAGACACCAGTTAGTTTTCCTTATAGGCATCGGTTGTAGAACCGATGCATACATGGACGAGGTAAAAAGGACACGTTTTATGCATCGGTCAGATGTCGAGATAAAACAGTACAAAATTATGCCTCGGTTATCTAAGAACCGAGGCAGTATATTTTTTTTTTCTCAGATTTTAGTACACAATGGAACCGTGCTCTTCAGATCCAAAAATCAATTTTCATGTCACAGAGAATTCCCATTGTCGTTGATTGATCATGTGTAAACCTTCAACCCGAGAAGTGGCTCTGACGGCTGAGTGGTGCAAGTGAAATTGTTTTTCAGCAACAAGAAAATCCCAAAACCAGAAAATCCAAAACCAGAAAATCCCAAAACTGAAAATCCAAAACCAGATATGAAGAAGAAGCAGAAGAACAAGAGTAGATTTGATGACAAGCAGAAGAACCAAGAAGCTCCCTTAGGGTTTCCAATCACTCGCGGAGGGGAAGAATGGCTGAGGCAGCAGCGACGACGGAGGACTTGCCGATCTGGAGCGGCTTAGCGATCTGGAGCGGTAGATCTGGAGCGGTGGATCCGGAGCAGTGGATCTAGAGCGGCGGATCTGCAGCGGCGGTCGTCTGGACTATGCACGGCAATGGGAAGAATGGGCGAGCACAGAGGGGAAGGGAGAGCACCGAGAAAGAAGAAGTTGTTCGAGTGTGAAAATGAAAAGGTTCAGAGTATAGGTAGTAAGTGTATAGGCAGCGGTCGTCTGGGTAACCCGAGGCAATCGCGCTTTTTCAAAAAAGTTGTATCCTCGCGGGACAAATGTATAGGTCTCGGGTCCGCTTCTAACCGAGACAATATTACCATTCGACCTCGGGTCAAGCTGTAACCAAGGCATATAGTCTTTTACGCTTCGGGTTTTGCGTAACCGAAGCGTATATGACGCGTTAGTTTCCCGTTTTTTTACTAGTGTCGGTAATTGTTAACGACAAACGATTTATCGACGGCAAAAAGATTGTCGCTAATTCGTTGATAATATCCACTACCGACGACTTTTTAACTATTTCCGACGGACTAGGACCTTCGGTAATGCCCTCCTTTTTGATAGAGTGGGGAAGAAAGATGTTGATGGCATTCCTAATTGCAAGAGAAGCGATGTGAGCATGGCCTACCTAATATCCTACGTGGTGAGCTCGATCGATGATAAAAGACAACAGCGAATAACAACAAAGGGTAGCATTGATGGGTTGTGAGGGAGAAAATGAAGAAATATTTTTTTCTTCATCTTTAACGAAACCCGATTATATATTCTGTGAATGCGAGATTTGGATAGAAAATTTATCGTCGATTTTATCAACAAATTTTTCAACAAATTATTTATTAATAATACATATATTGCATCGACAAACTGAAAAAAAAATATGTCAATAAAACTAATGTATACGATTTTAATCAAAATTGATGTTACATATTGACTACAAATATTAATTGAGATAAGATTATGTTTTAATTAATTTAAGTCTTAAATATATTGCAAATTAATATTATTTCTATCCGAGGTAGAATATCCAATAGTTCTAAATGGTTGACATATATGTATGATACAATTCAAATTAATGTATATCTTTACTATTCATATTATTCTAATTGAACAGTGTAATGCAGAAAGTATTCTGGTGATGAGAGATGATTTTTTGAGGTGTAAAGACGTAGTATGGAATCTTCGTTTTAATTAAAGGGCTAGCTAAGAGATACATGGTGCAAGGTTTAAGAAAGGAGACCTTGCCTTCGCTGTAAATGAAAAATAAAGCAAAAGCATTATAATCATATAACTATATGTATATATATATATATATATATATATATTAATCAAGTGAAATATATAATTAGTTAATATAATGTGATGTTATATGTGATAACAAAACCAAATGAAAAATACAATTCTACATTTGATGGTCCTTAATTACGCAAAGGAACTAAGAAAATGCATGGTGATTATATTCCCAGAATCAAAGATTGATATTCAGAAGATCATGATTGCACGTGGATGGAGACATGGATTTGCATGCATATTCTTAGGGTTCCTTGACCTAATACATATATACCGGGAAAGATAGGATCTATGATAAATTTCCCTTTGCATTTAAATAAAAAAAGAAAATGAATTATAAGAAAAAAAAGAAAAGGAAGAAGACAAGAAGAATCGATGGGTGTAGATAGATGGTTAATTTTAGACCAAGCTAAAGGATCACTCGAAAGATTGTGCCAACTTTTATGTAAACTTTTCTTGACGTATAATGTTACATAAAGGCAAAGGTGTGTGCATAGGAAAACCACTTATCTATCAAGAAAGTAGTGATAACAATAGGACTTTAGACTGGAGAGCCGCATTAAATTTTGAGCTTACCTTTAGTTGACTCTAACAGCTTACTCTCAATTTCTCACAAGAATCTCACTGTTCCACGCTTAAACCCTACCCCCATAACCTCATGTTTTAATGTCTTCATAAACTTAGTCTCAAATCTCAAATTCTTCATTTTAATCAATGCAAGTTTTAGTTTAGCAAATACCCAAGTGTCTCTTTCAAAAAATCTATTTTCGTCTTTCTCTTATGAATCTATAAATTATGTAATGTATACTTTAGGAAGTAAAATATGTTTTTAGTCTCTTAACTTTTAATAAAAATTAAAATTAGTTTTTTTTTAAAAATTTGGATTAATTTAGTCTTTCATCTTTATAATGATGTGAATTTAGTTCTTTTAGTTAAATTTTATTAAGTTTATTTGATGTTTTAAATATGTTATTAAACTAATATTGAAGAAAATGTATCAAATAGTATAAGAAACTCAAATGTTATCATAAAATGTGATTGAAATGTCAAATAAACTTAACAAAATTTAGTTAGAAGAAATAAATCAACACATTTCTAGAGTTTTGAAAGACTAAAATGGTCCAAAATTAAAAAAAAGAACTAATTTCAATTTTCACCGAAAATTAAAAATAAAAAAATATATTTAACTTGATTTTATCTTTAGTCAATATGAAATTATCAATAAATTTATATGGAAGGTCACCAAAACTGTTTTTGTTAGCAACTTCAAAGCATTTGCCTTTTAATTTTCATACCAAATGAATCTTAATGAAGCATAAAATGAAACAGAGCATGTTATCAAACATGAAAATTGTATCCCCTTGATTGAAAAACTTGAGTGACGAAAAACTTTACAAGGGTATTGTGGTTGGATAAATTAGTTAGTAACTTAGTACTGATCGAGCAATAACTTCTTTTGATGGAGGAAACATGGTTCAATGATGAGGGACAGAGGTTTTACATGTAAATGACAACAATTATCTTTTTCTGCTTTTATGATTGGCAAATAAAAGGAAAATGCATGCACGAAGTCACATGTACATCAAAAGAGAGATGAAAATGAGTGCCAGCATGTTGCTGTTTTCAATAATGTATAATATTAAACCATGTTTAAGTGTGTGTATTTCTAAAGCAAAGCAAAGCAAATTGGTCAGTAGATTCCCATTCCCTACTTATTTACAAAAGAAGGCTTTAACACTTTAGACAAACCAATACATCAAGATTCTCTCACAGATATATATATATATCAATTCAGCTTTTATATCCAATGAAGGAACTGCATCTTTTCTCATTCTGCTTCATTGTTTCAGTTTATGCAGCATTTTCTTCTGTGCTAAAGATAAAAAAGCAAACACCTATTCAATCCAAGGTTTTTAATTTTATATAGTTAATTAATTATGATCTTGAACTTGTGAAGAGAAAAAATGGAATTGGAAAGAAAAACTTCACCGTAAATTATCATTTAATCCACTAAAATCGATAAGTATTTTATGATAGTACATTTGAAGAAAAACACACCTTTAACAGTTTTTGTCATAGCTAAATCAGCCAATTATACCACATTCTTGTATTTTAGTTACATTAATGCAAATCAATTGCTAACAATCACTGAAAAACTTAACTTTCTAAAATCTTAATGTATAAACTTGATAAAAAAAAAGTGTAAATAAATAAATAAATAAAGATAAACAACAGTTTTTTGCTTAACATTTTTTTTCCCTTTTGTCAAACTCTATTGACTCCTTTACGTGTACTGTTCCTTTGTTTATTATGGGCCGTGGTTACAAAATTTTGCTATTGTTGGATCTATTAATATTAAGGCTTTTTCTTCTTGCACCATACCATCGCTGTTGCTCCTACAGCTTCCACTGTCATTGTGCCACCGTTGCTGTAGAAAAGGAAGAAGAGAGAAATAATGAATTGCATAAAAAAGCACGTTCCAGAAAGCTTATTTCAAAATGCATTTAATGTGTTTTGGAACCTTGTTCTAGAAATTTTGTTCTTGAATGTATCCTATATGTGTATACTAAGTTCAATAGTTCCACGTCCTCTAAGAATCGAGGTCTAAAATGTTTTAAATATTTTTTTTCTTTCATTTTTTGTGTTTTTTAAAAATAAAATTATGAAATTTCAAAATGGATAATCCCTAAGAGGAAAACAACATATATTACATTAAGAACTAATCGAATTAGAAGCAGAGTCAATTCGTAGAGATTTTTTTTTATCAAAAATAATACTTTTGTAAAGGTAGGGGTGAAATTAGAAAAATGGGTGTGAGAATAGGAAAGCCCTTATGTAACAAAGCAAGAGGAAAACTAAAAGCCCAAACCTGGTATTGGTTCGATTCAACTTCCTCTCTGTAGTGTGGTTCACTTATTTCGTTCCAAGCAAGAGGCTCTTGGATCCTGGGCAATTAGGTGAGAACACGATTGAAAGAACTTTTCTTAATAAATATATTGCTTATCTTTATATTTTTTTAGCATTTAATTGTTATTTTTTTCTGCTTATAATATCACACTGAATTTGTTTTTGGACATAGGTTAATTCATTATTTAGCTCTAAAATGATATATATATTTCCCTTTGGAAATTATTTGGATGAAGCTTGATAGTGGATGAGTTTGTGAACAAGAAAAGCATGGCTTCTTCAACCAAGATGTAAATGTTAGTCATAGTGAAAACAAAGTTGAAGAGGACGCTGTAGTTATCTCTTAAATAATCCACACACAAAAAAGGAAAAAAAAAATACTGTCACAAACAATCCCATGAGATTTGTTTTTGATGAAATGGTAGGTTTTAGGATAGCATGTTCATGAGTTATTACTTCATATATGATCAGTCTAAGGAGACTTTGTTGGCGGTCTGAAGAGCTTCTTGGTTGAAGAGGCCAACAAGTTGTTTGACATAATGTCTGAAAGAGTTGCACCAAATATGTGTATATTTTCTGAACTATATGAAAGTGAGACAGTGATCCAATGGGGTTCCTTTTAAATTCATTTACCGTTGTTTCTCCATACCTGGTACCTCTGAAAATGGTGTTATGGTATTGCTCAAAGAAGCACGGGCGCTTGAATACTGGATTGTATCAAGTATCTGCCCAACACGTGCAGCTGTACTAATTTGTGGGATAGATTTCGAAAAGAATAAAAAGAAATTGATAAATGAAACTATGGAAAACATGCAGTATCCCTGGTACGACCTCATTTGTTTCTCCTCTCTTGGGCATTGTCTTCATTCAGCAGTTCCTATAGCTGATACTTAGTCTATACTAAGTTTATTTTATGTTCTGTATAATGCTTCTAGTTTTGTATCTGAAACCCACCTATTAGTGTTCGGATACTTAGTTTGGTGTGGCCTTACAGTCATTAAAAAATGTGAATTCTCTTTTCAAATTTAAATTTTAGTCTTTTTGACTCATTCCCATGTAGCTCTTCGTGCTCAATTGCATCTTTGGCATTTTGAAAGAAATGAGTGTTTGCAGTGCGCTAGTGTTTGATGAGTGTAAAGTTATTGGCTGTTCTATGACAATATCTTAATTATTTATTTTCATATGTTCTTTGCTGTTATTAGAATTGAAGCTAAAACTGGGTATATTGAATCTTGGACTTTCAGTATAATGGTGGAATTTTAAGGGGTATGAAAGGAAGACATGTCAAGGATATGTAGTGATTATTGGTTTAACCAAACAAATGAGTATCTACAATATCAGTGATTATTTGCTCGATGAATAATATATCCGTCAATCTGATTATGTGATCATAGAAATAGAACTGCTGCTTGAACAAAATTTACTTACTCAAAGTGCTTCCAGTATGGCAACCTTTGTATTTGTTTTAGATGTGTGTTTTCCAGATGGTAAATTTTTCTTCAGAAAATCTATTGAGTTTTTTCATGTGTTGTTATTTGAAGTTTACTAGTTCTTTTCTTTTTCATCAACTTTTTTTGTCGTATGTATACGTTTAAGATGCTACACCTACACTTGGTTTATGTTTCACTACTTGTTATGTTCATGATATTTCCTATTGCTCAATATTTCCAATTCATATGTGATATTAGAAACAGTCCAGTCAAGTCCAATATTGCTTTAGATTGAGACAAACGACAGTGATTCGTTTGTAGTTTGGAAAGTTGCAAACCCTTGCTCTTCTAACCATTGCCCAAACCATGGTTTACCGTTTCCCAAACTAATTGAAAACCATGGTTGTACTTCATTGAGAACTTAATGTTTAGACCAACACTATGACTTACTTGTGTTTCTTACATTATAATCTTCTCAATGTCTATCTTTATGTAGCATTTGAATTATATGATTTATTTAAAAAACAACAGACAGGATGGGATCATGAAACAGAGCAGGTTGGATGTCTATTTCTGTAGTAACCTAAGTGCTCATATAATTCAAATCACGTGTAATGAAAAAGGCAAAATCCCATTTTCTAGTTTCATTGAAATTATCACATGACAATGTTATCCATATTAAATTCATCATGTTACATTATTCTACTCAATTGATAATTCTGCATATATTTTCCGTATCTTTTCAATTCTTGATATAATGATTTTTGTGATAGCCTGAAAAATAATAGTTTACATTTATCAACTTTCCTAGGGTGGCGTTTTTCCTGTGAGTGTGACTTTACTGATCATTGATATAAGAAAGACCAATGGCACATTCATCAAGCTTGGTCGCTATGGGCCTCAGTTTTGGTCCAATTCTGAAAACCAAAGTCAGTGTTTCTGGAAGTCTTGTTCGCAGATCTTCAGTAGGACTTCGCATTCGGGCGGTGCAAGAAAATGGTGGACCACGAAGGCTGGTGGACATCATAAGACGTGTGCCGGAGTTCTCAAGAAATTACTTCAGAAGTCCTTCTCGCAGGGCTCTGTTTGGTGGAATCTCCTTGTTGGGTGGATTCTATGTTGCACAAACAATCTCACTGTCTTTTGGAGCTCTAGGAGTGAATGATGTTATTGCTGCAGTGTTATGTGTTCTTCTTACAGAATATGTGACTAAATTCTATTACAGCCGACCAAAAGTTACTTTCCCAGTTGCTCTTCTCAACAACTTTAAAATGGGTTTCACCTATGGACTATTCATTGATGCCTTTAAGCTTGCCAGTTGATTTTCAACATCAATACAACTACTCAAGATTGAAACCTTGATACATAGCAGGCTCTCCAAAAGTTGGTTTGGTTCTGTTTAACCACTAAGCTTGTACGTGTCAGAACTGGTCACCACATAAAACCCAACATGTCATGATACGTTGTACCTGGTCACACTCCAAAGTTGGTTTGCTTTTGGTAAATGTCAAACCCTTGTAAATGTTAGAATTGGTCCTAGAGTCATCCTTACATTTCTTGTAAATCAACCCACATATCAATTATTATTCCCTAATATTTCTTCCAATTCCTTTATAATTTGTGAGGCTATTCTGTCTTTTCACTATCTGTTCCTGTTATGTTCTAAATATATGTACCTCTGTATATCTGTGCCTGACAATGTTAGATTGATGAGCCTATGATCACATTCTGGTTACATTTTTTTGGCGGACCTTGACGATAAAAGACTTCATAGGGAAGATGACTCTAGATAAATGGTATCCCATGTGATGGATAAAATATAGATTTATTACGGTTTCATTATATCCATTGTTAATCTAAATCCAATTTTTCAAAGTTTTTATTTCTGTTTTACACTTTACTACCCTACCATTCTATGGAAAATCTACATTCCTGGCTCTATTATGTTGCTGAAATAGTTGCAAAGTAGTAGTTATTGATGCACTTATAGCAAAAAACCAAAATTGTGACAACACTAATACATAAACGTAGATAGTGGAGATGTTTGGTCATCAAACCCATCAAAGTCTGAGACAAAAAACAAACTGTTTGATTTTATAGGCATGATGTTCCTGGTTTGTTGATATCATCTTTATGAATGTTAGGTGACAGTATTAAAGCTCTGGATATTTAGTCCTTATCAATGTCTTCCGAGGAATCTTCTAAACTGGGGGTCCCAAAACAAATTGAGTTGACTATCTTCATTGCTTTGGGAAAAGAGGCTAAATAATTTAGTAGAATATGCATATAGGAGTAGGTATTATTCCTTTTTGTTGAATATTTATATTCTTCTACTTCCTATCGTTACTTTACTACTTGAACTTGATAAATCAATAAAAGATACTAGTTTAAAAATAATTACAAAATTTCATTCTTGGATGATGTGATTTGTTTTTTGCTGTGTTTATCTTTTAAATATTTCCTACAGATTATATTGGCTAAAGTAGATTATTTAAGAACTGATACACTCTTAAGTTAGAAGAGTATCCCACCATATCTAAAATTTTTCATGAAAATATACTTTTATCACTTAATATATTTATCTTTAAATGTTATCATTCCAAATTACATATATTTATTTAATTTGACCAAAGTTTTATGTTATAAAGTTCAACATCTGGTTTTTCGATTTATTGGTGGATATTTTCAAATGTTAAGTTATGTATTAGTAATGTCTTCATGCAAATTTTGTCATAACTTGTATTAGGTATGATTTATTATTTTAACAAATAAACTTATTTTACTTTCAAAAAGGATAAAATTTTACTTTAAAGAAAATAAAATTCCGTTTCACTCGTAAATTTCATTAACATAACATTAAAAGTATTCAATCACTGTTAAAAGATTCCGAATATAATACTAAAAATAACTTAGCAAAAGCCTTTAGTCATTCAAACATAAGTCATAATTGAACGAAATTAAACATAATCATAATTAAATTTAAGTTGTATATCATCACTGTAAACTTACTCCTTCTTGAATCTAAGTTGTATAATATGATTATGGAAAGATGTTACTTGACACTATCATTTGACAAATTTTATAAAGATAAAAGGGTTTTAATAAAAATTATATTTTTGTATGTTTAAAGAGAAAAAAAGTGAAAGATAATAAGAAATAATGTCAAATGATGATAAAAAAAATTCTGGTGTTAAAATCACATTCCCCTTTATTCTGATATGATTTTATTTACATGGATTGTTAAATTGATATTATATGTGTGTGTTGCATTAACATGTTATCATATTTTAAAATATATTCTTTATTTTAATGTACATATATTATATATTATTTATACTGTAACTTAACTTTTGAATTTTAATTTTATTGCATATATTTAATTATAATTTTTAGCAGTCTTTTACAGAGACATCTCTACTATAAAATATGTGTAGATAAGTAAAACCAATCTTTAACCTTTTTTTCTTTGAAAACAAAAAACAAATACAAAAACTCCCCACCTTTTCCTTCTTTTTTTTTATCATTATACTTCATTTGAATAAAAAATAGATTTGCAGACTAATAAAACATTATTATAAAAACAAATAATAACACAATTTATAAGAAATTAAAAAATTTACGGGAAAAATAGAAATTCATTTTTAAATGAAAAAAAAAACCATTAGATAACTAAAAATACAAAATATTATTAGAAAAGAATTTAATGACATACTCACAAATAAAACAAAATAATATGTTGTATATAAATATAATTATAAAATTATCATTATTTGTAATCATTGACATTTTCTTAATCCAAAAGAATAGTAAATCAAATTTAAATTTTATTATTAAATCAGTTAAACTTAATGACCTTATTTCTCCAACTTTGTTCAATAAATTATAAAGTATTACATGTGTGGATTAAAATATTGTTAAAATTGTCCTTGCCCAACTCAGTTGAATAGTTTTAAAGGATGATATCATCATTATATTTCCAACTTTGTTAAAAAAAATTATAAAATATTGAATTACAATGTTGTTAATTGTCCTTATCCAACAACCCAGATGAATATATTTTTCAAAAGCAAGGATGATGTCATCCTTATTTATTAATCCTATTTCTCCAACTTTATTCAATAAAATAAAAAAATATCCTTAAATCCTACCAAGGTATGAAATTTTACTAATGACTAACAACAATATCCTTAAATCCTACCAAGGTATGAAATTTTACTAATGACTAACAACAATTTCAAAGTCAAACTAACTCAAATTTACTATGAAATTCTATACTTTTCTTTCCTTAATTGAGAAAAAAGAGTGTAGTGATGGCCTGAAGTTATGTAGGCTCAAGTCTTGGAAGTTTTATTAACTTATTTTGAGACACTGAATTTTGAGAGTTGTTTTCCTTATTCGAAAAGCTATCGATTTTATTTATTTATGAAATGGATTTAGGTGTATTGAAATATGATCATTGTTGAGGGTTGGAGTTATGTTTCCTAGGAATTTAAATTATAAAGAGTTTTCACATGCATAGGTTCATTTGCATGATGTGATGATTTTTATTAATTCATCACTGCATCTTGTCTGTCTATCTATCTCTTTCTATATATATATATATATATATATATATATATATATATATATATATATATATATATATATATATATTATTCTTTGATATTATATATACTAATATAAATTTTATGTGTTCACATTTTTAAATATTTGAATTTTATTATAAGTTAATAATATATATAAATTGATTAAAATAATATATAAGAGAAAAATAATAAAAACAGCAAGAAAGACATTAATGTTAGCGAAAAAAATTACAAATATATATTAAAAAAATATATGTAATAGTTTTATACAAAATATTTAAAATAATTGTTATTTCTACAAAATCAGCTAACAATTATATTTTTTAAAATCTATTAATAGTTATATTATAAAGATTAAAATGAGAATATATACAAATTGTGTATTCAAAAAGATATATACTCCTTAATATCGGTATAGATTTAATACGAGTATTTTTGAAAGAGTATTTTTTAAAAGATGTTAAATAAATAGTTTTTTTTAATATCCTTTATTATATAAATTCATATGTAGGAATGTATGTATTTTGTTTTTGTAATTTATTGGTGGAATGAATTATTTTGATTTGTTGTTGTAATGAATTATAATAAAGTTGTTTTTTATTAGAATAATATTTTTTAGTAATCTTGATATTTTTTAGTGTGTAATAAATTATAATTACACTGTGTATGTTATTCTGATGAAAATATCCTTGAAGTGATTCACAGGTGATGTTATTTATTTTTATGATAAAGTAAAACTATTCAAATGTCCACTTGATCACTTAGGTGATAGAGTTACTCGTTCAAGAAATGTTTCATAGTTTGAGTACGGATAAAGTTAAATTGATTTTCTCTCTTCCACGAATTTAGGTGATCATACTTTTGCTAAAAAAGGAAATATCATATTAAATATTGTCCTCTAAAATATTAAAAATAATATTAAACATAATGGTCTCTTTTGTAACACACCTTTGATTGAATAAAACAAGAGTGATTTGCATTCATTTGCTTATTTTTTTAGATAGAATTTTGTCTTCTATTTGTATTTTAGGTTTTATTCCATATCATGTTGCTTCCCTGATGTACCTCGAAAGGAGCATCTTGTTGCTTGATTGTACTTGTTTACTATCTATATGTTATTATTGGACATTCATATTGCATTCCATATTGTTAAATTTGTCTAGGCCATAGCCCATCTTGAATTTATTGCAAGGCAAATATAACTCCATACTAAAAGTTTGACTACAGAGAAAAGAAATTTACTTTCAATTTCATGCTTAATGATGAGATTTGTGTTCTCTATCCAATCCTTAATGTATGGTTGATGTTATATTTTTATGAGACAAATTGAATGCATTGATTTATGCAAAGAATCCAATTTTAGTTGTGTCAAAGTATCTCATTTACATCTACTTTCCTTTGCTTAAACACTATATTATTATCCTTTGATCCCATACATTCTTTATAATTGCAATCCACACACCCTTCCCTAAGTTATCTCCTTTATTATTAAGGATCAACAAAGCAAAAAGATGGTAGTAGTATTTTAGTTGATTATGATGCATTGTTCTCACTTTTAGCTATTTGTTACACATATTTCAAATGTTTTGTTTATATAAGTTAGAAATAAATATTTATTGGTCTCTTCTTTCAACCCACACAATACATAGGATACATAACTTAATTTTACTCATCTCTTTCTAAGATTTGTCATTTTTGGTACCTTATTCATAATTTTCCTCCAAGCGAAAATTTGTGTTGAGAGAGTGATAATGTTAATTCTTATCATTATCTGAGCCTTATTTTATTGATAAAATCATCTATTCTATATCTTATAACTTACTTTAATCCTCACTTTTATCTTTCTTTTGTAAATACATTTATCTTGGGTTACAATTGTTAAATTATATCTTTAATCGCCTATTTTTTATTCTATTTTGGTGTTAGGAAGACCCTCTACCCAATCGAAGAAGCTTGGAAATCCAAATAAGCAAGAAGAACATCAAAAGGGGAGTTTTAGAAGCCCAAGGGAGTGCCACCTCCTTATGCTGGCGATACCTTTACAAAGAGCAATCTAAGAGCTCAGTGTTGAGCGCCCTCTTTCCACCTTTGAGCGCCAGTATTACAAAGAGCAACCTAAGCTATCCTGAAAGCCAGCGTTGAGCGGTGGATTCTTGGCACTAGGAGATGCTTATGCTGATGAGGCAAATGAGGCCCTATATATTCTATTTTCTCGAAGAAAACTGGGTCTTTAGTGGTTTAAAGGCATGACTTCGCTGTTTGGAGCTCATAGAAGCTGCTTAGGTGTGTGGGATCATCATATTCTTCCTCTTTGTGTTTCCTTCTTCTTCCATCTTCCAATTTGTAAGCTTAAGGTTCTCCATGAAAATGAAGAGCCAATGGAGAGTCAAACCCATCTTGTTAAGGGTATGTATAGTCATTGAACTTTTGTGTACCTTGTAAATGATTTGATTATATATATGCATCTTCCTTTGAATGCTAGTTTCTTGTTTCTACTCTTAATGCTTACTTAAAATGGGGATGTGGATAGCTTTTGGGAAGAATCTTGATAAACATAAACTTGGAACAAAAGATCTAGAGGAGCTTGTATCTATGAATGAAACTTGAACCATTAGTTGTCTTGAACCCTAGATCTTAATGTGAGTTTACTTATCGAGTGATCAAGGAATTGACGTTTAGTAGGAAAACTTAGGCTCTTTCACTTAAGGGATTAGGGTTTAAGTGTTTTTGTGGGTTGACTTTAGTGTTTGATGGAGAGGAGATGAATTTGTGTATGCACGAGAGTGAAACAAGTTAAATCTACCCTTAACAATGTTGTTCCTTACCATTTTTGACATTTCCCTTCTCCTAAGTGCCTTCAACTATCAAAGTCTACCCTTTACTTCTTTTTCAATTTTATTTATTTACACATAATCTCCTATTCTTTAATTTAGATGAGTTTTTAATTGTACAATTATTTAGTATTTCATGAGTTTCTTAGGAAACAATACTTTGTTTTACTATTTTATATTACTTGAGCGTTTCGATATGTTTGTTGATGACATTAACAGGGAGTTACCTTTACACTTTATAACCTTTTGTACAAATAAGATTTTTCTCCAATTCAAGTATTTTTCATTTTCTTATATCCAAATTTGACTGTATATGTACATTCCTCCTCTTTCTAAGTCTATTCATCATCATCTCCTTCTTTATTGTTGTTTGTTGTATTTAGGTCCTGATTAAAATACGTGTTTAAGTAAATTTAAGTCTTTTTTTTTCTTTTTTGAATAAAGAAGTGTTATGTATGTAATATTGTATCTTAGAAACCTACCTAGATTGATGATGTTAATTTAGAAACTTAGAACCTAAGTTTAAAATAAAAGCATGTTTGAATTATTATATACCGAATTAATCATAAAATAAAAGTATGGACATGTATGGTTAATATTTGTTATAAAGGTTTAATCCTTTTCGACATCCCTATTTATGTACGAATGTCTCAGATGGGTCCTCGTTTTCTAAAGTGTATCAAAATGGTCCTTAATTTTGAAAATTGATATCAATTGAATCCTTTCCGTTAAGTTGGCTGGACGGCGTTAAAAAAATTGATGAGTGGATGCTGAGATGACGAACGAACGCTCGTCCACCAGCGAACGAACGCTCGTCCATCAGCGAACGAACGCTCGTCGACCACCGAACGAACGGTCGTCCAGTGTGGAACGAACGGTCGTCCATCAGTAAGAGGTCGACGAGCGTTCGTTCTCTGGTGGACGAACGTTCGTTCGCTGGTGGACGAGCGTTCGTTCGTCATCTCAGCATCCACTCATCAATTTTTTTAACGTCGTCCAGCCAACTTAACGGAAAGGACTCAATTGATATCAATTTTCAAAATTAAGGACCATTTTGATACACTTTAAAAAACGAGGACCCATCTGAGACATTCGTACATAAATAGAGATGTCGAAAAGGATTAAACCTTGTTATAAATTAACAAAGAACATGGTTGATGATTATAGGAACGGTATGGAAACGAGGAAAAATGATATTAAAAATATTTAACTGTTAATTTGGTTTTTATATTGATGTGCTTAATTTATTTTAATCTTTATATCTTTTTTATTCAATTAAATCCCTTATTTTTTCAAAATATTTAATTGTGGTCTCTTTTGCTACATTAATGTTAATGTCATTGGGAAGTGCTACGTGTCAAACTTTGGGTTACCACATGTCAAAATTTGGGTTATCTTCTACTTGAAAGATGTTATGTGTCAAAATCAGATGGGTTCTGTGGTAGAACATGACCTAGATGTTGATAGGTGGTAAACCTAAAGTTTAACATGTGACATTTTCAAACAGTGTAATTTAATGAAAGATATCACATTGAGTTTTTTTTTATGAAAATACGGAATCAATTGAGTAAAAAACTATTAAGAGTTCAAACATGAACTTAACTCTCACATTGGGTAGATATGAGAAAGTTAATCACTGTATAAGGATGAAGGTGATGAGTGCATATTTATACCCTTATTTAACCTTTAATATTGGATTCTTAATTTGTTTTTGTACTTTAATAAAATATTTTAATTAAGATTTGTTATAATTGGATTTATTTAGCATGAGATACAAAAACATGTTAAAAATAATTTTTTAGTTATATAAATGTTTTTTGGATATTTTGATGTGTGTTAGTGCAGCTGCAACTAAGTTGAGCTCATTGAGATGTGAAAATAAATTGATTAAAGTTTCATCATACTTTAAAGATAAATCCAAGAATGACAAATAATCAAGATCATAAGATGTCAATCCAAGCATAGCATGAAAAAGTGAAGAAATTTAGCTAAGCTAAGAAGATGAACAAGCAACAAAAATTGGATCTTGCGGTTTTCTCAATTATTTTTCTACTAAAAGGGTTTTGATAATTGATAAATGTTTATGATTAAAGATAATTTAGGAAAAATATGTCTTAAGATATTTTATTTGATATCGTAAATAATTACCTTATTTAACTATATGAATAAATATCAAAAGATAATATTTACCAAATCTTTTTTAATCTAGCATATATCTTCTCAAGTATTTTTAAAACTCCACAATAATCAAATATATTTTGAAGATATTGAATTATTTAGAAGATAATTAGAGGAAATTGCATTACCATAAAGAAGATTACATCAACAGAAAAACCTGAAACAAAACTCAATCCAATTTCTATATAAAGAAACTTAGGGAAAGACATTAGGGAGCTCAGGAACCTTTGGGGATTCAAATTTTGTCCACCCTCTCTTCTCTCATATCCTCCCCACCCTCTTCTTCTATTTTCATGTAATTTCAACATTTCATGGAGTGTTAAGCCTCTACGGTTGATTGTGCTGTAATTTCTTAATTGGATTATGAGGTTAGATGAATAAATTTGTTTGTTCTTTTGATTCTTGTTGTAATTTATTTTTATCTATGTCTTTTGCTTCTTAATTAAGTAAAAGTAATAATTTTTACATATAACAAGTTAACACGGTGTCAAATCTATATAACATATCAATCATATGAGTCAAAGGGTTTTTAATTTAATTAAGAATTTACTTTGATTAAAGTTAAAAACTTTTATATGATTGATGAGTTTTTGCCAATAATTGAGAATGTATTTTGATTAGTGGTAAAAAAATTAACAAAAATTAATCATACTTTGGTTAATTAGCTTTTTACTTGATATAAAAGAAATCAACCTATTTTTTTATCATTTTTTTTATCTTTTTAAATATCTTTATAAATTTCCTTTTTTTATCTTGTGTTCTTTAATCTTTTCTTTATTTTTACCTTTTTTATTATTTTACTAACCCTTTCTTATATTTTGTTGGGTATTATCTTAGCAATATTGAAGTTTCTATAATTTAGTAGTATTAATTTGATCGCGTCAACAAGAAAACCGAATAAAACTCATTATCTTAAATTTTAGAAGTGATGTCAATTTTCTATATAAGTTGGATTCAAGTTTCCCTAGTATTATGTCTCCCTAGTGAATCTTTTTTCTCGATAAAGAGACTCGTAATGACATCAAAGTTAATAGTTAGCTTTTGTGACCAACTCATATAAATACAATATGAAAAAAAAATTATAAAAGTTTTAAGTAATTGTGTACCGAGTCTAGTCTCATATCATAACGACACCATCAAATTCAGTAAATATAGGTATAAAGACCCATAAACCATTTTAAATTAAAAATAGTATAAAATTCTTATATAAATTGAGCTCAAAGGTGTGTTCTCAACTTTCTCCTTATATAAAAACTCATTCAAAACAATTAAAGATATCAAAACTAAATTACTAATTAAACTTATAAAAAAATATCCTAAAACTACTAAAACAATCTTATATGTTAAAAGATAATAATGTAAAGTTATGGTTTTGTAAAACTCGTTATATCTAGGATATATATATATATATATATATATATATATATATATATATAATATGATATAATGATACTTTGATAACATTTTAACACTGTCTACGTGTCATTCTGTGATTGGTCCAAAATTATTCCACAATCAATAATAATAATCATAAACACCAATATAAACCAATTACAGAATGACACATAGACAATGTTAAAATATTGTCATAAAATTGTTGTCAAAAGTATCACTATCTTTTATATATATATATATATATATATATATATATATATATATATATATATATATATATATATATATATATATATATATATATATAAAAGATATGTGTTGAAGTTGGTCAATTTCCCCTTTTTCCAATCCAACTAAACTTAATTAAGCTGGATGGATTTTTTCTTTCTTTTAAGAACCTAATTCAATTAGAATTAGATTGCGTTAATTAATTTAAAATTATTTTTCTTATAGTAAAAATACCTAAAATTAAATATTTTCGACATTTTTCAATTTTAATAAAATAGCATTAATGCATATTATTTAATTTTATTATTATTACTATTGATGATTAATAATGATTTAATATTAATTTTATGAGATGGCATGAATTTACAAATAGGTGATAAGATTTTAATAGTGATTTAAATATTTTTTATGACCTAATTTAAATCCTTATTATATAAAGAGGAAAATTCACTTGTATAGACATTTCAATGTTTAAGTAATTAGAAAAGTTTAAATACTATTTTAAGAATAATAATTGTATTTGATAATAAACCTATGTTATAATTAGAGTAATAATAACAAATAAGTTACTAACAATAATATAATATCTTAATATAAACAATAATTATAATAACTAAAAATTAGTTATAAATTGTTCAAATAGATGTAAACATGGACTAATAGAGAATAAACATGTTTAATAAATTTTACTGAACTGTATTTTTAATATATTTGTTAGACTGAATAAAAATAAATATAATTAATATTTTGACAATTGTGAAAAAAAATTAACTTTCTCTACTAATATTAAATGTATTTTCATCTCAACGGATTCAATAATTTTTTTTCTAAAAACAATCACAATAATTTTAATTAACTTTACTCAATTTTTAATTAATTCCTTTTATATTTAGAAAAAAAATAAAGTTAGTCGTTCAAATCATAAAAACTGACTAAAATCAGTGTAAAAAACTAATTGAATTCGTCTCAAACACGTGTCTGAGGTTGCTGTCAGCGGTGGAACGATGTGGTCCCCACACAGAGGCCACGCGTTTCGCGGACTTGTGCTGCTCAAGTGCGTGTAACGTGGGCCACATTTTTCTTTTGTTGGGTTCCTCTCAAGGGCCCTGATAACCTCACCCGCAGCCCTCACCCTCAATCCCAACCCACTATCCCCGGTCACGCTTCACCTCTGTCTCACACGACGCACCCTCTCTTGCCACCGGCACTGCCGGTTCCCCTCCTCCACGTGTCCTTGGTGACCCCACAGGTAGGTGACGTCATCATTACCCTTCTTTGTTGAAGAAAAAAAATTAATTAATTGATTAAATAAAGGAAAATGCAGTTTGAGGACTGAAGACTTAAAAAGACCAAGACCCAAAGACTTTGTGAGAGTGTTAAGTTTGTTATTTTACAAATTTTCTTATCTTTTTTTTCATTGAACTTTTGTTTCAATTTTTTTATTTATTTAAACTTTCTCTATTGTAATTGGTGTTGCTGCTATTAATTAATTTCTGGTGCTAATTTGAGAGTGTATGCGTGAGAGACAGAGAGACAGAGAGAGAGGAATCAAGATAGCGCCTTTTGAATTTTCTATCAGAATCTGAGGACCCAAAATCTAGGGTTTTCTGTTCTTTCTCTTGGTAAGTAAGTACTCTGGTATTCTTTTCACTCGATTCTTCTCTCGATTGATTTGGGGGTTTCGTTTAATTGCGTGATTCGTTTCTGTCAGAGTCTTTTGGGGATTAGGGTTTTCGGCTTCGTTCTTCCTATGTGAATTGTTTGAAGATTGGTCGGAGAATTTGTTGACTGATTGAGCTGTGATGTGGGAATTCTTGAATGGAATCACGAAATATATTTTTTTTTTCGTGGCGGGAAGGGGAATTTAGCTGAAATAAGGTTTTGTGTGAATGTGGGGAGAATTGAGTGTTTTGGGGTGGTGTAAAGTGACAAATTTGTTGAAATTTGGCGAGGCTGAGCTTCGTAGGTAGTGTGCGGTTGGTTGTCTGGCACTGACCGACAGTTGGATAACATATGCTGTTGATGTATGCTATGGTCTTCCTGTGCTTCTGTTCGGTTGTCTGTTTGACTAATACGGCTTTAAAAATTTAAGATAGTGTTTGAGTTTTTGTTCCCCTGCTTTATATCTATAGATGTAACTATCATTTGATAGATGTTGTCTATTGTACACAAAATGAATGAATTCCAGCTTTGTTACTTTTAGCTGGTTAAAAAAAAAGGCTTGTTTGATTTTATGATGAATCATGATCAATTTCGGTGTGGGTTGCTGGTTGGTTTTTATCATTCCCCCCCGGAGATTGAATTTATTTTTATAAAGGTTATCAGTTTTGTTTTACTATCAGTTGGCTTTGTCTTAGTGTAAGGAATATGATTTTGTGCATCACTGTGTTGCTTTTGTAGGGATCTGTAGACATGCAGTCCAAGTCTGAAACTGCAAATCGACTGAGGTCAGATCCTCATTCCTTTCAACCTGGAAGTGTTTATTCCGAGCCTTGGTGGCGCGGTATTGGTTACAATCCCTTGGCCCAAACAATGGCTGGGGCAAATGCATCCAATTCGTCATCTCTTGAGTGCCCTAATGGTGATTCTGAGTCCAATGAAGAAGGCCAGTCTTTGTCCAATAGCGGGATGAATGAGGAAGATGATGATGCCACTAAAGAATCGCAGCCTGCTGCTCCTAACGAACCAGGTGCTTAGAGTATCATTTAACCATTTAAAGACACATGATGGAAATGAAATTAGGGAACATAATCAAATGAATTGTTACTTTTTAATTTTGTATTTTGTAACTTTTTCATTCTTCCAACTATTAATACGTTGTATTATTTACTTTGCAGGAAATTATGGGCAAGAACAGCAAGGGACCCAGCATACTGCATCATCTGCACCATCCATGCGTGAAGAATGCCTTACTCAGACACCGCAGCTGGAACTTGTTGGTCATTCAATTGTTAGTCTTTTCCTTTGGTCTCATCACTTTTTTAACATTTAAACACGGTCCAAATATAGAGTGCATTAATAGCATAAATTCTTGCTGACTCATGCATATCATTTTATAGAAAATATGTAGTAGAATTTATTGCTGCATGTTTTGTGGGATGGATTGGACTCTTTAAATTTTTTGATACAGGCATGTGCTACAAATCCTTATCAAGATCCATATTATGGGGGCATGATGGCAGCTTATGGTCACCAGCAGTTGGTATGTAATTAATCTTGTGCAAATACTTTATCAAAGGTTATGATTGCATATACAGGTCATAGTATAACAGTTACTGAGTTGCAATTTCCTCAAATTTGTGTAATAAGAAATATGGTTAGCATATAATCCTGAACAGATATGTTCTTGTAATAACTGTAAATTTGTTTCATTCTGTTTGATCTATTTTCTTGTTTAAAGAATTGGTCATATTTGGATAGCAGATAAGTAACCAAATAATATTTTTTTTACCATTAGGGATATCCTCCTTTTATAGGAATGCCTCATGCCAGGATGCCTTTGCCCCTTGAGATGGCTCAAGAGCCTGTATATGTGAATGCCAAACAGTACCAAGGAATTCTGAGGCGAAGACAAGCCCGTGCTAAAGCAGAACTTGAAAGGAAGCTAATAAAATCTAGAAAGGTACAAATGTGTTGTCTTTGTTATTGTAACTACTATTTGAACAAGTGATATCTAACCACATTTTACGTGAGATATTTTTTAAGCCATGTCTTCTTTTACTGTACTTGTGTACTAAAACTTATAACTCTCTGGTGATCTAAAAAGGAAAATCATTGGGACATGGATTAATTTTATCTAATCTATGTGTGAAGGTTTTCTACCAAAGATGCAATGGAAGTAAAAAAGAAGTCTACCTCGTGAATGTAATTCTGTTTGCCAAAGGGTGTAATATAATCTTGAACACTGACCATGTTTAGATGAAAAAAAAAAGCTAGTGGAATGTGAAATTCCTGTTGTCATGTTGTACCATTGTACAGCATGACCATATTTCAATGTGTGTAGATCGAGATGCTTGTGCATCAATATCCATTTCAGTAATGTCCATGACCATGCTGAATTAAAGATGTTGTGACAAATTGGTTCTCCTTTATTCCAAATTGGAAGTTGGAACTGTGAAAATATTTATGAAATGAACATCTATTGTGTAATAGGCTGAATCAAAATAAATGTAAATAAGAACAACTTCCAATATATTTTTTGCTAGGATCTGTTATTGTAGTCTCAAGGAAGTCAGGAGTGGTAAAATAAATAGCATTGCAATGCAGGCAGCGGAAAACACTGCATAAACGTTAACAACCTTGTTATAACCTATGTTGAAAACCAGAATAATATATTCTGTATTTATTGTAGACATAAAATTTTTAGTAGAGGAAATAAAATATTCTCTATTCATGCATGACGAATGTAATGAATGACTCTGTATAAACTTTCCTCACGGTTTTCATTCCAATCTCTGATTTCTCTCGTAACAACCTAGTATCTCCTATAATGATTTTTCTATATTAACTTCTGGGGACTCCTCTCTAATTTTGCCTTTCAGTGGTAAACATCATATGCAGTTAACTTTATTCCAACAGTAATATGTTTGAAACTGAGAATCAAAACAGGAATTAAGTAGCGTATTCTTTTATTTACCATGTTGAAAATGTTTTTTATGGGACATGGAATTTAGTTCTACTTGTGCCACTGTTGTGTTTGATATTTTCTGGATCACTATTGCACTATTGGGCTGTGCTGACATCTGTGTCTCACAGCCATATCTTCACGAGTCTCGGCACCAGCATGCTATGAGACGGGCGAGGGGTACCGGAGGACGATTTGCAAAGAAATCCGATGCTGAGGGTTCAAACAACTCAGGCAAGGAAAAGGATAATGGTGCTGACTCTGTCCTATCATCACAATCAATTAGTTCATCTGGTTCTGAACCTTTGCATTCTGACTCTGCGGAAACCTGGAATTCTCCTAACATGCAACAAGATGCAAGAGCAGCAAAAGTACAGAACAGGTTCGAAGCACCTGGTTTCCAAAATGTCAGTGGCTCTTACAATAATCATCACGGTTTGCAATCTTCGGTGTATCATTCATCCTCAGGTGAAAGAGTGGAGGAAGGGGACCGTTCAGGTCAGAACTAAACCACAATTGATGGGGGGGGTTTAGAGGCCGAGGTTGGTTTGTATCCTAGAGACATATTGGTGAATACCTTGGTTATCTGTAAACATTCTTGGCAATATATGTGCCAAGCGGCAAATCATTCTTGGCTTTGTTCTTGTGTTTGTGGTGTGAATGATATTATGGGGGAGCGAAAAGAGTGATTGATTATTGATATTTGTGATTTCTGTTGAAGTCGGTCAATCAATCCTTCATTCTTTGCTCATTTTTAATTTTGTACAGTTTTATAGTGGTTAGTCAACTCCAACTTCAACCAACTTGGATGGATGATGATCAGGTTAGAAGAAACAAACTCTTGATGTACCAACACTCTGTTTGACTGGTTTATTGTGTAGTTCAACTGGCTGTTAATGTTAACATGAGACGTCATAGTTTTAATTTCAAGTGTTAATGAACATGCTTTTAGTTATTACAGCATTTATTGGCCTTTGTTTTAATTTTTCGCTAGTCATTGTTCTACAGAATTAAATTTTCATGAATGAAAAAGTAATATTTCTAGCATCTTCAAACGTAAGTTTGGTCTTTTGTAGAAGTGAGCAAGATTTCCTCATCTGATTATTCTTGTATATTATAATATAAGTGGGAGTCTGTTCAAATGGGGGAGAATAAAGGTGTTTTTATCTAAACTTGAAGTACATGCTATTCCTTGGTCACTTAGCTTGTAGGACAAATATGTGTATATGTTTTTTCATTCAAATATTAAAATAAGAGGCGCTTGAGTTAAAAAATGTAATCTATTGAGTTTAAAAGTTATCAATAAGTATTATTCCCATGTTTTATTACTGAAGTGAAGAAAAGATCAATGTCGTGCTCGTTCTGATTTCTCCACTTCCAGCTTCGAGTAGTTTATTTTGGGTGTAACATGGTAAAAACGCATGCATTAGATTAGTGAAGGAAAAACTAAAACATGGATCCACATTCTTTAACACTTGAAATTATTAGAACCACAATAACATAAAAAAATGTTTTAGTTCTTAAAATAAATTCTAAAAAAATATTTGGACAGATAAGCTTATCATAGGATAACCAACTTCTCTAAAGATAGTTTTTGAAAGTTTGGGTCATTATCTTTTTGCTAAATAGTGTAGCTAACGATATATCTTGTACGAATTAGGTCGTAAATATTGAAATTATTTAACCTATTTTCGTCCTTAATTCTAAGCTTCATGATAACTTGGTTAACAAAATCTGGTCAAATTCAAAGGACTAATTTACTAGAAAATTAATAACTTCAGAAACTAAAGTACATGCACAGACTTCTAGGAATCAAATCAGACTATTCAAGGATAAAAGTAACATTAAAGTGTTACTTTGGAAAACAATATATTAGTAAACGACAAACCATTTAAAAAATGTTTTTTCGGCATTGCAAGATTATGATGACATTTTCCAATATTTATAAACAGATGTTTTCCGTACAATAATAATTGAGTCTTCATGATAGTTTGTGCTATAAAATAAAATAATTAACCTACTTCACTTATAAAATGTAATCTTTATTTTAAATTAATATATTTAAAACATTTTTTACCTATCAGACAAAAACTAACCTCTGCCATTTTAACTTGGGCGCGCGCATGAGAAGCAGAGAAAAATCATCCGTTAAGAGGATCGATTTGAAAGCGAACCACTTTTATGTTATTATTTCATACATGGTACTTTTACACTCAAAAGGAAAATTGTGAACTAGTCACTACATATATTTCATTTAGGTATATATGATTAACCTTTAATCATGCTGTTTATCATCATCCACATCCTCTATCACTTCTTCGGTATTATTATATTGTTCCATGAAACTATTTTCATCATCACCATCAGCTGCATGCTCTGCTCCAGTTTTGCTAGTATCAGCAGACCCCGTGGCATTAGCCACATTTTGTTGCTTATCCATCATCCCAGACAAGGCTAAAGTTGGGGACCATTCAAGAACATCGTCAATGATGTTAGATACCCTCTTGTGGTACCTGCACAAAACCAAAGCAACATGTTGTACCAGTTAGAAAAGACCAACAATAAATAGTTTTGCTTTTCCATTTTATGGATTTGTTTATAGATGCAACTGAAAAGGAATTTAAGCTGAGTTCCAGTTTATGACTATTTTTCTGCCAGAATGTGAAATGATATAATCATTTCATCCATTGTTGTTAGTGTTTAGGGCGTACCTTGCTCTGGCAGCTTCATCAGGTGCATGATGCCTCAGTAATAATATGAACAGCACAGCTACCCCAGCATAGAAAATCCTCGTTGTCCACTTGGGCTTCTCCTCTTCATCTTTCTTAGGCCAGAATCTAAACAACTCCCCAAGTGTTGCTTCCTCGGCAAGGATGTTAGGGAAAAACCAGATTCGCTTTCCAAGAATGATATATAAAGCACCAAATATTGCACCTCTTACTACAACATTAAAAAAAACAGTTCATGAGGCCCAGGGAAGCACTGAACCAGAATGTGCTGCCCTTAATAAAGCATATTTCAGACAATAATCCACTTCTAATAAAAACAATTATGGCTGCCAAGAGCACAAGAAGTTCAAAGAAATATATCTTATTCCTTGAGCATCTAACAACTGTGACAATATATAAATTCCAGAAGTCAACGAGTTGCGATGTGCATAAACAAAGCAACTTAAAGTATAAGTTTGAAAACGTTTGTCAAAACCCAAAACCAAGCGAAATCAAGGTGCATGCGATGGATTCTCCTATTTCACAGGTCTAAAGCATCCGGCTTTCAAGCTGTATAACTCATAGAAGGAGACATATATTTTTCTGCACAGGGCAAAAATTATTCAATAATAAAATTCCAAGCAGCAGATGTATTTTTCCACATATCTCCATTATTATTGAAAAATGACCTCCTCTTGTATCAGTTTAGCATTCAAAAACTCAAACCTTCCTTACATTGCTTTTATTTTGCACAAACATCCTAACTCATAAAAACCCATTCGAAGTTCAAAAAAACAGAAACCTAATACTAAAATGTAATATCTCCCAGATTTTAGTAACTTATCACAATCACAAACCTCTCCTTTTCATGAGATATTGCAATACTGATACTCTAGAATGTCTTTATTGTTGAGATGAAGATATTTGACCAGTTGAATAATAGGTTTGTATAGCAGTACAAAATATTATATAATCAGAACTTTTTTAATTTAGTCTTGAATTGTAGGAATTGAGATGCTATATGAACAGAGTATTTGTACACAAAAATATATGAATGAAAATCATACAATGAATCCTATTTTTCCAATTCTTATTATTATATTCTTTACACAATTCAAATTTCAACTAAGCACCCAATTTCCTCTTCCTCATTTGAAGACTAAACCTCCTGAATTATAATCATGATAGATCGACTTTCAATCACCTACCGTAAAAGGCTTTCATTGTTATCACATTGATTTGTAGTTTCCTAATGAAAGCTTTTTCACTCATTGTTTAAAAAGTTATATTAACATGTTCATATCTTCTCTTAGAAACTGCACTTCTACTCTAACTCATCTCACACCACTGGCTTATTAGGTGAAATTTATACCTATTTATATACTAAAGTTTGGTCATATCTCTAGTAGATGTGACATTTCCAACTACCCTTCATGTTGAGAATTAAACATCACAATCGTGTGACCAAATATTTGTGGGTGACTCATAGTAGGTGACATGATAGTCCCAAAAAATTTCGTTAAAATAAAGCTCAAATACTATCTTAGGAAGCGAACCTCAAACATAATTCAAACCTATAATTAGCCATATCTCTAGTTGAGAATCTCCAACATCTTTAAATTTTAAAAATTGTGCTTTTTTGCACTGTTATAGTACTATAGCTACCTCATGCAACACAAACACTAAATAACTTAAACTACATGAAGAAAGTAGCCAAAAAAAATCAACTATTAAAGGAAAGAAAAACTTACTCAAAAGTACAGAGAGGATGAGGAAAAGGATCCCAGCACATGAGTAAAGTATCAATAGCTTGCAGCGATGAGGGTACACAGGGAATAAGCATATAGCCAACGTTAACACAGGCCAGAAAAATGAGAGGAGTGTCTGCCAAAGCGGATGGCGTTTAGCAAACGTCCATGCAAAGAAAGCATCATTTTCAGAAAATACTTGTTCCTGCAAAAGACAATCAAATTTTGTTAAATTCAAGCACAAAAATAAACCCAGTCACAAACTGTGGCAGAGAAAAAACCATACATTGTGATAATTTTAACATAGGAAATGCACTTAAACTCCATAGATACCTTACAATGTTCATATATTTCTTCCCTGAAGTTGTTTTCTTTATTTTTTTCAAGATTAGAAATATCCTGAATTGCAAACATATGTAAAATGAAAATACAATTGTTCCATGAATACACATATAGGTAGCAAAACAATATACTTATCTATGAATGCACCACCAGCTTATTACATAGAAATTTAAAAAATAGACACCCAATAATGCAAGCAAACCTATTCTACAGATAAAACCAAAATGAATATATCAACACCACAAAAAATTGAATGATTCAATCAGCAACATAGTTGTGGGGGTAAAAGGAAACGTCCAACAGGTCAATAATGCAGAGTCAGAAATTTCTGAGATATTGACAGACTACATTCAAGTACATACATGTTGAACTTTCTGATATAATCATTGCATTCAATAATTGCAGAAATAAGGCTCAAACCAAGAGTAAAAAACACTAACAGGGAAAATTTCCAAATGTGCAGGCCAGGTAGACAACTTTTTCTTCCCAGGACGAACAGTTTTTACAACACGATCACAGCGCACTAAAAGATTTTTCCCAAGTAGAATGTTGGCAATCTCCTCTGTCTCTAAATTCCTATCTGATTCTAGAATATCCTTGAGCTCCGGATTGTTTTTCAAGAAGCTCACAAAATCCTTCCCTCTAAAATACTCAACACGAGTCTCCTGTAGAACAGCCCATCTCGAAACCAATTCCTTGTGATCTCTAACCTTCTCAGCAAACACCTGGAACACATCTTTCTTGACAGCTTGTTTCTGTGAACAAAGAAACCCCAACTCAGTCACAAAATAACAGAAACAGCTCGTTTATCAGTAAATAAAAGAGGCAAAATAGCATAACTCAAATTCATGGTTCAATTGAACATGACCTGCACAATGACATTCTACAAACGGGACAAAAAGAAAAAATAGACATTTCAGCATATATTGAAGCATAAATCAACCAAAAAAACTACACACACACCAGATCAAATGTTAATAAAAACTCAACCTTGCTTCCAAAATTCTCTTTCTCCATAAAAAAACACTAGTGAAATTGAAAATGGCAAAAAATGTTACAATCACAACAAAAACCCTATTTGGAGAAATTAAAGAAAAAATTGAGCTGAAAACATGGCACTATCACACACACTCTAGCCAAATAGTATAGTGCTTATCGTTCTTCCGCGGTTACAATCAGCACATTACCGAAATTCAAACCACCAAAACAAATTGAAACCCAAAATTTGATCAGATGTGTTTTGGTGGGAACGAAAATGAGAAGAAAAGGCGTAGAGTGAGATTAAGAATGGGAGAAATATAGCAGATAGAGGAAAAACGGAAGTGGAAAATTGAAGATGGTAAATGGAAACCCTAACCCTAGGAGGGACGTCGGAGGCGGGATCTGGTGCCGAGGAGCGTCGGGGCCTCTTCTTGTCACCTGCGCCTCCCGAAGACTTCTTCATTTTCTTGTCGCTGTTACCCTACTCTTTCTCTCTCTTCTATTTTTCTAACATTTTATTCACAACTCTTGTGAATCTTTAGATTCAAGTTATACATGTCCAAAAATAATATCTTAAAATTCAAGTGTAATTTATCTAAATTTATTGACAAATAAACTCCTATTTATTTATTTACTAGGATTTGAATAAAATTACATTTCAATTAATTGGATATTTTCATATAACTAACATTGAACATTTTTAAATTAGAAGTGGAATAAATTGTGTTGAATTTCCATTAGTTTTTTAAATATTTTATTTTAAAATTTAAAATTTAATATTGAAGAAAAAATTGTATTTTTTTTATAAATGTTGGACAATATTATGTTTTATTTGTTTTAATTTTTTATATTTTCTATAAAAAGATTATTTAATAAATACTTGAAAAATTATTAGTAAAATAAACATTATAAATGTTCCTTGGTAATGTAGGATTTTATTTATGATTAAGTAAAATCAATCCCAATTCAAAATAGGTAACTCATACAGAGAATGTCTATGAGTTTAATAAGAATGTCTCAAAAATCCATTTGATACCTAATGTTAAGAACAAATTATGTTCTATTTAGGGGATAATAATGAAGTAAGGTGAGATGGTTTGGTTCACTTTCTCATCTCTATATTTGAAATAAAAATATATTTACATTATCATTTTCATGTTAAATTATCATTCTCATGTTAAATATCCAACTTTTGTCTTATTTACATTTCAATCGAATAGTAAATATACTTATTTTTTTACCTTTGTTTCAAATATTTATTAAATATTTTTTTTAAACATATAATATTATAAATTATTTAATATAAAGATAATACATATTTTATTTTATCCATATCAAATTTAGAGAAAAAGATCATAATTACATAAACATTAAATAATAATTAGACAAAATTTAAACAGTTATAAAAAATCAAATTAATTTAACATAATAATAATTCAAGATAGAAATAACTAATGGGATGGGACAAGGTAAATATGCATATACCTATAATTATAGGTTTAATACATCATTTGGTCCCTACTTTTAGGAGTTTGATTCAAAGTAATCCTATATTTTAAAAAGGTTCAGTAAGATCCCATATTTCGCTAAAAAATGTTCAATCTGGTCTTTTCTGCTCACGCTGTTAAAAACATAACAGTGTAAATGTCACTGTGGCATCTCATAAGCACGTGGCACACGTTAATAGGTAGACTTAAATGATTTTTTAATTTGAAAAAAAAGTCTCTGCCATGTCATCATCACCATCTCCAGAAAAACCTTAATTTCTCTCCAAGAAACCCTAGCCGTCGCACCATCCAGCATCATCACCGCCATCCTCGCCGGCAGCCGTCCTCTTCAACGCATCACACGCCACCACCAAAGTTATGCGATGAGAATGCGAGAAACCCTAGGTCTCCACAGGTTTGCTTGCAGGTTTGACTGTGGTTGCAGGTGGAGGCAAGCAGCGGCGCGATTAGTGGTGGAGAAGAAGAGTGGCGATTTGCGATCTACAGCAACTAGCAATTTGGCTGATGGTTAGTGGTGGACGATTCTGTGGTGGAGATTGGACGGCACAGCTGCTGGCATGACGACAATTTGGCTGGTGCGAGGGTGAAAATGGTGAAGAATTGTGGTCGCGGCATAGCAAGGAATCACTTTGGGTGGTGGCGCAAGAATGAAGATGAGATGCAAAGGTGATGGAGGTGCAACAGAAGGGAGAAGACGCTTTGGTGGTGGCGCGTGATGTGTTGGAGAGGACAGTTGCCGGCGAGGATGGTGGTGGCGCTGGATGGTGCGACGGCTAGGGTTTCTTGGAGAGAAATTAGGGTTTGTCTGGAGATGGTGATGATGACGTGGCATTTGCACCGTTATGTTTTTAACGGCGTGAGCAGAAAGGACCAGATTGAACATTTTTTAAAGAAATATGGGGTCTTACTGAACTTTTTTAAAAGGTAGGATTACTTTGAATCAAACCCGTAAAAGTAGGGACCAAATGATGTATTAAACCATAATTATATAACCAGTGTTATTTATATAGGTTTACTAAAAAAAATTAATTTACTTTCACAACTTGGCAAATTATGGGAGAAAAGTACTGGTTTGCTTTAATTATTTTAAAAGTTATATCAGCAGTTTTATATTGACATATAGTATAAATTTGTTGCACTCATGAGATTGGAAAAAATTACTATCATATAAAATAGTTTTACATTATTATCCTATGATAAATATTCACCATACAAATTTGTTAACTTATAATAATTATATTAAAGCCGTACATAATGTAAAATATTTTTTTTTATTTTTTAATTAGGTTTAATCATTCAGGTGCTTATTTTCGAGGAGAATCTCAATTTCGTCCTATTTTTTTTTCGGTTTCTCAATTGAGTCTTAATTTTGTAAAAATTGTAATAATTGGGCTCCTGCCGTTAAATTGGGCCCAACGGCGTTAGTCTGTGGTTGACGTGGCACGCTAGACTCAGTTTCTTAATTGACGTGTCACGCTGGACTGAGTTTTTTAATTGACGTGGCTGAATGATGTGCATTTGGGCAGTTTTAAAATTAAAAAGTTGGTAAAATGTGGGAGAAAAGTTGAAGGGAGAGAACTTTGTATAAATCTCTGCTTGAATCCCTAATAAAAGGGTATATTTTCATTCAGCTTGTTGTTCTTCTTCGAAGGTGGATAACTTCATTGTGCTTGAAGATGGTACATCCTTGTTCGTCTTCGTCATGCAGTGGGTGGGGGAAGCAAGATGATAATGTGGTCTGTGGTGGTGCTCGAGGAGGATCTAGCAGTGGTGGTCCGTTTTGCTATTGTGGAATGAAATGTGTTGTCAAAACTGCGAGAACAGCTAAAAATAGAGGCAAGCAATTTTGGGACTGCCCTAAGTTCAAGGTAAGGTTTTTTCGTTGTTGTTTTTCTGAGTTGGAGGCTGCCCTAATTGGTGTTTTCTTCTCACATAATGGTGATGAAGATGGTGGTTGCAATTACTTCAGATGGTGTGCTGATGATGGGGTTGTGGAAGGGAAACGAGTGTAAAGTGTGAAGGTAAGACTGAGTCTTTCTTGAACAGAGAAGCAATGGAAGGTGGATGGAAGATTATAAGTGATTTGGACTTGTCAATGAAGAAATTGGAAAATAGGCTTAATGTGTTCTTAGGGATTGTTTGTGTTCTTTGTCCGGTGAACATTATTGTAGTTAGATTAATGTTCTTTCGTTCATAGGAGTGTTTTCATTGTAATTATGATGGAATGTACTTAGGATGCAATGAACCAAAGTTATTTTGACTTGTAAAGTTTGTATTGTTTGTAAATTTTTGTAAGGAAGTAATTCAAAGTATTGTTTGTAAGTTTTGGCCAAAATACTATTCGTAAAGAATTATGAACTGATAAGCACAAGCATATGACGTGATTTCATAGTGAACTGATAAGCACAAGCATGGTTGGGCAAATATATCATTAAAAGTACATGTACAAATTACATAAACTTGATAAAGCATTAAACAATAATGTAAATATCAACCCTCAAAACACTGGTTGGGAAAATATATCAAACACACAAAAATAACCATTAAACCTGAATTTTCCATGTGTTTTCAAAAGCAGAAGCAGAATAACACTGATTGGAAGACAAAAGCAGAATCTTCCATGTTTTTCCTACATGTATTGTTTTTTCCTACATAATGTTTTGTAGCCTTAAACTATTACAAAAGTGCATTCCTACAGTGTACTAGGCTTGAGGTTGAGTCTGATGTGCTATTTTAGATTGTTGAGTGGATGGAGTTTGTTCGTCGCAATGCACAGGTCCTGCTTGGGTTGTTGATGGGCAACGACTTCTGTTATTGCCATGTTCCCTACATATGCCACATCTTTTCCGCAACCCAGATTTGGTCATTCTTGAATCATCCTTCCTCATTTCCCATTGCTCTAGTCTTCGTTTTCTCTTTGGTCTTCCAAGCAATACTTTTTGTGTGGAGGAGACACATCAGGATTTGGAGTAATGATCCACATATTGGCTCCCTTTATGGGATATATAATTGATGAATATGTCTCCTCATATATGGACTTCATGTAGCAAGAGTCAATAAATTGTTCTCCATCAATGTTGAGGAACTTCATTGCAATCAATGAATGACAACAGGGAATTCCAGTTATCATCCAAGTTTTGCATGTGCATGAGGAGTTATCTATGTTGGCTACGAACTTATCTCCACTATTAGACATGTTACGAACTTCAAATAGCTTGTTGCCTGACCAACCGTGTAGAAGAAGACAACAATATTTATGAACCACAGTAGTAAATTAACATAACAAACAAGTCATTAATGGAATTTACCTAGGAATCCAATTTTTAGTTAACTGAGATTCCTTTCTAAATCTGGAGTGAATCTTGGGACAAATGGATCCAGTAAATGATAATATGCTTGACCTGTTCTTGGCCTATCTTTGCATGATGTAAAGTCGTATCTCCTCCAACAAGGTAATTATGGGTTTACTCCTGGTAGTTACGAGGACATTGTTGAAGCCCTCACTCATATTGTTAACTAGGTGTCACACTTAGCTCTTGAAGTGAACCTTGATCTTAACCAATACCTATAACAAATAATAAAATAATTATTAACATTATATGAATAACGAATTATGTTGTAGTTTTGAAGACTAACCTTGGAGGAATGACAATCAAATGCTTGTAAGCATCTTCGTTCAGTGCTCTTATGTTTCTCATTTCCATCTCTCAAGTTTGTGGGTGTGTGGTTGTAGCTGCCCTCCACATTAAATGCTTGAGGTTTTTGCCAGGGAATTTCTTCCTGAAGTTGGCATACAAATGCCTCAGACAAAACCTTTGCTCAACTCTAGGAAGCAATTCCTGTATTGCTGGAAGTAGACCCTGCAATACAAATATACAAGTAATCAATAAAGGCAACCAATACTTCAGGCCCTCACTAGTGCAAAAACAACGTATAACGTCACGCGTTTAACGTCGAACCACTAAATAGCCAACGTTAAAAATGATCGGTGGCATTTTTGTAAATAAATGCAATTATTAAACGTCGTTTATAATTGTAATTCGACGTAAAAGGATATAAAACGTCGAATGTCGTAGCGTTAGACGTTAAAATGTTAGTGAATTCAATAAAAATTTGAGCGAGATATTGAAAGTTCATTCACTTTATCTTAGCGCGGGGGAACCTCTTCTCTTCTCAAACTTTTCTCGAACGAAGTTTGATGACTAGGTAATCTTTCTTTCATTTGATACAAATGCATGTTAATTAACTACATTATGTATGATTTTCGTTTGTTTTAACCGATTACTTTCGTGTTCTTGTCCTTCATAGATGCATTATGCTTTCTCTCTCACGGGTGACGACACTTTATTCCGATGAACCCACCTTTTGAAGGTTAGTTTTCGTTTTCGTTTTGAAGAACTTATTTGTTGAACTTGTTTGTTGTTTTTTTTTAACTTATTTATGATCGTTGTTTGGTTAAACTTGTTTGTCGTTGTTGTTTGATTGAACTTGTTTGTCGTTGTTGTTTGGTTGAACTTGTTTGTTGTTGTTTGATTGAACTTGTTTGTTGTTGGTTATTGTTGTTTGTTGTTGATCAAAGTTCATGCTTTATAAAATACCAAAAACTTGAAATTTGTTGTTTTTCTGCTTTTCAGATATCGTAGAGTTGTTAAAAAGGATCACAATTAATTAAAAAAAATGATTAACATCAAATATTGATAAAATTCGACGTTAAGTTAACGTCGTATATTGACAAAATTCGACGTTAATTTAACGTCGAATTTTTTAAAATTTGACGTCAATTTAACGTCTCCTGATATGACGTCGTTCGCGAATTTGCCGTTAAAAGCCCAAAATATTCAACGTTGTACGCGATTTTTGTACTAGTGCCTAAAGTTAAAATGTACAAGTACAAATTAATTATGACTATTACCTTTTGTTGATCTGATATAAAGGTAAATGAAGAACATATTTCATCCCCTCCAAGGTCATCTACCAATAGTTCCAAGAACCACCTCCACGAATCCTTGTTCACAACTTCAACAACACAATACGCAATAGGCAACATCTGCTCATTCCCACCCTCTACATTAACATCAAACATGTTGTCAGAACTCCCACTAGAATATGGTCCACAAAGTCATTTGAAACACTTTGGACTTCCACTTCCACATTTCCCTCCAAATCTGCATGTATATCATCATCTATATCGCAACCAACATTGACATCAACAAGCCCCTCCAACCACTCACTATTTCCATCACCACTACCACTGTCAAAAGAGGAATTCCAACTTCGGATTTCCACATCTTGTTCAACTTCATTCACTTCTTCACCTTCGTCTTCACCATCACCACCAACTACTTCAACTCCATGCACCTCTTCCTCCATAACAGCCTCAACTTGCACTTCTCCATCAACATCACCCATATGTTCTAACACACCACCAACTTCTTCAAGTCCATGGACCTCTTCCTCCATAACAACCTCAACTTCCACTTGTCCGTCAATATCACCCATCTCTTCCAACACACCACCAACTTGTTCAAGTCCATGGGCCTCTTCCTCTATAACAACCTCAACTTCCACTTGTTGTTCACCCATCTCTTGTTCACCATCAACATCACTCATCTCTTGCTGTTCACCATCAACATCAACCCTCTCTTCAACATCACCCATCTCTTGCTGTTCACCATCAACATCAATAATCAATACAAAAACCAAACTTTTACTGACCTGACCACTCGAGATTTCAGCGAAAGAAGGTCCCACAACTTCGACGACGACGACGACAACTGCACGCTCTCTATCAACGTCAACTTCGATTAAACCCTAAATCCCCAAATTCATACCCCAATTTGTGAAATTGATTGAACTTTGCACGAACCCTACAAGAACCCCACAATGTCAAAACAAACTTCTCCCAATCCCAATCCCTAATTCGATAAAATTCAATCTCAATCCAAATCCCAATATTTCATTCGTACTTTCCTTTTCTTTGTATTTAAAAATATACAATTATTCACGTCAATTAAGGTATCCTTACTTGAGTCAGTCACGTCGATTAAGAAATTGAGTCCAGCGTACCACGTCAACCACAAATTAACGCTGTTGGACCCAATTTAACGACAAGGGCCCAGTTGTTACAATTTTCACAAAATTAAGACCTAATTGAAAAACCGAAAAAGAACAGAACAAAATTGAGATTCTCCTCGAAAATAGGGACCTCCTGAATGATTACACTTTTTAATTATGATATTTCTTGACTTAAGAATAATAAACATTAATCTTAAAGAATAATAGAACATGTTTAAAATAATATTGCTTTTACAAGGTCGGTGACCTTCTGTGTTCAAAATAAGATATATGATATATCTCTCCTAAAAGACTTTAACATTCAAATTAATAAAGTAATAAATACTATAAAGAGTAGCATATATAGTTTAAGATTTTCACATATTTATGTTATTATATTAGACTTTTATTTCTAAAGGATGTATAGCTAAAGGGAGTGCATTGTATAATTTTTAATACATTTTTTTCTATAATTAAGATTTTACAAATAGCATGAAAATATTTGATCCATTATTGCACCGACAAGAACAAAGAGTTGTTAAATTATTGGCTACAAAAAATTAACTACACAGTCTATTGGATGTTAACCTTCGGAAAATTTCACATATAAAAATATTAAAATTAATTCAATTAATTAAATTTTGTTTCTTAAGACTCAATCCATTAAACTGATTGCAGTCGAAAAGTGTAACAAGTCAAGATGTGAGTTATTTTTTAGCTTGTAACTCTTATGATTTTTTTAGGAAATATATTAATCTTGGATATCTTTTTTTTAATTCAAAGTCCTAAATACTCATTACTTGAAATTCTTCATTATTAGAACAAAGATTATAGACTATAATTATTTTAGGATTTACTTGACAATTATAAAATCATAATTTATCAAATCGTGGTCTAAAACAAATATTTTAAATTACAGTTGGAACCATAGTATAATTATAGACCACAGTTCTACCAATAACCGTGATTTATTATTACTTATTAGACTACAATTCTTTAAAAAGTTTATTATCACTTATAAACTACGGTTATTTCAATAATTATAATTTATTATATCTTATACACTAATGAATTTTTAATGGGTTCTGACTCAGCAATACTATGTATCTTTTATTTAATTATAAATATTAACTATGATATTTTCATTATAATTATTATTTTAAAGTTACATGCAAATATTTTTTAATTAATTAATTAATTAATAATATAAATTTATATCAACAATATATCAAAATTATCTTGATGTGATGATTGAAGACCAAAATACCCTTGAGATATCTATATATTTTTAGGGTATACACATGGAAGATTGGATTGGACTAAATCGGAATAAATTCATTATCCATTCCAACAAAAATATCTTTAGATGAATTGAGTTGGACTTATATATTTTTCTAGTAAATTTTATAATTTTAAAATATCTATATTATACTTTTCTCTAAAAAAATATTATTTAATATTTAAATATTTAAATAATTTAATATGCCATCGAATTAGTAAAATTTTAGCCGATTACATTTCACCTTATAAAAAAAAAACACTCTGTGACAAACAAAACTGACATATATTAAAAAACATCGGTGTCACGAACACCGAAGGTAAAAGACACAACATTATCTTCAATTTCAATGGTTGTGTTGTGTGTTAGATATTTGGGGTGAGTGAAGAAGCAGTTTCAATTTCCATTTCCCATTTTCAATTTCAAATGCTTTCATCCATGCAACTTCTTTGCTTCTACCAGCCGCCACCATCGTCACTGTTTGTTGTGCACAAAAATGGAGACATTTTCAAGGACAAGAGGTTCATCACAAACCCTTCTTTTTCTTCCTCTTCTTGTTTTGGGATTGTTCGTGCATCACTGAAGGAAGATTCACAGTCACAGCAATATGAGGTAGAGCCAGAAAAAGCCAGAGAAGCACTCAAAAAGCTTGACGAACAAATGCAATCTCTCTCTAGTAAAAAACAACCCTCCAATGCTTCAAAACTCAACAAGAGTACTCTCTCTCACTTATTTTCTTCTTTATCCTCAATCCATGATTCTTTTTCTGCTTTGGAATTTTCAGTGATTGATTATATATATTATATTATTTCCGGTGACCCCATGAGAAAAAAATTTTAAATTTAAGTTAGGCTTCTGATTCTCAACCTGCATATTTTTCATTCAACCTTCTGCAGTTTCAGAAATGAAGCTTCCCACAGAGCAGCGCATTGACAAAGACAAGCTAGAAATTTCAGACTCATTTCTTGGAAGTGTAGCTGGTGTTCTGATTCTCTTCACTATATTCTATAATGTACTATTTTATACAGTAATTAAGCCTTCCATTGATGGTTCATGACATGTCCATGTATGGCTGGTGCTGGTGTGTGTATACATAGAAAAAGTAGAAGAGAAAAGCATAAACCTTTATATATGTATATGTATGTGAAGTGTAGAGTTGGAGTGTATCAGTCTTCTGAAGATTAGAGATTCAGAACTTGGATGTCACTTTGGAAGAAATCATCACTGTTTCATCTCACTTTGAGTTTTCTACAGCATTTACACACCATGTTCTAAGCCTCAAGTTAGATATTTATCCTATATACTTATTGGTAGTTATCAAGTGGTTGGCCCAGAAACATTTCACAAAATAGCATTCTTTTGGAGTTTTAGAAAAATGTTCCAGAAAATAAATATAAAGTGCAGATTTCGTTTCAAAGTCAATTCAGATAAGATCGTCAAAATAATATCTCAATTTAGATAAGATCGTTAATATAACATCACATTTAAACTATATTTACTAAAACAAAATATTACAAATATATAATAATATAAGCAAATAGACCATCCACTAAAATAAAACATAGATCAATTCAATAATTTTCTTTTACATCGAGAAACTGCTCCGTCATCTCTCTTCGTGAAATATCTTTAATTCACCAAAAAATAATAATCATCTTAACACAAATCACACTACGCGAAGGTAAATTAGTTTACAAAAAGATATTATATATATATATATATATATATATATATATATATATATATATATATATATATATATATATAACATATAATTCAAGTCATAAGTCATTTATCAAATACACACGATTTACAAAAAAAAATATTATAAAAGACTTATTCGAATATCTTCTATCCATAAGGTTAATTTTATACTATCATAAGAACACATTGTTTTTTAGACCAGCATCTCATATTAATCTTAACCCTTTAACCATTATCCGGATATAGCATCTCATATTAATCTTAACCCTTTAACCATTATCCGGATAACCTTTAAACTTGGACTCCCATATATAGATGCATACGCAACCAATGGAACTTTTCCATGGAATTCCATCAAGTGCCAAAATAACTTTCTAATCATGAATACATCCAATATTACCATACAAATCAACCCTTCACACCAAAACATACAACAACATTGTTTCAAAAACCATTCATCATTTACTATATAAGCAACATGCATTATTGACATTTTACATCACATCTTTCGGATAAAGTACACACACAAACACACAGATAAAACACACACACAGATAAAGCACACACACATAAGTAAAGTGCACACACAAAAATAAAGATCACACAAAAATACACACAAACATAAACACACACATACAAACACAAACACACAGAGAATTAGAGAGACAGACACATACACTAACATAAACACATATACACACAAACAAAGATACACACAAACAAAAACATAAAAGCAGACACACATACACAAAGATAAACACAGGCTAACAGAATCACACACACAAACACAAATAAACACACTCACCCATACACATAGACACAAACAATCAAACAAACACGCATATACACGTAGAAACACGCAATCACAAATACACACACAAACACATACACACACACACGCAAACACACAACAACAAGCAACCACACATAGACACACACAGACACGGAGACAGACACACATAAATACACATCCATAAAGACACACACACAAACAGAGAAACATACACAAAAACACAGAAACATACAATTATACAAACACACACATTGAGACACAAAAATAAACACATAGACAGACACACACAAACACACACAAGTAGACACACACAAAGACACACACAAGTAGACACACACACAAAGACACACAAAGACACACACATACACACAAACACAAAGACACACACATACACACAAACAAAAAGACACACACATACACACAAACACAAAGACATAGACATACATATAAACACGTAGACACAAACACTCACCTACAATTACACAAACACAGAGAGATGAAGATAAACACATAGATACACACAAAGACATATAAAGAAATACACACACACGCAATCACAAACATAAACACACAATCACACATACACACAATGACACAACCACACCCACTCCCACAAATACACACACACATACACAAATGCAGACACACACGCACACACATATACATGCATACACACACATACATAAACATACACATACACACACAAACACGCAGACACACACACAAACACACAAACAAAGAACAATATGTATAGACCGACTTTCAAAATTCCAGCTCAAACTAACAGTTAACATAGTAGGAATAATTTTCCCAAGATTACTCAAAGCAGAAAATGGGGTGGACCAATTTTAAAAATTTCAACTCGATTTTACGGCTAATGAAGGGGGAATATTAATTTTCTCGAGATTATTCCAAACCAAAAAATGGGATGTGGCCTAAGCAAAAATTTACTTGCTTAAGCAACAATATTTGTCACTTGGGAGAGAATTTGATAGAAGTTGGGTTAAGTTGGAACATCATTCTCCTTCGGGTGTAATTTGACGCTTAGGTCAAAATGTGTCACTCGGGCCAAATTTTGGCATAGAGTACAGTGAATTTTGGCTGGAATGGGTATTATAATAAAAAGTTGAATGATTTGTTTCACTGTGTTTTAACCCACATGTTTGAACAATTGAGTTGAATTTACAATACCAAGGATGTGGTGATTGCTTAAGGCCATAGAGAAAGCGGCATAACTTACAGACTTACAAACCTTACTAAACTCTTCTAAGCAACTAAACTAGGAGGTTGCTCCATGTATACTTCTTATGCAAGATCACCATATAGAAAAACATTTTTTATATTTGATTAATGGAGAGACCAATGACAAATTACTGCCTTAGAAAAAAAAGTGAATAATAGTCATCTTAGACATTATAGAGAAAATATCACTATAGTCGAGGCTATAAACTTGATTGTACCTTTTTGCAACTAATCATACCTTGAGACGATCAATTTCACCATTAGGACAAACTTTAATAATATAAACCTATTGACACCCAACTACCTTTTTCCCAAGTGGAAGGAAAACTAACTCTTTAGTATCATGGCTTATCGCCATCTAGGATCATCAAATGTTTCCTTCACATTTTTGGGAATGGTAATGAAAGACACTAAGGATAAAAAAGAACAATAAAAAGGTGGCAAGCGATGATAACTAAAAAAATTATAAATAGGATATGAGGTTTTAGTGGATTGAGTACCTTTTATGAAAGCAAGGTGATCATGATGACTTTGACCAAGGAACAATATTTCCACACATGCATACTAAGAAAGATAATTTTTTCCATTTAATTTCTCGAAAGTAATAAAAAAACTTTTAATGAATGAGACAACAATTTTGGTGGACATTTATTTTATTAGCTTGGGCAAAGAAAACCCTAGGAGGCTTTCGTAAGGATGACTCTTGGACCTTGCCGAAATGAAGTTCTAATGGTCCAAACAAAGAGAGTAAGCTTCGACAATAAAGTTCCAACAACGGGAGGACAATGTGTAGGTGACATTCGTTTGACTACAATGGATAGAAAAGCGGTGTGTGGCAGCATGTGACGACAAACAAGCTACCAAGACTACTGGGGTTGATCATCACTTAAAGAGGCGATTGAGATTCAACGATTGTCAGAAGAAACTATGATGATCGTTAACGACAACGATGGTAGTTAACGACGAACTACGACTAATAATTTTGAATAATGTCGAATAACAACAAATAACTATAGACAACAATGACAGTAGTAAAAAATGTTAGACAAACAATGGTGGATAATGTCGACATAACATAAAGAAGAGAAACATAAATGTTCTATTTATAATAAAATGTATGATACAAGAAAGCATAGAAAACTTTAAATCTACATTTAAACACTAAAGTATAAAACTAGGTTAAGTATAAAACTAGGTATAACCGATAAATATTTCAAGTACTTTATTTCCTTGACTATACATAAATTTAATAATTATTCTAAAAAAGATAAATAGTGTTGGAGCCGATCTATCGAGCTTGTTCAAAACAAAACTTTTAAGTTTTCATTTATTATTTCTATTACTGAAAACTAAATCATAATGCAAGTTAATAATATAATTCTATTATAATTCAATAATGCGAAGGAATAAAAACATTACTCATAACCTAAACCAACCTCTCTTAAAAGTAATTTTTCATAAAAAAAATTAAAATTAATTCATCCATTTAACCTACCAAAATCATAAAAAAAACACATTTTATACCATAATTTATTTCCACGTAGTATTAAGTCCATATTCATTTATCTCTCAAACGTAAATGTAAATACAACAGTTACAATATGCAATATTTCATCTCTAATCTTGACGATAGTATTCAAATTTAATTACCAGTTTTTTTATTCATGAAATGCATATATTATTAGGATAACATATATTTTAATATCTGTTTTTAAAGGAGTAAAATACAAATAATATATTGTTTGACTGATAGATATTTATTATTTAAAAAATAATAATTTATATATCTTTTAAATAAATTTAATTAAAAATAAAATAAAATTATATTTTATTAGATTAAATTTAATTAAAATTAAATTTTAATTTATATTATACATATCTTTTATGATTTTATTTAAATTTCATTTAAAAAATATATAATATAATATTTTTTAATTTTTTACAAAGATTTATAAATTTTAAAATTATTATAAATATTTTTTAAACGAGTACAGATAACAAGTTGGATACACTTTTGTCTACTAATCAAGTTGCAAATAGGCTTCCCAATCCTACCGTTACCATCTCATAGGAGACTTTATAAAAGTTGTATTATTTTATAATATTGATTTTATAATTTTCTTGAATTTACGGTATATTTTCATTAACTTCTATCTTCTTAATATAACTGTAAAAAGGATTAGATCCATATATTTTAAAATTGAATGATTAAAATGAATTAAAATTTAAAAAAAAATAATTTTAATTTTAATTAAAAGTAAAGAAAAACTAAAAATATATTTAATAATAATAATAATACATTTTTTTTAACTGAAAATTAAACACGTCCGTCCGAAAAGCTGGAAAGAGAGAAAATGAGCTGCCAAAAAGTCACATCACTGTTTTAATATAATAAAAAAGCGCACTTGTCTTTACCGTTTCTATTATAATAAATAGGTTTAATCCTTTTCGACATCCCTATTTGTATAGAAATGTCTCAGATAGGTCCTCGTTTTGTAAAGTGTATCAAAATGGTCCTTAATTTTGAAAATTGGGATCAATTGAGTCATTCCCGTTGGCTGGACAGCGTTAAAAAATATTGATGAGTGGGATGCTGAGGTGTCCTTTAATTATGAGGTGGCATGGCATCAGAAGAGTCTTGTTGACCAGCTTTGACTGATTCATAACGTGACCAGTGAAGACCTGCCACATGTCAACCCCTTTCCCACCCAAAATTAGGGTTTCAGATAGGGGAAAGGAGGAAACCCAGAAACCCTAGCCATCAGCCACCTTGAAGCCACCACCGTCAACCTTCAAATCGCCGCTATCCACCATCGCAGAAACGTGAATCGTATCAGCCACCAGAATCGCGATTCCTTCATCCTCCGCCACCAAGCGTGATTCGATCTCCTTCCTCGCAAGCTTCGCCGCAACCTCCCCCAAACCAGAGATGCAAGCCTCTCCGAATCGCGCCTTTTTTTTCACATCTCGCAGCTGCTTCGCCAAACCTTAGCGCCACAAAACCGCCGTGAAGACGCTGCCATGATCGCAACCACTAACCTTCATCACCCTCGCACCTGTCAGAGAAAACACGCAGAAACCCAATCACAGAGAAAATCAAAATCGCGCAGCTGTTCGAAAGCCATGGCGCGAATCATCTTCTCCTTCGTTCATCTCCACCTATAACCACAATCAGACCTGCAAACAAACCCAGAAACAGAAGAGAGCCATCTCCATTCGCAAATTCTGGTGCGAGAAGCGGAGAAAGCATTTTCCCATTCTAACGGCGCGTAGGCAGAGGCACAAGGAGAAGCCCTTTCCCATGGTGGCGGTGAAGACTGGTGCCACGATTATGATTGTGGCGGCTTCTGCGAAGATGCAAAGACGACAATGGTGGCCGGTGAGGCTCGAGTTGGCGGCGGTGAGGCTCGAGTTGGCGGCGGTGGTACAGCGGTGGTACGTTGCGTTTTGATTTACAAATTTCACTTTTTTAAATCTAAAAAACTCACCATTAAGCCAGGTCAATGTCACGTCAGTAACATTTTGTCATCTCAGCATTCCACTCATCAATTTTTTTAACGCCGTCCAGCCAACTTAACGGGAAGGACAAAATTGATCTCAATTTTCAAAATTAAGGACCATTTTGATACACTTTACAAAACTAAGACCTATCTGAGATATTCCTACACAAATAAGGATGTCGAAAAGGATTAAACCTGATAAATACCCAATAAATAATATATTAAAACAAGTTTGGATGAGGGACAGGTTACATTAGGCTGAGGGACTCAAACAAAGACAAAAGCAAAGCAAAGAGAATGAATGAGATTAGAGGATAATTTCATGTTCTCGTCACTGGGAGATGTTTTTGAATCTGTGAATCAGAAAGTAAATGTGATTGACATTGTTAGGAGACTGCAAAGCTTATCACCGGAACAGGTAAACCCTAAACCCTAAATGTCTTTCTTTGATCTTACAAAGTTTGGATCTTTAACTTAAAATGATGGTTAAATGTTTTCGTCAGTGGGTGATGCTTTTGAATCTGTGAATCAGAAAGTAAATGCGATTGGCATTATTAGGAGACTGCAAAGCCTATCACCGGAAAAGATAAACCCTAAATGTCTTTCTTTGATCTTTACAAAGTTTGGATCTTTAACCGAAAATGATGATTAATTGTTTTCGTCACTGGGTGATGTTTTTGAATCTGTGAATCAGAAAGTAAATGTGATTGGCATTATTAAGAAACCGCAAAGCTTACCACCGGAACAGGTAAATCCTAAATTTCTTCATTTCACTTTAGAAGGTTGGGATATTTTGAACTGAAAATGATGATTAAAAGGCCGTGGTTACTGCTGCCATTTACTTTCGTGAAAATGTGTTCTGAGCCAATATCCATTTTTTTGTGTTCATTTTTATTTCATTTTAAAATAATGTTGAAATAGGTAAATGAGGTAAAGATATTAGTAATGGATAGGTTATCAAAACTTAAAAAGTTAACTAATGACAATTTTTATTCCACTAAAAGGGTGGAACAGGGGAATAGTATAAGTTTCTTAATTTTATAATTATGTAATTATGTTTGATGCCGTGAGAATCATAATTCTTAAGATTCTAAATCAAATGAAATGATAGTATAGAAAGTTAAGAAACTTCCATGTATCAGAGCACTAGGTTATTAGATTTATGAATCTCTCGGAATGAAGAAACTTGATTGAAATTAAGTCTTTTGTTGCTGTTTTTCAAATGTCATGAAACTTATTTTATGTGAATAATATTTTGGATAGAAGATGATGAATAGTATTCTGGGTTTGAAATCTTACGGGAATGTAATGCCAAAATGCTACTATTAAAGTTTAACTTTATGAATATATGTATTAAAAAATTGTAAGAATGGGACAAACTTTGCTTGCGAAGGATGCATTGAACTTTTGCAAAGTTTTTTTTATGATAGTATATATTAAAAAAAAGTTCTAGAATTAGACAAACATGGTCTGCCACACATAAATGAAAGACAATTTTCTTGTTTTATATGAATTAATGGTGCAAACTTTGCAAAGTGAAAGTTTCTCGCATAGCACACTATATAATAAATTATTTGTGCAAATGAAGGAGAATTAAAGTTATTGAATGTTTAGAATTGAAAGAAGTTTTTATCACCATTATGAAATTTTACTCACTTAAATTGAAATTAGGTTTTGCAATTTTAATTATGACACATAATAAATTTTATATGAATAAACGTATATTGTTAAATTAAAATTAAGAAGGATGTTATGTATGATTAATAACGAATTAAAGGTTATTATTATTATTTGAAATTAATTATGGTAAATTTTGTTCGTCACAAAAGTGACCAAAATTTTAAAGTTAATTTAACTTCAAATTATTAATGATTTTATTTCAATTACTCATTGTATGGATGCTAAATTATTAATAATTAATTTATGGGTTAATTGAAAATTCATTATTATAAGATATTTTGTATCATCCAAAGATGATTATTTGCTCTTATAATTAATGAATATGATTGGAGATAATTTTGTATGCTCGCTAGATTTATTTATATACTCAAAGGTAGTAGATGATTCTAGTTGATGCATATTTTAATTATAAGTAAAGATTTACAATTGTTAGCATCATTATGCTTATGTTTGTGTATTAATGGATCTCCCAAAAGAGAACACTAATATACATAGAATGATGATTAATGTTTGAATATGTATTTATGACTCAAAGCATTAATGGTTAGCATATATTAATTATAGTCCCCGTTCCGGTATATTTATACTCGCTCGCTACGTCTGTTCCAGTCTTTAATGGATTAAATTTCCTTGATTGGAGTGAACAAGTCCAATTTCACTTAAGTGTATTGGATCTTGCCTTGGCTCTTCAAGTTGAGAAATCGGCTGCTATCACTGATATTAGTAGCAATGAAGAGAAAACTCATTACAAAGCTTGGGAAAGAAAAGACTTAGTCTAATGTTTATGAGAATGAGTATTGCAAGTAACATCATATTTGCTATTCCGAAAACTGAAAATGCAAAAGAATTTATGAAATTAGTGGAAGAGCGCTCCCAAACTGCTGACAAGTCCCTCGTTGGGACATTGATGAGTACGTTGACCACCATGAAGTTTGACGATTCACGTACTATGCATGAACACGTGATCGAGATGACAAATATTGCAGCAAGGCTTAAGTCTATAGGAATGAAAGTGGATGAAATTTTTCTCGTGCAGTTCATTTTGAACTCGCTATCTATGGTCCAGTTTAGATGAACTATAACACCTTAAAAGACAAATGGAATGTGAATGAATTACACAGTATGTTAGTTCAAGAAGAAATCAGACTTAAAAACTTAAGAAGCCACTCTATTCATTATTTGAAGAATCAAGGAGCTGGAAAGAAATTTAAGAAACATGTAAAGGGTAAAGGACCATTAAGGATTGACGAGTCCTCAATCAAAATCTAGAAATTATGGGGAACTTTGGTTAAGTTTTATGCTTACTGCTTATGCATTATTCAGATTCAATGCACCAAGTATTATGGGGAACTTCGGTTAAATTTGATTCAAAACATACATAAGCATTATGCTCACCTTTCTTTTTGAACCAAGCTTTACGCTTTAAGCAGTCTTTCTGAAAATGTCCAGACTTCTTGCAGAAATGACATTTGTCATTTTTCTTCTGGATTTTGGTTGAGGACTCGTCAATCTTTAATGGTCCTTTACCCTTTACATGTTTCTTAAATTTCTTTCCAGCTCCTTGATTCTTCAGATAATGAATAGGGTGGCTTCTTAAGTTTTTAAGTCTGGTCTCTTCTTGAACTAACATACTGTGCAATTCATTCACATTCCATTTGTCTTTTAAGGTGTTACAGTTCATTTGAAATGGACCATACTCAGACGGTAACGAGTTCAAAATGAACTGCACGAGAAAAGTTTCATCCACTTTCATTCTTAGAGACTTAAGCCTTGCTGCAATATTTGTCATCTCGATCACGTGTTCATGCATAGTACGTGAACCGTCAAACTTCATGGTGGTCAACGTACTCATCAATGTCCCAACGAGGGACTTGTTAGCAGTTTGGGAGCGCTCTTCCACTAATTTCATAAATTCTTTTGCATTTTCAGTTTTCGGAATAGCAGATTTGATGTTACTTGCAATGCTCATTCTCATAAACATTAGACTACGTCTGTTTGATCTTTCCCAAGCTTTGTAATGAGTTTTCTCTTCATTGCTACTAATATCAGTGATAGCAGTCGGTTTCTCAACTTGAAGAGCCAAGTCAAGATTCAATACACCTAAGTGAAATTGGACTTGTTCACTCCAATCAGGGAAATTTAATCTATTAAAGACTGGAACAGACGTAGCGAGCGAGTATAAAGATACTGGAACGGGGACTGCCATTAATACATGTTAATCATTAATGCTTTGAATCATAAATACATATTCATAATTTAATCATCATTCTATGTATATTAGTGTTCTCTTTTGGGAGATCCATTAATACACAAACATAAGCATGATGATGCTAATAACTATAAATCTTTATTGATAATTAAAATATGCATCAACTATAATCATCTACTATCTTTGATTATATAAATAAATCTAGCGAGTATACAAAATTATCTACAATCATACTCATTAATTATAAGAGCAAATAATCACCTTTGGATGATATAAAATATCTTATAATAATGAATTTTCAATTAACCCATAAATTAATTATTTATATTTTAGCATCCATACAATGAGTAATTGATATAAAATTATTAATAATTTGAAATTAAATTAACTTTAAAATTTTGGTGACTAACAAAATTTACTATAATTAATTTCAAATAATAATAACCTTTAATTCGTTATTAATCATACATAACATCCTTCTTAATTTTAATTTAACAATATGCATTTATTCACATAAAATTTATTATGTGTCATAATTAAAATTGAAAAACCTAATTTCAATTTAAGTGGGTAAAATTTCATAACGGTGATAAAAACTTCTTTCAATTCAATAACTTTAATTCTCTTTCATTTGCACAAATAATTTATTATATAGGTGATAAAAACTTCTTTCAATTCTAAACATTCAATAACTTTAATTCTCCTTCATTTGCACAAATAATTTATTATATAGTGTGCTACAGGAGAAACTTTCACTTTGCAAAGTTTGCACCATTAATTCATATAAAAGAAGAAAGTTGCCTTTCATTTATGTGTGGCAGACCATGTTTGTCTAATTCTAGAATTTTTTATTTTTATTTTTTAATATATACTATCATAAAAAAAGAACTTTGCAAAAGTTCAATGCATCATTCACTTGCAGACAAAGTTTGTCCCATTCTTACAATTTTTTAATACATATATTCATAAAGTTAAACTTTACTAATAGCATTTTGGCATTGCATTCCCGTAAGCTTTCAAACCCAGAATACTATTCATCATCTTCTACTCAAAATACTATTCACATAAACTAAGTTTCATGGCATTTGGAAGGCAGGAGCGGAAGAATCATAAATCTAGTAACCTAATGCTCTGATACCACATGTAAGTTTCTTAACTTTCTATACTATCATTTGATTTAGGATCTTAAGAATTATGATTCTCACAACATCAAACATAATTACATACTTAGGATAAGAAAAATCACTAACCTTGATCCATGCTTTCCTTGCTATAGATCTTCAACTCCTTACCCAATCTATCCCTTAATGTAACCTTAATCCTCTCATAATTTTCTTGATGGTGTTTTGAATAAGAGAGAGCTTCATACATTAGGGACAGAACCCTTAATCCTTACTTATACAACTTCCATCAAGTTGTAATTATTGTCATTAAGTCCCTTAATTATTTTAAATCACAGTTTGACCCTCATTTATTTTCAGATGAGTCACTTAATAATAGTTGGGTAATTCTAACAAATAGGACAAAATTGTTCCATTATCTGTGTCAAATGCAACCTTAGATTGGAGTAATATTTATTTCTCTTAGCTATGTTTCACAATATTGTATATTTATCGTATAAATTATATTATTTTAATTAGTGAGTGGCCTAACATAAATTTTATTTGTTTTCTGAATTGTAACTTAAGCATCTTCTTCCCTTACAATCGGAGCCTTTGATCCATCTTGAAAATAACATTGGAGACAGATTGGAGACATGTGTTGAAAAGAGTCACTTTCACATTTTAAAAGTTTATAGATATTGTTCTTAAATTGCATGTTGGCCGATTACAGGTATTTCATTCTTGACCAGTGATCAAGATATAGTGGAATGTACAGTGAAATAAGATAATCAAATTCACATTTATTATCTTTATTTTAGTAAGAAATAATCACATAAAAAAATTGAAAAGAACTTCTTTTTTTATATAACAAATTAAGTGTGAAAGAAAGATGTTACTCTTCATTTTTATTCTCTTTTTGGTATTGTAACATAACATTCCCTTACAGGTATCGTAAGTAACTATATAATCTCACTGTATGCATTCAAACCAACACCTTAATTCCCTTAAAGCAAGTGGGCCCACGTTGAAAACATACAAAAATTAAACAGCAAGATAAAACAATTTCCAACCTAGGAAAGGTTCAAATAATTCAATAAAACAAATAAATGATTTATTTATTAATCAAAATTAAAACGCAACGAGTCCAACAAAAAACTATCACCAATAAGACTACATGACTATTACGGAAAACACGTTTTTCCATTAATTTTAAAGGTAGATCAAGATACAATATTATATTTATACTCTACAATTTTTAGGGTTTTACAAATATAGTTACTTAGTTTTAATTTATTTATTTATTATTTTAAAAAATGTCAATATTTCTTCATTTCCACCATTTTTTAATTAGCATATACATTTTTATTTTTTTTCATCTCTTTTTCCACCCTTTAGTTTATTCCTTTCGTCCAACCAAATATAATAATCAAAATATATCGTGTATTAGATAAAAGGGTATTGATGTAATTTGAACCATAAAAAAGTGAATAAATAACATTTTTTATTAAATATCATCAATTTTAACTTTGGCTTTTGAGTCACACCAGTAGTCAACGTGATATAATCAGAGGAGTTAAGGTAACACATGAGAACACAGCATTATGCTGTGTTCGCTTCAGCGGAAAACTCTCTTCAAGAGAATTTGGAAGCGATTTTGCAAGATTTTTTTCGTTCACTTTAGTTTATTTGCATTGATTTGTGAAGATGAAAATGCGGGGAAATGCGAGATAACCATCTCGCAAGGTTCCAAAGATTTGCTATGATTTATACGCAAATTTCATATTTATCCTCGTTTATTTGTAAAATGCCACAAGAATATTAACTTTTTTATTCGATTCCAAAGTTTTTTAATCATGCATAACTACACAAGGTATTTGGTTCCCAAGTCCGTATTCGGTTTACACTTGTGTTTGACACCATGTATTCGGTTCCCAAACCCCTATTCGGTTACACTTGTGTTTGGCCTGACGTTGAACTGTGTATTGAGTTACAGAATGATAGTATTCGGTTCCCTTGGAACATTTGGTTCAAAGCTTCGTGGTGTGGAAGTGCAGTCGCCATTTCGACCAAGCTGGAGGTTGCTTTGGAGTGTTCCAGGTGCCGCATGCAAAGCGTGCAACGGTGACCACCGGAGAAGCCCTGGTTTTCGAAGAACACATTTCTGTGTGTTCAAACAATCCCAAGAACCAACACAGAATAAAGAGAAATTTGGTTGTGAATAAGAGGAATTATTAAAATGAGTAAAAACAAAAAGAAAATCAAACACTTCATAAAAAAAATTGACTCTCTGAAGATAAAAAAAGAAAAGGAAAAGTAAACACAGCATAACAACTAAAAAACTTGAAAATAAATAGATAAACATGAGAAAGGTGGGGACTTGATTGATGAAAGAGATGGAAAGACACCTCTATATATCTTCAAATTCTTCTCTTTACTCATGTCTTACCACTAGTTAATGGACAAAAAGGACTGTAATTTATAAGAGATAGGAGAAATGCAGAAAGGGATGATAATACATCTGAGAAACAGAATCAAGAAAAAAACAGACAATAGAGAGACTCATCCAATCTCAGATTTATCTTCTAGAGCTCTTGGAACCAAACACACACCCTTTTCTTTTCTCTGAGTTAAACAAAAACTCAGCAAGGTTATGCTTTACCATTTGAATAGCATTGCTTGTCTGTTTCTCCAAATGACATGTGGAAGAAAGAAAAATCTTTTTCTATGTTTCTTTTTTAATCTTTCTTTTATTCTTCAATAATATTAATTATTGCAGTATTGTTATGTATTTATTCTAATTTTGATTATTATAACCTACATATTAAATTGCCTCTTAAATTTAATTATAATATATAAATGTTTCAGTATGGATGTGGAAACTGAGATACGAACCTAACAAATCTCAACTGCTTCTTCCTGTGATACTGTTACTGTGATATCTCTCTTCCTGTGTTATGCTTTCTGAGGGAAAAATGGGCTGGGTACCTGCAAAGGCACTCTGACGCTCAAGTCAGAAAAGGGATGTACTGAATCCTTTCAGTTCAAAGTGATCTCAGAAGAAGAATAATTTCTATCTCTTAATTTCTCTTAAGGAAAAACGTACCTTTTTTCTGGTGTGATCTTCATATTTAAAACAGTAAAATAAACCGTTTACCTGAAAATCCGGTCAGTTACCGAAGTTGACTACCTGGAAATTGTAACTGTTAGATCGTGTTCGATACTGGGTCAGTTATTCCCGTGATTTGACTAATATTCGTAACTGTTTACTCTTAACCGCTAAACCGTTTACTGTGACACCGCTAATTTAGACATCGCTCAATATATGTCGATCGTCTTGTGTATCGACACAAACATGCGAGTTGTCGTGTGAGCGTTATATGTCGCGACATAACTGGTTGTCGATTGCCAAGTGGTCGACATTAGTATGTAAATGTTATGATGTTAAAAAACGTTCGACATACCTACGATCGTGACATTACGATCGTGAGAAGTCTCGGCAAACGGTCGCCCGGATTACTTGTCGACCGTTGGTGGAATCAGGTATACTACGGTACAATAAATATTTAACAACATTATCCTAAAAACTAATTAAGATTTTGCTTCACAAACCTTCTAATTTAATTCTTAAATAAATAAAAGATAATTTGATAATATTAAATGGGCTCTTAAATTTTAATTTTAATGATTAAATAGTTAAAGTTTAATTTTTTACTCTTTATAAACATTTTACAATTAAATATAACATTAACAATTATCATTTTATATTATTTTAATAATTAGGGACATTTTGATAATCTTCAATTTTTATCAATTAAACAATCTTTTTTAAGCTTAATAGCCTTTTTTTGTCCCCAAAATTGCTTATTTTTCTCAATTAGCTCCTTCCTTCTAAAAGTGTGTCAAATTAGTCTTTACTTAGTAAATTTTGCGTCAATAAAGTCCATTCCGTTAAATAGAACCAAACAGAGTTAAGGATTGATGATCTGGCACACTATAGTGATAACGTGTCAATGAATTAGAGGCTGACGTAATTTCTCATCCATAAACCCATCTTCCTCATCCTTTCCAATTTCTTCCTCATTCTTTTCCAATTTCTTCCTCTCAACCCTCCTCTTCACCATCACCAACAATGTCACCACCACCACCCCCAAAACCACAATCAACCCAATAACAACCCCACTTAAAACCTTCCAATCAAACACCTTCCTCCAAGATCCCCCGCTCGGAATCCTAACATGCAAAACTCCACTCTCACCATTGATAGTTAAATTCTGAAAATCCAAAAGCGAACCACAAAATTTCTTGCATAACCCACTATGCTTTTCGAAACTCAACCTAACGCACCCACAATCACCTAAGCACTCACGCACGCAAAAGCTTCTAGATTTCCCCTTAACCAGACTAACATTCCCGAATCCAAACCTCACAGCTTCAAGATCTTCAACCCCATCATCCCCATCACACCTAGTGACAACCTTGACAGTAATCATCAGAACCCCACCCATGACCATCCAAAGGCTCAAACTCACTCACACACTCATAGATGTTGGATGCTTCCCCAGTGCAAACCCCGAACCCCCGTAGAGTCCTCGAACCTGACATAAGTCTCCGGCTTGAACCAAAACATCTGCCAAGACCCCGATTGGTTGTTCCATGAGTATTGTTTGACCTGCCTGAAAGGCTTGAGGCGGAACATCGTCAGCGGTCAGAAGCTCGTCTTGATGGCACATTCGGAGAAACCGAAGGCCGCGACAGGGGAGAACGACGCGGCGAAGTGAAAGGCGTAGAGGTAGGAGAGCCACGTGTCCGAGGGGGGAATCGAAGGTCTGCCATGAAACGACGCCGTTGAAAGTGAGGAGGACGAGGTTTCCAGAATCTAGAAGCTTGAGGGTGACGTTGGTGGTGGCGACGACGGCGACAGATGTCCAGAGAGTGGTGTTGAAGTGGGTTAACTGACTGGTTGGGGTGAGTTCAAGGGATGAAGCGGCTTGGGAGGGGGAGGGATGGAGGCGGTTGATGACCCAGATGGTGTTGGGGCTGGGCAAAGAGGTGCGACGGATGACGAGGTAGAATTTCGACGGGCCTGAGCTTGGGAAGAAATGAAGAAGCCAAGTTAGAAAGTATTGTTGAAGTTTTGCAAAGTAGCGTTGCCTTGGAGAATGATGGTGGCGGAGAGGAGGAAGTGTGGAGAATGAGAATGAAGAGAAGAAAAAAGAGGAACATTGGATGAAGTTTTAATTGACATCCAATCTTTTGTTAGCCTCTAATTCACTGACACGTCACCACACATACAACTTCAAATTGACACATTATCATTGCACTGTGCCAGATAATCAATCCCTTAATTCTGTTTGGTTCTATTTAACGGAAGAGACTTTGTTGATGCAAAATTTACTAAGTAAAGACCAATTTGATACACTTTTAGAAGGAATGACCTAATTGAAAAAAATAAACAAATCTGGGGACGAAAAAGGCTATTAAGCCTTTTTTTTATCTATCACATCAATCCAATCCTAAACTAGTTCTCATAAACTTTACTTCCAAATCCACTTTTATTTACCTCCAAATCCACTCAAACAAACAACCATTAATTCACCTCCAAATCTCCTCAAATCCATCCACTCACTCTCTCCCAATTCCTCTCCTCCAAGTGAACAAAACATAAAATTTCAAGTTGTAAATTCTTCACTATAACTAAAATATAAAGGATTCTAAAGTTTAACTAAGCTTTTTTATCTTTTCATTTAATTTAGTCATCTTCAATATTTGTACTCTTTCAATTTTTTCAATCTCTATTTTGTTAATTTCAGTCATTTATTTCATTTTTAGTGTTTATTTTTAATCCCTTTAGAAAAATTTAAAAGAGTAAACGTAAACTATTCACATATTTAAAAATAAAAACAATTATAATTCCAGAATTATTTTTAAAACAGTTTTATTAGAGCAAATTATATATATTAATCAGCAAAATATTTAAGCTCAATATTTCTACAAATTTCTTCGTCCCTGTTGTTCCCACCTGTGCGAGTTTCCACTACAATCATCACACACTGTTCACAATAATCACAGTTACTGCGAATCTTTCTACTCAAGCTTCAGAAAAGTGCTTCTCAGATTCGTTGCTTTCACCATGGAGGAACAAATCCCGTTTAAGAATCTCCATAGCCGAGAGTATTCGGGTCACAAGAAGAAGGTACCCTTTTGCTCCCTCTTTCTCATTCATGGTAAACGCGTTCAAAGCTCATCACTTTCGTGTCTCTTATGCTTGCAACCTTCGGTTTGTGTGGAAAACAAGCCCTTTTACAATTTTTCTGCTCCAATTATGAAATGGGTGTCTTTTGTTTTTTCTCCAATAGGTGCACTCTGTGGCGTGGAATTGCATTGGCACAAAACTTGCTTCTGGCTCTGTGGACCAAACTGCGCGAATATGGCATATTGAACCACATGGGCATGTGAGATTACTCCTCATTGCCCCCCTCTAGTTTTTGTGTTTGTGACCCAAATTTTAATTTTGCATTGATATAGTTTTCTCGTAACAGCTGTCTGAAGAATGAGACATGTTATCTTGTTTAATTTCATTGATTAAATTATATTAGCCTTCGGTCCGGGCCTACTTGTAAGTTGTCATACCTGATTATGGCTTGAGGGCTATGGAATAAAAGTGTCATTATTCACGTAGAGATGCTGCCATTTGATTGGAGAAAGAATAAGTTAGTGTTTACAAAGAAATGTAGTAGGTGTGCTGTTTGTGAAAAAATTGAATACCCAAGTGTTGATATCTTGTTTGATAATTTTTCTTTGAAATTACTTTGGGAACCTTTTTACTTTCTGGGGATTAGATACAATGACCTCTAAAGGATTTGGGTTTAGAGGTTTAATCAAGGGTTAATCCTTGAAGTATGTTAGCAGAAGGAAGAGTTAAACTTAATGTTGAAGTGTATCTAGAGCAGGGAAAGGACTAGGTTCTGTTGGAATCAGTGGATGAGGGCTCAAAGGATCACCACCTATTGATTACCTTCTGTGATCCAAAATGACGGTAATGTCAGAGAGGATGTTTCTATTAGATTTCGATCTTGTTTGATCAAATCAATAATGACATTGTGAACTATGCATAGTCTGAAAGGAAATCCTTACTGAAGCTTTAGGTCAACTGTTTATTTTTCCAGTCTCGTTCAGTAAATGAAACATTATGTTTATTGTAGGGCAAGGTCAAAGATATCGAACTGAAAGGTCACACTGATAGTGTGGATCAGCTATGCTGGGACCCCAAGCATGCTGATTTGATTGCAACTGCATCGGGTGACAAGACTGTTCGCTTGTGGGATGCTCGAAGTAAGTGATTATTCAGATACACAAATTATTTTAGTTTGTGATATCATAAGGGAGGAGATTTATTATGACTTTTTATAATTTGGGAGATCTATAATGCATTGTATGTTATATTTTGTTGATCCAATACAAACCTATACCATAATGCACAAATAATTGTTTTTTTTACTTGAAAATGTTTCTGTAGGTAAGACACATGCTTTTTTTATTAATAGCTGGAGAAAATGCTAATTGAGTTAGCTCGACAGAAGTCTAAAGTGATGTAAACAGATTATTTACCGTTTTGATTGGGGGCCAGGGAGGGGGGCTTGGAAAAGGTTTATGATGTTTGGTTTCTGCAGGTGGAAAATGCTCACAACAGGCAGAACTTAGTGGGGAGAATATCAACATCACTTACAAACCTGATGGGACTCATGTAGCTGTTGGTAACAGGGTATGTGACAATCCATTTGCTTTAAGCTCTGAAATGCAGTTGTAGTCATTGGATATCAGTACCGACTATAGGCTGTTTTGCTTGAATTGTTTCTTGTTCTAGAATCATTAGATCTGTAGTTATTAAATAGAATATGTCTATGGTTCTCTTGCTGTTTTTTGGTGTGGTAAAGTTATTCCTTGTTTTGTGTTTAATAGGATGATGAATTAACAATACTGGATGTTCGGAAGTTCAAACCAATTCACAGGCGCAAGTTCAATTATGAGGTATAATCTAGTTTATACTTCATTCATGTTGTTGGATCTGTTTCTTTCAATTTGTTAAAGCCTGTTTTTGAGGATAAGAAATGATGCTGGAATTTGAAAATTATGAGTAACTTGTCTTTAATTAGGCTTTACCAGTTTAATTGGTGAAGTACATATGCTAGGTTTGTGTATGCTTGAACTATTGATCCCATAAGCCATTAGTATATGTTGTATATAAATATATCCCTTTATTTTTATTTTAAGTGAATACAGTTGAGTTTATTCATGGTTTTAGGGCGAGGTTTTTTCTGCCCTTTATTATTAAAAAGATGTCTAGTTCATCCTCTTCCAAGTCAGTGCCTTTTCTCTGCTTTCACTTCTACTCCAGCCATTGCAAGAGAGAAAGTATGGGGTTTATCCATTATTGTTTTGTGGTCCAAGGCTGTTGAGAAGTGGTGTGTTGGACAAGGATTGAAGAATCAACTCTACACTAAGCTTGAAGATGTGAAGAAGGATAGGGAAATTTGCTAAAAATGATACTTTGTTGTTCTGCACTCTGATATTAGGCCCAGAAGCTCATTAGTATATTTTGTGTATAATTATATCCTTGTACTCTTACTTTTCATTTAAGTGAATATAATTCAGTTTCTACATGTTAATCTGATTATCTTCTCTTTTAGACCATCCAACCATGTTGAGGAATAGGAATTGAAATTTTCAGTCCAATAAAGGGCTTGACTCTCAATGCCTTGCTTTGAATGAAACCTGATGAGTCTTTTAAAATATACATACTGTTGTTTTTTCACTATATCCACACAAGTATTGTTAGACCTATCAATTTGGCCCCCCTCACATGGTTTGATCCTGACTTACATGAGTTGTTCGGATAAAAAAACTCACATGACCAAAAAGTCCCTCATTACTATCCCCAAAACCCTGTGGGCCAGGACCAACCCATGGGCCTTCTTTTTAGAGAAGATATTTATCTTGAATACAAGAGAAATGCAATTAACTCCTAATCTATCGGAAATCTAAGTGCTTTTAATTTGTCAAAGAACTAATTTAAACATTTTAATCAGACTAACATAGACTTTGTAAGAGGTTTCAATAAATTTGGTTGCTTGCTTATATAGGAAAATTACGCAGCAACATAGGATGTTGAAATCCTTCCTTGGCTAAACATGTTTAATTTTCTTTGACTTGCTAAACATATTTTTAAAGCATATATGAGTCATTTAATTTTGTTGTGCGAACAATTCATCTAGATGTGAATCAAAACTAAATATGACATCTCAATTTGAATGTTTAAAATAATAAATTTATGAATAATAAGTTTATGGATTTTTTATTATATGTTGTTTAGTTTTTTCTTTTTCTAATGTATGGCAAATTTATACTTAAATTCTGCCAATTATTTATTTCTCTTTAATAATCAATATATATATATATATATATAATATTTAGTAATTATAAAAAAACTTTAGTGTGAATTTTATTAGAATTAATTCAATATTCTCATATTTTGGCTAGACTCCATGTTTCTCTTGTCATGTTTGGGATTTTATCACAATGTATTAAGTACTGTGTTATTAAATGTTATAAGTTCTCTTCTTTAAGAAATTGATAAATAGATTATATAGTCAATAACTGTATTAAACTATATATTATAACATAATAAGTATGATGTAAAAATATTAATTTTAAATATAATAAGATTACAACATATTAGACTATCTAATAAAATATATAATTTTATATATGTATATAAATGATATTGTTTCTAAGAGTTAATTAAAGTCTTGTAGTTGGCCAAATTCACCTTAACCTTGATCCTAACCCACTTGAGAGGGGTTTTGGGGACTGGGGTTTTTTTTTGCCGCTTCTTGAGGGGGCTTCCTAAAAGGGTTTTTTTCAAGGGGGGGTTAGGGTTAGGCCATGGGTCATGAGTCAAGTTGACAACTCTAAGTGTAAGTCTTTAAGGATTCACCCTATGTGGAAAATAGTGTGGATTACCGTATAAACGAATACCATAATGCTTTTGCTTCCCGTAACATACCCTCACTTTCTGAACTACCTGTGTTTTTTTGGTTCCTAGCTTTTGATTTCTTCTCTTTTTGCATTCATCTCACCTGAAGTTCTAACTCCTTCATTATCATTGTTTTTCTCAATTACACCAAACTTATATTTTGGGAGTTCATACACGTCTATCTATGATTTACACAGAATACTTAAAAAGTGTACATCCTTTCTTTTTATCACAAAGGGAAACATAACTCTATCAAGAAGAATTGATTCCATTGAACTCAATGATTCTCTTTTTCTTTTTCTAGGTAAATGAGATTGCTTGGAACATGACAGGCGAGATGTTCTTTCTAACAACAGGAAATGGTAAGATCATTGACTGACTTGGTACTTTCTAAAACATGAATCTAAACTTCGGTTTTTATAAAGTAGAGAACTTCCTTATATTTTTATTATTACTTCTTGCCCTCTCAGGGACTGTGGAAGTACTGTCTTACCCATCTCTTCGGCCTCTTGACACTCTCATGGCTCATACAGCTGGTTGTTATTGCATTGCAATTGATCCAGTAGGAAGGTATGTTTCCAAATGTTCGTTATTTCTGGTCTCACTGATAGCATTTCAGTTAGAAAGTTAGATACAAATATACAACCATATATCTGACTCTAAATTTTTAATTTGTTGTCTTCATTTCCTTCAATTGAGTATCCTTACTTTCCATAGAAAAAGTTTCTGCAAAAGGACATAAATAAATAATCCCATGTTATTCTGGCAGATATTTTGCTGTTGGAAGTGCTGATTCCCTTGTCAGCCTGTGGAACATCTCAGAGATGCTCTGCGTGCGTACCTTCACAAAGCTGGAGTGAGTTTTCATTGGCTTTAATGTTTGTGTACTCAGCTTTTCATTCTTTAGGCTATATTGATTGTTTTTATTGTTTGTGACAAATATGGAATGCTTGTTTCTTAGGTGGCCTGTCCGGACAATTGGCTTCAATTATACTGGGCATTTAATTGCTTCTGCAAGTGAAGACTTGTTCATTGATATAGTAAGTTACATGACTCTCTTTCTTGGTTTCTTTCTTAAATGCTTCTGCAAATGAAGACTTGTTCATAGACATAGTAAGTTACATGAAGTTCTTTCTTGCTTGCTTTCTTGTTTTCTTGCTTGCTTTTTTGCTTTCTTTCTTGCTTTCATCTTTCTTGCTTGCTTTATTTCTTGCTTGCTTGCTTTCTTGATTTTTATCTTGCTTTCATGTTTCTTTTCTTTCTTTCTTGTTTCCTTTCTTTCTTTCTTGCTTTCTTTCTTGATTTCTTGCGTTCTTTCATGGTTTCTTTCTTACTTGCTTTCTTTGTTGCATTCTTTCTTGCTTTCTTGCTTTTGTTCTTGCTTTCTTTCTGATAAGACTAGTATTACACAGATGTATTAAATTGTATGTGTATTCCTTTATTGTCTATCTCGTACCAATGTAGTATGGGATTAGATCAACAATCAATTACAATTGAGGTGTTTCGAGAGACCTCACCCTCCACTGCATATTCCACCCAGCTAGGAAAAACAACACAACCCCCCACACGTAAAAAAGTCTATATATAATGTTTGTTGCACTTATACACATAACTGTCTCAACATACTTATTTTTTTCTTCTGTTATATACAAGGCCAAACCTATCATTACCCTCCCCTTGAAGTTTCACCTTGTCCTCAAGGTGAAATTGAGGGAACTCCTTGCTGATGGCAGTTGCTACTTCCCAGCTATTTTTGATGGCCAGAAGTTGTTGCCACTTGATCAAAACTTCCATTTCACCCTGGGCATTTGTTCCTGTATCCAGCAACGCTTATGGAGAGACATCTAAAAGCAATTCTTTGGTGAGTATAGGAGGTGTTGTAAATTGAGATAATATCTTTAGAATCTTCCTAATTAGAGAAAATAGATACATAATCTTTTATTTTATTTTTCCTAGTTTTCCTAGTTTCCCTATTTCTCTTTTTAGGAGAACTAGATTATTACAAATAGAGGGTATGAGAATGTATTTTTTATGATTTGAGAATAATAAAATAAGTCTTATTTCCAACTTGGTGTCAGAGCTCCTGATCTTGGGGCTCGATTCCGTTGCAACAAGTTGCACCGCCACCGCTGTCTGACCGCCGCTGCCGCCGTCGCCGGTTGGGGTCGTTGATAGGGCAGAAAGGTGCGCCCAACACCGGCGATCACAATGCCGGAAGTTTCTCCGTGAGAGGAGCCTCCACGCGTTGCCACGCGCCGCCACCGTTACCGGTGCGTGTAGCCTACAGAAGAGTTGTCGGAGTCTCCTGAGTCTGTTTTTAGGGTTGGTGACGACCTGTTTGACCTATATTTGAGTAGATCTGAGTTTAAAGTTCTGCTCCTTTTTTCTCGGTGTGACTCATACACCGTCATCGTCTTGGAGACTCCTGGTTGCGATCTAGGGGATGTCTGAAGTAAAAATTATTCCTTTAAAAGCAATGGATGAATCAATGAGTAAGCCCTTTGGATCATGTACTCTGTCCATAAAAGGTAAGATTTGTCTCAATACTGTTGATCATGTGTCTCAAGGTATTTGGATCCTTGATTCGGGTGCAACTGATCATATGACACCTTTCAGTGTGTCCTTCAACTCATATGGTAAAAGAAATAAAGAACAACTTATTACAGTTGCGAATGGTCGGGGTATACCTATATGCGGCTCTGGGAATATAATTTTGGACTCATCTATTGTATTAAAGGATGTTTTACATGTTCCTCAATTAGCTAATAGTCTTATCTCTGTACAAAACTCACAAAGGATTAGATTGTTCAGTAACATTTTTTTCAACTTATTGTGTTTTTCAGGATCTTGCCACGGGGAAGACAATTTTAACTGCTAAGGGGCAGAGTGGGTTGTATTTTTTAGTTTTTAATGACCAAAGCAACACAAAAATCATGAGTCAACAAGCTACATCTGAGACGTGGGCAAAATCTCAAATATGGTTACATCATCAAAGGCTTGGGCATCCTTCATTTAGTCTTATCAAGTCCTTGTTTCCCCACTTGTTTACCAAAGAGTCTGTTGAGTCTTTTAAATGTGATATTTGTCAATTGTCAAAACATCATCGTGCTTCTTATCCTATTAGTCACAAAAAGAGTATTTATCCATTTGATTTAATTCACTCTGATGTTTGGGGTCTTGTCATAGATTCTATTTCTGGAGCCAAATGGTTCGTTACCTTTATTGACGATTGTACCCGTGTCACGTGGACATACCTTATAAAAAATAAATCCGAAGTTTTTCAAATTTTTGTTAATTTTTTCCATCTTATCCAAAATCAATTTGGAAAAAATATCAAAAGAATCATGTACGATAATGGTACTGAATATGTGAATCATGAATTTCTCAATTTTTTGTCTCATAATAGTATTGTTCAGGAACTAACTTGTGTTAACACCCCTCAACAAAATGGGGTTGCAGAAAGAAAGAATCGTCATCTTCTTGAAGTAACTAGAGCTTTTATTTTTCAAATGTGTTCCAAAAAATTACTGGGGAGAAACTGTGTTAACTGCCACATATCTCATCAACAGGTTACCCACTCGTATCTTAAATGGCATTAGTTCTATACAGTCTCTATTGTCTTTTCTTCCTTCTTGTTCCCTACTAACGAGTCTACCTAGTCGAGTCTTTGGATGTGTTGTTTTTGTTCACTCTCATCATCCTAATCGTGGTAAATTAGATCCCAGAGCTCTTAAATGTGTCTTTATTGGGTATCCTTCTAATAAAAAAGGGTACAAATGTTATCATCCTCAGAGTCGTCGCGTCTTTATCACCATGGATGTCACCTTTAATGAAACACAATCCTTTTATGTCAGTCCACCACTTAAAGGGGAGAAGGCACTTGAAGTGGATGAACTCTCCTTCTTGTCATTACCATGTTTGTCTTTGCAGGATGCCCAAGACATGAGCAATGAAGCTACCATAGTCCATAGTGAGGAAGAAGACATATTTGTTGGCAAAAAATATGAAAGAAGATAACAACCCACTTCGACTCTCGAGCAAGAAAAATTGTCTACTCTGGAGGTGAGGATCCCTGAAGATATCAATGAGGAGGAGGTAAGTATTACTAAGGATTTACCCGTAAGTATTACTGAGGATTTACCCATTGCATTGAGAAAGGGAAGAAAATCATGTGCTAAATATCCTATTTCTCAGTATGTTTGCACTAACAATCTCTCTGATAAGCACAAAAGTTTTATTGCAGCCATTGATGCCACAAAAATTCCTACCTCAATCCAGGAGGCCATGAAACTTGAACATTGGAATCAAGCCATGAAAGAAGAGATGAATGCATTAGAAAGAAATTCAACTTGGGAGATTGTTGATAAGCCAAGAGACAAGAAGGCAGTAGGGTGTAGATGGATATTCACAGTGAAACATAAGGCAGATGAGACAATAGAAAGATATAAAGCTAGATTGGTGGCAAAAGGATATACCCAAACATATGGGATTGATTATGAGGAGACATTTTCCCCGGTGGCAAAGATGAATACAGTTCGAGTTATTCTTGCTTTGGCTGCCTATTTTGGATGGGACTTCCACCAGCTGGATGTGAAGAATGCCTTTCTTCATGGAAATCTAGATGAGGAAGTGTACATGGAGATTCCCCCAGGTTTTGAAGTGAAAAATGAAAGAAACAAAGTATGCCTAAGCATTGTATGGTCTTAAGCAATCCCCTAGAGCATGGTTTGAAGATTTACAAAAGCAATGGTTTCCTTGGGATACAGACAAAGCCAAGGAGATCATACTCTATTCATAAAGCACTTTTCTACAGGTAAACTTACTCTATTGCTTGTCTATGTTGATGATATGATTATTGCAGGAGATGATGAAACAGAAAAATTGGCATTAAAAGAAAAATTGGCAGCTCTATTTGAAATGAAAGACCTAGGAAAACTCAAATATTTTCTTGGAATAGAGGTTGCCTACTCCAAGAACGGAATTTTCATCTTCCAAAGGAAATATGTACTTGATCTCCTCAAAGAAACAGGAAAGCTAGGATGTAGAACCTCAACAGTTCCTATAGAACAGAATCACAAAATTGGAAGTGAAGAAAGTGCTCCTGTAGAGAAGGCCCAATATCAGATATTGGTGGGGAAATTGATTTATCTATCACACACAAGACCAGACATTGCTTATGCAGTTAGTATAGTAAGTCAATTTATGCATGATCCAAGAGAGAGATACATGCAAGCAGTTGACAAAATTCTCCAATACTTGAAGTCAAGTCCAGGAAAGGGACTATTATTCAAAAGAGAAGACACATTGACTATGAAGATATATATTGATGCTGACTATGTAGGTTCTATTACTGACAAAAAATCTACTTCTGGGTATTGTGTATTTCTTAGAGATAGTCTGGTAACATGGAGAAGCAAAAAGCAAGATAGAGTATCCCATTCCAGTGCAGAAGCTGAATTTCGAGCCCTTGTTCAAGGAATGTGTGAAGGACTCTGGATGAAAATCATTTTGGATGATCTTAAAGTCAAAGGGGAGAACTCGGTGCAACTACACTGTGACAATAAGTCTGCTATGAGCATAGCCAATAATCCAGTACAACATGATAGAACCAAACACATTGAAATTGAAGACATTTCATTAAAGATAATCTTGACAGAGACTTTGTGATTACGACTCATGTTCCTACAGAACTTCAAATAGCAAATATTTTTACAAAAGGGCTTCCTCCGGGTAGATTTCAAGATCTTGTAGGCAAGTTGGGAATGATTGATATTCATTTACCAACTTGAGGGGAAGTGTTGTAAATTGAGATAGTATCTTTAGAATCTTCCTAATTAGAGAAAATAGATACATAATCTTTTATTTTATTTTATTTTTCCTTGTTTTCCTAGTTTCCCTATTTTCCTATTTCCCTTTTTAGGAGAACTAGATTATTACAAATAGAGGGTATGAGAATGTATTTTTTATGATTTGAGAATAATAAAATAAGTCTTATTTCCAACTGGAGGTAAGGCCTGGACAACAGTAGTGGGATGGACTGCACGTTTAAGGAGAGATACATGAAAAAACGGATGGATTCTGCTATGAGCAGGTAGATCCAATTTGTGTGCTACTGACCCCATTCTCGCCATGATTTTTGTAAGGTCCATAGAACCTAGGACTAAGCTTCTCATTAGGCTTCTTGCCAAGGATTTCAATCTATATGGCTGTAACTTTAGATATACCCAATTCCCCATTTGATACTCCACATCTCTCCTATCTTTGTTAGCTTGCACCCTATTCTCATTCTGGGCTTTATACAAATTCAGCTTCAACTCTTCTAATATTGCATCCTGTTCCTTCTGGAGTTGATTAATACTTTCCACTTTAGATGGAATAGTATATTACCTTCAAACTAATGGAGGATCACGACGATATAGAGCTTTAAAAGGAGACATTATTTTAGAAGCACTATAGTTGGTATTAAACCAAAATTCTTGCCCATGACAACCATTGTGGCCATTTCTGAGGTTGAGAGCCTGTCATACAACGTAAATAGGTCTCCAAACATCAGTTCACCACCTCTTTTGGCTATCTGATTGAGGGTGGTAAGTTGTGCAGCTTCGTGCCTGCTTGCCGAAATAATTCTCTCCAGAAATTACTCATGAACAGCTTGTCATGATCTAAAACTATTGTGGAAGGATATCCATGTATCACAACTTCTTTGATGAATAACTTGGCTACATCTGCTGCTGGAAAAGGGTGAGCCATAGCAAAGAAGTGGGCATATTTGGTGAGTTGGAAAAGGGTGAGCCATAGTAAAGAAGTGGGCATATTTGGTGAGTCTATCTACTATAACCAAAGTAGTATCTTTCCCTTGTACTTTGGGTAACCCACCAATGAAATCCATGGATATATTAGACCAAACTTGAGGAGGAATTAGTGTTTTGGTTTTGTAGGGTTGAGTTAGGCTTAAAGTCTATTTTTTAGCAATTGACAATGGCTGTAAAAGACTAGCAAGGGGTAACGCTCTGATTTGTTGCGTTGACATACCTCACATTGCATGACAAACTCCTTTATATCTCCCCTCATGCCGTCCCAATAAACAACTCCAGCCACCCTTTTAAAACACCGAGAACCTCCTAGAGGAGATTCATGAAGCTCCTTGATAATGGAAGGAATATGAGAAATACTTCTTGAGCGCCACCAATTTCCCTTTATAAAATAATCTTCCCTTCCTCACCTTATAACCTTCATGAGCTTTAGCATTCACGATTAAGTCTTGTATTAAAGAAATCAACTTAATATCTTGCTGAATTTCTTTTTTCCATGTCTTCCACTCATCTGTTTGAAACACAGAGACTGCCATAAAATCTCTTCTGGATAATGCGTTAGTCACTTGATTTTCTCTACTAGATCTGAAACAAATCTCAAAATCATACCCAATCAATTTGGAGGCCCATTTAAATTGTTTCTCTGTTAACAGACGCTGTTCAGTGAGAAATTTAAGGCCCTTTTGGTCTGTAATAATAACAAATTGGCTGCCCATCAGATAATGCTTCCATTTCTGGACTCCCTTTCTGGACTCCCTGGACTATAGCCATTAACTCCCTCTTATACACTGATTTTCTTTGGCCTCTATCTAACAAGGCTTGGCTCCAAAAAGCAAGGAGTCTACCCTCTTGTAGCAACGCAACCCCAATCCCTTGCTAGATGCATCAGTTTCCAGGGTAAAAGGTTCAGTAAGACAGGTATTTGAGAAACAATCCCCTTAAGGGCCTCTGTTAGGTACCTGGGTTTGGAATCTAACAAGAACACACTCAAAAGATAGAAAGAACAATGAAAGAATGGGTTTCTATATTGATATTGAGAGCAAAGTACATTGATAGCGCTAATGGGCCTAATCCCCCTCTTAGCCCTAATAGAGGCATAATCCCCCTCTTCTGGCCAAAGTCCAGATTTACAAAATAATACTCAGAAACTTCCCTCTAACACTAAAATAGAACTCTATTTATACAAGACCTCCATCCCGCCTTTCCTAACTGCTCTCACCTCCATCTCGCCCTTCCTAACTACTCTCTCGTTTCCTCTTCCTTCTCTCCTCTTACCTTAGATCCTACAATTACACCCTGTTGCAAAACAACCTGGTCCTCAAGGTTGGAACAATGAAGTTTGAGCCCATGGCACTGTGATATGGTCTTATCACAAGAAGGGAACCCACTAGCTACTACCTGTAACTTCCGGTCTGGAGGCTTGGGTGGTAGTCGAATTCAAAGATAAAATTTATGGGACCATTTTTGTGTTTGCATTATTTCCTTGAAGGCGAGGAGTTTCTTATCCTTCCCTATCAAATAACTTCTTCTACCGTTCGACCCTCTTCTCCCTATCGTTATACCATTCGGCTCTTTTCTCCCTATCTTTATATCGTTCGGCTCCTCCCCCCTGAACAAAGTTGCTGCAAGATCTTCCTAGTCTAGAGTTACTTCTCCTCTTCGTTCTGCTACCATTCGTCCTTTAATGGCCAATACCGTTCGGTCCCTTATCAAACCGTGCATCTTTCGTACTGACCCCACACTCTTGGCGGCTCCCGATCGGTCTGGGTGATTGGTTTCGGACCGCTCAGCAACTCCCGATCGGCCTGGGCTGTTGCGCATGGCCTTGGACCGCTCAGCAACACTCAATCGGCCTAGGTTATAGTGATTAGCCTCGGACCGTGTCACCTCACTGCTCGTTCGTCCCCCAGACGACTAGTCTTCTATGGCCTCGAACCGCTCGGCCAATGACTGGGAGACCGTTTTGACTGTAAGATCATTTGGCCTTTGACTGTAATTGTAAGACTGTTCGGTTCTGGCCGTCATCTCACGTTCGGATCTGGCGGTTCTCTCCCGTTCGGGTCTAGCAGTCCTCTTCTGTTCGGATGCGGCTGTCCTCTCCTTTTTGCCTCCCTGGAATTCTTCAACATCCCTTGCGATCCGCATCGCCACCATCAAGTCCTGCGGGTCATGCGGTCGGACTTGATTCCGTATGTCCTCTTGCAATCACGCCAGAAAATATCTTAACAACTGTGGTCCGGCACTCTCTTCGTTCGTCCCGCAAATGTCTTGAAGTATTGTACATACTCTTTCACCGTCCTCGTCTGTTTCGATACCGCCAATCGCTCAACAATGGTTCCAAACCTTATCACTAGGGCTTCCTTCAAACCATCCCATGAACGATTCTTGGCTTTCTCCTTCCAGGCTCTGAACCAGTAGCCAGCGCTCCCCTCCATCCTGATGTCGGCTAGGCGCACCTTTTCCTCCTCCGATATCGCTTGTAACTCAAAAAATTTCTTTGCGCGATTGATCCAGTGTAGCGGATCGATCCCCTCAAAGACGGTTAGCTCCACCCGTTTCCACCAGCTGTTTTGCCCCTTGGTAGGTTCGCCTTCCCTTCCTCTTTCTTCGTCTTCCCACCTCACCCTCCGATGATCGTTGATGGATGCCTGGCTCCCTTCCGATAGCCTTTCCTAGTTGCGAGTCTGTCCTCCCAAGATTCGCATGACTTCTTGCAAGTCATTCTTAATTGCTGCCGAATCTTGGCACAACGCCGTTGTCTCAACCTTCCTTCCATCCACCGCTAGTTCCACCGCTTCTATCTGACCCTCCATTACATTCAATCTTTCGTCGATTCTGCTCTCCATTTTTCCCCCAATTTGGATCCGGTAGGTCGGACCAATTTGTTAGGTACCTGGGTTTGGAATCTAACAAGAACACACTCAAAAGATAGAAAGAACAATGAAAGAATGGGTTTATGTATTGATATTGAGAACAAAGTACACTGATAGCGCTAATGGAGGCCTAATCCCCCTCTTAGCCCTAACGGAGGCATAATCCCCCTCTTCTGGCCAAAGTCCAAATTTACAAAATAATACTCAAAAACTGCCCTCTAACTCTGAAATAGAACTCTATTTATACAAGACCTCCATCCCGCCTTTCCTAACTGCTCTCACCTCCATCTCGCCTTTCCTCACTACTCTCTCGTTTCTTCTTCCTTCTCTCCTCTTACCTTAGGTCCTATCAGCCTCAAATGCCTAATGTGCCTCTACAGACCACAAAAAACCCTCCTTAGTCAGCAACTATGTAAGAGGTTTGGCAATCTTACCATACTCCTGTACAAATCTTCTATAATACCCGGTTAATCCCAAGAATCCCCTCCAAGCCTTTGCATCTTCGGAAACCAGCCAATTCCACATAACTTCAATCTTTTTTGGGTCTGCAGCCACCCCATCCTTCGAGATTATATGACCCAGATACTCCAAACGTGGCTGCCCGAAATTACACTTCTTCTGGTTAAGTTTCAATTTATTCTGTTTGCTCATGTAAAACTTGCTTCAAATGTTCCACATGTGAAGCCATAGTGGGATTGTACAACAATATGACATCACAGTAGCCAAGCACCGGCTTCCTTAAAATTGGATTGAGGATATCATTCATTAATGACTGAAAAATGGCTGGAGCATTAGTCAACCCAAATGGCATGACTAAAAACTCATAATGGCCATCATGGGTTCTAAAAGTCTTCTCAACATCACTTTCTCATGAAAATCTGATGATATCCCGACTTTAAATCCAGCTTGGAAAACATAGTTTCCCCGATAACTCATCCAATAGTTCTATTAGAAGAATAGGAAACTTGTTGGGAGCGGTTATCTTATTGAGAGCCCGATAGTCCACAAAAAACCGCCTTCTTTTTTATTGACAGGGCTTGATATTAGGAATAACAACCCCTTCGTGAAGCTGGATTTCATGATCATTATTGCGGCTGGGAGGTAGTCCCACTAATCCTGAAAAACGTCAACATTTATCTTCAAAGCCTCCAAAATTGCTACAGGCACATGACTACAATCTGTCTTTCTCTGGACCCCATTTTATAAAACAAACATGATCCTTCTCGTTTCAATTCATGCAATACCCCTTTCAGAGAAGACTCTGATTTAGATAGAGTGGGATCACCTACTAAAATTTGCTCCTTGCATCCTTACCAATGATCAACCTTAACTTTCCAAAATCAGCCCTGACTTCCCCAAGGCTTGCTAACCAGTCCAGCCCCAGAACAATATCAGCACCACCACAGTGAAAACAAAAATTTCTTGTTGAATTTTCAGCCCCTGTAAATCCAAAATGAACCCTTGACACTTACCTCGCTGTACCTTGTGCCCATCCCCCACCTGAACTACATATGGACAAGTCGCCTCCTGTTTCAGCCCACATTTAGTTATCAAATCTTGTGAAATGAAATTATGAGAAGCACCACAATCTAGCAAAACCACCACATCCTCCTTTCCAATTGATCCCCAAAGTTTCCAAGACTTCTTAATAGTAAGGCCAGCCATGGTACGCATAGATAATTGTAAGACCTGTCCTCCTTCTTCCTTTTCTTGTTCGTGATTGGAATTGTTGTCTTGTAAATCCTCAATTCCTGAAAATTCCTCTTCAGACTTAAGCAACGTATGCATTTGTTTATTTTTGCACATATGATTGGGTCCAAATTTGTCATCGCAATGAAAACATAACCCTTTTCTGATTTTATCTTGCAATTTTTCTTGTGTCAATTTTCGAAAAGGAGCTCCCCTTGGCCTCTACATTCCCGAACACTGTTTCCCATACTCAAAATTTCACTTCTCCCCCATCTTCCTTTATTGGAGCCATCCACAACTATTGAATTTCCATCTTCCTTTGAATAACTTCAGGTTACCGAAAAAGGTTTGCAAGTGTTGGTGGTTCGGTTAACACCTTGAGGTGTTGCTTTTGATGTTACCCTAATAATTTCTTCTACCATTTGGGCCTTCGTCATTAACTCAGCAAGATTGTCATGTTCATACAACTTTACCTCTAGCTTTATATCTTTTTTCAACCCATTCAAGAAGATACCTACCAAACAATCTTGGTTAATTCCCTTTAAGAATTTCTCAATATCTCCACATATCCTGTTTGTCTTAACCCAATCAGAATTTCAAAAGGGTTTTTTAACTTGGTTGGTTGAATTATGCGAACAACCGCCACCTTGAATGCATCCCACGTTGGATTGGGATTGCATGTTCCCCCCATTGGAACCAATTTAATGTTTTTCCCTCTAAAGCAATCATGAGAGCCTACATTCTTTCATCTTGCTGACTTCTTTCAATCTGATATACCTTTCCAGCCTATTAATCCACCCATACTCCTTCTCCTGCAAACACAGGAATATCCAATTTCCTCCATTTAGAGGAAAACCCCGACTGCCCCTTGTCCTCCTCCTATTTCCTTCAATTTCTTTGGTTTCCCACAGAAATGTTGTCAAAAGTTTTCTCTCCACCTGACAGCTTTTCCACTACTACGGTGATACCTCTGATCATATCCTCCAACCTCTGGAGTCACTCATGCTGTTCATTTTCAGTCTTGTCATGATCTTGAACCATTTCTTGAACTATCTTTTCCAGGCCATCCATTCTTGTATTCACCATACCCTACCCCTCCACAGAATCAAGATCACGGCTCCCTATACCAGTTGATAAGACTAGTATTACACAGATGTATTAAACTGTATGTGTATTCCTCTATTGTCTATCTCGTACCAATGTACCATGAGATTAGACCAACAATCAATTACAATTGAGGTGTTTAGAGAAACCTCACCCTCCGCTGCTTATTCCACCCAGCTAGGAAAAACAATAACATAACCCCCCACACCTAAAAAACAGACTATTTAAAATGTATGTTGCAATCATGGTTATCAAACTCTCGAGTTAACTCGTAAACTCGTACAAGTTTACGTTCCCAGACATGGCTTCGAAGTAAACTCTTTTTTGCATAAACTTGGTAAAATCGACTGTGAAATTGGTAGGATCGCGAGTTTGGAGCGATTCTGCGACCTTGAAAAGGGGAAAAATTAAGAAAAAACGAGGTCGTTTAGGGTTTAGGGTTTCATGACTTGATTGTCACTATCTCTCGCGTCCCTCTGTCTCTCTCCATGGTCATCGCCATCATCTCACCTCCTTAATGAAATGCATCAAAATTAATGACAATAATCCAAGTATTTATGTTTTACAATATTTATTTTTATGAACAATATATCTATAAATTTTATTTATTTAAAGTTATATAATTTTGTAGACTTATTTGAATTAAGATATTATTTATATAATATTTTTTCATCTGAAGTAAACTCTTACGAGTTTACAAAACTCGACTCTCACGAGATTAAGAAACTGGACTCTCACGAGTTTACGGAAACTCTCGAGTTTGATAATCTTGGTTTGATAATCTTGGTTGCAATTAGATACATAAGTGTCCCAATAGACTTATTTTTTTCTTCTGCCATATGCAAGGCTAAACCTATCCCTTTCTTTCTTGGTTTTTGTCTTGCTCCCTTTCTTGCTTTTGTTCTTGCTTTCTTTCTTTCTTTCTCGCTTGCTTGCCTGCTTTCTTGCTGCTTTCATGCATTGTTGCTTTCTTTTTTAATTGCTACTTTATGAAACAGTCCAATGTTCAAACTGGAAGAACAGTACATCAAATTCCTTGTAGAGCCGCTATGAACAGTGTTGAGTGGAATCCTAAGTACAACTTACTTGCATATGCTGGTGATGACAAAAACAAGTATCAGGCTGATGAAGGTATCATTTTTTTTGTCTGTGAAGTGTTAATTGGAACACAATGACACGGCTAACTTTTGTGCACTTTGTTTGCAGGTGTTTTTCGCATTTTTGGTTTTGAAAATGCCTAGTATTTGTTAAACGCATATTTTTATTGGTATTTGAGCATGCAAAGAAGGGAAATGGACAAATGGAGGTTGATTTCTATTATGAATGGATTGGATTTTTGGACCAAGGCATATGAATGTTAGACAAAGGATTTTTTAACTTTTTTTTAGTAATTTTAATATTTCTTTTAACAATTTATGTTATAGAAGTTGTGACCAAATTATCCATCGGATAAAGAGTTATTAATGTAGTTAAAAGTATTGTTGATACAATTCTCCTATCCACTAAACAAATTAGTGTGCATTAAATGATTCATCACCAGATTGTCAATTGTAAAATCTGCAAAAAAATTCTCAGTACTCAGACAAAACTTGTAAATTTTTTTGGAGAAAACTTAGATATTAGTGTTATTTTTCAATTTATCATTTAATACGTTTTAAATCATTTAAATCAGTTTTAGAGTTTCAATTTATTTAATACTGTTTTAAATCATTTTGTAACTAATGGTAACCCGCTTTTAAGTATTTGTAATTTGGTAATCTCCTTAATAAGTGCATTAAAAGGGACTATCAATTCATAAATCATTTGGATTATAAGTTTTGGTAATAGTAAAAAATGGCATTATTTGTAATTGTATGTATTCAAATGCATTTGTGTGCCAACAACAGCACCAAAATGACATTGATTTCTTATCTGCCAACCTACCAAAAAGCTTTATTAGGGAAAACTCGAAGATTGAACGAACATGAGCCAAAAAAAGAATGACAGAATTTTTTTTATAACTGGGGGAAATAAGAATAATACAATGTTACACGAACATGAGCTAAAAAAAAGAATTTGTTTATATAACTTTGTGTGAAATAATAATAATACAATGTTACATTGAAATGAAATGTAATAGAATTTAATCACTTGTACACACACTTGGCTAGATTTATTTGCAAGAGATTGTTCCAAAAAATGAAATTGCAGCTTGGAAGAATAGGATGAGTCAAAATTGGAGCAGCAAGCAGTGGTAACTGCATTGTAGATAGAGTTCCCAACACTGTAGATGTCAAGAGCACACAAGAGGTGTTACTTCCAGCAATCAGCAACACAACCATCATCAAGTGAAACCTTCTCAAAATAAACAATCAACTAAAAAAATGTGTCTCCTGTCTCCCATAGGTGGTCCTGTATGTGCATCTATGCATGCATCTCACATGCTCCAGCCCCCTCTTCTTGCAAAATTTGAACTTTGCATTGAAACATGAGGCTTCCCCTATGTTCAAAACGGTTCCATCGGACCAAATCTGCTTCATTCCCCAGCAAAAGACTAAACAAATGCAACAGTATTTTCCTCAAAATATAAAAGAAGGAACAAACTTTACCAAGTAAAAGAAGATTGGAAGACTGAAGTTGCCATTTTTAGAAACAGGGACTACGTAAAATCAGACTTGGATTAAAGATTGGATTTTGTATGTAAATTATTGTAGACAAAGAGGAAAACAAAAATTATACCACAAGAAGTCCCTCAAAAATTGAAGCTCCAAGGAGAGGCAGATCCATGATCACAAGCCACAGAGGACCAACTTGGAAGCAGGAAACATCAAACCTGTAAAGCAAACAAGAGAAATGGTGAGCAAGTTCTTAGAACACCAAGTGAGTGGTCCCCACTTGATCTCAACACTGGAACTCTTCATCCTCTTTCCACTGTTAGGCTCCTTGGACAGATCAAAACTAGCCCCTTTCATCCTCAATTCCTGAATGCACCTTGTCACAGCCCTACCATCACTCCTCTCCCTCTGCAACTGTCCCCACACCTTCCAATACCTATGCACCTTCACCTGAACAAGAACCACAAACACAAGGGAGGTGCAGAGGGACAACATGGAGGGAAGCCACCACTTGTGGCAAACACTGTGGTGGGCCTGCTGGGCCTCTTTCTGGGCCCTGGCCCAGGAAGTGAACAAGAGGGTTAGGAAGAAGCCATGAAAGATGAAGAAGAAAGACGACAGTTGAAAGAGTTCAGCTTTGATGGTGTCCATCCTTGTCTCCTTATGAGCAATGCGTTTTGCAAAGAGTTCTTCCTCTCTTTGCCATAGCTTCAGAAGCAAAAGGTGACCGGGACTTTCTGAGATTTCTGTCAAAGGGTGATCCTCTATTGCCTCAATCATGTTGCTTGTCATGGAACACAACACATTCTTGGGATGAAGATGATGTTCTTGCTCAACTGGGATTTCTACTACGTGGGTATCTTTTGTTTCACCCATTGTTGTTATGATAATAGATTAAAACTAAGAGAAGAATGTGATAGCACAAAGATGGTGGATTGTTCCTGAACAAGGAAAAGAGAGAAGAATGAAATGAAAAGTTGAAGTTGTTGTTGAGAGAGAGAGAGAGAGAGAAAGAGAATGATGAAACTGAAGTAGAGTGATGTGAGAAGATATGTAACGTTATATATTATTTTGGTTATCAACCGTTACATTTAAGGTTCCAACGGTAACATTTCTCTTTAAGATCTTTCTCTCTCCTTCTGGGCTCACTATTCTCTGAGTTTAGTACTGTTAATCTCAACGGATACTTCTGTTCACTTACATTTTCTTATAAATTAGTTCCATATAAATTACTTTAATTAATATATCAAATTAATAATGGGAATTGAATTTTCTAACTATTCTATATATAAATATATATGTATGTATGTATTATATTCTTATATTTATTAACCAAGTTTTTGTTATCTACACAAGCCGCACATAAAAACTGAGTGTTATACTTATGATTTAAAAAAGAAAACACTTTATAAATATTTTATGGTAATTCATTTTTTTATCTTGACAAAAATTTACAAATGTTTCTGTCATATCCCTATAATCTTATAAAAATTGATAATTTATTTTTAAATCATTTTATTACAGTAATTATTTTTTTTATTTTTATTTGTTATGATCATAATCAAGAAATTAAAGAAGGATTTAGCTATAAAATGTAAGTCGAAATAGACTCAAACTTAATATAAATTCCAAATTCTCTTATAAAGGAATTAATATCAGACTCGGAAAAATGAAAAAAAAAAATTAGAAGAGAAAAAGAAAGGAAAGTATACCATTAAAATTTAATTTAACCAAAAAGTGAAATCAATAAAGCTATAGAAATATAAAACATTCATTTATATTATCAATATTACATGTATATTCAAATAATTTTTTCATAAGAATTTAAAAAAAAAATAATAAAGCAAATCAAAATTAGAATTTCATAAGTTAATTAGAAGAGTATAAAATAGTTTTAATTTATAAAATATTAATTATAAATTTCATAATCTCTACTTATTTATTATATATTAATTATACTTTTACAATAATTTTCTTCTTTTTTTATTAGAGATATCAAAGATGGCTTTTAACCCGTGAACTAATCCGATTTACCATAACTTCAGAGTGAGGAGTGATACTCCCTCCACCACCCCATCTTCTCCCTCCACCTTCCCAATTTTTTTAGGTTCTAAATTTATCCTTTTTCTTTTTTACTTTTACCAATTTTACTTTTTATTTTTTAAAACACTAATCTCAATCCTTTTCATTTTCACTTTCCATTTCATTCTCAGCAGCAAGTCCTAACCCTCCATTGTCATTTTCTCTTTTTCTCTTAATGTTGACTTCCGTTAACACAAAATTTAACAGAAAAAGCAATTTCTGCATGATATAAATTTAAAACATTTATAATTTCTGATGAATTTTAAAGTATCATGATTTCATAATATAATAGGCTAAAAATTTATTCCACACTTCCTTGTCTTTAAATAACCAAACTTGAAAATCTATGCTTAAAATTACATTTGTGCTTACAATGGTGCAATGAAAGAGAAGTATGTTTGTTGAGTACAAAATAAAAAGTGAATAAAAGAAAAAATAGTTAGTTCAGTTTATCTTCTTCTCTTTCTATCAAATTTTGTGTTAACGGAAGTGAAAATTAAGAAAAAAAAGAGAAAATGAAAGTGACAATGGGGGATGAGGACTTGTTCCTGAGAGTGAAAGGAAAAGTGAAAATAAGATATAATTGAGAGTAGTGTTTTAAAAAATAAAAAGTAAAATTGGTTAAAGTAAAAAGAGTAAATTTAGAATTTAAAAAAAAATTGGGGAGATGTAAGGAGAAGATGGAATGGTAGAGGGAGCATCACTCCAGATTTGAGTTAAGTTAAAAAAAAAATTAGTTTTTTTAATATTGTTAATGAGCTCAACTCATTAAACACATTAAACGGGTTCAACAACATTTTATAGTATTTTCATCATTTTTTATATGTTTTTTATTAAAATTATTCACCACTTCTAATTACATAGATTCATAATTTGATTTTTTAAAATTTTAAATATTATTCAATAATATTTAATAGTTTAAATATTTAATTTATTTGTTTGTCAATACTTTAATTATCATCTAATATTTTATAATGATATTTGAGGAAATAACTCTTTAATTCTATCTTTATAAAAAAAATGAATCGAGTCATTCTACTTTCATTATATTACAATAAATATATAAAATAAATTGTAAAAAATAAAATACTTGTTAGTAAACCAATTTACTAGTCTACCAATTTGAGATGAGTTTAGTCAATGAAGTTGAGTCAAAAAAATTAATTAGATTGAATTAACTATGTAATGAACCAACTCATGTAAGTTAGATTGATTTGCTTTGACACTCTTAATTTTCATATCCAACCATGTTCTTTCTATTGCTACCAATATTTTACTGCAATTGCATTTTAAAAGATATATTACAAAATTAAAGAATTTTAAATATACAAAGTGATTTTGAATTATTTTGATTAATATTTTAACAATATTTTATTGTAAAAATTATCATTATAGAATAGCGCTCTGAAATCCATAATCAAATTTATTATTCTAGAATAAGGTTTAAAATATATTACAGAATGTTGGTTATATAGAATTTAAAAACATCTCTAAATGCTTTATCCATAAATTTTTATAATAATATTTCTTCACTGAGTTATCGGATTAAGCTTCGTCAAGAAAAGATACTTATTAGTGACTTTTATGATACTTTCATTGTAACAGCTTTTGAATTCAATTTAGAATAAATATTTTAGAATATATTTTAAAGTCTTTTGTAAGGTTATTTTATAAAAAAAAAAAAAAAAGAAGTAATTCTAAACAGTTAAAATTTGACTTTGGATTATAAATTTTCAAATGTATTTTATAATCTTTATTTTGAAATAAATTCCTTTATAATAATATACAATCAAAAGATGTTATACATTTTAGATTATATTTTTCAATAACCATAAAGATTTTTAAATATGAATTTTGTTATTCCATTGTAATGGAGGTGTGGAAAAAAATCATATAGGTAGATAAAACAATTGTATATTTGACTAAGGAGAACATAAGTGGGCTTTACTGGTTTTAGATTATGAGTTTCCCTAAGCAAATTTTATTCAGATTTCTTTTCCTGTATCCCATGATTACTAATTGCACTCCCATACCAACAAAGAAAGATTTAGATATCCTTTTTTGCACCTCCTAGAAAGAAAGAAAAGCCATTTCTTTTTTGTTTGCAAAAGAGTGAAAAATAGGATGATAGAGTATTAGTATATATATATATATATATATATATATATATATATATATATATATATATATATATATATATATATATATATATATAAACATATATATTCCTAACTTGTAGTAGTATTAGTATAAATCAACCATTTTAGTGTTAACTTTCTTTTTGGTCACATTTATATATTCCTAGTAAGATTTGATACTCATACTTCCGTAAACGAAACATTATTTTTCAAAATGCTACTAACATAAGTTTGTAAAGTTTCTTTTTATTATTTAATCTTTAACTTAAAGGATTATATTTAATTTTTAATTCTTAAACTCTGATGAAAATTTGAAATTTTTTTATTTTCTAAAATTTAATACAATTTGGTTCTAAATATGAAAAATAAATAAATATAATTTTCTTAACGTTATTTAAGATGTAAAAGAAAATTCACATCATAAAATTAAAAAAATTATATTTATTTATTTTTAAAATTTACTTTCTAGTATTAAAATTTAAAACAATAAACTTTAATTTCGTGTTTAAATTTTAATTTCTTTTTAAATAGGCAAATATAGATTAATCTTATTCTCCTATCAACAAAACTCAATAATTTTAACTAACAAAAGTGAAATAGTTGAAAATAGAATTTTAGAAAATATGTTCATAATCTTTCTTGTTATACTTCTTAAAAAAATTGTTTTTAAAAATAATTATCAATTATGAAGAGAAAATTAGCATTAATTATAATTACATAAAGTTATTCGTTTTTCTATTTAGAATATTTCGCCTAATCGATATGAATTGTCAGTTAAGTAGCATATTTACAACTTAAATAAGGAAAAGAACAAAATTTTATTTTATTTTATTTTATAAAAGGTAATACTCTGGTGCTCAAGCGTCATGTTTATATTAATCTTTTGATATACGGTTTGGATTGATTATTTTATTATTGCTTAATATAAATTAGATATTTATTTCTCACTTCTCAATTTGCAGCTCAAGTTTTCATTTTTATATTTCAATTATTCAAATTTCCTTCCATTAACATTGCATTTATAAACATTTATATTTTTTAATATAAATTTAATAATTTAAAATTTATATTTAAACTCATATGTTAGTTCATACTGTATTTTTTAAATAACTTTAATATAATTATATCAATAATAATAATAATAATAATCTTATAAAATATTATAGTATTTTATTTTATATTCAGTCAAATTATTTACAAACCATTCAAAATGTGGATATGATATTTTATTTATATATTTGTCCATATTTAAAAACATATTAGCCATAGATAAAGTGAAAACATTTAATCTCCATTCTTAGTGTCACTCATCATGTGGACCACACAATTGGGACAACAACCCTAGCCAGGTGATGAAGTAGCTAATATCAGCAAATGATTGCTAGTCTCATGGGTCCATGGTCCCCTTCTTTGTCTCTAAAATTTTAAGTCTCTTTTATAGTTTGTTATTGGCTTAATTACCTACTTAGTCCCCATGTTCGGAGGTAATTTGCTGTTTAGTACCCGGTTTTAAAAATGTAGGCATTTGATACCTATGTTTTGAAATTTGTATCAATTGAATCCTACCCACTTAACGCCGTTATAAATCTAGCGTTTTTCTGACATCAACTTTGAATTGTGGACGAGCGGTAGTGGACGAGCGTCCGAGCATCGTTGGACGAGCGTCCTCTTCTGTTGGACGAGCGTCCTCCTCTGTTTGGACGAGCGTCCTCCACTGTTGGACGAGCGTCCTCCACTGTTGGACGAGCGTCCTCCTCTGTTTGGACGAGCGTCCTCCACTGTTGGACGAGCGTCCTCCACTGTTGGACGAGCGTCCTCCTCTGTTTGGACGAGCGTCCTCCACTGTTGGACGAGCGTCCTCCACTGTTGGACGAGCGTCCTCCTCTGTTTGGACGAGCGTCCTCCAGTGTTGGACGAGCGTCCTCCTCTGTTTGGACGAGCGTCCTCCAGTGTTGGACGGGCGTCCTCCTCTGTTTGGACGATCGTCCACAACCGCTCGTCCACAATTCAAAGTTGATGTCAGAAAAACGTTAGATTTATAACGGCGTTAAGTGGGTAGGATTCAATTGATACAAATTTCAAAACATAGGTATCAAATGCCTACATTTTTAAAACCGGGTACTAAACAGCAAATTACCTCCGAACATGGGGACTAAGTAGATAATTAAGCCTTTGTTATTTGAATAGTTATGATATTGATACCCAATTTACATAAACTTTACAAGAAAAATTGGTAATACTCAAACAAATTGACTCATTGAGTTTCTATTTTAAAGTTTGTGTTACAAACATAACATAATATTGTTTTCCTTCTTTTATGCTATTGTATCGAAGTTTATTTAAAAAGAAGAGAGTTAAATATTTACTTTTGATATGTTTTATTTTTATGAAATTCACTATTCATTTTAAGAAAATTTTATATTTTTCAAAATATTAATTGAGTGTTATTTTTAAATAGTTTTCAAACAATGTTGGATTATTTTTTATATTTTTAATTTTTAACTTTAAAATAATGAAAAACAAGTTCTACCATTTCCATAAAAACAAAATTGTAAAATACTTACACAATTATAAATAATTTACTTGTTGGATTGATGATAGGATGCAATTCTTTATTTTAGTGATGATGCCGAGTAGAGCCAAAATCTACGTCATAATTTACAACGAGATTTTATTGATTATATGTGTGTGCGAGAGACAGAGACAAAGTGTGGGATATGTGAATGTAGTAATTTCTAATGAGAAAATACCATGTTGTATGATTATATGATGTTTATTGAATGGTGATTTAGAACAATATTATCCTAATTCTATTAATTATCACATGAAAGTTCTTATAATCTGGAGGGATGATATGAAAAGGGGCTGTGTCTTGTAGATAGAAGGAATTTACCCTGCCATAACTATTGAGATCATAACTATTGAGAGATACATGGGGCTGAGTAGAGCCATTACTTAGCTCACAATCTACTAAGACTTTTTCATTGTGATTGTGTGTGTGTGCGCACGTGCGTGCATGCGTGGCGGGAGGGCGGGCGGGTGTGTGCGTATGTGTCTGTGTGTGTGTGTCTGTGTGTCTGTGTCTGTGTGGTGTGTGTGTTTGTGTGTGTGTCTGTATGTGTGTGTGTGTCTGTGTAATATAGACGACTAATAAAAGTCTAATAAATATAATGAGGTTGAATAATTGATCAATATGATTTAAAGATCAAAATACTGATTAATATTCATTTATCATATGATTTAGTGAAAGCAAGAAGTTTAGCAAATGCAAAGGTCAAGTCTTAGCATTAGATGAGTCTATGCAATAGACAGGTCAAGGTGTTAGAGGAGTACTCAATTGGTATTCAACAAGTTTAAGCATTAGACGATTCCTTTGCCTTTGAGTAACACAAAATGTTAGACAAGAAGACAAAAATTAGACGACTAAAGTGTTAGATTAGCTAAACAGTAGAACAATTTATTTTTTATTGATCATATTATGATATGATTATTTGAAACAAAGAATTAATTGTACGAGCTATAACGTTCAAGAAAATTATGTTATGATAATTTACCAAATCAAAATGATCAAGTAAAAACAACATTAAGAAAAATTTTTATATGATTGATAAGTTGTTTGATTGACTGTGAAATATCATTGTTCTAATAATTCAAATGCATAAGCATATATTACAAAGTTTCCTTAATAAGCCAACTGTGAACATTGAAAAAATAGCAGAATTAAAATCAAGTATGAGCTTAATCATAAAAGGAAATAAGATATCTTGAAAGTATCAGCAAATTCAAAAATGTTGTCTTGAAGAATGACATTGAAGATTCAAGCCAAAAATCAAATTACAGAATTAATCAAGTCATTCCATATCAAGAAGATTATGATGAAGTGCTACAATTTGAATTCTCAACGACTATCAAATGCAACGGCTATATAAAGGATGTAAAGTCATACAAGAAGATAACAAAGCTTATTAAAAGAAGATCAAAGTGTTGAGAAATTGTTATATCATTAATGATTAATGAATTGGGTTGAAAACTTACATATTGTAAATCCTTCATTGAGTGAAGTTGTAATCCATGAGTTGAATTGTGTACTCCTATTGTGATAGTGCTTTTGGATTCTTCATTCTAATTGAGAGTTCTTGATCTCATGGACATTGAGAAGGATCCCTAGGGAGATTGACAACCAATGTAGCCTGAAGATGTTTGTACTCATGTATTTGAAGAGGTTGAAACTCATGTAGCCTGAAGATGGTAATATGCGTTGTTAATCAAAGGTGTTGATTAGTGGAATTTCCTAAGCAAATTGCTTAAGAGACTAAACATGCTTCAGGTGGAGGTGAACCAATATAAATTCTTTGCATGGATTTTCTTTATCCTTATTATTTACTTTGAATAATTTGTGTGTTTGCTTGTTTGTGTGCGTATTGTTTAAATTTTTTATAGGCTTTATCCATCCCCTACCCTCTTTTGGAGCCACATTTCACCAACACGTGTGTGTGATTAGAATGTAGTCATTTCTGAGGAGAAGATATTGTATTGTATGATTATACGATGTATATTGAATGATGATTCTGAAGGACATTATCCTAACTCTACTAATTATCAGACTTATAAAGAAAGATATTTAAGTAGTGAGATTTGATGGAGGATCCTACAATCTGGATGGTATGAAAAGGATCGTGTCTCGCAGATAGATGGAATTTACCTATTATATGAGAAGGATTTACTTCCTAAGATGTGAGATTGAGTAGATTTCAGTCTTATGTCATAATCTACTGAGAGGTCATATAACAAGTGCAAAATCTATAAGTTTATTCAATGCACAAGTTTTTTGGAAGTAGGACGTTGTGTCAATTACTATGTCATTGGAATGATATTGTGTATCTTGGATGTGATGTGTAGAGATGTAAAATCCAACAATTATTTGGATATCAACCACTCCTAACTAAAACTCCTAAAACCTTGAGTATTAATTAGAACTCAACCACTCTTAATTAACTTACATAGCACAAGCCCTGTTGGCAAAAAACTAAAAGATTTACAAAGAGAGTAATCTAAGATAGATCACTTGATTACTCACTAAAAGAGATGTTATGTTTTATGACAAATACAAGATGATTCCACTATTTTAGGTTGCTCTAGAACACAAACAATGTTCCCTCTTACAACTACCAAGGTTGAAGATAACTTAAAAACTTGAGGTTGTTCTTATTGCAAGACTTTTATGAACTTTTTTTCTTCAAAGAAATCTTTTGTATGTATAGCAAATGAATGAAAGAGTAGTTGCACATCCTATATATTCATCGTGAGGATTTTCTATTGTTGCTACTTTTTCTTGCATTTAGGCATGCTTTCAAGTTTGGAGACACATTAAATGTTCCTAACTTAACATTGAATGTATGTGGTTTCTTTGACAGCACATTTATCAAAGTTTGACATGTATTACAAAATGTTTCAAACTTTTGTGTTAAGCCAAGTATACTCATTGTTTGTTGAAACAAAAGTTTAGAAGATGAAATATCTGCACAACATTTTGCATTTGTCAAATGAAGCACAATATAAACATTGTTTGCACTTGTTCAACAAGACAAATTGGGATAAATTAGATACTTTGTGTCTAACATGATCTAATATACATAAAATTATATTTTATACTTAGTTGCTTAAGCACACAATCAAAACTAAACAAAATATATTTTAAACTTATATCTAATACATTAGTTTGAACTAAAAATAACTACAGTGATGTGTAGTATAGCTAATTTAATGGTGAATTTGTATTAAAATGAATGAGCTTGCATTGGATGATGTGGTGATTGATATGGATGGAAAATTACTACTATCTAGGATGACATTTTCCTTGAATGTGTTTTTGGACATTGAGTATTGAATCTCATTAATAAAAGAAGATATTCTAATTTTATTAATAATATAAACTGTATAGAATAAAATATCAAGTGGTGGGATTTGAATATACGTCTTTTATTAAAAAATTTTAAGCATGCGTAAATAATTTATCTTGATTCCAAATAGAGTTACTAAAATGTGACTGTAAACTTTGATATAGGTTAAGTGTTAGTTTATGGTAAAATTTGCTCTAACATGTACCTTATACAAAACATATTAATCCCTTAATCTTTGGATTGAACAAGAATGAGTGTATAAATATTATTATGCTTTTCTAAAGTTACAAATAACTATTTTTTTTATCAATATATGATGAATTAGAAATATTAAACAACCATTTAATGAAGAAAGACATAAAGAAGGAAACAAATATCCTTATTTTTTCTTAAAAAAATACCATCACTAACATAATGAAAGCCTTTTATATAAGTTATTTTGAACTTTTTACATCAATATTAAGTTTGATGTTATTCCAGGACACATAAGTTTACATTGCATGAAAAACACAAAAGACAAAAAAGTGAGCTATAACAATAATAAAGTCTATAATGAAATTAGTAATTATAAATTTATTTCAGTTTAACGTAGTTGAAGTAGAGTTAATGAATAGAGAAATTATACTTAGAATAAAGATTGGATCACACAAGAAGAAGATTGAGTTGTACAGGATCCAAGGTATTCAGTAACTCTTAAAACCTAAATAGCATTGAACTTGTGTTTGTCATAAGTTTGACTTTTCTTTTCACTAACTTTTCTTCAATTTTATCAAAAAAATATTTTCTTTGATACATGATACCATAAACCGAAACAAGTTCATAAATATCTAGTTCATTGTAGTTTTTTTTATAGGTGGTAGAAATGAACCAAAGTGAGAATCGATGTTCGATTTTGATTTCAAATATCATGAAAGTTAAACAAACATATTTTTTTATCCCTATAACGTATTCTCAAGAACAAACACAACAAACAAAACAAGAGGATATTGACGAAAAACCATGATTGAGTTCTTTAATAAAAAGTCATGGTCACAAATAAAAATGGAAAGATTAGCCAACAAATCTCAATGGGGAAGCAAAGTCAACATCGACGCAATTAATTTCCAAACTACCACCACTGAGCCAAATTTGGCATCAAGTGTTCAACCGTGTAACAGTTCGGCCATTCGGCCTTACTGGTATTCAGCCGTTTGGCTTCACAGTGCAGGTGACAAGACCATGCAGACCACTCGGCCAAGAGGAGTGCAAGAACCGAGAGGTAAATCCCTCACGTCCATTAGGAAATTCTTTAGGAATTCCTAGGTCGAAGACCGAGAGGTAAATCCCTCTCGTTGAAGAAAAGACTGAGAGGAAAATCCATCTCGACCAAGAGGTAAATCCCTCTCGTTAAAGAAAAGACCGAGAGACAAATCCCTCTCGGCCAATAGGTAAATCCCTTTCATCAACCAGAAGATCGAAGAGGTAAATCCCTCTCAGAAGTAAGCCATCACTAGCATCAACAAATCGAGCGGTGTTGAACGTCCCCGAGGACTGACACTCTCACTCTCGTCCTAAATCGAGCGGCGTTGGACGTCCCCGAGGACTGACACTCTCGTCCAATAGGAAGTTTATTGGAAGTTCATAAACGAACTCCTACGCTGAAAAATCGAGCAGTGAGGAACGTTCTCCGTGAACTCTCACTCTCGTACTAAACCGAGCGGTGTTGAACGTCCCCGAGGACTACCATTCTCGTCCACTAGGAAGTTCCAAAACGAACTCCTAAGCTAAAAAACTGAGCGGTGAGGAACATTCTCCGTGAACTAAAAATTTGGTGCCGAGGAGCAAGAGGTTAATCCCTCTCACCAAAAAGTTGAAGTTAAAGACTGAGTGGTAAATCCCTCTCGGTAGAGAGGTAAAGTCCTTCCATTAGGAAGTTCTCTAGGGACTCCTAGTGTAAAACCGAACGGTAAAGCCCGTTCACTAGGAAGAACTCCTAACTTAAAGACTGAGCGGTAAATCCCTCTCGACAAAGAGGTAAAGTCCTCCCATTAGGAAGTTCTCAAGGAACTCCTAGTGTAAAGCCGAACGGTAAAGCCCGTTTACTAGGAAGAACTCCTAGCACAAAGACCGAGCGATAAATCCCTCTCAGTAGAGAGGTAAAGTCTCCCATTAGGAAGTTCTCCAGGGATTCCTAGTGTAAGATCAAACGGTAAAGCCCATTTACTAGGAAGAACCCCTAGCTCAAAGACCGAGAGGTAAATCCCTCTCGGCCGAGGGGTAAATCCCTCTCGATGATGTTGAAGACCGAGAGGTAAATCCCTCTCATACACCAAAAAGCTGATGATAAAGACAAGAGGTAAATCCCTCTCGGTCGAGAGGTAAATCCCAATCGTCAACCAGAAGGCCGAAGATAAAGACCGAGAGGTAAATCCCTCTCGTCAACTAAAATAGTTGATGCCGAAGAGCGAGAGGTAAATCTCTCTCGCCAGAAATTTGAAGTCAAAGACCAAGAGGTAAATCCCTCTCACCAGAAAATTGAAGTCAAAGACCGAGAGGTAAATCCCTCTCGCCAACAAACTGAAGTTATAAACCGAGCGGTAAAGACAGTCCCCCATGGACTATAAATCGAACGGTGAAGACAGTCCCCCATGGAATATAAACCAAATGGAAAAAAACAATCCCCCATGGACTATAGATCGAGCGGTAAAGACAGTTTCCTGTGGACTATAAACCGAACAGTAACACCCATTCCTTAGAAATAACTTCGAGGTCAAAGTCACAAAGCCGAGAGGTAAAGCTCTCTCCCTAGGAAGTTCTCTAGGAACTCCTAGTGCAAAGCCGAACGGTAAAGCCCGTTCCCTAGGAAGAACTCCTAGGTCAAAGTCACAAAGCCGAGAGGTAAAGTCCTTTCACTAGGAAGTTCTTCAGGAACTCCTGGGTCGAACACCAAGAGTTGAGGAATAGTCATTCTCAATCAAGCGTCTTCAATAAAGCACTCTTGCACGCTTGGCCATTCAACCTTATAAAATGGGTTAGTCTAATTATTCACATTCTTTTGACACTTCAAATTCGATCATTATTTTTCTTCAGAAAAGAAAAACGAATCTAAAAAGAACTCCCAACATAAGCGGCTCAGCCTATTGAAAAGTTTAAAAGAGAAGTTATAAAGTCCACCGTTTCGGCAGCACGAGCAATGACTAAAAATAGCCTCCCTCAAACTTATAAGTCCTATAGTTAACCACAGCTAAAGCCGAACGCTTAACTCGGACTTGGGGGACATAATGTATCGTACCTAGTGGAGACCGAACGATTAACATTTGGCACCGTTCGGTCCATCCACTCAAGATCATTCGGTTCATCCGCTACAGTCAACCAGGTCAAAGATTGGGCTGCAATTGGGTTAATGTTTAAGTTATTGAGCCAATAGTCCAGCAGATGATAAAATAATCAAGAATATCTAATTAAAGATATTGATAAGCAGGTTATAAACACCAACCAGATTTTTAGGTAATCTGTTTATATCTTATTTTGTTTATATTTTATTAGGCTTATGTCAGCTTAAGGTCCATAAGACAACTTATAAATAGAGAGTCAGAGCCACAAGCCAAGTACATTCAACTCAAACTTCATAATAGTCAAACATTCAATAGTAATAATCCTTCACTAAATACTCAACTAAAAACCAAGGTTCTTCAAATTCACGCCTAACTTGAGCTTCGAAGTATCTTTTGCAGGTACCTCCCCCCTGAAGCAAGAAGGTAACCGAACAGTCAAGACTGATGTGACTGAACGGCCCAGACAGAAGTCAACCGAATGGTTCAGACAAAAGAAAGGCAAGCAGCTCAGGCGCTCCTAATTTTTGGAAGGAAGGAAGATGCGTCGGAATAGGTTAGTCTCTCGATCCCGAAAATTCTCACCGAAACACAGACCATAACTCGAAAGAACGCTTTTGTTGTTTTTGCAATGTAAGAAACTAAGAAAGAAAACTCTATATATGATATATAAAAAGAAATTTATACGAGACATCTTAGTGTTGGACGTAAAACAAATCATTTATGTCAAACACTATAAAGTCTAACATGAATTACTATAACTTATAAAAATATCACTACATTTATTTTACATGAGCTTCTTCGCTCTTAAATATAAATTAGGTAACGTAAACAAGTATTATTGTACTATATTTGTTATTTTTTATTTATTATTATGTTATATTGATGTGATTCTTTATGCATATAAACTAATTTATGAGTATAATGGAAGTGAAATACTTTTAAAATTAAATAATATTTTTAAATTAGAAAGGATATTTAGTCTCAGTTTTAAAAAATCCAAGACAAATTCTTTTAATGTTTTAGTTATGTAGATAACCGAAATCTAATGTATTTTTTTTAAATATTCTTTTTTTAGTATAAATCTTGTTGCTCTCTCTCATACTCAACAATTAATCTAATCTTAATTTATAGCATATACTTTGAAATTGTTTACACAATTTTAGTAATTTTTAAATAAATTCTCATCACGAGTGTTTTTGTATTTAATGTTCGACCCTAACTCATTTAAGAAAATTCACTTTTTTTTTTTTAGTTTAGTGATGCATGTTTTAAATAACATATCATAAATTTCACAAAATTTTGTCAAAATTTTGCTTAAGTTACATGAAATGAAAGTGATCATTATCAACCAGAACCAAATATACACCCGATGATCAATACAAAATTCACTTGAAAGGTATTAATGAATTTTAAGATATGAGTATTAAAAATACATATGTACTCCATGAAAAGTTATTATTCTTTTTAAATTATCCAATCGGACAATTCAAGATTCAATACATATAAATTATTAGTATTGTCTCCTCTTATACTAATTTTAAAAAAACATAATTTTATCAAAAAACTTAGAGATAGTAAATAATTTTTGTATTGAATTTCAAACAGAAAACTAAGGCTAATTTAATGTAACAACAATCTCAAATAAACAAAATTTAAACATATAATTACCATATCCTAAATAAATAAATAATTCAACATACCAAGTATATTAACAACATTTAAAAAACAAATTAAGCAAATAAGAACCTGGGAGTGCATATGATAGGAATCACAACAATGGAGTGTGTTTTTGAAGCAATGAAGCACAACCTACACAATGCAACTAGAATGCAATACCCTAAACACGGATGGCAACACAAAAACGTGTACTCTGATCGTGTTTCTATGGTTCATAGGAGTAGACATGACTTCTTGTGCTTGTGGAGCTGTTTTAAGTTTTCTATAGCAATTTGGTCTTTTATAAGGTAAAGGAAGCTAAATACCATTATTCTTAAGTTCTAATATGAGTAGGATTGTGTGTACATGTTTGATAGTTTGTGATTGATTGAAATTACTATTTTAGTTTATTGAAGCATTGTTAAAATCTGTTTTGAGTTCATGATTTGTGTTGTTTGACAAGTCTGTTTTGGTCTATAACTGGTAGTATGTTGTATGGATTTTTTGTTGGAACTGATGGTTGAAAGTAAGTATGTGTTTGTTTGCTTGAAAATTAATGAAATTAGAGTCTTGGTTAGTTGAATATAGTGCTAAAATTTTGTTAGAAAAATATGAAGGTGTGATGTTAGAAATTGTTTAGAATTTGGGTTATGATAAGGGGAAATTCTATAAAGATTGATTTTTTAATTAACTTGATGTTAGTGGTCAGAGTTTATACAATTTAGGATTTATGTAGATGCTTGTACTGTTGAAATTGAGTCTTTAGTATGCTTATTATTGTTTGGGCCTGTAATGGTGGTTGGTTTGATATGATGGACTGAGTCATTGGCCAATTGAGCAAATTGGTATCCAATCTGAGGTATAAAAATGTTTTCAAATCAATGATTGTGTCAGGGATAGCAATTTGGTCATTTAGATAGGTCATAAGTGCATCCAGATCAAGTTTCAAAGTTGTTGAGTTCTGGTGTGGCGTTGAGGGGCACTGAGTGGCGTTAAGCAATGTAAAGTCAAAGAACCACTAGACTTCAAGGTGTTGAGCATTGTGGAGTCAGTAAGCTCATGATTTGTTGTGCACTAAGCGGTTCTGGGTGGTGCTAAGCGTCATTCTCCCTACAGGTCTTGATCCTTTTTCTCAGTAATTTCATTGGGCAAGGGATCCTGCTCGTTAAGAGCTCCCTGTTTCCCGTCTTTTCTTATTTATGTGTTTTATGAATTCCTGTTTTGTTTGAATTAGTTTTATGGATTTTAAATATGAATGTAAGTATGGTTAAAGTATGATGATAAACATGTATGTAGCTTATTCATGTATGATATTTTGATGATGATAATGAGTGTGTTATTAATGGTGAATATGGTATATGTTTTTTATATCGTTCCACGAATCTAATGGAGATATTCTATGGTGGTATTCAGTAGTGTGATGTTTGATGTAGGCAAGCAGCTCAGACGCTCCTAGCTTTTGGAAGGAAGGAAGACGCATCGAAATAAATTAGTCTCTCAATTCCGAAAATTCCCACCGAAACACAAATCATAACTCGAAAGAACGTTTTTGTTGTTTTTGCAATGTAAGAAACTGAGAAAGAAAACTATATAAAAAGAAATTTATACAACACATCTTATTGTTTGACTAAAACAAATCATTTATGTCAAACACTATAAAGTCTAACATAAATTATTATAACTTATTTATAAAAATATCACTACATTTATTTTACATGAGCATCTTCGCTCTTAAATATAAATTAGGTAAGGTAAACAAGTATTATTGTACTATCTATTTGTTATTTTTCATTTATTATTATGTTTTGTAAAAATATATTATATTTTCAATATTTATTATATGTGGTATGTTATATTATAATAAAATGAAGTTGTGCTTTTATATATATATATATATATATATATATATATATATATATATATATATATATATATATATATAATTGTTTTTTTTTACTTTCTAACAATTTCATCCCGATTATAGAACTCTACCAACAAATGATATTGTACCAAAAAAATCCCAATAATTAAACAGTTAAATATTGAGTCAGTAACTTCACCCTCTTTAATCCAATTAAATTATATAGAAACCTATATAAATACAATTAATACATTCTTTAAGTTAAATTCTTTGAGAAAAAAAATCACTTGAAACAAATTATATATAAAAAATTATAATATATAAATAAGAATAAATTTCTTATATCAATTTTACAAAATTAAATTAAACATATATCTTTGCCATAAGGCCAAACTACCCTAACACTAATAAAAACAGCTTATTACGTAACGTGTTTAACGTCCAACAACTGAATAACCAACTTTAGAAATGATAAGTGACATTTTTGTAAATAAATGCAATTATTAAACGTCGTTTAGAATTGTAATATGACGTAAAAGGATATAAAATGTTGAATGTCTCAGCGTTAGACGTCAAAAAGTTAGTGAATTCAATAAACATTTGAGCGGGAGATTGAAAATTCATTCACTTTATCTTAGCACGCGAGACTCTCTTCTCAAACTTTTCTCAAACGAAGTTTGATGAGATCACATGTAATATTTCTTTCATTGGATACAAATGTATGTTAATTAACTACTTTATGTATGATTTTCTTTTGTTTTGACTGATTATTTTCGTGTTTTTGTCCTTCATAGACGCATTCTGTTTTCTCTCTCACTGGTAACGACACTTTATTCTGACGAACCCACCTTTTGATGATTAGTTTTCGTTTTCGTTTTGAAGAACTTAATTGTTGAACTTGTTTGTTATTTTTTTTGTTGAACTTGTTTGTTGTTGTTGTTTGGCTGAACTTGTTTGTTGTTGTTCTTGTTTAATTGAACTTGTTTGTTGTTGGTTATTGTTGTTTGTTGTTGATGCTACACTCCTCGTTCATAGTTCATGCTTTATAAAATACTAAAAACTGAAATTTGTTGTAAAAAATGATCACAATTAATTAAAAAAAATTGATTAACATCGAATATTGACAAAATTTGACGTTAATTTAACGTCGAATCTTTTAAATTCGACATCAATTTAATGTCTCCTTATATATGTTGACTTCGAATTCGACGTAAAAGGCCCAAAATATTCACTTTGTATGTTGTTTTTGTACTAGTGTAACAAAGGATTACTATAAGAACAAAAAAAAAACAAAATTCGGCATGTTTACCAATTTTGAGGCCGTAAAACTAATTAAGGTGAGTTAGCTAAAGCTCGAAAGCATAAAAATGGGTTAATAGCTTAATAGTTGCTACTAGAATGATTGAACTGTAACAACATTTTTGTGTTTTCGTGAAACACTATTAGTACAATTTTAATTATTAATTATTATAAACATAAAAAATAGTAAACACCATATATTTGTTTTATCAAGTAAGCATCTAATCGACCAATCCAAACTTTATATTATAATAAAAATAAAAACTTGATGATTAACCATGCACGATGTATGACACCCCTTTAGTCCTTGTCCATCCATTAATCAAAGCACTAAACCTAGCTATCTAGCATGACTTTAACTAAGGATGAAAAATTACAAAAGAACAGAACAATAGCCATAAATAAGAGAATATACATACTTCATCGTGCTCACTCTGCATGCCTATTCATGGTCCTTTTATTTGTTCCATGACAAAATTGGAAAAATAAAATACGTGTATGTTAATGTTATTGCATGGGTTCTTCACCATTTTTTTTTATAACTGTTTGGGTACTGATTGGAACATCCTCTTTAAATCTGTGTCGCACATTAGTTTACGTAAATCTATGTAGGGGACATGATGAAGCTTCACTTTTGCTACTGAAGTTATTGCAAGTTTGTTAATGGAGGCATCCCATGATGAACGAACCATTGCTTGTTGATTAAAGTGTGATAAAAAAGGAGAAGAGATTTTTTTAGTCATGTGTCGTTTCATACAGTTTATGTTACCTTTGATGGACTGCTAGCAAAATTCAAGTCTTTTCAAATGCAGTTTACCTATCAACACTAAGAAAAGTGATAAAGATTTGTGACATATGGAATTTGATTATGGTTCTTTTCACTTCGAATAGAAAATAAATTAGGTTGAAAGGAAAATACACATTTGGTATAACTTCAAACAAAGAACAAGCCACTTTACAATTAAGAAGAGATTGAGAAAAAAAGAGCATAAAGTTATTTAATATATTGAAGATTTATATTGATTATATATAAGATAAATTTACAGATATAAACAATAAGTGTAAATCTCAGTTTAAAAATTAGTTTTGTAAAATTAGTTTTAAAATTTATTTCTTAAAATGGTATTATAGCATTTAAAGTTTATAGTTACAAAATTTATTATTTATTGAATTTATTGTGATAGTCATTATTTTTATGATCTAGTTTCACGCTGAAGTTATATATGTCTTAGCATAAAAAATATATATTGAATATATAACACTAACTATAAGTAATTAAGACAGTTTTGCAAATTTGTAAATTAATTTTATTAGATTGGGTTAAGTATGTATATTTTTTTCAATAAACTATTTTACTTTAGCATAATATGTTAACTAAGAGCTTATAATTTAGATTTTTTATTTCATCTATTATTAAAATTTATTTTTCCTATATTTGATATCACATTAATATAAGCTTGTTAGAGAAATTCCCACTAACTAAAAGAAAATTTATAATATATAAAATTGAGAATTAATAAGTTATCGAGAAAAAAATTTATTGAAAAAATACAATACCCATAAAATATTAATATAATTCACGTCACATTCGATTCAAACTTTAAAACAATAAATTTACGAGTCTTCATTTGGTATTCAATTTTTTTTTTATTTCCATCAAATATAGAATAAAGAATCACATTTGTCTGACAAGAATAAAACCTCCAAGTGACTTAGTATTTTAAATATTTAATCTCCTATTTCAAATGTTTAATCTTTTATAAGAAAAATAAAGTGATACAAAAGGAATGTAATACATATTATTAATTTATAATATAAACAATTGTCGATCTCCTCTCTCCGTAAAAAATATTAATATTATATGATTGTATACAATTTTTAAAGTTCGTTCATTTTATTAAAGAAGCCTTATATTCTTTTTTAATTAGTCAAAAAGGTTATGGTGTATTAATGTTTATTTAATTAAATAAAGGTGTGATGAGTTTTCAACCTCTCAAACTTTTAGAGATGGATACCAAAATGTGGAGGTCGTTGGTTATTTATAATTAAATAAAATTTGTAGATGAATAGATAGATGGCATATATTGGCTTTTCGTTTGATTTGGTTGGTGCGCGTTCATAGCTGTATTTATTCCATCATTATAAAACTGCTTTCCACAACATTTATTTTTTATACACTTCAACTGGTTATCTACTGCAAATAAGTAAACTATAAATAAATAAAAAATAATAAAATTTTAAAATATTCGATTGAAGAAAATCTAGGAAAATATACGAGAGATAAAAAATATAAATTAATCGGAAATAATAAAATAGTGTCATTATTATTTAAAGTTATTTATTTCCTCTTCCTCCCATTAAACAATACCATTTTAATTATTTCCTCTTCCATCGTGGTTGTCACAATCACACATAATTCTCATCGTAAAGAAGGTTAAAACTACCCACAAGAAAATAACAAAAAAATACATAAAAAATCATTATACTTAAATATATTTTAAATTTTTTAAATATGGATAATTCTTTTCGTCTTTTAAATTAAAAATGACATTTTTAGTTTCCAAAGAATAGAAAAGTACTTTTTTCTTTAATTTCATGTGGTGTGATCAATAACCTTCACGTGAGTAAACCATGCAAAACCCACTTGAGTAACTATGTTAAAAAAATGATATAAACATTTACTTTTTAATTTTTTTTAAGATAAATTTTTAAATTTAAAATTTTGACTCAAATTTTATGTTAGTCCTTCAGAATATAAGATCAATACTTTTAAGAACTTCATATTTATAAAATACCTTTTAATTCTCTAAAATTTAAAAATAATTATTTAGTCTTCAAATTTAAGAATAGTGTTACCTTGATATTAAAGTAGGACGTGATCATAATAAATGAGTACAATTTTTTTTATTAAATTTTTGGAGATTAAAATTAAGAATAAATCTATCATAAAGTTAATGATAAGAAAATATTCCTTTTTAGTTAGGAGGAATTCCTTAAGCAAATCTTTCTTGTTGCAGCAAAATTTTTAAAAATTTACAAATTTTTCTATAGTGGATTTTTGCATAAGTTCACTAAAGAATTACCAAATTCCTGTCATTTAGATTTTCTTTTAAAAAAAATGTATGCATATATCAACAAACACATAAAATTTGTAATTTGGTAAAGACCATTCATTCATTTATTCCATTCTATTTCATTATAATAATCAAATATGAAGCGGAAAAAGCTTACAATTAAAAAAGTCAATACTCTCCGCTCATGTCTACAATACATTATTTTACATCTAATATTAGAGGGCGAATATAATGCATAAAAAATTAAGTGAATTATCATACTAGGACAAAGTATTATATATTATTATAAATATTTATATGTAGGTGTATTATATAGATACAAACCTCTATAACATTCATATAAAATACATCAAAATCAATTTCTTCCACTCTTATTTACGTATATGCTTTCTTATTAAGTAATAGAATGGATAAATCAACCTTTGTTAGTCCGACTAGTAGAAAATGAGCCTCAGCAATTTGAAAATAGATTGGAAAATTAAGTTTGTCTCACAACTAGACAAGTTGGTGGATTGACATGTTCTAATATGAAGTCATTTTAACTCTATTAAATTCTCATATTCATTTATTTACGAGATCGATATGAAATAGTAATATGATTTAAAGGATGGAAGAGAACTAATCTTATCATGGTGGATTTTGGTGACAAGAAAGATGATTTTGGGATAAAAGCAAATATTATTGTTGATATTCAATTTATTGTATTAAAAATTTATGATAATCGCAAGACTTTACAAGAAAATCGACATCATATGTATTCGTCTCTGAAACTAAAGTCCTATAGGTTTATTTGTATCTAGTGTTAAAGAATGAGTTGAATGATTAATATCTAATTGCAACTTGATTGATATGATACAAATTGTTTAAATTAAATTTATGATAAAAAAAATTATATGTATTACAATTCAATGTCAATTGCTTACCTTTACATTTGTTGGTTAGTGGTGATTTTCAGCTGCAATGATCACATATGTATTTCTATATATATATATATATATATATATATATATATATATATATATATATATATATATATATATATATATATATATATATATATATATATATATATATATATATATATATGGGAGTAGACATTTCTCAGATAGTAGTGAGGATTCAAAATGAGCTTGTGATGTTATAAATAGGAATGGACGTAGGTATACATTTATGTGCTCATGTATTCGATAGTGTTTTCTTGTTAATAAGAAATGTTTGTGTACTATACATGGGTAGCCGACCGTCCTAGGAGAGGACCATCTACACCGATCGGTAATTCAATGATTGTGAGCCAAGTAAGATGGATGTCGTTAATGACCAATTAATACACTCATCAAAGTGGAGCAAGAAAGGACGACCGACCCTCAGATCAATTCAGCCGAAACAGTTTGTGTATATATATATATATATATATATATATATATATATATATATATATATATATATATATATATATATATATATATATATATATATATATAGGGGTTTGCTAACGTGCGTACGCCTGTTTTTTAGTTGGTACATTTTAGCAATGTATACCGGGTTTTAGTAGACAAAAATATCCTTATATATCATGGATTCTAAGTTTTAAGGTTAAGGGTATTGTAATAATTTTTATTCTCAAAACTAAAAAAAACCCCAAAACCCTTGCTCACCTCCTTCATTGACTTGGAAAAAATCAGAAATACTCGTTGTTAAACAATTTATTACAAAAAAATGATTTTATTTTTATAATTTTTTGTCGTATATAATTTTATCTAATTTTCACAAGCATAATGATATCCGAAGGAATTGATAATTGGCCTGGAGGGTTTTTTTAGAGATGATGATTCAACATATGCAGATGAAATTAGAGAGGTTAGTGAAGATGGTGAAATTGAAGAGATCTTGTATGAACCTTTGCCTGAAGGTGAATATGTCAATGACTCAACTCTTTACAAAGGAAAATTGTTTAACGACAAATGTTTATGATTTTTTCAATTGGCACTACAGTAGGATGACAGAGAAAAAAGGTTGGAGTGAGAGATGAAAGAGAAAGGGTTTGAGAGGAATGAGAGAGGTGAGTAAGGGTCTGGGCTTTTTTTTAAATTTTGAAAATGAAAATTATTAAAATACCCTTAATCTTAAAACTTAAAATATATGATATATAAGGGTATTTTTGTCTATTAAAATCCGGTACACATTGCTAAAATGTACCAACTGAAAAACAGGCGTACGCGCGCAAACCCCATATATATATATATATATATATATATATATATATATATATATATATATATATATATATATATATATATATTCACACTTTTGTAATAAATATTATTATTTAGTAATGTCATAATTTGATAGTTACATGACCCACTTTGATATTTGTATTAAGTACAATAAACATATACACAAAGGAGAAAAATTGTAAAATTATATTAATCTCATTAAAGACTAATAATTGATATATTATGAATCTATCAAACCTTAGTTAGTATGATGTTAGGGTGACATAAAACATCTACTATCAAATCAAATTTATATATGCTACCAAATCAAATGTATACTTGTTACAATTTATATACATGTAATATGAGTCATCAATTTAGGTTTCATCACCTCCAAAGGATCAACCAAAAAACGACATACATTATCTCATATGTCTTACCGCTGATCATAAACCTATCCAAAAAGAAATATAATTAATCTTACATTTATACATCATTGTATCAACGTAACATGTATAAAAATATGTAACTAGTGTTGAGTATTTGAACAAAAGTTTAAGTCAAGTCTTTATTTTTTGGGTTAAATACGTTTTTTGTCTCTTAACTTTTAGTGAAAATTAGAAATAGTTTATTTTCAAAACTTTGGCTCAATTTAGTTTCTCAACTTTAGAATTATATGAATTTAGTCCTTTTAACTAAATTATGTAGGTTTAATTATGTTTCAAACGCGTTTTAAGATAGTATTTGAGTTATTTATACCCTTTGATACATTTTTGTTTCCGTGTTAATTGAGAAACACATTTAAATATAAATAAATTTAACAAAATTTGGTTAAAATGATTAAATCCATATAATTTTAAATATGAAAACTAAATTGGTTCAAAGTTTGGAAGATGGACTAATTCTAATTTTCACATAAAGTTAACAAACTAAAATCATATTTAACCTTTATTTTTGTATGAACTTTGGAGGTTTTTAGTTTTTAATAAATTTAGAAAACAAAACAAGTTTAACGTAATTAAACTTGATGTGAACTAAACTACAATAATTCAATGACACGTGATTTTTCTTTGTCCAAGCCAAGCACCTAACTTGATCACTTGTTCCAATCTTGTTATTCAAAGTGAAATATTCGTATTCTCTTATACACACTTTTATATCAACACCATTGACTCGTGTTATCAGCACATTAACTATAAAATCATTTGGAACCATTTGAATTTCTATTTGTTAAGTGGGTTAATCATTTTGACTTTCTTTTGGGACGTGACCACGTAGTTTACATTTTAGACCGAAAAAAGGTACTTTTTTTAGATTGAATAAAAAACAGAACAACCTTTTGTAGACGAAAACCGACGCAGCAACATCGCATTCATCCCCTCAACTTTAGGATCATATTCAGATCTAATAAAGAAAGAATCCAACGTTAGTATTCGTTTTGAAATGTTTTTTTTATTCTGTCGCAACCAAATCGTATAGTAATGAGTACAGTTGTGTGTCATGTAAGCAAAAACTATAGTTTGTTCATATTCTTTTAAGCGTTTTTGGATTACAGCACGTGATTATTTGAGAGGTGAAAGAATGAGATTTGGATTTATGGTAATTGGAATGGAAGCAACTAGTTCTGGTGCTTAAAATTCAGGTTATAGGGAGGGAATATTTGTGTAGGATTTATGTACATGATACACGGTTCAAGTTTAAAGAGTGTGCCAGGAAATTTCACTAGATCTAGTAAAAATAGATAGAAAAGTACATCATAGCTTTTAACTAAAAATTAGGTTACACTGATGTGATTCTTTATGCATATAAACAAATTTATGAGTATAATGGAAGTGAAATACTTTTAAAATTAAATAATATTTTTAAATTAGAAAGGATATTTAGTCTCAGTTTTTTTTATAACTGAAAACAAATTCTTTTTATGTTTTAGTTAGACAGATAACCGAAATCTAATGTATTTTTTATAAAATATTTCTTTTCTAAAAGAGTATAAATTCTTTTACTCTTCACTCATACTCAACAATTAATCTAATCTTAATTCATAGTATATACAATGAAATTGTTTACACTTTTAATAAATCTTAAATAAATTATCGTATCGATTGCTTTTGTATTTTATGTTTGACCCTAACTCATTTAAGAGTTTAATGATACATGTTTTAAACAATATATTATAAATTTCTGAATAAATTCTCTTTTTATTCAAAACTCCATACGAAATTGTTGTTTTTCCTTTGTCGGATACACTTGATGAGCCAACACTACTAGTGTCCTGGGAAAATCAAAGAAATCCAATTTTTGAAATCTTCAAGATTTTGGTAATTCTGGTAAGCATATTAACAAAAGCCGAGACAGATTATATGGAGTTTCAGTCATGGATGCATTTAAAAAGGATACACAATTCAAAACCTGAACAAAATTCTAAACTCAAAGTTCAATCAGAATATCATAACAATTTCAAGAAGCTTAGAACAAAAACGGTGGGGTTGGGAACAAAATGCGACTAGACTCGTCGTGACAAAATGAATGATGCATATGAATGTGAGATAAGAAATGTTATTGGGATGATCGAGCAGGGAAGAGAAGAGAAGATATTGTCAGAACTCAAAATCATAACTACCACCGCTCGGTCTCAGTCATGCACCGCTCAGTCTCGGTCATGCACCGCTCGGTCTCGGTCATGCCTCCGCTCGGTTGCCAGGACTCAATCCACCCACCGCTTCATCGACCGCTCGGTCTCGATCGTGCCTCTACTCGGTCTCAGTCATGCCTCACTAGAAATGCATCCTAATAGTATAAGCTTCATTCAGGATGAACAACTCAATGCAATTGAAGTTTTCAAAATCAACAACACAACAGGTAGTCTCGTTGAACCGAACCCAAACCCTCTTCCACAAACCCCTAATAAACAAATCTCAAAGAAGAAAAATAGCGGCACCAAGAGACCCCTAACTGCTGAAGTTGCTGGTGCAATTTTTGGTGTCGTTTTCCTCTCCCTTATCATCGTTTTGTTCCTCATCAAACACAGAAAGAACATCTCTGTCAAAAGGACCTACCGAGAAACTTCCAATGGAAGTCCCGTTTATCGTCTCATCGAACAGGTTTCTTCCTTCTCCTCCCGTTTTTCCTCGCTTTATTCCCACACCGTTTCTTGATCTGTTAATTGCGTCAATTGGTTGTGATTGCGAATGTAGCACTCCATTGATTACTGGCTTTGGGCGGATCTCATCGCAAGCACCCCAATCTCGAAGAGGCTCTTGAACAGTGTCATCAGGATTCACCCGGAGGAGGCAATCACTTTTCCTCAATTAAAAAATAAAATAAATTAAGAACCCTAGTATGATTTCAGAAACCAAAACTTCGTGGCACAATAACTTGCATCAGACGTGGCTCGTTGTTTGTCACGTCAAAGAAAATTTGACGCCGTTCAATTTTAAGGACTAAACATAAGAGTTTCAAAACTAAGAGGACTAAAATGAACAAAACTTTCGAATAAGGACTAAACCCAAAATCGTTTGATAGTTTAGGGACTAAAAATATATTTAACCCTAAAAACAAGTAACAACATTTGGGTTCCTATAATTTCTTATAATCATAATAATTTTGCTTATATTTAGGAACATACTTGATTTTATTCTAATAATTATAATCATTATAATTATATTTGGAAACATTTTTAGTTTTATTATTACAGTTAACAATTATAATTATATTCAAGAACATTTTTAACAACCGTTTTAACATTTGAATTATTTTTACTAATTTCAGCATGGATTATTTCTTGTAATTTATTAAAATTTATGCAAGATATACATTCATCAATACTAACAAATTTTCCTTTTTCTAAATAGGAAATTTTATTTTTCAAATCTTTATTTTCTTCAAGAATTTTTTTCATGATTTGATTTTAGTTCTTTAAAATTCTTCTTTAATTATTTATGAGCATTATTTAGTTTCTCTGATTCACATAATAATTCTTTATACGTATCAAGTAATTCATTTTTACTATAATATGAATTTTCAGAATCGCTAGAGATACTTACTTGACTTTCAGAGATGTCATCATTAACCATCAGACATATGTTGGCTTGCTCATCAGAGTCGCTTGAGCTTGTTGTAGAATCATTGTCTTCCTCCCAAACAATATATGCCTTCTTTTTCTTAAAGAATTTCTTTTGGTGTCTTTCTTCACCCTTCTTTGGATTTGGACAATCTGCCTTCATGTGTCCTTTCTCACCGCAATCATAGTAACGATAATTTGACGAAGATTCCTTGTTTTCCTTCTTCCCATTTTTAAATCTTCTTTTGCCCTTGGACTTCATGAACTTGTTAAATTTCTTAATGAAGAGATCCATGTCTTCTTCATCTTCTTCAGAGTCTTCTTCTTCAGAGTCTTCTTCTTCATTAAGATGTTTGCTTTTATCAATCTCATATTTAAAAGCCAAAGTCTTTTTATTTCCTTTCTCTTCATCCTTATTCAATCTCCCGAGATCCAGTTCATGTTCTCTTAACTTACCAAACAATGCAGCCATTGACATAGTGTTGAGATTTTGTGACTCACTGATGGCAGTTACCTTTGGTTGCCAAGTCCTGTCCAAAGATTTAAGAATTTTTATATTTAATTCATCATTATCAAAGGACTTACCTAACCCAATGAGATTATTCACTATGTGAGTGAAGCGTTTTTGGACATCTATAATTATTTCTCCCTGCTGCATTCGAAACATCTTATACTCTTGGATTAGATTGTTTCTTCTGGCTCTCCTAACATCATTAGTTCCTTCATGGGTGACTCTCAGCATCTCCCACATCTCTTGAGCAGTCTTACATGTTGAGATCCTGTAAAATTCATCAACAGTCAAAGCAGATGATATTATGTTACGAGCCTTTACGTCCTGTTGGGATCTCCTTTTATCATCAACATTCCATTTTTCTTGCGATTTTGGTTCCTACAAATTGTTAATAAATACAATAGGAACAAAAGGACCATTTGTGACAGTTTCCCAAATCTCACTATCAATAGATTCCATGAAAATTTGCATTCTCACTTTCCAAAAAGAATAGTTTTCTCTAGTAAACAATGGAGGTCTATTGATAGAGGCACCCTCAGCAAAGGTTTGATGTTGCCCAAACATTTTCGAAAAAAATAAATTTGAATAACTATCAAAGAAAGCTCTAATACCAGTTGTCAGAGTGACACAGCGGAATGGTTAATGCGTTCAACAAACCAAGAGGGGTTGAAATGGTTTCTTATCTCAAATTGTTCTTTTAATAATTCTCTCAAATAAATATAAAAATTCCTTAAAATAATTTAAACAAATTAAAGAATAAGAAAGAGAGAAAATTGCACAAGTAATTTTTATCCTAGTTCGGATCATAGAGATCCTACATCCAGTTGTTAATCTCAATTGAGAATTAACGCTTCACTAGCACAAACCAACAAATTGTTACAATCACAAAAAAGATAAACAAGTTCAAGGTTAGAACACCTCTCTTGTTACCCCAAGAGATGAAAGTCACTTCCCCTGTAACCTACAAGGGATGAACACTTCCTCTGAATCTTCACAAAGGATGAACACCTCCTTCGAATGCTTCACGAAGGATGATATACTTTTAACTCAGCAACAACAACAACACTCAATCACACTCCCTGTGAAAGTTCTCGCTCTATGCCAATAACAACAACACTCAATCACACTCCTTGTGAAAGCTTTCGCTCTATGCCAACACGCCAAGTTCTCAAAGTCACAGCACAAGGGTTCAGCAAACCGTAGAACACTTATCATCGCACACTGCAAATAAGATTTTCCGAAATACACTTATTTCGTATTTGTATTTTAGAAGGAGAATCTCAATCTAATTTATAGAGATGTCACTCAAGGATACCTCCAAAAATCCGTTGTCAACTAATTAACGTGTAATAATCAATTATCTAATTATGGTAATTGATTATGCATTTAATGAATGCACAACGGTAAAAAAAAAACTTGCTTAAAAATTCTCATAATTGCTCGTGATAAGCAATTATGACAAGTCATAATTGATTATTCATAATCGATTATCTATAATTTGATAATCAATTATCTTGAGTATAAAATAAGGTTTTCTTATTCAAAATGAATTTTAACGCAATCTAAGGCAAACAATACATAGAATCAAAGACAAACCACATCATATACATAAATCTACTAAATTACAAAAGTTTTAATATAAAAACAACTCTTCATGACGATCTTCCTGCAATAAGAGCACTTGAGACTTAACTTTGAGATATCATCAAAATTTCTGCTCTTCAGTTTTATGCTAACAGACTGGATCGCCTAGACACTTCCTGATCGTCGAACAGATGAATGAGGAGTAAGAATTTGTAGAGATAAGTGAGAGAGAACGAAGAGGACAAAGTTTAGAGAGATAGACAATATTTTAGATAATGAGACGAGCTTTATAAAATTTTATTTATATTATAAAATTATTTTAAAATAAAATAATCGATCTCATAATTTTAATACATCTATCTACTCTAATACATTATTTTCTAGGCTCTTACATTTTTTATTTTCTAAACAACATTGAGTTAACATTATTAATTTAATTAATCAACCACATTACTAAAAAAATATGTAAATTAAAATAAACAAAAAAAATACTTTAAAAAATAAACAACTTCATAATTTTTGGAAATAAATGTCTTTAAACAACTAGAAATCGAATAATTTTTAATTCAGAAAAAACACAGAAAATTAATATTCAATATTTGTTAAAACAATTTACAAAAAATAAAAAAAAATCAAAACTAAAGAAATTCAAACACACAAATGGTAATTCAATGTACTGTTTCCTTAAAAAAATAAAAATAAAAATAAAGAAATGGAATTGGGTGTAAGATTTGATTTAGAAGAAAAAATTGTATTTCGATGTACAATTTCAATTAGAAAAACAATAAAAAAACTAAAAACAAATTAGAAACACTGTTCGTAAGTCCAAAATAATTTTTTGAAATCATGATCCAAAATACAATTTGCCCAATGTGGCAATCTTCTTCAAATATACTCATTTATATAATATTAAAAAAATTATCCTAAACTCTTGTGAAAAAAGAACCTTGGTATTTTCACTAGTGACTAACAATAATTCTTTTTCCTAGCCAAATATAAAGTAGGTGAGCAAAAGTAGCATGAAAAGATCACGTGTGAATAATAATATGCGTCTACATGTTTTTTTTTCAAATTAAATTTAATTTTGAAATGTAATTTTTGAAGAATAAATGAAAAATCAATGTAGAATTAAAAAAAAATGGTGAAATTTAAGAAAACCCAAAAAAAAAAATAACATTTGTAATGTAAAAGGAGTTCAGTATGAGGTCTTATTTGGTTTTAATAAAATCGTAATTTTAATCTCCTATGTTGGTAATAATGGAATTTTGGTGGTGTAGTTTTCCATTAATTTAATCTTGAAATGTTAAAACAGTGGAAGTTGAATGATTGATGTTGGGAAAAAGAAAAGAAAATAAAGAGAGGGAAAATAGTTATTAGATTAGAAGAGTAGATAAAAAAAGAAAAGAAATAAGAAGGTGGGAATATTCTGGTTTGTGAAAGTTTGGCACAGGAAAAGGAATAATGGTGGTGGAGATTGGAGAGAGAAGAAGAAGGAAGAGTATATTCCAATTTTCTCTTTATAAATTGTAAGAAAGATACATCAGAATCTTGTTAATGTGTGTGTGTGTTAAGGGGACCAGAACTTGCTTCTCTTTAGTATCACTCTACAGGGATACTAATATAGAATGAACCACTACTTTGTAAAAAAAATATTACGGTTAAATAAATTTTTACTTTTTTAATTTTATGATATTTGAATTATTTTTGTTCTGAAATTTGAAAATATTTAGTTTCTAAATTTTAGAAATAGATAAATATAATTTTTTAATTTAATTATATTAATTTTTTTATGTGTTAAATATGTTTCCTATTAATATTCAAGTTGTTATATTATTGATATACGTTTTTTTTTAACTTATTTGACACGTTAAAAAAACATAATAATTGGATTATAAAAAATTATATTTATTTATTTTCAAAATTTTGAGAATAAAATATATTAAAATTTTATATAAAAATAAATTTTAATATCTCATAAAAATTAAAATACTAAAAATATATATTTAATAAAAGAGGTATTCAACTTATTGAATATTTTAATTTACAGTCAGTTTAAGTTTATTCAGTATAACTTGTAGTTCATACTAAATAGTAGTGGGACCAAGAAAAGAAAATAGGATAGATGGAATATTTCAAAAATAACGACACTTTGACAATATTTTTTTACAATATTTTAACATCTATGATTGATTTAAAATTATTTCATAATCAATAATAATAATCATAAACACTAACATAGATTAACCATAGAATGATATATAGATGATGTTAAAATATTATCAAATGTTGTCAAAGTATCATTATTCATATTTTAATTTACAATCCGTAACCTTATTCTATATAATTCGTAGTTGACAGTAAATAATGGTGGGACTAAAAAAAAAGTATGGACAGATTGAATAGTTTAATTGACAACATGTTTAGATTTATTTCATATAACTTGTTGTTCACACTAAATAAATAATAGTGGGACGGGGTAGGTTAGTTCCCATAATCCCAAAAAGAAATTTATCATATTCTAATTTTTATTAGACAAAATTATTTTTGGTTTAATTAATAATTTAGTTTTATATTTAGGTTTTTTTTATCCATTTTGATCTCTATATCTTTTACTTAATTGATTGTCTATTTTTCCAAAAAAAATTCAATTAAGTTTTTATTGTTGTAAAAAAAAACTTAATGTGATCATTTTCGATAAATTGACATTGATGTTGTTTGGAGATGTCATGCATTAAAGCTTTCATTTTGTTACACATGAAAATAAAGTCATTTTCTACTTGAAGGTAACATGTGTCAAAATCTTTTAAGGTTTAATAACTCATATTTTGACACTAAATAGCGATGATTTGCAAGAATGAACCATTTTTGCATCTTGTCTCAACTACATAGTATTTTCAATGACACTTTTATCCCACGCTTTTGATTGATATGCATGCATGGTAGAAGAGAATTGAAAAGAAGGAGCTGATGTAACTAATTCCAAACATTGCAAAGAAGAACATTCCTACTTGTTAATCAAGCTTCTCAGTGGTTGGGTGTTCCTCAAAGCTTCACAAAAGTGGTGCCAAGTTGTTAATACGTGATCCAAAAAGATGATGAGTTTGAAGATGAAGGGAAGGGAACCGATTTCCCTCTTTATGTGTAACTAATTCCACCAAAGTTGTAACTGATTCCAGAAGCTTGGAATCGATTTCATCAAGCTTTGAACCTTATGCTATGCTTTAAAAGTATTGAGAGATGAAGTTATCATTTTTTTTTTCAATTTTTGATTTTTTACATTGCAATCGTTACAACATTACTATTTTTTTTTTCAATTTAAGATTTCTTTAACTAAACACTCTTTATTTTTATTTTATTTTTCACATATTTTTTTTTCCTTTTTCTATTTCTTTTTCCTTTATCGAAGAGGCTTAACAAATATATTTTTTTATTTTTTTTAAATTTGTTTTTCAATTTGAAAAAAAAGATAACAATTGAAATTAAAATATAACAATTGAAAAAATATCTTAAAAATATATTTTAAGATGTATTAATAATTTATTAATTATTTAAAAAATTCTACTATTCAAATAATTTTCACTAAAACAATATATTACTCAAATATAATTTTATATTAATATTACCATTAAATGCAATTTAGTAATTTTCATTTTCTATCTATTAATACATTTTTTTAATTTATTATATCAATCAAATTCTTATCAATCTTCGTAAACTTTGTTACCAATAAGGAGTATTGGTAAATCTTGAAGAAAATTGTTTTGATGATGCTGCAAGAAGTTTTAATTGAAGAAGATATTAGAATTATTTAAAAGCAATTTGTAGAAATTAAATATAGTAGGAAAGTCTTGTAAACTTTGTAAAAATTGCATTTTTAACTGCCATAATCGATTATGGAATGGCAATAATCGATTATCACAGAGTCATCCAGGAATAATCAATTATCACCTCATATAATCGATTATCACATTTTTGAAAACCTGTAACGGACTTGAATAATCGATTATCACTTACAATAATCGATTATTCGTGGCAGTTGAGACTTAACCTTAGATATTCATAACAGCTGGCTATATATTGGGTTTCTGTGAAGATCAAGGGGAGAAGTTGTTGAACAGAAGCTCTTGCAGAATACTGTTTGTCAGAGGAAGTTCTCAGAAGCTATAGTTCAAGTTCCCTTGCTTGGTCTCATGAACAGGAGGGGCTCGCGTGTCGTGTGTCGATAGTCGGAGCAAGCCCTCTTCGAGTTAGCAAGGTGCTCTGCCTGGTCTCGTGAATAGGAGAAGCTCGCGTTTCGTTTGTTGATAGTCGGAGCGGTTCTCTTCGAGTTGGCAGAGTGTTCTTCTTCCGGTTCGTTCGTCGAAGGAAGGTTTATTTATCTGCTTTATTCACTATTTGTTGTAATCTGTGAAACATCCTTTTAGTGGAACTGTTAATCACTTTTTATAGTGATTAATGACTGGATGTAGATTCTGTTGAATCAAACCAGTATAAAAATTACTCGTGTGATTTTCTATTCCCTACATTTTTTATCTTTTACGCATATCAACTGTTCGATAAATTTTCTGAAAGAAAATTGATTTTCTAAAAACAGACCAATTTATTTTAAAAAGGTGACCGAACACGCTTTTTGCTACTCTAGTTTTATTCCGCTGCGTTACACTCTGTCTGGTACCAACCAACAAACTTTACTTTTACTCTCAATCATTTTCAAATCCTTTTAAAAAATAACATACATTTTATCTCAAATCAATTCATTCAATCTTCCTCAAATTCATCCTTATCTTTAGTCTTTTTATGCACAAAGAGAGTCGAATGAGTGGGGGAAAATTAGGGTAGAAAAGCCTAGAAATCCATAAAACAATAGCAAAACAAAAATATGTCAAAACAACCCCTATCGAAATTGTTGCTTACACCTCCTTTGCCAATCTTACTTCCCCTTGCGTCACATCTAACTTCCCTCGCGTCATATGGTTTGTGGCATCATGTGCCTCTCTTGATCTTGATCTCCCTCGTGCTTCGTGGTGTGACTTTTTTCTTGTCTTCTCCCGCATGGTGGTGTTGACTCGCGATATGTTTGTGGATGGTGGTGGTGGCTCACAACTCGTTGTGAGTGGTAGTAGTGGCAGCTCTTGCATCTCGCATACATGTTTGTGAGTGTGTGATATGTTTTTTATTTTGGTTATATACCTAGTCCAATAGTAATATGTGTGATAGGAACAGAGTAATACAATCTTTGTTTTCAACGAATTGCGAGTTGGTTCGACAAGTTAATAGTTGAAATTTCTGATATATTTAATATCGGATTGACATACTGATCTATTGAACCTGACACATTTTATCATATCTAAATATATATTCAACTTCACTAAATAAGAAAAACTAACAACTAATATTTGTCTGATAAAAAAAAAATCTTCAAATACAAAATTCTCTGTATTTTCTTTATTATTTGTTTACTATATTTTTACAATATTCTGATTTCATTATATTAAAAGAGATTTTGATATATTTTAAAACATTAAAATCAATATTCACTTATATATATTTTGAAGTCCAATGAAAAAATAATATCAAAATATTAAAATATTAAAAGTGGGAGTCCACGGCCCTGCCTTTTAATATTGACACCTTCCCTCCTCACTATCTTTAATGTTGTGTTCACTTGGACGTAATTTATTGTTTACGAGTATCAGCGAGCGATGGAAAGCAATGAAAGTCGTGTTCACTTGATGGAATTTGCGAGCAAGGAACGCGATTGAATTGCGGGATGTCCATCTTTTTGGTCACTAGCTATGTTGAGAAGATTTGGAGGGATCCGTAGCATAATTACTCATGTGCCCCCCACATTTAAAAAATTTCCACGTCCACGGTTGCATGTTTTATATAATATTGGAAGATAATGTTTTATATAATATTGGAAGCTGCAAGCTACTGTGCACTCACGCGAGTAACTCAAAGCTATAATTTGCAGAAGAGATTCCTGAGCCTTTGCTTCAAACAGACGTTCAACAGTGAAGATTCGCGCATGCATTAGTCACAGTACACACTTTGCAATAGCTTTTGACCATGTCGAAGAAGGATTAAATAGTGGTAGGTGTGGTTGTTGTTGTGTTAATTGCAGAACCTACAAGAGCATTGTGTGGTTGTGTTAATTGAAGAAGCGAGAATAGCATTGGGTTGTGCAAGTTCAGGAGCTGCAAGTGCAAGTGTGTTTCAGTGCTTTTGGAAGAGAGAAAGCTAAGGTGAGCTTTGATTGTAGTTGTTTAGAGCTTTTGTCTATTGTTTTTATGTTGCAAGTGATGGAGGTAGATGAAGACATCAGCTGGATCGGTGGAGGAGATGAAGAACACAGTCGTTGATGAAGAAGATGAGTGTGCGTGAAGGTGGAGAACAAGAACGGTTTCAACGTATTCGGATCAGAGATGGCGTATCCAGTTACACGGTCAATGAAGAAATTGATTCCAAATCGTATCCGGTTACAGTCATGCGTATTCGGATACGACATGGTTTGCACGTTGCGGCTTGGATCCGATTACACAGCCCGTCGTCGTTCCCTGCAAGTCCTCCGGTTTGGTTCGTCGTTGGCAGAGTTTGGCGTGGAGAAGGTCGCAGCGCGCATCTGATGCAGGTTTAACCAGTGGACGAAGTTGTCCGTGATGATGGAGGATGGAGGCAACATTTGATGGTCCTTCAACCAGCGACGACAGTTTGTGATTGGTGAAGGATGCACCGATGTTGCTTTGACAGGTGAAGCAGTGGACGAAGGAGGAGGATGGGCACACATGAGGATGCTGAGAAGAACACAAATCTGGTGTTATTGGTTCAAATATGATAGGACTAACGATTTGTTTGTGATGGTTTGTGATGCAGGTCTTGTTAGAGTGGTGAAGGACAAGCTTGAACATTCAATTGCAAGCTCTTCCGTCGTGTAAGTTCATGAAGCACCATGTGTGTTGTGTGTAGGAAAGAAGTTGATCATGCTTTCTTTTAATATTATGAAGGTGCTGGACTGGAGTTGTTGCTTTTGGTGAAGAAGGTTCTTTGTGCATGTTTTTTTTCCACCAAGCACGAGTTATTTCTTTGGTTGAAGAAGCTTATTGGTGAATATTGTTCGGGCAGCCAAGATAATTCAGTTTCTTAGTTGAACATTGAAGATTTTGACTCATTTCTCTATATTCATTGAACATTGAAGATTTTGACTCATTTCTCTGTATTCATTTCTCTGCACCTAGTTCATGAATTGGATCTACTTTGTTCAAGGTAGATTATGAATTAAATTTTTTGACACATTGCTTTTGAACCATGATCTAATATTATCATATTCACAGGTTTCGTGTTACATAGTTGAAAAACATAGAAAATTACCATCGAACTTGGCAAGTCAAGAATCAATGAATCTTTTAGTACATTTGTGGTTGGGGTTTGAGTGTTTTGGCTAATTCATACTTGGAAATCTACATACACAGATCTTCAACAGGTAAGTGTGATTGTTTGTTTATTTTTAATTAATATAAGAATGTGTTTTTAATGTGTTAGTTAAATATATATCCTTTAATTTTAGTAATATATGAATGTATTAGTTAAATTTGTTTATATATGAATATATGATAATATGAATAAGATATGTTTCATGAATATATGAATGCATGATTTTAATTATAGTATGATTATTTGTTTAAGTAAAAATAGATGGAAGAAGAATTAGATTTTTCGTACTTGGACCGTGAAGATATAGATGATGACGTGGTTGGTGTAGAGTTTAATATAGTCGCAATGCTACATCAACAATTACAAATAACGACGTCACTGGCTGCACTAACAATGTTATGCATTGTTTGTCATGCCTTGAATATATTGAATATGTGCTCGAGTGATCTAAGTAGTGTTAGCACTTTCCTTCCCGACAAAGACCGTCGCAGGCAACAGTTAATGTCGTATTTGGTGCACACTAATCGATGTCGTGACATTATTCGGATGGGTCCAGAGGAATTTATTAGTCTCTGTGAGAGACTAAGGACAACTGGGTTAGTTAAAGACGTCATTCGCTCGACAGTGGAGGAACAAGTAGCGCAATTTCTTCATATAATTGGGCATAATGTTAAGAATCGAAGTGTCGTATTTTTCTTCCATCGATCTGGGGCGACGGTTAACAAACACTTTCACAATGTGTTGGATGCTATTTTATCTCTAGAATCAGAATTTTTAACTCAGCCATCAGGAGACGAGGTTCATCCATATGTCTTAAACAATAATCGGTTTTATCCTTACTTTAAGGTAACCATATGAATCTGTCAGTTTTGATGTAAATTTACGAAATGATGTTTATGTTATGCAGTTGTATGATGACTTCTTAATTGGATGCTTAGGATTGCTTAGGGGCCATAGATGGTACTCATGTTCGTGTAACAGATGCTCCGAGATTTTGTGGAAGAAAAGATTGGCCAACTCAAAACGTGTTTGCCGCATGTGACTTTGAAATGAACTTCACATACGTTCTAGCTGGGTGGGAAGGCACAACATCTGATTCTAGAATCTTAAAAAATGCTCTTGATAGAGATGATCCGTTGGTCATCCCCCAAGGTAATTTTATCCCATTGGGATGTTATGATTGGTTGTTTATTAGTTAGTAAATGCTGATGTTATGCATTATTGTAGGAAAGTATATCTTGGCGACGCTGGATTTATGCTTAAAAGTACGGTTATGACACCATACAGAGGCGTCAGATATCATCTTAAAGAATTCACACACAGAGGACCACAAAATGCACGCGAGCTCTTTAACCATATACATTCATCATTGAGAAATGTTATTGAAAGAACATTCGGTGTGTTGAAGAAAAGGTTTCCTATCATTGCAAGTGACACTAAACCACATTATGGATTGGAGACAATGACAGACATTATTTTAGCTTGTTGTATCCTACACAACTTTATCCGTGAAGTTGATAACGATGACCCATTGCTTAATGAGGTTGATAATGAGTTAAATGAAAGGGAAGAGCATAATGTGTCATCTTCTCAAGTTCGAGAATATGATTATAGGGTTGGTAGTACTATTAGGGATGCCATTGCTGATGAAATGTGGCGAGATTATCAAAATTCATAGCTATTGTAATTGATAGTTTTTTATGACTCTATTCTTTGAATATGACATGTACTTTGTTTTATGATTAACTGAACTTCACTTGTTACCATTTTCTTTATGAAATAGGAATAATATGGACAGGGGTAAGGGAACAACCATTGAGTCATCTGTTGGTACACGAGAGTTCATTAAATGGACTGAGGACATGGATGCTAGGCTTTTGCATTCTATGATCGAGGAGACTCGTTTGGGTAATAGGATTGATGGCAGTTGGACCACCCACGTGTATAATAACATGGTTCAATACCTTCATAGTTGTGGTTATGTTAATGTTAGCAAAAATAATGTCAAAAATCGTCAAAAGGTATTGAAAGACAGATGGCGTGAGGTTCATGACCTCTTTGGTGGATTGAGCGGATTTGGTTGGAATGTCGTAACTATGAGATTTGGAGCTGAGGACGAAGGGTGGGCTGACCTCATTCAGGTATTTGTTAAATATTCAAACACGATAGATTTTTCAAATACATAAGTTCAACCACTATCTGTTTCATGTATGTTGTTTTAGTCGAGGCCAAGTGCAACAAAGTGGAGAGTGAATAGCATCAGACACTATGATTTAATGGTGGAGTTATGGGTTGCAGATCGAGCAACTGGGAGTGGTGTAAGGACCGCTCGACAAGCGTGTCATCAGCAGGTTGGGCCTCGTGTACAGGTTGACCTGAATCAGAATATGGAGTACATTCCTGAAGAGCCTACCTATCAGGAGTATAGAGACCCAACTCCACCATCACCTCCTCCATTCGTGGATGAGTATAGTCCAGGGCAGACTCAATCTGTGTCATCCGTTCCATCTGGAGGAACATCATCCTCACGAGGTTCCAAAAGGAAGACACCTATGGCCGATGTGATAGATGCACAATTTGATAAGTTGACCACCAGCCTCGATGGTTTCACAAATGTACTTGACTCTACAAATGTTCACTTCGGTGTAATTTCTGGTGCTGTCGTGCGTCAAGTCTCAACAACGAAAGATAGAAATCAAATACTCCGTCGCAGCTCCACATACACATACACAGAGGGCAACATTTATGAAATGTTGAGTGCTATGAATATTGCTAATGAAAACTTGCTCGATCAATGTTATGATTTCTTATGTTCAAACCCCACATGTAGAAAGAGGTTAATGGGACTTCCACCGCACAAGAGGTGGAACAAGTTATGTAAAATGATATCGGGTGGTGAATGTTAGAATGTTTTGCTTACTTTGTAGTTATGTTTCTCAATTATACTATTACATCTTGGCCTTCGTCCATGTTTAATATTGAAGTTAAGGTTATGGTTATGATCTAATGATTTGTCTTTAATTATTGTTATTATTAATATTCTTTAATTTGTTATGACTTAACTTGTGCATGTTTTTATGTATGGTTTTGTTGAAGAAATTGTTAAATTGCCTCATCATCAAGCAAAAGACCTAGAAAAAATCGTAAGGGAAAAGAATCTGTAACTCAGCCAGAAGATGCAGCCAATGTCAGACCATGTCAGACCATCTATTGTAGAACAATTAAATCAGTGTCGTTTCTTCAGTCATAGCCATCAGATGGAAAACTACGCAGCTAATTTCTACACAAGGAATATTGTTGTCCCAAAAATAATGAATTTCGAATCATTTGCCGGTTCAAACTTATTTTTTACTCATCATCTTCTGTTCCAAGGAGTGGTTGAATTTATGACGTTGCAAGCACCCTTCTATCCGGATTTGATCAAAGTTTTTTATTCAAATCTGAAGATTTCTGGTAATGGATATTTGGTCAGTGAGGTCAACAAGACAAGAATTAGATTGAAACCTACTGATTGGTTGAATGTTGTTAATATGAAGTATGAGGGTCAAAAATTGTGTTATTCAACTATCCTAGACGACTTTCCCTATGATCGGGATATGGCATTAGCTACTATGGTTAGACTAGAAATGCAGGGTGAACGTGTTAAAACAGTTGGATCTTTGAATATTAATGATAGACTTCTGCATTATGTTATTGTGCACATGTTGACTCCACGACCTGCAAATTTTGCAAGGGTATTGCAGGAGGATATCTTTATGATATGGGTGCTTAAAAATAATATAGCTATCAATTGGCCTCATCACATAATGCAGCATATGCTTAAATGCAAGGTCGGTGACACACCCCTTCCGTACGGTGTCCTTATCACCCAAATCATGCAATATTGTGGAGTGAGTGTTGATGCCGATGCCAGCACTCATATTGGGACCAGACATCATTTTTCAATTAATTCTTTGAAGAGATTGAATATTGTTAATGTCAACGGTGTTTGGCAACACGATGTCGACGATGATGAAGAAGAAGAGCAACCACACCATCATGCCAACCCTGTGGAACCTCCTCCACATCTTTCAAATCCTAATATGATGACTCAAATGTGGGAGGGGTACAAGACTTGCAACACAGAATGTAGGGTATGGAACAAATGCAGGTGCGGGTTCAACATATTGAAGATAACTTGACAAACCTATCTCTCGACATGAACCGACAATTTGTTCACCTGAATCAAAATGTTAACTTAATTCTTCACCATTTAGATTATTAAGTTGCTTACTATTACGTCAGTGTATTACATGACCTTTTTCTTGTACTTGACTTATGTGATTGATTGCTTACAAACCTCACTCAAGCAATTTCATCATGATCTATTACAAATATATTTCTATGTTATTATGTTCGCAGTTTTTATATTATGTTATGTAATAATATAACTTCGTTTAATTATCGCCTTCATTAAAAATTAATAAATCTCACTTCCATAACAAATAAATTCATACTACTTGGAACTAAATTATATTCAAAACAAATACTACATTTTAAAAAAAATTCGTTTTACTAAATTATAATTTAATTAATTTTTATAAATTATTTTTAAAATTGATTTTTAATTTTTTACTCTTAATAAACATTTTTACAAATAAATATAACATAAACAAATATCATTTTATATCACCTTAATATCTAGGGGCATTTTGGTAAGCTTCAATTTCTACCAATTAAACAAATTTTTTAAAACTGTCATCAATCAAATCCTACACTAATTCTCACAAATTTTACCTCTAAATCCACTCTTAATTACCTCCAAATCCACTCAAATAAACACAAAAAAAATTACCCTCAAATTTATTCAATCACTCTCCCCCAAATCATCTCTCCCAATCAACCCCAAATGAACACACCCTAAATGTCACATCTTAACTACCTGTAAGAATTTTTATTAAATTTCTTAATGCAAACTAAAATAAATGTTCAAGGAATTAACAATAAAATAAATTAGTTAAGAACATATTTACATGTATTTATCTTATTTAATTCATAAGCCAACAAGTTTGGAAAACCCATTTGCATAAAATTTTGTTATGAAGGGCCTAATAACTAAATCACCCATCTTTCATAGGCTTGATGAAGTATATAGATATTTAAATCACAATTAAAGTATGTTTCTTCTTTCCAAAGTTACACGTCTTTTCTTCCTAAACAAGAAGCCTCCTTTATTATGTCAGACTTTGAAAAATATAGATAAAGTTTGGAGTGTCCAAATCAGATACACAAGTGTAGAATGTGAAATGACAATTAGGTTTCAACCTAAATTTCCTTTTCAGCTACTTTTTCCTCGCTAAATAGTACAACAACACTTCAAAATAGACTAATTAGGTTTAAATTACATAAAATATATCCTACTACTATATACAAAGTAAATATGAAGCAAAATATAGTTTCACTTTTAATATTTTCTACAAAGTTCTCTTCAAATAATTATTACAGTGAAAGTCTACTAATTTATAATATATAAGTGAATGAAACCTTATTTAATAAGTCGATTTTATATAATTAAATTAGATTTAAAGTCTACTTTTTAATATATATATATATATATATATATATATATATATATTTTGCTAGAACATATTCTAGCAATATTTATCTTTTTGTTAAATATATTATTTCACCCGCCATCAAACCTTTATCAAATCACCTATCTCTGAAATTATACAAAATATTAATTAATAAGTAATAAATTAGTTTCATATGAGTCTATATTTTTTTACTGAATTTTCTGATACTATGTAAAATATAAAAAATAAACTAATGTTGATAAATTAAAATTTCTTTAATGTATTTTGAAACATAGCAGAAAAGAAAAAACAGAAAAAAAAATCCAAATTCTTCGCGTGCTATAAGGATTTTGACCCTACTGTACAGCAACGTGTTATTTAATAACGCTTTTGTACATATCCCAAATGATAACTAAATTTAAGTAGTACGAAAATGAAAAATACTTCAACATAAAAAAATACTTAATTAAAAAGTATCTATCCTATAAATATTAAATAATGTTTATTAAAAATGAAGTTTAAAGCTTATTAATGGCATTAAACATTATATTTTAATAGAAATTCTCTATTTTATATTTTGTTTTGTAGTTTTTAAAGTTTTTTTATTTTAAATATTAACATTTAAAAATAGATACTTTAATTTTTTTAGAGTTGGTTAAATCTTAAGTTACTCATAATAAATTTAAATATTCTGATTTTAACTTTTTTTAAAAAAATTATTAAATTTAGTATTTAAAATATTTTTTTTTATTGTAATTTAATATTTTAATGTCTTTTGTTTTGTTCATGTAATGATCTGATTATTATTTCACTTTTATTTTCAATTTAACAATTAACTTTGGTTTATGTTTAATTTTTTTTAATTTGTCGGTCAATTTATTGTTTTCTCTTTTAAAGTGAATTGACTAACAAAAAAAGTATATAATATTGATTGGTGAATTGGAAAAGAAATAGTAATCAACAAAAATAAAAAAATATTTCTAATATTAAATAAAAGTAAATCTAAATTGTTGTCGTAAATTTTAACAAAAAATTAATTAAAACAGCTCCAATTTTTATGTTGTAATTAAAGTTTCTTAGTTAAGCTTTTATTTTAATTTAAAATTCATTGTTACTATAATAGGACGAAAAACAATACATTAATAAGCCACCAGAAAAAGAGGAAAACATGATTTTTTTCTCTTAAATGGTGAAAGTTGAGTAATTATTGAGTAACTTTTTGGTATACTGATAAGCAAAAACTCATTTTTCATATTTTTTTTGGGCTGTATTAATTTGGTAAGATTTTCATAAACCCTGTGCATTTGTATAAAATAATTTTAAACTTTTTTTTTCTTTAATTGGATTTAATCGACGTCGAATATTATGAAAATAAATTTAGTCAAACTTATGGGAAAAAAAGAAAATATGGACATTATTGGTTTTACTATTATGCACTTATATTCGTATTCAGTAGAGCTGTCAAAACAGGTCACCCGACCCGACCCGATCCGGCGCATTACGGGTTGGTCACTTAGTGAGCTAACCTAACACGCCTTATTTATTAGCGAGTCAGAAAAATTCGAATCCGGCTCGACCCACCACGGGTTGGTGGGTAAACGGTTGGCTCACTGACTCACTTAATTACAATCTTTTTAAAATAAAAAAAAATTACAAACTTTCTATAATTCAAATCTAAACAAATTTCATTCTCAAATTTAATTTTAATAAAATAAAATTAGGTAGGTAGGTTGGTGGGTCAACCCGATCCACCACGGATTCAACCCGCATGAGCCAGGTTTAAATGAGCCGGGTTAAAATCTGACCCGTATTAAAAAAATACAATTTTTTCAAACTCAACCCGGCTCAAACTCGTGGTGGGTCAAATTGACCCGCGGATTATGACCCATTTTGACAACTTTCTTAAGTATATGTGGGCATGGCTAAATTTATAAATATGTGTACCTATCGTGAAAATATACATATACTTCATCCTATATGCCTCTCATAAAACTATTTTTTCTTGTATTAAATAACAATCGTAGCTAAAAGGGACCGAGTACTAATAATTTAGATTAGAAGAGATAACAAAATATTCTTTTATACTATAATTATTTTATTTTTATTATTTTTTATAGTTTATTCAGTTTTTACTAAATTTTCATGATCTATTGACAATTAAAAAATATATTTGAATGAAAAGTTCGTTGAAACATTATTAAAGAAGACATGTTAAAGAACTCTAAAAGAATATAAAAATTTGAGAAGTAGTTAAAGATTTTTACCTTCAAAAAATTACATTTGGAAGACCCTAACATTTATGAAAAATTATAAAATTTACTAATATTAAACAATATGATGAGACAATATAACAATTACATCAACCTCTAGCAACCACATTATCCAATCAATAAAAAAATTAAACAATTATTCAATTAAAATATAATTTTTTTCATGTACTCGATCGATCATTAAAAATTAATTGATACTTAATTGAACATTTTCAACAGTAAAAAATTTTAAATTTAATTAAACCTTTTTGTATAATTGTTATTAACAGTTTTTTTCCTAACAGTACCTCTACTTATAATTAAAAGTAAAGATTAAAAAGAGATACAAAGTGCCATTCCATTCGAAATCGAGTAGTTTTAAACTTTTATAGTTATTTTACAAATCGAAGATAAACTTATATGCTTACGAGTCATACCTCTATTTATATCTATCAAAACATTTATATTGTAATTGATGATATAGTTGTTCAAGTACGGACATTCTATTTTATTATTAAACAACTAGAAAGTTATTTTTACCTGTATTAACTAATTTCTTTTACCCGTCAGTTAGAATGAATCAGAAGTTTTTTAACATAATTTCTTAAAATAATTTAACTGATAGAAATAATAAAAATACTAATTCGAACAAAAACTTATGATATTGGAATTTACTCTGTTCGAATCTTACAAGGTTCGCATCAGCGGAACAAAACTGAGAGAGAAGAAAATAAAGAAAAAGGCTTAAAGTAATTCCGCACCTTGAATCTAAACTGAATAATGAAGTAAAGTCAATCCCAAAATGCAAACCCCCTAATTAAGTCTCCTCTTGCTCCAATAATAATAACTCTTTACACTCTCTCTCTTTCTCTCTCTCTGTGACTACTCAATTCACCTTTTTCGTGTTCACAAAGTTGCTCTCAATCTTCAATCCTATATATACTCACGCATTCCCAAACGAACACCACCACCAAACTCTCCGTGTGTCTTCGCTTTTAGCATTTATCCGAAACCGATACCAGAATGCATCTCTATAATGCATGGCTTCCGCCGCCTGTGGCCGCTCAGACAGCCGCAGAGCGCGACTCCTTCACTCGCGTCATCGCCGCCGTCAAGTCCTCCTTCCGACCCGACGATCCCGAATCCGTCTTCTCCACTCTCAAATTCATATCCGTCCTCGACCTGTCAGTTTCCACTCTCATTTCCAATCTCCTCCTCTTCCTTTTCCCTAATTCATCTTTAATTTATAATTTTTGTTTTCATTTCATCTGTTTTTGCTTTCTCCTTCGGTGTATTTCTCCGCCGTACGGCTTAATTGAGCAGATTCTGGAATATCCCCTTGATTGATTTTTTTTTTCCGTTTTAAGTTTTCACTTTTAGCTAGTTATGTGGTGCGAAGTTTTTCGTGCTTGTGCCGTTAGGAAATGCTGTTGAATTTGTGATCGGAGGTTTCGAAGGAGTTAGTAAAACGCTGAGGAGTGTGAGATTCATGGTTTCGGGAGCGGTTTTGTTGATTATGTGAATTGAAGAATAGCTTCGGGGAGTGGTAGATTGACTTTGTTTATAATTGGGTTTGCATGTTTGATTTTTCTTAATTGCTCGGAAATGACGTTGAACTTGTGATAGAAGGTTGGGAAGAAGTTAGTTAAAGGCTTAGGTGTCGAGAATCGTGGTTTTGTGAGCAGTTTTTCAAAGTATGTGAACGGAGGTATAGTTCCGGAGAGTGCTGGATTGACTTCGTTTATAATTGTTTTTGCATGTTTGATTCTGCTTAATTACAAGGAAATGATGATTGATTTTTCTTCTAAACAAGTTATTCCGAACAAGATTAAGTAATTTCTTCCGCTGTTTGTTGAGGTTACTTTGTGCTTAATTAACACTAAGAAAAACTTAGTATTTTGTTATAGTAAGTGTTAATTTCTTTAGAAGTTGTTTAATACTGTTATTACTTGTTTTTGTGTATGTTAGCTGATGGAATACTTTTCTTATAAATAAGGTTTCAAATTATAATTGTAGTTATAGTTTCATTACAAACCTTGATATTGTAGGAATTTTTGGACAAACGCAGTTGCTGCAGCCATAATTGCAGTTGGTGTCATTCCAAAAAACCTTATTTGTTTTGCTTGATTTGAAACCACGTTCGGGAACTGTTGTTTAATACCTTGGTTGCAAGTAATGGCTCTGCTTTGCTTCCAAAACGGCATTATAATTTATTAGTAGTGGATTTGAGTTTTTTCCCCACTCAATTTGAATTCAGACGGTGCTTGTTGCCGGGTCGAATCTAACTTTTATGCTTGTTGTGCAGTTTCATAAAGGCAAAAAGTGATGTTTCTTTGGAGGATGTTCGCGATCTTGCTCAGATGGGCCTTGAGATATTTCATGTTGCCCGTAATAAGCTTTATGCTCAGGTGCTGCTGCATTTTGTCTTGGATGAAACACGGGCTGCTTATTTTTTGGTCTCTGCTTGCTCTTAAATGATTGTATCATTTTTTGTTTATTAGGTTAGATGGGGAAATTTAGTGGTCAGATTACTCAACAAATATAGGAAAAAGATTACACTAAGTGTTGGATGGAGGCCCCTGTATGATACACTGATTAGCACACATTTTACTAGGTGAGTTTTATATCGGTACTGTTTCCGCTGCAGCCTTAATTGGTTTAAAATTATTCTGTACTTAATTTGTGATTCTTAGTTAGCTAAATAAAAAAACAAAGGAAAAATAAAAGAAATGAAGACTAATCCCAAGGATTCAATGCTTGACGTTGCAGTAAATCCACAATTTACCTTTGCTATAAGCTTAAGTTTGTCTCTGAATTCAGTTTTGTATTTTATTTTTCATTTACTTTTGGACTTAATAATCTCGTGTCCCTTAATCAAAATATAGAATTGAACATATTTAACAGTTTATTTCTTTTCTGCATATGAGATTTCAAAATTGTTGGTTGGGGATTTTGAATTATATTCCCGTTGCAGAAGTACAGGTCCAGAAGGTTGGAGAATAAGACAACGACACTTTGAAACTATAACTTCCCTTGTCCAGTCCTGCCGGAGATTCTTCCCATCAGGTTCTGCCTTTGAGATATGGTCTGAGTTTAAGTGAGTGCTTTGGTGAAGTTTCCTCATAATCTTGAATTATTACGAGAGCTTGCCTTTTATTTTGTTTTGTACTTTATATTGATATTGATGATGAACTGAATTAACATGAAATTCCTGTGTATCAATACTTCCCATTGAGTGGAATCATGCTGGACCTGCACTAGGAATTATACTCTTTTCCCAATTTTAGCTTATTTCTTAATTCCTTTTCTTTGGGTCATTGGATAATTTGTAGATCTTTGTTGCAAAACCCGTGGCATAATTCATCCTTTGAAGGTTCAGGCTTTGCAAGACTCTTTCTCCCAACAAATCTGGATAATGAGGCCTTTTTTACCCAGTAAGAAGCATAAATTCTTAGGACTTTTTTGGTGTGATATATGACATGACTTCGTGTGGAGTAAAATTTTATAATTGGATTGGCAGTGATTGGATAACAGAATGTATAGACTTGTGGGAATCTATACCAAATTGCCAATTCTGGAACAATCAATGGGCAGATGTCATAGCTCGTGTTGTAAAAAATTACCACAATGTTGACTGGGACTGCTTCTTGCCTTTGCTTTTTGCTAGATACTTGAATATGTTTGAGGTGAGTGTGTAAATTCTTCTGGGAATGTTTGATTAGATATTTTTGCATTCTTCTTGCAAGGTTGATTTTATTTACACTTTGATTAAATGTTTTAGCATCAGGCGTATATTAACTTAAAATGATTAGGAAATAGATACATTTTCTCTCTCTGAAGACTTGTTTATTCTAAAGCTTAAATCTCTTTATATTCCTGTCCTCTTTCTTTTTTAAATTAACATTGATAACCTTGTTTGTTTTGCTACTGAGATTGTCAGGAGTTCCACATTGAGTAGAATAAACTACTTGATTGTTACTTAAAGCGTTGAGGCTCCCCCACCTAATGCATATTTGTAGGAACTCTCTCTAAATTTTTATTTTTTAACTTGAGTGTAAACGAATATTAACTTATGGAGAAATTTATTTCATTTTTTTCTTCTTATTTTTCTCTTCTGGAATTATGGAGAAGTTTGACCAAACAGACTCTGACATAATTGATAGCTAGGATAATAAACTGCAACTGGCATAACTAACTACATCTTGCAGAGGCTAATCTATTGCTTACAACAGAAGCTAAAATACTTAAGCTAATACACAATCATACACACTCTCTCCCCCTCTACAAATTTAGAGTGAAAGCTACGAGCAGCTGATAACTCTTGAGTTTGGCTCTTAGATTCTAAAACTGATCCTCTTTAGAAGAGACCAGGTGAGAATGTCAGCAACTTGTTCTTAAGCAGGAACATGGTCAAGAGTGAGAGATTTATTAGCACCTTCTTCAGGGCAAAGAAAATATCTAATTGTGTGTGCTCAGTGTGCAAGAGTGAAGCACATGACTATGACTTGGAGCCACACTACTCCGATTGTCTCAGTAGATAATAGTGGTTCTGGTAGTAACCTAGAGCTCACAAGAAGAGATTGAACCAAAATGACTTCAGTAGTTGCCAAGGCTAAGGTTATGTATTATTATGCCTTAGCACTCAAGCAAGCAACATAAGTCTACTTCAGAGTGTCAGGAGATTGGATTCTGCCCTAGAAAGAGACAGGCATCTGAGGGTGGCCGTCTATCATCCACATCAAATGCCCAAGCAGCATTGAAGTGTAACTTTTAGCTCTTGTTTTGTAGTCCTTACTGTGCTAGGGAAGCGAGCTAATGCATTTTCAAATTCCTGTATGAAGTAAATAGGGCATGGCATCTATTGGTTACACCATTATGATTAGTTGATCTATTGATACACCCTTGTTTTTCCCTGCTGTGTTTTGTTTAAATTGTATTACCTCAGAGCCAATTGATCTATATTTGCATTCATTTCCTTATGAGATTCACAATTTGTTTATTAATTTGTGATCAACCCATTCTTGTAAATCATAGGTACCTGTTGCAAATGGAAGTGGTTCATACCCCTTTTCACTAGATGTCCCAAGAAACACTAGGTTCTTGTTCTCTAATAAAACTTCTACTCCTACAAAGGCAATCTCCAAATCAATAGTAAGCAAATATGTTGTTATTACTTCTGTGAGATTCTAACATTGGAACCATGTTCTGATTTCTTAATATTAGTTTAGTAATTTTTTTTAATTGCAACTGCAGGTATATTTACTAAAACCTGGTAGTCCATCACAGCAGCACTTTGAAAAATTGATCAACATTTTGGAACAGTTTGTTGACTCACTTATTGCTCCAAATACATTGCTTAACTTAACTAAGCTTTCTTTCTCTTTCATTCTGTTGTTTACTTAATTTTTTGCTGGCATTTATTATTGTAGATATTATCATCCCTCAAATGGAGGTCGATGGACCTACTCCTTGGAGCGGCTTTTGTTTCATTTGGTGTTTCAATTTCAAAAGCGTCTACAGAATGAACAGTTGTAAGAATCAATTATAAATTGTCATATACTTTTTTATGTGTGTCTGTTTTCTGCAACTGAAGTGGTTCTGTATGACAGGAGCACAAATAATAGAAGACCCAGTGAACAGCATCTTGGGGAATCAGAGAGGGTTTTCTTTGTTAATTCAGTGCTTAAGTTAATTGACCGTGGTCAATACAGCAAGAATGAACATCTCTCTGAGACAGTTGCTGCTGCCACTTCTATACTGTCCTATGTAGAACCCTCATTAGTTCTGCCATTTGTGGCATCTCGGTTCCATATGGCCCTTGAGACGGTTAGTAATGCTTCATAAATTTCATGTTAAAATTAAGTAGCTATGTGTGATCAATGTCATGGAAAGAATAATATTTTTTCTTGATAGAATGTCTCCCACGGTTATGATATAGTCTTGTCAATGTGTAAGTGACATATTTGATTGGATTAGTTTCTCTTCTTGATCAAATTCTTTTAGCCTATCCAGATTGTATGATATATTCTTGTTGATCTATAATTGATATATTTGATAAGATTGCCTTGTTTTTCTGACCAAAATCATTGTGCCTAGTCAGATGACTGCCACCCATCAGTTGAAAATTGCAGTTATGTCAGTGGCATTTGTTGGGCGTTCACTGTTTTATACATCTGTATCAGCTTGCTCCACGAAGCCAGTTGATCTTGGTGGTGTTGGTGATGAAACATTTGTTGATCTTGTGGGGGTTTCATTATCTAATGCATTACTTGGCATGGATGCTAATGACCCTCCAAAAACCTTGGCTACCATGCAATTAATTGGTTCCATATTTTCAAATGTAAGCTTTCAACTTTTAGACATTGAATGAATAACTTATTATAATCTTAACCTTATCCACCTTTTAAATGCAGTTGGCTTTATTGGATGATAAAATTGATGACCTATCATTTATGCCTATGGTCCGCTTTTCAGAGTGGCTGGATGAGTTCTTATGCCGTCTGTTTTCCTTACTTCAACACTTGGAACCCAGCAGTGTTATGTAAGTAACAGTGCTAAGGTCCCCTCAGTTGAATGCTAACTTTATTTGAAAACCATGTTTAACTGCATTTTTTATGTTATAATGCTTTATAATTGGGTAACTGGTTTCTGGTACATTAGAAATGAAGGTCTGCAGTCATCAGCAACAACAGGAACTTTCCTAGTTGATGATGGTCCTTACTACTTCTGTGTGCTTGAAATTCTGTTTGGAAGGCTTTCTAATTCACTGTATAATCAGGTATTACTTTGAGTTTAAAATACTTAATAGTTACTTAAATTTCCTGGCTAATATATTGTCTTGCACTTAACTGATATGTCAATAGGCTCTGAAGAAAATTTCCCACTTTGTGAAGACAAATATTCTTCCTGGTGCTGTTGCAGAAGTTGGACTGCTCTGTTGTGCCTGTGTTCACTCGAACCCAGAAGAAGCAGTTAGTCAGCTAGTTGAGCCAATATTACTTTCTGCGATATCTTCTTTGAAAGGAACACCACGCACTGGATTTGGAGGAGGAGGAACTTTTGATGCTTCTGCTTCATCAAAGGCACCTTTCTTGGTCCTGTGATTATCTTTTACTGCTATGCTGCTTCTGGATTTTCTTGAAAGCTGACACTTTTTTTCAGGTTAGGTCCACAATTTCACCAGCTCTTGAGGCTGCAATTGACTATCAACTTAAGATATTGTCAGTTTGCATCACATATGGAGGTCCAGCACTCCTTCGCTACAAGGATCAATTCAAAGAAGCTGTCTTCTTTGCTTTTGACTCACCATCTTGGAAGGTCTTTTTATTTCCATGCTTATATTTTTCTTCAAATAGGTTGATTATGTTACAAATAAACGTGAGTTTTTGTGGTTAATAGTGGAGTTTCCATCGGTTCCTAATCCATTTGATTGTTACTTCCAATGATAGGTTAATGGGGCTGCTGATCATCTTCTTCGGTCTCTTCTAGGAAGTCAGATTCATTATTATCCAATTGATCAGTATAAGTATGTATATATAAATGTTTGACTATGTTTATTTAGTTTTTTCTGCCCTCATTCTCTGGTTTTATATCTTTCTCTGGAAATTCAAATGTTAAATTTTTATTTTATAGGTGTGTTCTTAGGCACCCTGATGCTGTTGCCCTTGAAGAATGGATTAGCACAAAAGGTTTTTCCCCTGAGGAAAGCTTTATCCCAAAATGGCATATTCCTTGTGATGAAGAAATTCATTTTGCAAATGAGCTTATAGACATTCACTTCCAGTCAGCTTTGGATGATCTGTTGAAAATATGCCAGTCTAAAATCCATGCAGACCAAGGTATGAGAAATACCCATGTCTCAAGTAGTTTATAATTTCTTGCTGATAAAAAAAGTAGTTTATACTTTACCTCGTCATCCTCAGCAAGATAAATTATTTGAGTTCCCTTTTGACATGACATGGTTAAAATCTGGTGATCATGATGCAGACATATTGGGATGGTAGTGTTGCATGAAGGAAGTTCTTACTTGGTTAATGCAAATTTTAACTGTTATATTGAATGTGATTTGTCATGCAGGGGATGAGAAAGAGTACTTGAAAGTGACTCTTCTACGTATTGAATCAACATTGCAAGGACTTTTTTCATGTTTGCCTGACTTTGTTCCAGACTCTAGAAATGGAAGGAATGAAGATTCAAACAATCTGTTTTTAATTGCTGGGGCTACAGGTTGTACTGTTGGAAGTACTGCTCTGAGAGAAAAGGCTGCTGAGATTATACATATAGCCTGCAAGTAAGGATTATGCTATGCTGCTGTACATTGTTTCTTTAACTTATATTGCTGTTCACAAATCCTGATAATTTTTTTTGGATTAATAGATATGTCCTGGAGAAAAAATCAGATGACAGCATCCTGTTGATACTGATTATTCGCATCATTGATGCTTTAGGAAACTATGGTATCAACTTCTGTGTCTGAATAAGTTTTCAAATATTACTCTGTATAGTTTGTATATGCACTGGCTAATTTTGTTTCATTCCCTTTTTTCCGCAGGGAGTTTGGAATTTGATGAGTGGTCTAGTCATAGACAGGCTTGGAAATTAGAATCTGCCGCCATAATAGAACCACCCATTAATTTCATTGTATCATCTCATTCTAAAGGAAAGAAAAGGTATTGGTAGACAACTCATCTTTCTTGATTACAGGAACAGTGTTCTAAGACCATTTTAATTAATCTCTGATGCTTGTTGTCTATCCAGACCAAGGTGGGCACTCATCGATAAGGCATTTATGCACAGTACCTGGAGGTCTTCACAAGCATCCTATCATCTTTACCGTACAAGTGGGAATTTCCGCCCATCTGATCATGTGACTATTTTGATGGACGATTTGTTGACTCTCTCGCTGCATAGCTATGAAACTGTTCGCCTGTAAGTGAGAAACCCTTGGCTGACTGAAACATAAATGTTTCATATGTTCTATTTTTTAGCATTATATATATATATATATATATATATATATATATATATATATGTATGTATGTATGTATGTATGTATGTATGTATATTTATATATATGTATGTATGTATGTATGTATATTTATATATATGTATGTATGTATGTATGTATGTAAATTCTAATCTCAGTAGTTAGATTAGCCATATTCAATGAACAAACAAAAAATCCCAAGTTCTTTGAAGGAGGAAAACACAGAAGAATGAAATTAGTTCAAGTTTAAAACGAAGAAAAAGCTCAAATTTTTAACCTGCCTTATATTTCGATTTTCCTCTCAATTTCTCACCTATTTTACACATACAAAAAAGTAAAGTGTAATTGTAAAAGTATAACTTAAAACTGTATCTCATTCAATTGTGTAACATGCTTTCTTAATACTGGCAAAGTACTTTTCTACACCTGATTGAAATTTCTCATATAATCCAGGCTTGCAGGAAAATCTCTAGTGAAGCTGATTAAGAGATGGCCATCTTTGATTTCAAAATGTGTTATCACTCTTACGAAAAACTTGCAGGATCTCAATGCGGAGGAATATGCAGTCTTGGGTTCTTGTTCAGTCCTTGCCTCACAGACAGTTCTCAAACATCTGACAACGGTGATTGTCAATGGATGATGTTCTTAAAATTGTTTTTCTGGATGGTTAATTCATTTATGTCTCATTATTTTCTTTCATTTCAGGATCCAAAGTCATTTTCTTCATTTATCTTGGCAATTCTTTCAAGGTAATTCCATTTTCTCCATTCACTGTTTGGATGAATTTTGTTTGTGGTGTGTAACATTAGAGAATAATAGTTTCGTGGTTTCTTTTTGAAGTTCTCATCATGAATCTTTGAAAGCTCAGAAAGCAATTAATGAGGTAAACTTATCCTGCATCGGATTATCACAGTTTCATTATGTGCTATAGATGATTCAACATTTCCATGGTTTCAACAGCTTTTTGTGAAGTACAACATTCAATTTTCTGGAGTATCTAGAAGCTTCTTCAGGATCTCTGACAAAGAAAATCATACTGGTGGACTAGAGTTTTCAGATTTGGTTTCTCAGATTGGTTCAATGAGTTTTGATTCTACTGGCTTGCATTGGAGGTAAATGTGAACCATTTAGCTCGAAAATCAGGACACAAATGATAGATGAGTTGCTCATGCATATTTGGATTGTCTCCCTGCTATTTCTTATTTATTTGTTATAGTTTACATGCTGCCTAGCAGTTTTTTAACAAGTTTAGATTCTTGCATATATAAAACATTGATTTAATAGTTACCTTTTTCAGGTATAATTTGATGGCTAACAGAGTTCTGCTTCTTCTGGCTTTGGCATCTCGGAACCATCCAAATTCATCATCTAAAATTCTGAGTGAAACTGCTGGTTTGTATAACTTTTTCTTTACTTTTTGATGATCTCTGCATTTTATTTTATTGAACTTTCCTTTTGCACATTCCAAGATTTTGTTCAGTGCGTTTATGTTATTCATGTCGTTGCTCATATAGGACACTTTCTGAAGAATTTGAAAAGTCAACTTCCTCAGACAAGGATACTTGCAATTTCAGCTTTGAATACACTATTAAAGGAATCGCCATATAAGTCGTCTCTTGATGCGAAATCAGCTGAATTTGAGGATTTGCAAGACCATGTCAAATCATCCCTTGAAGGAACTTTAACTCAAACTTTTCAGGAGGAGGGTTTCTTCAATGAGACACTGACTAGTCTTTCTCATGTTCATATAATAACTGATACTGAAACTGCTTCAAGAGGAAGTCAGGGAGATTCGAGTTTCCAAAGCTTAGCAGACAAATCCATAACTCGTTTTTATTTTGAATTTTCGGCTTCATGGCCACGTACACCAAGTTGGATCTCCTTTTTAGGAAGTGATACATTCTACTCAAGTTTTGCACGCATTTTTAAACGACTTGTACAAGAATGTGGCATGCCTGTTGTGTTGGCTCTTAAAGGTGCAGTAGATGAGTTTACAACTGCCAAGGAGAGGTCTAAACAATGTGTGGCTGCTGAAGCATTGGCGGGTGTGCTACATTCTGATATTGATGGTTTATCAGGAACATGGGAAAGTTGGCTGATGCCTCAGTTGAAGAATGTCATTTTAACCCAATCTGTTGAATCAGTTTCAGAGTGGGCATCTTGCATACGGTATGCAGTTACTGGTAAAGGGAAGTATGGAACAAGAGTTCCTCTTTTGAGACAAAAAATTCTGGATTCTTTGATGACATCTTTACCCCCAACAGTAGCTACCACGGTAACAACCAAGCGATATGCTTTTCTGGCAGCTGCACTAATAGAAATATCCCCACAGAAAATGCCGGTATCTGAAATTCAGCTCCATAATACACTTCTGAAGGAAGTTCTTGGAAATATGCACCACTCATCAGCCCAAGTAAGTGTCCTCTCTGATCTCATATGTTCAATAAGTCATAAATTGAATATTTCCCTTCCTTTACTACTTATCTGTTATCTCCCCTCCTATCTATTGCCAGCCAATTCGAGTCAGGAAATAAAACTACAAAACCATGGACTGACTATGCTGGAAATTCATAATGATTTAAATAGTTTTATATAACATATACAGTGTCACTTTCAACAGCAACCTTTTGAAATACAACTAGCCTCAACATTGACTATATTTGCGATTTGTTGTCTTAGGTATTAAATTGTAAACTGAATTCTTGCCCTCCATGCTTTGTTCAGAGTGGCTCATCAATTGACAGTTATATTACCTTGATTGTTCAGAGTTAATTCATACTGGACTTATTTGCATGCCTTGATAGGATTTGACAAGCTGGATAGTTGATCTAAATTCAGGATATTAATTTGGTATAGTTTGGTTGATATTAATAAACTATCTGAATGATTTTGCGTAATCAAGAAAAAGCATTAGGTTTAAAATTTATGTTAGATGGTCATTCAATAGTTTAAAACACTTACTGAACCTCAGGCAGCACTTGTAACATTATGACTGATTAATGTGATCTATTTCATGGACAGATTAATGTAATGGTGTTTTAAGTTTGAAATGCTCTCATCTCGGATTAGTTGTTGTTGAGTAACAGCTCAATATTATTGAACTGAACCAATGATTTTACTATGCAATTGTATCAAACTAATTTTATTTCCTTTTGCAGATTCCTTTATATGTTTAGTGAAACACATTATCTTGGTTATCCTTATAATTTTTGTCTTTGTGTTACCCTGGAGCTCTGCTGTTTGAATGTAGTGTTTTAACTTTTAGCAACCTTTTCTTTGTTGCCTTTGACAGTTTTTTTCTTCGTCTTTGTATGTCATTAGCTAATGGATTACATTCTTTGACATTTATTTGAAGAAAGAGGATTAAGGGATAACTGATTTTGCTGACGTATTGGATCACTGGAATTGGTTGATTGTTTAGGATCATGCTAGCGAGTATCCTTATGAGTTCACTTGTATATAAACTGTTTTTTTTGTTTATATATATATATATATATATATAGTTTGGTTTGGATTATAAGTTAATATATTTTATTTCAAATTTTAAATTAACCTATAGTCCTCACATTAAGCTATTTATAAGGTCTTTTAGATAAAAAAATGGAAATCTTTGCAAGAAATTTGTCAAAACGGTCTGTCAATTTCTTAAGTTAAGTGCGGTCTGGCTGTATATGGAGATATATGATCTCCATTTTTTCTCAACACATCCTTGTTTTTGCATTAGGATAATGCCATAGTGGTGTAAATAAAGGGTGTGTGGTGCACTTTTTTTGGGTTAAGTAATATGAATATACGAGTTGAAACAAGTTTCTTAATTTTTGTGGTTCTGACCTATTTCGATTTATCTATGCAACAGGTGAGGGAGGCTCTAGGGGTTACCCTTTCTGTATTGTGCTCTAACATTAGGCTTTACCATTCGAGTCATCAAGATGGGAGAAGTGACAATGTTGATAGTTTGATGCAAGATGAAAACTGGGTTCAGTTTCTTACAGAGCGAGCAGCTGAAGCAGTTGTGAACATTCAGATTGCTACCCAGTCGGATAAAGTAGTGAATCCTGTAGATGGAGGTTCTCAAAATGGGCATGTGGATGGTGATTCACAAGATGACATGAAATGGATGGAAACGGTACCAATGAAATGACTGTTTAGATTTTACTTTTACTTTGAATTATTGCTAATTATTTACCATTCAAACATATGTAGCTACTCTACTTCATCATCTCATCCTTGAAGTCAGGGAGATCCTCGTATCTACTTGATGTGCTTGTGGGGCTTCTGTATCCTGTGATTTGCTTGCAGGTTTGAGCTATATATTGACTATAGTTATTTAAACTTTTACTTTGACTTCATTGTAACTTATCGGATTTCTTATCATGTGATTTTCATTGGTTTATGCTTCATTTTGACAATTTGTTTGGTTTTATGTGTATGCTTTTAATTTTCTTGAGATATTTGCACTTGATTCTTTAGCAACTCCAAACTTTTGGGCATCTATCTTTTGCCAGGAATTAATTTTAGGTTGATAATGTTGACTTGGATTTTCATCGGTGTTAACTTACCTCCAAGATTCTTGTTCTACCAATGTTTTAAACAGTAATAAGATTGTCCATCGTCAAAACTAGAATATATGTTCCTGCAACTCTTAATATTCTGACGCTACTGAACGAGTGCTTGTGAATACTTTCATCTAAGGACACTTCAATTGAGGTGTAGTTTTATGGTAAAAGTTTATTGAGTGAATAAAACAGACATAGAAGTATCAATTTCTGATTGCTTATTATTGGAAGACTTAATGATGGCGATACTTTTCACATTCTTTTACCTGTATAGCATTTGTATTAAATAAAAGTGAATAAAATGCAATTTTCGTATACTGTTCTATTTGGTTCTATGACCATTCAAGTAGGGAAGGTATCAGTTATCCACTTCTGAATAATATTATTTTCTTTTAAAGTTTATTGATGAATAAAACAGACATAGAAGTATCAATTTCTGATTGCTTATTATTGGAAGACTTAATGATGGCGATACTTTTCACATTCTTTTACCTGTAGAGCATTTGTATTAAATAAAAGTGAATAAAATGCAATTTTCGTATACTGTTCTATTTGGTTCTATGACCATTCAAGTAGGGAAGGTATCAGTTATCCACTTCTGAATAATATTATTTTCTTTTGAAGGAAACATCAAATAAGGATTTGTCAACACTAGCCAAGGCAGCATTTGAATTGCTTAAATGGATGATCGTTTGGGAACCTCACCTTCAGAAGGCTGTATCTGTGATTCTCTCTGCTGCCAATGATTCCAACTGGCGGACTAGATCTGCTACATTGACATATCTGCGTACCTTCATGTACAGGTACGATGATCTTGTCAGGTTTGCTTTGGCATAACATACTCTAAATGGCATAACATACAGTTATTGTATTTGCATCCATGTTTTTTAGTATCCGGAACACGTACTTAACAGAGAGTTTTTACTCTGATTATTATATTCTCATTGATTTCACACTTTTGTTTGTTCTGAAGCAAATAAAATTTTTGTTCCTTTTTTAACAGGCACACTTTTATTCTCTCAAGTTCAAAAAAGCAAGAAATTTGGGGAACTGTTGAGAAGTTACTAGTAGACAATCAAATTGAGGCAAGTTCTTTCTTAGAAGTTATTTGGATAGAAATGCAGAATACGATTTTTCTTCTTTTAAATTTAAAAATAAGAAATTTGGGTAATTTAACTTGTGATGCTTGTGCTTTATAGAACATGCTATCATTACACTCTTTTTACCTTAGTCAACACTGCAGTTTTTAGTAGTAAGGTACCTGTCGTGCCTTTAAAAACTGAGTTGTGGACAAGACCTAAATCGTAATACATGGGAGGTTGTGATTTTCCTGTAGAGGAAAGCATGATATATCTAAAATGCTTATTTGTAGTTCCCAGTTGTAGTTTTCCTTTTGCAGACAATCCATATCAACGTATATTTTTGGGATGCCATTCATTATTGATGGTTGCCATTTACATTTAGTCTTAATCTTTTCACCAGGTAAGAGAACATGCTGCAGCCGTTTTAGCAGGCTTAATGAAGGGCGGAGATGAAGACCTGGCTACAGATTTCCGTAATAGAGCATATAAGGAGGCAAATATTGTACATAAAAGAAGAAAGTCAAGGTTATTTTTTGCCTTTGTTCTTCGGAAGTTTAGTTACTTTTGTACAGAAATGGACCTTAAAGCAAGCCTACATTCTGGTTCATTTCTTTGAATTTAATAACATCATCATCCATTGTGCATGGTCATCCCTGATCTGCCTTAGTTCTGGCCTCTTTGGAGGTTGCCGTAATTGCAACATCAAGGGTAGTGGTTTAGTCCCACAAAACTAGAGATATAACTAAAGTACTATTAATGCTAAATATTATAGGTTTCTATATTACGCACTCCAATATTGGTAAAGTACAAAGAGAGATTGCATAGGCTATGACAAACTTGCATATGTAGCAATGGGAAGCCTTGTGCTTATGTTAGATGCCGTATGGCGGTCTACAAGGGAAGATCAGGGAAATGAGAGGTTGGCTTTGCAGTTTGGTAGTTTTGGGAAGAGAAGGTTTTCTTATCAGATTTCTGTTCTTTTAGTCCTAAAGTTCACTGCAGTTTTCCTTTATAATCAGAACTCTCTTCTATAGAATCTTCCTTATTAATTTTTTAATAAATTAAGTTCCTATCAGCTTCTCCATGTGAACGATAAGCTTAATTGTCTAACTCTAGGATATTATGTGTTTATGAAAAAAAGAAGTCATGATGTACTTGCGTTGAAAACATTTTATGTATAACATGTAGGCCATAGTTATTACAAGATGGATTTACGAACACTTTTTATGTTTGTCGTCTAGCAAATTATTATTTTTTATTAGCTCTGACATGCCAAGTTTGTTAAAGTGGGGAACATTTTCCAAATACAGAAATGCACGCTCTGGTTCAACAATAGCATCTGTTCATGGTGCTGTACTCGCTTTGGTTGCTTCTGTATTATCTGCTCCGTATGACATGCCCAGGTTTGTCCAGTTATCCATGGCATATGATTTACATTGGTAATTTCAAATGCTTGTAAATGATTCAGTGAAGTCCACTTACGAGATATTGTAAAAAGTTAGCATTAAGTCAATCCTACTGGGATAAGACTTTTGATGCTGTTATAGGTTAATCTTTTTTTTGGTTCATTTTTTTTTTTTGAAAAAACAAAAGCTTATTTGTTCATAATGTGAAATCCCTGGCTCATGCAATATTTTGGTACTGTTGTCTTCAATTTCTGCATAAGATGGAAATTTGAGTTCATTTGTGAGTACATAAAAGGAGCAATATCAAACCTCAAATGACTTAAATGGTAGTCTTATGGTCATAATCTCATATAAACTTTTTGTGCAATCATAAACAAATATTACCAGTATATTTTGAGCTAAAGAATTTCTGTCATCTCTGTACTAGATTTATAAGACATGAATTTATTTTTGTTTCGGGCACAAAGGAAGGCGTCTATTGATTCCGTTACTTAGTAATTATCTGACAGCATTAACTACTTTCTTTCAGTTGGTTGCCTGAACATGTTACACTACTGGCCCGCTTTAGTGGGGAGCCATCCCCTGTCAAATCTACAGTTACTAAAGCTGTTGCAGAGTTCAGGCGGACCCATGCTGATACATGGAATGTTCAGAAAGAGTTATTTACTGAAGATCAACTTGAGGTAATTATCTGTAGAAAATCTAAACATACTATGTGGTTTAAAATTTTGATTATTACTTTTGGTTTTTTGTTTCTTCGTTTGGTTCTTTTTGCTAATTTTCTCTCCATATTCACAGGTTCTGGCAGACACATCGTCTTCGTCATCGTATTTTGCTTGATTTAAAATACAAAGATGCTATTGGGAGAGACTACTGAAAATAATAGTTAGGAAAGTATGTTTTTCATTTTTTGTGTATTGGCTGCATTGGTAGATGTAAAAATAGTTTTTATTTACATTTCGTACCATTGATATTCTTTTTAAGAAATTTATTCCTTAATCTAGTCTCAAAAGTTGAGCTTCTAACTATCGTCTGCACTGTAATTTTTTTAAACCATGGGGTTAATTAAATCATCGGCGGGTAGATCCCACACGACACAATCTGAGTTGAATATATTAGATAGATTTCGAATTTCCTTCGTGGCCTCAGAATCATCACCATTTTCCTCTTCAAGTTTTTCATGTAATTGGCTCTGCCGATCCATGGCTGTGCATGTGCTCCCTGTGCATACACTTTGGCTCCATGGAGATGCATCCCCTTTATTGCCGAAAGATGACGGGGAGAATTGATAACCAGATATTGTTGGGAAAACACTATATGGCATCACAAAACTTGCAGATGTATTTGCAGTGGAGTCCCAATGTTTATTTGAGGGCATCATTTCAGATTCTTGTTGCATGGCCTTGGATAGGTCAAACTTGATTTTCTCAACAGTTGCGTCCTTTTCATCTGGCTTACAATTAATGTAATCAGTGAAGTTATTCCCCAGTGCTGCAGCGGAATGCTGGCCATGGAAGTTAATTGGCTTCTTGGTAAGAAGGTGGAGCACCTCATCTTTGAAACAGCCAAGGGCTGCTTCAGCCAAGTGAGCTGCCTGTGGAGGTGCCAATGTGGTAGCAATTTCGGCCATTAGATGGGAAAATGGCTTGTGGGTTACAGGGTCTATACCCATACCTGACAGTTTCTTTTTTAGCTTGGTATTCCAATGGTTTTTGACATCATTGTCAGTGCGTCCTGGCAGCTGGGCTGCTATCAGTGACCATCTGAACATCCATTTAAGTATTTAGGGAACAATTACATAAAGATAATAATCAATCACCTATGCTATTAACAATAACTTAATCAATATGCACCTGTTACCGAAAACTGAATGAAGCTTCACAATGGTTTGTTCTTCTGAATCCGAGAATTGGCCATGTTTGAGATCAGGACGAAGGTAATTAGTCCACCTTAACCTGCAGCTCTTCCCACATCTCTGGAGACCTATTTAAATGAAGAGTAGTATTTTAATAAGATGATAGGAGTGATATAAAGATAAATAGAGTGGAGATAGACTAACCAGCATTCTTGGGAATTAGACGCCAGTTGCGAGTGCCATGTTGAGCAATGTAAGAGGAGAGTTTGTGATCTTCCTCAGGTGTCCACTGTCCTCTTTTCACGTTGTCCTTCTCACAGCATGGAATACGCCCCATGTCTCTAATATTTTTGCTTTTCAATTTGTTAATTCTCCTACCCCGAAAGAAATTTCAATTTTCAGGGCTGTCAGGACTAGAATAATTGTCTTTTCTTTCTTTCTTTCAACACAAGTTGTGAATTCTCTCTACCCGTCTTTGAATTCTTTGAGGCCAAAAGGGAAGACGTGGAATATTTGTTTGAGTTGGTTTTTGTTTTTCTGGTAGGCTTCTTATTCTTAATATATAAGGGGTGCCAATTGGAATTGCATGGCATAAAGGCATCAAAGGCGCATGATTTTGTTAAAGAATTTCAACGCCATTGAGCGTGTGAGGGGAAGGTAGGTAGCTCACCCGCAAGATGCTTGGTCAACATCTCTCTCTCTTTCTCTTTCGTTGTTGACTGCTTTGCTCATTGTTTGTGTGCTTAATGCATCTGTTGGGTAGGTTTATGCTTTGATCACACAAAACCTCATCATCTTTCTTCACAGTTACTTATGTCAAGGTCCACGTGTGGCGCTTCAGTCTTACATAAAATTCTTCATCATCAATTTTCCCTGTTAACTATACTATGGCAGAAGAGACCCTGGAAAGTGATACGGATCCCACACTCCATGTGTGCTTTTCTTCTTTCTCACAATACTTCTGCAATAATCAGAGACCCACTTTTATCCAAGACGAATAGCATGGATAATTAGGATCTTAAAAGGAGCTTCTTCCAAACACTTTTACAAAATAAAATAAACTTTTTTCATAAATTAAATTATGTATAAATTACTTTGTAAAAACCTTTTCATTAAAAAAAATATTTCACTTTTTCTTTTTCTCTTTTACAACCTTTATCAAATTCTATTTATCATTTTCCTGAACATCATAATGATATTTATGAAGTGCTGCTCATCCAATTAACGATATTATCATTATGTCCTCATTTACTGTTAATTTAGTAAAATCTTGGTTTAAATAAGAAAAAAAAAACAGCACTGTAATTTTTACCAGACTGGAAGTATAACGCAGTTCAGGTACAGAGCAGATTTCCCTGAATCTCAAGTATGAAGTGAAATGAAGGTCGTGACAAAACCTGCTCAACTTTTTTATTCCATGACAAAAAAATTGCGTCTTAACTAAAGTATTACAGATGAAACTAACTAGTTTCCCAAAAAAAAATGCAATTCTGCAACTCAATTACACTTGTTTACTTCAACACGTCTTAACAGGAAGAGACGCAGAACCTTGAATTCATCAATTTTCATGCTGAATTCTTTATGCTGATTAACGTTGATTTTCAACACAAAAATGCAACCACAATCTATTTTCTCAGTTCAACTTCCAGTTCCGCTGAAAGCTCCTCATTTTAGTTTTGCAGATACTATCCCTTCAATGGATCCAACGAGAGTGAACAATCCCACCACAAAGCCAACGGTGCTAAAACCCCTGAGCATGATCCACTTAGACGACCATGGCTCAATATTGCTCAGACTCAAGTACATTTCCACCGGAAAATATATGGACAATGGATAATAGATTATTCCGGCCAAAACTCCCAAAATCTGATTGAAGTAGGGAAAGAGCATTGCAATCACCGTTGTTGATGCAACATATGCAGTTCTGAAAGAAAGCCTCAGAAAACTTAGTTGGAAAGCTGGCAGCAATGGGAGTTTCAACAAGTATACGTGATTCACAAATTCACTGTCTGGGAACTTGAAACGGAGCCAATTCTCAACATTGGCAAAAAGTGGCTGGCTATACACCTGCACCAGAACAACATATAAAACAAATGCCACATTCACGATGAAGATAAGATATCTGTAAGATTATACATGTACCTGATATGCACCAACCAGGTGAATCACTATACAAGCATTCGCAAAGTCTACAAGCCAATGCTGTGCATTAGATGTAAACCCTGTTAAAAGGTTTCCTGGTGTTTCATTACCAAAGGCTGCATATCCTAAACACCCACAACAGAGGTAGAAAAATGTTGTGATAATGACAGATATTGTTGACGCCCTCTTCATCGTTTGGTGTTCTGGTGGAGGCGACCTCAAAGTATCCTTCAAGAATTGTACCAAGTTATATTAACCTTATAATCCTTAGAGCTTTCCCAAAGAGTTGTAGAAAAGTCACACTTTCTGATTATCTTAGAGATATACATACCTGTATTTCTATAAGAATTACAGAGAATGGATACGAGAATGCTATGTCACCAAGCGCTTGAGCAACCAGCCATACTTTATCAACTCCACTAGAAGTAGGGATTCCACTAATAGTACCCTCAGCATGTCCATTTTCTTATCAAATGATTGCCAGAAAATCAAAACAAAATGGTTCAATTATATACTTTCAAACAACTGTCCATGAACATGTCATGTCACTCATGCTCATAGTGATGAACATACCCGTGATTTTTCCAGCAGAAAGCCACATTCCTATGAAAGCATAAAAAAAGGACGTAATTGCTGCTACAATTGACAACCACTGAATATTGTGGAAGTTGGGTGTCTGAGAGAGAACAACTTGGATAGCCCCAAAAATAAGCATCAAATATGCACCATCAAATCCACATTTTCCTTCATCTTCTTTGCCATGGGAACAGTTTGATATTTGGATTGCTCTGCAATCACACACAGCAATCCAAACTAATCAAGTTGCTATTTAGCAATATTGGTATAGTGATATTTTGGGAACACCCTCATGTTTTCATGGGGGAGTACATGTAAGAAATAAATATTGTTTGCAACAAGTTGCAGAAATCAAGGAGAAGGAAATGAAAAAAAAAAAGAGAGAAACCATTGATAAGTTAGTGAACACACCTCATACTGATAGCAGCAGTAATGACATAAGCAATCCCAAAACCATATAAGCTCACGTTCACAAAAACACCACAGAAACGGCTATTCCCTTCTCCTGTAAGGTAACCATCCATTCATCATCATCTAAAGAAACAGCTCAAGATGATCTTCCAAACTTGCTAGCATATATGATCAAAATAGTAAAAGAAGTGATGTTTCAATATTAAATTAGTGAAGGTTAATTGTATCTAATTATTCTCTTGATTTTTTAACTTTGATATCAACAGTTCCTGATGGTTGATTTTTTTATAGAAAAATAAATACAATAAAGTATAACCTTAAAAAATCACCATACCAACATGGAATACCTATCTCCAGTCCTTGTATTATTAAAGAATTACTGGATATAAAAGCTCAGAGTTCACTCATCTATCAAATATACTCTGAAAAATAAAAAAATAAAAAAGAAATGCTTAAATAATAAAATATACTATAGGAGAGCTAATTAAAATTTTATAATTTAATTTATCAATAAAATGAATATCACCTTCAAGATTTAGAAATTCAAGATATTTGAATGATAAATTATAAAAGGCAATTAATTATTAGAAATTTTAAAATATTTTTTTAGTAAAATATATTATTTGGATAAAACATAAAAAAAATTAAAATTTAGAAAAAAAGAATTTAAAATTTTCATATGATTTTATGTTGTTAAAAAATAATCACATCTACTTTTAGATGTGACTTCCGCTCTTTCCACCGTTACTATTAAAATTGAGGTAAAAATGTCGATATTTGTATATTTACATAAATAAACATGATTTCCTCATTAAATATTTAAAATTAATTAACCTTAATTTTCATAAATTCAATTTTGAGATATATTTTAAATTTGTTTTTGTACTTAATAATAGTTAAATTATCATATTACACGTACTCAAACAAATCATTTAAAAAAATAAAAAAAATCATATCAAAACAATTTGAATCTCAAATTCCAAATTTATTAAATTTCTCGGGTAAAACATAGCTAAGAGAATTCTGGAGAAGTCACGGATTCCTATAGAAGGGTAACGAGGAAGATGTGGAAGCATTCAAAAGAGTGAAGTTGTGATCTGAATCTGCACACAACAAAATCAAAAGATGTCGTTTCCGTGACACAACTGCAGTTAGACGTGTCACAAATCACTTTTTCCAATTTTCTTCTCTTGCAAAGGGAAAATGACATCTTTATACACTTACATTCATTCAATTATTACTTTTTTCTTTCTAGCAAAGTACCAAGAAAACAAATCTTGACCCGTCATTGCCTCTACCTTTCTACCCCATCACGTGTCATTAAAAAACAAACAGCAGAAAGAAGATGGAGAGAAAAAAATGGTAAAAGCAAAGTATGAAGGTTACCCTTATGGAGGTTAACTGCATCAAGGTATGAAGAGCTCCTATGAGGGCCAAGTTCAGGGTCTGGACCACGGTAGGTGTTGCTGAGAAGGAAAGAAGAAAGCAGAGTGATGCAGGCAAAGAAAATGATTGTGAGAGGCCCTCCAATCCAACCAAGCTGTGCAATGCTCCATGCCAAAGACAACACTCCTGACCCTATCACTCCTGTCACTATGTGTGCCACTGCAGTCCACACGGTTCCTGTTTCATCATTCGCACCATCACATCACTCTCACCTCCGATAATTCAATGCTCTTGCATGTTCAATTTCCCATCATAGTTTACACAAGCAATCAATCAAACACTAAGAAATCATTAATTCTAGAAATACCACTTTCGAAACAAAATTCAGTAAATTCGTCAATCTCTGATGAATGACGATCTTGCTAATCGCAATACAAGATTGATTGAGTTATCTTGAAAGAAAATAGCTTACATGATTCATGGAACAATAACAAAAAGCATGATTCAAATAAAAAAAGATTGATGATTAAGAGAGAGAATAAGATTGTCTTTCCAGTTCTTTCAACATGATGAGCGTTTGCATACTGAGTCTCCAACAATGGGGAGCTGCCAGTTGCTGAACCTTCTCGATCTTGCATGGTTCTGCTGGATTAAACAGTTCCTTGTTATTTACTCCCAGAAGTAGTTGTTCATCTAAAACGGAAAGAATCAGTAGCAAAAGAAGTTATCTTTTGCAAAAGTAACGATCTTTGAATCTGGGTTTGCTCTGATTGGTTTTTGGGTGAATGAGATCAATGACATGAAACTGCCTTTCTCCACATACAAATCCAAATTCTGAATTACTTGTGGAAGTGTCAAATAACGTGTTATATAGTGAGGCTGAATTTTTTTTTTTCAATACACAATTTTGAGGTTTTTCGCCTTTATTCTCGGTAACCATGACCACAATTCATCAATTTCTTGTTTTTGTAGTTATTTTGAGTTTTTCCGTATCCACATGATAATGACAAATTAAATCTAAAACTATATTAAATTTATGGCTTAAAACCATATAAATATTATTAAATAAATTTAAATTTAAAATAGGGTTAAAAGTGTAACTTTTTATTTTGTTAGCTATAGGGAATATGGAGATATTTTTCAGTTGTTTAATTTTTATATTTTAGTACGTAACAATTTTTAATCTGTATTGTAGGGCTATTTTAATGGACTTATTAGGTAGCACAGTATATTTAAGATAAAAATATTTTTTGTGCGTGAATAATTTTTAAGAAAGTGGTATAAGAGTCTTATGTTCTCAGTATCGAGAGCGAAAAAAAAAAAAGAGGGAAGAGCCAAAAGTGAGTGTTTGAGTTTTTTTGAGTTCTTTTTAGTTTCAGGATGATTAGTTTTCATATTTTTGTACGTAACAAATTTTATTTTGTTTATTTTTCGTGGGTGAGTGAATTTTAACAAATTTGTAGTTTTACTTTCTAACTTTGGCTGTCTAGTAGTTGGCTAAGATTTTAAATCTAATTTATTATTAATATAATGTTGTATTTTAAAATGTTGACTTTTATATAAATAATAACAATCATAATTACTTATTCATTAATTATCCTTAAAATCTTTGAATGAAAATACATTAACTTTGACGATTAGAGAATTTTTTAATTGTAAAAGATATAAAAATAAAAAAGGTATTCAATTTATATGAGAACTGTAATCATGCTATTAAATACTTACCAAAAGGGTCTTTTTATTAATAAGGGTCTTTTTATTAATAAACTACATAGTTTAAATTTTATTTTAAATATTTTTGTTATAATGGTTAATCTTTTCCATTAGTATATCTTTCATTTTAACCCTCTGTTTTTTGACAATTGTGTTTGATGTAACGACAGAAACTCTTTTGTTAATAAAATTATGATCATGACTGTTTTTCACTTATGTAGGAAAGTACATTTTTTTTCCAAAAAAAAAAGACTATTAAAATCTAAATTTTAGGTTATTTCAATTATTCTATGTTTATAAAGCAAAAACAAAAAATAGGATTTTCAATTTTTTAAGGTGTTAAAAGGGGTCTTGAGCATCTGAAACGTAAAATTATTTTAATGAATCTATGAAGATTATATATATATATATATATATATATATATATATATATATATATATATATATATATAAAAGATGTTGTTTAAATTTTTAAATTTAATTATTATCATTTTAAGACTTAAAAAAATTGTGTTTTAAAATTGATAGTGTTTATATGGTGAAATTTAACTATTTTAAGATTTAAAATTTAAAATATAAATAAAATTTTGGAAACTAGTTTTATTATTTTAAAACATGTGTTCTTCCTGTACATTCTTTTCTTACAACTTTCTCTTCTTTCTAAAATATTTTACAATCAATTATTTTTTTAAGATAGGAGGTAGGATTTCTTCTTGTGGTGAGTTCATCAAAATCAATAAATAAATTTCTTTAATAAAGTAAGTTAATTTTCTGTCTCATTCTTGATCAGTTGGTTTTTTCTTCTTTGAGTAACCCCTTTTTGGTTCAGATGTGATATTTGTGTTCTTATTATTAGTCTCTATAGATCAGTGGTCTTAATAGTGTGTCCTGATCGTGTTTGTGTTTTTCGTAGGGATAGTTTGAGCTACCTTTGTGTTTAAAGGTGCTTTAGAAGTCTTTGAGTTGTTTAGTCATCTTTCAAGTAAAAGAAGTTAGTTGTTTTAGTGTGCATGAGTTGATGATCTTGATTGATTTTTGGTATGTTGTTGAATCTGATTGATGTTTGATGTTTTAGTTGAAATGATATGGTGTTTGTTGGAAGTCTCACATTGATTAGAGATAAAGTTAGTTTAGAGTATATAAGTGGGTGCAAACCTCACCTTACAAGTCGGTTTTGTAGGGTTGAGTTAGACTTAAAGTCTACTTCTTAGCATGGTATCAAAGCCAGGTTAGAGTCTATCCTAGCGATATTTGTTGTTTGTTGGACATATTGTTCTATCCGCTATCGGATCACTCATTAATGTCTAGTCTCACACTCGAGATGTATATATCTCGGCGTGAGGGTTGTGTGTTGGAAGTCTCACATCGAATAGAGATAAGGTCAATTTAAAGTATATAAGTGGTGCAAACCTCACCTTACAAGCCGATTTTGTGGAATTGAATTAGGCTTAAGTCCACTTATTAATATGGTTTCAGAGCAAGCTATGGTTAGAGCCTATCCTAGCGATATACCCAATATTGGGCCGCTATCGGACCACCTATTAATGTTTAGTCTCGCGCTCGAGATGTATATATCTCAACATGAGGGAGGGTGTTGTATGTCCCATATCGACTATAAATAATGCCAATTTAAAGTATATAAGTGAGTCCAAACCTCACCTTAAAAGTCAGTTTTGTAGGGTTGAGTTAGACTTAAAGTTCACTTCTTAACCGTTTCGTTAATTGAAATGAGTTGTGACCTCTGGTTTGGACTTTGGTGATTGAGAGAATTGAAGAACTAAGCAATTGTGAAAATTGGTATAAGTTAAGGTATAAAAATTATGTTGAACCAATTCTCTAAAAAGGAAATACCAATTTGATCAATTGATCATATCTCATTTTACTTAAATCACAAATTTGAGTGTACTAAAATATGGTATGATGTTGAGCTGTATTGATGTCGCGTTGAGTGCAAACTTGGTTGTGCAAGTCTGAAAAAGCATTTTTGCTCTAGACCGTTGAGCGTCCCTTTTCACCGTTGAACGATTAGTTTTGCGAATGCTTTGGCATTAAGCAGTGGCTTGGCACCATTGAAGGCCATCTTGCATGTTTGAAGCTATTTTGGCTCTAGGACGTTGAGCGGCAAAAGAGTGTCGTTGAGCGTGACACTTTTTTTAGAAGAATGGCGTTGATCGCCACCTTTTGTAAAAGGTTTAGCGTTGAGCATTAGGATTGTCGTTGAATGCCACCTTTTTGCAAGAGGTTTTACGCTAAGCACCAATCTGTATGCTTTGTTTCTTCTTTTTAGTTGTTTGGTATTGATTTAGATACTCATTGAGTATGCTTATAAGTATATATTATAACTGTATGTATGAAAATGAGGACTTTTGTCGTGAATATGTGAGGTATTATTACTAAGAGAATAAGGAGAAATTTTATGTGTTGTGATGTGTAGTGTATGTTGTAACATATGAGAGTTCAAAAAGTATGTATCCTGACATTCTACCAACCGTTCAAAAAATGTGACAGGAGGTCCTAACCACTGGACTATTTGGTCCTAGGCGCGAAAGGGACTAACCTTGTGAGTAGTAGGGTGATAACCCCTTGTGTATGGCTTTGTAAAGCAAAAATACTACTATGTGTGCACGCCTACCGTGAAGCCCTATGTTAAAACATGTATCTAGATAATTGAGTCTAGTGTCAATTGCATTGTGTGTTTATTTGAGTTAATGAAAAATTCATAAGTGTTTATATAAATATATTGTATGATCTAAATGTATTATGTTATTTCTTTTGTATACTAGTTTATCCTCTTTCTTTTCTTTATGTGTTGTATTTTGTTGCAATGATTATCTCTCGGTATAAGTAGAAGATGAGTTAGGTTTTAACATACTTTTGGTGAAAGACGATAACATGAAGACATAATTTTATAGTTTTATCTAAGTGTTATGTATGAGTTTATTCCTTTTGAACAACTTTTGTAATTTGAGTTGTCATGAACATATAATATGTTATTATAGTTATTATAATAGATATATGTATTAATTTTTGATATATATCAAAAGTTATAATGCTTTATTTAATAATTTTATATTATTAAATAAATATTATTATCATTATTGTACTTCTAAATATTTTCTAATATTATCATTTAAATTTCAATTATAATATTTTTTATTTTCATTAAGATATCAAAGAGAGACTTTTTTTTTTCTTCCTTTTACGTTATTTCCTTCTACTTTTAACAAAATAGACAATTTATCTTGAATAATGAACACAAGGACATTTTTCTATTTGAAGTTTAATTTATTGTAGATTGATAAAAATTATGTTTTTTTTGCTTAAATTAAACTAAATTGTAAATTTGTTCTCCTTTTCATCCTTGATCCGTGACTTTGATTATTCTATTATTTATCTCCAAAGTAATTTGTGTTTGTTCTGTATTATTATGGAAATATGTAGAAGCAATGTTTGGTGGCATCATTATATACAAATGTGGACCATAGTCATTGGTTTGTTTTTCTCATCTTTGGCTCTCACACTCAACCATGTGACACTTGTCTTCTTACAACATTAATTTTCATATAAACATTCTTTGGCACTTTCTCATGTACACTTCAAATCAATCATTCATTTTTCCATGTGCCAAATGTTTTGGTATGATACGAAATGTTATGCATGATTGTTTATAAGAATCATGTCATGTTTCAATATTTAAACATTATTTATAAAATGATTCTTCTTAAATAAATTGAGATAATACTGTTAATATCAGATATTATATTTAAGTTTTATCTGTTAAAATTTAAAACCTTTTGTAATTTTATTCTTAAAAAGCGCTTAAAAAAATTAAAGGAGTAAAATATATTTAAAATTATATTAATTTTTATGGATGTATGAAAACAAACTAAATAATATGAGAAATAATAATTTATCTTTTCAGTTTTTATTTGACAATTGAAAAAGTTTTTGGATTTTCCTTTTACCTTTAGAAAATGTCTAAAATATTAAAAATGGAAGATGAGAAACATTTTGCATCTAAAGGGTTATCTAAGTTTAATTTTTCAGAAAATTTCAATTATAGTAATAATGTGTTTTTTGATTTTTCAGTAGCTCTGATCAAACACCGTGTTCTTGGAACCAAAAAAAAAAAATCAATTGAAGAATTTCACTACGACACGCATACATGACCCAAGCAAAATTCAAGATAGAAATAGTATAAATAAATTAGTAATCAACATAACATTATCTTCTAAATATTTAATGTGTATATAAATTATTTAAAATAATAACATTGTCATAATTATTTAATTTATATAATTTCATATATTATGGACAGTCAAGCTCAAAATACAATTGCTCTGCATGTTATAGAAATTGGTGAATTTGATTTATGCACATAAGTTTACAAATACAAATTGTCATCATGAATAACATTTATGAATTAAAATCACCTAATCAATACTGCTTAATGATATGAAAACTAAAGTTTCTGACTAATGATTCCTTGAATTGATCCCACTAGACACACAAGTGTGACAGTAAAGCAAACAAAGCTAAACATCCTAAGAAGAATCCATTGTTTGGTCCAAGCTCCAATTTGCCTTTGTTGCAAGTAGATTTCCACTGGAAAATATATAGTCAATGGCCAGAAGTTTATAGCTCCTAACACTCCCAGAACTTGGTTGAAGTAAGGAAACAAAATTGCTATCCCAATGGTTGAAATCACATACACTGTTCTAAAACACAACCTAAATGGGTTCAGCTCATAACCAGGGATTAAAGGCAATTTTATTTTGTAAATCTTGTTTGCAAAGTCACTCTCATGGAATCTTCTTGAGCACCATCTATCAGCAGTAGTATATATTGGTTGACTGTACATCTGACGAAAGATCACAAACATCAAGAAAACATATGAAATGGTTAAGTTAACATGTAAAGACAGTGAAAGAACACATTCAAACGGTTAAGTAGTAGTAGAAGTACCTGATATCCTCCCACCAAATGAAGAATAATGCAAGCATTAGCAAAGGCAACAAGCCAATAAGGCTCATAAAACCCAAACCCTGTCAAGATGTTCCCTGGTGTATCATTTCCAAAAGCTCCATATCCAAGGCATCCACAAGATAGGTAGAAGAATGTTGTCACAATGATTGCAACCATGGAAGCCTTTTTCATGGTTTGATTTTCTGGTGGAGTAGACTTCAGAGTGTCCTTTGCTCAAAAAAAATTCAATACTGTTTTAGACACAAGATTTGTTTATTTCCAACCTTTTTTACTATAAAATATGAAGATGAAAACACCAAGTTACCTGTATCTCAAGAAGGATCAAAGCATATGGATAAGCAAAAGCAATGTCACCAAGTGCTTGGAAGACTAACCATAACTTGTTAGCAGTGTTAGTAGCCGGTATTCCTGTTATGCTCCCCATAAGTCTTCCATTTTCTGTAAGTACAATTTTTTTTCCATATGATCACTGTTCAATGTCATAACATTGTTCATATTCTAATCAGAACTCCGTGTAGCTAAAGACATAATAACATAATGAAACTATAGCAGTTTGTGTGGAGTAGAAATATCAGTAACGTTTGCAGTGTATATTCATGTGATATAGATTTTTTAGAATAGTATTATTTTTCTTTCCTCAGAATCATCAGAAAGCTTGAAATTGAAAATAAGCTAAATATTAAACCAACAATAAATGCATTGCAAGTGAAATTAATTACCTATAACCTTTGCCAAGCCAAGTCCTAGTCCAATGAAGGAGTATGTAAAGGACATAACTGCTGCACAAACTGAGACCCATACCATGTTATGGAGGTCTGGTATGAATGACATTACAATTTGAACAATTCCAAACATCATCATATAAATATTGCCCCCATAAGCACAACGAGCTTGATGCCCTTCCTTGTGATAACAATTTGCTTCCAGAATTGCTCTGCATGGTAAATAAACAAGTTTCATTATGACACTGACTTGGATATTATAAGATGATTAAGGTCCAAGAAGATCAGATCAGATGATGAAAAGCTTAGCAAAGTGTTCACAGAAATACTGAGTAGTGATTTCCTCATTTAATATGAGAAGTACCTTAAACTATTTGCAGTAGTAAGTACATAAGCACAACTAGACCCATACATGGTCAAAAATTGAAGGAAACCAGCCAACCATGTCATTCTTTTACCTGAACCAATAAAAGAATGCAATTATGAGTTATGATAACATTGATAAAGACCCTAAAAACAATTATTGCATGAGAGAATAAAAGAGAGTTCACTACCAAGACTGACTCTAACAGCATCCATGTATGAGTAGTTTCTTTTCCCAGAATCAGAAGTTCTATAACAATCAGAAAGGAGGGAGGAAGAAACATAGATGACGATTGCAAAAAAAAGCACTACAAGTGGCCCTCCAATCCATCCCAACTGGGCAGTGCTCCAGGCAAGAGATAGAACACCAGATCCAATAACAGCAGTGATGATGTGAGCCACAGCACTCCATAAATTTCCTGTAAAGATTGATGGCAGGACCAAGATCTGTTATTCAAATTAATGGAAATGAAGATGGTGTGGTTATGTTGCAATGAACTCTTACCAGTCCTTTTAACATGGCCGTCTTCATCATAAGCAACGAGTGCACTTGTAGTACTCGGCAAAGAGTTTTTCACCTCCATCTTTGCCCAAGCTTTAAACTCAAATACTCAATAGAAGCTTGTGGAGGAGTTTACTGCATGTCAACACCATAGAAAGGTCTAAAATGACAGCACTGAAGATAAGATATGTGATACATGATATCTCTATATTTGCTCAAGCACAATCAAATCTATGCATATGATGTGAATATGTTGATGTATAAAAAATGTATTATAAATCTTAAAAGTTTTTGTGAATATAACAAAAACTCATATAAGCCTTGTGTAGTACCAAGTAATGATGATAATAATAGTAAACCAGAAAACACAGACTGATTGTTGTGTCTCTATGTTTTATGAAACAAAATGCATCAAGAGACATAGTGGAAAAAAGGGTTCCTACTCAAATTTGATAATATTAATATATTAATAATAATAATAACCTAAAGAAACTCAGAAATGAAACCTTCTAGACTCAACAAAGATGCAGATTTGAAAAAGAAGTTGAAGTTTCTTTTAGGAGAGAATAAAAACTGATGTAAAGGAAAGGGCATACAAATCAGAATTGGTTGAAATTGAATTATTACGAGAGTGAATAATTTAATAAAGACAAAGACATGCATGAAATAAAAATTTACTGAGACCATTATCATTCCATGAAAAAGGCATGAAGAAAAAAAAGTTTTAATATTTTTTTTCAAAAAGTCATGTGTAGAGAACGCAGTTTCAAGAAAATGGTTGATAAACACATACTTTTTTACACAGAAAACATGTCATAGTCACAATTTCAACCATTCTTCATGAAGAAAAGTTTTGCATTCACATAACAAAAACGGCTGAAACATAAAATTATAAGAGAAATATACCTGTAATTCACTGAACTAGATACCAAGGTCTCACGATGCATGTATGTGTGTTTAATGGCAATATTAGTTATGAATAAGTTTTTCATCAATCAAGAGGGAGATAAGACTGATAGAAAGGAAACTTTAATTTGGAAGAGATAACCAAATCTTAATCTTCTTTCACAATACTATATGTCAAATCTTTCTTCCACGTTGGTATCTCTCAAATATATATATATATATATCTATATATATATATATATATCTATATATATATATATATATATATATATATATATATATATATATATATATATATATATATATATATATATATATATATTTGACTAGAATTTAGAAGAGATAGTTTATCTTGTGACTAGTATCTCTTAGATATTTACTTAATTGATTTTGTAACAACCTTATAACTGATTTTTTTAATCCGTTACTAATTTTAACCTTTAAAAATTATTTTTAATAAAAATACGTATATTAAAATTATAAAAGTAATTTATTTTATAATTAATTTTTATAAATATATTTTTATCTTTACCTCTATACTTATATATAAAAGAATTCTCCTTTTTCTTCTTGTGTCCATTATTTTTCACTTTTATTTCAAGTCGTTGCTTTGTTTAAATTTAACTGTATTTTAAATTTATATATATATATATATATATATATATATATATATATATATATATATATATATATATGTATGTATGTATATCATTTTATTTATTCTAAAATATGACAAGTATTTTACTTATTTTACATATTGTAACATATTATATTTTTATTATAATATCGTGTTTATTGGGTCAATTATCACTTATCCCATCAATATCTCCTATCAAAAGAGAGGGTAGGTTTGTTTTAATAGAGTAGGAAATTTTGATCTATAATATGTTTTACAAATATAAATTATAATAATAATGATAATTAAAATATAAAATTAATTTCATTATTGTTGTAAGGAAAACATACAATTTGGTGATAAGTTTTTGATGATGTGCAAACTATTTTGAAAATGCTGGAAATACCATATTACAAGTTTTAATAGATTGCTATAATAACAATTTTTTAAAACAAAGAAAATACTTCACAAGTCATCACTCGATTAAGTTAATATATAATAAGATTAAAAATATACAGGTTTTCTATAAACGTGGGACTGACTTCAATTAGAAAAAATACAATACAGTAAAATCCAGAACAAATAATTTTTGTTGCTTCTGCCACCTTCATTATTGTCGTCCATTGTTGTCGGTGGCGATAGTATTTGTCGTTGTCGACACCATCGTTTATCGCTGCCGACAACACCATTATCTATCGCTACTATTATTGGAGTTCTAGTTTCTACCAACAATCACATTGTTTTGATTGTCTTGGCTAGGTGATCACCATACTATCAATGAGACCTTCATCAAAGCTCTTACACGCTTTTAGTATCTTTTGAAGTTGTAGATTTACTCATTTCCATCGTGCATGGTGACATGTTTACTAGCAATTTAGAGCATCAAGGTCTTTCTTTTTTCAAGTTGATCGTGCGTTGTGACACATCCTGTCCCCTCTCTAGCAACTATTTAGAGCATAGATGTTGCTCTTTTTCCTTTTTCAGGTGCCTTGATTGAAGAATCTTAAATTTTTATGATTTCTTTCTCCTATTTATCCATGACTTCTTCCACAGTTGTCTCTTCTGTTGCTCTTTTATTTTCATTAAGATAACAAAGAGAGATTTTTTTTCTTCCTTTTACGTTATTTCCTTCTACTTTTAACAAAATAGACTATTTAACTTGAATGATCAACACAAGGACAATTTTCTATTTGAAGTTTAATTTATTGTAGATTGATAAAAATTGTTTTTTTTTTGTTTAAATTAAACTAAATTGTAAATTTGTTCTCCTTTCATCCTTGATTGGCGACTTTGATTATTCTATTATTTATCTGCAAAGTAATTTGGGTTTGTTCTGTATTATTATATTTAGAAGCATGTTTTGGTGCATCATTATATACAAATGTGGACCTTAGTCATTGGTTTGTTTTTCTCATCTTTGGCTCTCTCACTCACCAATGTGACACTTGTCATCTTTCTTACAACATTAATTTTCATATAGACATTCTTTGGTACTTTCTCATGTACACTTCAAATCAATCATTCATTTTTCCATGTGCCAAATGTTTTGGTATGATAGGAAATGTTGTGCATGATTGTTTATAAGAAACATGTCATGTTTCAATATTTAAACATTTTATTTATAAAATTATTCTTCTTAAATAAATAAGTTGAGATAATATTATTAATATCAGGTATTATATTTAAGTTTTATCTGTTAAAATTTAAAACTTTTTTATAATTTTATTCTTAAAAAGCGCTTAAAAAAATAAAGGAGTAAAATATATTTAAAATTATTTTTAATTTTTATGGGTGTATAAAAAAAACTAAATAATATGAGAAATAATAATTTATCTTTTCATTTTTTAATTGACAGTTGAAATATTTTTTGGATTTTCCGTTTATCTATAGAAAATGTCTAAAATATTAAAAAAGGAAGATGAGAAACATTTTGCATCTAAAGGGTTATCTAAGTTTAATTTTTCTGAAATTTCAATTATAGTAATCATGTGTTTTTGAACTTGGAAAGAGATTTCTCAGTAGCCTCTGATACAAACACCATGTACTTGGAACCAAACAAAAAATTACAAATTTTCAATGGGAGAATTTCACTACGACACATACATGACCCAAACAAAATTTAAGATAACAATATAAATATACTAAACTCGTCTTAAAATAGAAACAGTATAAATTAATTAGTAGTCAACATAACATTATCTTCTAAATATTTAATGTGTATCTAAATTATTTAAAATAATAACATTTCATATTTATTTAAATTATATAATTTCATAAGTCAAGCTCAAAATACAATTGCTCTGCATGTTATTGAAATTGGTGAATTTGATTTATGCAGATAAGTATGCAAACACAAATTCTGATGAAGAATGAATAACATTTATCAATTAAAATCATCCAATCAATACTGCTTAATGATATGAAAACTAAAATTTCTGACTAATGATTCCTTGAATTGATGCCACTAGACACACAAGTGTGACATTAAAGCAAACAAAGCTAAACATCCTAAGAAGAATCCATTGTTTGGTCCAAGCTCCAATTTGCCTTTGTTGCAAGTAGATTTCCACTGGAAAATATATAGTCAATGGCCAGAAGTTTATAGCTCCTAACACTCCCAGAACTTGGTTGAAGTAAGGAAACAAAATTGCTATTCCAATGGTTGAAATCACATACACTGTTCTAAAACACAACCTAAATGGGTTCAGTTCATAACCAGGGATTAAAGGCAATTTTATTTTGTAAATCTTGTTTGCAAAGTCACTCTCATGGAATCTTCTTGAGCACCATCTATCAGCAGTAGTATATATTGGTTGACTGTACATCTGACGAAAGATCACAAACATCAAGAAAACATATGAAATGGTTAAGTTAACATGTAAAGACAGTGAAAGAACACATTCAAACGGTTAAGTAGAAGTAGAAGTACCTGATATCCTCCCACCAAATGAAGAATAATGCAAGCATTAGCAAAGGCAACAAGCCAATAAGGCTCATAAAACCCAAACCCTGTCAAGATGTTCCCTGGTGTATCATTTCCAAAAGCTCCATATCCAAGGCATCCACAAGAGAGGTAGAAGAATGTTGTCACAATGATTGCAATCATGGAAGCCTTTTTCATGGTTTGATTTTCTGGTGGAGTAGACTTCAGAGTGTCCTTCAAAAAAATTCAATACTGTTTTAGACACAAGATTTGTTTATTTCCAAACTTTTTTATTATCAAATATGAAGATGAAAAAACAAAGTTACCTGTATCTCAAGAAGGAGCAAAGCATATGGATAAGCAAAAGCAATGTCACCAAGTGCTTGGAAGACTAACCATAGCTTGTTAGCAGTGTTAGTAGCCGGTATTCCTGTTATGCTCCCCATAATTCTTCCATTTTCTGCAAGTACAATTTTTTTTCCTTATGATCACTGTTTAATATCATAACATGGTTCATATTCTAATCAGAACTCTGTGTAGCTGAAGACATAACGTAATGAAATTATAGGAGTTTGTGTGGAGAAGAAATATAGTAACGTTTGCAGTGTATATTCATGTGATACTAAACATGAGATTTTTCAGAATAGTGTTATTTTTCTTTCTTCAGAATCATCAGAAAGCTTGAAATTGAAAATAAGCTAAATATTAAACCAACAATAAATGCATTGCAAGAGAAATTACCTATAACCTTTGCCAAGCCAAGTCCTAGTCCAATGAAGGAGTATGCAAAGGACATAACTGCTGCAAAAACTGAGACCCATACCATGTTATGGAGGTCTGGTATGAATGACATTACAATTTGAACAATTCCAAATATCATCATATAAATATTGCCCCCATAAGCACAACGAGCTTGATGCCCTTCCTTGTGATAACAATTTGCCCACAGAATTGCTCTGCATGGTAGAATAAACAAGTTTCATTATGACAGTGACTTAGATACTGAGTAATGATTTCCTCACTTAATATGAGAAGTACCTTAAACTATTTCCAGTAGTAAGTACATAAGCACAACTAGTCCCATACAAGATCAAAAATCGAAGGAAACCAGCCAACCATGTCATTCTTTTACCTGAACCAATAAAAGAATACAATTATGAGTTATGATAACATTGATAAAGATCCTAAAAACAATTATTGCATGGGAGAATAAAAGAGAGTTCACTACCAAGATTGACTCTAACAGCATCCATGTATGAGTAGTTTCTTTTCCCAGAATCAGAAGTTCTATAACAATCAGAAAGGAGGGAGGAAGAAACATAGATGACGATTGCAAAACAAAGCACTACAAGTGGCCCTCCAATCCATCCCAACTGGGCAGTGCTCCAGGCAAGAGATAGAACACCAGATCCAATAACAGCAGTGATGATGTGAGCCACAGCACTCCATAAATTTCCTGTAAAGATTGATGGCAGGACCAAGATCTGTTATTCAAATTAATGGAAATCAAAATGGGGTGGTTATGTTGCAATGAACTCTTACCAGTCCTTTTAACATGGCCGTCTTCATCATAAGCAACGAGTGCACTTGTAGTACTCGGCAAAGAGTTTTTCACCTCCATCTTTGCCCAAGCTTTAAACTCAAATACTCAATAGAAGCTTGTGGAGGATTTTACTCCATGTCAACACCATAGAAAGGTCTAAAATGGCAGTACTGAAGATAAAATGTGATGCATGATATCTCTATATTGCTCAAGCACAATCAAATATCTGCATATGATGTGAATATGTTGATGTATAAAAAATGTATTATTAACCTTAAAAGTTTGTGTGAATATAACAAAAATCATATAAGCCTTGTGTAGTACCAAGTAATGATGATAATAATAGTAAACAGAAAACACAGACTGGTTGTTGTGTCTCTATGTTTTATGAAACAAAATGCTTCAAGAGACATAGTGGAAAAAAGGGTTCCTACTCAAATTTGCTAATATTAATAATAATAATAATAATAATAATAATAATAATAACCTAAACAAACCAAGAAATGTAACCTTCTAGACTCAACAAAGATGCAGATTTGAAAAAGAAGTTGAAGTTTCTTATTAGGAGAGAATAAAAACTGATATAAAGGAAAGGGCATACAAATCTGAATTGGTTGAAATTGAATTATTAAGAGAGTGAATAATTTAATAAAGACAAAGACATGCATGAAATTAAAATTTACTGAGACCATTATCATTCCATGAAAAGGCACGAAGAAAAAGAAAAGTTTTAATATTTTTTGTTCAAAAAGTTATGTGAAGAGAACGCAGTTTCAAGAAAGTCGTTGAGAAAGACAAATTTTTACACAGCAAACATGTCATATACCCTAGTCCCAATTTCAACCATTCTTCATGAAGAAAAGGGCAAAAGTGAGAAAGCACAAAGTGGAAGGGGAAAAGTGAGAAAGCACACTTTATAGATAAGGATTAAATGACTAATCCTACGTAGCAAGAGAGAGAAAGCAAAATTCAGAGTTTTCTAAAGAGAGAGGGAGCCAAGGGAGAAGCTCTGCTAGTGTTTTAACCCTCATGCACATAACCACAAAATGAAGAAGATGATGATCAGAGTAGAGAGAAAACAGAAAGAATGCACACACAAGGTACTGAGTAAGCAATGTATATTCTATTTTTTTTTCTTTTATATATAGTAGCTGAATACACTGAATCTGTTTTCTGTTTTTGTTTATTCTAACACTCCTCCTAAACAAAAACTTTAATCGAACAAAAAACACGATTTTTTGAAAAAAAACACTCTTTTCATCGATTGAATCGGTGAAATTTATTCTCTTTCGATTCTGAGCCTTTTGGACCGATTAAAATCGGTAAAAACACTTCCTACTAAGCATACAAGCACTTTCCACTGATTAAAACCGGAGAAAGCTCTCCCTAGGTCGATCTCCTCCTCTCCGGCAGAAACCCTAGGTTTTCGCCCTCCTCCTGGTGTGATCTTCACTGATCTCAGCTCGCACCATTCCAATTTGCTTTCTGAGTGACTGAAAGCGTTCACCTTTAAGGGCTTTGGTGAGTATATCTGCTAGTTGGTCTTCGGATCTGCAGTGTACAACCTCCAATCTCCCGCTACTGACATGTTCCCTAATGTAGTGAAACCTGGTCTCAATGTGCTTGCTCCTACCGTGAGATGCAGGGTGCTTAGCAAGATCTATGGCTGACTTGTTGTCAACAAGTAGCCTCACTCTCCCAGTTAGCTTAACTTTCAATCCTTCTAATAGGAATCCCAGCCAAGTTGCTTGACAAGTAGCTTCACAGGAAGCTATGTATTCTGCCTCATACGATGACAAGGCAACCACTGGTTCCTTTCTTGAACTCTAGGAAATTGGAGCTCCTCCCATGAAGAAGATATACCCAATCGTGCTTCTTTTGTCTGCCTTATCACCACACCAATCTGCATCTGAGTAAGAAGTGATTTGCACTTCTTCTCCAGCCTCTCCTCTTCTCAGTAGAATTCCATAGGAGTGAGTGCCCTACAAGTATCTTAAAATACGTTTGACAGCATTCAAATGTGACATTCTGGGGCATTCCATATACCTACTCACCACTCCAACGCTGTAACTTAAGTCAGGTCTTATGTTATAGAGATATCTCAAACTCCCAACCATCCTTCTGTAAGCTGTTGGATCTACAGCTTCTTCCTCTGGCTCCTTCTCAAGTCTCAGTCCCACTTCAGCTGGGGTATTAGCAGCATTACAATCCACCATTTCAAACTTCTTTAGTAGGTCTAGAACATATCTGGACTGATGCATCACAATTCCACTCTCAGTCTCAGTGAATTCTATCCCAAGAAAATAACTGAGCTTTCCCAAGTCACTCATTTCAAATTCACTCAACATCTGAAATTTGAATTCTGAAATCAGTTCCTCACAACTCCCAATGACTAATAGGTCATCAACATATAGGCATACTATTAACTTCTCTGGTCTGCCATTGTGTTGGCAGCACTTCACATACAACCCGTGTTCTGAAACACACTTTTCAAAGCCAATACTGCTCATGAACCCATCAATTCTCTGGTTCCAAGCTCTTGGAGTCTGTTTAAGCCCATAAAGAGCCTTTATCAGCCTGTACACCTTGTCATGCTGCCCTTTAACCTCAAATCCCAGTGGTTGTACAACATATACCTCTTCTTCCAGTCTTTCATTTAGGAAGGGTGACTTCACATCCAACTGATGTAATGACCAGTGACATTTAGTGGCCAGTGACACCACCAACCTGATTGTCTCTACCCTGGCTACATGAGCAAACACCTCTCCATAATCTACTCCAGCCTTTTGTAGAAAGCCCTTAGCAACCAGCCTTGCCTTGTGTCTTACAACAACACCTTGTAGGTTTATCTTTGACTTATAAACCAACTTTAATGCTATAGGCCTTTTGTTAGAGGGCAGATCAACCAACTCCCAGGTTTGATTCCTCTCTATAGAGTTAATCTCTTCCTGCATTGCCTTATACCACCTTTCATCTTTCACAGCTTCATCAAATTCAACTGGTTCAGCCTCTGCTATTAAGGAAAAATGAACAAATTTGCCTTCTGATGTGAGTGTTGCCTCATAGGATAAATCATAGTCTCCTAGATGTGCTGGTAGTTGTGTAACCCTTGATAACCTTCTACTATTGTCATCCCTTTTGTCCTTCTCTATCACCTCTCCAACAGTAGCATCTTCCAGATTAATGGTTGATGGTTCCTGCTCACCTGTTTCCCACTGCCATACTCCAGCCTCATCCACTACAACATCTCTGCTGATGCAAACTGTTCCTGCTATAGGATCATACAATTTGTACATTGCAGATCCGAAGACCAACTAGCAGATATACTCACCAAAGCCCTTAAAGGTGAACGCTTTCAGTCACTCAGAAAGCAGATTGGAATGGTGCGAGCTGAGATCAGTGAAGATCACACCAGGAGGAGGGCGAAAACCTAGGGTTTCCGCCAGAGAGGAGGAGATCGACCTAGGGAGAGATTTCTCCTGATCAGGTAGACCCAACATCTTCTGGTTCAATCATCAATAAACAGTAGAAAATACCTGCTGCCTCCAGGTGTTTCTACTTGTATAGGGCCATGATGACAAATTTATGAACACCGAAAAACAGCGCTAAAAACTTGTTTAACCCTCGGCAAGTGTGACCGAATCGTATCAAGTAATAAACTGGGTAAGACCAAGTATTGTTCTCCCAAAGGACTCACGGCCTAGTTAGTTATATGATTTGTTGATTATTTAAGACTTGTGAACAATTGATTATAGGTTTCAAATGCAAAAGACAATAAGTAAACATGTATGCATGAGTTTGATCAATGAAAAGAGGAACACAAACACTTGAACGAATTAGATGGATGAGTATGTTGTTGGGGTAATCAATTTCATTTTATCCACTCTCATATATTTTAGGAATTCATGATTCTTTTCATCAATGTTAATGCCACTCTCTAAATCACCTTGCAAGAAGGCCTATCCTTAATTACGAGTTCATACAATTCCTAACATCCCTAATAATTAATTCTGAAGCACAGAAGCTTAACGGCAACCAAACCTCATATTCCTATGTCTAGGCAATATGCTATTGGGAGAATTTTCCCGGATCTAGATTTCCCCGTACGTTCCCATATCGACAAAATCAATAATCATGGCATCGAATGAGTTGAACAATGCATGCTTTGAGCAAAGAGGAAAAATCCTAACTAATGATGAAAGAAAGCATGTATCTCAAATAAGATGTTTAAACACAAATTCCATATATGAGAGTTTCACAAGATTACATTGAATCCCCAACAACAATACAAAGTTTAGTTCACCATATTCATGGTGAAACTAGATGAACAATAATGAAAGAATGAAAGATAGAACCCTAGAAAGATGAGTAGGTAGCCTGAGCATCCAAGATCTTCCTTCAAGGGGTGGAAAAGTGAGTGTTTGCTTTGTCTCAGCCAAAGATACAAACCCTAGGAAGTCCTAAAGCTTATATACTATTCGCAATATTACAGAAAAGTGGGCCTAAGCCCAAAAGACCACCGCTCAGCGGTAAACTACCGCTCAGCGGTAAACTACCGCTCAGCGGTAAACTACCGCTCAGCGGTAAACTACCGCTCAGCGGTACCAGCGCGTAGTCAATTTTCCCCTCAGCTGCATTTTCACCCCTCAGCGGAGCCAACGGGTGTTCCTGAGTGCCGCTCAGAGGTAAACTGCCGCTGAGCGGCACTTGCGTACCAGCGCGTAGTCAATTTTCCCCTCAACTACATTTTCACCCCTCAGCGGAGCCAACGGGTGTTCCTGAGTGCCACTCAGCGGTAAACTGCCGCTGAGCGGTACTTGCGGCTTCTCCTTTTGCACTTTTTGAGTTCTTTTCTGATTTCATCTCTATCCTTCTTCACTTCTTTCACCAAATTCACCTTAAAACCTGCATAAAACACTGAAATCAAGCATAAACCTATCCAGCTCTCTTATTTCCAAAAATATGAATAAAAGCATGATTCCAAGCTAGTTTCTGAGTGTTAAAGGTTGCTTTTGGTATCAATTTGAAGTATGAAAATAACAGTTTTTCAACTGTTATCAGGCCACACACATCTGAATACACCACCCCTAATTTTTCTGTTGACTTTTGGGGTAAATTCTTCTGAAAGTTTCCCCTGCTCTGCTTGCATTTGACACACTCCTTTCACACTGTTTCTGGAATTTCCACCTTAGGTAAGCCACTCATCATATTTTTCTGGCTTAACAGGGATAAATCCCTGAAATTTAGGTGTCCAAATCTGAGATGCCACAGCTATTCCTCTTTATTTTCTGTTGTAGTGAAACATTGATGTTTTACTGCACTCATTACCACCCTAAAAGTCCTGTTTTGTGATAGCTGAGCCTGCACAATCATCTTCTTGTGTTGATTGAAAATTCTGAGACAGTTGTTCTCCATTTTCATCACATATCCCTTCTGTAGCAACTGTCCCAAGCTTAGCAGATTCGTTTTCAGTCCTGGTACATACAGTAGCTCTTCAATTATCACTTCTTTGCCCTCTGCATCTCTCAGAACAACTCTCCCAGATCCTTCTACAGTCCGACTTCTGTCATCTGCAAAACCGGATCTTCCCCTGTACAGCTCCTTGCATCCTCACAAACCAGTCCTTCCTCCCTGTCATATGGGTGGAACAACCAGAATCCAGATACCATGTTGTGTTTTCTGGTTGTTCTTTTCCAATGTTGGCCATCAGCATCACAGCCTCCGAATCTGACTCATCCTCCTGGGCTAGATTAACCCTCTTTTTGTGTTTGTTTTTAGCACCTTCCCCTTTCCAACATTCTTTTGCATAATGCCCTAGTTTTTGACAATTATAGCATTTCACTTTCTTTTTGTCAAACTTCCAATATGCTCCAGCTTTCTGGTTTTTCACTGTCACAGATTCACTGAAATCTTCCCCTTGTTGTTCCTGTCAATCTTTACCTTTCTTGTTGCCCTTATTCCATTTCTTGAACCCCTTTTTCCCTTTAAACTGAGATCTGGCCTGTAGGGCCTATTCTTGGCACTGCTTGCGCTCATTGATGCGATATTCATGAGCTTCAAATGAGTGCAACAGCTCCTCAATCTCCATAGACTCTAGATTACGGGCTTCTTCAATAGTCACTACCACATGATCAAATATGGGGGTTAGAGTTCTTAGGATTTTGTCAACAATGTACTCATCTGAAATTGCATCCTTGCATGCTCTCATTTTATTCACCAATTCTTGCACTTTATCAAAGTATTCTGCCACGGTTTCACCCTTATCCATGATCAGAATCTCAAACTACCTCCTTAGTGCTTGTAATTTCACTTTCTTGTTTTTGTCTCCATCACCATACATCTTCACCAAAATGTCCCATACTTCCTTAGCAGTAGCAGCCTTAGAGATCTTGTTAAAGATCTTTGGGCTGACACATTGATATAGCAAAAATCTAGCCTTGCTGTCCAGTTTCACCTGCAATTTGTAACTTCTTTTCTCCTCTTCAGTGCCTCTTGCACCCATTTCAGGTAGCCCATCTTCTATAACTTCTGACACATCTTGAAAACCAAAAATGGCTTGCATCTTGGTGCGCCAGTCATCAAATAACTTCCCATCAAACACTGGCAACGCCCCCTGTATTCCTCCAATACCTGCCATCACTTTCTTGCTAGCTTCTTGCAATTTCTTTGATTTACCCACACCCAAAGAAACCTTCTTTCTCCACTTCTGGATACACACAATTCCAATCACCAATCACACACCCACTGTATACGCACAAAACCTATGCTCTTGATACCATATTAGTGAAAAAGGGAAAAAGTGAGAAAGCACAAAGTGAAAGGGCAAAAGTGAGAAATCACACTTTACAGATCAGGATTAAATGACTAATCCTACGTAGCAAGAGAGAGAAAGCAAAGTTCAGAGTTTTCTAGAGAGAGAGGGAGCCGAGAGAATGGAGAAGCTCTGCTAGGGTTTTAACCCTCACGCACAGAACCAGAAAATGAAGAAGATGATGATCAGAGTAGAGAGAAAACATAAAGAATGCACACACAAGGTATTGAGTAAGCAATGTATATTCTGTTTTTTTCTGCTTTTATAGTAACTGAATACACTGAATCTGTTTTTTGTTTTTGTTTATTCTAACAGCATTCACATAACAAAAATGGCTGAAACATAAAATTATAATAGAAATATACCTGTAATTCACTTAACTATACCATGGTCTCACGATGTAACATCTCAAATACAATATTTAAACCATAAATGAAACATCACTAAATCAATAATATAGATTAGTTAACAAACTAAAAAAAAATATAAAGTCATTGCTACAGTCATCCAAAAATAACTATAAAGCTAACTTTATACACAAAGTACAAGTATCAAAACTATGTACCAGAATGGTGTATCAAAAACCACCAATAAGATAACCCCTAAGGTAAAGAAATACTAAAACTACTACACTTCAAGACCCTCAATTACATAAAAATGTCATATTTTCGACGGAATATTATCGAAGGCCTTTAGGCCGTCGGTAATGGCTTGGTGAATTAACTTACCGAAGGATATATGACCGTCAGTAAGATGCTCGAGTAATAAACCCCAAAACTTGGGTTTCCCTCGCCCAACTTTCATTTTTCGAGCCAAACTTCCCCTTTCTTTCTTTGAGCCATCGAACCCTCACCAACATTCCCCTAAATTGGCAAGGTTTCATTCACGGACGCCATCTCCCTCCTTCGCATAGGCACCTAATGCTTGCTTAATCGTCACATCATCAGGCTCTTCTCACACCCACCAGATAATCGTCGCCAAGAGTAAATGCATAGAATAAACAACCAAGAAAACATGCAAGAGGGTAAGCTAATTGTAACACTATTATTCATATTATGGTAAATGCAACAGATAAATTCAATCACATAATTAGTAGAACAGTTTTCCCCATTCACATGTGACTCGGACTTGGCCAATCCTTTATTATATAGTATAACTATCGAGCCATGAAAAGTTATGCACCTGTGTGGTGAAACACCTGACCCACTCAAAGCTGCCACACATTATTAGTCCTTAAAACGCCTTTTGCCACCATGAAGAAAGGCACTAATGGCAACCCCTTTAGGGACTTTCCATCCAAAGAAGTATCAATTTAACACTAAGCTAAGAAAGAGAAGTTGAATAAGGACTTTTAAACAAAAGGATCTTTCTTTCTAAGTCTTAGAATGTTTACTTTACTAAATACATTTACATTGTTTTGTAGGACAAAAATAAGGTTTGGAAACCATAACCAATCAGCCAAAGAAGCTTGGTGAACTAAGGGAAGCAAAGGACGCAAAGAAAGGAAGCCAACCAAACAGCCGCTGCCACTCACCAACGTCCAAGTTTTAATGCACGTTTTTAATGTTTTCCTTGTATGGAACGTGTAACTCATGCTTGGTAGCATTTCCAGCACATGTATCTTGCCATTTTCATAGCTTGCTAGGCACTTCAGAGTCATCTCTTACTCTATAAAAGAGAGACTCTCCTCTTTGTAAATTCAACTTGAATGTAATAGAGAAATGTTGTTGATTTTCTTCCAGCCACTCTGACTTCGAGTTCACTTGCTTGTGCCACTTTAGCACCATCCTCCTCTAGCTTCCTTCCTTCTCGGAAGGCCTCCTGAGCTGGAGACACTTCACGCATACCTCCATACTTCAGAAAACATTTCACCATACACCTTGCGTGCACCATATTAGTCATCAACTTCTCACAATCCGCTGCATCTTTCTGAGTCGAGGAGAGCTCTGCTGTGACTAGTGGAGCTGCTTCCATTAGGCACCCAGGATAGAACCTCCTACTCCTCTCATGACATGACTCATCACTCTCTAATTGAGCATGAATGATCATTAGAGTGTCAGAATAACCCCATATCGGCTTCTTGCAATTTATACTATTTATACACTTGAATTCCCGACAACATATTTCTCCTTGGAATTCTCATTTAAAAACAAATAGTCATACCTTGATAACCTCATTCCATACCTTTGAAACCATTGATATTACTTCACATTCACATAGTACACCAATACATGAGACTACTTATCATACATTAAAGGAATAGAAACACTTATATAAGTCATTAGAAATCATATAATAACACAATTTATTCATGGCATCTTGATACTCACATTAAGGTAAGGAAAACAACTTTGAAACTCTCACCAATAATGTGGGAAGGGTAAAAAACCCCCAAAATGACCTAAAGAACGTCAAAAGCTTATAACTGGAACTCTGAATTTGAGATCTTGAAAACTAAAGAAAAAAAAACAAAAGCTGCCCAATGGCGCTCAGTGCCCCAAAAGGAGTGCCCTGGTGCCAGACCCCTGGAACAGGGGTGCTCAGGCGAGTTCTTCTTGCAAAAATGACGCCTAAGGGCCCCATGGAGGGTGTCCAACGCTGCACTAGGTCCTAAAATTCACCTATTTTTACTTTGGTAACCCTCTATACAAGTTTAAATGATTCCTTAACACTCTTAGGCGTTGAGAAACATCTAAAAACATACTTCTTACTTGAATTGACCACTCCAAACCCAAATTGACCTATGAAAACCCAAATTCACTCCTATAAGCTACCAAAAATCAAATCTACCTCTTATACCACTCATGTTACTGATTTGGTGCACAACCAATTTTATATTGACTCAATAATGGACTCTAATCCAACTCCCACTCCACAGAACTGCCCCTTTTTAAATTCATTACCCACACCCTCTTAATGGACTTAAATTCACTTCAACCAAGCTTCACCAACACTTTTCTGCATAATAAACCAAATTTTACTGGTTTGAACCCTCTCACAAGTCCAAATGGACTTTAAAACAACCCCTAAACATCCTTTTTCCCAACCCACTGCTTATTCACAAATCCACCTACCAAAACTTCAAATTTTCACTCCAAAACAAGTAAGATTTGAACTTATCTTATCTTATTCCCTTAACCTTCTAAACTGTAACCATCTAATGATGATGATCAATCATAAACCACTCCAAAATAATTAACAAACTGCAAATTCCACAATATGCTCATTATTTCAAAAATTGACATACCCACTTCATCAATTTAAGTTACAAAACTAGACTTTAGTTTTCATACCTTTCCTGCCATTATTATTAATAACCTTTTATCTCAACCACACATTAAGTTCATCATACAATAACTCATAACAACAACCACACCTTTATAACTCTTCAAACACCTCATGGTGTACAAGCATTCAACATTTTTCCAAATTTAACATCATAAATCACCATATAATCACATACACAAAATTCACAGATTTCAAATATCTTACAATGGCTATAAAAAGCAAATTAGCTTCCCTTACCTTGGGGAAAGCTAAGATAGTTCAACAATTTCTTGCTCGACGTTCCCACCACGAAGAAATTTAGGAAAACGCCTACAATTGACGGAATGAAAATTGAGATGAAATCTTAGGACCCATAATTAACTAAGAACCAAAAGATAAGCTCAATTGAAACATGCGGGTAGATTGGGTGTGCATGATCATAAACCTAAGATAAATCGAGAAAAGAGGTGGAAACTTACCCACTCTACCACAAAAATTGATCGGTGGATAATGAAGACAACTCAACGGTGATCACATAGGAACTTTCTGATAGTCAAACAAATGATTAGAGGGGAGGAAATTATAGAGAGAAGGTAAAGAGAGTGTAGAGAGCGAGTTTTAGAGAGATGAAGTGTTTTTAAGTAATGAGATGATTGTATGAAGTTTTTATCTATAATATCGACTTTTTTTAAAATAAAATAGTCGGACTCAATATTCTAGAACACCTATCTACTCTAATACCCCATTTCTAGGTTCTTACTTCTCCCCAACAACAAAATTTTTTACCTCGAAAATTAGACTTACTAAAGAACAAGTAGGACAAGACTATCTCATGACTCCGTCTAATTCCCAAGTAGAGTCACATGTCCTTCTATCCTACACAACTTTGACTAGACTGATGGTCTTTCCTCTAAATTGCTTCATCTGGCTCTCCACAATCTCTACAGGCTGAACATCCACTAAGAGATCATCTCTGACATGCACATCTTCTACTTCTAACACATGTGAGGGATCAGGCACATACTTCCTAAGCTGTGAGACATGAAACACTAGGTGTAGATTTGACAGCTGAGGAGGCATAACTATCTCATAGGCCACTGGCCCTACTCGTCTCAGAATCTGATATGAACCAATGAACCTTGGAGACAACTTCCTAGAATGAATGACTTTGCCTGCATAGTTCAATAATATAGAATAGTTGTGAAGCAACATGAGTTATCAAATAAGTATGAGTATGCAATAGTGTGTATGATAGTGAAATAACATATTACATTCATACAATATGATTATTCAATGTTATTTAATACAATTTTGATCAAGTATTCCAAGTTCATTTCTTATAGTCTAAAATCTCTCTTTAGTTAGAGGCTTTGTGGAAATATCAACCCATTGATGTAAGGTATCAATGAATTCAATTTTGATTTGTCCTTTCAAAATATCATCTCTGATAAAGTGATGCCTTATTTCAATGTGCTTAGTTTTGGAATGAAGAATGAGATTCTTTGTCAAATTTATGGCACTCGTGTTATTACATTTCAAATGTACATGGTCTAAATAAATGCCATAGTCTTCAAGCTGACTCTTTATCCAAAGAAACTGAGCACAACAGCTTGTTGCTGTAATGTACTCGGCTTCAATAGTGGACAGTTCCACACAAGCCTGTTTCTTTAAATGCCAAGAGATTAGTGAACAACCTAGAAGATGACATATGCCAATAGTACTTTGCTTATCTAATTTGCAACCTCCAAAATCTGAATCATTGTATCCTTCAAGGAACAGATTCGCACCTCTAGGGTACCATAATCCAAGACTCCTAGTTCCTTTTAGATATTTTAAAATTCTTTTTACAGCAGTAAGGTGTGATTCTCTTGGATTAGATTGAAACTTAGCACATAGGCAAACATTGTGCATGATCTCAAGACGATTGACAGTAAGATAGAGTAAAGAACCAATCATACCTCTGTACATTTTTTTAATAACAATTTTACCTTTTGAATCCTTGTCAAGATAAGAGTTTGTTTCCATAGGTGTGGCTGCTTCTTTGCACTCGCTCATCTTAAACTTCTTTAGAAGATCATTGTAGTATTTTGATTGATGTATGAAGATACCATTTTCTTCTTTTTTGACTTGTAGTCCAAGGAAGTAGTTGAGTTCTCCCATCATGGACATTTTGAATTCCTCCTGCATAGTTTTTGAAAAGTTCTTACATAGAAGTGGATTGGTAGAACCAAATATAATGTCATCAACATATATATGTACATATAATTGATCTTTCCCAAACTTTTTTATGAAAAGAGTTGAATCAACTTTACCCCTTAGGAAACCTTTCTTGATTAGAAACTCACTCAACATTTCATATCAGGATCTTGGTGCCTGCTTCAGTCCATACAGTGCTTTTCTCAGCTTGAACACATGATCAGGAAACTCAACGTCCTGGAAGCCAGGAGGTTGTTCAAAAAACACTTCTTCCTTGATATAGCCATTCAAGAAGGCATTTTTCACATCCATCTGGTATAACTTGAACTTCATCATCGATGCAATAGCTAGGAGAATTCTGATTGCGTCCAATCTAACCACAAGAGTGTACGTCTCATCATAATCGATTCCTTCCTCCTGGTAGTACCCTTTAGCAACTAATCTAGCTTTGTTCTTAATAATTTCTCCAAAGTCATCCATCTTGTTGCGAAATACCCATTTAGTTCCAATGACTTGTTGAGTCATTTTCGTTGGAACAAGTTCCCATACATTGTTTCTCTTGAATTGATTCAACTCATCTTGCATGGCCATGAACCAGCTCTTATCTGACAATGCATCATTTATGTTCTTGGGCTCAGTTTGTGACACAAAAGCTACATTCATGCAGAATTGGTTGAGTTGTCTTCTAATAGATACACCCCTAGAGATGCCACCAATGATATTGCTTGTGGACATGCTTCTAGGATTCTTCCATTCTTTTACAGGCTCAGTTCTGGGAGAATTTTCAGTGACCTTTGGACTTTGATTCTCTTGAATGTCTTCACTTTCCTGTTCTTCTCCTGCAAAATCACATGCATCTAATGCATTTTGTTAGTGGCATAGTCAACATGTTCATCAAAAGCAACATGTACAGACTCTTTAACACCTAAGGTTCTCTTATTATATACTTTGTAGGCTTTGCTAGAAAGGGAATAACCAATTAAAATAGCCTCATCAGCTTTTGAATCAAATTTACCAAGATTGTCATTACTGTTATTGAGCACAAAGCACTTGTTTCCAAAGATTCTCATATGTGTGATGTTGGTTTTTCTTCCTTTAAACAAATCATAAGGTGTAAGCTTCAATATGGGTAATGATTGTTCTGTTGAACACGTAACAAGTTGTATTGACTGCATCTGCCCAGAAATATTTAGGCATATCCCTCTCAAGTAGCATGGTCTGTGTAAGCTTCTTTAGGCTTTGTTCTTTCTCTCAACCACGCCATTTTGCTATGGAGTTCTAGGAGCAAAGAAGTTATGAGATATTCCCATTTCAGCATAGTAGTTTTCAAAATTCTCATTTTGGAATTCCCTGTCGTGATCACTTCTTATTGACTTGATCTTGAGGTCTTTTTCATTTTGTATCATAGATGCAAAGTTCTTGAATAACTTGAAAGTGTCACTTTTGACAACAAGGAAAAAGGTCCAGGTATATCTAGAAAAGTCATCAACAATTACCAAACCATAAAGATTTCCACCCAGGCTTTTGATTCTTGAGGTACCAAACAGATTCAAATTTCAACTCTAAATTCAGTGAAATATTTTTCACTAGTTTCGTTTACATGTTAGGAATAATATTCAGTCCTTATTTCATTTGAAATCCATCATTTACAATGTGCATTTGGTGCTAATTCATTCACTACTCCATTGGTTTCTTGATTTTTAAGTGATTCCTAATCTGTTTATATATGTGCTTGCTATTATGTGTATTTTGGTGGCTGGATTTTATCTCCTAGACGTTATAGGCCATCAAGCCACTCTTAAGGTTGATCAAAGACTCCAATCAAGTGCCTAGAATTCGTTCAAACGCTGCTGTATAGATGCTACAAATAGCACCTCACAACACAAGCAACAAGCATATCTTGGAAGTCTTCAACAAGTAGACTTCTAACTTCTTTTTGGGTGCCTTTCCAGCTATTAATTCTTGTCTTGGCTGGTCTATTTAGAGTCCTAATTACTTGTTTAACCTTTTCTTTGAGTCATATGTGCTTCCTCTTTAAGAGTTTTCTAGAAATATTTTCTTGAAATTGCACTTGCTAAGAGTCCTTTGCATCATTGCTCTTGTATGCTGAATTGAGATGGATCACCTTGGGATTTAAGTGTGTATGATTTGTTTGTACGTTCTGCAATAGTAGAGGTCTTAAAAAAACCAAATTTTATCTTTGACCAAACACACATAATTACTTTATCCCTGCTTGGCCGAGACTAGCCAAAATACAAAACAACATGAACTAAAAAAATCCAAATTTGTTTGCTTGAGTTGCATGTCTGGCCGAGACTTTGCTCAACTATTTTGTGTGTTTGGCAGCTTAATTTTGAGACTCTTATTCTCAATTTACAGAACCTATAGGTTTGAAGCATGCAAAATTATTTCCATCCATTTTTAGATCTTTCTATTCATGTATGCATAGAGCTTTTGGTGTGATTGCCTCTTGTTTGTGTATATTTTTTTGCTGCAGTATTTTTAACATGTGCCTTTGTTTTGACTCCTTCCTTTTCATTGTTTTTTTGTCTTTGTTAGTCCTCTAGTGTGCTACCATTTTTCTGTACCAAATATTCTTGCTTTACTAGGTTCCTTTTACATCATTTGTTTAGTAGTTTCACTTGATTTTTGGCCTCTTGAAGTGTATGTCTCTTGGCTTGTGTCCTTGTATTTGTTGAGGTTGATTGTACATCCTTTCACTTGTTTTCTCCATTAAAGTGAGACACCATTCTACCTTGAGTGAAGATTGCAAGTGAGTTGAAGTGATCCTTCCTTATTTTTAGCTAAAATCGTGAGCTTTGAGCCAAGCAAAGTGCTACTGTTTTTGAGTGACTTTGCTGCTTTTTTCACATGATTTTTGCTGATGTTTCTAACCTCTTTTTTGTGAGTTTTTGTTGCTATTTTGTGTTAGCAAAATGTTTGCAGGTTCACGGCAATCATCCTCCCATGGAGATAGCTATCAAGGAAGTGCTTCTAGCAAATTGGACATGGCAAAGGCACTTCAACAAATTCAACATCAACTTGACTCTCTTAGTAGGAGGATGGAAAATGAGATTAAGATGAAAGGAAAACAAGCATATGGACACCAAGAGCGCAAGTCTACTCCTCATGGTCATGGCCCTTTCAAAAAGCATCAAGATGATAGAGCCTTTGACCAATTGCCAAAGTTGAATTTGTCGTCTTTCAAAGGAGAAGAAGATCCTTCTATTTTTCTAGATTAGCTAGCTAAAGTACAACAAGTTTTTGATTTGTATAGTGTAGATGATTCTTTGCATGTAAAATTAACTACATTAACTTTATAGGGATACGCCATGCAATGGCTAACTAGGATGAACATTACCACCATGGGCTCACACGCGAGCTCGTGGGAACATTTTAAGGACATTTTGTTCCAATGCTTCGTACCTCCACACTACCTTAGGGACCTTTTGGTTGAGCTCCAACGGCTTACTCAAGGTAGACGAAGTGTGGAGGAGTATGCTCATGAGCTCAAAGTACTCCTACATCGTACTAACACAATTGAGAGCGATCAAGCTAAGATAACTAGATTGATTAATAGAAACATACAAGATGTTTTGGAACTCCATGATAATGAGATTTTAGGTGTTGTGGTGCATAGGGTTATGATAGTGGAAAAACAAGTTTTAAGAAAAGAGTCCTACCGCAACAAGTTTTCAACCTCTTCCAAATAAATTTTTTACAAAAGCTCATCATCAAGGGAGAAGGATAAAGATGTTTCTAGGGAGAACACTAATAAATCTTATCGTTCTTCTACTAACAATGTGCCTTCTTTTAAGCCTACGCCACCTTCGTGCTCTAGCAAATTAAATGTTTCAAGTGCTTATGTCATGGTCATATTGCATCTGCGTGCCCAAACAAAAGGGCAATGTGCATTAGAGGAGAAGAGGTTGTCACCAATGACTCTCCTCCTTCTTCACCTTCACACACTTCTCACTGTTCTTCTTACTCTAGTGAAGATGAATACAAGATTCCATTTGATGGAGACCTCCTAGTTATAAGACGTCTATTGGGACAAGTCCACAAGAACTTTGATCAAACTCAAAGAGAAAATATTTTTCACACTAGATGTCTTATAGCTAGCAAGGTTTGCTCAATGATCATAGATGGAAGTTGCACCAATGTGGCTAGCACACGTGTAGTGGACAAACTCAAGTTGCCTACTATCATGTATGTCAAGCCTTACAAGCTTCAATGGTTAAGTGAGGAGGATGAAATCTTGGTCAATAAACAAGTCCATATTTCCTTTTCTATTGGAAAACCAAGATGAGGTTCTTTGTGATGTTGTTCCCATGGAAGAAACTCACATCCTATTAGGTAGACCTTGGCAATTTGATAGAAATGTTCAACATGATGGTCTTACCAATAGGATTTCCTTTACTTTTCAAGGGCGCAAGGTTATATTGAAACCTCTCACTTTAAAGGAAATACATGAGGACCACCTTATAATGAAGTCCAAGAGAGGTGAAGAAAAAGAGAAGGTCAAGAATAATTGTCTCATCTCTCATAAAGAGGTACTTAAAGTTATTGAAAAAAAGAGAGCTTATTTTTGGTGTTTTTCCTTCACAATGTCTCACCACCACTTCTGTCCTTAAGTCTTCTAAGTTAGATAGTTTGTTAGCAGAGTTCCAAGATGTGTTTTAAGATCCTTTAAAAGGTTTACCACCTATTAGAGGGATTGAGCACCAAATTGATTTCATACTAGGATCTTCTCTTCCAAACCTTCTGGCTTATAGAACAAATCCTATGGAAACTCAAGAGATTCAAAGACAAGTAGAGGGTTTGTTGTCTAAAGGATGGGTTAGAGATAGCATGAGTCCTTGTGTTATGCCTGTGATACTTGTCCCTGAAAAGGATGGTTCATGGTGTATGTGTACTGACTGTAGGGCCATTAATAATATAACCATTAAGTATAGACATATCATTCCTAGATTAGATGATGTATTAGATGAGCTTCATGGCTCCACCATATTCTCCAAGATTGATCTTAAGAGCGGTTATAATAAAATTAGAATCAAAGAAGGAGATGAATGGAAGACCGCCTTTAAGACCAAATTTGCACTATATGAGTGATTTGTCATGCCTTTTGGTTCGACTAATGCTCGTAGTACTTTCATGCGTCTCATGCATCATGTTTTACGACCTTTCATAGGTAAGTTTGAAGTGGTCTACTTTGATGACATTCTCATTTATAGTGTGTCTTTAAATGACCATTGCATGTGATAACTCTTATATTTTCCCTCTTTTCTTGTGTTTAGAAGTCAATTTTAGTTTCTTTTTGTTTCTAATAGTCTAGAAGTAGGTTAGTTTTAGGTTTTTAGAATTTTAGTTAAAAATAGGTTTTTAGTTGTAATTTTTAGTTTTTGTTAATAATTGGGATATTAGTTTTTTTTAGAAAATATTTTAATAAAAATCTTTTTCTTTATTTTTTTTCTTTTAATTTTGAATTGTTGAAATACCCTTGCTTTAAGTGCTAATTGGTTCATTTGTTCATAATTGAATTAAAATTTCAGGATTGGGCTGCTACACTTGGGCAGCTACTGCTGCAGATATGAATTGAGCCAGCAAAGAGCACTTTTGGGCTGCACATGAAAGCAATCTGGGCTAAAATGAAGCTGAAGCTGTGTGTTGGGAAAAATAATAAAGAGAAAGAGGGAAGAATGATAAAGAGAATGAATGTCCACGTGAGATTTTAAATAATATTAACCATAAAATTTTAATAAAGGTAAAATAGGAATGAAAAAAATAAAGAAAAGGGTAAAAGGGGAATGGGGTGGTGGAGGAAGCAAGTTGTGGTGGTGGAGGGAGTAACACCCAAGAAATTTTGATGCGCTGAAATGGACTAGTAGAATTGGAAAAAAGCTTGGTGCTGGAGTTGGGCTGAAGCCCTTTTGCTAATTAAATGAAATGCAACATCTCATGTTGCTGCATCAAGCAAAAGTTAAGGGGTTCAGAGTCGCGCTTCATTTGTGTAGAGAGGCTAGAGAAATTGAAAGTTTTTCCCCCAATTTCACTCTCAAGTTAGGGTTCCAGCGAAGTGGAGCAACGAACCAGAGACGTGAACTCCATGGCTCGTGACGGTTGAAGCGATTATTTGACACGTGGATGGAGCTCAAATCATCATAAAGAGATGTTGATGCAAGGAGGTTCGGGAACGAAGCTGTTGTATGAGGAAGTTAGTTGGAAAGAAGATCAACCGAGAAGCTTCAGAGTTAGTTAGTGATTCATTCCTCCTTTTCCCTTTTCTTTCTTTTTCTGTTTTTTGGATATTTCCCCTATAAAAAGGGAGTCTTGTAATATAGAACATACGTACATTGGGTACAGACAATGTACCTAGCTTAGGGTTTTCATTCTTCATGCTTTAGTTTAGATTTCTTCAAGCTTTGTAGAGATAGAATCACTACTCTAGGATATTGGATTTCGTAGATAATTCTCACGTGGGTGACAGGCCGTGAGATTCTTGTAATTCAGTTTTAAATTTCAATACATTTCAGTTCTCTTATTTCTTTACACAATTTTATGTTCTTGCTCTTGAAATTTCAATTCCTACAAAGTTCTTTTACTATTCATGCAATTTAAGATTTCTGCTCAATTTTATAGTTGTTTCGTACTCTGTTTCTTTCAATTTCTCTTTTCAATTGTAATTGTAGTTTAGGTAATCATTTCCTTTTTGTTTTAGAAATTAGGATCTGAATCTTGTTATGTTTCAATTTTCTTGCTTGCAATTTGATTCTAGGATTGGTGTATTTTTTCGTTGTGGTTCTACTTTATGTCATTCTTTAGTCAATATCATGCATTGTAATTTGCTTTCAGTATTGTATAATGGTCACAGATAGATACTTATCATTCATTCCATTCCATACTTTCATGCATTTAGTAGTTATTATCTACATTCTTCATTGCATGCGTCAATTTGAATTAGAAATATTGCACTTTATTCTTTCTTGTTTTCCTTAGCATAAATCGGAGTCATATTTCTCCATTCTTTGCATCAATCTATATAGGTGTCATGCATTCATTTAAGCAGATACATGTGTTATTAGTTAGTTTCATATTTTAGATTACAGTTTTATATTTTTTCCCCACTTTGTTTTAATAATATTAGAATTTAATTATACAATTCTAGCTTAATAAGTACCAAGTCCTTGGATTGATACCTTAGGTTGCCCCTATACTACATTAGTGGGGAATTTAGGTTTGTTGACTTTTGTGTGACCAAAAGCCTTTCAACAGCATGCATGTTAGGAGTGTTTTTCAAGCTTTAAGGGATGCATCATTATTTGCAAATAAAGAGAAGTGCATTTTTGGCACGGAGCAAGTAGTTTTTCTAGGCTTTGCCATTAGCTCCCAAGGAGTTCAAGTTGACTCCTTTAAAATAGATGCCATTAGGGAGTAGCCTATTCCTCAAAACATCAAGGATGTGAGGAGCTTTCATGGCCTCGCTAGTTTTTACTGTCGCTTTGTGCCTAATTTCTCTTCTCTCACTGTCCTTTTAAGTGACATAGTAAAGAAGGATGTAGGTTTCAAGTGGGTATGAGCAACAAAAGAGTTTTCAAGTCCTTAAAGACAAGTTAACTCATGCTCCCATTTTAGACTTGCCTGACTTTTCTAAGTCATTTGAAGTTGAGTGTGATGCTTCTAATGTAAGCATTGGGGTTTTGCTTCTTCAAGAAGGACATCCTATTGCTTACTTTGGTGAGAAGCTCAAGGGAAGTCACCTTAATTATTCTTCCTATGATAAGGAATTATATGCTCTTATTCCAGCATTGCAAACTTGGCAACATTACCCACTTTCAAAAGAGTTTGTGATCCATAGTGATCATGAGACTTTGAAACATTTGAAAAGTCATGGAAAACTCAATAAGAGACATGTTAAGTGGGTAGAATTATTGGAACCATTTTCTTATGTAATCAAACAGAAGAGGGTTCTTCTAGCATAGTAGTCGATGCTCTATCAAGAAGACATACTCTTTTGACTACTCTTGAAACCAAGTTTCTTGGGCTTGATAACATCAAGGAATTGTATCCAGAAGATAGTGATTTCTCCTCTTTATTTGAACAATGTGCTCATGGGCCACACAAGAATTTTTTCCTAGCAAATGGCTTTTTTTTCAAAAACAAATGCCTTTGTATACCTAAGAGTTCATTGTGCTTTCTCTTAATTAAAGAAGCACACTAGGGGGATTGATGGGACACTTTAGGATTGCAAAAACTTTAGCTATTCTTCATGAGCATTTCTATTGGCCTCACATACATAAACATGTAGCTAAGTTTTGTAGCCAATGCATTCCATGTAAGCATGCTAAGTCCACCACCCATCCTCATGGCTTATACACTCCCCTTCTTGTACCTAGTAGTCCTTGGGTTGATATTTTTATGGATTTTGTTTTGGGCTTACCTAGGACACAATGAGGGATGGACTCTATCTTTGCGGTATTGTACCGATTTTCAAAGATGGCTCATTTTATTCCCTGCCACAAAGTAGATGATGTTGTCCATATTGCTAATTTATTCTTTAGAGAGGTTGTGTGTCTGCATGGTTTACCTAAGACAACAGTTTCTAATAGAGATTCAAAGTTCCTTAGTCATTTCTGGCGATTTTTGTGGAACAATTTGGGTACCTAACTCATTTTCTCTACCACTTGTCATCCACAAAATGATTGTCAGACTAAGGTAACTAATAGAACTTTGGCTCAATTATTGAGATGTTGTCTTGAGGGCAATCCACGCCAGTGGGAAGAGTTGCTACCCCATATTGAGTTTGCTTATAATAGGGTTGTCAACTCTACCTCCTCTCACTCTCCTTTTCACATTGTCTATGGTCTTAACCCCCTCACTCCATTGGACCTTCTTCCCCTTCCTGATTTGAAGTCAATGTACATAGATGGTGTGTCCAAAGCTCACACTAGTGGAAAAAAGCCATTCTATATCAGACCTATTATAACGGATAAAAATAATCCATCATAATAGGTTGACCGGTGGTAGAACTGTAATAAACGTAAGACATATTATAACAAAGTTTTAAAAATCAGTCATAATACATAACACGGTGACAAACTTGTAAATAATTTCAAAACGTATTATAACGGAGTTATAAAAATCAATCATAATATGAAACGCGGTGGCAAACTTGTAAATAAGTTTTAAACCATATTACAACGTAATCTTGGATAACTGTTATAATATATGAGAAGGGTGAAAAATTTTAGTAAGATATTATAACTGGTTTTAAATATTAGTCTTAATATTTCTCTAAATTGATTTTCCCCTTTCTCTCTACAATTTTAGTCCCATAGTGTCGCAATCTTTCTCAGTGTCGTCGAACCCTAATTCTCTCTCAGAGTCCAGTCCGCTGATGGCTTCGCAAATGGCGATCTTCTTCCTCACGCGTTCTGTTCTCTTCTCAAAACTCTCTTCCCTCGTCAAAACCATATCCACTTTCCCGTCCTCTCGCAGGAGCCTCAGCTAGCGGATCCCGCTCCTCTCCCTCCCAACCTCGCCTCCGACAGCCCTTTCTAAAACCAAAACTGGCGCATCTCTTCCTCTCTTTATTTCTTTCTCCTTTGAAACCCTCTCTTCTTGAGAGATTGGTTTTTCACAGCGACGAGGTACTTTGATTTCGTGTTTCTGTTGGTCTGCATTTTTGTTTCATGCAATGCATTTCATTCTCTTTGATGTTCTCGGCGCGTCGATTGTGTTATTTGCTTTTGTTCTTTAGTTTAAGGGTTTTAGGGCTGGCTAGGTTCAGAATTGACGACTCGTTTTTGGGTGAAAATGGGTGCTTGATGGTTCAAGCGTTGGTGGATTCCGAAGGGAGGTTCGTGGATATCTCAGCTGTGTGGCCAATTACCATGAATCCTGAAACCATTTAGTGTGAGAGTAATATAAAAATTTTGTTTTTCTCTGTTATAAATTTGGTATGTTGTATCTGTTTTTTTGTAACATAAAAATTTGTGTGTTTAATAGTTTCTTGGTTTTGAGGTATAATTGGTTCTTGAAGAGTAGAGTTCTCAGTATTATAATGCTTATATTTTCTAGTCTTGTTGTTAAAGGGTATGATTTTTATAGTTCAGTTGCTACATTATATAATTTTCGGAGGGATAGTTGACATAGGGATGATATTAAGGTGTCTTAGCTAGTCTAGAAAGGCCTCTTTATACCCTAATGAGCTGAAAACACTTGTGTGAAGGTAAGTTAGTGCTTATATCCATTTCAGAATTTAAAATTATGTATAATTCTGATATGAACTGCCATGGACTTGTATTATTGATGTGACTTTCAATTCACCATAGAACCTTGTGTTTGGTTGGATAGGTGGTGATGTAAAGTATATTAAGAGTAGTGGTTTAAAGCTGGTACGTGCGTGAGTGATGAATGGGTGTTTAAAAGGAACTGAATAATTTTATTTATTTCAGAACACTGGCAAGTACTGGTTTGGGTGGTCAGCTTTCTGGAGATATTGGATCACTGTCTGAATTGGAGATTTTGTAAGTATTTTATTCAGTATATTCTTTTGCTATATCTACCAAAGGCAATGATCAAGTCATAAATTAAGAACATGTTAAAATTGAAAATAATGAGGAACAGAGGAAGTTGCGATGAATAATTTGCTTTAAAATGAATAATTTAGCTTAATGGTCATGCATTGCATAGAATACGATTCTGCAATAATTATCCCAGTGATGCAGATTAGTACAAGTTTCATTAAAAGATTCATATCCATTAATGGTCATGCAGATAATTTTTGTAGAATGCTAGTCCTTTTAAAGAATAAAGTTTAGTTTTGAAATAGAAAGTAGACATTTCAGCTTTGATTTTAAATGAATTGTGTATTTCAACTTAGTTTAGTTTTGAAACATTGTTTTAAGCTGTCAATTAATAAAAAAAATCATCCTTGGTTTGACTTCTGAGATGGTCATTATTATAATCACAGTTTGTAATTGAATATTATTATAACAAGACCAAAATTCACATTGTCACTACATGTATATATTATTGTTCATTGGGAAAGATATCATATAAGTTTATGATTACACAAGCTTGTAAATCATGTTTGAGATCTTATTCTGCATTTTCTTACAGATAACAGAATCGGGCACATTCCTGTGATTGATGAGAAGGGGATGATTGGAATGGTGTCCATTGGAGATGTGGTTCATGTTGTGGTGCGCGAGCACCGTCAAGAGTTTGAGCATTTGAATGCTTTCATACAAGGGGGTTATTAGATGTTGGTGATGGTGAAAATCTCTGAAGAGCACTGAAGCTAATTTGGATTAAGTAATAAGCCTGAGTGTTTGTAAATATGTTTGTGATTTCAGTTCTATCAACATTAAGCCCAATGGTGTAGCAGCATGTTAATAATAACAACTGGATGCATTTTGAATCTGTTTTCAACTCTCGAAAACATATTTCACATGGTAACTTTTCTTTTTGCCTTATCATGGATGCCACAGTTTAATACGTTACTTTTATACGTAATATTTTCAAAAAAGTGCTTAAAAATAATTAAGAAAATAAAAAAGGAACTCCATTTAAATCTGCATCCACATTATCAGGATGTCAATTATAATAATTTTTTTTTAAAAAAAAACATATATTATGACGTACTAAACAATGTACGTTATAATATGTTGATTCTGAAAACTGCGCATATTATAACGCACTTCAGAAACTACGTTATAATATGTGGAACATATTATAACGTAATACGTTATAAAATGCGCAGAGTTATTATATCGCCCAAAACTATGTCCCCAGTAACTACGTTATAAAAGATCATTTTTGTACGTTATAAAAAGTTATTTTTCCACTAGTGTCACTTTGTTAAAGATTTGCATAATAGAGTCAAGACTCACATTGAGCACACCAATCAAAAGCATGCATCTAGTGTCAATAAACATAGGAAAAAAGTCACTTTCTCTCCTAGTGATTGGGTTTGGATTCATTTGCGCAAGGATAGATTTCCTTCACAAAAGAAATCCAAACTCAATCCTAGAGGAGATGGTCCCTTTCAAGTCCTACGCAAAATAAATAATAATGCATATGAGATTGATTTGCCTAGCACTTATAATGTTCATTCTACTTTCAATGTGTCTGATCTTTCTTCTTTTGCAGATTTTCCAGATTCGTGGTCGAATCCTCTTCAACCTGGGGGGATGATGTGATCATAGATAGGGTAAAGGATGAAGAGAATAAAAGGATGACAAGAAGCATGACTAAAGGGAATCTTATTATTTCTTGGCTCCTCTATACTTTTGCACAAAAAGAGTAAAGTAGGTTTCTTGGCTTGTATTTTGCCTCTTATATTTCTTTTCGTTTATTTTGGTTGTAGAGAAGCTTATATACTCTTCTTTTCTTTAAAGTGCAAGAAAAGTGCGACTTCACATAGTTTAGACATAAAAGAAAGAAGAATAAATAAGCCTTCTTCTCATTAAAGTTTCTTGTAATGCAAGTTAGCTCGTGTATAGTTGTAGTTTTAATTTCTAGACTAGTTAGGTAGCTTATAAACCCTTAAGAAGTGGAAGATTTGAGATATGTGGGACTTAGAACATCCTTAGGCGTTGTTATTCATACTTGAAGGCATTTCAAATCCCACATCCTTTAGTTTTATCCACATACTTCATCCTTAAGGCTATATAAGCAACCTAATGGTCTCCTTTGTAATACACCTTTCATTGAATGAACATAAGAGTGATTTGCATTTCTTCTTTGAGATAGAATTTTGTCTCTTAGTCATCTTTTGGGTCTTATCTTGTGAAGAGCAAGTGGCGATCCATCCTTGGCATTTACATTGGATCATTTCAAGTGGCGTGTCTTTAAATTCTTAAGTTTTCCCTATCCTTTCTCTCTTCCATTTTAATCTTTTTAATTCCATTGCTCATTTGTCTTGCTTAGTCTTCGGCTTATTTCTTTCTAAGCATGCTATTTCATATCAAGAAGTAGATATTTCTCTTAGTTTTAAAAGATGATCTTGTTTGCTTTCCGTTTTAACAAACATCGCAAAGCCTGTCAGAAACATACTTTATATTTGATAGACTAATTACAAGATTCCTATAGACGAGTTTATTTAATTAAGCCATATGAATATGAGCAAGTCCCTTACACCATAACCAAGCATCATCATCTTTAGACAACAGCCAAATAACAGATTTTAAAGATGTTTTCCTAAAATCAATCATATTGATGTTGTTACATCTTTTTCCAATTAATAGTAGTTCATTTGAGGAATTATTACAGATAAAACAATGGTTAGGTTCGAAGGTAACTTTTAACCCTTTATCACAAAGTTGACTTATACTGAGAAGATTATTTTCAACCAATGCACCTTTGTTGGTTTGGGCTGATGAAGCTTGAATTGGGCTATGTTTTTGGTCATGGGCTAAAGCTAAATGGAATGGTGCAATTTTGAGAGGTTGAAGTTGCCTTCCTTAGAGGTCCTCGCACACATCAATTGAGCAGGAAAAGAAACCCTCGACTTAGGGTTTCTGGAGAGAATGAGAGAGAAGTGGAGTCCCTTGTTGCCTGAAGTTGATTCCAAACCTAAGGTTTGAAGCTAGACCCAAAAGTGGAACATGAGAAGAAGATGATCGAAAGGGTTACAAAGAATACGCAAGGAGGTTCAGAAACGAAGTTGTTGGCTCAGAAAGTTATTTGGAAAAACGCATCACGAAGCTTCTGAGTCCGTTATTCGATTCTTCCCTTTTTCCCCTTTTTTTCTGTTTTTGGATTTTCCCTATATAAAGGGGGTTTTGTAACATTGTAAAAGACAATAGCTTGTGGTGGGTGACAAACACCACTTTAGGATTTAGTTTCCGATTTTCATTCTTGCCTTTAGTTTAGATTTTCCAAGCTTTCATAGAAGTAGAATTTGTTCTCTACATTGGAGTCTTGGAGGATACTTTGGGTGACAGACATTAAGATTCCAAGCACTCTAGTATATTGTAATGTTGATTTGAGTTTTTAATAACAGTTGTTATGTTTCAGTTTTGATTCAGTTTACATTTGATTGTTAATTTTCCCTTTTTGATTCAATTTATGTTTTTGTACTTGCATTTACATTGCTAGCACTATTGTTTATTCTGCTTATATTTTGGATTGTAGTATGTTTCTTTCTTGTATTGATCCTATCCTTTTGATATTCATTTCTGAGTTTGATGATGTTTTCATATTATAGATTTGATGTTTGATTTTGATTCTTATTGATTTTAGAGCAATTTTATCATGCTTCTGATGAGTGCTTTGACATATTTCTGGATTGTACAAATATTAGGTTGATGAATTGAGTGAGAGTCATCATTTCAAGTTTTGAAATATGAACTCAAAGACCCCAAAGAGGGCTTTATGTTACACGATGTCTTCCCGAGAGTGACTGAGACTCTTTTCACCAAATCAATGTTTGTTAAATCTAAAAATTGTCCTTATTAAAAGTTTTTTGTATGATTTTTTGCTTAGTTTGTTTGATAGATGATAGATTTAGGAAAGTTGTTCCAATTTTGTTTCAGTTTTCTTCAATATTGTTGTTTCTATTTGAGATATACTTTTATGTTTTTTAACTTTTCATTAGTAGAACTAGAATTCATCATTTGCATATTTCATTTTCTATATAACCATTGTACTTTCTATTTTGATTTTTAGCATATTAGATTATATTAATTGTATTAGTAGGTTCTAATTTTCTTTCCTTTGTATACTTAGTCATAGCATAAATAGATCAGTGGTTGTTAGCTTATTAGGTTTCATACACCCTTTCATCTCTAAAACATTACCCACTTCTGAATCTGTTTTTATCGTCACCATTAATTCTTTTCCTCTACATCTATTCTAATAATCACTTACATCCTTTTTTCACTACATATGTTTTCTAGGATTAGGCATTTGTTTTCTTAATTTTTCTTTCATATAGATAGAATCATGCATTGCATTATCAATTATTTTCTTTTGTTTAGATTTCATTAATTTTTCTTTTCCCATCTAGTTTTAGTTTTAGTAAATAATAATTAGGTTTTAACTCTACAATTGTAAACTTAGGTTATTCAAGTCCTTGGATTGATCCCGAAGTTTTCCCTCTTACTACATTAGTGGGGAACTTAGGTTTTGTTAACTTTTATTGCGACTAAAAAGTGATTCAACAAACCTCTATACATTTTCTGGTCTACATCTTTACCTTTTCCATCTTTGTCCAGGTAGCAGTTTGTAGCCATAGGAGTGGCAACTTCTTTACACTCATTCATCTTGAATTTCTTTAATAGATCAGCATAATACTTTGAGTGATGAATGAAAATGCCAGCACGTTCTTGCTTCACTGCAGTCCAAGGAGTAGTTTAGCTCCCCGATCATGGACATCTCAAATTCCTCCTGCATATTCTTAGAGAATCCTTGCACAAAAGAGGGTTAGTAGATCCAAATACTATATCATCAACATATATTTGTAAAAACAAGAAATATTTTCTAGATTTCTTAATGAATAATGTTGAATCAACTTTACCCCTTTGAAACTTCTTTTTGAGAAGGAACTCACTTAACCGTTCATACCATGATCTTGGAATTTGTTTGAGTCCATATAAGGCTTTCTTCAGCTTGAAAATATGATTAGGGAACTCAAAGTCTTGGAATCCAGGTGGTTGTTCTACAAATATTTCCTCCTTGATGTAGCCATTTAGAAATACAGTTTTTACATCCATTTGATATTTTTAAGTGGAGGTAGTTTTGGAACTCTAAGGAAATGTAGGTGCGGATGAACAAGCGAAGGAGCATCACGGTCATCATACATGTTCTCAAACGTGGCAAACATTACATGGCCAAACGTTAGCGGTGAGGGCAGTGGTTGTGGTGGTATTTTTGGAAGGTGTTGCGGTAAGGGACATGGCGGGGAATTTGAGGAAGCGGCGCGGGAAGGGGCAGTGGGTGGCTAAGTGGATCGTCGATGGCTGAGGGGCAGTGGGAACATCGCAAGGGCGACGGGGGGTGGGGGGCGTTGCGCCGTTTGGGGGTTGAGGTCCATGGTGGGGGAATGGGGTTGGGTTGGTGGAAGGGGAGAAAATCTGGTAGGAGTGATGTCAGAAAAAAAATTATGTGGCACTACACTGTCAACCAGCTCAGCTGGTTTTTAGCGGTGTTAGTTTCGAAGGACCAAAAATTAAGGTTTCTTTAAGGAGGAGGACTAAAATGTAAAGTAAGAGGGACTAAAAACAAATTCGCTTGATAGTTTAGGGACTAAAAACATATTTAACCATTAATTTTAATTGTAATATTTATTAATGTATTAAATAAAATAAATAATTATTTCGATATTTTTAAGATATTAATTATGATTTTAAAATTTTAAATAGTTTTTATGATATTAAAACAGTTACATAAATAAAATATATGTTTATAATTTATTTAAATATTTTTTATTTTAATAATTTCCAGAATTCATATTTGTGGTATTATGGTTATTTTTTATGATTATATATAAGTTATTTTTATATTTCTTTTAGTAATTTTACATTATAAAAATAAAATGTTAAATAAAATCGCATGCATATAGGTTTTAAAAAAAAGAAATCATATAAAAGAGAATAATAGTTATAGAATGAAAATGGTTAGTGTAACATCACACAAAATATAACCTAAAACTATATGAAAGTGTAACATCCCACAAAATATAATCTAAAACTTTGTAATAACTAATACATTCTCGTACAAATTAGAAGAAAAAGTCGAACGGTTCCAAAACTACGTTTAAACCGAACGGTAGTACAAAATAATACTAATCCTACTCACCGAACGATCCTAAGGTACAACTTCAATATTCTCTCCTTCCAAAGCTTCTTCCAGCGAACCCTCATCTCCTTCTGCTCACATCCATAGGATGATCATTGCAACAAGAAGGATGACCGAATGGACAACATAAACAAGACAAGAGAGTAGGGTAAGTTTATGTAATTTAATTAATCATAAAAACCGAACAAATTCACATATAGCATACAATCATCACACATGCAATTTCATACAATAACCGACTGGAATTTACATGCAATGACCAACCACTTTTACTCTGACTGTTCGGACTGTATGAATTATGTAGCTATATGACGTTTATGCACCCGGATGGTGTAGTAGCTGAGATGCCCTCAACAGCTGTCACTCGAGGTTAGTCCACTATACCTCGCCCAAGTTCACCTTATGGACTTGGACCTCCTGCCATTCTCACACATGAGTTACTCTTCGAGTAATCACAGAATATCAAGATAAAAGCCAGCTAAGCTATAACCACATTCATACTTTACCATTCAATAACCATCCATGAGATATTCCTCCTTGGAACACTCGTTCATATCCATATAATACAAATCACATCATACTTTAATTCCATCATACTTTTTCATTTATACAAATATCAAATCGAACAGTAAAACAACATCACCCTTGGGAACTATCGAACAGAAAGATCCACAAATCTTATGAACAAGCCGGACAGAAAAACACTACCCATATATGATCATGATCGAGCGGTCATTTAAAGAGCAAGACTCAACCATGAGCCGAACACAATTTTAGGGTCGAACACTAGAACAAACAAATACTAAGGTTAAACCTGAGCACTCAAATCTTAGACCAAACCCTTATGAGTTAGAACGAATACTATTGCCTTAGACCAATCATTATTGACTTAGGCCGAACACTATAAGCTTAGGCCGAACACTATAGACTTAGGACAAATACTTAGAATTTAAACTAAACACCAATACAAACCAAGTGCTAGTATAAGACCGAGCACTATTGAGACCGAGTGCTAGTATAAGATCGAGCACTATTGAGACCGAGTGACAGTACAAGACCGAGCACTACTGAGCTTATATAAAATGAATAAATAGATTCGACCGCACAACTACGAAACACTTATTTATAAGTGAGGATAATTATAGTATCTAAGATTTAAATTATACTAAATACCTTAACTAGACTGATTACTAAGCAAAAATAGAAAATTATACTAAGACCGAACGCTTACTTTCAAATATACTAATTGAAGACTGATCGGTCATTAACTGAAATTCTCCATAGAATGAGAATTCAATTAAGACCGAACACACCAAGAGAAACCAAACGGTCATGAATGACTCTCGGCGACAATTAACGAATTATGCACAAATACTGCAGAATCATGATCAAGTTTTATTCCTACCCAGTTCACACCATTTATCAATCATCAACATATACAGACGAACATACAATAACATTGATAATTCATATCAACCAAATAACTAAACCAAACATCATTCAAACATGCAACCATTCAAAACAGAGAATCATAATTAAATTGCAAGCTTCCCTTACCTCGAAACCTAGAAAAACTCCTATGCTTTCACAGTATTGCTTACATCGCCAGTAACTTCCATAACCTCCTACAAACTTCAATCCCAAAACACCAATTTGATCAGTGCAAAGTGAAGTCCTTAACACCAGGAGAACTCAGGTGTTGCTTGATTGATGATCGGAAGAAAGAAAAGGTAAGAATTTGTAGAGAGAAGGAGAAGAAGTTTAGAGAGAAGGAAGAGAAAACTGAAACTCAGAACTTTTGGAGAAGAAGGTGCATGCAGGAAAGTGACACGAAAATCTGAAAACTTAATTTATATACTACCGTCAAAAATCGATCGTCCACTCGGCTGCCCACATCTATTTTTCATTTTCTGAATTTCAAATCCTTTGCACCTACACCTAGCTTCCACTTATATAAAATTTAAGAGTTATGACAGTTAGAAAAGGGAGAAAAAAATAAGTATATATAAAAATTAGCTGCAAATCAAAAATGGTAAAATGATAAAAGATGGAGTTACGAAATCAATCCTCTTTATGAATAACTACATCATAATTCTTTTATGATGATAAGTGCAAACACATGAGTGGCATGTGTTTTCCCTTTTATTTTATATATGAATAAAAATTATTTATTTTAATTATTATTAATATAAAAAAAATTATTTAATTTATAAAAAATATATTTTCAAAACAGAATTATAAAAAGTAGTTATGAAATCTAAAAAAAAATCAATAAGGTAGTTTATACTAACAAGAACACAGAAAAGATTACCTAGTAGTTATAAAAATAGTTTTATTACTATTAGTTATAGAAAAATAAAAATAAAAAGTTAGATTTGATTTAAAAGAGCAAAAATAGTTAAAAATGCATATTAGAGTATTATATTAAATAAATAATTATTTAGATATTTTTATGATATTAATTATAATTTTAAAATCTTAAATAATTTTTATGATATAACAAAAGTTATATAAATGAAATATTTGTTTATAATTTATTTAAATTTATTATTTTAAATTTTTTTAGAATTTATTATATTTCATATTGAAAGTTAATATTTTTTAATACTATACCTTTGTTAAAAGAATTAACTATTACTGGTATTATTTCTTTCAATACGAAAACATTTTCTTTATTATTAATATCTTTTTTATTATGTGATAAAATAGATAATGGTAAATAATTGCATAACTAAAAATTAATCTTCCAACTCTCACCCTTTTTTCTTATAAATCTGTTTATTTTTCATATCTTTAAAATTATATTACTTTAATGAAATATTATATTTTAAATAATAAAGCTTTTAATTACATCTTATATTTAATAAATACTTTAGGATTGTATGCACTATCAAATAATAATATTAACGAAATATCTACATTGTTTAATTGCAAACATCACTCAATTAACTATTTTGAATTAGATAATATATTTTAAATATTTCACTTTCTAAATGTGACATAGAATGATATTTCTGTAATCTTTTTACAACTGAAAAAAAAAAGGTCATATGGTTAGCAAATAATTGAAAAGAATCCTTCAGAGTAGATTGTTATTCAACTTATCAGGCATTGATTCCCCATATCAACTTGAACAAAAATCTCTCAGAGGCAGACATTAACAAGTTAAAGCATTGAGATTCAATCACATTAAAATGACTTGTGTTTATAATTGTATTTAAAATTGCAGTTGCAGAAATTTGTCAGACAATTTCAAAATGCTCATATGCCTTAAAAAATGGCTAGATTTTGTGAACACCATAACCTGCCTCCTCTGATTTCAAATCCTCATTCCAACTCTCAAATTCTGCTCCACCAAACATTACTTGCTTGATCCCAACAAAACTATCACAAACAAAAACAAGAGAACAAAATAAAAATCATAATGGGATTGAAACAAAATATCCAAGATGTAAAGTAAAAAGATGGCTTAAATTTTTTCACTAAGATTCACTTTTTTTTTCCTTGCTTATTATAGCCCTTCAAAATAATAAGATATTATAAAGATTTGGAAATCTTATTGTTGAAAGCCTCTCATCAGTTAGAAATAAGATTAATTTAAAATATATAAATAGATGCAAATCTCATCTTACAAACCATTGTTGTAAGATTTAGTTAAGCTTAAAATATATTTCTCAACACTTATCACAATCAGAACTACTTAGAACTGATAAATCAATAATTTGCATCAAAAAGGCGAATTTTCTGATTGTAAACAAATGTGAATTAACTTGTGTATTAAATAATCAGTAAACTGATCCCAAAGAGAGATTAACAAGAACGAATCAAATCTGTTGATTCCTAAATAAATAGTTTTGGTTAGTGGCTTCCTGTGATAAGGTAATTTTGAGTAAACAAGTGAACCAAAGTGATTAATTAATAGAATAAAGAAAGTGGAGATCATACTCGGAGCTTATCTGTGTCAAAGCATTTATCAAAACATCCAGAAGCAAAGGTTCAACAGTTCCAATATCCACCCTATTATTATAACACAAGAAGAAATTATTAGTATTTGCAGTTCACCATTACAGTAATACGTATATGGAAAATGCAATTGACACTTCACCATATTCGAGCCAAGTTGTCTTGCACCTCAAGATTCCCTATGTTGTAAAATGTAGTTGGTTCAACATTTGCTCCTTGAATATAATCATAACTTGGTCGTGCATCCAATGGAGACTGTGAAAGCTAAACGTGCAAATGCTAGTTCTATAAGCAACAATGTTTGAAAAGCTCACAAAAAGTTAACTATAAAGGAAAAAGGAGAATGAAAATTTTGTATCAGCTGCAGAAGAGAAAAACTTACTTGCATATTCATGGCATTGCATCCACCAAGACGCCCAATAATGTGCCATGATCGAATTGTCTGCAAAGATCCAATTTCAACACAATTTTCAATAACCATATGCTTATAATGGAGAATGCACAACAAACTAATCATGGAGAAAAGTTCCTTACATCACAAATTAAGGAAATGTCTTTGGCCAATGGAACATTGTAGAATTCAAACCATATGAATGAGTTTGAAAAATCAAATCTGGAAATACCATCATTAACTGTAAGATAAATATAATACTTTTTCGATAAAGAAGAAAAACACAGAATATATCATTTTTGTATCATGTGTTCTCTGACTAAATTGTTACACCAATTAAAATTTTAGTCAGATCTTCACAAAATAGTAATTAGAAAATCCCAGTAACATCATCATCTTAAATTATCCACTTTTTCCTCACAAACATCAAAGTTGCTCAAGTCATTCTACTCATCCTTTTTATCTGACCTTAAATCGACTTACACTTAGAACAACCCAGTAGTTTTAGGGTTCCTGTCAAAGATTTAACTTGAATCTGAGCTGGTTCAATGACAACTAACTCAAATATTTAACTAATCAGTTCACGTTATAACAATTTAATGCAAATCTCTCAAACCACTAACTGAATATAAATAAATAAAACAAGCATACCCAGGTGATAAGGCTTATTAGCATATGCAAAGAGGTTGGTTACAAATTCAAACCCATGTTCAATTAGTCACCCAAGAAGCAACTTTAACTTTGCATCAAGGTTTGCCCTCTACCCAAACCACTACTCTTAAAGATAAAACAAATTGGATAGTTCTTTCTAAAGTTGTTTGACTTAAGGTATTTGCATATTTAATCAGGAAGCAGAACCATTGTATCCACTAAAGTTAAAAGTAACACAAACTAACCAGATTCCAAAGTGATATCAACTTATTCAAGAAATTCAAACATAATGCAATCATAACCAAATTTTGAGTATTAACCATCTTAGAATTTGAATTTCTTTCAAACCATGCCCTAGGCAAGCGCATAATCTGAAACTAATTTCAATACTTATTCTTATTCCCCCCTATAAGTCTTGAAAAGGTAAGCTTGAGTGCTAAAAGATCATTTCCACCTTAAATACGTTAAGTTTGACATGAAATAACACGGTATCCATTTTTTTTATTGGCACACGGAATCCATGTAAAGCATATCATATCACTTTGATCAACAAAGAGACTGCTTCAATGTCCTACATGCTAGTTGGAAAGAGAATATGAAAGAGAAAGTATATATTCACAAATCTCAATCACTGTACCAATGAACTAACAACAACAACTATCATTCCTCAAGCGTACATTTCTACAAATTCACAAAGGTACTACACCAGTAAATTGAAGAGAGTTTATTAGCCAGTAACTAAACATGAAAGGTTATTACACCAGTAAAATCTGGCACACCAAACTGAGAAGAAATTTGAATATCAAAATAAGAAAAACGCAACTACGCAAGCAAAATTGCACAAATAACAGAAAAACTGCATGGTACAATCACACATATATGCATGGTTGAGCTTACTTGTTAAATGACACTTTCATTGGTTTACCAGATCCAGTCTTTGTGTGCAGTACTTTGTGCCTCTTCTTTCTTAATCTATCTTCCAACTGCAAATATATCAAGCTCTTTCGATTAATTTAAGCACAAATAGTATTCCTCGGTATTAGAATTCAAAGTAGCTCACATATGCTATTCTTTAATTTTTCAACAACAAGAAATGTAACAAACATCACACTTAGAAACAAAAGTACCCCTCCTCCCCACCACCACCAAAAGATAGAGTCTATAATGCAAGGCTGAAGTTGTCAAACCATTAATACAGTGATGCTTACCTGGGATTGTGCCTCTTGGGGATTCTCCAGAAAATTCCCCAGAATGTTACCGAGTTCTGGATCTTTATCATAATCCTTCTCTGGCCTACCTGTATATGATCCTCGATCTGAATATCCAGAATCATCATCTTCACCTTCCTGTGCTGCTTTTTCAACAATGTCATTTTCATCACTTCTTCCATACAAACCTTGACCCAAAAACCCACCTTCGCCATCACCCCGAAGCTCCAAATCTTCCTTAATGACGTCTATATTGAAATCCATACCATTCAAATCCATCGGCTGACTACTAGCACTACATAAGAATGTTCTTGTCCTGGCATTATTCGGGAATATCCGGAGAGCCATTGAAGATGGCACAAAGTGATTGTCATGAGAAAAAGGTTTTGAGCATGTAATGGTGGTACAAGAAGGGACGAAAGCAAAAGGGTGTAAGACAATCATGGATTGTATGAGAAATTTGTAAGGGACGAGTGTATTGTTGTCTTTCAGCTCTATTAACCTGCTGCACCATAATGTTACCACAAGTGAATATGCAACACAAATTCCAAGTAGCCCCAATTTTCCCAGCCCTATATAATCACCAATAAATTTTCAATTTGGACCTCTATTAACCGAAACCATAATGTTACGAGAGATGCATAACAGTATCAAAATTCTTATACAGTAAGTAAGATCAACTACATGGGTCACACAACATTGTTCGGCTCACACGTAAAAACACCAATCTTCAGAGAGATTATTTAACATGAAATCCTGGTTAACAACGGCAACACAAATTTCAAGTACTTCAAATTTGGCTAGGTCGGTATAAACACCAATAAGTTTTCAAACAAGAAAATGCTTGAATTCAAAGGAAATTATTTTTGTTTGATCCATTCGAATTAATCCAGCAGCATAATTTTCAATTTTGCACCAGGCAACTAAAATGTTAAAATAACTACATGTACCCAAAATAAAAATCAGAAATAACCAGCAATAAAGTTTTGAAATTTAAAATAAGAAGGAACAATAGAGACAGTTTTCCAGAATCTCTCGAATAAATTTTGCTAACATTAGCTAATAGAACCTCGTCTTTGCAGATTATAAGCCCCACAACCTAGAAGATACATAAAATGATAAAGGGTGGTGAAAAATACAAGTTTTTTGAGGAAACATCAAGATTGAGCAAAAGGGTGAAAGATAAACGATGGGGAAAACAGACGAAAGTCTTATCCAGAGAGAACTCACCAAGTTGGTAGTTTTGTACACTCACTCTGTACTCACTCTGTACTCACTCTGTGCTCACTCTGTGCTCACTCTGTGCTCAGTGGAGCAGAAGAAGCAAGAAGAAGGTGACTACTTCTTACACATTAATAAAAAAACATAAATTTTGTGAAGAGATAACACAGAGTTCTTTCTAAAAACCGAAAAAAAAAAAACCTCTTTTAACGTTCTTTCGTAAAACTTTTTGCCGGTGGGAGTTTCTGAAACATCACGAAGTTTGAAATATCTTATTTTTCAGTAGATTAGTTTTGTATGTGAATTTCAATAATCTATAAAACTTTATTTTTAATCAATGTTAATAAATAATAAAAGTGTTAAAGATAGAATATATAAGAATGTTAGAAAAAGTGTTCTCACCAATTAACATTTCTCAAAGAATTAAAAAATTATCTTGTAATATATTTTTTCGTTTTTAGAATTATAACTTTTTAATAAATCTTGTTAAAAAAAACTTTTTAATTTTTTACCATTGTTAATAAAATATTTTTTATTTTAACTCCTACAATATATATTGTTTATTTTAAAGAAATTTTTCATACAATACAAAGATTAAAAAAAAACAATGTCTTTTAAAGACCAAAGCAACCAGTAAGAACTAAAAGAAAAATATATTAGAACCACTTTAAAAAATTGATAGGTGAAAAATATATCAAACTATTTTTACAGTATTGAAAAATTATAGTATTTTTTCCTTGATAAAAAGTTTATAACAAGTCTTTTATTTCAAATTTGTAGTTTAACTTACGAATATATTAGTTTAAAATATATTTTCTTTCATTATCTAAAAAAGAATTATATTATCATTGATTATATTGATTATTCACAAGTAAGAATATAGCATCTATTTTACTAGTATACAACTACTATCACCTGTAAAAAAAAATGAGAGGACAAATTCTCTCTAAGTGAATATATACAAAAACTTATTATAGTTAGGTTTAATGGCGTATTTTGTCTTAAGTTTAGTTGAATAATATCAATTCAGTCTCTCGTTTTAAAAGTATTTGAAAGTGGTCCTCAGTTATTAAATTTTGCGTCAAAATCGTCCATTCCGTTAAATAGAAACAAATAGAGTTAAGGCATTGATGATCTTAATGTGTTAATTTAAAGTTGTATACGTGGTGACGTGTTACGTAGTTAGACGTTGACGTGTAAGGTTTTTTTAATTGGGGAAAAATTGATTTAGGGTTCTTTGAAGTGGCAATGTCTTTGAATCAATGTTGTTCGTCTTTGATTCTCTCTTTGAATCAAAGGCGTTGGGAAGTTTGGCCCTCACAGAATCCTCAAGTTCCTTTCCCACAAGAGCAGTGGAAGACATAATCACTCGAATCGATGACATGTTGTATCGCTACAAATCTAGACTCTTTGCAATCGCCAAAATGATGGGTGGCACAAACGGCGCCACGCTCACCAAGCAATGTTTTTCCCCAAGGTATACTCTTTTCTTCCTATCATCAAGGTTTTGTACGTTCTTATACAATAATATTTCCCAATCGTGGTTTTGTTCTTAGATTGTTTAAGCTAGGGTTTTATTTGATTACAATGTTAATTCCTGACAGTTTTCCTTGTTTTGTTTTAGTTAAATTTCAACAAGGTAGTATATTTTTTTTCCTAAGTGGGTTCGTGTTGTGTTTTCTCCTTTCAACTCATTTTTCAACCTTGATTTAGTAAACAGTGCACCTTTTACATTATATTTGTGATTATTGTTTCTTGTTGTTAACTTTTTGACAAGTATACCAAATCGTTCCAAGTAATACAGTGAATAAGTAAAAGTATCGTCTCCCAAGGGACTTGTGCAACACATGACAATTCTTCCTTTTATAACTCAATTAGACATCAAAATGCACAAAACAACACAAGAAACTATTTTTGGTATTTTATCAAACAGTTGATGCGCAAGGAATTTATATTTAAAAGAAGCTTCGTTGGAATTGGGTTTCATGAATCATATGAATATAAAACTCTGTTCAATATTTTATTACTTCATTCAAACATTCACATTAAGGCATACTAGTCCTAATCCCTTAGCAACTAGTTCTAAATTTATATATTAAAATGATAATACCTTAGTCAATTTAATATACAATTTGCATTAAGTCCGATGTTAAAAATGATCAAGTTATTGAGTCTATCCCTAGATCCCAAATCACTTAAGTGCTCTATCTACGTTCATGTTCAAAGTTACTTTCCAGTAATCAAAGACATTCAAATAACATTATATTTTCATACAATGATAATAAATTCAAGAAAGAGCATATGAACGAACAACGATATATTGAACAGGAAAATTGCATCACAGTGAGTTCATTACATCCAATCCCAACGAAAGAGAAATTTAACTACTCCTAGTCATCTAAAACGTACACATTTGAAGCAATCCCTTGCAACAATGGTGTCTTGATGCCTTGAAGTAGTCTCCGGAAGTTCCTGAGATGTTTTCGTTTCTTTCTTTAGTCTGGAATTTCTGTCCGAAGAGGATGTTTCTGTCGCTCTGTCACGTCTTTTAAAGCCACTTAAATTCATTAATTCGCTCAGCGCACATGTACTGGTGCGCTATGCGAATTTTCTTAATTGCTGCACTTTAACTGATGTTATTCGCTCAGCGCACAGGTACTGGTGCGCTATGCGAATTTTCTTCTTCTGGCAGTGCGAATTTTGGCTTTCGCTTTGCAAAAATTGGTTGACAGAGTCTAAATAATACATCATTTCCTGTACAATATTTTACATAACAATCTACTACCTATTACAACTTTTCAATGAGGAACAACATGAATTAAGCTCATTTATAAATATAAAAACAACTCTTTTTCACACTTATCACTTGTGTAGATCCAAAATGGACTAATGGTAGGCTGGATACAAGTGGCCATGGTAGGAGGCAATCTAAGAGGGAACATGTAAGGGATACAGATGGACTATCGGTGGACTCTTTGCAATCGCCAAAATGATGGGGGGCACAAACGTAGGACGCCTATGTTATGATGAGTTTTGCGTTGGAGGTCGCGGCTTGCTTGGCCACCTCCGCCGGAGTGTAGAAGGGGTTAACGGTAGTGATGGTGGCGCCGCAGAAGAAGGAGCCCAGGAATGCGAAGACTGACTGGGGCCAGTTCTGGAGGAGAAGGAGGATGATGTTGCCGTGCCCTAAATCTATTTTTCCCCAATTAAAAAAACCTTACACATCAACTTCCAACTATGTAACATGTCACCACATATACAACTTTAAATTGACACGTTACCACTTTACTATGCCAGATCATCAATGCCTTAACTCTGTTTGGTTCTATTTAAAGGAAGGGACAATTTTGACGCAAAATTTAATAAGTGAGGACCACTTTCGAATACTTTTAAAACAAGGGACTAAATTGACATTATTCAGCAAAACTGAGGACAAAATAGGCTATTAAACGTTATAGTTATCTCTTACATAACTATAACGCTAATTGAACATATTCATACAAAGATTTTATACTTATTATTACACCAAGTTAAAAACCCTACTAATGTTTTGCAAAATCTAATAAGACAGGATAACTAACAAGTTAACTCTAAACTTCAGCATCACTCTCTTCCTACAGTGGATAAACTGGAATGCATTCATCTGCTCGTACCATTTAGGTGATCATTACAAACAAAAAGAAACACATCAACAGACAAACAGAAAAGAAATAGTAGGTTAATGTACCAAAAAAAGTTTATAGAAGTAGGCATATAACATAGATAAATCAGTAAATCCTAAGACATACAATCCTTTCCTCTAGACTTGTCGTGAGAATAGCAGGAGGCCCTAGCCGAGGAGGGCCCTAGCCGAGGAGGGTCCTACGATGAGTGATAACGGGTTAACCTCGTGTGGTAACTGATGGGTTTCCAGTTACTACACCCACGAGTGCACGAACGACCAAAGCTACATATTCATACTAGTCCTGATGGTCAAGTTAAAGTGGTCGGTCAATATGTGTTTATATGTTTTATACATGAGTATGATTATCTTATCTGTTTGTTTGAATCATACGCTCACATGACAATTAAATTACATTAGCTTACCCTTCTTTTCTGTCTTGTATATGGTGCCCGTTCGATATTTTTTCCTTGCAATGATCATCCTGTGGGTGTGACCAGAGGATGTCGAGTGTTCGGTGGAGCAGGCGCTCGATGGAGAGGACCCAGTTGCTTAGACTAGGACCAATCGGTTATGTGGATAATTTTGTAGGGGTTGATCGGTTATGTTTATAGTTTTGTATTAGGGTAGAATTTTTGTAAAGTCTAAAATTTATAGTCATATTATTTTGTGACTACTATAATATGGTTTATAACTATATTTTGGGGATGTTACAAGAATTGCCAAGGAGAAAACATGATTTGCGCGAGATGATGGGGACACTGCATCGCTTCTGCGTCACGACGGATGTGCAGTTATTCGCTGCTGATTGCATTTCTGGATGAGGGGAGAACTCGCGGTGGAGGTTTGAATGACTCAACTTGCGGCGCGAAGAAGAGGCTCTGGGTGGTGTCATGTTTCGCTCTACGACAGCGACAGCAAGGTTGCTCATGGTGGTTGTCTCGACAGTGCAATATAGTGAAGGCATTGACGGCGGCTTGCGGCATTGACACCTTCATCGCCATAGAATGGAGGTGTGGTGTCGTTGGATGTGGCACTGACTTGTTTGAGAGCTTCCAGCACTTGCAGGATTTGTGGCGCTTTCTCTCTTTCTTCCATCGATCTTTGATTCCAATTTCTCACTGATCCCAATCAATTTTCTTCCACCCATTTTTATATTACATATTGAGAGTGAAGATGCAAAGTTTATGCATTTTAGGGCTTTTACGGTGATAAAGAGAGGAGCAGTGGTGAATAGAACAGGAACGATTTAGGATTCGCCATTTTGGGGTTTTTAAGGTGCTAGTTGGCAAAGAGAGGTTGATCATGGCAAATCATGGCTGATGAAGTTAACGGAGGATGAGATGCTCTGTGGGTAAGGAGAAAGAAGCTTCTAGGGTTTTTTTTTTAATGTTGCTTCCATAATTTTTCTATTTTTTTAATTTACTAAATTTCATGTCATAATTTAATTATTTCCACATAATAAAATATCCACCTCAACATATTCACTGTCATCACATTTTAACGCCGTCTGTGAAAACTTAATGGACAGGATTTAATTGGCTTAATTTTTCAAATATTTGGACTCAATTGAAACATTTTGCATATATATATGGATCCAATTGAGATAGTTGAAAAAACGAGAACTCACTTGAGATTCCCCAACAAATATGAGGATTATTCGAAGGTTTAAACCTAAGTAAAAATAATACTTTAGATAAAAAAAGAGAAAAAAATAGAGAAAATAAAACAGTGTGATTTTTTTTCCAAAACATATTTTATATATTTTGGAATTTGTTTGCCCAAGATATATTTTATGTAGGAGTATTTAAAAAAATGGTTCTGAAAAGCATTATATTATGAGTTTTGAAAAGGTTGTTTTTTTCAAAAGTGCTATTTGAGGCAATTAATTCCATAATATGTTTCCTAATTTTTGTAAATTTTATTCGAAAACTTTGGTTCAAAAAATGTTATGAAAAGTTTGTTCTTGAAAGTTTGGGGAATATGTAATTTAGAAATCATTTTTTCAAAGGATAAAATGGTTATTTTGGAAATTTGAGATGATGAGTGAAGAATTAGTGGAGTGGAAGAAGTCAGACTCATGGGTTGATTATTGACCCATTTTTGTATGGGCCTTTTGTTCCTTTCATTATGTCCGTTTTTGTTATTTACATCTCCTAATTTACTAACTTGAATAAAAATTAAAAACCATTTTAATATATCCACCTTCAATATTATATAAATATTATTTTTCACCTATTTGAACTCTATTTCTACACCTTCATCTCCATTATTCTTTAAATCCAAAATTTGCACCTTGTCTTCCTTATCCTAAACCCTATGAATTTTCACGTTTATTTTGCTTTTCTATTAAAAATAATTAAATATCACATAATTTCATTTTTTATATTGAATTCAACTTTTCCGTAAATTCAACATGAATATCGCTAGTTTTTCACCAATGTAATATTGACATATTGTGCAACATAATCATATAAATTATATCGTGTGCTAAATATATTGTATAATGTGTTTGCATAAGTTACTTATATCAATATAACGCGTTTGTTTGTCAATAAAAATATTTTCGGCTTCTTCTAAAATTATCAAAACTTACCTTAGAAAACATACACCTATCTTGACAAGTTTTATAATAACGCAAAGTTTTAGAAAATACTTTCATTATGAATATTTTTTTTAAAAGGGGTTTTGATATTTTTTTTCACCATGAGTCAAACGTTAAAAACTTTAAAGGATTTCAAGTTAAAAAAACACGTGTTGAAAGAATAAAGGGAGTTCAATAAAAAAGAAAAAGAAATGAAGGGAGAGTTATGTTCAAAAAATAAGTGAGGTAGTTATTAATCTTCACACAAAAACTAAGAATAACTAATAAATAAAGATAAAAAAAAGCTAAATTTAGACCCAAAAAAATTAAAAAATAAGAGTTGTATAATATGATCGTCTAATTAACAATTATTTGAATAATCAATTATAGTTCGAATAATTAACGAATCAGTTAACCAAATATCAGTCAACGAGTTCGATCAACCTGAACGGTTCATTTTAACTCACCTTCAAAACAAAAGTGCTAATATTTAAGTGAAAAATTGAAATGTAAAATTTGAAGTATTACATTAAATAAAATAAATATGATTAAATTAAGTAATATTTATTTTAAAAAGAGAATAAAAAGGGGAAAATAAATTGATAAACACATGGAATAAAAGAAAAAAAGAATGTTAATAGTATATTGTGAGGTGGAAGAGGAGTTAGAAGTATTGGTGGAGGTTTAGGTCTTTATCGAATATAAGTAAAAGCAGATGTGGAAGAATTTTATGATTATACGAATTGGTGTTTTCTTTACCAATGCTTACGTGATACCATTTATTTTGACCTTCAATTATTGTTTGTTTGTTTGTTCTACTTTCTAACCAAAAGTTTAGGTTCTTCATTCCATTCAAGGGACAATAGTCCTACACTACACTACACCAATCAATTTTCCTACAAACTTCTTCGATTCCATTTTTTCAAAATTAAGGATTACGAATTCAATTGTTTTAACAAAATTACCATAAGAAATTACGTGTGTGAAATTATTGATTTATGCTTATCATAGATAATGTCATATCGATTTTCTTGAAATGGATGGGCTCATAATTCTAATAAAAATAGAACAAATAAAAGCACAATCAAGTGTCCATTGTTTTTTTTATAACAAAAAATAATAAAATTATTATTATTGCAATTATAAAAGTAAATTAAATAATTAAACATATATAAGAGATGATCCCGGAAAATATGGATGTCCGAAATGATTAAACTTATATAAATATATCATTGGTCCTAAATAAGATAAGTTTATAATGTTTTTATTCAAATTTAGTGTAGGGATATGTTGGTTTTAAAACAAATAAAAATCAGTCCATGTTATTAGGGACTTAATAAATAATAAATAATTATACATAAATATTTTTTCGGGTTAAATATGTTTTTAGTTCCTTAACTATCAAGTGTTTTTATTTTTAGTCTCTCCCCCAAACTTTAGTATACTTTGATCCTTGTCCTTAAAGAAACTGTAAATTTTTGTCCTCCATAACTAACGACATTAATTTTTTTTCCTAACGTGGCTAACGGTGTGCCATGTGGAAGGCCAATTTAAATTTTGTTTCTGACTCTAATTAAAATTGAAAGGAAAAACATTAAATTGTAGGGTTAAAACTGGAATCTCTTCTTTTTTTTCTTCGTTCTCTAGACACTCTTTTCTTCTCCATCTCTAATCAGCCATGGTCCCCTCTTCTTCCCAGTTTATGCAAGAATCCTCTCGTCATCATCCTCTCTACCTTAAGATTTTCTCAACCAACCTTCAATACAAGAGATTTCAACTCCTTTCCAAGTTCCAAATTTTATTCAAACCCAATTCTTACAATCCATAGAAAAACATATTTCCCTAAAAATATCATCGTAATTTTGTTCATAATTGTTCTTTTACTTTGTTTTTTGAAAAGAACAAAGGGAAACATTTGAAAAAAGTTACATGTGTATCGATGGCTTTGTACACAACCCCATATGTACCTTCACCCAAAATCTCACGCTTGAGATACCCATCGACTACTTTCTTGAACAGATCAAGTTCTGACATTTTTTTTCCCTAAAATTGGCAAAGAAGATGTAAAGAAACTATCAAACACAACTAAAATTCAGCAACAAAATTACAAATTTACAAATTTAGAAGTGGGTCATCTAGAAATGGTAGGGTTTCTGGTGGGGAAATCACAATTTACCTATTGCAGTTGAAATTCAACCGAAAAATTGAGAATAAACAAATGGGTTACTGGAAAAGGCTATACAGGAGTGTTTAGTTGACAGTGTTTTACTCAGTGATGTGTGAGAAGATAGATAGAGAGAAACTGGGAAGGAGAGGAGAAAAAGTATTACCAAGTGTTCACCATGGCTGATTGGAGATGAAGAAGAGAAGAATGCCTGGAAAACCCTTGAACGAAGAAAAAAAAATTCCAGTTTTGACCCTACTATTTAATGTTTTTCCTTTTAATTTTAATTAGAATCAGAAACAAGATTTAAATTGGCCTTCCACGTGGCACACTGTTAGCCATGTCAGGAAAAAATTAACACTGTTAGTCATAGAGGACGAAAATTTACAGTTTCCTTAAGGACAAAGATTAAAGTGTACCAAAGTTTGGGAGAGAGACTAAATAAAAGCGCCTAATAATTGAGGGACTAAAAACATATTTAACCCATATTTTCCCATATTAAAAGGATAAAAAGGTTATGTATTCAACCTGATTCAATAATATTTGGAGTATATAACTAAGGAATATTTTGAACACTAAAATTTTGAGTACGGTAATCTCTTTAAAGTAAGACGTTATAAATTAATAAAACAAGTTAAATTTTATGTTTATCATCACTTATAGATATATTATTATTATAGTTATCTAAAATAAAATAAACCTAATAATAATTATATTAATTCAACATTGAACATGAAATTTAATATATCACATATTAATTCAACATTGAAACATTTTATAACTCATAAAAGCATACAATTATTTAATTCTAGACTCAATTATTTGAATACAATGCTTTGATATAGACGTTAATAAAAATGTACACTCATGGTAGTATTTATACTTTACAGAGTTATAAATAAAGATAAATTGACCTACTGCTACACATGAGGTTAATATTTCACTTCTCAAGACTCAACAGTCTTTAATAAAGACCTCCTGCTATTGGTGTTCATGTGGTTGTTGCATTAATTGGTTGTTATTGGTGTTCATGTTATTGCACGATGTTAGGGGTAATGGTGGTATGAAAGTTTCTGATGTTGAAGGTATGGTTAGATTGGACATGATTAAGTTTTGCATTAAGGGTGTGAGTTTCTCTTGCAATGGGACTTCCTCTTTACATCGCAAAATCCAATTCAAATTCCCTTCCCCTTCTCACATGGCCACACTAGAAGCATTTGTTTTGACGAAGACAAAAGTTTGGGTGACAACTGACAAATGTTGAAGCGACAACGAGTAGATGTAGTGGAAGCATAGAAAGCAAATCAAGAAATGGGAGTAACGACGCATTTGGAGAAAAAAATAAAATGAGAAAGAAAAGAAATAAGAAACTAAAAGAAATTTAGAAACAAAACTAATTAAAAAAAATATATCAAAATACTAACACATAATCAGCTTTTAAAAGATGTTAATATCCATTTAAAAAGAATCACATTGAATTCTTTTGAATAAAATAAAATCTAAATTGAAGACAAGAAAAATGAAAAAAAAAATCACATTAAATAAACTTCATTCATTCGAATCAAAATATCAATTTAATGTAAATAAATTTGTATCTCAAATTGCAAAATTAAGTTTCACCTAACTTACACAGTACAAGTTTTACAAGGAGTTAAATTCCAATTAAAAGTCTTATGCACCAAAATGAGGATTAGACATCTGTTAACATGAGATAATATCGATAATGCATTATTATTGTTGTTATTACACAACGATAATCGTACTAGTAGTCACAACAGTAACATACTAATAACACAATTAGAAATGAAAAAAAAAAACAAATAGAAACACTTATATTGAAAAACTCAGTGCTTTATTACTATTATTATTATGATACTGTCATCGCAATATATCATCAATAATAGCAGTAAATTATTGCTATTCAGATATCATCACGTTAGCCTAACATGCTTCAGTATTATTATTAGTAAAACAAGAAATTAATTGCAATAGTATGATGTGAAGTGCAATAATTAATTATATCTTGTGATAACTTTTTCCTCAAGGAACAATATAAGATAAACTTGTTTTTGTCTTTTGTCACTAATTAAAAAATTAAAATAAACACGGATAATTTATTTTAAGTTCTTTATTCTGACCACAGAATCTAATTGTTTAATTTATCTTTTTTAATGATTAATATATAGGAACAAAAAGATATATCCGGTTAAAATTGAAAAAGACAAATTTTATCATGAACAATCAACATTAAAATAGTTATTTTCGCATTCTAACCGAAAATTTAATAAAAATGAATAAAAAGCAAACATATTCAATATTTTATAATATAAAACACATTCCATCCTTACAATTAAAAATAGAAAATAATGAAAGAATTTAGAATTATCCCTCCAAAATATATATTGACACGTAAAAAAGAAAAAAATTCTCTTTGTTCACGTGTTACTTAATTATGAGCATTTTTTTTATGTATTTTTTTTTCTTCTATTATGGTCTATTGTTGCGATGTCATTATGAGTTTTTCTCTTTCTATTCCTCTTCACGTTTTTCCTCCTTTTTCTCTTTTTTTATCATCTATCTCTACTTAATTTATAAAAAAAATAATCATTAAATTTAATGAGAAATTTGACTTTTTTTTTAATGAATTTTATATAAATAAGTCAAAACATTCAGAAATTTGATGTTATTTTATTGATAAAATTTACAAATAGAAAATTTTATTAATAATAAAAATTATAAATTATCATTGGAAATATTATACAAATTTTAATTTACCAATGTTATCAATAAATTATTTATTGATGGACATTTTTGTTGATAGTTGAAATTTCTAAATAGGTTGGTAAAATTTATGATAAATTTGGTTTTATAAACAAATTTATTTTCGTTAGTAAAATTTTATTTGTAATTATGAAAATTCTTGTAGTGAAAAAAGGATTGATCAAGAGGATTTGAGTTGAATAAGTTGTTAAATAATTTTGATATATCAATTTAGTCATTTGGTTTTATTTGAAGTTCTTTTTGAATTAAATATAATGCTTTTGGCATGTGAAGGAAGTATAAGCTTTTGGTTAAAACAAGGTTGGTGATGTGATACATTTGTAAAATTTTCTAAATTATGGACACTTATTGGACAAACTATTCACTTGTTTAGTGAAGTTCATGATTTAAAATTTAGAGAGCTTACAATGTTTTACTCATTAGGCAAGGTAGAACTTGTGAGGTGAACCTTTTCAAATTAGACGAGTAAATTGTAAGCTAAGCAAAATTCATTTTATTAAAAACCTAAGCTCGGAGTGACTTGGTTGCTAAGTGAATTAATTTGGTAAGAGCTTCCAATACTTGGTCATTGTATGAGTTAATCCCTTATCTAAATGAAATTCTTTCAATAAAAATTTAGATAACCCAAAGGGGATTACTTGCTAAGTGAGTCAAGTGGTTAGACAAGTATACATTCAAAGGTGTTTCGTTAAGTGAGTGAAAATGAACATTGAGCGAGCCATAATTTTAAAACACTTAAAGTCTACCTTGTTGGACGAGTAGGTGAGGCCACTTAGTGAGAAGGGATACGTTGAGGAGTAAAATCAATGAAATTAATTTAAAAATGAGTTTGATGAATTAACTAATATAAGAATATATGTATGATTGACGATGATGTATGAGGCATAATATAATAAGGGAGATGTTCCCATAATATATTATTTGTGTATGTAAGATTGAGTAGAGCCAATGATAAAACCATGATCTACTGCTTTTTGTGTGAGTGTATGTGTGGCCAAGTAAAGCAATGTACCCATAATTTATTATGATGTGAATGAAGTTATTTCTAAGGAGGAAATACTATATTGAGAGGTTAAAAGTTGTGTATTTAATGAGGATTTCGAAAAGATGTTATTCTGACTCTATTAATACCAGACTCATGTAGAGAAAAATATTAGGTGGTGATAGTTGATTGATGTTCTTGTGACCTAGATTGTAGTGTGAAAAAGAATTGTGTCTGATAGTTCATAAGGACTTTATCATGTTGTATGAGGAGGACTTTGTTTCTTGAGATGTAGCTTTGTATAAGTTGAGATAGTATAATAGGTTCATAATCTCTAAGTCTAATTTTATGCATGAGTAGGGGTGAAAAAATGGGTTAGGCCCAATGGCCAGCCTATTAGCCTTGGAGAAAAAGGTGGATCAAACCAAGATTTTTAATTTGCTAACTCGTATTAACTCGAATTGTTTGACTTGTCAACCTATTGGGTTGCATATCAAGTAAAACAAGCTGACTTATGGCTTGTAACAATGTTTTTTGTTTTTTCCTTTTTCAACTTTATTATTAGTTAACATGAATAATGAAAGTGATAACAAAGAGATAAAATAATAATAGAATTTTATGTCTTGTCCCTAATGAGATGTATAATGCATCCAATCATAATGCGTCCCTATCGTTGGTTTTTAAATTTGATTTCTTTAAAATTTAGGTCATCCCTTTCAACTTAAGCATTAGGCTATGTTGGAGTGATTGAGAGCATAAAAACTCTTGAAACCAAAGTTCTTAAGAGTTGATTTTCACCAATGAATATGTGATTTTTATCTCCATACACTAATGTAGTGTACAACTCTTTATCTTTTCTCTTCTAATCAAAATTTAGTAGGTAGTCAAAGATAATCAAGTTTAAAAAAAACACAATTTTTTCTTTAAAAAAAAGGACAGGTCACTGGGTTGGTTTGTTAGCTTGTCATGACATAGGACGAGTTGCATTTTCTAAATCGTATTGTATAAACGGGTTGGTCCGTCTTGGCCAATTTTCAACGGGCCAAAAACTATCTGAGCCAAAATAGGACGAATTGGTCTGTTTTGCCACCCCTATACACTAGTCTTTTAGAATTAGTGTTAGTTATTATTGATGATCATATGATTTTGATTATTGAATGATATTAATTAAACAATTGATGGGATGTGAAAATGTTTGATGTGCATTTTGAATTATAAATGTGTTATACTTTTAAAAGAATACTAACTTACCGAGTTTGTATAGTTTATGTTGCTTTGACATGTAATGATTTATGTATGTTTAAATTTCCTATAAAGAGGAAATAAATTATATTTTAAACAATATCTAAGAAAAATTTCACATACACATATACACATCCACACACATTACACGCATGTGTGTGTGGAATGACATTCAAACAATATGTGCTTAAGTGCTACGTGAGGTAGAGACTCACCCAACACAATTTTCTCTTAAAATGGATGTTTGAGAACGAGAGTTTGCTTAACTAAGATAAATATGTTATATCTATTTTCTATATTTTAAAGTTGTTATTGCTCAAGCAAATAAGTTTTATTTTGTATAAAAAAAAATAAGGTCACTCAAGAGAGATAAATTACTCAAACAACACATATATGATATGATGACCCTTTTATGATTTTATTGTCCTTTATGAGTGTGTTGTGACCTTTATGGGTATGGAGTAAAAGATACCTAATACCTAATGGTCATAATATTAAACATAAAACTCATTAAGGAAAGAAAATATTTTATGTCTTCCTGATGAGGTGGTGATAAAGTGAAAGAAGTTTGTATATCAAATTATTATAATGTAAGTACATTAACTATCTTGACATGAAAAGTTAATGATTCCAACATGTTATGTATGTTAATGATATGAATATAATGTTTCTAGAATGAAACTTAAAATATACCTTAACTTTACAAAGTTAGTTTCGTAAGGTAAGATTTGTATCTATTTATACATTATAATTTAGTTATATTTCTAGTTATTTTGAAATCTTTAACTTATCTTCTCATGCCAAGAATTGGACATCTTAAGTATGGGATTGGAGGAAACGCAACGGGTGATACAATAAAACAAAAAAAATATATGATATAATACCATCTTAAAAAAGTAAAATTTGTGTATTACTTAACTTATAAAACTAGTTTGTAAAGTGAAATTTACAACTACATGCATGCTATAATTTGATATATAAGATTTTCAAAATATTCTTTCACATTAAAGATTATACATCTTGAGTGTGAAAACAAGATCAACTTAATAAATGTAACACAATTAATTTGACAGATCGCGTAACAATGAAATACACATATTTATATATTATAATTTAATTACATCTGATAAAAATTATTTATAATAATAATTTTTTAATATTTGATGGAAGTTGAGATTGTAACATAATTTTGTTTTGTTAAAAATAATTATAATAACACGGTTTTCTTTTAAAAAATAAAAATAAAAATAAAAAGTAAACAACCATTTTTATGAACCTAATAAACTAAAATAAAAAAAGTGGTGTTTTAACACACGGTTTTCTTAATTTAAATTGAAAATTACAACATAAAATTCCGTTCGTCGTAATCACCAATTTTCTTATTCATTCTTTATAGATATTAAAAATCTTACATATTTTAATAATTTTAAAAATGGTCCCACTCTTTTTTATAAAGAAAAGAAAAAACAATCGTACCAAAAGACATCCATTTGTTTCGTACACGAACCTTAATATCAATGGAATCGTGTTTCATCCCCTTCCACTATCTGTGAACTATTTTATATCACGGTCCATTCATGTTTCTAGTTCCAACATTTACTTCACATACGTTTTTTTTTCTTCCCAAAAATGAATTCAATGGTCGTGTCTGGGATTTTCTTTCTTCCTCAAATCTTAGCCATTGCTTTTGCTAGTTGAACAACGAATAATTCAAACTATCAATAATAAAAAAATGGAATAAATCTTGCGATGAGAATATTGTAGAAAGAAAATGAAACTTTTTCCTTAAAAAAAGTAATACTTTAAGAGTTGGGGATTGTGAGAACTATATATGGATGGAGATAGATTAGGTCCTACATGTGGATTTATGGTTTAGCTTGTAATACTTAAGTTAGGTTATCTTAGATTTTTTAAAACTATGTTAAATAATAATAAAATGTTTAATTACATAAATATTAAAATAGAGTAGCATGTAAACTAAAAATATTCTAATAATTTTGTAACATCCCAAAATACAGTAATTACCATAATTGAGAATTAATTACAATTAACAGTATAATAAACAGTCTTTCATATTAACAGCACTCAAGGGTTCAAAGCCTAACGGCATCAGTACAAAATAACGAGCGTGTCAAAGTAACAGGGAATAAAGCGGAACGAACGGTTTTACAAAAGAATTAACCGAACGACCAAAATGAGCTAACATTTACAGCCTAACATCTACGAGCGCTCTAAGGCTCGGCCTTTACTTCAACTTCGACCAGATTTGCATCTTCCAAATTTTCTTCTTCCAGCATTTCTTCAAGAGATGCACCACCATCTGCTCACATCCACACGGATGATCATTGCAAGACAAGACGAACGTACATAGACAGGAGACAACACAATGGAAATGCAAGGGTAAGCTTATAGTATTTAATTTATACAATTTAACACATACATTTAATACTTCAATTCACACATACAACATGTAACTTTATCATATAATTTAACATAGAAATATGTATATAAGACAGACCGTCCGGACTGTATGAATCCATGTAACCGCAGGCGTTCGTGCACCCGAGTGGTGTAGTAGCCGGGATATACCTAAACAGCTGCCACTCGAGGTTAGTCCGTCGCCCATACTAAGCGATGAACGAAGAACCTCCTGCCATTCCCACACATGACCTACTCCCCTCTACATGAGGACGAGCACTCATGGAATATCAGGATGAACCGCTATCAGCGATTTTACCATGGTCATACTATACAACATATCACATCTAGATCATAGAGACGTTCCTCCTTGGAACACTCGTTCGAATTTCACAAACATTTATTCATCTCATATAATGTTCATCATTCCAAAATAAAGTAATACCGACTACCAGATAGATGAAAAACCTGTATTAACACGGTACTCGACACTGTCGGTCGACACAGATGAATGGTCTGCATTACAAGGATGCTCGACACTGTCGGTCGACACAGATGGATGATCTGTATTACCAAGGGTGCTCGACACTGTTGGTCGACACAAATGAAGGATATGTATTACAAGGATGCTCGACGCTATTGATCGACACAGATGGATGATCTGTATTACCAAGGGTGCTCGACACTGTTGGTCGACACAGATGGATGATCTGTATTACAAGGATGTTCGACACTGTCGGTCGACTCAGATGGATGATCTGTTATACAAGGATGTTCGACACTGTCGGTCGACTCAGATGGATGATCTGTTATACAAGGATGCTCGACACTGTCGGTCGACACAGATGGATGATCTGTATTACCCAGGGTGCTCAACAATGTCGGTCGACACAGATGAAGGATTTGTATTACAAGGATGCTCGACACTGTCGGTCGACACAGTTGAATGATATGTATTACGAGGGTGCTCGACACTGTCGATCGACACAGATGGATGATCTGTATTACAAAAATTTTTTCAAGAGAAGAGTAAGAGCGCTTGGTGTAAGACCGAGCACTACCCAATACGATTACTATGTGTAAGATCGACACTGCTCATTATGAGCTCTAAGTAAAAGACCTACATAACTCAGGCTCGACCAGAATCCTTCCCAAATGAAAGTATTCCAATTCAAAGAAATTTACTAGAACACCAAACGGTCGAGAACCGTTTAATGTCGGACATACGTTATCATAGGGAAGTTGATATTCAAGTTTCACTTACATTCTCTCGTTCCTAAGCATGTATATTTCGTATTTCATACGTATCACTCATATCATACATTTCAACCAACATATATCATATTCATTCAGTACAGCAACGTTCGACCATGCATACTCAACCGACATACATCTCATACATTCAGTTCATATCATGTTTACATACAACATACAAGTATAAATTAAATTACTAAGCTTCCCTTACCTGGTTAGCAGTGTTCGCCCTAATGCAAGGTTAGGTTGCTTCCTCTAATAGCTTTCTACTCCAAGTTCACTTACTAACTCCACTTGATCTATACACAAAATCAAAATAACTCAGATCTTACTCATGCATGAACCCAGAAACTGGTTCGCATGAAACCTAAGGGACGAATGACGGGAGGAGAGAACTTACCAGCTTAGATCCTACTTCTATTCGGCCCAAAAGAACGCCCACGTCTCTGGAAGCGTTTCTATGGTTCTGAAAATGTGATTGGAGAAGAAACGTGAGATTTACCGTAGAGAGAAGTTGGAAGCTTTAGAAAGAAGATGGCGAAAATGGAGGTTTGGATTCAGAGGTAGAAGATGAATGGTGCAGGTGAGTGGAAGGGTTTTCGAAAAATCTCTTTTGTTCCTTCCATTTCCAGACGAACGAGCGTCTCATTCTCGGACACCTGCACCCTCACTCTGATTTCAGAAACTTCCAACGTGACAAGTGGCATGCGTGCATGCAAGGTTTGGTGCGTTTTTAATGTTTCAGAGGAATGATGGGCGTGTCTCTCAAGGCACGGCAGAGTGGATAAAAGAAATTAAATTCTGATTTGACATGTATTTCAGAGTTTAATTATCTAGGGTCTCACATTCTCCCTAACTACAAAAATTTTCGTCCTCGAAAATTAAAACTTACCCGTAAACAAGTGTGGATACAAGCTCCTCATAGCATCCTCCACTTCCCATGTTGAGTCGCCAGTCTTAGCGTCCCACACCATTTTAACTAGACGGACGTCTTTTCCTTTGAATAGCCTGGTGCGAACGTCTTCAATACATACTGGTTGCAATTCCAACGTTCGGTCTGGGCTCAATTGGATGTCTTTTAACTCCAAAACATGAGAAGGATTGGCTATGTACTTCCGGAGTTGGGAGACGTGGAATACCGGATGAAGATTTGATAACTGAGGAGGCAACGCAAGTTCATAGGCTACTGGTCCAATCTTCTTCAAAATCTGGTACGGTCCTATGAACTTGGGAGATAGCTTCTTTGGACGAACGACTCTGCCTACTCCAGTGATTGGATTCAGTCTCAAGAATACATGGTCTCCTGCAGCAAACTCCAAGGGTCTTCTTCTCCTATCCGCATATGATTTCTGTCTGCTCAGGGACGTCTTCAATCTCTCCTGGATCAACTTAACTTTGTCAGTCGTTTGCTGGATGAGCTCAGGTCCAGTTAGCATGTTCTCTCCTTCCTGGAACCAGCAAAGTGGCGTTCGACACTTCCTTCCATAGAGAGCTTCAAACGGCGCCATTCCAATGCTAGTTTGAAAGCTGTTGTTGTACGTGAATTCCACTAGCGGCAGTACTTCATCCCAGGCGCCCAAATGATCTAGGACGCATGTCCTTAGCAAGTCTTCCAACGTCTGGATGGTCCGCTCAGATTGACCGTCCGTCTGAGGATGATAGGCTGAACTCATTTGCAGCTTGCTTCCCAATTCGCCTTGTAAAGATTGCCAAAACCGAGATGTGAATCTCGTGTCTCGGTCAGAAATTATACTCGAAGGGACTCCGTGTAAGCGAACGATCTCTTTGATATATAATTTGGCCAGATTGGTCATCGACATCTTCAAGTTCACTGCCAGGAAGTGGGCGCTCTTTGTTAATCTATCCACGATCACCCAGATAGAGTCATGATTCCTAACCGTTCGTGGTAGATGAGTCACAAAGTCCATGGAGATGCTGTCCCACTTCCATTCGGGAATCTCCAACTGTTGGAGTAATCCACCTGGTCTTTGGTGTTCGGCCTTGGCACGTTGACACGTCAAGCAGGATGCCACAAAACGAGCGACATCACTCTTCATTCCAGACCACCAGAACGAGCGTCGAAGATCCTGGTACATCTTAGTCATACCGGGATGTATGCTAAGACGACTATGATGACCTTCCTCCAGAATAATTCTCTTCAGCTCGCCATCATTAGGGACGCACGTCCGACCCATGTAACGCAATAAGCCGTCTGTTCCAGTGTTGAAATGTTTGGCCTGATCAGTACCGAGCGCGTCTAATATCTTCACTAATTCTTCATCCTCTCGTTGCTTTATCTTGATACGGTCAAAGACGTCACTGGAAATTCTAAGATTACAGCATCTAATAACGTTCGCTCCTAGGTCGAACTGTAATCTTAGGTCTCGGAAACTCTCCATCCAAACTTAGCTCTTTAACCATCATCACCGACACGTGAACTGCCTTTCTACTCAGGGCGTCCGCCACCACGTTAGCCTTTCCCGGATGATAAAGTAATTTAAAGTCATAATCTTTTAAGAACTCCAACCAACGCCTCTGCCTCATGTTCAACTCCTTCTGATCAAATAAATATTTGAGGCTCTTGTGATCACTGAAGACTTGGAACATGGATCCGTACAAGAAATGCCTCCAAATCTTCAGCGCAAAAACGACCGCTGCCAACTCCAGGTCGTGTGTTGGATAATTCTTTTCATGGATTTTCAATTGTCGAGACGCATAGGCTACCGCTCGCTTCTCTTGCATGAGCACACAGCCCAACCCTTGATGAGACGCGTCACAGTATACTTCAAAGGGTTTGGACGTGTCCGGGATGATCAATACTGGAGCGCTCGTCAATTTATTCTTCAACTCTTGGAAGCGCTCCTCACACAAATCAGTCCACGCGAACGGTTGATCTTTTCTGGTAAGCTGCGTCAGCGGTGCTACTATCTTAGAAAACCCTTCAATGAAACGCCTATAGTAGCCCGCGAGACCAACAAAGCTACGAACCTCAGTGACCGAACGTGGACTATTCCAATCCAATACCGCTCGCACTTTAGATGGATCTACCGAGATGCCTCCAGCTGATACCACATGCCCCAAAAACTGCACCTCCTTCATCCAAAATTCACACTTGGACAGTTTTGCATACAACTCCTTTTCTCTCAACACGCTCAGCACTGTCCTCAAGTGTTCTTCATGTTCGGCTTGTGTCTTAGAGTAGATAAGAATGTCATCTATAAAAACGACCACGAACTTGTCCAGGTACGGCCGGAAGATGCGGTTCATATAATCCATGAACACTGCAGGAGCGTTCGTCACTCCAAATGGCATCACCACGTACTCGTAGTGTCCATAACGAGACCTGAACGCTGTCTTTTGGATGTCGTCCTCCTTCACCCTGATTTGGTGATATCCCGAACGCAAATCAATCTTGGAGAACACCGTTGCCCCATGCAGTTGATCCAACAAGTCATCAATCCTTGGCAACGGGTATTTGTTCTTGATGGTCAGCTTTTTCAGTTGCCTGTAGTCTATACATAACCGAGAGCTGCCATCCTTCTTTTTCACCAAGAGCACAGGCGTTCCCCATGGTGATACGCTCGGCCTAATGAACTGCTTTTCCATCAACTCTTCAATCTGCCCCTTCAGTTCAGCTAACTCCGCAGGGGACATCCGATAAGGCTGAACCGATATAGGGGCTACCGTTGACACCAAATCAATGGTGAACTCAACTTCACGGTGAGGGGGAAGTCCAGGTATTTCTTCCGGAAAAACATCAGGGAATTCGTCCACTACCTTGGACGATCGTCCCTCATCCGCATTCCCAATTCCACTGTCATCGTGCGTCATGATGAGGAAACAGCTGGCGCCTTCCATAATATCTTCTTTAAGTTGGCCGAGCGTTATTGATAATACTACCTCTTCTTCATTCGGAAAAATCAATTCCTTCCTACCGCAATCTATAAGGATGCGATTGGTAGCCAACCAATCCATCCCTAAAATCACCTCCAAACCTTGAAGAGGTAAGCAAATTAAATTCACTTTATAACTACGCCCTTCAACCACAATAGGACATCTAATGCACACAGCAAAAAAACACAGTGCACTCATAACCCTACAGTGTCCTTTAAAAGAACAAAACTGCTCTGATACCACTAATGTAACATCCCAAAATACAGTAATTACCATAATTGAGAATTAATTACAATTAACAGTATAATAAACAGTCTTTCATATTAACAGCACTCAAGGGTTCAAAGCCTAACGGCATCAGTACAAAAAAACGAGCGTGTCAAAGTAACAGGGAATAAAGCGGAACGAACGGTTTTACAAAAGAATTAACCGAACGACCAAAATGAGCTAACATTTACAGCCTAACATCTACGAGCGCTCTAAGGCTCGGCCTTTACTTCAACTTCGACCAGATTTGCATCTTCCAAATTTTCTTCTTCCAGCATTTCTTCAAGAGATGCACCACCATCTGCTCACATCCACACGGATGATCATTGCAAGACAAGACGAACGTACATAGACAGGAGACAACACAATGGAAATGCAAGGGTAAGCTTATAGTATTTAATTTATACAATTTAACACATACATTTAATACTTCAATTCACACATACAACATGTAACTTTATCATATAATTTAACATAGAAATATGTATATAAGACAGACCGTCCGGACTGTATGAATCCATGTAACCGCAGGCGTTCGTGCACCCGAGTGGTGTAGTAGCCGGGATATACCTAAACAGCTGCCACTCGAGGTTAGTCCGTCGCCCATACTAAGCGATGAACGAAGAACCTCCTGCCATTCCCACACATGACCTACTCCCCTCTACATGAGGACGAGCACTCATGGAATATCAGGATGAACCGCTATCAGCGATTTTACCATGGTCATACTATACAACATATCACATCTAGATCATAGAGACGTTCCTCCTTGGAACACTCGTTCGAATTTCACAAACATTTATTCATCTCATATAATGTTCATCATTCCAAAATAAAGTAATACCGACTACCAGATAGATGAAAAACCTGTATTAACACGGTACTCGACACTGTCGGTCGACACAGATGAATGGTCTGCATTACAAGGATGCTCGACACTGTCGGTCGACACAGATGGATGATCTGTATTACCAAGGGTGCTCGACACTGTTGGTCGACACAAATGAAGGATATGTATTACAAGGATGCTCGACGCTATTGATCGACACAGATGGATGATCTGTATTACCAAGGGTGCTCGACACTGTTGGTCGACACAGATGGATGATCTGTATTACAAGGATGTTCGACACTGTCGGTCGACTCAGATGGATGATCTGTTATACAAGGATGTTCGACACTGTCGGTCGACTCAGATGGATGATCTGTTATACAAGGATGCTCGACACTGTCGGTCGACACAGATGGATGATCTGTATTACCCAGGGTGCTCAACAATGTCGGTCGACATAGATGAAGGATCTGTATTACAAGGATGCTCGACACTGTCGGTCGACACAGTTGAATGGTATGTATTACGAGGGTGCTCGACACTGTCGATCGACACAGATGGATGATCTGTATTACAAAAATTTTTTCAAGAGAAGAGTAAGAGCGCTTGGTGTAAGACCGAGCACTACCCAATACGATTACTATGTGTAAGATCGACACTGCTCATTATGAGCTCTAAGTAAAAGACCTACATAACTCAGGCTCGACCAGAATCCTTCCCAAATGAAAGTATTCCAATTCAAAGAAATTTACTAGAACACCAAACGGTCGAGAACCGTTTAATGTCAGACATACGTTATCATAGGGAAGTTGATATTCAAGTTTCACTTACATTCTCTCGTTCCTAAGCATGTATATTTCGTATTTCATACGTATCACTCATATCATACATTTCAACCAACATATATCATATTCATTCAGTACAGCAACGTTCGACCATGCATACTCAACCGACATACATCTCATACATTCAGTTCATATCATGTTTACATACAACATACAAGTATAAATTAAATTACTAAGCTTCCCTTACCTGGTTAGCAGTGTTCGCCCTAATGCAAGGTTAGGTTGCTTCCTCTAATAGCTTTCTACTCCAAGTTCACTTACTAACTCCACTTGATCTATACACAAAATCAAAATAACTCAGATCTTACTCATGCATGAACCCAGAAACTGGTTCGCATGAAACCTAAGGGACGAATGACGGGAGGAGAGAACTTACCAGCTTAGATCCTACTTCTATTCGGCCCAAAATAACGCCCACGTCTCTGGAAGCGTTTCTATGGTTCTGAAAATGTGATTGGAGAAGAAACGTGAGATTTACCGTAGAGAGAAGTTGGAAGCTTTAGAAAGAAGATGGCGAAAATGGAGGTTTGGATTCAGAGGTAGAAGATGAATGGTGCAGGTGAGTGGAAGGGTTTTCGAAAAATCTCTTTTGTTCCTTCCATTTCCAGACGAACGAGCGTCTCATTCTCGGACACCTGCACCCTCACTCTGATTTCAGAAACTTCCAACGTGACAAGTGGCATGCGTGCATGCAAGGTTTGGTGCGTTTTTAATGTTTCAGAGGAATGATGGGCGTGTCTCTCAAGGCACGACAGAGTGGATAAAAGAAATTAAATTCTGATTTGACATGTATTTCAGAGTTTAATTATCTAGGGTCTCACAAATTTAAAACAGGATAATTTATAAAGAATATATATATATATATATATATATATATATATATATATATATATAATATTCTTATTTTTATCACTTATTTAAAAATTTAAATTTGAAACAAGTTTATGTAATATTAAATTCTTTTATTTATTTTTTTAAATTGTGTCTATTATTATTAAATTACATGATCATTATTTATTAAATATTAAAGTAGTGATTTTCAAATTTAATTCAACCTCATTAAATTGTTTTTAGAAACCTTATGTTTGTTCGCACTTTTATATATATTATAAATTGGTTGGTATTGTTTTCGGTAGATAGGAAATATTTAATTTATTATTCTCAAGTTAAGAATATAATATCTTCACATTGAAAACATTAAACACAAAAATCGTGAGAAACCCACCATGTTTTAATCTAATTCGTATTTACTATGATAATATATTTTTTATGCTTATATTATAAATTATTCTTATTCCAATACTTTTACGAGTGTATAATATTAAATAATGGTTATTTATACAAGTAATGCTATTTAGTCATAAATGACTAGAATATGTATGGTTAAAAAAATATATAATTATTAAATAATACTTATTGAGCCACACATTTTAATATATATATATATATATATATATATATATATATATATATATATATATATATATTATTGAAAAAGCAATTGTCTTATGTAATTATACTCGAAAGTGATACATAAGTTCCACCATATGTCAAATAAGTAATTAACTCTTTTGAATTACAGTATTTTGGATGTTTTTAATGGTTTTTTTTAATGACTTAGAAAACATTACATTGTGTTTTTGTATGAGAAAAAAATTGATAAACATTAAAAAACAACATAAGAGATGTATTGTAATCTGATAATTTTGTTTAAAAATGATAAATTTTTATGAGTAGGATAATGAGAATAATTAGGTCGATCTATAGGAATTGATAACTTAATATATGTTAAGTTAGGCAAGTTATAATTAAAAAAAATGTTAAGTTAGGCTTTAAATTATTAAGAAAGTTAGTTCTGTCGGGTTCAATTATTTAACTAAATATAACTAACACGTCTTATCAATATTATTATAATATTTTAAATTATAAATTTATTAATCTCACCTACAAAAAAGTTAACTTATTTAAAAATATGTTATGTTTTATTCAGAAGGTACAGCATAAATTTGCATTCGGTACCTATATTTGAATAATTATACGGAATAATTAAGTAATTAAATATATCTTTATTATATAAATAAGTATGCAATGTTATATGATTTTATAAAATAATAGTATATCAACCCTTTTAAATTTTAAAACTGTTTGTTTTAAAATAATTAGCTGTACTTTGAAGATAAAACCTATGTGTAGTTTGCTAACTTCGATTGTTTTCATCTATATGGGATTAAGTTAATTACGTTTAGGACTAAGTCGTGTGTAATTGATAATAAGTTGTGGTTACCTTTAATGATTTTTGACCTGTGTAGTTTATATCATTGGAGCAAAGAATGAATTATTTGCAAAAGCTAAAGTCATAGGTTTAAAAAATAACTCATTAAAATTAAATGTAATTAATAATACACTTAATTAAAGTTTGACTTTTACTTAAACTAAAGTCATACTTATATAAAAAAAAATGAATAAAATGAATAAAATGAATTACACGTTGTACACAAGTTTAACAACTTTTTGGCTTATATTAAATAATACATAATTTAAAATATAAAAGAATTGAAAATTTTAAAGTGGTGTCTCAAATACGACTTTAAAAAATAATAAATAAATAAATAATAAAGAAGTTATAGTTGAGACATACAATTTCAACTTTTTTCACTTTTTTATTATAGATTTATTTATTTTATTTTATATAAATAAATTTTTTAAATATTTTTTCTTAAATACAAATATAATAAATTTTAAAAAAATATTCGTATATATATATATATATATATATATATATAATAAATAAGAATATATATAAAATATAATATCCAAATTATTTTAAAAAATTGAAATAGGAAATATTTTCAATAAAGGTTTAGAGAACAAAACCTTAAAAAGGTAAAAAGAATTTATTAATCAAAATATTAAAAAATATCTCAAAGTAAAAGTAAAAATTATATAAAACTTTAAAATATTTAAATTATTTATAATTTATTAAAAAAATTAAAATATTAAAGATTATTAAAAAACTTTAAATTAATAAAACAAATATCTGAAAATTTAAATATATAATTATATAAAACAAGACATAAAAGAATTTAAAAACTAATTAATCAAATTAAAAATAATATAAATAAAAATATATTTATGTAAAAAATATAAAATAACATGAGATGAATTGAAAAAAAAAATCATGCTATTATTAAGGGAAAAAAATTATATAAAATAAAATAAATAATTTGCAATATAAAAAAATTGAAAAAGTTGAACTTCTATGTGTAAAGTACAACTTCTTTATTATTTATTTATTTATTGATTATAGTAAAGTCCATATACTAGATCAATTTTTTCAATTCTTTTATATTCTAAATTTAGTTATTTTATTTCATATAAATAAATTTGTATCTTAATAGTTTTGAAGAAGTAAATAATTGCATGATTTTTGTATAATTTATTTTCTTAAAGATGTTGTTCAATTTTTGTATGACTTTAGAAGTTTGCTTTTGGAAGAAGTTGCTTAACCCAAGCACAACTTTAGTTTGAGTAAAAGTCATCCAAACCTTCTACCACTTTGATTAATGCATGATTAATTACATTAATGGAAGTTATTTTTCATTCCCAAGATTTCAACAATTATACAGAAATAGTCCTGTGTTCTAACTATTTTAGCTTCAAATGTCAAAAATCATTAAAGATGGTGATTACTTCTTCACAACAAAATCGTACCAATAAAACACGATTTAATCTTGAATATAATGTTTTTAAAAATCAATCTAAAAACATAATTTCAAAAACAAATTAAAATAGATTTGGTGAAAAATCACTAAGACATCTTAAAAATATTAATAGTTAAAAAGAGTAATAATAAAGATAAAGTTTAAGCATGATCCATGAAAAAAATCATACAAAGGTATTTTCATAAAGTCGCATTCAATTTTTATATATGAAAACGACACTATAAATATATTTGTATTTAAATGTGTTTTTTAATTTTTATAAAATAATAAGTCCTGATTTTAATATTTGTAAAAAGGCGTTTTTATTTTAGTATTAATATTATACAACAACAATTAAATATTTAAGTTATACGTGAAGAAAAAAACTAGACAATAATTTAAAGTTACCCATATTAATATTGTAATAAGTTGATATGTGTTACACAAAAAAGAATCTGTAAGGTTCTTGAAATAAATGTCATTAATTTATTCTAAATAAATATTAGAAATTTAAAAAATGAAAATTTAGAAATATAAGAATTAAATAAAATTTGTTTAGAAAAAGTAAATACATATTGAAAATAGTGTTTTCAAAATTTTATAAAACTAAATTTTTTTATAAGAAGAACAATCAAAATTTAATAATTTTAAGAGCATTAGATATATTTAGATCTATTTTAAGTTTAATTTGTATGTATCATTAAGGGAATACATTTATTCTATCAATAAATAAAAAAATTGGATGTATTTTTCAATAAAATACTACAAAAATCAATGACATGTTTATTTTTTAGAATCATTTAAAACAAAATCTTGACAAAATTTTAAATTTTCACAAAGAGTACTGCAATAATTGAGATAGGAACACATAAAATTAGTAATCATTAAGTCATGAATTAATATAATCTTTTTTTCTTGAAGTACAAGTATATTAACATCAAAGTACAAATTTGTTAGAACTATCCTAAAAAGGGAGTTCTGCATCAACAAAACTTGTATTATTCCAATGAGTAGTACCACTTTATTCACTTTCACACATTGCCCACAATTGCTCATTCTCTATCTATATCTCTGAATAACACTACCATCATCATCAACTTTAAACCTTTTTACATGAAACATTAGAAAAGCATCACCAATCTATGAACTCAAATATAGTAAGCATTGTACTAAAGAGAGTGACTGAAATTTTCAGCTCAATTTTTCTTTTACAATGCCAACAACTGACCCAACTAACCCCATTACACTGACAAGAAAACATGCAAAGCTGAATGTTCTTAGAACAATCCATTTTCTACTCCAAGCTGGAACTTTGTGCTGCACAAAGTACATCTCTACAGGGAAGTATATAGCCAATGGCCAGAAGTTTATGGCTCCTAACACTCCTAGAATTGCGTTGAAGTAAGGAAACAAGATTGCAACACCAACTGTTGTAATCACATAGATTGTTCTAAAACAGAACCTGAAAAGGTTTAGCTGAAAACCAGGAACTAAAGGCAGTTTCACTTTGTAGAAATTGTTCACAAACCCACTGTTGGGGAATCTTCTTGAAGCCCATCTATCAGCAGTACTGAATATAGGTTGACTGTAAACCTGAGAAGAAAGCACACACATGATGAGTTGGGTGACATGAAAGAATATAATATATGTTGATACCAAAGCTTTGAATCGAAGACTTTCACTCTTTTTGAATTTAGAAAACGTGTAAAGTAAGAAAAGAAAGTGGATTTATTCTCTCTATTGGAGAGTTACACTGTTTTGCAGGTTTATCTCACTCACTATATGGTGGATTCACGTTTCTGTTATATGTTTTATGATTTTAAAGATGCAAGATCATGGTTGGAATGATGGAAGATTATGAATGATTTGATTTAAACAGAACTATTATTTATTCTTTATACTTGAAAGCTTGAATGTATAAACAAATCAAATTGCAAGTCTCGAAAAAAAATGTTTTTCTATCAGTAGTTTAATTGTATCATCTTTATTCAGAATAGGTCATATACAAACAGACAAAGGGAAAAATATTTCAATTCAGTGACGGATTAAAATAAGTTAAAATCCAAACACAGTTTTGTATGGTTACAGATGAAGTTAAAAAGCATAGCATGGATTGGTTTCTGTAAAGAAGCACATGTTTATGTCAGATGACTTGTCCCTTCTGATGTTATTTGTTTGTTTGTGCTTTTCTTATTACACTGTTGGAATTGTGAATCTTTAATGCTTTTTGGACATTAGGCAAACACAGAAAGATCATCTCATGTGCAATGAATAAGAAGGAATATGTTGTTTCTGTGACATTTTGTTTTTGATATGGAACGTTAGTATTACCTGATATCCTCCAATCAAATGAATAATGATGCAAACATTAGCAAGGTCAACAAGCCAGAAAGGCTCATAAAATCCAGACCCGTTCAAAAGGCCTGTCAAGAGATTTCCTGGTGTGTGATTTCCAAAAGCTGCATATCCAAAGCATCCACAGCACAGGTAGAAGAATGTTGTAATGAAGATTGCAACCATTGAGGCCTTTTTCATGGTCTGGTTTTCTGGTGGAGGAGACTCTAAAGTGTCCTTCAGTCAAAAAAATACAAATTCAAAACCTTGTTTCGGCTGTAAATTGTAATCTTTGTCTTATGTAACCCTCAACACACCCAATTTGAAGATGCATGAAATAATAAGTTACCTGAATCTCAAGAAGGAGAATTGAGTATGGATAGGCAAAGGCAATGTCACCAAGTGCTTGGAAGACTGCCCAAAATTTGTCAGCAACTGTATCAGTTGGTATTCCTGACAAACTCCCCATAATTCTTCCATTTTCTGCAAGGTGTAACCAAAATCCTAAGAACCAATGTAGCAATAGCATGATATGGATTTAGGACTAATAGTTTTCTTTCAAAGCTTAATACAATTTCTTAGTTGTTATTAGTGTTGTTTTCCAATAAAGATTATACAAAGTTATGGAGATGAAATTCCAATAGCACCAACATCTAGAGAACTGTAAAGTTTTTTCCTTGTCAGGAGACTTGAAATGAGAAAGAAGAAAAAGAAAACTATCTGAACTAAAATAAGAACATTAAACTGTCAAAAGTTGATTGAAGATGAATCTTACTTATGACTGTTGCTATGCCAAGTCCTAGTCCAATGAATGAGTATGTAAAGGACATGATTGCGGCAACAACTGAAACCCATTCCATGTTATGGAGATCTGGTATGAATGACATTACAATTTGAACAACTCCAAACATCACCATATACATGTTCCCCTCAAAATGACAAGGAGCTTGATGCCCTTTCTTGTGAAAACAATTTGATTCCAGAATTGCCCTGTGCAGTAGAATGAATGGACATGATTCATAGGCTTATATGGCTACAGCAGAAAAACAAAGTTGGTTTTCTCATTTCATGAGGAAAGTACCCCAGACATGTTGCTGTGGTTAGAACATATGCAATACCAGTCCCATATAAAGTCAAAAATTGAAGGAAGCCAGCTATCCATGTTCTTTTAATACCTGAATAACAATAAACACAATTAGACATTTCAGTTTTCATTGCAGTTCATTTAAAGTCTATCTATCTATCTATCTGTCTATTTTTAACTTGAATTATAGTAGAAGCACATGAGAAAGAGTTCAATGTGTTACTACCAAGATAAGTTCTAACAGCATCCATGTAAGAGTAGTTTCTTTTCCCAGTTACAGGATCAGGAGTTCTGTAGCAATCAGACAGAAGGAATGAAGAAATATAGGTGACAATTGCACAACAAAGCAGGGCAATTGGCCCTCCAATCCACCCTAACTGAGAAGTGCTCCATGCAAGAGAAAGAACACCAGAACCAATAACAGCAGTAATGATATGAGCTACAGCACTCTTCAAATTCCCTGCCAGAACATGGAAGGATTAAAATTTAAGATTCAAATTCAAGAATACATCAAAATGGATTAGCTTGGGTCCTAGAGAACTTTACCAGTTCTTTTAGCATGTCCATCATCATCATAATCACCCGTACCACTTCTAGTTATTTGTAGAGAGCTTTTCCCATCCATATTTGTCACAGCATCCAATTCAATGCAAGCTTATGAAGATTACTGCATGTTAAACAGTTTAAAGGCTTAAACTAACAAAAACAAAGACAAACAGTGCTGCATCTACTTGAAATCAAAGTGAGTATATATCTTGGGAAAGTGCATAATTTTTCCTTTATGTGGAAGTGATTAGCCAAATCTACCAAAGTTAGTTGCATTATAGAGCATCAAGCACATGATAAGTTGCTGAAACAGTTTAAATTAATCTTAATTCTGCTAATGAACATGTGCATGAATGGCTTGCCTTTTGACAGTGTGTCAGTGTAGGCAGAGTAATCAATAATGCAAAATCAGACTTAAACTTTTGAGGATGTGTTGCCTTACCTAACTAGCTTGTGTAGAACAAATTACATTACCTGCTTTCTAGGCAACGAGGAAGCTAGGGAAAATGTCTTTCCACACTTGGTCCAATGCAGATTGGGTTGAATATAGTTATAGGCTTGGAGGGAAAAGGAGGAAAAGATGCTAAGGCTTACGTAGCTTCTTAGATGCTTCATGATGTGTGATTACAAGCTAATTATTAAATAAGGTTTTTGGTAAGGCAGCCTTATATAACCATAATAATTGAGGAATCAGAAGTCATACTCACCAAGGAATTTTTTATGAACCCTTTTATTTGTTACTTTTTAACTCTTACACTGTGATCTCTAAACAGTAAAAAAGATTCAGAATCTGTGGACCAGAGAAGTCAAGTTGGAAGGTTGTAGGGTGTTCTTCAAAAAGACCAAGTGGTGGTGAAAAGTTGAAAACCATGTTTTTGCTGACTTTTGAATTGAAAGAACACCATTAGTTTCAGATCATGGTCACACTCACACATCAAATTTGTCCCATGCTGTAATGGAAGTTCATTTCAACTTCTCTATCTTAACTTAGGCCACTTACGTCCAGCATCTTTCACCTCAAGGAACAACAACACACACTATTTTAGATTTCTCTTTCTGATTGCAGAGTACACAGAATCATTGAAGTAAAAGCAACATCTTTTTTCAGTTGAGTCACATCTAGTGTTGAAGTTTCTTTCCCTGAGTGTGAATGAATGAATGAATGAATGAATGAAATATCATATGTTTCATCATCCTAACAGCTAATGAATGCTTCTACTTTCTACAAGTTCAGGGACTTACCAAGCTGATTTCAGAGGATGAGACAATGAAAAGTCACAGAAGCAAACATGTTACTCTCTTTGCAGAAACTTGTAACTCTGTGTAACCCTCATGATTCTGATGAACTGATGCAGTATTTGGCTGAGAGGAATCTTTTGTGTAAGAGAGTTCACAAGATTAGACCATTTTATAACCATCCCAGACTTGAGGATCAGGATGATAGTCTCTATGCTATGGCTACCATACAAGTTCACAACCTGACAATATGGACCGTAGAGGCATCATTATTGGAACTATGTTTTTTAATAATTTTCAGTAAAACTTTGTAATGTGAGCTGAGAAAATTTTCACATAAAATGTGACTTTTGAAAGAGGTTGGTCCTTCTTCTCTGAACATGGACCCTTTGGTTAATTCCCAGAAATTTTTTCCCCAAATGCTGCAAACTTACCGTAACATGACAAGAACAAGTGAAGAAAAACAGACAAAAATGATAAATAAGGATTCTGAAATATTCACTGCTAACAGGTAACTAAATAAAATTAACAGTTTTAACTGCTGTGTTATTTACCACTTTTTAGATAAAATGTTTATTCAAAACCCTGTCTGTTAGGTTTTAATTTTATGAAAAACTTACTTATTATGTTTGAGTTTGTAAGGATCAAATTTAATATTACTAAATAAAAATAGATAAACCATTTTTAATATTTATTATATATAATTACATTTAATAATGTAATTAATATTTCAGACTAATAATATCTATTATATAAAAATATTAACGTAGTTTTGATTATTTTTAGTTTAAAATTTTTATAAATATATCAAAAAATATTTGTATTTATTTGCAAAAAATATTTATTGCAGGAAACTAAATAAAATCAACAACTGTTGTATTGAGAAATTCAACAATACTTGGATATAATTGATATGATGTTATTAACCACTTTTTAGATAAAATATTTATTCAAAACCCTATCAATTGTTTCAATTTTAGTCAAACCCATCCTTTTATAATCAATTGGGTCTCCTATTAAATAAGGGAAAAACTTCTACGAAAAGATGACTTGGATTTAACAAAGAGTCGCTTGTTTTTTTTTTTTTTCTTTTCTATAGTTTAATTATTCTTATTTTAAAAATAACATTTAGTTTAAGAAATATAATTATAATAAAGAATTTGTATTTTATTCCAAAACTTTTTCACTTCCCGAAAGATCAAATTACATATTACTAATTAAATAAATAAACCAAACCGTTTTTAATATTTCTTATATATATAATTACATTTAATAATTTAAGCAATATTTCAGACTAATAATATTTATTACATAAAATGTTAATGTAGTTTTGAGTACTTTTAATTTAGCAATTTTATAAATATAGTAATAAATATTTATATTTAATATTGATTATTGTGCTATTAAATATAATATTTATTAAACATAATAATTAAAATATGAATTTATTAAACATAAAATTCTTAAACGATTTTCTGTAATCAAATGGTTTCAATATAATTTATTATTTAATAATGTTGAATTAAAAATATATTAATTTATATAGTGCATGTATAAAACTTAGTAAAAATATAGTAATAATTATGGTTTAACTTTAACACAAGTCAAAAAAAATTGAACCAAAAATTATATAAAACTTAGTAAAAATATAAACTTTTATTTTATATTATTATATAAAGTTTTTATGAGTTGTTGTTTGTTGAAAATATTATGGTTTCACAATATCATACAGAAATTTATTATTAACTTAAAAATAAATCAATTAGTATTAATTCAAAAACAAATCAATTATTATTAATGAGTAAATATAAAAGAATATCATAAATTAAATTAATTATTTAAAGGGTACATTTATGTTTTCTAATGATTCCATTATAATAAATAATACTAATTAAAATTGACATTATTATAATAATTAATAATGAAAAATTATATTTTTATTAACTATTAAAAATAATAATGTCCAGAAAATGTCATTGAAAAAGTTGACTGTTTTCGTTAGTTATTAATAATATTAATTAGAAAAAAATATTATTAAGTATATAGGTTATGTAAATTTAAGTTTATTAAATAATAATATAAAATAATTTAAAAAATATCAACACATATTTGAAAATTTTCAGTTATAAATTAAAAAAATACTAGAAGGAAACAAATAAAAAATTGAACATGATTTTAAATATATATATATATATATATATCATGAATTCTAAGTTTTAAGGATAAGGGTATTTTAATAGCTTTAACGAAAAGTGTTTCTGATTTTTTTAATTGGGGCTAAATAAGAATGATAGAGAAAAGGTTGGAGTGAGAAAGATAAAATAGAAAGGGTTGAAAGGAACGAGAGAGGTGAGTAACGGGTTGCGAATTTCTTTTTTTTTAGTTTTAAGAATGAAAATTATTAAAATACCATTAACCTTAAAACTTAGAATCCATAATATATAAGAATATTTTACCAACTGAAAATTAGCTTAGCGCATTAGCAAACTCATATATATATATATATATATATATATATATATCATGCATATCTAAATTTTGGATCAAAAGAAAAGTTTCAAAATATCAAAATACCACAAACAAATTATAGATTATAAAACATTAACTATTGTGTAATATTTTTTTCTTATGGTAAAGGCATATTTTCACCTATCACTTTTTCTGTTTTTATCAAATAGATTATTATTCCAAAGAAGATATCAATACACAAACAGACAAAAAATGAAAGAGTAAACTATTGTTTTAAAAGAACTTATAATATAAATCATTGGAGCAAATCATGTAATACCACATCAAATATTCAACTTTCACTTTTCATAAGACATATAACCAAAAGACTCTAGACTCAAATTCTTTAGATACATGCTTTGACATAGATTTTCAATGAAGGTGTGTTCTTGTAGTAGTATTTAACTCTGTAGAGATATAAATACAAAGTTATCACCCTACTACTCACGAGGTTAATCTTCTATACTGGAAACCAAAGTCCAGGTAAAAATCTCCTGCCGTACTTCACCCTTTCTCATTCTTCTTTATATAAGCTGAATGATGGTAATATATTAAAATACCTTCTTTCAAAATTTCTTTTTATTAAGCATACACTAATCATTCATTAATACATAAAATTTCTCCTTGAAACCTTATATCAAAATACACATCATACATGATTTAAGTATATTCACATTCCATAAACATAATAAACCATTTACAATTCAACATAGAAGAATTTACTTAAATAAGTTCAATCATCAAAGCATAATATCATATTGATTTCGCTATAGAGAGCACTTAGCGCCAAAAATGTTGCTTAGCGAATTAACATAGAATAAGCTCTAGACCTCCCTGCAACACTAGTGATCAAAGACCTAATTGGGTGCTTAATGGTAAGGAACTAAAACTACTCCCAAACCTCTCTGTAACTCTGGCGCTTAGTGTTATATCAGTGACACTCAACGCCCCACTAGGTAGCAGAAAATTCAACATTGAGAATTGGGAAAAGAAAGACATGTTCTAATAGCCAAATTGGTATATTCATGACTCAATGAAAAGTTCTAAAACAGGTTTAGGTGTCAGATTGAACATCAATTCACTCAAATGATCACATCCTTAATTCACCAATTCAACCTCAGTTTCAATCAAAACAAGTGCATTTCATACAATAAACACAATCACAACTGAGCATACTAAAATGACTATTTCAAACCAAACCAATCATCCAATGCAGGTAAATAACATAACAACATGTTTAAAACTAAGTAGTTAGTTTTCCTTACCTAATTGAAGCGTAGACCACTCTATAGAACATACAGTCGTTTCCACTTATAAAAGAACTCTATCTGTACCTACAAGCCACAAAATCATGATCAGGTATGTTATTAAAACCACTAATCAGCAAAAAATCTAATAGAAGATTCATATGGTACTATTAACTATCAAACAACTTCCAACGATAAGATTACTTGATAATGTTGCCTTTGCCCTAGACATGGCGAAAACTTTGTCCGTCGTTTGAGGTTTGTCACTTCCCTTCTGCTGTGACCAAGCTGCCTGTTGTGATTAAGTCCCAAAACTTCCACTAGAAGGACAATCTTTGCTCACATGTCCCTCATTTCCACAATTATAACACTTCCTATACATGTTTCTTTAAGGACACACATTTCTCAAATGTGGCCCTTCACACTGAAAACACTGCACTCCACCTGACTGACCTCGCTACTACGAAGAACCACCCCTATAAATATGAAAGGGAGGTCTAGAGTAAGGCTTCTTCGTGTCCATAAAACCTGGCATGGACCTAGACAGTCCACCAACTCTCTAAGGCTGCCTTTGCTATTTTTCCACATTAGTTTTCATCTTCTCTAATACTCTTGCCCTTTCCACCAAGGCCAAAAATTCCTTGATACATAGTGCAACTACCACCAACTTCAAATCTCCTCTTAGGTCATTCTCAAATTTTCTACATTGTTATTCTTCACCCATTCTCAAAGTATGGAACTTGATCAGATGCTTAAATTTGTTAGCATACTTGGATACAAACATACTTCCTTGAACTAGTTCTAAAAACTCCATCTCTTTGACAAATTTCACACTATTAGGAAAATGTTCTGCATAAAAATTCTTCTTTAATATTTCCTAAGAGATAGTCTCTCCATTCTCTTCCAACAACATCTTCATACTACTCCACTAATGGTTTGCCTCTCCAGAAAACATATACTTAGAAAAAGGGAATCTATTTTATGTCGGGCACCTCTTAACAAATTCTCTCCATATTTCTTATCCATTGATCTGCTTCATTAGGACTCGCTCTGCCACCAAATTTAGCTAGACAATATTGTAGGAAACTCTCCAAACTTCATTCTTCAACTTAAGCATGTGAAGTTTGAGATGGTCCATTGTTGCATGTGTTTCACCCATACGATGCATGACCGTCATATATTGACATTATGTTGTCTCAACTGATATCTTGGCACACTCCAATTATTGTAAAGCTACATTGTTTTGTTGAACTAATGAAACATTTTGTTGCTACATTACTACCATAAAAAATTCCATCACCCTAACCAAATTGGGCACATTTATTTTTAATATTAAAATAACATAATCTCATTATTTAAATATTTTATCAATTCTTAAGACTTTATTTTCTAAATTTTTACATTATTTCTACAACAATATATACAATTATTTTTACTAATATAATTTAAGAGTGTGTTGGACATTATGCAATAGACCATATTCCACATCCTATGAATTTATTTGAATATTTAAAATTTTAATAAAAAAAAGTGTTTTATTCGAAATCAATTAACGAATGGTGTGGTACCTCTATATTCAAACATTAATTATTTAAAAGTTATGGCTACTGTTTAGGCATGGCATACATGATATTCGAGAGTGGTCATTCTATTGCATTGCATCCACTTTCAAAGTCTTCTCTAAAGCAATTTTCATGGTGGTCCACTTTTTCTTTTTTCCTTTCTCTTTTCTCATAAACTCCATCTTCACCACTACAAAAAAAGTCTTCACATGGACCTTCTGTGGTGCATATTATTCCATAATTTTAATAAATGTGAGGATGAATATACATTTATCGTATTTATAATCTTTAAATACTTATTTACCTTAATAAGTCCTCGTAATTAAATGTTTCAATCTATATATAATAATATTATTTACTAATTTACTAATCATAAGTATATTAGTCTCTTCTAAATTGAGATATTAATTCATTTTATGCTGAGATTTTAATAATATCACCTCAGTCATTTTAATATTTTGTGTAGAGAGAGACCACTATGTAACATAAAGGACATCAATAAAAAGAATAATAACATTTTAATATTATGTGTATAAGTTGTACTACTCAAGCCATTGGTTGAATCATGTGTGATAAAAAAATTTGTTTTGATTTTATGGGAATGTAAGTTTTTTTTTTAGAGGAGAGTAAAAAAAATCCCATCATAATGATATTCATTTAAGAACATTTTTTATAAACATAATTAGCATGACTAAATTTCTAATAAAATATAAAGAAGAAAATATCTCTCAATCATGTTCTACTATATTCTTTTGCAAAAAGTTTTACCATTCATATAATTTTATAATGTATTTGAATAAGATAATTTGAGAGAGCAATTTTTTTTTTGGTGAATTTAAAATTTTTTGGAGTAAAATGAATAGTTTAGATGAAAAAAGTTAAAAGAAAATTTAAATTTAGAAATTTATAAAAACTATTTTAAATAACTAAAATAAAAAATTTATTTTAGAATCGGAGATTAAAATTTTACAACTAGTTACTTTCTCTTTATATACACATATATATTGAAAATAATTAAATTGCTAAATATTATTTGAACATTAAATTTACTAATATTTTTTATTTAATTTTAAAAATAAAATTTATCTTAAAATCAATTCATTAAGATAAAAAAAACATACAAAATATTTTAATTATTTTATTAAAAAAAATATAAAGATATAATTATATAACTATTCAAATATCATACTTTTTAATTTTTTATCCAACCAAAAAAATATTAACTAAATTCAAACTCGTGTTTGGGTGGTTGAGCCTGAAAAATATTATTTTCCAACAACTCTTTTTACTTGATGAACTTTACAAGAAATTGTTAAAAAAAGAAAAAAGAGAGACCTAAATTTCACAAAAGATGCCACCAAGAACTTCACCAAAACAATATTTTAAGAAAGAAGGTATTATTTTCCATTTACTCTTAGGTCAAACCACAAAAAGTGTGACAACAATTTTTGACTGATAAGTAAGAAGCCAAACCTAGTTGACTTAAGAAAAATTATTTATTATGTATGCAGTGTGCTAATGTTGACCTTTGACAATGAAATTATTGTTGGACCCAATCTATTCAGTGTGGGTTGGGTCAGTCTTCTTCGAACATGACAAAATAACAAGGGCCCAATCTTTCCATCCAGTCCTTTATCCCTTCTATAATTGCTCTAATAAACCTTGCTTTATCATTTTTGTTTCATATTATTCAATGCAAAACTTTTATTGATACGTAAAATCAATAATGTATATATATATACCAATTTTTCTGACAAAAACCTGTAAAACCATTATATATATATTTTTTAATTGAAAATTACAAATTCTTCAATAACATATAACTATTTAAATGTCTTATGAATCCAAGAGATTTATTGAGTTAATTTGACAATTTTTAAATTAAATTTTTTTTCATTACTTTTCTACTTTTTTTTATTCATTTTATTGGATGTAAGACTTCCATAAATACTTTCTTTATATTTTATAAATCTATTATTTGTAAAATGAAAAGTACAAAACTTTATTTAGCTAAATGAGCATTTTGTACTATTCTTGTCTTTGATGCGATTAAATGTGGTTGATATCCCTGGCATGAGACAAATTCATGTGCAGGGTTGGCATTGGCAAAGGGTAAGTATATAAGGAAAGTTGTATCCAGATGAATGAGACCTAATAGAAAAGAAACAAAAATATTGGGAAGGACCATAGCTTTTAATTTCAGCTCACTTCTATAATCTTTACATTGTTTTTGACTCAAAGGGTCAATGTTGTCACTTAATGATGTCATGTTTTGGAACTTCAAATCACAAATTCTAATGTTGTAGATCAATATTGACTACAAGATTTTAGTGTTGTTCGTGTTCGCGTAGGTTCTAGGATTTGATAGGATTGAAAACTTGAATGAGAAGATAAGGTGCGTGTCGGTTTGGTGTTTGTAGTATTGGATTTATGTTTTCAAAATGAAAATATGTAAATTATTTGAAGTTGTTTTAGCTTGTACATTATGAATTCGTGTTTAACTTTATTATAATACTACACAAACAACATAATTAGTTTACACGAAAGATTTAAGTTATACTTACGGAAAATTAACAGCTTTTTTCTCTCTTTATCTAGTGATGGGTTTGGGTCTTGGTTGTTCAATCTGAAAATGTTCTTAGGAGGTTGAAATTTTAACATACTTTTATTAAAATAATGAACAAGTGATAAGCCTTTTTGAGACAACGAAAAAAGACAAAGAAAATGAGTTTGGACCTTTTTTTTTTTGTGATTGGAATTTTTTCTAACCGTTGAAAGTTTAAGACGTTTTTTCTATTAAAAAAATATAAAACTGACAATCTTGTTTTAGATAATAAAAAAGAAAAGGTATGTCGAAAGTAATTTCGATGTAGTTCACGGCGAGATTTCAAAGACAGAGACTGAATTCAAAGTCGGAGAAAGCATTTAGTGTTAAAATCCAACAAAGTGAAAAGCAACGTTTGACTATTCTTTCAAAAACTGAATATAATTTTCTATGCACTATATAATTGGTTGACACATACAGTGAAGGAAGTTTTAATTTTAAGAATGTTTATTTATTTTATATTGATTAATAATAATATAACTCTAAGTGAGACATTACACCATAAGTTAATTTTATCTTAAGAAAACTTATTTTATATAATTTATTCTTCTTTTCAAATAATGTTTTAGAAAAGTTTATACAATCCACTTGAGTTTCATTGCAGTGTACCCATGAATTTCTTATAGAACTATGATGTATTTTTATGTGAAATAAATTTACAATGACTGAATTTGTATCTCAAATTTGATTAGTATGGTTTGCATCGAGTATTTTAAGAAAAGAAATTAATTTCTATGGTAAGGGAACAACAAAATTTTCACATCCTCATTTCAGAATACTAAGTATACAATGTAAGACGAAGAGTTAGAAATAATGCCTAAGTTTCAAAAGGTTGATAGTTTAAGTCCATTGGATGTCACATTATCTAGTCAATAATAACACAAAACGAGGTCAAGAAATGTGAAGGAAATGATATTTCACAAGCTAAACTTTCAAAGCACTATTTAAAGTCTATTTTATTAAGTAGTTATTCTCTTTAATAATATAAACTTGATATCTATTAGATAAAATAGAATTTCAAATCTGAATTTACAATCCACAAGTCATTCTTGAAATCACTTTTAGATTGTACGATTATTTTTTTTTTAAATTGACTTTTAATTTATGCAATATGAAATAGACTTTTGGATTTCAAAATCATTCACAAATTTCTATTATGGATTGTATAGTTGAAAAATCATTTTATACATACTTATTTTGTTTAACACGTTTGAGGATATCTAATTGTGTTTTGGTATATAAACAATAACTTTTATCTCTACATAAGATAATTTTAGTTTTATACAAAGTTATATTTTTCAGTGAATGTTAATCCTACGTTTAAACACACTTAAATACTTTAGAGATTGTAAATCTAAAATCTAATTCAATTTTATAAAATTAATTTATAAGATGAAGTTTATATTCATTTATATATTATAAATTTATATATTATAAATTTACAAAAGCACGTTTGAAACAAATTTATAAAATGATTAAATTCACATTTTATAAAATTATGATATTAAATTGAATCATAATTTTAAAGATTGATTAATTTTAATTTTTATTAATTTTGATACTAAGAATATATTTAACTCAAATTTTAAATTATTGAAACTCGAAATAGTAAAAAATTAAATTATTAGAAAATAAAAATTTTGAAAAATTAAAGACTAGAGATGGAAAATTTCTATATTTTATAAAGGAAAAATTAATGATACAATACAAAAAATTTTATTTCCATTTACATTTTTATTTACTAGAGAGATAATTCTTTTTCTTGACTTCTCCTCCTTCAGCCTTTCTAGCCATTGGTCCAGAGGTTGGATGGTTTTCCATTTGTAATAGTGAATCAAACATGTGTAAGAATGCTTTTACATATTTTCTCTATTATTCAAATTGAAAAATCTTACGAAAATCACTTAATTTTCTAATAGATTCTCAACAAATTTCTCATAATTTATATTGGAAAAAAAAAACCTTCAATATTGACTTTAATTACTACCTACACCTATAATTTTTAAAATGACCAGTCTTCTTTTCATGTTCCATTTCAATGCTAACTTTTGGATTACCAATTTTGCGAATATTTTGGAACAAGCTTTTTGAAACAAACATCCTTGAATAAGCTTTCCAAAACATATGATGCTTTATGGGTTATCCAATGTTTCTAGAACCATTAATCTGGAACACTACATACACATCCTGCTAAAGGAAGGTGGCTAGCTTATCACTTTTTATATTTTATTTTAATTTATATATATATATATATATATATATATATTAAAGGCACGTCTAATTATATAGAGTTTTCTCAATTTATAATTAATTAATTAATATTTCTAATTAGATAAACTAAAATAATTATTACTTTTACTTGTTAAAGTATAATTAGTAATTGAAACTTAATTCATAAATTTAAATTATAGTTCCTTTAAATAAATAATAAAAAATTAATATTTTCAAATAATTTTCATTTAATTTTTAATTTAAAATAAAGTGGACTGATAACAACTACTAGCAAATTGAAAATATCAACATTGCACGATTCAAAAATAAATTTTTGCTTTGTGCTCCCCAACATTACTAAACGCACCTATATTAAAAGAAAATTCTTCTTCACTGTACTCATTGTTGTTTTCGACACTGTTGCCGCAATCATCATTATCACCGCTGCAGAGGAAGAAGATGAGAGAGAATGTGTTGAAAAAAAAAAAAAAACTCTTTCCAGAACATGTTTCAGAAAATTTATTGGAAAGCTTGTACCGGAATTTTTACTTCATAAAAGCTTGTTTCATAATTTATTTCTCGCATTTAAAAAATTCCGTTTCAAAAATCTTATTCCAAAATTCTAGCTCTAGAAATCATATTCCAGGTATTTTAAAATCCCTGTTCTGGAAATTTTCGGTAGCAGATAATCTGGAAGTTACTTTTAGAACAATAAAATAGTCCACTCTAAGTAAAAGCTTAGAAATACCATGTTAGCCCGGGATTTGAGTGGGGCTGCCGGACCTAAGGTTATTTCTTCCTGCGCCTCCATATTATCTTTCAGAACTCCCATAGTCCATTCTAAATGACTTAAATACCCTTGAATAAAAAATTATTGAAAATCCTAATTGAAAGTTACCTAACTCTATGTTTCTAAACTTAGCTGCCGCACCTCCATAAACTTATGCACCTCCATACCCATAGCTTGTGTACCTGTCGAAAGACTGCAATAGTTATCATCTTATGGAAATTAGAACTCTCCACACTTCCATTATTAAAACTTGAATGTTTTACACCTTTATAGCTTCAACGCTCCACCGCACGTCCATTGCTCAAAGTTCGCGGAGAAGAAAGTGGTTCATCCTTGTTGCATGGTGCATCTTGAAAAGTGAGAGACAATTGGTATGAGTGTTTGGTTGATGTGATATTGAACCCCATAGTTTAGTTAATGGAAGCAATTTGACTATGATATATTATAGATACATAGATAGAGAGAAATGAGTTAAATCGAGAGATATTCTCGGTGTGTTCAAGAATAGGAAGTGGTATAGAATGTGATACCCTTAATATTAAGGTCTCGTGTTTAAAAAAAATTCTTCAGACTGTGTGTGGGTAGTAATAATGGGTTTGCGTATCATGCTTTCTGGTCTTTGTTTAAAATAAGGAAAGTTGTTGACTTTTAAGGGGAACAAGTCCTTAATTGTGTGTGTAGGACTATTTAACCGTCTTGTAGGGTTGTTAGTCTGTGTGGCTGGAAATAGTCTATGTGATAAAGATTTGTTTGTGTGATAGTAAATTACCCTGAGGAGTCTATGTGATTTTAGTCTGTGTCACAAGAGATCAATGAGAGGAGGATGTGTGTTATTAGTCTGTATGACCTTAGACCTTTCTGAGTGACATTTGGGTGACATGAGACTAGGTGTTATATGATCACTAAGATGAATATGATATGAGTGGATATTGTTATATTGTTTTGATAATGTTATTATTTTTGCGTTTGATTCATTATTTTACCCATGCTTTTTGTGTGTACAGGTGTAGAAAGGAAAGTCGAAGCCAATGGATTGGAGATGAAACGAGAGGGATATGATTTTGAGAGCTTAAAGTTTAATTTAAGTTTTATGAAAGAATTTTATTTATAAGTTATAGTTTGACGTTTTAATCTATTTGAATTTATAGATATTTAAGCTTTTATTTGGAATGAAATTCAGTTCTTTTAGAGTTTTTAACTTTGTATTTACGAAATTTTCGACTTTGATGCGCTGAAGTGACTTTTGAAATTGGGATATTACATGAATCCTATTGTGAAGGACGTTGAAAACCTACTCGATGAACGACATTCTCTCTTTGTGAATCCTATTGAAGGATGTCGAAGCCACACCTTATTGCATGATGACTCACCCAATGCGAATCCTGTTGAGAAAACCTCCAAAGTCACATTTATCATAGTACTCTCAAAACATTCTGGACTCTTAATAGGATTTCACCTACTAGAGTCTAGGGGGCTAATGTACCACTCGTTTTTTCTACCCATATTCTCAACCTTGCCTTCTTGACAACCATTCTTAGCCTTGCCTTCTAGACCTTGCATTAAGGAAAAAACTTGTTGGCCTCGTCTTCTTGGTACAACTTCTTAGTTGTGCCTTCTCAGTATAGCTTCTTGACCTTGTCTTCTCGACATAACTTCATGACCTTGCCTTCTTGCCCTTGACTTCTTGACCTTGCATTCACGGTCTTGCCTTTTCGACCTTGCATTCTAAACCTTACCTTCTCAGCCTTTCCCTCTCGACCTTCTCTTCTCGGCTTTGCTTTCTTGGCCTTACTTTCTTGACCTTCTCAAACTTTCTACACTCTCGGTCCTCTTAGTCGAGAAACCAACTTGCACTTAACATAATCAAATGGAGATTAAATATAAAGCAAAGCTTGGTTAAACTTTGATTGGACTTTCTTTAATCACTTAAAGGGAAAAAGACAATAAGCAATGCTCTAAACTAGTAAACACTCAAGATAAAAGGAAAAAAAATTTGTAAACTATATTTGTCTGTTTGAAAACAAATTATGAAAAAAAAATACTAACTTGATCGTCAAAAAATGTTTGCAAAAAGGTATTTGCACTGCCTGTGATTAACACTTTCCAAAATTGACAACCAAAACTAAATTTAAAGATTAAAGAAAAAACCACATTTTATTGATTTTGTGGAGTCCATATGTTGTAAGAATACAATAATTTTGTTCTTATTTGAAAATGAAAAGCTATACTTTTAACATGTTCTTTTTTTTATAAAGAAAATGATAATTTCTAGAGTAATTTTGAATATATGTCCCAAAAATATATACAGAAATTTGATTAATAAGGAAACCTTGAAATATATGGTATAGGTTTTAAGCAAAGAATTACTACGTTAGCTAAAACAAAAGCAAAGAATTACTACGTTAGTCAAAACAAAAGCAAAGAATACGTGAAAGTTGATGCTGAGGAAAGAATTTAGAAAACTTGCAGAATCTATTTTAGAGGAAAACGAAATGAAAAAACAGAACCTTTCAATATTCTAATTGGAGATCTATAGAACCTCCATTTTCTTCCACAATTCCAATATCAGCGCAATTCCAACTTCAGCATAATACAACCTAAACACAGTCTCAAACAGGTACTATTTAAAATTATCAATTGGGTGAGTTAGTTGAAGTTTTATTTAGCTTCTTTATCTCACTGATCATGTGCTGCTAGACATATTAGGATTATGATTTGTTTAGATTATTTAAAAGGATTTTTAGAAGATAAAAATAAAGTATTTTTTTTATAAGTTATAAAAAGAAATTTATTCATAAAAGTATTATTTCAGGTTGCTGACGTTTTCCCTACTACTACATATATCTCGGCCTCCGAATCCGCTTGGGTTGAAGAGAGAGGTGAGAACTTTCAATTATAAAAAATTTAATGAATTACTTTACCTTTTTAAAGACAAATTTTTAAATACTTCATTGTTGTGTTATTTTTAGTATAGGATAGGTCCTTATTTAGGATGAGAATCTCAAATTATTCATTCTCTTTTTCGCTGTCTCAATTGGATTTTCATTTTTTATGAAAATTGTAACAATTACATCTTTGTCTTTAAATTGGATCAAACAGTGTTAATGTAAGGTTGATGTAGCATGTTGATCTTTGCTTTTAAATTACGTGGAGTTTCTTATTTGATATATGTGATTCTGACGTGTCTTTTTATTTTTTTAATAAAAAAAATTGGTAAAAATGAACTAAACATTAAACTGCATACTTTGTTCGAATGAAGGATTGGAAAAAAGGAAGTTTGATTTTAGGGTTCATACAAATTGGAAATTAATTTCAGAAGTTGTTCTAATTGATGCTCTGCCTTCGACTCAACTTTTGATGTTGGTTCATACAAGATCATCTTTTTCTTTTCTTCTTTAGAGGAAGATGATGCAGGATTTATATTTGAAATCATAATAAAGAGAAACACTTTTTGGTTGATTTTACATGGAATCGTTGAAATTTGTTCTTAGAAAGTGAACATATGACTAAAACAAAAGTCCATAACCTGCACAAAGGATAAAGTATATGCCAGAATTTCATCATCTTTGAAGGCATCGATGCCTTTTGTACAGAGAGCATAAAGAGAAATCAGTGAAGTTGTTGCGTGTTTCACCATGGAAGCTCACAAATACATTGTATCTGTTAATTGCATGAGATGAAGAAGCGATGTATTGGATGATGGCATTAAAAGACATTACTAAAAGGTTTGTTGAGAGAGAAGAGTATTATTGGAATGACAGTGAAACTGGAAAGAAAACATTGAAGAGATATAAATCCACCCAAATCTTTGTGGGAGACTCCAACTCATTTTCTTAACCTATCTTGAAAAATCGATTCAACTTTTTCTCCATCATAACTACAATTCAGTTCAAACCCATTTCAATTTATGTTTTTCCATCAAAACCTTTTACTTCTTTGCCGTCTTTATCGCCATCTTCTCCCTTTGTGTCCTCCCCCGCCTTTGACAGCTAATGATGTTGTCTCGACGATTCTCTAGGTGTCGTTCCAGGCCATTGGTGACGAAGGACAAAAAATATGTTGCTGGGTAGTGCCATCAATCTCCAATTTTTGAAATTGATTCCTAATTTGTATAAATCGTACAAAGAAGTAAAATGAAATTTTCTCAATCCCTAATTCGAACAAATTGAATTCCCAATGTTTAATTCTTTTTTCTCAATTTTTTTAAAAATAAAATAAAATAGACATGTTAGTATACACCAAAAAAGTCCACGTCATTTAAAAACCGACATCAATGTGCCACATCAACCTAACACTAACGTCGTTGGACCTAATTTAATGGCAGTGGTCTAATTATTGTAATTTTCACAAAATAAGAACCCAATTGAGACACAAAAAAAGAAATAGACCAATTTGAGATTCCACCCCAAATAAGGACCTCGCAAATGATTAAACCTTTCAGTATATTAACCTCTCTCTCCCTCTCTCTATTTGCACACACTCATTCTCTCTATGTATGTCTCTCTATTTCTCACACACTCTATCTATGTATGTCTTTAAAGTTTATTTGTAGTCTATTCTTTTGAAGAAAAAAAAGACACCTAATCAATGACCTATTAAGAAAATGTATATAAATTTTAGATGCTATTATATTTTTGTCTATACTTTTTTAATCATGTTTATTATTTATATCTTATATTTTCCTATTATCAATTAAAAGTAAGAGTTAATATTAAAAAATATGTTTTTTTCCTTTTAATGTGTTTTCATCTTTAATTTTATTATTATTAACTAGCATAAACACATATATTATCACATATGTACGTAATTTCAAAGGTCATAAAGCATAAATAAAAGTATTGAAAATGGTCAAAGAGTATAATATCCTTTAAAAAAAACGTTCAATTATTATTATGCTCCTATTTTCTCATCCAAAAATGAGGTCAGAGACAAATCAGAGAAGACAAAACAAAATGTAACAACCCCCATGCACCCTCCCCCTCCCACACACACCTTCTTTCCTTTTCCTTTTCCTTCCTAGACTCATATAACCACCCTCACCTCACACATAATCTTTCATACATACATTGGGCCTTCTAATCCCTACACTTTTTGGTTACTCACAATTGTAGGATTACTTGACATTTGTCCATTCTTCCTAACAAAATTATTCTCCTCTATTTTCCTGAATTGCCCTTATGTTATTACCACTTGTGGCAATACCTTCTCCATTAAAATCAACCTTTCCCTCAAGGTTGAAGTTAGCATAAGCGTTTTTCACATAAGAAATATCCTCCCAAGTAGCATGAAGAATATGTTGGCGAATAACTCTAGATTGTAAAATTCCATGTGGCTGTAATATAAGACCTTGGTCATTAGTAACTAGAGGAAGTGAAATATAAAATATCTGATGAACACCGTGGCATGGTTTTAACTACGATACATGAAAAACGGGATCAATGCGAGCAGTTAAAGGTAACAACAATTTATAAGCCACTGGACCAATACATTGGATAATAGGAAAAAGGACCAAAGTTTGTCATGCTCAATTTTTGGTTTTTTCTCAAAGCAACCAAAGCCTGTCTATAAGGTTGGAGCTTAACCAACACCATATCTCCCACTTTGAATTCCATATGATGCCTCCTCTTATCTTCCTGCTGCTTCATATACTGTTGGGCCTTATGCAAATGACCTTTTAGTTGATGCAGGACAACATCACGCTGTTGCAACAGTTCCTGTAAAGTAGGAGGACATGTGGAATCTGTAACATACTTATCAATCCTAGGAGAATACCGTCCATAGACTACCTTGAATGGTGTCATACCCGTACTGAGGTGGTACGAAGTATTATACCAAAATTCTGCCTAAGGTAACAATTTCAGCCATATCTTTAGATTGTCATAAGCAAAACAACATAAGTACATTTCCAAACAACGATTGACAGCTTCAGATTGACCATCAGACTGGGGATAATATGCAATGCTCATGGCCAATGAAGTGCCACTCAATTGGAAGAGTTGTTTCCAAAAGTGACTCATAAAAACTTTGTCTCTATCCGATACAATAGACTTAGGAAATCCATGCAATTTCACCAATATCTGCATGAACAATTGAACCACTTGCACACTATTGCAATCAGCTTTTAGAGGAGCAAAATGGGCATACTTAGAAATTCTATACCATTACCATGATCACTATAAACCCACGAGCATTGGGTAATCCCGTAATAAAATTCATTGCGATATCATCCTATATCTCTACTGGAAAGGGAAGAGGATGCAAAAACCCGAAAGATAGTGCATTGGAAGACTTAGCTTGTTGACAAATGAGACATTATTTAACAAAATTAGTTATGTCTTTATGTATACCTTGCTAGTGAAATTGTGCAGCAATCCGAGATACGATTCATGTAACACCCAAATGTCCGCCGAGTGGAGAAGAGTGGAATTCATGTAATATGTGTTGAATCAAGTCATGATTCCTAGGGATAACAATCTTCCATTCCAGTATAACAACTCATCATGTGTGGAATAATTAGGGTGGGGTGGGGTACCCTTGCGACATAGTTCACGGTGTTGTGTAATTCCGTATCTGCTGCAATCGCGACACGTAATACAGGTAAAAATGCCATGTTTGGTTGAGACCATGCCAAGAAAAATGATATAGACAAAGCATCTACTGCCAAATTATCCTTCCCTAATTTGTATTCGATAGTAAAGTCATAGCCTAACAATTTATGCAACCAAGACTGTTGTTCAGGCGTTTGTAATAATTTCTGGTTCAGGCTCTTGAGACTCTTCTGATCTATCCTAATTACGAACTTGTGTCCCAAAAGGTAATGTCTAAATTTTGCTATTGCTTGAGTGAAGGCATATAATTCTCGTGTATAAGCTGACTGTTTCTGAAGTCTGGGGTTTAATTTCTTCGAAAAGAAAACAATTGGATGATTGTTCTGACTAAGCACAACTCCTATATCAATCCCTGATGCATCTGTTTCTAACACAAAAGTAGTAGCAAAATCTAGAAGAGCGAGTATTGAAGCTTGAGTTAAAGTGGATTTGAGTGTTTCAAAAGTTGTATTAACAACAACATCCCAATTAAAGATTTCTTTCTTGAGGAAACTTGTTAAAGGAGTAGCAATAGATGCATAACTCTTGATAACCTTCCTATAATAACTCGTAAGACGCAAAAATCCCCCTAAGTGCTTAAGGTTAGTAGGAAAAGGCCAGACTAACACATCTTGTACCTTGGAAGCATCTACAACTATACCTTGACTTGAAACAATGTGTCCTAAGTATTCCACTTGAGTACGAGCAATTTAACACTTAGAGAACTTGGCAAACAATTTGTGCTTCCTTAGTAATTGCAAGATAACTTCTAATTGGTATAAATGAGAAGACCACGTTGGACTATAGACTAGTATGTCGTAAAAAAAACCAACACATATTTTCGCAACATCTCCTGAAAGATTTCATTCATCAAGCACTAGAATGTAGCTGGAGCATTCATCAACCCAAAGGGCATTACAAGTCATTCATAGTGTCCATGATGTGTTTTGAATGCTGGCTTATATTGATCTTCTTTCTTAAGAAAGATTTGATCAGAGCCAGATCAGAGACCAAGCTTGGAAAAGTTTTGAGTCCCAAATAACTCATCAATTAACTCATCAATAGTAGGAATGAGAAAACAGTCTTTGATGGTTATGACATTTAAGGCGCGGTAGTCTGCACAAAATCTCCAAGTACGTAATGAGTGAAGAGAAAGGGCTATTACTGGACACTATAATGCCTTCTCGTAACATCTCCTTGACCATCTTCATAATTTGTTCCTTTTGACTATAAGGGTATCTATAGGGTCTAACCTTAATAGGATCAACCCCTATAATCAAAGGAATACAATGATCATTGGATCTACTCGGTAGAAGAACAGTAGGAACTGCAAAAACATCATGATAAGTTTGTAATGTAATCTCAATGAAAGCACCAATGTAATGTTAAAGGTCACATAGCTGAAATAAAAGTAATGAAAATGGTTAAAGAGTAGAATATCCTTTCACAAAAAAAGTTCAAGTATTAATATGCTCCTCTTTTCTCATCCAGAAATGAGGTGAGAGATAAAATAGAGAAGACAAAACAGAATGTAACAACCCCTACCCCCACCTTTTCCTTTTCCTTTCCAGACTCGTTATAACCACCTCACCTCACACATAATCTTTCATATGTACATTGGATCTCCTCATCCTTGACATCTATTAGATTACTTGACATCTGCCCATTCTTCCTAACAAAATTATTCTTCTCTAGATTTTTTTTCCTGAATTGCCCTTATGTTATTACCAATTGTGACACTGTATATACAATTTTTTTTAAATATCTATAAATTATTTAAATTTTAAAGGTAGATATAAATAAAATTATTTAAATTTTAAACGGATAAAATTTTAAAAAAAAATACTATAAGTAATATTGTGTAAATAATTTGTTTATTATGAATAGTTATTTAAATTTTAAAAAATAGTTACTAAAATAATAAAAAAGTATATAATTATTTTATAATGAGCAATTATTTGAATTCAAAAATATAGTTATTAAAATAATAAAACTGAAAAATATAGTTACTAAAATATTTATTATTTAAATTTAAAAGGTAATAATTTAGAGGATAAAATTGGAAAAAAAAATACCAAAAAGGTGTATATATAATTATAGATAATTTTTTGTAATATTATTAAAGATAGGATATAACGAACTACCACTTTTATTTTTAAAATTAAAAAATTAAAATAAAATAATATAAACAAGTTAATACACAAACCAAAAACACGCTTCTAAAAGTGGTATTTCAGGTTGTCTGGATGGGATATGTTTCACTAAGATTGCTATCATTTGGATTCAATTTGCCGGCAGCAGAAAACATAACGGTGAGAACTTGCAGTCTCTCTCTATATATATAGATTTAATTTTCAATCAAATAATAATGAATTTTAAAAAAAATAATCCAATTAAAAATTTCTTATAAAAATGCATTAGGAAAAGAAGAAGTTCTCAACAATTTGTAATAAAATGTACTTATTATCAATGCATTAGGAAATAGTTATTATATATTTACATGTTTTTATTGCTTATTTGTTTACATATACTTGGATGGTACAGAAGTTATATGGAGAACTTCAACAAGCTAAAGAAGCGACGATTGTAATAGAAAATCCAGAAGCAAACCATTTACACTTTGAAAGCTTACCGAGTTTAAGGAAATATTCTTCTGGAGATATCATTGAGTGGCCATCATTAAAGAAAGTGACTGTGAACCATTGTCCCAACATAATAAAGTTTGGTTTGGGAAGAACAAAATCAGTAATCTTGGAAAACCAAGCGTCTCTGGCAGATATTTTCGAATCATCGGTTAGTTATTTCTGCAAGTTCTCATGATAGATGAAAGATTTAAGTTTAATTACTCTTTTGTAAAATTATTTTAAATGCAAAATAGTAACACGAGAAGAAATGATGTTTTACAGAATGATGAGTTTTCAACGATTGTTGAATATGAGATTGGTGACACTGAGGAATTACACAAAAGAATGCATAACCTTCGACCTTCACATTTCACTAACATTGAAGTGTTTCCAGCAAAAAACTGTGATGAAAAGTTGACTGAATTTATATCTATTTTGATGAAGAGGTCAAAAGAGCTTCAAGTTATTGAAATTCAGTGTTGTACAACATCAGGATATCTATTTGACGATTTGGTTTCTAATTTTACGGATGAAGAGTTTAATAATCAGTATTTGAGAGGAATAAAGGAATTAAAGGTAATCCAAGTATATGAGATGGTGTCATTATGCAATCGGAATATTGCAGAATATTGACTTGAAAAGTCTGCAAATTGTACACCTCAAAAGTTGTCCCTCTATAAAGGTTCTATTCTATCCATCATCCTTTTCCACAGGGCTTTCCGAACTAAAGGAATTAAAGTTAGAGGCATGTGAGGATTTAGAGCAAGTAGTAGATGACTACTACTTCCTACCTTTCTACTGTTCAGAGCAAGCAGTAGATGACTTCATGAAAAATTCTTTGTCCTTCCCAAGATTAAGTAAAGTGGAGCTAAAGTCTCTCTCAAAATTCAGGAGGTTTTCCAAAATTAGGAGAGATTTTTCAAGCTTGAAAACTTTGATAATAGAAGAATGTCCTTGTTTAAAAGAGTTCACAATCAACCAAGCAATTTTAGTAGATTTCTTAGGTCCAACGAATAACACTTTATCTGAGTTGGATGAATTGAGATTAGATGGTTGTCAACCGTTGCTCTACGTAGCCTTCTTTAAGACACCGCCCAAGAAGATGAAATTGAAGAAAGTCTTTGTGAGTAATTGCTATCAATTGAAAATGGTAATACTGGTGAAGGAAATACCTAACTCTATAGAGCTCCTCCACGAATTAGATGAATTGATTTTGATTAATCTTCCTGATTTAACTCACATCATCGACAAAGAATGTGTTAGGTTATATCAAAATCTACGTACCCTACAAGTAGAAAGATGTGGGTTTCTTCATTGGTTGCCAATTCCTGTAACTTTAACAAATATGAAAATTTTGGATTGTGATTCCTTGCATAAGACCGTGGTCATCAGAAAAGAAAAGGAAGAAAAAGAAAAAGTCATTTTTTCTCAATTAAAGGAAGTTATTCTTCAAAATCTAAGAAATTTATATACTGCATTTCCTTTTGGGTCAGAATTTCCATCCTTGGAAATACTGAAAATAACAAATTGTCCTTCTCTAATGACATTTGTTGAAGAACACAATGATTTGAAAGAGCATAAAGAACAAGCTGTTTCAACATGTTTCTTTCCAAATTCGGTACGTTTCAATTTTAAATTACATATGTATAATATTCATTATCATGCTGTGCATGCAAATTAAAATTTTTCTAGTTTTTATATTTCTACTCATGTTTATTATTATTATTATATATAATCAGGATAAATAGTTAGCTTAATAAAATAAATATTGTTATTTTTTATTTTTAGTACAACAAAAAAATAATAGAATTTTTAATTTTGTTAGTTTTGTATGGTCTTTAATATTAATAGATGAGGCGCATATATTTGATATTTATAAATTGTCATGTGTTTTTATCAGGAAACATTAACATTGACATATATGTAATAAAAACTGTGAATTTAAAATACATTTGCGTAGAGTTGAGATAATAGCAAGATTAATTGTATTAAGGTTAATTTTTTTTTATATATTTACTAAAGATTATTAATTTTTTTGATAAACAAAACTAACAAAATAATTTTTTTTAAAAAAGATTTTTATTTTTTTTTACTAAAAATGAGATGTGATAATATTTTTTTATACTAAACTCATTATTTATCCTATAATTTATTTACTTTTTGTATTGAAAATGGAATGAAAGTACAAAATGTATTAACTTGTAGGTAGTCATGGTTTTTAGTTTTGTTTTACTTTGATTTGTTGTTTCCTATTTTTGAAATTTAAAACTGTTAATTATTTTTTTTACAGTTGTCGTTGGAAAAGTTGAAGGTGCTTTATATAATAGATCAACATATTAAAGATCTTTGGCACTATAGTTTGTCTTCTGAATCATTTTGTCAGATAGAAAATTTGACTTTAAGCAACAATAATAAATTGTTAAGTGTCATCTCTTCTAGACTGATCATAAGATTCAACAACATGAAAGATTTGACTTTAGACAAATGTGAATCATTGATTACAATATTCATTCTTGAAGATGATCATCCTATGCAAGAAATGTTTCCTAATCTGAGGAAAATATCATTGAGTAACCTAAATAATTTGAAATTTATATGGAACAAAGAACCTAATGTTCCATTCTTCTCAAATTTGGTGTCACTTTTCATTGTCCATTGTGATAGCATTGAAAGTTTATTTTCACTTTCTTGCTCCAAATATCTTAAGAAACTCAAATTACTGAGGCTGTATAGTTGTAAAGAACTAAAGCAAGTGATCTCGAGTGATGAAGATGAAAATGTATCTACCATTTTTCCCCAAATGAAATGTCTAGTATTGAAGAATCTTCCAAAGTTGGCGAATTTCGGTCATTATCATGGAACTCTTGATTGGCCTAGTTTACAAACTTTAAGGGTTAGGAATGTTCCAAGTATGAAAATATTTTCAAGAGGCAACATCAACACACCACTGTTGAGATCAATAGATATAACATTTATTAAGAAGCTTTGGTTTGAAAATCTAAACGAGACTATATCATTTATTTACAAGAATCCAGGTATGCAATTTTAAATTCATAAAAATTAAATAATTATAATAGAATAATATACAACATGTTTATATATACATACATATATATATATATATATATATATATATATATATATATATATATATATATATATTCTTTATTTTGGAAAAGATGTTTCTTAAAAAACATTTATTTTCATATTTTAGATTATTTCTCTTCGTTACATTACATATCAAATTCTTTGCTTATGTTTATTTGTTTTGTATTCCTAAAATTTTCCTTTCTTTTTAAAATTAGCTTCTCGGAGGTCTTGTTCCAAAATTTTCTCATACATTACTGTATTTATATGCATGTGTTGATTAAGAATTAATTAAAGTGACTCATAAAAAAAGAGGAACAACTTCTACAACAAGACAGCAATGGATAAACGAAGGAACATTAATCTCTTGAGGTAATGTCCACTCTTATCAGTTATATAGATCATGCTTTTAAAATAAGTTATATTATATATTCAACATTCATATCAAATGATAAAGAAACATAATTTAATTTGTGATTTTTATGATTTTTAGTGTATTCTTTGTAATATAGAAAGTGTTTACTTATATATATATATATATATATATATATATATATATATATATATATATATATATATATATATATAAAAGAATCTATAAAATGATGTTTTATAATTGATAATATATTTAAAATAGTGAGACTTAATTATTTTAATAATAAAAAGCTTAAGAATAAATAAACAAGTTTTATTATTTTAAAACACGTCATACATTTAGAAATCACATTTTTAGAGTTCTTTATTTTCTCTCTAAGTTTTCTCATCCTTGGGTTATCTTTTTGAAGAATCAAGACATAGGATTACTCTTTGTGGCGACCTCTTCAAGATTAAGCGATGAATTTATCAATTTGAGTAAGTTAGTTTTTTTGTCTCTTTTCTAAGTTAAATCGGTTCTTCTTTTGCATATGGGTCTATCTAGTCTACATGTATTTTTAGAGTCATTTCTCTATTGATCTATTGTTCTAATGGCATACCATGATCAATTTGAACTGTTTAAGTTGTTACAAAGCTTAAGTAAGCTAATTACAACTATTATAAATTCTAAACTAGTTCAAATTGACTGAATGTGTAATTGCATATGTGATTGCATGAGAAATTGTTAATTTTAATGAACATGTGCAGTTGAACTAGAGAATACAGAATCTTAAGTTTACATATTTTAGGTTATATGATCAATTTTAGGAATTTGATGAATAGTATAATGAATGTGATGGCTTGAACTGGCTTTCACTGAAAGACATCAAATTTGTATGTTTGTATTATGATTGAAGTATTAGATTGAAACTTGATAGGTCTAAATCTGCAAAATTTTGTTTTTTGTAATTATACAAATTCATTGGGTTAACGGTTACTTCGGTGGGTGACACCAAAGTTAGAGAGCCTACTGACTTTGTGGTCGTTGGACAATAATATTTTCACTGAGCAACTCTAAAGTTAGAGAGTTCACTGACTTATTGTAAGATCCTTGAAAATATTTGTAAGTTAGATACTAGATAAAAAAAAAAATTTTAAAAAAAAAAATAGTGAATAGTAAATTGTGAATAGTAAATAGTAAAAAGTGAATAGTAAAAAAAAAAAATAAAAAAAAAATAAAATTATTTTTGGAAAGGATAAGTGTTACACGTAGCTTTGAGATCAGAATTCACCAATTTGCAAATAAAAAATTATTTTTGTAATAGTAAAATGAATAAAAAAATGAATAGTACAAATGAATAGTAAAAATGAATAGTACAAATGAATAGTAAATTTTTTTACTATAAATAGCCAAGGGGGGAGGCTGAAAATTTACACCAAAGAACTTAGAAAAATGTTGAGAGAAGAGAGTTGGAAGAATTTCTAACTGCAAAGGGGATATTCTGGAAGTTTTCAGAGAGCGAGGAGATTAAGTCTGTAATAGAGGTAAGGGAAACCACTCTTATACTTTGCTTTTCTCTAATCCTAAATCTTGAATATGTAGTATTTTGTTGCTGTATGGTCTTGAATTTTGAATGAGAACATTTATTTGTTTCTTTTGTATTTTTGGAAGGACGAGAAGTTGTCTAACCGGCTCTGCCAGATTCAACTTCTTGTTTCCCCAAAACTTTGGTTGTTTCTTATATCTTTATATTGTATTTTTGGAAGGACGAGAAGTTGTCTAACCGGCTCTGCCAGATTCAACTTCTTGTTTCCCCAAAGCTTTTGTTGTTTTTTTTTTATATCTTTATATTGTATTTTTGGAAGGATGTGAAGTTGTCTAACCGGCTCTGCCAGATTCAACTTCTTGTTTCCCCAGAAATTTTATTGTTTTATCTATTCTTTTTATTTCATCTTTGTGGAAGGATGAGAAGTTGTCTAACCGGCTCTGCCAGATTCAACTTCTTGTTTCCCCTAAATTTTTATATTAATATTATTTTGATGGTAAGGGCAACTAATTATTTTTGTATGAATTTATAAATATACGAATGTTGAACTGGTGTTCTCTTGCGAAACTGTTTTATGACTTTTATTATATTGGGTGTTATAACTGAAACTGTTAAATTGTACATGTTCTGATGTGATGAATTTATTGAATGAGTTTGTTGGCTGAAATTGATCTTGTTAGAAGGTCTGGAGTAAGGGTTCTGTAATAGCTTATATATGAGTATTAAATAGATATACAGATACTGTTTGAGGTTGTTGTGAGAGGAAGTAAAAATATTAAAATTAGGCATTTTAGATTTAGAGCATAAGACAACAAGGTAGATAAATTAAATAAATAAATTGATTAATTATTGAGGGCCTCCCTTTGTTGGTAGGATAGAGGAACCTTAAAAACCTGAGTTGGCACATCCCTGATCATAGAGCAGCCCTGGTCTGGTCCAGTCAGTTGTGACTAGTCATATGTGCTGGCGTCGAAGGTGAGTTTGATGCGTTCAGACATCTGGGTCCTCTCCGGTGACCAATTGGGGTAAAGAAAAATCTCTACTAGGATGAAAATAAAATAAAACAAGTTGATTGTAAATGCATAATATTATCATGGTAAAAATTTCATATATATTTTATTTATCATTACATTGAGCCCAGACTTTAATATGTAGTTCCTACGATATGTTGATATATTTTGGTTGATCCATGATCTTTGTTTGGTGAAAATATGTTGAGTTATACTCGTTATGGGAAAAATGAGTTTATAATATGAAGCATGATATATGGCAATATGTTTAATTTATTGATACCAAAACGGGTTATTATGAATTCATGATTAAAGAATGAACATGATTGAGTTAGGTGGATAAGAGGGTATGAATTGTTGGTTTTATGAAATGTTGGAGTGGATATGAGAAATCATTACTTATGAAATGATGTTTACTACCGGGAGTAGTATGTTCGAGTTATACCATGAGAGTTTGGTATGAGCAATGTAACACCTGAGGTTTATGAAAGCAGGCAGAAAGCGGTCTGACCATAAGGCTCTGACATAAACATATGATTCGTAAGTTATATAGAAGCAGGCAGAGAGGGGTCTGACCATAAGGCTTCAGAAAGTAAGACATAGTATATAAGTGAGGCTTAAGGAAGCAGGCAGAGAGCGGTCTGACCATAAGGCTTCATGAGTAAGCATGGTACACTTGTAAGATTTATGGAAATGGAAAAGATCATTTTGATAATGATGAATTAATGACATCAGAATAATGATATTTTATCAATTGCAGAAATACATGATTATAATATTTTTATTACAAGTTTAATGATTTTATGATATGGTTGGCTTACCCTTATTTGTTTGTACTATGATCATATAACTCATGTTATATGTGATTAGATAATGTTGCAGATGCGGTTGAAAAAGCTTAGAGATGAGAGAGATGCGGGGAAAAACTTTCAGGGATTTTTGTAAAAAGAATAAATTTGTATTGGGAAGATTATGTTGTGTAAAACTTATAAGTTGAAATTTCAATGGTGAAGACTATATTGTTTAAAGTTTGTAAGTTTGGTACTGTACTTTGGAGTTTTATGAAATAAAGTTTGATTGTTTATATGAGATATCAAATTAATTTAGTCTCTACTATTAGTAATACCCTTTAAAATATTAGGGTGTTACATTTTGGTATCAGAGCAATGGTTTTCGAAAATATTTTGGGACTCTGGGGAGTGAAATTATTATTCTTAGTAAAATATCAATTGAGTTGATTCTTGTTTTATTGAAAACTAGACTCAAAGAGCTTCAATTTGACTACTCATACGCATATTTTGGACTTCGGGAAGGAGTCTAACTGAGCTGGGGAAAACGTGACAGTTTTACTGTCCAGGGGCTAGCGTCCAACCTTAATTTTAGGTGTATTTTTACAAGTTGCAACTTTTTGGAGTGAGTAGGTTGTGTTCTGCACTGGGAGAACATTTTGAGACCCTTTGGAGACTTTCCTTCCATGTTTTAGGGCTGGAAAATGGTTTAGGATGGTCCATTGGTTGTTTATTATTGTTAAGTGCCAAGTGCATGGGTCCTTAGTTGTCTAAGGCATCTTCTTTTAATTCCAAATCAGATTTGGAGTTTTGGAGGAGAGTAGAGAGGTCCTTGGTGGGAGGTGAACGAAATCCTAAGTGTCCTAAGTGTGGAGGCTGACTTGGTCTAGCAAGGAGGAGAGGAGTTGCTCTTTTTGAAGAAGAGTTTAAGGTGTTTTAGTCTTCATGAGGTAAGGGGAGCTAACTCAACTTAATTTCTAGAATTTTGTAGTTAGAAATATGGTTCCAATTGCTTGACTTTGATGAAGGGGAGCTAATCCTTTCTTGTTATGATCATGAATAAGAATATGAATATGTTAAAAATTTGGTAATGGTAGTTATCTATTGATTTGTGTAAAATTTGGTTTTCATGATTATAATTTCTTATTTTCGAGTTACTGTGGTGATAAATTTCTATTAATTGTTTTCACCGTTGGATTTAGCTAAAATTTTAATATGTGAATCCTAAGACATATTACTAAACTTTGACTGTTCAGATTTGAAAATAGAAGTCTGTACTTGGAGAAATAAATCCTATAAGTTTGAGTAAATTAGTTACCCCTGTAATTACTAAGTTGTCTCAGTAAAATATAGAATTCTGACCTATTTGACCGTTAGATCAACCTCAAAATTTGATATAGAATCCCTAAGACATATTAATACACTGTGACCGATCGGATTTGAAATTTAAGGTCTATGCTTAGAGAAAGAAATTTCGAAAGTTTGAAATATTTGATGAACAATGTGATTCTGTTCTTAAGTTATAATGGTAACAATTTCATATATATTCCATTTACCGTTAGATTGAGCCCAAACTTTAGTATGGAGTTCATAAGACATATTAGGTGATCTTGACCATTCAGATTTGGAATTAGATGTCTGTGCTTAGAGGAATTCATTCCGTATTTTGAGTTTAACCGAGAATCACTTAAATTTCTGTCTCTGAGTTACCTCGGTAAAACCTTCATATCTACTTAGTTAACCGTTAGATTAACCTGAAACTTTAGTATGAGGTTTCTAACAGATAGGAACATACTTCGACCGTTCGGATTTTAGATCGGAGGTACCGATTTAGAGATATTAATTTTGTAACTTCTCAGGGATCTCAATATTGCTTAATTTATGTTTTTGGATCATTTATAAAAAAATTGATGATTTCCGCCTCATTAACTGTTGGATTGGACTGAAAAGCTTACCATATGATCTAAACATGTTGTTGATTAGTTTGATTGGTTCAGATCGTCGATAAATAATATGTTGAAAAAGGTAATTTGGTTAATTTGTGCTACTTTGGTAAGTAGGCAGAATTGAAACTGAGATATGTTGATTGGTTATTATGTGCTTGTTGAGCATGATTGGTTTGGTATTAGTGGTTGAGATGACATGTGATTGGTTATGAATGATATGTTAGGAAAATGTAATTTTGTTAATTTATGCTACATTGGTAAGTAGACAGAAGGGAATTGAGAAAAGTTCACCGGTTCTCTTATGTTGAATATGATTAGTTTTGGATGGGTTGTGGTTGATTATGAATAATTTGTTGAAATAATGTAAATGATGTTGGTTTGCGCTACCTTGGTAAGTAGGCGAGTAGATGTTGGGTCTGCGTTACTTTGGTAAGTAAGCAGGGTGATTTGCGCTACTTTGATAAGTAGGCAGGATGAGATGATGAATGAAGAGATAAAGAGAATGATATAAATCGGGCTACTTTGATAAGTAGGCAGATTAACTATGTGAGTATTGTCTTGCTGCGCTACTTTGGTAAGTAGGCAGAAGATCTTGTTTTATGCTACTTTGGTAAGTAGGCGAATTAATTATACCGTACTGCTTTGGTAAGTAGACAATAATGTCTTGCTGTGCTGCTTTGATAAGTAGACAATATTGTCTTGCGGTGCTACTTTGATAAGTAGAGAGAATAACTTGGTTTGTACTACTTTGGTAAGTAGGTCGGATGAGGTGAAGTTGTAACACTTTGATAAGTGGAATAGTAAAATTGTTGAGCAATGATATTGTGATAATATGTTGAGAGGGTGTGCTTAACTGTATTGAATACTGTGGATGTATTATTAACGAATTGTGAATGGATTGTATGCTTGTTTCAGTTAGCTCACCCTATTGTTTGTGTTTGTGTATGTGAATGCAATGATCGTATAATGTGTCATATTATACGGGAGCATAAACTATTTCAGATGAATTAGCATATGGTTCTAGACTTGCTTAGAAGATGAGAGATCTGTGAAAAAAAAAAAGAGACATGGGGGATTTCTAAATAAATATATTTTGAAATTTCAAACTGTGTGGAATTTTAAATTTAAGAAGTTTATGAACTGTGTGAAATTTTATTTTAGAAGACTTGTGTTGTAATACAACACTTAATATTTTGTTGGTGTTGAAAATTGTTAAAGAAAAATAATATATGCATTTTTGTGGAAAAATAAATTGTAACGCCTAAATCGGCGTGTTACACTATTGGGTATCAGAGCAATGGTTTTCGAAAATTCATATCTCTTTTGTAAGTAATCTTTTGTTAAATAGTCTTTGTTTAAATAAATAATTTTCGAGGACGAAAATAATTGTTGTTGGGGAGATTGTAAGATCCTTGAAAATATTTGTAAGTTAGATACTAGATAAAAAAAAAAAATTTAAAAAAAAAAAATAGTGAATAGTAAATTGTGAATAGTAAATAGTAAAAAGTGAATAGTAAAAAAAAAAATAAAAAAAAAATAAAATTATTTTTGGAAAGGATAAGTGTTACACGTAGCTTTGAGATCAGAATTCACCAATTTGCAAATAAAAAATTATTTTTGTAATAGTAAAATGAATAAAAAAATGAATAGTACAAATGAATAGTAAAAATGAATAGTACAAATGAATAGTAAATTTTTTTACTATAAATAGCCAAGGGGGGAGGCTGAAAATTTACACCAAAGAACTTAGAAAAATGTTGAGAGAAGAGAGTTGGAAGAATTTCTAACTGCAAAGGGGATATTCTGGAAGTTTTCAGAGAGCGAGGAGATTAAGTCTGTAATAGAGGTAAGGGAAGCCACTCTTATACTTTGCTTTTCTCTAATCCTAAATCTTGAATATGTAGTATTTTGTTGCTGTATGGTCTTGAATTTTGAATGAGAACATTTATTTGTTTCTTTTGTATTTTTGGAAGGACGAGAAGTTGTCTAACCGGCTCTGCCAGATTCAACTTCTTGTTTCCCCAAAACTTTGGTTGTTTCTTATATCTTTATATTGTATTTTTGGAAGGACGATAAGTTGTCTAACCGGCTCTGCCAGATTCAACTTCTTGTTTCCCCAAAACTTTGGTTGTTTCTTATATCTTTATATTGTATTTTTGGAAGGACGAGAAGTTGTCTAACCGGCTCTGCCAGATTCAACTTCTTGTTTCCCCAAAGCTTTTGTTGTTTTTTTTTTATATCTTTATATTGTATTTTTGGAAGGATGTGAAGTTGTCTAACCGGCTCTGCCAGATTCAACTTCTTGTTTCCCCAGAAATTTTATTGTTTTATCTATTCTTTTTATTTCATCTTTGTGGAAGGATGAGAAGTTGTCTAACCGGCTCTGCCAGATTCAACTTCTTGTTTCCCCTAAATTTTTATATTAATATTATTTTGATGGTAAGGGCAACTAATTATTTTTGTATGAATTTATAAATATACGAATGTTGAACTGGTGTTCTCTTGCGAAACTGTTTTATGACTTTTATTATATTGGGTGTTATAACTGAAACTGTTAAATTGTACATGTTCTGATGTGATGAATTTATTGAATGAGTTTGTTGGCTGAAATTGATCTTGTTAGAAGGTCTGGAGTAAGGGTTCTGTAATAGCTTATATATGAGTATTAAATAGATATACAGATACTGTTTGAGGTTGTTGTGAGAGGAAGTAAAAATATTAAAATTAGGCATTTTAGATTTAGAGCATAAGACAACAAGGTAGATAAATTAAATAAATAAATTGATTAATTATTGAGGGCCTCCCTTTGTTGGTAGGATAGAGGAACCTTAAAAACCTGAGTTGGCACATCCCTGATCATAGAGCAGCCCTGGTCTGGTCCAGTCAGTTGTGACTAGTCATATGTGCTGGCGTCGAAGGTGAGTTTGATGCGTTCAGACATCTGGGTCCTCTCCGGTGACCAATTGGGGTAAAGAAAAATCTCTACTAGGATGAAAATAAAATAAAACAAGTTGATTGTAAATGCATAATATTATCATGGTAAAAATTTCATATATATTTTATTTATCATTACATTGAGCCCAGACTTTAATATGTAGTTCCTACGATATGTTGATATATTTTGGTTGATCCATGATCTTTGTTTGGTGAAAATATGTTGAGTTATACTCGTTATGGGAAAAATGAGTTTATAATATGAAGCATGATATATGGCAATATGTTTAATTTATTGATACCAAAACGGGTTATTATGAATTCATGATTAAAGAATGAACATGATTGAGTTAGGTGGATAAGAGGGTATGAATTGTTGGTTTTATGAAATGTTGGAGTGGATATGAGAAATCATTACTTATGAAATGATGTTTACTACCGGGAGTAGTATGTTCGAGTTATACCATGAGAGTTTGGTATGAGCAATGTAACACCTGAGGTTTATGAAAGCAGGCAGAAAGCGGTCTGACCATAAGGCTCTGACATAAACATATGATTCGTAAGTTATATAGAAGCAGGCAGAGAGGGGTCTGACCATAAGGCTTCAGAAAGTAAGACATAGTATATAAGTGAGGCTTAAGGAAGCAGGCAGAGAGCGGTCTGACCATAAGGCTTCATGAGTAAGCATGGTACACTTGTAAGATTTATGGAAATGGAAAAGATCATTTTGATAATGATGAATTAATGACATCAGAATAATGATATTTTATCAATTGCAGAAATACATGATTATAATATTTTTATTACAAGTTTAATGATTTTATGATATGGTTGGCTTACCCTTATTTGTTTGTACTATGATCATATAACTCATGTTATATGTGATTAGATAATGTTGCAGATGCGGTTGAAAAAGCTTAGAGATGAGAGAGATGCGGGGAAAAACTTTCAGGGATTTTTGTAAAAAGAATAAATTTGTATTGGGAAGATTATGTTGTGTAAAACTTATAAGTTGAAATTTCAATGGTGAAGACTATATTGTTTAAAGTTTGTAAGTTTGGTACTGTACTTTGGAGTTTTATGAAATAAAGTTTGATTGTTTATATGAGATATCAAATTAATTTAGTCTCTACTATTAGTAATACCCTTTAAAATATTAGGGTGTTACATTTTGGTATCAGAGCAATGGTTTTCGAAAATATTTTGGGACTCTGGGGAGTGAAATTATTATTCTTAGTAAAATATCAATTGAGTTGATTCTTGTTTTATTGAAAACTAGACTCAAAGAGCTTCAATTTGACTACTCATACGCATATTTTGGACTTCGGGAAGGAGTCTAACTGAGCTGGGGAAAACGTGACAGTTTTACTGTCCAGGGGCTAGCGTCCAACCTTAATTTTAGGTGTATTTTTACAAGTTGCAACTTTTTGGAGTGAGTAGGTTGTGTTCTGCACTGGGAGAACATTTTGAGACCCTTTGGAGACTTTCCTTCCATGTTTTAGGGCTGGAAAATGGTTTAGGATGGTCCATTGGTTGTTTATTATTGTTAAGTGCCAAGTGCATGGGTCCTTAGTTGTCTAAGGCATCTTCTTTTAATTCCAAATCAGATTTGGAGTTTTGGAGGAGAGTAGAGAGGTCCTTGGTGGGAGGTGAACGAAATCCTAAGTGTCCTAAGTGTGGAGGCTGACTTGGTCTAGCAAGGAGGAGAGGAGTTGCTCTTTTTGAAGAAGAGTTTAAGGTGTTTTAGTCTTCATGAGGTAAGGGGAGCTAACTCAACTTAATTTCTAGAATTTTGTAGTTAGAAATATGGTTCCAATTGCTTGACTTTGATGAAGGGGAGCTAATCCTTTCTTGTTATGATCATGAATAAGAATATGAATATGTTAAAAATTTGGTAATGGTAGTTATCTATTGATTTGTGTAAAATTTGGTTTTCATGATTATAATTTCTTATTTTCGAGTTACTGTGGTGATAAATTTCTATTAATTGTTTTCACCGTTGGATTTAGCTAAAATTTTAATATGTGAATCCTAAGACATATTACTAAACTTTGACTGTTCAGATTTGAAAATAGAAGTCTGTACTTGGAGAAATAAATCCTATAAGTTTGAGTAAATTAGTTACCCCTGTAATTACTAAGTTGTCTCAGTAAAATATAGAATTCTGACCTATTTGACCGTTAGATCAACCTCAAAATTTGATATAGAATCCCTAAGACATATTAATACACTGTGACCGATCGGATTTGAAATTTAAGGTCTATGCTTAGAGAAAGAAATTTCGAAAGTTTGAAATATTTGATGAACAATGTGATTCTGTTCTTAAGTTATAATGGTAACAATTTCATATATATTCCATTTACCGTTAGATTGAGCCCAAACTTTAGTATGGAGTTCATAAGACATATTAGGTGATCTTGACCATTCAGATTTGGAATTAGATGTCTGTGCTTAGAGGAATTCATTCCGTATTTTGAGTTTAACCGAGAATCACTTAAATTTCTGTCTCTGAGTTACCTCGGTAAAACCTTCATATCTACTTAGTTAACCGTTAGATTAACCTGAAACTTTAGTATGAGGTTTCTAACAGATAGGAACATACTTCGACCGTTCGGATTTTAGATCGGAGGTACCGATTTAGAGATATTAATTTTGTAACTTCTCAGGGATCTCAATATTGCTTAATTTATGTTTTTGGATCATTTATAAAAAAATTGATGATTTCCGCCTCATTAACTGTTGGATTGGACTGAAAAGCTTACCATATGATCTAAACATGTTGTTGATTAGTTTGATTGGTTCAGATCGTCGATAAATAATATGTTGAAAAAGGTAATTTGGTTAATTTGTGCTACTTTGGTAAGTAGGCAGAATTGAAACTGAGATATGTTGATTGGTTATTATGTGCTTGTTGAGCATGATTGGTTTGGTATTAGTGGTTGAGATGACATGTGATTGGTTATGAATGATATGTTAGGAAAATGTAATTTTGTTAATTTATGCTACATTGGTAAGTAGACAGAAGGGAATTGAGAAAAGTTCACCGGTTCTCTTATGTTGAATATGATTAGTTTTGGATGGGTTGTGGTTGATTATGAATAATTTGTTGAAATAATGTAAATGATGTTGGTTTGCGCTACCTTGGTAAGTAGGCGAGTAGATGTTGGGTCTGCGTTACTTTGGTAAGTAAGCAGGGTGATTTGCGCTACTTTGATAAGTAGGCAGGATGAGATGATGAATGAAGAGATAAAGAGAATGATATAAATCGGGCTACTTTGATAAGTAGGCAGATTAACTATGTGAGTATTGTCTTGCTGCGCTACTTTGGTAAGTAGGCAGAAGATCTTGTTTTATGCTACTTTGGTAAGTAGGCGAATTAATTATACCGTACTGCTTTGGTAAGTAGACAATAATGTCTTGCTGTGCTGCTTTGATAAGTAGACAATATTGTCTTGCGGTGCTACTTTGATAAGTAGAGAGAATAACTTGGTTTGTACTACTTTGGTAAGTAGGTCGGATGAGGTGAAGTTGTAACACTTTGATAAGTGGAATAGTAAAATTGTTGAGCAATGATATTGTGATAATATGTTGAGAGGGTGTGCTTAACTGTATTGAATACTGTGGATGTATTATTAACGAATTGTGAATGGATTGTATGCTTGTTTCAGTTAGCTCACCCTATTGTTTGTGTTTGTGTATGTGAATGCAATGATCGTATAATGTGTCATATTATACGGGAGCATAAACTATTTCAGATGAATTAGCATATGGTTCTAGACTTGCTTAGAAGATGAGAGATCTGTGAAAAAAAAAAAGAGACATGGGGGATTTCTAAATAAATATATTTTGAAATTTCAAACTGTGTGGAATTTTAAATTTAAGAAGTTTATGAACTGTGTGAAATTTTATTTTAGAAGACTTGTGTTGTAATACAACACTTAATATTTTGTTGGTGTTGAAAATTGTTAAAGAAAAATAATATATGCATTTTTGTGGAAAAATAAATTGTAACGCCTAAATCGGCGTGTTACACTATTGGGTATCAGAGCAATGGTTTTCGAAAATTCATATCTCTTTTGTAAGTAATCTTTTGTTAAATAGTCTTTGTTTAAATAAATAATTTTCGAGGACGAAAATAATTGTTGTTGGGGAGATTGTAAGATCCTTGAAAATATTTGTAAGTTAGATACTAGATAAAAAAAAAAATTTAAAAAAAAAAAAATAGTGAATAGTAAATTGTGAATAGTAAATAGTAAAAAGTGAATAGTAAAAAAAAAAATAAAAAAAAAATAAAATTATTTTTGGAAAGGATAAGTGTTACACGTAGCTTTGAGATCAGAATTCACCAATTTGCAAATAAAAAATTATTTTTGTAATAGTAAAATGAATAAAAAAATGAATAGTACAAATGAATAGTAAAAATGAATAGTACAAATGAATAGTAAATTTTTTTACTATAAATAGCCAAGGGGGGAGGCTGAAAATTTACACCAAAGAACTTAGAAAAATGTTGAGAGAAGAGAGTTGGAAGAATTTCTAACTGCAAAGGGGATATTCTGGAAGTTTTCAGAGAGCGAGGAGATTAAGTCTGTAATAGAGGTAAGGGAAGCCACTCTTATACTTTGCTTTTCTCTAATCCTAAATCTTGAATATGTAGTATTTTGTTGCTGTATGGTCTTGAATTTTGAATGAGAACATTTATTTGTTTCTTTTGTATTTTTGGAAGGACGAGAAGTTGTCTAACCGGCTCTGCCAGATTCAACTTCTTGTTTCCCCAAAACTTTGGTTGTTTCTTATATCTTTATATTGTATTTTTGGAAGGACGATAAGTTGTCTAACCGGCTCTGCCAGATTCAACTTCTTGTTTCCCCAAAACTTTGGTTGTTTCTTATATCTTTATATTGTATTTTTGGAAGGACGAGAAGTTGTCTAACCGGCTCTGCCAGATTCAACTTCTTGTTTCCCCAAAGCTTTTGTTGTTTTTTTTTTTATATCTTTATATTGTATTTTTGGAAGGATGTGAAGTTGTCTAACCGGCTCTGCCAGATTCAACTTCTTGTTTCCCCAGAAATTTTATTGTTTTATCTATTCTTTTTATTTCATCTTTGTGGAAGGATGAGAAGTTGTCTAACCGGCTCTGCCAGATTCAACTTCTTGTTTCCCCTAAATTTTTATATTAATATTATTTTGATGGTAAGGGCAACTAATTATTTTTGTATGAATTTATAAATATACGAATGTTGAACTGGTGTTCTCTTGCGAAACTGTTTTATGACTTTTATTATATTGGGTGTTATAACTGAAACTGTTAAATTGTACATGTTCTGATGTGATGAATTTATTGAATGAGTTTGTTGGCTGAAATTGATCTTGTTAGAAGGTCTGGAGTAAGGGTTCTGTAATAGCTTATATATGAGTATTAAATAGATATACAGATACTGTTTGAGGTTGTTGTGAGAGGAAGTAAAAATATTAAAATTAGGCATTTTAGATTTAGAGCATAAGACAACAAGGTAGATAAATTAAATAAATAAATTGATTAATTATTGAGGGCCTCCCTTTGTTGGTAGGATAGAGGAACCTTAAAAACCTGAGTTGGCACATCCCTGATCATAGAGCAGCCCTGGTCTGGTCCAGTCAGTTGTGACTAGTCATATGTGCTGGCGTCGAAGGTGAGTTTGATGCGTTCAGACATCTGGGTCCTCTCCGGTGACCAATTGGGGTAAAGAAAAATCTCTACTAGGATGAAAATAAAATAAAACAAGTTGATTGTAAATGCATAATATTATCATGGTAAAAATTTCATATATATTTTATTTATCATTACATTGAGCCCAGACTTTAATATGTAGTTCCTACGATATGTTGATATATTTTGGTTGATCCATGATCTTTGTTTGGTGAAAATATGTTGAGTTATACTCGTTATGGGAAAAATGAGTTTATAATATGAAGCATGATATATGGCAATATGTTTAATTTATTGATACCAAAACGGGTTATTATGAATTCATGATTAAAGAATGAACATGATTGAGTTAGGTGGATAAGAGGGTATGAATTGTTGGTTTTATGAAATGTTGGAGTGGATATGAGAAATCATTACTTATGAAATGATGTTTACTACCGGGAGTAGTATGTTCGAGTTATACCATGAGAGTTTGGTATGAGCAATGTAACACCTGAGGTTTATGAAAGCAGGCAGAAAGCGGTCTGACCATAAGGCTCTGACATAAACATATGATTCGTAAGTTATATAGAAGCAGGCAGAGAGGGGTCTGACCATAAGGCTTCAGAAAGTAAGACATAGTATATAAGTGAGGCTTAAGGAAGCAGGCAGAGAGCGGTCTGACCATAAGGCTTCATGAGTAAGCATGGTACACTTGTAAGATTTATGGAAATGGAAAAGATCATTTTGATAATGATGAATTAATGACATCAGAATAATGATATTTTATCAATTGCAGAAATACATGATTATAATATTTTTATTACAAGTTTAATGATTTTATGATATGGTTGGCTTACCCTTATTTGTTTGTACTATGATCATATAACTCATGTTATATGTGATTAGATAATGTTGCAGATGCGGTTGAAAAAGCTTAGAGATGAGAGAGATGCGGGGAAAAACTTTCAGGGATTTTTGTAAAAAGAATAAATTTGTATTGGGAAGATTATGTTGTGTAAAACTTATAAGTTGAAATTTCAATGGTGAAGACTATATTGTTTAAAGTTTGTAAGTTTGGTACTGTACTTTGGAGTTTTATGAAATAAAGTTTGATTGTTTATATGAGATATCAAATTAATTTAGTCTCTACTATTAGTAATACCCTTTAAAATATTAGGGTGTTACACTTATCATTGAACGCTTTTGGACTTTATTAAGAGAATTATCCTAGTGCTACTATCGTTGGACAAGTTTTCCAGTCACTAACCGAGTGGATGATCTTGCTGAGTAAGACTAAAAGAGTGATTCAATCATTTCCATGATAAATTGTTGTAGTGGATATTAGTCATATGAGAAGTATTGGCCATATATATAAGCGTATGGATGATAATACGTATGGTTGGAATATGTTGAGATATGAACTATAAGTATGATAGGATTTTCAAGGGAAAATATTTATGAAGTATGTTTCTACGAAGTGCATTATTAAAGTAGGGACTAAGAGAGAAAGTTATCCTAACACTCTACTAGTCATTTAAACTCATATAGATGAGAACGAACTAGGGGTTCAAAGAGGTTCTGGTGAAAAGTTCTTTTTGAAGTTTTAGTGACTTGTATAGAGTTTATCTTGTGGGTTAATGTTATACATCAGAAGTGTTAAACTTCCTTGTAGTCCAATATGAATGTGTTTTATTCGAATAATTGAGTCTCGAATAATGTCTTTTGATGTGATTGGTGTTCTAAGATTGTGTTATTGACTTGGCTTATCAATCTTACTTGTTTAATGATTATATGATAAATTCTTTTGTGCATTAGTTTATCCATATTTTTGCTTATGTTTTTTTGTGTTGTTTCTCTTCTTTTTCAATCATCACCTTTATGGTGTGAGCAGATGAGGAATTAGGAATCGAACTACCTATGGAGGGAGACGATGGTGCAACTGTGTAGTTTAAGATTTCAGTTCTTCTGTTTAGAACTGTTTTGAAAAACTCAATTTATGTTTTATTCATAGTTTCTTAACATTGTAGATAAATCCTAAATTCGTTTCAGATGTTTAAAATAATTGTAATAGTATTCTGGATTTTCTGAATTATATTCTTTTGCTTGATTAATTATGTGTTGTTTCACTTAATGATTTATATTATTATTTGGCATGTTATATACATGGCATATATAGTTTTTTTTTCAATAATTTAAACTATTTGAATGTTGTTTAAAGGTTGCAAATAGTTTAAGAGAAAAACTATTTAAAAATTCAAGACAAATTAAAGATTTTACGTTAGATAAAAATAAAGAAGATGAACCATATATGAGTAAAATGAATCATAAATATATTATGTTAAAATAATATTTTGGTTTCTTAAATGAATTTGTTCATAACTTTAATTACCCTATCTTTATCAATAATTTAATTATTTTTATATTTCAATAATACAAATGAAAACACAAGATAGACAAAAAAGAAACAGATTTATACATTCCTTTTATGTAATTCATATATATATATATATATATATATATATATATATATAATTTTAGAAAGTGTGGAATAGTCACTAGTACAGTAGGGGGAAATGGCATCAGTTAAATTTGCTTATAGGCATCGGTTCTAAAACCGAGGCATATACAGACGAGGTAAAAAGAGATTGGCTTTATGCCTCGGTTCTGAACCGGGTTAAAACGAGATAGGATTATGCCTCGGTTATCTAAGAACCGAGGCAATAGCGTTTAGGATTATACCTCGGTTATCCCAGAACCGAGGTAATAGCGTTTTCTTTTTTCATTTGGATGGTCCAGCGTGATTCAATCCCTTTCACAGTCCAGCCTTGTCATCCATCAACAATATGTACGTGTGTTCTCTAGAAAGCAAAAACATGTATGTGTGTTCTCCAGAAAGCAAAAACAACTGCGTGATGGAAGGATTTGTTTGGACAAGGATGTCTTTGGCAACAACATGTATGTGTGTTCTCCAGAAAGCAAAAACCACCAGAAAGCAAAAACCAGCAGCAGGTGCAAAATGTTGGTGGTACCAGTGGCTACAATTTGAATGCTGAAGTGTCCAATGTTGTCCATGGCAATTTGTCAACATCGATAACAGTGGATTCCCCCTTTGCATAGGATTCAAACAATTCCCAAGCTGAATTTTTGGGCTCTCCTCTGTTGACAACAGCAGACCAGGATCTCCTTTGGCCATAGAGTTCAGGAAAAAAAAAGTTAAAAAATAACACAGAAAAAAAATAACAGAGATTTTGTAAGAATCACCATGCGCCTCTGCCAATCCAGGATCTTCTTCTTCAACGCTTCACAACCACCATGCGCCTCTGCCAATCGAACCCACACAGCCCACACAGCCTACTCCACTGGCGCAACCATCAACAACCCTCACCGGATCCCCAAAAAAAAATTCCCCACATTAAAAACCCTAACTTTCTCAATCGCCGTGTCCCGCCGCTCCTTCGCCACACTTTCACCGTGCTCTCGTCGCCTCCGCCACTGAGACGCCTACTCTGTCGATTTCGCGTCCTCTTCCCTGCAACCAGAATAGAACCAAAAAGGGAAGAGGGAAGAAGAAGTATGCCAATAGCACCGCCACGAGCCACCACGAGCGCCGCTGTTAGCCACCACGAACGCCGCCTGTGAGCCACCACAAACGTCGCTTGTCGCTCCATCTCCACACCGTCGTTGCAGATCATCCTTGCTCCGTGGTCGTCTACGGTGAAGAGAAATGGAAGAAGGAGAGGAATTCTCCTTGGCTTGTGCGGGATGAGGAGAAAGAGAGAAAAGTATTTTTAGGGTTGGATGCGCGAGAGGTATTCTCCCTGGTGGACGTGACCCATGGGCTGGTCCGTGAAGAAATGAGAAGTCCAGTGTTATGGAATCGAAAGGGTGTTAGGCCTCGGTTAGATTATTAACCGAGGTCATATGATGTGTATATGTCTCGGTCCCCAATAAACCGAGGCAGTAGATCAAGATTAAAAAAGTTGTCAGGACAAAAGTTAAATCAGCAGAAATTTTGCAGAATATTATGCATCGATTGAATATTTAACCGAGATCATATGATGTATATGTCTCGGTTCTCCTTGAACCGAGTCAGAAAAGTTCGACTAAATTACAAAATTGCCACCGCGTTCTGATATGCTTCGGTTGCTCCTAAATCGAAGCATATTGTGCGATTTTAAATCCTCTTTTTTTACTAGTGAGTGAAGATGGAGTTTGCATTGTGACGCATTAATCAATAAAAGAAAACATCTTCATGTTTTTTTATATATTTTTCATATTAAATACTATCTTATATTTATCAAAACAAATAAAATATTATCTCATTAAATTTATGTTAATATAGTAGTATATTTATTTATTTCTTATATTTATTTTAAAAACTAATAACTTATGTTTAAAAAACAAATAAAAAACATGTCCTTTTACAATTTTTTTTTCTTTTTCAAAAGTATAAAAAAATATCATTTTATAAATTATTTTGATATAATAATAAAATAGTATAATTTAAGTTTAATTCAATTTTATACAACAGTTAAAAAAGATTAATGTTTATTATAAATTGATTCTATTGATAACAAAATCTTCAAAGTTTGAATAGTTTGAATTGTTTTTTTCTATTCTAATATTTGTTTTTTTTTTATAATTTTAACACATAAATTTGGAGTAGAAAGAAATAATTGTTAACTAAAGAAAACTTCAAAATTGTCTCTTCTATTTTTTTTAGTGTATAGAACATTTACTTTATTATTTTTTACTTAGAACTTATTTTTCTTCAAAAGCAGCACATCTAGTTGGTATAATATATATTGTACACTAGTTCGTTGAGCTCAAAAATTAAGCCAATTATAAACTCTTAGCATAATAGTTGTAATATCTCATTTTCATGGTATAAAATTACTAAAATATTACGTTACAAAACCACTTAGATTAAAATGAACTTATAAGAAAACAATAGATCTACCTCTATAGATCCATGTACCAACTCATTTGTTTCACCCTCCCCTCTCGCTAGAATAACTGAAAATATATTGTCTCCTAAGCTTATACCATTAAGGTGATCATTGCAAAAGAAAAAAAATACACAAAAACAAACAATACAAAAGTAAGGGTAAGCTAATGATGCAAAACATTTTCGTAATACATCAAAAACATATTAAACATTTTACTTAATGATACATATCTCACACCAAATCAACCAAACACTTTATGCATGCCAACCGTTTGACTTGACTATCTGGATTAGTATGAATATCGTGCTATGACAGTTCGTGTACTTGTTGTGGTGAAACAGTTGGCCCACCGCAAGCCACTACACAAGGTTAGTCTGTTATCACTCGCGTTAGGCCAAGGTAAAGCCCCTAAACTAGGACCTCCTACTATTCTCACGACATGCGCAACCCCTCTCTACTTGAGAATGAGTGACCATTAGAATGTTAGGTTGAACTCCAAGACTGAACTTCCCATATTCATACTTACAATACTTGAAACCACCATTGAGAAGTTCCTCCTTGGAACTCTCTTTACCAACCTTGAAAACCATTTGAAATCATACATATGTCCATACACTTTAACATTGAATACCAAGATATAACACCACTGATCATACATCAAAGTACCATAAACATAAGCATGGAAGTAAACAAGGTGATTCAAACTTTGAAACCAGAGAGGTCCACAACATAGGTGTGAACGTTTCTACAACCTGTGGATTTGTCTCGAGAGAAACAAATTGAAAACCAGCAAATTTAACAACTGAGTTGTCGCTTTTTCAACAACTTGTGGATTTACTTTAGGAAGTGTGAAATTGAAAAGAGATAAGAGCATTAGCAAGTTGTGGATTTTTCCATGAGTAGTGGAATTTTTCAGAGTAGTTACTAACCTCTCATAGATACACTTCAAATCTCAAATTGGATACTTTCGTCACACATTCTAATGTTCCTTAAGGCCTCCTATGCGCTGAGCAACACTGAAAAACACTTTCCTAACTCAATTTTTATATCTCAAGCTAACTTAACTACTTTAAACCACTCAAACTCAATTTTATACCTTTCAACACAAATTTTCTACAACTAACAGCTTGAACAAGTCTTAATAGTTTGAGCAAGTCTTAATAGACTTAACAACAGTCCCTACATCATCCAATTCAACACATACCTACTCCTTTAGAGATTCACTACTCAAAACTCCCTTAATTGTACCTAAAATCATGCAACACAGCCTTACCAACTCTCTACTTCAAAATAGTCCCTAAAATTTGGTTTTACCCAACCAACCTTGTACTAAAAAACTCACCAATCAAAACTGCAAATTTCACTCCAAGACAATTAGTAATTGATCTCAGATTCTTTCTCTCAACTCAAGATCATAACTTAACCATCACTACAAGAAAAATTACAATTACATACGGCCAAAATCCGTATATAATGTCAAAAATCCGTATATAATATGATGTTACATACAGATTACATACGGTCAAAAATCCGTATATAAAAAAGGCATAGCTAAGTTATATACAGATATATCCATATATAATTTATATACGAAAAAATCTGTATATAAAATTCGTATGTAATTATATACGAAAAAATCCGTATATAATTATATACGGAAAAATCCGTACATAACGTGTGATTTTATAAAAAAAAAAATTGGTGATTCCACATCTACACTAAATAATTAAATAATTAAAAGGTTTATATAGCAAATAAAAGTAAAACACTATCCAAATTTTCAAATAGTAAGAATTGATTATCTTTTATAAATAGAATTCAAATAAACAAATACAACTCTTTTTCTTTAAGAAACTCAAACAATTACATTAATGAATCTATTATAATGTGTTACTATTCAACAGCCACAATTTTAATATATACTCATAATAAACAAACTTATCAATCTAAGTTGGTACTATGTCAAAATCATTTACAATGATAAATACCATACTGGACAGTAGTAGGTTTATTAGATCAACTAAGACTACAAAAGTATCACTTGCTTCTCTTTTGCTTCTAGAGACTCCATGTACTATGAATATCTTGTCAGCTCATCTTCTACATTTGTTTGCTTGTCATGAAGGAAAGAACCTTGGTATTCTTCAGAAAAGGCATTGTTTTTCATTCTGCTAAGCTGGTTGTATGTTGCTCATTCTCCAACTCTTATCATAGTGTCCCACACCAACCAACATGTTTTCATCACAAAAATATTTAAGGTAAGGATTTGCATCCATCATAATATAATGATGACAATTCATTATGAACTTACAAGATAACTAACAAGCCTAAAACCAATCCAATATCATTTATGAATAATGATTATAAACGTGATCTCAAATTCCATTGACAAATAATGATTATAAACTAAAATCATTGCCTTTATAGTTCAACTTACCTTGGTATGTTGTGGCTTGGACCCATATTAGCTGGCAGAAGACCACTTTGTCACTATTTGCTGGTTGACATGCCTGTAGTAAAAAAAATAAAAAGTTACTAATTTGATTTTTTATTTTTAATTTAATAAAAAATAAAGAGTTTACGAGTTACCCACTTTATCTCACTTTTATTGGTCCACCATATTGATTCTAAAAACACCAATATAAAATATCAAATTTTGAAAAGTTACGAATCGAACATAATAATAATCCTGACTCACTTTTAATATTTAAGCAACTCTAGTTCCTTTTATTCTTATTATTCATGGTGGATTTTTTTTTATCTAAAAAAGTAAAATTTATAATTATAATAAAGTATTTAGGATATTCTAAGCCTTTTATGATATGTACGTAGGTAGACAATAATTTCAAAATCCTTGCTTGCCATAGGATAAATATATCCTTATCTTGTATGTGATAATATTTTATGGGTTTAATAGTATACATTATATGGGAATCCTAAATTTGAAATAGCTTCTAGTTTAGAAATGAGGTAGTGCTCATTTTATCTTGTCTCTTCATTAACGTGAGATGTCATGACTTACTTGGATTTACTAGTGACTTTTAGAAAAGCAAATTACAATGATTAAATGCTACTGTTAAAGTTTATGGGTTATCAGATGTGGTGGGGACACCATTTTATCGGATTAGTTTCAAGCTATACAGATTGTCTTTTTTACTATTTGAATTCAACATGTATTTTTCCTTTGGACTTCTATATTTATAATGAAAAAGGTGGATTTTAAGATTGGGAGGACAGACAATTGTCAATTGGTTAAAAGGTAACTTTTAAGATATGTGGAATTATTCCATGCATCTATGTTTGAGTTAAGATGTTAAAGGAGATTAATTATTACGGATTTATAATGGAAAATTTTATCACCAAATGCTTTGATTAGATTTCTTTTAATATTCTCAGCCAGGACATGAGTTCCAAGCAAGGAATTACCTCACTATTTGGGAGCAGAAGCATTTACGGGCACAAAAAGTTGAGCATATATGGGACCATCTTCAATTTCTGCAAATAATTAGAAACATCATTTTGTCTTAATATATTAAAGTGATAAGTTTAAAATATAATTCACATAAAACCCTTAAAATAAAAAAGATGAAAATATAAAAGAAAGAACTTATAACAGGTGTGAGGACTCTAAAAAAAAAAAAAAACGTGCACAGTGGAGTCCACGTGGCAGCAGGAGGACGAGCCACCTCAGCCCCGCACATGGACGACAGCAGCGCCTGGCATCCACTGACGGACGCCAGCTGTCGCACGCCGAATTGAGTCAGAGCATAGTGGGAACGTGCGTTCGGCGTAGTGCAGAACACGTGTCCGGCTCTGAGTGGACGTCCAAGAGTCGACAGAAATCTTACGCTGACAAGAGGAGAAGACCCTTAGAGTTCGATGCAGGAGATCATGTTTTCCTTAGACTGCATCCGACCACGGGAGTTGGGAGAGCCATTCGACCCAAGAAGTTGTCTCCCAAGTTCATCGGACCTTATCAAATCTTGAGGAAGATCGGGCCAGTTGCGTACGAGTTGTCTTTGTCGCCTCAGTTATCAAACTTGCATCCAGTCTTCCACGTTTCTCAACTTCGGAAGTACGTATCCGACCCTTCTCACATATTGGAGTTAGAAGATATTCGTCTTCGTCAAGACCGTACACTGGAGATGCAGCCGGTACGCATTGAAGATAGCAACACCAAATACTACAAGAGGAAAGCAGTCAGATTGGTGAAAGTCGTCTGGGACGATAAGACGGGCGACTCTACTTGGGAAGTGGAAGATGCCATGAAGGATTTGTATCCCCATCTATTCGAGACTTCGTCCTAATTTTCGAGGACGAAAATTTTTGTAGTTAGGGGGAATGTGAGGACTCTAAAAAAAAAAAAAAAAAAACGTGCATAGTGGAGTCCACGTGCCAGCAGGAGGACGAGCCACCTCAGCCCCGCACATGGACGACAGCAGCGCCTGGCATCCACTGACGGACGCCAGCTGTCGCACGCCGAATTGAGTCAGAGCATAGTGGGAACGTGCATTCGGCGTAGTGCAGAACACGTGTCCGACTCTGAGTGGACGTCCGTCCAGCGTGGCTTAGTGGAGAACGTGCTGCCAGCGTATGAACGTGCGATCGGCGATGGTGGAAGACGCGTGGCAACTGTACAGTGGTCGACCGTCCGTCATGGGCTGTCAGAGGCGTAGTGGAGTGCGCTGGCTAGTGCGGACGTGTGCTGGCGGAGTGCGGACGAGCGCTGGCGGGGTGGAAAGCAGATCTGAGATTCTGAACTTATTCTCCACTCCCCTTCACGCACCCCTCTTTCCTTCATTTCTGAAACTCAATTCTCTCCTCCTTCTCTCTACACCTCTACACCTCTTTCTCTCTCTAAGATACCACCGTAGCATCCCCTCCGTTCTACTTTCCGGCACTGTTGAAGGACGCTTGGCGTCAAGGAATTCTAGGAGAAACGTTCGGTTCGTGAATCAGGACCGGTAAGTCCTTTCCCTTCATTTCTGACGTTCGTTTCCCTTGCATGCAAACTCAGTTCTGAGTTGTGCGTTCGTTATTTTCTTAGAGTGGGATAATTATGAATTTAGTGTTGGGGTTCGCTCGTATAGTGGATTAACGAGCGTTGACTAGTGGAATTTGAGTGGAGAAGCGTCTGTGTGCGTCTGTGAACGTTCGTTCAATTCCAGGTAAGGGAAGCTTACTTAATTTAACTATTTTTGATGCATGTTATGTGTGAACATTCGTTATTTTACTGTATGGGAGTAATGCATGATGAATGATATAAATGATGGTATGATCGTTCGTCATTTCACTGTATGATGTTGTTATGGTTGATTTGCATGACCGTTCGTTATTTTGATTATATGAGGTTGATATGCTTGATTATGTGAACGTTCTTTTTTATGGAATGAAAATGATATATGATTAAGTTACGTATGATGCATGAGATATTGGATGATATGAGATATATGAAATCTAATATTTGAGCTGATATGAACGAACGTAATTATGTGATTTTGATGAGAAATGAATCTTTCCTAAAAATTTGTACGTTCGTTCTGGACGGTCATTGACCGTTCGGTTTCCCTTAGCAATGTGTTAGGAATGTTAATTCCTTCATTTGAATGAAACTCTTGTTGAGGACGAGCGTCCTCGTGGTAAAATGTTATGCTTGAGCGTTCGGCCAAGCATTGTTTGGATCTTCCCTTTTTAATTCCTATGATATTTTACGTTCGTTACTGAGACGGTCTCTGACCGTTCGGTTTTCTTAGCCAACATGATAAAATCCCTGGTTGAGGACGAATGTCCTCATCCTAAAATGCTCTGTTTGAGCGTTCAGTCTGGCACTGTTGAATCTAGTACTTTTGATAAATTTCTCTCTTTTGTACTTGTGTAATTATATGTAACAGTGCATATTTTCGTTCGTAATACCTCTTCAAAAGTCCTTAGTTTATTTTTCAAGATCTATAAATCTGAGTTACTGAACGTTAGGTTTTACACCTGACGTTTGTACTGGGAAGCATTCGGTCTTACACTGAACGTACGTTCAAATTGACGTTCGGTCTTATATCGAGCGTTCGCTGTAAGTGAGGCTCGGCCTTATGCTGAGCGTTCGTCCTAAATGACGCTCGATATTATTTTGAGCGCTCGTACTCTTTTCCCGCAAAATAGTGTTCGTCCAATAAACAGTACCATACTTGGCATTTTCGAACTTAACTATAAACTCTGTCGTTCGTTCTTTGATTCGAACAAACGTCTCTTGGTCTCGCTCACTGCATTCGTTCTCGGTCTCCTTGGGTTGGAACGTTTGGTACATGATATTAATGAATAGTACATGATGAACAGTAAAGGATGAATAGTGAATGATGAACAGTAAATGATGAATAGTAAATGATGAAAAGATGAATGGAAAGTTGTGACTTTTGAAAGAGCATTCCGAGGAGGAACGACTCAGAACTTGATTATTGAGATTTGTAAAGTATGAATGTGGTAAGCTTAGCCGGTTGATTCATCCTGATGTTCCGTGAGTACTCGTCCTCATGTAGAGGGGGTACTTCATGTGTGGGAACGGCAGGAGGTCCTAGTCCTGGTGGTTATTTGGACAGATAGGACTAACCTCGGGTGGCAGCTGATGAGAGTTCCAGTTACTACATCACCCGGGTGCACGAACACCGAAGCTACACAGAATTCATACAGTCCGGACAGTCAGTCGTGTCGAGTTTTATTTAGTACGTACGTTAAAGTGGGTTGTTATGTAATGAATGCGTGTGTTGAAATATGCATGTATGTTGAATTGTTTACCTAAATTCGTATGTTGATGCATGAGTTAAATTACGTAAGCTTACCCTGTGTTTTCCTTGTGTTGTCTCGTCATGTACATCCGTCTTGTCATTGCAATGATAATCCGTGTGGATGTGAGCAGAGGGAGACGAGCGTTTGGAAGAGGCGCTGAACGAAGAGAACTTGGTTGAAGTCGAAGTGAAGACAGAGCAGTGAGACGCTCGGCCGGTAGTATAGGTGCTTGTTAGAGTGGTCGTTCGACCTACTCATTTGTCTCTTTTGAGTTTATAGACTGTTCGGTATTTTCGTGTGTAAACCGTTCGGTCAGATTTCTTGTACGTTCGGTTTTAAATTTGTAACTTTCTTATGGACGTGCCGTTGTGTGCGCTCGTCCTTTAAGTTTGGTACTATACTTAAGGACGTTCGTCCTTGAGCGTTCGTTCTCATTGTGGATTTTTGTTTTTAGTTGGAAAACTGTATTGAATTTATTATTAAATGTGATTTTCTCATTTTATGGTTTAATACTGTATTTTTGGGATGTCACAACAGGCACACTATTCTTTAAGAATTATGATTTCTTTTATTTGATACTAAACGTTATATAAATGTAAAATTTACTCACATTATTTTGATCAACTTCTTGGATGATTTCCTCAAAGCATACATTCTCAATAATAAATTCTTCACAGGCTTTTTGAAGCTCATCTTGAGTGATGTATCCGCTTCCACTGCTATCATAAAAGAGCAAAAGTTGAATCAAAGTTCAAAATTAAAAAGTGCCTCTCCCTGTTATGGTCACACTCTAAACTAAAAGTATAAGGCTACATGACAAAATGTGCATGAGGCAACATGACATAATGCCTTGCCTTGCTATAGTCACACTCTAAACAATTAAAATCCTCCCTTCCACTGTTGAAACATGTTTCCAATTCACTTATGCATCTCGACACAACCTTTGCTTCTAATTCAATCTTGAACTGATTATGTATAACTTGATTCCTTGCTTATAAGTTACACTGACCATGATGTGGATGAGAACCACAATAGATCAAAGTGTAAAAAAACACAACTTGTGACACGGGTCAGGCACATAAAATGGTTTAAATTAGCTTAATACGTACAAATGGGTGGCTGCCATGGTGAAGCAGCAGCCTTCAAAACAGAAATTGGGAGAAATTGATACAAACCAATCTCTCCCCATTACATAATTCCATGAACATTCATACAATCATTTCATCAAAAACCTAAAGTGCATTTAAGCTTCTCCTACGAATTTCATCAAACATTTTCGTAGAGTTTGTTTCTCTTCACATTTTAGGTATTGTTATAGATTGGATTAGTTTACATATCCACATCTTATACATTCTCATCATCACTTTATACATAGCATTTGCATTTAAAAATTAGAATAGAACAAAACAAGAAACATTTTTGCATTTGTGATTCATTCAATAATATTCTCAATCACAAACGCATAAAACAAAACATACCTTAAAAGCCCTCTGAATCTTCCCTAAACGCAACATCGGTGGCACAATGGAGATCTCCTAAAAATGCACCACAAGAATCCCATAAAACTTAACAAGTATTATGCATCCGAAAAACTTAACAAGTGACAATATACCAAACTTTCTTCATCAAATCAAATGCTACCTAAACCCTAGAGTTTTTAAACATACAAGACAAATCAGCAACACCAAAAGAAACAGAGAATAAAAATAACCAACTTGATATCGATGATAATTCGAGAAAACAGAGAAAGAATTTGAAAAAGCACATATCCTAACAGGAGAAGCGCAGAAAACGGGCTTGGAGCATTCCAATTTGAAGAATTTGAAGAAGCACAATTCCTTGTCGACGCGCAAGCAGTAGTTGCGACTGCCGCGAATGAGGTTAAAGATGGTGAGGCAGTTGTCATGAGCAACGGTGAAGGCGCACTCACCGGATGGGTGCAGAGTGAGGTCGTTGATAGCGGCGTTCCGATGGACGAAGAGCGTGGTAAGATCGGCGAAGATGAGGTTGCAGGAAAAAGGGAGATTGAGAAGGGTGTAAAAGGAGAGGGTAGTGATAGAGTCAAAGTGTTGGTTGAGGGAACCGAGGGAAGAGGCAGTGGAGAGGTCGTAGAGGTAGATGGTGTCATCGTCACACTCCTCGCTCTCCTTCCTAAAACCCTAGGGCTTTTTAACCACGGAGGCAATGAAAATGTCCAAGCACAAAACAACCAAAACCAACATTTTAAGTTTTACTTTTTATTAATTTTTAATAATTTATTTTAACATTCCGTATATAATATCGGTAGATAATGTAATTCTGAATTACATATGAATTTTAAATGGTTATATACGGATAATATCCTTAGATAAAATTCCCGCCTAAACGCGCCAACATTATATACAAATTTTACATACGAAAATATCAGTAGATAAAAATCCGTATATAAAATCCGTATGTAACTTATTTTTTGTGATCCGTATGTAAAATTCGTATGTAATACCTGTGTTACATACGGATCAAAATCCGTATATAAATATCAGTAGATAATTTTTCTTTTTCTTGTAGTGTAAAACACCCTTAACTGTAGGTTCCTCTTTAAACTCAATACTCCAAGAAATTGTATACCAATACTCCTCAATTTAGACCACCAATTGGTATATTTTCCTCCCCTTTTTACCAATAACATCATCAACAATGTTTTACAATTCAACCATTTTCATTTCAGCAAACATACACTTGCATAACATTCATATATTCATACAATCTCCAGGCACATCATTAATCACACAAAATATTATTTTTATCAATTCAACACATACAAACTATCACATAATCGCATGCACACCAAAACAACAGATTTAAAATCTTCCTAATACATATATGAAAATGAATTTGCTTCCCTTACCTTATATTGATGATACCAAACTCTAAGAAGACCCCAATTACTTCTCACACAAGAAATTTTTAGAAACACCTACAAAACACCAAATTGAAGAAGGAAAAAGTCCTTAGAACCTTAGAATTACCAAGAAGCTCAAAGAACATCACAAGACACACATGCAATGAAAACTTCCATGCATTGACGCGATTATAGAGTGGAAAGCAAAAAGGAACTGAAATTTACTTGCTCTATTACAAAAATTGATTGGATAGAAATGTAGACCTCGTCACCGTGGTTGATTAGACACCTCCTGATTGTCAAAGAGATGACTCGGAAGTTAGAACTCTTAGAAAGAAGGTATATAACTCTAGAAAAGTATTTTCTAAAAATATGGTACATTTAAAAATAATGAAACTCGTTTATAACAAAACTATTTATAAATAAATCATTTAATATTAAAATAATCGAGTCTCAATATTTTTAAACTATCACCACCTTTAAAATACCAATTTATGGGGTTTTACAATAACAAAAGACATTATTATCTTAAATGGTCTCGGACACTAAATAGAATATATCTCATATTAAAAAAAAATAAGACCTAAATTAAATAAATAGCTTATAAAAGAATAGGAGTTATATATCTTGCGAAGTTTGTTAAGAACAATATAAATATATGAATTCTTTCGAAAATTTGTCTTTCTTTTATGCCTTCGTAATATATACATACCATAGTAAGATACTTCAACTAAAAAAACTCTTTCTTTATGGAAATTGTTTTACGTGGGATAATTTCTTGAAAATTATATAGATTTTTTATTTAATTGCTCATATATGAAAAAAAAAATGCTTTCACTTTCCAAATGATAAGTATTTAACATTGTAAACGTCTAAAGTGAAATATGCTTTAACATAAGAATCAAACACGGGTGAGAGCAGTGTAAAAGTTAATGATTTTATATATAACAATATGAGGTTTTTGTTTTGTTTTTTTTTCTCTTAAATTTATGTGAAGAAAATTAATATAATTTATTTATATAATTATATTTAAGTGTTATAATTATTTATAATTATAAATATAATATTTAGATAAAGGGTTTGATAATAAGATAAAATAAATTAATCATTTGTATTTTTCTTTTTTTATATAACAAATTAATTAAAATAAATACTATTATTTTAATATTGATTTTTGTATGTTAAAGTAATAGATTTTTGAAAGATTTTAGAAAGTTTAACTAGAGATGGTAATGGATCGGGTCGGACATGATCTCACCTTCAAGAAAGAAATTTACTTGTTACCTGTCTGCTATTCGGACGGATACTTGTTTAAAAAATACTCACAAATAATTAAAAAATATATTTTTATAAAAATTTAAAATAAAATTACAAAAAATATATAAAAATAGAATATAAATTAAAATTTAATTTTATTTAAATTTAACTTAATAAAACATAAATTAATTTTAATTTAATTAAATTTAAATTAATCAAATATAAATTAAATATTTTTTTTATTTTTTGCAGATAACAAATACTTGTAAGTACGAATAATATAATACTCACACCCGATTCATTTATAAGCGGATAATAAAATACCTGCTACCCACGTGATTATTTTACCCGTAAAACATTATAATGAAAAACAACTTGCGCATAGGAATATAATATAAGATGCAAACATATTTTATCTCTATTAAAAAGGTTAGAGTAACATGAAATTGAAGTTAAGAAATTTAAACAAAAGTATGAGTAGATATTATTATTAATGTAGACATTCAGTTTATAATAACAAATTATTGATGCATAGGTACATGTTTCTTTGTTTGAAATGGTAATATTAAGATTATAAAAAGTAATATTTGTATATGAATTTGGTTATATTAAATTATAGAATTAATATAATAATTGATTATCTATGTGTAATAAAATAATATAATTATATAATTTTGAATCAGAATTTTGAGTTATATTGTTGTTCCTTAAATTTCCATGCCTCAAACACCAATTTGGGACAATTTCTAACAAAACTGTAAAATTTTCTAAAGCATAAAAACATCACAATTGGCAAACCATATTTGAAAAAAAAAAAAAAACTTCTAATGTTCAAGAGGCATTAACTTTAAAGAAAACCAAAAGACACAAGTGATTATATTTGCACAAATTCCATGTCACCTGAAAAATGAAAAACATAAAAAGCGTTAAGGAAAAACTAATTATAATTAAACACTAGTATTGAAGGACTTTGACACTACTTCTTTTGTTATTATACTTTGATTCTACAACTAAAGCATATTTAAGTAGGTAAAAAAGGGAAAGTTTAGGCTTTGGTTTTCAATTGAGTCTGACTATTTCTTTAATTTAGGTCTTTATTTTTTTAATATTAGATACATTTTCATTATTTAGTGTTTGAGACCGTTCAAGATAATATTATGTTTTTACTATTGTAAAACTCAGAGAAACTGATATTTTAGAAGTGATGATAGTTTAAAAATAGTGAAATATTAAATGATTTCTTTATAAATAGTTTTGTTATAAACGAGTTTCATTTTAATGTATTTGCTATTATACTAACAATCTATAATTGGCATTAACTTTGAAAATAATTTCTAATGTTCAAGAGACATTAACTTTGAAGAAAACCAAGAAACACCTTTAGACATTGATTATATTTGCACAAATTCCATGCCACCTGAAAAATGAAAACATAAAAAGCGTAAACGAAAAACTAATTACAATTAAATACTAGTATAGAAACACTAGTATAGTAGGGGTTTGACATCAGTTTTTTTTGTTATATTTTGGTTTTATAACCCAAACATATTTAGGCAAGATAAAAAAGAAGGAGTTTAGGCTTTGGTTCTCAATCGAAACCTATAATTAAGAAATAGGCTTTGGTTGGTAAGACAACCGACACATACAAGTAAAAAAATAAAATAATAGTTTTTTGTCAAATGCGAACAAGAACGAGAACAAGGGCTATAGCAAGAGCGAGAGTAAGAACACGAGAGATCAAGACCAACCACTCAAATGTGAACTAAGAACCAAGATAACAATAATAATGTGGCATCCCAAACACAACAAATCAAGACCTACACAAACCTACAATGAACACCAAAATGTAGCGACAACACCAAAAAGAGAAGAAAAACAATGTTATGAGAAGGAAGAGAAAAACAAAAAAGAAAGAAAGAGATAATCGAGAAACAAGAAGGAAGATAAATGATAATGGACATAAAAACAAATCTCAACAAAGGCTATAATGAAGGAAAACATGAAATTGCAATGATGTAAGAGAAGAATGCAGTGACATTGTGCAAAAGGACCTTTGCAAAAACTGACAAATTTATTCTATGTAGATGGCATTAGTAAAAAACAGACTTTCTAACTCTCACAATACGCTTCAGATTTGGGAAAACTGAAGCATAAGAAAACGCGGTGGCATTTTTGTAGTTTCAACGAACTTATAGGCATCAGTTCCTACTCAATCGAGGCATAAACGAGTTATGAAGTAACCGAAGCGTAAAAACCTGCTTCAGTCCACCTTCTCTTCTTGAAAAATAAACTTTTCGCCTGACATCTTTTCTAGGATGAGATATAGCCTCGGTTAGTCAGACAACTGAGGCATAAAGCCCATTATAATCCCTCTACAACTTTGCAAATTCACTAACATGGCAGGTCTAGAGGTCGTACTGCCCTGGTTAGTTAGAGAATCAAGGAATAAAGCCCATCAGAATCCTTCTACAACTCTGTGAATTCACTAACATGGCAGGTTTGTAGGAGATACTTTCTCGATTAGTCAAGGAACCGAGGCATAATGTCCTACCAATTCTGAAACCAGACTTTTTAATGCTTTTTGTCAACTTCTTTTGCCTCGGCTCTGCTAGAACCGAGTCTACCTGAGGCTTATAGGTTGAATATAATTTTTTCATATCTTATTTTGAATTCTTTTTAATAGTTTAGGCATCGGTTGCTTAAATAACCGAGGCACTAAGGTGTATATTGCCTTGGTTATTTGCTTAATTAAGGTAGTATCTCTTTCGTCACTTAAAATAAAAAACGTAAGAGAAATAACCCTACTTCTTCTTCTCTCTCGCACGAACATAACAACGTTTTCCTCCTACTGCAAGTTGCTCCCTGCATATTGCGGTGCGGTGCCTTAATTGTCTTGTGCAAAGGTTATCCCTGTTGCCTCCACTTCTATCGCGCGAACAACTCTCCATTTTGCTGCCTCCACTTCTCTCATGTGAATGCCCCTATTTTACTCTCCAAGTGTTGCATCCACAACTGTCACTGCTGATAAGTGTGAAAAAGAGTTGTTTTTACACTTATAAATGATCTCAATCTTATAGTTATTCATGTTATTACTCAGTGAAAAGTTGTAATAGAAAGTAGATTGTTATGTAAATTATTGTACAGGAAAGGGTCTATAATTTAGAGTCTGTCAGCCAATTCTCGCATAGCGCAAGCCAAAATTCGCACAGCCAGATAAAGGAAATTCGCATAGCGCATCAGTACCTGTGCGTTGAGCGAATAACATCAGTTGAAGTGCAACAATTAAAGGAAATTCGCACAGCGCACACACATGTGTGCTGAGCGGATTAATTAAGTTAAGTGGCTTAAAAAGACGTGACAGAAAGGAATAAATCATTTTCTGACACAAGAACAGAGCAAGAAAAATACTAGAGAACTCAGGAGATTGATGAATCATTATTTTCTTCACTTCACTTAGCTTATTGTACTAGATTTAATTAGGGAATTGTGCATAATTGTCCAGTATTTTCCCATTTTACTGAATTGAGCTTAATTCGATCAAAAATTCTTATTTTAATTAATTCGAATTATCTGAGACTAATTATTTACATTATTAATTGTAGAGAAAATATTGGATAATATTTTGGGACATTTGAAACAACATTCATTTGCACACGGTTATTTACTTGGAAGAAATATCATTATTAACTTTGAACTAATACACCACACGGCTGAAGAATTAAGTGCTATGCGTGTCACAGGTTATATTATTGGTTTATTCACTCTTGGAAGAAAACCACTGAGAGGTGCACGGTAGAAAATAGTTGATGCCATGCCTTTGAATGGAAAGTGTCACGACATTGGATGTAATAGGTTACATGGCCCATAGACAATTCACATTGGCAAACACTAATGCATGAGTGAAAGATGGAGGGGGCCACCACTTTGTTCATAGTTCACGGGAGAAGCTCATGTTGAATTTTATTGATTTAATATTGAGTTACTGGAAATGATGTCACGGCACATTCATTTTGTAAGCACATGTTTTGACATAATGGAGTGGCCACAACTTTGAAACTTACGTGAAAACGGAGAGAAGTAATGATATTCCAGGGGTCCATTCACCACTTTGAAAGCTTACATACATCCAAAATTCTTTGCTTTACACGGCCTTGTTGGACAATTTAATTCATTTTTTGGGCAAAGCATTCAGTGTTGAATTAGAAAAGGGGCCACCACTTCTTAATATTGGAGAATTCATTTTTGGAGTGTGCAGCCGTGAAGCTTGTTGAATGAAGGGGCCACCTCACGGTTTCTCTATTATTTTGCTGTAGCTCACGTAAAGGAGTTCAAGGAGTATCTACCGAGTTGAAGAAGAAGAAATCCAGCAGTTGAAGCAACCACCAGCAGCAAATGAAAGTGCAGCCCCACACAAGAACACAGCAGCTGAGGTTGTGTTCATCAATATGAAGAAGCATCAAGCAATAAGCACCATGGTGATTGATGAAGAAGCTCTTGTTGCAGCATTGCAACCAGCCACACGCACATCTTGGAGTGTCCAGGGGCAGTTCACGGTCAGCAGGAGAAGAGGTGGGGATCACGGCCAAAATAGAGAAGGAAAGGACAAATGGTGATTCAGCTGATTGAAATGGAGAAAGGAGGGGACCACATTGAATCAAAAGAAGGTCACGGTTTTTACATTTGTTCACGGGCTGCCAATCCAAATTGCTGAATTGAAGGAGGATGTTCAGAATGTTGACACTATAAAATGCAAGCAGCAGCAGAGAATGAAAGGCAGTAGAATTTATTAGATTTTAGATCAAATTTTAGGAGTAGTTAGTACCACTCACGGCTTGGAAGAGGCTTCTGCCTCTTCCTCTTCCTTTTTCCTTTAAGCTCTCTTAGTTTCCATTTTCAACAGTGCAAAGTGCAAAATGTAGTGTTTTATTTCGGAAGTGTATCAGTGTTTCGAAACAGTTTGTTAATTTTATTTTCACGGCGTTTTATTTCAAGTTTTGTGTCTTTGCTAAATTTGATTTCCAAGTTCTTTTAATTTTACTTGCTCTTTTATTTTACCCTGTTTTATGAACCGTTAAATTCTGTCAATGTATTTTTCTGTTCATTTTATTTTCAAACGTCAATTTTACGGTTTATTTCTGTCAATGTATTTTCACTGGTGTTTTTATTTCTGTATTTAATTTTACCGTTTCTGAATATTTACTGTTCCGTTTTTATCGTCTGTTACTGCTTGTTTTTACCGTTGTTAAAATTTATTTCAGTATTTTTAAATTCAGTTATCTTATTTAAATTCCAGTCAGTTTTATTTTTTTTCGCATCGACAAAACTTACAAACCCCCCACTTCGTGTAAAAAAATCTGAGACTGAACCGACACAAATTGGTCCTTGAGAGACGACCTAGGAGTCACTTCCTAGTAACTATACAACATTCTTTTATGCACAATTTTTGTGGGAGGTGCGACCCTCCCATCAACGCTCAAGAGACCTTTCCAAACATCATGACTTCACTTTCTGCAAGGAATTGTTGTAAAGAGTACGTTTGACATGTCTAGGATAGGCTAAATTTTCTGTTCATTGGAATTAGTTGTATGACGACACGTTAATGTAAATTTCATGTGCGATATATGTTTATGTTCTTGTTCTTTTCTTGACTTGCTTTTGATTATACGAAAGTATAAATCTCTTTAAAGGTTCTTTTGTACTGGGAAGTATTTTTAGAACCAGAAACATAAGAAAATAAACTAAAAGTAACTACGCTAGGAATAGCTTCTATGCTTTTGGTTAATCTAAACATCTGAACTTCATGCAAAATTATTTGTTGAATTAATTAAGGAATTAATAATTTAATGGATAATTTTAGAACTTGTTTTAAGGAATTAAACCAAGATACTCTTTTGTGAATGCTTGAACAGAGAATGTATGTGTCCAGGATTTTACTGTAATGTTAGTCAAAGACCATTTCCAGTGATCTTTTATCATACTTTTCAATCTTAATTTTTTTACGTTGTTAATTTCATACTAATTTCCAAATTGAAATCACAAATGTTATCATCAGTAATTGATCTTGATAAATAATTTTTAATTGAATAACATAACTCAAATTCCCTTGGAAGAACGATACTCTTGACTTAATTCACTGTATTACTTGAACAATTTGGTATACTTTCCAAAGAGGTATCAGCCACCACGGTTCATTCATTTTGTGGGCATCGCCGTTGTCATCGCCCAATCCTCCTTGTTGTTCTTCACCGTTTTGTCTTGTCTTGGCTTGGTATACCCCGACTCGTCCGGACTAGAATGATTATCGAGCTATTGCGGGTCTTGCACTCGTGGTGGCTTTATGAAACTTGGGCACTACCGCCTTACCAGACTCACGAGGTTAACCCGTCATCACTCACCTTGGATCATATTGGAAGCACCCAAGACTAGGACCTCCTGCTACTCCTCACCACATGGTTCAATCTTCTCTACATAAGAAGAAAGACCATTGGAGTTTCAGGATGACCCCCAAAACTGAGCTACAATGCAATCATTCTATACACCCCCAGATCACCACCATGTATCCTCTCCTTAAGGATCATGGAATTACGTATATGAAACATATTGTGACTTTGAAACTTAACCCAAGACATGAATAACCAAATACCCTCATATTATCATAGTGAATCTAACATATCTCATACATTCACATACTTTCCACATAAATCACATCATTATAGTTCACAACCATGTTCAGATACATATATTCAAATCCAATAAAATCCAATCATTTCAGAAATCACACTGTTTCTGCTGAATGAGACCGGGGAAAACTCCTGCTGCTCCCGCTCGGAAACACTCCATCTCGCCCGATCGGTCCGTCGCCTTTCCTCTCCTTTCTCTCGTGTTGAACTTGAGTGGGTTGACCTGCAGGCAAACACTCCGACGCTCAAGTCAGAATGGGCTCTCACAAGTCTATAATTATCAGAATGAACAGAGAATTTACCTTCCCCTTTGACTTCTATTTATACAATTACAGGGAATATTATTCATTAATTTACCTTTTAATGGCTTTCAATGCTCACTTTAAATACTCGACAAGGAACGTTACCTCATTAACCCTGCATTCATGAGCATTTAACGGCTGTCTGCAGTCTACTTTCTTTGTACGCCCGATCGGCTATGTTTGACATACCCGATCGGTTGTCTACCTTCGATAGTAACACCCTCTGCGGTCGGCTGCCTACCCTTCATAGCAATAGTTTGCCCGCTCGGTGATGAACGCCGTTTTGTCGCTGTCCGGTGGGAACATGGGGATTTGGTTATATCCTGAATAGGCATCCAGGAAACTTAATACTTGAAACCCGGAAGCTCCATCCACCAACGCATTGATACTTGGTAGTGGATAGGAGTCCTTGGGACAAGCTTTATTCAGGTCGGTGAAGTCGGTACACATCCTCCACTTTCCGTTCATCTTCTTTACCATCACAACGTTCGTCAGCCACATTGTGTACTTGATTTCCCGGATGAAATCAGCCTCCAACAGCTTCTTCACCTCAATTGCAACTGTCGACCGCTTTTCCTCCCCCATTCTTCTCTTCTTCTGGGCTACCGGTCGGGCTTCCTTGAATAATGCCAGCTTGTGTGACATTACCCTCGGATGGATTCCTGGCATATCAGCTGCAGTCCAGGCGAACAAATCCTTGTTGTCTTTCAACAAAGTGCCAATTAGATTGGCCTGGTCTTCCTCCAATTCACTCCCGATGGTTGTACTTTGTTCTTCCTTCGGCCCCAAGCGGAAGGGCTGCGTCTCTCCCATCGGTTCCATACGATCGTCAGTATTTGTCCTTGGATCTAAGTCTGCCATGGCTACCTCCGACCGTCTTCTCCTACTCCGACTGCGTGAACTCGACAATGAAGGTTGAACCTTCAATCCTGCCATATAGCATTCTCCCACGATCCTCTGATCCGACCGAACGACACAGATGTTTCCATTGTCCAATGGAAATTTCAATGTAAGGTGAGGCGTGGAGACGATTGCCCCAAATGCGTTGAGACATGGTCATCCCAGTAACACATTGTAGGAAGTGTTAGCATCCACTAGCAAGAACCTGGTTTTCACTTCCTTGCTCCGTTCGGTGCCCAAACATGTTCTAAGGTCCACATACCCCCTGGAGTCTACGCGCTCCCCTGAAAATCCCACTATCTGCTCGTTATATGGGGCGATCAGGTCCTCGGATATGTCCATTTGTTGGAAGGTTTTCCAGTACAAGATATTGACCGAACTACCTTGATCCACCAACACCTTTCCCACGCTGTACCTAGCAATAACTGCCGTTATCACCATCGGATCATCTTCATCCGGGTCAGGAGCATGGAAATCTTCATCTGTAAACGTGATAGGTGGCATGTGCCGCTTCCTCACGTCTACCCTATGGACGCTCTTAAGCTCCCTTAGGTTCCTTTTTCTTGCAGATGCCGACGATCCTCCCGCAAACCCACCTGAGATAGTGTTTATGGTCCCTCGCAGCGATCGGTCATGGCTGCGGCTTCTACTCCTCCGGCGTTCGGGACGCCGGTCTTCTCTTCTATCACCTCTTTCCACCCTCGTCCTCCTGGGTGGGCTTCTTGTCTTCCTTTCTTCCTTCACAAACCTCCTTAAATGACCCGCTTGGATCAATTCCTCCACCTTATCCTTCAACACCGTGCACTCCTCGGTGTTATGCCCTATGTTCAAGTGATAAGTACAGTGTTTAGTTCCATACGCCTTCAGTGATGACTTAGACGGTCTCACCTTCAAAAGATCTGCACTTAGAGCTTCTTCCAGAACCCTCGCTCTTGGTGCGTTCAATGGGGTGTATTGATCGTACCTTCCTCCCCTAGGGCCATCTCTAAATTTCTGGCCCTTTGGCCGTTCGCTCAGGACGAATGGTTTCTTGCCTTCTTTCTTTTCTTGCCCCGCGCTCGTCCCTTGCTCCTGCTGCCTTCGCTGGACCGCCCTCATTTCTTCAATTCTAATGAAACGAGCGACCCTTTCTTGTAACTCGTCCAGGGTTAATGGAGGCTCAGCGAACAGGTTATCAGTAAACGGGGAGGGTCTCAATGCGGTCGCCAAAGTACTGATGGTGAACTTCTTGCCCACCCCCCTTACTTGCCGAGCGGTTCGGTTGAACCTGTCCATGAAAGCTCTAAGACTTTCTCCATTTTCCTGCTTTATATTAGTTAATTCCAGGTACGTCAGATTTCGCGCTCGTCCCACCGAAAACTGCCGTTCGAACATGTCCCTCAATGTTGTGAAACTATTGATGGTTCGTGGCTTCAGTGAGTGGAACCAAGCTAAGGCTTCTCCTTTTATTGACAAAGAAAAAACCCTACACCACACATTTTCCCTAGGTGAATATATAGTCATTGCGTCCACAAAGGACCTCAAATGCTCCTCCGGATCACCCGAGCCGTCATAGTCGGTCCGGGATCTGTTCCTCCATAATCGTGGCCGTAAACAGATGCAGTGCTCTAACCCGATCAGCTGGAGCCGGACGGTTAGCAGCCCGATGCGAACCGGCCTCACTATGCTCCTCCCCCTGACCATAACTCTCCGTTATAGGTTCGGTATCATCTTCTGAATCCGGATCAGTTTCCGGCATCTCCACTACTAGAGATTGGGCTCGCGCCGAAGATGGTCGATTAGCTTGCGCCCCTCGGGCTGCATCACGCTCAGCCCTCAGGGTCTCTATCTCCGCCTGCATAGCCTCCATTCTCCTCCTCATCTCCTGTATAAATGCTGCTGGGTCTTGGTCCATCCTTATGGTCGTTAAGGTTGTCTTCTACTTCCCTCGGTCCCACGGTGGGCGCCAAAATGTTTCTGCTGAATGAGATCGGGGAAAACTCCTGCTGCTCCCGCTCGGAAACACTCCCTCTCACCCGATCGGTCCGTCGCCTTTCCTCTCCTTTCTCTCGTGTTGAACTTGAGTGGGTTGACCTGCAGGCAAACACTCCGACGCTCAAGTCAGAATGGGCTCTCACAAGTCTATAATTATCAGAATGAACAGAGAATTTACCTTCCCCTTTGACTTCTATTTATACAATTACAGGGAATATTATTCATTAATTTACCTTTTAATGGCTTTCAATGCTCACTTTAAATACTCGACAAGGAACGTTACCTCATTAACCCTGCATTCATGAGCATTTAACGACTGTCTGCAGTCTACTTTCTTTGTACGCCCGATCGGCTATGTTTGACATACCCGATCGGTTGTCTACCTTCGGTAGTAACACCCTCTGTGGTCGGCTGCCTACCCTCGGTAGTAACACATACAAACTGCATATATTCCAACAAGATATATTACACAATAATTTAACAGTACATAATATGTTCAATAGGATTTAAGTTAAAAACTTGTCGAGTAGACTTCTAGGAAAGAGAGGTGCGTCACAATGGACAACTTAAGTACCAAGTCTTTCTTAGCCAAAGTGTTCCTCAACTAGTTTTTAACAAATTTCTTATTTACAGATTTAAAGCAACAACATATAATATTAACACTGAAATTAAATATAATTAAATTTTCTAATATATAATACATTGTATTACCCATCTTCCAATATTCAAAATACAACTTCACATAAAAATTTTAAGAATATAATTATTCAAGATTTTACTTAATTCAAATAACTTTACTATCTCGTAAAAACATTTCTCTTCACTCATATCATTAATTAAATATCTGAACCCATAAAACTAATTAACAACATGTTTAGATCATGTGGTAAAAGTTTTAGCTCAATCTAACGGTTAATAAGGTAGAACTCATAATTTTTGTATAAATGGTTCAAAAATAGAAATTAGCAATATTTACATCCCTGAGAAGATACGAAATTAATATATCTAAATCTGTAATTCCGATTTTAAATCTGAACGGTCAAAGTAATTCACTATGTGTTATAAACTACATATTAAACTGTAAGGTTGATCCAACGGTTAACTAGATAGATATTGAGGTTTTACCGAGGTAACTCAGGTGCAGAATTTAAAGTGGTTTTCGGTTATAATCAAAATGTGGAACAAATTCCTCAACGCACAGACATCTAATTACAAATCCGAACGGTCAAGATGACTTAATATGTCTTATGAACTATATACTAAAGTTTGGGCTCAATCTAACGGTAAATGAAATATATATGATGTGTTTACCATGATAACCTAACGACAGAAATAGTGTTCATAAGATTTTTCAAACTTTCAAAATTTCTTTCTCACAACATAGACTTCCAATTACTAATCTGATCGGTAAAACTGTAGTAATATATCCTAAAACTCATATATCTAATTTTCAAATTTATCCAATGGTTAAATAGGTCAAAATCTATATTTTACCGAGAGTACTCAGTAATAGAACTATAGGGGTAATTAATTTACTCAAACATGTAAGATTTATTTATCTAAGTATAGACTTCTAATTAATGATCCGAACGGTCAAAGTGCAGAAATAGGTTTTAGGATTAATATATTAAAATTTTAGCTAAATCCAACGGTTAAAATAATTAAAAGAAAAGTTTTACCACAATAATTCGAAAATAAGACAATTATAATCATGAAAACTAAATTTATACAAGTGAATAGATAACTACCATTACCAAAATTTTCACATGTTCACAACTCATATTCATAATCATAACATGTATAAAAATCATTTATAAGAAGGATTAGCTCCCCTACCTCTATTCCAGACGTAATCTCGTGCTTAGAAATTGTTTCGCGAAAACTTCTAGAATTTCTCCTTTGCAACTAGAATTTCCTCCAACTCTCTTCTCTCAAAATTTTTCTAACTTTTTGGTGCAAGTTTTAGCCTTCCCCATGTTTGTTATTTATAGTCCAAAAATTTTACTATTCATCATTTTTTTAATATTATTTATTATTTTAATTTCACCACTTACATAATGGATTTACCACTTACATAATGGATTCCTTAATTATGACTTCAATTATGAATGTTTTCTCCATTATCAATATTTTAAATTTTATTTTATTTAATTATATTTCTTTTCTTTTTACAAAAAGGTAGAAAAGAGTTTGAACCGAACACCAAAATTTTCTACCAATTAAGCTACCAAAATTTCTTATTAAATTTCCACATTTTATAAACTTATTATAATTTCCATTCACAAAGAAATTTATTACTACTAGAAATAAAATTATTACTATTAAGGTAATTATTTTTAAAGGGTCTTACATTGTAACATCCCAAATTCTCACACTTGAAAATTCACAATTCCTATATATAAACATTACATTTACGGTAACATCACGTAATCTCACCCTTTAAAATTTTCTAGCTGATATAACTCTATTCATGTTAAAAAAAAATCCTAATTATAACTTGAGTTCTTCTACTCCTCCCTTCCTTGGCACTGAGTGAGACGACATTCCTTCATTTGCTCCCGTATAACGAATTATACGATCATCGCACATACCCAAACACAAACAAGTAGGGTGAACTAACATGCAACCAATCATTTATAAAACATGCATGCAAACCTCATATAATAATTATGTCAGACATACTCATACCATCATACAATAATCACATTATACATACTCATTCATTACTTTGATTCACATGTTTATAACTCATATTCATCATTACTGATACAGAATATAGAACATCAGGTAAGCTGTTTCATTTTTATTTTATATTACTATATAGAGATATTACTAAGCACAATATCATCATGCTTTAATCCCTCTGTTTCTTAAAATGACATTTTAAACGTCACCAACAAAACAGGGGTCTCTTTAAGTTCTATTCTATACTTTCCATCTAGAAATGCCAATTTTAGGAAAAAATCGTAATGAGTTGGCAGTCACGAAATTTAGGTAAGAGCTTTTATTAAAGGATTCTCAAGTGTTTTTACTTTTTTGTAATATTTAATATATTCCTATTTAATATTTATGTCATTAAAAAATAATTTGTTATATTTATTTTCAATATAATAAATATTTATGTTTTAACTTGCAATAACGAATATAAAAAAAACTGCTTAATAATCCATGATTAATTATTCGTTAAAAAGTTCATTCTTTTAGCTCTTTGTATTTGATTTGATATTTATTTTTGTCTTTTTCTTTTCTTTGGTGGATTCTTCATATCTCTTTTCATTTAGATTTTTACTAATTATAATATTTCATAATTTTGCCCCGGAATAAAAATTCAAACTGACCGTTCAAAGGTCTGTACTTGGGACATTTTTTACTAAGTTTTCATTCATTAATTATAATATTATATAATTATACTAAGTTTACTAAGTTTTCATTAATTATAAAATACATTCTACAGCAAATCATATAAAAGTTTTGTTTTGAATAATTGAATGGATTAGATTAGAATAATAGAATATTGCAGTCTCCGATTATAACTTATGCTGTAGCAACCTTTCAATTATATGATAGCGTGGTGAGGAAGCAGAGCACCGAAATCTATAAATTGGTGTGTATTTTATTTGTAGTAGTGATTTATCCGAAAACAAAGTATGGAAAAATATTAACTTGATTTTCAAAATATCTTTACAGATATCTACACAAAATATCTTTACAGATACTAACCTTGTAAGAATGCAATAATTTTATTTTTCTTTGATAATGAAAAACTGCAGTTTTGACATGTTCTTTTTTTTATAAAGAAAATGATAATGTTTAGAGTAATTTTGAATTTATGTTCCAAAACTATATACAGAAATTTGATTAATAAGGGAAACCTTGAAATATATGGTATAGGTTTTAAGCAAAGAATTACTACGTTAGCCAAAACAAAAGCAAAGAATTACTACGTTAGTCAAAACAAAAGCAGAGAATTCGTACAAGTTGATGCTGAGAAAAGAATTTAGAAAACTTACAGAATCTATTTTGGAGGAAAACGAAACGAAAAGAACAGAACCTTTCAATATTCTAATTGGAGATTTATAAAACCTTCGATTTCTTCCACAATTCCAATATCAGCGCAATTCCAATTTGAGCATAATACAACCTAAACCGTCTCAAGCAGGTACTATTTAATATTATCAATCGGATGAGTTAGTTGAAATTTTATTTAGCTTCTTTATCTCACTGATGATATGCTGTTACACGTATTAGGATCATGATTTGTTTAGATTATTTAAAAGGATTTTAGAAGATAAAAAAAGTATTTTTTTTATAAGTTATATAAAGAAATTTATGCATAAAAGTATTATTTCAGGTTGCTGACATTTTCCCGACTACCACATGCCAACTCTGGTGTTCCAGGTAGCCATGATAACTTTTAACTATTAAAAGAAAAATATTATTTGACATATTTAAATTTTTTACGTTGATTGAATACATTTTTTAAAATATAAAAATTTTTGCTTTTATAATTATTTTATTCTTTATACATGATGAATATAAAGGTGTGTTACGGTATTATTGTTTTAAAAATTTAATGAATTACTTTACTTTTTTAAAGACAAATTTTGAAATACTTTGTTATAGTATATTAACCTCTCTCTCCCTTCTCACACACTCACTCTCTTTATGTATGTCTTTAAAATTTATTTGTATACTTCTTTTAGTCTATTCATATTTGAAAAAAATAAAACACATAATCATTGACCTATAAAATATATATAAATTTTAGATGATATTATATTTTTGTCTATACTTTTTAATCATGTTCATTATTTATACCTTATATTTTCCTGTTCTCAATTAAAAGTAAGAGTTAATATTAGAAAATATGTTTTTTTTTTCTTTTAATGTGTTTTTATCTTTAATTTTATTATTATTAACCAGCGTAAACACATATATTATCATATATGTATATGCAACTTTTGTAAATATCTATAAATTATTTAAATTTTAAAAGGAAAAAATTAGAAAAAAATAAAACAATATTATAAGTAATATTGTGTAAATAATTTTTTTATTATGAATAATTATTTAAATTTATAAAAATAGTTACTAAAATAATAAAAAGTATATAATTCTTTTATAACGAGCAATTATTTGAATTCAAAAATATAGTTATTAAAATAATAAAACTGAAAAATATAATTACTAAAATATTTATTATTTAAATTTAAAAGGTAATAATTTAGAGGATAAAATTGGAAAAGAAAATACCAAAAAGGTGTATATATAATTATAGATAAACTTTTGTAATATTATTAAAGATAGGATATAACGAACTAACACATTATCCCATTTTTATTTTTAAAGTTAAAAAAATTAAAATAAAATAATTTAAACAATTTAATACACAAACCAAAGAACACGCTTCTAAAAGTAGTGTTTCAGCCTTGGAAGACTATTGGATTGCTGCAACGGTATGGATTCAATGAGCAGGCAGCAAGAAAGATGATGGTGAGAACTTACAGTCTCTCTATATATATGTAGATTTAATTTTCAATCAAATAATGAATTTAAAAAAAATTAATTAAATTAAAAAATACTTATAAAAATGCATTAGGAAAAGAAGAATCTCAACAATTTGTAATGAAATCTACTTATTATCAATGCATTAGGAAATACTTATTATATATTTACATGTTTTTATTCCTTTTTTTGTTTTTTATTTTTTTTTTGTTTACATATACATGGATGATACAGGGTCTACATAGGAATCTTCTTCTTGCTAAAGAAGAGACGATTATTGAAATAGAATATCCAGAAGCAAACCAATTACACTTTGAAAGCTTACCGAGTTTAAGGAAATATTTTTCTGGAGATATCATTGAGTGGACATCATTAAAGAAAGTGACAGTGAACCATTGTCCCAACATAATAAAGTTTGGTTTGGGAAGAACAAAATCAGTAATCTTGGAAAACCAAGCGTCTCTGACAGATATTTTTGAATTATCGGTTAGTTATTTCTGCAAGTTCTCATGATAGATGAAAGATTTAAGTTTAATTACTCTTTTGTAAAATTATTTTATATGCAAAATAGTAACAAGAGAAGAAATGATGTTTTACAGAATGATTGGTTTTCAACGATTGTTGAATATGAGATTGGTGACGCTGAGGAATTACACAAAATAATGCATAACCTTCGACCTTCACATTTCACTAACATTGTAGTGTTTCGAGCAAAAAAATGTGATAGAAAGTTGACTGAATTTATATCTATTTTGATGAAGAGGTCAAAAAAGCTTCGAGTTATTGAAATTCAGTGTTGTGAAACATCACGATATCTATTTGAAATTTTGGATTCTACACTTGTGGATGAAAAGCGTAAGTATTTTAGAGGAATAGAGGAATTAAAGTTAATCCAAGTATATGAGATGGTGTCATTATTCAATTCGGATATTGCAGAATATTTTGACTTCAAAAGTCTGCAAATTGTACACCTCAAAAGTTGTCCCTCTGTAAGGGTTCTATTCTATCCATCATCCTTTTCCACAGGGTTTTCCGAAATAAAGGAATTAAAGTTAGAGGCATGTGAGGATTTAGTGCAAGTAGTAGGTGACTTCATGGAAAATTCTTTGTCCTTCCCAAGATTAAGTAAAGTGGAGCTAAAGTCTCTCTCAAAATTCAGGAGGTTTTCCAAAATTAGGAGAGATTTTTCAAGCTTGAAAACTTTGATAATAGAAGAATGTCTTTGTTTAAAAGAGTTCACAATCAACCAAGCAATTTTAGTAGATTTCTTAGCTCCAACGAATAACACTTTATCTGAGTTGGATGAATTGAGATTAGATGGTTGTAACCTGTTGCTCTATGTAGCCTCCTTTGAGACACCGCCCGAGAAGATGAAATTGAAGAAAGTCTTTGTGAGTAATTGCGATCAATTGAAAATGGTAATACTGGTGAAGGAAATACCTAACTCTATAGAGCTCCTCCACGAATTAGATGAATTGATTTTGCTTAATCTTCCTAATTTAACTCACATCATCGACAAAGAATGTGTTAGGTTATATCAAAATCTACGTACCCTACAAGTAGAAAGATGTGGGTTTCTTCGTTGGTTGCCAATTCCTCTAACTTTAACAAATATGAAAATTTTGGATTGTGATTCCTTGCATAAGACCGTGGTCATCAGAAAAGAAAAGGAAGAAAAAGAAAAAGTCATTTTTTCTCAATTAAAGGAGGTTACTCTTCAAAATCTAAGAAATTTGTATACTGCATTTCCTTTTGGGTCAGAATTTCCATCCTTGGAAATACTGAAAATAACAAATTGTCCTTCTCTAATGACATTTGTTGAAGAACGCAATGATTTGAAAGAAGCTGTTTCAACATGTTTCTTTCCAAATTCGGTACGTTTCAATTTTAAATTACATATGTATAATATTCATTATCATGCTGTGCATGCAAATTAAAATTTTTCTAGTTTTTATATTTCTACTCATGTTTATTATTATTGTTATTATTATTATATATAATCAGGATAAATAGTTAGCTTAATAAAATAAATATTGTTATATTTTATTTTTAGTACAACAAAAAAAATAATAGAATTTTTTAATTTTGTTAGTTTTGTATGGTCTTTGATATTAATAGATGAGGCGCATATATTTGATATTTATTAATTGTCATGTGTTTTTATCAGGAAACATTAACATTGACATATATGTAATAAAAACTGTGAATTTAAAATACATTTACGTAGAGTTGAGATAATAGCAAGATTAATTGTATTAAGGTTAATTTTTTTTTTTTATATTTACTAAAGATTATTAATTTTTTGATAAACAAAACTAACAAAATAATTTTTTTAAAAAAAGATTTTTATTTATTTTTTTACTAAAAATGAGATGTGATAATATTTTTTTATACTAAACTCATTATTTATCCTATAATTTATTTACTTTTTGTATTGAAAATGGAATGAAAGTAGAAAATGTATTAACTTGTACGTAGTCATGGTTTTTAGTTTTGTTTTACTTTGATTTGTTGTTTCCTATTTTTGAAATTTAAAACTGTAAATTATTTTTTTACAGTTGTCATTGGAAAAGTTGAAGGTGCTTTATATAATAGATCAACATATTAAAGATCTTTGGCACTATAGTTTGTCTTCTGAATCTTTTTGTCAGATAGAAAATTTGACTTTAAGCAACAATAATAAATTGTTAAGTGTCATCTCTTCTAGACTGATCATAAGATTCAACAACATGAAAGATTTGACTTTAGACAAATGTGAATCATTGGTTACAATATTCATTCTTGAAGATGATCATCCTATGCAAGAAATGTTTCCTCAACTGACGAAAATGTCATTGAGGAACCTAAATAATTTGAAATTTATATGGAACAAACAACCTAATGTTCCATTCTTCTCAAATTTGGTGTCACTTTTCATTGTCCATTGTGATAGCATTGAAAGTTTATTTTCACTTTCTTCCTCCAAATATCTTAAGAAACTCAAATTACTGAGGCTGTATAGTTGTAAAGAACTAAAGCAAGTGATCTCGAGTGATGAAGATGAAAATGCATCTACCAATTTTCCCCAAATGAAATGTCTAGTATTGAAGAATCTTCCAAAGTTGGTGAATTTCAGTCGTTATCATGGAACTCATGATTGGCCTAGTTTACAAACTTTAAGGGTTAGCAATGTTCCAAGTATGAAAATATTTTCAAGAGGCAACATCAACACACCATTGTTGAGATCAATAGATATAACATTTATTAAGAAGCTTTGGTTTGAAAATCTAAACCAGACTATATCATTTATTTACAACAATCCAGGTATGCAATTTTAAATTCATAAAAATTAAATAATTATAATAGAATAATATACAACATCTTTATATATATATATATATATATATATATATATATATATATATATATATATATATTCTTTATTTTGGAAAAGATGTTTCTTAAAAAACATTTATTTTCATATTTTAGGTTATTTCTCTTCGTTACATTACATATCAAATTCTTTGCTTATGTTTATTTGTTTTGTATTCCTAAAATTTTCCTTTCTTTTTAAAATTAGCTTCTCGGAGGTCTTGTTCCAAAATTTTCTCATACATTACTGTATTTATTTGCATGTGTTGATTAAGAATTAATTAAAGTGACTCAAATAAAAAAAGAGGAACAACTTCTACAACAAGACAACAATGGATAAAAGAATGAACATTAATCTCTTGAGGTAATGTCCACTCTTATCAGTTATATAGTTATAAAGATCATGCTTTTAAAATAAGTTATGTTATATATTCAACATTCATATCAAATGATAAAGAAACATAATTTAATTTGTGATTTTTATGATTTTTAGTGTATTCTTTGTAATATAGAAAGAGTTTACTTATTTATTTATATATATATATATATATATATATATATATATATATATATATATATATAAGAATCTATAAAATGATGTTTTATAATTGATAGTACGTATATTTAAAATAGTGAGACTTAATTTATTTTAATAATAAAAGACTTAAGTATAAATAAACAAGTTTTATTATTTTAAAACACGTCATATATTTAGAAATCACATTTTTAGAGTTCTTTATTTTCTCTCTAAGTTTTCTCACTCTTGAGTTATCTTTTTGAAGAATCGAGACATAGGATTACTCTTTGTGGCGACCTCTTCAAGATTAAGCGATGAATTTATCAATTTAAGTAAGTTAGTTTTTTGCCTCTTTTCTAAGTTCAATCGGTTCTTCTTTTGCATATGGGTCTATCTAGTCTACATGTATTTTTAGAGTCATTTCTGTATTGATCAATTGTTCTAATGGCATACCCTGATTAATTTTAGGATTTTGAACTGTTTAAGTTGTTACAAAGCTTAAGGAAGCTATTTACAACTATTATAAATTCTAAACTAGTTCAAATTGACTGAATGAGTAATTGCATATGTGATTGCATGAGAAATTGTTAATTTTAATGAACATGTGCAATTGAACTAGAGAATACAAAATCTTAAGTTTACATATTTTAGGTTATATGATCAATTTTAGGAATTTGATGAATAGTATAATGAATGTGATGGCTTGAACTGGCTTTCACTGAAAGACATCAAATTTGTATGTTTGTACTATGATTGAAGTATTAGATTGGAACTTGATAGGTCTAAATCTGCATAATTGCAAAATTTCATTTTTTGCAATTATACAAATTCATTGGGTTAACGGTTGCTTCGCTGGGTGACACCAAAGTTAGAGAGCCTACTGACTTTGTGGTCGCTAGACAATAATCTTTTCACTTAGCAATTCTAAAGTTAGAGAGTTTACTGACTTATCATTGAACGCTTTTGGTCTTCATTAGGTGAATTTTGGCATATAAATTTCTGGGAGCTCCAATGGTGCTCTCATTAGGCGCGTACTAAGCTTGTCGAGAGATTTATTAAGAGAATTATCCTAGTGCTACTATCGTTGGACAAGTTTTTCAGTCGTTAACCAAGTGGATGATCTTGCTGAGCAAGACTAAAAGAGTGATTCAATTAATGCCATGATAAATTGTTTTAGTGGATTTGAGTCATATGAGAAGTATTGGCCGTATATATAAGTGTATGGATGATACTATGTATGGTATGAATATGTTGAGATATGAACTATAAGTATGATAGGATTTTCAAGGGAAAATATTTATGAAGTATGTTTCTAGGAAGTGCATTATTAAAGTAGGGACTAAGAGAGAAAGTTATCCTAACACTTTACTAGTCACTTAAACTCATATAGATGAGAATGAACTAGGGGTTCAAAGAGGTTCTGGTGAAAAGCTTTTTTTGAAGTTTTAGTGACTTGTATAGAATTTACCTTGTGGGTTAATGTTATACATCACAAGTGTTAAACTTCCTTGTAGTCCAACATGAATGTGTTTTATTCGAATAATTGAGTCTAGAATAATGTCTTTTGATGTGATTGGTGTTCTAAGATTGTGTTATTGACTTGGCTTATCAATCTTACTTGTTTAATGATTATATGATAAATTCTTTTGTGCATTAGTTTATCCATATTTTTGCTTATGTTTTTTTGTGTTGTTTCTCTTCTTTTTCAATCATCACCTTTATGGTGTGAGCAGATGAGGAATTAGGAATCAAACTACCTATGGAGGGAGACGATGGTGCAACTGTGTAGTTTAAGATTTCAGTTCTTCTGTTTAGAACTCTTTTGAAAAACTCAGTTTATGTTTTAATCATAGTTTCTTAACATTGTAGATAAATCCTAAATTTGTTTCAGATGTTTAAAATAATTGTAATAGTATTCTAGATTTTCTGAATTATATATTCCTTTGCTTGATTAATTATGTGTTGTTTCACTTAATGATTTATATTATTATTTGGCATGTTATATACATGGCATTATATAGTTTTTTTTTTCAATAATTTAAACTGATTTGAATGTTGTTTAAAGGTTGCAAATTAGTTTAAGAGAAAAACTATTTAAAAATTCAAGACAAAATAAAGATTTTACGGTAGATAAAAATAAAGAAGATGAACCATGAGTAAAATGAATCATAAATATATTATGTTAAAATAATATTTTGGTTTCTTAAATGAATTTGTTCATAACTTTAATTACCCTATCTCTATCAATAATTTAATTATTTTTATATTTCAATAATACAAATGAAAACACAAGAAAGACAAAAAAAAACAGATTTATACATTCCTTTTATGTAATTCATAAATATATATAATTTTAGAAAGTGTGGAATAGTGAAGATGGATTGCATTGTGACGCATTAATCAATAAAAGAAAACATCTTCATGTTTTTTTATATATTTTTCATATTAAATACTATCTTATATTTATCAAAACAAATAAAATATTATCTCATTAAATTTATGCTAATATAGTAGTATATTTATTTATTTCTTATATTTATTTTAAAAACTAATAACTTATATTTATTTTAAAAACTAATAACTTATGTTTATAAAACAAATGGAAAACATGCCCTTTTACAATTTTTTTTTTCTTTTTCAAAAGTATAAAAAAATATAATTTTATAAGTTATTTTGATAAAATAATAAAATAGTAAAATTTAAGTTTAATTCAATTTTATAAAACAATTAAAAAAGATTAAGGTTTATTATAAATTGATTCTATTTATAACAAAATCTTCAAAGTTTGAATTGTTTTTTTCTATTATAACATATTTTTTTTATAATTTTAACACATAAATTTGGAGTAGAAATAAATAATTGTTAACTAAAAAAAACTACAAGAATTGTCTCTTCTATTTTTTTAGTGTATAGAACATTTACTTTATTATTTTTTACTTAGAACTTATTTTTCTTTAAAAGCAGCTCATCTCGTTGGTATATATTGTGCATTAGTTCGTTGAGCTCAAAAATTAAGCCAATTATAAACTCTTGGCATTAAGTTGTAATATCTCATTTTAATGGTATAAAATTACTAAAATATTACGTTACAGAACCACTTAGATTAAAATGAACTTACAAGAAGACAATAGATATACCTTTATAGATCCATCTACCAACTCATTTGTTTCACCCTCCCCTCTCGCTAGAATAACTGAAAAGATATTGTCTCCTAAGCTTATACCATTAAGATGATCATTGCAAAAGAAAAAACATACACAAAGACAAACAATACAAAAGCAAGGGTAAGCTAGTGATACAAAACATTTTCGTAATACATCAAAAACATATTAAACATTTTACTTAATGATACATATCTCACACCAAATCAACCAAACACTTTATGCATGACAACCGTTTGACTTGACTATCTAGATTAGTATGAATATCGTGCTATTACAGTTCGTGTACTTGTTGTGGTGAAACAATTGGCCCACCCCAAGCCATCATACAAGGTTAGTCTGTTATCACTCGCGTTAGGCCAAGGTAAAGCCCCTAAACTAGGACCTCCTACTATTCTCACAACATGCGCAACCCCTCTCTACTTGAGAATGAGTGACCATTAGAATGTTAGGTTGAACTCCAAGACTGAACTTCCCATATTCATACTTACAATACTTGAAACCACCATTGAGAAGTTCCTCCTTGGAACTCTCTTTACCAACCTTGAAAACCATTTGAAATCATACATATGTCCATACACTTTAACATTGAATACCAAGATATAACACCACTGATCATACATCAAAGTACCATAAACATAAGCATGGAAGTAAACAAGGTGATTCAAACTTTGAAACCAGAGAGGTCCACAACCTAGTTGTGAACATTTCTACAACCTGTGGATTTGTCTCGAGAGAAACAAATTGAAAACCAACAAATTTAACAACTGAGTTGTCGCTTTTTCAACAACTTGTGGATTTACTTTAGGAAGTGTGAAATTGAAAAGAGATAAGAGCATTAGCAAGTTGTGGATTTTTCAGAGTAATTACTAACCTCTCATAGATACACTTCAAATCTGAAATTGGAAACTTTCGTCACACATTCTAATGTTCCTTAAGGCCTCCTATGCGCTGAGCAACACTGAAAAACACTTTCCTAACTCAATTTTTATATCTCAAGCTAACTTAACTACTTTAAACCACTCAAACTCAATTTTATACCTTTCAACACAAATTTTCTACAACTAACAGCTTGAACAAGTCTTAATAGTTTGAGCAAGTCTTAATAGACTTAACAACAGTCCCTACATCATCCAATTCAACACATACCTACTCCTTTAGAGATTCACTACTCAAAACTCCCTTAATTATACCTAAAATCATGCAACACAGCCTTACCAACTCTCTACTTCAAAACAGTCCCTAAAATTTGGTTTTACCCAACCAACCTTGTACTAAAAAACTCACCTATCAAAACTCCAAATTTCACTCCAAGACAATTAGTAATTGAACTCACATTCTTTCTCTCAACTCAACATCATAACTTAACCATCTAAAGATGTAAACCAGTCATAAAACACCCTTAACTGTAGGTTCCTCTTTAAACTCAATACTCCAAGAAATTGTATACCAATACTCCTCAATTTAGACCACCAATTGATATATTTTCCTCCCCTTTTTACCAATAACATCATCAACAATGTTTTACAATTCAACCATTTTCATTTCAGCATACATACACTTGCATAACATTCATATATTCATACAATCTCAAGGCACATCATTAATCACAAAAAATATTATTTTTATCAATTCAACACATACAAGCTATCACATAATTGCATGCACACCAAAACAACAGATTTAAAATCTTCCTAATACATATATGAAAACGAATTTGCTTCCCTTACCTTATATTGATGATACCAAACTCTAAGAAGACCCCAATTACTTCTCACACAAGAAATTTTTAGAAACACCTACGAAACACCAAATTGAAAAAGGAAAAAGTCCTTAGAACCTTAGAATTACCAAGAAGCTCAAAGAACATCACAAGACACACATGCAATGAAAACTTCCATGCATTGACGCGATTATAGAGCGGAAAGCAAAAAGGAACTGAAATTTACTTGCTCTATTCCAAAAATTGATCGGATAGAAATGTAGACCTCGTCACCGTGGTTGATTAGACACTTCCTGATTGTCAAAGAGATGACTCAGGACTTAGAACTCTTAGAAAGAAGGTAGATAACTCTAGAAAAGTATTTTCTAAAAAGATGGTACATTTTAAAATAATGAAACTCGTTTATAATAAAAATATTTATAAATAAATTATTTAATATTAAAATAATCGAGTCTCACTGTTTTTAAACTATCACCACCTTTAAAATACCAATTTATGGGGTTTTACAATAACAAAAGACATTATTATCTTAAATGGTCTCAGACACTAAATAGAATATATCTCATATTAAAAAAATAAGACCTAAATTAAATAAATAGCTTATAAAAAAATAGGAGTTATATATCTTGCGAAGTTTGTTAAGAACAATATAAATATATGAATTCTTTCGAAAATTTGTCTTTCTTTTATGGCTTCGTAATATATACATACCATAGTAAGATACTTCAACTAAAAAAACTCTTTCTTTATGGAAATTGTTTTACGTGGGATAATTTCTTGAAAATTATATAGATTTTTTATTTAATTGCTCATATATGAAAAAAAAAATGCTTTCACTTTCCAAATGACAAGTATTTAACATTGTAAACGTCTAAAGTGAAATATGCTTTAACATAAGAATCAAACACTGGTGAGAGCAGTGTAAAAGTTAATGATTTTATATATAACTAATCTGAGGTTTTTGTTTTGTTTTTTTTTCTCTTAAATTTATGTGAAGAAAATTAATATAATTATTATTATATTTATAAGTAATTTATTTATATAATTATATTTAAGTGTTATAATTATGTATAATTATAAATATAATATTTAGATAAAGGGTTTGATAATAAGATAAAATAAATTAATCATTTGTATTTTTCTTTTTTTTTATATAACAAATTAATTAAAAATAAATACTATTATTTTAATATTGATTTTTGTATGTTAAAGTAATAGATTTTAGAAAGTATAACTAGGGATGGTAATGGATCGGGTCGGACAAGGATATTGTTTATTTGTTATCTGACCTACAAAAACAAAATCTACTTGTTACTTGGCTGCTATTCGGACGAATACTTGTTTAAGAAATACTTGCAAATAATTTAAAAATATATTTTTATAAATTTTTAAAATAAAATTACAAAAATATATAAAAATATAATATAAATTAAAATTTAATTTTATTTAAATTTAACTTAATAAAACTTAAATAATTTTAATTTTAATTAAATTTAAATTAATCAAATATAAATTAAATTTTTATTTTTATTTTTTGCAGGTAACAAATATTTGTAAGTAGAAATAATATAATACTCACACCCGATTCATTTATAAACAGATAATAAAATACCTGCTACCCATAACACGTGATTATTTTACCCGTAAAGCATTATAATGAAAAATAACTTGCACATAGGAATATGATATAAGATGCAAACATATTTTATCTCTGTTAAAAAGGTTAGAGTAACATGAAATTGAAGTTAAGAAATTTAAACAAAAATATGAGTAGATATTATTATTAATGTAGACATTCAGTTTATAATAACTAATTATTGATGCATAGGTACACGTTTCTTTGTTAAATGGTAATATTAAGATTAAAAAGTAATATTTGTATGAATTTGTTTGTATTAAATTATAGAATTAATATAATAATTGATTATCTATGTGTAATAAAATAATATAATTATATAATTTTGAATCAGAATTTTGAGTTATATTAAAGTGAAATGCGTATGTTGAAATATATATGGGAATATTGTGGAATATAATCTAGTAGAAAATAAAAACAAGACGAAATTGATGTTAAAGCTCGTAAATTGAATCATATCCGGAAATAAACATACAAATATATATTAAAAGATATTGGCTTATAGAATCAGAGTAGGGAAAGGCTTTTTCCTTATTTTCTTCCTCCATTTCAATAACATTACTTCTCCTTCATTTGGCGTTTTAGTATCTCCAAAAAGCACAATGTTAACTGTTTTTCTTCTCATAGATGTAAAGGACTCTCGACCATGTTGAAAACATAAACATGAAATTTCGACTTTATTTCGTGACTCAATGAGAAACCAAAGATAATATATAACGGAAAGTGAGTAAATAATCAAACAACATTTTTATATGGTTGTTCCTTAAATTTCCATGCCTCAAACACCAATTTGGGACAATTTCTAACAAAACTGTAAAATTTTCTAAAGCATAAAAACATCACAATTGGCAAACCATATTTGAAAAAAAAAAACTTCTAATGTTCAAGAGGCATTAACTTTGAAGAAAACCAAGAGACATCAGTGATTATATTTGCACAAATTCCATGTCACCTGAAAAATGAAAAACATAAAAAGCGTAAAGGAAAAACTAATTACAATTAAACACTAGTATTGAAGGACTTTGACACTACTTCTTTTGTTATTATACTTTGGTTCTACAACTAAAACATATTTAAGTAGGTAAAAAAGGGAAAGTTTAGGCTTTGGTTTTCAATTGAGTCTGACTATTTCTTTAATTTAGGTCTTTATTTTTTTTAATATTAGATACATTTTCATTATTTAGTGTTTGAGACCGTTCAAGATAATATTATGTTTTTACTATTGTAAAACTCGGAGAAACTGATATTTTAGAAGTGACGATAGTTTAAAAATAGTGAAATATTAAATGATTTCTTTATAAATAGTTTTGTTATAGATGAGTTTCATTTTAATGTATTTGATATTATACTAATAATCTATAATTGGCATTAACTTTGAAAATAATTTCTAATGTTCAAGAGACGTTAACTTTGAAGAAAACCAAGAAACACCTTTAGACATTGATTATATTTGCACAAATTCCATGCCACCTGAAAAATGAAAACATAAAAAGCGTAAACCAAAAACTAATTACAATTAAATACTGTATAGAAACACTAGTATAGTAGGGGTTTGACATCAATTTTTTTTTTGTTATATTTTGGTTTTATAACCCAAACATATTTAGGCAAGATAAAAAAGAAGGAGTTTAGGCTTTGGTTCTCAATCGAAACCTATAATTAAGAAATAGGCTTTGGTTGGTAAGACAACCGACACATACAAGTAAAAAAATAAAATAATAGTTTTTTGTCAAATGCGAACAAGAACGAGAACAAGGGCAAGAGCAATAGCAAGAGCGAGAGCAAGAACACGAGAGAGCAAGACCAACCGCTCAAACGTGAACTAAGAACCAAGATAACAATAATAATGTGGCATCCCAAACACAACAAATCAAGACCTACACAAACCTACAATGAACACCAAAATGTAGCGACAACACCAAAAAGAGAAGAAAAACAATGTTATGAGAAGGAAGAGAAAAAAAAGAGATAAAGAGATAATCGAGAAACAAGAAGGAAGATAAATGATAATGGACATAAAACAAATCTCAACAAAGGCTATAATGAAGGAAAACATGAAATTGCAATGATGTAAGAGAAGAATGCAGTGACATTGTGCAAAAGGACCTTCGCAAAAACTCACAAATTTATTCCATGTAGATGGCACTAGTAAAAGAAAGATTTTCTAACTCTCACAATACGCTTCGGATTTGGGAAAACTGAAGCATAAGAAAACGCAGTGGCATTTTTGTAGTTTCAACGAACTTATAGGCATCAGTTCCTACTCAATCGAGGCATAAACGAGTTATGAAGTAACCGAAGCGTAAAAACCTGCTTCAGTCCACCTTCTCTTCTTGCAAAATAAACTTTTGGCCTGACATCTTTTCTAGGATGAGATATAGCCTCAGTTAGTCAGACAACTGAGGCATAAAGCCCATTATAATCCCTCTAAGCTTTGCAAATTCACTAACATGGCAAGTCTAGAGGTCGTACTGCCTCGGTTAGTTAGAGAACCAAGGAATAAAGCCCATCAGAATCCTTCTGCAACTCTGTGAATTCACTAACATGGCAGGTTTGTAGGAGATACTGTCTCGATTAGTCAAGGAACCGAGGCATAATGTCCTACCAATTCTGAAACTGGACTTTTTAATGCTTTTTGTCAACTTCTTTTGCCTCGGCTCTGCTAGAACCAAGTCTACCTGAGGCTTATAGGTTGAATATATTTTTTTCATATTTTATTTTGAATTTTTTTTAATAGTTTAGGCATCGGTTGCTTAAATAATCGAGGCACTAAGGTGTATATTGCCTTGGTTATTTGCTTAATTAAGGTAGTATCTCTTTCGTCACTTAAAATCAGAAACGTAAGAGAAATAACCCTACTTCTTCTTCTCTCTCGCATGAACATAACAACGTTTTCCTCCTACTGCAAGTTGCTCCCTGCATACTCCGGTGCGGTGCCTCAATTGTCTTGTGCAAAGGTTGTCCATGTTGCCTCACTTTCTATCGCGCGAACAACTCTCCATTTTGCTGCCTTCACTTCTCTCATGCAAATGCCCCTATTTTACTCTCCAAGTGTTGCATCCACAACTGTCACCGCTAATAAGTGTGAAAAAGAGTTGTTTTTACACTTATAATTATCTCAATCTTATAGTTATTCATGTTATTACTCAGTGAAAAGTTGTAATAGAAAGTAGATTGTTATGTAAATTATTGTATAGGAAAGGGTCTATAATTTGGAGTCTGTCAACCAATTCTCCCATAGCGCAAGCTAAAATTCGCACAGCCAGATAAAGGAAATTCGCATAGCGCATCAGTACCTGTGCACTGAGCGAATAACATCAGTTGAAGTGCAACAATTAAAGGAAATTCGCACAGCACACACACATGTGTGCTGAGCGGATTAATTAAGTTAAGTGGCTTAAAAAGACGTGACAAAAAGGAATAAATCATCTTCTGACACAATAACAGAGCGAGAAAAATACTGGAGAACTCAGGAGACGCTCAAGAGACCTTTCCAAACATCATGACTTCACTTTCTGCAAGGAATTGTTGTAAAGAGTACGTTTGACATGTCTAGGATAGGCTAAATTTTCTGTTCATTGGAATTGGTTGTATGACGACACGTTAATGTAAATTTCCTGTGCGATATATGTTTATGTTCTTGTTCTTTTCTTGACTTGCTTTTGATTATACGAAAGTATAAATCTCTTTAAAGGTTCTTTTGTACTGGGAAGTATTTTTAGAACCAGAAATGTAAGAAAAGAAACTAAAAGTAACTACGCTAGGAATAGCTTCTGTGCTTTTGGTTAATCTAAACATTTGAACTTCATGCAAAATTATTTGTTGAATTAATTAAGGAATTAATAATTTAATAGATAATTTTAGAACTTGTTTTAAGGAATTAAACCAAGATACTCTTTTGTGAATGCTTGAACAGAGAATGTATGTGTCAAGGATTTTACTGTAATGTTAGTCGAAGACCAATTCCAGTAATCTTTTATCATATTTTTCAATCTTAATTTTTTTACGTTGTTAATTTTATACTAATTTCCAAATTGAAATCACAAATGTTATCATCAGTAATTGATCTTGATAAATAATTTTTAATTGAATAACATAACTTAAATTCCCTTTGGGAGAACGATACTCTTGACTTAATTCACTATATTACTTGAACAAAGTAGTTTAAACTGATTTGAATGTTGTTTAAAGGTTGCAAAGTAGTTTAAGAGAAAAACTATTTAAAAATTCAAGACAAATTAAAGATTTTACGTTAGATAAAAATAAAGAAGATGAACCGTATATGAGTAAAATGAATCATAAATATATTATGTTAAAATAATATTTTGGTTTCTTAAATGAATTTGTTCATAACTTTAATTACCCTATCTCTATCAATAATTTAATTATTTTTATATTTCAATAATACAAATGAAAACACAAGAAAGACAAAAAAAAAATAGATTTATACATTCCTTTTATGTAGTTCATAAATATATATAAGTTTAGAAAGTGTGGAATAGTGAAGATGGAGTTTGCATTGTGACGCATTAATCAATAAAAGAAAACATCTTCATGTTTTTTATATATTTTTCATATTAAATACTATCTTATATTTATCAAAACAAATAAAATATTATCTCATTAAATTTATGTTAATATAGTAGTATATTTATTTATTTCTTATATTTATTTTAAAAACTAATAACTTATATTTATTTTAAAAACTAATAACTTATGTTTATAAAACAAATAAAAAACATGCCCTTTTGCAATTTTCTTTTCTTTTTCAAAAGTATAAAAAAATATCATTTTATAAGTTATTTTGATATAATAATAAAATAGTATAATTTAAGTTTAATTCAATTTTATACAACAGTTAAAAAAGATTAAGGTTTATTATAAATTGATTCTATTTATAACAAAATCTTCAAAGTTTGAATATTTTGAATTGTTTTTTTCTATTCTAATATTTGTTTTTTTTTTTATAATTTTAACACATAAATTTGGAGTAGAAAGAAATAATTGTTAACTAAAGAAAACTACAAGAATTGTCTCTTCTATTTTTTTTAGTGTATAGAACATTTACTTTATTATTTTTTAGGTTTAATCCTTTCGGACATCCCTATTTATGTAGGGTTGTCTCAAATAGGTCCTCGTATTTATTTTTATCTCAAGTAGGTCCCTATTTTTGTAAAATTGAGTCAATTAGAACCCTGCCATTAATTTCAATAGACGGCGTTAAATTTATTGAGTCGTGGCATGCTGACGAAGCAAATTTTAATGACATGACACTGTGTGCTGGATTTTGTAATGACGTGTCACGTGTCACGTTTGGATCCTATGACCTCTCTCACTCTCTCGGGTGCCATGGAATCAGTAACCCCTTTATTTCTCTTCTTCCTCCTCCTTCGCTCCTCCCGCGCCGGATAATTTCTTCGTCGAACTCATAGTGGCCGGATAATAACAAGGGTGTTCTGTTTTTTGGATATAGGTTCACGTATTGCCCAGAGAAGTATTTGGAAAATCAACGTTTATATTTGCGGTGGCTGCCCAAAGAAGATTATCTTGTTGTTGGCATGGTTTGTTTTTTGGAACATGGACAAGTTGGGGCTGAAAAGGCCTTCGACGGGTCCTTTGGAGCTGAAGAACACAAAGGGAAAGACCCCGGTTTTGGATCTTGGTGCCTTGACGAAGATTAGATCCGGTGATATAAAAGTGGTGCCAAGAGTTAAGAGGTTCAATAGTGGACAAGTTGAGCTTGTCAATGGTGAAAAGCTCTATGTCGATGCAGTGGTGCTGGCAACCGGTTACTATAGTAACGTGCCTTATTGGTGAGAATATGTTCTAGATCTTTTTTAAAAAAAATGTTTTTTTTTTCATCACAGAAGATTGTCAGACCAGAAAGGCTTTTGGGGTATGCTGGACTTTATGCTGTGGGGTTCATGAAGAGAAGGCTCTCTGGTGCTTCTTCTGATGCTGTGAAAATCGCTCAAGATTGAAATCCCTAAATTGGAAGATTGAAATCCCTAATTTAAGGAATTAAGGAATTCAATGGAAATCCTCTCATTCCGTCCTTGCAGTCATAACCTTGGCTGCCCCGGTTCCGTCGTCTCCCAAACACTCGACACCGTAGAGAGAAAATCATGTCGGGTTATGAAATCAAGTCAGCTCCGGTCTGAGTTTTTAGGGAAGAAGGATGATGAGGAGGAGAACGATCCGCTTTTGGAAGAAAGGTAACAGGATCCAAACGGGACACTCCACACGTCAATAAAAATTCCACCACACTATGCCACATCATTAAAAATTGCATAGTCAGCAAGTCAAGTCACACAAATTTTAACGCCGTCCACTAAATTTAACGGCAAGGTTAAAATTGAGTCAAATTTACAAAAAAAGGGACCTAGTTGAAATAAATAAAAATACGAGGACCTATTTGAGACAACCCTACACAAATAGGGATGTCCGAAAGGATTAAACCTATTTTTTACTTAGAACTTATTTTTCTTCAAAAGCAGCTCATCTAGTTGGTATAATATATATTGTACACTAGTTTGTTGAGCTCAAAAATTAAGCCAATTATAAACTCTTAGCATAATAGTTGTAACATCTCATTTTAATAGTATAAAATTACTAAAATATTATACGTTACAGAACCACTTAGATTAAAACGAACTTACTAGAAGACAATAGATCTACCTCTATAGATCCATTTACCAACTCATTTGTTTCACTCTCCCCTCTCGCTGGAATAACTGAAAATATATTGTCTCCCTAAGCTCACACCATTAAGGTGATCATTGCAAAAGAAAAAACATACACAAAGACAAACAATACAAAAGCAAGGGTAAACTAATGATACAAAACATTTTCGTAATACATCAAAAACATATTAAACATTTTACTTAATGATACATATCTCACAGCAAATCAACCAAACACTTTATGCATGACAACTGTTTGACTTGACTATCTGGATTAGTATGAATATCGTGCTATGACAGTTCGTGCACTTGTTGTGGTGGTTGGCCCACCTCAAGGTACCACACAAAATTAGTCTGTTATCACTCGCCTTAGGCCAAGGTAAAGCCCCTAAACTAGGACCTCCTACTATTCTCACAACATGCCCCACCCCTCTCTACTTGAGAATGAATGACCATTAGAATATTAGGATGAACTCCAAGATTGAACTTTCCATATTCACACTTACCATACTTGAAACCACCATTGAGAAGTTCCTCCTTGGAACTCTCTTTACCAACCTTGAAAACCATTTGAAATCATACATATGTCCATACACTTTAACATTGAATACCAAGATATAACACCACGGATCATACATCAAAGTACCATAAACAATCCAACAATGCATCACGATTCAATTAAAACATTAGCATGAAAGTAAACAAGGTGATTCAAACTTTGAAACCAGAGAGGTCTACAACCTAGTTGTGAACGTTTCTACAACCTGTGGAACTGTCTCGAGAGAAACAAATTGAAAACTAGCAAGTTTAACAACTAAGTTGTGGCTTTTTCAACAACTTGTGGATTTACTTTAGGAAGTGTGAAATTGAAAACAAAGAAAAGCATTAGCAAGTTGTGGATTTTTCCATGAGTAGTGAAACTTTTCAGAGTAGTTACTAACCTCTCATAGATACACTTCAAATCTCAAATTGAATACTTTCCTCACACATTCTAATGTTCCTTAAGGCCTCCTATGCGCTGAGTAACATTGAAAAACACTTTCCTAACTCAAATTTTCTATCTCAAGCCAACTTAACTACTTTAAACCACTCAAACTTAATTTTATACCTTTCAACACAAATTTTCTACAACTAACAGCTTGAACAAGTCTTAATAGCTTGAGCAAGTCTTAATAGACTTAACAACGTCCCTGCATCATCCAATTCAACACATACCTATTGCTTTAGAGATTCACTACTCAAAACCCCCTTAATTGTAACTAAAATCATGCAACACAACCTTACCAACTCTCTACTACATTACACACTAGGTTTACTGGTTTGACAACTCGCATAAGTCCTAAATGACTTCAAAACAGTCCTTAAACTTTTGTTTTACCCAACCAACCTTGTACTAAAAAACTCACCTATCAAAACCCCCAATTTCACTCCAAGACAATTAGTAATTGAACTCAGATTCTTTCTCTCAACTCAACATCATAACTTAACCATCTAAAGATGTAAACTAGTCATAAAACACCCTCTAACACTTACCAAACTGTAGGTTTTGCTTTAAACTCAATTTAGACCACTAATTGATATAATTTTCCTCCCCTTTTTACCAATAACATCGTCAACACAATTTTACAATTCAACCATTTTCATTTCAACATACATACACTTGCATAACATTCATATATTCATACAATCTCAAGGCACATCATTAATCACACAAAATATTATTTTTATCAATTCAACACATACAAGCTATCTCATAATCGCATGCACACCAAAACAACATATTTAAGATCTTCCTAATACATATATGAAAACGAATTAGCTTCCCTTACCTTATACCGACGATACCAAGCTCTAAGAACACCCTGATTACTTCTCGCACAAGAAATTTTTACAAACACCTACGAATCACCAAATTGAAAAAGGAAAAAGTCCTTAGGATCATAAAATTACCAAGAAGCTCAAAGAACATCACATGACACACATGCAATGGAAACTTCCATGCATTGATGCAATTATAAAGGGAAAAGCAAAAAGGAGTTGAAACTTACTTGCTTTATTGCAGAAACTGATAGATAGCAATGTAGACCTCGTCGCCGTGGTCGATTAGGCACCTCCTGATCGTCAAATAGATGACTTAGGAGTTAGAACTCTTAGAAAGAAGGTAGATAACTCTAAAAAAGTATTTTCTAGAGTGATGATACATTTTAAAATAATAAAATTAGTTTATAACAAAACTATTTATAAATAAACCATTTAATATTAAAATAATCGAGTCTCACTATTTTTAAACTATCACCACCTCCAAAATACCAGTTTATGAGATTTTACAATAATAAAGACATAATATTATCTTGAATGGTTTCAGACACAAAATAATGAGAATATATCTCATATTAAAAAAAATAAGACCTAAATTAAAGAAATAGCTGATAAAAAAATAGGAGTTATATGTCTTGCGAAGCTTGTTAAGAACAATATAAATATACGAATTCTTTCCAAAATTTGTCTTTCTTTTATGGCTTCGTAATATATACATACCATAGTAACATACTTCAACTAAAAAAACTCTTTCTTTATGGAAATTTTTTTACGTGGGATAATTTCTTGAAAATTGATATAGATTTTTTATTTAATTGCTCATATATGAAAAAAAATGCTTTCACTTTCCGAATGACAAGTATTTAACTTTGTAAACGTCTAAAGTGAAATATGCTTTACGATAAGAATCAAACACTGGTGAGAGCAGTTTAAAAGTTAATGATTTTATATACAACTAATATGAGGTTTTTGTTTTGTTTGTTTTTTTAAAATTTATGTTAAGAAAATTAATATAATTATTATTATATTTATAAGTGTCGCAACGGGAAATCGTGACGGGACAATCCAAAGAAAACGGGTTTGAAAATGAGATTTGGAGTCGCCACCATAGTTTATTATAGAAAACTACGGAAAAACCATAAAATAATAAGACACGGTCCGCGAAAACCAGATTCTAGGTTCGGGACTCGGTTACGTGTAGGGAAGGTATTAACACCCTAAATGCGCGAAAATGATGTGGTTTACAAAATGTTTAACTATCCCCTAAAATAAAACTCTAAAGAAACAAAATATATTTTTTTGATTTTTTGGGCCCGACAAGGATTGACCTTGCTCCTACGTATTCTCATTCAAAATGAGAAATCACGGTTACGTAGTTCTTCTAGAGAGATTACTTGTGGTTTGGGAATATTTTAGTATTTTTAATAAAGAAGGAAAAGATTTTCTAGCACAAGGCCTACGCGAGCGGTCGCACGTGTGCTTAAAACATTTTCAAAATATTTTTATTTGATTTTTAACTTTTGTAAAAGAAAAGGAAAAGATTTTCAGCACAAGTCCTACACGAGCGGTCGCACGTGTGCTTAAACCTTTTCAAAATATTTTTATTTGATTTTTAACTTTTGTAAAAGAAAAGGAAAAGATTTTCAGCACAAGGCCTACGCGAGCGGTCGCACGTGTGCTTAAATCTTTTCAAAATATTTTTATTTGATTTTTAATTAAAAGTATAAGAAAAGGAAAAGATTTTCAGCACAAGGCCTACGCGAGCGGTCGCACGTGTGCTTAAACCTTCTCAAAATATTTTTATTTAATTTTTAACTTTTGTAAAAGAAAAGGAAAAGATTTTCAGCACAAGGCCTACGTGAGCGGTCGCACGTGTGCTTAAACCTTTTCAAAATATTTTTATTTGATTTTTAATTAAAAGTAGATAACGATAGAAAAATAGAAAGTAGGTAAATTACTAAATAGAAATAAAGGGTAAAAATAAAGATAATATGAAAAGCTTAATGATGAAATAAAAAAAATATAGTGGTGTTTAAATAAAAGATGGGAGTGTCTAAATGAGAAAATGGGGTGTCCTAATCATTTTTTCTTTTATAAAGAGATTGGGCCTAAACCCAAGCTAAAAGGGGTGTGGAAGTGAGAACAGGGGTTGCGCGAAGTAGAAAGGAGTTTTTGTTTACTTGGGCTAGGCCCAGCACTGGCCCGAGGATGTATGGGGGTGCGCGGGTGAGAAACGGGGGGCTGCGGGAAGTAGAAAGGAGTTTTTGTTTACTTGGGCTAGGCCCAGCACTGGCTCGAGGATGTATGGGGGGTGCGCGGGTGAGAAACGGGGGGCTGCGGGAGAAAAGGTTTTTTTCTTCTTGGGCTTGACCCAGTACTGGCCCGGGGTGGCTTTTCTGACCTAGAATCTCCTAGGGCTTCAACACTTCCCTTCCATTCCTCACCCACTCAGATCCAACACTCTCCCGTAAGCTCACTCCCTCAGCTCACACACTCTCCAGAGACCCAAGGTCTCTTACTCTCTCCGTAGGCTCACCGCCGCCCCTTCCAGAGCCGGCCACCGTCGCCTCAACCAGAACACGCCTTGGCCTCGCCGGCGACAGCTCGCGCCACCACCTTCCACCAGCTTTGAAATCGCCGACGACAACAGGTACGCCCGAAACCAACGGCGGCCACGACGTCACTGCTTCCAGCCACCGCGCCACTAATCCAGCCACCACGTCCCAGCCTCCGATTCCGTCTACTCTTTCCGACGTCTCTGCGCCGCGTCTGCTTAACTGGTCGCCGCTCACCACCGTGACCCAATCACCACGCCACCACCTCTTCCGATTTGGGCGTCGGCGGCAACCCCAATCGCCACCGGAACCGTTTCCAACCGCGGCGCCATCAGCCCGGGATGCCGCCACCGATGGGCTCTCCTAGTCTCCTTTATCTATTTTCTGATTCCGTGTTTGATTGCATTAATTGGGTTTGGCTCTTGGGATGGTTGAAGTGAATATGGTTGGACCCAATATTGAGGTTTGGTCGTGTGGTATCAGGTGTTGGAGATGAAAATGAAGAAGAAAGGGATGAAAATGATGGTGTTGGTCGTGAGGTGGTATAAGGATGAAGATGGGGGTGATGAGCAGAGAGGGGTTAGTGCCGTGAAGGGATAAAGATGATGGGCTTGTCGTGAGGTGTAAGGATTAACTATTTCAGGTGAAGGTCTCTCTTGGAGATAGTTGCGGAGATGGTTACGGATGAGTAGTAACGAGGGAGCTAGTGCCCTGGGCTGTGGTCATGAGGTGTTTGATGAATGAAGAGTAAGATGACGGGTGCTCCTAGTAACCCTGGGCATGGTTTGGGTTGTTGGAAATGGATGGAGGAGGGAAGCAAGCCAGAAGTAACAGAAATATGTATCCCTTTATAATTACATATTTAGTCCAGATATGAGCAAGCAAACCATGCCAGGCGTTATCAAATCAAATGGAAGCAGATATCAACCCAATACAAGCACACAACAGCCATCAATATCCCAAACATTCATAGCATATGAGCAGTTTAAGAGTGAAGACTTACCTTTCGTGTTCTAGTTTTTCCTTGTTTCGTAAGTGTCTACGAGCTACGACCAGGAAGATGCTAACGAGAATGGATAGATGAAGAGGCTAACGAGAGTGGATAATGAGGGTCCTCCCTCTCCTTTGGCTGGCGTCTGTCTTTTTTCTGCAGGCGAAAAATGATGAATGCCCTCAGGGAGACTTGATCGAAGATGAAGGTCCCCGCAGCTGTGTGTAATCCTCCTTTTCTTTTCCTCCAAAAATCTTGGAAAATCCTCCTAACCACCTGGTCTCCCTAACCACCTGGTCTCCCTAACCACCTGGTCTCCCTCACCCCAGACACGCCTCACATACACCACCTCCCCCACGTTTTTTATTTTCTTATTATATATTTTTTTATTTCAATTTTATTTTATTTTTAATTTTATTTTTAATTTTATTTTTCAATTTTTTCAATTATTTTGATTAATTAACTCTATTAAAACAAAATGAATATAAGAAATAAAATAGAAATTGAATTAAAAGGAAATGATCTAAATACATTAAAATAGAATAAAACAAAAAGGTAAAATAAAATAAAAGGAAAATAATAAAAAAACAATAAAAACAAATTTTTACTACCCGGACAAAATTGAGTGTTGACAATAAGTAATTTATTTATATCATTATATTTAAGTGGTATACTTATGAATAATTATAAATATAATATTTAGATAAAGGGTTTGATAATATGATAAAATAAATTAATGATTTGTATTTTTCTTTTTTTATATAACAAATTAATTAAAAATAAATACTATTATTTTAATATTGATTTTTGTATGTTAAAGTAATATAGATTTTAGAAAGTATAACTAGGGATGGTAATGGATCGGGTCAGATATGGACATCGTCTACCTGTTATCCGACCAGCAAAAACAAAATCTACTTGCTACCTGTCTGTTATCCGAACGGATACTTGTTTAAAAAAATACTTGCAAATAATTAAATATATATGTTTTTATAAATTTTTAAAATAAAATTACAAAAATATATAAAAAATATAATATAAATTAAAATTTAACCTAATAAAACATAAATTAATTTTAATTTTAATTAAATTTAACTTAAAAAAATATAAATTACATTTTTATTTTTATTTTTTTGCGAGTAACATATACTTGCGAGTAACATATACTTGCGAGTAACATATACTTGCGAGTACGGATAATATAATACTCACACCCGATTCGTTTATAAGTTGGCATTAAAATACCTACTACCCGTAACACACGAGTATTTTACCCGTAAAACATTATAATGAAAAGCAACTTCCACGTACGAATATAAGATGCAAACATATTTTATCTCTATTAAAAAGGTTAGAGTAACATGAAATTGAAGTTAAAAAATTTAAACTAAAATATAAGTAGATATTATTATTAATGTAGACATTCAGTTTATAATAACTAATTATTGATGCATAGGTACATGTTTCTTTGTTTGAAATGGTAATATTAAGATTAAAAAGTAATATTTGTATATGAATTTGGTTGTATTAAATTATAGAATTAATATAATAATTGATTATTTATGTGTAATAAAATAATATAATTATATAATTTTGAATCAGAATTTTGAGTTATATTAAAGTGAAATGCGTATGTTGAAATATATATGGGAATATTGTGGAATATAATCTAGTAGAAAATAAAAACAAGACGAAATTGATGTTAAAGCTCGTAAATTGAATCATATCCGGAAATAAACATACAAATATATATTAAAAGATATTGGCTTATAGAATCAGAGTAGGGAAAAGCTTTTTCCTTTATTCTCTTCCTCCATTTCAATAACATTACTTCTCCTTCATTTGGCGTTTTAGTATCTCCCAAAAGCACAATGTTAACTGTTTTTCTTCTCATAGAGATGTAAAGGACGAAATTTCTCTCCACCATATTGGAAACATAAACATTAAATTTCGACTTTATTTCGTGACTCAATGAGAAACCAAAGATAATATATAACGGAAAGTGAGTAAATAATCAAACAACATTTTTATATGGTTGTTCCTTAAATTTCCATGCCTCAAACACCAATTTGGGACAATTTCTAACAAAACTGTAAAATTTTCTAAAGCATAAAAACATCACAATTGGCAAACCATATTTGAAAAAAAAAAACTTCTAATGTTCAAGAGGCATTAACTTTGAAGAAAACCAAGAGACACCTTTGGACAGTGATTATATTTGCACAAATTCCTGCCACCTGAAAAATAAAAAACATAAAAGGTATAAACGAAAAACTAATTACAACTAAACACTAGTATAGAAAGACTTTGACACCGATTTTTTTTTGTCATTATACTTTGGTGTTACAACTGAAGTATATTTAGGTAAGATAAAAAAGGGAGAGTTTAGGTTTTGGTTCTCAATTGAAACCTATACTTCAGAAATAGACTTTTGTTGGTAAGACAATCAAAGCTTATAACAATTAAAAATAAAAGCAATAGGTTTTTGTCAAATGTGAGCAAGAATGTAAGCAAGAATGTGAAGGAGACCAAGGACAAGAATAAGAAGACGAAAGACCAAGATCAATCGCTGAAATGTGAACTAACAACCAAGATAACAACAATAATGTGACATCTCAAACACAACCGATGAAGACCTACATGAACCTGTAATGTTGTGACACCCCAATGTGAAAAGATGACAAAGACCACCAAAATGTAGTGACAACACCAAAACGAGAAAAAAACAATGTTAGGAGAAGGAAGAAAAAAACAAGAATGAAAGGAAGAGGTAATAGAAAAACAAGAAGAAAGATAAATGATAATGAAGATAAAAACGAACATCAACAAAGGTTATAATGGAGGAAAACATGAAATTGCAATGATGGAGGAGAAGAATGCGGTGACATTATGCAAAAGGACCTTGTTGTAAAACTTACAAATGTATTCCATGTAGATGGGTATCAGCTTTGGTTTTAGGTTAAACTGAAGCCTAAACCTAAGTGCATGAGTATAGCCTTTTAAAAGGTAGTGACATTTTTTTAAAACATTTGCACAACTATAGACTTCGATTATTTAAAGAATTGGAGTTTATAGCTATGGAGGCGAACAATTGAGGTTAGGGTTTTAGGTGATTACCAATGCGTGGGGAGGCTTGTGGTGGATGCTAGGGTTCCAAGGAGTGCCAATGATAGGAGAAGCACACAGTGGAAGGCTAACGAGGACGAACTCGAGAAGAACAAAACTTCTTTGTGAGTGATATTCAGTGAAAAATTTGAGCGAGAAGTTATTTGCTAGGAAGAATGAAGAAGGAAGAAAACATGATGAATGAATGAAGTGGAAAAATCTTGAAGGTTTTAACATATTTCGAAATCTATTAACACTTCTAACAAATTTCGAAATTCATTAACATATTTATCACTTTTTTTTTCACATTTTATATTTTTAATTTTTAAAATGTTTTTTACTTGTTTTAATTCAATAAATATATTTTAAAATATCAAAAAATTAATATATATATTAAATTATATTAAAATATTAAATTAAACTAAATATTTATCAATTTTTAAATTAAAAAAATTAATATCTTAATGGATTTCAAAATCCATTTAACATATTCTTTGAAATTTTGCTTTTTAATTTAAAAATTCATAAATGTTTAATTTAATTAATATTTTAATATAATTTAACATATCTTCACATTTTAATATATTATAATATATTTCATTCAATGAACACAAGCAAAAATATATAAATAAATTAAAAAAATCTTAAATATATTGTCGGGTTTTCAAATTCTCATTTAATATATTTTTTCAAATTTACTTTTTTAATTTAAAATTTAATAAATATTTTGTTTAATTTAACATTTTAATATTTTAAAATATATTATATTAAATTAAAACAACTGAAAAACATTTAAAACTAATTAAAAATAAAAAATACAAAAAATTATAAATATGTTAACCGATTTCTAAATCTATTTATCATATTTTTAAAAAACGTTATATTAAATTTAAAATTGAAAAAATGATTAATTTAATTTTTTATTTTAATATTTTAATATTTTAACATTTTAATATTTTAACATTTTAATATTTTAATATTTTAATATTTATAAATATATTTGATTAAATTAAAACAAGTAAAAAATATTTACAAAAATAAAAAATAAAAAATGCAAAACCTAAAAATTAAAAATTAAAAAACATATTTTATTGATTTTTAAAATATGTTAATGAATTTCTAAGTCCCTTTAACATCTTTTTTAAATTTTGTTTTCTCATTTAAAATTTAATAAATATTTACTTTAATTTAATATTTTAATATAATTTAATGCATTATGATATTTTAAAATATATTATATTAAATTAAAATAAGTAAAAAATATTTTAAAAAATTAAAAACAAAAAATGCAAGAAAAAGAAAAATCAATAAAATCATAAATATGTTAATAGATTTCCAAATCCTTTTAACATTTTTTTTTAATTTTGATTTTAAATTTAAAATAGAATAAATAATTAATTTAATTTATTATTTTAATATAATTTAATATATGTTAATATTTTAATATTTTAAAATATATTCTATCAAACTAAAACAAGTAACAAATATTTAAAAAATTAAAAACAAAAATTAAAATTAATAATAAAAATAAAAAAAATACATAAATATGTTAAAAGATTTCCAAATCCATTTAACATATTTTTTCATTTTTTTAATTTAAATTTTAATAAATATTAAATTATTTTAATATATTTTAACTTTTTAGTATTACAAAATAAAATTTATTTAATTAAAATAAGTAAAAGTTTGAAACAATTAAAAAAAATTATAAATGTTTAACGAATTTCAAATTCTTCAATAAATTTTAAAATTCGTTGAGATCTTCATCGAATATTGAAATTTGTTAAGGTCTTTAACAAATTTTGAAATTCGTTGAGAAATTCAAGAAGTTTCGAAATTTGTTAAAATCTTGAGTGGATTTCAAAATTCGTTAAACGCTTCAACGAATTTCGAAAGTCGTTGAAGGCCTCAACAAATTTCTAAATTCGTCAAAGAAATTCAAAAGAGTTCAAAATTCGTTGAACTTTTAATGGAAGGATATTTTCGTCTATTGGAGGTTGATGAGTCACTATTTTGTATTATTCACTTAGTTTTCTGCATCGAATTGTGTTAGTGAATTGTGTTAAATTCTCCATTATTGTCTCATTTTCACTATTTGGACTTAATTAGACTATTAATTCTTATTTTAATTAATTTGAATTATTTGGGCCTAATTATTCCAATTACTATTTGCAAGACAATCACTGTAGAAAGGTAGAGAAGAGGGTTTGACTCTATGGCACATAACCGAACGGTCTGTAACAGTTAAGCCGAACAGTCAGTGAACGCTTATACCGAACGGTCTAGTAATGTCTTCAAACGAACAGTCTGAGGATGACAGCATCGACCGGTCTAAGAAGGACTTCACTAATCACCAGTGAACTTACCTGCAGAGCATTATTTTACCGAACGGCAAAGGATTGCATGAGAAAGCCTGAACCGAACAGTCTAAGAGCCCTCACCTAACGCCTGATCTGGAGAGCACTACTGAATCGAACGGCAGACCCCTAAAGCATCAAACGGTCAGATGAAGTGACCAGTGAAAGAAAATAGAACAATTTTGGAATCATATTTTGGGACTTCAAGAGGGTGGTCACGTCAATATTATAGTTTAATTTCGTTTTATAATGTAATTGGGTCAAACTTTATGACTTTGGGCCCATTTTTGGTCTACTTTAAGGAGAAGCCCATATAGAAGGGCATTTTTGTCTTTTGGGTCTTATAAAACCCCCTTTGGGGGCTTGGTTTTAGGTTTGTTTTCATTTTCTCTTTGCCTGTAATGAATCTTTTTACGTTTTTTAAGTGCAATTTCAATTTAGTTTCTTGCTTCTATTTAAGATTCCAATTTCGTTTCTCACTTCCATTTAAGATTCTAATTTAGTTTCTTGCCCCATTTTCACATTCCACTTTCGTTCCAATACCTTCATTCGTGTTTTTGTTTAATGTTATAGTTCATTTTCATCTTTTGATTCATGTCTGGTGTGATTTACGTTTTTGGAATGTTATGTTTGCTTTCGTGCTTGCTTACCAGTTCAATGCATTGTGATTCTATTCACGTTTGGGTTGTGTTACGAGTTGTGCATTTAGTTTCCACATCCACTTTCATTTTCTGAATTTCTGCATTTTAATACCGCTTGACTTGTTCTTGTTCATCCTTCTATTTGTGTAACACCATTCAGTCTCTAACAGGCTTCATTGTTAGAGACTGTTCGACTTTCTTTTGTATTAACTCGTTCAATTTTCCATTCTCATTTTCATTCGCTTGCTTTGTTATACCGTTCAGTCTCTAACTTCACTGTTAGAAACCACTCAACTTGTTTTTGTTCTTCTTTTGATTTCTATTACCGTTCGGCTCACTACTATTACGTTCGGTTTCTAATTCTGCTTGCTTTTCTTTTCCTATCTCATACTGTTCAGTTTTACTTACTTCATACCGTTCGGTTTTTGTTTGGTTCTTGCTTAAATATCGTTCGGCGTCTTAATCTTCTGCATTTTTCCTTTCCTCACACTGGCTTTAGAGACTGTTCAGTCTCACTGTTAGAACCGTTCGACCTTACTATTTTCCACATTTACTTCAATGCTTTCAATGTTATTTAGTTGTGTTTAATTTCGTGCTTTAAGTTAGTTCATTTGCATTCACAAAACTCTTCACCAACCCCCCTCCCCCCACTAAGTGTTTGACCTTTTGACTGAACCACATTTGGTCCTTGAGAGATGACTTATGAGTCACTTCCTAGTATTATACTGCACTTAATTGAGCATTAAATTTGTATGGGGTGCGACCTCCATCAGAGGTGCAAGAAGAAATACTTACAGCTGCAGGGAGAAACACTCGTCAGAAGGTTGCAACAACCTGCATCTCTTGGAAATTAGAACTTCCTGCACTTCCATTACTGAAACTTGAATGTTATACTCCTTCATAGCTTCAACACTTCATCAGATATCCATTGCTTAAAGCTTGCGAAGATGAAAGTTGTTTGTCCTCGTTGCATGGTTTGTCTCAAAGAATGAGAGGCAACTGGTATGAGATTTGTTGTTTTTGGCATGGTTTGTTGTTGGTTGAGTGTATTTGTGGAAAGGGATATTTGTCATGTGATTTGTTTCAAATTAAGAATACATATCGGGTTCTACATTTCAGAATAAGATTTTGGATCTAGAAGTATTCCAAATTATACATTGTGACATGTATAAATACATCATGGATTATACAATCTGATACCATTATGGATCCAATAACACGTTATGGATTCCATGATCCGTGATGCATTCAAAATAATAATAAAAAAAGATCTCACTCGGCCTTCCTTCCTCCACAAACATACCACAATAATGGAAAAGCAGACAGACAATTCTTCTTCACCTTAACGCTCTTTAGAGGCTACCACCAAATGGAGGTCCGATGCGTTCAACGTTGGAGGTAGGATGAAGCTTCCATGGAGGTGCAAATCATATCTCCTACATTAAATGGAGGTGTTAGGGGATGCACCTTCCACCACTGGAGTTGTAGAGAGGTGCAACCTTTCCTTCCAGTGATGGAGAAGAACCCTTCTGACAACAATGGAGATGAGATGTATAGAGGTACAACGAAGTTTTGATCATGAGAGGGAGAGTGGAGTTTTATTGTTTTAGGATTTATATTAGGGTTTTTATTATTTTTTTAGTCAAGTATAATTCAATCATTTTAATATGTTGGGTTGAGGAATAAATCATAGAGGTGCAGAAGAAATGGCTCGAACCTAAAAGTGTTCATTGTAAGAAATAATAAGTAATATTGTTCTCAATTTATGTTACTAATAATGATTATTCTCCTTTAATCTTTAATCTTGTTTATTTTAGATGCAAATGAGAAAGACAATATTTAGTATTTATAATGATTTTTCATAAGGATCTTGTTCTAAAGAAAAAAATGAAAAATGTTTTTGCAAAACTGAGTGTACTCTACAAAATCGCTTTCTACTCTCACGAGCTCTTTACTACTTAATATTTGTCCTTCAAGTCTCCTTTGTCTCCTTTGTCTCCTTCTGAATGATAGGGTGCCTGCATAAGATCTTTCGATGCTTAAGTTAGTACTTGGTCAGAGATTTTTGTCAAATATGAATTAATGCAAAAAGTAAAGTTAAACTATGACTAAATTAATATTTATAGGCGTACCTCGTTGACCATGTCCATTAGCACAAAGGCCCAATGACCAATTTACCTGTGAGAAACTAAACTTGTTTTTAGCTATGTTATATCACGTGAGAATGTTCCTGGTAGGCATGAGGAGATACCGGTAGGCGGTATCTTATCTTAATGATCAACGTTGTTATAACAAAGGTGCAATCTTTGATGTAGGAAATATAGTATCCGATATTTGATGTTCGATTAGGTGATCTATTCATAGAGTATCCAGTAATCATCTTATTGACTACCGGCTACCCAACACTAAGTACCTATTAAGCAATATTATGTTTTTGCTTTAAGTAACTTAATAAATACTACAATTAACAGGACCAAAAATCTTCGACCACGTACAATAAAAAAGAATATATAGAAAATTTATGGCTAAAGAAGTCATAGGACAATCATATTAATTATGATACATGAAGTTTCATTCTAGTATTGGAAAGGTCAAAGAATAATTAAAAAGAGATATTATTCCATGTGATTAATTAAGTTTTAATAACAGAGATTAGTCATCGAGAAAATGGTAGAGATTTTGGACTAATAATACAGTTAGAAATAATTGTTAATAAAATACTGTCCCTCCATTCTTATATATAAGACCCTTAACTAATTCAAATCATTTAAGAAAATTACTCGTATTAATTGAAAACAATAATAAATTGGTTATGTGTGCATTGTGGTTTCAAAATTAATCTTACCATGTTTAAAGCTAGAAAACAGTAGAGGCAGACTTTATAGTTGTTCTCATATGGAGAAGAATTCATCACATAGAAGAAGATCAAATGATGTCATAAACACACTGATATAAAAGTTTAACAAGAAAAACATTTTTCTTGACTCACAACTCGAGAAAACAAAGCTCACTGAGAAGAAGTTTCGAGGTTTCAAAGAAATGTCACAAAACTACAAAATTAACAATCCATCTTTATTTCCTGCCCATGCTGCAAATTCACATTTTCATGCAAAAACTACACATAAAAATGTTACTTTTCCCAAATCCATTCTCACAGGAAACTATGACCGTTTATGACATATTGGTGTTCCTAAATTCTATGTTTTTTTGACCAAGGTTGTTACAAAGTTGGGTTCTTCACGGTTCTTTTGCATTGCGCACGTAAACATAAGCCTATAAATACTACCACTGAATGCTGAGGTTCGTGTCATACATTGATAAAACATCATTAGCAATATGTTGTCTAAAATCACAATGGTTATCACTTTCTCTGCAATATTTATGGCATTCCTTCTGTGTTCACCATCAGTGGCTGTATCTCGGACAAGGTTACCACTACCGTCACCAATCACAGGCCCTGAGTCTCTAGCATTTGATCGAAACGGTGAAGGGCCATACGTCGGTGTTTCTGATGGAAGAATTCTCAAATACGTAGGTCCAAGGGGATTCCAGGAATATGGCTACACTTCACCAACCAGGTAAACTTCAAACATGGATCTAATTCTACTCTCTCTTAGTCTCAATGAATATTGTAACAGTAACTCTGTGACATTATCCGAAGATCATCCTATGTTTTGATGTTGGTTTGGTGGTCGAATTCAGGAACAAAACATTGTGTGATGGGCTTGCTGATTTCTCAGAAGTCCAAGCACAATGTGGAAGACCTTTAGGATTACGTTTCAACCATCAAACAAACGAACTATATGTCGCAGATGCTTATTTTGGGCTCGTGAAGATTGGACCCAATGGAGGGGCACCGATTCAATCTTTCCAAATTCTGCAACCACAAGAGAATCGTGGCAACTTTACTTTTGACTTTCTTGATGGAATTGACATAGATATGGACACTGGAATCATTTATTTAACCCAAGCTAGTGCTAACTTCCGTTTCAGGTAAATTAAGTCATGATAAATAATTTCATTCGTTTGCATTTTTAAGCGAAAGTCTCAAATTGATATTTATTTTCATGTCATAATTTAGTTTTTATTTTAAAAAATTTAATGCAATTAAGCATTTTCTATTAATAGTACATTAAAAATGTTAAAGAGATATCTTTTATTTAAATATTTTTATTTTTAAAACTATTTTAAAAAAATAAAAATTTGTCACTATTAAACTTACGTCATGTTAGGTGGTAGTAATAGTATGATATTACATTTGGATTCATTTGTGTCATTGTTATATTAGATGTCATTAGTTTAATGAAAATGAAATTTAATTTTTATATAAATGTTATATAAATATTTTATTAAAATTTATATTTTATTAAATATTTTTAAGAAGATTAAGTTTATCTATATTTAGATTTTAAAAATTTAATTTTATTTGTTTCAACTTATTATATTGCTTAAAATTATTTAAAAAAATTTATATTTGAATTTATAAAATTATTATTTTTAAATAAACTTAAATATTTGTATTGAAATTGTTGAAATTTATAAATTTTAAAAGTATATAATTATATAAATGTAGTTCATGGCGATATTTCAAAGACAGAGACTGAATTCAAAGTCGGAGAAAGCATTTAGTGTTAAAATCAACAAAGTGAAAAGCAACTTTTGACTATTCTTTCAAAAACTGAATATAATTTTCTATGCACTAATTGGTTGACATATACAGTGAGGGAAGTTTTAATTTTAAGAATGTTTATTTATTTTATATCGGTTAATAATAATATAACTCGAAGTGAGACATTACAGCATAAGTTAATTTTATCTAAAAAGAAACTTATTTTGTATAATTTATTCTTTTTCAAATAATGTTTTAGAAAAGTTTATACCATAACAATACAATCCACTTCACTTTCATCGCAGTGTACCCATGAATTTCTTATAGAACTATGATGTATTTTTATGTGAAATAAATTTTACAATGACTGAATTTGTATCTCAAATTGGATTTGTGTTGTCTGCATCGAGTATTTTAAGAAAAGAAATTAATTTCATACACTTTTGTGTAGAAATTAATTTCTACAAAATTTTTACATCCTTATTTCAGAATACCAAGTATAGAATGTGGGACGAAGAGTTAGAAATAATGTCTCAGTTTCAAAAGGTTGATAGTTTAAGTCCATTGGATGTCACATTATCTGGTCAATAATAACACAAAACAAGGTCAAGAAATGTGAAGGAAAATGATATTTCACAAGCTAAACTTTTACTGTGAAGAGTAACTTATAAATGAAATACCAAAAGACAAACCATGAACTACTTTTATTGTGCAATATGTAATAGACTTTTAAATCTCAAAATCATTCCCAAGATTCTATTATGGAATGTACAATTCAAAAATCATTTTTGAAAAAAAAAAACTTTTAAGACGACTTCCAATTATCTTTTCTTTCATTCCATATACATCTATAATGTTCTCTCAAACCTTTTGGTCAAGTCTTTTCATAACAAAGAAATAATAGGAATTTTAACATCTATGAATTGTAGAAGGAAAACATTAGTGTAAAAAGAAGTTCTCCATATTAAGTTGTTTCAGTAGGTCAATCCTACAATCTTTGTCACATGTTATTCCAAAATTTTGATTATATTATTTAAACATTATGTTTGTCTTTCAACTTATATCTTCCACTAGAATGATATGCACTCTCTACATAATTACTATGCAAGTTCATTTAACTTTGTTGTTTGTATTTCGGCATCTTGCAAGTACAAGATCAGCAACGACACCTACTTATTGTGTTTTGGTATAGAACCAAATGAAGTTCTATGAGCTATTATTGTAAACTCAACTAATGAGAAATTTTTTTAGGATAGATGGATATAAACAATAACTTTTACCTCTACATAAGATATTCTTAGTTTTATATAATTTATATTTTTTTGTTGGAAGTCCACATCGATTAGAGATAATCTCTACTCAGCAAAATGGAAGATCTGTTATTACATATTTTGGTAAATTGCAAAGATTATGACTAAAGTATAATACTATCACGAATTGTACCATGGAATGTCCTAAAGATGTTGAGAAATATAATAAAATGATTAATTCTCAACGAGTTTATGTTTTTTTGGCTGGCCTGGATACACATTTGGATGTCGTTCGTGGTCGTATCCTTGCTACCACTCCCCTTCCAAATGTTCAATCTGTTTATGCAATTGTTTGTGCCGAGGGAAACTGCCAAGAGGCTATGCTTGATAGTGAGTCTACTATGGGGACTTCTTTTATTATTAAGAAGTTTCCTAAGAAAGGAATTCACAAGTGTACCCACTGCAATGGGAATAATCATGTCATGGAGACATGTTTTAAACTCCATAGCTATCCAAATCGGCATCCAAAAGGCAAAACTACTCCCAATATCAAGGTAGAAGCTATTTTCAAGAGCCATATTTCTACTGCTGCCAGATTTGTGACCAAGTCAATTATATCTAACTATGTTCTTAATCTTTCTGTTATTACTAAAGATAGTAATTGGATAATTGATTCAGGTGCTATTGATCATATGACTTGTGATCCTCATAAATTTACTAATTTTTCTCCTAATTGTTCTAAAACTGTTATTATTAATGACAATAGGGTCTCATCTCCTATTGAAGGTGTGTGTACTATATCTCTTTCACCCTCCTTATCGATTTCTGATGTTTTATTTGTTCCTACATTGAACTGTAATGTTCTCTTTGCAAACAAGTTAACCAAATCACGTTCTTGTGTTACCTCATTTTACCCAACCCATTGTCTTTTTCAGAACATTCATTCCAAGGAGAAGCTTGCACTGGGGAGGGGGAGAGAGAATGACTATATTATCTTGAAAATGTCTCTCAACAAACCCATAAAGAAGCGTTGAATTGTCTTGCGAATGACCACATACACGATAAAAACAAAAAGGAAATTTGATTATGGTATAGACGATTGGGACATCCCTCTTTTGGTTATCTAAAAAAATTATTTCTATCATTATTTCATAAATGCAATATTTCTGATTTTCTTTATGAAACTTGTGTAATGGCAAAAAGTCATCGTGTTATATTTCCTTTAAGCAATAAAAAAATTGATTTTCCTTTCTCATTAATTCACACAGATGTTTGGGGCCCTGCCCCATAATCTACACATAATGGGAAAAAATGGTTTATCAATTTTGTTGATGATTGTACTCGGGTAACCTAAGTATATTTGCTTAAACATAAAAGTGATGTGTGTGATGTGTTTCGTTCCTTCTATCATATGATAGTTACACAATTTAACACATATATTAAAGTCATTCGATCAAACAATGGAGGAGAATATTTTAAGACTGAATTAATAGAGTTCATGAACTCTAAAGGTATCTTACATCAAACTACATGTCCTTATTCACCACAACAAAATGGAGTGGCTGAGAAAAAAATAGACATATATTAGAGATAACAAGATCACTTTTGATAAATGGTAATGTCCCATCTCATTTATGGAGTGAGGCTATGAGCTCTGTCTTTTATTTAATTAATCGAACCCCTTCCAGTATGCTTAACTTTTGAAGGCCTTTCGATGTGTGGCCTGATCATTGTATCCTTCCTTCCATAGTTTATTTACCACCTCATGTTTTTGAATGTGTTATATATGTTCACTAACACCCATATCAAGGTATAAAGCTTGAAGAACGAGCTATCAAATGTGTTTTTGTTGGGTATGGATCAACTAAAAAAGGTTATCGTGCTTACCATCCACCATCAAACAAAATTTTATATCTCTATGATGTGTCATTTAATGAGTATAAATATTTTATGTTGATTCTCCACTTTAGGGAGATAATGAAAGTGAAGTGCATAATCATAATGTTAGTATGTTTGATATCTCAGCTATAAAATTATATTGTGAAGATAAATTATCGTGTGAGGATCATTCTGTAGGAACTAAGTCAATCCTAACTATGGACATTTCTTTTTCGAATAATAGTGTCTTTTGATCATAACCAATTGGCTCAATCTTTTCCACAAATTTGGCTTGACTCTTTAGAGGTACCTTCTGATCCTATCCCTAATAATACTAATTTGGGTGAAAAATGTTTTCCTACATCCATGTAGAAAAGCATTTTTCACATCAAATTGTAGAAGAGGCAGGTTAGAGTCTATCCTAGCAAGATTTGTATGGACATATTGTTCCACCTGCTATTGAGCTATCCATTAATGTCTAGTCTCACGCTCGAGATGTATATACCTCGGTGTGAGGGAGTGTGTTGGAAGTTCCACATTGATTAGAGATAATGCCAAATTATAGTATAAAAGTATGTGCAAACCTCACCTTACAAGTTAGTTTTGTGGGGTTGAGTTAAGCTTAAAGTCCACTTAACATTTTTGACTGAATGTTAATGCTACATTTAAACATACTTAAACACTTAGGCTTTGTTCACTTGAATGGATTGGGAGGAGAGTGATTGAATGAATTTGAAGGTAAATTTTTTCGTTGTTTATTTGAGTGGATTTGGAGGTAAGTAATAGTGGATTTGAAAGTAAAGTTTGTGAGAATCAGTGTAGGCTTTGATTGATGTGACAAATTAAAAAAAATTACTTTCAAATCCATTCTCACACACCTCCAAATCCACTCAATTAAACAACAACAAAATTTACCTTCAAATCCTCTCAAATTCATTCAATCACTCTCCCCTAAATTCATTCAATTGAACAAAGTGTTAGAGATTGTGAACTTAAAGTCTAACTCAATCTTATAAAATTGTTTTGTAAGAAGATGTTTGCACACACTTATATATTGTAAATTTACTTTATTGAGAAACACGCTTGAAGTCTCAAATAAATTTAACAAAATTTTATTAGAATAATTAAATTCAGGCATTTATAAAGTTATAATACTAAATTGGATCAAAGTTTCATAGATAAATTAATTCTAAATTTTACTAAAAATTAAGAAATTAAAAACATATTTAACACAATTTAAATTGCTGATAGTAGGAAATTAAATTATTGGAAAATAAAAGTGTGGAAAAATTAAAGACTAGAGAGAGGGAAAATCTATTATGTTTCTATCTTTTACAAAGGAAAAATTACTGATCCTATACAAAAAGTTTTATTTCCATTTAATTTTTATTTACTAGAGAGATATTTATTTTTCTTGACTTCTTGTCCTTCAACCTTTTAGCCATTGGTCCAGAGGTTGGATGGTTTTCCATCATTTGTGATAGTGAATCAAACACGTGTAGGAATGTTTTTACATATTTTATTCTCTATTATTCAAATTGAAAATCACTTAATTTTCTAATATATTCTCAACAAATTTCTCATAATTTATCTTAGAAAAAAAAAACCTTCAATATTGACTTTAATTACTACCTACGCCTATAATTTTTAAAATGACCACTCTTCTTTTCATGTTACATTTCAATGCTAACTTTTGGATTACCAATTTTGCGAATATTTTGGAACAAGGTTTTTGAAACAAACTTCCTTGAATAAGCTTTCCAAAACATATGATGCTTTATGGGTTATCCAATCTAGAACATGTTTCTAGAACCATCAATCTGGAACACTACATACATATCCTGCTAAAGGAAGGTGGCTAGCTTATCACTTTTTATATTCTCTTTTAATTTATAAAATTATTTTTTTTTTAAGAAATTATTTAATAACGAGTGTTTCTAATTTTTTTCAGTCTAATTATCAATTTTTTGTCATTATTAAGTATAATTAGTAATTGAAACTTAATTCATAAATTTAAATTATAGTTCCTTTAAATATTATAATAAAAAAATTAATATTTTCAAATATTTTTCATTTTAATTTTTAATTTAAAATAAAGTGGGCTGATAATAACTACTAGCAAATTGAAAATATCAACATGGCAGGATTAAAAAATAAGTTTTTGCTTTGTGCTCTCCAATATTACTAAATGCACCTCCATATTAAAAGAAAATTATTTTTCTTCACTGTACTCACAGTTGTTTTCGACACTGTTGTCGCAATCATCATAACCACTGCAGAAGAAGAGAGAGAATGTATCGCAAAAAACAAAACTCTTTCCAGAACATGTTTCAAAAAAGTTATTGGAAAACTTGTACCGGAAATTCTACTTCATAAAGCATGTTTCATAATTTATTTCACGCATTTAAAAAATTCAGTTACAAAAATCTTATTCCTGAATTCTAGTTCTAGAAATCATATTCCAGGTATTTTAAAAGCCATGTTCTGGATATTTTCGGTAGCAGATAATATGGAAGTTACTTTGAGAAGAATAAAATAGTCATGGGCTGGAAAATAATTATGGCGTGTACAAAGTGAAAGCTTTCAAATACCATGTTAGCCCGGGTTTTCGAGTGGGGCTACCGGACCTAAGGTTATTTCTTGCGGCACCACCATATTATCTTTCAGAACTCCCATAATCCATTCTTAATGACTTCAACACCTTTGATTTAAAAATTTTCGAAAATCCTAATTGAAAGTGACCTAACTCTATGTTTCTAAACTTAGCTGCCGCACCTCCATAAACTTATGCACCTCCAAACCCATAACTTGTGCACCTTCATTCGTAATAGCTATCATCTTGTAGAAATTAGAACTCCCAACACCTTCATTACTGAAACTTGAATGTTCTGCACCTTCATAGCTTCAGTACTCCACTGCACATCTATTGCTCAAAGTTTGTGGAAAAGAAAGTGGTTCATCCTTGTTGCATGGTGTGTCTCGAAGAGTGAGAGACAATTGGTATGAGTATTTGGTTGATGGGATATTGAACCCCATAGTTTAGTCAATGAAAACAATTTGACTATGATAAATTATAGATAGAGAGAAATGAGTTAAATCGAAAGATGTTCTTGATGTGTTCCAGAATAGGAAGTGGTATAGAATGTCCTTAATACAAGGTCTCTATGTGTTGAGAAGGAATACTCTTCAGACTATGTGAGATAGTAATAGTAGGTTTGAGTACTATACTCTCTATCTCTAGTCTTTGTTTAAGAAGAGGAAAGTTGTTGGCCTTTAAGGGGAACATGTCCTTAACTGTGTATGTAAGACTACTGAACCGCCTTGTAGTATTGTTAGTTTATGTGATTGGAAATAGTCTGTGTGACAATGATTCGTTTGTGTGACAATAGACCCATACGAGGAGTCTGTGCGACTTTAGTTTATGTGACAAGAGATCAATGAGATGAGTATATGTGTTATTAGTCTGTGTGACCTTAGACCTTTTTAAGTGACATCTGTGTGACATGAGACTGGGTGTTATGTGATCACTAAGATGAATATGATATGAGTGAGTTATTGTTATATTGTTTTGATGATGTTATTATTACTACATTTGATACATTAGCTCACCCATGCTTTTTTTGTGTTTGTTGCGATGATCGTATGACGTGTGTGTTGTACAAGTGTAGATATGAATGCTAAAGTTGATGTATTGGAGTATATGATGCGAGAAGAGATATGCTCTTGGGAGCTTAAAGTTTAATTTAAGTTTTATGAAAGACTTTTTATTTATAAGTTGTAATTTGATGCTTTAATCTATTTGGATATATGGATATTTTAGTTTTTATTTGTAATGAAATTAATTTCTTTTAGAGTTTTTAACTTTGTCTTTACGAAATTTTCGACTTTGATGCACTTAAGTGACTTTAGGAATTTGGACGTTACATGAATCCTATCATGAAGGACGTCGAAAACCTACTCAATGAATGAGATTCACTCCTTGTTAATCCTATCGAAGGATGTCGAACCCACACCTTATTACATGATAACTCACCCCATGCAAATCTTGTTGAGAAAGCTTGCAAAGTCACATTCATCACAATACTCTCAAAACATTGTAGACTCTTTATAGGATTTCACCTACTCGAGTTTGGGGGTCAATGTACTACTCTTTTTTTCTGCCCAACTTCTCAACCTTGCCTTTTTGACAACCCTTCTCGCCCTTGCCTTCTCGATCTTGCCTTTCTGAAAAAACTTCTTGGCCTTGTCTTCTTGGTACAATTTTGCAATTGTGCCTTCTTGGCACAACTTCTCGACTTTGCCTTCTCGGCACAACTTCTCGACCTTGACTTCCTGATCTTGAATTCTCAGTCTTGCCTTCTCGACCTTGCATTCTCAGCCTTACCTTCTCAACCTTTTCCTCTTATCCTTCTCTTCTTGGCCTTGCCTTCTCGGCCTTGCTTTCTCGCTTCCTCGATCGTCTCTATAAGACCCTTGAAAAATAGTTATATTTAAGAAAATAGATAAACTTTTTATAGTATAGAAAAATATGTATAATGCTACAGTTAAATACATATGATGCTATAGTAAATACATACAATGCTACAGTACGTGATGCTACAGTAATATACTCTCATGAAAAACGTGTTGCTAAAGTACTGTTACAATAAAAATGTAGTACAACTATAGTACTGCTACATTGAAATTGTAGTACAACTACAATATTGTTATAGTAATGTTACAGTAACCCTAACTTCAACTATAAATACGGGTAAGAAAAATAAGTTTTTCATCATCGAAGTGAAAGTTGTGAAAGCTTCTGCAATGGGTGTTTAGATTGAGTTGTAGAGAGAATTGTTTGTAGAAATGGGTTGTCCTTGTGAATGTAGAGGGTTTTGAAGGGTAGAGAAGGGATGTGCTGCTGAAATTTCGTAGAGAAAAGATCAAAGTAGTTCATCAAGAGGTAAGAGGAGCTGACCTTTCTTTATTTTTATTTTGTAATAGGCATTGATGGTATAATATTGTTGTGGTGTAAGGGGGACTATATTTGCTCTTGATTTTATGTGAACATTGTTAATGAAAATTTTCTGTGATCTTGTATTGAATATGTGAATGTGAAAATGCTAATATTGTAAGTAGGTGCTAATCTTCTATTGATTATTCTATGTTCTTTGTTCGAAATATATGATGAGTGAAACTGTTGGGTTATGAAAATCGAATTGCTGGATCAATGTCTTGAGATGATGATAATGTGAAATTGTTAAACTAGTTGGGGGAACACTTTGACTAAGGAAAGACAAGGTGTTTAAGTTGTCCATTGAGATGTACCTCTCTTTTCTAGAAGTCTACTAAGCAAGCTTTCACTTATTTCATTTCAGAAACCTCTTCAAAAATGCAAAACAATTTTTATAAAAATAATCAACAATGTGATTTTTAAATGAATTATGATTACTATCCACAACAACCACATGATTCTGAACCATGAATAAATTTATGCTAACCATGAATATGTGTTTGAGTACTTCAAAAATGGGGGTTTCATCTGTCTGTTATTTTTTTAAAACTGTGGTTTTGGTTGAAATTTTGGATTTGAAAACCCTATGAAATTATATTTAGATTGAAAGAGAGTGTGTTTATGAAGAGAATCCATGAATGATTTATGGAAAATTTCCTTGACCAGATAAACTACTTATTTTTTTTTGTTTGTTTTGAAGTTGTGTTTTTTGGACCTTAATATTTCAAAGTTATGAGATTTGATTTCTAGAAATGAATTTAAGAAAATCAGTGTTTGAGATTTCGAATTTCAGTGACTGTTTCCTATCATTATGATCCGTTTGATGATTTTGAATGTGTGAAAAGATTGGAAATGAGGTTATCAATTATTCTGGGATATTTTATCTTGTCAATATTGTCAGAGCGTCACAGCGGAATGGTTAACACATTTAACAAACCACGAGGGGGTGAATTGGTTTCTTACGTAAATATAAATTCCTTAAAACAATTTAAACAAGTTAAAAGAGTAAGAATGAGAGAAAATTGCACAAGTAATTTTTATCCTGGTTCGTATCATAGAGATCCTACATCCAGTTGTTAATCTCAACCGAGAATTAACGCTTCACTAGCACAAACCAACAAACTATTACAATCACAAAGAAAATAAACAAGTTGAAGGTTAAAACACCTCTCTTGTTACCCTAAGAGATGAAACTCACTTCCTTTGTAACCCACAAGGATGAACACCTCCTCCGAATGCTTCACGAAGGATGAACACCTCCTTTGAATCTTCACAAAGGATGACATGCTTCCAACTCAGCAACAACAACAACACTCAATCACACTTCCAGTGAAAGTTCTCACTCTATGCCAACATATCAAGTTCTCAAAGCAACAACACAAGGGTTCTGCAAACCCTATAACACTTCTCATTGCACACTGTAGATAATAATTTCGAAAATACACTTTACTTTGGATGTTTCATATTTTGTATTTTTAATTTTAGAATGAGAGTCTCAATCTAATTTATAGAGATCTCATTCAAGGGTACTTCCAAAATTATGTTGTCAACTAATTAACGTGTGATATTCAATTATCCACTTATGGTAATTGATTATGCATTTAATGGATGCACAACGATAAAAAACTTGCTTAAAAATTCTCATAATTTCTCATGATAATCAATTATGGAAGTCATAATTGATTACTCATAATCGATTATTATAATTTGATAATCGATTATCTTGAGTATAAAATGAGGTTTTCTTATTCAAAATAAATTTTAACGCAACCTAAGACAAAAAATACATAGAATCAAAGATAAACCACATCCTATACATAAATATACTAAATTACAAAAGCTTTAACATAAAACAAGTCTTCATGAAGATCTTCTTGCAATAAGGGCACTTGAGATTTGATTTTGAGACATCATCAAAGCTTCTTCTCTTCAGCGTTATGCTAACAAATATGTGTATGATTGATTTATTAAGGTAATCTGCATGTTTAGGTGTTGGAAATATATTACTATCGAATTGTGAATAATGAATAGTTAAGTTTCATTGATGAGATGACATGATTCGTTAGCATGTATGAATATGTAATGATGAATGAATATGTGAAATTATTAGTGATGAAATGATGTACAAGTCTTTATTATCGTAACTTCTAATCCGGAAATTCTATATTTGGCTTCTACCATAATGCTTTGGGCATAAGTAGAGTGACTCAAGAGGCTTATGAAAGTAGGCAAAGAGCAGTATGACCATAAGACTTTGGACATAAGCAAAGTACTCGTAAGTCTTATGGAAGCAGGGGAAATGGATCTGTCCATAAGATTTTGGACGTAAGCATAATATACTTGTAAGACTTATGGAAGCAGGTAGAGAGCAGTCTAGCCATAAGGCTTTTAGTGTAAGCATAATATACATGTAACTTATGGAAGCAAGCAAGACGACTCTAAGAGGGGTCAGAGTGGTAGAGAAAGTTATGGGGGAATAAAAGACATAATAAAGTGAATTGATGACATTAAAATAATTGTCTATTTAATTTTAATAATGTGTGTTTGAATTATATAAGGTGAGTGTGTTTAATGAGTGTACCTTATGGTTAAATCACTCTTGCTTTTTTGTGTTTGTGCGATGATCGTATAACTCGTAATGTTATAATAGAGCATATGATTTTAGAGACGAAGATGATTGTTTTTTTTTTTTGTAAAAATTTATGGTTTGAATAATTTGAAGATGTATTATTAAGTTATTTGTCGGAACTTATAATTGGTTTGTAATGTTTATTCGAAACTAATCATTTTAAGAATCTTATGTAACTCCCGAAAAGGACGTTACATTCTCAACCTTTCTACACTCTCAGTCCCCTCAGCCAAGAAATCAACCTGCACTTAACATAACTAAATGGAAATTAAACACAAATCAAAGTCGAGTACTTAACATAACTAAGTGGAGATTAAACACAAATCAAAGTTGAATACTTAACATAACTAAATGGAGATTAAACACAAATCAAAGACGGGTTAAGTTGTGATTGGATTCTCTTTAATCACTTGAAGGAAAAAAGACAATAAGAAATGCTCTAAATTGATAAACACCAAGATAAAAGGGAGAAAATTTTCGAAACTATATTTATATCTTCGAGAACAAACTATGAAAAAAAAAATACTAATTTGATCCTAAAAAAATCTTTATAGGTATCTACATTACCCGAGACTAACACTTCCCAAAGCCGACAAACAAAACTAAATCTAAAGATTGAAGAAGAAATCACATTTTATTGATTTTGTGAGTTTCATCCGTTGTAAGAATACGATAATTTTGTTCTTATTTAAGAATGAAAAGCTACATTTTTAACATGTTCTTTTCTTTATAAAGAAAATGATAATTTCTAGAGTAATTTTGAATATATGTCCCAAAAACATATATAGAAATTTGATTAATAAGGAAACCTTGAAATATATGGTATAGGTTTTAAGCAAAAAATTACTACGTTAGCCAAAACAAAAGCAAAGAATTACTACGTTAGCCAAAACAAAAGCAAAGAATTCGTGAAAGTTGATGCTGAGGAAAGAATTTAGAAAACTTGCAGAATCTAATTTAGAGGAAAACGAAATGAAAAAAACAGAACCTTTCAATATTCTAATTGGAGATCTATAAAACCTTCATTTTCTCCATCAATATGACCCCTTTTTCATCTTTTAATAAGGATGTTTATGTTCAAAGAAAAAGTTATTATTTACTCTTTGTGTATATACCACAAATCCGAATGATGGATTAAACGAAGTTAATGGAAGTTGTACTAAAATATTTATTATTTAAATTTGAAAAGTAATAACTTAGTGGATGAAATGAAAAAATATAATTGGTATAATACCTACTTTGTCTCAATTTTATTGAGAAAATTCGAAATGGTCCCAATTTTTTGTTGTTGTTTAATGTAGTCCTAAAAAATGTAATTTGTGTTCTTTTTTATCCTTTTAGCAAACATCGTCTAAATTGTTAACGGTGAGATGTCTAGATGTCAGTTGGTTTATTATTTTTCAAATTGTAATTAGGATTTATTGAAATTAGGGTTAAACTTGGATTAAAATCTGTGTCACATAATTGTCTCTACCACGTCAGCATCTTCTTCTACTTATCACCAACCAAACCCTAACCCTCTCTTTTCATCGTCACCCACCACCTTGCGTTGGCCACCATCAACGCCGCTCAGGCCACCGTGACGAAACAGTTTCTCCACCATCCTCCATGTCGTCGACCACCATCAACTCCTCGTTCAACCACCACCAAGCACCACCAAGAAGCTTCGTGCAATCTTCTTCTTCGTGAAGGAAACCACCGTGAAGTCTGAACACTCAAATCAACGAGCAATCCAAATCGTGAAACCTACAAGGTGAATTCCAGATCATCAGATCATCTCCACCTTCGCGTATTTCTCCTTCGTGCACGAAAAGAGTCCAAATCGCAAAATCCAGTTCTCGTCGCCATGGATATTCATCATCATCATCCTCTATCAAGCACAATAGCCGCACCATGAAAAACCTGCACCCAAAAAACCTAAAACACTGCAGAAACCCTAGAATCGCAACAATAGAAGTTCATCTTCCTCCTTGCGCAACCTACAAAAGAAAACCTGATTGCGAATTCTCCATCCTGAGCCTATCTCCTCATTCTTCACGCGAACCTGCAAAGCAAAAACCAAACCAGCCAAAATTGAGAAACAGAACAGAATGACACCCCTTCATCGTCTCTAATTGCGCCAACGTCCCTAATGTCAATAAATCCTAATTACAATTTGAAAAATAATAAATCCAACTGACAACGCTAAAGGACTCCATGTAAGCCAATTTCACTATGTAATTGCACATCTGGACATCTCACCGTTAACGATTTAGACGGTGTTTGCTAAAATAACCAAATTGAAAACAACTTACATTTTTTAGAACTACATTAAACAGTAAAAAAAAATTGGAACCATTTCAAATTTTTCCAACCAAAATTGAGACCAAAATAGGTATTATACCTATATAATTATAGATAAATTTTTGTAATATTATTAAAGATAGGATATAAAGAACTAACACATTATCCCATTTTTATTTTTAAAATTAAAAATTAAAATAAATTAATATAAACAAGTTAATACACAAACCAAAGAACTCGCTTCTAAAAGTAGTATTTCAGGCTTTCTGGATGGAAGATGTTATAATATTGCTATGATAGTCTGGGTCCCATGCGCAGGCAGCATATAACATAATGGTGAGAACTTGCAGTCGCTCTCTCTATATATATGTAGATTTAATTTTCAATCAAATAGTGAGTTTTTAAAAAAAATAATAATAATTCAATTAAAAATATAATATTTATACTAGAGAAAAGGAAAGGCTTATTGTATTGAGTGCTTCTAGACTTTTTGGCTTGCATCCAAATGATAATATTTATACTAGTGGCACCTCCTTAACCAATGGTTAGGATCTTGCCACCACAACATTCATTTAAGAGATATAATTTATTATTTAGAACTTTATAAAACATTTCTATAATTCTAAACTTATCTAGATACATCTTATGGATAAGCATCTCTAGATATTTTTGCTAATATTGGGCTTTTATCTTCTAGGCCCAACATACAAAATCAATTATATTCTAACACTATTTTACCTTGTAAGAATGCAATAATTTTATTTTTTTTTTATAATGAAAAACTGCAGTTTTGGCATGTTCTTTTCTTAATAAAGAAAATGATAATTTCTAGAGTAATTTTGAATTTATGTTCCAAAAATATATACAGAAATTTGATTAATAAGGGAAACCTTGAAATATATATGGTATAGGTTTTAAGCAAAGAATTACTACGTTAGCCAAAACAAAAGCAAAGAATTACTACGTTCGTCAAAACAAAAGCAAAGAATTACTACGTTAGTCAAAACAAAAGCAAAGAATTCGTGAAAGTTGATGCTGAGTAAAGAATTTAGAAAACTTACAGAATCTATTTTGGAGGAAAACGAAACGAAAAGAACAGAACCTTTCAATATTCTAATTGGAGATTTATAAAACCTTCAATTTCTTCCACAATTCCAATATCAGCGCAATTCCAATTTCAGCATAATACAACCTAAATACAGTCTCAAGCAGGTACTATTTAATATTTCACATATTTTTTTCCTCTTATTACCACTCATTCAAAATATTTAAACTGAATCATTCAAATTCATACAGAATCGAAATAAGAATAATTAAATTAGAAGGGATCGAATTGATACTAACTTTATTTTCTTTTAGTTATTAAGTTAAAATTATTAATTGGGTGAGTTAGTTGAAATTTTATTTAGCTTCTTTATCTCACTGATCATGTGCTAGTCGTATCAGGATTATGATTTGTTTAGATTATTTAAAAGGATTTTCAGAAGACAAAAATAAAGTATTTTTTTATAAGTTATAAAAAGAAATTTATGCATAAAAGTATTATTTCAGGTTGCTGACATTTTCCCTACAACCACATATGGAACGGGAACTGTTTTATTGGGTGACACTGGTGAGAACTTTCAATTATTAAAAATTTAATGAATTACTTTACCTTTTCAAAGACAAATTTTTAAATATTTCATTGTTATGTTAATTTTAGTATATTAACCTCTCTCTTCCTCTTTCTATTTCTCACACACTCACTCTCTTTATGTATCTCTTTCAAAATAATCAATGACCTATTAAGAATATATATATATATATATATATATATATATATATATATATATATATATATATATATATTAGATGATATCATATTTTTGTCTATACATTTTTAATCATGTTTATTATTTATACCTTATATTTTCCTATCATCAATTGAAAGTAAGAGTTAATATTAGAAAATATGTTTTTTTTTTCTTTTGATGTGTTTTCATCTTTAATTTTATTATTATTAACTAGCGTAAACACATATATTATCACATCTGTATATGCATTTTTTTGTAAATATCTATAAATTATTTAAATTTTAAAAGTAGATATAAATAAAATTATTTAAATTTTAAAAGGATAAAATTAGAAAAAAAAGTATTATAAGTAATATTGTGTAAATTTTTGTTTGTTATGAATAATTATTTAAATTTAAGAAAATAGTTACTAAAATAATAAAAGAGTATATAATTCTTTTATAATGAGAAATTATTTGAATTCAAAAATATAGTTATTAAAATAATAAAAATGAAAAATATAGTTACAAAAATATTTATTATTTAAATTTGAAAGGTAATAATTTAGAGGATAAAATTGAAAAATAAAAATACCAAAAAGGTGTATATATAATTGTAGATAATTTTCTATAATATTATTAAAGATAGGATATAACGAATTAACACACTATCCCATTTTTATTTTTAGAATTAAAAAATTAAAAAAATATATAAACAAGTTAATACACAAACCAAAGAACTCACTTCTTAAAAAATTATTTCAGAGGCGAGAGGATCTAAGATTGCTACGACAAAAGTTTGGGTTCAAACTGCATGAAGCAGTACAGATAAGGGTGAGAACTTGTAGTCTCTCTCTATGTAGATTTAATTTTCAATCAAATAATGAATTTAAAAGAAATAATAATATTTCAATTAAAAACTACTTATAAAAATGCATTTGGAAAAGAAGAAGTTCTCAACAATTTGTAATAAAATATCTACTAATTATCAATGTGTTTTTTATTTTTGATTTGAGGTAATGCTTTGGAAATACTTATTATATATTTACATGTTTTTATTCCTTTTTTGTTTTTTATTCTTTTTTGTTTACATATACTTGGATGGTACAGATTTTACGTATGAAACTTATTCGTGCTAAAGAAGAGACGATTGAAATAGAATATCCAGAAGCAAACCAATTACACTTTGAAAGCTTACCGAGTTTAAGGAAATATTCTTCTGGAGATATGATTGAGTGGCCATCATTAAAGAAAGTGACTGTGAACCATTGTCCCAACATAATAAAGTTTGGTTTGGGAAGAACAAAATCAGTAATCTTGGAAAACCAAGCGTCTCTGGCAGATATTTTTGAATCATCGGTTAGTTATTTCTGCAAGTTCTCATGATAGATGAAAGATTTAAGTTTAATTACTCTTTTGTAAAATTATTTTAAATGCAAAATAGTAACAAGAGAAGAAATTATGTTTTACAGGATGATGAGTTTTCAACGATTGTTGAATATGAGATTGGTGACACTGAGAAATTACACAAAAGAATACATAACCTTGGACCTTCACATTTCACTAACATTGTAGTGTTTCGAGCAAAAAACTGTGATGAAAAGTTGACTGAATTTATATATATTTTGATGAAGAGGTCAAAAAAGCTTCAAGTTATTGAAATTCAGTGTTGTAAAATATCACAATGTCTATTTGAAATTTTGGAACCTCCTTCTCTGGGTGAAGAGTTTAAGTATTTGAGAATAAAGGAATTAAAGGTAATCCAAGTATATGGGATGGTGTCATTATGCCCTACGATTGGTGCAGAACATTTTGACTTCAAAAGTCTGGAAATTGTACACCTCAAAAGTTGTCCCTCTATACAGGATCTATTCTATCTATCATCCTTTTCCACAGGGCTTTCCGAACTAAAGGAATTAAAGTTAGAGGCATGTGAGCATTTAGAGAAAGTAGTAGATAACCACTTCGAATATTCTGTGTCCTTCCCAAGATTAAGTAAAGTGGAGCTAAAGTCTCTCTCAAAATTCAGGAGGTTTTCCAAAAATTCGGGAGATTTTTCAAGCTTGAAAACTTTGATAATAGAAGAATGTCCTTGTTTAGAAGAGTTCACTGTAAACCAAGCAATTTTAGTAGGTTTCTTAGGTCCAACGAATAACACTTTATCTGAGTTGGATGAATTGAGATTAGATGGTTGTGACGTGTTGCTCTATGTAGCCTCCTTTGAGACACCGCCCGAGAAGATGAAATTGAAGAAAGTCTTTGTTAGTAATTGTTATGCATTGAAAATGGTAATGCTGGTGAAGGAAATACCTAACTCTATAGAGCTCCTCCACGAATTAGATGAATTGATTTTGATTAATCTTCCTGATTTAACTCACATCATCGACAAAGAATGTGTTAGGTTATATCAAAATCTACGTACCCTACAAGTAGAAAGATGTGGGTTTCTTCATTGGTTGCCAATTCCTGTAACTTTAACAAATATGAAAATTTTGGATTGTGATTCCTTGCATAAGACCGTGGTCATCAGAAAAGAAAAGGAAGAAAAAGAAAAAGTCATTTTTTCTCAATTAAAGGAGGTTATTCTTCAAAATCTAAGAAATTTATATACTGCATTTCCTTTTGGGTCAGAATTTCCATCCTTGGAAATACTGAAAATAACAAATTGTCCTTCTCTAATGACATTTATTGAAGAACGCAATGATTTGAAAGAGCATAAAGAACAAGCTATTTCAACATGTTTCTTTCCAAATTCGGTACGTTTCAATTTTAAATTACATATGTATAATATTTATTATCATGCTGTGCATGCAAATTAAAATTTTCTAGTTTTTATATTTCTACTCATGTTTATTATTATTATTATTATTATTATTATATATAATCAGGATAAATAGTTAGCTTAATAAAATAAATATTGTTATATTTTATATTTTAGTACAACAAAAAAAATAATAGAATTTTTTAATTTTGTTAGTTTTGTATGGTCTTTGATATTAATAGATGAGGTGCATATATTTCATATTTATTAATTGTCATGTGTTTTTATCAGAAAACATTAACATTGATATATACGTAATAAAAACTGTGAATTTAAAATACATTTGCGTAGAGTTGAGATAATAGCAAGATTAATTGTATTAAGGTTAATTTTTTTTATATATTTACTAAAGATTACTAAAGATTATTAATTTTTTTGATAAACAAAACTAACAAAATAATTTTTTTTTAAAAAGATTTTTATTCTTTTTTACTAAAAATGAGATGTGTTACTATTTTTTTATACTAAACTCATTATTTATCCTATAATTTATTTACTTTTTGTATTGAAAATGGAATGAAAGTACAAAATGTATTAACTTGTAGGTAGTCATGGTTTTTAGTTTTGTTTTACTTTGATTTGTTGTTTCCTATTTTTGAAATTTAAAACTGTTATTTATTTTTTTACAGTTGTCATTGGAAAAGTTGAAGGTGCTTTATATAATAGATCAACATATTAAAGAGCTTTGGCACTATAGTTTGTCTTCTGAATCATTTTGTCAGATAGAAAATTTGACAATAAGCAACAATAATAAATTGTTAAGTGTCATCTCTTCTAGACTGATCATAAGATTCAACAACATGAAAGATTTGACTTTAGACAAATGTGAATCATTGATTACAATATTCATTCTTGAAGATGATCATTCTATGCAAGAAATGTTTCCTCAACTGAGGAAAATGTCATTGAGTAACCTAAATAATTTGAAATTTATATGGAACAAAGAACCTAATGTTCCATTCTTCTCAAATTTGGTGTCACTTTTCATTGTCCATTGTGATAGCATTGAAAGTTTATTTTCACTTTCTTCCTCCAAATATCTTAAGAAACTCAAATTACTGAGGCTGCATAGTTGTAAAGAACTAAAGCAAGTGATATCGAGTGATGAAGATGAAAATGTATCTACCAATTTTCCTCAAATGAAATGTCTAGTATTGAAGAATCTTCCAAAGTTGGTGAATTTCAGTCATTATCATGGAACTCTTGATTGGCCTAGTTTACAAACTTTAAGGGTTAGCAATGTTCCAAGTATGAAAATATTTTCAAGAGGCAACATCAACACACCACTGTTGAGATCAATAGATATAACATTTATTAAGAAGCTTTGGTTTGAAAATCTAAACGAGACTATATCATTTATTTACAAGAATCCAGGTATGCAATTTTAAATTCATAAAAGTTAAATAATTATAATAGAATAATATACAACATGTTTATAATATATATATATATATATATATATATATATATATATATATATATATATATTCTTTATTTTGGAAAAGATGTTTCTTAAAAAACATTTATTTTCATATTTTAGGTTATTTCTCTTCGTTACATTACATATCAAATTCTTTGCTTATGTTTATTTGTTTTGTATTCCTAAAATTTTCCTTTCTTTTTAAAATTAGCTTCTCGGAGGTCTTGTTCCAAAATTTTCTCATACATTACTGTATTTATTTGCATGTGTTGATTAAGAATTAATTAAAGTGACTCAAATAAAAAAAGAGGAACAACTTCTACAACAAGACAACAATGGATAAAAGAATGAACATTAATCTCTTGAGGTAATGTCCACTCTTATTAGTTATATAGATCATGCTTTTAAAATAAGTTATGTTATATATTCAACATTCATATCAAATGATAAAGAAACATAATTTAATTTGTGATTTTTATGATTTTTAAGTGTATTCTTTGTAATATAGAAAGAGTTTACTTTTATTATATATATATATATATATATATATATATATATATATATATATATAAGAATCTATAAAATGATGTTTTATAATTGATAGTATATTTAAATTAGTGAGACTTAATTATTTTAATAATAAAAGGCTTAAGTATAAATAAACAAGTTTTATTATTTTAAAACACGTCATATATTTAGAAATCACATTTTTAGAGTTCTTTATTTTCTCTCTAAGTTTTCTCATTCTTGGGTTATCTTTTTGAAGAATCAAGACATAGGATTACTCTTTGTGGCGACCTCTTCAAGATTAAGCGATGAATTTATCAATTTGAGTAAGTTAGTTTTTTGTCTCTTTTCTAAGTTCAATCGGTTCTTCTTTTGTATATGGGTCTATCTAGTCTACATGTATTTTTAGAGTCATTTCTCTATTGATCAATTGTTCTAATGGCATACCATGATCAATTTGAACTGTTTAAGTTGTTACAAAGCTTAAGTAAGCTAATTACAACTATTATAAATTCTAAACTAGTTCAAATTGACTGAATGTGTAATTGCATATGTGATTGCATGAGAAATTGTTAATTTTAATGAACATGTGCAGTTGAACTAGAGAATACATAATCTTAAGTTTACATATTTTAGGTTATATGATCAATTTTAGGAATTTGATGAATAGTATAATGAATGTGATGGCTTAAACTGGCTTTCATTGAAAGACATCAAATTTGTATGTTTGTACTATGATTGAAGTATTAGATTGGAACTTGATAGGTCTAAATCTGCATATTTTTAAAATTTCGTTTTTTGCAATTATACAAATTCATTGGGTTAACGGTTGCTTCGGTGGGTGACACCAAAGTTAGAGAGCCTACTGACTTTGTGGTCGCTGGACAATAATATTTTCACTGAGCAACTCTAAAGTTAGAGAGTTCACTGACTTCTCATTGAACGCCTTTGGACTTCATTAGGTGAATTTTGGCATATAAATTTCTACGAGCTCCAATGGTGCTCTCATTAGGCGCGTACTAAGCTTGTCGAGAGATTTATTAAGAGAATTATCCTAGTGCTACTATCGTTGGACAAGTTTTCCAGTCGCTAACCGAGTGGATGATCTTGCTGAGCAAGACTAAAAGAGTGATTCAATCATTTCCATGATAAATTGTTTGTGTGGATTTGAGTCATATGAGAAGTATTGGCCGTATATATAAGTGTATGGATGATAATATGTATGGTTGGAATATGTTGAGATATGAACTATAAGTATGATAGGATTTTCAAGGGAAAATATTTATGAAGTATGTTTCTAGGAAGTGCATTATTAAAGTAGGGACTAAGAGAGAAAGTTATCATAACACTCTACTAGTCATTTAAACTCATATAGATGAGAATGAACTAGGGGTTCAAAGAGGTTCTGGTGAAAAGTTCTTTTTGAAGTTTTAGTGACTTGTACAGAACTTATCTTGTGGGTTAATGTTATACATCACAAGTGTTAAACTTCCTTGTAGTCCAACATGAATGTGTTTTATTCGAATAATTGAGTCTAGAATAATATCTTTTGATGTGATTGGTGTTCTAAGATTGTGTTATTGACTTGGCTTATCAATCTTACTTGTTTAATGATTATATGATAAATTCTTTTGTGCATTAGTTTATCCATATTTTTGCTTATGTTTTTTTGTGTTGTTTCTCTTCTTTTTCAATCATCACCTTTATGGTGTGAGCAGATGAGGAATTAGGAATCGAACTACCTATGGAGGGAGACAATGTTGCAACTGTGTAGTTTAAGATTTCAATTCTTCTATTTAGAACTCTTGAAAAACTCAATTTATGTTTTAATCATAGTTTCTTAACATTGTAGATAAATCCTAAATTTGTTTCAGATGTTTAAAATAATTGTAATAGTATTATGGATTTTCTGAATTATATTCCTTTGCTTGATTAATTATGTGTTGTTTCACTTAATGACTTATATTATTATTTGGCATGTTATATACATGGCATTATATAGTTTTTTTTTTCAATAATTTAAACTGATTTGAATGTTGTTTAAAGGTTGCAAAGTAGTTTAAGAGAAAAACTATTTAAAAATTCAAGACAAATTAAAGATTTTACGTTAGATAAAAACAAAGAAGATGAACCATATATGAGTAAAATTAATCATAAATATATTATGTTAAAATAATATTTTGGTTTCTTAAATGAATTTGTTCATAACTTTAATTACCCTATCTCTATCAATAATTTAATTATTTTTATATTTCAATACTACAAATGAAAACACAAGAAAGACAAAAAAAAACAGATTTATACATTCCTTTTATGTAATTCATAAATATATATAATTTTAGAAAGTGTGGAATAGTGAAGATGGAGTTTGCATTGTGACGCATTAATCAATAAAAGAAAACATCTTCATGTTTTTTTATATATTTTTCATATTAAATACTATCTTATATTTATCAAAACAAATTAAATATTATCTCATTAAATTTATGTTAATATAGTAGTATATTTATTTATTTATTATATTTATTATATTTATTTTAAAAACTAATAACTTATATTTATTTTAAAAGCTAATAACTTATGTTTATAAAACAAATAATAAACATGCCCTTTTACAAATTTTTCTTTTACAATTTTGGTTTAATATCCTATTTTGTTTCCAGTTTCGTTCGAAAATGTCAAATTAGTTCATCCTTTAAAAAGTGCGTCAATTACGTCCTTACTTAATAAAATTTATATCAATGAAATCCCTTCCGTTAAATTCGGCGTTAATTATTTTTTTCTCTCTTTTACTTTTTCTACTTTTTGTGATTTAAGCATAATAACTTAAAAAATATGTGTTATAGATAAAATTAAATAATTATCATTTTATCTTGATGATAAATATGATATAAATTTAAATATAAATAATGAATATTATATTAAAATGAAATTGAAATTTTTATTTAAAATTGCAAAGTATTATTATTATTATTATTTTTATATTAATTTTATTATATTCTTATTTTATATTCACAACAAAAGCAAAACAGCAAAACAACAAAAGCAAAACAACATTGATAACTGCAATCAAAATTCAAATTAATAGTAGAACTTGAACATGCACATTCACAAGGGGACGATAACTCCCTTTAATTAAGCCTTATAATACATAAGCATTGCACATCCAAAGGGCACCCCTTCCCTCCATTCAGTTCAGTCTCATACAAACTTGCATAGGCATGCATGATTAATAAGCTCCCTGTGTAGCCTTCTGAATTTTACCCTCTCCTTCACATCCCTAGCCTTATCAGTAAGATACCCTTTTGCATAGTCAAGGGTGTTAGAACCTGCAGGCTGGTTCCCAGATACGTAGTTGTAAATCCAAGACAAAACAACAATGGCAGCCACACCACAGCTGCCAGAGAACAAAAATCCGGAAGTAACTAGAAACAACACAAAAGCTGCTGGGACAAGGATGGGGCTGAAGATCACAAGAAGAGGAGTTGCAACTATCAACCCTATGACAGTATCTGCGAATAGTAACAGCAGTTATGAACTTGATGGTGAATGTGCATGTTCAAGCTCATGGTGCAGTCTCTGGTATTGTGACCTGATAATGCCATTGCTGGTTTGACCTGGAGGTGTGGCTTCATGGTGTTGTCCATCGCTATCGTGGAGCACTACAAATGAAGATGGGTTCTAGGAGGATGATGATTATTTAATTTTATCTATAAAACATATTTTTTAAGTTATTATGCTTAAATCACTAACTTTTGTTATATTATTAAATCACTAACAAAATTGGTAGAAGAGAGAGAAGAAGAATAGTAGAAGAGAGAAAAAAAGCTGCTGCCTTGCACAGAAAAAATAGAAAAAGTCGAAAAAGTATAAGAGAGAGAAAAATAATTAATCTCGTTTGTACGGATTTAACGGAAGAGATTTCATTGATATAAATTTTATTAACTAAGGGCGTAATTGACGCGTTTGTTAAAGGATGAACTAATTTGACATTTTCGAGTGAAACTGAAGACAAAATAGGATATTAAACCAAAAAAATATCATTTTATAAGTTATTTTGATATAATAATAAAATGGTATAATTTAAGTTCAATTCAATTTTATACAACAGTTAAAAAAGATTAAGGTTTATTATAAATTGATTTTATTTATAACAAAATCTTCAAAATTTGAATAGTTTGAATTGTTTTTTTTCTATTCTAATATTTGTTTTTTTTTTTTATAATTTTAACACATAAATTTGGAGTAGAAAGAAATAATTGTTAACTAAAGAAAACTACAAGAATTGTATCTTCTATTTTTTTTAGTGTATAGAATATTTACTTTATTATTTTTTACTTAGAACTTATTTTTCTTCAAAAGCAGCTCATCTAGTTGGTATAATATATCTTGTACACTAGTTCGTTGAGCTAAAAAATTAAGCCAATTATAAACTCTTAACATAATAGTTGTAACATCTCATTTTAATGGTATAAAATTACTAAAATATTACGTTACAGAACCACTTAGATTAAAACGAACTTACTAGAAGACAATAGATTTACCTCTATAGATCCATTCACCAACTCATTTGTTTCACCCTCCCCTCTCGCTGGAATAACTGAAAATATATTGTTTTCCTAAGCTCACACCATTAAGGTGATCATGCAAAAGAAAAAACATACACAAAGACAAACAATACAAAAGCAACGGTAAGCTACTGATACAAAACATTTTCGTAATACATCAAAAACATATTAAACATTTTACTTAATGATACATATCTCACACCAAATCAACCAAACACTTTATGCATGACAACCGTTTGACTTGACTATCTGGATTAGTATGAATATCGTGTTATGCCAGTTCGTGCACTTGTTGTGGTGGTTGGCCCACCTCAAGTTACCACACAAGATTAGTCTGTTATCATTCGCCTTAGGCCAAGGTAAAGCCCTTAAACTAGGACCTCTACTATTCTCACGACATGCCCCACCCCTCTCTACTTGAGAATGAGTGACCATTAGAATATTAGGATGAACTCCAAGACTGAACTTTCCATATTCATACTTACAATACTTGAAACCACCATTGAGAAGTTACTCCTTGGAACTCTCTTTACCAACCTTGAAAACCATTTGAAATCATACATATGTCCATACACTTTAACATTGAATACCAAGATATAACACCACTGATCATACATCAAAGTACCATAAACAATCCAACAATGCATCACGATTCAATTAAAACATAAGCATGAAAGTAAACAAGGTGATTCAAACTTTGAAACCATAGAGGTCCACAACCTAGTTGTGAACGTTTCTACAACTTGTGGATTTGTCTCGAGAGAAACAAATTGAAAACCAGCAAGTTTAACAACTAAATCGTGGCTTTTTCAACAACTTGTGGATTTACTTTAGGAAGTGTGAAATTGAAAATAGAGAAGAGAATTAGCAAGTTGTGGATTTTTCCATGAGTAGTGAAATTTTTCAGAGTAGTTACTAACCTCTCATAGATACACTTCAAATCTCAAATTGAATACTTTCCTCACACATTCTAATGTTCCTTAAGGCCTCCTATGCGTTGAGCAACATTGAAAAACACTTTCCTAACTCAAATTTTCTATCTCAAGCCAACTTAACTACTTTAAACCACTCAAACTTAATTTTATACCTTTCAACACAAATTTTCTACAGCTAACAGCTTGAATAAGTCTTAATAGCTTGAGCATGTCTTAATAGACTTAACAACGTCCCTACATCATGCAATTCAACACATACCAACTCCTTTAGAGATTCACTACTCAAAACCCCCTTAATTGTACCTAAAATCATGCAACACAACCTTACCAACTCTCTACTACATTACACACCAGGTTTACTGGTTTGACAACTCGCACAAGTCCTAAATGAATTCAAAACAGTCCCTAAACTTTTGTTTTACCCAACCGACCTTGTAGTAAAAAACTCACCTATCAAAACCCCAATTTCACTCCAAGACATTAGTAACTGAACTCAAATTCTTTCTCTCAACTCAACATCATAACTTAACCATCTAAAGATGTAAACCAGTCATAAAACACCCCCTAACACTTACCAAACTGTAGGTTCTGCTTTAAACTCAATACTCCAAGAAATTATATACCAATACTCCTCAATTTAGACCATTAATTGATATATTTTCCTCCCCTTTTTACCAATAACATCATCAACACAATTTTACAATTTAACCATTTTCATTTCAGCATACATACACTTGCATAACATTCATATATTCATACAATCTCAAGGCACATCATTAATCACACAAAATATTATTTTTATCAATTCAACACATACAAGCTATCTCATAATCGCATGCACACCAAAACAACATATTTAAGATCTTCCTAATACATATATGAAAACGAATTAACTTCCCTTACCTTATACTGACGGTACCAAGCTCTAAGAACACCCTGATTACTTCTCGCAAAAGAAATTTTTTACAAACACTTACGAATCACTAAATTGAAAAAGGAAAAAGTCCTTAGGACCTTAAAATTACCAAGAAGCTCAAAGAACATCACAAGACACACATGCAATGAAAACTTCCATGCATTGACGCGATTATAGAGTGGAAAGCAAAAAGGAACTGAAATTCACTTGCTCTATTGACGCGATTATTTCTCTAAGTACAGACTTCTAATTAATGATCCGAACGGTCAAAGTGCAGAAATAGGTCTTATGATTAATATATTAAAATTTTAGCTAAATCCAACAGTTAAAATAATTAAAAGAAAAGTTTTACCACAGTAATTCGAAAATAAGACAATTATAATCATGAAAACTAAATTTATACAAGTGAATAGATAACTACCATTACCAAAATTTTCACATGTTCACAACTCATATTCATAATCATAACATGTATAAAAATCATGTATAAGAAGTATTAGCTCCCCTACCTCTATTCTAGACGTAATCTCGTGCTTAGAAGTTCCCCGAAAACTTACAGAATTTTCCCTTTGCAACTAGAATTTCCTCCAACTCTCTTCTCTCAAAATTTTTCTAAATTTTTGGTGCAAGTTTTAGCCTTCCCCATGTTTGCTATTTATAGTCCAAAAATTTTGCTATTCATCATTTTTTTTAATATTATTTATTATTTTAATTTCACCACTTACATAATGGATTTACCACTTACATAATGGATTCACCACTTACATAATGGATTTATAATGGAGTCATAATGGATTCCTTAATTATGACTTCAATTATGAACTTTTTCTCCATTATCAATATTTTAAATTTTATTTTATTTTTTTTTCTATTTACAAAAAGGTAGAAAATAGTTTGAACCTAACACCAAAGTTTTCTACCAATTAAGCTACCAAAATTTCTTATTAAATTTCCACATTTTATAAACTTATTATAATTTCCATTCACAAAGAAATTTATTACTACTAGAAATAAAATGGTTACTATTAAGGTAATTATTTTTCAAGGGTCTTACATGTAACATCCCAAATTCTCACACTTGAAAATTCACAATTCCTATATATAAACATTACATTTACGGTAACATCCCGTAATCTCACCCTTTAAAATTTTCTAGCTGATATAAGTCTATACATGTTAAAAAAAAAAATCCTAATTATAACTTGAGTTCTTCTACTTCTCCCTTCCTTGGCACTGAGTGAGACGATATTCCTTCATCTGCTCCCGTATAACGAATTATACGATCATCGCACATACCCAAACACAAACAAGTAAGGTGAGCTAACATGCAACCAATCATTTATGAAACATGCATGCAAACCTCATATAATAATTATGTCAGACATACTCATACCATCATACAATAATCACATTATACATACTCATCCATTACTTTGATTCACATGTTCATAACTCATATTCATAATTACTGATACAGAATATAGAACATCAGGTAAGCTGTTTCATTTTTATTTTATATTATTATATAGAGATATTACTAAGCACAATATCATCATGCTTTAATCCCTCTGTTTCTTAAAATGACATTTTAAACGTCACCAACAAAACAGGGGTCTCTATAAGTTCTATTCTATACTTTCCATCTAGATGTCCTCAGGTTGGCTGCCTCTTATTAGTGTTCATTAAGTCACATGTTACAAATTAGAAACATAGATTCTGAATGGCAAATAATAAAAGTTCGTTGTTAAAAAGTGAGATTGTTACTTGTATACAGGGGAAAATATGAGCTATTAGAAGCAGGGTAAGAAATGCCAATTTTAGGAAAAAATCGTAATGAGTTGGCAGTCACGAAATTTAGATAAGAGCTTTTATTAAAGGATTCTCAAGTGTTTTTATTTTTTATAATATTTAATATGTTCCTATTTAATATTTATGTCATTAAAAAATAATTTGTTATATTTATTTTCAATATAATAAATATTTATATTTTAACTTGCAATAACGAATATAAAAAAAACTGCTTAATAATCCATGATTAATTATTCGTTAAAAAGTTCATTCTTTTAGCTCTTTGTATTTGATTTGATATTTATTTTTGTCTTTTTCTTTTCTTTGGCGGATTCTCCATATCTCCTTTCATTTAGATTTTTATTAATTATAATATTTCATAATTTTGCCCCGGAATAAAAATTCAAACTGACCGTACAAAGGTCTGTACTTGGGACATTTTTTACTAAGTTTTCATTCATTAATTATAATATTATGTAATTATACTAAGTTTACTAAGTTTTCATTAATTATAAAATACATCCTACAGAAAATCATATAAAAGTTTTGTTTTGAATAATTGAATGGATTAGATTAGAATAATAGAATATTGATGTCTCCGATTATAACTTATGCTGTAGCAACCTTTCAATTATATGATAGCGTGGTGAGGAAGCAAAGAATTACTACGTTAGCCAAAACAAAAGCAAAGAATTACTATGTTAGCCAAAACAAAAGCAAAGAATTACTACGTTAGTCAAAACAAAAGCAGAGAATTCGTACAAGTTGATGCTGAGGAAAGAATTTAGAAAACTTTCAGAATATATTTTGGAGGAAAACGAAACGAAAAGAACAGAACCTTTTCATATTCTAATTGGAGATTTATAAAACCTTCAATTTCTTCCACAATTCCAATATCAGCCCAATTCCAATTTCAGCATAATACAACCTAAACAGTCTCAAGCAGGTACTATTTAATATTATCAATCGGATGAGTTAGTTGAAATTTTATTTAGCTTCTTTATCTCACTGATCATATGCTGTTACACGTATTAGGATTATGATTTGTTTAGATTATTTAAAAGGATTTTAGAAGATAAAAAAAGTATTTTTTTTATAAGTTATATAAGAAATTTATGCATAAAAGTATTATTTCAGGTTGCTGACATTTTCCCTACTACCACATGCATCAACTTCTGCGATATCTGCGAGATGACTCGGTAGCCATGATAACTTTTAATTATTAAAAGAAAAATATTATTTGACATATTTAAATTTTTTACGTTCATTTAATACATATTTTAAAATATAAAAATTTTTACTTTTATAATTATTTTATTCTTTATACATAATGAATATAAAGGTGTGTTATGGTATTATTATTTTAAAAATTTAATGAATTACTTTACTTTTTCAAAAACAAATTTTTAAATACTTCATTGTTATAGTATATTAACCTCTCTCTCCCTTCTCACACACTCACTCTCTTTATGTATGTCTTTAAAATTTATTTGTATACTTCTTTTAGTCTATTCATTTGAAAAAAATAAAACACATAATCATTGACCTATAAATTATATATAAATTTTAGATGATATCATATTTTTGTCTATACTTTTTTAATCATGTTTATTATTTATACCTTATATTTTCCTATTATCAATTAAAAGTAAGAGTTAATATTAGAAAATATGTTTTCTTTTCTTTTGATGTGTTTTCATCTTTAATTTTATTATTATTAACTAGCGTAAACACATATATTATCATATCTGTATATGCATTTTTTGTAAATATCTATAAATTATTTAAATTTTAAAAGTAGATATAAATAAAATTATTTAAATTTTAAAAGGATAAAATTAGAAAAAAAAAGTATTATAAGTAATATTGTGTAAATTTTTGTTTGTTATGAATAATTATTTAAATTTAAGAAAATAGTTACTAAAATAATAAAACAGTATATAATTCTTTTATAATGAGAAATTATTTGAATTCAAAAATATAGTTATTAAAATAATAAAAGTGAAAAATATAGTTACAAAAATATTTATTATTTAAATTTGAAAGGTAATAATTTAGAGGATAAAATTGAAAAATAAAAATACCAAAAAGGTGTATATATAATTGTAGATAATTTTTTGTAATATTATTAAAGATAGGATATAACGAATTAACAAACTATCCCAATTTTATTTTTAAAATTAAAAAATTAAAAAAATATATAAACAAGTTAATACACAAACCAAAGAACTCGCTTCTAAAAGAAGTATTTCAGGAACAACAACGAAAGTTTGGGTTCAATATGCATGAAGCAGGACAAATAATGGTGAGAACTTGCAGTCTCTCTCTATATGTAGATATAATTTTCAATCAAATAATGAATTTAAAAGAAATAATAATATTTCAATTAAAAATTACTTATAAAAATGCATTTGGAAAAGAAGAAGTTCTCAACAATTTGTAATAAAATATCTACTAATTATCAATGTGTTTTTTATTTTTATTTGAGGTAATGCTTTTGAAATACTTATTATATATTTACATGTTTTTATTCCTTTTTTTTTGTTTTTTATTCTTTTTTTGTTTACATATACTTGGATGGTACAGACGTTACATAGAAAGCTTCTTTTTGCTAAAGAAGAGACGATTGTAATAGAATATCCAGAAGCAAACCAATTACACTTTGAAAGCTTACCGAGTTTAAGGAAATATTCTTCTGGAGATATCATTGACTGGCCATCATTAAAGAAAGTGACTGTGAACCATTGTCCCAACATAATAAAGTTTGGTTTGGGAAGAACAAAATCAGTAATCTTTGAAAACCAAGCGTCTCTGGCAGATATTTTTGAATCATGGGTTAGTTATTTCTGCAATTTCTCATAATAAATGAAAGATTTAAGTTTGATTACTCTTTTGTAAAATTATTTTAAATGCAAAATAGTAACAAGAGAAGAAATGATGTTTTACAGAATGATTGGTTTTCAAGGATTGTTGAATATGAGATTGGTGACACTGAGGAATTACACAAAAGAATACATAACCTTCGACCTTCACATTTCACTAACATTGTAGTGTTTCGAGCAAAAAACTGTGATGAAAACTTGACTGAATTTATAAATATTTTGATGAAGAGGTCAAAAAAGCTTCAAGTTATTGAAATTCAGTGTTGTAAAACATCACGATATCTATTTGAAATTTTGGATCCTACTGTTGTGGATAAAGAGTTTACGTGTTTGAGAGGAATAAAGGAATTAAAGGTAATCCAAGTATATGAGATGGTGTCATTATGCCATTCGTATGATGCAGAATATTTTGACTTGAAAAGTCTGCAAATTGTACACCTCAAAAGTTGTCCCTCTATAAAGGTTCTATTCTATCCATCATCCTTTTCCACAGGGCTTTCCGAACTAAAGGAATTAAAGTTAGAGGCATGTGAGGATTTAGAGCAAGTAGTACGTGACAACTTCAAATATTCTTTGTCCTTCCCAAGATTAAGTAAAGTGGAGCTAAAGTCTCTCTCAAAATTCAGAAGGTTTACCAAATTTGGGACAGATTTTTCAAGTTTGAAAACTTTGATAATAGAAGAATGTCCTTGTTTAGAAGAGTTTACAGTAAACCAAGCAATTTTAGTAGATTTCTTAGATCCAACGAATAACACTCTACGTGAGTTTGATGAATTGAGATTAGATGGTTGTAACTTGTTGCTCTATGTAGCCTCCTTTGAGACACCGCCCGAGAAGATGAAATTGAAGAAAGTCTTTGTGAGTAATTGCTATGCATTGAAAATGGTAATACTGGTGAAGGAAATACCTAACTCTATAGAGCTCCTCCACGAATTAGATGAATTGATTTTGATTAATCTTCCTAATTTAACTCACATCATCGACAAAGAATGTGTTAGGTTATATCAAAATCTACGTACCCTACAAGTAGAAAGATGTGGGTTTCTTCATTGGTTGCCAATTCCTCTAACTTTAACAAATATGAAAATTTTGGATTGTGATTCCTTGCATAAGACCGTGGTCATCAGAAAAGAAAAGGAAGAAAAAGAAAAAGTCATTTTTTCTCAATTCACTAGTAAAAAATCGGGTTTTTACAGCGCACATTATGCCACGGTTCAACGAAAACCCCAGAGAACCGCGGCATATACCCCCTGTAACTTCTGAAATTCTCTGAAAGGCAGTTGGGGAGACAGTTGTGCTGAACACGTTTCAGGGGTATATGCCGCGGTTCCCCAGGGAACCGCGGCATATTTGCCTATATGAAATTAATTTAATATTTATTTGAAATATTTCGAGGTATATGCCGCGGTTGCCCGCTGAACCGCGGCATATAGTTTGAAAATAATTTCAAAAATGCCATTTCTGATAATTTTTTAAATTAGTATATGCCGCGGTTGGGGGTTAAACCGCGGCATATAACCCTTTTATACCGCGGTTAAGTAGTGAACCGCGGTAGATTCCCCTGTTCAGAGTTAAAAAACAAAACTTGGAACAGTGCATCGTCTTCCTCGCGCGTTCTCGTTTCTTCTTCCTCCGAACCACCCTTCATCTCAGATTTTGCATTTTGAACCGTTTAAACTCAAAATTGTTCGGTCATTATTCGTTTTTGACGATAAAAACGAGTTTTAGCCGATCAAAATCGTGATTTCCTTGCGTTTTTCACCCTCTCCGCCGCCGCCGCCGTTGTGTTGCGTTTTTCACCCTCTCCGCCGCCGTTCCTCTTCCAGGTATTTATGTCCATTTGCATTTTTAACGTGATTTTTTCATTAATTTTTGCATAATGCTATAGTTTTGGTAATGTATGAAGTTTCTATAGTTTTGGTAATGTATTATGGTATAATTTTTGCTTTAATTTTGATAGTGCATGAAATTGTTATAGTTTATTAATTGTTTGATTGTATGATTGAATTGATTGTATGTTGAATATATTGTATAATTGTATGATTGTAATTTTGTAGAATATTTACGTATGGATCGAAATTGGATTAATTTACCACGCATTAGTGTTGAGTACGAGAGAGGGGTAGAGGAATTTATACAATTTGCGCAACGTAATGAGGGGAGAACTGATAATGAAGTGAAATTTAGATGTCCTTGTGTGAACTGTTTGAATGGGAGAAAGTTGAACGCAACTCAAATTAGAGAACATCTTATATGTGATGGTTTTCTAAGATGCTATACAACATGGATCTGGCACGGCGAAGAAATGGATTTTCCCACTGACTCTCAAAGTGTAAATGTTACTGATTCCACCATGGAAGAAGATCGACCGGATGAAGACAAATTGGAGGACATGATCCGCGATGTTGGAGCAGAAAATTTTGCCAAAGCTCATGTGTATGAGACGATGTCGACTGATGCAGAAACACCTTTGTATGTCGGTTCAACTAAGTTCACACGTTTGTCAGCGGTGTTAAGGCTCATGAATTTGAAGGCGAGCAATGGATGGACTGATAAGAGTTTTACAGAACTGTTGACGTTGTTGAATGAAATGTTGCCAGATGGAAATACACTGCCCACTCGTAATTATGATGCAAAGAAAATTCTTTGTCCAATGGGTATGGAGTATAAAAGGATACATGCTTGTCCTAATGACTGCATTTTGTATAGGAAAGAGTTTGAATTTTTGACAAAGTGTCCAAAATGTGGCTTATCACGATACAAGTCAAAAAACAATACTGAAGATAATGGTCAGATAGAAAAAAATGGATCTGCTTTGAAAGTAGTTTGGTACCTTCCAATAGTGCCCAGACTGAAGCGTTTGTTTGCGAATCCCAAAGATGCTAAAAACCTTAGATGGCATGCAGATGAGAGAAAAATTGACGGGCTGCTTCGTCATCCAGCTGATTCAAAGCAATGGAAAAATATTGATCGACAATTCCCCGAATTTGGTAAAGAGTGTAGAAATCTTAGGCTTGGTTTAGCCACTGATGGAATGAACCCATTTGGTAATCTGAGTACCAATCACAGTTGTTGGCCAGTTATATTGATAATTTACAACTTATCTCCTGCATTGTGCATGAAGAGGAAGTACATGATGTTGTCTATGATGATATCTGGTCCAAAGCAGCCTGGAAATGACATAGATGTTTATCTAAGCCCACTAGTTGAAGACTTGAAGGTTTTGTGGGTTGACGGGGTTGAAATATTTGATGCATTCGCTTCAGAGACTTTTATGATGCGTGCAATGTTATTTTGCACCATTAATGACTTTCCTGCTTATGGTAATTTGTCAGGATACAGTGTCAAGGGTCATAAAGCGTGTCCTATATGTGAAGAAAACACTGCAGCTCATCAATTGAAACATGGAAGAAAGACGGTGTATCTGCGTCATCGGAGATTTCTAAAACGTAATCATCCATATCGAAGGTTAAAAAAAGCATTCAATGGAGATCAAGAGAGGGACGAAGCACCAAATCCACTTATTGGCCTTGAAGTTCTTCAAAAAGTTAATAAAATACATCATGTATTTGGGAAAACATCGAAGAAGTCATCTGTAACGACCCCTTGGAAGAAGACAACTATGCTTTGTGGTTCTGCTCATTGCACAGGCCTCCTCCCACACAACTCAGACAAGCAATTGATTGGTAAGAACCTCAATGTTTGGACTTTCTTTGTTATATAACTGAATGCTAAAACATTTTTTTATATACAGTTCTATTCCAGCAAGTATGATGATGGACGGGAGATCAATTGCTAAGAGTAGAAAGATTGCTTGGATTTCTCTCAAGGTTTGACATATGCTAAAGTCATACTTTGTTATAATTGTTTTATAACAAATGTTATTCACTAACTATTATCAACTGTGATGATATATTGTAGTGTAACAGACAAAATGGGTCATATGAGTGTGGATACTATGTAATGTATTGGATGACCCATATTGTTCGTTCTCACATCACAAGAAGCTGGGAAACGGTAATATTTAACTTTAACAAATTTTGATTTTTTAACAAATGTTGAATTCATATACACTAATTAAAATGAATTGTCTTTTGCAGAGATTCAAGACTACTACACCAGTTCCTGAGAAGTCCCTACTATTCATTAGGAACGCTGCTGCGAAGTATATAGTTAGATTATACAATAGCTCTTAGATTTAGATTTAAACAATGCATTTGATTAGCTTTTGATTTCTTAGACTCTCTACTTTATTTGATGTTGAAATACATTTGAACATGTGTTTGTTATGTTGAAATTGCATTTCTGTAAATGTTTTTATATGCAGGTCTGTTTTTGTGGTAGTGGATATCACAAAAACAGACCTGCAATTTTAAAAAACTGCAGGGGAATATGCCGCGGTTCTAACCACAACCGCGGCATATTCCCCCTATATGCCGCGGTTCTAACCACAACCGCGGCATATAGTGCTTCGTTTTTTTTTTAAAAACGAGACATATGGCCGCGGTTTTGACACTAACCGCGGCATATTTGTCGGCCTATATGCCGCGGTTCAACCGCGAACCGCGGCATATAGTGCATTTTTTAATTATTTTTTTTGAATTTTTTTTTAAAAAAAATGACTTTAGGCAGCGGTTCCCTAGACAACCGCGGCATATTGCGCAGACTATATACCGCGGTTATGACCGCGGCATAAAGTGTCTGACTTACTACCGCGGCTGAATATGCCGCGGTTCAAGAACCGCGACGTATAGTGAAAATCAACCGCGGTAAAAGCCCCTCGCTGCACTAGTGATTAAAGGAGGTTATTCTTCAAAATCTAAGAAATTTATATACTGCATTTCCTTTTGGGTCAGAATTTCCATCCTTGGAAATACTGAAAATAACAAATTGTCCTTCTCTAATGACATTTGTTGAAGAACGCAATGATTTGAAAGAGCATAAAGAACAAGCTATTTCAACATGTTTCTTTCCAAATTCGGTACGTTTCAATTTTAAATTACATATGTATAATATTTATTATCATGGTTGCATGCAAATTAAAATTTTCTAGTTTTTATATTTCTACTCATGTTTATTATTATTATTATTATTATTATTATTATATATAAATCAGGATAAATAGTTAGCTTAATAAAATAAATATTGTTATATTTTATTTTTAGTACAACAAAATAAAATAATAGAATTTTTTAATTTTGTTAGTTTTGTATGGTCTTTGATATTAACAGATGAGGTGCAGATATTTGATATTTATTAATTGTCATGTGTTTTTATCAGGAAACATTAACATTGACATATATGAAATAAAAACTGTGAATTTAAAATACCTTTGCGTAGAGTTGAGATAATAGCAAGATTAATTGTATTAAGGTTAATTATTTTTATATATTTACTAAATTATTAATTTTTTGGATAAACAAAACTAACAAAATAATTTTTTTAAAAAAAGATTTTTATTTATTTTTTACTAAAAATGAGATGTGATAATATTTTTTTATACTAAACTCATTATTTATCCTATAATTTATTTACTTTTTGTATTGAAAATGGAATGAAAGTACAAAATGTATTAACTTGTAGGTAGTCATGGTTTTTAGTTTTGTTTTACTTTGATTTTATGTTTCCTATTTTTGAAATTTAAAACTATTATTTATTTTTTTACAGTTGTCATTGGAAAAGTTGAAGGTGCTTTATATAATAGATCAACATATTAAAGATCTTTGGCACTATAGTTTGTCTTCTGAATCATTTTGTCAGATAGAAAATTTGACTTTAAGCAACAATAATAAATTGTTAAGTGTCATCTCTTCTAGACTGATCACAAGATTCAACAACATGAAAGATTTGACTTTAGACAAATGTGAATCATTGATTACAATATTCATTCTTGAAGATGATCATCCTATGCAAGAAATGTTTCCTAATCTGAGGAAAATATCATTGAGTAACCTAAATAATTTGAAATTTATATGGAACAAAGAACCTAATGTTCCATTCTTCTCAAATTTGGTGTCACTTTTCATTGTCCATTGTGATAGCATTGAAAGTTTATTTTCACTTTCTTGCTCCAAATATCTTAAGAAACTCAAATTACTGAGGCTGTATAGTTGTAAAGAACTAAAGCAAGTGATCTCGAGTGATGAAGATGAAAATGTATCTACCATTTTTCCCCAAATGAAATGTCTAGTATTGAAGAATCTTCCAAAGTTGGCGAATTTCGGTCATTATCATGGAACTCTTGATTGGCCTAGTTTACAAACTTTAAGGGTTAGCAATGTTCCAAGTATGAAAATATTTTCAAGAGGCAACATCAACACACCACTGTTGAGATCAATAGATATAACATTTATTAAGAAGCTTTGGTTTGAAAATCTAAACGAGACTATATCATTTATTTACAAGAATCCAGGTATGCAATTTTAAATTCATAAAAATTAAATAATTATAATAGAATAATATACAACATGTTTATATATACATACATATATATATATATATATATATATATATATATATATATATATTCTTTATTTTGGAAAAGATGTTTCTTAAAAAACATTTATTTTCATATTTTAGATTATTTCTCTTCGTTACATTACATATCAAATTCTTTGCTTATGTTTATTTGTTTTGTATTCCTAAAATTTTCCTTTCTTTTTAAAATTAGCTTCTGGGAGGTCTTGTTCCAAAATTTTCTCATACATTACTGTATTTATTTGCATGTGTTGATTAAGAATTAATTAAAGTGACTCAAATAAAAAAAGAGGAACAACTTCTACAACAAGACAACAATGGATAAAAGAATGAACATTAATCTCTTGAGGTAATGCCCACTCTTATCAGTTATATAGTTATAAAGATCATGCTTTTAAAATAAGTTATGTTATATATTCAACATTCATATCAAATGATAAAGAAACATAATTTAATTTGTGATTTTTATGATTTTTAATGTATTCTTTGTAATATAGAAAGAGTTTTCTTTTATATATATATATATATATATAAAAGAATCTATAAAATGATGTTTTATAATTGATAGTATATTTAAAATAGTGAGACTTAATTATTTTAATAATAAAAGGCTTAAGTATAAGAAAACAAGTTTTATTATTTTAAAACACGTCATATATTTAGAAATCACATTTTTAGAGTTCTTTATTTTCTCTTTAAGTTTTCTCACTCTTGGGTTATCTTTTTGAAGAATCGAGACATAGGATTACTCTTTGTGGCGACCTCTTCAAGATTAAGCGATGAATTTATCAATTTAAGTAAGTTAGTTTTTTGCCTCTTTTCTAAGTTCAATCAGTTCTTCTTTTGCATATGGGTCTATCTAGTCTACATGTATTTTTAGAGTCATTTCTCTATTGATCAATTGTTCTAATGGCATACCATGATCAATTTGAACTGTTTAAGTTGTTACAAAGCTTAAGTAAGCTAATTACAACTATTATAAATCCTAAACTAGTTCAAATTGACTGAATGTGTAATTGCATATGTGATTGCATGAGAAATTGTTAATTTTAATGAACATGTGCAGTTGAACTAGAGAATACAGAATCTGAAGTTTACATATTTTAGGTTATATGACCAATTTTAGGAATTTGATGAATAGTATAATGAATGTGATGGCTTGAACTGGCTTTCACGGAAAGACATCAAATTTGTATGTTTGTACTATGATTGAAGTATTAGATTGAAACTTGATAGGTCTAAATTTGCATAATTGCAAAATTTCATTTTTTGCAATTATACAAATTCATTGCGTTAACGGTTGCGTCGCTAGGTGACACCAAAGTTAGAGAGCCTACTGACTTTGTGGTCGCTAGACAATAATCTTTTCACTGAGCAACTCTAAAGTTATCATTGAACGCTTTTGGACTTCATTAGGTGAATTTTGGCATATAAATTTCTGGGAGCTTCAATGGTGCTCTCATTAGGCGCGTACTAAGCTTGTCGAGAGATTTATTAAGAGAATTATCCTAGTGTTACTATCGTTGGACAAGTTTTCCAGTCGCTAATCGAGTGGATGATCTTGCTGAGCAAGACTAAAAGAGTGATTCAATTAATGCCATGATAAATTGTTTTAGTGGATTGCAGTCATATGAGAAGTATTGGCCGTATATATAAGTGTATGGATGATAATATGTATGGTTGGAATATGTTTAGATATGAACTATAAGTATGATAGGATTTTAAAGGGAAAATATTTATGAAGTATGTTTCTAGGAAGTGCATTATTAAAGTAGGGACTAAGAGAGAAAGTTATCCTAACACTCTACTAGTCATTTAAACTCATATAGATGAGAATGAACTAGGGGTTCAAAGAGGTTCTGGTGAAAAGTTCTTTTTGAAGTTTTAGTGACTTGTATAGAATTTATCTTGTGGGTTAATGTTATACATAACAAGTGTTAAACTTCCTTGTAGTCCAACATGAATGTGTTTTATTCGAATAATTGAGTCTAGAATAATATCTTTTGATGTAATTGGTGTTCTAAGATTGTGTTATTGACTTGGCTTATCAATCTTACTTGTTTAATGATTATATGATAAATTCTTTTGTGCATTAGTTTATCCATATTTTTGCTTATGTTTTTTTGTGTTGTTTCTCTTCTTTTTCAATCATCACCTTTATGGTGTGAGCAGATGAGGAATTAGGAATCAAACTACCTATGGAGGGAGACGATGGTGGAACTGTGTAGTTTAAGATTTCAGTTCTTCAATTTAGAACTGTTGAAAAACTCAATTTATGTTTTAATCATAGTTTCTTAACATTGTAGATAAATCCTAAATTCGTTTCCGATGTTTAAAATAATTGTAAATAGTATTATGGGTTTTCTGAATTATATTCCTTTGCTTGATTAATTATGTGTTGTTTCAATTAATGATTTATATTATTATTTGGCATGTTATATGCGTGACATTATATAGTCTTTTTTTTCAATAATTTAAACTGATTTGAATGTTGTTTAAAGGTTGCAAAGTAGTTTAAGAGAAAAACTATTTAAAAATTCAAGACAAAATAAAGATTTTACGTTAGATAAAAATAAAGAAGATGAACCATATATGAGTAAAATGAATCATAAATATATTATGTTAAAATAATATTTTGGTTTCTTAAATCAATTTGTTGATAACTTTAATTATCCTATCTAACAGTAATTTAATTATTTTGGTTTCTTAAATCAATTTCTTAAATCAATTTAATTATTTTTATATTTCAATAATACAAATGAAAACACAAGAAAGACAAAAAAACAGATTTATACATTCCTTTTATGTAATTCATAAATATATATAATTTTAGAAAGTGTGGAATAGTGAAGATGGAGTTTGCATTGTGACGCATTAATCAATAAAAGAAAACATCTTCATGTTTTTTTATATATTTTTCATGTTAAATACTATCTTATATTTATCAAAACAAATAAAATATTATCTCATTAAATTTATGTTAATATAGTAGTATATTTATTTATTTCTTATATTTATTTTAAAAACTAATAACTTATGTTTATAAAACAAATAAAAAACATGCCCTTTTACAATTTTTTTTTTTCTTTTTCAAAAGTATAAAAAAAAATATCATTTTATAAGTTATTTTGATATAATAATAAAATAGTATAATTTAAGTTTAATTCAATTTTATACAACAGATAAAAAAGATTAAGGTTTATTATAAATTGATTCTATTTATAACAAAATCTTCAAAGTTTGAATAGTTTGAATTGTTTTTTTCTATTCTAATATTTGTTTTTTTTTATAATTTTCACACATAAATTTGGAGTAGAAAGAAATAATTGTTAACTAAAGAAAACTAGAAGAATAGTCTCTTCTATTTTTTTAGTGTATAGAACATTTACTTTATTATTTTTTACTTTAGAACTTATTTTTCTTCAAAAGCACTCATCTAGTTGGTATAATATATATTGTACATTAGTTTGTTGAGCTCAAAAATTAAACCAATTATAAACTCTTAGCATAATAGTTGTAATATCTCATTTTAATGGTATAAAATTATTAAAATATTACGTTACATAACCACTTAGATTAAAATGAACTTACAAGAAGACAATAGATCTACTTCTATAGATCCATCTACCAACTCATTTGTTTCACCCTCCCCTCTCGCTAGAATAACTGAAAATATATTGTCTCCTAAGCTTATACCATTAAGGTGATCATTGCAAAAGAAAAAACATACACAAAGACAAACAATACAAAAGCAAGGGTAAGCTAGTGATACAAACATTTTCGTAATACATCAAAAACATATTAAACATTTTACTTAATGATACATATCTCACACCAAATCAACCAAACACTTTATGCATGACAACCGTTTGACTTGACTATTTGGATTAGTATGAATATCGTGCTATGACAGTTCGTGCCACTAGTGCAATAAGCACATATCGCCTCGGTCATTTTCAATTATAGACACCGGTTCTAGGACCGGTACATATTCCAACGAGGTAATAAGAATGGATTTTTTGACTCGGTTCTGAACCGAATCAAAAGGTTTCAGATTCTGACTCGGTTCACAAACAACCGAGGCAGTAAAGTTGTTTAATTTTTTTATTCTGAACCGAGATCAGTGTTGTTACGTTTGTTTGTTCTTTGTATGGTTAAACTTCTTCCTCTTTTCTCCTATTTTCTGCAATTTTTTTCATCCAAACATGAAGAACAGGAAGCAGAGAGAGCAATTTTTTTCATTCAAACATGAAGAACAGGAAGCACAGAGAGCAGACGGAGATCCAAACACCAAAATCAGATATCCAAACCAAAATCAGAGATCCAAACCAAACAAAAAATCAAAGATCCATTATCCACCTGCAAAGAAACAGAAACAAAAACCAAAAATCAAAAAGCAAAAAACGCAGTTCCTCCATTGCAGCCGCCGTCGCGGGCTCCAGCCGCACCTTCGCGGGCTCTCGCCGCGCCGTCGCGGGCTCTCGCCGCACCGTCGCGAGCTCCCTCGCCGTGCCGCGCCTTCGAGATCTCTCTCGCCTTGCCGCGCCGTCGAGATCTCTCTCGCCTCGTCGCGCAGTCGGAGCTCTCGCCTCGCCGCACCGTCGCGAGCCGTGTCGTCTGGCCGCACCGTCGCGAGATCTGTCCTCGTCGAACCGTCTCGTGTCATCACCGTCACCGCCTCGTCTCGTCAGATCTGGTATCGTCTCGCCTCGCCGCACTGTCGCCGCACCGTCGCCGCACTGTCACCGCACCGTCCCCGCACTGTCGCCGCACTGGAGAATGGGAGGTGTTGCAAGAGAGGAGGGAGAGGAGGGAGGGGTTGCAGGAGAGGAGGGAGGGGATGAGGGAAAGTGAAAAGGTGAAATGAAAAGTGGGAAATTGAAAACTGAAAAGGTGAAATGAAAAGTGGGAAATGAAGGGTCTCTGCCTGAAAACTGAAAAGGTGAACACGTTACGCCTCGGTTCTTTTATTAACCGAGGCCGTAACTGGAAAACGTGCATCCTTGTGCCTCGGTCCTACATTAACCCGAAGCAGTATCAGATCTTTATGCCTCGGTCCTTCATTAACTGGTGTTGTAAATTTTTTATGCCTCGGTTGTTTGTATAACCGAAGCATATAACTTCATTTTAATTTCTAAACTGCCACCGCGTCTTTAATGCTTCGGTTTTTACAAAACCGGGGCATATATCACGAGTTAAAAATGGATTTTTCTACTAGTGTGCACTTGTTGTGGTGAAACAGTTGGGCCACCTCAAGCCACTACACAAGGTTAGTCTATTATCACTTGCGTTAGGCCAAGGTAAAGACCCTAAACTAGGACCTCCTACTATTCTCACAACATGTGCAACCCCTCTCTACTTGAGAATGAGTGACCATTGGAATGTTAGGTTGAACTCCAAGACTGAACTTCCCATATTCATACTTACAATACTTGAAACCACCATTGAGAAGTTCCTCCTTGGAACTCTCTTTACCAACCTTGAAAACCATTTGAAATCATACATATGTCCATACACTTTAACATTGAATACCAAGATATAACACCACTGATCATACATCGAAGTACCATAAACATAAGCATGGAAGTAAACAAGGTGATTCAAACTTTGAAACCAGAGAGGTCCACAACCTAGTTGTGAACGTTTCTACAACCTGTGGATTTGTCTCGAGAGAAACAAATTGAAAACCAGCAAATTTAACAACTGAGTTGTCGCTTTTTCAACAACTTGTGGATTTACTTTAGGAAGTGTGAAATTGAAAAGAGATAAGAGCATTAGCAAGTTGTAGATTTTTCCATGAGTAGTGGAATTTTTCAGAGTAGTTACTAACCTCTCATAGATACACTTCAAATCTCAAATTGGACACTTTCGTCACACATTCTAATGTTCCTTAAGGCCTCCTATGCGCTGAGCAACACTGAAAAACACTTTCCTAACTCAATTTTTATATCTCAAGCTAACTTAACTACTTTAAACCACTCAAACTGAATTTTATACCTTTCAACACAAATTTTCTACAACTAACAGCTTGAACAAGTCTTAATAGTTTGAGCAAGTCTTAATAGACTTAACAACAGTCCTTACATCATCCAATTCAACACATACCTACTCCTTTAGAGATTCACTACTCAAAACTCCCTTAATTGTACCTAAAATCATGCAACACAACCTTACCAACTCTCTACTTCAAAACAGTTCCTAAAATTAGGTTTTACCCAACCAACCTTGTACTAAAAAAGTCACCTATCAAAACTCCAAATTTCACTCCAAGACAATTAGTAATTGAACTCAGATTCTTTCTCTCAACTTAACATCATAACTTAACCATCTAAAGATGTAAACCAACCATAAAACACCCTTAACTGTAGGTTCCTCTTTAAACTCAATACTCCAAGAAATTGTATACCAATACTCCTCAATTTAGACCACCAATTGATATATTTTCCTCCCCTTTTTACCAATAACATCATCAACAATGTTTTACAATTCAACCATTTTCATTTCAGCATACATACACTTGCATAACATTCATATAGTCATACAATCTCGAGGCACATAATTAATCACACAAAATATTATTTTTATCAATTCAACACATACAAGCTATCACATAATCGCATGCACACCAAAACAACAGATTTAAAATCTTCCTAATACATATGAAAACAAATTTGCTTCCGTTACCTTATATTGATGATACCAAACTCTAAGAAGACCCCAATTACTTCTCACACAAGAAATTTTTAGAAACACCTACAAAACACCAAATTGAAAAAGGAAAGAGTCCTTAGAACCTTAGAATTACCAAGAAGCTCAAAGAACATCACAAGACACACATGCAATGAAAACTTCCATGCATTGACGCAATTATAGAGTGGAAAGGAAAAAGGAACTGAAATTTGCTTGCTCTATTGCAAAAATTGATCGGATAGAAATGTAGACCTCGTCACCGTGGTTGATTAGACATCTCCTGATTGTCAAAAAGATTACTCGGGAGTTAGAACTCTTAGAAAGAAGGTAGATAACTCTAGAAAAGTATTTTCTAGAAATATGGTACATTTTAAAATAATGAAACTCGTTTATAACAAAACTATTTATAAATAAATCATTTAATATTAAAATAATCTGGTCTCATTATTTTTAAACTATCACCACCTTTTAAAATACCAATTTATGGGGTTTTACAATAACAAAAGACATTATTATCTTAAATGGCCTCAGAGACTAAATAGAATATATCTCATATTAAAAAAAAATAAGACCTAAATTAAATAAATAGCTTATAAAAAATAGGAGTTATATATCTTGCGAAGTTTGTTAAGAACAATATAAATATATGAATTCTTTCGAAAATTTGTCTTTCTTTTATGGATTCGTAATATATACATACCATAGTAAGATACTTCAACTAAAAAAACTCTTTCTTTATGGAAATTGTTTTACGTGGGATAATTTCTTGAAACTTATATAGATTTTTTATTTAATTGCTCATATATGAAAAAAAATGCTTTCACTTTCCAAATGACAAGTATTTAACATTGTAAACGTCTAAAGTGAAATATGCTTAAACATAAGAATCAAACACTGGTGAGAGCAGTGTAAAAGTTAATGATTTTATATATAACTAATATGAGGTTTTTGTTTTGTTTTTTTTTTCTCTTAAGTTTATGTGAAGAAAATTAATATAATTATTATTATATTTATAAGTAATTTATTTATATAATTATATTTAAGTGTTATAATTATGTATAACTATAAATATAATATTTAGATAAAGGGTTTGATAATAAGATAAAATAAATTAATCATTTGTATTTTTCTTTTTTTTATATAACAAATTAATTAAAAATAAATACTATTATTTTAATATTGATTTTTGTATGTTAAAGTAATAGATTTTAGAAAGTATAACTAGGGATAGTAATGAATCGGGTCGGACATGGATAGTGCCTACTTGTTATCGTATCCTCAAAAACAAAATTTACTTGTTACCTGTCTGCTATTCGGACGGATACTTGTTTAAAAAATACTCGCAAATAATTAAAAAATATATTTTTATAAACTTTTAAAATAAAATTACAAAAATATATAAAAAATAGAATATAAATTAAAATTTAATTTTATTTAAATTTAACTTAATAAAACATAAATTAATTTTAATTTTAATTAAATTTAAATTAATCAAATATAAATTAAATTTTTATTTTTATTTTTTTGCAGGTAACAAATACTTGCAAGTGCGAATAATATAATACTCACACCCGATTCATTTATAAGCGGATAATAAAATACCTGCTACCCATAATACGTATTTTACCTGGAAAACATTATAATGAAAAACAACTTGCACATAGGAATATAATATAAGATGCAAACATATTTTATCTCTATTAAAAAGTTAGAGTAACATGAAATTGAAGTTAAGAAATTTAAACAAAAATATAAGTAGATATTAATTAATGTAGACATTCAGTTTATAATAACTAATTATTGATGCATAGGTACATGTTTCTTTGTTTGAAATTGTAATATTAAGATTAAAAAGTAATATTTGTATATGAATTTGGTTGTATTAAATTATAGAATTAATATAATAATTGATTATTTATGTGTAATAAAATAATATAATTATATAATTTTTGAATCAGAATTTTGAGTTATATTAGAGTGAAATGCGTATGTTGAAATAATATATTGGAATATTGTGGAATATAATCTAGTACAAAATAAAAACAAGACGAAATTGATGTTAAAGCTTGTAAATTGAATCATATCCGGAAATAAACATACAAATATATATTAAAAGATATTGGCTTATAGAATTAGAGTCGGGAAAGGCTTTTTCCTTATTTTCTTCCTCCATTTCAATAACATTACTTCTCCTTCATTTGACGTTTTAGTATCTCCAAAAAGCACAATGTTAACTGTTTTTCTTCTCATAGAGATGTTAAGGACGAAATTTCTCTCCACCATATTGGAAACATAAACATTAAATTTCGACTTTATTTCGTGACTCAATGAGAAACCAAAGATAATATATAACGGAAAGTGAGTAAATAATCAAACAACATTTTTATATGGTTGTTCCTTAATTTTCCTTGCCTCAAACACCAATTTGGGACAATTTCTAACAAAACGGAAAAATTTCTAAAGCATAAAAACATCACAATTGGCAAACCATATTTGAAAAAAAAAAAAAACTTCTAATGTTCAAGAGACATTAACTTTGAAGAAAACCAAGAGACACCAGTGATTATATTTGCACAAATTCCATTTCACCTGAAAAATGAAAAACATAAAAAGCGTAAAAGAAAAACTAATTACAATTAAACACTTTTGGTTCTACAGCTAAAGCATATTTAAGTAGGTAAAAAAGGGAAAGTTTAGGCTTTGGTTTTCAATTGAGTCTGACTATTTCTTTAATTTAGGTCTTTATTTTTTTAATATTAGATACGTTTTCATTATTTAGTGTTTGAGACCGTTCAAGATAATATTATGATTTTACTATTGTAAAACTCAAGGAACCGATATTTTAGAAGTGACGATACACTACAAAAAATTTTAATTTTTCTGGGGGTTAATTTTTTTGTTTCCGGCGGTTTTAACCCCTGGAAAATGCATTACCCGCGGTTTAAAAAACCCCTAGGAAAAGCTACGTCGCTAAGTAATTACCGGCGGTTTTTTGAAAAACCGCCGGTATTAGCAGGGGTTTTACAGAAACCGCCGGTATTAGTGGGGGTTTTACAGAAACCGCCGGTATTAGTGGGGGTTTTACAGAAACCGCCGGTATTAGCAGGGGTTTTACAGAAACCGCCGGTATTAACGGGGGTTTTACAGAAACCGTCGGTATTAACGGGGATTTTACAAAAATCGCCGATACTTACAAGGGTTTTTAGTTTTTGATGGTGATAAAATTCAAATTAATTTTTTAACCACACCCGTAATGAAATATGTACTAAAACTTAATATTATATATAAAATAAATTACAATGTTCAATATATTAATATAATTCATACATTTAATTGTTTATGAAAATTAAAAAGAAAGAAAATGTTCAATACTAAATTAAAATAGAAAGATGTTTATTAACAATGTTGATTTTGATGCATAAAGTTCATAGTAGACCCAACGATCATGTTGTTCCAATGACCCTCTGCAATGAACTTCTCCAACTTGTCCTCGACTTCTCCACCGCTCAAGCCAACTTAGGGATTCTAGATTTGTCAAGATGTAGAGATAAGCAAATAATATAACAGTAATTATATCATTCAATTAATGAAAGAAATTAAATAAGGTTTTAATATTCAATCAACAATTTTTTTTAATAAAAAGTGAATTAAAAATATATAAAGAAATGTAAAATTGAATTAAATGTTTAATAAATGAGAATGAGAATGAAAAATGAGTTTGAAGGGAATCATTTATTTACCAAAAGATGATAAAAAAAGCGAAAGGTAAGTTAATATTAGGACACTGCTTTCTTATCTCAATTCTCAAAGCCAACATGAGTGAAGAAGAATGTTAGCTACATCATCATGCATGTGTGTGAGAGGTCACCAATGTTTCATAATTTTATTTTCTAGGAAAAACAATATTTTCTGAATATGATTTCACACCGTTGCTAATTTTGTCCTGTAATGCAATGGATGTAATTTGATGCTAGAACATCAGCTAGAAACATGACACAAGATAGGACACACTGCAGCCAATTACCGATTCATAGTAATTTTCTATCTTACCAATGAATTAAATTTTGCATAGGTAATCCAAATGTTAGATATGTAAAACAAACACTGAATTCTATCTTACCTGTATGAGCATTACGAAGATATCTGAAGAACTTCCATGTGCTGCTACTATCACAACTTTCCCATTTTCTTTAACAGCCTTCAATGTTCTATCATTCTCACTCTGCCTTGATTTTAGAATCAATCATACACAAGTTTTCAATAACGTTATTATAGAAAATCTGATACAAATGCAATCATTTATACAATATTATTTTTGGTCTATCTGTATATTGTTGCAGCATATTAATTGTACACAACAAAAATATAGGTTCAGAGTTCAATATCTCACCTACTACTGTATCGTACACTACATCAAATTTTTCTTCTAGATCTTCAAGCAGCCCCTTTGTATAATCAATGGCTAAGTTTGCTCCCAAGTTCCTTAACAAGTCCAGTTTCCCAGTACTGGCTGTGGCTGCTACCTTTGATGCCCCAAAAACGTGCTTCGTTAGCTGCATCATCAAACACATACACAACAAATCATTTGGTATGTTCTGAATTGATTTATGTCGATAGTGAGAAAATTTTCAATTCTAGAAGGAATTTAAGAGTGCTCCATAAACACATTATCTTAAAGACATTGTTGTAATAAAAACATTATTTAATGACAAGGCTGTCAGTTCTCTTACTTATACATACTTGTAAATCTTATTTAGAAAAATCTTATTCTTGAATCAATCTTAAAAGTGTTGAGTCGGTACTAATCACATATGAATCTCTTGATTACATATATCTGTTGATTATATATATTGTTTTGTGTCCCACTTCAAATGCCTATGTAATGCCACAGTTTTTGCTATCCGCCACACCACTGTTTTAGAACCACTTTTTGAACTATCTAAGAAGGGAAAGCTATGAACATAACCACCCCTTCAGTATATTTGTTTGAATTTGATCTGTTATACTGGTCGCTAGATGCAAACTAATATGAATGGAGTTGAAGTACAGATGCATTGGTTCAAACAAATATTAAGATAAGACTAGAAATGCAATGCAAGATTTAAAAGTGAGTACATCTTCATTATTGCTTAATAAGGCAACCTATATTTCTAAAGTATAACCTGGAAGTGTTCAACCACCTGAGAAGCAATTCTACTCATATCAGATGCAGCATAAGCATTCCTCCTAAGCCACCTGAGAAGCAATTCTACTTATATCAGATGCAACACAAGCATTCCTCCTAAGCTTTGAAGGATTGAGACTTTCAGCAGCACTGCTTTGTTGACGCATAATTCCTTCAAAAGAAAGTACCAATCAAAATCAATGATGCAATAGTTATATATATTAAGGAACCAAACAAACCAGACATTCACTTCAAGGTTGCCTTCGATATTGACCTTTTCAAATACTACGAAAATATAAGCAAATAAGTCAAGAAAATATCACTATGAACTAAAAAGTACATAAATATAAAATGTAGCTAGCAAGTTGCAATCTCATCATGTCAAGAATAACAGAGAACTGAGCAAGGTGAACTCACTGATATCTTTCGGGAACATCTAAATTTATTCTGCAACAGGGAAAAATATAAAGTAAGAATATTTGTAAAATCTAGTCAAAGTAGTCAGTGATTAGCTTTGCCGGATCGCGGATAATCGCGGCCCGTCGCTCTTGCTCGGCCTTCATCACAACGAATTTGGACCGCTCAGCCTCCTACTGCGCCACCTGCTTGCGAGAACTCGCTGCCGTAGGAGAGGTGCGAATTTTCTACCACTACAACCTACAGAGAATCACAAGCTCTTCAAAATCGTCATCGGAGAGCTCCTAAAAACGTCAAGGTCGGTGCGCTCTTGATGTTTGTTTTCGAAATTAGAGATTTAGAGAAGAGGAGAAGCAAGAGAATAAGGGATTGGAAAGTAACGAAGGAGTCGAAGATAGAGAAGTAGAGGAGAAGGTGAAGATGGAAACGACCAGAATATCCGAAGTTCTGATGAAAGTATAAAACCAAGTATCGGAAGCGCGATGAGTGCCAAATATTTTAGAAAGTAATGGAGGCGCGGCTTTGAGCGCCAAATATTTTAGATATTTAACTTAACTGAGGTTTTGTATTGAAACCACCAATAATTCGGAGAGGTTTTCAAAACCTCGGGAAAGAAACCCCTACTATAAATCTTTATTTTTGTAGTGATAGTTTAACAATAGTGAAATATTAAATGATTTCTTTATAAATAGTTTTGTTATAAACTAATTTCATTTTAATTTATTTGCTATTATACTAACAATCTATAATTGGCATTAACTTTGAAAATAATTTCTAATGTTCAAGAGACATTAACTTTGAAGAAAACCAAGAAACACCTTTAGACATTGATTATATTTGCACAAATTCCATGGCACCTGAAAAATGAAAACATAAAAAGCGTAAACGAAAAACTAATTACAATTAAATACTAGTACAAAAACACTAGTATAGTAGGGGTTTGACATCAGCATATTTTGGTTTTATTACCTCCAGCTGAGGCATCTAATATCAACTTGGTTTGTGAACCAAGACCTCCAAGGAAAAGTAGAACTACTGTTGCTTCATCAAAACCGTGTATGGGAGTCTTTCTCAATAAGCTTTTGTACCTGTCCCATGCTTGACCTAATGTCTCCTCCATGCCTTGTCTGAAAGAAGAGATCTCTTGCTTCCCTTTGTTGACTTTAGAGCTTTGTTGTTGCCATTGTTGTTGTGGTTGGTTCTCAAATTGTCAGTAGCTTGCCAAAATTGGCTTTGATCCATGCTTGAGTGAGGTTTCCACCAGTGGTTGAGATTACTTTGGTAGAATTGAGTGCCCATATAGTTAAATTCTTGTCCGAATTGCATCCTGCAAGCATTAGGCACAAAACTCTAAAAAATATTTGTTAGCACAAAAAGATAGAGAAGATAGATAAAAAAAATCAAAAGATATAATTGAAAAGATAGGAAGATAGGAAATAAAAACAGAAAATAAAAACAAAAAATAAAAACAGAAAATAAAAACAGAAAATAAAAACAGAAAATAAAAACAGAAAAATAAAATAAAAACAGAAAACTGAAAAATAAAAACAGAAAAATAGAAAATAAAAGCAGAAAAATAAAATTCACAACTCAAAATTAATTAAAAATCACACAAATATACACTAGTTAAACCAGAGTCTCCGGTAACGACACCAAAAACTTGTTTACAATATTTTTGAACCCCGGCAACGGAAATATTTCTATACCCGGCAACGGTGCCAAAAACTTGTTTACCTCTCAACAAGTGTAACCGAATCGTAGCAAGTAATAATCCTGGTAAGACCAAGTATCGTTTCCCAAGAGACTCAAGGCCTAGACACTTATGTGATTAATTAATTAATTAAGATTTGAGAACAAAGTGTTTTAAGTTTCAAATGCAAAAGACTGAAAAGTAAATATGTATGCATATGATGATCAAGAAGAAACAAAAGCGTGAATTGAAATATATGGATGAATATGTTGTTGGGGTTTATCAAGTTAATCTTTTCCTCTCTCTTATATTTAGGAATTCATCAATCTTTTCATTAATGTTAATGCCACTTTCTAAATTACTTTAAACCCGATCTCTCGGCGAAGAAAGCCTAATCATAGTCACTAGTTTACAATCTCTTGTCTCCCTAGCAATTAATCATGCATTATAGTGAACAGAAGCTTAAAGGCAACCAACTATCATACTCCTATCTCTAGATCGGTAATATACTGTTGGGAGAGATTCCCCAGATCTAGACTTCCCCGTACGTTTCCGTATCGACAAAACCAATAATCATGACATTGAATGAGTTAAACTATGCATGCTTTGAGAAAAGAGGAAAAACCCTAACTATTAATGAAAGAAATCATGTATCATATAAATGATCTTGAAGAGCAAATTCCATACAAGAGAGTTTCTAAAGATTTACATTAATTCCCCAACAATAATAAAAGTTTAGTTCTCCATCGTCATGAAAGAACTTGATGAATAATGGAATGAAAGAACGAAAGAGATAGAAAAACCCGAGAAAGAGAAGAGGAGAGTCGTCACCATCTCCAATTCTACCCCCAAGGGGTGAAAAGTGTGTTTCTGCTTTGTTCCCAGCCAAAGACACAAACCCTAGAACGTCCTAAAGCTTATATACTATTCTAAAAAATACAGAAAATTAGGCCCAAGCCCATAAAAAGTTACAGAAAAGTAGGCCCAAGCCCAAAATAATGCCACTCAGCGGTAAATACCGCTCAACGGTACCACCGCGTAGTCAATTCTTCCCCTCAACTGCATTGTTACCCCTCAGTGGTGCCAACGGGTGTTCAGAAGTGCCGCTCAATGGTAAAATGACGCTGAGCGGTACTTGCAGCTTCACTTCTTTTGCACTTTTTGTGTCATTTTCTGATTCCATTTCTATCCCTTTTCACTTCTTTCATCAATTTCATCTAAAAACCTGCAAAAACAAGGAAATCAAGCATAAAACCTGTCCAACTCTATTATTTCCAATAATTCAACAAAATCATGAGTTCAAGTTAATTTCTAAATCATAAAAGTTGTAATTGAAGTCAATTTTAAGTATAAAAATAATAGTTTTTCAACTGTTATCAGCGAATCCAAAGATAGTGATCCAGACCCCTCAAGGACTCGCTCAACAACTCAACTCACTGAGCGAATCCTGAGACAGTGACCCAGACCCCTTGACCTCTCGCTGAGCGAATCCTGAGACAGTGACCTAGACCCCTTGACCTCTTGTTGAGCGAATCCTGAGACAATGACCCAGACCCCTTGACCTCTCGCTGAGCGAGTGGAGTCGCTCAGCGAGTCTGCATAATTTTGCAGCATGAAAACTACAGAATTATCACCCCAAACCACTATTAACCAATTGAATATATTTTTCCCAACTTCTAATCCTCCTAGATCGTGTTATACACTCAATTGTACTAAACCAATTGTGTCTAACCCATCTTAATCTCATTATAAACATATGACTCTAAGATTTCAACCAAAAACTTACAAAATCTCAACTTATAGACCTAAATGGAATTCTACCACTTATAGCTCGCTTTTGGACCAGTTAGTGACTTCAAGAGTTACAACTGACTTACCCAATCCTTAGAAATTGACTCTTTATGCACAAAACCACAAACTCAAAATTTTCACTATGCAACAACTCTAAATTCAACTAGAAACCAAAAGAGCTTAACCTAAAATCAACACCAACCCCTCTTACCTATTCCATAACAGATTTATATCTATCAAACCACATTTATCATTCAAAATAACTGCAAAACACATAATCAAACCGGTTATACCTATCCAAATCATCCAATCTCAACATCACAACAAGACATAATCAAATTCTCAACTTTCTCATCCAACAAAGCATTTACATTTCCAAATACTTAATCACAACACATACATATAACATTTCTCCCAACATAATCACTATTTATAACAAAAGTTCTAGCTTCCCTTACCTTTAAACTAACTGCCAAACTTCTCAAAACGCTCCGCCGATTACTTGAACCGCAAGGAATACCTAGACGAACCTACGAAACACCAAATTGCAAACGGACAGAGTCCTTAGAACTCTAGATGAACCAAGAACGAGTAAGAGATGCATGATTACGCATGCAACAATATACAATTCCTCTAAAACAGATTTATGAACAGAAGGGGAAAAAGGAGTCGAAACTTACTTGCTCTATTTAAGAAACTGATCGGTTGGATTTGTAGACCCCATTGTCGTGGTCCATTAGGTACCTCCTGATCGTCAAAGAGATGACTCAGGAGTTAGAACTCTTAGAGAGGAGGTAGAGAATTCTAGAAAAGTGGTTTCTAGAGAGATGACACGTTTTAAAACAATGAAACTTGTTTATAACAAAACTATTTATATTAAAAATGTTTAATATTAAAATAATCGAGTCTCACTATTTTTGTACTACCACCACATCTAAAAATACCATTTTCTAGGGTTTCACATTCTCCCCAACAAGAAAAATTTTCGGCTTCGAAAATTGACTTATTAGATATAAGAAACAAGCTACTCTCATCAATTCTCTATTACAACCACCTATTTGACAAAGATACTACTCCCCAACAACCTTACTAACATGAGAAACCTTGCCTCTATGCTAAAATCCTCTAGTGTTCAATAGTGTTTATTTGTCTGACCATTATCCTCAAAACAAATCTAAACCCCTACACCTTGACTTTTAAGAATCTTTCTTTAACATAACCAACCTTATTGTGTCTTCCATACTGCCAACCCCTTATCTATCCTCCGCCACTTCTTTTAAATCTCTTCTAAAACCTTTACAAATCTTGACTTCAAATCAAACCCTTGATTGATACTCTTTTACTTCCTCTTGCTTTTTCTAAGAACCACCATACTACTGACTTGATCACTAAAACTTCTGATTTAACTACCAACCGATATGCTCTTGATCACCTTTAACCATACCCATTATGGGGACTTCTCCTTACTTTACTGGTCTCGACTCTTGAGTACATAGTTTCCCACTACGCTATCCCATTACCAAAGTAAAATTCTTCTCCGTTGCAACGAGAAAACCAATTTGAGCACTCTATCTTCACTTTGTTAACTCACTAACTGGAACCATATGTATTTCTTGACCCCTTAACCTGTAGTCATACTTATATTTGTATCCTCATTGAGTTTAGATCACTAGCTTGATCAGTACCAAGCCGACTTATGATACATCTCAAACTAGGACTGTTTGAATTGCACTTTCTCAACCATTTTGACAAACCCACTAGTTATAGCATTTCAACTATACTAATGAAATCACTTTACAACTTCACTTCAAACCCCAATCTTCATACTCTTCAAACAACTGTTACCCAATCCTTATCAAACCAAGAACTTGAAGCTCCTCTTTGTTCAAACCATCTGTTAGCACTTCCTTACCTCAAGATTAACACTACAACTCGAAACCATAGCTCAATTCATGCCCTTCGTCCATTGACCCACTCTCTCTATTCATCGTGCATTTATACTTCCTCACTTTAAGGTTGACACTGCAACTTGAAACCATAGGCTCACTTGTCTTCTCTGCTTCGTACCTATACTTCCATACCTAAACTCACTTCTGACTATAACAGTAGTCATACTATTTTAAAGAAACTCATCCCTCACAAAGCACCAACTATTAACATTGGTTCTACTTTAGACACCAATGTAATAGTGAACCCCACCACTCTAATGTGGAAATTCTAGTACCTGCTTCAGAACACCAACCAAAAGCTCTTACATCAAAAGACTTACTCTTCATTTCCACACTTGTCCTCATTTTCTGACTTGATTCGTGCTTGATGTATAACCATTGACTATTCTTCTTGAAACACTACACTTCTCTTGATGATAAAAAATCACCAGAAAGTAGATTAGAGCACAACCAAACCATCCTTACGATCACACTCCTATCTTATAAAAGAAACAACTTCATCTTTCCTTTACTCGCGTTCACTAAACTTTCCTAATTTACATAACCCTGATTCTCAACTATATCTTAATTCACCTTTAATGCATCATCACTGTTTTCCTTCTCTCAAAATGAGAAACTCCTCTGAAAGACTAAAACTCACTTAGAACAAAGGTAAGTCCAAATAAAAAAAATATAAGTTAGACATTGTCTAAATAAAAAAAAATATACGTTATATTTATTATAAAAGTATGTGTTATATACAAATAATTCCATAAGGGATCAATGCTATATCACTAGAATTTTTCTACTTATTTTTTGTGGTTGACCTGTGCAGTTCGTAGTATTGTGATTATTTGGCTAATCATTCTTTTAGGAACATGTAAAAGGATTGATCTTAATAAACAGAAATAAAAAATAATCATTTAGCATTATATTTTATTTTTTAAATTTGCGCAGTCTACTTATGAAAGGATTAGCTGGAATCCAACCTGTCGATATTTCTGGAATCCAAAATGTAAGATGTTTCGTCATCCTCTTCGCTGACGTACAAATCTAGTTTCCTAAGTTGCATTCATAAATTATGAATATTTATGTTTTAATGATGAGAGTCTGTTCTTGGTTTGCAGGTCGATGTGACAGATCAGATTAAAGGCCAATTGTCTTATCTGTGGGCTACCCCAACACTAGTGCAGAAACGGCTTTTTACGTCCGATATTTTGGCCTTTTGACGTCCGGCGTACGCCGGACGTCTATGTGGTAGACGTCCCTCAGACGTCCGTCGTGCCAGGACGGACGTCTATATGAACGTCCGCTGCCTGAGGACGGACGTCTATATGAACGTCCGTTCTGCCTGAGGACGGACGTTTATATAAACGTCTGCTGCATCAGGACGGACGTTTATATGAACGTCCGTTCCTGAGGACGGACGTTTATTATAAACGTCCGCTGCCTCAGGACGGACGTTTATAATAAACGTCCGCTGCCTAACCACGGACGTTTATAATAAACGTCCGCTGTCTGAGGACGGACGTCCATATAAACGTCCGCTGCTGTCTGAGGACGGACGTCTACCTTGCTGAGTTCTTTTGGTGTAGGCTGGGGGTGGGACGTCCGTATGTGCACAGACGGACGTCTATAGACGTCCGACTGTACACTAACGGACGTCTAGGGGGCGTTTTTTTTTTAAAAATTTGTTTGTTTTTTCAATAGAACCACACCTGAAAAACAGAAAAATGTCCCAGAACAATTCTCCAATAACATAAATATGCGTTTTATATAAACAAATTTCTACTTAATGTTCAATCCACTACCAAACTATTAACATAAAAATAAAACTAAAACCAAACAATGTTCAATCAAGAAGAAATATAACTATTCCTAACTCCATCTTTGTAGAAGATAAGCGGTCCACTCCTGCCTTATCTGGTTAATTGTGTCCTCTGTAATAGGCGATGTAGTCTTGAAGTGCTGCAAAATTCAAGAAAGATTCATTATTGTTTCATATATAGTTGAAGATGATTTTGATTTGTAATGTATTGAAGGTATACATCATTACCTCATTCCAGTCATCTGTAATGACAGCTCGAATGATGGTCTTAATCCAACACATCACATAGAAGCCACATTCCCATGAATCTACTTGCTGGTTACACTAAAATAACAAACTAAATAGTTAAAAATTTAGATCATTCAATAACATAAATGAATTAGAAACTATAAATGACTTACAACCTTTGGATACAAAATTTGAACCAATTGACCACGAGATTTACCAATAACTCTGTACAGATTGAAAACACAAAGTATAATTAATATGACTATTTTATCATAAAAGTTGAAGGTTAACATCAAATTGAAGTCATTTTTTGGAGAAACACTTACCCTTGAAGCATGGTTCTCAACTCAGTTTTCATCCTCCTGTGCAACGAACAAAACCATATAATTTTACAGGTTTTGGGAATGATGACCATCAGCTGCCAGTGAGACCTATCACGAAGGACAAATAGTTATTCAACTAATTAAGGAAACTATAATAATAAACTGACCACATATAAAAACACGTACCCGTCAATGTATGGCACAAGGTATACGTCTCTTTTGGACTCATCCATCCATGTTTGCAAATAATGTTGTCTGTTTTGAAGTGTGTTACCAGACGGTTGAATGGTCTGAGGTTCAACAAATCCGTACATGGAAGACCGACCTTGGTCTACAACGATTGTGTCCATGTACCTAAAACAACAAAGTTAAGTCGTTAGAAACTATATAAGAATGTAAATAAAAGTAATATCAAAGACCAAATTGACTAACTTACATGCACCACAGTTGAATGATGGAAATATTCAACATCCTGGCTCCCTCAATCACCTCCAATGCATCAGAAAATGTGACATAAACTGGCACATGTGAGGGAAGACCAAATACCCTCAAATCCCAGTATAGTTCTAATGATGCTTTCTTCAATCTCGGTAATTTTGTCACTAACTTTGATATAGGATCATCCTCTGCTTCATGAATGTCATCATCTTCATGTATGACTGTATCATGAATTGGCTGCTTCTGAGGACGTGTGAACTGAAGATAAGAATTTACGTCAAAGCTTTATAAACAATTATATGAAGACAATTAACATATAAATACTAAGGAAAAAGACATTATACCTGTGGAGTCGCGATGTGGGACATGATCAATGCTCTAGGCCAGGCAATAAATGTTCCTATGGCCTCCCCCACAAAGTTAATTTCTGGAGTGGGTACAGGCACCTGAGCCTGGGGATCCCGAACCTCGTCAATGGTCACACGCACGTGCTGGGGTAATATGGCAACACCATGAATGGTCTCCCCTCCCTCAAGCACTCGTCCGACAGCCACAATGCGTGGGGGATCCCCATCAACCAACAGCTCATATTGACCGCTATACTCATTGGGTTCTACAGCAGAGCATGATCCTCTAGTGCTGACACGAGGTGCTGTGGGAGTTTCATCGGCCCCCATGTGGCCTTGCGTCATGGAATGCAGCTTTTCTTCAAGCGCTCTTTGTATTTGTTTTTGTTCTTGTAGCTGATCCATGAATCGTTGCTCCATTGATCTCATGCTTTGGTTGAGTCTTTCCTCCCACTGAAGATCCAGCTGCCTCAGTGTCTCCTGACTCATTGATTGGGGGGTTTTCTGTGTAGGGCCAAAATAGTCACGAAGACCAATCGCCCCTGGAACTCCACGTACACGTCCTGGGTGCTCGGGCCTTCCAATGGCCGTTGTCAGAATGTCGTCCCTACCTTGGCCAGCAAATGTGCCCTGAGTCTGCTGCTCAACCAACTCATCCTGCACATAAAAAAACCAAGTTACTTAGAAGACATGCTGTGATAGATACACAATCAAATAACTGCTTAAAATTTGAACTTACAATTCTCTGTGAGATCAAGGCAGCTGAGGAAGATGTCATGTTCCCATCAGATTTAGTCCGAGCAGCCTTCCACAGCTCGTACCTAGCAGGTGCAGGTGCTAGGTCAGGCGACTCAAGTCCCAAGGCATCGGCTCTAGACTTTCTCAGTTTCTTCTCGAGTTTTGCATATCCACCTCGTGATAACAAGTGGGGTGTGTCGTTTAGCCTTTGTCTTTCTTGGGCGGCTAACCTTTTATCCTGTGAAAGCATGTATATAAGTAAGTCTAAAATCATAAAAACTCAATGAAAGATGATCTTAAGAAACATACCTTCCATTCTTCAGACTCTCTAGATGCACGAAACTGCATCCAATCCTCCTCTGTGAAGGTATAATGCTGAGATGGATTTTCATGTTGTCTATCTCCAAAGACATATAGTCGTGTCAGCCTTGTCTTGAAATCCCTAAATCTTATCGCTATATGCGATAACACTTTCCTTTTGATTTGCAATGTGTTTGGAATATCAAAATGTTGCTGTTTAAAACAAAAAACTTGTTACCAAGAGAAAAGTTAACAGATAAGTATATCACAAATTGCATGAAGTCTAAACATACCTGAACATCTTGCCATAAGAGGTTCTTGTCGACCTCTGGGACGTCATCCCAACATGCATGAAGGATAGAGACATGACTTTTTGCTAACTTGCCCAGATAACTCCTAAACCTATCAGCATTTGGCCCTGATGGATGACCTGATCTGGGGTCAATGTCAACATGCCTCCTCTGACCATCCACGCGTCCGGATGTCACATCTGCCACTCGGGTGACGCCTCGTCCACGTCTGCTCTTTCCCGATCCTGAGTCTGAGGCCGACATACCTGAAAAATTAGACAACGTTAGTAATAATTCAATTATGATGAACATACATATAAAGTCAATAAAAGTGAAAATATTAACCTATTAATTAATTGTTTTTTCCCAAATGCCTTCGTTGTGATCACTACGAATTGCTTGCATTACATCGGCAACGTCATCAACTGGGTCTTCAGTGGGTCTACATGCAACAGATGTTGTCTCAAGTATATCAAGAGAATCGTCATCATCATGTCCATGCATGTTTCTACCTTCTAAAACCACTGACCATTTGTTATTCGATGGATCACTTACGTAGAATATTTGTCTTGCTTGACTAGCCATGATAAATGGTTCATCAGTGTAATTCATCTTGTTCAAGTCTACCAATGTGAAACCAAGGTCATCCATCACGACACCAGAATTTATATCAACCCATTTACACTTGAAAACTGGTACTCTAAAAGTAACGTAATCAACTTCCCATATTTCTTGTATTATTCCAAAATAACTGATGGAAGCTGTGATTGGATTTTTGTCTTTAGAACTAGCAAAGTGCACAGACTCAGCTTGTAGTGTGACGCCACTATTTTGAACTCTGCTTTTGTCATCTTCTACCTTTGTCTGAAAAGAAATATTGTTTATATAGTACCCACCATATGTAATGACCTCTGTGTTCGGTCCACGAGATAACCTCAATAAAGTTTCAGAAACATGTGGAGTCGCATACACCTTTTTCTTAAACCATCCCAAGAAGGTTTTCACATGTTCATTAAGATGCCATTTTTCACTCATTTTTGGGTTTGCTGCCTTTATTTCATTAACGTGGTCAGAAATGTAAGGAATCACATCAACAGTGTTGTTTAAGACGTACAAATGAGCTTGGTCAATTTCTTTTCTGCTAACACTTTGAATTGTCACACCTCGAACACCCTTACCTTCACATTTTCCTTCGTTTTTGCTCTTGGGAAGACCGACGGGTTCACAAGATGGCATATAACTTGAACAAAATTCAATGGCTTCTTCTGCAACGTATCGCTCTATGATTGAAGCTTCTGGTCTATACTGATTCTTGACATATCCCTTTAAGATCTTCATGTATCTTTCAACTGGGTACATCCACCTTAAGAAGACCGGCCCACATATTCGAATTTCTCTGACTAGATGAACAATCAAATGTACCATGATGTCAAAAAAGGAAGGTGGAAAATACATCTCCAATTGACATAGTAGTCTTATTCCCTCATTTTCCAATTCATCTAAACCTCGAGGGTCAACAACTTTCTTGCAAATGGCATTAAAGAAAAAACTCAGACGTGTCAGAATACCCCTAACAGAAGGAGGTAATATGCCTCGAATAAGAACCGGTAACAATTGTTGCATCAATACATGACAATCGTGAGACTTTAAACCAACTAGCTTTAAGTCTTGCATAGACACAAGGTTACTAATATTTGAAGAATAACCTTGCGGAACCTTCACACTTCTTAAACAGTTACAAAAACTTTGTTTTTCTTTTTTGGAAAGTGTGTGACAGGCTGGGGGCAGATAGGTGCGTCTTCCTATTATCTGTGGATGTAACTCAGATCGGATTCCCATGTCAGCCAAATCTTGTCTTGCCTTTATTCCGTCTTTGCTCTTCCCTTTGACGTTTAATAAAGTTCCGATGACACTGTCACAAACATTTTTTTCAACGTGCATCACATCAATACAATGTCTAACATCAAGTTCACACCAATATGGAAGCTTAAAAAATATCGATCGTTTCTTCCAAATGTTCTTTGCAGAGGTACTTTTATGATGTTTTCCAAACACAATGTCAATGTTTTTGACTTCGTTGTACACCTCTTGACCATTCCGGGGTCTGCACACAACCTCATCCTCAGCACTTCCATTAAATGCTTTTTTCAATCTACGATAAGGATGATTACGAGGAAGAAATTTTCGATGTCTTGTATATACTGTCTTCTGACCATGCTTCAACTGAAGGTAACTAGTGTTTTCTTCACATATGGGACATGCAAAATGACCTTTAACACTATAACCGCTCAAGTTTCCATATGCTGGGAAATCATTTATAGTGCAAAACAACATTGCGCGCAAACGGAAATGTTCCTGAACATGTGAATCAAACACGTCGATGCCTTCTTCCCACAACAGTTTCAAATCATCAATTAAAGGTGCTAAGTAAACATCAATGTCATTTCCAGGTTGTCTAGGACCCGATATCATCATGGTCAACATCACATATTTTCTCTTCATGCACAACGAAGGAGAAAGATTGTAAATCATCAACATAACTGGCCACGAACTGTGTTTGCTACTTAAGTTTCCATAAGGATTCATACCATCAGTTGCAAGTGCAAGCCTTAAGTTTCTTGGATCTGCACCAAATTCAGGGAATTTGTCATCAATATTTTTCCATTGTGGAGAATCAGCAGGGTGTCGAAGAAGATTATCGCACTTTCTTTCGTCAGAGTGCCATTTAAGGTTCTTTGCATCTTCTTTAACAGAGAACATACGTTTGAACCTAGGTATTATAGGCAAATACCACATCACCTTAGCAGGTGCACCATCATTACCTTCATTACCAGTGACTCTGTCAGATTTCTTTTTAAAACGGGATAAACCACATGTTGGACAATAGTTTAACGAAGCAAACTCCTTTGTGTACAAAACACAATCATTAGGACAAGCATGTATCTTTTGATATTCAAGACCCATTGGACATAAAATTTTTTTGGCCTCGTAATTACGAATAGGTAGAGTATTATTTTCTGGAAGCATCTCCTTCAACAACTCCAACAACTCGGTGAAACTTTTATCGGTCCATCCATTCCTTGCTTTTAAACTAAACAACTTTAAAGTTGAAGACAAGCGTGTAAAGTTTGAGCATCCTGGGAACAACGGTTGCTCTGAATCATTAATAAGAGTATCATACAAATTAGCCCTTCCAAAATTATCTTCACCGACATCACGTATCATGTCCTCTAAATGGTCACTCATCCATTCTTCCACATAATTTGTTCCTCGTGACGTGGTAGGCTGCTCAAGTACTTCTCCATGCCAAGTCCAAACGGTATAAGTCCTCATTATGCCGTACATGAATAGATGGTCACGCACATTGCCTAAGTCTTGGCGTATTTGATTAAGACAACGCACACAAGGACAAAAATATGTCCCGTTGACAAACTTAGCATTTTGTTGAACGTATTGCAAGAACTGCGAAACACCCTTGTCATATTCTTCACTCATGCGACGTTCGTTCATCCATCTTCGATCCATACTATGTTCGTAAAATCATTAGTTCAAGTGTTTTAACTCTCACAAGGTTAGGCCCTACCCATTCAAAAAAATTAATTTTCATAATTTGCTCAGCCACATGCATTGAAGTGTACGTCATAAAATTGATACAATTTCGGCAGCATTTCGCATTGGTCTCCAAAATACACGAAATGAGAGTAGTCAACGATGACCACAATCAAATATGCATCCGGAGAACAACACAAGTACTGAACCGAAATTTCATCAATCTTATCCTTAAACTCCAATTGACATGGTATTGCAAATTATGAAAATTAATTTTTTCAAACTGTCCAATCGGACAATTCAAAATTTAACACAAACGATTAAAAGATTAATCGTTTGTCTTAAATTTCAAACGGGAACTAAGTGTCACTCAATGTATGGCAATAACTAATACACATTTTACACAATAACACATACATGCATACACAAAATTTAACAGTCAAAAACGTCTATACACTAATACACATTTCGCATTAATCGTTTAACACAATAACATAAGTCAAAAACGTCCATACACAAAATCCACATACATGCATACACAAAATTTTCAACCAACAAGCTAACCTGAAAAGTTGATTCCAAATGAGAAGGAGGGAAGTGGAGGACTAAACGGCCTAACTCGCAGTCCAAAAAGAGGTCAAGGAAGCCGTCCAAGAACACGCAAGAGTCTGCAAAAAAACGGACCCAAAACAATTTTTAATCGGTTCAAATCAAAGACATTTCATCACATAGCAATGTAATCGGATTAAATGTAATTTTAAACGGTCCAAAAGTGAGAAAACGCACCTGCAAATCAATGGCGCAGCAGCGTTCTGCGGAGGAAGACGATGAACAGTGGTTGCGCGTTTGCGGAGCAAGGTAACTGGTCACGTTCGCGGGAGCAAAGGTTTTATAATCTTAGACGTCCGACACTCTGGGGGACGGACGTTTATAATAGTATAGACGTCCGTTTCGTCACTAATATGACGTCTTTGACGATTTAAAAATCATATTCGCGGGTGCTTTAAACGTCCGTCCTGGGTGACGGACGTCTATTGTACTGAACAACTGAACGTTTCAACTCCCAATGGCAGCCCATAAACGTCCGTCCTACGAGGGCACGGACGTCTATAATATTATAGACGTCCGTGCCCCAGACTGGACGTGTAAACCCTAAACCTAAACCTGCAGAGAATTAAATACCCAACCACCCCTGTCAGTACATAAACGTCCGTCCTGGGAGGGCACGGACGTCTATAATATTATAGACGTCCGTGCCCTCCAGACTGGACGTGTAAACCCTAAACCTAAACCTGCAGAGAATTAAATACCCAACCACCCCTGTCAGTACATAAACGTCCGTCCTGGGAGGGCACGGACGTCTATAATATTATAGACGTCCGTGCCCTCCAGACTGGACGTGTAAGGACTGAAGACAATTAAATACCCAACAACCTGTCAGTACTTTAAACGTCCGTGATGAGGGGACGGACGTCTATAATGGCTGCCATGGTATTTGAAACGTTCAGCTTATAAACGTTCAGTTGTCAGCATATTAAATTCATATCATTATAAACGTCCGTCTCAACCTGGGACGGACGTTCAAAAAGCTACACACAGAACAGCCTATTAACCTTATGAACGTCCGTCTCGGCCAGGAACGGACGTTCACAAGTGCACATGATTTTCACTGTTGAGCTTTTAAACGTCCGTCACCTAGGACGGACGTTCATAACAATATAAACGTCCGTCTCGGCCAGGGACGGACGTTCAAAAAGCATGTCTGTCAGTCCTCTGAACGTCCGTTCTGAGGACGGACGTTCGCGCACTCACAGGACGGACGTTCTTTGTTAATGAACATACTCGCCAAGCGCACGGACGTCCGCTCACCCAGGACGGACGTTCAGAGATTGACTCTGTCAGTCGTCTTAACGTCCGTTCTGAGGACGGACGTTCGCGCACTCACAGGACGGACGTTCTTTGTTAATGAACATGCTCGCCACGCGCACGGACGTCCGCTCACCTCAGGACGGACGTTCAGAGATTGAAAACGTACGCCTATAAAACGTCCGTCCGCATGTGACGGACGTCTATAATACTATAAACGTCCAGCTCGACCCAGGACGGACGTTCAAGGATTGACAACGGCAGCCTTTAAAACGTCCGTCCGCGTGTGACGGACGTCTATAATGTTTAAAACGTCCGTCTCGACCACGGACGGACGTCTAGAGGTCCACTTATTTACTATTATGCCACCGGTCACATATATACGTTGGGGATTCGTGGGACGGACGTCTATTGGGTGACGTGAAAAGCCGTTTCTGCACTAGTGCAAGGATCTTAGACCAACTTTAATTGGATACATACTATCCCGTATATAACAACATTTCTTGCATATTCTTAAATTGAAGTTTGACATTATTCAGAAGTTATGCATAAAATTGCTTAGCGTTAAAGGATGTATTGCTTTTTTAGTTTCAAACGTAAAAATTTGTATTTATGTTGCTTTTTCTTATAAATAAATTGGGTATATTTATTAACTTGGATGTAGGTTTCTTTACCTTTTTAATGTTATTCTTATCGCATCCGGGTTCTAATAGCATTAAGGGCATTGCTCTTTGTTACCGTAGAAAAAAGCACGAAATATATGGGGTCTCAACATATTTTAATTAAATATTAAAAGGTGAAAAATAGGATGTAATAATGGATAACAAAAGAAAACTACTAGGATCGACAACAGAGTTTACTAAGGTAAACTAAATTTTTCTTGTCATTATTATGTATACAATAAAATAATGAAATCAAAAGTTTTGTGTAGTTTTCTGAATTCTCTAAAAAGTGTTTATGATAACAGTTTCATTACATGGAATTTCTTTATATGTTGTCAAATATAGTATTATTTTATAAGGTTAAATATGTTTTTAGTTTTTAAATTTTGAATGTAAAATTAATTTTTTTTTTGTTTTAAATTTTAATATATTTTAATTTTTAAATTTTAAGAATGAATAAATATAATATTTTTAACAATATATTAAATTAATATTTAAATTAAGATTTATCAAAATAATGTAAAGAACTATATTTATTCATTTTAAAAATTTAAAATCAAATTAGATTAAAATTTAAAATATAAAAAATCCAAGAAAATATTTAATCTTATTTTTTTATATATGATCTAAAGTTTATATTGACAAATGATAAAGTTACTCAAATAAAAATTAAGATATAAAACTAACTGGTATTATTGTATGCGCAGTTACAAACTTCTGTGCTCTCTTCGTGCGATATAAATCTGTGGTTTCGTTAACATTTCGATTTGTTTGCGAAGTCTGAAAATTCTTGTGCTGCTGGGTTTGCTCGTGAAATCGGAAATGGCCGCGCTTCGTAAGCGGGTATGGCAGTTATCTGGGATCGCAGCTTTTAGGGTTTCCAAATCCAAAATGTGGTCGTCGTTCGAAAGAGCACTAGTCCATCCATCTCCTGTTTCCGGGACAAGGCATTATGTGAAATCCAACGAAAAACACTTCGTAATAATTTACAGTTTTCCTCTAATTTGTTGTTTGGATTTCACTCTTATTTGTTATGTTTCAAATTAGGTTTGATTTTTTGTGTTTGATTTACTGGTTTCATTTTTCTTTTTAAGACTGAGATGATGCGAGAATGCAATCGGTCCAAGTTTAAATCAGAGGTGCACAACTCACAGGTATTTCTTAAATATGTGGATGTTGTCCTAAACTTTAAGAGTTAGGGCCTGCTTCTACTCGTAGTTAACATGGTAGAGTTAAAGAAAGATTTTGTGGGAGTGGTTATATTCATTACCGGCATCCTATTTTACTGTCTTAAATTTTACTTCCGTGCATTATATTATAATTAACTCAGGATGAGAAATTCCTTGCACATCTACTTATTTGTAAAACGTCAAACATAGATTCAAGGTTATTTTGAAATTATTCATGTGTAGAGCTGTCAAATAAGCCCAGTCCATGTGAGTTGGGGCTAAAAAAAGCTCACAGGACCAAAAGTTCTTTTATTAAAAAAGTCCACATGACCTAATATCCCCAAATCCTGTGTGTTAGGGCAACCCATGAGCTTTCCTTTTTAGGATAAAAATTGTATAATAATAGAGTTATTACAAATTGAACTCATTGATCACTGATTAATATAGAATGAGAAGAAAATATTAGACAAAAAATTTACACTCTGCTTGGTAGCCAAAAAAAGACAACAAAGATTGGCTGCTTCAGAATAAGGGGGGAGAATCAAGGCTATCTAGTGACAATCAAATTAATTACTTTGATCACATATTGCTGTAAGGTCATGGTAGCAAAAGAGGTCATGGTTTCCGAAGAAGATGACTCATCTTGCTTCCCTTCAGCCAACATAAGTTTACCATTCTCTTCAGACTTGCCCTTTTGTTTGCATGCACTTTTGGCTTCCACAAATTCAAATATCATGCCTGGTTTTGTCACGTTCTCCTCATTCACATCTTTTTCACCTAAAAGCATTTCAAGCACAATAAAGGTTGGGATAGGGTCGGAGCTGAGGAGAATCCTGCGTGCAAAGGAGAGCAATCTTACAAAATCTGATTGCCTCCTCAACATTGAAGTCTCCATCTAAAAAAGCATCCACCAATTTTTCTGTCTCTCCAGCCTCGTACAAATCCCAAGCCTTTAAAACACATTGACTTTTGAGTTTCCATTTGAAACAGTGAAAAATTGTTTTCAAATGGAAATGTGCCATTTGTTTGGAGGATATGAAACAGTGAAAAATTGTTTTCAAATGGAAATGTGCCATTTTTGTGATTGAAAGTGAAAACGAAAAACCTTACTGTCCTTAGTCTTTCTTCAAATGGAAAGGTCCAACTCATACTCCGTAAATTGTCGATACTTGCTAATACTCAATAGATACGTGGAGAATGGTTTTTGCTTGTTCCTTTGACCATAATTTTAGAAGAATAATTCAAATGGTTGCATCACAGTTCATGCGTTGGCAAATACATGCAAAACATGTTTCTGTTGCATTTTAGTGAGACATTTATGCTGAGAGTGCATTATTTTATATTAGGAACCTTTTTTCCTAGCTCTTAAATTTTATGTTTTCTTTATCATAGTTAATTTATTCACTTCAAATTGTATGTTACATTGAAGTTACATTGATGCTGATGAGGTTGGTTTTTTTGACTGATGCTGCAATATGCTGAAAAACTTATTCAGGACCATCGGGGAGAGCTTAGGAATGTTACAGAGGACGACGATAATGAGATCATGTATGGTTTTTATACCTTTTAAGTGACTTGTCATGATGAAACTATTGTCGTCTTTTGTTTCGTTATGATTTTATAGTACAATCACATGTTTTGCAGAAAACTTGCAAGATCAAATGCGAAAAAAATCAAAATTGATCTTACAATATCAGCCATAGAAATACTGATTTGGATTAATGCCTTGACTCTTGCATTGGAGAAGGAGAAGAAGGAGTAGAAGAAGAAGGAAAAAGATAAGAAGGGTAAGATGTAGGTTTCTTAACCTTTTAATGTTATTCTTCATCGCAACCTGTTCCTGACACGATTAAGGGCTTTGTGTTGTTTTCTGAATTTTCTGAAAGTTGGTGCTTCTGTTTCATTACATAGGAATTTCTTTAAAGATGTTGTCAACTATAATATTGCTTGATAAAATTAAATATGTTTTTAGTTTTTAAATTTTGAATGTGAAATTGAAATTTACTTTTGTTTCAAATTTTGATATATTTTAAGAATGAATAGACATAATTTTTTTAATAATATACTGTATTGATGTTTAAATTAAAATTTATCAAAATAATACAATTCAAAATATAACTTTGAAAATAATTTCTAATGTTCAAGAGACATTAACTTTGAAGAAAACCAAGAAACACCTTTAGACATTGATTATATTTGCACAAATTCCATGCCACCTGAAAAATGAAAACATAAAAAGCGTAAATGAAAAACTAATTACAATTAAATACTAGTATAAAAACACTAGTATAGTAGGGGTTTGACATCAATTTTTTTTTTTGTTATATTTTGGTTTTATAACCCAAACATATTTAGGCAAGATAAAAAAGAACGAGTTTAAGCTTTGGTTCTCAATCGAAACCTATAATTAAGAAATAGGCTTTGGTTGGTAAGACAACCGACACATACAAGTAAAAAAATAAAATAATAGTCTTTTGTCAAATGCGACCAAGAACGAAAATAAGGGCAAGAGCAATATCAAGAGCGAGAGCAAGAACACGGGAGAGCAAGACCAACCGCTCAAACGTGAACTAAGAACCAAGATAACAATAATAATGTGGCATCCCAAACACAACAAATCAAGACCTACACAAACCTACAATGAACACCAAAATGTAGCGATAACACCAAAAAGAGAAGAGAAACAATGTTATGAGAAGGAAGAGCAAAAAAAAAAAAGAAAGAGATAATCGAGAAACAAGAAGGAAGATAAATGATAATGGACATAAAAAGAAATCTCAACAAAGGCTATAATGAAGGAAAACATGAAATTGCAATGATGTAAGAGAAGAATGCAGTGACATTGTGCAAAAGGACCTTCGCAAAAACTCAAAAATTTATTCCATGTAGATGGCACTAGTAAAAAACAGACTTTATAACTCTCACAATACGCTTCGGATTTGGGAAAACTGAAGCATAAGAAAACGCGGTAGCATTTTTGTAGTTTCAACAAACTTATAGGCATCAGTTCCTACTCAATCGAGGCATAAACGAGTTATGAAGTAACCGAAGCGTAAAAACCTGCTTCAGTCCACCTTCTCTTCTTGCAAAATAAACTTTTTGCCTGACATCTTTTCTAGGATGAGATATAGCCTCGATTAGTCAGACAACTGAGGCATAAAGCCCATTATAATCCCTCTACAACTTTGCAAATTCACTAACATGGCAGGTCTAGAGGTCGTACTGCCTCGGTTAGTTAGAGAACCAAGGAATAAAGCCCATCAGAATCCTTCTACAACTCTGTGAATTCACTATTATGGCAGGTTTGTAGGAGATACTGTCTCGATTAGTCAAGGAACCGAGGCATAATGTCCTACCAATTCTGAAACTGGACTTTTTAATGCTTTTTGTCAACTTCTTTTGCCTTGGCTCTGCTAGAACCGAGTATACCTGAGGCTTATAGGTTGAATATAATTTTTTCATATATTATTTTGAATTTTTTTAATAGTTTAGGCATCGGTTGCTTAAATAACCGAGGCGCTAAGGTGTATATTGCCTTGGTTATTTGCTTAATTAAGGTAGTATCTCTTTCGTCACTTAAAATCAGAAACATAAGAGAAATAACCCTACTTCTTTTTCTCTCTCGCACGGATAGAACAATGTTTTCCTCCTACTGCAAGTTGCTCCCTGCATACTGCGGTGTAGTGCCTCAATTGTCTTGTGCAAAGGTTGTCCATGTTGCCTCCACTTCTATCGCGCGAACTACTCTCCATTTTGCTGCCTCCACTTCTCTCATGTGAATGCCCCTATTTTACTCTCCAAGCGTTACATCCACAACTGTCACCGCTCATAAGTGTGAAAAAGAGTTGTTTTTACACTTATAAATGATCTCAATCTTATAGTTATTCATGTTATTACTCAGTGAAAAGTTGTAATAGAAAGTAGATTGTTATGTAAATTATTGTACAGAAAAGGGTCTATAATTTAGAGTCTGTCAGCCAATTCTCGCATAGCGCAAGCCAAAATTTGCACAGTCAGATAAAGGAAATTCGCATAGCGCATCAGTACCTGTGCGCTGAGCGGATTAATTAAGTTAAGTGGCTTAAAAAGACGTGACAGAAAGTAATAAATCATCTTTTTCTGCAAGGAATGGGAAACTAAAAGTAACGTCCCGATAACTCACAGGGACCGTTGACTGCCCCCACAGACCACCACCAGGCTTTTCAGTGTGCTTTGTCCTCACTCGCACACTTTCTGGGAAAACTTCCCAGAAGGTCACCCATCCCAGAATTACTCCAGGCTAAGCACGCTTAACCATGGAGTTCTTATGAGTCAGGGTACCGAAAAGTAAATGCATTTTGATGATATGAGTAGTCAAATCAATTCCTTTAAGCTATCCTTCAACTGTATAGTCCCATACCTACACAGTCTCCAGATCCCTCTCATTCCGGTGTATGTTCGATTCATCCATGTACCCCTTCCACCCGAAGCTTCCAGGAGCCGCTCCTTTTCTGTGCCCCCTGCACCATGCTTCTTGCATCGGCGTCACTCCCCGCCCTCGTCTCCGTGCCCGGGTGTCACAAATTAAACTTAGATACTCTTTTGTGAATGCTTGAACAGAGAATGTATGTGTCTAGGATTTTACTGTAATGTTAGTCAAAGACCAATTCCAGTGATCTTTTATCATACTTTTCAATCTTAATTTTTTTACGTTGTTAATTTCATACTAATTTCCAAATTGAAATTACAAATGTTATCATCAGTAATTGATCTTGATAAATAATTTTTAATTGAGATTTACCATAACTCAAATTCCCTTGGAAGAACGATACTCTTGACTTAATTCACTGTATTACCTGAATAATTTGGTATACTTGCCAAAGAGGTATCAGTCACCACGGTTCATTCATTTTGTGGGCATCGCCGTTGTCATCGCCCAATCCTCCTTGTTGTTCTTCATCGTTTTGTCTTGTCTTGGCTTGGTATACCCTGACTCGTCCGGACTAGAATGATTACCGAGCTATGGCGGGTCTTGCACTCGTGGTGGCTTTATGAAACTTGGGCACTACCGCCCGACACTATCCCCTTACCACACTCACGAGGTTAATCCGTTATCACTCACCTTGGATTATACTGGAAGCACCCAAGACTAGGACCTCCTGCTACTCCTCACCACATGGTTCAATCCTCTCTACATGAGAAGAAAGACCATTGGAGTTTCAGGATGACCCCCAAAACTGAGCTACCATGCAATCATTCTATACACCCCCAGATCACCACCATGTATCCTCTCCTTGAGGATCATGGAATTACGTATATGAAACATATTGTGACTTTGAAACTTAACCCAAGACATGAATAATCAAATACCCTCATATTATCACAATGAATCTAACATATCTCATACATTCACATACTTTCCACATAAATCACATCATTATAGTTCACAACCATGTTCAGATACATATATTCAAATCCAATAAAATCCAATCATTTCAAAAATCATACAAACTGCATATATTCCAACAAGATATATTACACAATAATTTAACAGTACATAATCTGTTCAATAGGATTTAAGTTAAAAACTTGTCGAGTAGACTTCCAGGAAAGAGAGGTGCGTCACAGTGGACAACTTAAGTACCAAGTCTTTCCTTAGCCAAAGTGTTTCTCAACTAGTTTTTAACAAATTTCTTATTTACAAATTTAAAGCAACAACATATAATATTAACACCGAAATTAAATATAATTAAATTTTCTAATATATAATACATTGTATTACCCATCTTCCAATATTCAAAATACAACTACACATAAAATTTTAAGAATATAATTATTCAAGATTTTACTTAATTCAAATAACTTTACTATCTCGTAAAAACATTTCTCTTCACTCATATGATTAATTAAATATCTGAACCCATCAAACTAATTAACAACATGTTTAGATCATGTGGTAAAATTTTTAGTTCAATCTGACGGTTAATAAGGTAGAACTCATAAATTTTGTATAAATGGTTCAAAAACGAAAATTAGCAATATTTACATCCCTAAGAAGATACGAAATTAATATCTGTAAATCTGTAACTCCAATTTTATATCTAAACGGTCAACGTAATTCACTGTGTTATAAACTACATATTAAAATTTCAGGTTGATCCAACGGTTAACTAGATAGATATTGAGATTTTACCGAGGTAACTCAGGTGCAGAATTTCAAGTGGTTTTCGGTTATAATCAAAATGCGGAACAAGTTCCTCTAAGCGCAGACATCTAATTACAAATCTGAACGGTCGAGATTACTTAATATGTCTTATGAACTATATATTAAAGTTTGGGCTCAATCTAATGGTAGTAATATATCCTAAGAATCATATATCTAATTTTCAAATTGATCCAACGGTCAAATAGGTCAAAATCTATATTTTACCGAGAGTACTCAATAATAGAACTACAGGGGTAATTAATTTACTCAAACATGTAAGATTTATTTCTCTAAGTACAAACTTCTAATTAATGATCCGAACGGTAATTATTTTTCAAGGGTCTTACATGTAACATCCCAAATTCTCACACTTGAAAATTCACAATTCCTATACATAAACATTACATTTACGGTAACATCCCGTAATCTCACCCTTTAAAATTTTCTAGCTGATATAAGTCTATACATGTTAAAAAAAAAAAAATCCTAATTATAACTTGAGTTCTTCTACTCCTCCCTTCCTTGGCACTGAGTGAGACGACATTCCTTCATCTGCTCCCGTATATAACGAATTATACGATCATCGTACATACCCAAACACAAACAAGTAGGGTGAGCTACCATGCAACCAATCATTTATGAAACATGCATGCAAATCTCATATAATAATTATGTCAGACATACTCATACTATCATACAACAATCACATCATACATACTCATCCATTACTTTGATTCACATGTTCACAACTCATATTCGTAATCATAACATGTATAAAAATCATCTATAATATAAGAAGGATTAGCTCCCCTACCTCTATTCCAAACGTCTCTTGCTCCGAGTTCGTTTTCTCCGAAAATCCTTCAGAATTTCCCCTTTGCAATTAGAATTTCCTCTAACTCTCTTCTCTCAAAATTTTTCGAAATTTTTGGTGCAAGTTTTAGCCTTCCCCATGCTTGCTATTTATAGTCCAAAAATTTTATTATTCATCATTTTTTTAATATTATTTATTATTGTAATTTCACCACTTACATAATGGATTTACCACTTACATAATGGATTCACCACTTACATAATGGATTCATAATGGATTCCTTAATAATGACTTCAATTATGAATGTTTTCTCCATTATCAATATTTTTAATTTTATTTATTTATTATATATTTTTTTTACAAAAAGGTAGAAAAGAGTTTGAACCCATCACCAAAATTTTCTACCAATTAAGCTACCAACATTTCTTATTTAAATTTCCACATTTTATAAACTTATTATATTTTTCATTCACAAATAAATTTATTACTACTAAAAATAAAATTGTTACTATTAAGGTAAATATTTTTCATGGGTCTTACATTACATGATGCATGCATTTTTATTAGAAGAATTGGGTGGTTGAATGATTGATTCTTTGGTGTGATGCATGCATTTTTATCGGCAGTACTAATTGCTTGAGCAAGCCACTAGAAAATAGTTTTCTGCTGTGAAAGTTTTTTTAAGTAAATCTGTTTTGCTTTAATTAAGTGTTTTTTTTATGCTAAATGTTTAAAGAGTTAGATTAAGCTTGGTTATGGTGCAGGTTCAATTTTGAAAAGAGTTGTTAGTAGTTTTCATTTGTTTGAAGCAGAGTAATATATTGCTCGAAGTATATTAGTGATACAGAATATAGAACATCAGGTAAGCTGTTTCATTTTTATTTTATCACTAGTGCAGCGAGGGGCTTTTACCGCGGTTGATTTTCACTATACGTCGCGGTTCTTGAACCGCGGCATATTCAGCCGCGGTAGTAAGTCAGACACTTTATGCCGCGGTTCGAACCGCGGTATATAGGCTGCGGAATATGCCGCGGTTGTCTAGGGAACCGCTGCCTAAATTCATTTTTTAAAAAAAAAAATTCAAAAAAAATAATTAAAAAATGCACTATATGCCGCGGTTCGCGGTTGAACCGCGGCATATAGGCCGAAAAATATGCCGCGGTTAGTGTCAAAACCGCGGCCATATGTCTCGTTTTTAAAAAAAAAACGAAGCACTATATGCCGCGGTTGTGGTTAGAACCGCGGCATATTCCCCTTATATGCCGCGGTTGTGGTTAGAACCGCGGCATATTCCCCTGCAGTTTTTTAAAATTGCAGGTCTGTTTTTGTGATATCCACTACCACAAAAACAGACCTGCATATAAAAACATTTACAGAAATGCAATTTCAACATAACAAACACATGTTCAAATGTATTTCAACATCAAATAAAGTAGAGTCTAAGAAATCAAAAGCTAATCAAATGCATTGTTTAAATCTAAATCTAAGAGCTATTGTATAATCTAACTATATACTTCGCAGCAGCGTTCCTAATGAATAGTAGGGACTTCTCAGGAACTGGTGTAGTAGTCTTGAATCTCTGCAAAAGACAATTCATTTTAATTAGTGTATATGAATTCAACATTTGTTAAAAAATCAAAATTTGTTAAAGTTAAATATTACCGTTTCCCAGCTTCTTGTGATGTGAGAACGAACAATATGGGTCATCCAATACATTACATAGTATCCACACTCATATGACCCATTTTGTCTGTTACACTACAATATATCATCACAGTTGATAATAGTTAGTGAATAACATTTGTTATAAAACAATTATAACAAAGTATGACTTTAGCATATGTCAAACCTTGAGAGAAATCCAAGCAATCTTTCTACTCTTAGCAATTGATCTCCCGTCCATCATCATACTTGCTGGAATAGAACTGTATATAAAAAAATGTTTTAGCATTCAGTTATATAACAAAGAAAGTCCAAACATTGAGGTTCTTACCAATCAATTGCTTGTCTGAGTTGTGTGGGAGGAGGCCTGTGCAATGAGCAGAACCACAAAGCATAGTTGTCTTGCACAGACATAACAAGAAGTTGCCAATGGCGCCTGAAATTCATAATAACGTAACTATTAAATATTAAAATCACATATGGAACATTATTATGTTAACAAAGTTCACTTACCCGGATATATAAGGCAAAAAGTATATTTTCTTGCCCCTTCGAAAACTGCTTATCAGACTCATGTTGATATGATCAAAATCATTTGATTCATGAATGTCTTGGGGATCAATGAATCCATAATCATCAGAACGCCCCAACTTATTAGTGACCCCAGACATATACCTGAAATCAAAAATTAACTTTGATATAAGGATACTTGATATATAAATCAATTTTATATATAAATAATTGGTCATAGACTTACATCGTCCATAGTTGAATAATTGAAATATTCAACTCTTGTGTTCCCGACGCAAGCTCACGGACATCTTGGCTATTAAGGTATATTGGGACCTCAGAGCCATGCCCAAATACATTAGCATCATACTGAACCTCCAAAGGCTTATCATCAAGGATGTCAGCAAGTAGATGCAATGAAGAAAGAGGGTCATCCTCAGATAGAGGAATCTTCTGTTGTTCCTGCGTCTGTTGTTACATGAAAAGATAAGATAAGTTTTGAAATCAAAAACCTTTAAAATTGAGAAGTGTAAAGAAGAATTTCATACCGAGGGGTCAGAAACTGGTTTAACCAAAAATTTAGGCCAAGTGATAAACGACTTATATGCTTGTTCCACAGTGAAAATCTCTTCCGTGGACAGTGGAACCGAGGCATCTGGCATGATCATTTCATCCACTGAGACCTTCACCTCATCCTCTAATAGTTGCATACCATGACATACAGTCGCTGACCTAAACTCTGTTCCACGAGCTACCAGCACCATCTCAGTATCCTCTAAAATGTATAGCAGACATGGACTACCATCGTCCATGTCATCCTCTGGGATGGCTGATGCGGAACAACTTCCTTTGCCGCTTCTCCCTGTCAGAGTAAATGTTAGATTATACAAGAGATAGAAATAATTGCACATAAATGTTTATTAAGTTTACCTGTGGGAGGGGGAGGGACCACATGTTCCTCTATAGGAGACTGCATCGGGCGCATGCTCTGAAACTGCTCCTGGTAGAGCATCTGGAATTCAGCCCTCACCTCGGCCCTGATCTCCTGCATAAGGTCATGTCGGACCTTTTTTGTGATCTCTTCTGTCATCCTTTGTGTATCGCTGTACGAATATGAAGGCTGACGAGAAGAGCTCCCAAAATAATCCGTAATGCCTACTCCAGGACCTGCAGCACGTACACGTCCAGGGTGCTCAGGTCGTCCAATTGCAGCAGCAAGAATATCCTGGCGACCCTCTTGAGTGAATTGGCCTTGGGAGCTCTGCTCAACCAAGGCGTCCTGTAACATTACAAAACACCATTATTCTTTAGATAGTTTAATGTAGTATGTATAATGACAATATAAATTATTTAAGGAACAGTGATAACTTACAATTTTTTCAGAAATCTCTCGTGCAGTGTCAGAAGAGTAGGTGCCCGATGGTCGCATACGGGCCAACTTCCATTTCTCATGTCTAGACGGTGGAGAAGGAGGCTGAGGAGGGCTACCACTCTGAGATGGTGGTATAGCATCTGCCTTTTGCTTGAGGATTTTCTCCTCAAGCTTCCTATACCCACCACGAGATAATAGGTGGGGGTTTTTGTTCTTAGCACTTGTTCCTTGTGCTTTGCTTCTAATTGCCTGTCACATACACATTAATTAATGAGTTCATATGATATATATTTGTTAATGAGGAATTAAATAATATGAACTACACTAACCTGCCATTCCTCTGACATCCGACTCTCTTTAAAAACCCGCCAAGTCTCCTCATCAATGGACTTATATGCATTACATGGAGTTTTATGTTTAAGGTGTCCAAAGATGTACCTTGATGTCAACTTGCTTTTAAAGTTTCTGAAATTTTCTGCAACAGTTGACAAACACTTATTTCTAAGTGTTGGGACATTTGGAATGTCAAATGTCATCTGAAAAAAACATAATAAAGTTGTATTAGTACAAAATTATCAATATAAACAAATTATAATTCAAATGCTATTAACTAACTTACCAATATATCTTGCCAAATAATGTTCCGATCACCCTCGGACACATGATCAAAAGATGGAATGAGAATACTAATCTTATCACGTGCCACTACTCCAAGGTATGATCGGAAGTCATCTGCATTGGGGCCAGTTGCCACACCCGTGGTGACATTCACATTCACCGGAGTTCTTTCACCACTATTTTTCCTGATTAATAGTTGTTTCATCCTAGTGGGTCCTCTAGTGGATCTGGGTGGGGGAGCCTCATCCCCTGAAGAATGTGGATGATCAGCCATATATCTGTCAAAATAAATAACAACATTAAATTTTCTTTCAAGACTTATGTAATATCATATAAATTAACAAAACATGTAATAGTATCCAAATTGAAAATTCATACATAAAGATATGGATTCATGAACGGGAGCAAGGAATTGTATATACACTTGCCAGAAAGTTAACAATTCATCATATGTATATTCCCTCATCATGATCTGACCGAATTGCATGTACATCATCGTCAACTACAGATTGGTCATCCAACTTTGTTGTAGTTTGAAATGAATGGTTGTCAGCAATATCAATATTAATTAGATTGTCTTCGTTAACTTCAATTTGTTTTTTGCCTTGAAGAGCAACATACCAATGGTCAGACGAAGGATCTTTGACATAAAAAACTTGAGATGGTTGATGTACCATGATAAACGGTTCGTCTCGATAACCCACCTTGCGAAAATCAACCAGTGTCATACCCGAGTCATCTATTTTCACACCACTCTTATTGTCAAACCACTTACACTTGAACAATGGAACGGAAAACTTGGTGTAATCAACCTCCCATATCTCTTCTATTATACCATAATATCTCATTGATCCAAGTACAGGAGATTGATCTTTTGATGTGGAAAATTGAAGTGACTCAGCTTCTAAACTGACTCCACTATTTTGTACTGTGCTTTTATCATCCAAAGTCTTCGTATAGAATGTGCAATTATTGACTTCATAACCTGTACAACACACGACATCAAACTTCAAACCATTTGCAAGCCACAATAAAGTTTCAGAAGAATGTGGCTCTTTGTCAATTTCAGATTTGAACCAAGACATAAATGTTTTGTTATGCTCCATCAATTGCCATTTCTCTGATTGTCTTGGATTTTTATTCTTAACAATGGTTTTGTGTGCTTCCAAAAAAGGGATCACCTCATCTGTGTTGTTCAATATATAAAGATGCGCTTGCAACAATTCTTCGCGATCTTTTGTCACCACATTGACACCTCGGATGCTTTTACTTGTAGAAAATTTATTCAACCATGTTGTGCGAGGAACTCCTATTGGATTCGTTGATGTCATGTAATCTGAACAAAACTCGATACTTTCTTCAGCAATATACCTTTCAATCATCGAACCTTCAGGATGATATGGATTTTTAACGTACCCTTTCAAAATCTTCATATAACGCTCAATAGGATACATCCATCTTAAGTATACCGGTCCGCACAACTTGATTTCTCTAACCAAATGAACAAGTAAATGTACCATGATGTCAAAAAAAGATGGAGGGAAAAACATCTCTAGTTGACACAAGATGATAACAATCTCGCCTTGAAGTTCATCTAACTTTGTAGGATCGATGGCTTTACTACATATTGACGAGAAAAATGAACACAACCTGTTTATGGTGTGCCTAACATTTTTGGGCAAAATTCCACGAATAGCCACCGGTAACAACTGTTGCATTAAGACGTGACAATCGTGAGACTTCATGCCAACAAGCTTTAAGTCCTGCATTGACACTAAACTCTTCATATTTGAAGAGTATCCTTGTGGTACTTTGATACTCTTTAAACATACACAAAAACTTATCTTCTCTTGTCTAGACATTGTGTAACATGCAGGGGGCAAATAAGTACGTTTACCAATCTCCTTCGGTGCCAACTCTTCTCGGATATTCATGTCAACCAAATCCAAACGAGCATTCACTCCATCTTTTGTCTTTCCCTGAATGTTGAGTAATGTACCAATCAAGCTATCACACACATTCTTTTCTACATGCATCACATCTATGCAATGTCGAACATCTAACTTTGACCAATATGGAAGATCAAAGAATATTGATTTCTTCTTCCAAGGGGTCGTTACAGATGACTTCTTCGATGTTTTCCCAAATACATGATGTATTTTATTAACTTTTTGAAGAACTTCAAGGCCAGTAAGTGGATTTGGTGCTTCGTCCCTCTCTTGATCTCCATTGAATGCTTTTTTTAACCTTCGATATGGATGATTACGTTTTAGAAATCTCCGATGACGCAGATACACCGTCTTTCTTCCATGTTTCAATTGATGAGCTGCAGTGTTTTCTTCACATATAGGACACGCTTTATGACCCTTCACACTGTATCCTGACAAATTACCATAAGCAGGAAAGTCATTAATGGTGCAAAATAACATTGCACGCATCATAAAAGTCTCTGAAGCGAATGCATCAAATATTTCAACCCCGTCAACCCACAAAACCTTCAAGTCTTCAACTAGTGGGCTTAGATAAACATCTATGTCATTTCCAGGCTGCTTTGGACCAGATATCATCATAGACAACATCATGTACTTCCTCTTCATGCACAATGCAGGAGATAAGTTGTAAATTATCAATATAACTGGCCAACAACTGTGATTGGTACTCAGATTACCAAATGGGTTCATTCCATCAGTGGCTAAACCAAGCCTAAGATTTCTACACTCTTTACCAAATTCGGGGAATTGTCGATCAATATTTTTCCATTGCTTTGAATCAGCTGGATGACGAAGCAGCCCGTCAATTTTTCTCTCATCTGCATGCCATCTAAGATTTTTAGCATCTTTGGGATTCGCAAACAAACGCTTAAGTCTGGGCACTATTGGAAGGTACCAAACTACTTTCAAAGCAGATCCATTTTTTTCTATCTGACCATTATCTTCACTATTGTTTTTTGACTTGTATCGTGATAAGCCACATTTTGGACACTTTGTCAAAAATTCAAACTCTTTCCTATACAAAATGCAGTCATTGGGACAAGCATGTATCCTTTTATACTCCATACCCATTGGACAAAGAATTTTCTTCGCATCATAATTACGAGTGGGCAGTGTATTTCCATCTGGCAACATTTCATTCAACAACGTCAACAGTTCTGTAAAACTCTTATCAGTCCATCCATTGCTGGCCTTCAAATTCATGAGCCTTAACACCGCTGACAAACGTGTGAACTTAGTTGAACCGACATACAAAGGTGTTTCTGCATCAGTCGACATCGTCTCATACACATGAGCTTTGGCAAAATTTTCTGCTCCAACATCGCGGATCATGTCCTCCAATTTGTCTTCATCCGGTCGATCTTCTTCCATGGTGGAATCAGTAACATTTACACTTTGAGAGTCAGTGGGAAAATCCATTTCTTCGCCGTGCCAGATCCATGTTGTATAGCATCTTAGAAAACCATCACATATAAGATGTTCTCTAATTTGAGTTGCGTTCAACTTTCTCCCATTCAAACAGTTCACACAAGGACATCTAAACTTCACTTCATCATCAGTTCTCCCCTCATTACGTTGCGCAAATTGTATAAATTCCTCTACACCTCTCTCGTACTCAGCACTAATACGTGGTAAATTAATCCAATTTCGATCCATATTCCTAAATATTACATAAATAATATTTTAAGGTTTATAAATAATACAAGAACTACAACACACATTACCACAACTATAGCAAAAACCATACCATACATTACCAAAACTATAACAATTTCATGCATTATCAAAATTAAAGCAAAAATTATACCATACATTACCAAAACTATAGAAACTACATACATTACCAAAACTATAGCATTATTGAAAAACTAATGAAGAAATCACGTTAAGAATGCAAAAGGACATAAATACCTGGAAGAGGAACGGCGGCGGAGAGGGTGAAAAACGCAACGAAATCACGTTTTTGATCGGCTAAAACTCGTTTTTATCGTCAAAAATCAATAATGACCGAACAATTCTGAGTTTAAACGGTGAAAAACGCAATATCTCAGATGATTGGTGGTTGGGAGAAGAAGGAAACGCGAAGAACAGAGGCTTTCGGGAAGAAGACGATCACTGTTCAAAGTTTTAATTTTTAACTCTGAACGGGGGAATCTACCGCGGTTCACTACTTAACCGCGGTATAAAAGGGGTATATACCGCGGTTTAACCCCCAACCGCGGCATATACTGATTAAAAAAATTATCATAAATGGCATTTTTGAAATTATTTTCAAACTATATGCCGCGGTTCAGCGGGCAACCGCGGCATATACCTCAAAATATTTCAAATAAATATTAAATAATTTTCATATAAGAGAATATGCCGCGGTTCCCCAGAGAACCGCGGCATATACCCCTGAAACGTGTTCAACACAACTGTCTCCCCAACTTCCTTTCAGAAGTTACAGGGGGTATATGCCGCGGTTCTCTGGGGAACCGCGGCATATACCCCCTGTAAATTCTGAAATTCTCTGACTGGCAGAGAAGTTGAGACGTTACAGGGGTATATGCCGCGGTTCCCCAGAGAACCGCGGCATATACCCCCTGTAACTTTTCAAATTCTCTGACCCAGTCAGCACCTGCAATAAAATGGCAGGGTATATGCCGCGGTTGTGCAGAGAACCGCGGCATATACTCTGATATTTAATTTTTTATTCATACGTGGCGTCAAAGGCAATGGTTGACTGGGGTATATGCCGCGGTTCCCAGGTGAACCGCGGCATATACGTTCGATTTATTTACAAAACTGCCACCGCGCACCATTATGCTGCGGTTTTCTTTGAACCGTGGCATAATGTGCGCTGTAAAAACCCATTTTTTTACTAGTGTATATTACTATATAGAATGTGTAATTGCATGAAAAATTGTTAATTTTAATGAACATGTGCAGTTGAACTAGAGAATACAAAATGTTAAGTTTACATATTTTAGGTTATATGATCAATTTTAGGAATTTGATGAATAGTATAATGAATGTGATGGCTTGAACTGGCTTTCACTGAAAGACATTAAATTTGTATGTTTGTACTATGATTGAAGTATTAGATTGGAACTTGATAGGTCTAAATTTACATAATTGCAAAATTTCTTTTTTGCAATTATACAAATTCATTGGGTTAATGGTTGTTTGGGTGGGTGACACCAAAGTTAGAGAGCCTACTGACTTTGTGATTGCTGGACAATAATATTTTCACTAAGCAACTCTAAAGTTAGAGAGTTCACTGACTTATCGTTGAACGCTTTTGGACTTCATTAGGTGAATTTTGACATATAAATTTCTAGGAGCTCCAATGGTGCTCTCATTAGGCGCGTATTAAGCTTGTCGAGAGATTTATTAAGAGAATTATCCTAGTGCTACTACCGTTGGACAAGTTTTCCAGTCACTAACCGGGTGGATGATCTTGCTTAGCAAGACTAAAAGAGTGATTCAATCATTTCCATGATAAATTGTTTGTGTGGATTTGAGTCATATGAGAAGTATTGGCCGTATATATAAGTGTATGGATGATAATATGTATGGTTGGAATATGTTTAGATATGAACTATAAGTATGATAGGATTTTCAAGGGAAAATATTTATGAAGTATGTTTCTAGGAAGTGCACTATTAAAGTAGGGACTAAGAGAGAAAGTTATCCTAACACTCTACTAGTCATTTAAACTCATATAGATGCGAATGAACTAGGGGTTCAAAGAGGTTCTGGTGAAAAGTTCTTTTTGAAGTTTTAGTGACTTGTATAGAATTTATCTTGTGGTTTAATGTTATACATCACAAGTGTTAAACTTCCTTGTAGTCCAACATGAATGTGTTTTATTCGAATAATTGAGTCTAGAATAATATATTTTGATGTGATTGATGTTCTAAGATTGTGTTATTGACTTGGCTTATCAATCTTACTTGTTTAATGATTATATGATAAATTCTTTTGTGCATTAGTTTATCCATATTTTTGCTTATGTTTTTTTGTGTTGTTTATCTTCTTTTTCAATCATCACCTTTATGGTGTGAGCAGATGAGGAATTAGGAATCGAACTACCTATGGAGGGAGACAATGGTGCAACTGTGTAGTTTAAGATTTCAGTTCTTCTGTTTAGAACTCTTGAAAAACTCAATTTATGTTTTAATCATAGTTTCTTAACATTGTAGATAAATCCTAAATTCGTTTCAGATGTTTAAAATAATTGTAATAGTATTATGGATTTTCTGAATTATATTCCTTTGCTTGATTAATTATGTGTTGTTTCAATTAATGATTTATATTATTATTTGGCATGTTATATACATGGCATTATATAGTTATTTTTTTCAATAATTTAAACTGATTTTAATGTTGTTTAAAGGTTGCAAAGTAGTTTAAGAGAAAAAATATTTAAAAATTCAAGACAAATTAAAGATTTTACGTTAGATAAAAATAAAGAAGATGAACCATATATGAGTAAAATGAGTCATAGATATATTATGTTAAAATAATATTTTGGTTTCTTAAATCAATTTGTTCATAACTTTAACTACCCTATCTCTAACAATAATTTAATTATTTTTATATTTCAATAATACAAATGAAAATACAAGAAAGACAAAAAAAAAACAGATTTATACATTCCTTTTATGTAATTCATAAATATATATAATTTTAGAAAGTGTGGAATAGTGAAGATGGAGTTTGCATTGTGACGCATTAATCAATAAAAGAAAACATCTTCATGTTTTTTTATATATTTTTCATATTAAATACTATCTTATATTTATCAAAACAAATAAAATATTATCTCATTAAATTTATGTTAATATAGTAGTTTATTTATTTATTTCTTATATTTATTTTAAAAACTAATAACTTATGTTTATAAAACAAATAAAAAACATGCCCTTTTACAATTTTTTTTCTTTTTCAAAAGTATAAAAAAATATCATTTTATAAGTTATTTTGATATAATAATAAAATAGTATAATTTAAGTTTAATTGAATTTTATACGACAGTTAAAAAAGATTAAGGTTTATTATAAATTGATTCTATTTATAACAAAATCTTCAAAGTTTGAATAGTTTGAATTGTTTTTTTCTATTCTAATATTTGTTTTTTTTATAATTTTAACACATAAATTTGGAGTAGAAAGAAATAATTGTTAACTAAAGAAAACTAGAAGAATCGTCTCTTCTTTTTTTTTTAGTGTATAGAACATTTACTTATTATTTTTTACTTAGAATTTATTTTTCTTCAAAAGCAGCTCATCTAGTTGGTATAATATATATTGTACACTAGTTCGTTGAGCTCAAAAATTAAGTCAATTATAAACTCTTAGCATAATAGTTGTAACATCTCATTTTAATGGTATAAAATTATTAAAATATTAGGTTACATAACCACTTAGATTAAAACGAACTTACAAGAAGACAATAGATCTACTTTTATAGATCCATTTACCAACTCATTTGTTTCACCCTCCCCTCTCGCTGGAATAACTGAAAATATATTGTCTCTCTAAGCTCACACCATTAAGGTGATCATTGCCAAAGAAAAAACATACACAAAGACAAACAATACAAAAGCAAGGATAAGCAAGTGATACAAAACATTTCCTAATACATCAAAAACATATTAAACATTTTACTTAATGATACATATCTCACACCAAATCAACCAAACACTTTATGCATGACAACCGTTTGACTTGACTATCTGGATTAGTATGAATATCGTGCTATGACAGTTCGTGCACTTATTGTGGTGGTTGGCCCACCTCAAGTTACCACATAAGATTAGTCTGTTATCACTCGCCTTAGGCAAAGGTAAAGCCCCTAAACTAGGACCTCCTACTATTCTCACGACATGCCCCCACCCCTCTTTACTTGAGAATGAGTGACCATTAGAATATTAGGATGAACTCCAAAAATGAACTTTCCATATTCATACCTACAATACTTGAAACCACCATTGAGAAGTTCCTCCTTGGAACTCTCTTTACCAACCTTGAAAACCATTTGAAATCATACATATGTCCATACACTTTAACATTGAATACCAAGATATAACACCACTGATCATACATCAAAGTACCATAAACAATCCAACAATGCATCACGATTCAATTAAAACATAAGCATGAAAGTAAACAAGGTGATTCAAACTTTGAAACCAGAGAGGTCCACAACCTAGTTGTCAACGTTTCTACAACCTGTGGATTTGTCTCAAGAGAAACAAATTGAAAACCAACAAGTTTAACAACTAAGTTGTTGTTTTTCAACAACTTGTGGATTTACCTTAGGAAGTGTGAAATTGAAAACAGAGAAGAGCATTAGGAAGTTGTGGATTTTTCCATGAGTAGTGAAAATTTTCAAAGTAGTTACTAACCTCTCGTAGATACACTTCAAATCTCAAATTGAATACTTTCCTCACACATTCTAATGTTCCTTAAGTCTCCCTATGCGCTGAGCAACATTGAAAAACACTTTCCTAACTCAAATTTTCTATCTCAAGCCAACTTAACTACTTTAAACCACTCAAACTTAATTTTATACCTTTCAACACAAATTTTCTACAACTAACAGCTTGAACAAGTCTTAATAGCTTGAGCAAGTCTTAATAGACTTAACAACGTCCCTACATCATCCAGTTCAACACATATCTACTCCTTTATAGATTCACTACTCAAAACCCCCTTAATTGTACCTAAAATCATGCAACACAACCTTACCAACTCTCTACTACATTACACACCAGGTTTACTGGTTTGACAACTCGCACAAGTCCTAAATGACTTCAAAACAGTCCCTAAAGTTTTGTTTTACCCAACCAACCTTGTACTAAAAAACTCACCTATCAAAACCCCCAATTTCACTCCAAGACAATTAGTAATTGAACTCAGATTCTTTCTCTCAACTCAACATCATAACTTAACCATCTAAAGATGTAAACCAGTCATAAAACACCCCCTAACACTTACCAAACTGTAGGTTCTGCTTTAAACTCAATACTCCAAGAAATTGTATACCAATACTCCTCAATTTAGACCACTAATTGATATATTTTCCTCCCTTTTTTACCAATAACATTGTCAACACAATTTTACAATTCAACCATTTTCATTTCAGCATACATACACTTGCATAACATTCATATATTCATACAATCTCAAGGCACATCATTAATCACACAATATTATTTTTATCAATTCAACACATACAAGCTATCTCATAATCGCATGCACACCAAAACAACATATTTAAAATCTTCCTAATACATATATGAAAACGAATTAGCTTCCCTTACATTATACTGACGATACCAAGCTCTAACAACACCCTGATTACTTCTTGCACAAGAAATTTTTACAAACACCTACGAATCACCAAATTGAAAAAGGAAAAAGTCCTTAGGACCTTAAAATTACCAAGAAGCTCAAAGAACATCACAAGACACACATGCAATGGAAACTTCCATGCATTGACGCAATTATAAAGGGAAAAGCAAAAAGGAGTTGAAACTTACTTGCTCTATTGCAGAAACTGATCGTATAGCAATGTAGACCTCGTCGCCGTGGTCGATTAGGCACCTCCTAATCGTCAAAGAGATGACTTAGGAGTTAGAACTCTTAGAAAGAAGGTAAATAATGTAATGTCCAAAAATAAATAAAAATAATATATATATACATACATACATATATATATATATATATATATATATATATATATATGTATGTATGTATATATATATATATATGTATGTATGTATATATATATGTATGTATATATATATGTATGTATATATATATGTATGTATATATATATATATATACATACATATATATATATACATACATACATATATATATATATATGTATATATACATATATATATATATATATATATATATATATATATATATATATACATATATATATATATGTATATGTACATATGTATATATATATATATAATATGATTGCAAAATGACAAAGAACCTTTCAGAAGTGGAATGGTAAGCAAGACACTTTTGGTGGTGAAGTCAAAATATTATTTTTTTATAAAATAGTATTTTTAATAAAATATTAAAAATAAATAAATAAATAAAAAGACAAAACTACTTTCAGAAGTGGAGTTAAGGGGGAACAAATTTCTGTAATGGGATTTAAATATTATTTATAAAAAAATATTATTAAAAAAAAACTAAATAGTGTCAAATCTTAGCCTATAAATAGCAAGCATGAGGAAGGCTGAAACTTGCACCAAAAATTGAGAGAAATTTTGAGAGAAGAGAGTTGGAGGAAATTCTAGTTGCAAAGGGGAAATTCTGGAAGTTTTCGGAGAACGGTTTCTAAGAAGAAGATTAAATCTGGAATAGAGGTAAGGGGAGTCACTCTTAAGTTTTTGTCAATACCCAATTTCGTCCGGGTAAATAAAATTCATCACAATAATAAATAATAAAAACATAAAAAAAACCAAAATGAAAAATACTATTTATTTTACTTTTTGCACCCCAAATTTTCTTTTAAACACTTAACCCAATGGCCCAAAATAATCTCTTACTTTTTACTTCTTCACCACCCCTTTTCTCTTATCACACCCCACTCTCCACATCACCATCCACATCACCCTCCACATCTCATTCCACATCATCTACCTTTTTAATTTACTTTTTCCACATCATTTCCATATTAATTTTATATATCAACTTTTCTAATTTTTCCACTTACATTTTTTAATTATATCTTCTCCATCAACATTTTTTATTATCCATTTTTCCACACCTAATTTCTCCATCAACTTTTTATATTATTTTTTTTCACTTAATTTCCACACCTAATTTCTCCACCAACTTTTTATATTATTTCTTTCACTTATTTTCCACATTAACTTTTACTATTCACTATATTTTATTTCACCTAATTTCTCCACCAACTTTTTATATTATTTCTTTCACTTAATTTCCACACCTAATTTCTCCACCAACTTTTTATATTATTTCTTTCACTTATTTTCCACATTAACTTTTACTATTCACTATATTTTATTTCACCTAATTTCTCCACCAACTTTTTATATTATTTCTTTCACTTAATTTCCACACCTAATTTCTCCACCAACTTTTTATATTATTTCTTTCACTTATTTTCCACATTAACTTTTACTATTCACTATATTTTATTTCACCTAATTTATCCACTAACTTTTTATATTATTTCTTTCACTTATTTTCCACATTAACTTTTTCTATTCATCTTTTTTAATTATATTTTATTTCATCTAAATTTTCCACCAACTTATTATATTATTTTTATTCATCAACTTTCTTCATCCTTAACTCTATAAATACCCACATTTTCTTCACACACACAATTACATTCCATCCAAAAACTCTACTTCATTTTTCTCTCACATTTTACCATTTCCTATTCCCTTGAAACATATTAAATTCTATACCATATTTTACTACAAAACCATCTTCTTCACCTTCCATCTATCTTTCTCACAACCTATTACAAGTAAGGTTTTATTTCATCACACAAATCTTCAACAAGGTACACATTTTCTCTTCATTCTATTTATATATGCATTTTGATCATTTTTTTTAGTTTACAAATTTATCTTGTTTTCTATTCCTTTATGCTTTTCACATTTTTATGTCATAGATATTTCAACCCAACTCTCTTTCTTAATAAAAATAATAAAAAAATAAAAAAATATAAAACTTAAAAAAAAATAAATAATAATTTAAAGGTTAAGCACATGTGTGATCGCTCGCATCGTCCTTGTGCTAAAAACCTTTTTCTTTTTCATAAATTAAAAAAAAATAACAAAATAAGTTAAGCACATGTGTGATCGCTCGCATCGTCTCTGTGCTAAAAAAAACCTTTTCTCTTTCATAAAAAAATAATAATAACAAAAATCAAAAATATTTTAAGCACATGTGTGATCGCTCGCATCGGCCTTGTGTTAAAAACTTCTTCTTTTTATTTCATGAAAATACCAAAAAAATATAAAATCTCAAAAAACCAAAAACATCAACACTTTCAAGCAAACAAACAATCTTCCTAGCCAGAACTACGTGATCCTTGATTCTCCATCAAAAGTGGAGATACGTAGGAGCAAGGCCAGTCCTTGTCAGGTTCACTTTCCCAAAAATCCAAAGTCAATTTTCTAAACAATTTCTCAAACAATATTTTCAAGCAGTTTCTAAAAGAACTACGGAACCCTGATTTCTCATTCTTAATAGGAATACGTAGGAGCAAGGTCAATCCTTGTCGGGCCCAAAAAACTAAAAAATACATGTTGTTTCTTTAGAATCTTATTTTAGGGGATAGTTAAACATTTTGAAAACCACATCATATTCGCATATTTAGTTAAAGGTACTGCCTTAGGGCAGGCGTTGTAGGGTGCTAATACCTTCCATACACGTAACCTACTCCCGAACTTAGAATCTCAATTTCGCAGACCATGCCTTATCATTTTATGGTTTTTCCGTAGTTTTCCAAAATAAACTATGGTGGTGACTCCAAAATCTCTTTTGTATTGTTGGAAGGATGAGAAGTTGTCTAACCGGCTTTGCCAGATTAAACTTCTTGTTTCCCCAAAATATTTTTTACGGCTTTCCTTATTTATTTATAATGTATTTTTGGAAGGATGAGAAGTTGTCTAACCGGCTCTGCCAGATTCAACTTCTTGTTTCCCCATACTTTTATTGTTTTCCTTATTTATTTATATTGTATTTTTGGAAGGATGAGAAGTTGTCTAACCGGCTCTGCCAGGTTCAACTTCTTGTTTTCCCAAACTTTTTATTACTTTCCTTATTTATTTATATTGTATTTTTGGAAGGATGAAAAGTTGTCTAACCGGCTCTGCCAGATTCAACTTCTTGTTTCTCCAGACTTTTATTGTTTTCCTTATTTATTTATATTGTATTTTTGGAAGCATCGAAAGTTGTCTAACCGGCTCTGGCAGATTCAACTTCTTGTTTCCCCATACTTTAATTGTTTTCCTTATTTATTTATATTGTATTTTTGGAAGGATGAGAAGTTGTCTAACCGGCTCTGCCAGATTCAATTTCTTGTTTCCCCAAGAATTTTTATATTAAGATTTTTTTTTTTATGATTGTCAAATACTTGATTCTTCTCTGACCAATTATTGTAATATTTTATGATTGTTAATTTGTTTATAATTATCTTGTATGAATTCTATTATCAATGTATTTTATGATGTTTGATATGAAATTATGCATTTGAAATATAGTATGAGTCTCGGGGAGAGACTCTATAATGGTATGGTATTAGTGTATATGTTGATGTTGAGGGTCCTGTTGTTGGTGGTTATCATAAAACTCTAAAAATTGTCCAGTCTCAATTAGAGAAGGATGTGTTATGTGGTGAGAGTAGTAGGAGGTCCTAGTATATGTTCATAGACGTTAATGGACTAACCTTGTGGGTGATGTGATATATTATATTTGGCCATAACTGTGTTGTAGATGTCACCACAAGTGCATGACCACCTGAGACTTCCATCAACATTATATCCGGATAATAGAGTCTAGTATGATAATTGCATCTTACAAGAATTTATGGTGAATGTATTACGTATAATAATAGTGTAATGCTTTTCTTTGAATTTTGCATGGTAGCTCACCCTTACTTGTTTGTTTGTGCCGGAAAATCTTATTTTTGCGATGATCGTATAACGTTTATGTTATACGGGAGCAGATGACGGAACGACGTCCAAACCAATACAAGTGAAGGAGGAAGCAGCAGAAAAAGGAAGAGTAGTTTAAAAATAAATAAAAAAATAATGTATTTCCAGTGTGAACTATGTTACTCCTAATTGGATGATTGTAATACTGTACGATGTTTTTAGTATTAATGAAATAATTTGTGTGTGAGATGTTTAGAATTTTTTTTTTGGTGTTACATTTAGTGGTATCAGAGCGGTTCGTCCTTAAGACGACCTAAGAGTTGTGGATTTATCCTACAAACTCATATTATAAATCATAATAACAATAATTCTCTGTGTGAACAGAGAGAAATGGCACGTAGACAACCCAACCGTGAAACCCCTGAGATGCCCAGCCTTGCAAGAGCTTTAGAATCTATCGCATCCGCTCTTCAACAACAAGGAGCTGCTTTAATGCAACAGCACGAAACGACCCTACAACAATTAGAAGTGGCCAGACTAAATTCTGAAGCAAGCCAAAGAGAACATGTGGAAGCCTTAAGACAGCTAGCCGAGAATGGCACCCATGTGGAAGCTCAACCTTAGAGAGTTCAGGAATGGACCTTAGAAAATTTTCTGCAACATCGTCCAACTATTTTTAATGGCAAAACAAGTCCGGATGAGACTGATCTCTGGATAAGGAACATGGAAAAGATTTTTGAAGCGAAAAGGTGTCCACCCGAAACTAGGTTGGCATATTCTGAGTATCAGCTATCTGGGGAAGCAGTACACTGGTGGAACAACACAAAGCTAGTATTAGAGGAAAGTGGTGAGATTATGACTTGGGAAAATTTTTAAGAGTAAATTTTATGCTGAGTAATTTCCGGACAGTGTGAGACATTTGAAAGAGGTGGAGTTCTTGCAGCTGGTGCAAGGCAACAAATCCGTAGCTGAATATGCAGACAGGCTCAAACACTTGGTTCGTTTCTACACCCAACCGTCAAATGAAGAATGGAGGTGTAGGAAATTCAAAAATGGATTGAGAGCAAACATTCAACTAGCTGTGAATCCTTTAGCTATTAAGGAGTTTGCTGCTTTAGTGGAACATGCCAAAGCTGTGGAAAGGTTAATAAGTGAGATTGAAGTTTAGAAGTTACCAAGGGTAGGAGGACCATCTGGGTCACGAGTTGGACAGAACATAAGGATCCGACCTTATGAAAGACCGCAACCTCAAAGGAATCCTCACAACAGCAACCCCAACATAAAATAATCCGATGTTACGTTTGCGGAGGACCTCATCTGAAGAGCATTTGTCCACGAGTTATTTTACTCAACAAATGTTTTCTTTGCGGAGCAGAAGGACATTTTGCTAGAGACTGTCCCTCTAAAAGAGAAGCAACTCAACCTCAACAACCGATTCAACAAAGAAGGACTGACAATAGGCCCCAAGCCACTGGAAGGGTCTATGCTTTGACTAGAGAAAAAGCTGCAAAATCAGGTAATCTCATCATTGGACATTGTATGATAGCTTGTAGAGAGTTGAATGTGCTATTTGATTCTGGAGTGACACACTCCTTTTTGTCTGAAACTCTTATTCAAGAGTTGAACCTACCCGTGAGAAAGTTACATTATGATCTCATGATATCTGCACCAGCCTCTAAATTGATAAAAACATCGATGATGTATCCTCAATGTCCGATAGTTATAGAAGGACGTAGGTTCAAAGTACATCTTATATCTTTACCCTTACAAGGTTTAGATGTAATCGTAGGAATGGATTGGTTATCTGCCAATCGTATCCTTATTTATTGTAGCAAAAAGGAGTTGATTTTCCCTAATCCTGAAGAAGCGGAGTTGTTGTCAGTACAACAAGTGTTAAAGGAAGTCAAAGAAGGATCTTCGTGTTTCGTCATCTTGACTCATGTGGAAGTCGAGAAAAATGAACAAACTCTTGATATTCCTATAGTTAATGAGTTTAATGATGTGTTCCCAAAAGAAGTACCAGGATTGCCTCCTCAACGAGAAATAGAATTCTCTATTGATTTAATACCCGAAGCTGGACCAGTATCAGTAGCTCCATATCGAATGGCTCCGACGGAGTTAATTGAATTGAAGAAGCAAATTGAAGGATTAATGGAGAAGCAATTTATTCGACCAAGTGTGTCACCTTGGGGAGCACCTGTACTGTTGGTAAAGAAGAAGGATGGAAGCTCTAGATTGTGTGTCAACTACAGACAGTTGAACAAGCTAACCATCAAGAACAAATATCCTCTACCTAGGATTGATGATCTGTTGGACCAATTGCATGGAGCTCAGATGTTTTCAAAGATAGATCTCAGGTCTGGATATCATCAAATTTTGGTGAAGACAGAAGATATACAGAAGACCGCTTTTAAATCCAGATACGGACACTACGAGTATGTAGTTATGTCGTTCGATGTAACTAATGCTCCAGCTCTATTCATGGATTTCATGAACAGAATCTTTCGACCATTCCTAGATAAGTTTGTCATAGTCTTTATAGATGACATACTTATCTATTCTAAGACTCAAGAAGAACATGTTGAACACTTAAGGACCATCCTTGGGATCTTGAGGGAGAAGAAATTGTATGCAAAGATGTCAAAATGCGAGTTTTGGATGCAAGAAGTGAAATTCTTAGGACATGTTATATCATCTCAAGGCATAGCGGTGGATCCAACAAAAGTTGAAGCAGTGTTGCAGTGGGAAAGACCGAAGACTATAACAAAAATAAGGAGTTTTGTGGGATTAGCTAGCTACTATAGAAGGTTTATAGAGAGTTTCTCTAGAATAGTAGCGCCTTTAACACAACTAACTCGTAAAGATCAACCATTTGTCTGGACGGATAAGTGTGAGAAGAGTTTTTTGGAGCTGAAGCAGAAGCTGACTAGTGCACCGATTTTGGTAATCTGTGAACCAAGTAAAAAGTTTGAAGTTTATTGTGATGCTTCTCGTCAGGGATTATGTTGTGTGCTCATGCAAGAAAGAAAAGTGGTGGCATACGCTTCAAGACAATTAAAGACTCATGAGAAGAACTATCCTACTCATGATTTGGAATTGGCAGCGGTGGTATTTTCCTTGAAGATTTGGCGGCACTATCTCTATGGAGCTCAATTTCAAGTATTCAGCGATCGCAAAAGCTTGAAGTACTTATTTGACCAAAAAGAGCTGAATATGAGGCAAAGACGGTGGATGGAATTCTTGAAGGATTATGATTTCGAACTCCTATATCATCCAGGAAAAGCAAACATGGTAGCCGATGCTTTGAGTAGAAAGGCAATTCATGTTTCTCATATGATGATCAAAGAACAGGAGTTGGTGGAGAGGTTCAGAGATCTGAAGTTAGGTGGAGTTTGGAGAAGATTTCATTAGATGCAGTAGTCTGACTATATCTAGCGATTTTCTTATTTTAATTAAAGAGAAGCAATTGTCGGATCTTGGCTTGAAAAAGATAACAAAAATGATCGGTATAGATAAGGCTAAAGAATTTAGGCTAGGATCTGATGATGTATTAAGATTTATAAGTAGAATATGTGTACCAGACAATGCAGATATAAAAAGACTAATCTTTGAAGAAGGACACAAAACTCGTTTTAGCATACATCCCGGTATGACTAAAATGTATCAAGATCTCAAGGAGTCCTTTTGGTGGCCAGGAATGAAGAAGGAAGTAGCACAATTTGTAGCGGCTTGTTTAATTTGTCAGAAGGCAAAATTGAAACATCAGAGACCTGGAGGATTGCTACAACAACTAGACATACCATAATGGAAATGGGATAGCATTGCTATGGATTTCGTCACTCATTTACCATGGACAGTAAGAGGTAATGAGTCTATCTGGATCATCATTGACCGATTGACAAAAACTGCTCACTTTTTAGCAATAAATCTGAGAATGTCAATGGCTAAGTTGGTACAACTGTACATAAAAGAGATAGTAAGATTGCACGGCGTCCCTTCAAGCATTGTGTCAGATCGAGACCCAAGATTCACTTCTAGATTCTAGCAAACTCTATAGGAAGCTATGGGCAGCAAGTTACGAATGAGTTCCGCGTATCATCCATAAACCGATGGACAATCTGAAAGAACCATCCAATCATTAGAAGACCTATTGAGAACTTGTGTATTGGATCATCTGGGTAGTTGGGATGAAGTACTTCCTCTAGTGGAATTCACCTACAATAATAGTTTTCATGCTAGTATTGGTATGGCACCTTACGAGGCTCTGTACGGAAGACGGTGTTGAACTCCTTTATGCTGGTACCAGGATAGTGAAAAGGCTTTGATAGGACTTGAATTACTACAACAGACCACAGACAAAGTAAAGTTGAGTGTGCACCCTCATTACTCTTATCAAGACGTTTTTCTGTTCTTAAAACCTTAAGTGGGTTGCACTCACTCTACGATTTAAACTTAAAAACACATGACAAATCATGTCACTTAGCCCTCTTCACTGAAAGGCAACTTAAACGTACAACTCGCAGGTCATCCTACGGATGAACTGCTCTGATACCACTAATGTAACATCCCAATATCTCAGACTGGATAATTCATAATTTATATATTGTAACATTACATTTACGGTAACATCCCGTAATCTCATACTTAAAAATTCATAGTTGATATATGTCTATACATATTTTAAACTCAGATTTCAACTATAAACTCCTAAATATAACTCAAATTCTTCGATCTCTTTCTTCATTGGTACTGGATCAGACGACATTCCTCCATCTACTCCCGTATAACAAATTATACGATCATCGTACATACCCAAACACAAACAAGTACGGTGAGCTAACATGCAACAAATCATTTATAAAACATTCATAATTGCTTTGATACTAACATCATATAATAATTATGTCAGACACCCTCAAACCATCATATCATAATTCCTATTAGACACTCCTTCGACAATACCCAATGAACACCACAATACCCAAAAGACACTCATTCCACCATACCCAATGAACACCACAATACCCAAAAGACACTCATCCGGATGATACGTTGATGAGCGGTCACGGGAGGTTATGCACTTGTGATGACTTCTACTTCTTCTTACAAATACACTTCCAAAATACTCCATACCATTCACACGGTTAGTCCTCAACACTATGTCCAAAACCGACACATAGACCAGGACCTCCTGCTCCTCTCACCACATAATTCATCCCTCTCTACTTGAGACTAGATGATTATTAGAGTATCAGGATAACCTCCAACTACAGGACCCTCAACATCAACATATACACAATTATCACATCATTACAGAATCTCTCCACGAGATTCATACAATGCTCACATTCCCCAACTCATATTATATCATTACGAAATCTCCCCATAATACTCATATCATGTTCAGACGCATAAATTCAAAAATAATTTACAATCATCACAATTAAAATTCATAATTTTGTATCTACCACAATAACATGAATTCATTCCCACGAGATATATTGCACAATAGTTTAACAGTACATAAATCTGTTCAACAAGATTTAAGTTAAAAGCTTGTCGAGTAGACTTCCAGGAAAGAGAGTTGCGTCACAATGGACAACTTAAGTACCAAGTCTTTCCTTAGCCAAAGTGTTCCTCAACTAGTTTTTAACAAATTTCTTATTTACAGATTCAAAACAACAGCATATAATATTAACACAGAAATTCAATATAGATAGATATACAGTAAGCATTAACAGTATTCACACAAAATTTCAAGACATGAATAGTAATAAAACAGTACTAAATCATAATATAAAAGCTTAGAAAAGTTAGCTCCCCTACCTCTATTCCAGACTTCTCTTGCTCCGAATTTGTTTCCCCGAAAACTCTTTAGAACCTCTACTCTAAAATTTGTTCCTACTCCAAAAACTTCCTAATTTCTTCTTTTCTCATAATTCTCTCTACTTCTTGGTGCAAAAACTTCATTCCTCTGATTTCTATTTATAGGCCAAAATTTTGGCACTATTTGTTTTTTTTTTTTTACTATTCCTTATTTTATTAAAAATATTATTTTAATTCGAATTCTATCTGATCCTCTTTGCACCAACGTGGCTTTCTTATCACTTTGGCACTATTCATTTTTTTTTTAATTTTTTTAAATTTTTTTTAACTATTCAAAAATAATATTTTAATCGTCCACCACCAAATCCTCTTATCTGCTTCATCATTGCACCTTAGGAAGCCTTATCCACTGAACACTATTCATTTTTTTTTATTATTATTTTTTTTACTATTCACTTTTTACTATTCACTATTTACTATTCACTTTTTACTATTCATTTTTTTTTCAAAATCTTCTAAAATAAATTCTCAAAATTTTAAACTCCTTCCTCTGAAATTATTATAATTATCTATCATAAATTTTAATTTTTCTTGCCATAATTTTATTAATTTTATTTTTATCCGTAAAAATTAAAAATTACTACTATTTATTAAATCTAAATATTTTTCATGGGTCTTACATTCTCCCCAACAACAAAAATTTTCGACCTCGAAAATTCAACATAAAAAGAAGGTTATGATTATTTCACCTTATCTTCTAGTTTCCTTGTAAATTCACTCATTCTAATTTCCTAAACTAAGTTGATGATCTTTCATCTAAGTCGTGGTTTTCTATACTTATGGGTTGCCCTTCTAATGAGATATCTTCTCTGTTTGTAGTCGCATATACTTCTAAGTAACATTAAAAAGTAAATGAAGGTTGACTAATGTACGTAAGAGAAAATTTCCTCAAGTGAATAGGTCCCCTCCACATCCGTGGTTGAACTCACCTACAAGAAAACATTATCCAACTGCAAACTCTAACGGTCTTTTCCCAAGATCAACACACGACTTCTACCTACTAAGATTCCTAAGTCATAACTAACTTAACAATAGACTCCAAATCTCCTCCTTTTGCAAAAGTTTTCTAATTCAAAATCTCATCACCTAAAAACAACACCAAAATAATCAACCATTAGCTTCCACACCTGATTTCTGCAACCTAACAAGTCATAGTAATAACTTATGACAAATAATCACCTATCACTCAAAACCTTCAATTTACAAACTTCCAACTTTGTACTCCAATCTCTAATGAACTACCCTTGGTTCTAGATCAATTTTTTTTTAATTAAACTTCAAAACCAGAACAAAATTAGCAAACTAGATTACTTAAATAACCTCAATCTCACATATTTGTCCCTTGAAATCTCTATTTTCAACCACAACACGTATGTCTTAGCCCATTTATACTTCTTAAAGATAACATCCAATTTTAATTATCAAATATCATATACTATCAACCATCACAACAACAATTGTTTCATAATCCCACAGTATTGAGGATCCAATATTCAAAATCATCATCTAAACAGAATGAATGTTTGAAAATTTTCTTTTTTTTTTCACATTTATAATTACATCATATATCTACGTATGAACATACTAAATGTACATAGCCTTAAGAAAATGCACATTTTATATAAACATTGTCTAAAACAAAACCAATAGTATATAAAAAAATTCGACAACAAAAATTTTATTTTAATACTCATTTGCACGCATTTGACTAGAAAAGTCTCACACTCATAACCTGAATCATTTCTCTACTTATTTTATGCATAAAATTTCTAGCATCTCAAATTGAAATCTACTCACGAAAAAATTAAAATCATAAACCTTCAGAACGCTCTTACTTGTCACTTTTAGCCCCATCAAAACCATCATTAAACATACCTCACTAGTCTCAAAATAATCCATTAATGTTTTAAAAGAGCTCATCACTCATAAACTATTAATCACAAGATTCGAGAAAACTTTTCATACCCACTATATAACCAGAAAGTGAGTCCCTTTATAGATCCTTATTTAAGACTTCCATGACCCTGCAAAACTTTAAGAATCATTCTTTTTCCGTAACAACTTTCCATTATATTTTCTCAACACAGTTTCTACTCCTAGAAATCGTACGCCGCCAAAAGCCACTTATGTCTACCAAAAATTATACTAGATTGCTCCACCTTACCCTCTACTTCTATTCTCCGTAAAATTTATAATTACTCTAATGATTACACGAAGTCCAAAACACTATTACTAAACAATTCATCCTTATGTTTTCTTTTCTATACCCACTTAACAAGAACTTGTCCAAAAATAATACCTATATTGAGTATGCTTTATAACATTCGTAGAAATCCTTCCATACTTAAGATCATGCATCATTTCCTTCATTCGTCCTTGATGAACTTATTTGATTCTCAGTAATATTGCCTTCACCATTAACTACACTTAATGTTCAACAATCAACTACCAATTCTTGAAGACGATAAACTTCTAAAAACATATTGGAACATGACCAAACCATTCTTTCTATCATACCCTAGACTACAATGTCTATCCTTCACTTGCATTGGTCAGATATCCCTAAAATACATATCCTCATCCTTTATTTAACCCATACTAAATGTTGAACCACTATTTTCTTTCCCTGATAAACACTTCTAAAATACTTAACAAAACTAGAATAATCAAGCTTATTTCCAGATTATACTCCAAATTACTTCAATCTTCATCTAATTATTTTCCTAGCAAACATTACTAGCCTAACTTAAAACATTCTTCAAGAATTAACTTATAAACTCTAAATCTTAGGAATATAAACCTTGTCCTCAAAATACCTTCCCACATCCTATCCTAATATGAATCCACAAACTTATAATGTTGTCTGTAACGCAGTACCTAACAACTGCGTATATCTGATAAGACTCAGCAGATCACTCAATCAACAATATTATAAAGTCTGAAACCACTTATTTTTATCTCAATAAGGCCGAATTTAAAACTAACTAACTTCCAACTATCATACCTTATCAGTACTACACCTACTCATTTAAATAAACCACTTATGTCACATAAGTTAAATCCATCCTATGACATTAAAATATAGTTTAATGGTTATACTAATTAATCCTCTAATACTTGCAATAACTCCCATAGATATAAAGAATTTATGGGTCATCAAAACATGTCATAGCACAAAACCATTGTGCCAAGTATCCCTTTCCACCACTCTATTCAATAGTTTCATTGACAAGTATTAAATCGTGTCCCTTCCCATCACTCTATTCAAGAGCTTCTCCACGCAAGTACACTTCCGAACCATTTAAGCATGTTACTTCCCACCACTCAACTAGAGAGATTATCAGGGTAATTCCCACCACTCAGAAAGCTTATCAGGCCAACTCCCACCTCTCATCTAGTGAGTTTATCAAGGCCATCAACCACAACGTAACCTCAATTATAACGTGTTTCCCGAGATCAAAACCATATCCCAAGGATATTTAGTGTTAACCAAATCTCAAATTTTTATCTTATGCGAACTAAAAGTAAGTATAAACAAGTTTACTCAAACACGCATTACTGGTCAGAGATCAAGGTGAGACATATAAATCTTTACCCATCCTTCACATCACCATTGAGGTTTGAATATTACCATATAGCTATACCTGATGAAAACTACTCTAACACAACCTACAACTTCTTAATTATTCCAAATTCCCTAATCACATCAGTTTTGTAACCCTTCTTTTTATCTATTTCCAAACTCTTCTTCTTCCTTATCTTGCCATGTTCATGATAATATTAATTCAACCTACACTACCTCTACTAACTTTAATATTCCAAAATCAATAATATTTACAACCATTAACCCATAAATCAAGACCCTTTAATCCTCTCATAAAAATACCAAAAATTTGCATAAGCCGAAAGCCAAAATTTTCGTACCTGGATTTTCTCCACTGCTCATCATACCAAAATCACATACTCTTAAATCTTATCTCCAACACATTTACTGAAAAATCTAACCATCTCCTTTTAATCATCCATTTAACTTAGAATCCTTTCAATACTTCATTCTTCTCTAAAGACATCGTGTTCTCTTAACTTATAACTTTCTCCTCCTATTAAACTTTCTCTCAATCCGCTTTATGCCTTATACAACTTCTCCTCTACTCTTCTTCATCTAATATTTGATTTATCCTTAATCTACTTCAGTATTCCTATCCTCTTTTTTTTAAAAAAATTTATCTTCAAATCTTCCACCATTTTCTTTCTTCCAATCTTCAAGCATCACCTATATGAAGAATTAAGTTGATTTCTCAAACCTTGTCACACTAATGTTTACCCAAAACTCCTCTCATTTAAACCTTTGAACTCAATTCTTATTGTACAACCATTGATATCTAATCCTCTTGCTCAGTTCTTGAAACACTTCCAAGTAAAAACGACGGTTCTATACTTCAAGACCAAAACTTTGATGTTTTGACTTCTAAGCTCTAACACACCACATCTACCTATCTTCGAGAAAAAGAAAAACTTGTCTCAGAAGGTTTTGCTTAAATTTAATAAAGGTATACAGGTCAAGTTATCCTTGAATCTGTATCTCTCTACCACTATAGAGCACACCACACAAAAAACTCAGACCATAACTCTTCCCTCCCGAAACCTTAAGAATTAAGAAAGGAAATTCGTCTTTGATAAAGTCATGAGTGTGCACCCTCATTACTCTTATCAAGACTTTTTTTGTTCTTAAAACCTTAAGTGGGTTGCACTCACTCTACGATTTAAACTTAAAAACACATGACAAATCATGTCACTTTGCCCTCTTCATTGAAAGGCAACTTAAACGTACAACCCATAGGTCATTCTAAGGACGAACTGCTCTGATACCACTAATGTAACATCCCAATATCTCACACTGGATAATTCATAATTTATATATTGTAACATTACATTTACGGTAACATCTCATAATCTCATACTTAAAAATTCATAGTTGATATATGTCTATACATATTTTAAACTCAGATTTCAACTATAAACTCCTAAATATAACTAGAATTCTTCTAACTTATTCTTCGATCTCTTTCTTCATTGGTACTGAATCAGACGACATTCCTCCATCTACTCCCATATAACGAATTATACGATCATCGTACATACCCAAACACAAACAAGTACGGTGAGCTAACATGCAAAAAATCATTTATAAAACATGCATAATTGCTTTGATACTAACATCATATAATAATTATGTCAGACACCCTCAAACCATCATATCATAATTCCTATTAGACACTCGTTCCACAATACCCAATGAACACCACAATACCCAAAAGACACTCATTCCACAATACCCAATGAACACCACAATACCCAAAAGACACTCATCCGGATGATACGTTGATGAGCGGTCACGGGAGGTTATGCACTTGTGATGACTTCTACTTCTTCTTACAAATACACTTCCAAAATACTCCATACCATTCACAAGGTTAGTCCTCAACACTATGTCCAAAACCGACACATAGACCAGGACATCCTGCTCCTCTCACCACATAATTCATCCCTCTCTACTTGAGACTAGATGATTATTAGAGTATCAACATAACCTCCAACTACAGGACCCTCAACATCAACATATACACAATTATCACATCATTACAGAATCTCTCCACGAGATTCATACAATGCTCACATTCCCCAACTCATATTATATCATTACGAAATCTCCCCATAATACTCATATCATGTTCAGACGCATAAATTCAAAAATAATTTACAATCATCACAATTAAAATTCATAATTTCGTATCTACCAATATAACATGAATTCATTCCAACGAGATATATTGCACAATAGTTTAACAATACATAATCTGTTCAACAAGATTTAAGTTAAAAGCTTGTCGAGTAGACTTCCAGGAAAGAGAGGTGCGTCACAATGGACAACTTAAGTACCAAGTCTTTCCTTAGCCAAAGTGTTCCTCAACTAGTTTTTAACAAATTTCTTATTTACATATTCAAAACAACAGCATATAATATTAACACAGAAATTCAATATAGATAGATATACAGTAAGCATTAACAGTATTCACACAAAATTTCAAGACATGAATAGTAATAAAACAGTACTAAATCATAATATAAAAGCTTAGAAAGGTTAGCTCCCCTACCTCTATTCCAGACTTCTCTTGCTCCGAATTTGTTTCCCCGAAAACTCTTCAGAACCTCTACTCTAAAATATCTTCCTACTCCAAAAATTTCCTAATATCTTCTTTTCTCATAAGTCGCTCTACTTCTTGGTGCAAAAACTCCATTCCTCTGATTTCTATTTATAGGCCAAAATTTTGGCACTATTTGTTTTTTTTTTACTATTCCTTATTTTATTAAAAATATTATTTTAATTCAAATTATATCTGATCCTCTTTGCACCAACGTGGCTTTCTTATCACTTTGGCACTATTCATTTTTCTTTAATTTTTTAAAATGTTTTTTTTTACTATTCAAAAATAATATTTTAATCATCCACCACCAAATATTCTTATCTGCTTCATCAATGCACCGTAGGAAGCCTTATCCACTGAACACTATTCATTTTTTTTATTATTTTTTTTACTATTCATTTTTTTTTCAAAATCTTCTAAAATAAATTCTCAAAATTTTAAACTCCTTCCTCTGAAATTATTATAATTATCTATCATAAATTTTAATTTTTCTTGCCATAATTTTATTAATTTTATTTTTATCCGTAAAAATTAAAATTTACTACTATTTATTAAATCTAAATATTTTTCGTGGGTCTTACAACGGGTCACTTCAACCACGGGAGTAGGAAGGACTCTTCGTCCGAAAAAACTTTCTCCTAAGTTTATTGGTCCATATCAAATTTTGAGAAGAATAGGGCCAGTTGCTTACGAGATGGCATTACCCCCTCAGTTAGCCAAACTCCATTCAGTTTTTCACGTTTCTCAACTAAGAAAATATCTTCCTGATCCTTCTCACATTCTAGAAGTAGAAGAGATTCAAATCAAAGAAGATCTCTCCGTAGAAGCACAACCTGTTTGTGTAGAAGACACTAAGACAAAGGAGCTCAGAGGGAAGACTATCAACTTAGTCAGGGTAGTTTGGAATAGGAAAACAGGTGATTCTACATGGGAATTAGAAGATGATGTAAAACATTCGTATCCCCGTCTTTTTTTGTGAAGTGTGGAATTTTCGAGGTCGAAAATTTTTGTTGTTGGAGAGAATGTAAAGTCCAAAATAATATATATATATATATATATATATATATATATATATATATATATATATATATATATGATTGCAAAATGACAAAGAACCTTTCAGAAGTAGAATGGTGAGCAAGACACTTTTGGCGGTGAAGTCAAAATATTATTTTTTATAAAATAGTATTTTTAATAAAATATTAAAAAAAAAAAATAAAAAAATAAAAAGACAAAACTATTTTCAGAAGTGGAGTTAAGGGGGAACAACTTTCTGTAATGGGATTTAAATATTATTTATCATAAAATATTATTAAAAAAAAACTAAATAGTGCCATAGCCTATAAATAGCAAGCATGAGGAAGGCTGAAACTTGCACCAAAAATTGAGAGAAATTTTGAGAAAAGAGAGTTGGAGGAAATTCTAGTTGCAAAGGGGAAATTCTGGAAGTTTTCGGAGAACGATTTCTAAGGAGAAGATTAAGTCTAAAATAGAGGTAAGGGGAGTCACTCTTAAGTTTTTGTTTTGTATTATCCTGAGTCTTGAATATGTAATATTTTGCTTTTGTTTGATCTTAAATCTTGAATATGAAGCATTTTGTTTCTGTATGATTTGAATTTTGAATAAGAACATGCTTCTGTGAGGAGATCCAAGTTTGATAGTTGTAAAATGCGATATTGATTATGTTATGTTATTTGTATGTTATTAGTTGCTTCTTTTGTATTGTTGGAAGGATGAGAAGTTGTCTAACCGGCTTTGCCAGATTCAACTTCTTGTTTCCCTAAAAAAAATTTTGCGGCTTTCCTTATTTATTTATATTGTATTTTTGGAAGGATGAGAAGTTGTCTAACCGGCTCTGCCAGATTCAACTTCTTGTTTCCCCAGACTTTTATTGTTTTCCTTATTTATTTATATTGTATTTTTGGAAGGATGAGAAGTTTTCTAACCGGCTCTGGCAGATTCAACTTCTTGTTTCCCCAAACTTTTTATTACTTTCCTTATTTATTTATATTGTATTTTTGGAAGGATGAGAAGTTGTCTAACTGACTCTTCCAGATTCAACTTCTTGTTTCCCTAGACTTTTATTGTTTTCCTTATTTATTTATATTGTATTTTTGGAAGGATGAGAAGTTTTCTAACCGGCTCTGCCAAATTCAACTTCTTGTTTCCTAGACTTTTATTGTTTTCCTTATTTATTTTGGAAGGATGAGAAGTTGTCTAACCGGCTCTGCCAAATTCAACTTCTTGTTTCCCCAAGAATTTTTATATTAAGATTATTTTTTTTTATGATTGTCAAATACTTGATTCTTCTCTGACCAATTATAGTAATATTTTATGATTGTTAATTTGTTTACAATTATCTTGTATGAATTCTATTATCAATGTATTTTATGATGTTTGATATGAAATTATGCATTTGAAATATAGTATGAGTCTCGGGGAGAGACTCTATAATGGTATGGTATTAGTGTATATGTTGATGTTGAGGGTCCTGTTGTTGGTGGTTATCCTAAAACTCTAAAAATTGTTCAGTCTCAATTAGAGAAGGATGTGTTATGTGGTGAGAGTAGTAGGAGGTCCTCGTTTATGTTCATAGACGTTAATGGACTAACCTTGTGGGTGATGTGATATATTATATTTGGCCATAACTGTGTTGTAGATGTCACCACAAGTGCATGACCACCCGAGACTTCCATCAACATTATATCCGGATAATAGAGTCTAGTATGATAATTGCATCTTACAAGAATTTATGGTGAATGTATTACGTATAATAATAGTGTAATGCTTTTCTTTGAATTTTGCATGGTAGCTCACCCTTACTTGTTTGTTTATGCCGGAAAATCTTATTTTTGCGATTATCGTATAACATTTATGTTATATGAGAGCAGATGATGGAAGGACGTCCGAACCAATACAAGTGAAGGAGGAAGCAGCAGAAAAAGGAAGAGTAGTTTAAAAAAATAATAATAATGTATTTCCAGTGTGAACTATGTTACTCCTAAATGGATGATATTGTAATATTGTACGATGTTTTTATTATTAGTGAAATAATTTGTAAGATGTTTAATTTTTTTTTGGGTGTTACCATTTAATATTAAAATAATCGAGTCTCACAATTTTTAAACTATCACCATCTCCAAAATAACAGAGATTTTACAATAATAAAGACATAATATTATCTTGAATGGTCTCATAGACTAAATAATGAAAATATATCTCATATTAAAAAAAATAAGACCTAAATTAAAGAAATAGCTGATAAAAAAAATAGAAGTTTTTTTACGTGGGATAATTTCTTGAAAATTGATATAGATTTTTTATTTAATTGCTCATATATGAAAAAAAATGCTTTCACTTTCCGAATGACAAGTATTTAACTTTGTAAACGTCTAAAGTGAAATATGCTTTACGATAAGAATCAAACACCGGTGAGAGCAGTTTAAAAGTTAATGATTTTATATACAACTAATCTAGGTTTTTGTTTTGTTTGTTTTTTTTTTAAAATTTATGTTAAGAAAATTAATATAATTATTATTATATTTATAAATAATTTATTTATATCATTATATTTAAGTGGTATACTTATGAATAATTATAAATATAATATTTAGATAAAGGGTTTGATAATATGATAAAATAAAGGGTTAAATATGTTTTTAGTCCCTCAACTATCAAGCGATTTTATTTTTCGTCACTATTTCAAACTTTGTACGATTTGATCCCTCTCCTTAAAGAAATCATAATTTTTGGTCCTCCAAAACTAACACCGTTAAATTTAATCTCACGTGGCTAACGGTGTGCCACACATGATACCAGCTTTCACAGTAATCTTGTGCCACGTTCACGGTGTGCCACTATTCACCACCCTCTTCTCCTTCTCTCCTCCTCCACCACCACCTTCCCCTTCAACTTCGTCCTCACGCAAGCCCGCCACCACCAACATCTCGCGCAAGCCGCCGTCGCCAACCATGAGGCAGCGAACGCTGGTCCCGCCGACACCATGAAATTTGCAACAAAAAACGCTACCGTGTTTGGGTCCTAGGAAATTCATACTCTGGTTCAGTGCACACCAGATCTATCAAGCGAAGATTGCAGTGAGTGTTTGGGTAATACCAATCCCATTTACAGAAGATTTGACCTCGCTTAAAGGTTTGGTGTACCAATCCCATTTACAGAAGATTTGATGCAAAATATTAACAATGGTATCATAACTATCTGATTCATCCAGCAATAAAAGAAATCTTATATTATTTCTTTCATCACTTCCTTTTTAGATTATGAAACAATGGACACTCTGTATCCTTTTTACCTCTCTTTACTGAAAGAATAAAACGTAGTAACGATATTTTGATGTGAAAATTTTATGTCAGTAGCAAACTGGAAATTCTCAAAAGTACAGGTTTTACATTCTGAAAATTTCTTTGTTCAAATGTATGCAGAGAAAATACATTCAAATTTTACCCACAACCTAATACCTCTAATAACTTCTATTTCATCCGTTTAAGAAATCTGGTTTCTGTAATTTTGAATGTGAATGATATTAATGAATTTATAGACATTTCACAAACCGAAAGAAAAGACAGACAATTTCTAAAGTCAAAAAGTTCACTCCATTTATTTGTATTCATATTCCATGGAATAGCGTTAGGTGTACGAAGGTTGACGTTTTCAGCGATGTTCAAAAGAAATTTCCTAGTGTTGGGAAAAGAATAATCCCAGAAGAAGGAAAAGGAAAGGATAAACACTTTTTTCTTTTTCGATAAAAAACTATTACAAAACTTAGTAGTAGTATCTCTTGCTTCACAATTGACGATACCTAAGTAATTTATGTATACTTATATTATATATTTTTACTACATTAAAAATTATTAATATACAATATAACAAAATGAGTATATATATATATATATATATATATTTTTTTTTTTTTTCTTTTTGCTATATTGAAAGAATTTATTTAAGAATTTGAAAGATAGTATCAGAAAATAGGGATTAATGATGTTTAAATCAGTCTACGAAAATGTGTATATATTAAATGCCTTTTAACCTGTCTTTACACTTCCATCTCAAGTCTAAAACTTTTATTTAAAACGTGTGTCTTCCTCAGTGCTTCAAAAACCTTTCATGTCTTTCTTTACTTTTCCTTAACCCCCTGGCAATAAATTTTCCTTTTTTCCAGATTTTCTCCCTTAGGTATGATAAAGATCACTTTAAAAATCGAGGCAGTAATGTCTTTGTCTCACCACCTTGTTTCTATCATCTTCTTCAACTCTCTTTATTACATCCCAATTAATACCATGAAATAAAGATAGTTTCATTCGGCAAAATTGATAGAAAAAACGGTGCAATTTCCCCCTTCTATGTACTTATACCTCTTTTAAGAATAAAAATGTAAAAAACAGCTAACGAAGAAATAAAAGCAGTTTTTTATTTTCTGTGAAACAACTTACAATAGTTGAAGAACGACCCACTAGACTGTTGTAGACGGAGAGAACGAGGATGAGAGGCTTTCCGGAGAGGTGGCGGAGGGCAGCGGAGGTCGCCGAAGGGCAGTGGAGGGCGGTGGGGCTGAGGTGAAAGGCCGAGGCAGAGGTGGTGGTGTCGGGGGTGGAGGTCGAGAGAGGGAGGAGGGTAGTTAGCCAGCTCAGACTTTTTTTACAGATTTTCAATTTTTACCATGACAGAAACGTGGCATACCGTTAGCCACGTGAGATTAAATTTAACAGTGTTAGTTTTGGAGGACCAAAAATTATGATTTCTTTAAGGAGAGGGATCAAATCGTACAAAGTTTGAAATAGGGACGAAAAATAAAATCGCTTGATAGTTGAGGGACTAAAAACATATTTAACCCTTTATTTTATCATATTATCAAACCCTTTATCTAAATATTATATTTATAATAACTAATTATTGATGCATAGGTATATGTTTCTTTGAAATGGTAATATTAAGATTAAAAAGTAATATTTGTATATGAATTTGGTTATATTAAATTATAGAATTAATATAATAATTGATTATTTATGTGTAATAAAATAATATAATTATATAATTTTTGAATCAGAATTTTGAGTTATATTAGAGTGAAATGTGTATGTTGAAATAATATATTGGAATATTGTAAGACTCGTGAAAAATATTTATAATAGTAAATTTTAGCATTTTAATGGATAGAAAAAATTAAATTTTTGATATAAAATTATAGTAATTTTAGAAGGAGAGGTTCAAATTTTTGATAACTTATTTAGGATTTTTTTTAATAAAAGTGAATAGTGAATAGTAAAAAGTGAATAGTAAAAAAACAATTTGAAAGGATAAGAATTCCTACGTAGCATGGAAGGATTGGGATCAGATTTGATCAAGTTGTTGATTAAAATATTATTTTTAAAATAATATTAAAATAATAAATAATATTAAAAAATTAATGAATAGTAAAATTTTTTACTTATAAATAGAGATTAGAGGAATGAAGTTTTTGCACCAAGAAGTAGAGAGAATTATGAGAAAAGAAGAAATTAGGAAGTTTTTGGAGTAGGAAGAAAATTTAGAGTAGAGGTTTTGAAGAGTTTTCGGAGAAACAAATTCGGAGCAAGAGAAATCTGGAATAGAGGTAGGGGAGCTAACCTTTTCTAAGCTTTTATATTATGATTTAGTACTGTTTTATTACTATTCATGTCTTGAAATTTTATGTGAATACTGTTAATGCTTACTGTATATCTATCTATATTAAATTTCTGTGTTAATATTATATGCTGTTGTTTTGAATCTGTAAATAAGAAATTTGTTAAAAACTAGTTGAGGAACACTTTGGCTAAGGAAAGACTTGGTACTTAAGTTGTCCATTGTGACACACCTCTCTTTCCTGGAAGTCTACTCGACAAGCTTTTAACTTAAATCTTGTTGAACAAATTATGTACTGTTAAACTATTGTGCAATATATCTCGTTGGAATGAATTCGTGTTATTGTGGTAGATACGAAATTATGAATTTTAATTGTGATGATTGTAATTTATTATATTGGATTTAAATTTATGCGTCTGAACATAATATGAGTATTATGGGGAGATTTCGTAATGGTATAATATGAGTTGAGGAATGTGAGCATTGTATGAATCTCGTGGAGAGATTCTGTAATGATGTGGTAGTTGTGTATATGTTGATGTTGAGGGTCCTGTAGTTAGAGGTTATCCTGATACTCTAATAATCATCTAGTCTCAAGTAGAGAGGGATGAATTATGTGGTGAGAGGAGCAGGAGGTCCTGGTCTATGTGCCGGTTTTGGACATAGTGTTGAGGACTAACCTTGTGAATGGTATGGAGTATTTTGGAAGTGTATTTGTAAGAAGAAGTAGAAGTCATCACAAGTGCATAACCTCCCGTGACCGCTCATCAACGTATCATCCGGATGAGTGTCTTTTGGGTATTGTGGTGTTCATTGGGTATTGTGGAACGAGTGTCTAATAGGAATTGTGATATGATGGTTTGAGGGTGTCTGACATAATTATTATATGATGTTAGTATCAAAGCAATTATGCATGTTTTATAAATGATTTGTTGCATGTTAGCTCACCCTACTTGTTTGTGTTTGGGTATGTACGATGATCGTATAATTCGTTATACGGGAGTAGATGAAGGAATGTCGTCTGATCCAGTTCCAATGAAGAAAGAGATCGAAGAATAAGTTAGAAGAAGTCGAGTTATATTTAGAAGTTTATAGTTGAAATCTGAGTTTAAAATATGTATAGACATATATCAACTGTGAACTTTTAAGTGTGAGATTACGGAATGTTACCGTAAATGTAATGTTACAATATATAAATTATGAATTATCCAGTGTGAGATATTGGAATGTTCATCCTTATGACGACCTAAGAGTTGTGGATTTATCCTATGAACTCATATTATGAATCATAATGACAATAATTCTCTGTGTGAACAGAGAAATGACTCGCACACAATCCAACGGTGAATCCTCTAATATGCCTAGCTTGGCAAGAGCTTTGGAGACTATCGCATCTGCTCTTCAACAACAGGGCACTGCTTTAGTGCAACAATACGAAACTGCTTTACAACAATTAGAAGCGGCTAGGCTAAGTTCTGAAGCCAGTCAAAGAGAACATGTGGAAGCCTTAAGGCAACTATCTGCGAATGGCACGTCTATAGAAGCTCAAAGGATTCGGGAATGGACCTTAGAAAACTTTCTACAACACCGTCCACCTACTTTTAATGGGAGAACAAGTCTGGATGAGGTTGATTTATGGATAAGGAATATGGAAAAGATTTTTGATGCAAAAAAATTGTTCATCAGAAACTAGGTTGGCATATTCCGAGTATCAGCTGTTCGGAGAAGCCATACACTGGTGGGACAACATGAAGCTAATATTACAAGCAGGTAGTGAGATTATTACCTGGGAAGTTTTTAAGAATAAGTTTTATGCTGAGTACTTTCCGGACAGAGTAAGACATGCAAAAGAGGTGGAATTCTTGAAACTCGTGCAAGGTGACAAGACGGTGGCTGTGTATGCAGACAAATTCAAACTGTTGGGACGTTTCTACACCCAACCATCAAATGAAGAATGGAGGTGTAGAAAATTTAAAAATAGATTGAGAGCAGACATACAACTAGCCGTGAACCCTTTAGCTATTAAAGAGTTTTCTGCTTTAGTTGAACATGCCAAAGTTGCAGAAAGGTTAAGGAGTGAGATGGAAGTTCAATAGAAGTTACAAAGGGTGGGAGGACCATCTGGGTCACGAGCTGGACAACATGTAAGGATTCGACCTTATGACAGAGCGCAGCCTTAGAGGAATCCTCATCAGCAACAACACCACCAGAGAATAATCCGATGTTTCGTCTGCGGAGGACCTCATCTGAAGAGCGTCTGTCCACAAGTTAATCTGCGCAACAAATGTTTTCTTTGCGGAGATGAAGGACATTTTGCTAGAGATTGTCCCTCTAACAGAAGAGGAACAACTCAACCTCAACAACCGCCTCAATAGGGAAGGACTGACAATAAACCATAAGCGATTGGAAGAGTCTATGCCTTAACGGGAGCAGAAGCTGCCAAATCAGGTACTCTCATCATTGGATGTTGTAATATAGCTAGTAGAGACTTGAATGTGTTGTTTGATTCTGGAGCGACACTGATGAGTCATTATTTTCTTCACTTCACTTGGTTTATTGTACTAAAATTAATCAGGAAATTGTGCATAATTGTCCAGTATTGTCCCATTTTACTGAATTGAGCTTAATCCGATCCGTAATTCTTATTTTAATTAATTTCAATTATCTGAGACTAATTATTTACAATATTGAGTGCAGGGAAAATTCTGTAAATACTTCAGGACATTTGGAAGGATATTCAGTACACACTCTGTTGAAAGAAGTTGCACTGCATTGGTTTATTCTGTGTGAATGATGGAATATTTTTCTTGTTGAATTTGTAGAAGCAAAATTTCAATTGGAACTCATACACTACACGGCCATTTGCTTGCAATCTTTTAAGAAGTAAATCAAATGGAATGAAAGAAGGGGACCATACGTTGCAAGTGCTCACGGTTTTGGAGAGAATAATGCAAGCACATTTCTCTTGTTTTGATTTTGGTTTCTGGCTTGGAAGAGTGTTATGTCACAGCTTGGCTTGGCTTTGGAAGGATCTCACAATTCACACCAATTGGAGTAAATACACGGTTTTAAGAAGCTAAGAGAATGGTGCTGCACTCTACGGAAACCTACAAGGAAAAGAGAAGATGACATGTGGCATGAGATGATACAAGAACGTAGCTCATTGGAAGCCTTGGAAGAAGCTGAGGTGCAACATTGCACGTTCCAGCACATGTTCATTCTTTTATGATAAGAGCAAAGAGACAAAATTGTGTTATCCAAGACTCCACTAAGATATGCTTGCTGCCACACACTTGGAAAGCTGTACAACAATTGAAGTTACATTCCACACGGCTTACTTGGTTCTTCATCCAAAAATCTGAAATAATGAGTGGGATCCACCACACCCTTTCTTGCTACGTGGTTTCCAATTTGGAGAAAAGCATTCAGTTTTGTCTTGGCTGAAACAATTCTTTGCTTTCATCAAAAATTTAACAAGAGAAGAAAGAAGGAGGGAGCACTCAAAAGAAGGTCACGGCTTGGTCTTGGAGAAAGAGCACCCACCATAAAGAAAGCAAACGGCCCACATGAGAAGCACATTACACGTCCAACAACCACACACCTCTCACTGCAAACTAAAGAAGTTTTGGAGTGCACAAGAGAGCCAACACACGGCTTGTTGGAAGCAAGAAGAAGAAGCTGGAAGTGTGAAAGAAGAGAAACGTATGGAGAAGAATGGAAAAGGGAGCCCACGGCTGCAAGGAAATTCACGTGATTCATTGGCTGGAAAAATGAAGTGCATTCACGGTCTTGGCAGCAAGGGAGGCAGCTTCCAGCTGGGAGGAGCACAGTAGAGTTATGTTGATTCACGGGAGAAAAGAAGAAAAAGAAGTGGCACCCATGGTGTTGGATTTTGGATGAATGTGAAGAAAAGGACTAGGTGAAGAATGGAGGGTCCCACCTTATATTTTCTGCTGGCACAACTAGGAGCAAATTGGTGAAGAAAGTCTTCAACCTACGAAGGCACAAAACCGCAAGTTGCTCAGCTATTGGTGGAAAATTCAGAGAAGTGGGCTATAAATGGAGCAACAGATCAGAGGAGAAGGCAGTAGATTTTAGTGTAGTTTAGGATAGCATCCACATCTCTGTGTTTTTATTTTCCAGCAGTGTAGAATTTTATTTCTGAACGCTTGTTACATTAATTTGATCATTTTCATTTTCATCTGTTCAAACATTTTAATTTCAAGTATTGAATCTTTTGGTAAATTTCATTTTCACTCAAGTGCTTTTATTTTCACAGTTTCTTTTATTTAACTCTTTAATGTTTTCTGTACCGTTAAAATTCTGTCAATGTGTTTTACTGTTCCGCATTTTTATTTCCTGATGAATTTTACATTTTACCATCTTTTACTGTTAAGTTTTTATTGTCGTTAAAATTTATTTCAACATTCTTAAATTCTGTTGTCTTGTTTAAATTCCAATTTTAAATTTGATTTACCGCACAAAACTTTTACAAAAACCCCCACTTCGTGTTAAATCTGAGACTGAACCACTCAAATTGGTCCTTGAGAGACGACCTAGGAATCACTTCCTAGTAACTGTACTGCATTCTTTTATGCACAACTTTTGTGAGAGGTGCGACCCTCTCGTCAGACACACTCCTTTTTGTCTGAAACTCTTATTCAAGAGTTGAACATACCCGTAAAAGAGCTGCAGTATGATCTTATAGTATCTACACCGGCCTCTAAATTGATAAAAACATCGAGGATGTGTCCTCAATGTCCAATCATTGTAGAAGGACGTAGGTTCAAAGTACATCTTATATCTTTACCTCTACAAGGTTTAGATGTAATCTTAGGAATGGATTGGTTATCTACCAATTGTATCCTTATAGACTGTAACAAGAAGGAGTTTATTTTCCCTGATCCTGAAGAAGCGGAGTTGTTGTCATTACAACAAGTGTTGAAGGAGGTAAAAGAAGGATCTCTGTGTTTCATTATCTTGACTCATGTGGAAATTGAGAATAATGAACAAAATCTTAATATTCCCATAGTTAATGAGTTTAGTGATGTATTCCCAGAGAAAATACCAGGATTGCCACCTCAACGAGAAGTAGAATTTTCCATCGATTTAATACCTGGAGCTGGACCCGTATCAATATCTCCATATCGAATGGCCCCAGCAGAGTTGACAGAGCTGAAGAAGCAAATTGAAGAGCTATTGGAAAAACAATTCATCCGACCAAGCGTATCACCATGGGGAGCACCAGTACTGCTAGTGAAGAAGAAAGATGGTAGCTCTAGATTGTGTGTCGACTATAGGCAGTTGAACAAGCTAACCATCAAGAACAAGTATCCTTTGCCTAGGATTGACGATTTGATGGATCAGTTGCATGGAGCTCAAGTATTTTCAAAGATAGATCTAAGATCTGGATATCATCAAATTTTGGTTAAAGCTGAAGATGTACAGAAGACTGCTTTTAGACCAAGATACGGGCATTACGAGTATGTAGTTATGCCATTCGGGGTAACTAATGCTCCAGCTTTGTTCATGGATTACATGAACAGAATCTTTCAACCCTTCTTAGATAAGTTTGTCGAAGTCTTTATAAATGACTGACGAGAGGGTCGCGCCTCTCACAAAAGTTGTTTGTAGATATTAATGCAGTACAGTACTAGGAAGTGACTCCTAGGTCGTCTCTCAAGGACCAATTTGAGTGGTTCAGTCTCAGATTTAACACGAAGTGGGGGGTTTTGTAAAAGTTTTGTGCGGTAAATCAAATTTAAAACTGGAATTTAAACAAGACAACAGAATTTAAGAATGTTGAAATAAATTTTAACGACAATAAAAACTTAACAGTAAAAGATGGTAAAATGTAAAATTCATCAGGAAATAAAAATGCGGAACACTAAAACACATTGACAGAATTTTAACGGTGCAGAAAACATTAAAGAGTAAAATAAAAGAAACTGTGAAAATAAAAGCACTTGACTGAAAATGAAATTTATCAAAGATTCAATACTTGAAATTAAATTCCTGGACAGTGAAAATAAAAATTACAGTAACACACTACATGCTTCAGAAATTAAAACACTACAATTGCACTGTTTAAAATGGAAATCCAGAGAGGAAGAGAAAGAGGAAGAGGCGAGAGCCTCTTCCAGGGCTGTCCTAAACTACTCCTAATTCCTCTCTCAAATCCCCACTCTTTGCTTCTCTGCCTGCTGGTTTTATAGCCAAAATTCTGAACATCCTCCCTCAATTCAGCATTTTGGATTTTGTCTCACTTGCCCGTGACTTTCCAGCTTTCACGTTTTGTCTCTAATCTGTAGCTCCTTAGATGTGCCAAAGTCAAGAAAGTGGGGGCCTCCATTCTTCACCTAAGCTTGTCCTCTTCTTCACTTGTGCCGAGACATGCTCACCCTTCTCCAAGACCATTCCAACGTTTCACTTCTTCTCCACGGCTGCTGGATTCTTCTCTCCAAGCTTCAATCGTATGGCATCAACACTTGGAGACTTCTTCTTTGCTGGACCTTGAGCTGCTGGACGGAGAACATCATAACTCTTCTCCTTTGAACGTTGCAGCTGCTGTTCTCTGTTTCCAGCTATGACCGTGAGCACTCTCCCTTGTGTTCCTCCAAATTGGAAAGGAACCGTGGGCTTAAACTTGTGTGGAGTGGAAGAAAGTTCAAAATCTGAACATCCTTTGCACATGTGGGCCGTGAAACCATTCCATGTTTGCTAGGCTTTCTCCAAAGACAAAACTGTGAACTCCTTTACTTTGTAGTGGTCCCCTTCTTTCTCTTCCATAATGCTTGCTAAGATGAATGGCCGTGAGGTTTGGTTGCTTTTCCAAAACAATGGCCAATTCACTACAATTCACGTTCCAAGCTATAAAGGTGTGGTGGCTCCCACTTTAATACAAAAAGATGTTTTTGTTGGATGCTTGCTAAAATAACTTACACCTTGATTCCACCTCCTTTAATAATTGAATAAAATTCAATTCAATAATTCAGCACTTCATTTGGAGTTCTTCCATGTGGCCGTGAGATGGTGTACAATGTGGTGGTCCCCTCCTTCAATTACTTTACTTATTAGATTCCAAGCCAATTTGCCGTGTGGATGTTGTTGCACATTTCCTTTAATCAAAAACGTGTGCTTTTGCAGCTAGTAGTTCCGTGTGTTTCTCTTCAATTAATGGCTAAGCTAATTGGAAATGTACGTTAGCCAAAGAAAGGGTGCAGCTCCCACTTCTATTCCAAAGCAAATTGTTGAATCTTTTAGCATCTTTTTGGACGTGCAAAAATATGGGAGGCCGTGTGATGTTTATATTTTTGTTCCAACTTATGTTTTGGCTTGCCAAAGTGAATGGCCGTGGCATGTCTTCCAATTCATCATGCTTCCACGAGAAATAAGTTGCCAAGTGGGCCAATATTCCATTTCATCATACAAAATAAATCAATATAGTGCAGCTCCTTCCAAGTAGATGACAGAGTGTGCTAATGAATTTTCTTCCAAATGTCCTAAAGTATTTCCAAAATTTTCCTGAATTAATAACGAAAATAATTAACTTAGATAATTCAAATTAGTTAAAATAAGAATTTCCAATCAAATTAAGCACAATTAAGAAAAATAGGAAAATATTGGACATTTAAGCACAATTCCCTAATTAATTCTAGTACAATAAACTAAGTGTAGTTGAGATAATATTGACTCATCAATGACATACTTATTTATTCCAAAAGTCGAGAAGAACATGAGAGGCATCTAAGAATTGTGCTTGAGATCTTGAGAGAAAATAAACTATATGCAAAGTTGTCAAAGTGTGAATTCTGGATACAGAAGGTGCAATTCTTGGGACATGTTATATCAGCTCAAGGCATAGCAGTGGATCCAACCAAGGTGGAAGCAGTGCTACGGTGGGAGAGACCAAAGACTACAACGGAAATACGAAGCTTTGTGGGCTTAGCTGGATACTATAGAAAATTTATAGAAGGTTTTTCTAAAATAGTAACGCGTTTAACACAACTAACTCGCAAAGATCAACCGTTTGTTTGGACGGATAAGTGTGAGAAAAGCTTCCTGGAATTAAAGCACAGGTTTATAAGTGCACCAATATTGATTATCCCAAATCCAAGTAAGTCTTTTGAGATTTACTGTGATGCTTCACACCAGGGGTTAGGATGTGTACTCATGCAAGAAAGGAAGGTAGTGGCTTATTCTTCAAGACAATTAAAGGTTCATGAGAAGAACTATCCTACTCATGATCTAGAATTGGCAGCAGTGGTGTTTTCTCTGAAGATTTGGCGACACTATCTTTATGGTGTTCAATTCCAAGTATTTAGCGATCACAAAAGTTTGAAGTACTTATTTGACCAAAAAGAGCTAAATATGAGGCAAAGGCGGTGGATGGAGTTTTTAAAGGATTATGACTTCGAACTTTTGTACCATCCGGGAAAGGCGAATGTTAGCTGATGCTTTGAGTAGGAAGATGGTACATGTTTCTCATATGATGATCAAAGAATTGGAATTGGTGGAGAAATTCAGAGATCTGAAGCTACAGATGGAGTATGAAGTAGATTTCATTAGATGTAGTAGTTTGACTATATCTAGCGACTTTTTAAGTTTAATCAAGGAGAAACAATTGGTGGACCCTAACCTGAAAGAGATAGCAGAACTAATAAAAACAAAATCAACTAAAGAGTTTAGGTTAGGACCTGATGGAGTATTAAAATTCAGAAGTAGAGTGTGTGTATGTTGAGACCTCGGTAAGCGCACCGGATCGTTCAAATAATAAACCGGTAAGTCCGAAAATCGTTTTCCCAAGAGATTTGTTTTGATTCACAGATTGATTAAAGTTTACTAATTTAGCGAATATTAAACGTAATTTTGTAGCAAACTTAAGATTAGCATACAGATGTAAAATAAAGTGGTGAAAACAGATGAATTAAAGTTCACTCGGGTTGATTTTCAAGTTCATCACTCAAGTAATTTTCTACTAACACAATTCCTCAAAATTTAGCATCGACATTCTAGGCGCATAAGCCCTGATCTCTCAGATGACTATTTTTAAATCATTCAAACTAAATTACTAATCCCTTAGTTGATTCAGATCTCAGATTTGCCTTAAACACAATGTCACAGATGACTAAAAATTCCAACCTATGTCTAGGACTTGAAATCCTTTAGTTGTTCTATCCTAAGTCCGCGGTCTCATACATTTCTCAATGATTTAATCGTTCAAAAAGCTCAGATTCTCATCGTAGGCATGAATAATAAAGATAGAACACAAAATTTAAACAAGATCATGCATTAATATAGAAATTACAAAGAGTTTCAGAAATGTACTCTCAACCCAGTGAAATGGAGTTCTAGCTACACATATCATCATAGAAGCGATAAAGCATGGATTGGATGGTAGAAAGTGGTGATTTTCCACCTTGGAAGCACCCAAAACGAGCTAGAAGCGAGCTGCAGAGTCCCCCCTGGTCTCCTGCTGTCCAAAACTGACTCCCTCTGCCTCTGGATCGCGTTTTAAAAGAAAGGAACTGTAAGTGATTTTTCCCTGGGCGAGCGTCCGTCACTCACTGGGCGAGCGTCCTCTTTTCCTCCTCGCTGGGCGAGCGTCCACGACTCGCTGGGCGAGCGTCCACTTTTCCTTCTCGCTGGGCGAGCGTCAACCACTCGCTGGGCGAGCGTCAACCACTCGTTGGGCGAGCGTCCACTTTTCCACCTCGCTGGGCGAGCGTCCGTCACTCGCTGGGCGAGCGTCCTCTTTTTCTTCTCGCTGGGCAAGCGTCCACCACTCACTGGGCGAGCGTCCACCACTCGCTGGGCGAGCGTCCACTTTTCCACCTCGTTGGGCGAGCGTCTACCACTCGCTGAGCGAGCGCTGGACGAGTGTTCGCTCGCTGGGCGACGAGCGTTCGTTCAGGCGTGGTTATTTGATCCTTCTGGCTTGGCAAATGATGCGCTCCAAGTCTTTGATAGTATCCGATCCTTATTCTACTACGAAATAAACAAACAAAAGCATCAAAAGACATTTAAACATTCAAAACTATATTTACATCAACATTTATATACTTTTCATGAGAATTAACACTAAAACTCACTTAAAAGCACGACAATTTAAGCAACAAATATAAGCAAAGTTCACACTTATCAAACTCCCCCAAACTTATATATTTTCATGTCCTCATGAAAATAAACAATATCAACAGAAAACAAACCCAAAAGAGCAGTTAATATTCCATAACATAATCTCTGTCACAAAAGTAAGAATTGTACCTACATCTCCAAATATTCAGATCAAATGTTATAACTTCTATATTAACAAGTTCTTAAATCCCAAATGATAAGACAACCAAAAAAAGAATAATACAAATATGCTCTCAGTGTTTACCTCAACCTGCAAGTGTTTACACTCTAATTCACACTCATATTATCATCAACTACTTCATCAGCTTTTGCACTTCATCTCATACACAATTCACACATTCTGATTTAAATCAAAAGGACTTTCTCAGGTTATAACTTGGCTTGGCTAGAAGAAAACATGGTTTTACAGGGAAACAAAACAACACTAAAGAAGAGGAGAACAAGAACATAACAACATTGAAACTTATTTATCAACTTCCTCTTCATTCATCACATAACACATTTTCTGAATTTTTCTCTAACTTGAAATTTTTTTTTTATCAGTTTAAGACTCAACTGATTATGATTTCCCCCAAACTTAATTTCTACCTATCTCTTGACAAATATGTTTCTTGTTCTCTTCTTCTAGAGTGTTGGATAAGGTAGATAGTTCTGTAATAAGCTCAGGGTTCACACAAATTATATATAAGGCTCAAACAGGATAACAAAGGATGAATATTTACATATGGGTAGACATCTGGCCAAGTAGTTAATTTCAAAAACAAACAACTGCCTTTCTCATTTCTAAACCAGAATGCATCTGTAATAATAAGAATTATGCAAAAACCAAATTCATAACAATAACAACTTCTCACTTGCTTTCAAATCTGTCTCAGTACACTCAGATATGCAACTTCTGGGTCACAATCAATCAGATTCAAGAACAAATCATATATAATCATAACACAAGTTCTAAAATTCAGATTTTACAATAACAATCTCACAATCATGCCAGTCATCATGGACAGAATTCCAAATTCAAATTCAAACTTCAAACACACATTTCACAATCAAATCATTGCAGAAACATAATTCAATCCACACAACCAAAAGAACTGAAAACATAAATAGATAGAGTTAGAAAGTTGGGTTGCCTCCCAGTAAGTGCTTGTTTAATGTCTTTAGCTTGACACTAAGAAGATCTCTGTGGTTGAGCCAATGGTTTGAAATCATCCTTCATGAATATTATATGCATGCAATAAGACGAAGGACTTATTCCTTTCAGATCAGAATTTGAACAGCCTACAGCTCCTTTGTCCACTTTTAAGAATTCAATTAACTTCTTTCCTTCCGGAGTGGATAAAACATTGCTGATGATCACATGTTTGTTGTCATCTTTTTCAAGAAGAACATGCTTCAAATGTGAAAGCAACAACTTCAAGTCCAGCTTCTTTTCTTTTGTCTCTTCTTCATCTGATGGAATCTCCTTTAAAGCATCCAGATTCTGTATACACTCATCAATTAATTTCTCTTCATCTGTAAGTAAGAATTCACAAGCATCAACAAGAGTTCTTTCAAGAGGTGATGATATGTGCATCATCTTCATCATTTGGGTGAGACATTGCTTCAAAAACATTGAAATTTACTTCTTCATTCTCAACTCTCACTTTGAGCTTTCCATCATCAACATCAATTAACACTCGAGCAGTCTTCATGAATGGCCTTCCCAGAATCAAAGGAATTTTTGTATCTTCTTCCATTTCCATGACAACAAAATCCACTGGAAATAAGAATTTGTCTACCTTTACCAGAACATCTTCTACTACTCCCTGCGGATATTTTATCGATCTGTCTGCCAATTGTAGAGTCATGCGTGTAGGCTTCAACTCTAATTCTCCAATCTTTTTAAACATTGACAGAGGCATAAGATTGATGCTGGCTCCACGATCAATTAACGCCTTCCCAATAGCCAGTTTACCAATGGTGCAAGGAATTGTAAAACTGCCTGGATCTTTAAACTTTGGTGGAAGCAACTTCTGAATGATAGCACTGCACTGGCCCTGTACTTCTATAGTTTCTTCTTCAATATACTTTCTCTTCTTCGTGAGCAAATCTTTCATGAATTTCGAATAAGCAGGTATTTGTTTCAGTGCTTCTGAGAAGGGCATCTTGATTTCCAACTTCTTGAAAATATCAATGAAACTCTTGAACTGTTTTTCCTTCTCGTTTCTAGAGAAAACCTTTGGATATGGAAGAGGTTTCTCATACATCTGTTCTTTCTTTTTCTCTCCCTCTATCTCTTTTTCACTTTCTCTATCCTCTTTCTCTTCTTCTTCATCTCCCTGTTTACTCATCTCATCTTTTTCTTCACTCACTTTTTTCTCAATTTCTCTTTCTTTCAGAATTCTTCCTGACCTTGTAGTAATAACATTGCAGTCTTCCTTTGGATTTACTTCAGTGTTTGCCCCAAATTCCTTCTCTGGTTTTTCTTCCAACTTTTTAGCTAATTGACCCACCTGAATCTCCAAATTCCGAAGTGAGGCTTCTGTACTTTTATGGTTGGAAATTGATACCTGCATAAACTGCTGAAGAGTTTCTTCCAGTTTTTAAGTTCTTTCTGTCAGAGAAGGTTGTTGCTGAAAGTTCTGTGGAGGTGGTCTGTTGAACTGAACAGCTCGTCCCATACTCGGATGAGGTCTCCATCCTTGATTAAAACTTTGACCTTGATTTCCCATATAATGTACTTCTTCTTGAGACATGCTTTGCACTACACATTGACCATTATTATGATTTCCTCCGCACAATTGACAACTTTGAACCATCTGATGTTGAGTTTGAGAAGCATTTTGCAGTTCTTTAGGTAGCTGAGATAACTTCTTCATCAATGTCTCAAGTTGCTGAGTCATAATCTTGTTCTGAGCTAGTAAAGCATCTTGAGATTGAAGTTGAAGAACACCTTTTTGTTGAAATTTAGCTCTTTCACTGTGAACTTCATTATCATTTGCAGCCATGTTTTCAATCAGATCATGTGCTTCTTCAGGCGTCTTCCATCTGATATTACCTCCAGCAGATGCATCTAACATTAACTTTGTTTGAGATTTCAGCCCTCTAAGAAACAGATTTAACAGTGTAGGCTCATCAAAACCATGAGTAGGGGTTTTTCTCAGTAGGCCTTTGAATCTATCCCATGCTTGACCTAGAGTTTCATCAGCATCTTGTTGAAAAGAAGAGATCTCCTGCTTTCCCTTATTGACTTTGGATTGAGGGAAGAACTTATTCAGAAATTTTGCAACTACATCATCCCAGACTGTCAGACTATTCTCTGGAAAGGAATTCAGCCACATTTTTGCATTACCAGCCAATGAGAATGGAAATAAGCTGAGTCGATTGCTTCATCTGGAACCTGGTGAATCCTCACTGTATTACAGATCTCCATGAAAGTAGCCAAATGAGTGTATGGATTCTCGTGGGATAATCCATGAAACTGATTGTTCTGCACCAGATGAATAAGAGCTGGCTTCATCTCCATGTTAGCAGCATTCACCACTGGTCTTGCAATACTGTTGAAGTGCAGAGGTCCTGAGAAAGTATTATAATCTGCAAGAGTACGTCTTCCTTGCCCAGAACCTTCTCTAGTACGATTATCTTCCATTTCTTCTTTTTCTTGACCAGATGAAGAGTCCAAAATTTCTTCAGAGATAGCGGATGATTCTCTTGATTCTCTACTTTGTCTCCTCCTTCTATTGTTGTTCCTTCGAGCAGTTCTTTCAATTTCCGGATCGAAAAGTAGATTTTCCACCTGTTCTGTGCTTCTCATACAAAACACAAACTAAAAAGAAACAATCCAAAAAGACACAATTTCTACAGATGATAACAATTATGCACAAGAATTCAAATATAATCATAATAAAAACTTGAACAAAAGATAGCTAAAATCAGCTAAACCATATAAACCACAAACAATCAACGAAAACAAAAACAAATACCCGACAACAGCGTCAAAAACTTGTTGAGACCTCGTCAAGCGCACCGGATCATTCAAGTAATAAACCGGTAAGTCCGGAAATCGTTTTCCCAAGAGATTTGTTTTGATTCACAGATTGATTAAAGTTTACTAATTTAGCGAATATTAAACGTAATTTTGTAGCAAACTTAAGATTAGCATATAGATGTAAAATAAAGTGGTGAAAACAGATGAATTAAAGTTCACTAGGGTTGATTTTCAAGTTCATCACTCAAGTAATTTTCTACTAACACAATTCCTCAAAATTTAGCATCGACATTCTAGGCGCATAAGCCCTGATCTCTCAGATGACTATTTTTAAATCATTCAAACTAAATCACTAATCCCTTAGTTGATTCAGATCTCAGATTTGCCTTAAACACAATGTCACAGATGACTAAAAATTCCAACCTATGTCTAGGACTTGAAATCCTTTAGTTGTTCTATCCTAAGTCCGCGGTCTCATACATTTCTCAATGATTTAACCGTTCAAAAAGCTCAGATTCTCATCGTAGGCATGAATAATAAAGACAGAACACAAAATTTAAACAAGATCATGCGTTAATATAGAAATTACAAAGAGTTTCAGAAATGTACTCTCAACCCCAGTGAAATGGAGTTCTAGCTACACATATCATCATAGAAGCGATAAAGCATGGATTGGATGGTAGAAAGTGGTGATTTTCCACCTTGGAAGCACCCAAAACGAATGAAAAAGTGGTGATTGTATCAAGATCTTAAGGAGTCCTTTTGGTGGCAAGGAATGAAAAAGGAAGTAGCGTAGTTTGTAGCAGCTTGTTTGACTTGCCAAAAGGCAAAAGTGGAACACCAAAGGCCTGGAGGAATGCTACAACAATTAGACATACCAGAGTGGAAATGGGATATTATTGCTATGGATTTTGTTACCCATTTACCACGAACAATGAAGGGTAATGATGCCATTTGGGTCATCATTGATCGATTGACAAAAAGTGCTCACTTCTTGGCAATAAATCTGAGAATGTCAATGACTAAGCTGGCACAATTGTACATAAAAGAAATAGTGAGATTGCACGGTATACCTTCTAGCATTATGTCAGACAGAGACCCAAGATTTACTTCTAGATTCTGGCAAACCCTACAGGAAGCTATGGGCAGCAAATTACGAATGAGTTCCGCATATCATCCCCAAACTGATGGACAATCTGAAAGGACTATCCAGTCATTAGAAGATCTGTTGAGAACTTGTGTATTAGATCATCTTGGTAGTTGGGATGAAATACTTCCTCTTGTGGAATTTACCTATAACAACAGTTTCCAAGCAAGCATAGGTATGGCACCTTATGAGGCTCTGTATGGCAGACGATGTCAAACTCCGTTGTGCTGGTATCAAGATGGTGAATCAGTTTTAATAGGACCTGAGCTACTACAACAAACCACCAACAAAGTAAAGTTGATACAGGAAAGAATGAAGGCTTCTCAAAGTAGACAAAAATCGTATGCAGATCAAAGGAGGAGACCGTTAGAGTTTGCGGCTGGGGACCATGTCTTTCTGCGAGTAACTTCAACCACGGGTGTTGGAAGAGCCCTTCGCTCCAGGAAACTTTCTCCTAAGTTTATTGGTCCATACCAAATTTTGAGACGAATTGGGCCAGTCGCTTACGAGATTGCGCTACCCCCTCAGTTGGCCAATCTTCATTCAGTTTTTCATGTCTCCCAACTAAGAAAGTATGTACCTGACCCTTCTCACATTATAGAAATAGAGGATATTCAAATCCGAGAGGACCTCTCAGTAGAAACTGTTTCTATAGAAGATACTAAAACAAAGGAACTTAGAGGAAAAACTATCAATTTAGTCAGGGTAGTTTAGGATAGGAGAACAGGTGACTCTACATGGGAGTTAGAAGAAGAAATGAAGCAATTATACCCTCAACTATTTTCTTGATGTATAGAATTTTCGAGGTCGAAAATTTTTGTTGTTGGGGAGAATGTAAAACTCGTGAAAAATATTTATAATAGTAAATTTTAGCATTTTAATGGATAGAAAAAATTAAATTTTTGATATAAAATTATAGAACGAGAGGTTCAAATTTTTGATAACTTATTTAGGATTTTTTTTAATAAAAGTGAATAGTGAATAGTGAATAGTAAAAAAAATTGAAAGGATAAGAATTCCTACGTAGCATGGAAGGAGTTGGGATCAGATTTGATCAAGTTGTTGATTAAAATATTATTTTTAAAACAATATTAAAATAATAAATAATATTAAAAAATTAATGACAGTAAATTTTTTTACCTATAAATAGAGATCAGAGGAATGGAGTTTTTGCACCAAGAAGTAGAGAGAATTATGAGAAAAGAAGAAATTAGGAAGTTTTTGGAGTAGGAAGAAAATTTAGAGTAGAGGTTCTGAAGAGTTTTCGGGGAAACAAATTCGGAGCAAGAGAAGTCTGGAATAGAGGTAGGGGAGCTAACCTTTTCTAAGCTTTTATATTATGATTCAGTACTATTTTATTACTATTCATGTCTTGAAATTTTGTGTGAATACTATTAATGCTTACTGTATATCTATCTATATTGAATTTCTCTGTTAATATTATATGCTGTTGTTTTGAATCTGTAAATAAAAAATTTGTTAAAAACTAGTTGAGGAACACTTTGGCTAAGGAAAGACTTGGTACTTAAGTTGTCCATTGTGACGCACCTCTCTTTCCTGGAAGTCTACTCGACAAACTTTTAACTTAAATCTTGTTGAACAGATTATGTACTGTTAAACTATTGTGCAATATATCTCGTTGGAATGAATTCATGTTATTGTGGTAGATACGAAATTATGAATTTTAATTGTGATGATTGTAATTTATTATATTGGATTTAAATTTATGCGTCTGAACATGATATGAGTATTATGGGGAGATTTCGTAATGGTATAATATGAGTTGAGGAATGTAAGCATTGTATGAATCTCGTGGAGAGATTCTGTAATGATGTGGTAATTATGTATATGTTGATGTTGTGGGTCCTGTAGTTGGAGGTTATCTTGATACTCTAATAATCATCTAGTCTCAAGTAGAGAGGGATGAATTATGTGGTGAGAGGAGCAGGAGGTCCTGGTCTATGTGTCGGTTTTGGACATAGTGTTGAGGACTAACCTTGTGAATGGTATGGAGTATTTTGGAAGTGTATTTGTAAGAAGAAGTAGAAGTCATCACAAGTTCATAACCTCCTGTGACCGCTTATCAACGTATCATCCGGGTGAGTGTCTTTTGGGTATTGTGGAACGAATGTCTAATAGGAATTGTGATATGATGGTTTGAGGGTGTCTGACATAATTATTATATGATGTTAGTATCAAAGCAATTATGCATGTTTTATAAATGATTTGTTGCATGTTAGCTCACCCTACTTGTTTGTGTTTGGGTATGTACGATGATCGTATAATTCGTTATACGGGAGTATATGAAGGAATGTCGTCTGATCCAATACCAATGAAGAAAGAGATCGAAGAATAAGTTAGAAGAATTCGAGTTATATTTAGAAGTTTATAGTTGAAATCTGAGTTTAAAATATGTATAGACATATATCAACTGTGAATTTTTAAGTGTGAGATTACGGAATGTTACCGTAAATGTAATGTTACAATATATAAATTATGAATTATCCATTGTGAGATATTGGGATGTTACAAATATTGTGGAATATAATCTAGTACAAAATAAAAACCAGACGAAATTGATGTTAAAGCTTGTAAATTGAATCATATCCGGAAATAAACATACAAATATATATTAAAAGATATTGGCTTATAGAATCAGAGTAGGGAAAGGCTTTTTCCTTATTTTCTTCCTCCATTTCAATAACATTACTTCTCCTTCATTTGGCGTTTTAGTATCTCCAAAAAGCACAATGTTAACTGTTTTTCTTCTCATAGATGTAAAGGACTCTCGACCATATTGAAAACATAAACATGAAATTTCGACTTTGCTTCGTGACTCAATGAGAACCAAAGATAATATATAACGGAAAGTGAGTAAGTAATCAAACAACATTTTTATATGGTTGTTCCTTAAATTTTCATGCCTCAAACACCAATTTGGGACAATGTCTAACAAAACTGTAAAATTTTCCAAAGCATAAAAACATCACAATTGGCAAACCATATTTTAAAAACAAAAAAAAATTCTAATGTTCAAGAGGCATTAACTTTGAAGAAAACCAAGAGACACCTTTGGACACTGATTATATTTGCACAAATTCCTGCCACCTGAAAAATGAAAAACATAAAAGTTATAAATGAAAAACTAATTACAACTAAACACTAGTATAGAAGGACTTTGACACCGATTTTTTTTGTCATTATACTTTGGTGTTACAACTGAAGCATATTTAGGTAAGATAAAAAAAGGAGAGTTTAGGTTTTGGTTCTCAATCGAAACCTATACTTCAGAAATAGACTTTTGTTGGTAAGACAACCAAAGCTTATAACAATTAAAAATAAAAGCAATAGGTTTTTGTCAAATGTGAGCAAGAATGTGAAGGAGACCAAGGACAAGAATAAGAAGACGAAAGACCAAGATCAATCGCTGAAATGTGAACTAACAACCAAGATAACAACAATAATGTGACATCTCAAATACAACCGATCAAGACCTACATGAACCTGCAATGTTGTGACACCCCAATGTGAAAAGATGACAAAGACCACCAAAATGTAGTGACAACACCAAAACGAGAAAAAAACAATGTTAGGAGAAGGAAGAAAAAAACAAGAATGAAAGGAAGAGGTAATAGAAAAACAAGAAAAAAGATAAATGATAATGAAGATAAAAACGAATCTCAACAAAGGTTATAATGGAGGAAAACATGAAATTGCAATGATGGAGGAGAAGAATGCGGTGACATTGTGCAAAAGGACCTTGTTGTAAAACTTACAAATGTATTCCATGTAGATGGATATCAACTTTGGTTTTAGGTTAAACTGAAGCCTAAACCTAAGTGCATGAGTATAGCCTTTTAAAAGGTAGTGACATTTTTTAAAACATTTGCACAACTATAGACTTCGATTATGTAAAGAACTGGAGTTTATAAGTATGGAGGCGAACAATTGAGGTTAGGGTTTTAGGTGATTACCAATGCGTCGTGGGGAGGCTTGTGGTGGATGCTAAGGTCCCAAGGAGCGCCAATGATAAGAGAAGCACACAGTGGAAGGCTAATGAGGACGAACTCGAGAAGAACAAAACTTCTTTATGAGTGAGATTCAATGAAAACATGATGAATGAATGAAGTGGAAAAATCTTGAAGGTTTTAACATATTTCGAAATCTATTAACACTTCTAACCAATTTCGAAATTCATTAACATATTTATCACTTTTTTTTTCACATTTTATCTTTTTAATTTTTAAAATGTTTTTTACTTGTTTCAATTCAATAAACATATTTTAAAATATCAAAAAATTAATATATATATATATATATATATATATATATATATATTAAATTATATTAAAATATTAAATTAAACTAAATATTTCTCAATTTTTAAATTAAAAAAAATTAATATCTTAATGGATTTCAAAATCCATTTAACATATTCTTTGAAATTTTGCTTTTTAATTTAAAAATTCATAAATGTTTAATTTAATTAATATTTTAATATAATTTAACGTATCTTCACATTTTAATATATTATAATATATTTCATTCAATGAACACATGCAAAAATAAATAAATAAATTAAAAAAATCTTAAATATGTTATCGGGTTTTCAAATTCTCATTTAATATATTTTTCAAATTTACTTTAATAATTTAAAATTTAATAAACATTTTTGTTTAATTTAACATTTTAATATTTTAAAATATATTATATTAAATTAAAACAAGTGAAAAACATTTAAAACTAATTAAAAATAAAAAATAAAAAAATTACAAAAATTATAAATATGTTAACCGATTTCTAAATCTATTTATCATATTTTTAAAAAACGTTATATTAAATTTAAAATTGAAAAAATGATTAATTTAATTTTTTATATTAATATTTTAATATTTTTAAATATATTTGATTAAATTAAAACAAGTAAAAAATATTTACAAAAATAAAAATAAAAAATGCAAAACCTAAAAATTAAAAATTAAAAAAATATTAATATGTTAATGAATTTCTAAATCCCTTCAACATCTTTTTTAAATATTTACTTTAATTTAATATTTTAATATAATTTAATGCATTATGATATTTTAAAATATATTATATTAAATTAAAACAAGTAAAAAATATTTAAAAAAATTAAAAACAAAAAATGCAAGAAAAAGAAAAATCAATAAAATCATAAATATGTTAATAGATTTCCAAATCCTTTTAACATATTTTTTTTAATTTTGATTTTAAATTTAAAATAGAATAAATAATTAATTTAATTTAATATTTTAATATAATTTAATATATGTTAATATTTTAATATTTTAAAATATATTCTATCAAACTAAAGAAAGTAACAAATATTTAAAAGGTTAAAAACAAAAAATAAAGTTAATAATAAAAAAAATACATAAATATGTTAAAAGACTTCCAAATCCATTTAACATATATTTTCATTTTTTAATTTAAAATTTAATAAATATTAAATTATTTTAATATTTTAATATATTTAATTTTTTAGTATTACAAAATAAATTTTATTTAATTAAAATAAGTAAAAGTTTGAAACAATTAAAAAAAATTATAAATGTTTAACGAATTTCAAATTCTTCAATAAATTTTAAAATTTGTTGAGATCTTCAACGAATATAGAAATCCGTTGAGGTCTTTAACAAATTTTGAAATTCGTTGAGAAATTCAAGAAGTTTCGAAATTTGTTAAAATCTTGAGTGGATTTCAAAATCCGTTAAACCCTTCAACGGATTTCGAAAGTTGTTGAAGGTCTCAACAAATTTCTAAATTCGTTAAAGAAATTCAAAAGAGTTCAAAATTCATTGAACTTTTAATGGAAGGATATTTTCGTCTATTGGAGGTTGATGAGGCATATTTTGTATTATTCACTTAGTTTTCTACATCGAATTGTGTTAGTGAATTGTGTTTAATTCTCCATTATTGTCTCATTTTCACTATTTGGACTTAATTAGACTATTAATTCTTATTTTAATTAATTTGAATTATTTGGGCCTAATTATTCCAATTATTATTTGCAGGACAATCATTGTAGAAAGGTAGAGAAGAGGGTTTGAGTCTATGGCACATAACCGAACGGTCTGTAACAGTTAAGCCGAACGGTCTGTAACAGTTAAGCCGAACAGTCAGTGAACGCTTATATCGAACGGTCTAGTAATGTCTTCAAACGAACGGCCTGAGGATGCCAGCATCGAACGGTCTAAGAAGGACTTCACCGATCACCAGTGAACTTACCTGCAGAGCATTGTTTTACCGAACGACAAAGGATTGCATGAGAAAGCCTGAACCGAACGGTCTAAGAGCCCTTACCTAACGCCTGATCTGGAGAGCACTACTGAATCGAACGGCAAACCCCTAAAGCACCAAACGGTCAGATGAAGTGACCAGTGAAAGAAAATAGAACGATTTTGGAATCATATTTTGGGACTTCAAGAGGGTGGTCACGTCAATATTATAGTTTAATTTCGTTTTATAATGTAATTGGGTCAAACTTTATTAGTTTGGGCCCATTTTTGGTCTACTTTTAGGAGAAGCCCATATGGAAGGGCATTTTTGTCTTTTGGGTCTTATAAAACCCCAAATCAGATTTAGGGTTCACTTCCCCCCCCCCCCCCCCCCCCCCCCCCCTCCCCCCCCCCCCTCATTCACGTTTTGATGCATTTTCCAGCCACCCCTTTGAGGGCTTGGTTTTAGGTTTGCTTTCATTTTCTCTTTGCCTCTAATGAATCTTTTTACGTTTTTTAAGTGCAATTTCAATTTAGTTTCTTGCTGTCAATACCCAATTTCGTCTGGGTAAATAAAATTCATCACAAAAATAAATAATAAAAACATAAAAAAAACCAAAATGAAAAATACTATTTATTTTACTTTTCGCACCCCAAATTTTCTTTTAAACATTTAACCCAATGGCCCAAAATAATCTCTTACTTTTTTTACTTCTTCACCACCCTTTTTCTCTTATCACACCCCACTCTCCACATCATCATCCACATCACCCTCCACATCTCATTCCACATCATCTACCTTTTTCATTTACTTTTTCCACATCATTTCCATATTAATTTTATATATAAACTTTTCTAATTTTTCCACTTACATTTTTTAATTATATCTTCTCCATCAACATTTTTTATTATCCATTTTTCTCCACCTTATTTCTCCACCCACCTTTTTATATTATTTCTTTCACTTATTTTCCACATTAACTTTTACTATTCACTATATTTTATTTCACCTAATTTCTCCACCAACTTTTTATATTATTTCTTTCACTTAATTTCCACACCTAATTTCTCCACCAACTTTTTATATTCTTTTTTTTCACTTATTTTCCACATTAACTTTTACTATTTACTATATTTTATTTCACCTACTTTCTCCACCAACTTTTTATATTATTTCTTTCACTTAATTTCCACACCTAATTTCTCCACCAACTTTTTATATTATTTTCTTTCACTTAATTTCCACACCTAATTTCTCCACCAACTTTTTATATTATTTCTTTCATTTATTTTCCACATTAACTTTTACTATTTACTATATTTTATTTCACCTACTTTCTCCACCAACTTTTTATATTATTTCTTTCACTTATTTTCCACATTAACTTTTTCTATTCATCTTTTTTTTAATTATATTTTATTTCATCTAAATTTTTCACCAACTTATTATATTATTTTTATTCATCAACTTTCTTCATCCTTAACTCTATAAATACCCACATTTTCTTCACACACACAATTTACATAATATCCATCTCTTCTCTCTCAAAATCTCTTCATCCCAAAACTCTGCTTCATTTTTCTCTCACATTTTACTATTTCTTAATCTCTCTATACATAATAAATCCCATACCCCATTTCTACCATAAAGTTATCTTCTTCATCTTCCATCTATCTTTCTCACAACTTATTACAAGTAAGGTTTTATTTCATCACACAAATCTTCAACAAGGTACACATTTTCTCTTCATTCTATTTATATATGCATTTTGATCATTTTTTTAGTTTATAAATTCATCTTGTTTTCTATCACAATTTTTCTTTATGCTTTTCATATTTCAACTCATCTATACTTCTTAATAACAAATATAAAACTTTAAAAACATGTAATAATATAAATATCGGTATGAGTACTCGTGCGATCGTACGCATCAGCCTAGTACTCATTACCCAAAATCTAAAATAAACAAAAAAGCCGTGTGAGTGCTCGTGCGATCGTACGCATCAGCCTAGTGCTCATTACGCAAAACAATAAAAAATAAGGAAAAAGCCGTGTGAGTGCTCGTGCGATCGTACGCATCAGCCTAGTGCTCATTACGCAAAACAATAAAAAACAAGAAAAAAGTCGTGTGAGTGCTCGTGCGATCGTACGCATCAGCCTAGTGCTCATTACGCAAAAAAAATCCAAATATTACATCAAAAAATACCAAAAAATATAAAAATCTTCAAAAAACTAAAAACATCCACATTTTCAAACAACAAACAATTTCTCAGCCAGAACTACGTGATCCTTGATTCTCCATCAAAAGTGGAGATACGTAGGAAGCATAGGTTGGGAGTGTAGTTTTGAATTGTGGGAAGCACTGTTGCTACGCAAGGAAAGGAAGCCATATTTGGTCTTTGCTTTGAACCTCAAGGGGTTGTGGAAACTCACTAGAACTAGAGGTAAGGGGTTTAACTTGGGATATAACATATTGTATGATGGGTAGAAGGTAAGGGGAGCTAGATTTATTTCTTTGATTGTTGAAATAATCTGTATTTGATGCAAATCTGGGAAGAAGGGGATGAAATTGGGGTTCCTGGAAATCTGGTGCGATTCTGCAGAATTCTGCAGAACGCGCGTTCGTCCAAATGGCTCGACCAATTAGTGGTCGGCCAAAATATTATGAGTGTTCGGTTTTATTTTCTGATGTACCCAGCATTAGCGTTCGTCCTTGGGTGAAAGTAGTAACATATTAGACGTTCGTCCCAACAGTGCGACAATGGTGGTCGGCCAAATAACCGTTCGGTTTTGTATCCTCCAGTAACGAGCGTTAGCGTTCGTTCTGGGCTTGTTTAGTGAAGTGTTCGGCGATTGTTTTCGTGTAATAGAGATTGTAGCGTTCCGCCTTAAACGTTCGGTTGGGTGTGTTATGGATTATAGCGTTCGACCATAACTTTAATATTCTTAGGATGGAATCTTAAGCGTTCGGTCTTTGTGAAATAGTGATCTTAGACGTTCGTCCTTAAATAGGTATTCTCAGGTTTAACTTGTAAACGTTCGGCCTTAAGTTAGTATTCTTAGGTTTCCATCTTGAACATTCGGCCTTGGTTTAATTGTGATTGTGAGCGTTCATTCTCAATTTGGTATTTTAGGTTTCAACCTCGAGCGTTCGGTTTTGATGTAATAGTGGTTGTAGGTGTCTGTCCTTAAATTGATATTTGCAGTGATCTTTAGCGTTCGGTCTTGTTTCTGAATTAGTGTGTAGCGTTCGGCCTGATTATGCTTGATCTTATAGCGTCCATCCAAATAGCGTTCGGCGAATATGTATGAATCCGTAATTTTCTTTGGTAGTATTTTAAAACAATTATTGAGAATTGTTGGTTATTTTCTTGATCTAATATTGGTTTATTTATACATGTTTTTGAGAATATGTATGAATCCGTGATTGAGCACGTTTATTTTTGTTTGATGTTGGTACGTACACTATGTTATTTGCATGTAACTTCGTCTGTCTTATGAGCATTTTAATACTAAAATAAATGCGATTCTCGCGAGAGACTGAGATTCGAGTGCCACCTCCTTCTGCGCAAGGAGGTGAATGTCTCGCCCAATGACTTCGGCTCGTGTTGAGTGCATCGTTACGCGTAGTATCGATGTTTTTACTCGTTAGTCCTTGAGGAGTCGGGGAGATAGGTCTGAAGTCGCGATGGAAGATGACTCAAGTCGCCTGTTATTGAGAACAGGTTATGACGACGAATTACAAGGAAACAACATTAGTTTATGAAAGACTAGTCTACAATGTCATGTGTGTCGATTTATATTAAGTCATGGAAATTGTTATAGTTTATATGTAACGGGTTTATGATGTGTTTTTTTTTTATATGATACTTCTGGTTACTCACCCTTGCATGTTGTGGTTGTGGTTTCCACCTGCGATGATCATACTTGTATGGGAGTAGATGGTATTGCAGACAAAGCTGGATTGGAATAGCTCTTCGAGAGAGACGAGAAATAAAACTTGTTGGGATTTTTATAATGTTTTCTTATTTATGTTCGTTTGATTTTGTTATTTCAAGGAAACAATTAAGATTTGGTTTGTTGTAATGTATGAACTTATGATGTGTGTATGGTTTGCTTATGTGATGTATTGTTAAAAAAAAAACACTTTCATAAGATTCATGCTTCAAGATTATTATTATTATTAATATATCCTATAAGGGATGTTACAGTCCTCGTTGCATGGTTTGTCTCAAAGAATGAGAGGCAACTGGTATGAGATTTGTTGTTTTTGGCATGGTTTGTTGTTGATTGAGTGTATTTGTGGAAAGGGATATTTGTCATGTGATTTGTTTCAAATTAAGAATACATATCGGGTTCTACATTTCAGAATAAGATTTTGGATCTAGAAGTATTCCAAATTATACATTGTGACATGTATAAATACATCATGGATTATACAATCTGATACCATTATGGATCCAGTAACACGTTATGGATTCCATGATCCGTGATGCATTCAAAATAATAAAAAAAAAAGATCTCACTCGGCCTTCCTTCCTCCACAAACATACCACTATAATGGAAAAGCAAACAGACATTTCTTCTTCACCTTAATACTCTTTAGAGGCTACCACCAAATGGAGGTCTGATGCATTCAACGTTGGAGGTAGGATGAAGCTTCCATGGAGGTGCAAATCATATCTCCTACATTAAATGGAGGTGTTGGGGGATGCACCTTCCACCACTGGAATTGTAGAGAGGTGCAACCTTTCCTTCCAGTGATGGAGAAGAACCCTTTTGACAACAATGGAGATGAGATGTATAGAGGTACAACGACGTTTTGATCATGAGAGGGAGAGTGGGGTTTTATTGTTTTAGGATTTATATTAGGGTTTTTATTATTTTTTTAGTCAAGTATAATTTAATCATTTTAATATGTTGGGTTAAGGAATAAATCATAGAGGTGCAGAAGAAATGGCTCGAACCTAAAAGTGTTCATTGTAAGAAATAATAAGTAATATTGTTCTCAATTTATGTTACTAATAATGATTATTCTCCTTTAATCTTGTTTATTTTAGATGCAAATGGCAAAGACAATATTTAGTATTTATAATGATTTTTCATAAGGATCTTGTTCTAAAGAAAAAAATGAAAAATGTTTTTGCAAAACTGAGTGCTCTACAAAATCGCCTTCTACTCTCAGGAGCTCTTTACTACTTAATATTTGTCCTTCAAGTCTCCTTTGTCTCCTTTTGAATGATGGGGTGCCTGTAGAAGATCTTTCAATGCTTAAGTTAGTACTTGGTGAGAGATTTTTGTCAAATATGAATTAATGCAAAAAGTAAAGTTAAACTATGACTAAATTAATATTTATAGACGTACCTCATTGACTATGTCCATTAGCACAAAGGTCCAATGACCAATTTACCTATGAGAAACTAAACTTGTTTTTGGCTATGTTAATTATATCACGTGAAAATGTTCCTGATAGGCATGAGGAGATACCGGTAGGCGGTACCCTATCTTAATGATCAACGTTGTTATAACAAAAGTGCAATCTTTGATGTAAGAAATATAGTACCCGATATTTGATGTTCGACTAGGTGATCTATTCGTAGAGTATCCAGTAATCATCTTATTAACTGCCGGCTACCCAACACTAAGTACCTATTAAGCAATATTATGTCTTTGCTTTATTAAGTAACTTAATCAAAAACTACAATTAACAAGACCAAAGAATCTTCGACCACATACAATAAAAAAAATATATAGAAAATTTATGGCTAAAGAAGTCATAGGACAATCATATTAATTATGATACATGCAGTTTCATTCTAGTATTGGAAATGTAAAAGAATAATTAAAAAGAGATATTATTCCTTGTGATTAATTAAGTTTTAATAACAGAGATTAGTCATCGAGAAAATGGTAGAGATTTTGGACTAATAATACAGTTAGAAATAATTTTTAATAAAATACTGTCCCTCCATTCTTATATATAAGACTCTTAACTAATTCAAATTATTTAAGAAAATTACTCGTATTAATTGAAAACAATAATAAATTGGTTATGTGTGCATTGTGGTTTCAAAATTAATCTTACCATGTTTAAAGCTAGAAAACAGTTGAGGCAGACTTTATAGTTGTTCTCATATGGAGCAGAATTCATCACATAGAAGAAGATCAAATGATGTCATAAACACAGTGATATAAAAGTTTAACAAGAAAAACATTTTTCTTGACTCACAACACGAGAAAACAAAGCTCACTGAGAAGAAGTTTCGAGGTTTCAAAGAAATGTCACAAAACTACAAAATTAACAATCCATCTTTATTTCCTGCCCATGCTGCAAATTCACATTTTCATGCAAAAACTACACATAAAGATGTTACTTTTTCCAAATCCATTCTCACAGGAAACTATGACCGTTTACGACATATTGGTGTTCCTAAATTCTATGTTTTTTTGACCAAGGTTGTTACAAAGTTGGGTTCTTCATGGTTCTTTTGCATTGCGCACGTAAACATAAGCCTATAAATACTACCACTGAATGCTGAGGTTCGTGTCATACATTGATAAAACATCATTAGCAATATGTTGTCTAAAATCACAATGGTTATCACTTTCTCTGCAATATTTATGGCATTCCTTCTGTGTTCACCATCAGTGGCTGTATCTCGGACAAGGTTACCACTACCGTCACCAATCACAGGCCCTGAGTCTCTAGCATTTGATCGAAACGGTGAAGGACCATACATCGGTGTTTCTGATGGAAGAATTCTCAAATACGTAGGTCCAAGGGGATTCCAGGAATATGGCTACACTTCACCAACCAGGTAAACTTCAAACATGGATCTAATTCTACTCTCTCTTAGTCTCAATGAATATTGTAACAGTAACTCTGTGACATTATCCAAAGATCATCCTATGTTTTGATGTTGGTTTGGTGGTCGAATTCAGGAACAAAACATTGTGTGATGGGCTTGCTGATTTCTCAGAAGTCCAAGCACAATGTGGAAGACCTTTAGGATTACGTTTCAACCATCAAACAAACGAACTATAAATATGGACACTGTTGGGCTCGTGAAGATTGGACCCAATGGAGGGGCACCGATTCAATCTTTCAAAATTCTGCAACCACAAGAGAATCGTGGCAACTTTACTTTTGACTTTCTTGATGGAATTGACATAGATATGGACACTGGAATCATTTATTTAACCCACTAACTTCCGTTTCAGGTAAATTATGATAAATAATTTCATTCGTTTGCATCTTTAAACGAAAGTCTCAAATTGATATTTATTTTCATGTCATAATTTAGTTTTTATTTTAAAAAATTTAATGCAATTAAGCATTTTCTATTAATAGTACATTAAAAATGTTAAAGAGACATCTTTTATTTAAATATTTTTATTTTTAAAACTATTTTAAAAAAATAAAAATTTGTCACTATTAAACTTACGTCAGGTTAGGTGGTAGTAGTAATAGTATGATATTACATTTGGATTCATTTGTGTCATTGTTATATTAGATGTCATTAGTTTAATGAAAAAGAAATTTAATTTTTATATAAATGTTATATAAATATTTTATTAAAATTTATATTTTATTAAATATTTTTAAGAAGATTAAGTTTATCTATATTTAGATTTTAAAAATTTTATTTTATTTCTTTCAACTTATTATATTGCTTAAAATTATTTAAAAAAATTATATTTGAATTTATAAAATTATTATTTTTAAATAAACTTAAATATTTGTATTGAAATTGTTGAATTTTATAAATTTTAAAAGTATATAATTATATAAATGTAGTTCATGGCGATATTTCAAAGAAGAGACTGAATTCAAAGTCGGAGAAAGCATTTAGTGTTAAAATCAACAAAGTGAAAAGCAACTTTTGACTATTCTTTCAAAAACTGAATATAATTTTATATGCACTAATTGGTTGACACATGCAGTGAAGGAAGTTTTAGGGTTTAAGAATGTTTATTAATTTTATATCGGTTAATAATAATATAACTCGAAGTGAGACATTACAGCATAAGTTAATTTTATCTAAAAAGAAACTTATTTTGTATAATTTATTCTTTTTCAAATAATGTTTTAGAAAAGTTTATACCATAACAATACAATCCACTTCACTTTCATCGCAGTGTACCCATGAATTTCTTATAGAACTATGATGTATTTTTATGTGAAATAAATTTTACAATGACTGAATTTGTATCTCAAATTGGATTTGTGTTGTCTGCATCGAGTATTTTAAGAAAAGAAATTAATTTCTTACACTTCCGGCAAGGGAACAACAAAATTTTTACATCCTCATTTCAGAATACCAAGTATAGAATGTGAGACGAAGAGTTAGAAATAATGTCTCAGTTTCAAAAGGTTGATAGTTTAAGTCCATTGGATGTCACATTATCTGGTCAATAATAACACAAAACAAGGTCAAGAAATGTGAAGGAAAATGATATTTCACAAGCTAAACTTTTACTGTGAAGAGTAACTTATAAATGAAATACCAAAAGACAAACCATGAACTACTTTTATTGTGCAATATGTAATAGACTTTTAAATCTCAAAATCATTCCCAAGATTATTATGGAATGTACAATTCAAAAATCATTTTTGGAAAAAAAACTTTTAAGGCGACTTTCAAGTATCTTCTTTCATTTCATATACATCTATAATGTTCTCTCAAACCTTTTGGTCAAGTCTTTTCATAAAAAAGAAATAATAGGAATTTTAACATCTATGAATTGTAGAAGGAAAACATTAGTGTAAAAAGAAGTTCTCCATATTAAGTTGTTTCAGTAGGTCAATCCTACAATCTTTGTCACATGTTATTCCAAAATTTTGATTATATTATTTAAACATTATGTTTGTCTTTCAACTTATATCTTCCACTAGAATGATATGCACTCTCTACATAATTACTATGCAAGTTCATTTAACTTTGTTGTTTGTATTTCGGCATCTTGCAAGTATAAGATCAGCAACGACACCTACTTATTATGTTTTGGTATAGAACCAAATGAAGTTCTATGAGCTATTATTGTAAACTCAACTAATGAGAAATTTTTTTAGGATAGATGGATATAAACAATAACTTTTACCTCTACATAAGATATTCTTAGTTTTATACAATTTATATTTTTTGTTGGAAGTTCACATCAATTAGAGATAATCTCTACTCAGCAAAATGGAAGATCTGTTATTACATATTTTGGTAAATTGCAAAGATTATGATTAAAGTATGATACTATCACGAATTGTACCATGGAATGTCCTAAAGATGTTGAGAAATATAATAAAATGATTAATTCTCAAAGAGTTTATGTTTTTTTGGCTGGCCGGATACATATTTGGATGTCATTCGTTGTCGTATCTTGCTACCACTCCCCTTCCAAATGTTCAATCTGTTTATGCAATTGTTTGTGCCGAGGGAAACCGCCAAGAGGTTATGCTTGATAGTGAGTCTACTATGGGGACTTCTTTTATTATTAAGAAGTTTCCTAAGAAAGGAATTTACAAGTGTACCCACTGCAATGGGAATAATCATGTCATGGAGACATGTTTTAAACTCCATGGCTATCCGAATTGGCATCCAAAAGGCAAAACTACTCCCAATATCAAGGTAGAAGCTGTTTTCAAGAGCCATATTTCTACTGCTGCTAGATTTGTGACCAAGTCAATTATATCTAACTATGTTCTTAATCTTTCTGTTATTACTAAAGATAGTAATTGGATAATTGATTCAAGTGTTATTGATCATATGACTTGTGATCCTCATAAACTTACTAATTTTTCCCCTAATTGTTCTAAAACTGTTATTATTAATAACAATGGGGTCTCATCTCCTATTGAAGGTGTGTGTACTATATCTCTTTCACCCTCCTTATCGATTCCTGATGTTTTATTTGTTACTACATTGAACTGTAATGTTCTCTTTGCTAACAAGTTAACCAAATCACGTTCTTGTGTTACCTCATTTTATCCAACCCATTGTCTTTTTCAGAACATTCATTCCAAGGAGAAGATTGGCACTGGGGGAGAGAGAATGACTATATTATCTTGAAAATGTCTCTCAACAAACCCATAAAGAAGCGTTGAATTGTCTTGTGAATGACCACATACACGATAAAAACAAAAAGGAAATTTGATTATGGCATAGACGATTGGGACATCCCTCTTTTGGTTATCTAAAAAAATTATTTCCATCATTATTTCATAAATGCAATATTTCTGATTTTCTTTGTGAAACTTGTATAATGGAAAAAAGTCATCGTGTTATATTTCCTTTAAGCAATACAAAAATTGATTTTCCTTTCTCATTAATTCACACAGATGTTTGGGGCCCTGCCCCACAATCTACACATAATGGAAAAAAATGGTTTATCAATTTTGTTAATGATTGTACTCGGGTAACCTAAGTATATTTGCTTAAACATAAAAGTGATGTGTGTGATGTGTTTCGTTCCTTCTATCATATGATAGTTACACAATTTAACACATATAGTAAAGTCATTCGATCAAACAATGGAGGAGAATATTTTAAGACTGAATTAATAGAGTTCATGAACTCTAAAGGCATCTTACATCAAACTACATGTCCTTATTCACCACAACAAAATGGAGTGACTGAGAAAAAAATAGACATATATTAGAGATGACAAGATCACTTTTGATAAATGGTAATGTCCCATCTCATTTATGGAGTGAGGCTATGAGCTTTGTCTTTTATTTAATTAATCGAACCCCTTCCAATATGCTTAACTTTCGAAGGCCTTTCGATGTGTTGTCTGATCATTGTATCCTTCCTTCCATAGTTTATTTACCACCTCATGTTTTTGAATGTGTTATATATGTTCACTAACACCCATATCAACGTACAAAGCTTGAAGAACGAGCTATCAAATGTGTTTTTGTTGGGTATGGATCAACTCAAAAAGGTTATCATGCTTACCATCCACCATCAAAGAAATTTTATATCTCTATGATGTGTCATTTAATGAGTATAAATATTTTATGTTGATTCTCCACTTTAGGGAGACAATGAAAGTGAAGTGCATAATCATAATGTTAGTATGTTTGATATCTCAGCTATAAAATTATATTGTGAAGATAAATTATCGTGTGAGGATCATTCTGTAGGAAGTAAGTCAATCCTAACTATGGACATTTCTTTTTCGAATAATATAGTGTCTTCTTCATAACCAATTGGCTCAATCTTCTCCACAAATTTGGCTTGACTCTTTAAAGGTACCTTATGATCCTATCCCTAATAATAGTAATTTGGGTGAAAAATGTTTTCCTACATCCATGTAGAAAAGCATTTTTCACATCAAATTGTAGAAGAGGCAGGTTAGAGTCTATCCTAGCAAGATTTGTATGGACATATTGTTCCACCCGCTATTGAGCTATCCATTAATGTCTAGTTTCACGCTCGAGATGTATATACCTCGGCGTGAGGGGGTGTGTTGGAAGTCCCACATTGACTAGAGATAATGCCAATTTATAGTATAAAAGTAGGTGCAAACCTCACCTTACAAGTCGGTTTTGTGAGGTTGAGTTAAGCTTAAAGTCCACTTAACATTTTTGACTGAATGTTAATCCTACATTTAAACACACTTAAACACTTAGGCTTTGTTCACTTGAATGGATTGGGGGGAGAGTGATTGAATGAATTTGAAGGAAAAAATTTTCATTGTTTATTTGAGTGGATTTGGAGGTAAATGATAGTGAATTTGGAAGTAAAGTTTGTGAGAATTAGTGTAGGCTTTGATTGATGTGACAAATTAAAAAAAATTACTTTCAAATCCATTCTCACACACCTCCAAATCCACTCAAATAAACAACAACAAAATTTACCTTCACCTTCAAATCTTCTCAAATTCATTCCATCACTCTCCCCTAAATCCATTCAATTAAACAAAGTGTTAGATATTGTGAACTTAAAGTCTAACTTAATCTTATAAAATTGTTTTGTAGGAAGATGTTTGCACCCATTTATATATTGTAAATTTACCTTATTGAGAAACACGCTTGAAGTCTCAAATAAATTTAACAAAATTTTATTAAAATGATTAAATTCACGCATTTATAAAGTTATAATACTAAATTGGATCCAAATTTCAAAGATAAATTAATTCTAAATTTTACTAAAAATTAAGAAATTAGAAACATATTTAACACAAATTTAAATAGCTGATAATAGGAAATTAAATTATTGAAAAATAAAAGTGTTGAAATATTAAAGACTAGAGAGAGGGAAAATCTATTATGTTTCTATCTTTTACAAAGGAAAAATTACTGATCCTATACAAAATGTTTTATTTCCATTTAATTTTTATTTACTAGAGAGATATTTATTTTTCTTGACTTCTTGTCCTTCAACCTTTTAGCCATTGGTCCAGAGGTTGGATGGTTTTCCATCACTTGTTTTGTGATAGTGAATCAAACACGTGTAGGAATGTTTTTACATATTTTATTCTCTACTATTCAAATTGAAAATCACTTAATTTTCTAATATATTCTCAACAAATTTCTCATAATTTATCTTAGAAAAAAAAAACCTTCAATATTGACTTTAATTACTACCTACGCCTATAATTTTTAAAATGACCACTCTTCTTTTCATGTTACATTTCAATGCTAACTTTTACCAATTTTGCGAATATTTTGGAACAAGGTTTTTGAAACAAACTTCCTTGAATAAGCTTTCCAAAACATATGATGCTTTATGGGTTATCCAATCTAGAACATGTTTCTAGAACCATCAATCTGGAACACTAGATACACATCCTGCTAAAGGAAGGTGGCTAGCTTATCACTTTTTATATTTTCTTTTAATATATATATATATATATATATATATATATATATATATATATATATATATATATATATATATATATATATATGGGTTTGTTAACGTCCGTACACCTGTTTTCAGTTGGTACATTTTAACAATGTGTATCAGATTTTAGTAGACAAAAATACCCTTATATGTGATGGATTTTAAGTTTTAAGTTAAAGGGTATTTTAATAATTTTCATTCTCAAAACTAAAAAAACAGAAACTCCTCAAACCCTTACTCACCTCTCTCATTCTTCTCAACCTTTTCTCTTTCATCTCTCTTACTCCAAAATCAGAAACACTTGTGGTTAAACAATTTGTCTTTGTAAAGAGTTGAGTCATTGACATATTCACCTTCAGGCAAAGGTTCATTCAAGATCTCTTAAATTTCACCATCTTCACTAACCTCTCTAATTTCATCATCTGTATATGTTGAATCATCATCTCTAAAAAAACCCTCCAGACCAATTACCAATTCCTTCGGATGTCATTATGCGTGTGAAAGTTAGATAAAATTATATACGACAAAAATTATAAAATGAAAACTCATTATAAAATCATTTTTTTAAGAAATTGTTTAACAACGAGTGTTTCTAATTTTTTCCAAGCCAATTACCAATTCCTTTGATGTCATTATGCTTGTGAAAATTAGATAAAACAAAAATTATAAAATGAAAACTCATTATAAAATCATTTTTTGTAAGAAATTAACAGCGAGTATTTTCGATTTTTTCGAGGTCAATTACCAATTCCTTTATGCTTGTGAAAATTGGATAAAATTAGATAAAATAAAAATTATAAAATGAAAAATCATTATAAAATCATTTTTTGTAAGATTGTTTAACAACTAGTGTTTCTGATATGAATGAGGAAGGTAAGTAAGGGTTTGAGGTTTCTTTTTTTTCTAGTTTTGAAAATAAAACTTATTAAAATACCCTTAACTTTAAAACTTAGAATCCATGATATATAGGGATATTTTAGTCTACTAAAACCTGGTACACATTGCTACAATATACCAATTAAAAAACAGACGCGTTAGCAAACCCATATATATATATATATATATATATATATATATATATATATATATATATATATATATATATATATTAAAGGCACATCTAATTATATAGAGTTTTCTAAATTTATAATTAATTAATTAATATTTTTTATTAGATAAATTAAAATAATTATTACTTCTACTTGTTAAAGTATAATTAGTAATTGAAACTTAATTCATAAATTTAAATTATAGTTCCTTTAAATAATATAATAAAAAAATTAATATTTTCAAATATTTTTCATTTTAATTTTTAATTTAAAATAAAGTGGGCTGATAATAACTACTAGCAAATTGAAAATATCAACATGGCAGGATTACAAAATAAGTTTTTGCTTTGTGCTCTCCAATATTACTAAATGCACCTCCATATTAAAAGGAAATTATTTTTCTTCACTGTACTTACTGTTGTTGTCGACACTGTTGTCGCAATCATCATTGTAACCACTGAGAAGAAGAGAGAGAATGTATCGCAAAAAACAAAACTCTTTCCAGAACATGTTTCAAAAAAGTTATTGGAAAACTTGTACCGGAAATTCTACTTCATAAAGCTTGTTTCATAATTTATTTCACGCATTTAAAAAATTCCGTTACAAAAATCTTATTCCAGAATTCTAGTTCTAGAAATCATATTCCAGCTATTTTAAAAGCCATGTTCTGGATATTTTCGGTAGCAGATAATATGGAAGTTACTTTTAGAAGAATAAAAAAGTCATGGGCTGGAAAAAAAATTATGGCGTGGACAAAGTGAAAGCTTTCAAATACCATGTTAGCCCGGGTTTTCGAGTGGGGCTGCCGGACCTAAGGTTATTTCTTGCTGCACCACCATATTATCTTTCAGAACTCCCATAATCCATTCTAAATGACTTAAACACCTTTTATTTAAAAATTTTCGAAAATCCTAATTGAAAGTGACCTAACTCTATGTTTCTAAACTTAGCTGCCGCACCTCCATAAACTTATGCACCTCCAAACCCATAGCTTGTGCACCTTCATTCGTAATAGCTATCATCTTGTAGAAATTAGAACTCCCAACACCTTCATTACTGAAACTTGAATGTTCTGCACCTTCGTAGCTTCAATACTCCACTGCACATCTATTGCTCAAAGTTTGTGAAAAGAAAGTGGTTCATCCTTGTTGCATGGCGTGTCTGGAAGAGTGAGAGACAATTGGTATGAGTATTTGGTTGATGGGATATTCAACCTCATAGTTTTAGTCAATGAAAACAATTTGACTATGATAAATTATAGATAGAGAGAAATGAGTTAAATCCAAAGATGTTCTTGATGTGTTCAAGAATAGGAAGTGGTATAGAATGTCCTTAATACAAGGTCTCTATGTGTTGATACTCTTAAGACTGTGTGAGATAGTAATAGTGGGTTTGAGTACTATATTCTCTATCTTTAGTAAGACTACTGGACCATCTTGTAGGATTGTGAATTTATGTGATTGGAAATAGTTTGTGTGACAATGATTCGTTTGTGTGACAATAGACCCATATGAGGAGTCTGTGCGACTTTAGTTTATGTGACAAGAGATCAATGAGATGAGTATATGTGTTATTAGTTTGTGTGACCTTAGACCTTTTTGAGTAACATCTGTGTGACATGAGACTGGGTGTTATGTGATCAATAAGATGAATATGATATGAGTGAGCTATTGTTATATTGTTTTGATGATGTTATTATTACTACATTTGATACATTAGCTCACCCATGCTTTTTGTGTGTTTGTTGCGATGATCATATGACGTGTGTGTTGTACAAGTGTAGATAGGAATGCTAAAGCTGATGTATTGGAGTATATGATGCGAGAGGGGATATGCTCTTGGGAGCTTAAAGTTTAATTTAAGTTTTATGAAAGACTTTTTATTTATAAGTTGTAATTTGATGCTTTAATCTATTTGGATTTATGGATATTTTAGTTTTTATTTGTAATGAAGTTAATTTCTTTTGGAGTTTTTAATTTTGTCTTTACGAAATTTTCGACTTTGATGCACTTAAGTGACTTTAGGAATTTGGACGTTACATGAATCCTATCATGAAGGACGTCGAAAACCTACTCGATGAATGAGATTCACTCCTTGTTAATCTATCGAAGGATGTCGAACCCACACCTTATTACATGATAACTCACCCATGCGAATCTTGTTGAGAAAGCTTGCAAAGTCACATTCATCACAATACTCTCAAAACATTGTAGACTCTTTATAGGATTTCACCTACTCGAGTTTGGGGGTCAATGTACTACTCTCTTTTTCTGCCCAACGTCTCAACCTTGCCTTTTTGACAACCCTTATCGCCCTTGCCTTCTTGATCTTGCCTTTCCAAAAAAACTTCTTGGCCTTGTTTCTTGGTACAATTTCCTAATTGTGCCTTCCCGGTACAACTTCTCTACTTTGCCTTCTCGGCCTTGACTTCCCGACCTTGCATTCTCGGTCTTGCCTTCCCGACCTTGCATTCTCAGCCTTACCTTCTTAACCTTTTCCTCTTAGCCTTCTCTTCTTGGCCTTGCTTTCTCGCTTCCTCGATCGTCTCTATAAGACCCTTGAAAAATAGTTATATTTAAGAAAATAGATAAACTTTTTATAGTATAGAAAAATATGTATAATGCTACAGTTAAATACATATGATGCTACAGTAAATACGTACAATGCTACAGTACGTATGATGCTACAATAATATACTCTCATGAAAAACGTGTTGCTAAAGTACTGTTACAATAAAAATGTAGTACAACTATAGTACTGCTACATTGAAAATGTAGTACAACTACAATATTGTTATAGTAATGTTACAGTAACCCTAACTTCAAATATAAATACGGGTAAGAAAAAGAAGTTTTTCATAATCAAAGTGAAAGTTGTGAAAGCTTCTGAAATGGGTGTTTAGATTGAGTTGTAGAGAGAATTGTTTGTAGAAATGGGTTGTCCTTGTGAATGTAGAGGGTTTTGAAGGGTAGAGAAGGGATGTGCTGCTCAAATTTCGTAGAGAAAGGATCAAAGTAGTTCATCAAGAGGTAAGAGGAGTTGACCTTTCTTTATTTTTATTTTGTAATAGGCATTGATGGTATAATATTGTTGTGGTGTAAGGGGGACTATATTTGCTCTTGATTTTATGTGAACATTGTTAATGAAAATTTTCTATGATCTTGTATTGAATCTGTGAATGTGAAAATGCTAATATTGTAAGTAGGTGCTAATCTTCTTTTGATTATTCTATGTTCTTTGTTCGAAATTTATGATGAGTGAAACTGTTGGGTTATGAAAATCGAATTGCTGGATTAATGTCTTGAGATGATGATAATGTGAAATTGTTAAACTAGTTGGGGGAACACTTTGGCTAAGGAAAGACAAGGTGTTAAGTTGTCTATTGAGATGCACCTCTCTTTCCTAGAAGTCTACTAAACAAGCTTTCACTTATTTCTTTTCAGAAACCTCTTTCAAAAATGCAAAACAATTTTTATAAAAATAATCAACAATGTGATTTTTAAATGAATTATGATTACTATCCACAACAGCCACATGATTCTGAACCATGAATAAATTTATGCTAACCATGAATATGTGTTTGAGTACTTCAAAAATTGGGGTTTCATCTGTCTGTTATTTTTTTAAAACTTTGGTTTTGGTTGAAATTTTGGATTTGAAAACCCTATGAAATTATATTTAGATTGAAAGAGAGTGTGTTTATGAAGAGAATCCATGAGTGATTTCTGGAAAATTTCCTTGACCAGATAAACTACTTATTTGTTTTTGTGTTTTAAAGTTGCGTTTTTTGGACCTTAATATTTCAAAGTTATGAGATTTGATTTCTAGAAATGAATTTAAGAAAATCAGTATTTGAGATTTCGAATTTCAGTGACTGTTTCCTATCATTATGATCCGTTTGATGATTTTGAATGTGTGAAAAGATTGGAAATGAGGTTATTAATTATTCTGCGATATTTTATCTTGTCAATATTGTCAAAGCGGCGCATTGGAATGGTTAACGCGTTTAACAAACCAAGAGGGGGTGAATTGGTTTCTTACGTAAATATAAATTCCTTAAAACAATTTAAACAAGTTAAAAGAGTAAGAATGAGAGAAAATTGCACAAGTAATTTTTATCATGGTTCGTATCATAGAGATCCTACATCCAGTTGTTAATCTCAACCGAGAATTAACGCTTCACTAGCACAAACCAACAAATTATTACAATCACAAAGAAAATAAACAAGTTGAAGGTTAGAACACCTCTCTTGTTACCCCAAGAGATGAAACTCACTCCCATTGTAACCCACAAGGGATGAACACCTCCTCCGAATGCTTCACGAAGGATGACCACCTCCTTTGAATCTTCACAAAGGATGCCATGCTTCCAACTCAGCAACAACAACAACACTCAATCACACTTCCAGTGAAAGTTCTCGCTCTATGCCAACATATCAAGTTCTCAAAGCAACAACACAAGGGTTCTGCAAACCCTATAACACTTATCATCGCACACTGCAGATAAGAATTTCGAAAATACACTTTACTTTGGATCTTTCGTATTTTGTATTTTTAATTTTAGAATGAGAGTCTCAATCTAATTTATAGAGATCTCACTCAAGGGTACCTCCAAAAATATGTTGTCAACTAATTAACGTGTGATATTCAATTATCCACTTATAGTAATTGATTATGCATTTAATGTATGCACAACAATAAAAAACTTGCTTAAAAATTCTCATAATTCTCATGATAATCAATTATGGAAGTCATAATTGATTACTCATAATCGATTATATTTATTTGATAATCGATTATCTTGAGTATAAAATGAGGTTTTCTTATTCAAAACGAATTTTAACGCAACCTAATACAAACAATACATAGAATCAAAGATAAACCACATCCTATACATAAATATACTAAATTGTAAAAGCTTTAACATAAAAAAAGTCTTCATGAAGATCTTCTTGCAACAAGAGCACTTGAGATTTGATTTTGAGACATCATCAAAACTTCTTCTCTTCAGCGTTATGCTAACAAATATGTGTATGGCTGATTTATTAAGGTAATTGGCATGTTTGGGTTTTGGAAATATATTACTATCGAATTGTGAATAATGAATAATTAAGTTTCATTGATGAGATGACATGATTCGTTGGCATGTATGAATATGTAATGATGAATGAATATGTGAAATTATTAGTGACGAAATGATGTACAAGTCTTTATTATTGTAACTTCTAATCCGAAAATTCTATATTTGGCTTCTACCATAAGGCTTTGGGCATAAGTAGAGTGACTCAAGAGGCTTATGAAAGTAGGCAAAGAACAGTCTGACCATAAGACTTTGGACATAAGAAAAGTACTCGTAAGTCTTATGGAAGCAGGGGAAATGGATCTTGGCCATAAGATTTTGGAAGCATAATATACTTGTAAGACTTATGGAAGCAGGTAGAGAGCGGTCTAGCCATAAGGCTTTGAGCGTAAGCATAATATACATGTAACTTATGGAAGCAAGCAAGACGACTCTAAGAGGGGTCAGAGTGGCAGAGAAAGTTATGGGGAATAAAAGACATAATAAAGTGAATTGATGACATTAAAATAATTGTCTATTTAATTTGAATAATGTGTGTTTGAATTATATAAGGTGAGTGTGTTTAATGAGTGTACCTTATGGTTAAATCATTCTTGCTTGTTTGTGTTTGTGTTTGTATTTGTGTTTGTGCGATGATCGTATAACTCGTAATGTTATAAGAGAGTAGATGATTTTAGAGATGAAGATGATTGTTTTTTTTTTGTAAAAATTTATGATTTGAATAATTTGAAGATGTATTATTAAGTTATTTGTCGGAACTTATAATTGGTTTGTAATGTTTATTTGAAACTAATAATTTTACGAATCTTATGTAACTCCCGAAAGGGACGTTACATTCTCAACCTTTCTACACTCTCAGTCCCCTCAGCCGAGAAACCAACCTGCACTTAACATAACTAAATGGAGATTAAACACAAATCAAAGTCGAGTACTTAACATAACTAAATGGAGATTAAACACAAATCAAAGTCGAGTTAAGTTGTGGTCGGATTCTCTTTAATTACTTGAAGGAAAAAACACAATAAGAAATGCTCTAAATTGATAAACACCAAAAGGGAGAAAATTTTCGAAACTATATTTATTTCTTCGAGAACAAACTATGAAAAAAAAAATACTAATTTGATCCTAAAAAAATCTTTATAGGTATCTACATTACCCGAGACTAACACTTCCCAAAGCCGACAAACAAAACTAGATCTAAAGATTGAAGAAGAAATCACATTTTATTGATTTTGTGAGTTTCATCCGTTGTAAGAATACGATAATTTTGTTCTTATTTAAGAATGAAAAGCTACATTTTTAACATGTTCTTTTCTTTACACTAGTACAAAATGGGCTTTTAAACTCGCACAATAGACCTCGGTTTACACCAAACCGCTGTCTATTCAGACACGGTGGCAGTTTTGTTATTAACGAGACCTTATAGGCCTCGGTTCAGATTTGACCGGTGCCAAAAAGGGTTACTACTTCGGTTGTGAAAGCAACCGGTGCCTAATTAGTGGTTTCTGACACGGTTAAAAAAAACCGGTGCAAAAAGGGGTATACTACATCGGTTGGTAGGAGGGACCGAGGCGTATCAGCCTCTACTGCCTCGGGCCAGAAGGACCGAGGCATATAACCCTCTTATTTCCCCAAATATTTTCCCCAGTGAACGAAAACCTACCCTCACTCTCGCCTCCCTCGCTCTCGCGCCTCCCTCCCCTCACCTCGCCTCCCTCTCGCTCTCACGCTTCCCTCCCCTCACCTCGCCTCCCTCTCGCTCTCGCGCCTCCCTCCCCTCACCTCGCCTCCCTCTCGCTCTCGCGCCTCCCTCCCCTCACCTCGCCTCCCTCTCGCTCTCGCGCCTCCCTCCCCTCACCTCGCCTCCCTCTCGCTCTCGCGCCTCCCTCCCCTCACCTCGCCTCCCTCGCTCTCGCGCCTCCCTCCCCTCACCTCGCCTCCCTCGCTCTCGCGCCTCCCTCGCTCTCGCGCCTCTCTCCCCTCGGTCTCGCTCCGTCACTCTCTCGCTGGCTCGCTCCGTCGCTCTCTCGGTCTCCAAAATCTCCTGCGAGTGCGTCGCCTCTGGAGGGAAGAGCAAGCAGTGGTGGTGCGTCAATGGTGGCGGCGGTGATAGTGGTGGTGGTGGTGGTCAGATTAGGGTTTTTCTGATGTTGATGGTGGTGGTGCGAATCTGAGATTAGGGTCAGATTGGGGTAAAATTAGGGTCAGATTAGGGTTTTTCGAATCTGAGATTTTGTTTTACTTGCTTCTTTGAATATGAGATTGGGGTAAAATTAGGGTCAGATCTGATGTTGTCTGTGTTAACTTTTCTGTGTTAATTTGCTTGAGGCACCAAAATTAAATTCCTGTGTTAATTTGCTTGCTTAATCTGAGTCCTCTCCTTGTTCAAAAACCCTACTGATAATGCATAACGAAAAAAAAAAATAAAAAAAAAGACCCTACTGCCTCGGTTTAGCCTCCAACCGAGGCAGTAGAAGGAGAAGAACAATCTCGGTTCTGATAACCGAGGCCGAATCGTACCGTTTTTGTCTCGTTCCTGAACCGAGACATAAAGTTGATCACTTTTTAGCTCGTCTGAATATGCCTCGGTTCAAAAACCGGTGCCTATATGTCCCAAAAACATATACAGAAATTTGATTAATAAGGAAACCTTGAAATATATGGTATAGGTTTTAAGCAAAGAATTACTACGTTAGCCAAAAGAAAAGCAAAGAATTCGTGAAAGTTGATGCTGAGAAAAGAATTTAGAACACTTAAAGAATCTAATTTAGAGGAAAACGAAATGAAAAAAACAGAACCTTTCAATATTCTAATTGGAGATCTATAAAACCTTCATTTTCTTCCACAATTCCAATTTCAGCATAATACAACCTAAACATATTCCGAAGCAGGTACAAGTTAAAATTATCAATTGGGTGAGTTAGTTGAAATTTTATTTAGCTTCTTTATCTCACTGATCATGTGCTGCTAGACGTATTAGGATTATGATTTGTTTAGATTATTTAAAAGGATTTTTAGGAGAGAAAAATAAAGTATTTTTTTATAAGTTATAAAAAGAAATTTATGCATAAAAGTGTTATTTCAGGTTGGTGACATTTTCCCTACTACCACATATATCAAGTGCAAATGGTGGGAACTTTCAATTATTAAAAATTTAATGAATTACTTTACCTTTTTAAAGACAAAATTTTAAATGCTTCATTGTTATGTTAATTTTTGTATATTAACCTCTATCTCCCTTTCTCTATTTCTCACACGCTCACTCTCTCTATGTTTGTCTATAAAATTTATTTGTATACTTCTTTAGTCTATTCTTTTGAAGAAAAAAAAAAGAGACACATAATCAATGACCTATTAAGAAAATATATATAAATTTTAGATGATATTATATTTTTGTCTATACGTAATCATGTTTATTATTTATATCTTATATTTTCCTATTATCAATTAAAAGTATGAGTTAATATTAGAAAATATGTTTTTTTTTCTTTTAATATGTTTTCATCTTTAATTTTATTATTATTAACTAGCGTAAACACATATATTATCACATCTGTATATACAATTTTTTTTTAAATATCTATAAATTATTTAAATTTTAAAAGTAGATATAGATAAAATTATTTAAATTTTAAAAGGATACTATTAGAAGAAAAAAAAATTGTAAGTAATATCGTGTAAATAATTTGTTTATTATGAATAATTATTTAAATTTAAAAAATAGTTACTAAAATAATTAAAAAGTATATAATTCTTTTATAATGAGCAATTATTTGAATTCAAAAATATAGTTATTAAAATAATAAAACTGAAAAATATAGTTGCTAAAATATTTATTACATAAGAGTTCGGTGGTTGCATCAATTCCTCAACAATAATGAAACTAGCTCTCTATGAATGGAGAGCTTGAGCTTACAACAAGGATGGAAATGAAAGAATCAAGAAGATCCAAGGAAGAAGATGGATTGTTCCCACAACTCCTAGCTCGCCTCCAAGAGCTCCAAATGAGAGAAAATGTGTATGGGGTCTCAAAAGATGCAAAGCCCTTCGAGTTTCAACCCTAACTAGACCAAATTTGTCACATCAGCATCGCCACCACTCAACTGCACCCCAGCGGAAGTAGTCTAGAGAGCAGGCGCTCAGCTGCACTCCAGCTGCACCCTAGCGACAACAAGTCGAGATGAATGTGGCTCAGCTGCACGCTAGTTGCACCCCAGCCACAACACTTATGCAAAGTTCTTCTTTTCACACTTCTTCATGATTCTGTGGTTCTTTGATTCTTTGGATTGGCGCACAAACTTCATGTGAGTGATCTCCAAGTAAAAAGTGGGGATTAGTGATGAAATTCAATCAATACAACACAAGATGTAACTACTTAGAAACACAATAAAATGAGGCATAAAAAAAGGTGGAAAGCTAAGAAAGAGTTGATTTTGTTTACTTATTCATAAAAGAAATATAGTTAAAATTCAACGTTATCACCCTGCCCGAGGAACCCAAGGTTGAAAGAACCCAAGCCTTGCCAACTCTTTGATTTCAATGACTTGGGACTAAGTTCGTGTTCATTACAGGGTTAAATTTCTAGACTGAGAACTTCAGATTGGTGATTCCCATCAATATGACCCATTTTCCATCTTTTAATGAGGATGTTTATGTTCAAAGAAAATGTTATTATTTACTCTTTGTGTATAAACCAAGAATCCAAATGATGGGTTAAGCGAAGTTAATGGAAGTTGTACTAAAATATTTATTATTTAAATTTGAAAAGTAATAACTTAGAGGATGAGATGAAAAAATATAATTGGTATAATACCTATTTTGGTCTCAATTTTGGTTGAGAAAATTCGAAATGATCCCAATTTTTTGTTGTTGTTTAATCTAGTCCTAAAAAATGTAATTTGTGTTCTTTTTTATCCTTTTAACAGTGAGATGTCCAGATGTCAGTTGGTTTATTATTTTTCAAATTGTAATTAGGATTTATTGAAATTAGGGTTAAACTTGGATTAAAATCTGTGTCACATAATTGCCTCTACCACATCAGCATCTTCTTCTACTTATCACTAACCAAACCCTAACCCTCTTTTTTCATAGTCACCCACCACCTTGCGTCAGCCACCATTAACGCCGCTTAGGCCACCGTGACGAAATAGTTTCTCCACCATCCTCCATGTCGTCGACCACCATCAACTCCTTGTTCAACCACCACCAAGCACCACCACGAAGCTTCGTGCAATCTTCTTCTTCGTGAAGTAAACCATCGTGAAGTCTGAACACTCAAATCAACGAGCAATCCAAATCGTGAGACCTGCAAGGTGAATTCCAGATCATCAGATCATCTCCACCTTCGCGTATTTCTCCTTCTTGCACGAAAAGAGTCCAAATCGCAAAATCTAGTTCTCGCCGCCATGGATATTCATCATCATCATCCTCTATCAAGCACAATAGCCGCACCATGAAAAACCTGCACCCAAAAAACCTAAAACACTACAGAAACCCTAGAATCACAACAATAGAAGTTCATCTTCCTCCTTGCGCAACCTACAAAAGAAAACCTAATTGCGAATTCTCCATCCTGAGACTGTCTCCTCATTCTTCACGCGAACCTGCAAGGTAAAAACCAAACCAGCCAAAATTGTGAAACAGAACATAATGACACCCCTTCATAATCTCCAATTGCGCCAACGTCCCTAATTTCAATAAATCCTAATTACAATTTGAAAAATAATAAATCCAACTGACAACGCCAAAGGACTCCATGTAAGCCAATTTCACTATGTAATTGCACATCTGCACATCTCGCCGTTAACGATTCAGACGGTGTTTGCTAACATAACCAAATTGAACACAACTTACATTCTTTAGAACTACATTAAACAGTAAAAAAAAATTAGGACCATTTCAAATTTTTCCATCCAAATTGAGACCAAAATAGGTATTATACATATATAATTATAGATAAATTTTTGTAATATTATTAAAGATAGGATATAAAGAACTAACACACTATCCCATTTATATTTTTAAAATTAAAAATTAAAATAAATTAATATAAACAAGTTAATACACAAACCAAGGAACTCGCTTCTAAAAGTAGTATTTCAGGTTTTCTGGATGGAAGATGTTATAATATTGCTACGACATTCTCGGTCCCATACGCTAGCAGCATATAACATAATGGTGAGAACTTGCAGTTGCTCTCTCTATATGTAGATTTAATTTTCAATCAAATAGCGAGTTTTTAAAAAAAATAATAATAATTCAATTAAAAATGATAATATTTATACTAGAGAAAAGGAAAGGTTTATTGTATTGAGTGCTTCTAGACTTTTTGGCTTGCATCCAAATGATAATATTTATACTAGTGGCACCTCCTTAACTAATGGTTAGGATCTTACCACCACAACATTCATCTAAGGGATATAATTTATTCTTTAAAACTTTATAAAACATTCCTATAATTCTAAACTTATCTAGAGACATCTTATGGATAAGCATCTCTAGATATTTTTGTAGATTATTCTAGAATCCTTCTAGATAGGATTTTCTAGAATGCTATTTGGGTCTTTACTAATATTGGACTTTTATCTTCTAGGCCCAACATACAAAATCAATTTATATTCCAACATTATCTTACCTTTAATGCAATAATTTTATTTTTCTTTGATAATGAAAAACTGTAGTTTTGACATGTTCTTTTCTTAATAAAGAAAATGATAATTTCTAGAGTAATTTTGAATTTATGTTTCAAAAATATATACAGAAATTTGATTAATAAGGGAAACCTTGAAATATATGGTATAGGTTTTAAGCAAAGAATTACTACGTTAGCCAAAACAAAAGCAAAGAATTACTACGTTAGTCAAAACAAAAGCAAAGAATTCGTGAAAGTTGATGCTGAGGAAAGAATTTAGAAAACTTACAGAATCTATTTTGGAGGAAAACGAAATGAAAAAAGAGAACCTTTCAATATTGTAATTGGACATCTATAAAACCTTCATTTTCTTCCACAATTCCAATATCAGCGTAATACCAATTTCAGCATAATACAACCTAAATACAGTCTCAAGCAGGTACTATTTAATATTTCACATATTTTTTTCCTCTTATTACCACTCATTCAAAATATTTAAACTGAATCATTCAAATTCATACAGAATAGAAATAAGAATAATTATTTTCTTTTAGTTCCTAAGTTAAAATTATTAATTGGGTGAGTTAGTTGAAATTTTATTAGCTTCTTTATCTCACTGATCATGTGCTAGTCGTATCAGGATTATGATTTGTTTAAATTATTTAAAAGGATTTTCAGAAGACAAAAATAAAGTATTTTTTTTTATAAGTTATAAAAAGAAATTTATGCATAAAAGTATTATTTCAGGTTGCTGACATTTTCCCTACAACCACATATGGATCGGCTTCTGATGCTTCGTTTGAAACTGGTTTATTCCGAGATACGGGTGAGAACTTTCAATTATTAAAAATTTAATGAATTACTTTACCTTTTCAAAGACAAATTTTTAAATATTTCATTGTTATGTTAATTTTAGTATATTAACCTCTCTCTTCCTCTTTCTATTTCTCACACACTCACTCTCTTTATGTATGTCTTTCAAAATAATCAATGACCTATTAAGAATATATATATATATATATATATATATATATATATATATATATATATATATATATATATATATATATATTAGATGATATCATACTTTTGTCTATACTTTTTTAATCATGTTTATTATTTATACCTTATATTTTCCTATTATCAATTAAAAGTAAGAGTTAATATTAGAAAATATGTTTTTTTTTTCTTTTGATGTGTTTTCATCTTTAATTTTATTATTATTAACTAGCGTAAACACATATATTATCACATCTGTATATGCATTTTTTTGTAAATATCTATAAATTATTTAAATTTTAAAAGTACATATAAATAAAATTATTTAAATTTTAAAAGGATAAAATTAGAAAAAAAAGTATTATAAGTAATATTGTGTAAATTTTTGTTTGTTATGAATAATTATTTAAATTTATAAAAATAGTTACTAAAATAATAAAAAGTATATAATTCTTTTATAACGAGCAATTATTTGAATTCAAAAATATAGTTATTAAAATAATAAAACTGAAAAATATAATTACTAAAATATTTATTATTTAAATTTAAAAGGTAATAATTTAGAGGATAAAATTGGAAAAGAAAATACCAAAAAGGTGTATATATAATTATAGATAAACTTTTGTAATATTATTAAAGATAGGATATAACGAACTAACACACTATCCCATTTTTATTTTTAAAGTTAAAAGAATTAAAATAAAACAATTTAAACAATTTAATACACAAACCAAAGAACACGCTTCTAAAAGTAGTATTTCAGCCTTGGAAGAATATAAAATTGCTGCAACAACGGTATGGATTCGATGGGCAGGCAGCAGCAAACATTATGGTGAGAACTTGCAGTCTCTCTCTATATATATGTAGATTTAATTTTCAATCAAATAATGAATTTAAAAAAAATTAATTCAATTAAAAAATACTTATAAAAATGCATTAGGAAAAGAAGAATCTCAACAATTTGTAATGAAATCTACTTATTATCAATGCATTAGGAAATACTTATTATATATTTACATGTTTTTATTCCTTTTTTCGTTTTTTATTCTTTTTTGTTTACATATACTTGGATGGTACAGACGTTACATAGAAAGCTTCTTTTTGCTAAAGAAGAGACGATTGTAATAGAATATCCAGAAGCAAACCAATTACACTTTGAAAGCTTACCGAGTTTAAGGAAATATTTTTTTGGAAATATCATTGAGTGGACATCATTAAAGAAAGTGACTGTGAACCATTGTCCCAACATAATAAAGTTTGGTTTGGGAAGAACAAAATCAGTAATCTTGGAAAACCAAGCGTCTCTGGCAGATATTTTTGAATCATCGGTTAGTTATTTCTGCAAGTTCTCATGATAGATGAAAGATTTAAGTTTAATTACTCTTTTGTAAAATTATTTTATATGCAAAATAGTAACAAGAGAAGAAATGATGTTTTACAGAATGATTGGTTTTCAACGATTGTTGAATATGAGATTGGTGACACTGAGGAATTACACCAAAGAATATATAACCTTCGACCTTCACATTTCACTAACATTGTAGTATTTCGAGCAAAAAACTGTGATGAAAAGTTGACTGAATTTATATCTATTTTGATGAAGAGGTCAAAAAAGCTTCGAGTTATTGAAATTCAGTGTTGTAAAACATCACAATATCTATTTGAAATTTTGGATTCTACACTTGTGTATGAAAAGTCTAAGTATTTGAGAGGAATAAAGGAATTAAAGGTAATCCAAGTATATGAGATGGTGTCATTATTCAATTCGGATATTGCAAAACATTTTGACTTCAAAAGTCTGCAAATTGTACACCTCAAAAGTTGTCCCTCTGTAAAGGTTCTATTCTATCCATCATCCTTTTCCACAGGGCTTTCCGAACTAAAGGAATTAAAGTTAGAGGCATGTGAGGAATTAGAGCAAGTAGTAGATGACTTCATGGAAAATTCTTTGTCCTTCCCAAGATTAAGTAAAGTGGAGCTAAAGTCTCTCTCAAAATTCAGGAGGTTTACCAAAATTGGGAGAGATTTTTCAAGTTTGAAAACTTTGATAATAGAAGAATGTCCTTGTTTAGAAGAGTTCACAGTAAACCAAGCAATTTTAGTATATTTCTTTGATAATAGAAGAATGGAACAAAGAACCTAATGTTCCATTCTTCTCAAATTTGGTGTCACTTTTCATTGTCCATTGTGATAGTATTGAAAGTTTATTTTCACTTTCTTCTTCCAAATATCTTAAGAAACTCAAATTACTGAGGCTGTATAGTTGTAAAGAACTAAAGCAAGTGATCTCGAGTGATGAAGATGAAAATGTATCTACCATTTTTCCCCAAATGAAATGTCTAGTATTGAAGTATCTTCCAAAGTTGGTGAATTTCAGTCATTATCGTGAAACTCATGATTGGCCTAGTTTACAAACTTTAAGGGTTAGCAATGTTCCAAGTATGAAAATATTTTCAAGAGGCAACATCAACACACCACTGTTGAGATCAATAGATATAACATTTATTAAGAAGCTTTGGTTTGAAAATCTAAACGAGACTATATATTTTATTTACAACAATCCAGGTATGCAATTTTAAATTCATAAAAATTAAATAATTATATAATAGAATAATATACAACATGTTTATATATACATACATATATATATATATATATATATATATATATATATATATATTCTTTATTTTGGAAAAGATGTTTCTTAAAAAACATTTATTTTCATATTTTAGATTATTTCTCTTCGTTACATTACATATCAAATTCTTTGCTTATGTTTATTTGTTTTGTATTCCTAAAATTTTCCTTTCTCTTTAAAATTAGCCTCTCAGAGGTCTTGTTCCAAAATTTTCTCATACATTACTGTATTTATTTGCATGTGTTGATTAAGAATTAATTAAAGTGACTCAAATAAAAAAAGAGGAACAACTTCTACAACAAGACAACCATGGATAAAAGAATGAACATTAATCTCTTGAGGTAATGTCCACTCTTATCAGTTATATAGATCATGCTTTTAAAATAAGTTATGTTATATATTCAACATTCATATCAAATGATAAAGAAACATAATTTAATTTGTGATTTTTAAGATTTTTAGTGTATTCTTTGTAATATAGTAAGAGTTTACTTTTATATATATATATATATATATATATATATATATATATATATATATATATATATATAAGAATCTACAAAATGATGTTTTATAATTGATAGTATATTTAAAATAGTGAGACTTAATTATTTTAATAATAAAAGGCTTAAGTATAAATAAATAAGTTTTATTATTTTAAAACACGTTATATATTTAGAAATCACATTTTTAGAGTTTTTTATTTTCTCTGTAAGTTTTCTCATTCTTGGGTTATCTTTTTGAAGAATCAAGACATAAGATTACTCTTTGTGGCGACCTCTTCAAGATTAAGCGATGAATTTATCAATTTGAGTAAGTTAGTTTTTTTGTCTCTTTTCTAAGTTCAATCGGTTCTTCTTTTGCATATGGGTCTATCTAGTCTATATGTATTTTTAGAGTCATTTCTCTATTGATCAATTGTTCTAATGACATACCATGATCAATTTGAACTGTTTAAGTTGTTACAAAGCTTAAGTAAGCTAATTACAACTATTATAAATTCTAAACTAGTTCAAATTGACTGAATGTGTAATTGCATATGTGATTGCATGAGAAATTGTTAATTTTAATGAACATGTGCAGTTGAACTAGAGAATACAGAATCTTAAGTTTACATATTTTAGGTTATATGATCAATTTTAGGAATTTGATGAATAGTATAATGAATGTGATGGCTTGAACTGGCTTTCACTGAAAGACATCAAATTTGTATGTTTGTACTATGATTGAAGTATTATATTGAACTTGATATGTCTAAATCTACATAACTGCAAAATTTCGTTTTTTGCAATTATACAAATTCATTGGGTTAACGGTTGCTTCGGTGGGTGACACCAAAGTTAGAGAGCCTACTGACTTTGTGGTCGCTGGACAATAATATTTTCACTGAGCAACTCTAAAGTTAGAGAGTTCACTGACTTATCACTGAACGCTTTTGGACTTCATTAGGTGAATTTTGGCATATAAATTTCTAGGAGCTCCAATGGTGCTCTCATTAAGCGCGTACTAAGTTTGTCGAGAGATTTATTAAGAGAACTATCCTAGTGCTACTATCGTTGGACAAGTTTTCCAGTCGCTAACTGGGTGGATGATCTTGTTGAGCAAGACTAAAACAGTGATTCAATCATTTCCATGATAAATTGTTTGTGTGTATTTGAGTCATATGAGAAGTATTGGCCGTATATATAAGTATATGGATGATAATATGTATGGTTGGAATATGTTTGATATGAACTATAAGTATGATAGGATTTTCAAAGGAAAATATTTATGAAGTATGTTTCTAGGAAGTGCATTATTAAAGTAGGGACTAAGAGAGAAAGTTATCCTAACACTCTACTAGTCATTTAAACTCATATAGATGAGAATGAACTAGGGGTTCAAAGAGGTTCTGGTGAAAAGTACTTTTTGAAGTTTTAGTGACTTGTATAGAATTTATCTTGTGGGTTAATGTTATACAGCACAAGTGTTAAACTTCCTTCTAGTCCAATATGAATGTGTTTTATTCGAATAATTGAGTCTAGAATAATATCTTTTGATGTGATTGGTGTTCTAAGATTGTGTTATTGACTTGGCTTATCAATCTTACTTGTTTAATAATTATATGATAAATTCTTTTGTGCATTAGTTTATCCATATTTTTGCTTATTTTTTTTGTGTTGTTTCTCTTCTTTTACAATCATCACCTTTATGGTGTGAGCAGATGAGGAATTAGGAATCGAACTACCTATGAAGGGAGACGATGGTGCAACTGTGTAGTTTAAGATTTCAGTTCTTCTGTTTAGAACTCTTGAAAAACTCAATTTATGTTTTAATCATAGTTTCTTAACATTGTAGATAAATCCTAAATTCGTTTCAAAAGTTTAAAATAATTGTAATAGTATTATGGATTTTCTGAATTATATTCCTTTACTTGATTAATTATGTGTTGTTTCACTTAATGATTTATATTATTATTTGGCATGTTATATACATGGCATTATATAGTTTTCTTTTACAATAATTTAAACTGATTTGAATGTTGTTTAAAGGTTGTAAAGTAGTCTAAGAGAAAAACTATTTAAAAATTCAAGACAAATTAAAGATTTTACGTTAGATAAAAATAAAGAAGATGAACCATATATGAGTAAAATGAATCATAAATATATTATGTTAAAATAATATTTTGGTTTCTTAAATCAATTTGTTCATAACTTTAATTACCCTATCTCTATCAATAATTTAATTATTTTTATATTTCAATAATACAAATGAAAACACAAGAAAGACAAAAAAACATATTTATACATTCCTTTTATGTAATTCATAAATATATATAATTTTAGAAAGTGTGGAATAGTGAAGATGGAGTTTGCATTGTGACGCATTAATAAATAAAAGAAAACATCTTCATGTTTTTTTATATATTTTACATATTAAATACTAACTTATATTTATCAAAACAAATAAAATATTATCTCATTAAATTTATGTTAATATAGTAGTATATTTATTTATTTTTTATATTTATTTTAAAAACTAAAACTTATATTTATTTTAAAAGCTAATAACTTATGTTTATAAAACAAATAAAAAACATGCCCTTTTACAAATTTTTCTTTTACAATTTTGGTTTAATACCCTATTTTGTCTCCAGTTTCGCTCGAAAATATCAAATTAGTCCATCCTTTAAAAAGTGCGTCAATTACGTCCTTATTTAATAAAATTTACATAAATGAAATCCCTTCCGTTAAATCTGTAGTTAATTATTTTTTTCTCTCTTCTACTTTTTCTAATTTTTTGTGCAACGTAGCAGCTTTTTTTTTTCTCTTCTACTATTCTTCTTCTCTTTCTTCTACCAATTTTGTCAGTGATTTAATTTTATAACAAAAGTTATTTAAGCATAATAACTTAAAAAATATGTTTTATAGATAAAATTAAATAATTATCATTATATCTTGATGATAAATATGATATAAATTTAAATATAAATAATGAATATTATATTAAAATGAAATTGAAATTGTTATTTTAAATTGCAAAGTATTATTATTATTATTATTATTTTTTCTCTCCTACTTTTTCTTATTATATTTAAATTTATATCATAGCTATCATCAAGATAAAATGATAATTATTTAATTTTATCTATAAAACATATTTTTTAAGTTATTATGCTTAAATCTGTCAGGAGCGGCTGCAGCGGATGGGTTAGCGTGGAACAACAAACCAAGAGGGGTTTTTAATACTAACGTGTGCCTTTTAATTTCTACTCAATTAAACTTACTTAGCAATTAATAAAGACAAATAAAGCAAGAGTAAGGTTGAGAGAAATTTGCACAGATGATTTTATCCTGGTTCGGATCTTACCAATCCTACGTCCAGTCGCTTATCTCAAAAACAAGATAAACAGTTTCACTAACACAAAACAATTACAAATTACAATCACAAAGATACAATTTGTAAGAGTTTAGAAACCACCTCTCTTGATACCACAAGAGATGAAACTACACCTCCTTTGAGTCTTCACAAAGGATGAACACCTCCTCCGAATACTTCACGAAGGATGATTTCTTCCGAACACCTCCTTAGACACACCAAGGATGAACCGGCTATTTCCTCTGTCACCGTAGCAGCACTTCACCAGCTCCACAGACAAGAGTTTCACAAGCCGAACAAGAACACACAAGTCTCAAGAATTTCTGAGTATTTGAGCACAAGGGAAGAGTTTCTGTGTCTCTGGATCCCATCTTGAGAGGAAATGAGAGTCTATTTATAGACTCATCCAAAGGCTCTTCCATTTTTCGTTTTCAGCCTTTCACACTGTGTTAATCGATTAGCTACAGTGGTTAATCGATTAACACCCCAACGGATAGTTCAACGGCTCTAAAAACGGCTAGTTTTTCAAACGTTCACTTTGTTAATCGATTAACACCCCTTGTTAATCGATTAACGTTAATCGATTAGCACCCTCTGTTAATCGATTAACACTGAAATGCTGTGCTTCGCCATTCGTCTCTGGAACAATCGATTAACACCCTCTGTTAATCGATTAACGTTAATCGATTAACACTCTCTATTAATTGATTAACACTGCACAGATTTTGCTGTTTGGCTTATTTTTACATCACTTTTAAATGCATACATAAAACCACTAACAATCTAAGTCCTAGATACTAAACTATAATTATTACAAAAGCTTTCCATAGCAATACAAGTCTTCATAACATCTTGAATCTTGATTTCTCTTGACTTGATTTGGACATCATCAAAACTTCATCTTCATCATTTTGCTAACAATCTCCCCCTTTTTGATGATGATCAAAACCTTCTTGATTTAAATCTTTTGATAATAATCTGTATTTAAAATACAACTTAAGGAAGAAACAAGTGTTAGTAAACTTAGAAATAAGTTTAAGACTTTAAATATTTCTCCCCCTTTTTGATCATTATTAAAAAGTGATGTAGTATAGCTCCCCCTAAATTTATTAGAAAATAAACTCCCCCTTAACAAAAGTATGTATGCATAGAAATAATAAGAAAAGCAACATACATTTTATTAAATTTAAAGAGGCAAGCATACAAGGAAATATAAAGGGCATACACTAATAAAAACATAGAAATATAAAGTACCCCTTTAGATATCCCTCCAATTTTGTAATGAGAATCCTCTAGGTTGTTTTCACATTTTGTTTAGATCTTCATCTTGAGGATTGTCATCATTCTTCACTTCATTTGTTGTCTTATATAAATCTTCATCATTGCCTGCATGTTATTTAAATGACTCAAGAGGTTTTGCCTCAAGGTCTACAATTTCATCAAAGACAACATGCACACATTCTTCTATTTCAAATATTTTCCGTTTGAAAACTATATATGCTTTAAAAAATTTCATATTCTTTGAAATAAAAATTTCTTAATTCTTCTTTTCAAATATTTAAAACAAAATTGTTTTAAAGAAATTCTAAATTTTAAACAATAGGTACCCAACTATTTTGTATGGGTCCTTTGGGTTAATTTGAAAATTTGAAATCATTTTACAACCCAAATATATCGACCACTTGGAACACCATAATGCTTAATTTTACATTTGTTAGATGTATGACCCTTTTTCATACAGTAAAAGCATGATACAACATTTGTGTTCCTATAAGTTGTTCCTTTTTCTACCCAAGTTCTACGGGTTCTATGATTGTGTTTATTTTTAATTTTAGGAACATACTTATTTTTAACAACCTTATTTTCATTATTTTTACTACATTCTCCTAAGGTTGTTTCATCTAGTAGTTTCTTATAATTAACACAAGATGCACATTCATCACTACTAGTAAATTTACCCTTTTCAAAAATTAAAACTTTATTTTTCAAATCTTTATTTTCTTCAAAAATATTTTCAAAGTTTAATTTTAAATTCTTATTTTCTTCAAGAATATTTTCAATATCTGATTTCAAATTTTTATTTTCTTCAGAAATATTTTCAAAATTTAATTTTAAATTTTTGAAATCCTTTTTCAATTTCTGATGGGCTTTATCTAATTTTTCAGATTCTACTATTAAAGCAGCATAAATTTCATGCAATTCATTTTCACTAATTTGACTAGAATTATCAAAATCGCTAGATGTACTTACTTGGCTTCCTGCGTTGTCGTTCACCACTAAACAGATGTTTGCTTCTTCATCTGAGTAGCTTGAATCTGAAATGGTCTCATTGTCGTCTTCCCATGCAATGTATGCCTTCTTTTTCTTGAAGAATTTCTTTTCTTCACCCTTCTTTTGATTTGGGCAGTCTGCTTTTAAATGTCCCTTTTCTCCGCAACCGTAGCATCGGTAATTTGAGGAAGATACTGGATTATCTTTCTTTTCGTATCTAAATTTTCCTTTACCTTTAGTCTTCATGAACTTGTTAAGTCTTTTTATCATGAGTCTCAATTCTTCTTCTTCGTCTGAGTCTTCATCTTCCGATTTACCTTTGCTTCTTTCAACCTCCGACTTTAACGCCAAACTCTTCTTGTTGTTTTTGGCTTTTGATTCTTCTTCATCAAGTCTTCCGAGATCAAGTTCATGCTCTCTCAACTTTCCAAATAATGCAGCCATGGTCATTGTGTTGAGATTTTGTGACTCAGAAATTGCAGTCACTTTTGGTTGCCAAGACCTGTCTAAAGATTTCAAAATTTTTATGTTAAGCTCATCAGTATCGAAAGACTTACCTAGTCCAATAAGATGATTTACGATGTTGGTGAAGCGTTTCTGAACATCTACTATTGTTTCCCCTTGCTTCATCCTGAACATCTCGTATTCCTGGATTAAGGTATTCTTTCTAGCTCTCTTAACATCATCTATACCTTCATGGGTTACTCTTAGTACTTCCCACATTTCTTGTGCAGTTTTACAAACCGAAATCCTGTAAAACTCATCAACAGTTAAAGCAGATGAAATAATATTACGAGCTTTTACATCATTACCAAATTTTCTTTTATCTTCAGCAGTCCATTGGTCACGGGGCTTTGGTTCCTGCATATTGTTAGTTGGAACAAAAGGACCAGATGCAACAGCATCCCAAATATCTATATCAATAGATTCCATAAATATTTGCATTCTTACCTTCCAAAATGCGTAATTTTCACCTGTGAATAGTGGTGGTCTATTGATAGAAGCACCCTCTGCGAATGTTTGAAATGATCCCGCCATTTGAATGACTATCAAAGCAAGCTCTGATACCAATTGTCAGGAGCGGCTGCAGCGGATGGGTTAGCGTGGAACAACAAACCAAGAGGGGTTTTTAATACTAACGTGTGCCTTTTAATTTCTACTCAATTAAACTTACTTAGCAATTAATAAAGACAAATAAAGCAAGAGTAAGGTTGAGAGAAATTTGCACAGATGATTTTATCCTGGTTCGGATCTTACCAATCCTACGTCCAGTCGCTTATCTCAAAAACAAGATAAACAGTTTCACTAACACAAAACAATTACAAATTACAATCACAAAGATACAATTTGTAAGAGTTTAGAAACCACCTCTCTTGATACCACAAGAGATGAAACTACACCTCCTTTGAGTCTTCACAAAGGATGAACACCTCCTCCGAATACTTCACGAAGGATGATTTCTTCCGAACACCTCCTTAGACACACCAAGGATGAACCGGCTATTTCCTCTGTCACCGTAGCAGCACTTCACCAGCTCCACAGACAAGAGTTTCACAAGCCGAACAAGAACACACAAGTCTCAAGAATTTCTGAGTATTTGAGCACAAGGGAAGAGTTTCTGTGTCTCTGGATCCCATCTTGAGAGGAAATGAGAGTCTATTTATAGACTCATCCAAAGGCTCTTCCATTTTTCGTTTTCAGCATTTCACACTGTGTTAATCGATTAGCTACAGTGGTTAATCGATTAACACCCCAACGGATAGTTCAACGGCTCTAAAAACGGCTAGTTTTTCAAACGTTCACTTTGTTAATCGATTAACACCCCTTGTTAATCGATTAACGTTAATCGATTAACACCCTCTGTTAATCGATTAACACTGAAATGCTGTGCTTCGCCATTCGTCTCTGGAACAATCGATTAACACCCTCTGTTAATCGATTAACGTTAATCGATTAACACTCTCTGTTAATTGATTAACACTGCACAGATTTTGCTGTTTGGCTTATTTTTACATCACTTTTAAATGCATACATAAAACCACTAATAATCTAAGTCCTAGATACTAAACTATAATTATTACAAAAGCTTTCCATAGCAATACAAGTCTTCATAACATCTTGAATCTTGATTTCTCTTGACTTGATTCGGACATCATCAAAACTTCATCTTCATCATTTTGCTAACAAAATCATTAACTTTTGTTATAAAATTAAATCACTAACAAAATTGGTAGAAGAGAGAGAAGAAGAGTAGAAGAAGAGAGAAAAAAAGCTGTTGTGTTGCACAGAAAAAGTAGAAAAGGGAGGAGAGAAAAAAATAATTAACGTCGTTTGTACGGATTTAACGGAAGAAATTTCATTGATATAAATTTTATTAAGTAAGGGCGTACTTGACGCGCTTTTTAAAGGATGGACTAATTTGACATTTTCGAGCAAAACTGGGGACAAAATAGGATATTAAACCAAAAAAATATCATTTTATAAGTTATTTTGATATAATAATAAAATAGTATAATTTAAGTTCAATTCAATTTTATACAACAGTTAAAAAAGATTAAGGTTTATTATAAATTGATTCTATTTATAACAAAATCTTCAAAGTTTGAATAGTTTGAATTGTTTTTTTCTATTCTAATATTTGTTTTCTTTTGTAATTTTAACACATAAATTTGGAGTAGAAAGAAATAATTGTTAACTAAAGAAAACTACAAGAATTGTCTCTTCTATTTTTTTTAGTGTATAGAACATTTACTTTATTATTTTTTACTTAGAACTTATTTTTCTTCAAAAGCAGCTCATCTAGTTGGTATAATATATATTGTACACTAGTTCGTTGATAATGCTAATTCTTACCATTATCTAAGCATCATTTTAGTAGCAAAATCAACTCTTCTTTAGCTTATTACTTGCTTAAATCCTCTCTTTTATTTAGTTTTAGTATTTATCTATATTTTGGGCTACATTACGTAAATAATACTCTAATCCCTTGTTTTTTGATCTATTTCTATGAACACTTGTGTAATGAATGATTGTTTCGTATTTATAAATGCCTTTTCTATCTATTACTAGTATTCTTGTTTCCGATCTTAAAGCTTGCATGTAATGGGGACGTTCATGACTTGATTTTAGGGTTTCATTGAGCCAGGGATGGGATATGAAATCTTGAACTGAAACAAGAGTCCTTGTGGGTCATTGAGCCAGGGATGGGATATGATTCACATGTTGTCTTAGATCCTAGTTCTTAATGCGGGTTTGCTTGTTAGATTGTCCAAGGGATTGGAGTTTGATAAGGAAAACCTAGGCTCTTTCACCTAAAGGATTAGGGCTAGAGTGTTTTAGTGGATTGACTTTAGTAAATTGATAGAGAGGAGATGAAATTGGTTATACACAAGAGTGCATTGGTGAAAACTAACCTTAACAATGTCATTTCATACCATTTCTAGTCTTTTCCATTTCTAAGTGCCTTGAATACCAAAGTCCAACCTTGTAATTACTTGTGAATTTATCTTTTTGCACATATTCTTAAATGATGAGTTGTTCTTGAGTCTAGATGAGTTGTTAATCGCACAATTTTCTAGTATTACGAGTCTCTTGGGAAAACGATACCTGGTCTTACCATGGTTTATTACTTGAACGATTCGGTGCGCTTGCCGAAATCGCTTAACAAGTTTTTGGCGCCGTTGCCGGGGACTCGTGTCAATACTAGACTTTTGTGAGGTTTCTAACTTATGTAGGCTTGATTTTGTATATAGAACTAACTCTTTTGTTGTAAATAGATTTTCACTTTTATTTGGGCTAATTTGTGGTTTTAGCCTAGTTGTGTCTAAGTGTATGCAGGGAGATGTTCACATAAGGAGGACTGCAGCCTCAAAAGCATCATAAAGACCCTGAGATTGAAGGAATTATAGGACACAAGGAGACAACTATGTTGAGCATCACAAGCTGCCACAAATTCTTCCTCCCTTGAAGATGCTCCAAGTGCTAAGTAAAAGATGAACAAGAAAGGGAGAAGAAAAAGAGAAAGACTAGTCACCACCACCCTTTGATGAGAGGCAAGGAACTCAAGCCTAGCAAGCCAAAGTTGATCAAGAGGATTGAGTGTTTTAAGATGTCAAGGTAGTGGAAGGGAAAAAATGAAGATTCTTATGCTATGAGAATTGATTTGGTGACTCGAAAGTGATTTAAGAAGAGTTGGTGAAAGGAGCACACCAACAACAACATCTGCACTTCATTGGTTTCTACCGTCAAGCTAATGACGTTAAACAAGCGCTTTTGGGAGGCAACCCAATTTTCTTACCCTTTTTACTTGTGTTTGTGTTGTTTTAGTGTCATGTGCTTGTATGTGTTTCAATTTCAATTAGTGACTTGTGTTATGCATGTTTGTATTTTATTGCATGTTTGTGATTTTTGAGTTATAATGTTGTTTTTGTGGTTTGTATAAGTATATTATGTTATTTGTAGCTTGGTTTGTGTGTAAGTGCATTGAATAAAGGTATGGAACCAAAAATCACAGATTGAATGGCCAATCTCGCAAGAATCTGCACTAGTTTCGCCTAGGCTAAACTTTCTCGCCTGGGCGAGATATGCAGAAAAATGAAAAATAAGTTTTGCTGATATTTTCGCTTAGGCTAAAGAAGATTCGCTTAGGCGAGAACTGAATTTGAAATGAAGGTGCTCACTGGAATAGTTTCGCTTAAGCTAAAACTAAATCGCCTGGGCGAGATTTAGGCTAGAAATTGGGGTACCCACGGGAACAAGTTCGCTTAAGCGAAAATATTGTAGCTTGGGCGAAAAATTTCTACTGCAAATCTAGCTTAAGCGAAATAATTTTAGCTTAAACGAAACATGTTTAGCTTAAGCGAAAATGTTTTAGCTTAAGCTAAAATCTGATATGGTGCCCCCAATACTGGTTCTGCACATTTGTTTTTGTTGATTGATTTTGAGTTTTCTCTTGCTTTTCACTCTTTCACACACTTCTTTTGATGTGTTTTTAAACCTTTTTGTGTTGTTGTACCTTTGGGAAGCTTAATTTTAAGACTTCCCTCTATGTTCATGTACTTTTGTCTTTGTTTGTTTTGACTTTCATTGTTTTGTGTCTTTGCTTTCTTTTGCACATTTCATTTAGGATGTTTTTGGACCTTTCTCTTCAATTGTTGACTATGAGATACTAATTTTACTTTGAGCTTTCTTGTTACAGGATAAGATCTTCCTTAGGAATTAAAGAGTTCAAAACCACCATTGGTCAACCTTTGTGGCATGCGTGAGTTGAGCAACCATATGACTTGAAGATTTTGTTGCTCGTGAAGCATGGCCTGGGGGCCAGGCCCCTACTGATGGGGGAGGTGGAGCAGTTGCGGAGTATAAGCTACTGGAGGAGGAAGATGTTACATATGAAAAGTGAAGCTAGTGTTCTACACTGTTGAAGCTGCAAAGAGTCCATTTTGATCGGTTTTTCAGTTTTAATTTCCAGTTCTTATTTACTTTCAGTTTTTGTGTTTTTGATTTCTTTTTGACTTGCCTAGTGGATAATTCTTTTGCAATTGGTTTGGTGATTCGAGTGAATCATATGTTATGCTTGAATTGAATACAAATCTTTTGTGCTTGTTCTTTATCTACGAAAATTTCTTTGAAAATTTAATTGAGATTATGTGATTAAGTTTGTTGAATAGAGATTGTGGTTGCTTGTATATGTTTAGATGGATGCTTGGTTTTAATTGTGATCAATATTCTTAGCATGATGTTTTTCAAACTTTGGAATCCTGAGTAAACCTGTGAGATGTTGTGCCCAAAATTTATTGTTGAGTGCTATCACTTTGAAATCACAGTTGATTTTGCCTGAGTTTCTCTATTTGAACTATTTGCTTGCTTGTTACAAATGATCAAGGCCATCTTGTTCTTCAACCTCTTCTACATTTTTGAGCCTAAAAGCCAATGCAAAACACTTGAACCTTGAAGAAAAACTTTCTCACCCCTGGAACCTTAAGCTTATTGAAAAATCCTTAACCTCCTTACCTTGAGTTGAGATGAACATATATGTTAGGATGAGGAGAATGGTTTAAGTTTGGGGGAGTTTTTAAAATAAGGGAGCATTGAGAAAATAGCAAAATGAGTCAAAAAGAAAGAAAAAGAAGAAAGAAGAAGACGAGAAAGAAAAATGAATTCATTGAAAAAGAATTGGGAAATAAGTTGAGAAGTGGTTTATCCAATTGTGAAGCAAAGAGAGAGACTAATGTTATATCATGAAGTAAATTGTTTTATCTCTTAGCTCAAGGTGCTTTGTTGTCCAGAAAAACTAATTTTTCTTCTTAGCCCAGCCACATTACAAGCCTTAAAAAGTCCTTGTGATGCTAACTTGCTTGTGAATGTGTTTGATATTGTGAAACGAACGGCAAATTTAATTTGTGTAACACTGTGATAGTTGAGAGTTAGACGCACATCCTTATACACCATTGTGCTTGAGTGAAACACTTTCCTTGGTGAAGGATGGTTCCATGCATTCAATGAAAACATCTTGCCACGTTTGTTGATCTATCAATTACATCTATCTTGTGATTTTAAATTGTGAGCACCATGATTGAAGTTTAGCTTGCTAAGGCCATTTTATCTCTTGAATGTAATTTCCGAGTTGAGCAAGCATGATTGATTTTGTTTATTTGATTGAAATTGTGCTTGAGTTGCTAGACTGTCGTGATTGAATCGTTTACTACGTGAAGTACTTTTGCTTGAGGACAAGCAAAGTTGTAAGTTTGGGGGAGTTTGATAATGCTAATTCTTACCATTATCTAAGCATCATTTTAGTAGCAAAATCAACTCTTCTTTAGCTTATTACTTGCTTAAATCCTCTCTTTTATTTAGTTTTAGTATTTATCTATATTTTGGGCTACATTACGTAAATAATACTCTAATCCCTTGTTTTTTGATCTATTTCGATGTTAGGAAGATCCTGCATTACATTGAAGAGCCTCGATGATCCAGGAAGTCATTGCTGAAAAAGTCATTTTCGCTTAAGCGAGAATAATTTAGCTTAAGCGAGAATGACTATCTTCTCCAACAAGTTCATTTTCGCTTAAGCGAGAATAATTTAGCTTAAGCTAGAATTCGGGCAGTATATATACTCACGAGGCAGAAAGAAAAAGGGTCTTTGGTTCTTTGGAGGCGTGATTTCACGTCTGGAGCTCATGGAGGGCGCGAGGAGCTTGTGGGAACATCTCCTCCTCTTCCTTTGGGTCTCCTTCTTCTTCCATCTTCCATGTTTGTAAGCTTTAGGGTTCTCCATGGAAATGGAGAACCAGATTCATCTTGTTAGGGTTAGATGTAGCCTATGAACTCTTGTGTAATGAATGATTGTTTCGTATTTATAAATGCCTTTTCTATCTATTACTAGTATTCTTGTTTCCGATCTTAAAGCTTGCATGTAATGGGGACGTTCATGACTTGATTTTAGGGTTTCATTGAGCCAGGGATGGGATATGAAATCTTGAACTGAAACAAGAGTCCTTGTGGGTCATTGAGCCAGGGATGGGATATGATTCACATGTTGTCTTAGATCCTAGTTCTTAATGCGGGTTTGCTTGTTAGATTGTCCAAGGGATTGGAGTTTGATAAGGAAAACCTAGGCTTTTTCACATAAGGGATTAGGGCTAGAGTGTTTTAGTGGATTGACTTTAGTAAATTGATAGAGAGGAGATGAAATTGGTTATACACAAGAGTGCATTGGTGAAAACTAACCTTAACAATGTCATTTCATACCATTTCTAGTCTTTTCCATTTCCAAGTGCCTTCAATACCAAAGTCCAACCTTGTAATTACTTGTGAATTTATCTTTTTGCACATATTCTTAAATGATGAGTTGTTCTTGAGTCTAGATGAGTTGTTAATCGCACAATTTTCTAGTATTACGAGTCTCTTGGGAAAACGATACCTGGTCTTACCATGGTTTATTACTTGAACGATTTGGTGCACTTGCCAAAGAGTTTAACATTCGTTGAGCTAAAAAATTAAGCCAATTATAAACTCTTAGCATAATAGTTGTAACATCTCATTTTAATGGTATAAGATTACTAAAATATTACGTTACAGAACCACTTAGATTAAAACGAACTTACTAGAAGACAATAGATTTACCTCTATAGATCCATTTACTAACTCATTTGTTTCACCCTTCCCTCTCGCTGGAATAATTGAAAATATATTGTCTCCTAACCTCATACCATTAAGGTGATCATGCAAAAGAAAAAACATACACAAAGACAAACAATACAAAAGCAAGGGTAAGCTAGTGATACAAATCATTTTCGTAATACATCAAAAACATATTAAGCATTTTACTTAATGATACATATCTCACACCAAATCAACCAAACACTTTATGCATGACAACCGTTTGACTTGACTATCTGGATTAGTATGAATATCGTGCTATGCCAGTTCGTGCACTTGTTGTGGTGATTGGCCCACCTCAAGTTACCACACAAGATTAGTCTGTTATCATTCGCCTTAAGTCAAGGTAAAGCCCCTAAACTAGGACCTCCTACTATTCTCACGACATGCCCCACCCCTCTCTACTTGAGAATGAGTGACCATTAGAATATTAGGATGAACTCCAAGACTGAACTTTCCATATTCATACTTACAATACTTGAAACCACCATTGAGAAGTTACTCCTTGGAACTCTTTTTACCAACCTTGAAAACCATTTGAAATCATACATATGTCCATACACTTTAACATTGAATACCAAGATATAACACCACTGATCATACATCAAAGTACGATAAACATAAGCATGGAAGTAAACAAGGTGATTCAAACTTTGAAACTAGAGAGGTCCACAACCTAGTTGTGAACGTTTCTACAACCTGTGGATTTGTCTCGAGAGAAACAAATTGAAAACCAGCAAATTTAACAACTGAGTTGTCGCTTTTTCAACAACTTGTGGATTTACTTTAGGAAGTGTGAAATTGAAAAGAGATAAGAGCATTAGCAAGTTGTGGATTTTTCCATGTGTAGTGGAATTTTTCAGAGTAGTTACTAATCTCTCACAGATACATTTCAAATCTCAAATTGGATACTTTCGTCACACATTCTAATGTTCCTTAAGGCCTCCTATGTGCTGAGCAACACTGAAAAATACTTTCCTAACTCAATTTTTATATCTCAAGCTAACTTAACTACTTTAAACCACTCAAACTCAATTTTATACCTTTCAACACAAATTTTCTACAACTAACAGCTTGAACAAGTCTTAATAGTTTGAGCAAGTCTTAATAGACTTAACAACAGTCCTTACATCATCCAATTCAACACATACCTACTCCTTTAGAGATTCACTACTCAAAACTCCCTTAATTGTACCTAAAATCATGCAACACAGCCTTACCAGCTCTCTACTTTAAAACAGTCCCTAAAATTTGGTTTTACCCAACCAACCTTGTACTAAGAAACTCACCTATCAAAACTCCAAATTTCACTCCAAGACAATTAGTAATTGAACTCAGATTCTTTCTCTCAACTCAACATCATAACTTAACCATCTAAAGATGTAAACCAGTCATAAAACACCCCTTAACTGTAGGTTCCTCTTTAAACTCAATACTCCAAGAAACACTACAAGAAAAATGGCAATTATATACAGATTATTATATACGGATTTTTATCCATATATAATAGGGATGTTATATACGGATTTTATATACGGATCTGTGGAATAGCCTTACATACGGAAAAATTCGTATATAATGGGGTAAAATGTTATATACGAATGATCCGTATATAATATCGGTGGGTAAAATTGGCGCGTGTAAGCGGTTTCCAGGGATAGATTCGTATGTAAGACCGTATGTAAGTTGACAAAATATTTACGCGCTGATTTTTTATACGGATATGTAGATAATTAATAATTAAAAAATAAAACTAAATAATATAGAAGTATTACTTTTCTCCCTCCCTCCCTCGAGCCAAGTTTCTCCTCTTCTCGAGCCCTAGCTATTCGTCCTTTTCCACTCCTACCTATGCCTTGTTCTCGTCATTAATCTTCCTCACTCACTGCAACCTTCTCCCTCGTTGAGGCTTATTCTCCCTCATGGAGCGTTCTTCTCTATGCTACTGCAACCTTCTCCCTCGTTGAACCTCTCTCAAAGGCTAACTTGAAGTCTCCTCTGTCGAACGCAGTGAAAGGCTCTTCTATCGAACACACTAAAGGGCTTGGAAGCGTTTTCCCTAAATGTGGTTGTGCGTCGTTGCCTGCCGAAACAATCTCGTTCAGCAAACACTATAGGACGACCTCCGTGGTTAGTTGAAACCTTCATCTGGTAAGTAATCCAAATTTGCTTCATTTTCATAGTATCTATAATGTTACATTGACCGATTATTGTTCTTGTTTCTTTGGAGGTTGGAAATCCCGAATTTTGAAACCCTAGGTTGGTTTGTTCCCGTTGGAAGAGATAAGGTGGAGCTCCAATTGCCTTCTGCACCTGCCAGGTATTAATTCATTAGACTTGGGTTTGTGTTTAATTGATATTATTGAAAATGGGTATTGTCTTCTCATGATGACCGTCTATTTTAGTACAATTGTTTGTTGTGTGTCTCGATTGTTAGTGGAAATGATGTGGTTTAGTACATGTTTTATAATCTGTTATATTGTGTTAGTACCACGTCTTGACCCAAGATCTTCCATTGACTTATATTGTGTGCGCTCTGATGAATCAGTATGACCATTAAGACTTGTTGGCATTATATGAGGGTCTTTAGGCATAGGAAGCAAATCAGATATTGGCATATTGGAAATTATGGTTGATCCTGGCATAGACATTCCTTTAGCAAGACCACCTTCAGGTACCAAGGTTATACAATCATCTCCTAAAGATGTTTGAGGCAAAAAGAAACAAACATTCATGAATTTGATGTAGTAGTAAAAAGAAATATGACATAACCTCCTTTTTAAATCCAACACCCATATAGGAAATATTAGAAGACCACTCCAATTGCTCCTCTGATATTGTGTAGGAGTCATTTCATTTAAGTATTAAAAGTTCAATTCTCCAATGTCGACCCATAGTGAAGAAATAATTGAGTGTAGAGGTTCAATCCATAAGTGTTGACTGTATTGTCAGAATATTAGGAAAAGATTTTAACATCTTTCACCACTTGACCATATCATACCATACTATCCTTCTATGGTAAAGCCTCCTGTCCCATTAAACTTTAGTCAATATATTTCTCCTAAAATGTAGCATAAGAAGAATATAAGTGTCAATTATAAGAAACTAAAATTTTAGCGCTTTGTTGTTTTGTTAACCATGAAAACTTATAAAAAAATATGACCGAAATAAGTACTTTTAATATGCAATGTAGTTCCAAAAGGTATTCTCAGAGTAGTGTTAAGAAACTACATGCATGAATAATAAACACTACTAAAATATATAAACTGACTGGTAAAGAAATGCACAACTAGCTAAAACTTGGAGTACTCAACTTTCATATTGAAGAACCACTTTTCACAAGGTAACAACTCTCTAACTTCTGGCTGGTTGACAGTAGAAATCATAACTTTTTATAGAGATTTCACCCAGTTTACTATTTCAACTTCCCTCCTTTCCCATAGTCACATTGAAACCTATTTCTACCAAGAGAAAACCGAGAGAGCACCTCTGTATAAACACTCATCCCTCTGCATTTTCCCTTTTTACTTCCTAAAGAAAGTAAACAAATTAAATAAACATATCAATATATGTATATATATATATATTATATATATATATATATATATATATATATATATATATATATATATATGAGAGAGAGAGATATAGAGAGTAAAGATGTTACAAAAGAGGAGTTGAATTGATTTATTGGTTAGGTTTAGAATGAGAAGTAGTGGGAAGGAAAATATTCGTAGAAAAGAGGTAAACAATAAGTGATATGGATTTGGATTGAAAATGATGAGTTAGGTATAATGGAGATAGTTATTACAGTTAGAGTAGTGTTAAGATAAAGATACGTTGGTGTGTTTAGTTCCCATCTTTATCTTCTTTTTCTCTCATCCCATCAAACTATAATAAATAATTAAATAAAAATTAATACAATGTATTATATGATATCTGAAAGCAAAGAAAAGAGCCTGAGTAATGATTCCTCAAGATAATGCATCCATCTTAAAGTCAAAGAAGTCCTCTGGTTCAGAAGACTCTTGCTTGCTTCCTTCAGATCTTCCTTCCTTTGTTAATTCATTATAAGGAACTTTTTCTTGTAGAGTAGTGCTAACAAATTAAGTATGCTCTCAAGAGGTGTCCTGTTATGGCTTTTGTTGTTGTTGATGAGGTATTGGTGTTGGATTTTACTAAGTTTTTTTGTGGTGGTGTTAGTTGTTATGGTTGTGGTTGCTCTTCTACCACTATAACTACACTAGATTCCCCCATTTGAAAGGGTATGTCTCCAGGCCAAGCCATTAGGTTCAGAACATGAAACTTTGAAATCTCCTCAGTTATGACATCTTCTATGTCCAACAAGTATCCTCTTTTGATGTAGTATATGAATTGGGCTTAAGCAATGGTGAAGCTAGGTACATGAGAGCTAGGGGTCACATTAGAAATGAGAAAGGTGACCCATATTTGTGATAGTTTTCATGTTTTCCCTTTGGAAGTCTTTGAGGTTGTCCAGACCTCCATATCATAAGGAACTGATATTATGCTGTCAGGGTTCCTTTTCTTACTAAGATTAAGTGAAAGTGTTTCATTTAATCTCGGAAACTGTTGCCAAAACTTCCTTTTACTTCATACGCAATAGACATGTGTGTGTATATACATATTTATAAATGTATTATTTAATAAAAAAATTAAAACACTTTTAAATATTATATTAAGTAATGTGACTATTTTCTAAATATTGAAATTATAATTTTATAAAGTTATATATATACATACGAGTGAGATAGAATAGAGCATGAAGAGTGTTTACTAACCAACAGTGAAAGAAAAAATTTGTCTAATTGTAGAGATTAATTATGAAAGTAAGACAAATGTTGAAATTTAGTATGTTTTGTGGTGAAGGAGGTTAACAATGTGAACTAAGAATGATTTGTCGGATAATACATGAAGATAAAAGTCTTGTAATGTTTGCATGTTAATGTCAAATATACTGAAATGCATGTTATGATTAGCAAAAGATGAGTGTGGAGGTGTGTAGTGGAGGGTTTGTCTTGAATCTATAGATAATGAAGACAACTTTAAATTTGTCTGAAGCTAAGTTATTGGCTTTAGTCTTGTCAAATCCAAAAACTTATGAGGTTGTCCTTTGGAACCCAGGTCTAGTGGTTGTGTTTTGACTCATTAAGCACATTTTAGGCTACCTACACTAGCTAGAATTAGGAATTTTATTCAGCTTTAGTTTTTTGATATATTCTTTATTTGAGACTTTGATTAGGATCATACTAAACATGTTAGCTATTAAGATCATGCATTTAGGCTAGATCTTCGGCAATCTTAAGGCAGGATGTCCAGTGAAGAGGTTTTCCCCCGCCGGATGTTTTTGATCCTGCATTATAGTCATCGCAACAACTCTTCTGTCAATCATTGGTTTGATAGTGATGTTAATATGCATAAAGTTTCAGTTTAGTTCTTAGCATTTGGAAATTGTATAAGTGGTGTTCTTTAATTCCATGCACAGTGAAATGTGATGCCATTAGAATGTTACTGGTTTAAAATTCTGACAACTCTAAAAGGCTTAATTAACAAATACAATCAACTTCAATCATGTCTAGGAAAAATCACTTAAACAAAATGACGATGGTGATAAAGTATAGCTAAATCCAACATATATGGCAGTCTTACTAGCATAATTTCAATAACTAGAGGCTAGCTCAAAGATAACATAACTTTATTGGTATTATCACTTGGATTCTCCATTTGTGCCATTTACTTTACTTTACATTCATGCAAGTATTATCACCATGTAAATTTTGTATTACCAAGACACAAGTCAGTGATGGAACACTGTAATTGCTTGAAGACTAAGGTTCACAACGATTTGCTTAGAAAATAAAGCAGCACAATGCATGTGATGAGAAAAACAATAGTTTAAGAATAGGGGAAATAGACGTCAGGATCCAGGAAAAATGACAACTTGGAATGATTGACTACTTTCTACCCTTGGATACTATGGTTCCACAATAAAGAAAGGTTGACTTCTTGATTAGTTAAATGCTCTGCAAGAAAGCATATTATCTTATTCTTATATAATTGAAGTTGGGGTTATTCTTATATACTAGGAATAACAAAGTTTAAAACAAAGAATATATAAATTTGGTATTACCACTGATTTTCCTGCTTTCTCTTATTCCAGTAGTGTTTTGAGAAATTTATTATCTTTCTTTAATGATGTCTGAACCCCCAATTACCCCATTCCATGCATTTTACATGTTTTGAATCATTAAGCACATTTTAGCCTACCTAGACTCAAGAATTTTATTCTGTATTAATTTGTTTTATATATTGTTTGTTTTAAACTTTGATTAGTCTCGTGTATTTAGGCATTACTAAACTTTTAGACTGAAATTTGCAAACATATACATTACTACCTTGGTGTTCTTAATTTAAAATTCTAATATGCACATTGAAATTTTGAATTGGTGTTTACTATACTGTTCTGAGCTTTTATTTTTCATATTTTAGAGTATTAAAACTTCTTCACAACATTCACAGTTCAAGAAATCCAGTTCTCAAGTTCATTGCTAGTGGTAAGTATATGTGAATAATTAGTTTTTATATGATATTTTATTATTTATGAATGATATTATATCAAGTGCGTTATATTAGGTAGGTTTATTACTTTATTATAAATTGATATGTGATGTTGTTTCTTTTGTAGTTGCACTCGGTACCTGCAATCCACTATAGAACAAGCTTATTTTGACAATCAACCAAAGCTCGTAGTAAGACCTAAACCTTCAAATAGTCGTCCAATTGCAAATGTATGCTTATGCAACTGTATATAACATATTAGGAGGGTTATTTAGTTCTTTAAATGTTGATTTTTTTAATTAAAATTATTTAGCTAAACAATTAAACACATCAACCACTATCTACCCTAATTTGATATTTCTTTAACTAAGCTTGGTTGTAGTGAAAGTTTTAGCTCAACGTAATGTAGGTCGGCCAATATCCTTCTATATCGAAACCTTAAAACAATATTGTACATAGTGATTAATATAAAACAATAATATTGTACATAGTGATTTACATGTACAAAACAAGTATTAAGATAGAGACATGTTGAAAAACATTCTAAGATAGAGAGAAGAGGACCTAAATTAATTTAGGTTATTCTTTAGGAAGCCATTTGATAGGGTACGTGTCATAATATAGAGATGTATATGAAGCATTGGCTAATTGTTTTGTAATCGATTTATGTACAGAACATGGATCGTTCTCCACCAAATCGTGCATGGATGTACGATAGGTGTCATAGAGGAAGAGGTGCTTTGAAAGAGTCTTTTGTATTAGGTGTTGAAGAGTTTATAACTAAAGCTTGTTAACAAGAACGTTATCGTAGAGATGAGGGTCAATCAGACTCGAAATTATCAATGTGTGTCAGACTATTAGCTTGCAAGTCAAATTGGAATATTCCTAACCAATGCATAGATTTTATTGCAAAAATGGTTATGGATGCAACACCCATCAAATCAGGTTTGCCTAAAACATACTACGATGCAAAAAAGTGTGTATCAAAGTTGGGATTACAATCGCAGAGGATTGATTGTTGCGTGGATGGTTGCATGCTCTTCTATGATAATGAATATGGTAAGAATGATGGCGCGTTGCTTGAATGCAAATTTTGTGGAAAGCCAAGATATCAACCACGTACCACGGGAGCAACTACTACAAAACAAGTTCCTATGAAATCAATGTTCTATTTGCCATTAATTCTCAGACCACAAAGAATGTATGCCTCAACACAAACTACAGGACAAATGACATGGCACTATCAGAACATGTCGACCAATGGTGTTTTGCATCATCCATGCGATGGAGAGGCTTGGAAGCACTTAGATAGAGTATATCCTGACTTTGGTATCGAGCCACGCAATGTACGACTCGGTTTATGCTCTGACGGTTTTAACCCATATGTACAGGCATCAAATATACCATATTCATGTTGGCCAGTTATTGTCACCCCTTATGTGCATGTCTAAACCTTACATGTTCTTGACATGTCTCATTCCCGGGCCATACAATCCAAAGGTTGGCATAGACGTGTACTTAGAGCCCTTGATAGACGAATTGAAGAAGCTGTGGACGGGTGTGATAACATATGATATTTCAAGGAAACAAAACTTTATTTTGAGGGTCATGCTAATGTGGACAATTAAAGATTTTCCTGCTTATGGTATGTTGTCCGGCTGGAGCACTCATGGTAAACTGGCATGCCCACATTGCATGGAGCATACAAAGGCTTTCAGATTATATCATGGGGCAAAAACTTCATGGTTTGACTCCCATCGGAGGTTTTTACCGAATGATCATGCTTTTAGGAGGAATAGGAATGCTTTCAAGAAGGGAGAAGTGGAGATGGATGATGCACCACCATATCTTACGGGACCAGAAGTTTGGAATATAATCAATGGTTATCCTAAAATAACTGAAAATGGTGCACCAAGAATTGATGGATACGGTGAGTGGCGTAATTGGACGAAAAAAAGCATCTTTTGGGATCTACACTATTGGAAGGATAATTTGTTAAGGCATAATCTTGACTTCATGCACATTGAAAAAAATTTCTTTGACAACATCTTTAATACTGTGATGAATGTTGCGGGGAAGACAAAAGACAATGACAAGGCCCGAATGGATATAGCTTTGTACTGTAGACGAAAAGATTTGGAGCTAAAAAGTCATACCAATGGAAACATGTATAAGCCAAAAGCAAATTATACACTTTCAGCAGATCAAACAAAAGAAGTTTGTCATTGGGTAAAAGCTCTTAGGATGCCTGATGGATATTCTTCTAACTTGTCAAGGTGTGTTGATGTCAATAGGGGAAAGCTCATTGGGATGAAAAGCCATGACTTCCATGTGTTTATGGAATGCTTACTTCCTATAGCATTTAGTTCTTTACCGTCTCATGTTCTCAATCCCATTACAGAGATAAGTCATTTCTTTAGAGATTTGTGTTCTACTACATTGAACAAGGATGACCTAGCGAAGATGGAAGAAAACATTCCTCTCATTCTATGCAAGATGGAGAGAATATTTCCTCCCTCATTCTTTGATTCTATGGAACATCTCCCTATCCATCTTCCATATGAGGCATGACTTGGTGGACCAGTCCACTATAGGTGGATGTACCCATTTGAAAGGTGACAATATGACATCTTATCGTTCAATTTACTACTCATATAATTCAAAAATCCTAACATATCAGTTTCAAATTTGTAGGTTCATGGGATATGCTAAACGTTCAATAAAGAATAAAGCTAGGGTTGAAGGATCTATTTGCGCATCATACTTGCACAGAGAAACAACTCATTTTTGTTCCCACTATTTCAAAAACTTCATGTTAACACCACAAAGCAGAAGAAATGAAGTAGACATTCAAATAGAAAGCCTAACGACAACATTATCAGTGTTTGACCAACCTAGCCGTCATTCTGGGAGAGAATCAACACATTGGTTAAGTGATGAAGAATTGAGATCAGCTCATGTTCATGTATTGATCAATTGCAATGAAGTTGAACCTTACCTTGAGTAAGCCTCCAAAATCAATTATATTTCCCAATTTTTTCATTTGATATAATTAATTGTCTTTGATCTAATCTCGTCATACATGTCAACAACTCATTCTTACATACCTATCAACTATCTGAGTGAAATAGTTCGACATACATACATGCTAATTTCCCATTGTGGTTCAGGCAAAAAGTACGACTTCCTATCATTCTAACACATTCATTTCTTACTTAATTCTTTAATCATTACATTGTTGAATAGGTTCATATCCTGAATGGTTGTAGGTTCATAACGATCCTTTAAGTGTGAGGAACTAACATCTTAGAGATTTATCACTTGGTCCTTTAAGGTGTGTAAAGGAATGGCACACATTCTTTGCTAATGGATACAAATTTCATACCCATGCATGGAGTCAGGGCAAGAAGACAATAAATAGTGGGGTTCATGTTAAAGGGCTAACAGAAGGAGGTCAAGATGATTTCTATGGTGTCATTAAACACATTTATGAGTTGGAATACAATTCAACAACCACAGGAAAAGATATGTGTTGTTTGATCCTTTTATAATTGCACATAATGTACAACAAGGGTATTATGTACCATTGATAAGTGCCAAGAATTGCATATCCTAAGCACTTATTTTAATCTCATTTGATGCATTATGGAGTAAAATCTCATGAAAAGTTGTATAATATGTATATATTGTTGATTTTGTATCAGTTTGAGTGTTTTTGTGTGTTTATTTTGCAGATAAATAAGGATTGGAGAAGAAAATAAAGAATCACTATTCACGCGTTGACCGGTACTATTCATCCGTTGACTTTATTGTTCACGCGTTGACTTTACTATTTGACTCGCCCAGCGAGTGGAATATGCTCGCCCAGCTAGCGCGCGCGCCCAGCGAAAAATGATGCTCGCCCAGCGAGCTTGCACCAGTCGCCCAGCGACCCGACCCTGTTCGCCCAGCGAAAAATCACTTACGACTGATCTCTTTAAGAACGCGAACCAGAGGCAGAGAAGGTAGTTTTTGGAGGGGGGAAACCCTCCCAGAGCTCAAGGACGAAGGTGTGGAGGCGCGACTTCACTGCAGGAGCTCATGGAGGCCGCTCGGGGCATGTGAAAGCATCTCTTTTCTCCTCCTTGGGTCTTCTTCTTCTCCCATCCACCATGTTTGTAAGCTTGAGGTTCTTCCATGGAAATGGAGAACCAGTTTCATTTTGTTAAGAATTGATGTAATTACTGAATTCTTGTGTATTTGAAGAATGATTTGATTATATGTATGCCTGCTCTGTTAATTTCTAGTATTCATATTTCCGAGATTAAAGCATGCATGTGATGGAGACGTTCATGTCATGGACTAATTGTGGGTTTCATGGGTTATGGAGACGTAAGATGGACCCAGAACTGAAATAGGAGTCCTAGTGATTATTGGTTCTAGGGATGGAAGATGATCGCTTGTTGTCTTAAGATCCTAGTTCTTAATGCGGTTTCACCTGTTAGATTATCCAAGACATTGGGATTTGATAAGAAAAATCTAGACTTTTTCACCTAAGAGATTAGGGGTAAAGTGTTTTAGTGGATTGACTTTAGTAATTAATAGAGAGGAGATGAAACTTTTTATGCACAAGAGTGAAAGTGGTGAAATCTAATCTGAGCAAAACCGATCCATATCATTTCGGACCTTTTTCCATATCTCAGTGTTTTCTTTACCAGAGTCCAAATTTGTAATTATGTATGAATTTATATTTCTGCACCTGTTTTGTAAATTGATGTCATGTTCTGGAGTCTGGATGAGTTATTAATCGCACAATTCTTTAGTATTACGAGTCTCTTGGGAAAACGATACTTGGACTTACCATTTTATATTACTTGAAGCGATTCGGTACACTTGCCGAAATAATCGCCTAACAACCATATCCTACATCACGCACGGACAAACGAGGTTGGTGTGTTGCGATAAAAACGAAGCCTAGAGGTCGCATTGATTCGAATGATGTAGAAGCCGATGTGCCATACCAAGTGGAGGAAATGTCACATGTTAATGACGTCATTGAAGTTGAAGAAGTAGTCCGATTACAAGATGTACAAGCTGATCTTGAAGAAGTGAACCCTAACAATATTTCATCATTTCAAGGACAGATAGATGAAGATACAACGGAATCAGAAGAATCCAATGCAGAGGGACATGGTGAAGATGACAATGAAGATGAATTTCGTAGTTCTAGCACTGAATAAAGTTAGCGAGTGTTCCTCCTTATTTTTGTTGCATTTATAATGTTGTCCACAATCTTAAGTTCTTATCAATGTAAGTCTTAAGATTAAACATTTACTAATAGAGTTTTATTGCAAAGCCAGAATGACGAGAGGGTATACATATGCAGAAACGGAAAAATTTAAGACTTAAGTAAATATGCAGAAACGGTAAAATTTAACGATGCATAAAACAATAACGGGTATAATAAAAGAGAAAGTAAAAATAAAAGCACTTAACTGAAATTGAAATTTAATAAAATAAAATGACTCAACAGTATACATAAAATGAAATAAAACAACTCCTCTTTGACACATTACAAGCTTCATAAATAAAATTCTACATTTGTGCACTGTTTGGGAAAATGGAAAATCTGAGAAAGAGAGAGCTCTGGAAGAGAATCGTGACCCCTTCCAAGTCTCAAGGCCGTGCTTTTTTTCTTCTGCTGCAACTGGCTTATATCCTTCTATGGAGGGATAGCCCTCCCCCTTTATTGGTGTGCCTTCCTAATTTTCTTCCATACTTTGCATTTTTTTGTCCGCGTAACATCTTTGACTTTCTTGTACTAAATTGCTCCTAGCCGTGACAAAAGAGGCCCTCTATGTGGTGTCTGTTTGCTTAGGCTTCCCCATTCACAGAAAATCCTTTCAACCGTGTGCCCCACTCCAAACTGTTGTAGCTTTCTCTGCTATGCATGCTGGATAGTGATGCTTCTCCGTGTGTGTTTCTCCCAGCTGGACCTTGAAACTTCTCCCTCCGTTTTCATCTTCTTTCAACTTCCAAAATTAAATCAGCAGTCGTGACCTTCTCCTCTTCTTTGGTGGCTTCAAGTTGGACGTTTATGTGAAGCTTCCTCTTCAATGTGTTGCTGCTGGTGTGTGCGTGTGCAGCTTCCTTGGTTGAAGTGTTCCAGCACTTCCAGCAGGCCGTGACACCACTCCAGCTCCTTGGATATTAGCTGCTGCCATAGTGTGCTGAACCAGGCCGTGGAGTGCTTCCTCTGTTGCTGCATCGTGTACTCTTAGAGGGCTGTGAGCTCTCAACATGGTGAAGCTGCTGTGATGTTGCTTCATGTGGCAACCGCTGGATGCTCTTTGCTTGGAAGCTGCTTCACATGTGCTGGAATGAAGAGCCGAGATAGTGCATCTACCTTCTTCCAATATTCCAAAGTTAATCTGCACTCACGGACGTAACAAAACTGCCATCAAGAAGAATAATGATGGGTCGTATGCTTCTCTACTTTTCAGAATAATTTCCCATATGTTATGCAGAAGAGTAGTAATACGGTGACACGCCTACGTGTCACTTACACTCATTTGACACGGTCCACGTCAGCTTTTTTAAAAAAAAACTGCAAAGTGATGGAGGGTAAAACTGGAAAAACACCTAGGATTTGTGTTTTGAGATTCGAAATCCCCGTTTGAGTTTTCTTAAGAAACTCGAAATCCCCATTTGAGTTTTCAGATTCGAAATCCCCATCTTTCAGACACCTTAGTCGTTTGATTTTACGGTCCAGGTTTGGTCTTCGGATTTGTGTCGCGCGTTTCGTCTTCGGATTTGTGTCGCGCGTTTCCATCAAGAAACTGGATTTGTGTCGCGCGTTTGGTGTTCGGATTTTACGGTACAGGTTTTTGATTTTTTATTTTCTATTTACGGTACAGATTTGTGTAGTTTTTGTCGCAATGTAATTTTTTTGTACATCGGTTTATTGATGTGGGGTTGTGGGGGACCAATCTCTGATTTTTGGGTTGATGGGAGGTGGGGTTGGTTTGTTGGTGATGTGTTTTATGTTGGAGGTGGGGTTGGGGTTGCTTTGCTGGTAACGTGTTTTATGTAGGACCTTTATGTGTGGTGCGACAGGAAGCAGAGTAGTAAAAAGGTTGAGTCTTTTGAGTTTCATTTTGACCCTAGGGTGTAGGCGTGATACGGGGTCGGTTTAAAATTGGGAGGTGGTTTTTTAGACTTTTGAGTTTGTTTTTGTCGCTATGTCGTTGACTGAGGTTGGTTTTTAAGACCCTTTATGCATGCATGAGTTGAGTAACGAGCTGCAGGAAGTGGTTATGTTGTTAATCGTATGTGGTTATTTGTAAATCTGGTTTTGTACTGCCGTAGAAGTTTTTTATATTCAATGAGACAATGAGAGCCTTAGAAACAACGAGACCCTTCACAACCTGCTAAGCCAGTGAGCTTGCAGGGCAACCTTTTCTTCCACTCCCAAACGAAATCAGATTGCAATATTCTCCGTGCATTAGCTGGTTATCTTGTTAGTCGGATGTGGTTATTTGTAAATCGGTTTTTGTACATCTGTAGCAGTTTTTATATACAATATCAATGTCCACATTTTAAAGTGCAATAAGTGGTGTTATGGTTAGTTATGCATGCATTAGTTAGATACATTGTATTTTTTGGTACAGTAAGTGGTCAATGTTCAAATTTTAATATCACGATTCGACTTTATGCATGCATTAGTTTGATACACTGTATTTAACCAATTTATTAATTTGAACATGTGACTGTCAAGTGAGATACATAGTATTATACAATCAATTTTATTTTGTTTTGTTAAATTTGCAGGATATAGTGATATGGACAAAGAAGTCAGTGAAATGGTAAGTATGGTGTATTTTTATTAATTTACCATTAAATATGCACATTGTTGTATTGAATTAAGTAACATATGGTTTGATTTATACTTGCAGGCCTCACTTAGAGTTAGGCATCGAGTCCAGACACAACATATAGTTCAAGTGAATGTTTGCCTATCATCCTTTCAAAAGGAACGTTTAAAGTCAACACCTTTCAAGTGGTTGGTGGATATGGTTGATGATATGGTTACAATGTGTGATTGGGTATTACATGAAGGAAATATGCATAGAAGTACAGTAATGAAGAACTGTGGAATGCTATAGCAAATGAAGAAGTCATGAAGTAGGATATAACTCGTAATGATGTTGTTGGAATATGATAGAATATGAAACAATTTTTGTTCTATGGTTTTTTAAGTTGTTTACTATGTATAATGAAGGATTAGTTATGCACTAGTATCACCAATGTCCATTTTGTGTACATAAGCTATTAACTAAATTAGCAGAACTTGCAGTGAACAAAAGTTATTGAGCAAATAACCATATAAAACTTAACAGATAACCACTAACTGTACGAAAAATATTTGACATTGAAATTGAAGTTGAACACTTGTATTGTTGTACATAACATATTCAGTAAAGGAAAATGTTATCTGGACAACAAAAGGTTGACACAGTTTTGACAACGGCCACGTGGCGTCTGTGCATTGGCTCAGTGATGAATATACCGGAAGGTAGTATTGGTCCTTTGACAGTTAAACAAGCAAATATCCAATCCCAACCAAACTTGTAAGTTTCTTGAACTGTACTGCCGGATTATATTGTGATGTATATGGGCAAAAGTAATCTGATGTTGTGGGTAAATTATTTCAGACATGATTGTGGAGTAATAATGTTGAAAGCAATGGAAATCTGGGATGGAGATGAAAAATACAACGGGAAAAGCATGCCTGAATATACAATTGTAAGTTGGAACTGTGTGTTTGATAATATTCTTGTATGTCCTGGTTTCTAACGTGGAAAATGTTGGTTTCAGGAGGAGCTGCATGGGATTAGAAAGAAATATGTGTGTGACTGGATCCTGGACAATGAGAACATTAGCAGAATGGAAGCCCTACATCTATACGGCATTGTCTAGGATTGCTAAGAAATTATCAAATTTTGACATGTATAAGATGTTCAAATATGTACCTAATGTTATTTGACAATTTTGACATGTATAAGATGTTGAAATATGTACCTAATGTTATTTGACAATGTACACTATGTGTTTGTAATAAGAATAGTGGTTGGATTTCGAAATGAATTGTTTTTACTTTGCGTTTGTGTTTGTTATAATGACAAAATTAGTGATTGAAAAATCAACGCAGCATTATAATAAAAATTCGAACAGTACGAGACCATTTTAACTAAAATTAATGGTAATTAATGCGAAGGATTTGATAAATTTCTGAGTGGGGAGATGGGTGTTGGTGATTGATGTGAACGCAAGAAGCGTGGAGTGACCCGTGATGAGTAGGGGGATGAAGTAGTGCAAGGAATGAGTGAGACTGCTGAAACAAGGGGCTGGTAATCGTTTACAGGACCCCTGTAAACGATTACCCGAGAGAAATTGAGAATTTGTACAGAAAGTCCAACACAGGTACTCAGTCAGATGAACACAGGTCACCATTGGACAAAAAACTGACTTTTATGCTAATCTGCACCTATCTGAGGCTTATGCAGGTGTTCCAGTGGTGGGAGATGGTGCATGGTGATGTGATGTGAGGCCAAGGAGGGTGGGGAGACCCCTCATGAGTTGGAGGAGCAAGCAGTGCAAGGAATGAGTGAGACTGCTGAAAAAAGGGGCTGGTAATCGTTTAAAGGACCCCTGTAAACGATTACCCGAGAGAAATTGAGAATTTGAACAGAAAGTCCAACACAGGTACTCAGTCAGATGAACACAGGTCACCATTGGACAAAAAACTGACTTTTATGCTAATCTGCACCTGTCTGAGGCTTGTGCAGGTGTTCCAGTGGTGGGAGATGGTGCATGGTGATGTGATGTGAGGCCAAGGAGGGTGGGGAGACCCCTCATGAGTTGGAGGAGCAAGCTGTGCAAGGAATGAGTGAGACTGCTGAAAAAAGGGGCTGGTAATCGTTTACAGGACTCCTGTAAACGATTACCCGAGAGAAATGGCCAATTTGTACAGAAAGTCCAACACAGGTACTCAGGCAGATGAACACAGGTCACCATTGGAAAAAAAAGTGACTTTTACGCACTTCTGCAACTGTCTGAGGCTTGTGCAGGTGTTCCAGTGGTGGGAGATGGTGCATGGTGATGTGATGTGAGGCCAAGGAGGGTGGGGAGACCCCTCATGAGTTGGAGGAGCAAGCTGTGCAAGGAATGAGTGAGACTGCTGAAAAAAGGGGCTGGTAATCGTTTACAGGACCCCTGTAAACGATTACCCGAGAGAAATTGGGAATTTGTACAGAAAGTCCAACACAGGTACTCAGTCAGTTGAACACAGGTCACCATTGGACAAAAAACTGACTTTTAGGCACCATTTTGTATGACATAATTAAATTCATTATAACACACCATTAATAGAGATTCAGTTACACAACATACACAACAAAATGATACATTGTACAGTTTCAAATATTACAGTTATCCATGAAATAGTTATAATGGTGTTCATATAAAATTACAGTTATCCTAAATCAAATCATCAAAACAACGAAACCCAATAACCCAAGCACCACAACACAACGATACGAACCCCAAACATTAACCCAAATCAAATAACCATGCTACGAGATGCCCAAACCGAATAACCAAGCTACGACATGGAAGGGAAAGGCAATGGAACAGAGAAAGGGAAAGGGGTATTCTAGGATTTTCACTCAAAATAAGGGTTACGGTCATAGGTTTTAAAAAAAAAAATTTAAACGAACCAATGAGGTGGCCACACGTGGCGTTGTCAAAAGAGTGTTAAAAATCTGTTGTTGGAATATCGCGGTCCTTCAGTAAATAACCGAATAAAGTTGTCCATATATCCAGTTACTGCATCAAAGAATTAAAACTTTGATATTGAATTTAACCAGTAATATTGTTATACAAAATAAAATTCAGAAATAACCACAAAGGTCTAACAACATAACCAGTTATTGTAACCAAATCAGCACCTATGCATTTAGTGAACGAGCGCTCTCTACACGTGACCGAGCGTTCGTTCTGTACAGCTGACCGAGCGTCCAGCGTTTTCGCACATCACCCTGTCGCCCAGGACGCTCGTGACATAGCGAGCGCACGAACATTTCATAGCAAGCTGACGCTCGTCGCCCCCTGCACGCACAAGAGGACGGTCGTCCACAGAAGATCAAGTCCACGCTCGATCTGCTAGTGGACGCTCGTCCATACGTCCGTCACTGGCACATGGACGGTCGTTTAAAGGTCGTGCAGACGCTGGACCAGATGGACGCTCGTCCAGACGCTCATCCAGAAGGACGATCGTCCAGATGTGGACGCTCGTCCAGACGCTCATCCAGAAGGACGCTCGTCCAGACGATCGTCCAGAAGTGGACGCTCGTCCATAAAATTGGACGCTCGTCCATAAAATTGGACGCTCGTCCAGAAAATTGGACGCTCCTCCAGAAAATTGGACGCTCGTGGTGGTGTACAAAACCAAATTGCATAAATAACCACTTGTATTGTTGTAGAAAACCAATTCAATAAATAACCGAATAAAGTTGTCCATAAAGTTAAACACTTTTAATTTTCACGAAATAAACTTCATATAAAACTTATAACATAACGAACATTACATAAGCACTTAATGCAACAACAAATTGATCAACATAAGTTAAGTAGTTCACAAATTTTTCTAAATAACACATTCATGTGACCACGCACAATATTCGACAACAAACAACAACGATAAATCTGAAATACATGCAAGGAAATTATGAAAGTTTTAAAGTTGTTGCATTTATATTGTTCTTCTTTCATCCAGTGCCTTGAGGTTTGTGAAGAGGTGGAATCAATTTCGATAGAATGTCATCAACTTCTCCACACGATCACCTTCAATCTCTGACTCTTTCTTTGAATTTGACTTCCCAATAGATGATACTTCTACCTCATAATGTTCCTGTGAACTACTTGTCCCAAATTCATCAACTAACATGTCACACTTTTTATTCGAATTTGAATTCGTAACATCATCAAACTGTTGCCGCTTTTGTGCAACAACCATTTCCAGGTTGTCAACCATTTTCTCCAGCTTGCCAATGGATGCCTCTTGGTCAACAATGATAGCAACCAAAGCTTCATTTTCTGACACAATATCAGCCATAGATCGCCTTTGCAAGTTCTCCTTCAATCCAGCATTGTGATGACCATCTAAGCCTTCTTTGACTATTTCAGTACACATCTCTTCATTGCTTACATATATCTCGGTAATCACCTATACAAAACAAAATAACCACAATAAACATATTAAAATCAATACAAATTAAAAAACATCCAATTGGTATAACACATATTAATTTAATCTCACTTCATTACACAGAAAGGCTTTCTCAATTTCTGCTTCACCAACTTTAACATGTATCCAATGAAGGATTCTAGGTAAACAACTATTTGTTTTAGCCAACTTCTTCTGACCGTACAAAACATGTTCCATTGCCCAGATCTGTTACATACAAACTTCAATTTCAGAAAAGTAAGAATTGTAAGTTATAACACAATAACTTCTGTAACTAACATCAAAATATACCTGTAATGCAAATACACAACCAACCACATGACAGTGTGATCTGTTTTGTCTCTTTCCCACACACAGTGCAACATCACACAAACTAGAAACCAAATACTCATAAATAACACGCCCCCAGTTATATTTTCCAATACAGGATAAATCATCTAATAATTCAAATAAACCTAAGGGAACTTTTCCACCTCTATTTGGGAAGAAAAACTCACTCAACCCTAACAATAAATATAATCTACAAACATCACTTACTTCATCCCCTTTTATATGCTTTTGAATTTCTTCATAAACATTATGAACACTTACATCAATTGTGTCAAACAATCTCCTAGTATGACAATCAACTTCGTCTTTAAACAACTTAAACATCTCTCCATTAACCCTAACCCCTAAACCTAAACAAAGGTCTAACTTGGTGAATGGAATAAAGACAGACCTAACTTCAAACCCGCCCCTCCTCTCTGACCATCTACTACACAATTCTAAAAGTAGTGTCCTACTCATTTTGGCATCCACATCAATGGACAATAGCCATGCAAAAGGAGTTGTTTGTATCAATATCTTTTGCACATCTGTTAATAATGTGTTCACATGTGCCAAGTATTTTGTCCTGCATGAATGCCGTACATAAACCTATACATCAAAGTATACAATTGAATAAGTCAGACAAAGCATTTCACCAAATTAATTTTAAAAACATAATAAATCATCATGTGTATTCAAACCTGTTTCTCCATAATGACTCTTCCAACTATCTCTATGGTTTGTACTGAATGTCCATAAAATAAACAAGTTAGACTTCAAGCCATAAAAGATAGAAAATTAAAAATCATGTCTGTCATTCATCAAATATCGTTTCAACCTACCAATTTATTAACCTAATTATATCAAACATTCTACAAAAAGACAAGATAAAAAATAAAATAGTGGTAATAATGATTGTGTGGATAGTAGGAAAGCATTAAATACTCTGTGGAAGGGAATACATACATTTGTCATAGGGTAATCATGCAATCTTCAAGTTCACCAACATTTGTAAAATCTAACTCCTGCATCAATTGTCATAGGGTAATACATGCAAAACAATTAATTTCGTAAGAGCTGATTCCACAAGGACACTAGAAACAGAAAAAATGGAGAAAGAAACTTTTGGTGTTAATCAAGCACTTAGCTCTATGAAAGAATAATCTATATTTAAATTCATAAATTAGATGAAACTATTCTCTACATAAAATCCAAGGAGTTATAAATAACAGTGGCCAAACACCATATACAAACCACAAACAACATAATCACGCAATATATCTAGGGGCAAACAGGGCACAATGCAAAATGCTAATACAACTGACCAAGAAAGGGCAACCTAGTAGTGATAGAAATAAAATATATGTGATGGATTCCAAAGCAAATTTATCACTGAGTAAAAAACAGTGGATGCAGGTAAATAACATATACAATACATAAATTAAAAATAAAATGGTGCCAGAAGCAAATGTATGAAAAATTCAGGACACCTTAAACTGATGTTCAACTCTCATGACAATATTTCCCTTTTTCTAACGCAAAAAAAATATCATCAAACAGAAAATAATGAAGGAACATAGAGGGAGCGAATGCAGCATGGACAGGGAGTTTTCGGACTATAACAAAAAGGGGAATCATTTCAATCAGTTCATGGGAAGTAGCTCCAGCATTGGCGCGAAGACAGTTAGAAACGTTTGCGTTGCATTTCGTGCTGCTGCTGAGCAGAATAACCGTGCTGGGTGGGTGGCATTTTGCAAACTATTCCAATCACTATTCCCTCTGATTTCGTGGAACTTTTTCACTCTCTAGCTCTCCATCGACACTACCCTTTTTCCATTTCTTCTAATCATCTCACACTTTATCCATTTATTGCAATATTCCCTTTTGCAAATAAGCAAACCAAGCCCAAAAACACTAAGGACAGTAAATAATCCTACAGGTTTGCCCAATCCAGAATTTTATCTCTCACGACATTTCCCCCTTTAGTCTAGGGTTTCCGATAATATACCAAAAATAAAAACAAATATAGACAAATTATGAGAAAAGAACAAAGGAACAACAGTATCATACTTTATATTATTCAAACGGTACAAAGGGGAGAAATAAGAAAGGGGACAAACCTTCCGCGCTCCACATCGATCACGTCCGGTACCTTCGGCTACACCTTCGCTGGTACAAAATTTTCCTATCACGTCCAGCCTCCGGTGGCAGCAATGGAGTAGGGTTTGTGTTTTCTCCCTCGATCTCTCTCGTTCTCTCGTTATCTCTCGTTCTCTCTCAATCCTAACCCTAGCTCGAAATTTCGAAATTTGAAATCCCACACACGATCCTGAGCCAGCAAGTTAACTCGAGCGTTTCGAAATTTGAAATCCCACACACAGATCCTAAGCCAGCAAGTGAAACGCAACGTCTCATTTACTTTTTTACAAGCCAACTCAGCACCAGCCCATAAACTGAAATGACCAAGCTATCCTTCATGATGTTGACAGTTTTCGGGGCCCACCGCGTGTCAAATGAATGTAATTTGCTTATACCGTGTCAAAGAATCATTTTTGTATGCAGAAATACCATCAGTGGTGGCCCCCTCCATGTTTCACGGCCTCCTTCATTCTCTTAAGCCAAAGAAATCCTAGGTGGCGGCTTCCACTTTTGTTCATGTGTTATATGCTTGCTAAAATGAATTGTCATGCAGTGATTGGATGTGTGTGACCTTTAACCAAATGTTGGACCTCACTTCAATTCAATTGTGTCGTGAGTGCTTCATTCTTTTAAGAAATCAAATTCCATTTTTTTGTGGCTGGTTGCCATGGCCGTGTGATGTGTATGAGTTCCAAATAAATTTGCTTCTATAATTTCAAGAAAATATTCCATCATTCACACGGATCAACACACAGAATAAATCAATGCAGTACAACTTCTTTCAAATATAGTGTGAATGTTTTTCCAAATATCACAGAAACAATGTGATTTCATATATTGTTGATGTGTTTGTTTGTACTCGTGTTTTTTGTTTGTGTTTGGAGTATAATATTGTTTTTGGTTTACTTGTTCCTTATTTGTATCTCTGATTGTACTATTTCTAAATTTTCTTTTCTTCTATTGTATAAAAGTATATATTATGTTCAAGAATATGGCATCAGGTCCTTCTGGCTCTCCTATTCCACCTTCAGGAAATTCTGATAAGGGGAAGGGGAAGAAATCTTATGTAGTGAAGTTGATGACACGTTTCAATAATGAAATTGGTTCAACCAGTCAACCAACTACACCTACCTCTACCTCCACTGGTAGATCTGTTCCACCTCCATTAGTTGTTCCTGCCTTCACTCCCACTCCACATCAAGTTCCTACATCTACACCTACCTCTATTGGTACATCTCTTCCACCTCCGATACAAGTGCCTGGCTTGACTCCCACTCCATACCAAGTGCCTCCTCATCGAATGGTTTCACTCTCTCCCAATGTTGGTTCTAACCCATCAACTCCCAAAAATATTGCACCATCACCTGGTATAGAGGATGGAGATCCACATTCTAGTTCAGCCGCCAATTACGTGGAAGAATGTTCCAATAGTCGTCCAATGATTACACCCATTGGAGGAGGGTAAGAAAAAAATTAACTCAATTAATATATAGACAATTCATTGTTGTATTATTGTAATGTTTGAGTTTAATTTTGTTTTAGGTTTTATCCTACAAAAACTGCATCGAAGGCAATCACAGCCACAATCAAGGAAAGATTGAGAAACCGATGTTGGTGTCTCAACATCTTCTCCTCTAGACCCTGCGGAGGAGGAAAGATTGAGAAACCGATGTTGGTTAGAGGCTGCTGGTGGAAAATACAAGGGACGTGTATATGGCATTGGAAATGTCACTTCCCAAGATGACTGTGTTGATAGTTACATCCAACAGACACAGGCATCTTCTACTGCTCAACCACAAAATTCAGAAGAAATTGCTAACCTCAAATCACAGTTACAACAATATGGTCAGCAGCTTCAAAAGTTTGAAAGCTTTATTGGCGTCATCCTACCATTCCTTCCGCCTTCAGCAGCCGCAGCTACACAAGACTTTTTAAACGTTCAAAATCCTCAAGTTCAAAATGAAGTACCCAATAATGTCCAACCAGAACAGCAACCTCCAGAACAGCAACCACCACACCAGCAACAACCAGATGAACAACCACAAGATGGAAATGATTACATGCATGATTAGGCATTTTATAGAACTTATTTCCATTACTGTTGAACTTATTTACAACAACAACTACAATCTGTTTATGAACTACTTAATGTTTATTCTAACAGTTATATTGATGTAAACAATATTTATGTATTCATATACAATGTTTCCTTTGTGGATTAAGTGTATCTGAAAACCTTATTGAATTTATATGTCAATGTGCAATGTATAATGTCCAGGTTTGCTTATAACAATGGTGAATGTTCACTATAATGTCCAGGTCTGCTTGTATATTGTGCATGGGGAACTGCTATATACAGGGAATTTATTTAGCTCTTGTTAAACCATTATATACGGATATATCCGTATATAACTTATATACGGATATATTCGTATATAATTTCCGTATATAAGTTATATACGGATATTTCTGTATATAACTTATATACGGATAAATCCGTATATAATTTTCGTATATAAGTTATATACGGATAAATCCGTATGTAAACTTAGCTACGATGGTATTATATACGGATTTTTGTCCGTATGTAATCCGTATATAAACACAGAATATATACGGATTTTGGGTCTTATATACGGATTTTTGCTGTATGTAATACACTTTTTTTCTTGTAGTGAAATTGTATACCAATACTCCTCAATTTAGACCACCAATTGATATATTTTCCTCCCCTTTTTACCAATAACATCATCAACAATGTTTTACAATTCAACCATTTTCATTTCAGCATACATACACTTGCATAACATTCATATATTCATACACTCTCAAGGCACATCATTAATCACACAAAATATTATTTTTATCAATTCAACACATACAAGCTATCACATAATCGCATGCACACCAAAACAACATATTTTAAAATCTTCCTAATACATATATGAAAACGAAATTGCTTCCCTTACCTTATATTGATGATACCAAACTCTAAGAAGACCCCAATTACTTCTCACACAAGAAATTTTTAGAAACACCTACAAAACACCAAATTGAAAAAGGAAAAAGTCCTTAGAACCTTAGAATTACCAAGAAGCTCAAAGAACATCACAAGACACACATGCAATGAAAACTTCCATGCTTTAATGCGATTATAGAGTGGAAAGAAAAAAGGAACTGAAATTTACTTGCTCTATTACAAAAATTGATCGGATAGAAATGTAGACCTCGTCACCATAGTTTATTAGACACCTCCTGATTGTCAAAGAGATGACTCGGGAGTTAGAACTCTTAGAAAGAAGGTAGATAACTCTAGAAAAGTATTTTCTAGAAAGATGGTACATTTTAAAATAATGAAACTCGTTTATAACAAAACTATTTATAAATAAATCATTTAATATTATAATAATCGAGTCTCACTATTTTTAAACTATCACCACCTTTAAAATACCAATTTATGGGGTTTTACAATAACAAAAGACATTATTATCTTAAATGGTCTCAGACACTAAATAGAATATATCTCATATTAAAAAAAAATAAGACCTAAATTAAATAAATAGCTTATAAAAAAATAGGAGTTATATATCTTGCGAAGTTTGTTAAGAACAATATAAATATATGAATTCTTTCGAAAATTTGTCTTTCTTTTATGGATTCGTAATATATACATACCATAGTAAGATACTTCAACTAAAAAAACTCTTTCTTTATGGAAATTGTTTTACGTGGGATAATTTCTTGAAAATTATATAGATTTTTTATTTAATTGCTCATATATGAAAAAAAAAATGCTTTCACTTTCCAAATGACAAGTATTTAACATTGTAAACGTCTAAAGTGAAATATGCTTTAACATAAGAATCAAACACTGGTGAGAGCAGTGTAAAAGTTAATGATTTTATATATAACTAATCTGAGGTTTTTGTTTTGTTTGTTTTTTTCTCTTAAATTTATGTGAAGAAAATTAATATAATTATTATTATATTTATAAGTAATTTATTTATATAATTATATTTAAGTGTTATAATTATGTATAATTATAATTATAATATTTAGATAAAGGGTTTGATAATAAGATAAAATAAATTAATCATTTGTATTTTTCTTTTTTTTATATAACAAATTAATTAAAGATAAATACTATTATTTTAATATTGATTTTTGTATGTTAAAGTAATAGATTTTAGAAAGTATAACTAGGGATGGTAATGGATCGGGTCGGACAAGGATATTGTCTACTTGTTATCTGACCTGCAAAAACAAAATCTACTTGTTACCTTTCTGCTATTCGGACGGATACTTGTTTACAAAATACTTGCAAATAATTTAAAAATATATTTTTATAAATTTTAAAAATAAAATTACAAAAATATATAAAATATAATATAAATTAAAATTTAATTTTATTTAAATTTAACTTAATAAAACATAAATTAATTTTAATTTTAATTAAATTTAAATTAATCAAATATAAATTAAATTTTTATTTTTATTTTTTGCAGATAACAAATATTTGCAAGTAATAATAATATAATACTCACACCCGATTCATTTATAAGCGAATAATAAAATACCTGCTACCCACACGTGATTATTTTACCCGTACAGCATTATAATGAAAAATAACTTGCAATAGGAATATAATATAAGATGCAAACATATTTTATCTCTATTAAAAAGGTTAGAGTAACATAAATTGAAGTTAAGAAATTTAAACAAAAATATGAGTAGATATTATTATTAATGTAGACATTCAGTTTATAATAACTAATTATTGATGCATAGGTACACGTTTCTTTGTTTGAAATGGTAATATTAAGATTAAAAAGTAATATTTGTATATGAATTTCTCACAGGGACCATCGACTGCCCCCACAGATCACCACCAGGCTTTCCAGTGTGCTTTGTCCTCACTCGCACACTTTCTGGGAAAACTTCCCGGAAGGTCACCCATCCCAGAATTGCTCCAGGCTAAGCACGCTTAACCATGGAGTTCTTATGAGTCAGGCTACCGAAAAACAAATGCATTTTGGTGATATGAGTAGTCAAATCAATTCCTTTAAGCTATCCTTCAACTGTATAGTCCCATACCTATACAATCTCCAGATCCCTCTCATTCCGGTGTATGTTCGATTCATTCATGTACCCCTTCCACCCGAAGCTGCCAGGAGCCGCTCCTTGTCTGTGCCCCCTGCACCATGCTTCTTGCACCGGCGTCACTCCCCGCCCTCGTCTCCGTGCCCAGGTGTCACAAATTTGGTTGTATTAAATTATAGAATTAATATAATAATTGATTATTTATGTGTAATAAAATAATATAATTATACTATTTTTGAATCAGAATTTTGAGTTATATTAGAGTGAAATGCGTATGTTGAAATAATATATTGGAATATTGTGGAATATAATATAGTACAAAATAAAAACAAGACGAAATTGATGTTAAAGCTTGTAAATTGAATCATATCCGGAAATAAACATACAAATATATATTAAAAGATATTGGCTTATAGAATTAGGGAAAAGCTTTTTCCTTTATTCTCTTCCTCCATTTCAATAACATTACTTCTCCTTCATTTGGCGTTTTAGTATCTCCAAAAAGCACAATGTTAACTGTTTTTCTTCTCATAGAGATGTAAAGGACGAAATTTCTCTCCACCATATTGGAAACATAAACATTAAATTTCAACTTTATTTCGTGACTCAATGAGAAACCAAAGATAATATATAACGGAAAGTGAGTAAATAATCAAACAACATTTTTATATGGTTGTTCCTTAAATATTAAATAGAAGTGACGATAGTTTAAAAATAGTGAAATATTAAATGATTTCTTTATAAATAGTTTTGTTATAGACGAGTTTCATTTTAATGTATTTGCTATTATACTAACAATCTATAATTGGCATTAACTTTAAAAATAATTTCTAATATTCAAGAGACATTAACTTTGAAGAAAACCAAGAAACACCTTTAGACATTGATTATATTTGCACAAATTCCATGCCACCTGAAAAATGAAAACATAAAAAGCGTAAACGAAAAACTAATTACAATTAAATACTAGTATAGAAACACTAGTATAGTAGGGGTTTGACATCAATTTTTTTTTTGTTATATTTTGGTTTTATAACCCAAACATATTTAGGCAAGATAAAAAAGAAGGAGTTTAGGCTTTGGTTCTCAATCGAAACCTATAATTAAGAAATATGCTTTGGTTGGTAAGACAACCGACACATACAAGTAAAAAAATAAAATAATAATTTTTTGTCAAATGCAAACAAGAACGAGAACAAGGGCAAGAGCAATAGCAAGAGCGAGAGCAAGAACACGAGAGAGCAAGACCAACCGCTCAAACGTGAACTAAGAACCAAGATAACAATAATAATGTGGCATCCCAAACACAACAAATCAAGACCTACACAAACCTATAATGAACACCAAAATGTAAGCGACAACATCAAAAAGAGAAGAAAAACAATGTTATGAGAAGGAAGAGAGAAAAAAAAAGAGATAATCAAGAAACAAGAAGGAAGATAAATGATAATGGACATAAAAACAAAATCTCAACAAAGGCTATAATGAAGGAAAACATGAAATTGCAATGATGTAAGAGAAGAATGCAGTGACATTGTGCAAAAAGACCTTTGCAAAAACTCACAAATTTATTCCATGTAGATGGCACTAGTAAAAAATAGACTTTCTAACTCTTACAATACGCTTCGGATTTGGGAAAACTGAAAGCATAAGAAAATGCGGTGGCTTTTTTGTAGTTTCAACGAACTTATAGGCATCAGTTCCTACTCAATCGAGGCATAAACGAGTTATGAAGTAACCGAAGCGTAAAAACCTGCTTCAGTCCACCTTATCTTCTTGCAAAATAAACTTTTCGCCTGACATCTTTTCTAGGATGAGATATAGCCTCGATTAGTCAGGCAGTTGAGGCATAAAGCCCATTATAATCCCTCTACAACTTTGCAAATTCACTAACATGGCAGGTCTAGAGGTCGTACTGCCCCGGTTAGTTAGAGAACCAAGGAATAAACCCATCATAATCCTTCTACAACTCTGTGAATTCACTAACATGGCAGTTTTGTAGGAGATACTATCTCGATTAGTCAAGGAACCGAGGCATAATGTCCTACCAATTCTGAAACTGGACTTTTTAATGCTTTTTGTCAACTTCTTTTGCCTTGGCTCTGCTAGAACCAAGTCTACCTGAGGCTTATAGGTTGAATATAATTTTTTCATATTTTATTTTGAATTTTTTTAAATAGTTTAGGCATCGGTTGCTTAAATAACCGAGGCACTAAGGTGTATATTGCCTTGGTTATTTGCTTAATTAAGGTAGTATCTCTTTCGTCACTTAAAATCAGAAGCGTAAGAGAAATAACCCTACTTCTTCTTCTCTCTCGCAAGAACATAACAACGTTTTCCTCCTACTGCAAGTTGCTCCCTGCATACTGCGGTGGGTGCCTTAATTGTCTTGTGCAAAGGTTGTCCATGTTGCCTCCACTTCTATCGCGCGAACAACTCTCCATTTTGCTGCCTCCACTTCTATCATGTGAATGCCCCTATTTTACTCTCCAAGCGTTGCATCCACAACTGTCACCGCTAATAAGTGTGAAAAAGAGTTGTTTTTACACTTATAAATGATCTCAATCTTATAGTTATTCATGTTATTACTCATTGAAAAGTTGTAATAGAAAGTAGATTGTTATGTAAATTATTGTACAGGAAAGGGTTTATAATTTAGAGTCTGTCAGCCAATTCTCGCATAGCGTAAGCCAAAATTCGCACAGCCAAATAAAGGAAATTCGCATAGCGCATCAGTACCTGTGCGCTAAGCGCATAACATCAGTTGAAGTGCAACAATTAAAGGAAATTCGCACAACGCACACATGTGTGCTGAGCGGATTAATTAAGTTAAGTAGCTTAAAAAGACATGACAGAAAGGAATAAATCATCTTCTGACACAAGAACAGAGCAAGAAAAATACTGGAGAACTCAGGAGACGCTCAAGAGACCTTTCCAAACATCATGACTTCACTTTCTGCAATGAATTGTTGTAAAGAGTATGTTTGACATGCCTAGGATAGGCTAAATTTTCTGTTCATTGGAATTGGTTGTATGACGACACGTTAATGTAAATTTCATGCGCGATATATGTTTATGTTCTTGTTCTTTTCTTGACTTGCTTTTGATTATACGAAAATATAAATCTCTTTAAAGGTTCTTTTGTACTGGGAAGTACTTTTAGAACCAGAAACGTAAAAAAAGAAACTAAAAGTAACTACGCTAGGAATAGCTTCTATGCTTTTGGTTAATCTAAACATCTGAACTTCATTCAAAATTATTTGTTGAATTAATTAAGGAATTAATAATTTAATAGATAATTTTAGAACTTGTTTTAAGGAATTAAACCAAGATACTCTTTTGTGAATGCTTGAAGAGAGAATGTATGTGTCCAGGATTTTACTGTAATGTTAGTCAAAGACCAATTCCAGTGATCTTTTATCATACTCTTCAATCTTAATTTTTTTACGTTGTTAATTTCATACTAATTTCCAGATTGAAATCACAAATGTTATCATCTGTAATTGATCTTGATAAATAATTTTTAATTGAATAACATAACTCAAATTCCCTTGGAAGAACGATACTCTTGACTTAATTCACTGTATTACTTGAACAATTTGGTATACTTGCCAAAGAGGTATCAGCCACCACAGTTCATTCATTTTGTGGGCATCGCCGTTGTCATCGCCCAATCCTCCTTGTTGTTATTCACCGTTTTGTCTTGTCTTGGCTTGGTATACCCCGACTCGTCCGGACTAGAATGATTACCGAGCTATGGTGGGTCTTGCACTCGTGGTGGCTTTATGAAACTTGGGCACTACTGCCTTACCACACTTACGAGGTTCATCACTCACCTTGGATCATACTGGAAGCACCCAAGACTAGGACCTTCTGCTACTCCACACCACATGGTTCAATCCTCTCTACATGAGAAGAAAGACCATTGGAGTTTCAGGATGACCCGCAAAATGTGGAACAAATTCCTCTAAGCACAGACATCTAATTACAAATCTGAACAGTCGAGATGACTTAATATGTCTTATGAACTATATACTAAAGTTTGGGCTCAATCTAACGGTAAATGAAATATATATGATGCGTTTACCATGATAACCTAACGACAAAAATATAGTGTTCATAAGATTTTTCAAACTTTCAAAATTTCTTTCTCACAACATAGACTTCCAATTATTAATCCGATCGGTCAAAATGTAGTAATATATCCTAAGAATCATATATATAATTTTCAAATTGATCCAACGGTCAAATAGGTCAAAATCTATATTTTACCAAGAGTACTCAGTAACAAAACTACATGGGTAATTAATTTACTCAAACATGTAAGATTTATTTCTCTAAGTACAAAGTTTTAATTAATGATCCGAATGGTCAAAGTGCAGAAATAGGTCTTAGCATTAATATATTAAAATTTTAGCTAAATCCAACTGTTAAAATAATTAAAAGAAAAGTTTTACCACAATAATTCGAAAATAAGACAATTATAATCATGAAAACTAAATTTATTCAAGTGAATAGATAACTACCATTACCAAAATTTTCACATGTTCACAACTCATATTCATAATCATAACATGTATAAAAATCATGTATAAGAAGGATTAACTCCACTACCTCTATTCCAGACGTAATCTCGTGCTCCGAATTTGTTCCCCGAAAACTTCCAGAATTTCCCCTTTGCAACTAGAATTTCCTCCAACTCTCTTCTCTCAAAAGTTTTCTAAATTTTTGGTGCAAGTTTTAGCCTTCCCCATGTTTGCTATTTATAGTCCAAAAATTTTACTATTCATCATTTTTTTAATATTATTTATTATTTTAATTTCACCACTTACATAATGGATTTACCACTTACATAATGGATTCACCACTTACATAATGGATTCCTTAATAATGACTTCAATTATGAATGTTTTCTCCATTATCAATATTTTTAATTTTATTTATTTATTATATATATATATGTTTTTTACAAAAAGGTAGAAAAGAGTTTGAACCCATCACCAAAATTTTCTACCAATTAAGCTACCAAAATTTCTTATTTAAATTTCACATTTTATAAACTTACTATATTTTGCATTCACAAAGAAATTTATTACTACTAGAAATAAAATTGTTACTATTAAGGTAAATATTTTTCATGGGTCTTACGTTACATTATGCATGCATTTTTATTAGAAGAATTGGGTGGTTGAATGATTGATTCTTTGGTGTGATGCATGCATTTTTATCGGCAGTACTAATTGCTTGAGCACTAGTAAAAAATAGAGTTTTTAAATCGCGTATTATGCCTTGGTTTTTGAAGACCCGAGACATATAAACACGCGGTGGCAGAAATGTAATTTTGAAGATACTATATGTCTCGGTTCTTTTAAACCCGTTTTTAAAAAAGGTATACTGTAAGACCCTAGAACCTCATGAACTTACCTAGTTGTAAAAAGTTTAAGTTATAATGTAAAAATAAAGTGCTGTCAGACTTGACATGGTTTACTATTTTAATTATAACTTTTTGTAGAAAATATCAATTTAGCTGATTCTTCTTTTATTGGATAGTAGACTCAAAGAGCTTCGATTTGAGTACTCATACGCGTATTTTCGACTTCGGTAAGGGGGTCAACCGGACTGTCAAAGTTGCGGTAAATTTTGCTGCTGGGGATTTGCGTGAGCAGTAAATTTTTTTGGATTGTAGGCAATGTGAGCTGGCTTGGCTGCGGTTCCTTTTGTGAGAATATTTTGGGGACCCTTTCAGACATTCCCTCCATGTTTTGGGGCTGGAAAGGAGTATGGGGCTTTGTTTTATTGAATTATCATTGCTAAATAACAATTCCATGGGTCCTTGTGTGTCTAGGAATCATTTCCTTTAATTCCAAAGCTGAATGAGTGTTTTGGACAGCAGAGAAAGGCCCTTAGCTAGAGTATTTCGAAATTTCTAAGTGTGCTAAGTGTGGAGGTTGTCTTGGCCTGTGAAAGAAGAGAGGGATTCCAAGAAACTAGAGTTCTACCAAGGTTGTGGAAGAGATCAAGTTAAAGTGTTCAAGAGGTAAGGGGGTTTAACTTGGGATATAACATAGTGTATGATGGGTAGAAGGTAACCATATAAAGTTGTTTCATGGTTTCTTCCTTGTGAGTTGAGATTAAATTTAACATGTTGAAGCATGTGTTTTCTTCTTGGTTGTGAGTTTTATGAGTTTTGAGTATAACATGAGTTTTGGACATAAAACGCAGAATCTAAAACTGAACTGTTGCGATTGTTCCCAGATTTATTTGAGACCCTTCCCGATATCCAAATTAGCCTTGTGAGTAGTCAAATTAAAGATAATTGAGTCTAGTTTTCAACAAAGAAAGAATCAACTCAATTGGAGTTCGGTAGAGAGAGTAATGAGCAAAACAGTAAGCAAAGGTCAAAACTGAGAAGACCAGAGAGTGGTCAACTTTTCCGCTTTTTAATAATTTTACTGCAGCTAGATCTGTAGTCCAAAAATTTAGATTTATATGTCCAAAGAAAGATATTTGAGTCTAGTTTCCAGGAAATCAAGAATCAACTCAATTGGAGTTCGGTAGAGAGAGTAATGAGCAAAACAGTAAGCAAAGGTCAAAGCTGAACATACCTGAGCGTGATTAATGTTTCCGCGTTTTAATGATGTTACTGCAGCTAGCCCTGTAGTCCAAAAATTTAGATTTATATGTCCAAGGAAAGATATTTGAGTCTAGTTTCCAACAAAGAAAGAATCAACTCAATTTGAGTTCGGTAGAGAGAGTAATGAGCAAAACAGTAAGCAAAGGTCAAAACTGAGAAGACCAGAGAGTGGTGAACTTTTCCGCTTTTTAATAATTTTACTGCATCTAGATCTGTAGTCCAAAAATTTAGATTTATATGTCCAAAGAAAGATATTTGAGTCTAGTTTCCAGTAAATCAAGAATCAACTCAATTGGAGTTCGGTAGAGAGAGTAATGAGCAAAAGAGTCATCAAAGGTCAAAGCTGAACATACCTGAGCGTGATGAATGTTTCCGAGATTTAATGATTTTACTGCAGCTAGCCCTGTAGTCCAAAAATTTAGATTTATATGTACAAAGAAAGATATTTGAGTCTAGTTTCCAGGAAATCAAGAATCAACTCAATTGGAGTTCGGTAGAGAGAGTAATGAGCAAAAGAGTCATCAAAGGTCAAAGCTGAACATACCTGAGCGTGATGAATGTTTCCGAGATTTAATGATTTTACTGCAGCTATCCCTGTAGTCCAAAAATTTAGATTTATATGTACAAAGAAAGATATTTGAGTCTAGTTTCCAGGAAATCAAGAATCAACTCAATTGGAGTTCGGTAGAGAGAGTAATGAGCAAAAGAGTCATCAAAGGTCAAAGCTGAACATACCTGAGCGTGATTAATGTTTCCGCGTTTTAATGATGTTACTGAAGCTAGCCCTGTAGTCCAAAAATTTAGATTTATATGTCCAAGGAAAGATATTTGAGTCTAGTTTCCAACAAAGCAAGAATCAACTTATATGGAGTTTGGTAGAGAGATTTATGAGTAAAACAGTCAGCAAAGGTTAAAACTGAGAAGACCAGAGCGTGGTGAAAGTTTCAGCTTTTTAATAATTTTACTGCAGCTAGATCTGTAGTCCAAAAATTTAGATTTATATGTCCAAAGAAAGATATTTGAGTTTAGTTTCCAATAAAAAAGAAATGAACTCATTTGAAGTTATGTACAGAGAATTATGAGTAAAATAACAAGAAAAGGTCAGTGTAGACAGCACTCAATTTTTAATCATTGGGAATACTTATCTACACTCTTTGGCCAAGAGTGTGGGTAAGAGGGTATTGAGAATTCTCTTCCATTGTTGGAAGAGGAAAGAATGAATTATGAGAATGAGAGGACTGAAAGAGATTGAGGTTTGAGTGTGATGGTGAAACTGTGAGAGCAAGCGTTCTGTCATTTCCTTAGAATTCTTGTCGAATCGATGGTGTTCGTATTGCGATACGATAGTGTGTTGAGTCTCTGCGGAGACTGAGATTCGAGTGTCACCCTTTCCTCGTGCGCGGGGACTAGAGGGGGTTGAATGTCTCGCCCAATGACTTCGGCTCGTGTGAGTATAGTGCTCGGTGGGTGCGCCTAACCGAAGTTTTTACTCGTAATTCCTTGAGAGGTCGGGGAGATAGGTCTGAAGTTGCGATGGAGGACGGCTCGAATCGCCCTGTTTTGCGAAACAGGTTTGATACGACAACATTCAAGGAAACAACAGAAGCTTGAGTAAATGATTGAGTTGTGAGCTTAATATTGTGATGTATTGTAATATTATGATCTTGATAGTCTGAGTGGTGATGGTCTGAGTTACGAGTTGAATATTGTGTTGTATTGTAAGGTTGTGACTAGGATAATCTAAGTTATGATATTTTGATATTTAAATTATATGCTATGTTAGGTTCCTCGTTACTCACCCTGAAATGTTGTGGTTGTGGTTTCCACCTATGATGATCGTACTTGTACGGGAGTAGATGGCGTTGCAGATGAGGCAGAGATGAAGTAGCACGACGAGAGTTATGGGAATGACTATGGGGGACTTATCATGTTTTAAGTAGTTTTATGTTTTTGAATATTGAATTTGATATTTGTAAGGTTTGAACTTTATGTTGTAAGACGCTTAAACTTTATGTTGTAAGACGCTTAAACTTTTGATGGTTTAGTTCCGCGATGTTAATTGAAAAAAAAAAAATTTTTGGCGTAAAAGTTTTGATTTTGTTATTTTTCTAGTGGCACCCTGATAAGGGGTGTTACATTTGTATCAGAGCCTAGGTTTAAAAAAAAAAAAAATCTTTGGGGCTTTTGGGGAGTGAGCTCGACTAGTACGCTGACGTAATTTTGATATTGCTCGTGTGGTTATTTTTCCCTGCTTATCTTTTGCATTATAAATGAAAAGGATGTCGGGACGACCAAGAAATCCTACTCCAGTAGATGTTACTGCAGAGCTGGCGCAAGCAATGCGGCAGATTGCTCAGGTTTTGCAAGCACAACAGGCACAACATGCTGAGCAGGCACCAAGGCCGAGAGTGGGTATGAACGACTTTTTACGTCACAGTCCTACAAAGTTCAATGGCAAGGCAACTCCAGATGAAGCAGATGACTGGATTTGTAACCTTGAGAAGATATTTGAAGCAATCGAGTGCACTGAGGGGCAGAAGTTAGTGTTTGCTACATATATGTTGGCAGGAGAAGCTGAGTACTGGTGGCGTGGGATGCGGAGGAGCATGGATACCCGAGGGGAAGTTGCTACTTGGGAAGACTTCAGAGCTAGATTCTTGGAGCGTTACTTTTCGGCTAGCGCTAAGCAGCAACGAGAGTCGCAGTTTCTGGCTCTTCAGCAGGGAAGTATGTCTGTTCAAGACTACAAGGAGAGATTTGAGTATTTGGCTCGTTTCTATACTCAGAATATGAGCGAGGATTGGAAGTGCAGAAGGTTTGAGCAAGGATTGCGCCACCATCTTTTGAAGGCACTTGTTCACTTGAAGATCAATGAATTTCCAGAGTTAGTGGAGCAGGCCACGATAGCTGAGAGGTTGGATGAGTCTGGGCGTGTGATGAGGAACCAGAAGGGAAGCTTTTCTTTGGGCAAGCCACAGAGGAAACTGTACGAGAGGCCACAACAATTTAGGCCGGGGTTGTTGAAGTGCTTTGAGTGTGGTGGAGATCACCTCCGAAGAAATTGTCCAAAGCTGAGTGACGTCAAGAAGGAGGCGCGAACGTGTTTCACATGTAATAAGCCTGGGCATATCTCTCTTTATTGCCCTCAGAAGAGGTCAACTGGTGGAACGCCTCAGAAGTCAGCTAATGGTGAAAAGCCGCAGGTTGCTGGCAGAGTGTTTGCCATGTCTGGAGTAGAAGCCGAGAAGTCAGGTAACCTCATACTTGATACTTGTTCCTTGTTTGGTAGAAATGTGCATGTTCTGTTCGATTCGGGTGCGACGCACTCGTTTATATCATTGTCGTGTGTTGAGAATCTTGGACTCTCTATGTTTGACTTGGGGTGCGAGCTTGTTGTCTCCACTCCAACATCCGGACAAGTTTCAACCAGTTCAATCTGCGTTGGGTGTCCGATCGAGGTGACGGGTCACAAGTCCAGAGTCAATTTGGTGTGCTTACCGCTTGAAGGTCTAGATGTGATCTTGGGGATGGATTGGTTAGCTGATAACCATGTTATGATTGATTGTGGACGTCAGAGAGTAGTCTTCCAAGAACCAGAGGGCATTAAAATGTCAACGTCAAAGGAAGTTGTTCAAGATCTCAAGAGTGGAGCTGTTTGCTTTATGTTGATAGTGAAAGAGCAGAAGAAGAGCATAGACGAGCAGATCAGTGGAATACCAGTAGTCGAGGAATATGCTGATGTTTTCCCTGAGGAGGTACCGGGTTTGCCACCGAGTCGTGAAGTGGACTTTGCAATAGATCTAATGCCGGGTACAGGGCCAATATCTGTAGCTCCATATCGTATGGCTCCAGCAGAGTTAGCAGAGTTGAAGAAGCAGATTGAAGATCTGTTAGAGAAGAAGTTCATCAGACCAAGTGTGTCTCCATGGGGTGCGCCGGTGTTGCTAGTGAAAAAGAAAGACGGAAGCTCAAGGTTATGTGTGGATTACCGGCAACTTAATAAAGTCACTATCAAAAACAAGTACCCGTTGCCAAGAATTGATGATTTGTTAGATCAGTTGAAAGGAGCTGGAGTGTTTTCAAAGATTGATCTACGGTCAGGATATCATCAAATTCTTGTCAAGCCTGATGATGTGCAGAAGACAGCGTTTCGTTCACGCTATGGGCACTATGAGTATGTTGTGATGCCTTTCGGTGTGACGAATGCTCCAGCTATATTCATGGATTACATGAATCGTATCTTTCGTTCTTGTTTGGATAAGTTTGTCGTTGTATTCATTGACGATATTCTTATCTACTCGAAGAACCGAGAGGAACATGCTGAACATCTACGGGTAGCGTTGGAGATTTTGAGGGAGCACCAGTTGTATGGAAAGCTGTCGAAATGTGAGTTTTGGTTGGATGAAGTTCAATTCCTTGGTCATGTGATATCTGCTCAAGGAATATCAGTCGATCCAGCCAAGGTTGAAGCTGTGTTGAACTGGGAGCGCCCTACATCGGTGACGGAGGTAAGGAGTTTTGTTGGACTAGCAGGTTACTATCGGAAATTTGTAGAGGGTTTCTCCAAGATAGTAGGTCCTCTGACTCAGTTGACGAGGAAGGACCAACCGTTTGTCTGGACTGATGAGTGTGAAGCAAGCTTTGAAGATATGAAGAAAAGATTGACAACCGCACCAGTGCTAATTATTCCAGATATAGACAAGGCGTTTGAGTTATATTGTGATGCATCATATCAAGGATTGGGATGCGTATTAATGCAAAATAGAAGACCAGTGGCATATTCTTCTCGCCAGTTGAGGATACACGAGCGGAATTATCCGACACATGACATTGAGTTAGCAGCTGTAGTGTTTGCATTGAAGACTTGGCGTCATTATTTGTTTGGAGCGAAGTTTCAGGTTTTCAGTGACCACAAAAGTTTGAAATACCTGTTTGATCAAAAAGAGTTGAACATGAGGCAGCGAAGGTGGATGGAATATCTGAAGGACTACGACTTTGAGTTGCTTTATCATCCAGGAAAGGCAAATGTCGTGGCGGATGCTCTAAGTAGAAAACGGATTCAGATGTCAGCTCTGATGATCAAAGAGTTAGAGCTGATAGAGAAGTTAAGGGACATGAATCTCGGTGTTATTTTGGGTCGGGATCACATGTGGTGTAGTCATCTCACAATTACGAGTAGTTTCTTGGAACAAGTGAAGTCAGAACAAGAAACTGATCCGGAGCTGCAACAAATTGTGGGGTTGTTAGGAACTGATCAAGCCAAAGATTTTGCTTTTTGCCGGAATGGTATTCTTCGATTTCAAGGAAGAGTGTGTGTGCCGGCAACAACAGAGTTACGAAAGTTGATATTGGAGGAAGGGCATAAGAGTAGTCTCAGTATACATCCAGGAATGACTAAGATGTATAAAGACCTAAAAGAATCTTTTTGGTGGAGCGGAATGAAGAAGGATGTTGCAGAGTTCGTAGCTTCCTGTTTGGTATGTCAGAAGGCAAAGATCGAACATCAAAGACCAGGTGGAATGTTACAGCAGCTGAATATTCCCCAGTGGAAATGGGACAGTATCTCGATGGACTTCGTAACTCACTTACCGAGGTCATCGAGGGGTCACGACTCCATATGGGTAATAGTTGATCGGTTGACGAAGAGTGCCCACTTTATATCCATCAATCAGAAGATGTCAATGGAGAAGTTAGTAGAGTTGTACATAAGAGAAATTGTAAGACTGCATGGTGTGCCAGATAACATTGTATCTGACCGGGATCCAAGGTTTACCTCGAGGTTCTGGCAACAGTTACAGGATGCTTTGGGTTCTCGGTTGAGGATGAGTTCAGCATATCACCCTCAAACAGATGGACAGACTGAAAGAACTATTCAGACATTAGAGGACTTGTTGAGGACTTGTGTTTTGGACCATCTTGGAGGTTGGAGTGAGATCTTACCATTAGTAGAGTTCACATATAACAACAGCTATCATTCTAGCATTGGGATGGCGCCTTTCGAAGCTTTGTATGGGCGAAGATGTCGAACTCCTCTTTGTTGGTTTCAAGATGGGGAAGCAATATCAGTAGGACCTGAGTTGTTGCAACAAACTACTGAAAAGGTGAAATTGATTCAAGAAAGAATGAGAGCAACACAAAGTAGGCAAAAGTCGTACGCTGATCGGAGAAGGAGGCCGCTTGAGTTCAATGAAGGTGACCATGTGTTTTTACGCGTGACGCCGATGGCAGGTGTGGGTAGGGCTATCAAGGCGAGGAAGTTGTCTCCTAAGTTTCTTGGTCCTTATGATATTCTTAGGCGGATTGGACCCGTAGCGTATGAGATAGCGTTACCACCGCAGTTGGCAAACCTGCATAACGTGTTTCACGTGTCTCAATTGAGGAAATACATTCCAGATCCTACTCATGTACTAGAAGTTGATGATATACAAGTTAATGAAGATCTTACAATCAAAGCTGGACCAATCAGAGTGTTGGAGGTGCAGACGAAAAATCTGAGGGGAAAGGAAATTCGCACAGTAAAGGTGTTGTGGAACGAGGAAACCCAAGAGATGACATGGGAGCTTGAAGAGTTTATGAGGAATGAGTACCCATTTCTGTTTTCGTAGTAGCCTTAATTTTCGAGGACGAAAATTTTTGGAGTAGGGGAGAATGTAAGACCCTAGAACCTCATGAACTTACCTAGTTGTAAAAAGTTTAAGTTATAATGTAAAAATAAAGTGCTGTCAGACTTGACATGGTTTACTATTTTAATTATAACTTTTTGTAGAAAATATCAATTTAGCTGATTCTTCTTTTATTGGATAGTAGACTCAAAGAGCTTCGATTTGAGTACTCATACGCGTATTTTCGACTTCGGTAAGGGGTCAACCGGACTGTCAAAGTTGCGGTAAATTTTGCTGCTGGGGATTTGCGTGAGCAGTAAATTTTTTTGGATTGTAGGCAATGTGAGCTGGCTTGGCTGCGGTTCCTTTTGTGAGAATATTTTGGGGACCCTTTCAGACATTCCCTCCATGTTTTGGGGCTGGAAAGGAGTATGGGGCTTTGTTTTATTGAATTATCATTGCTAAATAACAATTCCATGGGTCCTTGTGTGTCTAGGAATCATTTCCTTTAATTCCAAAGCTGAATGAGTGTTTTGGACAGCAGAGAAAGGCCCTTAGCTAGAGTATTTCGAAATTTCTAAGTGTGCTAAGTGTGGAGGTTGTCTTGGCCTGTGAAAGAAGAGAGGGATTCCAAGAAACTAGAGTTCTACCAAGGTTGTGGAAGAGATCAAGTTAAAGTGTTCAAGAGGTAAGGGGGTTTAACTTGGGATATAACATAGTGTATGATGGGTAGAAGGTAACCATATAAAGTTGTTTCATGGTTTCTTCCTTGTGAGTTGAGATTAAATTTAACATGTTGAAGCATGTGTTTTCTTCTTGGTTGTGAGTTTTATGAGTTTTGAGTATAACATGAGTTTTTGGACATAAAACGCAGAATCTAAAACTGAACTGTTGCGATTGTTCCCAGATTTATTTGAGACCCTTCCCGATATCCAAATTAGCCTTGTGAGTAGTCAAATTAAAGATAATTGAGTCTAGTTTTCAACAAAGAAAGAATCAACTCAATTGGAGTTCGGTAGAGAGAGTAATGAGCAAAACAGTAAGCAAAGGTCAAAACTGAGAAGACCAGAGAGTGGTCAACTTTTCCGCTTTTTAATAATTTTACTGCAGCTAGATCTGTAGTCCAAAAATTTAGATTTATATGTCCAAAGAAAGATATTTGAGTCTAGTTTCCAGGAAATCAAGAATCAACTCAATTGGAGTTCGGTAGAGAGAGTAATGAGCAAAACAGTAAGCAAAGGTCAAAGCTGAACATACCTGAGCGTGATTAATGTTTCCGCGTTTTAATGATGTTACTGCAGCTAGCCCTGTAGTCCAAAAATTTAGATTTATATGTCCAAGGAAAGATATTTGAGTCTAGTTTCCAACAAAGAAAGAATCAACTCAATTTGAGTTCGGTAGAGAGAGTAATGAGCAAAACAGTAAGCAAAGGTCAAAACTGAGAAGACCAGAGAGTGGTGAACTTTTCCGCTTTTTAATAATTTTACTGCATCTAGATCTGTAGTCCAAAAATTTAGATTTATATGTCCAAAGAAAGATATTTGAGTCTAGTTTCCAGGAATCAAGAATCAACTCAATTGGAGTTCGGTAGAGAGAGTAATGAGCAAAAGAGTCATCAAAGGTCAAAGCTGAACATACCTGAGCGTGATGAATGTTTCCGAGATTTAATGATTTTACTGCAGCTAGCCCTGTAGTCCAAAAATTTAGATTTATATGTACAAAGAAAGATATTTGAGTCTAGTTTCCAGGAAATCAAGAATCAACTCAATTGGAGTTCGGTAGAGAGAGTAATGAGCAAAAGAGTCATCAAAGGTCAAAGCTGAACATACCTGAGCGTGATGAATGTTTCCGAGATTTAATGATTTTACTGCAGCTATCCCTGTAGTCCAAAAATTTAGATTTATATGTACAAAGAAAGATATTTGAGTCTAGTTTCCAGGAAATCAAGAATCAACTCAATTGGAGTTCGGTAGAGAGAGTAATGAGCAAAAGAGTCATCAAAGGTCAAAGCTGAACATACCTGAGCGTGATTAATGTTTCCGCGTTTTAATGATGTTACTGAAGCTAGCCCTGTAGTCCAAAAATTTAGATTTATATGTCCAAGGAAAGATATTTGAGTCTAGTTTCCAACAAAGCAAGAATCAACTTATATGGAGTTTGGTAGAGAGATTTATGAGTAAAACAGTCAGCAAAGGTTAAAACTGAGAAGACCAGAGCGTGGTGAAAGTTTCAGCTTTTTAATAATTTTACTGCAGCTAGATCTGTAGTCCAAAAATTTAGATTTATATGTCCAAAGAAAGATATTTGAGTTTAGTTTCCAATAAAAAAGAAATGAACTCATTTGAAGTTATGTACAGAGAATTATGAGTAAAATAACAAGAAAAGGTCAGTGTAGACAGCACTCAATTTTTAATCATTGGGAATACTTATCTACACTCTTTGGCCAAGAGTGTGGGTAAGAGGGTATTGAGAATTCTCTTCCATTGTTGGAAGAGGAAAGAATGAATTATGAGAATGAGAGGACTGAAAGAGATTGAGGTTTGAGTGTGATGGTGAAACTGTGAGAGCAAGCGTTCTGTCATTTCCTTAGAATTCTTGTCGAATCGATGGTGTTCGTATTGCGATACGATAGTGTGTTGAGTCTCTGCGGAGACTGAGATTCGAGTGTCACCCTTTCCTCGTGCGCGGGGACTAGAGGGGGTTGAATGTCTCGCCCAATGACTTCGGCTCGTGTGAGTATAGTGCTCGGTGGGTGCGCCTAACCGAAGTTTTTACTCGTAATTCCTTGAGAGGTCGGGGAGATAGGTCTGAAGTTGCGATGGAGGACGGCTCGAATCGCCCTGTTTTGCGAAACAGGTTTGATACGACAACATTCAAGGAAACAACAGAAGCTTGAGTAAATGATTGAGTTGTGAGCTTAATATTGTGATGTATTGTAATATTATGATCTTGATAGTCTGAGTGGTGATGGTCTGAGTTACGAGTTGAATATTGTGTTGTATTGTAAGGTTGTGACTAGGATAATCTAAGTTATGATATTTTGATATTTAAATTATATGCTATGTTAGGTTCCTCGTTACTCACCCTGAAATGTTGTGGTTGTGGTTTCCACCTATGATGATCGTACTTGTACGGGAGTAGATGGCGTTGCAGATGAGGCAGAGATGAAGTAGCACGACGAGAGTTATGGGAATGACTATGGGGGACTTATCATGTTTTAAGTAGTTTTATGTTTTTGAATATTGAATTTGATATTTGTAAGGTTTGAACTTTATGTTGTAAGACGCTTAAACTTTATGTTGTAAGACGCTTAAACTTTTGATGGTTTAGTTCCGCGATGTTAATTGAAAAAAAAAAAATTTTTGGCGTAAAAGTTTTGATTTGTTATTTTTCTAGTGGCACCCTGATAAGGGGTGTTACATTTGTATCAGAGCCTAGGTTTAAAAAAAAAAAAAATCTTTGGGGCTTTTGGGGAGTGAGCTCGACTAGTACGCTGACGTAATTTTGATATTGCTCGTGTGGTTATTTTTCCCTGCTTATCTTTTGCATTATAAATGAAAAGGATGTCGGGACGACCAAGAAATCCTACTCCAGTAGATGTTACTGCAGAGCTGGCGCAAGCAATGCGGCAGATTGCTCAGGTTTTGCAAGCACAACAGGCACAACATGCTGAGCAGGCACCAAGGCCGAGAGTGGGTATGAACGACTTTTTACGTCACAGTCCTACAAAGTTCAATGGCAAGGCAACTCCAGATGAAGCAGATGACTGGATTTGTAACCTTGAGAAGATATTTGAAGCAATCGAGTGCACTGAGGGGCAGAAGTTAGTGTTTGCTACATATATGTTGGCAGGAGAAGCTGAGTACTGGTGGCGTGGGATGCGGAGGAGCATGGATACCCGAGGGGAAGTTGCTACTTGGGAAGACTTCAGAGCTAGATTCTTGGAGCGTTACTTTTCGGCTAGCGCTAAGCAGCAACGAGAGTCGCAGTTTCTGGCTCTTCAGCAGGGAAGTATGTCTGTTCAAGACTACAAGGAGAGATTTGAGTATTTGGCTCGTTTCTATACTCAGAATATGAGCGAGGATTGGAAGTGCAGAAGGTTTGAGCAAGGATTGCGCCACCATCTTTTGAAGGCACTTGTTCACTTGAAGATCAATGAATTTCCAGAGTTAGTGGAGCAGGCCACGATAGCTGAGAGGTTGGATGAGTCTGGGCGTGATGAGGAACCAGAAGGGAAGCTTTTCTTTGGGCAAGCCACAGAGGAAACTGTACGAGAGGCCACAACAATTTAGGCCGGGGTTGTTGAAGTGCTTTGAGTGTGGTGGAGATCACCTCCGAAGAAATTGTCCAAAGCTGAGTGACGTCAAGAAGGAGGCGCGAACGTGTTTCACATGTAATAAGCCTGGGCATATCTCTCTTTATTGCCCTCAGAAGAGGTCAACTGGTGGAACGCCTCAGAAGTCAGCTAATGGTGAAAAGCCGCAGGTTGCTGGCAGAGTGTTTGCCATGTCTGGAGTAGAAGCCGAGAAGTCAGGTAACCTCATACTTGATACTTGTTCCTTGTTTGGTAGAAATGTGCATGTTCTGTTCGATTCGGGTGCGACGCACTCGTTTATATCATTGTCGTGTGTTGAGAATCTTGGACTCTCTATGTTTGACTTGGGGTGCGAGCTTGTTGTCTCCACTCCAACATCCGGACAAGTTTCAACCAGTTCAATCTGCGTTGGGTGTCCGATCGAGGTGACGGGTCACAAGTCCAGAGTCAATTTGGTGTGCTTACCGCTTGAAGGTCTAGATGTGATCTTGGGGATGGATTGGTTAGCTGATAACCATGTTATGATTGATTGTGGACGTCAGAGAGTAGTCTTCCAAGAACCAGAGGGCATTAAAATGTCAACGTCAAAGGAAGTTGTTCAAGATCTCAAGAGTGGAGCTGTTTGCTTTATGTTGATAGTGAAAGAGCAGAAGAAGAGCATAGACGAGCAGATCAGTGGAATACCAGTAGTCGAGGAATATGCTGATGTTTTCCCTGAGGAGGTACCGGGTTTGCCACCGAGTCGTGAAGTGGACTTTGCAATAGATCTAATGCCGGGTACAGGGCCAATATCTGTAGCTCCATATCGTATGGCTCCAGCAGAGTTAGCAGAGTTGAAGAAGCAGATTGAAGATCTGTTAGAGAAGAAGTTCATCAGACCAAGTGTGTCTCCATGGGGTGCGCCGGTGTTGCTAGTGAAAAAGAAAGACGGAAGCTCAAGGTTATGTGTGGATTACCGGCAACTTAATAAAGTCACTATCAAAAACAAGTACCCGTTGCCAAGAATTGATGATTTGTTAGATCAGTTGAAAGGAGCTGGAGTGTTTTCAAAGATTGATCTACGGTCAGGATATCATCAAATTCTTGTCAAGCCTGATGATGTGCAGAAGACAGCGTTTCGTTCACGCTATGGGCACTATGAGTATGTTGTGATGCCTTTCGGTGTGACGAATGCTCCAGCTATATTCATGGATTACATGAATCGTATCTTTCGTTCTTGTTTGGATAAGTTTGTCGTTGTATTCATTGACGATATTCTTATCTACTCGAAGAACCGAGAGGAACATGCTGAACATCTACGGGTAGCGTTGGAGATTTTGAGGGAGCACCAGTTGTATGGAAAGCTGTCGAAATGTGAGTTTTGGTTGGATGAAGTTCAATTCCTTGGTCATGTGATATCTGCTCAAGGAATATCAGTCGATCCAGCCAAGGTTGAAGCTGTGTTGAACTGGGAGCGCCCTACATCGGTGACGGAGGTAAGGAGTTTTGTTGGACTAGCAGGTTACTATCGGAAATTTGTAGAGGGTTTCTCCAAGATAGTAGGTCCTCTGACTCAGTTGACGAGGAAGGACCAACCGTTTGTCTGGACTGATGAGTGTGAAGCAAGCTTTGAAGATATGAAGAAAAGATTGACAACCGCACCAGTGCTAATTATTCCAGATATAGACAAGGCGTTTGAGTTATATTGTGATGCATCATATCAAGGATTGGGATGCGTATTAATGCAAAATAGAAGACCAGTGGCATATTCTTCTCGCCAGTTGAGGATACACGAGCGGAATTATCCGACACATGACATTGAGTTAGCAGCTGTAGTGTTTGCATTGAAGACTTGGCGTCATTATTTGTTTGGAGCGAAGTTTCAGGTTTTCAGTGACCACAAAAGTTTGAAATACCTGTTTGATCAAAAAGAGTTGAACATGAGGCAGCGAAGGTGGATAGAATATCTGAAGGACTACGACTTTGAGTTGCTTTATCATCCAGGAAAGGCAAATGTCGTGGCGGATGCTCTAAGTAGAAAACGGATTCAGATGTCAGCTCTGATGATCAAAGAGTTAGAGCTGATAGAGAAGTTAAGGGACATGAATCTCGGTGTTATTTTGGGTCGGGATCACATGTGGTGTAGTCATCTCACAATTACGAGTAGTTTCTTGGAACAAGTGAAGTCAGAACAAGAAACTGATCCGGAGCTGCAACAAATTGTGGGGTTGTTAGGAACTGATCAAGCCAAAGATTTTGCTTTTTGCCGGAATGGTATTCTTCGATTTCAAGGAAGAGTGTGTGTGCCGGCAACAACAGAGTTACGAAAGTTGATATTGGAGGAAGGGCATAAGAGTAGTCTCAGTATACATCCAGGAATGACTAAGATGTATAAAGACCTAAAAGAATCTTTTTGGTGGAGCGGAATGAAGAAGGATGTTGCAGAGTTCGTAGCTTCCTGTTTGGTATGTCAGAAGGCAAAGATCGAACATCAAAGACCAGGTGGAATGTTACAGCAGCTGAATATTCCCCAGTGGAAATGGGACAGTATCTCGATGGACTTCGTAACTCACTTACCGAGGTCATCGAGGGGTCACGACTCCATATGGGTAATAGTTGATCGGTTGACGAAGAGTGCCCACTTTATATCCATCAATCAGAAGATGTCAATGGAGAAGTTAGTAGAGTTGTACATAAGAGAAATTGTAAGACTGCATGGTGTGCCAGATAACATTGTATCTGACCGGATCCAAGGTTTACCTCGAGGTTCTGGCAACAGTTACAGGATGCTTTGGGTTCTCGGTTGAGGATGAGTTCAGCATATCACCCTCAAACAGATGGACAGACTGAAAGAACTATTCAGACATTAGAGGACTTGTTGAGGACTTGTGTTTTGGACCATCTTGGAGGTTGGAGTGAGATCTTACCATTAGTAGAGTTCACATATAACAACAGCTATCATTCTAGCATTGGGATGGCGCCTTTCGAAGCTTTGTATGGGCGAAGATGTCGAACTCCTCTTTGTTGGTTTCAAGATGGGGAAGCAATATCAGTAGGACCTGAGTTGTTGCAACAAACTACTGAAAAGGTGAAATTGATTCAAGAAAGAATGAGAGCAACACAAAGTAGGCAAAAGTCGTACGCTGATCGGAGAAGGAGGCCGCTTGAGTTCAATGAAGGTGACCATGTGTTTTTACGCGTGACGCCGATGGCAGGTGTGGGTAGGGCTATCAAGGCGAGGAAGTTGTCTCCTAAGTTTCTTGGTCCTTATGATATTCTTAGGCGGATTGGACCCGTAGCGTATGAGATAGCGTTACCACCGCAGTTGGCAAACCTGCATAACGTGTTTCACGTGTCTCAATTGAGGAAATACATTCCAGATCCTACTCATGTACTAGAAGTTGATGATATACAAGTTAATGAAGATCTTACAATCAAAGCTGGACCAATCAGAGTGTTGGAGGTGCAGACGAAAAACTGAGGGGAAAGGAAATTCGCACAGTAAAGGTGTTGTGGAACGAGGAAACCCAAGAGATGACATGGGAGCTTGAAGAGTTTATGAGAATGAGTACCCATTTCTGTTTTCGTAGTAGCCTTAATTTTCGAGACGAAAATTTTTGGAGTAGGGAGAATGTAAGACCCTAGAACCTCATGAACTTACCTAGTTGTAAAAAGTTTAAGTTTAATGTAAAAATAAAGTGCTGTCAGACTTGACATGGTTTACTATTTTAATTATAACTTTTTGTAGAAAATATCATTTAGCTGATTCTTCTTTTATTGGATAGTAGACTCAAAGAGCTTCGATTTGAGTACTCATACGCGTATTTTCGACTTCGGTAAGGGGTCAACCGGACTGTCAAAGTTGCGGTAAATTTTGCTGCTGGGGATTTGCGTGAGCAGTAAATTTTTTTGGATTGTAGGCAATGTGAGCTGGCTTGGCTGCGGTTCCTTTTGTGAGAATATTTTGGGGACCCTTTCAGACATTCCCTCCATGTTTTGGGGCTGGAAAGGAGTATGGGGCTTTGTTTTATTGAATTATCATTGCTAAATAACAATTCCATGGGTCCTTGTGTGTCTAGAATCATTTCCTTTAATTCCAAAGCTGAATGAGTGTTTTGGACAGCAGAGAAAGGCCCTTAGCTAGAGTATTTCGAAATTTCTAAGTGTGCTAAGTGTGGAGGTTGTCTTGGCCTGTGAAAGAAGAGAGGGATTCCAAGAAACTAGAGTTCTACCAAGGTTGTGGAAGAGATCAAGTTAAAGTGTTCAAGAGGTAGGGGGTTAACTTGGGATATAACATAGTGTATGATGGGTAGAAGGTAACCATATAAAGTTGTTTCATGGTTTCTTCTTGTGAGTTGAGATTAAATTTACCATGTTGAAGCATGTGTTTTCTTCTTGGTTGTGAGTTTTATGAGTTTTGAGTATAACATGAGTTTTGGACATAAAACGCAGAATCTAAAACTGAACTGTTGCGATTGTTCCCAGATTTATTTGAGACCCTTCCCGATATCCAAATTAGCCTTGTGAGTAGTCAAATTAAAGATAATTGAGTCTAGTTTTCAACAAAGAAAGAATCAACTCATTGGAGTTCGGTAGAGAGAGTAATGAGCAAAACAGTAAGCAAAGGTCAAACTGAGAAGACCAGAGAGTGGTCAACTTTTCCGCTTTTTAATATTTTACTGCAGCTATATCTGTAGTCCAAAAATTTAGATTTATATGTCCAAAGAAAGATATTTGAGTCTAGTTTCCAGGAAATCAAGAATCAACTCAATTGGAGTTCGGTAGAGAGAGTAATGAGCAAACAGTAAGCAAAGGTCAAAGCTGAACATACCTGAGCGTGATTAATGTTTCCGCGTTTTAATGATGTTACTGCAGCTAGCCCTGTAGTCCAAAAAATTTAGATTTATATGTCCAAGGAAAGATATTTGAGTCTAGTTTCCAACAAAGAAGAATCAACTCAATTTGAGTTCGGTAGAGAGAGTATGATGCAGCAAAAACAGTAAGCAAAGGTCAAAACTTGAGAAGACCAGAGAGTGGTGAACTTTTCCGCTTTTAATAATTTTACTGCATCTAGATCTGTAGTCCAAAAATTTAGATTTATATGTCCAAAGAAGATATTTGAGTCTAGTTTCCAGGAAATCAAGAATCAACTCAATTGGAGTTCGGTAGAGAGAGTAATGAGCAAAAGAGTCATCAAAGGTCAAAGCTGAACCATACTGAGCGTGATGAATGTTTCCGAGATTTAATGATTTTACTGGCAGCTAGCCCTGTAGTCCAAAAATTAGATTTTATATGTACAAAGAAGATATTTGAGTCTAGTTTCCAGGAAATCAAGAATCAACTCAATTGGAGTCGGTAGAGAGAGTAATGGCAAAAGAGTCATCAAAGGTCAAAGCTGAACATACCTGAGCGTGATGAATGTTTCCGAGATTTAATGATTTTACTGCAGCTATCCCTGTAGTCCAAAAATTTAGATTTATATGTACAAAGAAAGATATTTGAGTCTAGTTTCCAGGAAATCAAGAATCAACTCAATTGGAGTTCGGTAGAGAGAGTAATGAGCAAAAGAGTCATCAAAGGTCAAAGCTGAACATACCTGAGCGTGATTAATGTTTCCGCGTTTTAATGATGTTACTGAAGCTAGCCCTGTAGTCCAAAAATTTAGATTTATATGTCCAAGGAAAGATATTTGAGTCTAGTTTCCAACAAAGCAAGAATCAACTTATATGGAGTTTGGTAGAGAGATTTATGAGTAAAACAGTCAGCAAAGGTTAAAACTGAGAAGACCAGAGCGTGGTGAAAGTTTCAGCTTTTTAATAATTTTACTGCAGCTAGATCTGTAGTCCAAAAATTTAGATTTATATGTCCAAAGAAAGATATTTGAGTTTAGTTTCCAATAAAAAAGAAATGAACTCATTTGAAGTTATGTACAGAGAATTATGAGTAAAATAACAAGAAAAGGTCAGTGTAGACAGCACTCAATTTTTAATCATTGGGAATACTTATCTACACTCTTTGGCCAAGAGTGTGGGTAAGAGGGTATTGAGAATTCTCTTCCATTGTTGGAAGAGGAAAGAATGAATTATGAGAATGAGAGGACTGAAAGAGATTGAGGTTTGAGTGTGATGGTGAAACTGTGAGAGCAAGCGTTCTGTCATTTCCTTAGAATTCTTGTCGAATCGATGGTGTTCGTATTGCGATACGATAGTGTGTTGAGTCTCTGCGGAGACTGAGATTCGAGTGTCACCCTTTCCTCGTGCGCGGGGACTAGAGGGGGTTGAATGTCTCGCCCAATGACTTCGGCTCGTGTGAGTATAGTGCTCGGTGGGTGCGCCTAACCGAAGTTTTTACTCGTAATTCCTTGAGAGGTCGGGGAGATAGGTCTGAAGTTGCGATGGAGGACGGCTCGAATCGCCCTGTTTTGCGAAACAGGTTTGATACGACAACATTCAAGGAAACAACAGAAGCTTGAGTAAATGATTGAGTTGTGAGCTTAATATTGTGATGTATTGTAATATTATGATCTTGATAGTCTGAGTGGTGATGGTCTGAGTTACGAGTTGAATATTGTGTTGTATTGTAAGGTTGTGACTAGGATAATCTAAGTTATGATATTTTGATATTTAAATTATATGCTATGTTAGGTTCCTCGTTACTCACCCTGAAATGTTGTGGTTGTGGTTTCCACCTACGATGATCGTACTTGTACGGGAGTAGATGGCGTTGCAGATGAGGCAGAGATGAAGTAGCACGACGAGAGTTATGGGAATGACTATGGGGGACTTATCATGTTTTAAGTAGTTTTATGTTTTTGAATATTGAATTTGATATTTGTAAGGTTTGAACTTTATGTTGTAAGACGCTTAAACTTTATGTTGTAAGACGCTTAAACTTTTGATGGTTTAGTTCCGCGATGTTAATTGAAAAAAAAAAAATTTTTGGCGTAAAAGTTTTGATTTTGTTATTTTTCTAGTGGCACCCTGATAAGGGGTGTTACATTTGTATCAGAGCCTAGGTTTAAAAAAAAAAAAAAATCTTTGGGGCTTTTGGGGAGTGAGCTCGACTAGTACGCTGACGTAATTTTGATATTGCTCGTGTGGTTATTTTTCCCTGCTTATCTTTTGCATTATAAATGAAAAGGATGTCGGGACGACCAAGAAATCCTACTCCAGTAGATGTTACTGCAGAGCTGGCGCAAGCAATGCGGCAGATTGCTCAGGTTTTGCAAGCACAACAGGCACAACATGCTGAGCAGGCACCAAGGCCGAGAGTGGGTATGAACGACTTTTTACGTCACAGTCCTACAAAGTTCAATGGCAAGGCAACTCCAGATGAAGCAGATGACTGGATTTGTAACCTTGAGAAGATATTTGAAGCAATCGAGTGCACTGAGGGGCAGAAGTTAGTGTTTGCTACATATATGTTGGCAGGAGAAGCTGAGTACTGGTGGCGTGGGATGCGGAGGAGCATGGATACCCGAGGGGAAGTTGCTACTTGGGAAGACTTCAGAGCTAGATTCTTGGAGCGTTACTTTTCGGCTAGCGCTAAGCAGCAACGAGAGTCGCAGTTTCTGGCTCTTCAGCAGGGAAGTATGTCTGTTCAAGACTACAAGGAGAGATTTGAGTATTTGGCTCGTTTCTATACTCAGAATATGAGCGAGGATTGGAAGTGCAGAAGGTTTGAGCAAGGATTGCGCCACCATCTTTTGAAGGCACTTGTTCACTTGAAGATCAATGAATTTCCAGAGTTAGTGGAGCAGGCCACGATAGCTGAGAGGTTGGATGAGTCTGGGCGTGTGATGAGGAACCAGAAGGGAAGCTTTTCTTTGGGCAAGCCACAGAGGAAACTGTACGAGAGGCCACAACAATTTAGGCCGGGGTTGTTGAAGTGCTTTGAGTGTGGTGGAGATCACCTCCGAAGAAATTGTCCAAAGCTGAGTGACGTCAAGAAGGAGGCGCGAACGTGTTTCACATGTAATAAGCCTGGGCATATCTCTCTTTATTGCCCTCAGAAGAGGTCAACTGGTGGAACGCCTCAGAAGTCAGCTAATGGTGAAAAGCCGCAGGTTGCTGGCAGAGTGTTTGCCATGTCTGGAGTAGAAGCCGAGAAGTCAGGTAACCTCATACTTGATACTTGTTCCTTGTTTGGTAGAAATGTGCATGTTCTGTTCGATTCGGGTGCGACGCACTCGTTTATATCATTGTCGTGTGTTGAGAATCTTGGACTCTCTATGTTTGACTTGGGGTGCGAGCTTGTTGTCTCCACTCCAACATCCGGACAAGTTTCAACCAGTTCAATCTGCGTTGGGTGTCCGATCGAGGTGACGGGTCACAAGTCCAGAGTCAATTTGGTGTGCTTACCGCTTGAAGGTCTAGATGTGATCTTGGGGATGGATTGGTTAGCTGATAACCATGTTATGATTGATTGTGGACGTCAGAGAGTAGTCTTCCAAGAACCAGAGGGCATTAAAATGTCAACGTCAAAGGAAGTTGTTCAAGATCTCAAGAGTGGAGCTGTTTGCTTTATGTTGATAGTGAAAGAGCAGAAGAAGAGCATAGACGAGCAGATCAGTGGAATACCAGTAGTCGAGGAATATGCTGATGTTTTCCCTGAGGAGGTACCGGGTTTGCCACCGAGTCGTGAAGTGGACTTTGCAATAGATCTAATGCCGGGTACAGGGCCAATATCTGTAGCTCCATATCGTATGGCTCCAGCAGAGTTAGCAGAGTTGAAGAAGCAGATTGAAGATCTGTTAGAGAAGAAGTTCATCAGACCAAGTGTGTCTCCATGGGGTGCGCCGGTGTTGCTAGTGAAAAAGAAAGACGGAAGCTCAAGGTTATGTGTGGATTACCGGCAACTTAATAAAGTCACTATCAAAAACAAGTACCCGTTGCCAAGAATTGATGATTTGTTAGATCAGTTGAAAGGAGCTGGAGTGTTTTCAAAGATTGATCTACGGTCAGGATATCATCAAATTCTTGTCAAGCCTGATGATGTGCAGAAGACAGCGTTTCGTTCACGCTATGGGCACTATGAGTATGTTGTGATGCCTTTCGGTGTGACGAATGCTCCAGCTATATTCATGGATTACATGAATCGTATCTTTCGTTCTTGTTTGGATAAGTTTGTCGTTGTATTCATTGACGATATTCTTATCTACTCGAAGAACCGAGAGGAACATGCTGAACATCTACGGGTAGCGTTGGAGATTTTGAGGGAGCACCAGTTGTATGGAAAGCTGTCGAAATGTGAGTTTTGGTTGGATGAAGTTCAATTCCTTGGTCATGTGATATCTGCTCAAGGAATATCAGTCGATCCAGCCAAGGTTGAAGCTGTGTTGAACTGGGAGCGCCCTACATCGGTGACGGAGGTAAGGAGTTTTGTTGGACTAGCAGGTTACTATCGGAAATTTGTAGAGGGTTTCTCCAAGATAGTAGGTCCTCTGACTCAGTTGACGAGGAAGGACCAACCGTTTGTCTGGACTGATGAGTGTGAAGCAAGCTTTGAAGATATGAAGAAAAGATTGACAACCGCACCAGTGCTAATTATTCCAGATATAGACAAGGCGTTTGAGTTATATTGTGATGCATCATATCAAGGATTGGGATGCGTATTAATGCAAAATAGAAGACCAGTGGCATATCTTCTCGCCAGTTGAGGATACACGAGCGGAATTATCCGACACATGACATTGAGTTAGCAGCTGTAGTGTTTGCATTGAAGACTTGGCGTCATTATTTGTTTGGAGCGAAGTTTCAGGTTTTCAGTGACCACAAAAGTTTGAAATACCTGTTTGATCAAAAAGAGTTGAACATGAGGCAGCGAAGGTGGATGGAATATCTGAAGGACTACGACTTTGAGTTGCTTTATCATCCAGGAAAGGCAAATGTCGTGGCGGATGCTCTAAGTAGAAAACGGATTCAGATGTCAGCTCTGATGATCAAAGAGTTAGAGCTGATAGAGAAGTTAAGGGACATGAATCTCGGTGTTATTTTGGGTCGGGATCACATGTGGTGTAGTCATCTCACAATTACGAGTAGTTTCTTGGAACAAGTGAAGTCAGAACAAGAAACTGATCCGGAGCTGCAACAAATTGTGGGGTTGTTAGGAACTGATCAAGCCAAAGATTTTGCTTTTTGCCGGAATGGTATTCTTCGATTTCAAGGAAGAGTGTGTGTGCCGGCAACAACAGAGTTACGAAAGTTGATATTGGAGGAAGGGCATAAGAGTAGTCTCAGTATACATCCAGGAATGACTAAGATGTATAAAGACCTAAAAGAATCTTTTTGGTGGAGCGGAATGAAGAAGGATGTTGCAGAGTTGTAGCTTCCTGTTTGGTATGTCAGAAGGCAAAGATCGAACATCAAAGACCAGGTGGAATGTTACAGCAGCTGAATATTCCCCAGTGGAAATGGGACAGTATCTCGATGGACTTCGTAACTCACTTACCGAGGTCATCGAAGGGTCACGACTCCATATGGGTAATAGTTGATCGGTTGACGAAGAGTGCCCACTTTATATCCATCAATCAGAAGATGTCAATGGAGAAGTTAGTAGAGTTGTACATAAGAGAAATTGTAAGACTGCATGGTGTGCCAGATAACATTGTATCTGACCGGGATCCAAGGTTTACCTCGAGGTTCTGGCAACAGTTACAGGATGCTTTGGGTTCTCGGTTGAGGATGAGTTCAGCATATCACCCTCAAACAGATGGACAGACTGAAAGAACTATTCAGACATTAGAGGACTTGTTGAGGACTTGTGTTTTGGACCATCTTGGAGGTTGGAGTGAGATCTTACCATTAGTAGAGTTCACATATAACAACAGCTATCATTCTAGCATTGGGATGGCGCCTTTCGAAGCTTTGTATGGGCGAAGATGTCGAACTCCTCTTTGTTGGTTTCAAGATGGGGAAGCAATATCAGTAGGACCTGAGTTGTTGCAACAAACTACTGAAAAGGTGAAATTGATTCAAGAAAGAATGAGAGCAACACAAAGTAGGCAAAAGTCGTACGCTGATCGGAGAAGGAGGCCGCTTGAGTTCAATGAAGGTGACCATGTGTTTTTACGCGTGACGCCGATGGCAGGTGTGGGTAGGGCTATCAAGGCGAGGAAGTTGTCTCCTAAGTTTCTTGGTCCTTATGATATTCTTAGGCGGATTGGACCCGTAGCGTATGAGATAGCGTTACCACCGCAGTTGGCAAACCTGCATAACGTGTTTCACGTGTCTCAATTGAGGAAATACATTCCAGATCCTACTCATGTACTAGAAGTTGATGATATACAAGTTAATGAAGATCTTACAATCAAAGCTGGACCAATCAGAGTGTTGGAGGTGCAGACGAAAAATCTGAGGGGAAAGGAAATTCGCACAGTAAAGGTGTTGTGGAACGAGGAAACCCAAGAGATGACATGGGAGCTTGAAGAGTTTATGAGGAATGAGTACCCATTTCTGTTTCGTAGTAGCCTTAATTTTCGAGGACGAAAATTTTTGGAGTAGGGGAGAATGTAAGACCCTAGAACCTCATGAACTTACCTAGTTGTAAAAAGTTTAAGTTATAATGTAAAAATAAAGTGCTGTCAGACTTGACATGGTTTACTATTTTAATTATAACTTTTTGTAGAAAATATCAATTTAGCTGATTCTTCTTTTATTGGATAGTAGACTCAAAGAGCTTCGATTTGAGTACTCATACGCGTATTTTCGACTTCGGTAAGGGGGTCAACCGGACTGTCAAAGTTGCGGTAAATTTTGCTGCTGGGGATTTGCGTGAGCAGTAAATTTTTTGGATTGTAGGCAATGTGAGCTGGCTTGGCTGCGGTTCCTTTTGTGAGAATATTTTGGGGACCCTTTCAGACATTCCCTCCATGTTTTGGGGCTGGAAAGGAGTATGGGGCTTTGTTTTATTGAATTATCATTGCTAAATAACAATTCCATGGGTCCTTGTGTGTCTAGGAATCATTTCCTTTAATTCCAAAGCTGAATGAGTGTTTTGTTTAAATTCCTCCAGAAGCATGAGATTCCGTTAGATCCATGTGATGTTTGAGAACAGCAGAGAAAGGCCCTTAGCTAGAGTATTTCGAAATTTCTAAGTGTGCTAAGTGTGGAGGTTGTCTTGGCCTGTGAAAGAAGAGAGGGATTCCAAGAAACTAGAGTTCTACCAAGGTTGTGGAAGAGATCAAGTTAAAGTGTTCAAGAGGTAAGGGGGTTTAACTTGGGATATAACATAGTGTATGATGGGTAGAAGGTAACCATATAAAGTTGTTTCATGGTTTCTTCCTTGTGAGTTGAGATTAAATTTAACATGTTGAAGCATGTGTTTTCTTCTTGGTTGTGAGTTTTATGAGTTTTGAGTATAACATGAGTTTTGGACATAAAACGCAGAATCTAAAACTGAACTGTTGCGATTGTTCCCAGATTTATTTGAGACCCTTCCCGATATCCAAATTAGCCTTGTGAGTAGTCAAATTAAAGATAATTGAGTCTAGTTTTCAACAAAGAAAGAATCAACTCAATTGGAGTTCGGTAGAGAGAGTAATGAGCAAAACAGTAAGCAAAGGTCAAAACTGAGAAGACCAGAGAGTGGTCAACTTTTCCGCTTTTTAATAATTTTACTGCAGCTAGATCTGTAGTCCAAAAATTTAGATTTATATGTCCAAAGAAAGATATTTGAGTCTAGTTTCCAGGAAATCAAGAATCAACTCAATTGGAGTTCGGTAGAGAGAGTAATGAGCAAAACAGTAAGCAAAGGTCAAAGCTGAACATACCTGAGCGTGATTAATGTTTCCGCGTTTTAATGATGTTACTGCAGCTAGCCCTGTAGTCCAAAAATTTAGATTTATATGTCCAAGGAAAGATATTTGAGTCTAGTTTCCAACAAAGAAAGAATCAACTCAATTTGAGTTCGGTAGAGAGAGTAATGAGCAAAACAGTAAGCAAAGGTCAAAACTGAGAAGACCAGAGAGTGGTGAACTTTTCCGCTTTTTAATAATTTTACTGCATCTAGATCTGTAGTCCAAAAATTTAGATTTATATGTCCAAAGAAAGATATTTGAGTCTAGTTTCCAGGAAATCAAGAATCAACTCAATTGGAGTTCGGTAGAGAGAGTAATGAGCAAAAGAGTCATCAAAGGTCAAAGCTGAACATACCTGAGCGTGATGAATGTTTCCGAGATTTAATGATTTTACTGCAGCTAGCCCTGTAGTCCAAAAATTTAGATTTATATGTACAAAGAAAGATATTTGAGTCTAGTTTCCAGGAAATCAAGAATCAACTCAATTGGAGTTCGGTAGAGAGAGTAATGAGCAAAAGAGTCATCAAAGGTCAAAGCTGAACATACCTGAGCGTGATGAATGTTTCCGAGATTTAATGATTTTACTGCAGCTATCCCTGTAGTCCAAAAATTTAGATTTATATGTACAAAGAAAGATATTTGAGTCTAGTTTCCAGGAAATCAAGAATCAACTCAATTGGAGTTCGGTAGAGAGAGTAATGAGCAAAAGAGTCATCAAAGGTCAAAGCTGAACATACCTGAGCGTGATTAATGTTTCCGCGTTTTAATGATGTTACTGAAGCTAGCCCTGTAGTCCAAAAATTTAGATTTATATGTCCAAGGAAAGATATTTGAGTCTAGTTTCCAACAAAGCAAGAATCAACTTATATGGAGTTTGGTAGAGAGATTTATGAGTAAAACAGTCAGCAAAGGTTAAAACTGAGAAGACCAGAGCGTGGTGAAAGTTTCAGCTTTTTAATAATTTTACTGCAGCTAGATCTGTAGTCCAAAAATTTAGATTTATATGTCCAAAGAAAGATATTTGAGTTTAGTTTCCAATAAAAAAGAAATGAACTCATTTGAAGTTATGTACAGAGAATTATGAGTAAAATAACAAGAAAAGGTCAGTGTAGACAGCACTCAATTTTTAATCATTGGGAATACTTATCTACACTCTTTGGCCAAGAGTGTGGGTAAGAGGGTATTGAGAATTCTCTTCCATTGTTGGAAGAGGAAAGAATGAATTATGAGAATGAGAGGACTGAAAGAGATTGAGGTTTGAGTGTGATGGTGAAACTGTGAGAGCAAGCGTTCTGTCATTTCCTTAGAATTCTTGTCGAATCGATGGTGTTCGTATTGCGATACGATAGTGTGTTGAGTCTCTGCGGAGACTGAGATTCGAGTGTCACCCTTTCCTCGTGCGCGGGGACTAGAGGGGGTTGAATGTCTCGCCCAATGACTTCGGCTCGTGTGAGTATAGTGCTCGGTGGGTGCGCCTAACCGAAGTTTTTACTCGTAATTCCTTGAGAGGTCGGGGAGATAGGTCTGAAGTTGCGATGGAGGACGGCTCGAATCGCCCTGTTTTGCGAAACAGGTTTGATACGACAACATTCAAGGAAACAACAGAAGCTTGAGTAAATGATTGAGTTGTGAGCTTAATATTGTGATGTATTGTAATATTATGATCTTGATAGTCTGAGTGGTGATGGTCTGAGTTACGAGTTGAATATTGTGTTGTATTGTAAGGTTGTGACTAGGATAATCTAAGTTATGATATTTTGATATTTAAATTATATGCTATGTTAGGTTCCTCGTTACTCACCCTGAAATGTTGTGGTTGTGGTTTCCACCTACGATGATCGTACTTGTACGGGAGTAGATGGCGTTGCAGATGAGGCAGAGATGAAGTAGCACGACGAGAGTTATGGGAATGACTATGGGGGACTTATCATGTTTTAAGTAGTTTTATGTTTTTGAATATTGAATTTGATATTTGTAAGGTTTGAACTTTATGTTGTAAGACGCTTAAACTTTATGTTGTAAGACGCTTAAACTTTTGATGGTTTAGTTCCGCGATGTTAATTGAAAAAAAAAAAAATTTTTGGCGTAAAAGTTTTGATTTTGTTATTTTTCTAGTGGCACCCTGATAAGGGGTGTTACATATACTGCACCGGTTCTTTTAAACCCGCTTTTGAAAAAAGTATATTGCACCGGTTCTTTTAAACCCGCTTTTGAAAAAGTTATACTGCACCGGTTGGATTTTAACCGAGGCCTATATTTGCCTCGTTTTAGGGTTAAAGTTCAAAACTTTTTCACTTTCACTATTCTTCTTCCCGCAAAACCTCTCTTCCCGCAAAACCTCTCTGCCCCTCGCTGCTCACCACTGCTTTTTGCTTCGGCCGCCACGCCACGCACCACCGCAACCGTTGTCTCAGTTCCCCCTGCCAGGTGCCCCATTACCGTCGCTGGCTCAACCTCTGGGCGTCGTGGTTTCGCCTGTTCTTCATCGTCGTCACTAGTCCTTGCCTCCCCGCCGTCACACTACCAAGTCCACCACTGCCACCGTCGCCACTGGTCCTTGCCTTCATTGTCCACCATTGCCGCCTGTTCTTCTCATCAACCACCGCCGCCTGTTCTTCTCATCGACCACCGACAACCACCGTCGCGTATTGGGGTTTGGCTGGACACTGAATCGATAAAAGTTTGAAGCTTTGGAGAGGGGAAGTATTTTTGGTGTTAGGTTTTTTTGTTTGATCTTGAACTTTTGTTTTTTGCTGCAACTCTTGGTTGGTCTTGGGTGATTTTCGGTGATGAAGGAATTGAACACACGGTAAAGCTTGGGCTGTTTTCTGGTGTTTTCAGGTGATGAAGGGATTGAACACACGTTGCGCGTTCTTCCTCCGAGCGTGGCCATTTCTGCTTTGAGGGTTTTCAGGTGAAGCGAATTCAGGATTTCTATGAGGTCGGAGCGGTCCTCGCAGCACAGCGAGGCCTTGAACACCAGCCTCCCATCGCTGCCGTAGTTCCCGCCGGTGGAGAGCACCGTGATCTCGTCGGTTTCGGACGGAACCGTCTCCAGCTTCCCATTTCTGCTTCCCTGTGCTCCACTTCTGCATCCCATCGCTGCTTCCCACTTCTGCTTTCCTGTGCTCCACAATATCCAAAAAAAAAATGCTTCCCTATGCTTCACGATGTGGCAAAAAAAAACAAAAAAAAAACACTTTACTGACTCGGTTCAGATTTAAACTGAGACAGTATAAGACAAGATACTAACTCAGTTGTACAACCGAGGCATAAAAAGAAGACTTTTTACCTCGTTCGTATATGTCTCGGTTTCTAAACCGGGGCCTATGACCAAAAACAACCGAGGCCATTTACTTCTTCTGTACTAGTGGAGCAAGCCACTAGAAAATAGTTTTCTGTTGTGAAAGTTTTTTAAGTAATCTGTTTTGCTTTAATTAAGTGTTTTTTTTTATGCCAAATGTTTAAAGAGTTAAATTAAGCTTTGTAAGACCCATGAAAAAAAATATATTTATAGTACTAAATTTTAGCATTTTATTAGTAATAATAATTTTAATGGATAGAAAAATAAAAATTTTGGATATAAAATTATAGTAATTTAGAAGGAGAGGTTCAAATTTTGATAACTTATTTAGGAAAATTTTTAAGAAAATTGAATAGTAAAAAGTGAATAGTGAATAGTAAAAAAAAAAGTGAATAGTGAAAAGTAAAAAAAAAGTAAAAAAAAAAGATAAGAATTTCTTAGCATGGAAGGAATTAAGATCATATTTGAAGACATTATTAAGGAATCCATTATGAATCCATTAAGTAAAGTAGTGATTAAGTAATTAATATAATAATATTAAAATAATATTACAAAAATTAATGAATAGTAAATTTTTTTACCTATAAATAGCCATGGGAGGGAAGGGCATTTTGCACCAAGAGAAGAGGAATCAAGTGAGAGCTTGAGAAATAGAGAGGAAAGAGTTAGGGAAAAAATTTTAATTGCAAGAAGAGTAGAGGTTCTGAAGAGTTTTCGGGGAAACAAATTTCGGAGCAGGAGATTAAGTCTGGAATAAAGGTAGGGGAGCTAACCTTTCTATGCTTTTATAATATGATTTAGTATTGTTTTTATTACTATTCATGTCTTGAAATTCCGTGTGAATAGTGTTAATGCTTACTGTATATCTATCTATGTGGAATTTCGGTGTTAATATTATATGTTGCTATTTTGAATCTGTAAATAAGAAATTTGTTAAAAACTAGTTAAGGAAAACTTTGGCTAAGGAAAGACTTGGTACTTAAGTTGTCCATTGTGACGCACCTCTCTTTCCTGGAAGTCTACTCGATATGTTTTTAACTTAAATCCTATTGAACAGATTATGTACTGTTAATTTATTTTGTGATATATTCAGTTTGTATGATTTCTGAAATGATTGGATTTTATTGCATTTGAATTATGCATCTGAACATGATTGTGAATTATAATGATGTGATTTATGTGGAAAGTATGTGAATGTATGAGATATGTTAGATTCACTGTGATAATATGATGGTATATGGTTAGTCGTGTCTGGGGTTAAGTTTCAAAGTGACAGTATGGTTCATATACGTAATTCCATGATCCTCAAGGAGAGGATACATGGTGGTGATTTGGGGGGTGTATAGAATGATTGCATGGTAGCTCAGTTTTGGGGGTCATCCTGAAACTCCAATGGTCTTTCTTCTCATGTAGAGAGGATTGAACCATGTGGTGAGGAGTAGCAGGAGGTCCTAGTCTTGGGTGCTTCCATATGATCCAAGGTAAGTGATGACGGATTAACCTCGTGACTGTGGTAGGGCGGTAGTGCCCAAGTTTCATAAGGCGGTAGTGCCCAAGTTTCATAAAGTCACCACGAGTGCAAGACCCACCATAGCTCGGTAATCATTCTAGTCCGGACGAGTCGGGTTATAAAGTAACAAGTCTTGTGATGTCATTTTACCATGTGTATCAAAGTAATGGATGAGTATGTATGATGTGATTGTTGTATGATGGTACGAGTATGTATGACATAATTATTATATGAGGTTTGCATGCATGTTTCATAAATGATTGGTTGCATGTTAGCTCACCCTACTTGTTTGTGTTTGAGTATGTGCGATAATCGTATAATTCGTTATACAGGAGCATATGGCAAGGAGGATATGTTGGAAACAATACTTGATGGGGAAGACAATGCTGCAGCTTAGATTCGCTAGCTTTTATTAGTTAGTTTTGAAAAACCTTTGTGCATTTAAAGTTTTAAATTCTATGTAATTTCTATAGAGAAACTCTAATACTCTAAGTTTTCAATTCCATGTTATTCTAAGGATGATTGTAATTCTTAAATTACTCTTGACTGCTTTCCTATATTAATAAATGATGACATCTTAATTATATATGCTTTATATATATATATATATATATATATATATATATATAATTGGGATGTTACAAGCTTGGTTATGGTTGGTTATGGTGCAGGTTCAATTTTGAAAAGAGTTGTTAGTAGTTTTCATTTGTTTGAAGCAGAGTAATATATTGCTCGAAGTATATTAGTGATACAGAATATAGAACATCAGGTAAGCTGTTTCATTTTTATTTTATATTCAAACTGACCGTACAAAGGTCTGTACTTGGGACATTTTTTACTAAGTTTTCATTCATTAATTATAATATTATATAATTATACTAAGTTTACTAAGTTTTCATTAATTATAAAATACATCCTACATATAAAAGTTTTGTTTTGAATAATTGAATGGATTAGATTAGAATAATAGAATATTGCTGTCTCCGATTATAACTTATGCTGTAGCAACCTTTCAATTATATGAGAGCGTGGTGAGGAAGCAGAGCACCGAAATCTATAAATTGGTGTGTGATTATAAGATCAGCAAATCATGGATTTGAGTGATATATTTAGAGACATGCTAAATTCTTAACTTTTTCATGAATGTATTTTATTTGTAGTAGTGATTTATCCGAAAACAAAGTATGGAAAAATATTAACTTGATTTTCAAAATATCTTTACAGATATCTACACAAAATATCTTTACAGATACTAACCTTGTAAGAATGCAATAATTTTATTTTTCTTTGATAATGAAAAACTGCAGTTTTGACATGTTCTTTTCTTTATAAAGAAAATGATAATTTCTAGAGTAATTTTGAATTTATGTTCCAAAACTATATACAGAAATTTGATTAATAAGGGAAACCTTGAAATATATGGTATAGGTTTTAAGCAAAGAATTACTACGTTAGCCAAAACAAAAGCAAAGAATTCGTGAAAGTTGATGCTGAGGAAAGAATTTAGAAAACTTACAGAATCTATTTTGGAGAAAAACGAAACGAAAAGAACAGAACCTTTCAATATTCTAATTGGAGATTTATAAAACCTTCGATTTCTTCCACAATTCCAATATCAGCGCAATTCCAATTTGAGCATAATACAACCTAAACCGTCTCAAGCAGGTACTATTTAATATTATCAATCGGATGAGTTAGTTGAAATTTTATTTAGCTTCTTTATCTCACTCATCATGTGCTAGTCGTATCAGGATTATGATTGTTTAGATTATTTAAAAGGATTTTCAGAAGACAAAAATAAAGTATTTTTTTATAAGTTATAAAAAGAAATTTATGCATAAAAGTATTATTTCAGGTTGCTGACATTTTCCCTACAACCACATATGGAACCACATATGGAACTGATTTATTGGGTGACACAGTTGACACAGTTGGAGAGACGGGTGAGAACTTTCAATTATTAAAAATTTAATGAATTACTTTACCTTTTCAAAGACAAATTTTTAAATATTTCATTGTTATGTTAATTTTAGTATATTAACCTCTCTCTTCCTCTTTCTATTTCTCACACACTCACTCTCTTTATGTATCTCTTTCAAAATAATCAATGACCTATTAAGAATATATATATATTAGATGATATCATATTTTTGTCTATACTTTTTTAATCATGTTTATTATTTATACCTCATATTTTCCTATTATCAATTAAAAGTATAAGAGTTAATATTAGAAAATATGTTTTTTTTTTCTTTTGATGTGTTTTCATCTTTAATTTTATTATTATTAACTAGCGTAAACACATATATTATCACATCTGTATATGCATTTTTTTGTAAATATCTATAAATTATTTAAATTTTAAAAGTAGATATAAATAAAATTATTTAAATTTTAAAAGGATAAAATTAGAAAAAAAGTATTATAAGTAATATTGTGTAAATTTTTGTTTGTTATGAATAATTATTTAAATTTAAGAAAATAGTTACTAAAATAATAAAAGAGTATATAATTCTTTTATAATGAGAAATTATTTGAATTCAAAAATATAGTTATTAAAATAATAAAAATGAAAAATATAGTTACAAAAATATTTATTATTTAAATTTGAAAGATAACAATTTAGAGGATAAAATTGAAAAATAAAATTACCAAAAAGGTGTATATATAATTGTAGATAATTTTTTGTAATATTATTAAAGATAGGATATAACGAATTAACACACTATCCCATTTTTATTTTTAAAATTAAAAAATTAAAAAAATATATAAACAAGTTAATACACAAACCAAAGAACTCGCTTCTAAAAAAAAGTATTTCAGGACCACGAGACTGTAAGATTGCTACAACTAAAGTTTGGGTTCAATAAGGATGAAGCAGTAAACATAACGGTGAGAACTTGCAGTCTCTCTCTATATATAGATTTAATTTTCAATCAAATAATAATGAATTTAAAAAAAAATAATCCAATTAAAAATTTCTTATAAAAATGCATTAGGAAAAGAAGTTCTCAACAATTTGTAATAAAATGTACTTATTATCAATGCATTAGGAAATAGTTATTATATATTTACATGTGTTTATTCCTTATTTGTTTACATATACTTGGATGGTACAGTGGTTACACAGAAAACTTCTTTTTGCTAAAAAAGAGACGATTGAAATAGAAAATCCAGAAGCAAACCAATTACACTTTGAAAGCTTACCGAGTTTAAGGAAATATTCTTCTGGAGATATCATTGAGTGGCCATCATTAAAGAAAGTGACTGTGAACCATTGTCCCAACATAATAAAGTGTGGTTTGGGAAGAACAAAATCAGTAATCTTGGAAAACCAAGCGTCTCTGGCAGATATTTTTGAATCATCGGTTAGTTATTTCTGCAAGTTCTCATGATAGATGAAAGATTTAAGTTTAATTACTCTTTTTGTAAAATTATTTTATATGCAAAATAGTAACAAGAGAAGAAATGATGTTTTACAGAATGATTGGTTTTCAACGATTGTTGAATATGAGATTGGTGACACTGAGGAATTACACAAAAGAATGCATAACCTTCGACCCTCACATTTCACTAACATTGTAGTGTTTCGAGCAAAAAACTGTGATGAAAACTTGACTAAATTTATAAATATTTTGATGAAGAGGTCAAAAAAGCTTCAAGTTATTGAAATTCAGTGTTGTACAACATCAGGATATCTATTTGACGAATTGGATCCTACTTTTATGGATGAAGAGTTTAAGTATTTGAGAGGAATAAAGGAATTAAAGGTAATAGAAGTATATGAGATGGTGTCATTATGCAGTCGGAAAAGTGTAGACTGTTTTGACTTGAAAAGTATGCAAATTGTACACCTCAAAAGTTGTCCCTCTATAAAGGTTCTATTCTATCCAGCATCCTTTTCCACAAGGCTTTCCGAACTAACGGAATTAAAGTTAGAGGCATGTGAAGATTTAGAAGAAGTAGTAGAGAACTACTTCCAATATCATGTGTCCTTCCCAAGATTAAGTAAAGTGGAGCTAAAGTCTCTCTCAAAATTCAGAAGGTTTACCAAATTTGGGAGAGATTTTTCAAGTTTGAAAACTTTGATAATAGAAGAATGTCCTTGTTTAGAAGAGTTCACAGTAAACCAAGCAATTTTAGTAGATTTCTTAGATCCAACGAATAACACTCTACGTGAGTTTGATGAATTGAGATTAGATGGTTGTAACTTGTTGCTCTATGTAGCCTCCTTTGAGACACCGCCCGAGAAGATGAAATTGAAGAAAGTCTTTGTGAGTAATTGCTATGCATTGAAAATGGTAATATTGGTGAAGGAAATACCTAACTCTATAGAGCTCCTCCACGAATTAGATGAATTGATTTTGATTAATCTTCCTAATTTAACTCACATCATCGACAAAGAATGTGTTAGGTTATATCAAAATCTACGTATCCTACAAGTAGAAAGATGTGGGTTTCTTCATTGGTTGCCAATTCCTCTAACTTTAACAAATATGAAAATTTTGGATTGTGATTCCTTGCATAAGACCGTGGTCATCAGAAAAGAAAAGGAAGAAAAAGAAAGAGTTATTTTTTCTCAATTAAAGGAGGTTACTCTTCAAAATCTAAGAAATTTGTATACTGCATTTCCTTTTGGGTCAGAATTTCCATCCTTGGAAATACTGAAAATAACAAATTGTCCTTCTCTAACGACATTTGTTGAAGAACGCAATGATTTGAAAGAAGCTGTTTCAACATGTTTCTTTCCAAATTCGGTACGTTTCAATTTTAAATTACATATGTATAATATTCATTATCATGCTGTGCATGCAAATTAAAATTTTTCTAGTTTTTATATTTATACTCATGTTTATTATTATTGTTATTATTATTATATATAATCAGGATAAATAGTTAGCTTAATAAAATAAATATTGTTATATTTTATTTTTAGTACAACAAAAAAAAAAATAATAGAATTTTTTAATTTTGTTAGTTTTGTATGGTCTTTGATATTAATAGATGAGGCGCATATATTTGATATTTATTAATTGTCATGTGTTTTTATCAGGAAACATTAACATTGACATATATGTAATAAAAACTGTGAATTTAAAATACATTTACGTAGAGTTGAGATAATAGCAAGATTAATTGTATTAAGGTTAATTTTTTTTTTATATTTACTAAAGATTATTAATTTTTTTGATAAACAAAACTAACAAAATAATTTTTTTTAAAAAAGATTTTTATTTTTTTTACTAAAAATGAGATGTGATAATATTTTTTTATACTAAACTCATTATTTATCCTATAATTTATTTACTTTTTGTATTGAAAATGGAATGAAAGTACAAAATGTATTACCTTGTAGGTAGTCATGGTTTTTAGTTTTGTTTTATTTTGATTTGTTGTTTCCTATTTTTGAAATTTAAAACTGTTAATTATTTTTTTACAGTTGTCGTTGGAAAAGTTGAAGGTGCTTTATGTAATAGATCAACATATTAAAGATCTTTGGCACTATAGTTTGTCTTCTGAATCATTTTGTCAGATAGAAAATTTGACTTTAAGCAACAATAATAAATTGTTAAGTGTCATCTCTTCTAGACTGATCATAAGATTCAACAACATGAAAGATTTGACTTTAGACAAATGTGAATCATTGATTACAATATTCATTCTTGAAGATGATCCTCCTATCCAAGAACTGTTTCCTCAACTGAGGAAAATGTCATTGAGCAACCTAAATAATTTGAAATTTATATGGAACAAAGAACCTAATGTTCCATTCTTCTCAAATTTGGTGTCACTTTTCATTGTCCATTGTGATAGCATTGAAAGTTTATTTTCACTTTCTTCCTCCAAATATCTTAAGAAACTCAAATTACTGAGGCTGTATAGTTGTAAAGAACTAAAGCAAGTGATCTCGAGTGATGAAGATGAAAATGCATCTACCAATTTTCCCCAAATGAAATGTCTAGTATTGAAGAATCTTCCAAAGTTGGTGAATTTCAGTCGTTATCATGGAACTCATGATTGGCCTAGTTTACAAACTTTAAGGGTTAGCAATGTTCCAAGTATGAAAATATTTTCAAGAGGCAACATCAACACACCATTGTTGAGATCAATAAATATAACATTTATTAAGAAGCTTTGGTTTGAAAATCTAAACGAGACTATATCATTTATTCACAACAATCCAGGTATGCAATTTTAAATTCATAAAAATTAAATAATTATAATAGAATAATATACAACATGTTTATATATATATATATATATATATATATATATATATATATATATATATATTCTTTATTTTGGAAAAGATGTTTCTTAAAAAACATTTATTTTCATATTTTAGATTATTTCTCTTCGTTACATTACATATCAAATTCTTTGCTTATGTTTATTTGTTTTGTATTCCTAAAATTTTCCTTTCTTTTTAAAATTAGCTTCTCGGAGGTCTTGTTCCAAACTTTTCTCATACATTACTGTATTTATTTGCATGTGTTGATTAAGAATTAATTAAAGTGACTCAAATAAAAAAAGAGGAACAACTTCTACAACAAGACAACAATGGATAAAAGAATGAACATTAATCTCTTGAGGTAATGTCCACTCTTATCAGCTATATAGATCATGCTTTTAAAATAAGTTATGTTATATATTCAACATTCATATCAAATGATAAAGAAACATATTTTAATTTGTGATTTTTATGATTTTTAGTGTATTCTTTGTAATATAGAAAGAGTTTACTTTTATATATATATATATATATATATATATATATATATATATATATATATATATATATATATATATATATATATATATATATATATAAAAGAATCTATAAAATGATGTTTTATAATTGATAGTATATTTAAAATAGTGAGACTTAATTATTGTAATAATAAAAGACTTAAGTATAAATAAACAAGTTTTATTATTTTAAAATACGTCATATATTTAGAAATCACATTTTTAGAGTTCTTTATTTTCTCTCTAAGTTTTCTCACTCTTGGGTTATCTTTTTGAAGAATCGAGACATAGGATTACTTTTTGTGGCGACCTCTTCAAGATTAAGCGATGAATTTATCAATTTAAGTAAGTTAGTTTTTTGCCTCTTTTCTAAGTTCAATCGGTTCTTTTTTCGCATATGGGTCTATCTAGTCTACATGTATTTTTAGAGTCATTTCTCTATTGATCAATTGTTCCAATGGCATACCCTAATCAATTTTAGGATTTTGAACTGTTTAAGTTGTTACAAAGCTTAAGGAAGCTATTATAAATTCTAAACTAGTTCAAATTGACTGAATGTGTAATTGCATATGTGATTGCATGAGAAATTGTTAATTGTAATGAACATGTGCAGTTGAACTAGAGAATACAGAATCTTAAGTTTACATATTTTAGGTTATATGATCAATTTTAGGAATTTGATGAATAGTATCACTAGTGCAGAATTGATCTTTAACGTCACCCCATAGACGTCCGTCCACGAAAACTCCAACGTAAATAATTGACCGGTGGCATAAATGTAAATAATTGAGTGTGGAGACGTCCGTCCTGGAGGGGGACGGACGTCTATAATATAGTAGACGACAGACCCCTCTAACGGACGTTCAAAAGACTGACTGGTTGAACTACCCGGTCAGCCTCTTGAACGTCCGTCCTGGAGGGGGACGGACGTCTATATGTAGTAGACGTCCGTCCCCCTCCAGGACGGACGTTCAAGAGGCTGACAGGGTAGTGAACCAATCAGCCTCTTGAACGTCCGTCCTGGAGGGGGACGGACGTCTACTATATATGGACGTCCGTCCCCCTCCAGGACGGACGTTCAAGAGGCTGAGGGGTTGTACTACCCTGTCAGTCTCTTGAACGTCCGTCCTGGAGGGGGACGGACGTCCATATATAATAGACGTTCGTCCCCCTCCAGGACGGACGTTCAAGAGACTGACAGGGTAGTACAACCCCTCAGTCTCTTGAACGTCCGTCCTGGAGGGGGACGGACGTCTATTATATATGGACGTTCGTCCCCCTCCAGGACGGACGTTCAAGAGACTGACAGGGTAGTACAACCCCTCAGTCTCTTGAACGTCCGTCCTGGAGGGGGACGGTCGTCTATTATATATGGACGTCCGTCCCCCTCCAGGACGGACGTTCAAGAGACTGACAGGGTAGTACAACCCCTCAGCCTATTGAACGTCCGTCCTGGAGGGGGACGGACGTCTATTATATATGGACGTCCGTCCCCCTCCAGGACGGACGTTCAAGAGACTGAGGGGTTGTACTACCTGGTCAGTCTCTTGAACGTCCGTCCTGGAGGGGGACGGACGTCCATATATAATAGACGTTCGTCCCCCTCCAGGACGGACGTTCAAGAGACTGACAGGGTAGTACAACCCTCAGTCTCTTGAACGTCCGTCCTGGAGGGGGACGGTCGTCTATTATATATGGACGTCCGTCCCCCTCCAGGACGGACGTTCAAGAGACTGACAGGGTAGTACAACCCCTCAGTCTCTTGAACGTCCGTCCTGGAGGGGGACGGACGTCCATATATAATAGACGACCGTCCCCCTCCAGGACGGACGTTCAAGAGACTGAGGGGTTGTACTACCCTGTCAGTCTCTTGAACGTCCGTCCTGGAGGGGGACGGACGTCTATTATATATGGACGTCCGTCCCCCTCCAGGACGGACGTTCAAAAGACGTTTAAAATAAAGATACACACTTCAAAACGCGAACCCGCGAGGAGTTATGCGAACCTTTCCCTCTGCGCCTTGCATTTCCAGGTTGGTTTTTATGCGTTTTGGTCCATTTAATCTTACTTTTGGTCCGATTAAATTGTTCAGTGATGACATATCTTTCATTTGGACCGATTAAAAATCGTTTTCGGTGCATTTTGGTGCAGTTTGTTGCGTGTTCGTGGGCGGCGTTTTTTGGCCTACATTTTTAGGTCGTTTACTCCTCCATCTTCCTCCATTTTCATTTTGAATCTGTTCTTCAGACGTGTTGCAGTGCACAAACAAACGTTCAAACCCGTAATCCTAAATAATCCTAACCCGTAATCCTAAATAACCCTAAATAAGCCGTCTAATAAAGCCCTTTCTGCAGTAGTATATAGACGTCCGAGAGGTTCACAGCGGACGTCTATATAGACATCCGGGCTGACACAGCGGACGTCCATATAGACGTCCGGCCGAACACAACGGACGTCCATATAGACGTCCGACCTGACACAACGGACGTCTACATAGACGTCACCCGAATAGACGTCCGTTGGAGGTCGAACGTTAAAAGGCCTAAAGAACGGACGTCTATGCCCGTTTCTGCACTAGTGTATAATGAATGTGATGGCTTGAACTGGCTTTCACTGAAAGACATCAAATTTGTATGTTTGTACTATGATTGAAGTATTAGATTGGAACTTGATAGGTCTAAATTTGCATAATTGCAAAATTTCATTTTTTGCAATTATACAAATTCATTGCGTTAACGGTTGCGTCGCTAGGTGACACCAAAGTTAGAGAGCCTACTGACTTTGTGGTCGCTAGACAATAATCTTTTCACTGAGCAACTCTAAAGTTATCATTGAACGCTTTTGGACTTCATTAGGTGAATTTTGGCATATAAATTTCTGGGAGCTTCAATGGTGCTCTCATTAGGCGCGTACTAAGCTTGTCGAGAGATTTATTAAGAGAATTATCCTAGTGTTACTATCGTTGGACAAGTTTTCCAGTCGCTAATCGAGTGGATGATCTTGCTGAGCAAGACTAAAAGAGTGATTCAATTAATGCCATGATAAATTGTTTTAGTGGATTTCAGTCATATGAGAAGTATTGGCCGTATATATAAGTGTATGGATGATAATATGTATGGTTGGAATATGTTTAGATATGAACTATAAGTATGATAGGATTTTAAAGGGAAAATATTTATGAAGTATGTTTCTAGGAAGTGAATTATTAAAGTAGGGACTAAGAGAGAAAGTTATCCTAACACTCTACTAGTCATTTAAACTCATATAGATGAGAATGAACTAGGGGTTCAAAGAGGTTATGGTGAAAAGTTCTTTTTGAAGTTTTAGTGACTTGTATAGAATTTATCTTGTGGGTTAATGTTATACATCACAAGTGTTAAACTTCCTTGTAGTCCAACATGAATGTGTTTTATTCGAATAATTGAGTCTAGAATAATATCTTTTGATGTAATTGGTGTTCTAAGATTGTGTTATTGACTTGGCTTATCAATCTTACTTGTTTAATGATTATATGATAAATTCTTTTGTGCATTAGTTTATCCATATTTTTGCTTATGTTTTTTTGTGTTGTTTCTCTTCTTTTTCAATCATCACCTTTATGGTGTGAGCAGATGAGGAATTAGGAATCGAACTACCTATGGAGGGAGACGATGGTGCAACTGTGTAGTTTAAGATTTCAGTTCTTCAATTTAGAACTGTTGAAAAACTCAATTTATGTTTTAATCATAGTTTCTTAACATTGTAGATAAATCCTAAATTCGTTTCCGATGTTTAAAATAATTGTAAATAGTATTATGGATTTTCTGAATTATATTCCTTTGCTTGATTAATTATGTGTTGTTTCAATTAATGATTTATATTATTATTTGGCATGTTATATACGTGACATTATATAGTCTTTTTTTCAATAATTTAAACTGATTTGAATGTTGTTTAAAGGTTGCAAAGTAGTTTAAGAGAAAAACTATTTAAAAATTCAAGACAAAATAAAGATTTTACGTTAGATAAAAATAAAGAAGATGAACCATATATGAGTAAAATGAATCATAAATATATTATGTTAAAATAATATTTTGGTTTCTTAAATCAATTTGTTGATAACTTTAATTATCCTATCTCTAACAGTAATTTAATTATTTTTATATTTCAATAATACAAATGAAAACAAAGAAAGACAAAAAAACAGATTTATACATTCCTTTTATGTAATTCATAAATTTATATAATTTTAGAAAGTGTGGAATAGTGAAGATGGAGTTTGCATTGTGACGCATTAATCAATAAAAGAAAACATCTTCATGTTTTTTTATATATTTTTCATGTTAAATACTATCTTATATTTATCAAAACAAATAAAATATTATCTCATTAAATTTATGTTAATATAGTAGTATATTTATTTATTTCTTATATTTATTTTAAAAACTAATAACTTATGTTTATAAAACAAATAAAAAACATGCCCTTTTACAATTTTTTTTTCTTTTTCAAAAGTATAAAAAAATATCATTTTATAAGTTATTTTGATATAATAGTAAAATAGTATAATTTAAGTTTAATTCAATTTTATACAACAGATAAAAAAGATTAAGGTTTATTATAAATTGATTCTATTTATAACAAAATCTTCAAAGTTTGAATAGTTTGAATTGTTTTTTTCTATTCTAATATTTGTTTTTTTTTATAATTTTAACACATAAATTTGGAGTAGAAAGAAATAATTGTTAACTAAAGAAAACTAGAAGAATAGTCTCTTCTATTTTTTTAGTGTATAGAACATTTACTTTATTATTTTTTACTTAGAACTTATTTTTCTTCAAAAGCACTCATCTAGTTGGTATAATATATATTGTACATTAGTTTGTTGAGCTAAAAAATTAAACCAATTATAAACTCTTAGCATAATAGTTGTAATATCTCATTTTAATGGTATAAAATTACTAAAATATTACGTTACATAACCACTTAGATTAAAATGAACTTACAAGAAGACAATAGATCTACTTCTATAGATCCATCTACCAACTCATTTGTTTCACCCTCCCCTCTCGCTAGAATAACTGAAAATATATTGTCTCCTAAGCTTATACCATTAAGGTGATCATTGCAAAAGAAAAAACATACACAAAGACAAACAATACAAAAGCAAAGGTAAGCTAGTGATACAAACATTTTCGTAATACATCAAAAACATATTAAACATTTTACTTAATGATACATATCTCACACCAAATCAACCAAACACTTTATGCATGACAACCGTTTGACTTGACTATTTGGATTAGTATGAATATCGTGCTATGACAGTTCGTGCACTTGTTGTGGTGAAACAGTTGGGCCACCTCAAGCCACTACACAAGGTTAGTCTATTATCACTTGCGTTAGGCCAAGGTAAAGACCCTAAACTAGGACCTCCTACTATTCTTACAACATGCGCAACCCCTCTCTACTTGAGAATGAGTGACCATTGAAATGTTAGGTTGAACTCCAAGACTGAACTTCCCATATTCATACTTACAATACTTGAAACCACCATTGAGAAGTTCCTCCTTGGAACTCTCTTTACCAACCTTGAAAACCATTTGAAATCATACATATGTCCATACACTTTAACATTGAATACCAAGATATAACACCACTGATCATACATCAAAGTACCATAAACATAAGCATGGAAGTAAACAAGGTGATTCAAACTTTGAAACCAGAGAGATCCACAACCTAGTTGTGAACGTTTCTACAACCTGTGGATTTGTCTCGAGAGAAACAAATTGAAAACCAGCAAATTTAACAACTGAGTTGTCGCTTTTTCAACAACTTGTGGATTTACTTTAGGAAGTGTGAAATTGAAAAGAGATAAGAGCATTAGCAAGTTGTACATTTTTCCATGAGTAGTGGAATTTTTCAGAGTAGTTACTAACCTCTCATACACTACAAGAAAAATCGCATTTATATACGGCCGAAATCCGTATATAACATCGAAAATCCGTATAAAAAGTGGTGTTATATACGGATTATATACGGTCAAAAATCCGTATATAAAAAGGGCGTAGATAAGATTACATACGGATAATCCGTATGTAACTTATATACGGAATATCCGTATATAAATTATATACGGATTTTCCGTATGTAAATTATATACGGAATATCCGTATATAAGTTATATACGGAATATCCGTATATAATTTATATACGAAATATTCGTATATAATTTATATACGAAATATCCGTATGTTATGGATGATTCCTTATAGATTTCTAAATATGTGAGTTAATAGTAATATTGAAAGGTGATGTGCAGAATAGATTGAGGTTGATGATGAGTAAAGGTGAAATGAAAAGGTGGTGAAATTTTGCTCAAGTTAAGATGTCCCTCCTAGGTCTTTTGTTTAGCCTATAAAATTACGTAAAGCATTCTAAATTGGTCCCATAGATGTGGGTTGCTCAAGTCCCTAAATTGACACGTGAAATTAATTAAAATGTAACAGGTTTTACAGACATCCCTTCCTCTTCCCTGCTTTTTATTTTCTATTATATTTTGTAATTCTAATGTGCCCAAAATGAGAGTTAAATTGCTCCAATAAACCAATGAAGTTGCTTCCTAGGTACTTTGTTGCACCATCACTACGGGAGAGAATTAATGCATTGTCCAAATTCGACATCTATAGTGCTGGTTTAATCTTTCTATAATTGGTAATTATCTAATGGTGACAAATTCTTCTCCTATGATTGGAACTAATCAGTCAATATATGTATTAAATTTTATATGCATCCACATATAGCTCCCTTTATCTGATTAAGCTCATATTTTGAAATGCTTAAGGTTTATACCACCCTCTTATAGGCTTTCCCTGGTCTAAGGACCTATAATAGCCTTATTCAATACACAATAAAATACAACACAAGATCATTCTTTGATTTCTTATACAGTGTATCTATAGGATATTTGATAGGTCCTCTTTAACTGTGTAATTTCTAAAGGGTTGTAAATATAATTGGGAAAAGAATCAAGGTTAAAATGTAAGGTCTGGGGCAATCAAGAAACAAGAGCTGCCATTTTTTATAAACAGCAGAACAACACATAAATTTATTACTGAAAAATGAACATAATATTACAAGATCTTACAAGATAATATATCTTAAATTATAAAAACATGCAATACAGTCCTTTTCTGTATTCAGAAAGATGATTATGAGAGATAAGTTACTAAAACACAACCGTCATTGACATACAAGATTGAGTAATACCTGTAGGAGTATCGAATACAGCTAACAATCTCGTGCCAAGATCTTCAGCTAAGTTTAGTACTTAAAACTTGGTTTGAAGAGGCTGGACAAACATGAATTTCAGAAAATATGTCAATAAATATCTTCCACAGGTGCACACATCCTAACAGTAAGAAAGAAGTTTATGTTTGTATCCAAACTAGTAGAAAACAAATACTTCTAGATGTAATCATAAATAAAAAGATCAATCATTTCAAACATTAATCAAATTATCCGAAAAATCATTCTTAGTTCACATTACAAGACTTTTATCTTCATGTATTATCCGAAAAATCATTCTTAGTTCACATTGTTAACCTCCTTCACCACCAAACATACTAAATTTCAACATTTGTCTTACTTTCATAATTTATCTCTACAATTAGACAGATTTTTTCTTTCACTGTTGGTTAGTAAACACTCTTCATGCTCTATTCTATCTCACTCGTATGTATATATATAACTTTAAAAAATTATAATTTCACTTAATATTAGTAAGAAAAGGAACCCTGACAGCAAATATCAGTTCCTTATGATATGGAGGTCTGGACAACCTCAAAGACTTCCAAAGGGAAAACATGAAAACTATCACAAATATGGGTCACCTTTCTCATTTCTAATGTGACCCCTAGCTCTCATGTACCTAGCTTCACCATTGCTTAAGCCCAATTCATATACTACATCAAAAGAGGATACTTGTTGGACATAGCAGATGTCATAACTGAGGAGATTTAAAAGTTTCATGTTCTGAACCTAATGGCTTGGCCTGGAGACACACCCTTTCAAATGGGGGAATCTAGTGTAGTTATAGTGGACGACTCTTGTTTACAAATATAAACTATTTTGATTAATAGCTTGTGGTACATGCATGGATGTTGTTTTTTACAACTCATAATAACTTTGTTGTGTTGTTCTAACTTCTAATTCAGAAACAACAGCCTATTCACAGTGCAGAGAAGAGCATATGGAGAATTATATGGTATTTGGTGAGTCATGGAACCTGATGAATATCCAATATTCGGTCCCAGCTCAACATTCAATAGGAACACTTGTTCCCATTCTTTCCCTCTACACCAAATGTAATGACAATGTACTTCCCATCTCCTTTGCTGTTACATACACCTTACTTACAGAGATCTCTCAAGCTTGAGAGCAATTTATCTTCAATTGGATTAAAAGGTTTTCCCAAAAACAAGGACGATACTATTCTATAGCAGAATCCTATATATATGCTGATATTTCGGATCTGCAGTTAGAACTTAGACCAAAACTTGGATACTTAATGGGAAATCACCATAATTGATATGGAAACAATTGTATTCGCCATGGCCAGTTTTCAGAAAGGCTCTCTTACAGCTATGCAGTAATGTGCTTGCCATTATTATGCTATCAGATAAAGGAGGAGAATATCTGCTCAAACTTCTCTTCATCATATCTATTTCCCCTTCAAATAAAATATTTTCTCTAATTTAAACAAAAAATGACATAATGCAGAATACTTGGCTTGCTCATGGATTTCATTTCTTGGCCAGGAGAAACATTCTGCTAGTAGTACTAGTTGATCATTAGATTCATTATGGTCCTGGCTAGTTTTCTTTTATTTATTATTCAAATAAACAAATGAATAAAGGGACATCAGCCAAGTTGTATTCCATTCAGAAATTAGAAGTTAACTGATAGAACTGATATTAGAACAGAACAGAAAGATATTCTTTTATTGCCATCTGTACTCTATTCCCGTACCACCGTAGTAGGGAATAGAAACAAGGAACAAGATGAGTTTTGCACAACAATCAACTGAGGTTATTTGAGGAAACCCCACTCTCCACAATCCTTCTCGCTAAACCCATAAAACTGTTCACTCTCCTCATTAATAAGACTATTTATAATAGTTTGTTACACCTATTTAATTACAACTGTACCAACTACCTTGTCTTTTCCTTCTATTGTAAACTATACTGAACCTATCATTAACTAATCCCGACTTATAGCTTACTTCAAACAAGCATGTGTGAGTGGCAACATAAAGAAATGTTTCTCAAGATTATAAATAAAGTGCCAAATCAATACAGCTGAACAATTTAGGGTCAAAGAACAAAATTGTATGCTTGGTGTACGTTTGTATGCATATAACAAGCAAAGAAAGAGAATCTCACATAAATTGTGAATATAATAGCAATGGCCATTATGGTCATCCCCAAGTGATCAGAAAAATCATTTATTAGTTTTCTGGCAACATAGACACAGAAAACTGCAACAGGAGCAGCAATAAGAAAAATTGTCAGGGCCAACGATCTTGCATAGTCTTCTGAACCAGACGACTTCTTTGACTTTAAGATGGATGCATTATCTTGAGGAATCATTACTCAGGCTCTTTTCTTTGCTTTCAGATATCATATAATACATTGTATTAATTTTTATTTATTTATTTTTTATAGTTTGATGGGATGAGAGAAAAAGAAGATAAAGATGGGAACTAAACACACCAACGTATCTTTATCTTAACACTACTCTAACTGTAATAACTATCTCCATTATACCTAACTCATCATTTTCAATCCAAATCCATATCACTTCCTGTTTACCTCTTTTCTACCAATATTTTCCTTCCCACTACTTCTCATTCTAAACCTAACCAATAAATCAATTCAACTCCTCTTTTGTAACATCTTTACTCTCACTCTATATCTCTCTCTCTCTCTCTCTCTCTCTATATATATATATATATATATATATATATATATATATATATATATATATATATATATATACATTGATATGTTTATTTAATTTGTTTACTTTCTTTAGGAAGTATAAAGGGAAAATGTAGAGGGATGAGTTTTTATACAGAAGTGCTCTCTCGTTTTCTCTTGGTAGAAATAGGTTTCAATGTGACTATGGAAAATGAGGGAAGTTGAAATAGTAAACTGGGTGAAATCTCTATAGAAAGTTATGATTTCTACTGTCATAAGCCACAAGTTAGAGAGTTGTTACCTTCTGAAAAGTGGTTCTTCAGTATGAAAGTTGAGTGCTCCAAGTTTTAGCTAGTTGTGCATTTCTTTACCAGTCAGTTTATATATTTTAGTAGTTTTTAATATTCATGCCTTCTAGTTTCTTAACACTACTATGAGAATACCTTTTGGAATATCAGAGGAGCACTTGGAGCGGTTTTCTAATATTTCCTATATGGGTGTTGGATTTAAAAAAGAGGTTATGTCATATTTCTTAACAAACCTGCACTTAACAAACCTATATATTAAACTTGCAACCAGAGGTAACACCGCAATATCTCCTATCACGTTAAACAAACCTGCACTTAACCAATTCCAAGCGCATTGAACTACTTACCTTGGTTACTAAATATTCATTTCTTAACCAAAATGTCAGTTAATGGTGTGGTTTTCTGGATTATAAACTATATCAGGTGAAATTCTCCAGCAATCATACAACATTGCACCTTAATCAATCAATTAATTGAATGTTCCTAGAGAACCTATCAAACTCTTCCTATTCTGCTTGAAACCCCTATTCGGACCAATTTCACAACGTCACATACAAATATTGCTAAACATAACTAAAACCTTATTCTAATCAAAGTACATGTTAATTTGCATTCATCATATTAGAAAGAATCATTCACCCATTATAGAATCATAACACCATATTTCACAGAATCAAAGATAATGTTTAGCGCCACTTACTTTGGCTCTTCTTAGTTTCTTTTCTCTACACCACCAGAATTCTCCTAACCTTGAGATTGATCCAGCAGCTTCCTCTATTGTTCTATTAAAATGCTCCTAGGAAGTTCAAATGAACTTTATACAATTTAATGCTAAACTGCATAAGAAGTAAAGTAAGGACTTTAAACATAAAAGAGGGGGAAACAACACAGCAAAACTCAGGAGTAAACATACCTTGCTTCAGTACCTAGCTCTTTTGCTTCACTGTACAACACTTTAAGCCTTCCCAATGAGGTACCCCACACTTCTCAACCACTTCAACTCCTGTATCAAAGTCAAAATAAAATTTCAACAAAAAAATAAACAGATATTATAGCAGAATAAAATCACAAACATCTAATTAATGATTACATGACCTAACCAGGAAACAACTTCAAACAGAGGATGACAAACTTAAACCATGTTACCACTTTTTTGACAAAATAGGATCCACTAACATGATTGTCAAAACCATGATGAATAATATCTGAAAGCAATAAAAGCACCCAAAACGAAGCAAACCATTTTCAGTGACTAGTTTTCGTCAAGACCCATTTTCAATAACAACCAATAAAACGAAACCAAAATATAAGCAATTCAAACTTACTAAATGCAGAAGGCAATAGCAGCTCGATCTTATCTCTTCCACTTCGAAGACCCCATCACCTAGGGTTTCTAAATTCGCGATTTCAAACCTCGAAACAACAACGAGCAAAAATAGGACAATATAACAACACCAAGAGAAAAGATAACTCAAATAAACCTCAAATCTAAACGATTCAAACTTACCAGGACCAAAACGCAACTACAACTCCAGCTTATCTCTACCACTTCGAAGAAACCAACCTAGGGTTTCCAAAGTCGCAATTTCAAACCTCCAAAGAACAAAAAGAGAAAACGAAAACAAAAATAATCCTCAAAGCTTCGATCACTCACCGTGTTCGACAAATGAAATCCGAATCTACGAGCAGTGACGTCGAGTGCGGGTTTCACTGAACAAGAGCCTCCCTGTAGGCGAGGTGGACTCACAGCGGAGAAGAGAGTGCAGTGAAGAAGTGAACTGCAGCTTCGACAAGAGGGAGAAGAGGCAGAACTGGACTGAAGGTTCGAGGACAGACGAGGGAGAAGATATGTTTTTTTTCAGAGTGTGGGAAATTTTGGAGCTTTCAGTTTACAATTTAATTGTTTTTTTTATTACGTACGCCAATTACATACGGATCCTCCGTATATAAATTTTTTTTTAATTATATACGGATTTGTTCGTATATAATGGATTTCCCAATATCCGTATGTAAAATCCGTATATAATACGTTTATTACATACGGATTTAATCCGTATATAATGATCCACGGGTAACTAGCTATTTTCTTGTAGTGATAGATACACTTCAAATCTCAAATTGGACACTTTCGTCACACATTCTAATGTTCCTTAAGGCCTCCTATGCGCTGAGCAACACTGAAAAACACTTTCCTAACTTATATCTCAAGCTAACTTAACTACTTTAAACTACTCAAACTCAATTTTATACCTTTCAACACAAATTTTCTACAACTAACAGCTTGAACAAGTCTTAATAGTTTGAGCAAGTCTTAATAGACTTAACAACAGTCCTTACATCATCCAATTCAACACATACCTACTCCTTTAGAGATTCACTACTCAAAACTCCCTTAATTGTACCTAAAATCATGTAACACAACCTTACCAACTCTCTACTTCAAAACAGTCCCTAAAATTAGGTCTTACCCAACCAACCTTGTACTAAAAAAGTCACCTATCAAAACTCCAAATTTCACTCCAAGACAATTAGTAATTGAACTCAGATTCTTTCTCTCAACTCAACATCATAACTTAACCATCTAAAGATGTAAACCAACCATAAAACACCCTTAACTGTAGGTTCCTCTTTAAACTCAATACTCCAAGAAATTGTATACCAATACTCCTCAATTTAGACCACCAATTGATATATTTTCCTCCCCTTTTTACCAATAACATCATCAACAATGTTTTACAATTCAACCATTTTCATTTCAGCATACATAAACTTGCATAACATTCATATATTCATACAATCTCAAGGCACATAATTAATCACACAAAATATTATTTTTATCAATTCAACACATACAAGCTATCACATAATCGCATGCACACCAAAACAACAGATTTAAAATCTTCCTAATACATATATGAAAACAAATTTGCTTCCGTTACCTTATATTGATGATACCAAACTCTAAGAAGACCCCAATTACTTCTCACACAAGAAATTTTTAGAAACACCTACAAAACACCAAATTGAAAAAGGAAAGAGTCCTTAGAACCTTAGAATTACCAAGAAGCTCAAAGAACATCACAAGACACACATGCAATGAAAACTTCCATGCATTGACGCGATTATAGAGTGGAAAGGAAAAAGGAACTGAAATTTACTTGCTCTATTGCAAAAATTGATCGGATAGAAATGTAGACCTCGTCACCGTGGTTGATTAGACATCTCCTGATTGTCAAAAAGATTACTCGGGAGTTAGAACTCTTAGAAAGAAGGTAGATAACTCTAGAAAAGTATTTTCTAGAAATATGGTACATTTTAAAATAATGAAACTCGTTTATAACAAAATTATTTATAAATAAATCATTTAATATTAAAATAATCGAGTCTCATTATTTTTAAACTATCACCACCTTTTAAAATACCAATTTATGGGGTTTTACAATAACAAAAGGCATTATTATCTTAAATGGCCTCAGAGACTAAATAGAATATATCTCATATTAAAAAAAAATAAGACCTAAATTAAATAAATAGCTTATAAAAAAATAGGAGTTATATATCTTGCGAAGTTTGTTAAGAACAATATAAATATATGAATTCTTTAGAAAATTTGTCTTTCCTTTATGGATTCGTAATATATACATACCATAGTAAGTTACTTCAACTAAAAAAACTCTTTCTTTATGGAAATTTTACGTGGGATAATTTCTTGAAACTTATATAGATTTTTTATTTAATTGCTCATATATGAAAAAAAATGCTTTCACTTTCCAAATGACAAGTATTTAACATTGTAAACGTCTAAAGTGAAATATGCTTAAACATAAGAATCAAACACTGGTGAGAGCAGTGTAAAAGTTAATGATTTTATATATAACTAATATGAGGTTTTTGTTTTGTTTTTTTTTTCTCTTAAATTTATGTGAAGAAAATTAATATAATTATTATTATATTTATAAGTAATTTATTTATATAATTATATTTAAGTGTTATAATTATGTATAACTATAAATATAATATTTAGATAAAGGGTTTGATAATAAGATAAAATAAATTAATCATTTGTATTTTTCTTTTTTTTATATAACAAATTAACTAAAAATAAATACTATTATTTTAATATTGATTTTTGTATGTTAAAGTAATAGATTTTAGAAAGTATAACTAGGGATAGTAATGAATCGGGTTGGACATGAATAGTGCCTACTTGTTATCGTATCCTCAAAAACAAAATTTACTTGTTACCTGTCTGCTATTCGGACGGATACTTGTTTAAAAAATACTCGCAAATAATTAAAAAATATATTTTTATAAACTTTTAAAATAAAATTACAAAAATATATAAAAATAGAATATAAATTAAAATTTAATTTTATTTAAATTTAACTTAATAAAACATAAATTAATTTTAATTTTAATTAAATTTAAATTAATCAAATATAAATTAAATTTTTATTTTTCTTTTTTTTCAGGTAACAAATACTTGCAAGTACGAATAATATAATACTCACACCCGATTTATTTATAAGTGGATAATAAAACACCTGCTACCCATAATACGTATTTTACCTGGAAAACATTATAATGAAAAACAACTTGCACATAGGAATATAATATAAGATGCAAACATATTTTATCTCTATTAAAAAGGTTAGAGTAACATGAAATTGAAGTTAAGAAATTTAAACAAAAATATAAGTAGATATTATTATTAATGTAGACATTCAGTTTATAATAACTAATTATTGATGCATAGGTACATGTTTCTTTGTTTGAAATTGTAATATTAAGATTAAAAAGTAATATTTGTATATGAATTTGGTTGTATTAAATTATAGAATTAATATAATAATTGATTATTTATGTGTAATAAAATAATATAATTATATAATTTTTGAATCAGAATTTTGAGTTATATTAGAGTGAAATGCGTATGTTGAAATAATATATTGGAATATTGTGGAATATAATCTAGTACAAAATAAAAACAAGACGAAATTGATGTTAAAGCTTGTAAATTGAATCATATCCGGAAATAAACATACAAATATATATTAAAAGATATTGGCTTATAGAATCAGAGTAGGGAAAGGCTTTTTCCTTATTTTCTTCCTCCATTTCAATAACATTACTTGGCGTTTTAGTATCTCCAAAAAGCACAATGTTAACTGTTTTTAAGGACGAAATTTCTCTTTGGAAACATAAACATTAAATTTCGACTTTATTTCGTGACTCAATGAGAAACCAAAGATAATATATAACGGAAAGTGAGTAAATAATCAAACAACATTTTTATATGGTTGTTCCTTAAATTTCCATGCCTCAAACACCAATTTGGGACAATTTCTAACAAAACTGTAAAATTTTCTAAAGCATAAAAACATCACAATTGGCAAACCATATTTGAAAAAAAAAATAAACTTCTAATGTTCAAGAGACATTAACTTTGAAGAAAACCAAGAGACACCAGTGATTATATTTGCACAAATTCCATGTCACCTGAAAAATGAAAAACATAAAAAGCGTAAAAGAAAAACTAATTACAATTAAACACTTTTTGTTCTACAGCTAAAGCATATTTAAGTAGGTAAAAAAGGGAAAGTTTAGGCTTTGGTTTTCAATTGAGTCTGACTATTTCTTTAATTTAGGTCTTTATTTTTTTAATATTAGATACGTTTTCATTATTTAGTGTTTGAGACCGTTCAAGATAATATTATGATTTTACTATTGTAAAACTCAAGAAACTGATATTTTAGAAGTGACGATAGTTTAAAAATAATGAAATATTAAATGATTTCTTTATAAATAGTTTTGTTATAAACGAGTTTCATTTTAATGTATTTGCTATTATACTAACAATCTATAATTGGCATTAACTTTGAAAATAATTTCTAATGTTCAAGAGACATTAACTTTGAAGAAAACCAAGAAACACCTTTAGACATTGATTATATTTGCACAAATTCCATGCCACCTGAAAAATGAAAACATAAAAAGCGTAAAAGAAAAACTAATTACAATTAAATACTAGTATAAAAACACTAGTATAGTAGGGGTTTGACATCAGCATATTTTGGTTTTATTACCTCCAGCTGAGGCATCTAATATCAACTTGGTTTGTGAACCAAGACCTCCAAGGAAAAGTAGAATTATTGTTGCTTCATCAAAACCATGTATGGGAGTCTTTCTCAATAAGCTTTTGTACCTGTCCCATGCTTGACCTAATGTCTCCTCCATGCCTTGTCTGAAAGAAGAGATCTCTTGCTTCCCTTTGTTGACTTTAGAGCTTTGTTGCTGCCATTGTTGTTGTGGTTGGTTCTCAAATTGTCCAGTAGCTTGCCAAAATTGGCTTTGATCCATGCTTGAGTGAGGTTTCCACCAGTGGTTGAGATTACTTTGGTAGAATTGAGTGCCCATATAGTTAAATTCTTGTCCGAATTGCATCCTGCAATCATTAGGCACAAAACTCTAAAAAATATTTGTTAGCACAAAAAGATAGAGAAGATAGATAAAAAAAATCAAAAGATATAATTGAAAAGATAGGAAGATAGGAAATAAAAACAAAAAATAAAAACAGAAAATAAAAACAAAAAATAAAAACAGAAAATAAAAACAGAAAATAAAAACAGAAAATAAAAACAGAAAATAAAAATAGAAAATAAAAACAGAAAAATAAAATAAAAACAGAAAACTGAAAAATAAAAACAAAAAAATAGAAAATAAAAGCAGAAAAATAAAAATTCACAACTCAAAATTAATTAAAAATCACACAAATATACACTAGTTAAACCAGAGTCCCCGGTAACGACACCAAAAACTTGTTTACAATATTTTTGAACCCCGGCAACGGAAATATTTCTATACCCGCCAACGGTGCCAAAAACTTGTTTACCTCTCGACAAGTGTAACCGAATAGTAGCAAGTAATAATCCTGGTAAGACCAAGTATCGTTTCCCAAGAGACTCAAGGCCTAGACACTTATGTGATTAATTAATTAATTAAGACTTGAGAACAAAGTGTTTTAAGTTTCAAATGCAAAAGACTGAAAAGTAAATATGTATGCATATGATGATCAAGAAGAAACAAAAGCGTGAATTGAAATATATGGATGAATATGTTGTTGGGGTTTATCAAGTTAATCTTTTCCTCTCTCTTGTATTTAGGAATTCATCAATCTTTTCATTAATGTTAATGCCACTTTCTAAATTACTTTAAACCCGATCTCTCGGCAAAGAAAGCCTAATCATAGTCACTAGTTTACAATCTCTTGTCTCCCTAGCAATTAATCATGCATTATAGTGAACAGAAGCTTAAAGGCAACCAACTATCATACTCCTATCTCTAGGTTGGTAATATACTATTGGGAGAGATTCCCAAGATCTAGACTTCCCCGTACGTTTCCGTATCGACAAAACCAATAATCATGACATTGAATGAGTTAAACTATGCATGCTTTGAGAAAAGAGGAAAAACCCTAACTATTAATGAAAGAAATCATGTATCATATAAATGATCTTGAAGAGCAAATTCCATACAAGAGAGTTTCTAAAGATTTACATTAATTCCCCAACAATAATAAAAGTTTAGTTCTCCATCGTCATGGAAGAACTTGATGAATAATGGAATGAAAGAACGAAAGAGATAGAAAAACCCGAGAAAGAGAAGAGGAGAGTCGTCACCATCTCCAATTCTACCCCCAAGGGGTGAAAAGTGTGTTTCTGCTTTGTTCCCAGCCAAAGACACAAACCCTAGAACGTCCTAAAGCTTATATACTATTCTAAAAAATACAGAAAATTAGGCCCAAGCCCATAAAAGTTACAGAAAAGTAGGCCCAAGCCCAAAATAATGCCGCTCAGCGGTAAATACCGCTCAACGGTACCACCGCGTAGTCAATTCTTCCCCTCAACTGCATTGTTACCCCTCAGTGGTGCCAACGGGTGTTTAGAAGTGCCGCTCAGCGGTAAAATGACGCTGAGCGGTACTTGCGACTTCACTTCTTTTGCACTTTTTGTGTCATTTTCTGATTCCATTTCTATCCCTTTTCACTTCTTTCATCAATTTCATCTAAAAACCTGCAAAAACAAGGAAATCAAGCATAAAACCTGTCCAACTCTATTATTTCCAATAATTCAACAAAATCATGAGTTCAAGTTAATTTCTAAATCATAAAGGTTGTAATTGAAGTCAATTTTAAGTATAAAAATAACAGTTTTTCAACTGTTATCAGCGAATCCAAAGATAGTGATCCAGACCCTTCAAGGACTCGCTCAACAACTCAACTCACTGAGCGAATCCTGAGACAGTGACCCAGACCCCTTGACCTCTCGCTGAGCGAATCCTGAGACAGTGACCTAGACCCCTTGACCTTTTGTTGAGCGAATCTTGAGACAATGACCGAGACCCCTTGACCTCTCGTTGAGCGAGTGGAGTCGCTCAGCGAGTCTGCATAATTTTGCAGCATGAAAACTACAAAATTATCACTCCAAACCACTATTAACCAATTGAATATATTTTTCCCAACTTCTAATCCTCCTAGATCGTGTTATACACTCAATTATACTAAACCAATTGTGTCTAACCCATCTTAATCTCATTATAAACATATGACTCTAAGATTTCAACCAAAAACTTACAAAATCTCAACTTATAGACCTAAATGGAATTCTACCACTTATAGCTCGCTTTTGGACCAGTTAGTGACTTCAAGAGTTACAATTGACTTACCCAATCCTTAGAAACTGACTCTTTATGCACAAAACCACAAACTCAAAATCTTCACTATGCAACAACTCTAAATTCAACTAGAAACCAAAAGAGCTTAACCTAAAATCAACACCAACCCCTCTTACCTATTCCATAACAGATTTATATCTATCAAACCACATTTATCATTCAAAATAACTGCAAAACACATAATCAAACCGGTTATACCTATCCAAATCATCCAATCTCAACATCACAACAAGACATAATCAAATTCTCAACTTTCTCATCCATCAAAGCATTTACATTTCCAAATACTTAATCACAACACATACATATAACATTTCTCCCAACATAATCACTATTTATAACAAAGGTTCTAGCTTCCCTTACCTTTAAACTAACTGCCAAACTTCTCAAAACGCTCCGCCGATTACTTGAACCGCAAGGAATACCTAGACGAACCTACGAAACACCAAATTGCAAACTGACAGAGTCCTTAGAACTCTAGATGAACCAAGAACGAGTAAGAGATGCATGATTACGCATGCAACAATATAAAATTCCTCTAAAACAGATTTATGAACAGAAGGGGAAAAAGGAGTCGAAACTTACTTGCTTTATTTAAGAAACTGATCGGTTGGATTTGTAGACCCCATTGTCGTTGTCCATTAGGTACCTCCTGATCGTCAAAGAGATGACTCAGGAGTTAGATCTCTTAGAGAGGAGGTAGAGAATTCTAGAAAAGTGGTTTCTAGAGAGATGGCACGTTTTAAAACAATGAAACTTGTTTATAACAAAACTATTTATATTAAAACCGTTTAATATTAAAATAATCGAGTCTCACTATTTTTGTACTACCACCACATCTAAAAATACCATTTTCTAGGGTTTCACATTCTCCCCAACAAGAAAAATTTTCGTCCTCGAAAATTGACTTATTAGATATAAGAAACAAGCTACTCTCATCAATTCTCTATTACAACCACCTATTTGACAAAGATACTACTCCCCAACAACCTTACTAACATGAGAAACCTTGCCTCTGTGCTAAAATCCTCTAGTGTTCAATAGTGTTTATTTGTCTGACCATTATCCTCAAAACAAATCTAAACCCCTACACCTTGACTTTTAAGAATCTTTCTTTAACATAACCAACCTTATTGTGTCTTCCATACTGCCAACCCCTTATCTATCCTCCGCCACTTCTTTTAAATCTCTTCTAAAACCTTTACAAATCTTGACTTCAAATCAAACCCTTGATTGATACTCTTTTACTTCCTCTTGCTTTTTCTAAGAACCACCATACTACTGACTTGATCACTAAAACTTCTGATTTAACTACCAACCGATATGCTCTTGATCACCTTTAACCATACCCATTATGGGGACTTCTCCTTACTTTACTGGTCTCGACTCTTGAGTACATAGTTTCCCACTACGCTATCCCATTACCAAAGTAAAATTCTTCTCTGTTGCTACGAGAAAACCAATTTGAGCACTCTATCTTCACTTTGTTAACTCACTAACTGGAACCATATGTATTTCTTGACCCCTTAACCTGTAGTCATACTTAGATTTGTATCCTCATTGAGTTTAGATCACTAGCTTGATCAGTACCAAGCCGACTTATGATACATCTCAAACTAGGACTGTTTGAATTCCACTTTCTCAACCATTTTGACAAACCCACTAGTTATAGCATTTCAACTATACTAATGAAATCACTTTACAACTTCACTTCAAACCCCAATCTTCATACTCTTCAAACAACTGTTACCCAATCCTTATCAAACCAAGAACTTGAAGCTCCTCTTTGTTCAAACCATCTGTTAGCACTTCCTTACCTCAAGATTAACACTACAACTCGAAACCATAGCTTAATTCATGCCCTTCGTCCATTGACCCACTCTCTCTATTCATCGTGCATTTATACTTCCTCACTTTAAGGTTGACACTGCAACTTGAAACCATAGGCTCACTTGTCTTCTCTGCTTCGTACCTATACTTCCATACCTAAACTCACTTCTGACTATAACAGTAGTCATACTATTTTAAAGAAACTCATCCCTCACAAACCACCAACTATTAGCATTGGTTCTACTTTAGACACCAATGTAATAGTGAACCCCACCACTCTAATGTGGAAATTCTAGTACCTGCTTCAGAACACCAACCAAAAGCTCTTACATCAAAAGACTTACTCTTCATTTCCACACTTGTCCTCATTTTCTGACTTGATTCGTGCTTGATGTATAACCACTGACTATTCTTCTTGAAACACTACACTTCTCTTGATGATAAAAAATCACCAGAAAGGAGATTAGAGCACAACCAAACCATCCTTACGATCACACTCCTATCTTATAAAAGAAACAACTTCATCTTTCCTTTACTCGCGTTCACTAAACTTTCCTAATTTACATAACCCTGATTCTCAACTATATCTTAATTAACCTTTAATGCATCATCACTGTTTTCCTTATCTCAAAATGAGAAACTCCTCTGAAAGACTAAAACTCACTTAGAACAAAGGTAAGTCCAAATAAAAAAAATATAAGTTAGACATTGTCTAAATAAAAAAAAATATACGTTATATTTATTATAAAAGTATGTGTTATATACAAATAATTCCATAAGGGATCAATGCTATATCACTAGAATTTTTCTACTTATTATTTGTGGTTGACCTGTGCAGTTCGTAGTATTGTGATTATTTGGCTAATCATTCTTTTAGGAACATGTAAAAGGATTGATCTTAATAAACAGAAATAAAAAATAATCATTTAGCATTATATTTTATTTTTTAAATTTGCGCAGTCTACTTATGAAAGGATTAGCTGGAATCCAACATGTCGATATTTCTGGAATCCAAAATGTAAGATGTTTCGTCATCCTCTTCGCTGACGTACAAATCTAGTTTCCTAAGTTGCATTCATAAATTATGAATATTTATGTTTTAATGATGAGAGTCTGTTCTTGGTTTGCAGGTCGATGTGACAGATCAGATTAAAGGCCAATTGTCTTATCTGTGGGCTACCCCAAGGATCTTAGACCAACTTTAATTGGATACATACTATCCCGTATATAACAACATTTTCATATTCTTAAATTGAAGTTTGACATTATTCAGAAGTTATGCATAAAATTGCTTAGCGTTAAAGGATGTATTGCTTTTTTAGTTTCAAATGTAAAAATTTGTATTTATGTTGCTTTTTCTTATAAATAAATTGGGTATATTTATTAACTTGGATGTAGGTTTCTTTACCTTTTTAATGTTATTCTTCATCGGATCCGGGTTCTAATAGCATTAAGGGCATTGCTCTTTGTTACTGTAGAAAAAAGCACGAAATATATGGGGTCTCAACATATTTTAATTAAATATTAAAAGGTGAAAAATAGGATGTAATAATGGATAACAAAAGAAAACTACTAGGATCGACTTAACAGAGTTTACTAAGGTAAACTAAATTTTTCTTGTCATTATTATGTATACAATAAAATAATGAAATCAAAAGTTTTGTGTAGTTTTCTGAATTCTCTAAAAAGTGTTTATGATAACAGTTTCATTACATGGAATTTCTTTATATGTTGTCAAATATAGTATTATTTTATAAGGTTAAATATGTTTTTAGTTTTTAAATTTTAAATGTAAAATTAATTTTTTTTTTGTTTTAAATTTTAATATATTTTAATTTTTAAATTTTAAGAATGAATAAATATAATATTTTTAACAATATATTAGATTAATATTTAATTAAGATTTATCAAAATAATGTAAAGAACTATATTTATTCATTTTAAAAATTTAAAATCAAATTAGATTAAAATTTAAAATATAAAAAATCCAAGAAAATATTTAATCTTATTTTTTTATATATGATCTAAAGTTTATATTGACAAATGATAAAGTTACTCAAATAAAAATTAAGATATAAAACTAACTGGTATTATTGTATGCGCAGTTACAAACTTCTGTGCTCTCTTCGTGCGATATAAATCTGTGGTTTCGTTAACATTTCGATTTGTTTGCGAAGGCTGAAAATTCTTGTGCTGCTGGGTTTGCTCGTGAAATCGGAAATGGCCGCGCTTCGTAAGCGGGTATGGCAGTTATCTGGGATCGCAGCTTTTAGGGTTTCCAAATCCAAAATGTGGTCGTCGTTCGAAAGAGCACTAGTCCATCCATCTCCTGTTTCCGGGACAAGGCATTATGTGAAATCCAACGAAAAACACTTCGTAATAATTTACAGTTTTCCTCTAATTTGTTGTTTGGATTTCACTCTTATTTGTTATGTTTCAAATTGTTTGCTTCAATTAGTTTGATTTTTTGCGTATAGGTTACAAGACTAGAGGGAGAAAAAGGATTCTCGAAACAAGCTAAGGTTTGATTTACTGGTTTGATTTTTTGTGTTTGATTTACTGGTTTCATTTTTCTTTTTAAGACTGAGATGATGCGAGAATGCAATCGGTCCAAGTTTAAATCAGAGGTGCACAACTCACAGTATTTCTTAAATATGTGGATGTTGTCCTAAACTTTAAGAGTTAGGGCCTGCTTCTACTCGTAGTTAACATGGTAGAGTTAAAGAAAGATTTTGTGGGAGTGGTTATATTCATTACCGGCATCCTATTTTACTGTCTTAAATTTTACTTCCGTGCATTATATTATAATTAACTCAGGATGAGAAATTCCTTGCACATCTACTTATTTGTAAAACGTCAAACATGGATTCAAGGTTATTTTGAAATTATTCATGTGTAGAGCTGTCAAATAAGCTCAGTCCATGTGAGTTGGGGCTAAAAAAAGCTCACAGGACCAAAAGTTCTTTTATTAAAAAAGTCCACATGACCAAATATCCCCAAATCCCTGTGTGTTAGGGCAACCCATGAGCTTTCCTTTTTAGGATAAAAATTGTATAATAATAGAGTTATTACAAATTGAACTCATTGATCACTGATTAATATAGAATGAGAAGAAAATATTAGACAAAAAATTTACACTCTGCTTGGTAGCCAAAAAAAGACAACAAAGATTGGCTGCTTCAGAATAAGGGGGGAGAATCAAGGCTATCTAGTGACAATCAAATTAATTACTTTGATCACATATTGCTGTAAGGTCATGGTAGCAAAAGAGGTCATGGTTTCCGAAGAAGATGACTCATCTTGCTTCCCTTCAGCCAATATAAGTTTACCATTCTCTTCAGACTTGCCCTTTTGTTTGCATGCACTTTTGGCTTCCACAAATTCAAATATCATGCCTGGTTTTGTCACATTCTCCTCATTCACATCTTTTTCACCTAAAAGCATTTCAAGCACAATAAAGGTTGGGATAGGGTCGGAGCTGAGGAGAATCCTGCGTGCAAAGGAGAGCAATCTTACAAAATCTGATTGCCTCCTCAACATTGAAGTCTCCATCTAAAAAAGCATCCACCAATTTTTCTGTCTCTCCAGCCTCATACAAATCCCAAGCCTGTAAAACACATTGACTTTTGAGTTTCCATTTGAAACAGTGAAAAATTGTTTTCAAATGGAAATGTGCCATTTGTTTGGAGGATATGAAACAGTGAAAAATTGTTTTCAAATGGAAATGTGCCATTTTTGTGATTGAAAGTGAAAACGAAAAACCTTACTGTCCTTAGTCTTTCTTCAAATGGAAAGGTCCAACTCATGCTCCGTAAATTGTCGATACTTGCTAATACTCAATAGATACGTGGAGAATGGTTTTTGCTTGTTCCTTTGACCATAATTTTAGAAGAATAATTCAAATGGTTGCATCACAGTTCATGCGTTGGCAAATACATGCAAAACATGTTTCTGTTGCATTTTAGTGAGACATTTATGCTGAGAGTGCATTATTTTATATTAGGAACCTTTTTTCCTAGCTCTTAAATTTTATGTTTTCTTTATCATAGTTAATTTATTCACCTCAAATTGTATGTTACATTGATGCTGATGAGGTTGGTTTTGTTTGACTGATGCTGCAATATGCTGAAAAACTTATTCAGGACCATCGGGGAGAGCTTAGGAATGTTACAGAGGACGACGATAATGAGATCATGTATGGTTTTTATACCTTTTAAGTGACTTGTCATGATGAAACTATTGTCGTCTTTTGTTTCGTTATGATTTTATAGTACAATCACATGTTTTGCAGAAAACTTGCAAGATCAAATGCGAAAAAAATCAAAATTGATCTTACAATATCAGCCATAGGAATACTGATTTGGATTAATGCCTTGACTCTTGCACTGGAGAAGGAGAAGAAGGAGAAGAAGAAGAAGAAGAAGGAAAAAGATAAGAAGGGTAAGATGTAGGTTTCTTAACCTTTTAATGTTATTCTTCATCGCAACCTGTTCCTGACACGATTAAGGGCTTTGTGTTGTTTTCTGAATTTTCTGAAAGTTGGTGCTTCTGTTTCATTACATAGGAATTTCTTTAAAGATGTTGTCAACTATAATATTGCTTGATAAAGTTAAATATGTTTTTAGTTTTTAAATTTTGAATGTGAAATTGAAATTTACTTTTGTTTCAAATTTTGATATATTTTAAGAATGAATAGACATAATTTTTTTAATAATATACTGTATTGATGTTTAAATTAAAATTTATCAAAATAATACAATTCAAAATATAACTTTGAAAATAATTTCTAATGTTCAAGAGACATTAACTTTGAAGAAAACCAAGAAACACCTTTAGACATTGATTATATTTGCACAAATTCCATGCCACCTGAAAAATGAAAACATAAAAAGCGTAAACGAAAAACTAATTACAATTAAATACTAGTATAAAAACACTAGTATAGTAGGGGTTTGACATCAATTTTTTTTTGTTATATTTTGGTTTTATAACCCAAACATATTTAGGCAAGATAAAAAAGAACGAGTTTAAGCTTTGGTTCTCAATCGAAACCTATAATTAAGAAATAGGCTTTGGTTGGTAAGACAACCGACACATACAAGTAAAAAAATAAAATAATAGTTTTTTGTCAAATGCGACCAAGAACGAAAATAAGGGCAAGAGCAATAGCAAGAGCGAGAGCAAGAACACGGGAGAGCAAGACCAACCGCTCAAACGTGAACTAAGAACCAAGATAACAATAATAATGTGGCATCCCAAACACAACAAATCAAGACCTACACAAACCTACAATGAACACCAAAATGTAGCGACAACACCAAAAAGAGAAGAAAAACAATGTTATGAGAAGGAAGAGCAAAAAAAAAAAAAAAGAGATAATCGAGAAACAAGAAGGAAGATAAATGATAATGGACATAAAAACAAATCTCAACAAAGGCTATAATGAAGGAAAACATGAAATTGCAATGATGTAAGAGAAGAATGCAGTGACATTGTGCAAAAGGACCTTCGCAAAAACTCAAAAATTTATTCCATGTAGATGGCACTAGTAAAAAACAAACTTTATAACTCTCACAATACGCTTCGGATTTGGGAAAACTGAAGCATAAGAAAACGCGGTAGCATTTTTGTAGTTTCAACAAACTTATAGGCATCAGTTCCTACTCAATCGAGGCATAAACGAGTTATGAAGTAACCGAAGCGTAAAAACCTGCTTCAGTCCACCTTCTCTTCTTGCAAAATAAACTTTTCGCCTGACATCTTTTCTAGGATGAGATATAGCCTCGGTTAGTCAGACAACTGAGGCATAAAGCCCATTATAATCCCTCTACAACTTTGCAAATTCACTAACATGGCAGGTCTAGAGGTCGTACTGCCCCGCTTAGTTAGAGAACCAAGGAATAAAGCCCATCAGAATCCTTCTACAACTCTGTGAATTCACTATTATGGCAGGTTTGTAGGAGATACTGTCTCGATTAGTCAAGGAACCGAGGCATAATGTCCTACCAATTCTGAAACTGGACTTTTTAATGCTTTTTGTCAACTTCTTTTGCCTTGGCTCTACTAGAACCGAGTATACCTGAGGCTTATAGGTTGAATATAATTTTTTCATATATTATTTTGAATTTTTTTTAATAGTTTAGGCATCGGTTGCTTAAATAACCGAGGCGCTAAGGTGTATATTGCCTTGGTTATTTGCTTAATTAAGGTAGTATCTCTTTCGTCACTTAAAATCAGAAACATAAGAGAAATAACCCTACTTCTTTTTCTCTCTCGCACGGATAGAACAATGTTTTCCTCCTACTGTAAGTTGCTCCCTGCATACTGCGGTGTAGTGCCTCAATTGTCTTGTGCAAAGGTTGTCCATGTTGCCTCCACTTCTATCGCGCGAACTACTCTCCATTTTGCTGCCTCCACTTCTCTCATGTGAATGCCCCTATTTTACTCTCCAAGCGTTACATCCACAACTGTCACCGCTCATAAGTGTGAAAAAGAGTTGTTTTTACACTTATAAATGATCTCAATCTTATAGTTATTCATGTTATTACTCAGTGAAAAGTTGTAATAGAAAGTAGATTGTTATGTAAATTATTGTACAGAAAAGAGTCTATAAAGGAAATTCTCGCATAGCGCAAGCCAAAATTCACACAGTCAGATAAAGGAAATTCGCATAGCGCATCAGTACCTGTGCGTTGAGCGAATAACATCAGTTGAAGTGCAACAATTAAAGAAAATTCGTACAGCGCACACACATGTGTGCTGAGCGGATTAATTAAGTTAAGTGGCTTAAAAAGACGTGACAGAAAGTAATAAATCATCTTTTGACACAAGAACAGACCAAAAAAAATACTGGAGAACTCAGGAGACGCTCAAGAGACCTTTCCAAACATCATGACTTCACTTTCTGCAAGGAATTGTTGTAAAGAGTACGTTTGACATGTCTAGGATAGGCTAAATTTTCTGTTCATTGGAATTGGTTGTATGACGACACGTTAATGTAAATTTCATGCGTGATATATGTTTATGTTCTTGTTCTTTTCTTGACTTGCTTTTGATTATACGAAAGTATAAATCTCTTTAAAGGTTCTTTTGTACTGGGAAGTATTTTTAGAACCAGAAACGTAAGAAAAGAAACTAAAAGTAACTACACTAGGAATAACTTTTATGCTTTTGGTTAATCTAAACATCTGAACTTCATGCAAAATTATTTGTTGAATTAATTAAGGAATTAATAATTTAATAGATAATTTTAGTACTTGTTTTAAGGAATTATGTAACGTCCCGGCAACTCACAGGGACCGTTGACTGCCCCGGTGTATGTTCGATTCATCCATGTACCCCTTCCACCCGAAGCTGCCAGGAGCCGCTCCTTGTCTGTGCCCCCTGCACCATGCTTCTTGCACCGGCGTCACTCCCCGCCCTCGTCTCCGTGTCCGGGTGTCACAAATTAAACTTAGATACTCTTTTGTGAATGCTTGAACAGAGAATGTATGTGTCTAGGATTTTACTGTAATGTTAGTCAAAGACCAATTCCAGTGATCTTTTATCATACTTTTCAATCTTAATTTTTTTACGTTGTTAATTTCATACTAATTTCCAAATTGAAATTACAAATGTTATCATCAGTAATTGATCTTGATAAATAACTTTTAATTGAGATTTACCATAACTCAAATTCCCTTGGAAGAACGATACTCTTGACTTAATTCACTGTATTACCTGAATAATTTGGTATACTTGCCAAAGAGGTATCAGCCACCACGGTTCATTCATTTTGTGGGCATCGCCGTTGTCATCGCCCAATCCTCCTTGTTGTTCTTCACCGTTTTGTCTTGTCTTGGCTTGGTATACCCCGACTCGTCCGGACTAGAATGATTACCGAGCTATGGCGGGTCTTGCACTCGTGGTGGCTTTATGAAACTTGGGCACTACCGCCCGACACTATCGCCTTACCACACTCACGAGGTTAATCCGTTATCACTCACCTTGGATTATACTGGAAGCACCCAAGACTAGGACCTCCTGCTACTCCTCACCACATGGTTCAATCCTCTCTACATGAGAAGAAAGACCATTGGAGTTTCAGGATGACCCCCAAAACTGAGCTACCATGCAATCATTCTATACACCCCTAGATCACCACCATGTATCCTCTCCTTGAGGATCATGGAATTACGTATATGAAACATATTGTGACTTTGAAACTTAACCCAAGACATGAATAACCAAATACCCTCATATTATCACAATGAATCTAACATATCTCATACATTCACATACTTTCCACATAAATCACATCATTATAGTTCACAACCATGTTCAGATACATATATTCAAATCTAATAAAATCCAATCATTTCAAAAATCATACAAACTGCATATATTCCAACAAGATATATTACACAATAATTTAACAGTACATAATCTGTTCAATAGGATTTAAGTTAAAAACTTGTCGAGTAGACTTCCAGGAAAGAGAGGTGCGTCACAGTGGACAACTTAAGTACCAAGTCTTTCCTTAGCCAAAGTGTTTCTCAACTAGTTTTTAACAAATTTCTTATTTACAAATTTAAAGCAACAACATATAATATTAACACCGAAATTAAATATAATTAAATTTTCTAATATATAATACATTGTACTACCCATCTTCCAATATTCAAAATACAACTACACATAAAATTTTAAGAATATAATTATTCAAGATTTTACTTAATTCAAATAACTTTACTATCTCGTAAAAACATTTCTCTTCACTCATATCATTAATTAAATATCTGAACCCATCAAACTAATTAACAACATGTTTAGATCATGTGGTAAAATTTTTAGTTCAATCTGACGGTTAATAAGGTAGAACTCATAAATTTTGTATAAATGGTTCAAAAACGGAAATTAGCAATATTTACATCCCTAAGAAGATACGAAATTAATATCTGTAAATCTGTAACTCCGATTTTATATCTAAACGGTCAACGTAATTCACTATGTGTTATAAACTACATATTAAAATTCCAGGTTGATCCAATGGTTAACTAGATAGATATTGAGATTTTACCGAGGTAACTCAGGTGCAGAATTTCAAGTGGTTTTCGGTTATAATCAAAATGCGGAACAAATTCCTCTAAGCACAGACATCTAATTACAAATCTGAACGGTCGAGATTACTTAATATGTCTTATGAACTATATATTAAAGTTTGGGCTCAATCTAATGGTAGTAATATATCCTAAGAATCATATATCTAATTTTCAAATTGATCCAACGGTCAAATAGGTCAAAATCTATATTTTACCGAGTACTCAATAATAGAACTACAGGGGTAATTAATTTACTCAAACATGTAAGATTTATTTCTCTAAGTACAAACTTCTAATTAACGATCTTAACGGTAATTATTTTTCAAGGGTCTTACATGTAACATCCCAAATTCTCACACTTGAAAATTCACAATTCCTATACATAAACATTACATTTACGGTAACATCCCGTAATCTCACCCTTTAAAATTTTCTAGCTGATATAAGTCTATACATGTTAAAAAAAAATCCTAATTATAACTTGAGTTCTTCTACTCCTCCCTTCCTTGGCACTGAGTGAGACGACATTCCTTCATCTGCTCCCGTATATAACGAATTATACGATTATCGTACATACCCAAACACAAACAAGTAGGGTGAGCTAACATGCAACCAATCATTTATGAAACATGCATGCAAACCTCATATAATAATTATGTCAGACATACTCATACTATCATACAACAATCACATCATACATACTCATCCATTACTTTGATTCATATGTTCACAACTCATATTCATAATCATAACATGTATAAAAATCATCTATAATATAAGAAGGATTAGCTCCCCTACCTCTATTCCAAACGTCTCTTTCTCCGAGTTCGTTTTCTCCGAAAATCCTTCAGAATTTCTCCTTTGCAATTAGAATTTCCTCTAACTCTCTTCTCTCAAAATTTTTCGAAATTTTTGGTGCAAGTTTTAGCCTTCCCCATGCTTGCTATTTATAGTCCAAAAATTTTATTATTCATCATTTTTTAATATTATTTATTATTGTAATTTCACAACTTACATAATGGATTTACCACTTACATAATGGATTCATCACTTACATAATGGATTCATAATGGATTCCATAATAATGACTTCAATTATGAATGTTTTCTCCATTATCAATATTTTTAATTTTATTTATTTATTATATTTTTTTTTTTACAAAAAGGTAGAAAAGAGTTTGAACCCATCACCAAAATTTTCTACCAATTAAGCTACCAACATTTCTTATTTAAATTTCCACATTTTATAAACTTATTATATTTTTCATTCACAAAGAAATTTATTACTACTAAAAATAAAATTGTTACTATTAAGGTAAATATTTTTCATGGGTCTTACATTACATGATGCATGCATTTTTATTAGAAGAATTGGGTGGTTGAATGATTGATTCTTTGGTGTGATGCATGCATTTTTATCGGCAGTACTAATTGCTTGAGCAAGCCACTAGAAAATAGTTTTCTGCTGTGAAAGTTTTTTTAAGTAATCTGTTTTGCTTTAATTAAGTGTTTTTTTTATGCCAAATGTTTAAAGAGTTAGATTAAGCTTGGTTATGGTGCAGGTTCAATTTTGAAAAGAGTTGTTAGTAGTTTTCATTTGTTTGAAGCAGAGTAATATATTGCTCGAAGTATATTAGTGATAAAGAATATAGAACATCAGGTAAGCTCTTTCATTTTTATTTTATATTACTATATAGAATGTGTAATTGTATGAAAAATTGTTAATTTTAATGAACATGTGCAGTTGAACTAGAGAATACAAAATGTTAAGTTTACATATTTTAGGTTATATGATCAATTTTAGGAATTTGATGAATAGTATAATGAATGTGATGGCTTGAACTGGCTTTCACTGAAAGACATTAAATTTGTATGTTTGTACTATGATTGAAGTATTAGATTGGAACTTGATAGGTCTAAATCTACATAATTGCAAAATTTCTTTTTTGCAATTATACAAATTCATTGGGTTAACGGTTGTTTGGGTGGGTGACACCAAAGTTAGAGAGCCTACTGACTTTGTGATTGCTGGACAATAATATTTTCACTAAGCAACTCTAAAGTTAGAGAGTTCACTGACTTATCGTTGAACGCTTTTGGACTTCATTAGGTGAATTTTGACATATAAATTTCTAGGAGCTCCAATGGTGCTCTCATTAGGCGCGTACTAAGCTTGTCGAGAGATTTATTAAGAGAATTATCCTAGTGCTACTACCGTTGGACAAGTTTTCCAGTCACTAACCGGGTGGATGATCTTGCTTAGCAAGACTAAAAGAGTGATTCAATCATTTCCATGATAAATTGTTTGTGTGGATTTGAGTCATATGAGAAGTATTGGTTGTATATATAAGTGTATGGATGATAATATGTATGGTTGGAATATGTTTAGATATGAACTATAAGTATGATAGGATTTTCAAGGGAAAATATTTATGAAGTATGTTTCTAGGAAGTGCACTATTAAAGTAGGGACTAAGAGAGAAAGTTATCCTAACACTCTACTAGTCATTTAAACTCATATAGATGAGAATGAACTAGGGGTTCAAAGAGGTTCTGGTGAAAAGTTCTTTTTGAAGTTTTAGTGACTTGTATAGAATTTATCTTGTGGGTTAATGTTATACATCACAAGTGTTAAACTTCCTTGTAGTCCAACATGAATGTGTTTTATTCGAATAATTGAGTCTAGAATAATATATTTTGAAGTGATTGATGTTCTAAGATTGTGTTATTGACTTGGCTTATCAATCTTACTTGTTTAATGATTATATGATAAATTCTTTTGTGCATTAGTTTATCCATATTTTTGCTTATGTTTTTTTGTGTTGTTTATCTTCTTTTTCAATCATCACCTTTATGGTGTGAGCAGATGAGGAATTAGGAATCGAACTACCTATGGAGGGAGACAATGGTGCAACTGTGTAGTTTAAGATTTCAGTTCTTCTGTTTAGAACTCTTGAAAAACTCAATTTATGTTTTAATCATAGTTTCTTAACATTGTAGATAAATCCTAAATTCGTTTCAGATGTTTAAAATAATTGTAATAGTATTATGGATTTTCTGAATTATATTCCTTTGCTTGATTAATTATGTGTTGTTTCAATTAATGATTTATATTATTATTTGGCATGTTATATACATGGCATTACACAGTTATTTTTTTCAATAATTTAAACTGATTTTAATGTTGTTTAAAGGTTGCAAAGTAGTTTAAGAGAAAAAATATTTAAAAATTCAAGACAAATTAAAGATTTTACGTTATATAAAAATAAAGAAGATGAACCATATATGAGTAAAATGAATCATAGATATATTATGTTAAAATAATATTTTGGTTTCTTAAATCAATTTGTTCATAACTTTAATTACCCTATCTCTAAAAATAATTTAATTATTTTTATATTTCAATAATACAAATGAAAACACAAGAAAGACAAAAAAAACAGATTTATACATTCCTTTTATGTAATTCATAAATATATATAATTTTAGAAAGTGTGGAATAGTGAAGATGGAGTTTGCATTGTGACGCATTAATCAATAAAAGAAAACATCTTCATGTTTTTTTATATATTTTTCATATTAAATACTATCTTATATTTATCAAAACAAATAAAATATTATCTCATTAAATTTATGTTAATATAGTAGTATATTTATTTATTTCTTATATTTATAAAACAAATAAAAAACATGCCCTTTTACAATTTTTTTTTCTTTATCAAAAGTATAAAAAATATCATTTTATAAGTTATTTTGATATAATAATAAAATAGTATAATTTAAGTTTAATTCAATTTTATACAACAGATAAAAAAGATTAAGGTTTATTATAAATTGATTCTATTTATAACAAAATCTTCAAAGTTTGAATAGTTTGAATTGTTTTTTTCTATTCTAATATTTGTTTTTTTTTATAATTTTAACACATAAATTTGGAGTAGAAAGAAATAATTGTTAACTAAAGAAAACTAGAAGAATCGTCTCTTCTATTTTTTTTAATGTATAAAACATTTACTTTATTATTTTTTACTTAGAACTTATTTTTCTTCAAAAGCAACTCATCTAGTTGGTATAATATATATTGTACATTAGTTTGTTGAGCTCAAAAATTAAGCCAATTATAAACTCTTAGCATAATAGTTGTAATATCTCATTTTAATGGTATAAAATTACTAAAATATTACGTTAAAGAACCACTTACATTAAAATGAACTTACAAGAAGACAATAGATCTATCTCTATAGATCCATCTACCAACTCATTTGTTTCACCCTCCTCTCTCGCTAGAATAACTGAAAATATATTGTCTCCTAAGCTTATACCATTAAGGTGATCATTGCAAAAGAAAAAACATACACAAAGACAAACAATACAAAAGCAAGGGTAAGCTAGTGATACAAAACATTTTCGTAATACATCAAAAACATATTAAACATTTTACTTAATGATACATATCTCACACCAAATCAACCAAACACTTTATGCATGACAACCGTTTGACTTGACTATCTGGATTAGTATGAATATCGTGCTATGACAGTTCGTGCACTTATTGTGGTGGTTGGCCCACCTCAAGTTATCACACAAGATTAGTCTGTTATCACTCGCCTTAGGCAAAGGTAAAACCCCTAAACTAGGACCTCCTACTATTCTCACGACATGCCCCACCCCTCTTTACTTGAGAATGAGTACCATAAACAATCCAACAATGCATCACGATTCAATTAAAACATAAGCATGAAAGTAAACAAGGTGATTCAAACTTTGAAACCAGAGAGGTCCACAACCTAGTTGTCAACGTTTCTACAACCTGTGGATTTGTCTCGAGAGAAACAAATTGAAAACCATCAAGTTTAACAACTAAGTTGTGGTTTTTCAACAACTTGTGGATTTACTTTAGGAAGTGTGAAATTGAAAACAGAGAAGAGCATTAGCAAGTTGTGGATTTTTCCATGAGTAGTGAAAATTTTCAAAGTAGTTACTAACCTCTCATAGATACACTTCAAATCTCAAATTGAATACTTTTCTCACACATTCTAATGTTCCTTAAGTCCCCCTATGCGCTGAGCAACATTGAAAAACACTTTCCTAACTCAAATTTTCTATCTCAAGCCAACTTAACTACTTTAAACCACTCAAACTTAATTTTATACCTTTCAACCCAAATTTTCTACAACTAACAGCTTGAACAAGTCTTAATAGCTTGAGCAAGTCTTAATAGACTTAACAACGTCCCTACATCATCCAATTCAACACATATATACTCCTTTAGAGATTCACTACTCAAAACCCCCTTAATTGTACCTAAAATCATGCAACACAACCTTACCAACTCTCTACTACATTACACACCAGGTTTACTGGTTTGACAACTCGCACAAGTCCTAAATGACTTCAAAACAGTCCCTAAACTTTTGTTTTACCCAACCAACCTTGTACTAAAAAACTCACCTATCAAAACCCCCAATTTCACTCCAAGACAATTAGTAATTGAACTCAGATTCTTTCTCTCAACTCAACATCATAACTTAACCATCTAAAGATGTAAACCAGTCATAAAACACCCCCTAACACTTACCAAACTGTAGGTTCTGCTTTAAACTCAATACTCCAAGAAATTGTATACCAATACTCCTCAATTTAGACCACTAATTGATATATTTTCCTCCCCTTTTTACCAATAACATTGTCAACACAATTTTACAATTCAACCATTTTCATTTCAGCATACATACACTTGCATAACATTCATATACTCATACAATCTCAAGGCACATCATTAATCACACAATATTATTTTTATCAATTCAACACATACAAGCTATCTCATAATCGCATGCACACCAAAACAACATATTTAAAATCTTCCTAATACATATATGAAAACGAATTAGCTTCCCTTACATTATACTGATGATACCAAGCTCTAACAACACCTTGATTACTTCTTGCACAAGAAATTTTTACAAACACCTACGAATCACCAAATTGAAAAAGGAAAAAGTCCTTAGGACCTTAAAATTACCAAGAAGCTCAAAGAACATCACAAAACACACATGCAATGGAAACTTCCATGCATTGACGCAATTATAAAGGGAAAAGCAAAAAGGAGTTGAAACTTACTTGCTCTATTGTAGAAACTGATCGTATAGCAATGTAGACCTCGTCGCCGTGGTCGATTAGGCACCTCCTAATCGTCAAAGAGATGACTTAGGAGTTAGAACTCTTAGAAAGAAGGTAGATAATGTAATGTCCAAAAATAAATAAAAATAATATATATATACATATATATATATATATATACATATATATATATATATATACATATATATATGTATACATATGTATATGTATATATACATATGTATATGTATTTCAAAAAAAGTAGGCATACGACGTACAAAAAGCTCATGTCCTTCTTTATCTCGAAAAATGGGATGTCCTAACCAACCGACGGCTATTCCATCTCCATTGTCCATGGAACCCGCTCTAAATAAAAAATGGAGTACTAACTTCCATTTCTTATTTCTTTTTGAATTAACCGATCAACTTGCTTTCTTATCGAACATTTCTTTTTGATTTAAAAACTTTTTCGGAAAAAAAATTGGCTTTTGATATGCGAATAAATCCTACTACTTCCGGTCCTGAAATTTCTTCGATTGAAAAAAAAAATCTGGGACATAAACCTTATTCTGTGGTATTTACATAAGATTCCTCTTTCTCATTCTTAAGCAAGTCCCCGAGAGGGCTTAATTGATCCATGATTTATGTTTTGTTTTTCGTTTCCTTTTCGTTTGTTTCGAGAGATATATTCATCAATTTCGATTCTTTTTCGATCAAGATGTATGGATTCATGGGTCTACGTGTCTATATAGAGAAACATCTTGCTTTTTCCAGGCGATCGGAAAAGAAAGAAATAGTGAATTTATTCAAGATAATTATGTACTTACAAAATACCGTCTCAATTCATCCTATTTCATCCTATCGAGGATGTGATATGGTTCCAAAGGGTGAACTGGACAGTTCCAATAAGATTTCATTTATACATATATATACATATATATGTGCACATATATATACATATATATATATATATATATATATATATATATATATATATATATATATATATATATATATATATATATATATGATTGCAAAATGACAAAGAACCTTTCAGAAGTGGAATGGTAAGCAAGACACTTTTGGTGGTGAAGTCAAAATATTATTTTTTTATAAAATAGTATTTTTAATAAAATATTAAAAAAATAAATAAAAAGACAAAACTACTTTCAGAAGTGGAGTTAAGGGGGAACAAATTTCTGTAATGGGATTTAAATATTATTTATAATAAAATATTATTAAAAAAGAACTAAATATGCCAAATCTTAGCCTATAAATAGCAAGCATGAGGAAGGCTGAAACTTGCACCAAAAATTGAGAGAAATTTTGAGAGAAGAGAGTTGGAGGAAATTCTAGTTGCAAAGGGGAAATTCTGGAAGTTTTCGGAGAACGGTTTCTAAGGAGAAGATTAAATCTGGAATAGAGGTAAGGGGAGTCACTCTTAAGTTTTTGTTTTGTATTATCCTGAGTCTTGAATATGTAATATTTTGCTTTTGTTTGATCTTAAATCTTGAATATGAAGCATTTTGTTTCTGTATGATCTGAATTTTGAATAAGAACATGTTTCTGTGAGGAGATCCAAGTTTGATAGTTGTAAAATGCGATATTGATTATGTTATGTTATTCGTATGTTATTAGTTGCTTCTTTTGTATTGTTGGAAGGATGAGAAGTTGTCTAACCAGCTTTGCTAGATTCAACTTCTTGTTTCCCCAAAAATTTTTTTATGGCTTTCCTTATTTATTTATAATGTATTTTTGGAAGGATGAGAAGTTGTCTAACCGGTTCTGCCAGATTCAACTTCTTGTTTCCCCATACTTTTATTGTTTTCCTTATTTATTTATATTGTATTTTTGGAAGGATGAGAAGTTGTCTAACCGGCTCTGCCAGGTTCAACTTCTTGTTTCTCCAAACTTTTTATTACTTTCCTTATTTATTTATATTGTATTTTTGGAAGGATGAGAAGTTGTTTAACCGGCTCTGCCAGATTCAACTTCTTGTTTCTCCAGACTTTTATTGTTTTCCTTATTTATTTATGTTATGTAGTAAGGATATTTATGTAATAACATAAACATCTTAGATATTTTAGACAATTCAGATACTTATCAAAGCCACTCACCACATTTTTAGGTAAGGTGGTTATTCTTATTTTGCTTATAAATACAGTGACAGGAAAAAGTCCAGGTACGTTCTCTTTATGCTCTAGAGATCCTGAATAATATTTCAGAGCAGTATCCAATTACTCTCTTCTGAGCTTCAGCTCCATAACTCATATCTGACTTGAGCGTCGGAGTATCTTTGCAGGTACCTCCCCCTCCTTTGGCGAGTATGAAGGACAACAATTGAAGAAAGACAAACATCCCAGACATCCAGGAGCAACAGAGACACACAGGAAAGTGTACACCGAAACATTTTGGCGCCCACCGTGGGGCCGAAGGCCAACCCAAAGAAGCCACAAGAGGAGCCTCGGCCTCAATGAATCACTCCTTCGAATAGAACTACTCCATCAAATCGCTGCATCGCCACCAAGATTCCCCTCCGCGAGCCGTTGACATCACTGTCACTACCAGATCAAATGACGCCTCCATCGGGTTTCTCTCCTTCTTCCCCCGTGAGCCATTGATGCTAGTAGACATCAACGAAATCCCTCCCCTTTGTGGGTCAGATCCAGTGCAAAAACATGCTTAAATTCATCATTCACCTCCCTCAACGATGGTGGACAAATGAGAGAAAACTTCTTCCACTGCCTCTTTGAATCTCGTCGTCGTCATCCCAGTCTTTCCTTCCATTTGGAAGATACAACAATGTCATGAAAGGGCTGCCGCCTTCATCGTCGCTACTGCAAAGATCAAAGCCACAAAACCAAAACTGCAAAAACCCAGAAACTAGGAAACCATTATCAAACCACCATCCATCTCCACCTGAGCCACTGAAACGCAATAATCCAGGACACAAAACTCAAAACCCAACCTCTGAAAACTCGATTCGCACATCCTAGTTCAATCTTCGAACAACGCCGTCGTCAAATCGCGACTTCTTCATGGCCATCTGCACCCAAATAGTGATTAGGGACAACCATTTTCTCAATGCGACAGAACCCCAAATCGTGCAGCCATGGAACCCTCAGTCGCGAGTTCTCCATCGCGCATCTTCGCAGCACAACACCATCGTCAATCTTCGCAGCACAACACTATCGTCCATCTTCTCCAGGGAACTGTCTTCTCCTTCTGCAAACAAAAGCCACACAAGACCACAATTCCTAATTTCCCAAACTCCCAGTTACACCAGAAATCGCAGAACAGCAGGAACCCTATATTCCCAAGTCACAACCCAATGATTAGGAGCTTGATTCCAGTCACAGGAGCTGCCTCGCCGGCGGCAAACTCGTAGTTTTCGCGGAAAACTCCCACACGAAAGATCACCTCGCCGTTCGGATCCGCCTCCGCACCATCCGTAGCACCAGGAGCCAGAGCTAGGTTTGCGTTTTCGTCAATCCATCACAAGCCTGGAGACTCCATGGACTTCGATCACCTTGGATCGCGGCTTTCGTCGACACAGCCTCAGGATCGGCCGTTCCATAGTATGTCTGATTCTAGGGTTTTTGGGGGCAGAAAGGATTTTACAGTGAGGCGAGATGAAAACGGTTGTCACCCAGGGTAAACCCTTTCGGTGCCTGTTCAGACCCATTCTCCACGTCTTCCGCAACCCTCGCACAATCCACGCATCGTGCAGCTCTGCCTCCACGTCATCCAACCAAACGTTCGGCCACTCATGGCCTCAACCATTCGTCCACTCTCTTCTCAGTGATCAGCCTCAAAAGCGTTCGTCATTTGGTTCAACGGGCGTTCAAAACCGCTCGACAATGCCTGTGGACGAGCGTTCAAGCAATCAGCCGTTCGTCCTCGTCCTTCATATTCGAACGCCCGACAATCCTTGTGGACGAGCGTTCCAGCAATCAGCCGTTCGTCCTCTGACCGATCGTCCTCGCCCTTCGGATTTGAACGTTCGACAATCCTTGTGGACGAGCGTTCCAGCAATAAGCCGTTCGTCCTCGGACCGATCGTCCTCGCCCTTCGGATTCGAACGCTCGACACTTAATGTGGACGAGCGTTCAAACAAAAGACCGTTCGCCCTCGCACTTGGACTTGTGGACGAGCGTTCAAACAAAAGACCATTCGCCCTTGCACTCGGACTTGAACGTTCGACAATGTCTGTGGACGAGCGTTCAAGCATTCACTACCGTTCGTCCACTCGGTTCCCAAGCGTTCGTTCACTCGAATGTCTAACGTTCGTCCATTGATGTTCGTTCTCTTGACCTCAACGCTCGGCCATTATCTTTCTCGGACGCTCGACAATCCACGGCAACGAACGTTCCCACATTCTACTACTCCACGCCAGTGACGTCCGTTCTCTTGGCATCAACGTACGGCCATTAAATCTCTCGGATGTTCGTCACTTCACTCATAATTTACGTTCGCTCTCTACCTCAGGAAGCGTTCGGTCATTCGGACTCACTGGCGTCCAACTTTCGGCCTAATGGACGTTCGGCCACCAGGTTTGCAACTTGACCAAACAGTCTCTCCTATATGCCTCATATTATTTCTTACAGTGCAGATAAGCATATCTTGTACATAAAAGCGGACACCTTAGAGTCGTTCATCCTGCAACATTCTTAGACCTGGTAGATGTTCGCCCTAGAACACCCAGGTGCATTGAATAAAGGGACACACTCCCGCTGGTAGATGTTCGCCCTAGAACACCCAGGTGCATTGAACAAAGGGACACACTCCCGCTGGTAAATGTTCGCCCTAGAACACCCAGGTGCATTGAACAAAGGGACACACTCCCGCTGGTAAATGTTCGCCCTAGAACATCATGTTTCAACGAGCGTTCCATAAGCGCTCGCCAATCCATATCAACGAGCATCCAAACGTCCCTCGACATTCCGATTCAACGAGCGTTCCATCAACGCTCGACAATCAAATGTCAACGAGCGTCCACTCAGGCAGTCGTTCGACCTCAACGCTCGACAATCAAATGTCAACGAGCGTCCACTCAGTCAGTCGTTCGACCTCAACGCTCGACAATCAAATGTCAACGAGCGTCCACTCAGTCAGTCAACGAACGTTCAACATTCCAATTCAACGAGCGTTCCATAAGCGCTCGTCAATTCATATCAACGAACGTTCAAAGAGTCGGCCGTTCGGCCTCAAAAGCGTTCGTCATTTGTTTCAGCGATTGTTCTCAAATTCGTGTGTACGAGCGTTCGAACACTGCTCGTCAATTCATGTGTACGAGCGTTCCAACTCCGCTTGACAAATCCTTGTAACGAGCGTTCAGATACTGCTCGACAAGCCATGTGACGAGCGTTCAAACCGTCCACGCATTCAACCTACGTGTCGAGCGTCCAAACCGCCCTCAACCGCTCGACCCTCCATTTGGATCCGGCCACTCGACGCCAACGACGTTCGTTCTCTTGGGGCCAATCATTCGGCCATTAGATTGTCGAGCGTTCGTCGCTTCGACCATCATCGACGCTCGGCCTCAAGGGCTCAACACTCACTCAGTGATCATTCGGCCATCGTTCCATCTCTTTGACGTTCGACCTCCAGAGTTCGGTCATGCACGATCTCAACACTCAATCGTTCGGCCATACTCTTGTTCGGCCTCGCGTACGTAAATGACGTTCGTCCTGAAACGTCCCACACTTGGCCTCGCCTCAGAATTCGAACGCTCGACAATCACTGTGTGCGAGCGTCCTTGCTGTCAGACGTTCGGCCTCGAAGATGTTCGACCATACTTCAACACGGGCGCTCGTCAACCCATGTCAACGAGCGCTCAAATGTCGCTCATCAATTCATTTCAACGAGCGCACGTCAATTCATTTCAACGAGCGCCCGTCAAACCGATGTCAACGAGCGTTCAAATACCGCTCGTCAATCCACATCAACGAGCGCTCGTCAATCCATGTTTTCGAGCGTTCAAGAAGTTGGCCGTTCGGCCTCAAATTTGTTCGACCTTTTGTTTTTTAAGCGCTCGCCAACCCAGGTGCACGAACGTTCGACTTCCCTTTGGTTTCAACCTCGGTCATACGTATCCTCACGCTCGGCCTCACTTGTTCCAGCTTTTTATCATTCGTCGTCGCCTCTCTTTTTGGCTCATCAAACCCAATTGCTCGGTCATCCTTGATTTAAAACGTTCAATCCACACATGAACGACAACCACAAACACGCTTCCCAACACAGCCTCCCTCAAACCCATAAGTCCTATAGTTACCACGTTCATAAAACGGAACGGTTCACTCGGACTTGGGGGGCATGTTATGTAGTAAGGATATTTATGTAATAACATAAATATCTTAGATATTTTAGACAATTCAGATACTTATCAAAGCCACTCACCACATTTTTAGGTAAGGTGGTTATTCTTATTTTGCTTATAAATACAGTGACAGGAAAAAGTCCAGGTACGTTCTCTTTATGCTCTAGAGATCCTGAATAATATTTCAGAGCAGTATCCAATTACTCTCTTCTGAGCTTCAGCTCCATAACTCATATCTGACTTGAGCGTCGGAGTATCTTTGAAGGTACCTCCCCCTCCTTTGGCGAGTATGAAGGACAACAATTGAAGAAAGACAAACATCCCAGACATCCAGGAGCAACAGAGACACACAGGAAAGTGTACACCGAAACAATTTATATTGTATTTTTGGAAGCATCGGAAGTTGTCTAACCGGCTCTGGCAGATTCAACTTCTTGTTTCCCCATACTTTAATTGTTTTCCTTATTTATTTATATTGTATTTTTGGAAAGATGAGAAGTTGTCTAACCGGCTCTGCCAGATTCAATTTCTTGTTTCCCCAAGAATTTTTATATTAAGATTATTTTTTTTTTATGATTGTCAAATACTTGATTCTTCTCTGACCAATTATTGTAATATTTTATGATTGTTAATTTGTTTATAATTATCTTGTATGAATTCTATTATCAATGTATTTTATAATGTTTGATATGAAATTATGCATTTGAAATATAGTATGAGTCTCGAGGAGAGACTCTATAATGGTATGGTATTAGTGTATATGTTGATGTTGAGGGTCCTGTTGTTTGTGGTTATCATAAAACTCTAAAAATTGTCCAGTCTCAATTAGAGAAGGATGTGTTATGTGGTGAGAGTAGTAGGAGGTCCTAGTATATGTTCATAGACGTTAATGGACTAACCTTGTGGGTGATGTGATATATTATATTTGGCCATAACTCTGTTGTAGATGTCACCACAAGTGCATGACCACCCGAGACTTCCATCAATATTATATCCGGATAATAGAGTCTAGTATGATAATTGCATCTTACAAGAATTTATGGTGAATGTATTACGTATAATAATAGTGTAATGCTTTTCTTTGAATTTTGCATGGTAGCTCACCCTTACTTGTTTGTTTGTGCCGGAAAATCTTATTTTTGCGATGATCGTATAACGTTTATGTTATACGGGAGCAGATGATGGAACGACGTCCAAACCAATACAAGTGAAGGAGGAAGCAGCAGAAAAAGGAAGAGTAGTTTAAAAATAAATAAAAAAATAATGTATTTCCAGTGTGAACTATGTTACTCCTAATTGGATGATTGTAATACTGTACGATGTTTTTATTATTAATGAAATAATTTGTGTGTGAGATGTTTAATTTTTTTTTTTGGTGTTACATTTAGTGGTATCAGAGCGGTTCGTCCTTAAGACGACCTAAGAGTTGTGGATTTATCCTACAAACTCATATTATAAATCATGATAACAATAATTCTCTGTGTGAACAGAGAGAAATGGCACGTAGACAACCCAACCGTGAAACCCCTGAGATGCCCAGCCTTGCAAGAGCTTTAATGCAACAGCACGAAACGACCCTACAACAATTAGAAGTGGCCAGACTAAATTCTGAAGCAAGCCAAAGAGAACATGTGGAAGCCTTAAGACAGCTAGCCGAGAATGGCACCCATGCGGAAGCTCAACCTTAGAGAGTTCAGGAATGGACCTTAGAAAATTTTCTGCAACATCGTCCAACTATTTTTAATGGGAAAACAAGTCCGGATGAGACTGATCTCTGGATAAGGAACATGGAAAAGATTTTTGAAGCGAAAAGGTGTCCACCCGAATCTAGGTTGGCATACTCTGAGTATCAGCTATCTGGGGAAGCAGTACACTGGTGGAACAACACAAAGCTAGTATTAGAGGAAAGTGGTGAGATTATGACTTGGGAAAATTTTTAAGAGTAAATTTTATGTTGAGTACTTTCCGGACAGTGTGAGACATTTGAAAGAGGTGGAGTTCTTGCAGCTGGTGCAAGGCAACAAATCTGTAGCTGAATATGCAGAACGGTTCAAACACTTGGTTCGTTTCTACACCCAACCGTCAAATGAAGAATGAAGGTGTAGGAAATTCAAAAATGGATTGAGAGCAAACATTCAACTAGCTGTGAATCCTTTAGCTATTAAGGAGTTTGCTGCTTTAGTGGAACATGCCAAAGCTGTGGAAAGGTTAATAAGTGAGATTGAAGTTTAGAAGTTACCAAGGGTAGGAGGACCATCTGGGTCACGAGTTGGACAGAACATAAGGATCCGACCTTATGAAAGACCGCAACCTCAAAGGAATCCTCACAACAGCAACCCCAACATAAAACAATCCGATGTTACGTTTGCGGAGGACCTCATCTGAAGAGCATTTGTCCACGAGTTATTTTACTCAACAAATGTTTTCTTTGCAGAGCAGAAGGACATTTTGCTAGAGACTGTCCCTCTAAAAGAGAAGCAACTCAACCTCAACAACCGATTCAACAAAGAAGGACTGACAATAGGCCCCAAGCCACTGGAAGGGTCTATGCTTTGACTAGAGAAAAAGCTGCAAAATCAGGTAATCTCATCATTGGACGTTGTATGATAGCTTGTAGAGAGTTGAATGTGCTATTTGATTCTGGAGTGACACACTCCTTTTTGTCTAAAACTCTTATTCAAGAGTTGAACCTACCCGTGAGAGAGTTACATTATGATCTCATGGTATCTGCACCAGCCTCTAAATTGATAAAAACATCGAGGATGTATCCTCAATGTCCGATAATTATAGAAGGACGTAGGTTCAAAGTACATCTTATATCTTTACCCTTACAAGGTTTAGATGTAATCTTAGGAATGGATTGGTTATCTGCCAATCGTATCCTTATTGATTGTAGCAAAAAGGAGTTGATTTTCCCTAATCCTGAAGAAGCAGAGTTGTTGTCAGTACAACAAGTGTTAAAGGAAGTCAAAGAAGGATCTTCGTGTTTCGTCATCTTGACTCATGTGGAAGTCGAGAAAAATGAACAAACTCTTGATATTCCTAGAGTTAATGAGTTTAGTGATGTGTTCCCAAAAGAAGTACCAGGATTGCCTCCTCAACGAGAAATAGAATTCTCTATTGATTTAATACCCGAAGCTGGACCAGTATCAGTAGCTCCATATCGAATGGCTCCGGCGGAGTTAATTGAATTGAAGAAGCAAATTGAAGGATTAATGGAGAAGCAATTTATTCGACCAAGTGTGTCACCTTGGGGAGCACCTGTACTGTTGGTAAAGAAGAAGGATGGAAGCTCTAGATTGTGTGTCAACTACAGACAGTTGAACAAGCTAACCATCAAGAACAAATATCCTCTACCTAGGATTGATGATCTGCTGGACCAATTGCATGGAGCTCAGGTGTTTTCAAAGATAGATCTCAGGTCTGGATATCATCAAATTTTGGTGAAGACAGATGATATACAGAAGACCGCTTTTAAATCCAGATACGGACACTACGAGTATGTAGTTATGTCGTTCGATGTAACTAATGCTCCAGCTCTATTCATGGATTTCATGAACAGAATCTTTCGACCATTCCTAGATAAGTTTGTCATAGTCTTTATAGATGACATACTTATCTATTCTAAGACTCAAGAAGAACATGTTTAACACTTAAGGACCATCCTTGGGATCTTGAGGGAGAAGAAATTGTATGCAAAGATGTCAAAATGCGAGTTTTGGATGCAAGAAGTGAAATTCTTAGGACATGTTATATCATCTCAAGGCATAGCGGTGGATCCAACAAAAGTTGAAGCAGTGTTGCAGTGGGAAAGACCGAAGACTATAACAGAAATAAGGAGTTTTGTGGGATTAGCTAGCTACTATAGAAGGTTTATAGAGAGTTTCTCTAGAATAGTAGCGCCTTTAACACAACTAACTCGTAAAGATCAACCATTTGTCTGGACGGATAAGTGTGAGAAGAGTTTTTTGGAGCTGAAGCAGAAGCTGACTAGTGCACCGATTTTGGTAATCTGTGAACCAAGTAAAAAGTTTGAAGTTTATTGTGATGCTTCTCATCAGGGATTATGTTGTGTGCTCATGCAAGAAAGAAGAGTGGTGGCATACGCTTCAAGACAATTAAAGACTCATGAGAAGAACTATCCTACTCATGATTTGGAATTGGCAGCGGTGGTTTTTTCCTTGAAGATTTGGCGGCACTATCTCTATGGAGCTCAATTTCAAGTATTCAGCGATCGCAAAAGCTCTAAGTACTTATTTGACCAAAAAGAGCTGAATATGAGGCAAAGACGGTGGATGGAATTCTTGAAGGATTATGATTTCGAACTCCTATATCATCTAGGAAAAGAAAACGTGGTAGCCGATGCTTTGAGTAGAAAGGAAATTCATGTTTCTCATATGATGATCAAAGAACAGGAGTTGGTGGAGAGGTTCAGAGATCTAAAGTTACAGGTGGAGTTTGGAGAAGATTTCATTAGATGCAGTAGTCTGACTATATCTAGCGATTTTCTTATTTTAATTAAAGAGAAGCAATTGTTGGATCTTGGCTTGAAAAAGATAACAAAAATGATCGGTACAGATAAGGCTAAAGAATTTAGGCTAGGATCTCATGATGTATTAAGATTTATAAGTAGAATATGTGTACCAGACAATGCAGATATAAAAAGACTAATCTTTGAAGAAGGACACAAAACTCGTTTTAGCATACATCTCGGTATGACTAAAATGTATCAAGATCTCAAGGAGTCCTTTTGGTGGCCAGGAATGAAGAAGGAAGTAGCACAATTTGTAGCGGCTTGTTTAATTTGTCAGAAGGCAAAAGTGAAACATCAGAGACCTGGAGGATTGCTACAACAATTAGACATACCAGAATGGAAATGGGATAGCATTGCTATGGATTTCGTCACTCATTTACCATGGACAGTAAGAGGTAATGATTCTATCTGGATCATCATTGACCGATTGACAAAAACTGCTCACTTTTTAGCAATAAATCTAAGAATGTCAATGGCTAAGTTGGTACAACTGTACATAAAAGAGATAGTAAGATTGCACGGCGTCCCTTCAAGCATTGTGTCAGATCGAGACCCAAGATTCACTTCTAGATTCTAGCAAACTCTATAGGAAGCTATGGGCAGCAAGTTACGAATGAGTTCCGCGTATCATCCCCAAACCGATGGACAATCTGAAAGAACCATCCAATCATTAGAAGACCTATTGAGAACTTTTGTATTGGATCATCTGGGTAGTTGGGATGAAGTACTTCCTCTAGTGGAATTCACCTACAATAATAGTTTTCATGCTAGTATTGGTATGGCACCTTACGAGGCTCTGTACGGAAGACGGTGTCGAACTCCTTTATGCTGGTACCAGGATAGTGAAAAGGCTTTGATAGGACCTGAATTACTACAACAGACCACAGACAAAGTAAAGTTGAGTGTGCACCCTCATTACTCTTATCAAGACGTTTTTCTGTTCTTAAAACCTTAAGTGGGTTGCACTCACTCTACGATTTAAACTTAAAAACACATGACAAATCATGTCACTTAGCCCTCTTCACTGAAAGGCAACTTAAACGTACAACTCGCAGGTCATCCTATGGATGAACTGCTCTGATACCACTAATGTAACATCCCAATATCTCAGATTGGATAATTCATAATTTATATATTGTAACATTACATTTACGGTAACATCTCGTAATCTCATACTTAAAAATTCATAGTTGATATATGTCTATACATATTTTAAACTCAGATTTCAACTATAAACTCCTAAATATAACTCAAATTCTTCTAACTTATTCTTCGATCTCTTTCTTCATTGGTACTGGATCAGACGACATTCCTCCATCTACTCCCGTATAACAAATTATACGATCATCGTACATACCCAAACACAAACAAGTACAGTGAGCTAACATGCAACAAATCATTTATAAAACATTCATAATTGCTTTGATACTAACATCATATAATAATTATGTCAGACACCCTCAAACCATCATATCATAATTCCTATTAGACACTCCTTCCACAATACCCAATGAACACCACAATACCCAAAAGACACTCATTCCACAATACCTAATGAACACCACAATACCCAAAAGACACTCATCCGGATGATACGTTGATGAGCGGTCACGGGAGGTTATGCACTTGTGATGACTTCTACTTCTTCTTACAAATACACTTCCAAAATACTCCATACCATTCACAAGGTTAGTCCTCAACACTATGTCCAAAACCGACACATAGACCAGGACCTCCTGCTCCTCTCACCACATAACTCATCCCTCTCTACATGAGACTAGATTATTATTAGAGTATCAGGATAACCTCCAACTACAGGACCCTCAACATCAACATATACACAATTATCACATCATTACAGAATCTCTCCACGAGATTCATACAATGCTCACATTCTCCAACTCATATTATATCATTACGAAATCTCCCCATAATACTCATATCATGTTCAGACGCATAAATTCAAAAATAATTTACAATCATCACAATTAAAATTCATAATTTTGTATCTACCACAATAACATGAATTCATTCCCACGAGATATATTGCACAATAGTTTAACAGTACATAAATCTGTTCAACAAGATTTAAGTTAAAAGCTTGCCGAGTAGACTTCCAGGAAAGAGAGTTGCGTCACAATGGACAACTTAAGTACCAAGTCTTTCCTTAGCCAAAGTGTTCCTCAACTAGTTTTTAACAAATTTCTTATTTACAGATTCAAAACAACAACATATAATATTAACACAGAAATTCAATATAGATAGATTTACAGTAAGCATTAACAGTATTCACACAAAATTTCAAGACATGAATAGTAATAAAACAGTACTAAATCATAATATAAAAGCTTAGAAAGGTTAGCTCCCCTACCTCTATTCCAGACTTCTCTTGCTCCGAATTTGTTTCCCCGAAAACTCTTTAGAACCTCTACTCTAAAATTTGTTCCTACTCCAAAAACTTCCTAATTTCTTCTTTTCTCATAATTCTCTCTACTTCTTGGTGCAAAAACTTCATTCCTCTGATTTCTATTTATAGGCCAAAATTTTGGCACTATTTGTTTTTTTTTTACTATTCCTTATTTTATTAAAAATATTATTTTAATTCAAATTCTATCTGATCCTCTTTGCACCAACGTGGCTTTCTTATCACTTTGGCACTATTCATTTTTTTTTTAATTTTTTTTTAACTATTCAAAAATAATATTTTAATCATCCACCACCAAATCCTCTTATCTGCTTCATCATTGCACCTTAGGAAGCCTTATCCACTGAACACTATTCATTTTTTTTATTATTATTTTTTTTACTATTCACTTTTTACTATTCACTTTTTTATTTATTTTTTTTTCAAAATCTTCTAAAATAAATTCTCAAAATTTTAAACTCCTTCCTCTGAAGTTATTATAATTATCTATTATAAATTTTAATTTTTCTTGCCATAATTTTATTAATTTTATTTTTATCCGTAAAAATTAAAAATTATTACTATTTATTAAATCTAAATATTTTTCATGGGTCTTACATTCTCCCCAACAACAAAAATTTTCGACCTCGAAAATTCAACATAAAAAGAAGGTTATGATTATTTCACCTTATCTTCTAGTTTCCTTGTAAATTCACTCATTCTAATTTCCTAAACTAAGTTGATGATCTTTCATCTAAGTCGTGGTTTTCTATACTTATGGGTTGCCCTTCTAATGAGATATCTTCTCTGTTTGTAGTCGCATATACTTCTAAGTAACATTAAAAACTAAATGAAGGTTGACTAATGTACGTAAGAGAAAATTTCCTCAAGTGAATAGGTCCCCTCCACATCTGTAAGACCCGTATTTTTTGAATGGTGGGGGACATAGTGGGGCATGGGGGTCACCCACCTCTTTGACTATCAGAATGCAATTATTGTTGGTGCATTATTATGGGAAGCTTTGCACAAGGTGGGGGAGGCATTTTGGCATGAGAGAGAGAAAGAGTGTGAGCAGCCAGAGGGAGGGGAACCCTTTCTCCCGTTTTCAGCCGTCCAAAGAGCACCCATGGGAAGCTGTTCCAACCTTAGAAGGGGCTTAGAGGAGGATCTGAGTTGGGCATCTGGTGAGGATGAAGTTCTTGCGCCAAGAGCTGGAAGAGGAAGTGAAGAGCTACTGAAGTTCCTGGAAGATCTTGATCTGCACGTCTGGGAGGATATGGATCCCAAAATTTTACAAAGAAAGTCTACAAGAGGTAAGGGGAGCTTGATTTATTTCCTTGATTTTTGAGTTATTAGGTGTTTGATGCAAATCTGGGTAAAATCTGGGAAGAAGGAATGAAATTAGAGGTTTTCTGGGTTTTCTGGACTCTGGTGCGATTCTGCAGAATGCGCGTTCGTCCAATTTTGGAGAGTCAAAATTGGACGTTCGTCCCAACAGTGCTCGACCAGATAGTGGTCGACCAACTTCAGAACGTTCGTCCAATTCTGGTGAAATTGGACGTTCGTTCCAATTGTTGAGCGTTCGGTTCTGAACGAACGTCTGCGTTCGTTCGTCATAACATATGGGACGCTCGTCCAAATCGTATTTTAAACCGTACAATAATGAGCGTTCGTCCGTAACTTAGTATTTTCGTGGGACGTTCTGGAACGTTCGGCCTTGGTCTCAAGACGAACGTCCATAGGATGTAAGGAGCGTTCGGTCATACTATGGTTAACGAACGTTCGTTCTTTGAGGATGTTTGATCTTTAAGTGCTCGTCCAAACAGTGATGAATTCAGTATGACGTCCAATGGTTTAGCGTTCGGCCTAAGTAATTGATCTTAGCGTTCGGTTTTTGGTATAAGTGAGCGTTCAGGTTTTAAGTGTTTGGTGTGGATCTTGGACGTTCGTCCTTGGTTTTGAGAGCGTTCGTCCTTGGTTTTTGGGAGCGTTCGTCCTTGGTTTTGGGAGCGTTCGTCCTTGGTTTTGGCAGCGTTCATCCTTGGTTTTGAGAGCGTTCGTCCTTGGTTTTGTGAGCGTTCGTCCTTGGAGCTCGGCAGCGTTCGACTTTTGATGAGGATTGATTCCAGGACGTTCGTTCAGATAGCATCAGAGTTAGAAATAGCGTTCGGCAATAATGCATGAATCCGTGGAAGTATTTTGAAGCAATTATTGAGAATTGTTGGTTATTCCTTGATCCAATATTGGTTTAGTTATACATATTATTGAGAATATGTATGACTTCGTGATTGAGCACGTTTATTCTATTGGTTTAGTTATACATATTATTGAGAATATGTATGACTTCGTGATTGAGCACGTTTATTCTATTGGTTTAGTTATACATATTATTGAGAATATGTATGACTTCGTGATTGAGCACGTTTATTCTATTGGGTTAGTTATACATATTATTGAGAATATGTATGACTTCGTGATTGAGCACGTTTATTCTGTTGGAGGTGGTACATACACTATGTTATTTACTTGTAACTTCGTCGGTCTTTTTAGCATTTTGCTAGTCTCACGCGTGAGACGGAGATTCGAGTGTCACCTTCTTCTGCGCGAGGAGGTGAATGTCTCGCCCAATGACTTCGGCTCGTGTTGAGTATAGTGCATCGTTACGTGTAGTATCGATGTTTTTACTCGTTAGTCCTTGAGGAGTCGGGGAGATAGGTCTGAAGTCGCGATGGATGACGGCTCGGGTCGCCTGTTATTGAGAGCAGGTTATGACGACGAATTACAAGTAAACGACATCAGTTTATGAAAGACTAGTATGCAGTGTAATGTGTGTCGATTTATCATGGGAATTGTTATAGTATATGTAGTGGGTTTATAATGTGATAATTTTGGTTATTCATCTTGCATGTTGTGGCTGTGGTTTCTAACCGTGATGGTCGTACGGATACGGGAGAGATGGTAGTGCAGATAAAGTTGGGTTCGGAATACTTCGAGAGAGAGACGGGAAGTAAAACTTGTTGGGTCTATAGGTAGTAACGAGCATTCTTACTAGTGACGTTCGGTCTTGGTGTTATTTATTTTCAGGTAGCGAGCGTTATTAGGTAACAGTTGATCTTGATGTTAGTGGATCTGAGGTAGCTAGCGTCCGGTCTTAATTTGGTAACCTGAGGTTTAGTTTGATTACGTTCGGTCAGTACTGAGGTGTTCAGCAGAGTACTCTAGGCGTTTAAACCAGACTCAAGTGTTCTTTATTATAGTGTTCTGTCTCGTAGTGATGGTTCTTAGGGAATGATCTTTATTGGTGATGTTGCTCTGAGGTTGTAATCATTTACGGGGAGTGACCGGCCTTGATATTCGTTGAGGTAACGATCGATTAGTAAGTAGTGATTAGTCGTGATGATGCATGATTCAGGAAGTGATCATTCTCAGGTAGTGTTAGGGGCGGATGATGCTTGTTTCAGATAAGGATTGTTAACAATTAGCGGTTGTACATAGGGAACATCCGGTCTCGATGAGGTTACCCTCAGATAGTGTTAAATCCAGTAAAGTGATCAATTAAGTGTTCGCCCGAATGGTACTTAATCTGTGGTGCGCGAGATTTGATCTTTGAGCAACCGTTCGAATAGTGTTCGAAATAATAGTAATTGTTCTAGTAGAGTACACTGTCTTAACGTGAAGTCTAAGTACTTGATCTTAATCAGCGTTTGATCTTTTGGTATTCGACCTAATGGTATTCGGTATAATAGCGTTTGATGTTTAGTTTCGAGCTTAAGTGATCAATCTTAATGTTCGTGTAAACAGTATCCGATGTAATATAAGTTCGTTGTTTTATCGTTTGATTCAGTAATGATATGATATCTGGGTATGTATTGAGGTTGAGGGTACTGTAGTAGGATGTCTTGATCTGTGGTTGATTGTGGACATATTGAGGGGACTAAGAATGAAATTACAAGTGGGGCACCTTCCGTTGATTTGCTCATCAACGTATCATCCGGATGAGAGTTTATTGTGTACTGGGTTGATTATTAGGTACTATGGAATGAGTGTCCAACAGGAATTGTGGTACGTTGGTTTGAGGATGTCTGACTTAATTATTATATGATATTTGTATTGAAATAACTATGCAAGTTTTATAAATGATGTGTTTCAGGTTAGCTCACCCTTACTTTGCTTGTTTGTGCATGTGAATGCGATGATCGTATAATGTGTGATGTTATACGGGAGCAGTTGAAGGATTGTCACGTGATCCTGTGCAAGTGGAGGAAGAGATGGAAGATCGAATTAGAAGGATTCAATGTTATCTTTGCAGTTGCGTCTGAGCTTAAAACTGATGTATAGATTTTAGTTGATGTTCGGGATGTTATGTATTATTACAACATTTAAGTTTTGAAAATAAATTTTTTTTAGGGTGAATTTTTGGGATGTTACAACATCTGTGGTTGAACTCACCCACAAGAAAACATTATCCAACTGCAAACTCTAACGGTCTTTTCCCAAGATCAACACACGACTTCTACCTACTAAGATTCCTAAGTCATAACTAACTTAACAATAGACTCCAAATCTCCTCCTTTTGCAAAAGTTTTCTAATTCAAAATCTCATCACCTAAAAACAACACCAAAATAATCAACCATTAGCTTCCACACCTGATTTCTGCAACCTAACAAGTCATAGTAATAACTTATGACAAATAATCACCTATCACTCAAAACCTTCAATTTACAAACTTCCAACTTTGTACTCCAATCTCTAATGAACTACCCTTGGTTCTAGATCAATTTTTTTTTTAATTAAACTTCAAAACCAGAACAAAATTAGCAAACTAGATTACTTAAATAACCTCAATCTCACATATTTGTCCCTTGAAATCTCTATTTTCAACCACAACACGTATGTCTTAGACCATTTATACTTCTTAAAGATAACATCCAATTTTAATTATCAAATATCATATACTATCAACCATCACAACAACAACCGTTTCATAATCCCACAGTGGTATTGAGGACACAATATTCAAAATCATCATCTAAACAGAATGAATGTTTGAAAATTTTCTTTTTTTTTCACATTTATAATTACATCATATATCTACGTATGAACATACTAAATGTACATAGCCTTAAGAAAATGCACATTTTATAAAAACATTGTCTAAAACAAAACCAATAGTATATAAAAAAATTCGACAACAAAAATTTTATTTTAATACTCATTTGCACGCATTCGACTAGAAAAGTCTCACACTCATAACCTGAATCATTTCTCTACTTATTTTATGCATAAAATTTCTAGCATCTCAAATTGAAATCTACTCACGAAAAAATTAAAATCATAAACCTTCAGAACGCTCTTACTTGTCACTTTTAGCCCCATCAAAACCATCATTAAACATACCTCACTAGTCTCAAAATAATCCATTAATGTTTTAAAAGAGCTCATCACTCATAAACTATTAATCACAAGATTCGAGAAAACTTTTCATACCCACTATATAACCAGAAAGTGAGTCCCTTTATAGATCCTTATTTAAGACTTCCATGACCCTGCAAAAGTTCAAGAATCATTCTTTTTCCGTAACAACTTTCCATTATATTTTCTCAACACAGTTTCTACTCCTAGAAATCATACGCCGCCAAAAGCCACTTATGTCTACCAAAAATTATACTAGATTGCTCCACCTTACCCTCTACTTCTATTCTCCGTAAAATTTATAATTACTCTAATGATTACACGAAGTTCAAAACACTATTACTAAACAATTCATCCTTATGTTTTCTTTTCTATACCCACTTAACAAGAACTTGTCCAAAAATAATACCTATATTGAGTATGCTTTATAACATCCATAGAAATCCTTCCATACTTAAGATCATGCATCATTTCCTTCATTCGTCCTTGATGAACTTATTTGATTCTCAGTAATATTGCCTTCACCATTAACTACACTTAATGTTCAACAATCAACTACCAATTCTTGAAGACGATAAACTTCTAAAAACATATTGGAACATGACCAAACCATTCTTTCTATCATACCCTAGACTACAATGTCTATCCTTCACTTGCATTGGTCAGATATCCCTAAAATACTTATCCCATCCTTTATTTAACCCATACTAAATGTTGAACCACTATTTTCTTTCCCTGATAAACACTTCTAAAATACTTAACAAAACTAGAATAATCAAGCTTCTTTCCAGATTATACTCCAAATTACTTCAATCTTCATCTAATTATTTTCCTAGCAAACATTACTAGCCTAACTTAAAACATTCTTCAAGAATTAACTTATAAACTCTAAATCTTAGGAATATAAACCTTATCCTCAAAATACCTTCCCACATCCTATCCTAATATGAATCCACAAACTTATAATGTTGTCTGTAATGCAGTACCTAACAACTGCGTATATCTGATAAGACTCAGCAGATCACTCAATCAACAATATTATAAAGTCTGAAACCACTTATTTTTATCTCAATAAGGCCGAATTTAAAACTAACTAACTTCCAACTATCATACCTTATCAGTACTACACCTACTCATTTAAATAAACCACTTATGCCACATAAGTTAAATCCATCCTATGACATTAAAATATAGTTTAATGGTTATACTAATTAATCCTCTAATACTTGCAATAACTCCCATAGATATAAAGAATTTATGGGTCATCAAAACATGTCATAGCACAAAACCATTGTGCCAAGTATCCCTTCCCACCACTCTATTCAATAGTTTCATTGACAAGTATTAAATCGTGTCCCTTCCCATCACTCTATTCAAGAGCTTCTCCACGCAAGTACACTTCCGAATCATTTAAGCATGTTACTTCCCACCACTCAACTAGAGAGATTATCAGGGTAATTCCCACCACTCAGAAAGCTTATCAGGCCAACTCCCACCTCTCATCTAGTGAGTTTATCAAGGCCATCAACCACAAAAATTTATGGCTAAAGAAGTCATAGTGTAAGGACCTTGTTTTTCTTAAAAGAGATGGGGAAGCATTTAATGCTGGGAGACACTAGCTGCCATAGGGAGGGGTGGGATTTTGTTTTATGTGGAAAATAGGGGAGTCAAACGTCCAGTTTTTCTTCCTCTTTGCTGGCACCATTCAACAAGTACAACACGCATGGGATATAAGGGGGTGTTGGGTTCTGCAATGAGAGAAACTCTGGCTGCAAATTGGTGAGGGAAGTGAAGTTCAAAGTTGTTGGAGGAGGAAAGAAACCTTGGTGCTGCAAGTCTTGGAGAAGTTAGATTCAAAGATTTTTACAAAGGAAGTCTTCAAGAGGTAAGGGGAGCTAGATCTTTTGTTTGATTGATGATATATGTTGTGTTTGATGCAAATCTGGGAAGGAAGGGATGAAAAATTGGGATTTCGGGGTTTCTGGTTTTCTGGGTTTCTGGGTTCGCAATCCTGCAGAATTTTGCAGAAACGCGCGTCCGTCCAATTTGGCTTCAAATTGGACGTTCGTCCAAATGGCTCGACCAATTAGTGGTCGGCCAAAATAACCTGAGCGTTCGGTTCTGTGTTAACGAGCGTTCGTTCGTTTACAGTGATATATTAGACGTTCGTCCCAAATGAATACAGGAATTAGAAATTTTAGGAGTTCGTCCCCAAATTGATATTTACGTGATCTTGAGCGTTCGGTATTTGGTATTAGTGATTGCAGTCGTTCGTCTTTGATGGGGATTCTTAGGTTTCAAATTTAAAGGTTCGGTTTTAGTGGATTAATGAGCGTTCGGTCTTGTTTCTGTATTAGCAATTCTGAGCGTTCGGTTTCAATGAGGTATTCTCGGCTTGTGAGCGTTCGGCCGTTAGTTGGTATTCTTAGATTTGGATTTTGAGCGTTCGGTCATAGTTTAATTCTCATAATGAGCGTTCGGTTTTGGTTTAAATCTGATTGTGAGCGTTCGTCTTATTTAATATTATAAGTTGGAATTTTAGTCGTTCGGCCTTGGTATGATTATGATGTGAGCGTTCGGCTTTTTACTGTAGTGATTATGAACGTTCGGCATTGAGTAGTATTCTTAGGTTAATTCTTGAACGTTCGGCCTATGGTTGTGATGTGAGCGTTCGGTATTGGAGTATTAGAAATTATAGCGTTCGGATCAATATTCCTTGGAGTGGATTAAGCACCGCACGGTCAGAATGTATTTAATAGCGTTCGTTCTAGATATTCATGTAGAGAGGATTGAACATGTGGTGAGGAGTAGCAGGAGGTCCTAGTCTTGGATGCTTCCATATGATCCAAGGTGAGTAATAACGGATTAACCTCGTGATTGTGGCCGGGCGGGAGTGCCCAAATGTTACACCAGGCGGTAGTGCCTAAAGTTCCATCAGGCGGTAGTGCCTAAAGTTCCACCAGGCGGTAGTGCCTAAAGATCCATCAGGCGGTAGTGCCTAAAGTTTCACAAGGCGGGAGTGCCAGGGCGGGAGTGCCCAAGTTTCATAAAGCCACCACGAGTGCAAGACCCGCCATAGCTCGGTAATCATTCTAGTCCGGACGAGTCGGTCTATAAAGCAACAAATCGGGGTATAAAGTAACAAGTTTTGTGATGTCAGTTTACCATGTGTGAATGAATGTTTACATGTCATGGGAGTGTGTGAAATATGGATCAATGAGTATGCTTTAATTGTTCTTTTATATGAATCGATGAATGATTACATGAATTAACTGTGCTGTATGTATAACATGGTTTTTATATCTAGCTCACCCTTGCATTGTTTGTGTTGTGTGCTGTTTGGGTATGTTTCTTTGGCGATGATCATCCACTTGGATGGGAGCAGATGACGGAGAGGATACTTTGGAAGCAGCCCTTGATGGAGACGGAAGTGCTGGAGCTTAGATTAGCTAGTTTCTCTTTGTGGTTCCTAATGTTTGGAATAAACTCGTGTGTATTCTAAGTTTAAATTCTCTCTGTTTTTCATGGAGACATTCCATTTACCCTTGTTGTCAATTCCGCACTATTCTGAGGATGACTGTAATCCTTAAATTACTCTTGACTGCTTTCCTATATTATGCATGATGACGTCTTTATTATATATGAATGATGTATATAATTGGGACGTTACATTTATGGTATCAGAGCAGTTTCTGTCCTTAGAGGATCCTGTAGGGTATATGTGTGCCCTGCTTGTGCTGTGTACTCTTAGCCTTGTGTTAGATGATTGTCCTTGTTTCCTTGGGTTGGACTAATGGTGTTTTCTCTGTATAAGCATAAAGATGGCACCTAGACCACCACCTCCTCCTCCTTCTCAGCCTGAGCCTTCTGAGAACACCGTAAGATTGGAGGCTGTACTTGAGACTATGCAACTTCAGAATGCTGCTTTGGTGCAACAAAACACCATCGCTCTTCAAAACCTAGAAGCTGCAAGAGTGTCAGCTGAAGACACTCAGAAGTTCCTCAGGGAAATGATGGTTAATGGAAGACCTACTCCCGATGTTTCTATCATTCCAGTTCAGGAGTGGAGTTTGGAGAGTTTTCTCCAACATCGTCCCTACAGGTTTACTGGCAAATGCAGTCCAGATGAGGCCGATCATTGGTTCCAAGATATGGAGCGAATCTATGAAGCCAAAGGGTGTCCGGATGAGAAGAAGCTAGCCTACACCCAGTACTTGTTGACAGGAGAAGCTGGACATTGGTGGAACAGTGTGAAGATGATCTTGGAGAGGAACGAGACTCCTATCACTTGGGAGTTGTTCAGAACTAAATTCTACACTGAATACTTCCCAAATAGTGTCAGGTTTGCTAAGGAAGTAGAGTTTCTTGAGTTGACTCAGGGCAACAGATCGGTATCGGAGTATGCAGATCGTTTTAAACACCTGCTTCGCTTCAACACCATGTCAATAGATGAAGAATGGCAGTGTCGCAAGTTTGAGAATGGCTTGAGGAAGGATATAAAGTTACTAGTAAAAGGATTGTGCATTAGAGAATTCTCCGCTTTGGTAGAGATGGCCCGTGATATGGAAAAGACTAAGGGAGAACCAGAGGGACCTCAGAGACAACAGAACCAGCCACTTAGGGTTGGTGGACCTGTGATATCCCGGGGAGGATCCAGTTCTAGAAAGACCCCTTTCTCTAGACCCTCTTACTCCGGGTTCAGGGGTTCTTCCTCTCAGTCATCGGGGCAATCCAGTTTTGCCAGTTCCGTTAGATGCTTCAAGTGTGGTGGACCACACCTCCAGATGTCTTGCCCTCAGTTAGAAGGGTATAAGAGGTGTAATATCTGCAGGCAAGAGGGACACTATGCCAGAGACTGTCCTACTACTAGGAGGGCAGGACCACAGCCACGCCAGGCTGACAGATCTATTCAGAGGGGTGGGCACAGACCTCAGGCAACCGGGAGAGTCTATGCGTTGACTAGGACTGAAGCAACCAGTGCAGGTAATTTAATTGTCAGCAGTTGTTTGTTATTTGGAGCTTCGTGTATGACGTTGTTTGATTCGGGGGCGACACATTCTTTTGTGTCTAAGGCTTGTGTGGAGAGGCTTGGTTTAGTTGTCAGAGAGCTTCCGTGTGATCTGGTGGTGTCTACACCAGCAGCTGGGTTAGTCAAGACATCTAATGTGTGCTCTAGATGTCCTATTGAGGTAGAAGGGCGTAGGTTCAGAGTGAACCTTATTTGTTTACCTCTGCAGGAGCTAGAGGTAATTCTGGGAATGGATTGGTTAGCAGCCAATCGTATTCTTTTAGATTGCGGTGGTAAGAAGTTAATATTTCCCAAAGAAGATGAAGACTTGTCATTATCGCTCGGTGTATTGAGGCAGGATATCTTCGAGGGTGCCAGCTGCTTCCTAATCATGTTTCATATGGACGGGACTACTAATTTAAACTCTTTATCGCTTGGGAAACAGAGTGTAGACCTTCTGGTTGTGAAGGAATTCATGGATGTTTTCCCTGAAGAAGTTCCTGGTTTACCTCCTCCGCGAGAAGTGGAGTTCTCTATTGATCTGGTCTCAGGAGCAGGACCAGTGTCTATAGCCCCTTATCGGATGGCTCCAGCTGAGCTAGCTGAGTTGAAGAAGCAGATTGAAGAACTGTTAGAGAAACAGTTTATCCGACCGAGTGCTTCACCGTGGGGTGCGCCAGTGTTGCTAGTAAAGAAGAAGGATGGTAGTTCAAGGTTGTGCGTTGACTATCGACAGCTGAATAAGTTGACGATCAAGAACAAGTATCCATTGCCGAGGATCGATGATCTGATGGATCAATTGCACGGAGCTACGGTATTCTCCAAGATTGATTTGAGGTCGGGTTACCATCAAATTTTAGTGAAAGCCGATGATGTGCAGAAGACGGCATTCAGGTCCAGGTATGGCCACTATGAGTATGTAGTTATGCCTTTTGGTGTGACTAATGCTCCAGCCATATTCATGGACTATATGAATCGAATTTTCAGACCATTCTTGGACAAGTTTGTGGTGGTGTTTATAGATGACATACTTGTCTATTCTAAAACTCGGGAAGAACATGAAGATCACCTTAGGGCAGTGCTGGAAGTGCTGAGAGAAAGAAGATTGTATGCCAAATTGTCCAAGTGTGAGTTTTGGATGGAAGAGGTTCCTTTTCTTGGACATGTGATTTCAGCTGGAGGAATTGTTGTTGATCCCGCTAAGGTGCAAGCAGTACTTCAGTGGGAGAGACCTAAGACTGTTACAGAAGTCAGGAGCTTTGTGGGTTTAGCAGGCTACTATCGCCGTTTTATTAAGAATTTCTCCCGGATTGTGGCGCCGTTGACACAACTCACTAGGAAGGATCAACCTTTTGTTTGGACAGATCGTTGCGAGACTAGCTTCCTAGAGCTAAAGAACAGATTGACTAGTGCACCAGTTTTGGTTATCCCTGACACGGGTAAACCTTTTGAGGTTTTTTGTGATGCCTCTCATCAGGGATTAGGGTGTGTTCTAATGCAGGAGAAGAAGGTAGTGGCATATGCATCAAGACAACTCAAGGTTCATGAGAAGAATTATCCCACTCATGACTTAGAGTTGGCAGCTGTGGTGTTTGCCTTGAAGATTTGGAGACACTACCTGTATGGTGCGCAATTTCAGGTGTTTAGTGATCATAAGAGCCTGAAATACCTCTTTGATCAGAAGGAACTTAATATGAGGCAGAGGCGATGGATGGAGTTTCTTAAAGATTTTGACTTTGATCTCCTTTATCACCCTGGGAAGGCTAATGTGGTGGCAGATGCATTGAGCAGGAAGTCAGTGCATATTTCAGCCTTAATGGTCAGAGAGTTAGAGTTGGTAGAAAGCTTCAGAGATTTGAGGTTGCAGGTAGATTTTGAAGCTGACAGCATCAGATGCAGTAATTTGGTGGTGTCCAATGACTTGTTGAAGCATATTAAGGAAGAGCAGTCGAAGGATGTTGAGCTTCAAACGTCCTCTAGTTTGATTGGAACTGATCAAGGAAAAGATTTTGCCTTGGGGGTTGATGGTATCTTAAGGTTCAAAGGTAGGGTCTGTATCCCTAGTAATTCAGAAATGAAAAGGTTAATCCTTGAGGAGGGTCATAAAAGCCGTTTTAGCATGCATCCTGGCATGACTAAAATGTATCAAGACCTCAAGGAGTCTTTTTGGTGGTCCGGTATGAAGAGAGATGTAGCTCAATTTGTTGCGTCATGTTTAACTTGTCAGAAGGCTAAGATCGAGCATCAGAGACCGGGAGGTTTGTTGCGACCATTAGAAATTCCAGAATGGAAATGGGATAGCATTGCTATGGACTTTGTTACCCATTTGCCACGCACTGTCCGAAGACATGATGCAATATGGGTAATAGTGGACCGATTGACCAAGAGTGCTCACTTCTTAGCAATTGATTTGAGAATGTCTATGGCGAGGTTGGCGCAATTGTATATTAAGGAGATAGTAAGGTTACATGGGGTGCCTTCAAGTATCGTATCAGACAGAGACCCAAGGTTCACATCCAGGTTTTGGCAAACCCTTCAGAGTGAGATGGGAAGCAGACTTCAGATGAGCTCGGCTTATCATCCCCAAACGGATGGGCAGTCTGAACGGACGATCCAATCGCTTGAAGATTTGTTGAGGACTTGCATTTTGGATCACCTAGGGGTATGGGATGAGATATTGCCACTAGTTGAGTTCACTTACAACAACAGCTATCAGGCAAGTATCGGCATGGCACCGTTTGAAGCGTTATATGGAAGGCGCTACAGAACACCTCTTTGTTGGTTTCAGGATGGAGAAGCAGTTTTGACGGGACCAGAGATAGTTCAGCAGACTACAGAGAAAGTGAAGCTTATACAGGCAAGGATGCGAGCATCTCAAAACAGGCAGAAGTCCTATGCTGATCAGAGGCGCAGACCGTTAGAGTTTGTAGCTGGGGACCATGTGTTTCTCCGAGTGACTCCAACTACCGGTGTAGGGAGAGCAATCCGGGCTAGGAAGTTGTCTCCTAAATATCTTGGCCCCTATCAGATCCTACGACGTATAGGGCCGGTAGCTTATGAAATAGCCATGCCACCTCAGTTAGCGAACTTACATCCGGTGTTCCATGTATCCCAGCTGAGAAAATATGTGTCTGATTCTTCTCATATACTTGAAGTTGAAAATGTGCAAGTCAGAGAGGATTTATCGGTGGAAGTGCAACCCGTAAGGATGGAAGAGAGCCAAAACAAACAACTTAGAGGGAGAACTGTCAAACTCGTCAAGGTCATCTGGGATGGTAAAATAGGCGACTCCACCTGGGAATTAGAGGATGAGATGAGAGAAATTTATCCCCACTTGTTTCGATAAACCAAATTTTCGAGGACGAAAATTTTTGTTGTTGGGGAGAATGTAAGGACCTTGTTTTTCTTAAAAGAGATGGGGAAGCATTTAATGCTGGGAGACACTAGCTGCCATAGGGAGGGGTGGGATTTTGTTTTATGTGGAAAATAGGGGAGTCAAACGTCCAGTTTTTCTTCCTCTTTGCTGGCACCATTCAACAAGTACAACACGCATGGGATATAAGGGGGTGTTGGGTTCTGCAATGAGAGAAACTCTGGCTGCAAATTGGTGAGGGAAGTGAAGTTCAAAGTTGCTGGAGGAGGAAAGAAACCTTGGTGCTGCAAGTCTTGGAGAAGTTAGATTCAAAGATTTTTACAAAGGAAGTCTTCAAGAGGTAAGGGGAGCTAGATCTTTTGTTTGATTGATGATATATGTTGTGTTTGATGCAAATCTGGGAAGGAAGGGATGAAAAATTGGGATTTTGGGGTTTTTGGTTTTCTGGGTTTCTGGGTTCGCAATCCTGCAGAATTTTGCAGAAACGCGCGTCCGTCCAATTTGGCTTCAAATTGGACGTTCGTCCAAATGGCTCGACCAATTAGTGGTCGGCCAAAATAACCTGAGCGTTCGGTTCTGTGTTAACGAGCGTTCGTTCGTTTACAGTGATATATTAGACGTTCGTCCCAAATGAATACAGGAATTAGAAATTTTAGGAGTTCGTCCCCAAATTGATATTTACGTGATCTTGAGCGTTCGGTATTTGGTATTAGTGATTGCAGTCGTTCGTCTTTGATGGGGATTCTTAGGTTTCAAATTTAAAGGTTCGGTTTTAGTGGATTAATGAGCGTTCGGTCTTGTTTCTGTATTAGCAATTCTGAGCGTTCGGTTTCAATGAGGTATTCTCGGCTTGTGAGCGTTCGGCCGTTAGTTGGTATTCTTAGATTTGGATTTTGAGCGTTCGGTCATAGTTTAATTCTCATAATGAGCGTTCGGTTTTGGTTTAAATCTGATTGTGAGCGTTCGTCTTATTTAATATTATAAGTTGGAATTTTAGTCGTTCGGCCTTGGTATGATTATGATGTGAGCGTTCGGCTTTTTACTGTAGTGATTATGAACGTTCGGCATTGAGTAGTATTCTTAGGTTAATTCTTGAACGTTCGGCCTATGGTTGTGATGTGAGCGTTCGGTATTGGAGTATTAGAAATTATAGCGTTCGGATCAATATTCCTTGGAGTGGATTAAGCACCGCACGGTCAGAATGTATTTAATAGCGTTCGTTCTAGATATTCAATATTAGCGTTCGACCTATTGAATCTTATAGCGTTCGTCCAATTATCATAGTAGCGTTCGGCCTATTGAATTTTATAGCGTTCGCATAGTAGCGTTCGGCCTGTTGGTAATAGCGTTCGTTCTCGGTATTAATATAAGCGTTCGGCCTAATGGTGTCATCAGTGAAATAGCGTTCGGCCTGTTAAGAAATAGCGTTCGTCCTAAGTATCAATCAGCGTTCGACCAATAGTGTAGAATCCAATATGACGTTCGGTTTTAGCGTTCGGCCTAGTGATTCAGCGTTCGGTTTTAGCGTTCGTCCAATTGTGTTAAATCAATGAGCGTTCGTTCAATTGGCACAGTGCGTTCGGTTTATAACGCTCGGTGAATAGTGTTCGTCCATCCAATGGTCAGCAAATGGTGATGGGTTTTAAGTTCATTTCTCTTGAATTGAATTATGTGCAAAATGTTTGGAAAAGATATATTGTGATGGGATTTATGTGAATGTATGAGATACGTTGGATTTAATGTGATATTATGGAGGTATTTGGTTATTCATTAATTGGGATAAGGTTTAAAAGTAACAGTATGATTCATGAACGTAATTCCATGATCCTCAAGGAGAGGATATATGGTGGTGTTTTGGGGTTGTATAGAATGATTACATGGTAGCTCAGTTTTGGGGGTCATCCTGAATCTCCAATGGTCCTTCTTCTCATGTAGAGAGGATTGAACATGTGGTGAGGAGTAGCAGGAGGTCCTAGTCTTGGATGCTTCCATATGATCCAAGGTGAGTAATAACGGATTAACCTCGTGATTGTGGCCGGGCGGGAGTGCCCAAATGTTACACCAGGCGGTAGTGCCTAAAGTTCCATCAGGCGGTAGTGCCTAAAGTTCCACCAGGCGGTAGTGCCTAAAGATCCATCAGGCGGTAGTGCCTAAAGTTTCACAAGGCGGGAGTGCCAGGGCGGGAGTGCCCAAGTTTCATAAAGCCACCACGAGTGCAAGACCCGCCATAGCTCGGTAATCATTCTAGTCCGGACGAGTCGGTCTATAAAGCAACAAATCGGGGTATAAAGTAACAAGTTTTGTGATGTCAGTTTACCATGTGTGAATGAATGTTTACATGTCATGGGAGTGTGTGAAATATGGATCAATGAGTATGCTTTAATTGTTCTTTTATATGAATCGATGAATGATTACATGAATTAACTGTGTTGTATGTATAACATGGTTTTTATATCTAGCTCACCCTTGCATTGTTTGTGTTGTGTGCTGTTTGGATATGTTTCTTTGGCGATGATCATCCACTTGGATGGGAGCAGATGACGGAGAGGATACTTTGGAAGCAGCCCTTGATGGAGACGGAAGTGTTGCAGCTTAGATTAGCTAGTTTCTCTTTGTGGTTCCTAATGTTTGGAATAAACTCGTGTGTATTCTAAGTTTAAATTCTCTCTGTTTTTCATGGAGACATTCCATTTACCCTTGTTGTCAATTCCGCACTATTCTGAGGATGACTGTAATCCTTAAATTACTCTTGACTGCTTTCCTATATTATGCATGATGACGTCTTTATTATATATGAATGATGTATATAATTGGGACGTTACACATAGGACAATAATCATATTAATTATGATACATGCAGTTTCATTCTAGTATTGGAAATGTAAAAGAATAATTAAAAAGAGATATTATTCCATGTGATTAATTAAGTTTTAATAACAGAGATTAGTCATCGAGAAAATGGTAGAGATTTTGGACTAATAATACAGTTAGAAATAATTTTTAATAAAATACTGTCCCTCCATTCTTATATATAAGACCCTTAACTAATTCAAATTATTTAAGAAAATTACTCGTATTAATTGAAAACAATAATAAATTGGTTATGTGTGCATTGTGGTTTCAAAATTAATCTTACCATGTTTAAAGCTAGAAAACAGTAGAGGCAGACTTTATAGTTGTTCTCATATGGAGCAGAATTCATCACATAGAAGAAGATCAAATGATGTCATAAACACAGTGATATAAAAGTTTAACAAGAAAAACATTTTTCTTGACTCACACAACACGAGAAAACAAAGCTCACTGAGAAGAAGTTTCGAGGTTTCAAAGAAATGTCACAAAACTACAAAATTAACAATCCATCTTTATTTCCTGCCCATGCTGCAAATTCACATTTTCATGCAAAAACTACACATAAAGGTGTTACTTTTCCCAAATCCATTCTCACAGGAAACTATGACCGTTTACGACATATTGGTGTTCCTAAATTCTATGTTTTTTTGACCAAGGTTGTTACAAAGTTGGGTTCTTCATGGTTCTTTTGCATTGCGCACGTAAACATAAGCCTATAAATACTACCACTGAATGCTGAGGTTCGTGCCATACATTGATAAAACATCATTAGCAATATGTTGTCTAAAATCACAATGGTTATCACTTTCTCTGCAATATTTATGGCATTCCTTCTGTGTTCACCATCAGTGGTTGTATCTCGGACAAGGTTACCACTACCGTCACCAATCTCAGGCCCTGAGTCTCTAGCATTTGATCGAAACGGTGAAGGGCCATACGTCGGTGTTTCTGATGGAAGAATTCTCAAATACGTAGGTCCAAGGGGATTCCAGGAATATGGCTACACTTCACCAACCAGATAAACTTCAAACATGGATCTAATTCTACTCTCTCTTAGTCTCAATGAATATTGTAACAGTAACTCTGTGACATTATCCGAAGATCATCCTATATTTTGATGTTGGTTTGGTGGTCGAATTCAGGAACAAAACATTGTGTGATGGGCTTGCTGATTTCTCAGAAGTCCAAGCACAATGTGGAAGACCTTTAGGATTACGTTTCAACCATCAAACAAACGAACTATATGTCGCAGATGCTTATTTTGGGCTCGTGAAGATTGGACCCAATGGAGGGGCACCGATTCAATCTTTCAAAATTCTGCAACCACAGGAGAATCGTGGCAACTTTACTTTTGACTTTCTTGATGGAATTGACATAGATATGGACACTGGAATCATTTATTTAACCCAAGCTAGTGCTAACTTCCGTTTCAGGTAAATTAAGTTATGATAAATAATTTCATTCGTTTGCATTTTTAAAGGAAAGTCTCAAATTGATATTTATTTTCATGTCATAATTTAGTTTTTATTTTAAAAAATTTAATGCAATTAAGCATTTTCTATTAATAGTACATTAAAAATGTTAAAGAGACATCTTTTATTTAAATATTTTTATTTTTAAAACTATTTTAAAAAAATAAAAATTTGTCACTATTAAACTTACGTCATGTTAGGTGGTAGTAGTAATAGTATGATATTACATTTGGATTCATTTGTGTCATTGTTATATTAGATGTCATTAGTTTAATGAAAATGAAATTTAATTTTTATATAAATGTTATATAAATATTTTATTAAAATTTATATTTTATTAAATAATTTTGAGAAGATTAAGTTTATCTATATTTAGATTTTAAAAATTTTATTTTATTTGTTTCAACTTATTATACTGCTTAAAATTATTTAAAAATTTATATTTGAATTTATAAAATTATTATTTTTAAATAAACTTAAATATTTGTATTGAAATTGTTGAATTTTATAAATTTTAAAAGTATATAATTATATAAAAAATGATAAATTTATTTTATTTTATGAAATACAATCAACAATAAGTTTAACATATTTGTTAGTTACAATAAAACCTAATGTGATAGTGACGTGTAACATGGCATTACTACTGCGACATAATGTGTGGTAATTTTTTTTAAAATTAAAAAATGAAGAATAATTAAAATAAATATTTTAAAAAACACATAAAATTAAAATGATATAATTACATCAAATTATTTAAAATAAAAATCAAATTAATACACATAAAAATTAGAGACCGATAAAATTATTTAACCATTAAATTTCTTCAAACTATCTCTAAGTATAAATTTAAGTTTGACATTAAATTAAAATTTGGAGTTAAAAATGATTTTATCCTGGAAAGTTTAAGAAAAGTGAGAATTTTAATTTATCAGGGATGCTAGGGCACTGGAAAACAGTAGAGATGAAACGGGGAGCTTATTCTCGGTAGACCCAAAGAAGAACGAAACAAGAGTTTTGATGAGAGGTCTTGCTTTGGCAGCTGGGGTGGCAGTGAGCAGAGATGGATCATTTGTTGTTGTGAGCGAATACTTGGCAAATAGAATCCGAAGGTTTTGGCTGAAAGGTCCAAGAGCAAATTCTTCTGATTTATTCTTGCAACTAAGGGGAAGACCAGATAACATTAGGACCAACTCAAGGGGACAATTCTGGGTTGCAGTTAATGATGTTTTAGGACCAAATCCACCTTCAAGGCCTGCTATCATCCCCAGAGGTCTCAGAGTAGGACAGAACGGTGTCGTTTCTCGGATTGTGTCTCTTGTTCCAGAGTTAGGAAGTGAGACAGTGAGTGAGGTTCATGAACATAACGGGACACTCTATTCTGGTTCCTTGCATGCTTCTTATGTTTCCATTTCTACTGTCTTTTAGTTTATCTATGCCAACTTTCAACCTCACCAATAAACAAATTATTCATCCTTACTTTCTCTTTTACTCTCTCTCTGTTTTTTTTTTTCATTTTTGTTTAACTAATAGCTTCTCAACCGTTGATATGGATGAAATAAATATTTCTTAAAAAAAAGTTTAAATATAAATATTGCCATAATTTTTATTTACTATGTTTTTTTTTCTAGTATTTAACTTTATCGATATTTTGTTAACTATATAATATAATAATGTCTTAAAATCGATATATGAACTGAAATGACTCAAATCATACAATATTTGTTCTATAAAAAATAAAAAATAAAAAATAATGAACCAACGCAACTTGTGGGGTATGCTTATAAGGAAGAAGAAAATAATTTGGACATTAAATTAAAATTTGTTATTATAATAAATTTTGATCTTGAAATATTAAAAGATAAATAGTATAATCTTTTTAATTAAATAATGTTAATTTTTTTTGTTCTAAACAACATTTAAATTAAAACTTATGTATAGTGTAAATAGTTTAAATACTAACTTACAATGTTATTTTATAGGTAAAAAAATATAATATATTAAATTACAAAGATTATATATATATATATATATATATATATATATATATATATATATATATATATATATTCAATTTAAAAATTTGAGATATATTAAAATTTGAAATAAAAATAAATTTTATTTTTTTGTTAAAATTTATAAACTAAAAAATATTTAAAAAAATATCAGAAAATATATATTATTGTTATTTTTTTATGTGTCTTGCACACTAGAAGACGTAGACAAATTAGGCAAACTAAAAAGTCTAAAATAACTCTAGAAATAACACAGATTCATAAAGAAAAATATATTAAATTTATAAAATTGCTACATTATATTTACAAACTGAGATTAATAACGTTATAAATATATTATAATATATGAGAGTTGAAGACTGGGCCTAGGCAAGCCCAATAGGAGACAGGCCAGACCCAAACATGAATCGAGTAAATAAACCCTAGCTGGAGGGTTTAAGGGTTGATTGTTGATTTTTCAATTGAGAGCGCATAGTGAGTGAGAGAGAGATGGGAAGCGACAGCGAGACAGAGAGATCGGTGCAAAAGGAGAAGGAGAAGAAGAAGATGCCGTCTCTAGCTCCCATAGCTAAGCCGCTTGCTGGCAAGAAGCTTTGCAAGCGTACCCTTAAACTTGTTCGCAGAGGTAAATTTTCTTCTCCCAAACGCTCTTTTTTACTCTTCTTCTTCCTTTTAATGTTCTGTTCTTTCAGCCGCCGAACACAAATGCTTAAAGAGAGGAGTCAAGGAGGTCGTTAAAAGCATTAGGAGAGGTCATAAAGGGTATGTTTTTTCCTCCTCTGTCCACTAAATTTATCTCTCATGCAACTTCACTCTTCCATAACCGCTTACCCTAATTTTCTGCATTTTTTTTTCATCGTTTCAGATTCTGTGTTATCGCTGGCAACATTTCACCCATTGATGTCATCACCCATGTTCCCGTTCTCTGTGAGGAGTCTGACATTCCATACATATATGTCCCATCCAAAGAAGTATGTCATCACTGGTTTTCACATTTTCTTTTGCAGGAAAATCATTGCATGTTTGTCTGTGTTTGCTGCTAATCTAATTAATCATAATGAATTAAACCCAACTGTGTCGTTTTTTTTTTGAAGAATATGAATTGAATAGATAAAGAATTATATTATCTATATCTTTTATTTTTAAATCACTTTTCAGTTTGAAAAATATTTATTCTATATGAAGAATTGCATAATAAGATGAAACTGTTTTGGCTCAGTTACTGAACTGAGGATCTTTTTAGCTGCCCCTACCTGTTTTATTCTTGACTGATCTGAGTTTTGAAGTGAAGTTTTAAATCACTTACCTATGCTTATAGTACCGACTTTATGAGTTTTTGTTCTGCATTCTACATATTTTTTCTTCTAAAGAATGTCATTTTTCTCTTTAAGTGTATTGTAAGAGTAGGAGAAGATCGATATTGTTCTAATGTTGTTGATTCCTTTTCTTCTGTGTTGATGACACTCTAATTACTACACAGGTTCATTTAACCTTTGTTGTTTATATCGTTTTCCAGGATCTTGCTGGTGCAGGAGCAACAAAGAGGCCTACTTGCTGTGTTTTGGTACAGACGAAACCTGCAAAGGGTGAATTAGAGCAAGGGGAACAAGAGAAACTAAAGTCTGACTATGATCAAGTTGTGTCGGAAGTTAAGGAGCTTGCAGCTTCACTTTTTTGAAACAACCACACATGTATCTGTATTGTTTGTTCTAGATGGATTCGCATGTGGTGGTAGTGTATCATACAATGAATTATACAATGAATTCATGTATGAGTTTAATTATTTTCCTATCTTGCTTATCAGTTTCTTATCATATAGTTTACCACTACCTTGATCATTTCACTTTGTTCATCCTTTTCCCACGAGGAAAGGCTGAAATAATCCTGATTAGAATTTAGAATGTTTTAATTGGTCATAATTTTCTACCATCTAGACAGGGTTTTGGATATCCTTTTTCTTTCTTTAGCTCATGAATTTTAGAAGAGGATGGTTTGCGAAAAAATGTTTTTGAAACTGGTTTTTTCATGTAGCCTAGAAGGGGGGGTGTTGAATTAAAAGGACTGGTTTTTACATAATCCCTCAATGCTTGAGTTTTTGCAGTAGTTTTTAAGTTTGTCATTCGATTAGAGTGCTTGAAGGGGATGACGACTAATTATACGCATTTTTTTGGTAAATAATTAAAAAATATGATAGAAAATGTGTTTTTGGTTACTTCATGTTCTTAGCTAAATTGGTTTTGGTTTTATTATCAAATTATTTAATTAGTCTTTTAGGGTTTGTTTTTTTGAGTGGATTTGAGAGGATTTAAAGATAATTTTTTTTGTCATTTTTTTTGAGCGAATTTGGAGATAAATAAGAGTGAATTTGAAAATAATTTTTTTAATTTGTCACGTCAATACAATTCTATACTAATTTTTATAAATTTTATTTTTAAATTTATTCTTATTTATTTTTAAATTCGCTCAAAAAAATAACAAAAAAAATTATCTTCAAATCCTCTCAAATTTATTTCCTCAAATTCAATCAAAACAAGGTTTTAAGCTTCGAATTTAATACTTCATCGTAAGTAAAGTGAATTGAGAAGGGTGGTTGTGCATGAACGATCCTTGGTTTCTTGATACTAAGCCAGTTTCTTTTATTGTAAAAACAAACCATATGCGTTTGGATGTATAAGCAGAATAGAATTTGTGCTGTTAACTACATGATGGAACTAATACTAATAGTGCCATATATTTTTGCAAAATGATTGGAGGAGTCCATTATCTTACTCTAACTTGTTCTTATTTGTCGTTTGTCAAGAACAAGTTATCTCAGTTTATTGTATTAAACCCACTATTCTTCTGCAACATCTGAAACCTCTGCTTTGTTGCATTAAACCCTGCATGAACTGTTGTATTATGTTTTAGCAATCTTCCTCCTTCAATTTGTCTGGATCTAAATTGTGATGATAAAAATCCACATCAATCTATATCATATTGTTTAGTGGCAACCCATGGTTGTATAAAAATTCTAGTTGTGAGATCCTCCGTAGAATCAGAGACAGGGTTGTCACTATTGCAACATTTGAGCTGTGCTTGATAAACGTTCACATTCTCTTGAAATTGCAAGTATCCATGTAGTAAACATTCACTTTGCCCTTGAAATTGTATCTTATGTGCCTTCCAAAGACAAATTGTAAAAATTTTCTAACCAACAACTACGTGTTTTCAAGAATTAATAATAAGATAGAAGTCACAAACGATGACTTTATAATTGGTGGTTTGTCCTAAAAGGTACCTATTATATTCTAAATGAACAACTATTTTTAGGTCGTAACTGATCCTATGTCAAGTCAATAGTTATTTTGGCCCACTATAAAAATATAATAAATAAATAAAATTAAAAATGTTAATGAAAAAATAATTTTAATTTTAAATATAATAATGTTATATAAATTATAATACACGTATTTCTAATAAAGTAATATTACTTGTATTTTTAAAATATAATTAATATTTTTTTAAAAAAATTAATCAACTCAAAATCTGACTCTAATTAAGCCCATTAGTGACTGACTAAATAGGTCGAGAAAAAAATGGTAAAATTCAATTTAGATTACAATATTTGAGTCTAATTGATTTATGGAGGTTACTCCCTACACCACCACACATTTCTTCCTGCACTACCACACTTCTTTTAAATTTCAAATGTATCCTTTATATTTTAAAATATTCTACACCTTTTCATTTTTTCTTGAACGATCGACATTCGTGGAAGAAAATTTTTTTCAATGGATGTCCCACGTCCGTTTAGTTCTTTTTTTTTTTTTAAGTTTTTAGTTTTTTTAAGTTTTTAAATTAATATATAAATATTATTTAAATTTTTTAAAAATTATTACTTAATTATTTATAAATTAATTTTATTTTATTTAACCAAATAATTATTATTAATTTAATTTATGTATTATTATTTTAAATAATAATTAAAATACTTTTTAAAAATTTATTAAAACGGATGTGGTAATCCGTGAAATTTTTTTCTTTTTAAAATTTTTAGTTTTTATTTTATTATATTTTAAATTAATATATAAATATTATTTAATTTTTTTAAAATTATTATTTAATTAATTATAAATTAATTTTATTTTATTTAATAAAATAATTATTATTAATTTAATTTATGTATTATTATTTAAATAATAAAATAGTTTTTAAAAATTTATTAAAATGGATGTGAAAGTTTTTCTTTTTAAATTTTTAGTTTTTAATTTATTATATTTTAAATTAATATATAAATATTATTTAATTAATTTAAAATTATTATTTAATTATTTATGAATTAATTTTATTTTATTTTAACAAAATAATTATTATTAATTTATTTTGTATATTATTATTTAAATAATAAAAAAAATTTTGAAAATTTTATTAAAACGGATGTGACAACGATGTAGCCACATCCGTTGAAGATTTTTTTTTAAATAAAAAAATAAATTAAAATATAAAATATATGAACGGACGGATGTCAACATCCGTTGAAGATGAAACGGATGTTGACATCCGTTTTAGAGAAAGACAAAATTGGTATGAGATGGTGTAGGGAGCATTATGTGGTGGTGGAGAAAGCAACTGCCTTGATTTATTTTATATAATCTTTTAACAGGTCCATCGAAACAAGCCCATTTTGATTTAATATTTAGATCGGCTTAAATATTTAAACTGTTTTAACCTGTCAAGGGAACTTAAACTTTTGGACTAAAATTTATTAATGACGGAATTTCAGTTGAAGAAAAATTAAAATTGTGCAACAAGCAGGACGCAAGACAATGAGAATTGTGAAACACAATCAGAAGATGGAACAAGAGGAAAAATAATTTCATGAGTAAGGGGAACAACAAAATCTTCACAACCTCATTTCAGAAAACTAAATATACCCTATTCAGAGGAATCTATATGTACATAAAAACTGGCTGCCACAATCAGATAGCAAAGAATAAGCATCAATCCTTTGAAGTAATTAGCAGTTCCTTCCTGCAAATGCATAATAAATGTCACAATGTTTTCTTTTCACCATACCATCAAGACATTGCTAACATGTCCTCCCTAGTACCATGCTTTTAATTTTCATTCTTTTGTAAATCTTTGAACACATACCTGCAACATGAAGGCTACAACTATAACAGTAAGAAATAGTGCTGCAGTTTCAAATAGTTGAAAGTTCAAGTCCATAGAATGCCCCATTATCCAGCCAATAACAACACAAAATGGTATCTGCATAATGAGAAGGAAACTCTGAAGAAAATGAAATTTCACAGACTAGACTTATGTTATGAGGAGGCACTTGTGAATGGAACAACCCCCTTAATGCTGCATCAAGCCATGAACCACTAGATAAAGGAACATTAAGCTCAGAAAAAATTAGCTATATTTATGAACATGGTCAAGTCCATCCATACAACATAATACTTACCACAAACATAGATATCTGTGTGGATGAGCCTATTGCAACCCCTATGGAAATGTCCTGCAAGGAATAAAACCAATGAATATGTATGCACACCCATGTCTGTGAGTGCAAGAAAGGAAACTCACAAGTTTATCTTTCATGGCAAACATTATAGCACTGGCATGCTCAGCCGCATTCCCCACTAGCGGAAGCAATATGACACTGATAAATGCAATTGGAATTTCCCATGCAGTAGATGCTCCCTGGAAAAAAGTTTATCAAACAGGAAATTTATTTCCTCCAAAAATGTCCACATAAGAACATACTGAAATTTCATTAAAATTACATTCCCTGTATTTGGGTGTGGATTTCTAAGAGGGTAGATGAAGGAAGAATGACCAGTTTCTCAGTTTATATAATTCAAAAATAATGATATCATAAGAAAATCACATTTTTTGTAAATATCCAAAAGGACAAGCAAAACAAGAAATTGAATGATATAACAGAGATAAGACCAACGGCAAAGATGAAGGAAGAACATGATAGGAGACAACAGAGACAGCTATAATTTGGAAGGCCTAATCAGAAAAAAAAAAGGCAGTATTTGACAAGTTAGAAAGGATGCATTTATGTTGACAATTATTCTATTGCAGGAGGTTCTTAAATCTCAAAGGTTGTGAGAGATACGAGAAATCATTGAGAACAAAGGATCTCTACTCAGTTGTAAGGTGACATCTCCTTAAGAGTTCTTTCATTTCTAATTCATTTGCATTTCTATCAGTTCAGTCATTTTGTGATCTTGATCATCACTCTACCCTTGGGAACCTATCACAAAATCGAGATTAACTAGTAGACAAAAATAGTTTAACTTCGCAGACAGCACATCTTAAATATGACTAAGCATCTGATGCTGATAAACATGGACCAACTAATGCCAAACCAACATTTAAGACTTGGATTATGTGATATGTGTCAGTGACTAGATAAATAGTTGTGCAGAAAAAAAATAATAACCGATAAAATCTCAAACAGCTGAATGCTACTTCAACAAGTATTTTCAAGCTTCCAAGCTTCAATAAGTTAAAAGTAAAAATGTGAATATTATCCACCTCTATAGCGCCAACCAGGTATTCAGACAAGATTGATATCCAAGCAGTCATAACGGAAAGCCATATTATTGATTCCCATTTCGAAATATCTGGTGATTCATCGTCATTTGAGTTGTTTCCACTCTGACCCTCTTCCTGAATTCACATCATGTTACCACAGATTGGTGAGCTAAAATGCTATGTCAAGCATTTACAGGAAACAAGATAATAATTTGAATGTGAAGCAGCACAAACAAGCCTTGCTTCATCCTAGTAATGAACATCAAAGCATACTAGAAAAATCATTTTGAGTTGCTTGAGATAAAAAGAATATACGTAGGTTATAACTTATATAATCAACAACCAATAACTCTGTTTACTTCTAAGAGAAAAAACTTGTCAACTTGGTTAATCATCACTTGCATTGATCCACTCTTTCAGGCTACAATTTTCAGGTAAGGGTGATGAATCATTTGAATATTGACTTACAGGAATAAAAATACAAGCAATCTTAAAGAATAACAAGGTTCAAGACTTGATGCCAATAGCCATCTGCCTTCATTCAATCCCCCTCCAAAGTGAAGCAGAAATTCTAACAAATCTATTGGAATTAATGGGACATGCATATACTATCTTAGTCTAGAATCTGAATATAACTTGCAGGATGCTCCTTTTTTAGATTAAAGGACATCCATTCTGAACAATATCTAAACAGTCCATGTGTCACAGTTCCTATTCATGACAAAGTTATGATTACGATTACATATACTCAAGACCAAGCAAATCAATGATATCACTTGGCATACCACATATCCACAAACAAAAGAACCACTGAGGAAAAAAAAGGGAAACCTAGTAAGAATGCCAACCTCGTTCACAGAGAGATAGAGACTTCTTTGACTTTTTAACTGAAAAAACAGGTATGCAGCATAGGCCACAAGCATGACACAGCTGCTGAATCTTGAAAGGGACAACTCTGACTTCCCAACATGAACCTCGGTATGTGTGTAGTGTAGAACAGCTGGAAAAAGTATGCCCATGACTGCCATCAACAGTAATCCTGAATTCACAGAAGCAGTTGCCTACATGCTAAATTGAATCAGATACAGGTAATGCATAATGAAACTAAGGGATATAATATTAAAAAGACAGAAACTAACATGTCTACCTTGTTAAACACTTGTTCTTTCTTATGATTAACAATCCCACCGCATAGGAATGCACATCCAAGAACTAGTAACATATTGGACAAAATTGATCCCAGCAAAGAGAGCTGAACAACCCGTGTCATTCCACTTTTCAGTGCATATATTGAGATGATCAATTCTGTTGCATTTCCAAATGTAGCATTTAAAAGACCCCCAACTACAACATACAATACAACAGTATTAGAAATAAACCCCCACAAGCAAATGACTGATAACAAAAGAAGAATGAACCACTTAGAAAGAAACTGCATGTAGATAACTGATTAGGCAATTGGTTATTAAAACCACGTAAGGCTGAAGTTAGTAACTGGATCATTTTTTCAATGAAATATATGGCATATAAAAGAATAGTTAAAGTTTAAGAGATACTTGTCTGAATAATTAACTGGTCAGACAAACACACACACATTATATTACATTTAGTAGTTGTTCTTTAACTTATTTCAGTGTATGTTCCAGATTGATTAAAAAGAAGACAGATTTAGAAGAATGATATTATTACTTTACCAGTATCTCCACTGTAAAATGCCAGCTGCCTATACAAGACCAAGAAAAGGGTAACATCAGAAACCATAAAATGTGAAAACCTTACTCAAAACCTTAAAGAGTACATGTAATATTACTCGGTAGCATAACCTAACCGCTCCGCCAGAGGCATTATACCCAACAAACTCAGAGCAAAGACCCAACCCTGCAGTTCACCTTCACAAATTAATACAAGATATTCAATCAAAAAGTGAAGCAAAATTAAGAATTGTATGAACTCCGACTCACAAGATGAGCAGTCAACTTCTGCACAAGAATTGCAACAGGCCCAAAAGGCATAAGCAAGTTGAGTTTGTTAGAGAAAATCACAACTTGTATGCTCCTATAAACAATACCAGCCAACGTTTCATGATGAACAGTCAGAGATTCTCCAGAATGTGATCCAAGTACCTCCACCAGACTAGATTCAGCCGAGTGATAATTTATGTCGGAGTCAAAAGGAATTTCATCATCAGACTTGTGAATTCCTCTTCCATTTGGAGTACCCATCTGTGACACAAACAATAGAAATCATCTACATTGACCGAATTCTGTATCACAGCACTTTCTTCACACTAGTAATTTCCAACATTGCATTTTTTTTTACAACTGCCAAGCTGATTCTTTACATAAATTTGAAAGGAAACATTCACTCGCACAGAATGAAAAGACGTAAATGCTACAATAAAACATCATTGCACTTGAATTCCAAAAAATAAGAGCATAATTCACACACTGTCAATAAGCATTGTCATAATAGAAGCTGTAAATCTAGGGTATGGAAAACTGCATAAATCATTCAAGTCACTAACATAATAAAACATTCATAAACACCAACAAACTACAGAAACTCCCATTTGACTTGCAAATTATGGTAACATAAATTAAAAAAAGAAAAAAAATGAAAACACTAACCCTTTACAAAATTCAAAAGGAATTGTACAAAGGGTTCACCAAAATGGGAGAAAGATCACACCTTGCAAGTCTCAGACAAGTTATCTGAGAACCCCGATGCACTGCAATGAAGACATTGAATATTAGGGAAAAATAAAAAGTATATATATATATATATATATATATATATATATATATATATATATATATATATATATATATATATATATATATATATATATATATAAGCAGCTGCGCTATTGAGCAAAAATACATCAAATACTAACATTAGAAAACAAGACCCAACAGAGAAAAAACAAATCTTTTTAATAAATTTGAAGCATCCAATCCAAGTACTTACAGACGAGTAGGTTTCCCTTCAACCGGAGTCTCCATTTGTGTGTATGATTCAAGTGGGCATTAACTATTAAGCAACCAAACTGCCCCAGAACAACTATTTCTATTATGTGAATGAAAATTTCGGTTTTCGAGTTTTAGAGTGGAAAAGCTTTTGGTTTGGGTGAGTTTCAGTTTCAGTTTTGTTGTGGTTTCGTTTGCTTTGGTTCAAGTTCTTTCTGGAGAGCAGTTTCTTTTTATGATTATTAATATTATTATTATTCTTCATTTTGTACTTTCCTTAACCGTTAGTTAACACACATTTCTCATTTTTATATCGGTCTCTGTCAATAGTTGTCAAAAAAACGATCTTAGGACTCTGCATCGTCGTTGATTTCATCTTGATTCCAAACCTTGATTTTCCTTTGACTTTGTTCCATGGAAACTCCTGATTCCAGGACATATTTAATGTTGGCGGTTTAAGAATAGAACGTAAATAATATTTTTATTTATTTGAGTTTAATGCGTATATTTACATGGTCAATAAATAAGAAATTTCTTATGTATAATTTAAAAGTAATTGATGTGAAAGTTAGAAAATTTATTATAGATGGTAAGTTGATAGAATTGAGTTGTTATGCTGCATGTATCTGTTTTCTCTTTTATTATTTTGATAATATGTAAGTTATTCGAAGTTTCTGTATTATTGTATTAATTAACTTGATATTACTCACCATTAGATATTTTTAAAATAATGAATTTCATTGCTTAAATATTTACTTGACATTGATTTGATTTTAATAGAAAACAGAAAATTAAGTTAAATAATTATTTTGAAAATTATGATATGAAGAAAACTTTAATTGGCTAAATAAATTGTTTAAGTGAAAAGATATTAAAGTTGAAGTTATAAGATTTTCATTCATAAATATTAACTTTTTTTAAAATCAATATTTTATTTATACATAATTAATAACAATTAAAAAGAATATATATATTAATTGTGTGTGTTAATCACGTTGCAAATGTATTGTGGGAAGTTTGGGATAATAATTTTTTGGTTTAATACCTATTTTGGTCCCTCTTTTCGGAGGGTTTGTTCAAAGTGGTCCTTCCTTTTTTCAAAAATTCACTTTAGTCCTACCTTTCGCAAAAACTGTTCAAGTTGATCATTTTTGGTAACGGCGTTAAGTTCACTAACGGTAGAACTGCCAGGTGTGCAATGTTTGATGACTTGGAACCTTTTATATGTGTTGGCAGTGACACTTCATTATATGGGTTAAAAAAAATTAATTTCTCAACCAGAAACCCTAGGGAGAGTTTGCTTCCCACTGCCTCTCACTGATTTGCCGCTGCAACATGCCTCCACCCAACCAGCCACCGCGAGTTGTGGCACAAGGCGTCGCCGGCGCTGACGTTTGTTGCCGATCAAGGTGAGAGTTCCCCTCTTCCGCCGCTCGTCGCGCGATCGCTGCCACAATCTCTGCCGGCCACCGCACCAAGGTGCCTCTTCCTTCTCCTCTTCGCGCGAGGTTCTCCCTACGCCTCGTCTTAAGACGTTGATGCCAGAAAGGGTCGCCACTCCAATGCCGGCGATAAAACTCCTCTTCCTCTGTTATGTGAAGTTGAAGGTGAAATAAATCGTCATGGTCGCCACTCCAATCACCTTCTTGTTTGTACTGTATTGTGTTGGGCGTGAGTCTTGGGGCGTGAAAAATTGATTTTCTGATTGGTGTAGTGAATGTTTTCTGTTAAGCATTGGGTTGGGTAAAAAATGGGTTTATGTTTGGGTTGAACTTCTGGAGATGAAGGAGAGGGTGTTCAGAATTCTCAGGTTGTGATGGTAAGGCGTTTTGCTTCAGAAATTGATTTGTTGTTTGATTTTCTTTCGGCGGTGGTTGATTTGGGTGATGGTGGAAGATGAGGGATATGAGTTGTTTCAAAAGATAAGCTTTAAACCTATCGGCATGGGATTTGTGATTTGGGTCTGTTCATTCTGGAAATGCATTTGATTCTGCTACCATTTTCTATAGTGTTTTCTGGGTGCAAGCAGAGGAGTATCGAAGCCTTGATGCTGGTGGAATATACACTATTTTTTTATTTTACCCTATTTACACGTCATTATTAATTATATTTTTAAAATAAATTATAATGCCACATCATCAAACATTGCACACCTGGCAGTTCTACCGTTAGTGAACTTAACGCCGTTACCAAAAAGGATCAACTTGAACAGTTTTTGCGAAAGGTAGAACTAAAGTGAATTTTTGAAAAAAGGAAGGATCACTTTGAACAAATCTTCCGAAAAGAAGGACCAAAATAGGTATTAAACCTAATTTTTTTTTATGGTTGATGACTTGTTTAAATTTTATATACAATTGTTATGCGTAGGATCGAGGGGTGATAAAGTTAATTTTCCATGATAAAAATTATATAAATTTAGAGTATGTTATCTCTGTGATATTTTGTATTGTTATACTGATAAGAGATTGATATTGATGTTTGTTGAGAGATGACATGGAGAGATAAACATTTTCTATGTCCCGAGATGACTGTCATACTAGATAATGTGTCCACGCTGCTACATTTGCCTATAGTGGGACAGTTTTGTCCAAATGAACCCCTAGACTTTGAAGTGGCTTTGGAAACTCTCATGAACCTATTCAGTGTGGATCGCGCGAGGGATACATCTAAGCTCAACTGTGGCCCTCAAATAAAACCAAGTTGGTTGAGAGACTGTTAACATTTTGACAAGTGTACCGAATCGTATCAAGTAATAATAAATGGTAAGACCAAGTATCGTTTCCAAAAGGACTCACGGCCTAGACAGTTATGTGATTTCTTGATTAAATGAGACTTGTAAACAAAATCATTGTGGTTGAATTGTGAAAAATAAACATGAATGCAAGTTTTGATCAATTGGATTGAAAGATGCAAAAGTGATTGATGTAAAATATAGAATGATGATGTTGTTGGGGTTTCCGACTTATCCTATCCACTCTCATGTATTCATGAATTCATCTTTCTTCATTAATGTTAATGCCAATTTCTAATTTACCTTAAACTCGATGTCTCGGTGAAGCAAGCCTAATCATAATCACTAGTTCACAATGTCTTGTCTCCCTAGCAATTAATCATGCATTATATTTGCACAGAAGCTTAAAGGCAACCGATCATCCTATTCATATGTCTAGATAATATTGCTTCCGGGAGAATTTTTCCAGTTCTAGATTTCCCCGGATGTGTCCATATCGACAAAATCAATAATCATGCAATTGAATGAGTTAAACAAAGCATGCATAGAGTATAGAGGAAGAACCCTAACAATTAATGAAGTAAAGCATATATAATCAAGAATCAATTCAATACATGAGAGTTTCAAAGGATTACATCGTTTTCCCAACAACAATGGAGGTTTAGTTCACCATAGACATGGTGAAACTAGATGAAAAGAATGAAAAGAATGAAAGATAGAACCCTAGAATTTGAAGAAAGTAGCTTCCGCATCCAAAATCCGCCTCCAAGGGGTGAAAGGAGTGTGATTTCGCCTTTTTCTGTCCAAAGATCTTAGGTCGACTAAACCCTTAAATAGTTCATTAAAAATACAGAAAACAGGCCCAAGCCCAAGTTGACAGCGCTCAGCGGTAAGTGCGGCACTCAGAACGACCCTCAGCGTTGACGCTCAGGCGCGAAACAGTGTATTCAACAACACAGTCTGGCACTCAACGGTAAAAATACCGCTCAATGGTAGGTATGATACTTGAATTGGCCCTCAGCGTAGCGCTTAAGCGTGAGACAATGTACTCATCAGCCAGATTGGCGCTCAACGGTGCAAATGGCGTTGAGCGGTGGCAATGATTCTTCTTTTGTGCACTTTTCCTTCCTTTCCTGAGTCCAACTCCTTGCTACTTCAAATTCTTTTATCCAATTCATCTTAATTCCTGTCAAAACAAGGAAAATCAAGCATAAAACCCATCCAACTCTCTTATTTCCAAAACTTAAGCAAAAGCATGATTTCAAACTAGTTTCTAAGTCATAAAGGTTATTTTTAAGGTCAAAATTAAGTATAAAAATAACGATTTTTCAACCGTTATCAGAGACCTATATAATGATTGTTATGAGAACCAACGGTAAGAGTATGTCTCATGGGCCTAGTTGTTGTATCTTGTTGGATGCACATTTTTTGTGTATAAGAGTGTCATGTACATTGTTGTATCCTACTTGATGCTCCTTAGATATTTATTGTCATGTGACAGATATACCTAGGGAGTTGTTACACTTGCCAACTTGTACGAGTAGCTTGGAGATGCTAGCTTTACATAGGCAAAGCAATTAGCTAGATTTCTTTTACTTTGATTTCCTATATTGTTTCATTATTGAAATACATTTTCACTTTTTTATAGATTTGGATATATGAGCACTTTTCTAGGATAGGAAGTGTTACCAATGAGGAGCATTAGTGTCTTGAAGATATTATGGTTTTGATGATGCTATAAGATGAAGAACTTGAAGACTTTTGTTGTACTTATTTTAAAAGCATTTTGTAGAATTAATTGTATAGGAATTACCTTGTTAAAGTAAGAACACTTAGAAGTGTTCCTGTTTAGAGAGTCTTTGCGCAGATAATCGATTATTGCTCAGGATAATCGATTATTCCAGTCTGAGTCAGTATTGCCCAAGTCGTGCAAATAATCGATTATTCCCCAGAATAATCGATTATCACTTTTTTGAAAACCCCATAACGAACACCAATAATCGATTATCACTTATGATAATCGATTATCACTGGCACTTGAGAGATGTCTTTTTAGTTTCTAACCCTGCACGGACCTAGGCTTATAAATATAGGTCTTCACAGCTGTTAGAATTTAACTTTTCATTTTGAGAGTATTAGAGCGGTGTGTCTAAGGAAAGCTCTCTGTGAGTGAAAAGGGAATCTATGCCATTTTGAGAATATAGTTTGTCTGAGGAAGTTCTCAAAGTGATAGTGCTCTTGCCAAGTCTTGATGAGGTTAAACCTCAAGCCGTAGGTTTGTGATAGTCCACATTTGAAAATCTTTATGTTCTCTAGCTTCATCAAGTGGGTGAGATTGTACACCGTCATCTGCCCAAATGTGTATTAAGGAAATTTGAGTATGAGCAAACTATCTCGCGGTCGCCAAATGTTGTTGTAGAGGCTGACTTAGCAACCATTGATAATTGTTGGTTACGCTTCGTCAGGCATGTGTTGGTGAATGTCATAGCAGTCGTCTCTCCATATGTGTGTGTTAAGGGATACCTCCAGTGGTTTGAAAGGGTATCACATCATTATGTTATTTGTCCTATTAGGGATGACTAACCGAGTCTCGTACTTCAACTTCGTCGGCATTTCCAAGATGGCATTCTAATTCGCAAGAGATCAGAGTCAGAATCTGGTTTATTGGTATGTAACCAAATGATATTTATGTTTTTATATTATGAAACAATGTTAATTACTTTGTTGTTTTCGTTGTTACAAGGTGTTATTAGACGCGTTATGACAATCTTACAACAAATTATTAATTGTTGTGACGTTAGTGAGGACTCTATAATCTGAGACCATGTTAGCAAGACATTATAGATAGCTAATGAAGCGTTTAAAGAACATGCTAAAAAACATTAGAGGAATTTGTAATGTACACAACATACATTCATCTACATCTGGCTAGCAGCATTTTTATTATGTCTTATTTTGTTTAAACTTTAAATTAATGTTTATAATTAAAAAATTTGTATTTAATGTTTTAATTTATATAATTTGTATACATAACATAAATATCAATCCAGGTGCATGTTTACATAACTGGTATTGACATCCATCAACTCTACAATTATTTACATCTTAATGACATAAAAAGATGATTATGTCTGAGCCTCGGGATATTGGAGAGACAATATGATATCCAACATTGATAAATGACAATCTTCTTGTAGGTGAACATGTAACATAAAATTAGTAAATTTATTTTATAATGGTAGAAAATAATAATCATTTTACTTGCACAAAGTGAGAAGAAGAACATGTCCTATACTGATTAATCGATGTTGTCTTATATCAGAAAGTGGTGTAGTACGTAATGGGAAAAACATACTAAGATGACATTATATTGATTAAAAATAATAGAGTCCATGTCTAGTATAATCATTCACTTCTTCATATTAGCTTGTAATCAATTAAACAAATTGTTATGGAAGAAAAAGCTAAAACATAATAAGTAAAGTGTAAAATATAGCAACATGTGTCCCTAATTGTGAATCGACTCGCAAAGACTTCCTTAGTTCTTCTAGTCAATCATAGCTTCTCACTAATCTTGTATATTCATCACGCCATCATGCCACTAAGTTCTTTATACAAATCACGTCGAATAAGGGGTTATGACTCTTCACTCATCCCTAATAAAGAAACAATGCATCTATGCCCACAATTACCATCAGAAACAATGTAAGGTGAAAAATCAGATGGAATTGAACTAAATGAGTATTCACTTTTGTTACATAAATCCAAATCTTGCATTAGATTTAACCTTATATTGCATGTATTTCTTTGTTAAAGAACTATCATGTCTGGAATGTAAGGTGCCTACATGCTCGAAATATGAAGGTTCACACTTTGTAGACCTTTTATTCTTTTGTGCACTCTTCATTTGAGCATCAAATCAAGTTCCATTTGAATGCATAACTTTGCGTACGATTCATTTGATGAAATATTTGAAAAACTCAATATAGTCCACATGATATGAATTTTAGAGAGAGGAATCAACCTAAGGTCATATCGTATTAATTAACAAGCACATGGTAAACCATATGTTCGTCTCAAAACCTAACCATAACTTTCACTATCAAATTATATATGCTGAACATATTGAACTGCTCAATAGTGAGTCCCAAATCATATTTTGATACATATCCATTTAATATTTTATACTTGATTGGCTTAAGAGCATCACTAATAAGATTTAGACTTTTTTTCAAATGACGCATTTATTTCATTATGTTGTAAGATCATGAAGTTATGAATTGCATCCCTACACGAGCAATTGTCTCCCATACTGCTTCCCAATACCTTTTTCAAGCTCTAGTGAGCAGAAACAACCTTGATGTAAATAACATGAACAACATCATAAAACATAGAACAAGAACAACTAAATGAAACAAGATTCAAACATACTTGTTTGATATTGTCGTTTCCTAAATGCATTACTCGGTTTGTCCATGCCTTTACAAATTATTTCTTATACGGAATGATTCAAGAGTCATTAACATATCCAAAGAATTAAGGCCATCAGTAACAAACATGATAAAGGCGATCAATACAATCATTAAAGGTTGAATCATGTTCACAATCCATGACATTTTTCTATGATTCCATGACAACATCTCATGCATCAACAAAATTTAGTAACACTTTGCACTTGGCTTGCACATTTTTTTGAATGTGGAAACGACATAAAAGATAATAACATTTTGTTTACATATATACTTCAGTGGATGTTATCACATTCTAACATCATCATCAGTTATTGTAATTCAGTTCACAAACCTCTCAATGATCGTTTGTAAGTGTATCTTATATTATATACTTGTTTTGTTATTGTCACATTACACTCATTATTTTCTTTGAGAGTAAGGAGAATGTTTGTAGACTTCACTTGAGTCTTAGTCATATCAACAAACAATGAATGTTTAGTGGATTTTAGCCTCCCGACAAAAGGGTGACCAACTAAAGTTTATGACAAATCATGGTTATGATATTCACACATTACCTTCAATAATCGCTCCTCTCCGTTAGAAACTCGTTTACCTCAATTTAAAAGGATAATCACATTTTCTCGTGCTGGATATACACTAGGTTGACCATTAGACTTTTATTTCGTATACTTCTCACCATTTTCACATCCTAACAATACATATATATTTCTCTCAAGTTAATCATTAACTTTATCAAATCTTATAATGACAACAACAAAACCAAGATCAAAAGAAATCCTTTGAACCTATTGAATTAACTCATCACGTGTTGGAAAAATCTAGTTGTAAAGTTATTTCTGTAATCTCCTTTGCACATTTCATTTATAAAAAAAAAAGATAAATTTGACATGCAACTGAAATTTACTAGTAATTCCATAAAATTTAAAGGATAATCTTCCATCTTAGACTATAACCACCTAAAAGAGGACATTAACATAGAATACCTTCAATAATAATAACATTCATAAAAAGAAACAAATAAATTTTAATAAATTAAAAACAGTAAACAAAAAGAAGCTTAAAGTTGAACGTTGTTGAAGAAAGCTGAAGTTGAATTTGAAGAAGAGAAAAAATGTTGTTTATTCTCAATGTGAAGATGATGTGAAGGTGCAATGTCTTAATAAATATATTATTATTACACAATAAATACATTTGATAAGTAGTAATTATTGCTTACTTAATTAATTTAATATATATATATATATATATATATATATATATAATATTGAAAGGACATATTTGGTATCATAGTAAAATTTAGGGTGCAGTGAAAAAAATTGAAGGGGAGGGAGAAAAGTGTTGCTCTCTCCACCACCATCAAATGCTTTCTACACCACCTCATACCTAATTTGCCCTTAAGTATCATTTAATTATTGTAGTAAGTTTTTTCACCCATATCCACCTACTTCATTAGTTACATAGTAATGGTCCCCCCCTCCTCCCCCCACACCCAAACTTGCACATGGAAATCAACTCTCTCATTCTTCTTCCTCACTGTTTCATTGTCCTCTGTGAGTGTGGTGGTGATGTGAGTGTGTGTGTCTTGGTAGTGGGTTGTGCTTGGTGGGAGGTTGCAAGTGGTTCAAGGAACCAATGGTGGTAGAGCTTGTGTTTGTAATGGTGCTTATCGAAGGCAGCAGAGGAAGCTTCGTCTCAGGAGCACTAAAGGAGTTATGGTAATTGATAACACTCTAGATTTACATATTTTTTTCTGTTAAAAATCATTTCTTAGATTTCTTTAGTTTTTAATTTCTTAGATTTAGGTTAGTTTTATGTTTTTCTCTTAATTCTTTAGTTTTATAAAATTCTAGTTAAAAATAAGTTTTTAGATGTAATTTTTAGTTTTTGTTAATTAGTAGGAAAATAATAATTTTTTAGAATATCTTTAATAAAAAAATAAATCTTTCTTTTTAATTGTTAGACTTTATTTTCTTTTCTTTAATTTGATTGTTTTTTTGGTGCAGATATGAAATAAATTGGGCTTCTATGCTGACTGGACTGGCACTGGGTCGCTGAAATTGGGTGCTACAAGTAAAAATTTGAATGTTGTTGCTGCATTGGAGAATTGGGCCACTTGAGCTGCCACTGCATTAGGCTGAAAGTGAATTTGGTGCATGGGCTGATTTCAATTAAGTGGAACGGTGTCGTTTTGGAGAGACTGAAGATGTTGTTGCAGGGGTCTTTACTTTTGTGATTTCATTTGGCAGAAAACGCTCTTGAAAGTGAGGGCATGTGCTGGGCAGAGAGAAGTGAGACGAGAAAGGAAGAAGAGGAGCGCGGCACTCTGACCATAGCTGACCGGAGAAGCTGACCGGCGAGCAAATGGAGCTGACTGGAGATGCCACGTGGAGGGCGAAGATTGAAGCGTCCAAGTGAAGCGAGGTTCCCCTCTCCCAATTTTTCCTCTTTCTCTTTTCATTCTCCAACCCTATATAAAGGGGTTTTTCACCATGTAAATGGAGAGAGAGAACACTTCTTCACACACACTTTCTACCTTTTCAGTTTACAGTTCTCCGTTCTAGAGTTTAGGGTTTTATTCGCTTTTCTTAGAGTAGGATATTGTTCTTGATTCTGGATTTCGATGATGAGATTCATGGAACCGTGACAATCCGTGAGCTCCTCATTCGGTGATCTCTGGTATAATGTTTGTAATTTTCCTTTTTCATATTAATAAAATTGATTTTGTGTTTTTCTTTTACTCTTGTTTGTTGTGTTGAAATTACTGTGTTTTTGATGTTTGCCATTGTTATGTTCTGAGAAAATGAATTGGATTCTGTATCTCTGCATTGTATAATTCTTTTTGGAATTAAATGACTCTGTATTGAGCAATTTTTACCGAGAAGTCTTCTCGAGTTAGAGTTGAATCCAATGCATAAAGATTCATTCGGTTTTGTGTTTCTATTCTGTTTCTTTCTATTTTCCAGTATGTGTGATTTCAATTTCAGTGTTGTATTCCTGTTCTTGTGAAAGTGTGCAGTGATTGAATAATTGAGTGAGAATTTCCATTTTAAGTTCTGAAATATGAACTCAAAAGACCCCAAGGAGGGCTTAAATTTCTCAGAATGTCTTTCTGAAGAGGAATTGAGACTCTTTCATTAAATCTATTGCACATTTGTCTCTGTTCTTTGTTTTTAGTAATTTAGTAAAACTATTTTAGTGTTTGTTAATTTTCTTCATCATTGATTATGTTAGGATATTTATCCTATTTTATCATCATTATAGTGTGTCAAGGGTTACCCTATTTATCATGATTATATTGTGTCTAGGATTACCCTATTTATCATGATTATATTGTGTCTAGGGTTACCCTATTTATCATGTATTTATTTTTATAAATAGAAGATTGTGAGAGGGATCAATCAAGCCCTCTAGAATTATTTTACAGTTTCAATTTTAAGATGGTATCAGAGCGGGTTGATCCCGCTCTGGTTTCTGTCTCGTAATATATATCTGTCCGGTGCCACAGGTCTTCGTCGCCCGCCACTGTCCGCCGCTGCCCGCCGTTGCCCGCCGCTGCCCGCCGCCAGCCACCGTCAACCGTCGGCCACCGTCGTCCGTCGCCGGCCACCGTCCGGCCACCGTCGCCGGCCACCGTCGCCGCCGGCCACCGCCCGCCGTTGTCGGCCACCGTCGTCCATCACTGTCACAGTTTCCTTCGTCTAAACCCTTAAGGTTTTTTTTTGTTCCTCGCTAGTACTATTCGTCTTCTTCAGAAATGGCGTCTGGCAGTACTCTTTCCTTTTCTGGAAGTCCATCAATTACCTCCGAGAAGCTAAATGGAAAAAATTATCTATCATGGTCTGCTGCCGTTGAAATGTGGTTCCTTGGCCAAGGGCATTATGACCACCTTGAGCAAGATGGAAGCCATGTGCCTACTGAAAAAGCTGATCAATGGAAACAAGCAGATTTCCAGTTGTGTGCCTTGTTATGGCAATCAGTGGAACCCAAACTTCTTGTATCTTTGAGGGCTTTCAAAACTTGTCACTCCTTTTGGAAGAAAGCCCAAAGCATTTATGCCAACGATATTCAACGTCTCTATGACACTACTAACAAGCTTGCATCTCTTAAAATGGCAGACCATGATATGGTGTCCTTCATGGCTGAAGCCCAATCTGCTGTCGAAGAACTTAGGATGTTTTTGGAAGTAGATCCATTAGAGGATATCAAAAAGAAACTAGACAAATTTTACATGGTGTTGATCCTTCGTGCCCTACATCCCGATTTTGATCATCTCAGAGATCAACTTCTAACTAGTCATGAGGTCCCCTCTATGGAAACATTGACCACTCGCCTTCTGCGTGTCCCGATATCTCAAACTCAAGAAGCACATGAACTAGTGGAACCATCTGTTATGGTTGCCACACGAGGAAGAGGAGGACGTGGCACTAGAGGAGGAGGACGAGGAGGTCGGGGACGTACTCAATGCACATATTGTAAAAGGATGGGTCATACTCAAGAGAATTGCTACTCCTTACATGGTTTTCCCTTCCAAAACCGCCAATATTTCGAAGACTTGAAACTTCCACTTCGAAAACTGAAGCCTCCACTTCTATGTTTTCTGAGGATGAATATCAAGAGTATTTAAGGTTAAAGTCTAACTAGCTTGGCACAACCATCTCAATCTCCCAATACATCAACAGCCTGCGTTTCTCAATCTATGGAATGTCAAAATTCATGGGTAATTGACTCAGGTGCTTCTGATCACATTTCTGGTAATATCTCTTTGTTCTCATCTATTTCCTTTCGAGAAAAACCTCAGTTTCATAACCCTTGCAAATGGATCTAAAACTTCTTCCAAAGGAGTCGGTCATGTTTCTTTGTCTCCCTCCCTCAATCTCAACTCAGTCCTTTTTGTCCCTAATTGTCCTTTTAATTTAATTTCCTTAAGCCAAGTTGACTAAAATGTTAAATTGTTCAATAACCTTTGATCATAAATCTTTTGTTATACAGGAGCGTGGTTCGGGGAGACAGATTGGAGAAGGATATGAAGCTGGCGGATTATACCATTTTGGATCTCGTCCAAGGGTGTCTTGTGTTGCTGCTCCTAATCCTAAAGTGCTACATGATCGACTTGGCCATCCTCATTTGTCCAAATTAAAAAAGATGTGTCCTGAACTTAGTGGTCTCCAAACCTTAGAATGTGAGTCATGTCAATTAGGAAAACATGTTAGATCTTCCTTTCCTAAAAGGTCTCAATCAATATGTAATTCTAGTTTTTCCATCATCCATTCTGATATATGGGGACCTAGTCGTATCTCCTCCTTTGGTTTTAGATATTTTGTTACCTTTATTGATGAATATTCAAGATGTACTTGGGTTTATCTTATGAAAAATCGTTCTGAATTGTTAGCTATCTTTACATCCTTTTTGAATGAAATCAAGAATCAATTTGGTCAAGTAATCAAAATATTCAGAAGTGATAATGCAAAAGAGTATTTCTCATCCTCCTTTTCTGCCATCTTGAGTTCCCATGGTATATTACATCAGTCTACTTGTCCTCATACACCACAACAAAATGGTATAGCAGAACGAAAAAATAGACACTTGGTTGAAACTGCTCGTACCCTTTTGCTTGGTGCCCATATTCCTGTCCATCACTTGGGGGGATGCCATCTTAACTGCATGTTATCTTATTAATAGGATGCCCTCCTCCTCTCTTGATAATAAAGTCCCTTTCTCCATTTTGTTTCCTAATGATCCTCTCTTTCATACATCTCCCCGAGTGTTTGGCTGTGTATGTTTTGTTCATGACATGTCTCCAGGTCTAGACAAACTCTCCGCTCGCGCTCTCAAATGTGTCTTCTTAGGCTATTCTCGACTTCAAAAAGGATATCGGTGTTACTCTCCTGAAACTAAGAAGTATTACATGTCTGCCAATGTCACATTCTTTGAACAGACTCCTTACTTCTCTTCATCTGTTCAGGATGTTTCTATCCTCCAGCAAGTCCTTCCTATTCCAATGGCTGAGTCAAATAGCTCCACTGTTCTCTGTCATTCCAAGTCTTGATCACAATCCTTCTACACCTAGTTTCTCCACATACTGAGATCATCCCACACAGGGCCCTCAATGGATAGTCCACCTCCCCAAGACAATGGTGAATCTCCTACTTCAGATTCTTCTCCCTCGTCACCTCCTCCCACGCCTCCTGGTGCAAATGATTCAGCATGGCCTATTGCCCTCAGAAAAGGTACTCGTTCCACTCGGAACCCTCATCCCATTTATAATTTTCTAAGCTATCACCGATTGTCGCCCTCCTATTTTTCTCTTTTATCCTCAGTGTCCTCTGTTGTTATACCCAAGAATGTGAAAGAAGCACTTGATCATCCTGGATGGCGACAAGCTATGATTGCAGAAATGCAGGCTCTTGATCACAGTAATACTTGGGAGCTGGTGCCCCTTCCCCCAGGAAAAAAGGCGGTTGGTTGTCGATGGGTGTATGCAGTTAAAGTTGGCCCTGATGGTGAAATTGATCGGCTTAAAGCTCGGCTTGTTGCAAAAGGTTACACTCAGGTTTATGGTCTTGATTATTGTGACACTTTCTCTCCTGTAGCCAAGATGACTACTATTCGTCTCTTCTTTGCCATGGCAGCCATTCGTCACTGGCCACTTCATCAATTGGATATCAAGAATGCCTTCCTACATGGTGATCTTGAGGAAGAAGTTTATATGGAGCAACCTCCTGGGTTTGTTGCTCAGGGGGAGTCTGGTATGGTATGCAAATTGCATCGATCTCTATATGGCCTCAAGCAATCCCCACGTGCTTGGTTTGGAAAGTTTAGCTCCATTGTTCAAAAATTTGGGCTAAAACGCAGTGAAGCAGATCATTCAGTTTTTTATTGTCATTCTTCTCTAGGAAATGTGTTTACTTGATAGTATATGTTGATGATATAGTTCTTACAAGAAATGATACTGCTGGAATATCTCAATTGAAGGAGTATTTGTGTAGACATTTCCAAACCAAGGATCTTGGGAGCCTCAAATACTTCCTAGGCATTGAAGTAGCTCAGTCAAAAGATGGAGTTGTAATCTCCCAAAGGAAGTATGCTCTGGATATTTTGCAAGAAACAGGCATGATTGATTGTAGACCGGTTGATAGCCCTATGGATCCAAATCAAAAATTAACAACAGAAGAAGCTGAGTTATTCTCCGACCCAGAGAGATATAGGAGGCTAGCTGGAAAACTAATCTATCTTACTATTACAAGGCCGGATCTATCTTTTGCAGTTGGAGTGGTTAGTCAGTTCATGCAAGCTCCATGTGTTGACCATTGGAATGCTATCATTCGCATTCTAAGGTATGTAAAAAGGCTCCTGGGCAAGGGCTGTTATATGAAGAAAAAGGAAGCCTTCATGTATCTGGGTATTGTGATGCAGATTGGGCAGGTTCACCTATTGATAGACGGTCTACAACAGGATATTGTGTTTTTCTGGGAGGAAACATTATTTCATGGAAAAGTAAGAAACAAAATGTAGTAGCTCGATCAACCGCGGAAGCCTGAGTATAGGGCAATGGCATCATTAACATGTGAACTTATATGGGTGAAACAATTCCTTCAAGAGCTTAAATTTTGTGACATCCATACTATGAAGATGTATTGCGACAATCAAGCTGCTCTCCACATTGCATCAAATCCAGTGTTTCACGAGAGGACCAAACATATAGAAATTGATTGTCATTTTGTTCGTGAAAAGTTTGTTGACCAAAGAAATATGTACTGAGTTTATTGGGTCAAACGATCAACTCGCGGATGTATTGACCAAGTCATTAAGGGGTCCTCGGATTGAGTTTATTTGTTCCAAGCTTGGTACATACAATTTGTATGCTCCAGCTTGAGGGGGAGTGTTAGGATATTTATCCTATTTTATCATCATTATAGTGTGTCAAGGGTTACCCTATTTATCATGATTATATTGTGTCTAGGATTACCCTATTTATCATGATTATATTGTGTCTAGGGTTACCCTATTTATCATGTATTTATTTTTATAAATAGAAGATTGTGAGAGGGATCAATCAAGCCCTCTAGAATTATTTTACAGTTTCAATTTTAAGAGATTACTTTCCAGATTAGAATAGCCACTTTATCCATGCATTTCATATAGGTTCACATTCAATTGACTCTTAGGATCTGTTTAGCTTTTAATTTCCAAATTTAATTGTTTCTTTCTATACATTACAGTTTTGGTTTTAAATCATTTTAGTTACATTCACTTATCATGTTAGTTTAGATTCTGTTCTGTTATACATAGATTCTATAGTTTAGCTTAGGTTTTATTTTCTTCCATTTTATTTTTCTTCTTTTCTTTTTTTGTTAAAAACAGATTTCGTTTCTTTACTGTTTTCTTTTTAAATTTCTTTGTTTTAATTTCTTTCCCCACCTTGCATTAGTAGTTAATAATTAGGTAGTAAATATACAAGACTAAACTCTACATTCTGAAGCTTAATTTTGTTGAGTCCTAGGATTGATATTCTGGTTGCCCTATGCTACATTAGTGGGGACCAGATTTTGTTCTGATTTTAGGCGACAAAAAAAAATCAGTTTAACAAATGGCGTCGTTGCCGGGGACTCGGCGAGTTAAGTTTTAGAGTGTTAGGTTAGTCTTGTCTAGGTTAGTTTTTTTCCTACTTGCATTTTTTTTTGTGTTCATATAGCTTAGGTTTGGGAGTGTATTGTTAGCCCTTGCATCCATATAGTTTGTATAGTTTTCTTTTCTTTCATATATTTTTGTTGAGTTTTGTGATAGAGGCCTTAAAGAGGTCTGATTGGTGTTTTTCCAGTGAGCTTTGGTAAGCATGAATTACTACTCTGCATATGATAATTGCTCTTTACCTTATAATGCTCAACCACCAAGATTTGTCCTGTTCTATGAGCCTATTCCTGAGGAATTCTTGCAGCCAGTTAATCAAATTTTCCAGCAACAACCACCACTTTGTTTTCAACCGTATGGTGAGCAGCAACCCTGGCCTGTGCAACAAGAGTTGTCTCATTGGGACCAGTATGCTGAACCTGAGGAGGAGAATTATCAGTCGCTGCAGCCATGGCAGGACCAACTCTGTGACCAATTGCAGCAGGGAAATCCAGCTTCTGAACTTCAAGGGATGACCAATCAAGTGGCTCAGTTGGTAGCTGTTGTCCACAAGCTGACAGGGAGATCTGAAGAGGAAGAGGGCACACCTGCTGCCATTGAGTTTCAAACTTTTGAGAGTCAAACCACTTCAGCCATTGTGAGCTCCACACCACAGTTTTATCAAGACTCAGGTCAACCTTGGCAACCTCAATTTGGTTATTCAGAGAAACAAGATGCATACTCTCCATATTGTATGGCACACATGTGGAAGGTAGCAGCAAAGTTTGCTAGGGATGAACCTGAAAAGGTAGCTGGTGAATCAAGAAAACAAGTTTTCTCTGAACTGAATATTCAAATTAATATTGATGAGGTTCAAATTCATTTTAATGCTTTTGATCTAGTTAAAGTTGAACCCATAAAACCTGCCATTGATACTGCTGTTTTGATGCCTGCACACACTCACATTTTAGATTCATTCTTTCACGCAGAACACATTGATATACCTGATGTTGTTTATGATGTGTGCACTGAGCCTGATCACAGTTTTGATGATAATTTTGTGCAATGTGCTGACTCAATTGATTCCGTTGTTGTTGCTGAAGACAATTTTTATGAGTCAATACAGGTTTATTCTAACCTTGAAACTCCCACTGCCACATCTGATTTTCCTATGCCATTTGATGCATTTGATTGTATGTGCTTAGATCTTATAGAGCCTGTTGTTAACACTGCCGAACTTATTGACTCTAAGGTTATTAAAGCAGCATTTGAAATTGAGCATATTGATGTGTCTATTGCTGTTAAAGAGTTATACACTGATTTTGACACTATTTCAATTGATGGTAGCTGTGCAGAATGTGATGTTGTGGCCACTGAATCCTCTCATACTGGTGAGGTTGTCTTTGATGAATTAGTCCAGGTTAACTCTGAATTTGATATTGCTACTGGTATAGCTGAAATGCACACTGTTTCCAATATCTTGCATGCTTTACCTAATTTGCCTGATACTTCTGAGCATTTTAAACTGCTAGACACAATCTTTGTTGTGCATCATACAAACACACCTACTGATGGGTGTTCTGACTTGAATGCATATGCTCTTGATGATCTGTTGAATGATTATGCTCTTACCTCTGACAATTATGCAAAGTTTGATGATTTAATTGTGCATATTCACCTTGATCTGGATGTTGTAGATGATACATTTAGTGCAGGCACTGATCTTGAGGAGGCTGTGTATACTGAAGAGAAAAAGGAAGTCCTAGTTGATGCAGAAGAGGATGCCAATACTGCTCAAGGATGGAACACACAGAGTCAATATCTGAGGACTAAGGATTCTGCTGTTATTGCTGACATACTTAATGCAGAATTGAAAGAAGCTGCTGAATTGAAAGAGGACAAAAGCAGGGAAACATTTTTTCTGGATGAAGGGGGCATAGCTAATTCTGCAGGGAGCTGGAAAGAGCTAATGCATATCTTGGATGACCATGGAGAAACACCAAAAACAATAAGCCATTTCTTTACATTCTCTTTAATTGTAGTTATAGATTTTTTTCTAATAGCTTGCATCGTAATAGATAGTATAGTAAATAATGTGATAGAAAATATGCTCTTTTATATAAAAATTAAAAAAATTAATTTTGATCTCTGGCCCATTTGAACATGTTTTCCTTTTCTTTTAGCCTTATAGTTTTAGGTTTTAGCTTTTCAGTTTTGTTCTGTACATTTCTTGTTCAAATTTGTGTTTGTTCAATTCAATTTTTTGTATAATTCTGATTTGTTTGATCTGTATATACTTGTTGCTGTTTTAGAACCTTACCCACTCACACATTGAGGGCAATGTGCCTCTTAAGTGTGGGGGTGGGAAGGTATAGGTTGGTTTAAATTTTTTGTTTTGATGTATATAGCTTTGTTAGCATCTGTTTTTGAGTAAAATAGGGGTAAATTTTTGATTTCTGAGCTGTTTTTCTTTGACTTAGGTCTGGTTTAGTTTTAAATACCTAGAGTAGTTTCCCATTCTTGTTTTAGCCTGTAAATACCTATTTTGTTACTAATCTGTTTTAGTTTAGTTTTTAGCTTTGTTGTTAATAGTTCTTTAGGTTTTCACAGTTCATTCATTTTCTGGTTTATGTTGTTTTAGCTTAGGATCTTTTACTGTTTTTTAATCTGTTTTAGAACTTCTTTTAGATCCCTTTTCTTTTCTTCTTTCTATTATTTTCTCTTCCTTATGTTAGTTACTTGTTCTGTTTTAAGCTCTTGATTCGTTTCATGCTTTGCTTCAAGTTTTAATTAGGATTTTCTTCATAATTAGGTTCTATTTTCTTTCTGCTACTGTTTTTAAAATTTTTCTGAATCTGTTTAGCTTTCTTTTTGTCAATTCTCTATTCTGGTTATATTGCATATGTCAGGTAGCTTATATGAATAGTTTAGGTTTATCTTCTGTCAATATATTAGGTAGTTTAGGACTGACTCCAGGTTCCTTTTATTTCTCTAACCTTTGTTTCTATTCTTTTAGATTCTGTTTTATGCTTATCTTCATTCTTTGGTGATGTCATTCAAATTTTAGCTTTATTTCCTTAGATTAGAATTGTCAATAGTAGACTTAGCTTTGGATTTGGGTAGAAGTAGGTTTTAGCATTAATTTTTACAGTCTTTAGTTCATTTCAATTCAGTAATTTTTACATAGGATGAGTAGCAAGTCAGTTTTAACAAATTTTAAACCCTTGAGAGATTTTGGGCCAGTTTTTGTCTTTCTTGTGTGATAACATGCATGTTTAATTTTCATTCTGATTTTGCATTGATTCTTTGTTATGTGCTTGATCTTGGTAACTTTAAATATGATATAGGCATCCTTCATTTTTCCAGTTTAGCTTATCCATTTCATTCCTTACCATTGCACCTTATATTGAGCCTTAGCCTGTTTTCTTTGTTTTCCATCCATTTCAAGCCATTTCCCCCAACCAATCATTCCTTAGAGACTTGTGAGATGTAGGGAGAAGTCTAGAACTTGGTGAGTGCATGAAAAAGAGTGAGGCCAGAAGTGAAAAAGAAAAGAAAAAAAAATGTGTTGAAAACAAAAATCTGGTTTGGTTGAAAAAGAAAGAAACAGGTCTGGAAATGAGAAAAATCAGAAAAAGAAATTGAAAAAGAGACCTGAAATGAATGAAATAGAAAGAGAACCAGAGAAAAAGAAAGAAAAAAATCATCTGGCAAAAGTCTGAGAAAAAGAGTATGTCCTGAGTTCTAGTTTTATCCCTTTTTCTTCACATTTCTCTACTCATTTCAGTTCCCATTCTTTTCTGTGTTTCCATTTCATTCCATGAACATTACAAGCCAATTAAAGACCTATTGATTTAGAGAAGCCTTGAGTCAAGCACTGTCATTTAGAGTCTTTTCAAAGTTGTGAATGGTAGTTGGCATGACATGATGGAGTGAAACAAGATTGTCCTTAAACACTTGAGTGATTTGAGTGCATACACTACATCCTGTGAGGTTGAGACTGACTGCTACTTGTTCATATGTTTGCTTTGCTGAGATAGATTGGATTAAGCTGTTATAATGCTTGCTGGAATTGCTGAAGTTTGAATCTTAAGTTGAGAATTCTTTTGGTGCAGTTCTGATTTGATGAAATAGCTAGAATTGGTTTGATTTTGCAGGTTTGAATAAGCTGAAATAGGATTTAGAAGTTTCTTGTTATGTGTTTAGACTTTTCCTTTGTAGATTGAATCTTTCTTATTCCTTTTCTTTTTAGTTTGTCCCTGCCCGGAGGACAGTTGTCTAAGTGTGGGGGTGTGATAACACTCTAGATTTACATATTTTTTTCTGTTAAAAATCATTTCTTAGATTTCTTTAGTTTTTAATTTCTTAGATTTAGGTTAGTTTTATGTTTTTCTCTTAATTCTTTAGTTTTATAAAATTCTAGTTAAAAATAAGTTTTTAGATGTAATTTTTAGTTTTTGTTAATTAGTAGGAAAATAATAATTTTTTAGAATATCTTTAATAAAAAAATAAATCTTTCTTTTTAATTGTTAGATTTTATTTTCTTTTCTTTAATTTGATTGTTTTTTTGGTGCAGATATGCAATAAATTGGGCTTCTATGCTGACTGGACTGGCACTAGGTCGCTGAAATTGGGTGCTACAAGTAAAAATTTGAATGTTGCTGCTGCATTGGAGAATTGGGCCACTTGAGCTGCCACTGCATTAGGCTGAAAGTGAATTTGGTGCATGGGCTGATTTCAATTAAGTGGAACGGTGTCGTTTTGGAGAGACTGAAGATGTTGTTGCAGGGGTCTTTACTTTTGTGATTTCATTTGGCAGAAAACGCTCTTGAAAGTGAGGGCATGTGCTGGGCAGAGAGAAGTGAGACGAGAAAGGAAGAAGAGGAGCGCGGCACTCTGACCATAGCTGACCGGAGAAGCTGACCGGCGAGCAAATGGAGCTGACTAGAGATGCCACGTGGAGGGCGAAGATTGAAGCGTCCAAGTGAAGCGAGGTTCCCCTCTCCCAATTTTTCCTCTTTCTCTTTTCATTCTCCAACCCTATATAAAGGGGTTTTTCACCATGTAAATGGAGAGAGAGAACACTTCTTCACACACACTTTCTACCTTTTTCAGTTTACAGTTCTCCGTTCTAGAGTTTAGGGTTTTATTCGCTTTTCTTAGAGTAGGATACTGTTCTTGATTCTGGATTTCGCTGATGAGATTCATGGAACCGTGACAATCCGTGAGCTCCTCATTCGGTGATCTCTGGTATAATGTTTGTAATTTTCCTTTTTCATATTAATAAAATTGATTTTGTGTTTTTCTTTTACTCTTGTTTGTTGTGTTGAAATTACTGTGTTTTTGATGTTTGCCATTGTTATGTTCTGAGAAAATGAATTGGATTATGTATCTCTGCATTGTATAATTCTTTTTGGAATTAAATGACTCTGTATTGAGCAATTTTTACCGAGAAGTCTTCTCGAGTTAGAGTTGAATCCAATGCATAAAGATTCATTCGGTTTTGTGTTTCTATTCTGTTTCTTTCTATTTTCCAGTATGTGTGATTTCAATTTCAGTGTTGTATTCCTGTTCTTGTGAAAGTGTGCAGTGATTGAATAATTGAGTGAGAATTTCCATTTTAAGTTCTGAAATATGAACTCAAAAGACCCCAAGGAGGGCTTAAATTTCTTAGAATGTCTTTTTGAAGAGGAATTGAGACTCTTTCATTAAATCTATTGCACATTTGTCTCTGTTCTTTGTTTTTAGTAATTTAGTAAAACTATTTTAGTGTTTGTTAATTTTCTTCATCATTGATTACTTTCCAGATTAGAATAGCCACTTTATCCATGCATTTCATATAGGTTCACATTCAATTGACTCTTAGGATCTGTTTAGCTTTTAATTTCCAAATTTAATTGTTTCTTTCTATACATTACAGTTTTGGTTTTAAATCATTTTAGTTACATTCACTTATCATGTTAGTTTAGATTCTGTTCTGTTATACATAGATTCTATAGTTTAGCTTAGGTTTTATTTTCTTCCATTTTATTTTTCTTCTTTTCTTTTTTTGTTAAAAACAGATTTCGTTTCTTTACTGTTTTCTTTTTAAATTTCTTTGTTTTAATTTCTTTCCCCACCTTGCATTAGTAGTTAATAATTAGGTAGTAAATATACAAGACTAAACTCTACATTCTGAAGCTTAATTTTGTTGAGTCCTAGGATTGATATTCTGGTTGCCCTATGCTACATTAGTGGGGACCAGATTTTGTTCTGATTTTAGGCGACAAAAAAAAATCAGTTTAACAGTAATCCTTCAATGAATGTGATAATCCGTCAATAGAAATCAACATTCGCTGAAGGAAAAACAGATGTTGATATCTGTTTCAGGTGAAAGAGAATAAAGTTTTGTTGTTATTGGTGATGCAAAGATTGGATAAAAGAACGACCATGAAAGAAAGTGAATGGAGACAGAGGTATCATTAGTTTCAGCCAAAATAAATTGATTTTGAAGTTTACGCAATTCAGGGGCGCATGATTCGTTGTAATATGTAGCTTCTTTTTTAGAACATTATCCTTACAGAGGAACAATCGTGATCTTACGGTTTAAGCTTAAACATTGTTTCAAGAAGACATTATAGGTAACAAATGCTAAAAATTGAGAGCTAAAAATAGCTAGTTAATCAGAGCAAACCCACGTTAATTGATTTAGTGTAGTAAACTATATTTATGAATCAGGGAAATAATATATATAAAATTAAGGCTTAAATGCTTACTTCATCTCCATCTTAAGAGGTGAATTTCTGTTTAGTATCCTATTTTAGAAATGAAGACATTGGATCCCTATGTTATGAAATATATATGAATAAGGTCCACAAAGAAAGAACAAGTTCAACAAATCATCAAAGAAAAAGCTGAATAAGAGATAGAAAAACCTGGACAGTAGAGGAGAGAAGAGAAAAAGTACGGCCACATCAGCATGGACTTAACGTCATTGCTGTCAACTTAACGGACAGGACCTTATTCATATACTTTTCATAACATAGGGACTCAATATCTTCATTTTTAAAACCGGGTACTAAACAGAAATTCACCTCTTAACATGAGGACGAAGTAAGCATTTAAACCTAAAATTAAAATAGGCTTATTTAGTTATTTACATATGCAGGTTCGTTTGGGGAAAAATGAACACTTTTGGTTCTGTGGACCAAAAGATCAACATGGCTAATAGACATTATCCACTTTCAAACAATGTCAACCAATCAAGACCACCCGAAATTTGATTCTACTTTTATATCTGCTGCACCGCCGCACAATCGAATGATCATCGCACATACTACCGTATTGTCGCACCACGAACAGCCACATCACGAACCAAAACCAAAATAGAGAAGAAGTGGAAACGGATACGGAGAAGGAGAGAAAGTGAGAGTTGGGAAATGGGAAGAAACGGATCAGGAAGTGAGAGTTTGAGGGTGAAAAATAAACGGATTTGGAAACTAAAACAGAGAGTGAGAGTTGGGGGGTGGGGCTACGGGAGAGAGTGAAAATGAGGTAGGAATTTAGGGTTTAGAAAAAAAGGTAAATAAATAAGGTTAATTAAATAAAGTAATAAAAGATACTTTGATAACTAAAAAAATTTTTAGGGAGGTTTAGAGGGGTGAAAAGAGTATTTGGTGGTGGTAGAGAGAGCAATACTGGAGGGAGAAAGCCCCAACCATTAACATACGAATAAGCCCAACTTTTCAATTTAGTTGCCCAATCTTTCTTTTCTTTTACTTTTTGAGCATTTCTTTCTACACCTCCTTAATTTCAACCTGAACCCCTATAAATTTAAAAAATTAGGTTTAAACCCTTCCTTGGTCCTCAAGTTTATATGAAAATCTCAGTTGGGTCCTCAAGTTTTTTTCTGTCTCAATTGGGTCATATTTTTTGTAAAAGTGAGCACATTTTGCCATAACCGTTAAGTGTTGTGAAACGGCGTTAAATTGGTGTGAGCTGGACTTTTTCATTTACTGACGTGGCATTGTGCACTAAAATTGAAAGGCCACGTGATGCCAGATCTTCTCCTCCCTCCCCCTCTGCTTCCTTCCATCGGCGCCATCCAGCTGCAATTGTTGTAAATTTGCTAGCTCTTATATCTTCTGGATTGTAAATTAGCAGGTTTTGCACTGTGGGAACTGTTATTCTGTGCAAGAAACTCTCATTTTCAAGTTATCAGTGTTTTGCTTCAAGTGGGTAGGGTAAAGTAGTGATTTTTGTGGCCTCAGGTTTGATTTGTCGAATTGAGGGTTTATCTGATAGTTAGATTCTGTATCTTCTTGGTGTTTTATGGATGGGTTATGTGTTTTGTTTTCTGATTTGTGACCAAATCTGGGTTGCTACTGTAGCTAATGTTGTGATTTATTTTGTGTGACATGAGTTTAGTGATTATGGGTACTGAAGAAGAGGATAATAAGATAGAAATATAGAAATCTGAGATTATGTGGTAACAGTTTCCAAGTTTCCTGCAAAATCGTTCGATTGCTATTGCTTGAATAATAAACCAAAACTAATGAAGTGATATGCTTTTGTTAATCGGTGACTTGATGCAACATTGTAGAATTCTTTCTTCACCAACATATATTTTGCATTTCCTAAATTGGAGGGCGGTCCGCGGAACTACCCTTCTGCAGGGTCCTCCGCGATGTTGGCTTTACAGGAGGACTACTCAAAAGCGGAGATTGTTGTGTGCGGCGGCGCGCAATACGGAACTTTTTTGCTGCGGAGTACGGACTCCCCGGCGCACGGTAGCTGTGGGCGCATACTAGCTCTGGGGGACAACGAAAATCCGAAATGGGAAATGGAGAACATGCCGTTTGGGAGAATAATGGGGGATATGGTGATGCTTCCAAACGGCGACATTTTGGTTATTAATGGAGCTATGAAGGAACGAAGTTTGATGCTGTTTTCAAAATTAAAATTCTATTTAATTTTATTTACTTTTTGTTTATTGGGCAGCTGGAAAATTAAAATTTAAAATTTAATTTTAGTGCACAATGCCAATGCCACGTCAGTAAATGAAAAAGTCCAACTCACACCAATTTAACGCCGTTTCACAACACTTAACGGTTATGGCAAAATGTGCTCACTTTTACAAAAAATATGACCCAATTGAGACAGAAAAAAACTTGAGGACCCAACTGAGATTTTCATATAAACTTGAGGACCAAGGAAGGGTTTAAAAATTAAAAATTCCTTTTTAGAATTAAATTTAATAGGTATTGATTGATTGTGTTAGTATAAGAATTGTATACATTTTTTTTAAGGTTGTTATGTGTTTGGTGGTAGTATTGGAGATTTCGGTAAGTCATGTTCTCTATTTTAAGATTTTCAGTTTCAATTTTGAATTGTATAATATAGAGATATTCTGAATTATGCAATTTTTTATTAAAAATAAATATATCTTTTTTTATTTGAGAATGTAAAATTCAGAACACAATTTTTCAACATATATAAGAACAAATTAGTCATCTCACCCCATGCGTTTGGAGGAAGAAATCACCTTACTTTTTTCAGTGATAGAAACTATAAAAATATATTACTATTATTATGAAGAAACTAAATTTAGCAACAGATGCTTAAGTATTGAGATAATATACCTCGGCAAAGATATAAAAAAATAAAATGAATTTGAAATATAAATATAATAACCTCTTTTTTCTTTATTATAATACCAAAAATGAGATTAATATTTTTATTAGTAGTGCTTTCAACTATATTTTAAATTATTTTTTTAATAAAATAAAAGATTGAAAGATGAGTGGTATATTTAAGTTTACAAAAAAAATCACGAACTTAAATCAATTTAGAGTTATGTGCCAAATAAGATCTTAGAGATTACTATTAGAGAAAAACAAAAGATTCCAAGAGAAATATTAGGATGTATGAGAGTGAATAATTAAATTAGTTATAGTAGTTAATTGTCTTGATAATGTTGGGTTTGAATTTGGGTTCCCTTTTCTTTGGTTTGTTTTCCTTCTTCTACGATTTTTCTTTTAATTTTAAAAATGGATAAATTAGTATTGTACTTGTTAAAAAATGTCAATATTCTAACAATAGTGTTTGCAATTTGTTGTAGAATTATTTTAATTAACCCGGTATATGATTAATTACTTTTGGAAGATGTGGTGGATTTAAACAAGTTAAATATGTGTGTTTGGATCAAAATAAAATTAATAAGCTTCGAGACTTAAAAAGATTATTTTAGTATAGATTTCTGAATTTTGGTACTGTGTTAAAAGGTTTAGTTAGAAATTGAAGTAAATAACTAGAGTGGTATTATATTAAATTAATTCAGTATGATATTCTTTTAAAACACACTAATTTTTATATTCTAAAACATATTAAATATAAATATTTCTTTGCATAATTGTTGCATCCTCTCATTATGAAATTGAAATTTTCATTTTTTTTAAATGGACGCATTATAATAAATATATTGCAATGGAAAGTTGGGACTATGTTATTCGCATTTCTTCTGAAGTTTTTCTTTTTTTATGCTGCTTTTAATTTGAGAATGACCTATTTCCTTATGTGTTAAAAATATCTAAAAGTGAAATTATAAAAATACCCATTTCTTAATTAACTTTATATTTTAACTAAAAAATTATATAATAAGAAGAAAAAAAAAAGATAGATGATAGAGAATCCTTCTAGAAGTGATGAGATGTGGGGCTAACTCTCATCTCTTTCTTTTACAGCTAACACGATGCTGTGAAAGAAACAAAAAAGAACACTAATAAACACTTTTTATCTTCTCTTCCACTCAATCAATTTTGTCTTCTATCATAACTTTTGTTCCACAATTTCATGAATTATCTCAATCAATTGAGTTGGTTGAAGTTGTTATGAGATTCTCTTAATATCCATATGCTTGAGTAATATGAGAAAATGGACACAGAAGAGATGGTTATTATAAAACAAATGATGGAATTATTTTATTAATAAAACTTCAATTAATAATTATAATTAACAGAATTAAAACATTGAATAAATTTACTGAATTTTTTAGATATGAAAAATTTGTCAAATCCATTTGAAAATTCTGATTAAAATAAATGTGAAAAGTAAAGTTTCACCTACAAATTAATTAATAGACTTTATATATAGTTGCCATTATTTTAGAAAAATAATATTGAAGTTAGTGTTGTTTTGGACATTGTAATGCCATGTGTGACCACATTTCTTTGTCTTCTAGGTTTCTAGAAAGTGGGACATGGCCACACTTAGTATTATTCCCTGGCGTTTGGTACAACAAATATTTTTTAGTCGCTTGATTTTAATTAATGAAATTCTTTACGCTGTTGGTGCCACCAATCTTATCATCTTTTTTTCTATCTCTAACATAACATCAAAGACACATACCTCACCCAAATACATTTTTTACGAAAAAAACTAAATCACACTAATTATTGTAATGTTTTCGTGAAACTACAATTTTTTTTTCAATTTATATCAATATTTTGGAGGAACACATGTAATAACCCAAAGTTTTGCAGCTATAACATACCGATATCAAAAACACTAATAGAAAGATATAGAAACATATTATGTATAACTTCTCAATATAAAAGATTGTCCCGTATGTATAGTTATACTAGTATAAAATATGTTCTTTATATCTATTTAAAATAATATTATGGGCTATGTGAATAATCATAGGAAAAAGATAATAATACCATAACAAACACAAATATAATGATGAACTAAATCATTCAAGATCATATTAATATGATCTAATAAAAGATTATAGTATTATTACAATCACACACACCAAAATATATTTATAAATGTTTCGGCCGGATCCGGGCGGACCCTGCAAAAACACACGAACTTACTGTTGATGGCGGACGGGCGGACGACTGATGACGAACGCTGGAGCCGGGCGGATGAACGATCACGAACGTTGGAAACGGGCGGACACTTCTCTCCAGCTGATGCAGACCGGGCGGATGGCGCCGTGACGGACGAACGCTGTTCCTCCCTCCAAGCCGGGCGGTCACCCTCCTGTTCCAGGCGCTGCTCCTTGCTCCAAGCTGGGGAGGGGCCGGGTACCTGCTAAAGGCACTCCGACGCTCAAGTCAGTAATATGACAGCATTCTATAATGCATGCATGTGTTGCGTTCTAAGCAATCTGTCCAGAAATCATACCTGAGACCTTTATTTATACTGTTTGTAAATGGGCTTTTACCTTTTGGGGGCCTGGGAACGGCCCAATAATGCCTTAATCTTTATTTAGGACTTTAATGTGTCATTAGCGTATAACCGTGTAATCAATAAAGTGCGTCGGTTGGGAATGATGGTCGGTCAGGGATGTCACCCTAGGTGGGTGTCCAGCTCTTTGGGCGAACGTCCACTCCTTGGGCGGACGTCCAGCTCTTAGGGGAACGTCCTCCTCTTGGGCGGACGTCCACTCCTGGGCGAACGTCCTTCTTGGGCGGACGTCCTTCTTGGGCGGACGTCCTACTCTTGGGCGAACGTCCACTGCTTGGGCGAACGTCCTCCTCTTGGGCGGACGTCCAGCTCTTGGGCGAACGTCCTCCTTGGGCGGACGTCCTTCTTGGGCGGACGTCCTACTCTCGGGCGAACGTCCACTGCTTGGGCGAACGTCCTATTCTTGGGCGGACGTTCCACATTGGGCGGACGCTCCACATTGGGCGGACGCTCCACATTGGGCGGACGCTCCGCATTGGGCGGACGTCCTTCTTCTTGAGCGGACATGCCAACCTTGGGCGGTCGTCCACCTCTCAGATGGTTGGCCGCTCGTTCGGTCCTGATTCCTGGGCGGACGTCCTTGGACGGTCGTCCGGATTACTGGGCGGGCGTGTCTTATGCCGGGAGGACCTATCAGTACATAAGCCCCCGAAGCCCGAGCATAATTTTATTGTGCGAAGGGGTTGTCCGTGCCTGGATGGGCGTCATTTTGGAAAACCGCTGGATCCATGCAAACTCGGACTAATGTTTATTTGGGCGTTCGGTCTTTGGTGCTTGACACGGGTTGCCGCTCGTCATTTTGAACGGACATGCCATCTTGGGTGGACGTCCACATGGGTGGACGTCCGTCATGACTGCCCTCTTAGGGCGGATGTCCATATGGCTGGACACTCGACCAGATTGCCATTTTGGGGGGCGGCCTTGTTAACCGTTCGCTCAGTCTACGTGGGGCCGTGTGACTTTGGTTACCCAAAGGTGACCACGAGAAATGAGCATCCGACCCCCATTCCCTTCCGTCCAACCTCAAGTATTGGCCATCCGGCCTCAACCTTAGCTGAATTTGACATCCGCCGTCCGGCCATTTGGCCTCCAAGGTACATATTCTAAATTAGGCCAATTAGACTTTCGGACCAGGTGCGTAGCCAAATTTGGCCGTTCGGCCTCAACTTGATATCGGCCGCTCGTCCTCAACATATTTGGTCGTTCGGCCTCACACACTACGCCAAATCTGGCATCAATTTTGAGCCGTCCGGTCTCGCCATACTCTCGGCCATCCGGCGTCAATTACTGACCGTATAAAGCGCTCGTTCGTCCGGCTTCCGTGAGCGCCCGTCCAATATGGACTCAAACGCTCGTCCGTCAGGATTCAAAGAGCGCTCGTCATTTCAGCTTCTGAGAACGCTCGTCCATTCGGCCAAAGCAAGCGACCGTCCGACCAACTTACGTTAGCGCACGTCCATTCGGCACAAAGAGCGCTCGTCCATCCAGCTCAAAAGAATGCTCGTCCAATCTAAACTCAAGCGCGCCTCTTTCCACCTCGAAAGAGCGCTCGGGACTTAAACGCTCGTCCATCAGGTCTGAGCGAGCGCCCGTCCTTCAAGTTTCAAAGAGCGCTCGTCCGTTCTGCTTCAAAGAACGCTCGTCCACTTTGCCTCAGTGAGCGAACGGCCGGCCCTCACCCTATAGCGCCCGTCCATCCCGCCTACTCAGGCGCTCGGCCATGAGGCCTCAACTTTAGGCCGCTCGGCCTCAACGTTCGGCCTCCCATTTATTTGACCATTATTTTTCTAAGTGTTCCTTGGAAACAACCATTCTCATCCCTCAACCCGCCAGTCCACCTTGTAAGGTATGGCCACATACTTTCTTTAGACTTGAAATTTTCCATCTCCCTTTCATAATGCAGGTAACCCTCAATAATGGCACGAGGGCATATTTGCGAAAGCAGCTCTCTTCAATCATCCCGCATCAGACATAGAAAAGGTCCAAATTGATGAACGGAGAGTTCCGCCAAGAACAAGGACCGTCCGCCCTACTAAACTCCAAGCTGGTGAAAAAGAGTGTTCCAAAGAGAACAACTCTCAGCTTGGTTGGGCGACGAAGCGAAGGACCGTCCGCCCTACTAAACTCCAAGCTGGTGAAAAGGAGTGTTCCAAAGAGAACAACTCTCAGCTTGGTTGGGCGACGAAGCGAAGGACCGTCCGCCCTATTAAACCCAAGCTGGTGAAAAAGAGTGTTCCAACGAGAACAACTCTCAGCTTGGTTGGGCCGTGAAGCAATCAGCCGGCCATCCGAAACTTAGCCAAATCTGGCATTCAGGAATCAGCCGGCCATCCGTAACTTAGCCAAATCTGGCATTCAGCGATCAGCCGGCCATCCGTAACTTAGCCAAATCTGGCATTCAGGAATCAGCCGGCCATTCGTAACTTAGCCAAATCTGGCATTCAGGAATCAGCCGGTCATCCGTAACTTAGCCAAATCTGACATTCAGGAATCAGCCGGCCATCCGTAACTTAGCCAAATCTGGCATTCAGGAATCAGCCGGCCATCCGTAACTAAGCCAAATCTGGCATTCAGCGATCAGCCGGCCATCCGTAACTTAGCCAAATCTGGCATTCAGGAATCAGCCGGCCATCCGTAACTTAGCCGAATCTGACATTTATCACCAATCTGGAGTAGGAGGACGTCAATTAACCATCCGGCCATTTGTCCTCCGTCTGGAGGGTACGCTAAGTCGACCTCCACATGGACCCAACGATTCGGGGACCATCTAAAAAATCCCTTCGCACAATCAAATTACGCTCGGGCTTGGGGGGCTTATATACTGATAAGTCCTCCCAGCATAGACTGAGCGAACGGTTAACAAGGCCGCCCCCCAAAATGGCAATCTGGTCGAGTGTCCAGCCATATGGACATCCGCCCTAAGAGGGCAGTCATGACGGACGTCCACCCATGTGGACGTCCACCCAAGATGGCATGTCCGTTCAAAATGACGAGCGGCAACCCGTGTCAAGCACCAAAGACCGAACGCCCAAATAAACATTAGTCCGAGTTTGCATGGATCCAGCGGTTTTCCAAAATGACGCCCATCCAGGCACGGACAACCCCTTCGCACAATAAAATTATGCTCGGGCTTCGGGGGCTTATGTACTGATAGGTCCTCCCGGCATAAGACACGCCCGCCCAGTAATCCGGACGACCGTCCAAGGACGTCCGCCCAGGAATCAGGACCGAACGAGCGGCCAACCATCTGAGAGGTGGACGACCGCCCAAGGTTGGCATGTCCGCTCAAGAAGAAGGACGTCCGCCCAATGCGGAGCGTCCGCCCAATGTGGAGCGTCCGCCCAATGTGGAGCGTCCGCCCAATGTGGAACGTCCGCCCAAGAATAGGACGTTCGCCCAAGCAGTGGACGTTCGCCCGAGAGTAGGACGTCCGCCCAAGAAGGACGTCCGCCCAAGGAGGACGTTCGCCCAAGAGCTGGACGTCCGCCCAAGAGGAGGACGTTCGCCCAAGCAGTGGACGTTCGCCCAAGAGTAGGACGTCCGCCCAAGAAGGACGTCCGCCCAAGAAGGACGTTCGCCCAGGAGTGGACGTCCGCCCAAGAGGAGGACGTTCCCCCAAGAGCTGGACGTCCGCCCAAGGAGTGGACGTTCGCCCAAAGAGCTGGACACCCACCTAGGGTGACATCCCTGACCGACCATCATTCCCAACCGACGCACTTTATTGATTACACGGTTATACGCTAATGACACATTAAAGTCCTAAATAAAGATTAAGGCATTATTGGGCCGTTCCCAGGCCCCCAAAAGGTAAAAGCCCATTTACAAACAGTATAAATAAAGGTCTCAGGTATGATTTCTGGACAGATTGCTTAGAACGCAACACATGCATGCATTATAGAACGCTGTCATATTACTGACTTGAGCGTCGGAGTGCCTTTAGCAGGTACCCGGCCCCTCCCCAGCTTGGAGCAAGGAGCAGCGCCTGGAACAGGAGGGTGACCGCCCGGCTTGGAGGGAGGAACAGCGTTCGTCCGTCACGGCACCGTCCGCCCAGTCTGCATCAGCTGGAGAGAAGTGTCCGCCCGTTTCCAACGTTCGTGATCGTTCATCCGCCCGGCTCCAGCGTTCGTCATCAGTCGTCCGCCCGTCCGCCATCAACAGTAAGTTCGTGTGTTTTTGCAGGGTCCGCCCGGATCCGGCCGAAACAATAAACAAAATAATATTACACTCATAAGATACTTATAATTCTTTCATACTCATCATACATTAAACACCATATTTGAAGGATTCAATATATTGATTAGAATTTGAGTCCAAACACTTGTTATACTCATCATTCCTCCTAAAGGTTTCTTATCATCTCATGTCTACATTTTATACTAACAAGTATAACAGGATAAATCATGTATATGTAGATTTGATCCTCAATATCAAATTTACTTATGAGGATTGCTTTAACTCTCTCTTTAACTATCTTCTTTTATATGAGTTCAATTATTTAGTAGAGTTAGGATAATCCCACAACAAACTCTGATATCAATACACTCCACACATCAACCAAACATAGTAGTGTTTCTCCTTATAAATTACCACCTTCTCATTCCACCACATACAATATATCAAATTGTAACATATACTTTAATTATAAAGCATGTTTACATTTCTTAAAAGTATAATAAATCCAAAAACATAGTAGTCTCTCAAAGATTATTCATATATCAAAACATATATTTCATATCACATCTGACAAACTAGCTCAACGAGTTAACTTACTTTCAAACCCAAATAGGACACCCACCAACGAGATTGTATAATGCAAACTAAAAATCTACATAACATGCAATACTCCAAACCCCAATTGAGTGTTTTTTTTTTTGTAGGCATCTAAAAGGAACCAATATGATTAAATAGACTCATTAATTATAGTCATAAGTACCTTTTCATAGTCTTAACGTCTAAATTAATAACTCTGAAAATAACTTTAATATACACCACAAATAACTCATTTTCATTTCTTATATACCAAGTCAACTCAAACAAGAGTAATCTATACATCTAAGATTACAATCACAATATGACAATCATTCAACCTAAATTACAATTATTAAGGATCGTCAATCCAAATAAAACAAAATAGTAATAATTATATATAACTTATCTTACCTTGTCTAATATTTTTAAATATTGTAGAACACTCAAATAGCTTAAGTATACTTGAGTCACATGCAATATATAAACATAAATTTAACTCTAGAAAGTGATATGAAATAAAACTTATTCACTTGTAAAGTCAAGGGTAGTCTGTGAGCAAATAACACACCAAGGATAAGTTAAATTTCTTAGGTACAAGACAAAGAAAAATTTAAAACTTTTTTTTAAAAAAAATAGTAAGATTTTGCGTAATAAATTCAAAAATAGATCAACTTATTTATAACATAGCTGGTTATTAATAAAATACTAAAGTATCATTTTATTAAATCATCTTCGACTTAAATATCCATTTTTTAGATATTCATAGTATATTTTATAGTATTTTATGAACCTTTAGTATAATGTTAAAAGAGTATTGATATAATGTTTTTTAATAATTAAGAGAAATAATTATGAAATAAAAAAATGTTTTGCATAATTTTCCAATTCCAGTTTCAAAGCCTTTGGATTAATTAGTGTAATATATATTTTTTAAAACATTTTATGTCTAGGATGTTATACAAATAGAAGTTATAAAGACTTTGATGGTTCAACGACTAAGTAAATAAAAAATTATAAGGTACTTCAAGACAAATAATATTTTAAATATAATAAATAACTTTAATATTATCGAAATAATGAAGGTGAATTAAGATATAACATTAAAGAATATAAGAGTTACATTATACAAAAATCTCTAAACTTGTTTTATAAATCTACTCTTTTGTTAAAGAAACAAAATAAACTATTATAATATAATTTTTTATGTTTCCATCACTCACTTTGCACTTCTAACATCACACTGTGACAAAATCATTGAAAAATATAACAGAAGAAAAACATTACGATCAGTCGATTCTAGAAGGAAACTTTTCGCTCGTTCTTTCCATAACGTGAAAGGAATCAAATCTTCAATAATATCTCATTCTTTTTTTAATTTTAAATATAATTAAAGATAAAAGTAAAAATTATTAAATAGGTATAAAAAGTATATTTTATAATATTATGTTTTTATTTTAAAATATAATAAAAGATTAAATATATGTACACTTTAAAAGATTAAATTATAACATGCTAAAACACTTTAAATATTTCCTTTCCTCTTTTTAGACATATTTTAAAAACAAAATCATGATAGAACATATTCTCAAAAACAGATAGTACTTCGGATTATAGGTGATTAGCCCTAATGATGATACTCAATAGACTTGGGATTGAAACATTAACGTTCATCATGGGACTGATAACGTGATAGAGCTCCACACTTTAAAGTAGGACAATATGTCAAATGAGAGGTGATTGACCATAACGATGTCACTTTGTAGACTTGGGATTGAAACATTGACGCGGAACACATGCCTCAAAGTAAACAATACCTCAAATGAGAAGTTATTAACCCTAACAATGTCACTCGGCAGACATAGGATCAAAATATTAGTGCTTACAGTGAGGTCAATAATATGTTCTAAGATGAACGATTAGACCCTTAAGGCCCCCTTTGGAAATGAAGAATAATTTCTCTTAAACAATTAAGGTTTATGTTCCTATCATGTCTAATAGTTACATCACTTAGGAGTCAAGATCTAAAAATTATAAAAATTATATATAAAAATAAAGTTATGAACCGTTTTATAATAATTATTTTTAGAAGTATAATTATGGTTTAATACCCAATTTTGTCCCCAGTTTGGTTCGGAAATCTCAATTTAGTCCCTCTTTATAAAACTAATTGTAATGGATCCTTACTTGTAATTATGTGAGTCAAATTAGTCCCTTCCGTTAAATATAGGCAAACAGAGTTAATGGGCTAATGATGTGGCAGTAGTCACTAGTTAGGTGTCTAACATGTAATTGTGTGTGTGCTTACGTGGTGTTAGGGCAGCTGATTTTAAAATTGAGTTTTAATTAGAAATTGGGTTTATTTAATTGGGTTTATCTACAACACCATCTCCATCATCTTCTTCTTTGATTGACCTGAAACACTTAGTCTAAAACACCTCATAACCACAGCCCAGGGGCACTGGTTCCCTCGTTACTACTCACTCATAACCGCCCCTCTCTGCTCATCATCCCCAACCACACTTTCCTTTCGCTCCCGATTCACCATTCTTCTCCGATGGCTGCCACCACAATCCCCAATCCCAACCCCCACAGATGTTGAGACGCTAACAATGGTCCACTCAAATGCACAACCAAGCACCATCATCGTCAAGGGTTGTCGCCTCCATCGCCTCTGATCAGCGCCATCAGTAGCAGGTCCCCGCTCCTCTCGCCACTAGCCCAACTCCGATCGCCATCACTCCACTCTGAAGCCACCGAACCACCATCTTCTACCTCTGTGTATCTCTGTCCCCGCCGCTCCTTCCTCCAACCCTCCACCGTCCTCCGTCGCACACTCTCTACCACAACTCACCGCCGCCCTCACCATGGCTCTCGCCTCCCTCAGCAACAACGCCCCCAAGCAAAACGCCGAGATCGGTAGAGGGTGGTGTCGCAATGGCCGATTCGAAGAAGCAGTGGTCTGCGGTGGCCGGTTGGGTGAAGTTTGAGGCATGGCCGTGGGTGACAGAGGACGGAGGACGCACACAGTTAAATAAACCCAATTTCTAATTAAAACCCAATTTTAAAATCAGCTGTCCTAACACCACGTAAGCATGCACACAATTACGTGTTAGACACCTAACGAGTGACTATTGCCACATCATCAGCCCATTAACTCTGTTTGCCTATATTTAACGGAAGGGACTAATTTGACTCACATAATTACAAGTAAGGATTCATTACAATTAATTTTATAAAGAGGGACTAAATTGATATTTCCAAACCAAACTGGGGACAAAATTGGGTATTACACATATAATTATTTATCTCTCTTTAATCAAGTAATTTTTTTTATCATGTGATAAAAATATATAAAAATGACTCAAAATTAGTTATTAAACACCAGAATTAGTTAGTAATCTTTAAAAACTATTACAAAAATTCTCACCATTTCAAAAGTTTTATATATAATTATTAGTTTAATTTAGATGGTTGGATCTGCAACCTAGTACTAATTAAGTACAATCATAATAATTGCCAAACATAATAAAAAGAAGATACACGGATGGAAGTAAGAGTCCGTATGGATTAAATTGATAATTTAAATATGAAAGATTTGTATTGAATCAGTCCGTCTAAAAATTTAAAAATTTAATCTATTAACAAATTATAGAATAAATAATCACGGTAGGTTTATTACAATTTAAGTTTGTATATCTATATAGTATATAATAACTAAATAGTTTGAATTCTAATAAAAATTTAATCCCATTCCAATCCATACTAAATAGTTTGAATATCATACACATGTATAATTATATTATCGTTTGTAGGTAAGGTATTGATATCTTTACTCCAAACATTTAAAATTATTGTTCTAAAAATTGGATGGGCTTCTTGATAGTCCTTCATCATTCAGTTATGATATTTACTCTTTTTCCTTCTTATCTAAGGGGATGTTTGACACTTTGACTTTTTCCTTCTTGTCTAAGCCATGTAAAATGGTATTTGACACTTGACGCTCAAATGAGTAATTTTGGGAAATAATATTGTAATAAAGATTAGTAATGAAACTTGATTACTTTATCTTACATATATTTATAAATATTATTACGAGTCTACCATTAGATCTGATTCATTAATTATTAATAAATGATTTTCATTATTCTTATTAAAGTACAACCAATGACTATTATTCTCTTAAATTATCTATTAATAGTTGTTATTGTTAAGATTAATTATTAAATAATAACTATTTCATTCCAGATCGGTCAATCATTCTCTCATAATCCAATCCTTGGCTGATTGGGTAATCAAACAGTCCATACATGATTTGTTATGCTTAAAAAGAAACAACAATACACCCAAGTCTTTTTTACATAAAAATTATTAATTTTAAGAGCATGCTAAACTATGGAGTTAATTATAATTTCAGTACCACGTCACTCTTGCATGTGTTTCCCTCTCTTAATCTTAAATACTAATGGCCATAAATAGAGCGTCAAGAATTCAAAGCAATAACCTTATTATAAATGGATGGAAGTTATTTGTTTTTATCTTTTTCCATTTTGTTACAATATTTGTTTATTTTTTTTGCAATTTTATTCGCTCTTAAAATACTTATACTTATCTGTTCATAAAACGACAGTGAAATCTTATCTACAAACTAAAAATCCTTTATCTATTTATTATTACTATTACTATTATTATTTCTTTTACTATCCAAAAATAGTTACGAAATTACTGTTGGATTACAGAAATCACAAACTTGATTTAACTAATGAGAACAACTCAGATTTGTTGGCACGGCTAATGAAGATTTGTTTGTGACAGAGATGATAAAATCAATTTTAAATAAATTTTATAATCAATTTTATTGACTCTTTTGGGAGCAAGTATTTTCTAATAGTTAACGAAATGAATGAAGATAATGTTCATTAAAGAAAACCTTCTTATAACCACTAAGAAAGTGATTGAGATCATTGAAAAAGAAGTTAAAATATATATTTAAAACTTAGACTATGATGATGTGAAGAAGAACAAAAAGCAACAACTAGAAATCATTTTGTATTATTTATTCATGCATAACAACCTATAAAGAAAGTAGAAGTACATTATAATATAGGTTAGTTTAGAATTGACAAGCCATAAGAATGATTTTGACAATGATTGAGAAGAAAAAAGGAAGGTATGCAAAGTGCGTGTGAATTAAGAAAAGAAAAATAATGTGAGCTCCTAAGAAATATAGAATTCAAGAGGAATGGAACCACTTTGAAAGATCATTATTCAACCAATCCAACTCCATTTCTCCATTCTCTTCACTTTCTTGGCATTTTTCTCTCAAATATTCAATTCGAAAAAAGAAAAATATAAACTCTAACAACCATCCATGTCTCTTTTAAACCAAATCTTTCAATTTAAACCATATTAAAAGCATTGTTTTATTTTGAATAAGCATATAATTATTAAAGAAAAAATTAATATTCTTTCAATACAACATTTTACTCTTTATAATTTACACCCTTTTAAAGATTTATTACATATTTATGTTAATCTTTTTTCCAATAAATACAAATGATAATTATTAAAAAAAAATAGTTTCACTAAATTATATTAGTACAAAGTTTAAATAAAACTAACAAAAGTTGTACTAAGATTGTATTATTTACATATTTTAAAATATCTTATCTCAATAATGTTTATTATTTATAAAACATTTATTAAGAGAAAGTTAAATGTTGAAACAGAATTTTCATTACACAAAATCACATAAATTATTTATCACATTAGTAATTCTTCAATTTTGATGTAGATAGTAGATACATAAGGATAGAAGAACAAATGAAGATATTATATGATAAAAATACTAAAAAAATGCAAGAAAGCATAGTGGACCCGAAGTGTTGACCCATCCCACAGATATGGGCCTTCTAGAAGCCGCGGTAAAACGCACAGTTCAAGGACACGTCAGCATTTGCGATTTTATCAAATCTCGAGACCCCACAGTTACGCACCCATCCCTCGTGCCGCCTGAAATTACTCTTTTACCCCTCACTCTATCTATCTTTTCATCATTGACGTGTATATAAAACCCCACAACCCAATTTCAACCTCGCAAAAGAACCTCATATCTAAACGTTGCATTCGATTTCCGATGACGACGCCGCTGAATCTCGCCGCCGGAGATTTTTCGTTCCATTTCTCCTCATCGATTGGCTCTTACCGCCGGAACTCTGTCCGAGCAGTTGCAGCGGAAGCGGTCAAGGTGCGGCTGCCGGCGCCGAGCCTCTACGAGGTGCTGCGCATCCAACGCCACGCTTCGCCGACGGAGATCAAGTCTGCTTACCGGAGCCTCGCAAAGCTCTATCATCCCGACGCGGTGGTGCGCCATGCGACAGAGGACGTTAGAGCTGGCGAAGCTGCCGACGGAAACTTCATCCAGATCCGAAGCGCGTACGAGACGCTATCGGATCCATCGGCAAGGGCGACGTACGATCGAACGCTGACGGCGGTGCACGGCGGAAGACACCGCCATTTTCCGGTTCCTCTTAGCCGGAATCACTCGTCGACGTTTTACGCAACACGGAGATGGGAAACGGACCAATGCTGGTAGGTGGAGCTTCGGATGCTTAACTTCGCTCGGGCGATTAACAAAGAAAAATGTGGATTGAATCACAGGCAAGAAAGGAATCGCTGGCTGAAAATGATGTGAAGAACGAGTGATGATAATCTGAAATTACTGACTTAGATGTATAGATTAAACAGACTGAGAGGAAAAGTGAGACGATGAGGCAAACTTTGCTTCTGTTTCTTTTTGTGAGAATGTAAAATGCTTTGGTTGTGTATAGCTATTTTAAAAATTTTCTTTTGCGGCAATTTCATTAAAGAGGATGAGATGAGAAAGATGAACGAAGATTTGGGAAAAAGTCAATAACAGATTCTATTCGAATCCCCCAGAAGCAAGTTTCAAAAATCTCATATTAACCGTTTGTGAATTAATTAATGGTCATGAAAAACTCATGAGAATATGAATATTGATCCCTGACATGTTCACGAAAAAGCATTTGCAATGTGAGTCATGGCGATAATTAACTATGTTAATGTCATCTTACTGTAAAAAAAAAAATCAGTAGACCTTTTCTGAAAAACTAATCGAGGAAGAAAAGACGGTAAGATTTTGGAAAATCCACTGGTGGATTCTCATATGGAAAAAAAAGCTAGCTATAACTTTTTTTTTCTATAATTATACATGAAATTGTTTTCACTTTTTTAAATGCAATTCTTTAAATTAAATATTTTTTAAATCAACTTTAATCTTATTTTTTCTATGTATAAAAATCAAACAAATTTAATAATTACATTTAAATCATATAATTAGATTTATTTTAAAAATTAAAAAAAAATTAAAAAAAAATGTAAATTTTAATAAAAATTTAACTATAACAAAAATAAAATTAAGACTAAATTGAAAAAAAAATTAATAAAATTGAAATTAAATTAAATAAAATAAGCAAAAAAATTGATATTAAATTGAATATAAGATATCAATATATAACGGACACTTCACATGTAACTAATTCTTTCGAAGACAAGCCTTTTTAAATTACGAAAAAATTAAACATTAATTATTTAAACACTGAACTAAATTAACGAGAATTAAGATTTTATTATTAAGAAAATGACTAAATAAAAAAACGTATACAAATATAGCACCAAAGTTATATTTAAGTCTTAGATAAATAATTTATAATATTTAAAATTAAAATTATATATATATATATATATATATTATATTTAAAATCATATAAATATAGTATGTTTATAAATAAATATAAATATAGTTAACCGTATATTATATATTAAATTTTTAAATAAAAATTTAAAATTAATACATTTAATTTATATTCATAAGTATACTATTAAAAAATAATATATTTATAAATAATATTATATATTTTAAGTTATAATTAGAAATAATAAATTTAACTTATATTTAATCCTATAATTTTACATTTGATTCAAATTTATTTTAAATTAATTATTATTTACAATATATATATATATATATATATATATATATATATATATATATATATATTCACACACACATATATATATATATATATACTCTAAATTTTTACTGAAATAATGGACAATTTGAATGTGACAATGTGGAGTGATGTGAAGTCTTATAAAATCAATTAAGAGTATAAAAGAGTTTTATAAATGATAGTGTAAACATTCAATTTTGTCTCGGAAGCAAGGTAAACATCAAAAGTAGAATTAACTTAAAAAGAAAAATAAAAAAAATGTATATTAGTTAGAGAAAGAATATATATTTATCTTTTTTATTATCATTACTTTTATTTTATTGTTTCTTATTTTTTTCTATTTATATATATATATATATATATATATATATATATATATATATATATATATATATATATATATATATATATATATATATTAAGAAAGAAGAAAGGAAAAAATAAAGTTAATTTCTAAACATAATTTTGGAGTGTGGTATATTCTAAGCAATGAAAAAAAAAACAAGTGTTAATAAGAAGAGAATAGGTATACACCCAGTTTTGGACTTTGAGTTTCTTTCCTTAGATACATCTATTTCCAATTACGCATAAGAAAACATATAAACATATAAAGGTAAACATCCTATACAAAAAAGAAAAACCAGAGGAAACAAAAAAAAAAAAAGAGAAGAAGAAGGAATGTTGAAACTGTTTGGAGGAGTAACAAGAGGTGGAGAAGTAGCTTTGTTGAAAGAGTGCCATGAAAGATACACATTACATCTTGAGCACTTGCATAAACATAACCATTTTGTGCTGGTATAACATTTTTTTATGTGTTGAATGTTCATTATGCAAATATGTTTAACTGTTGTTACATTTCTGAAATCAAAACACCTTGTTTTCTTCCCTCCAACATCCTCGTGTCATTCTCCTTTCAGATTCGTGTCAATTATGCATAAAGAAAACATATAAAGGTATACATCCAGTAAAAAAAAAGCAAAGGAAACAACAAAAAAAGAAGAGAAGAAGAAGGAACGTCGAAGTTGTTTGGAGGAGTAACACAAGAAGAAGGAGTGCTATGAAAGGTACACATTACATCTTGAGCACTTGCGTAAACATAACTGATTTTGTGCTGGTACATTTTTTTATGTGTTGAATGTTCATTATGCAAATATGTTTAAGTGTGTTATGGTTCTGAAATCAAAACTCCTTGTTTTCTTCCCTCCAACATCCTCGTGTCATTCTCCTTTTCATACTCGTGTCAATTACGCATAAAGAAAACATATAAAGGTATACATCCAGTACAAAAAAAAGCAGAGGAAACAACAAGAAAAGAAGAGAAGAAGAAGGGACGTCAAAGCTGTTTGGAGGAGTAACAAGAGGTGGAGAAGTAGCTTTGTTGAAGGAGTGCCATGAAAGGTACAAATTACATCTTGAGCACTTGTATAAACATAACCGATTTTGTGCTGGTACAACATTTTTTATGTGTTGAATGTTCATTATGCAAATATGTTTAAGTTTTGTTACATGTCTGAAATCAAAACACCTTGTTTTCTTCCCTCCAACATCCTCGTATCATTCTCATTTTCATACTCGTTCAAGTGTGTTTAATCCTTGCAAAGAAACAAAACACCAACAAGTTTTTTTTTCAAGTTATTTCTACTCTTTATTTTTATTGTTACTTTCCCAAAAAAAAAATTGGGCACATAGTCATATATTTTGTTATTTAAATGTCAAAACTATGAATTGAATTTTCTTTAAATGAAATTCATTTCATAAAATCTTTCATTTCTCTAAAATTGTTTCCTCTGAACCTCCCTTACCTTGTCTCTAAGATTCCAATCTCCCATTTCATCGCTTTGAAGATCCAAGTACATCTTAAGATTCCTAGTATCAAGATCAACAAGTTTGTCCAATCATATTATTGTTGTAAAAACTGACAATAAAAAAATAAAGATCACAAACAAAGGATTTCTTAAGGCGTGTAGATCATTGTCCTTAAGGACTTATCCGCGTTGTATTGTGCAAACCCCCTAGGATACAACAGGAATTTTTTAGAATTCCTGAGGATATCAGAACTAGCAAAGATCTCTATAAAGAGAATATACATAAAACGTATGATTAAGTGTGTATATGCCCAAATAAAATGTCATTTGTCAATATCAACATCAGTTAAAATTGAGGGAAAAAAATATTTAAAATCTAACATTTATAATATTATATTATTGATATCACATGATACAATAAATTTAACAACCTTAATATTATAGCCAGGTGACGGAATATAACCTTATGAACTTCCAAGTCCAACAAGTAATTTTCATTAGTAGCATTTTGTATTTATTTTTCACCTTTTTATACTGTTTACAATCTTATGTACACATATAATATGAAATCAAATTAAAAAACAAAATCTACACAAGTTTGAAAATGCATTTATTATAACATTTTCTTTTAAGTTTTACATGACATCTAAATATCATCACACACCTATATATGTGTTTACATTTTTCTCTTAACTTTTTTTAAATAAAGATTCCCTCTTCACATGAATCAAAATACATAAACATACACACATTTAAAATAAAAAACAATAACTACAAAATATAATTCATTTTCTCCATCTTTAACTCATCACTACTAAGATGTCTTCTTGCAACATCATTTTTTTCTCTTATAATACATAACAATTGATAAATAATATAGTCACAAATAATAGAGTAAGTTACAGTTTTTAATATATATATATATATATATATATATATATATATTAAGTATAGGTTATTTATCATATATTATAAATTAAATTTAAATATATATTTGCATTGTCATGCTATTTTCATAAAGTTCAGGACAAAGTTACATTGATAAGAATTATTCACTTATAGCATGGTAAATTTCTGTTACCTAACAAACACAATTCTTTTCTACATTAGAAACTAGGTCCTAGAAGCTCTTTTGACTTTCTCCACTTTATATTTTTTTTCTATGTAAGTCCAAATTAAATTCTCTTTCAGAATTTAATTTGATACATCACCTAAACATTTTAACATAACATCTCATCTGTGAAAATAACTATGTTTACAAACACCACATGCTATATCATATACTTCATATACATTTCATCACAATTCTATTGGTAATAATATAATCCATTCATCATTTATCATATTTAATGATGTTCAACCTAATATATTAATAAAAATATAATAATCAAAGAAAGATAAACCAATGTTATCATTTAGAAGCATTTAAAAATATTTTTTTTCAAAAAATTTAAAACATTTTCTTGTCTAGCAAAAAACTTGCTTGCTCAACCAAAAGCCTAATTGTTTCACCAAAAACTTGCTCGTCCAATATGCTCGCCCAACGAAAAAGTCTTGAGAGTTTTAATAAATAATTTGTCCAATGACCAAAATTATAAGGTTTTCAATTAATTAAATTTTGTTACAACTCCGTATAATTTATAAACTATACAAGATATATCAAGTGATCCAATTGGTTCAAACTAAGTATTTTTTATACGTTTTAAACCTAACATGAGAAATATTTGATTCTAAAATAAGAACAACTTGAACCAATTTCAACAACTCACAAAACATACAACAACTCACGAAACATTCAAGGTTTAAACAACATAAAAAATTTTGCATAAAATGAAATTATGTGAGCATTTCACTCTTGCCTCCAAATCACCTACCCTAATGTATTATTAAAACTTGACTTTCCTTAGTTAAGACTTATCTTAACCAAGTTTAAGATCCTAATTCCGCTGCTCTAAAAAAAGTTAAACCTGTACTTAGAATACTTTAATCAATTATTGAATTTATTCTATGATTTTTTTATTAGTAGAGATTCAAATTTGTCTTAGAAGAATCACATGCAAAATTTTTTAAAACCAACTAAAGTAAATAGACAAAAAAAAACTTACTCTAAAGAAGATTATGATATGGTAAACTTGCTCTATTCTCTGTCAAGATTTTTAGGATGAACTCTAAACTACGAAAAGATGAGTAGATTCTTCATAAATATGCAGAAAAAAAAAAGTGTTTTTAAAAAGATGGTGATTTTTGTGAAATAAAATTTGAACAGTTAAAATTTTCTATTTATAATTTTTTTACTTAAATAATAAAATATTTATTCTTCATTTAAGTTATATAATTTCTACTTTAAAACAATTTGCTAAACCCTTGCAATTATAATTAATTATTTAAATAAGACTTAAATTAAAAAAAATTCAAAGAAATTATAAATAATACAATCTATTAAATTAATCACCATGATATTTTAATTTTAAATTAACATTATTTTACTCCCATTAAATTTTAAAAAAATAAAAATAAAGAAGTATAAATGGAATTTATACCTCTAAAATTTTAATAACTTTTGAATTTTGTATAGGGTTAAAGATTTGGGAAAATAGGTTCATTAAATTTCAAAATCCAATTATGAGTTTCACTAGATTATAAAATCTGGTCGAAGTATTATTTGAATTTAGGTTGTTAATCAAGATTTCGAAATTTAATATATATATATATATATATATATATATATATATATATAGTTATATATAATTATAATTTTTTAATATTTTGTTAACTATTATTTTAGTTTTATTTAAAATTTTATTTTCATTTATTTTTAATTAGTTATGGTTTTGTTTTTTTTTTGTGTTTTGTCGTTTTCTTTATTTATTTTCTTTAAATTAGTTATTTCTTATGTTATTGATTTTAACTTTTTATAAATTTCTTTGTTGTATAAATGGAAAGAACACAATGTGTGTCTACATATCAGGCTAAGAGTTCTTCAAAAAGGTGAAGGCAGAAGGAGACTTACGACATCTGTAAGTAGAAGAGGTCATCTTGAAAAGGCTGCATCATTACCTTGTCTTGATCTTCATGAGCAGTAGGAGGATATTATTATGGAGCAACATAATTAGAGGTCTACATGATACATAATTATTGATGACCTATGTTGATCATATTGTATTCACGTTGTGGTAAGGCCATGTTAGTAAAGTAGTTGAATTTTTATTTTATTTTTTTATTTTGATGTTTGATGAGTTGTTTAAACTTTATATGCAATTGTTTTGTCTAGGATAGAGGAGAGATCAACTTGGTCTCCCATGGAAAAAAGTTAAATATATTTGAAACATATCATTTGGCTGTTAAATATTTTATGTTGAATCTTGATTTGATGTCTTTATGTGATATTTCTTAGGATTACGTCAATCAGGGCTTGATATTGACGTTGAGAGACAAATATTTTTCATGTTTCTATTGGTGAGATGACTGTCACACTAAATGACGTGTCTGCGTTGCTACATATGCCTATAATGGAAAAATTATATTCAAATGAATTCCTAGACTTTGAAGCGACTTTGGAAACTCTCATCGGTCTAATGGGAGTAGACTGCATGAGGGCTACATCTTAGTTGAGGCAATGTTGTGGTCCCCAAGTAAATTTGAATTGGTTGAGAGACCTATACAACAATTGTTGTGAGAACTATCAGCGGATAAGAGCGTTACCTTTATCTATGTATCATACTTGTTGCTCTTCAAGGAGTTGCATTCATGTGGCAAATATGTCTGGAGAGTTTTGTAGTGACCCACTTGTATGCGTAGCTTGCAAATTCCAACTTTGCAGAGACAAAGTAATTACTTGGAAATCTGACTCTTATACAAGTATACATATATCTTGCACTTTTATTTCCTTTGTTATTTAATTATTTGAAAACCTTCAATTAATTTTTTTCAGGGTCAAATAGAAAAGCACTTCCCTGGGATGAGAAGGAGATATCTTCTGCCTAGTTGTGATGAAGGTAGAACTCGGGTTGTACGTTGGGTGACAAGGAGGCATATTTCAAGCCTACATGAGGCCAAGGCACATTTGGATGGCTTGACATATGGTGGGGTGATATGGGCCTCATATGAATGACATTAGATTAGTTTTCAAACCCAAAAATTGGTATGTTTTCTGGCTAGATCATAGTGGATGTGATTGTACACTGACATCTTCTTGAAAGCGTGCTAAGGAAATTTGGGCATGAGGAGTCTATCTCGTGGTTGTCAAACATTGTTCCAAAGGCTGACATAGCAACCATTGATGATTGTTGGTTACACTTTGTTGAGTACATGTTGGTGAATGTCATATTGAAGTCATCTCCATCTACATGTGTGGAGAGATACCTCTAGTGGTTCATAAGGGTTCAGAATCTGGTTTGTTGGTATGTAATTGTACAATGTGTATGTGTTTATGATATTAAAGAATGTTAATTAAATTATTGTTACTATCATTGCAGGAATCTATTAGGCGCGAAAATCTTACAACCCATGATTTATTGTCATAATGCCAATGAAGACATTATAGCCTAGGACCATACTAATGAGACATTACAAATAACCCGTGCAGATTTGAAGAATATGCACCCAACAGTAAAAAAGGTTGAAATGTACGCAGCAGATTCATCAGCATCTATTAAGTGCGTGATGAAAGTCTTATAGACCATGATTAATTGTCGTGATGTCAACGAGGGCATGATAGCCTAGGATCGTACCAATAATACAATATAGATAGATCATGCGGCATCTGAAGAACATGACCCAACAGTAAAGGAGGTCGAAATGTATGCGGCAAACATTCATCATCATCTAACAACGTCTTTTATTATATATTTGGTTGTTTTGAACTTTTAATTAATGTTTGTAACTAAATAACTTGTATTTATATGATTAAAAAAATTTATGTTTATATAATTAGAAAACTTTGTATTTTCATTTATACATATTTGCATAACACAAATATCAGTAACAATGCGTAGACAATGATATCCACCCTCAATAAAAGACAATCTTCTTATAAGTGAACCTATAAAGTTAAAATTAGTAAATGAAACTCAACAGAACAAAAAAATAATCATTTTACCTAAACAAAACTAGATCCATGAATGTGTCTTATACGTATTACATTAGTACAAAAATCGCGTACAACGTCGAATATTTTGGGCTTTTAACGGCGAAATCGCGAAAGACGTCATATCAGGAGACATTAAATTAACGTCGAATTTTGTCAATATTCGACGTTAATCAATTTTTTTTAATTAATTGTGATCCTTTTTACAACTCTATGAAACCTAAAAAGCATAAAAACAACAAATTTTAGTTTTTGGTATTTTATAAAGCATGAACTATGAACGTGTAGTGTAATATCAACAACAAAACAACAAACAAGTTCAATCAAACAACAATAAACAAGTTTCAACCAAACAGTAACAACAAACAAGTTCAACTACAAAAAACAACAAACAAGTTCAACACATAAGTTCTTCAAAACGAAAACGAAAATTAACCTTCAAAAGGTGGGTTCATCGGAATAAAGTTTCATCACCAGTGAGAGAGAAAGCAGAATGCGCCTATGAAGGACAAAAGCACGAAAATAATCGGCTAAAACAAACAAAAATCATACATAAAGTAGTTAATTAACATGTATTTGTATCGAATGAAAGAAAGATTACATGTGATGCTCGTCAAACTTCGTTCGAGAAAAGTTTGAGAAGAGAAGAGGCTATCGCGCGTTAAGATAAAGTGAATGAATTTTCAATCTCCCGCTCAAATTTTTATTGAATTCACTAACCTTTTGATGTCGAATTTAAAGGGCATTCGACCTTTTATATCCTTTTACGACGAATTATAATTCTAAACAACGTTTAATAATTGCATTTATTTACAAAAATGTCACCGCTCATTTTTAAGGTTGGTTATTCAGTGGTTGGACATTAAACGTGTGACGTTATACGTTGTTTTTGTACTAGTGTTAGTCTGTGTTGTCTTATATTAAAAGGTAGTGTACTAAGTAATGGGAAGATCATAATATTTTGACGATATAACAAACAAACTAAGGTAACATTATATTGATTATCAATAGCAATAATGAAAGAAAAATGTAAGACATAAAAAGTAAAGTGTAAAGTACAATAACACGTACCTACTTGTGAGTAGACTAGCAAAGACTTTCTTAGTTCTTTTAGTCGATCATAGCCTCCCACTAATCTTGTGTATTCATCACGCAATTCACTTAGTTCTTTAAATAAATCATATCATATAAGAGGTCGTGACTTTTCACTCATCTCCAACAAAGCATCAATGCATCTATAACCGCAATGACCATCAACAACATCGACAATGTAAGGGTGACAAATAGGGTGGAATTGATGTAACATGAGTACTCTCCTTTGTTGCAATGATTTGACCTTAAATTTCATTTCTTTTTTTGTTGATGAAGTATCATGTATGGAATGCAAGACATCTATGTGCTCGAAATATGAAGGTTCATGCTTTGTAGACCTTTGAGATCGATGAATTTTAGTCTTCTATGCACCTTTTGTTTTCAGTTTATGCATTAGAGGTACCATTGATGTCATAATAGGACAAACAATTTCAAGTAACTTCTATTTGATTGACATTTTTCCTACAATGTCAACTTCTTTGAAACGATTAAGCACTAGATCAAGTTCCTTTTGAATGCATAGCTTTGTTTGCGATCCATTTGATAAAATATTTGAAAAGGTCAATCTGGTCCATATGATATGAATTTCAGACAAAGGAATCAATTAAGGATCATATCATGCTAATTCACAAGCACATGGTAAACTATATGTTCATCTCAAAACACATTCACAACTTTCACTATCAAATCCTATATGCTTCACTCAATCGAACTCTTGAACATTGAGTCTCAAAGCATATTTTGATACATATCCAACCAATCTTTTATATCTACTTCCTTTAAAAACATCACTCATAAAATTTATACTTTTTTCAAAGGACACAATTATCTCATTATATTGCAGTATGATGACGTTATGAATTGCATCTCAACACAAACAAAGGTCTCTCATGTTGCTCCCTTCAACTCCAATTAGCATAACTAAAATTTGATACAAATGACATAAAATGTATCATAAAACATCTAACAAAAACAGCTAAATAAAATATAATTAAAACATATTTATTTGATATTATGTTTCCTAAATACATAACTCGGTTTATCCAAGCCTTTTAAAAGTATTTCTTATATAAAATAATCCAAGAAATAACAAAGATCGTGAAATACAAGCATGATGAAGGCGATCAACACAATTAGTAAATATTGATTCATGTTAACAATGAATAACATTTTTCAACGTTTCTATAAAGATATCTCATGCCTCAACAAAATTGACTAACATTTTACACTTGGCTTGCACATTTTTCTGAATATGGAAACAATATAGGAGAGGATAACATTCAGGAAATACAATGTCAATGACATTCATTCAAGTTAGGTCTTTATTGTTAACAATCATCTATGGGCTACCCTCATATGTAAAAAATAATCCTTAGTCTTTCTATTGAAATTATTTTGTCATTCACTTTATAAAAATACCGAAGCATTTTGAAAGCCAACCCTGTTGACATGACTCAAACTATCTCAAACAATGGCGACTAATATTTATTGGTTTTTGTATATGTTATTCATCAACAAAACAACATTAAATTCATTCAACAATTTAACTACATTATGTGTCCAAAAAAAGTCACCACCTCAAATTCGTCGACACATATATTCCAATAGATGTATTTATCATGTTCTAACATCACTATCAGTTGTTGTAATTCAGTTCTTTAACCTTTTAATGATGGTTTATAAATATATCTTGCATTATATAGTGGCTTGATTGTTGTCACATTACAATCATTATTTTCTTTGAGAGTGAGAAGAATGTTTGCAAGTTTCACTTTACTCTTAGTCAATCAACAAGTAATGACTATTGAGTGAAATTTAACATTCCAATAAAAGGATGACCAACTAAACTGTGTCAAATCATGGTTATGATATTCACACATTACCTTTAATACTCATCCATCTCCATTAGAAATTGGCTTGCTTGTCAATTTAAAAGACACTCACATTTTCTTGTGCCGAATATATTAGGATAGACATCAAATTTGTATTTCTTATATTTTTCACTCATTTCACATCCTAACAACAGAAACGTTTTTCTCATAAGTTAACCATTAACTTTATCAGATTTAATAATGACGACAACAAAATCAAGATCAAAAGCAATTCATTAAACTCACACAATTAACTCATCACGTGTGAAAAAAATCTAATCATTTGTAAAATTATTTATATAATATTCCTCACATTTTATTAATAAAAGAAGAGAAATCTTACATAAAATTCAAATTTAATTTTGAATCCATCAAACTAAGATAATTTTTCATCTTAGAGTATAACCACCTATAATACAATAACACTACCATTGAATACGTCACTTCTTTGACAATAATAAAAATTGACAAAACAAGTTAAACAAATTTAAAAAAAAAGTCAAAACAGAAATATTTCAAAAAAATACCACAAAAATTAAAAATAAATGAATACCTAATTTCAAAATTTATTGAGTTCCTAAATTGAATTTTAAAATTTACTAAATTTTAAAATCTGAAGATTTTTTAAATTGAATTTCAAAATTATGTAATTTCTAAATTGAATTTCAAAATCTGATAATTTTCTAAATAGGTTGAATTCTATTTCATGCAAAATAAAATAAAAATAACTAAAAATTTCAAAAGGAAAATAATATAAAATTTCAAATCAAACTCAACAAAAGAAAATACTTATACCTGAAAGTTGAACAAAATGAAATGAAGAAGACGAATAAAACTAATTGATGAAACAAAGCAAGCTCAAAAACGAGTTGCTGAAAATCACATAAGAGAACCACCAAAGAGACGACATAAAAAGAAAACGAGTGTAGACTTGGAGATGCATGTGTTGAGTAAATATAAAACTCACAGTAAATGCATTTTGACAGACCAATAATTATTGCTTACCTAATTTCTTTTTAATTTTATATATATTGTACTGAAGGTCATTTTGGTTATGATACTAATACTAAGACTTGGAGATCCAGGAAGAAAAGTTTGAAGTGCATGAAAAAAAAAGCACCATTTGATTTTAAATGATGATACTTTGACAATATTTTTTGATAACATTTTAATATCATTCTCTGATTGATCTATTGATGTTTATGATTATTATTGATGTTTATGATTATTATTATTGATTGTGAAATAATTTTAGACCAATCACATAATAACATGTAGATGGTGTTAAAATATTATAAAAAAAATGTTGTCAAAATATCATTATCTTTTGATTTTTCATGCCAAACTAAACCAAATCCAGTTAAACCTGACGTTGACAACTTTAATTGTTCAATTTGGTTTTCATGGCAAACTAAACCAAATCCAGTTAAACATGACTTTGAAACCTGTTTAAAAACTTTAAATAACTTCTTACATATTAGCTTCATAACCTATTCAAAATATATATTTAATAAATAAAATAATCTGTGAGCTAGTAAAACAAGGTTGTACAAACTCACTTTTAACAATTGTAGATAAATAGGTACTTTGAAATAACCATAACTAATTTATGTCTTAAAAACTTATAGACATCGATTCAAATAAATTGTTAATGGTAAACTGTATAAATTCTATTGCATAAATCATAAACGGATTGATATTTTGGTAAATTTGTAATCCCTATTTCACAGGGCTATTGTAAAATAACTATCGCCTTTATGGGATTATGTGGCTTCCATATGAAATGGAAGAGCTCGTGAAATTAGAGTCAACCAATTAATAACTGCCGAGTATTTTTAAAAATGGACACTGACTACCAAAATTCGACCATTTGAAAGAAACTCACTGAGCTTTGTACAAAATTCCAATCATATTAGAGGTTCACAAGGCGAAGGATTTGCACATTTCTGAAAACGGAGAGAGAGAGAGAGAGAGAGAGAGAGAGAGAGAGAGAGAGAGAGAGAGAGATAATCATTTACATGTCATGAGCATGGAGTTGACGACATGCAATAAAAGACGGATACTTGAGAGATCAGTTGGAGACGTTGAAGGCAAGCTACGTTGATGATTGAGTATCTGGTAGACTTGCTCAAAGATGGGCCGTGTGTGCATCGCAATCACTGGGTCCGCTGGGTTTATGGCAGACGCCACATCTGTTAACCATTGGATCTTTCGTGTTGTGTCGTTGTTAATGTCACAGGCTAGTTGCTGCAGAAGTGAGAGCAGTACACCTTGACTTAAAGGAAGAGGAACCATTGCCAACAGTCCATGTAAATCAACCTGATTACCATCCAGTTAATACTTAGTAGTCAGTGTTTATTGAATATGAAAAGAAATATCTACAAAAACATCAGTATTAAGAAATTCAATTATTGCTCCAGCTCAAGTTGAATTATCAATTAATATCTCGCCCGTACCTGAGAACATAACCATGATACAATGGATACATCACTTCTATGTAAAGCTCCAATGAAAGCCTCCTCGAATTTCCGTTCAGAAATCAACCTTCCTAGCTCCTGTGTGGGATCCAGGGGAACCTCAACCTGTTTCGCAATGCAAATTTGCAATTGCAATTATTACCATGTAATGACAAAAGTAAAGCTTTCTATTAATCCTGCCTACAACTATTACCCACAAATGGTTAGCAAAGTCACCTCACCTTTTCACGAAGTAAAGGACCATTGTTCAGCTGGACCGGCAAAGGATTTAACGTGCCAGAGTTTGTTCTTGTAGCTGCAAGTGCTACTAACTTTCTCTGGCCCTCAAGCACTTCTCTACTCAAAGTTTGAGAAATTGATGATGCTGAATTAATGGAATCCTGGAAAGTGCACAAAGAGGAATACTACTGTTGAGATACAAATGAGGGACAAGTTACAAAAGAATAACAGACATGTCAAAAAGCTTCTTTGATAACGAATCATTTTTTTTTCACAGCTGATAAGTATGTCACTTCATATTCGAATTATGCAACTAAGATTTTAAAAAGCTGATACTTATAGCATCATCTACATGACATATAAGCAAATAAGAATCAACAAGCTTCTCTCGTATGCTGATGGTGCAATGACCCTACCCCACTCTGCACAACGATGCAAAGTTGTTATTGCAGAAACTACCCGCCTTTCCATTAAAACAAAAGACCTACCTAAAAACATTTAAAATTCAGAAGAGCCTACAAAAGTCAACTAGAACGAGCGTTTCTCACTAAAGATGTCAACAACAAAATACTACAAAAGCTTGATCTCTTACAATTGGTAATCACTTTACCTTAGCCAGATCCAGACCCACCTGTTTTAGGGAGGGGATATATTCCTAGGCTATCTAATAGCGCACTCTATCACTGTATCAGAGGTTTAGAGAGAAATTGATGCACATTTTGAAATAAGAATGGAAACAAATTCACTTAAAGTGTCGACACTAGCCGGCCAAACAAAGATGCCATGTTATGTCAGCAAAAAAATGTAAACAAAATGTTTGAGACACAGATCAACTCATTATGCTCTTCTTTTTATGCATACCAACACTTAGCCCATTTTCCCCACAACTCATTTAAAATAAATCAAATTAAAAGGTGCACATTTCTATGGTAGACCCAAAAATAAACAAGCATTCCCAGTTACTCACCCTTAGCGTCATTGCCAAAGAAGTGGGAGCAGATTCAAGTCGTTGCTGCACAGCAGCTGAATGTTCAGCCATGCCTTTCTGAAATGTAGCATCCACTTGCTCAAACATGGCTTTACACGACATTTCAAAGGCAGGAACCGCTGATGTTTCAAAACTGGATTTGAGTGCCTCCTACAGAAGAAATTAGTACACAGTAATGAACAAATGCTACCTAAGAAGAAATTACCAATACAAATATCACTGACTCCAAGAATGATGCAATATAATACAACTCAAGAGTGAATGCCCAATGTAAGAGACGTACCTGAAGCACCTGTTTGCCAGTTGTCTGAAATTGTGCTTGGATTTGCCTAGCTACAGTAGCTTCCAGTTTTGAACTAACTGATTTATCAAGTTGGTTCACTGTCTTATCACCCACTCCTCTCTATGCCATGAAATGCCAATTAGATCCCAGCAAGACAGTGTATTAATTTCATTCTAATGCCTATTGGATAGAAAAATAATTTGCAAACCTGGAAGGATTCAACAATAGCAGAAGATATTATTTTCTCCACAGCAGGAGACATTGCACGTACTACTGCTTGCCCAACCGAGGCCATTTCCTTCTTTACTGTTTTCTCCAGTATTGCCGGTAGATCTTTATTCATAAAGTTACTAATCAGACCTGTAATTTGCTGGATACGGTCTCGTAACAACTTTTCATTTTTTGCATTCTCCTCCTGAATTCTAGCCCATAAAGCATCACTGTTAGCCTTGACAGCTTTTTCCATGTTTCTCCCTAGGGCAGCCTCAAGCCTTCTACCTTCTTTTGTCACTGGAACAGCGACAATCATTGTCATTTGCTTTTGCATCTCTTTTTGCATTGTCAATAACTGCCAAATAAGAAGGATCATGAATTATAAATCAAATGCCCAGATATGCAAAAATACCATTCTCGCAATAGTGCTTCAATACATTTGCTCATACTCATTCAATGAAATAAAAAAAAAATTGCATACACAAACAAACAATATGTACATCCCTTTAGATATTAACAGAAAATGAAAAACTGGGGTTTTTTTAATGAACAAGTACTTAACAGAGAAGCTAAAAACCCTAGCCTCTGAAGGATAAGAAATAAAAAGCTGTTTTCAGCTTTTTCTCAGAAGAAAAGTTACTCACTATTTTAAAAATGTTTATTTAATTTTAAAATACTGTTTTCAACAAAAACTCCCTTCAAGCACATGCTAATAAATTAAAATATAATGCATGATTAACTATGATTCATCTTTGACCAATCAAAAACTCCCGAGAAATCACCTGATTGAGTGATTCTTGCATTGCCAGAATTTGAGGGAAAGCATTTTCTGCAGACGGAAGGCTAGAAATTCCATTTGGTTCATTGGATGAATCAGTTGAATTACACACACTTGGAGATGAGAAAGATAGACCTGATGCTTGAGAATTTTTACCCTTCTGTCTTTTCCCTTTTGCATTAGACACAGGAGATGGCGGCACAGCCACAGATGTAGATGAGTCAGAAACCTTTTCATGGGCATCTTTTGCCGTATCTTGGAGTCCATCCTCGCCAGAATCAGGAGGTTGAGCTAGTGACACTGCTCCTGTTGAATCAAGTTGTCCTGATTCCTCTGTAAGGTATGTGTCCCCAGCAGTTATCACACAGCCTTCTCGAGCCATTTCAATACCAAGATCTGAAGCCTGAGAACAAAATATTTTTTCTTTACTATCAGAAACTGGATTTTGTTGTGACCCTCGACCAAATTCATCAATTTGATTAGATCTTGTCTCACCCACCACCTTCACTTCCACTTCAGCATTACCCACATCCTGCATCTTTCCTTCTCCCTCGCTCTTCCCATCAATTATGTTATTCTCAGAGGAGGAACCAGCCTTTGTGATCTCAGATGGTGTGATTAGATGGGTTGGTTGCTTAAACATGACAGAAGGATTAAGTACACTAGAAATGTGATCCTGCTTCACTTTCTTTTCATCATTCTTTGAATCACTATTAAATGTCTCAGAGAGGTTTCTGTGAATGGTATCCATTTGTCTGTCGACAGAATAATCATTAACAGGATGTTCCCCAACATGATCACCCAAATTTGACTGTGGATTCCTGATATCAGAGAGTTTCCTAGATAACCTCGGGCTTAAAGGAAGAGGTGGAGATGGAATACAAATGACATCAGGTTCACTACTAGAAGGAGCTAATGTAACAGGTTTAGCTTCAGTGTTTGAAGATGTAATAGGCACATCAACATGGCCAGAGCTTAATGGGTATCTAGGCACAAGTCCATTTTCAGTACTACCTGCTTGTAACATTATTTTGGAAGCAGAAGAGTCTAAAGTGTGGAATCCTTCAACAGTAATTGCATCAGCGGAAACAATGGAATCTGACTTCTCTAGTCCCACATTATCCAATGGTGGAGGCAAGCACTGGGCTAAATCCAAAGCATATTGCTGAATGGCCTGTGTCTGGACACAATAAACCTGAACTATATGCTCACCATGAGGCAGTATATCACTTGTCCCAGTAAAACTCAGAATGGGCATGGTCACAGTAAACTCAGCTATATAATCCATGCGTGTTGATTCTGGATTAGGACCATATTCTAAATGTACAGCATATATAGCATTCCTCTGGGCATTTGCAAGTAAAAGTAGACCTGCATGAGGCAATGCTGCAACTTGATTAAAGAAAGCATCTCTAGATGGTTGAGCTGAACTCTTCAACTCCAACGTCTGAGTGCATTTCCAGGATTCAGTGTCACTTGGGAGCAGCCAACCTTCTTCACTTGCTGATACCCATAGCTTCACCTCCCTATTTTGTGGTCCCTACACGGGTGTGAATTATAATTTGTAAACATGGAAAACAAATATTATTAGACTAGTCACATGATAAATTAGTTCTACGGAGGACTATATGGTTGAAACAACAAACAGTGGACACGGATCTCTGCTAATTTTTCTAACCTTTTTAAATGTAAATAAAATTTATTATTGTCCTGATACTGCAAAGCAAGAATTGAGATAAAGGCCTGAAATACTAAAGCGGATGAATACACTTACAGCTGTGATAAGAACAATATGATCAGGCTGGTGAGGAGCAGTAAAAAATGTAGCAGAAAAAACTGGATGTCCTTCATGTGGTCTCAAAACTTCAAGTGGCTGTGTCTTGCGATCTTCCCAGATCTTTATCTGTCACATTTGATGATAAGAGGCACTTACAATTGAGATATCTACAACAAATAACAATGCAGCACAACATAAATTTACTGATAGGAACTTGGTTATTATGAAGTGGCCGAGTCACATATCGAGTAATATGGGATGTTCGGTGGAGTGTTTAAATGTTTGGTTCTCTATCCTTAATAGCTAGCTTTTGAGAGTGGGTTCCCCAAATGTTTAGGTACTTAGGGTTTTTTCTGGTGTTTTTTCAGACTTTCTAGATCATTCTAACCAGTTAGAGTTGAAATGATGTAAAACAAAATAATCTAAAGAAAGTTATCCAGCGACTTTTTACCCCAGTTTCATATGGACAAGATTTAGATGCAGTTTTTAAAAGCTTATGGTATCACTCCTCCAATCAAATTGGAATTTCACTTAGGTATTCAATGCCAACTTAATTTTGCTGACTTTTATTATGAGAATTCCCAAGGTCAAAATCTAATTTTACTTAGAGCTCATTACCAAAAACAATTGAAGAATTATATCTGTGTATTGTTCGTTTCATACTTGTTCTCCATTCTTGTCCTAACAACTTTTTTTGTAACTGCATCTACTATATTGTTAAGCAATGCTTGCATGGCAAGGTGCCTGTAGGAACAACTAATAAAATTTTAAGATGATATTAAAAAAGCTTTGGCACAGTTTCACTACAGAACAATATGTGATGGATGACAGAAACGGTAGGACGAGTGAACACCGAGGAAAACAAAAAGAACTTTTAAAAATATTTTCTAAACGAAGCAAATTGTGTTGGTCATTCCACATGAATCTAATTGTTGTTTCTTATCAAATAGAACCATTGTACATACTCGAATTTCATATCATAATGGTTTAAATAGTCAAGTTCAGATTCCTAGACATGCTCTCTTCCCCACTCCTCTACATAGTTTTGTATATTTCTAGTTTTGATAAATTGTGTTTTTAATTTATTGATTTTCATTTGTGTCCCCGGTTTTTCTTTTATTCATTATATTTTGCAAATTTCTAAGCATACTTCCTGTGTATATATTATTTTTTATTTTTTAATTATAGATGCCAAGCTTCCACCATAGTCTACAATGTCATCCACCATAATTTTAGGGCAGATTTTTGGCTTGCCACCATCTACCGCTAATAGTATTATTATTGACTGCCGTGTCAACAAGTATTGTTCATACAAGAATTACTCATTTTCTCTATCCATGCCTATTTTTGAATGTACCTACATGTTTGCGTGCTTGCTTTTAGAAAATACCAATGCAAGACAAAAGCAAACCTGATAGGATATAATATGATAGGTTACAGTGGGTAATAGGTGTGCAGGAGAGAGAAAACAGTTGAAGAATTAATTGTTCAGTTTAGGAATTAATTGTTGTTGGGTAGTTAGAAGTGGGTTGCCTTTATAAGAAGGCAAGGGGGGTCTGGTAGAAGGGAGAGTTTTTGATATCAATTGTATAGACAGGAACCTTGATCCGGTGGAGGGGGATTATGCTCCCAGTTACTGGTAGTACATGACATTGGTTGATGTGAATACATATTTTCATTCTTTTCTTACCATTTGGGTGCTATTGTGTGAGTGTGTGCTGTGAGATAGGTTTCATACCCAGAAACCTAACAATTTGGTCCGACCTGCCGGATCCTTTGGAGAGGAGAACGTGATGGAAGGAAGAATCGATATTGTGGAAAGGTGGGCCAGCGGACAGAAAATAGTGCTAGCAGAATGGAGAAGAAATATCCAAGAAATAAAAGAAATGATGTAGAATATCAAGATTCAGATAAAGGGCTCAACAAGAAGTGATGAATCCGCCATGAAAGGAAAGAAAGATGGTTCAGAGGAAGAGCTGGAGGAAGACAAGGGCAAAGGGCAGCAGAAGTGGAGGAAGCAGATAGAATTGCCTACTTTTGAGGGGATTGATCCAGAGGGATGGATATCCAGAGCAGAGAAAGTTTTTGAGATCCAAAAAGTGGCAGCGGGGGGAAAATTAAGATTGGCCTATGCTAGCATGGAGGGAGGTGCAATCTATTGGTTCAGGGCCTGGGAAAATAAAACCAAGAACCATTCTTGGAAAGGGCAGAAAGAGGCATTGATAAGGGGGTTCGGAGGAAGAGTTAGAGGTTCTGTTTTTGAGAAGAAAAGAGAAACGGAAGCTGCAGTTTTGAGTGTTGATGGTTTTGCAAGAATTAGAGGACAGAATAGGAGAGAAGAAAATATATGTGGAGAGGAAGGCAATGATGAAAACTGTGATGGAAACATTGGTGTGACTGCTGCTGGAAAAGTTGCAAAAGCTGTTGTTTTTACTGCTATTGGGAAAGTAGCAAAAGTTGTTGGTGTTGCTGCCCAGGAAGTGGCAAAAGCTGCTGTTTCTGGGAAGGAAAGAGAAAGAGATATCAGTGCAGAAGACAAAAAATGTGATGGAGGCATTGTTTGTGTTGCTGCCCAGGAAGTGGCAGAAGCTGCCGTTTCTAGGAGAGATAGTGGGGTAGGTTGTGATGTGTATGATAAAACAGTGAAGAAGGGTGAAGACAGAGGAAAGAAAGCAGAATATGGTGGGAACAGGGTAACTATGATGGCTGGAAATAAAGTAGAAGATGCAGCTGTCTTGAGTGGGGAAAAAATATGGTTGTCACAAACATACAAAACACTAGAAGACCAATGGCAGAGATATTTCTTTGCAGGGCTGCAATTTAACATTCAGAGGAAACAGTTAGCTCAACATGATGATGATGAAGGAATTGGATGGTCAGATCAACAAGTTCTTTCCTTTTTAGCTTCTAGGATGAACAAATTTGGGCAAGGAGAGGGCTTCGCCAGTACTGCTGCTATAAAAATACAAAAAAGGTTTTGGGGGTGGAAGAAGAGAAAAGAATTCTTGATCATTCATCAGAAAAGTGTTAAAATCCAGGCCCATGTAAGTGGTCACCAGGTCAGAAGGCAATATAGAACAATCATAGGGTCCATGGGAATTCTGGAAAAAAAAGCAACTCTTAAAGGAGTCAACAATTTTTTCATATAGACCACCACCCAAACCTCCAGACCTGAATTGGAGGCAGCAGCCAGTGGGTTCCCTTCCTATGATGATTAGCCATGGGAACAAGCACTACTGTACCAACCTTGAGGACAAGGTTGTTTTGCAGCAGGGTGTAATGATAGGATATAATATGATAGGTTATAATGGGTAATAGGTGTGCAGGAGAGAGAAAACAGTTGAAGAATTAATTGTTCAGTTTAGGAATTAATTGTTGTTGGGTATTTAGAAGTGGGTTGCCTTTATAAGAAGGCAAGGGGGGTCTGGTAGAAGGGAGAGTTTTTGATATCAATTGTATAGACAGGAACCTTGATCCTGTGGAGGGGGATTATGCTCCCAGTTACTGGTTGTACATGACATTGGTTGATGTGAATACATATTTTCATTCTTTTCTTACCATTTGGGTGCTATTGTGTGAGTGTGTGCTGTGAGACAGTTAGGTTTCATACCCAGAAACCTAACAAAACCACATAGACTTTTAACGAACATTAATACCACCACATTGTTTATCCTGATTAGAAAAATGCTACAATAAAAATTATTACATTTCAACCAATAAAATGAATGAAAACCAGGGAAACCAAAATGTAGCAGTTAATAATAACAAAAAATAAAAATACAAACCGTGCCATCCTGTGACGCAGATACCAATCGATTGGTCATCCATTGGCACATGGATAAATCAGTCACCTCTCCATCATGTGTGCCTACCAGCTGAACCCCATCAATGAGCTTGTCAACAGGACATCTCAGAGGAGGATCCTCTGCCACAACCGCTTCACCATTTCCAACCTTTGTGGTGTCAATTCTAAAAACATGTTTTCCCATACCAACTATCAAAATCTCCTGTATATTAAAGGTTGAATTAAAATAACAAGAAAGAAATGTGAACCGAAGATTTTGTAATTGAGAACAATGAAACAGGAAAATATGGGGCAATTACTTGTTTGTGACAGTGCCAGCAAATTTGAGGATGTTCAACTTTCTCCTCCCCCACTATTTGAATAGCAATAACAATATTGGCTGTAATTTGAAGCTTATCTTCATCATCGGGACCTTCAGAGATCTTCCACACGTAGACACGGCCATCTGTGCCAACACTGCAGAAAAAGCATATTCCCATAGACAGACAAAAAAAACGCACCAAATAAAGTTTTCAGGAAACAAAAAACTACCTAGCCAAGAGATGAACATCTTCAGCAAAAAACGCCAAGTCTGTGACCCTCTGACAAGGGAAAAAAATATTAATCAAAAGATAAATTTACATGCTCTGATAATTTTCCCATTAAAAACACAGGGTAGCAGTATAGTATGAAATTGCAAAACAGCTCATTATTTTGTAGGCAACAAGCCATAAAATAACCTTACTGCATCGAATAACTCTACTACAATTAACAAAAATAAAATCCTTCCTTTAAGGTAGAATTATAGCAGCCAGCCAAAGTAAATTCAACTAAGAAACAAGGAAACTGGTGGTGAAATCCAGTGTAAAAATGTGTCCACGCCAGTTGTAGTTATATGCTATTTTTTAGTCCTATGAATTTGAGGCTCAAGAAATTAACAAAATTAGTATAGCATGTTCAAACAAGAATTATAATTTAAATTTTATATTTCCCCCTAACACACATGGACACAACTAACCACAAATGTTAAAAATGAATCTTAAAAACATAGACAACCCTAAAGCTAATATTTCTCAAAGCTCGTGGTTGATCAACACCCTCATCTACATTTGCACACTAAAGCCAACCTGGTGAGAAAACCATAATGTTGCTGTACCTTATTAAGTAGTAATACCATTATCCATTTCTTATATTTACCACTCTTGCTTTACTTTTCTAACCTCTCTTATTGTTTACCCAAATCATTCCCCAAATTTTTGCTTTTCTTAATTTATTTTCTTTTCTCATTTTTCCTACCTATCCAAAATTATTTCATTGCCCGGAGGTATCTTCTCTAACAGGCAATCCTGTCCAAAGGATGATAAGACACTAAATGTGAGCAACTACCCATGTGGAATTCGAACTAAGGTTGGCCACATTGCAAGAGGCCTGCTCGTTGCACTATAATCAACTCCCATTAGTGGCCCCCTGACTCGCCTCTTAGTATAACTAAAAGCGCTGCCACATAGTGTTTTGTTTCATAGCAAAATCCACACAGGATAAGGCCCCAGTAGAAGAATAAGCCAATGCAACGCAACGCTAAAACAATTCAAATACACGAAACAAACCTGCGTATGGCCTCTGAGGAGAGACCTGACAGCAGTGTGGATGTTAAGCACCCTAATGTTCCCCTGTTTCAGCCCATAGCATATATAGGACTTATTCACCGCAATCTGCCTCCCCAAAACGGGGTTAGGATCCGACCCATATTTCGTGATCGGAGCAACTTCCAGCTGCGGCTGGACCTCGCCAGGCAGCCGGATGTCCACGTCGTAGGAGACGCGCTCCCCGGAGAGATGCCTTCCCTTGGGGACCTTGCCGCTGGGGAGCCGAGTGAGGGCTGCGGCGGCGGCAGTGGCGGCAGCGAGGACGGTAGAGGGGGAGGAGGAGGGTGCCGCGAAGTCAGGGGGTGGTGGGGAGGGGTTGCTAAGGAGGGCCATGAGGCGAGCACCGGCGTTGGGGTTGGAGGGCGGAGGGATGGGCTGCGTGGGGAAGGAGAGGGAACGGTGGTGGTGGAGAGGGAGGTCGAAGGCCGGGAAGGGGAAGGGCGCGGCGGCGGGGAAGGGCGGAGGGTATTGGGATGAAGGGCTAGGGTTAGGGTTAGGGTTAGGGTTGGACGAAGGGGGCGGAGGATTGAAGAAGGAGTGCATGTCGAAGGGAGGAGGAGGGTGGACGTTGGGGTTGGGGTGGTGGTTGTTTGGGGAAGCCATCATCAGATTGAATTGAGCGCCAATTCGCAATTCAATCTGATGAAATTAAATGAGATTGGGGAATTCTCGAAGAAGAATAACAATAACAAGATAGATCGAGATTGGGATTGAGACGATTGCAGAGAGAGATCTGAAAGATGGAAGATGAAAGATTGGAAGTTGAAAAAAGAGTGTGGGCGTGGGAGAGGGAGGGAAGTGGAAAAAAAAAGGCCCTTCAACAATTTCTTATTCACTTCTAGAACTAAATTTTATGAAACATTTATAAATGTAATAATTATAATATATGTTGTATTGTTTCTTCAATGTTTATCATTAGATTCATCCTATTTTCGTGGTTATACTATATATAATTTGTAAACGTAATTATTTTTCATTTTCCTTTTCTTATACTACACACCATGTCAAATAATTTTTTTTTTTTTTCATTGAATGAAAAGTTTGTAAATTAGTAGTGATTTCTTTATAAGCTAGCTTATTATATTTTAATAAAATTATTAATTAGAGTTATTTATAAATTTAAATTATATAATGAAGTATTTATATGATATTTTAACAAACAACTAAGGATGTTTCTTATCATATATAATGAAGTTTTGTACACATTAGATCAACACTCACCTTTTTTATTATTTTGAGAATGATTTTTGTGTATAAATAAGTACAATATTATCTTATTTGTATTATTAGATACTAATAATATATTTAGATAATTTTTAATATTTGATTATCATATAAATATTTAGTTTATATTTCTTGTTGAAAGAGTAAACTTTAACACAGAGATCAAACTTAATATATATTATTCTACAATAGAAATTTTTAAACTATAATGCAAAATTACATGTATTCATTTTTTATTGTTTAATATGGTATTAATTTTCGTAATTTATTTTATATTTGATATTTTACATGACATCATTTAAATCGTTAACAGCTACGTAAATACAATTTGAATAACATTTTTGTTTTTGGCATACGTGGTCAGTCCAACACAGATGTGAATTTAATTTCATTATTCAAGTTTTCTGAAAGAAAAACTTATGTGTGGGGTTCATAAGTGTGGGTCTACAAGGTTCGTGAAAATAACGTGCAAGGTCATTGGGGTGTGTTATATTTTATTCATTTTTCATTAAAATTGGAAGGATTGATCATCACCTAGGTCAGGTTTGCATGTGGTTGGTTTTGTGTTGTGGGGATTAGGATTTTTGTCGCAATGCGTTGGTTTTTGTTTGTTTTCCATTTTGGTGTGGTGATGTTTTGAACAAACTAGTAAAATGTTGTTTTTCGTGTGAGTGGGGAACGTTTTGCTACGGAAGATTTTATAATTGTTTATGAGTGGGTGGTTGTCGATTTTCGGTTTTGAGATTCCTCTCTCATACCTTTTACTTTAAGCTTTTTGAATGGTCTTGGTCGTTAAAGTATGGTTTTGATTTATAGGGTTGCATTTGGGATGTGTGACGACATGTTTAAAGTTGTGGTTCACCACGGTGGGACCTTGGTAAAGGGTATACCATTTAAATATATTGGTGGGGAAATGGGTTATTAGTCGGTTGACCCTAATAAATGGAGTTACTTTGAAGTGATAGGTGCACTTAAGGAATTGAGGTATATTGAAGTTAAGGAGTTGTTTTATTATATTGAAAATATGTTGCATAAGTTGTATGATGACATAGGTGCAATTAATATGATAAACGTGGCCAAGTATTATGACCAAGTTCACTTGCTTGTGGTCCATGGTGTGGGTGAGTCAGAGCTCGTAATAAATGAATTAAAGGATGTTCTTGGCCTCTGTCATTGACCTTTAAAGAGTGAATATGGTAATTATGTTGGTGATTTTGCAGATGATAAAAAAGACCGAAATAAATGTCGTCACAAAGTGAAGGTTCAAGACAACGATGAAGTGCAAGTTATGGGTAGTCATGAAGTGGAAGGTTCAAGCTGAGGTTGAAGTTGAGGTTATGGGTGCTAATGAAGTGAAGGTTCAGGCTGAAGCTAGAGTGGAGGTTATGGGTGGTGATGAAATGGAGGTTCAGGCTGAGGTTGAAGTGCAAGTTCTAGGTGATAATGTAGTGGAAGTTCAGGGTCAAAATGAAGTCCAAGTTGAAGGTGAGGCTGAAGTCCAAGTGTAAGGTCAAGATGAAGTCCAAATTGAAGATGTTACTTCAAGTCAGCATGATGACGATGTGGAGGATGCAAGTGGAGTGGGTGAAGGACTTGTGGATGTTCACGTAGATATTGATAGTGATGTATAAAACATTATAAAAGGGAATGTCGCGCGGTTGAAGTTAATTTAAATGAAGAGGACAATGATCAAGAAGACATTGAATCAGTTCACAATGTACAATACCCAAAGAAAATCAAATGACTGGGGTTGTCTAATGATGATTGACAATCATAATTTTTGGTAAGTCCACAAGATAGTGAAAGTAATGGTGAATGTGAGGAAAGACAAACTTATGGTCCATTTCGGACAAACTTAAAGAAATAGAGTTTTGTGACACAAAGAGACTGAAATTTTAAAGAGAGAAAAGAATTTTTGGATAAACATCATAAGCCTAGAATTGTGGGATTGACTGATCTTGTGCAGATAAAGCATTGGAATTGACCAAGATGTGAGAAACTAACCTTATTTTATAATTGATCTTTGTAGTTGTTAATTTAATTATGAATGTTTTGAAAGATGGTTGGATGTTTGTGTTTTATTTGAGTAATTCATGGTTTTTCTTAGAAGTATTTGTGACCATAAAATTATGTTCTAGGAACATCTAAATAATGGTTTCTTGTTTTTCCATGCATATATGGAACTAATGGTATAAGGTGTGAAATTGTACTAAGTGATCTAAATAAAAGGGAAAAATGGTAGACGTAATGTGTTAATATGGTCAATGAATCATGTTTAAATTAATCTCGAAGGAGTTTTTTTTTTGTTAAAAATAAAACAATGGCACCTAGGGTTTCTTTTAATTACTCTTAAATTCCAAAAAAAAAAGACATTAAGGATGAATCTCGATTGTGTTTTGTTGACTTCATGTGATTGTGAGTTGTAAAACCAATAGGTAAAAACGCATAAAATGGGCTACAAATTTTAATACCTTAAAAATGAAGTTGATGTCTTGCTTATTAGTGGTATACACATGAAGAGATGGATGTGTCTTTCCTGTACCTCGTAAATCTTGGGTTTTTAGACTATCTATCGTGTGATACGAGATATGGGCTCTCTTTGACGTTGTGTTCGAAAAGAGAGTGATGTTTGAGTGTTAAACATTCTTTGTATGGAGGAATGATGTTTTTCTTGGTCCCGGTGTGCAATGTGTCGACGTTTTTACTTGTAAGTCCTTACAGAGTAGGGAAACAAGTTCTTTAGTCGCGAGGGCAGGACGACTCGAATGGGCCTGTATGGGAAAGCTATAGGTGGTATAGTTACGGGCCTATATGGGGAAGCTACAGGTGGTGGTATGGTTGGGTACAGGAGATAGGCCAAGGTCCTTCATGATGATGTTGGTATTTATGATGACAATTTGTTTGGAGACAATGTTGATAAGGATAACATTGATGGTATGATTATGATATAATTGATGAGGATGATGGGGATGATCATGGTGTAGAAATGATTATGTGAGTAAGGATAACATTATAGATGACTATTTGTTATTAAGTTTACTTACTTGCTATGTGTATATTATATTGTTATTGGTTGTGTGAGTGGTAGTTTACCCATATTTGTTTGTGTTTGTGGGTGTGTGTGTCTTGCGATAGTCGTATGACCTTTGGTTATAGGAGAGCAGAGGATGTTGCAGATGCATGATAGAGACACGAGAGTGGGGAACAATCATGGTTTGTTTTAAGTTTTGTGCTATACATTTAGGACAATGTAAATGGATTATTTTATTTCTTGCTTTATTTTATTTATTTTGGTATTTTGTAATTGGATTTTTTTTAAGTTAGGATATCATTTTAATTTCGCATGTTTCAAATGTCGAAGTTTTAAATTAATATTGTTTTTCGTATTAAAATGATTTTAATGTAGGAACAATCGGTACCGTTATAGAGTCGCGCAGTGGAATAAAATATAGATAGCGGAAAGCGTGTAACGATCACAACACAAGTTAAAATAGTTGGCTTCAAAAATTGATTTTCTTAGCGAACTTTTATCGAACAGTTGATGATGTGCTAAGAGTTTAGGGATCAAGAAAATCAACACAGAATTTTTATCCTGGTTCGAATCAAAAGATTCTACGTCCAGTCGTTAATCACTATAAATAGTGATTAACCTTTTTCACTAAAAATATAGTTTGCAGATTACAATCAGATAATCAAAATAAGCAAAGAATAGAAAACACCTTCCTTCGACAAACGAACGGAAGAACCTGCTCAGCCAACTTGAAGAGAACTGCTCCTACCTTTGACACACAAAACGCGAGCTTCTCCTATTCACAAGACCAGGCAAGAGCACTCTATCACTTTGAGAACTTCCTCAGACAAACTGTATTCTCAAAATGGCATAGATCCTTTTCACTCAGAGAGCTTCCCTTAGGCACAAAGCTCTAATACTCTCAATTGAAAAGTCATTTCTAAGAGCTGTGAAGACCTCTATTTATAAACCTAGTTTCGTGCAGGGTCAAAAACTGAAAAGACATCTCCCAACTGCCACTAATAATCGATTATCATAAGTGATAATCGATTATTTGTGTCCGTTATGGGGTTTTCAAAATGGTGATAATCGATTATATGATGTGATAATCGATTATTCCTGTATGACTCTGTGATAATCGATTATTGCCATTCCATAATCGATTATTACAGTTAAAAATGCAAGTTTACAAAGTTTACAAGAATTTCCTACTACATTTAATTTCTACAAATTGCTTTTAACTAATTCTAATATCTTCTTCAACTAAAACTTCTTGCAGCATCATCAAAACAAATTTCTTCAAGATTTACCAATACTCCTTATTGGTAACATTTAAAACATGTTACTTTTAAATACGATTTGAAACACCTTAAATTTGGGCGTTACAAAGGCTATTAGAAGTGAGTAGTGCATGCGAGGAGGAATTTGAAGTTTGTTAAGAATGATAAACGTAGGGTTAAAGTGAAATGCATGAGTGTCCAATGAATGTGTCAATGGGTAGCTTATTGTGCATATTTACCTTCATCCAAAAGTTGGCAATTGAGGAAAATTGTGGATACACATTTGCAATGGAGAAATCAACATTAATATGATGTATGTGAAGTGGTTGAGTGAGACCTTAGATAGGTCACTACAAAAAAAATTCAAATTTGAAGAGAAATGATATACATATAAAAGCTATCAGGAAATGGAATACAAATGTGTCAATTTCTAAAGCTTGTAAGGCATGGTTAATGTGTCTAAAGGTGGACATAAAAAATGTAGCATTTGTCGTATAGTTGGCCATAACAAAAATCATTGTCTCTTACATCCTCAAGAACCAACAGAAGTATCACAACCATCAACACAACCAAGTCTGCAGTCCCCACAACCACCTCAACAATCACATAACCATCAGAGGCACCACCACAACCAACTTAGTAATTCCTACAACCATTAAAGGTACCACCACAACCAACTCAACATCCCCACAACCATTAGAGGCACTAGCACAACCAACTCCGCAATCCCCACAACAATTCAGTCAACCAATCAGAATGGACAAATTAGAATAGGAGAGCAACTGCTTCATAGTATTTGGAATTTCATTTTAAGCACATTTGGTGTACTTTTGTAATGTACTTCCCTGCAGCTCTACATCAAACATTGTGTTTTCAAAATAATTGTTTTTATGGTTAAATACATTTTGTTAGTCCATAATAATGGATGTTAATATTTTATTATTATGTCATTGATGAAAGCAATGTATTCTGGAAAGCACGACTTTTGTAGTTTAATATATTATGCAAGTCCGAAACCAATTATTTGTAATATATTATATTTGTTGTCTTTGTTATGTATAAATTGACAAATATAATAGGGACCTCATTGACAAAAATTTAACTAAAATGGAGACTAAGTTGAACAATTTCAAACCAATAATAATTTCATTTGTTGATTCATTTCTAGAGATTATAAAACAATGTCTCAACCTTGACATTACATAAGCTACACTTCATTTAAATTTGTTGCCCTACCATGTAAACCAAATCACATGATGTCCACCTAAAGACATCAACCTAAAAACAAATACAATGTAACTATGTTCAGTACACCAACAACACACACGCCTCCTACTAACAATTGCATCCATTTTTCCAAAACTTTCACTGAATTCTCCATATCATAAATCTTCTTCCTTTGCCTGACAATGATAACATATCTTTCGTCAACATTTTCTTTAGAGCACCACTTGAAATAGTTACAAGACATGACATTAGAAAATTTACTCTGTTATTTAGCAAAAAAATAACAGAGACAATGTTAATTACCAATACATATATTCATTAAAAATAATTAAAAATGTTATTATTAATATAACCTTGTAGTTACGACAACCAAAAATTGTCTCCCAACATTTTTTGAAGTTCTTGTCGTTCTTACCACTACCATCTCACCACAATTGCAAATGAGGATTATCTCAACTCTCCTTGAATCACCACCATATATGGAATGACAAATTTAGTGCCCCAAGTATTGCAACAAGACGAAAAGATTAACAACAAACATAGTATTGAGACAAGATCGTCTAGAGAGGGTAAAACATATATGGTTTTGAAGTTTAAAAAATAACATTAAACCAAATAATTTTGGATAATCAAATGTCTAAGAAAAAAAGAAAGGACATGTAAACGTCACACAAAGAATAAAATCTCATTTTAATGATCAAAAGAGAAAAAAACAACTAAACACTAGAAAATGAACTTTATAAAATCATCTAGGCATCAATAAAATAATCTAATTCAGTATGAATTCTAAAACGATTTTATAAAATAAAGCTTTTCAAATTAGTTAAAAAGTTTTTAAAAAATTGTTCTCATACAATATCAATATCAAATATGTTTTTCCTTAAACTAAACTATATTTTTAATATGTTAGCTTATTTTCTGTGTTTAGTTTAGTCTTTTAACTTTCTAAATGTTAGTGCAAGTTTCTAAAATATCTTTACCCGTGTTTTGCAAATTTGCAGTTTGCATGTTTTTTTTTATAAGTGGTTACAGTTTGGTGTTATAATATTATATACATATTTGTTTAAGGATGAGAAGCAGCAGTTTTAACATGAATTATGTGGCTCGTTGTTTGTACTACTATGTATATACAAAAAGGTTTGAAGAATTTTGGAGGCGGCTTTAGTTGTTTTGTATTATTGAGTATTATATAATGAAAAATTTATGATTGGCGGCTTTTGATTATTAAGTTTTGGAGTGAGTAAATTTTTTAATAACTGTTTTTTTACGAAAATTGGTGTGTTATAATAAATATATTTAGGAGGATTTATACATAATAGAGTGGGTGATTTTAATAATAGAAAATTGTTCATAATAATATGTAATGATAAGTAGTATCTTTTATAATATGTAATGGTATACTTGTTTTTGGAATATATTAGGGAGAGGATAATATTAAATAGTATAATTTTTATTTTAAAGTGTAAGATAATTTGGAGTTATTAAGATAATTGATACAGTAAAAGTGTTTATCACGTTGTGTTTATTTTTGAGTAATCCAAAAGTGAGTTGTCATTGGTGGAGTTTTGTTAATTGATATTTTAATATTATGTAATAATAAAATTATTGTAATTTTTTTAAGGCTTAATACGTCTTTTGCTCCCTCTTTAGGGGGCAATGTTCAAGTCCGTCCTACGTTTCTTAAAAAGTTCAATGTGGTCCCAACTTGTGAAAAAAATATGCAATTAAATCCTTTTTTGTCACGGCGTTAATTTTTTAACGGTACAGCTCACAGCGTGGACAAAACATAATTACGTGTCTAGTTTATGTCATTACGTGGAAGTGACGTGTAAAATTTAAATTTAAAAAAAAAATATTTTGACATAGAATAGAGTTGTTTGCTTGCGTTGAAGATGGGCCAAGCCCAAACCCCTCTTAGGGTTTCCTCCGTGAGAATGAGCAAGAGAAGGGAGGCCTTTAAGAGGATGCAAGGTGACCTGCCGCGAGTTAACGTGTTGACCGTTTGGCCTCCCGAGAAGAACGAGAAGCAGGCCGGAGACACCATGTCTCCAGCGACGGTAAGCTTGGTGGTGGTTTGGGGTTTGGGTTTGGGGTCGCAGTCACAGTCATGGCGCAAGGGTTTGGGGTCGTGGTCACGCGACTTACAACAGTGTGTTGGCGACGATAAGCTTGGTGGTGAGCGACGACGGTGGGAGCTTCACGGTTGCGGTGGAGACAGGATTTGGATGGGGGTTGGGATGGCTAGTTTAGAGTTTGCCAACTAAGTGGAAATTAGGAGATTGGGGATGTATTATTGGATTGAATGTACTGAATTTGAGGGATTTGTTTGTGCTTTGATCCGTTTTTTTTGTGCAGATGAAAGAAAATCTTGAGATTAGATGAAGATCACGAGTTGGTATCTTGATGTTGGGTATCTATTGGTATTGAAAGTGGTTGAGAATGAACTTGATGCATTGTGTAGGATGGGTAGGATGGGGCGTGAAATTGAACCTAAATGGGTATGATGAAAGTCACCCGTCGCGAACTCTTCGAACCTGCAAGTAAATCCTTCATCGCCAGTCTTCCATCAACATCTGCATCTTCTTCAATATAGAGCAAACAACCCCTACCCCTCAAAATATTTTTTTTACACGTCATTTAACCTCAGAAAGCCAACATTTCACATAAAATAGACACGTCGTACTGTTCAGTCCATGTTGTCAGTTACACCGTTAAAAAATTAACGTTGTGACAAAAAAGGATTTATTTGGACACTTTTTTCACAAGTTGGGACCACATTGAACTTTTTAAAAAACGTAGGACGGACTTGAACATTGCCCCCCTAAAGAGGTATTATGCCTTTTTTTAAAAAGCATGTGTTAGCTTAATTTATTGTATTTGTTTGAAAATATTTTATGATTACAAATGTTATTTTTATGATTATAATGACATTTTAATATATGTTTGTTTAAAAATATAAGTGTATGTTTGTGTGCTGACTTAAAGAATAGTGATGAAGGATAATTATGTGTAGTTGTAACAGAGGTTAATTTCGTCTAAACTTTTGAACAGAGGGTTGGAAAGTAATATTTGTATACTTTGTGGAGATATTTTTGAAGAGAGTGGTGGAAAGGTACACTTGCGTATTTTATTGGAAAGTTCTCAAGAAGAGTAATGAGAAGTGACACCTATATATTTCATTGGAAAAACTCTCGATAATGGAAAATGGATCCTATTTGTAAGGCTTCAGGGAAGTAGGAAGAATGTCTTATTTGTAAGGCATGAGGAGAGCATGAAAGATGGTTACTCTAGTGGTGAGTGACTATTAATTTGTCTCTTAGAGTTACAAATCAATTCTTGACATTAAGATCATTGGTGATTGTATTGTTTTTGCGGTAATGACATGTTTTGTGAAATAATCGGTGTAATTGTATGACGTTGTGAGACATCATGACTATGCAATATTTTGGTGAGTGGTTATATTATGATTTTTGTGTTTTCTAATTATGACATTTTGATGTTTGTATGTTAGTTCACCTTAATATTGTTTTTGTATGATTGTGATGATCGTACTTTTATATAGGGGTAAATGATAAAGAAAATGGAGATGAAGATGCACAAGGGTTAAGAGATGTTGGGGTTTTAATGGAAAGAATTTTATGTTGGACTATTTTTTTAAAATAATGTATTAGAGATATTTGAATTCTATTTATAATTGGTTTGTTTGATGAAATACATTTTTAAATTTTATTTTTAATTTTGAGATTAAATAAAGATTTAATATTTTTACATAGCTAAGTTTTGATTATTGTACTATATGATCGTCTGGTTAATAGTTGATTGGGTGGTCAACGTTGACACATTTGGATGTAGCTTTTGGAAACCAGACAACCACTAATAATAATCACCGACAACCGGTAGTTTTCATAATAATGGTCAAACTTACAAATTAAGTATGTTTGCAAGTTAAGTATGTTTATCAACTCTTAGGTCGTGACTGGGCCGATGTTAATTAAAAATCCATTATGAAACTTTGATGTAAGTGATTGCATTTATTACACTATCGTGAATTAACTTTACTTACTAGACAATCATCTACCGACTTAAGCATCAGAGTATCTTTTTGCAGATAACCTCACTGCACGATCTAAATGAGTAAAGGAGCGAAGACTTGGATTGCAAGGCAATTTGGAGTTTAAACTAAAGCATAAGGTACAAGACAATTGACCTCGACCCCACTAACGAAACTTTTTGGAACCCCCCATGGGGCCCGAGAATTCTAAAAGTAACAACCTAATGGTGACCACAAGAAATGTGAGCGACGCGGTGCAAGGAGGACAAGAGAATCACCAGGATCCGATGGAGACGATTCAAGTTTTGCAACAGCAGATGTTGGAGATGCAAAAGAGGCATGGAGAGGAGTTAACGACCTTGAGAGCCGAGCATGCAACCACTAGGCAAAAGTTGACCGCCCAACATTCCATCTTGGGAAAACTAGTCGACCTGTTTCGACTAAGCCAAGAGGAGACCATACCAAAACCATGCAGGAGGAAAGCACGAGAACAAGTAAGGACCATAACTTCGTGCAGACAACGAACATGGCTGACCTATTGTCATTCGTTCCTGCTATCATGTAGACGCATATTCTCGAAGAGTTGGTCTCACAACTTTCAACATGTACGACAAATCGTTTGATCAAATGAACACCCCAAGATGTTCATCAACGAATGACCTTTCACACCGCCAACAATGCGATATGGTGTAGGACTTTCTCCCTATCCCTTCAAGGAGAAGCCTTGACATGGTTTAATTCCCTATCACCCAACTCAGTGGAGAACTTCAACAACATCCACACACTATTCAATCATCAATTCGCAGCAAGCCAGGTGCTGAACCTAACAACATTGGCTTTGATGAACCTGAAGCAGGAGAAGGAGGAGTCCCTACGAGCTTTTATGAGCCGATATAGTTAGACCATGCAACTAGTTAAGGATTTACATCTTGACTTTGCCTTACAACATGTTGTGACGATTTTGAAGCCCAGGCCATTCGCCGATAACTTGTGTTGCAAGCCACCTAAGTCCATGGAAGAATTGAGGGAGAGCGGTTGAGGACATGAGGGTGGAAGATACACAGGAGTTCCGCCAGAAGTAACAAGAGGCTACTAAGAGTGAAAAGAAGTAAGGGAAGAAACTGAGTGGTGACCATGAGAAACCAGACAAGCACCCTAAGGATCTTTCACGAGGCTTACGTTTTCATTAGTACACACCGCTCAGCGCACCATGGGCGAAGATCTTGGAAGAAACTTTGAGTGCAAACCTGATCCTCGCTCTCAAGAGGAGGTCAACCCCTCAAGGAGCTGATGATAATAAGTCTATACCAGAAGAACATGAGTCACAACATTGAGGAATGTATGACTGCCTGGTCAACAATTGACTTTGGAACATTTGGAGGTAGCTCCCAAAAACCGAACAACCACTAATAATAATCACCGATCGATCGATAATTCCCCTAATAATGGTCAAACTTACAAATTAAGTATGTTTACAGGTAAAGTATGTTTATCAATTCTTAGAGCGTGATTAGGATTATGTTACTTAAAAGTCAATTTCAAAACCTATAAATACATGTTTAGGGTAATAAGATAGGCGATTACATTTAATGTACTCTCAAGAATTAACTCTACTTACCGTCATCTAGTGACTTAAATATCCTGATATCTTTTGTAGGTGACCCACTGCATTATCTAAAAGAGTAAACGAGCCAAGACTTAAATTACAAGACACTTTAGAGTTTGAACTAACAGGATACAAGACAGTTGTCGACCTCATTATCAAAATAATTATAATTTAAATATTTCAGTAAAATCTTAATGATTTGTGTAAACAATAGATTTTTTTTATTGATAATCATATTTAACTAAATAGTAGGTCTCGTAAAACATTTTATTTTTGTTTTACTACAATAAAAAAATTTATTTGTTAGTTTTAGTTAAATTTTGTTAGTAATTGAGATAAGAAGTAACGTTAACTTTTCTATATTATTATCTCAACTATTAAATATAAATAAAATTAACCTCATTAAAGTTGTATAGCATGACTAATTTTTGTCACACTAAAATATGTGAATCTTTGTTTTATGAAGCATTTACCTTAGGTTTCTAATTTAAAAGTAACTTTATTTTATTTTATTAAAATACACGTGCCGCTCCCGTCTGCTCCAAAGGCACTGTCTCTTCTTCCACAGCTACTGTGCCAGCCTTCCACCACCGCGCGAGCGTCCCACCGTGCCACCACGCCGGCTTCCTACCGTGAAACCACCACCACTCCTCACCGCCTCACTACCTCCTATCATACAATCAACTCCTACCGCGCCGCCACCTTCGACCTCGCCATCACCTCCACAGCGACACCAAATCCCACCGCGCCAAGCGTCGACTACAGCGCTAGATTAATTTTCGATAAGAAACGGTCATATCTCCGCCGCCATTGCCTTTGAACATTCGTCTGTGAGGTACGCTTGGAAACGAACACCTAAAGGATTCAAAACGCGATTTTTAGCTGTAGCTGACAATTACTTTTTTCTTCCTCATGACTGGTCGGTTCAGCATTGACAATAATGGAATCGATAGTGAAAAAATTTCGGTCAAAATTCATCAAAGTTAGGGAAGAGATAAATAGATGGGACGAACTTCAATCTTGCTTAATTTCACAGTTTAGGAACGCTTCCCATATTGTCGATAGGTTACAGGTTATTTGAATTGCCTTATACTTTTACTGTATACTTTTATTTTATTTTTTTCTACCCTATTTATTAATGATTTGTCCTTGATACTGCCAATGTTGTAGTTGCTTCAAAATTCCAACAATCATGGTGTTCTAAATTGTGTCAGTGGCATGAGAGGTGCTCTTTTGGAGAAGCAAATTGAATCGCTCAGCAACATTTTGGTTTCCATGAGAAAGACTTTGTGAGTTTCTATTGATATTTAGTTATATATAAAACTGATGAGTATTTTAATTTAATTTTATGGCTAATGCAATCTTGTTTTCTGTTTGGAATTGTTCCCTATTTTTTTGTAATGACATAAGTACCAAAATGTTGGTTAAGAGTGTTTCGGATAAGTTTCTCCTTATACATTAATAAGAGGAAAGTTTAAAAGGAAAAATGAAATAAAATTTCCTATAGGCCAACATTTTCTTATGCAGATAAGTTAAAACAAATTCTTTTAGCGTATGGAATATTTCATTTTATTTCCCTTTTTTTTATTTTCTTTTCCTTGAAGTTATATGGAAAAAATCATCCAAACCAAACAGGACCTAATTTCTTCTAGCCACAATGCACAAACCACAACTCTTTGATGAGTGTTTTCAAAGATTAAATGTGGTTTTGTGCTTCATGCAGAATGACCAAAATGTTTTCACTAAATTACGTTTGTGTGTTTAGTTAGGTCGTTTTCAACATTGAGGTGCACTTGTGTGGCAGCTTTTTAAATATTTTTTACTTTTGCCCAAACGTTTCTTGGAGAACGGCTTTTGAAATGAGCTCCAGTCTCTTTTACTAGCAGCTGTTGACATGGATTGATTATATCATTGTATCAAGTTTAACTAGAGAAGGCTGTGTCATGTATACAAGTTACATATGATATCTTTTATATGAGTCAACCATAGAGATTAGTCCAATGCATAGTGGTTATTTTTCACGATGTTGATGAAATGGTAATTGTCTTTGTTTTATCCTTCTTTGAGTCTTTAGGTGTACGTGATGAAAATAAGAAATTATTAAGTGTTTTTGGTTCAGCTTTTATGATAAAGGTTATGAACATTGATGATCTGTAGGGGATGGTTTGTTTGTTTTTGTGACTAAATTTTAATTTGAATTTTCAGGGAAGAGTTTCGTTGTATTGCCTTATCTCTTGACAAAATTCACCGAGACAGTAGACAACTAGTGAATGGCGGTTCTTCTCAACTGAATAAGAAACAATTGCAGCAACAAGTTGGCATGAAACCTAGTGTTATTTATTGCCTTGATAGCCTGATGTTAATACATGAGATATACAACTCTGAGTAAGGAACAACTTTTTCTTAATGTATATTATGTGCTTCTTGACAAGCCAGAAATGCAGTAACTTAAACTTAAATTTTAATATAGCAAATTCAAAGATTGGCAGGAAGTGTAATGAACATGGCAACATTTGAATTGCATTCCATTTATGAAGTTTGTTGTTTTTCTTTTTTCAACGTTATTACTTTGGTTTAACTCCCTTTCAAGAGAAAAGTCAAACATTGATTTGTAATGTATATTGAGCATAGTATGACCTTAATGAAGAAGAAATGAAAGTCGAAGGAAAAGAAAAAATAGAAAAAAACTAAAGGCCTCAACTACCTAAGTTAGATCTATTTCAGTTAGAATGATGTCTTCTAAATTGCCAAATGAAACACATCGCTTATATAAAGAATTCAGTAGGAGTTTTCCAACCTGTTGGTAGCATAAGTTGGTTGAAGGGACTGACATGGTAGGAAGAATTTTTAACTGAAAAGAAAGGGAGTGGAGCTCAAAGTGTGACTTTGTACTCTTTGCATGGGGATAGTTGTTGACCTATGTTGCATGGGCTTGGACATTAAGTACATTGATATATGTTGCCAGTTTTATGGAATTTTGTTTGAGAAAAAGTGAGTTGGGTTACTAGATAAACACCCACCGACCTGGTAGAGTTTGAAATTCCTCATCAACTAAATTATAATATATAATTAGGTACAAACTTCTATAAATTGATTTTATTAGGTTAAGTTAAGTTTAAAATATACTTTCTTCCAAAACTATCATCAACTGCATCCTCTCTCAAGATGTTATGATGATGAAATGCAACCTTTTCCATTTAAAGGCTTTGTGCAGAAATGCTTTTTCCCTTCGTTTCTACTTTTGATAACACCATGTTGATTGAGTAAAAAAAATATTTACTAGTTTTTTTTTTCTTTTGTAATAGGTATTTATTAAAATCATCAGTGATCTCTGCCCTATCCGAAATGGCTTTAAAACCCAGGTATGAAAATACCAATGCTACTGTTTAGCCATTCAAATGTCATGATTGTGTATCTGTGTGACTGTGTGTCCATGCCCACACATGCACTTGTGTATATTTTGTTGCTTTGACGATATATTTGTGACTGTGTGGGAAAATAAATGAGATGATGCTGTAAGCCTGTAACCTTTAGAAGCAGCCTCGAGAGCATGTAAAAGAATTTTGTTATCCCATTCAAATCAGGTCGTCTTTTTTCAGTCAAACTTTAAACAAAAGCACTCTCAATGACTTAGTTAACTTAGTATATTCAGAAAATTCACAAAGGCATCACTATTTCTCCTCCATGAAAAGATGAGTCGTCAGTGAAGTGAATATGTTAAACCTCAACTTCTTTTAAGCCAACTTTGATACCTTTAATGAGCTCTCTACTAAGTTACAGAATTACAAGTAGAAAACATTTTCAGTACCTAGCTCCTTATTTTCTAATTTACCTAAACCATGATATAGTTTTGTTGTTATTCATAGTCATAAAACTACAAGGAAATCTACATTCTGCATTTAGCATCGGAATCTTTCTATCAAGGAAAGCAAAGGCAACGATGCAAACTAGTGATATGTTTCTGCTCTTGCATCCAATTCTATATACATTGAGATAGCTACATTCATCATTTACTTTATTCATGAAAAAACTTGCTTTCATTTTCCAATGCCTGTACTTATGATGTCCAATGTTTTATTCTGTACTTTGCATTTACTGCATTGCAGTGTCAGTGATCTCGTTGCACTTCAGCAACTCTTGGTTGATCAACCCAATATCCAAACTGAGGAAGGTAGGCGAGTATTATCTGTGAGGTAGTAGAAGTGATGTTTTGGGCATTAACAATACAAAATGTATATGCATGTCAGCACCATTAATTTCATGTAATGCTTATGATAATAGTTTGGAATGCTTCATTTTGAATTAGACCTCCGTATGCTTTTGGGGCCTCCTATATGATCCTTAGATCACTGTTGGAGCATAGTTAATTTTTTTTTTTTTATATTTGATTTCACAATTTCGCTGTTGTTAACGAATAGAATCTACTATTATACCGTTTCACTCTGGATTGCTTTATATAGACATTGTAAGATGTCAAATTTGATTCAACTGTTCTAAAGTAAATTGGAGTTCGTTAAATTTCTGAGACTTGGGAAACCATAACTTGCCCTGCAAGTATAATTGCTGAGTCGAATAAAGCTGTTGATTACATGAAAACAATGGCTTTGGTTTGGAAAAGCTTTTACTACTGAAATTTTACATTGTTTTGTTTAAAGAATCTATAGAATAAAACTCTACAAGTCTGGTACCCCTCATTTTTAGGAGAACTAAATATGTTAAACTAAAGAGATGGACATTTTATTAATTTGTTCAGATGATCTAGTTTCTGGGGAGTTTATAACACATTTATTTGTGGTGGGGTGGGGTGGGGGTGTGTGAGGAAAGGAGAAGCGAGAGAATAGTACAACAAAACAATTTTAACTTTTAGGATACGTTGTCTTTGGTGTTCTCTAATGATAGGATCACAAGATAACTAAGGTGTATTTAAGAGGAATCTGAGGTACTCCTGATCTGAAAATCTGAAAGTAATCGCTTGAGATGCTAATATCTATTCGGGAGAGAGAGACCGGATACTGTCAAATTACCTAGAGTTGGTCTCTTGTTATTTTTTTTTATGCATTTCATGCGTTGTTTTAGAAACACATGTCACCTTGATGCAGGCCTGAGTTTTTCCTAAGAATATAGTACTTGGAGTTGTGCACTTTTTATTCATCTTATTCTCAGCTAACTAGGATTTAATCTGTAAGTGGCAAACACGTGATAGGATGATAGTATAGAAAAGTTTTTACACTAACCATTGCTGAGTGAAACACTTATACTAATGTCATCTTTTTGCTGTTTGACTTTTGGCCGCAGTTCAATTTGTATTTGATATGATATTTGCCGAAGAACTGAGTTGAAGAACCTCTCTACTATGGATGTTGACTATGAACCGGGTTATGCCTGAGCTTTTTATATTTTATCTTCATTTAAATATTTTTTGACAGTCATATTTTACTTCCCAATATAAACTAATACACCATTAGGATTTGGGTTAAATATCGCTTCCAAATATAAGGAAGCAAAAGGAAACAGTCTTTTTGGGGATTAAAAGAAAGTGCTTGTATATTTAGATTGACTAAAAATATATATAATCCTGAAATTCTTCTGGGGATTAAAAGAAAGTGCTTGTATATTTAGATTGACTAAAAATATATATAATCCTGAAATTCTTATATTGGATTAGGGTTTCTTTAAGAATATCTTTAGATGTATATGTTATTCAAACATTGACATTCATAATAAAATTTTTGGTTTCGCATTGCGATTTATGGGTTATCCTCTCCTATGTGTGCTTCTCTTTAGATTGGTTTCGAGTACTAAATATGTAAATTCATACTATATAAGGTTTAAACCCTTTAGTTGTCCCTATTTATGTGGGTTTTTTCCAGTTTGATCCCCTTATTAGAATCCCCAATTGAGTCCTTATAAGTGCTAATTTGAATCAATTGAGCCCATGCTGTTAAATTTAGTTAACGGAGTTAAGTTTTTTACACAGGTGGAAGATTGATGTGTCAAATTTTTAAAACGTGTCATGGTGAGAGTTGAAACGTGGCATGGTTTAGGCCTGCGTGGAATTTTGGTAAAATGTAATAATATAATATTAGGATTTCTAAAATGGGATTTAGGGTTCAATCAAATTGAATGAGATTAAAAATCTGAGAAGTGGTTGTAGATCAGACGAAGGGATGGAGATTAAGTGGTGGTAGATATGAGAAGTGGTTGTTGATCAAATCCACCCTAATTGCATTTCAGCAAATTGGGGAAAATTGTTCCTGCTTCTACGCCGCCAATGGGAGATGGTGCACTACCGCGACGTGGGTTTGGCTAACTAATGAAGGATTGCTCACCGCTGCTGATGGCGCGACATTGCTACTGGGTCGCACTAAGGAATCTATTTCTGGTTCTTTGCTTTCCTTGTAGGTTTCAAAATCTCTGGAGGAGGAAGAACATGGAAGCAGTGGCGCGATTCTGAGAAGTGGTTTCTTGTAGGGTTTGCGTCACGATCTATGGAGAAGAAGTTATTGGTGGTTACAACACTTCTGGCTTTTCTGGATCTGCAAGTGAAGGTAGCGCGATGTAGGCTGATGCGATTATGGGTTGTGCGACGGTGATGGAGGAGAAGACTCGCAATTTCAGGGAGAGTGGCGGTTTGGTTTTTTTTTTGTGTTTTCTGGATTTTGGGAATTACAGGTGAAAGAAGGAGATCGCGCGAGGAGATTCACGGTGGTGCTCTGGATGCTGTTTGGGTTTTTCTGGGTTGGGTTTTTATTGGGAATATCAGCAAAGTCTAAGTCTATTAGATTCTTCTCAAATATCAATCTCCTTTCTTCTTCTGACAATAAGATTCTCCAACCGCGTGTTCCTTTCCAGCTCTAAATTTCCCAGATCCATGAGGTTCTTTTGGTCATCCTCTGTCCATTTAATGACAAATTTACTTTCATCTTCTTTGCCACCTGTAGCTTCTTCCTCCTCTTTTATGAACCCTAAATCTCATTTCAAAAATTCATATTATTAAAATTTAAAAAGTTGCTAAATTCCACGTATTCAACTCTCAGTATGCCACGTTTTAAAAATTTGACACATCAATGTTCCACCTGTGCAAAAACTTAACCCTGTTAACTAAATTTAACGGCAGGGGCTCAATTGATTCAAATGAACACTTATAAAGACTCAATGAGATTCTAATAAGAAGGAGATCAAATTGGGAAAAACCCACATAAATAGGGACAACTAAAGAGTTTAAACCTATATATAGACTCTTATCTGAAAAATTATGCTTTTCCACCTGAAATAACTAAATTTTAAGTTAAGTTTCTCTAATTTCTGTTGTTGTCTATTTTGGGTTATTCTAAGTTTGAAATGCTCAATTGTTAGTCAGTTAAACATCATTTAAATATTCCTTCTTGTTTATAAAAAGTTGTCAAAATAATTTGGAAAACTCAAATTAGTATATTTCAAAATTAGAAAGATTAAAAAAGTAGAAATAATATATTTCAAAATTTGGAAAAATGAACTCGGAAAATTTTAGAAGATTAAAACATGATAATCCTTGTTGTTTATTATGACAAAATTACATTCTGCATGAAGTTTTGCATGCATTATCCATGGAACAAAGCAAGTTTTTTGTTCAATGATGCAAAATAAGCTAAAAGTATAGAAGAGTTTAAAAGTCATTCTAAAACGTTCTTCTCCAGCAACTGGTTTTGCTGTGTAGCAGTGTCTCTAGATCAGATGGAAAATTAAGGGATAACTTCAGGAGTCTAATTCATCTACATTACTGATGATTATTTTAGTATCTCATCTTATTCATTAGTATGATGTGATGATAAAACAAATTGTTATTGGATACTTGGGAAAATGTATTAACAAGAAAGTAAATCCTGATATAGTGAATTTCAGTTTGAATCACTTACCTAACTTCTGCCATGGTTAAATTTTCACCTTGTGATTGGGATCCCAACAATTTAAAAAATTGAAATATTTGAAATTAGAAATACTTTTAATTATTTTTTTATAATTTTCTTAATATTTTGAATATAATAATTAAAATATCTTACGTTTTTTTATTTTCTTATTTAAATAAAATAATTAAAATTATTTTTTATGAAAAAATTTTAATTTTAAAAGTATGTATTTTAAAATTAAAATTTACAAAACAGTAGTTAAATTTAAATATTAAAATAATACTTAGCAATTTATCTTTTAATAGGTAGATGTATATGTATATAGAAAGTAGAAGTGTCAATTTAGTCCAACTCACATGGTTTGATTTTATGAGTCCAAGTTAAGAAACTCACATAAGAAAACTTACATGGCTAAAAAAATAACAAAAGTTGAAATGGTAACTTTAAGTCAAAGGTCGAAATAAGTCAATTTAAATTGAATATTTAGATGAGATGGTCTAAGTTAAAGGTTGAGTTAAGTCAATTGGATCAAAGAATCAAGTCGAGCCAAGTTGATATTGACTAAAGGTCGAGCCAAGTCATCGAGTTGAAGAATTGATTTAAACCACCTCAAGTCGAAGGCTAGCCAAGTAGATCGGGTCGAAGAATCGAGTTAAGCTAAACCAGGTTGAAAGTCGAGTTGAGTTAGATCGAGTCGAAAGTCAAGTTGAGCTAGACTGAGCTGAAAGTTGAGTTGAGTCAATCTAAGCCAAAGGTCAAACCATGTTGACCAGCCTAAAAGGCCTAAAGATCGAGTCGAGTCAGCGTGGTTGAAAGTTAAGTCAAGTCAATCTGACCGAAGGTTGAGCTGAGTTAGTCAGGTCAAAGGTAGACCCAAGTTGGTCTGACTAAAGAATCGAGTCCAATCAACTTATGCCAATGTTGAATAGGACAGAAGGTCGATGCAATTCGTCTTTGGTTGAAGGTTTATCTGAGTCGACTTAGACAAAAGTTGATATGAGTCAACCCGAGCAAATGTTCATTTAAGTCAACCGGAACAATGATTGATATGAGTTTTCCTAGGCTAAAGGTCGAGTCAAATTGTTTTGGTCTATATGTCTAATTAAGTTAATTAGACCAAATAATAGCTATGTCAAAGGTCGAGCAAAGTTTACTTAAGTCAAAAGTCAAGTCAAGTTAACTAATAAAATAGAGACTTACTTAAGAGTGGGTTGGAGTTAACCTAAGAATCATGAGTCATTAACACCTAAAGAAAGACTATCTAGTTGTTAAATTTTAATTTCTTTCTTTTTTTCTTACTTGAATTTCAAATTATATTATTTTAATTATTTGAAATACTTATTGAAATTTTAAAAGTTTTAATTTTCGCATTCAAATAACTCATTTTATTTTATTTTTTTTAGATTTACTAAATAAATAAGTTAAGCTCTTAAATTTCCTCGTGTCTTGTTAGTTTTGGAACGTAAAAGATATATTCGAAATTAATGAGAGGTGGAAAAATTTGAAAATAATACTTTTAAAAATTTATTTATCTAAAGTAATTTTTAGTTTAATCGGAAGATATGTATCCTGTTATGTGTTTGATAATGGTTGGTATAATTAGAAGGTATGCATCTTGTTGTGTGTTTGATTATGGTTGATATAATTAATATGTATGTATGTATTTTTGTTGTTATGATTGTTTTTGTAAGACCCATGAAAAATATTTACCTTAATAGTAACAATTTTATTACTAGTAGTAAATTTCTTTGTGAATGAAAAATATAATTAATAAGTTTATGTAAAAATAAAATGTGGAAAGCTAAATAAGAAATTTTGGTAGCTTAAATGGTAGAAAATTGTGGTGATTTCAAGAACATGGGTTCAAACTCTTTTCTACCTTTTTGTAAAAAAAAAATTAAAATAGTGATAGTCGATAAACTCTCCACGTTTGAAGTCATTATTGAGAGATCAAATATGTCAAGTGGTGATTAAAATATTAATATATTAAAATAATAAATAATATTAAAAAATTGTTAAATAGTAAAATTTTTGGACTATAAATAGCCATGAGAGGGGAGGTTATTCAGCACAAAGAGAGGAAGAATCAAGTGAGAAATCTTGAGAAATAGAGAAGAAAGAGTTAGGAATAAATTTTTAGTTGCAAGAAGAGTGGAGGCTTTGGAGGGTTTTCGGGGAAACAAATTCTGAGTAAAAGATTAAGTCTTGAATAGAGGTAGGGGAGCTAACCTTTCTATGCTTTTATATTATGATTTAGTATTATTTTATTACTATTCATGTCTTGAAATTCTGTGTGAATACTGTTAATGAAAAACATAGGTGCTTGTTATATATCTATCTATATTGAATTTCTGTGTTAATATTATATGTTGTTGTTTTGAATCTGTAAATAAGAAAGTTGTTAAAACTAGTTGAGGAACACTTTGGCTAAGAAAAGACTTGGTACTTAAGTTGTCCATTGTGACGCACCTCTCTTTCCTAAAAGTCTACTCGACAAGTTTTTAACTTAAATCTTGTTGAACATATACTGTTAAATTATTGTGCAATATATCTTGTTGGAATGAAAATTTTTGATGATTGTGGTAGATATGGAATTATGAATTATAATTGTGATGGTAGGATAGAGGAATCTTAAAATTCAGAGTTGGTACATCCCTGATCATAGAGCAGCCTTGGTCAAATCCAGTAAGTTGTGACTAGTCATATGCACTGGCGTTTATGGTGAGTTTGATTCGTCAAACATTTGATTCTTCTCCGGTGACCATTTATGGTGATATTTTAGTATTGTTAATTTATTTTGTGATATACTCATTTTGTATGATTTCTGTGATGATTGTATTTTATTATATTGGATTTGAATTTATGCATCTGAACATGATATGAGTATTATGGGGAGATTTTGTAATGGTATAATATGAGTTGAGGAATATGAGCATGGTATGAGTCTCGTGGAGAGATTCTGTAATGATATGTATTTTGTGTATATGTTGATGTTGAGGGTCCTGATGTTGGAGGTTATCCTGTTAATCTAATAATCATCCAGTCTCAAGTAAAGAAGGATGAATTATGTGTGAGAGGGGTAGGAGGTCCTGGTCTATGTGCCGGTTTTGGACATAGTGTTGAGGACTAACCTTGTGGATGGTATGGAGTATTTTGGAAGTGTATTTGTAAGAAGTAGAAGTCATCACAAGTGCATAACCTCCCGTGACTGCTCATCAACATATCATCCGAATGAGTGTCTATTGGGTATTGTGGAATGAGTGTCTATTGGGTATTGTGGAATGAGTGTCTATTGGGTATTGTGGAATGAGTGTCTATTGAGTATTGTGGGATGAGTGTCTATTGGGTATTGTGGGATGAGTGTCTATTGGGTATTATGGAATGAGTGTCTATTGGGTATTGTGGGATGAGTGTCTATTAGGTATTGTGGAATGAATGTATATTGAGTATTGTGGGATGAGTGTTTATGGGGTATTGTGGGATGAGTGCCTATTAGGAATTGTGGTATGATGGGATGAATATCTATGGTGCGATTGTTGTATGATGATATGAGGGTGTCTAACATAATTATTATATGATGTTTGTTGAGTGTATCAAAGTAATTATGCATGTTTTATAAATGATTCGTTGCATGTTAGCTCATCCTACTTGTTTGTGTTTGTGTATATGCGATGATCGTATAATTCGTTATACGGGAGCAGATGAAGGAATGTCGTCTGATTCAGTGCCAATGAAGAAAGAGATAAAAGAATAAATTAGAAGAATTTGAGTTATATTTATGAGTTTGTAGTTGAAATCTGAGTTTAAAACACACACACACACACACACACACATATATATATATATATATATATATATATATATATATATATATATATATATATATATATATATATATATATGAATTATCAAGTGTGAGATTATGAGATGTTACCTTAAATATGCTACAATATATCAATTATGAATTATCAAGTGTGAGATTATGTGATGTTACAGTTTTATCAGTAGCCTACCCCATATATGTTTGTGTTTGTGTGTTCGTGAGTGAAATTATCGACGATGATTGTATATTGTGTTATACCTTAATAGATGATATTGCAGATGTTCTAGAGAGACATGATAAACTCAAGAGAAGAAGAAAAAAAACCTTGATATTCAATTAAAGCTATTTTGTTTTATAAGTTAAAACAATATAATTGGAGTATTTCATTTGTTATTTTATTAGTCGAAATAATGTAACTAGATAAGATTTTTTTTTAAATACGTTTTCGCGCTATAATAAGTTTTAAATTTTTTTGAATTTTAATAACTCGTGACATCTCATAAATCAGGATGTTAGCATGAGTCATAAGTCATTGACTCAAAAAAAGTACTAATTGTAAAATTTTATTTTCTTTTTTTTACTGAATTTCAAATTATATTTTTTTAGCTATTTGAAATACTTATTAAAATTAGAAACGTTTTAATTTTCGCATCCAAATAACTAATTTTATTTATTTATTTTTTTTAGATTTACTAAATGAATAAATTACGCTGTTAAATTGCTTCATCAAAATACATTATTATGGTGTCTTTGTTAGTTTTGGAATGTAAAAGATATATTCGAAATTAATGAGGTAGAAAATTTTGGAAATAATACTTTTAAAAATTTATTTATCTAAAGTAATTGTAAGTTTAATCTCTTTGTAAATAAATGTTATGTTTTTTTTTTCTCTCGATTGATCCTGCCAAATCTTTTGCAGTTTAGATTCTTTTTAATTGATTATTATATTTGGTTGTTTTATAAACAACTTCTGTTGAGATGCTATTAAGTTAGCAGGGAAAAATAAATTTCAATAATTTGTTCATCAAACAACATCTTTGTAATTTATTAGCTGTATTTTTATAACCAATTTTCAAAATATTAAAAAAATAACATGATGATTGGCTTGATGATGACATAATAATTGATGAAGGGATTGATATGCACTAATAAGGCTTAATCAATCTTATTAAAAACTTGAAATAAGTCATTAAAGTACTGTGAATATATTTAGTGGTGATTTTGATTTTTCTTTTTCAATTTTGTTTTATTTTATTTTTCACTCTTTCACTTCTCATCACACCATCCAAATTATAACGATTTTTTTTATACAAATGATTGTATTATTTAACCTTTTTCAACAACTTTTGAACAATGGAATTTATTAAAACCCAAAACTATTAGGAGAAGAAGGTGTGAACATTAAAAAGAACATTGAACAAAGTAAATGTCATATTTTCTTCTTTTGTTTTTTATTTTCCTCTTCTTACACTTCCTTACATTTTAAACTCTCATTCTCAAATAGTTATGAAATGACTTATTTATCCTCATCTTCTTCGATATCTTTTTTCGACATCTTTTTTTTCTTGTGTACCCATCTTTTCCATTTATCACCTTCTTTTATCAATTACTTCCATCTTTCTTCTTTATTCCCTCTACAATATAATAAAAAATTAATTAATAATATTAAAACATAAAATAATAAATAATTAAATTAAATTAGGTGAATTAATGAGTCAATTCAATTGATTACAAATTTAACCCGAATCGGGATAAGTCGAATTTTAATTAGGTCAAATTAAAAATTAGTTCATAAATAAAATTTATTTTTTTCAAATTCAATCCAATCTGAATTCACGTCAGATTAATCCGAAGATTGTAACTGATAATACTATATATTATATTTCACAATATATATTTCAAATTTTTTTTATTATACATTCCGAAACTTCAAATAAAAATCTTAAACTAAGGAGTAAATTAAAATTTTGAAATGTATAAGAATGCAAGATGAAATTAAGGAGATAAAAGAAGAATCAAACAAAAAATAATAATATTTTATCTCGTTATCTAATTGAGATTTTTTACATATATTTTTAGAATTGTGCAATTTACTTAAATATCATCTGAGATATTGGATGAAAAGGAAAATATAAAACGAATATTATTTTTTATAATAATACGTCCTCTTGCTTTCTATTAGAAGATTATAAAGATCCCAAAGAACTAACAAGTTGCGGTTTCTGTTTTCGTCTTCAGTCCAAGGAAGATGAATTTCTATAGTTTTTTTCTTTGGTCTTTGATCTTAGTTGTCGGTCTCAAGTGGTGAGAGTAACTGTAAAAATGGTCAAAGTCGTATAATATCAATAATAATAATTCCTTCGTAGAAGGATAATCTAATTAAGAAAAAACTTATTATTATTTTTTTTACCTTAGTTATTTATCTATTATAATATTTTTTTATTGTACTTATTCTTTAATTAATTAAGAAGGATCCAATCATGATTTAAACTCTACTTTATGTTTAATCTCCATTTAATTATGTTAAATGTTAATTGGTTTATCGACCATGTGAGTTTTGAAGATGTATTCATGTTAATGAGAAACCAAAAAGTTGAGGTGTTAAATATCTGATTTTATATTCAGTTTAATTAGTTTTTATGCATGCAAAAATATGCAATAAGAAACTATAGTTTTTTCATTTCTCATGTACACATGTACTATTCCTAGGGATGATCTTATTGAAAGTAAAATGAAGTACTAAATTAAAACATAACTATACAAATTTTAAATTTTGTTTGGTTCACCGTAAATTTATAAATATTTTCTGTGTATAATGATCAGAAATTTTTTTCACAAAAATTACGAAAGTTAAATGAGAAAAAATATATTCAAACTTTAAGTATATTAAGATAATATTCTAAATATTAATCACTGTATTATACTTTAGAGATTATAATTCCTGTCAACTATTAAAAGAATTCTAAAACATTAATAATATATATATGTATATATATTATCTCAACTCCTAAATAATATAAAATTATTTTTCAATACTTTAGAAGTTGTAATTCCTGTCCACTATTAAAAGAATTCTAAAATATTAAGAAAAATATACTTATTTCTTTATCCCAACTTTTAAATAATATAAAATTATTTTTCAACTTCTAAACAATATAAAATGATCGAAGTGACTGACATCATTCAAATTTCTGACCTTATAACATATCTAGTGAACATACTTTACCACTATTATGTGATATACAAAAATAAGAGTTTAATTTTTTAAAACTAAAATATATGATAAATAATTTTTTTAAGTATATAAATTTTATATTTACTTATGATAAACATATTTTATTTTAATTATTAACAATTTATTTTAAAGAGTATTTAATCTAATTAAGAAACGAAAATGAAAACAAAAGGATAAAATAAATAAACCATTAATTACACTTTCTATAAGACATCATGTTGTTGAAGAATTAAAATTAATTATCAACAAGAATTAGTTTCTTAAAATATTTTTACTTAATGTGATCATTTATATATAAAATTTGTTACACTGATCTTCATCTCCAACAAAATGATATATATATATATATATATATATATATATATATATATATATATAATTTGGTAAAAATATTTAATAATTTCTTAGTTGAGAAGTTAGCATGGAATGAATCCAAATGAACCAAACCTCTTCAACAAGTCACACACAGAGTATAAAAGGCAGCACAGGATAGTCTTCCAACAGTCTTGTTTTCTGTACCTAATTCACCATCCAAACCTCTCTCTCTCTCTCAGTACCAAACATCAACAAATTCGTTCTCACAGAATCTACAGAGAAAGAGAGAAACGGTTGAGTTAAATTGAAGATGAAGATCACTGTCATGACTGTTGATGAACAAATTCTCACATTGGATGTGGATCCCCACGAATCTGTACTCATAAAAGATCCTTCTTTTTGTTTTTATCTTCATCTTTCTCTTTTCACATCACTGTTTCTCATTCCCTTTTCCTTTTGGGTAGGTGGAGAACGTCAAAGCATTGCTCGAGGTTGAGGTGAGTTTTTTTTTGTTCTTCTTCACTACCCAACACTTTCTTACCTTAAAAAAACATTTTTTTTTTTTTGGTTTTGAGAAGAGTTAACTTTGTTCCAATTTTCTTTCTTGTGAATGTTGACGAGGGTATTTGGGAAACACCGTTTTTCATTGAAATTATGGCTTGTGGGTTTTTCATTATTTGACAATCCAGAAACAAAACCCATGTGAGGTTGTGGTCGATTCATGCTTTTTTTGTACATTGGTGATGTTGGATCTTGTTTGATTTTATTTTGTGTGGCCTTTTTTTTTAATTGTTTTTGGGTGTGTTGTTTCTGTGATTGGATTTCTTATCGCCTTTGTTTGATGCTAAACTTGTGCATATGAGAAGACTAGTGTGCCTCTTCAACAACAACAGCTTCTGTTCAATGGGAAGGAGGTGAAGAATTCTGAGAAGTTGAGTGCCCTTGGTGTTAAGGATGATGATTTGCTGATGATGGTGTCAGGTGCTGCGGCCGGCTCCGCCGCTTCTAGGCATGACCTTTCAAATTTGTTAAATTGCACATGATAGAAATTTAGCATTTGAAGAACTGTGAAATTCTATGTGACTTGGCTATGATTGTGTACTCAGGTTGATTTGATAATTTGATATTTCACAGTGGTATAGTTTGTGGAATCTGACAATTTTTGTTCTGTGATAGGACAAAATGTGGGTTGTAGTCAGCTTACTCTATACTCCATCCATTTTGACTTGAGTCTAGTCATGTCTCTGCCCTAATATTTTATTCACTGATGTGTTGTTGCAAAAATGAAACTAAATTGAGTGCCATTTGTAAAAGGAAGGTTTTTATGGATAAACGAAAGTAAGAAAATGAAGTGATAATATTGCAAATGAGGTAGTGGAAGTGTGGAAGATCACTAGTGGACATAGCACTTGAAAGCAGACTTACTAGTCTCTGAGATAAGACACTATTTCTACAATTTGATGCATTTCTCTCATTTGCTCACTATTCTTGTGGTACGGATAATTAATGTGAAGATAGTAAAAAAAATGAAGAGATAAGCCATTCCATGTTTTTTAGGACCAGCAAAAGAGATAAGTTATTCCATGCAATACAATTGTTGGGTTATCAACATATGATGCATCCCGCTTGACTTTTACTGTTATATAATCTATGTCAACTGTTGTTTCATTGAAATATAATGTACCAATATCTTAAAATACGTATTGTAATAAATTTAAATTATTTCAGTGGGTCTACCAATGATTTGAGTTTGAATACCGATGGTTCCGCTGTCAACCCTGGTGCTTTCCAGCAGCACATAAGAAGAGATTCTAATTTGATGGGTCAGCTCTTTCAGGTAAGTTATGTTTTGTTTTATCACATATTAATCACATTCTTTATTTATCAAGATCTGGTGTATGTACATGATATGCCATTTTCACTCTTAAAATAATTTTTTTGAACTTTCCTGTCAATTAGCTGTTTACATGTAAATTTGTTTAACTATTTCATATTTTGGTTCTTTTCTTTTGTGATTGGCTTTATTGTAACCTTCTTTATAATGGAAAATACAGAGTGATCCAGAGTTGGCACAAGCTATTTTAGGGAATGATCTGAATAGATTGCAAGAAGTTTTGAGATTGCGTCATCGCCAAAGAGATGAATTAAAGCGTCAGAAAGAAGAAGAACTTGTAAGTAGGCTGTATGATCATTATTGTTTCTTTACATGTCAAGAGTTTAAGTTCAGTTGTCTCATGACTAGATGCGCTGCTTTAATCCTTTGTATTCATTCAATTTTATTCCCTGTGCTTTGCTGTCTCTCTGTTATAATATTTTGCTCAAAAAATTTATTTTCCTTATTTTTGGCAGGCTCTTCTTTATGCTGATCCTTTTGATGTTGAAGCACAAAAGAAGATTGAAGCTGCCATCCGCCAGGTTAGTATTTTTTTAATTAGAGATAAAACAACTCAGGTGTATGGTAGAGTGACTTTTGACGTATGCATTCACTATACCAATAGAACATCAATTTCCAATTGTGTTTGGAATTTTCCAGGCACTGCCATGTACTGTATGTTTCAATTTATTTATGCATTTGGTTTAGCTTAAATTTGGAAAAATAGTCTGTTCTTTTTCAGAAGCTGCAAAATGAAGCTATTATTGAGAGAAGTGGGGTGGACAGATTTGTGCTGAAATAAACCAATTCAATTCTACACTAACCATATGCTTGTTTCGAGAGAAGTGAGGTGGTAGACTTATAGTGGGTGAAAATAAAATAAACTGAGTATTTCCCTGGTTTTGTTTAACAATGCAACTTTGAAGGAAATAACTAATGAAGCTGGGACCTATTGGTGCCATTGTTTAATGGACATGAGACTTTCATATGGTATTGAGAAAGAAAAAAAATGTGAACAAGACCAATTTGCCCCACCTCTGCATCCCTTTTCTCCATATTTTTTTTCCTTCTTGCTTCCTGCCTTCTTTTCTATTCTTTCTTCACCTGGTTTCTCTACGACTTTACCTACACCCCTCCTCCTACCACCATATATCTTGCAACTCTTCCCTTTGAACTTCTTTCTACACCAGTGCTTGCTCCAATTGCTTCTCCACCATCTCCTCCCAACAGTGCTGATGACATCTAATACACTGCTCTTGTTTTTGTTTCTTATAGTGCTATATAATATTCAATATTTATATACATGAGAATGTTATATTTTCTTTAGGGTTAAATATGTTTTTAGTCCCTAAACTATTGGTCGTTTCTGGTTTTCGTCCCTCTTTCAAAGTAAGGTACAATTTGGTCCTCATTCTTTTCGAAACGTTTGTTTTAGTCCTCGAAAACTAAACACTGTTTAAAAATTTGGTCCTCATTTAGCAACAAATGAGGACTAAAACCAAAATTCCGAGGACTAAAACGAACGTTTCGAAAAGAATGAGGACCAAAATTGTACCTTACTTTGAAAGAGGGACGAAAACCAGAAACGGCCAATAGTTTAGGGACTAAAAACATATTTAACCCTTTTCTTTAATGTCAGAGGTTGTTTTAATACTACACACAATCATTACTACATGGAATGATATTCTATCTACTTTTGGATTTTAAATCTATGAGAAATTGATTGTCAAGATACAAGAAGAAACTGGTGGGCAGTTTTGGCTTCAGGCTGTTTTAGCCACTACACTAAACCACTATGCTATAGCAGACAGGGACTCCTCCACTCTGCTATAGCGCTAAATATAAATCCCTTGTTGCAACATGGTCATGGTGAATTGAACTTTAACACTATTCAAATGATAATCATATTGTGGATTTGTTAATCAATTTGCATTCAAGTTCATTGATTTTAGTTTTATTATATCAATACTATAGTACTCTTTCTTTTTATATAAGGTTAAACATATTTTTTTATATAATTTCTGTCTTGTGAATCTTTAACTAACCAGTTTGTTTACGATAATATCTTGGCTAAAGAATGGCATTACCTTGTCAGATCAAATTTGTGCTTGTTTATGCTTGTGTGCAGTTGCAAATATTTAGACATTCTCAGATTCTATTAGATTACCATGTTATGTGCAATCTATTACTTGTCTTGTCTGCAAAAGCATCGTTTGTAATCATTGATCTTGCATTGGGCACCCCTCTTCTTGATTAATATTATCATGTTTATTCTGTTTAATCTTACAGAAAGGGATTGATGAAAATTGGGCAGCTGCATTAGAACATAACCCCGAAGCTTTTGCTAGAGTGGTATGTATGATTTTTTTGCAGTTGTATTTTCAATGCTAGAAGCTTTTTTTGTTTATTGTAATTTCATAATAATGCTCCAGTTTTTATGGATTATTTCAGGTCATGTTGTATGTTGATATGGAGGTTAATGGTGTCCCATTGAAGGTGAGTGATTTGTGACAAGTAGTATCTTTTTTTTTTCAACTTTCGGTTCAAACTACATAGAATATAATATGTTTTCTTTTTTGCTTGTTGATTTCAATTTCAATTTTTAATTGTTATATGAAATGCAACATGCATTAATTAGATTCTCACTTGGTTTCAGGCATTTGTTGATAGTGGAGCTCAGTCTACCATTATATCAAAAAGCTGTGCTGAGCGTTGTGGGTATGAGAAATTTGTTTGACTGAAATTTGCTTCCAAGACATTTATGATACCATATAATGATTGAATTTATTAGTAACTCAACTGCTTGCCAATGAATTTACTCATACATATCTTGATAGATATGCTATTGAGGAAGTAAAGTTCATCTTACTTGCTTGTGGAGATTATACATTCTTGAATGGGATGAATATTTCCACCGATATTCATAAGTGTACATTATTTTATTTGTAAGTAAATCCCAAGTAAAAAATAGAGTTCAGATTTATTCCCTTTGGTCAGGTTTTCTTTTCAGCATAAATAAATCAGGTAGTTTGATAGGACTGATATTATAAAAGAATGGAAAAATAGAACTAGAATTTTATTTCTTTCCTTGATGCCAATCCCGTACCATTGTAGTAGGGGAAAGAGTCAAAGAATAGAAAGAACTTCAGTACTCGCAATACAACTGAGGTTTTTCTAGAGAACCCCACTCTCCACAGACCCTTTTTTTTTATTCCCCCAAAAAAGTCCCTCCTACACTCCTAGAACAGTTTATTATTGTCAGTTACAGCTGTTCAAAGACAGCGGTACTAACTACCTTACCTTTTCCTTCTCTTGTACACTATACCGAACCTATCATAGTTTAAGAAAAGGAAGGAAAACAGAAAGAGGGCAGAATTGTAAGGAATATTATGCATAATCATATATGTGTTCTGCATACAGAGTAGAAGAGCCTGAGTATGATTTTACAGTTTGATGTTAAGCTAGTGAATTATGAAACAACAACAAAAAAAAATGGCTGTAGGTGGAAGATAAGTTCCTGATTGAGTTCGAGGAAGACTAGTTTTGCTTAAATGTGGCAGTAAATGCTTAGTTGTTGAAGAGAGAAGTTTTGTAGTTATGGTTTTGCGCACTATGAGTCTCAAAAAACTATTCTTGTATACATCTTGGCCTTCCTATTTTCTGATATAATTTCAAGTTCGTATAAAATTGCATTCTTTTTGAAGGTTCATCTCCAAAATGTCTTTAGTTGTGAGCATTTGAGCTTTTCTCTCTTGCTTTGTTTTGATAGGCTATTGAAATGAATAATGATATGTTCTCATGTACTTATTCATAAGTTTCCGGATTGAAGATGTGATTTTTTTTACTGGTCATGTTTCCAGATTGCTGAGGCTTTTAGATCAGCGATACAGAGGGATTGCTCATGGAGTTGGCCAGTCAGAAATATTGGGTCGCATACATGTAGCGCCAATCAAGGTATTAACAGATCTGTGTTGCTCAAGTTATGGGTATCTTATTGCTTACTGACTGATATTGGTAGATAATGATTATATATTTTCTCTTGTTTATGTGGATATCTAATTTTGATATTAATTACATTTGGGTATTGTATTTTCTAATTAGGTAGCAAATTTAACTGAATTTTAGAGCTACTATTGTTTAGTATTATATTCTGATTCAAATTATATTGATATATTGCTGAGAAGGATTTTTGTTGTTTGTGATTTAAATTTTAGCAATGGTAGGTATCTCTTTCTGCCTTCTTTCACCATGTGGCTGTCTTGTTTAATTCATTTTAATGTGATTTTCATAAGGTTAAATGATTGGAGAAATGAGATGCAATTTTCATAAGCTTTTACAGTATTTCTTTGTCCATGTTATGTTTTACTCCAACCTTTTATCTTGTGAATGTATTTTCCTTTAGATTGGGAGTATATTTTACCCATGCTCATTCTTGGTGCTGGACTCTCCCAATATGGAGTTTCTATTTGGACTGGATATGCTCCGAAAACACCAGGTACCATTCTCAGTAGCACTCTCTGATATCATTTCCTTCAGTTGTTACTCTAAGCGGCTATTCTTATAGCTGTGGATCTTGTCTGCAGTGTATAATTGACTTGAAAGAAAGTGTTTTGCGAGTTGGTGGAGGTGAAGTTTCTGTGCCATTTTTGCAAGGTTAGTTTCCTAATGTGTTAATTTTAAAATTGACTACTGTTTATCCTCATACGGTTGCACAGTTATCTTTTAAATTCAATCCTTCATAGATTATATATAAATATATGTATTGACCATATTGGCTGTCATGTTCAGAGAAAGACATACCATCTCGGTTTTTAGATGAGGAAAAGTATGCTAAGGAAGCTTCTGGTTCTGGTGGCCATGTAAGTATACTTTTGATTATATGCTTTTCTTTAAGCAGCCAAGTTAAAACTGTAATGCTTTATTACGCTTTTAGATATCTAAGGCTGTCATTATTCTTAATCTTTTAGTAATTATGATATAATATGATGAGGGATGAAAATTCCCTCGGCTGTGTATTTTTGGCACATTTTATATATCTTCTGGTTTCTAGGCCAAGATGTTAATTAGTATACTTTTTTTTTTCCTGCAATCAAAAGGGATAAGAGCAAAAGCTGTAAACATTCATAGATAGTCATAAATTATTGTGGGCTTTCTTGACTGCTTTGTCATTTTGTTTTGATGAAGACAATGACAGTTTTTTGTGTGATGTTTCTTGTGCACTCAGATTACATCAGGGAGCAATAATCCATCAACTGGAGGCCACCCTTCTGGTTAGTTATGGAGATTTTGTAAAACTCTACAATGGGAAAAATCATTTTATACATTTAGAGCTTAAAATATGCTAAAAATTTACTTTTGTACTTGTCCGGTTTCTGGGGTTCAATTGGTTAGTTTTCGATGAAACTTTCACCCAAAGTAATCTTTTTTAAGGTTAGCAAACTCTTTACTTTTATGAAATTTGACGAGGTAGTAAAATTAAGTTCCTTTTACTTGCCATATCAAAATTCACATTTCCAAAGTAATCAATTTGCCAATGTCAATAAGATAATAATTTTATTTCTACTTATCTTTCAGGAGGAGCTTCTAGTGACAGAGCTAAGGTATGCTTTCAAGTTTGAATATTTCAGTTTTGTACTTTGCCCTTTGCTTGACTGTATGAATATGAACATGGAGGCTTTCATTCCCTTCACATGTCAGAATAAATTTCAATTAAACCCTCTAAACGGTTCCCTTTGGATTAATTAGTCATTCAATCAGTTTTTAATGATTTTTCCTCCAAACTTACCCTTTCATATACTTATCCTTATTGGTATGTACTGTATTTTTGAAAGATTAATTTAGTTAAAAAAATCTTTGGAGGACCAAGTTGAGGATTATTTTGTCTAAATTATTGTTGGTCTATTTTGTCTAAATTGCAAAATGTTTGATGTCTCTCTGATATGATTGTAGGATTCTGAATTTGAAGCCAAAGTTGCAAAGCTTGTTGAGTTGGGATTTGAAAGAAATGCAGTTGTAGAAGCTCTTCAGATATTCAATGGCAATGAGGAACAGGCTGCTGGATTTCTTTTCGGCGGCTAGAGACAACATTTGCATTGGAAATTGATTAATTTCTTACTTTAAACAATTCTTACTTACTCAATTCAATTATAATTTCTAAAATCAAAATTGTAGACTTTATGACATTTATTGTGAAATTGTTCAGAGAATGTTTCTATTTAATTGGAAAACCCTGTTATTGTCAGTTAATGTGTTACGTATAACCTTTATGTGGGTATAGATAACAAATTTTAGAATATTTTTTTTATTTCAATTTGTTTAGTTATTAAATGTTTGTTTGAATAAATAAATTAAAAAATCGGTTAATGATGTGTTTCAATAATGTAACCAAATTCTTCAAGATTTATTTAGTTAAAATTGATAATAATTGTTTTGATTAATATTAATTAAAGTTAAGTTTTTAAATCATTGATTTGAATATTTTTCAGCGATTCATTCTATTGTTAGCTAAAATTCTTACTAGTCAAAACAATTCTGGTTAAAGTAGGTTGGAATTTTTTCTAGTTAACGTTAAAAATATTTAGTATAAAAAATCTTACAAACTTTTTTGTTAAAGAGAGAAAATAAAATATAAAAAAATTTAAATTCAAGTAATCTTATGAAATTGAATATAAGATGGTATCAGGCCTTTGTACTCCAATGATACAAGACTTTAATAAATGTGAGTAGGAAAGAATGGGTACATTTTATATACCAAGTATACTATTTGAGGTAGAGATGATCTATATTTGATTATTCCTCTGAATAAATTTCTATGGTAACAAATATAAAATGTATATTAAATGAAATCATTTATATTTGATCAAATGCATAATCTAAATTGAGCTAAATGATTAAAAAGCGTTCATGTTTTTTATATATAGAATCTAATAAATTAAAAAATGACTGTATGCTTTACTTAGGAAGAAAGTATGCAAAGTGAATTTGTCAATTTGAGAGCTAGAGTTGAATAAAAATTAAACGAAACAAGAAATAAAGTTTGTCATGAAATCACAAATTATTTCTTTGTGCTTAACAAAAAAAAAACAAATTATTTCTATGTTTATACAATTTTAGCCTAGAAAAAAAATGTGGACCTTCTATAAGAAAATATAAGTACGAGTAAAACAAATATAGTAATATGCACAAAATATCTTGAAGAATATATAATAAATATTATAAAAATATATATATAAAGAATATGGCTCAAATAACGTTTATACTGAGCAAGCTATACAAATGAAGGAAGTCTCAATATAAGCTACAATTAACTTACTCAGTCTTACATTCTGTATACTGTTTTTGTTTTGTTTATAGTAAGAGAAGAGTATAATATGATTTTTATTCTTCACATTATAAACTAACCCACATATAATGAAGCTTAAACTATGTATCTTATACAAGAGTAATATTTCTAAAATTATATTCTATAGATTTGAAGATAGAAGTGGCAGAAATACTTAAGTTAATATACTAGGACAAAAATTAAAAAGAGTACCTATAAGTGGGTAGTTTATGTCTTATATATACCCGACCTGGTTTATAGATCCAAAAATAATAAATAGACCCACTATTATAATTATTCATGAAACATTGAGAGAGAATTATGTTATGTAAGATATTATTATAATTATTCATGAAACAGAGATAATTATGATATTATGTTGTGTATATTTCAATTATTATTTAACAAAATATATGTGAAGACTTAGAAAATTATATTTCAGAAGCGATAGTGAATTAAAAATAAAGAGACTCAATTATTTTAATATTAAAAAGTTTTAATATAAAATGAATTGTTATAAACGAGTTTCATTATTTTTAAAACATATCATCTTTTTTGAAATCACTTTTCTAGAGTTATCTGCCTTTTCTCTAATTTTGTGTTCGCTTAAACCTAAATTTCTATTCACGAGGAATTGCGTAGACGGATTAGAGGATTAAATCATGTTCGTTTATGAGGATTTGGAAGCAACGTAAAGAGCTGATTTGCGGGATACATAATTTTTCTTATCATCGCTTATGTGCTCAAATTTGAAGGGATTTCACAGGAAATATCCTTTCTACCCTCCTATAATTTCAAAATTCCAACTTTGATAGTAAATATAATCATACTATAATCAATTTCAAATTAAAAGTATTCTATTTCATGTGAAAAGGTAACCCTCTAATCCAAAAACGTAACTAATATGTTTTAATTAGTAATAAATAATAATAATAATAATTATACCACGATTAAATTATATTCTTAAAATCCACTATTTAAACAAAAATAATATTTAAAGAAAAAATAATAATTTTCTAAAAGAATATTCTTTTAATTATTTTATTAATTATTTTATTCTATTATTTAAAATTATTTTTATCAAAAAGTATTTTATTAATTTTCTTTAAAATTATATTTATAAACTTTAAAGTATTTTTTATATTCAATTTACTAAATTACCATTTTTTTTTCTTATTATAAACAATTTTACAATTAAATATAACATTAAAAAATATCATTTTATATTACTTTAATAACTAGGAGCATTTTGGTAATTTTTAATTTTTACCAATTAAACAAATTTTTTAAATATGTTCCATCAATCAAATCTTACACTAATTCTCACAAACTTTACTTTCAAATCTACTTTCAATTACTCACAAATCCACTCAAAACAACAACAAAAATATTACCCTCAAATTCATTCAAATCATTTCCCCCAAATCACCTCAAAAGAACAAAGCCTAAGTTTTCTTCTCCTAAGTCATATGTTTGACGATCAGGAGGTGTATTTACGTTCACGGTGTCAGGGTCTACAAATGTAGCCGATCAATTTCAAGAATAGAGCAGGTAAGTTCCGACTCATTTTTCTTCTTCTGTTCCCAAATCTGTTTTAGAATAATCTTGTATTGTTGCATGTGTAATCATGCTTCTTCTAGTCAGTCTTGGTTAATCTAGAGTTCTAAGAACTCTGTCCGTTTCCAATTTGGTGTTTCGTAAGTTCGTCTAAAGATTTCTTGTGTTTTAAGCAATCGGCAAAACGTTCCTTGAGTAGGGCAATTTATTGTGAGATAAGGGATGCTAATTTGCTTTTCATAATTATAGTAAGATGTTTGTAATCTGTCATTTGGTGTGCATGTGATTATATGATTGTTAGTGGTGTGAAATTTGAAAAAATATGAGTAATTGCCCTTTTTTATGTGTTTTTGGAATAATTATGAATGTATGATTGTTGTATGACTTATAGTTTGATGAAATGGATCTGTTGTTGAGATAAAACTATGTTATTATTGATAGTTGAAAGAATTGGGGATTTTGAGTATAAATTGGATATTTAAAGTGATGGGTGTTAGCACGTCAAATTTTGTATTAGTTGATTTAAAGAGAATTTTGTAGTCTAGTAAAAGTCTTTGGATCTATTATATTTGGTTTAAGTCATAAAATAGTTATAGCATGAAGTTGAAATTGAGAAGTAACATTTGAGTGCATTTTATACCATTTTAGAGTGAAATTTGGGGTTTTAAGAGGTGAATTTTAGAAGGAATGATGGTTTAATAGCAGTAGCAGTTTGGGGACTGTTTTTGAGCTATTTTGGACTTGTTGGAACTTTTAAAACAGTAAAATCTAATCTATATTGTAGTAGAGGTCTTGGGAGGGGGTATTTGCATGGTTTTTGGTCAAAAAGAGGGGTTTTAGGTAGTGAATTTTTAAGGGAGTGATTCTAGGTGGAATTGGTGAATCTAGAGTCCATTATTAAGTCAATCAAAACTGGGTTATGCAGATTTTGCAGTGAAATGGTTGTTAGAAGAATTGGAAATGAGTTTGGGTAGCTTAGAAAAGTTGTTTTGGTTTGGAATGGTCAATTTCAGCTAGAGGTGAGTTTTCTGAAGTTTCTTAGCATTTATAGGGTCCCAGGGAGTTGGGGGAGAAGTGTCCAAGGTCAAATAAAAAAAGGGATTGGATCTGTCATGGCGCTGAGCGCTAGCCTGGGCGCCAGCTCTCGGGTAACAGGATGCTGAGCATCAGCCTGGGCGCCAGCTCTCTGTCTCGCTGGGGTTGAGCGCTAGTTTGTGGTGTTGAGCGATAGTCAGTAGGGTTACTTTTTTTTGTTGTTTTCGATATTCTGGGGTACTGGTCTGAGTTATTTTCTGTTCTTTCATAAATGTTGCATGGTTCCTTATGCTTGGATGAAATATATGATGAAGATATCAAAGTGTTGTGTGAACTATTGTAAAAGTGAAATGTTATTGTATATGGTTTCAAATGGATTCTTGTGTTGTATGCAATGTAAATATAATTATAAGGTTTATATGAGAATGAAAGTGGTGTTTAATGAGAATGAGAAAATTGTGTTATGAGAAGAATCTCAAGGAGAGATTTAATTTTTTAGCAAGTTGTTGTTAGAATCGCTGCAGCGGAATTGTTAGCGTGGAATAAACCAAGAGGGTTTTTAATACGAACGTGTGCCTTTTAATTTCTACTCAATTAAACTTACCAAGCAAATAATAAAGACAAATAAAGAGAGTAAGGTTGAGAGAAATTTGCACAGATGATTTTATCCTGGTTCAGATCACTAGGATCCTACGTCCAGTCGCTTATCTCAAACAAGATAAACCTTTTTCACTATCACAAAACAGTTACAAATATTAGTCACACAGAAAAACAATTTGTAACAGTTTAGAAATTACCACCTCTCTTGAAACCACAAGAGACGAACTTACACCTCCTTTGAATCTTCACAAAGGATGAACACCTCCTCCGAATACTTCACGAAGGATGATTCTCTTCCGAACACCTCCTTAGACACACCAAGGATGAACCGGCTATTTCCTCTGTCACCGTAGCAGCACTTCACCAGCTCCACAGACACGAGTTTCACAAGCCGAACAAGAACACACAAGTCTCAATGATTTCTGAGTACTAGAGCACAAGGGAAGAGTTACTTTTGAGAGAAATAGTGAGCCAATTTATAGACTCAGCCTAATGCCCTTCCATTCTTCGAAAACGGGCCATCTAACGCATTTAATCGATTAACATAAGTACTAATCGATTAAAATGAGTACAACGGCTAGTTTTTCAAATCTGAAAACCCCAACGGTCAGTGTTAATCGATTATTCTCAAGATTAATCGATTAGCTAATCGATTATTATACACTTTAATCGATTATTCTAGTGGCGCTTGGGTTTTCAGGGCCAGCCTCTGTTTTAATCGATTAATACTTGTTTTAATCGATTAATACAGTGCGATTTTGACTCTGGACATTAATTATATAATATAAAATTACATGGAATCAAAACCACTAAAAATCTAAGTCCTAGACACTAAACTACAATTATTACAAAAGCTTTCCATAGCAATACAAGTCTTCATAACATCTTGAATCTTGATTTCTCTTGACTTGATTTGGACATCATCAAAACTTCATCTTCATCATTTTGCTAACATTCTCCCCCTTTTTGATGATGATCAAAAACTCCTTTGATTTAAAGCTTTTAGTAATAATCTGGATAAAACACAACTTACGGAAGAAAAAGTGCATTAGTGAATAAGCACAAATAGCACAAATAGGCAAATAAGCTTTAAACATTTTCTCCCCCTTTTTGATCATAATTAAAAAGTTGTGTTTGATGTTCTCCTCCTAAGATAATACTCCCCCTTAATAAAATCAAGTATGCATATGAGCTAAAAATATTTTAAATTTAAAGATTCATTCAAACATGCACAAAAGGATATATAAAGCAAATATTTTTAGGATAAAGAACTTATAAAACATTGTTTAATCATATATTGAATTATATAAGATAGGAATTTTTTTTTTTTTTTTTTTTTTTTTTTTTAAAAAAACAATCCTAAGATATTTCTAAAAAATTCCTAGATCTCTTCTAATGTTTACCCCTGTAGATATGCCTCCAACTTCGTAATGATAATCCTCTAGGTTGTTTCCACATTTTGTTTAGATCTTCATTTTGAGGATTGTCATCATTCTTTGCTTCATTTGTTGTCTTCTACAAATTTTCATCATTGCCTGCATGTAATTCAACTGACTCAAGAGGTTTTGCCTCAAGGTCTACAATTTCATCAAAGACAACATGCACACATAAAAAAATTTTCCGATTGAAAACTATATATGCTTTGTATATTAGAAGATATCCAAAAAAAATAGTTTCATCGGCCTTGGAATAAAATTTTCTTTGTTTTAAAGAAATTCTAAATATTAAACAATAGGTACCCAACTACTTGTATGGGTCCTTTGGGTTAGATTTAGAAAAAAGAAATCATTTTACAACCCAAACATATCTACCACTTGGAACACCATAATGCTTAATTTTACATTTATTTGAAGTATGACCCTTTTTCATACAATAAAAGCATGATACAAAGTTTGTGTTCCTATAAGTTGTTCCTTTTTCTACCCATGTTCTACGGGTTCTATTATTATGTTTATTTTTAATTTTAGGAACATACTTATTTTTAACAACCTTATTTTCATTATTTTTACTACATTCTCCTAAGGTTGTGTGTTCTAGTAGTTTCTTAAAATTTTCACAAGAAGCACATTCATCACTACTTGTAAATTTACCCTTTTCAAAAAATAAAACTTTATTTTTCAAATCTTTATTTTCTTCACAAATATTTTCAAAATTTAATTTTAAATTTTTATTTTCTTCAAGAATATTTTCAAAGTCTGATTTCAAATTTTTATTTTCTTCAGAAATATTTTCAAAATTTAATTTTAAATTTTTGAAATCCTTTTTCAATTTCTTATGAGCTTTATCTAATTTTTCAGATTCTACTATTAAAGCAGCATAAGTTTCATGCAATTCATCTTCACTAATTTGACTATAATTATCAGAATCGCTAGATGTACTTACTTGGCTTCCAGCGTCGTCGTTCACCACTAAACAGATGTTTGCTTCTTCATCAGATTCGCTCAAATCGGAAATTGTTTCGTTGTCATCGTCCCATGCGATGTAGGCTTTCTTTTTCTTGAAGTTTTTCTTTTCCTTTATTTCTTCATTCTTCTTTTGATTTGGGCAGTCTGCTTTTAAGTGCCCCATTTCTCCGCAACCATAACATTTATAGTGTGAGGAAGATCCTTGATTTTCTTTCTTTTCGAATTTTAATCTTCCTTTGTCTTTTGATTTCATGAACCTGTTGAGCCTTTTTATCATGAGTCTCAAATTTTCTTCATCTTCTGAATCTTCATCTTCCATTTTGCTCTTGCTCCTTTCCACCTCAGATTTCAAGGCTAGACTCTTTTTCTTAGTTTTTGCTTTTGCTTCTTCTTCATCTAGTCTTCCGAGGTCAAGTTCATGCTCTCTCAACTTTCCAAATAATGCCGCCATAGTCATTGTGTTGAGATTTTGTGACTCCGAGATTGCAGTCACCTTAGGTTGCCACGACCTGTCTAAAGACTTCAAGATTTTAATGTTTAATTCATCAGTATCAAATGACTTACCTAGTCCAATGAGATGATTGACAATGTTGGTGAAGCGTTTTTGAACGTCGGAAATTGTTTCTCCTTGCTTCATCCGGAACATTTCATACTCTTGAATTAGGGAGTTCTTTCTTGCCCTCTTTACGTCATCTGTTCCTTCATGTGTCACTCTGAGCACGTCCCACATTTCTTGAGCAGTTTTGCAGACAGAAACCCTGTAGAACTCATCAACAGTCAATGCTGATGCAATAATATTCCGAGCTTTAACGTCATTCTGAAATCTTTTCTTTTCTTCAATGGTCCATTGACCACGAGGCTTTGGTTCCTGTGTATTGTTAGTAGGAACAGAAGAGCCAGACGCAATAACATCCCAAATTTCACAATCAATAGATTCAATAAATATTTGCATCCTTACCTTCCAGAATGCATAGTTCTCACCTGTGAATAGTGGGGGTCTAATGATTGATGCACCCTCTGCAAAGGTTTGATGTGATCCTGCCATTTGAATGACTATCAAAGCAAGCTCTGATACCAATTGTTAGAATCGCTGCAGCGGAATTGTTAGCGTGGAATAAACCAAGAGGGTTTTTAATACGAACGTGTGCCTTTTAATTTCTACTCAATTAAACTTACCAAGCAAATAATAAAGACAAATAAAGAGAGTAAGGTTGAGAGAAATTTGCACAGATGATTTTATCCTGGTTCAGATCACTAGGATCCTACGTCCAGTCGCTTATCTCAAACAAGATAAACCTTTTTCACTATCACAAAACAGTTACAAATATTAGTCACACAGAAAAACAATTTGTAACAGTTTAGAAATTACCACCTCTCTTGAAACCACAAGAGACGAACTTACACCTCCTTTGAATCTTCACAAAGGATGAACACCTCCTCCGAATACTTCACGAAGGATGATTCTCTTCCGAACACCTCCTTAGACACACCAAGGATGAACCGGCTATTTCCTCTGTCACCGTAGCAGCACTTCACCAGCTCCACAGACACGAGTTTCACAAGCCGAACAAGAACACACAAGTCTCAATGATTTCTGAGTACTAGAGCACAAGGGAAGAGTTACTTTTGAGAGAAATAGTGAGCCAATTTATAGACTCAGCCTAATGCCCTTCCATTCTTCGAAAACGGGCCATCTAACGCATTTAATCGATTAACATAAGTACTAATCGATTAAAATGAGTACAACGGCTAGTTTTTCAAATCTGAAAACCCCAACGGTCAGTGTTAATCGATTATTCTCAAGATTAATCGATTAGCTAATCGATTATTATACACTTTAATCGATTATTCTAGTGGCGCTTGGGTTTTCAGGGCCAGCCTCTGTTTTAATCGATTAATACTTGTTTTAATCGATTAATACAGTGCGATTTTGACTCTGGACATTAATTATATAATATAAAATTACATGGAATCAAAACCACTAAAAATCTAAGTCCTAGACACTAAACTACAATTATTACAAAAGCTTTCCATAGCAATACAAGTCTTCATAACATCTTGAATCTTGATTTCTCTTGACTTGATTTGGACATCATCAAAACTTCATCTTCATCATTTTGCTAACAGTTGTAAGAGAATGATTGATAGAGAAACTACGGTACCCAGGTATCCTAATATTCTACCAATCATTTAACTCATGTAGAGTGGATGGGGTGGCGGAGAGAATGGTAGGAGGTCTTCACCCAAGCCCTCTGGGTTTTAGGAGTAGAAGATTTACCTCATGGTGAGTAGGTCGAGTTACGCTTATTTATAACTGTGCAGAGTATAAATACTACCATGAGTGCATGCCTGCAGTAGTCTATATCAGCATTATATCCGGATAAGTGAGTATAATGGATGAAGCTTAGTCTTGTGGTTGTATGAATTGTTTGTTCTTGAATGTTGTTAATTGTTAAACTAAATTATTATCTGAGACGTTTTTTGTACACTAGCTTACCCTTGCTTCTGTGTTGTCTGTCTTTGTGTATGTTTTTTTTTTTGCAATGATCACCTTAATGGTGTGAGTTTAGGGATGATGCCTTTTCAATCTTTTCAGCATGAGATTGAGAGAATAGCAACAATCATAAATAGAGTTTTGTTCTCCAAAGTATAAGCTCTTCTTCATTGAAAATTTGTAATTTTTAGTAAGTTACTATCTATGTAATATTTTATTTTAGTAGTTTTATACTACTAAAAAAAGATGTTACAATATCTATAGAATCTGTTAATGTATTTTTCAAAGGTCCAAAAATCTATAAATAATTAATTCTATATATCCTTTTTTAGTTAATATTATTTAGAAAAATTAAATATATTTTTAGTTCGTTTATTATGTCAATAAATTAAAATTTATTCATATTTTAAATTTTAATACATTTTGATATCTAAATTTTAGAATGAAATTGAAATAATTCTTTTAATTTATTTAAGTTAATTACTTTCACATGTTAAAGAATGTAACTCTAATATAAACTTAAAATGTTTTACATAAAAAAGTTTAACACTGATCAAATTATATCAAAATTTACAAAAAATAAAGCAAATTACTGTTTTGGTTATAAATTTAAAGATTATAAGTTTATTTAATCTTATTTATTATTGCTCTTATTGAATTAAACATTGAAGAAATCTTTTTTCAAAACACATTTCATGTAAGGGTGTTCTAAAAAACTCATTCCAGAAAATATTATATACATTCTGGAAAGTTTATTTTGGAAATCTTATTTCAGAGAACCTGTTCTGGAATGCCTTTAATGCGTTTCGGAAATAATGTTCCCAAATATTTTTCAAAAAATCTTATTCCGAAAATTATATTCGAAAATTGTTGTAAAGCTTAAAGCTTCTGAAACATAGTGATCATTTTGAAAATTTGAGGGTATGTGAGAAGAAATCGTGAGGTGCATGAAGTAACATTCGAACTTAAATAGTCCAAGAGCTGGGAATGAATGACAGTACTTTGATAGACAATATAATCTCAAGTCTGAGACTCTATTCAGCACTAAATAACTGGCACCACTATTTATATTTTTAAGTATATACATACGTGCCACAATATTTGCCTATGCAGTGGGAAATTTAAATGATAATTGATCTTATTAAAAATATAAATGTTAATAAATCATAGGTATCTCTCATCTTTAACCAACTAATTTTCCACTTCACTTTCCAATAAAGACATTTAAAATTATCCAACATTTTGAATCTTTAACCTGTGATAACCTCCAACTTCTAGTCATTTTGGCCTTTTATTTTTAATAACTCATACATATTGACATTTAAACACCAACCCACACATCAGTTTTTGTATATTTTATAACTGAAAAGAGAAAACATATTTTAATTTTGATTATCAATAATTAGTGTTTTAGTTTATATAATTCACATGAGAAACGAATAAGAAATAATAACCTATGGTAGATTGTTACTGATTTTCTCTCATATCAGAGTCAATTTAAAGAGAGACTAAAAGGACTTATCACCTATTGTAGATTGAACTCGGCACACATAAGCTAACAAGATTTTCTGTAACAATCGATCAGTATACATTCATAAATGACGCTAATTTGTACCAATGTATTCATGATCACGGACAAAACTTTACTTAAACAGTATGCTTTACACTCACAACAATGATTGATTTGGACTTGGATAGCTGAACTGAATGAAGATTTTCATCACAATATCATCCTCAACAAACTAGATAGTTATAAAAAAGAATCTAAGGGAACAAGAAAATAATCCTATAATGGCATGAATAAGAGAGGATCAAAACCTTTCTGCCAATCTAGCAGTAACTGCTCTTAGTTTTGAATACACCTTTCCTGCTGGTGATCCGAGAATCAGGCTACAAAGAGAATCCCTGGCAATCTTTATGTTGGCAAAAGATCCCAATATGTGAATTTTGGTGTCAGCAATCACGATTCTTGTCTTAGACGCGTTCTCAATTGCAAACTTTGTTTTACCACCTTTGCCAGATAACCTTCCAATTGCACGAGACAAGTGGTCGCCTCTAAGTGTTTTAACATCCTTGATCTCAAAAGACTCAACGTAGAGCTCATCCAGACGCAGAAGAGCGATGGCATCTATGACATCAAAACCCAGCATGAAAGCATGGACAAAATCAGCACATTTTTGCAGGTTACTAATATCAGGTGTGTCGGCCCTTGTCTTCAGCTCAACTCTACGAGCCTTCAAATTCATGCGCACATCAATTTTCATCTGTTCAAAAATGGGAGTATAGATATCCATCCAAGCTTTCTTGAGAGGGGTATAACGATGAGGTGGAACATTCACCTTCCGGAACTGAATCTGTCCATCAGACATCTCATGAGGCTTCAACGCCTCAAACTTTGGCTTCGGTGGCAAAACTTTGGCTTCAGATGCCCCAGTCTCAATTTCCATGGTAGTCTGATTCGACACCATTCTGCACCTGTTCAAAAAGCAACCCAAAATAAGTTTATTTAAAACATACAAAAAGGCAAACAATTGTCTATTTCTCCACTTCTAGTTATGAGCAGCATAATTATCAATCACAAATAGTTCGCAATAGCTGATATTTCCTAGTATAAAATAGCATCTGCAGGCAACTTCACACAGCTATGATGAGCAGAAAATTCCGAAACAGAACAAAATTTCAGAGTTTGCAAGAAAATATAACTGATCAGATGCTCCAAACCTCCTTATCAACTGATTGGATTATTCTCCTTTATACTAAAGGACACTTACTCTTAACTAAGGAGCCACACGTTAACATTGTTCAATTTCACTTCGTTTTCAAATCCTTCACAATTTTATGAGAAACATAGAATAACTAAAACCTATTCCTCCACATCATTTATCTAATTCAGAGATTCCAACAAAAGCATGGATTTGTGCAGATTAGTTTTTGTTTTCCATGCTCACGATCAGAAGAATTTGACATGAAATCCAACTAGGTCAATACGGAGTAACTAGAACAGAGCAATATACGATACTGAACGTGAAACAAAGCTAAAAAGCATACTTGAAAAGAGGGAGAGTAGTCGAAGACGGAGAAGCTGGCAGTGCTGGAAGCGACCTGCACTGACGATGGCGGCAGGGGTGGAAAGTTTGATGCAGCAGCTTCAATCTCTCAGGGTTTGAGTAATGTATTTAGGGTTTTATAGGGACAACGATGTGTATTTTAAAACTTGTCAGAGGCTATTCTCGTCTTTTACCTGTTATATTTCTTTATGATTTTAAATGGTAATCTTTTTCCATCGAAAAAATAAAACCTAAATACTAATTTGCTTTTTACTTTAATTAAATTTATTCGTTTTAACATTTTTTATTCAATTTAGTTTTAATATTTTTTATTCAATTTAGTTTTTTAAATAATTGAAGTGGGACAATAAATAATATCCCTATTATTTTGTAATTTTTTAACTTCTTTTAATACTTTTAATTTAAAAATATTTTTTATATCAACATCATGTCACATTTCAATAATATTACTCCTCATCTAAAATTTTCTTCGTAACTGGGACCTAAAAAAATAAAAATATCAATATAAAAATTAAATTTAGTTTTAATTTAAAAATCATTATTATTATATTTAAATTTTTTAAATTAAATTAAACAAAAATAATAAAAAATTAAATTAAATATAAAACATTCATACATGATATGATATGTGATATAATAATAACTTTGATATGTGGATATTTTTAAAAGAAAGAAAACATAAATTTATATATGATCTGTTCAATTAATTATTTAAACTTTATCAGTAAAAAAAACTCAATTGAATAAAATTACCAAATTAAAAAAAAAAGTTATAATATTAAAAATAAATTAAATAAACTAAAAAAATAGAGACACCTTAGAATATAAGTAAAAAATAATGATTTTTTTTAGAGATTTTTAATTATTATAATTCTAAAAATTGAAGTGACATACTAAAAAAAGACAAAAGGTTAATTTGGTCTAACTCACTTTTCGTTTTAAAACGGACTAAACAAATATTAATAGACAAAGGTTTTCCAAAATCTGAAAAATTTAATTTTATAAAATTAATATCAATACAAAACTTTAGAGAAGTGAATATAAGCTATATCAACGATTTAGTTTAAATTTTATATTAATGTTAGATATTTTAGCATTAAAAGGTTGAGATCAAGAACTAATTGATAAATATGCAAGAGTAATTTTTAAAATGACTTATAAACATGAAATAGAAAAGAAAAAAACAAAAACTCATGTTAAGTAAAAGACTACTGAGAGAGAGATAATAATAAAAGTTGAGAAGTGAGTAATTGAAAACCCTAAATGATTTTTTTTCATGAGTTTCCTTTCCTTAATTATCTTTTTCATCAAAATTTGTAACATAATACACTGAGTATTCACAAATGGGATTTGATTCATTTTAAGGAAAAAATTATTGAACTCAATTATTTCTATTTTCTTAATTTTTAATATGTTTTAAAATTTAAATTAAGTTTAAAGTATTTTGTATATATAGTTTTAGTGTAACTTTTAAATTAAGATTCATTCTCGGTATCACTCAATTTCTCCCAGATCAACAACAATCATAAGATCTTTTAATTTTGATTAAGGCATGTTTTTAGACTGACATCTAATCTTTTGAGCATCATGGAAAGACAAATTAGACTCAACAAAAAAGAATATAAGTATTACTATTAAACTATGAAAAGTAGAGAAATGATAAACCGATGAAATCATGTATATCAACATAGGTAATTCATTTATACATTGAAAGAAAGAACATAATATATACACAGAACCCTAGATATATGTTTGGTTGTAGAATATCATTGAAAATATTTCTTATTCTAACATTGCATGCACCTTATATAATTCTACCCAGAACATGTTCTAATAGAAAAGAAAACATATATATTAGCAGAAAACAGAACCATATAACCTATATATATCCATGATACCTAGAGAGGTTCTGCTGCAAATATTACACTTGGGATTCATCAGATTCCATAAGAACAGCATTTGAAAGTTTTTCACAGAGAAGCTGAGTGATGTTAGCTATGTGGTTGAAGAAGCAGAAGAAGGCTAAAAGAAAGAGAAGTAGGTTGATGATGATATAGTAGTGGAAGAATTCAGCTAGGAGAATCCAAAGCAGTGCCTCAGAAGCAACTAATCCTGATACATGGAAAGTTATGATGATACTTGGCAAGTTCATGTCAGCATTGAGTGCAAGGAAATGGGAAAACATAGCAAGGAAGAAAAGCAATATGGTTGGACATAATCTTTGAAAGGGATTGTTGTTGGAATCTCCAAGCTTTGCTTCCACACAAGTTAACTCCAAGCCTATGAGAATAATGTAGGTTTTTTGCCAGTTCATGATGCAGATTATGAGAGTGAAAAACAGATGATTATTTTTCAATTTTCTCTTCCCTTAAATAGGCTTATATTTACTGTACAAAACATCTTTGTCAAGTTTCTTTTTCGTATCATTGGAAGGGACATGCATGTGGTATAAGTTAAGAAATATTTTTTAACAATATTTGAACAAAGTATATATATATATCTTATTAAATTTAGAATACCTCAGTCATGAATTAGTAAGCAAATAACAACTGTCTTATATCAAAATTTTATTAAAAAATATGTATCAAAATATATTTTTTGTGATATATATATATATATATATATATATATATATATATATATATATATATATATATTATTAACAAATTTATTTGAATAATGATAAGTTAATACAATTTTTTTACAATATAACAACCATGTTATTTTTCTATTATTTTTAAAATCCATCAATATAATAATAAATAAATAATAATAGAATAATGTGTTAAAATATTATTAAATTTTTTTTGTAAAAATATTTTTTTTACTGATTTATTGTTTATTTATTAATAGAATAATTACTCTAAAGCTATAATGAAAAAATGATGCATATACTCTATCAAAATATTGTAAAAAAAATCTCTCTTAAATATCGTTGTTAATAATTTATGCATGCATGTACATAATGTATGAACATGTTAAGTTTTAGGTAAGAAATGCAATTTCAATTAATCCTTAGGCTTAATTCACTATTTCAAACTTAAGATCTAATGGAAATAAACTAAGGATCCCTCTGAGAAAAGTTTGATAGTTAAAATGTGTCCTACACCATAGTGAGATTACAATAACTATTATGTTTATCTTATTGGTCATGATGATGTGAACAGATTGATTGCATGGTTCAGAAAAAACCTGCTAGCGGTTGGTGCTTTTGCAGCTGTTAGGATAAAACACTCATCATTGGATTACTATAATATTAATATTCATAATGGTAAATAAAATATATTGATTTTGATAGTTTAAAATATGTTAAATTATAGTAAAAAAATTATGTACTTTATAAAAAAGTACAGAATCTAGAGATGTAATCTTGGACATACAAATTGCTTTGAAAATGACACAAGACATTTATTCTATTTTTTAGTTAAAAAGTTTTCACAACTTGTCACAAATAAAGTGATTCTTGGAAAACACGGAGATTAATGCTGAAAATAAATAGTATCCAAGTCATTGTTGTCAAAGAAGTTATATTTAAATTTTAATGGAAAAAACTTTTACATCTACCAGGCCAGCATATATACTTATTTAATATAAATGACGATTCTTTTAATATTTTACTATATTAATTTTTTTATAATGTATTAAATTTACTAGTGTGCTGATTGTAGAAAAACACAAAACTATAACATTAGTGAAAACATGGTTAAAAATGTTAGGTACACATTAGCTGTATTCAAGTATTTGTTTCGAGTATGATATACATATAAATAATAATTAAGAGGGATGATTTACCTTACAATTATGGACAAGTGGTTCTCACTCCCAACACTTTAACTAATTATATTCAATATTTTGTTTTTATCAACAAATTTCGGACACAAATTTTAATAATTATATTACAGTGAACTTCACCCTCTAATGATAAAGTAACTTTTAAAAGTAAAATTAACATATTTATAATTATTAATTAAACAAATAAAATTTAAAATCATAATAAAATTAAACATATATAATAAAATTTTAAATTAATTATAATTTTTAATTGCTAATTACTATTTTACTTTGTTTTCTAAAATAATTCTCAACCTTTAAAAGGGTCAAATTATATAATAACACACAGGTTTAGAAAATAAAAGCATAAAACATATGTAAGTTTAATGTTAGATAATGGTATTTTTTCAAATTTTAATTATTTATTTTCATGTAATATGTCTTTATTCTTTAGAATATGTATTATATGTAACACAAAAGTCAGAACATTTATAGAACTATAAAAAAAATGAAGGCTTTACACCTCATTATATAACAAAAAGTGGATGAAAGTAGTATTTTAAATTGAAATAAGCATAAAATATTTTAAACTAATAAATTTAAAATGCATAAAAATAAAACCATAGTCATTTTAACATGATTTGAGGTTAAAAATATTTTTGCATTAAAATTATATTACATTACACTTCATAATAAAATTATTGTGTTAAGATGACACAACTTACCTTTATTCATATTTTAAATTAAAAAACTAATTTAGTAAAAAGAACCCATAAATCACGTCACCTTCAACTTGTTATTAAATCACAATAGGATAACGGTTAATCATTTTTCTACTCATAAGTTTTTTCTTTATAAATTTAATTTTCTTAAATTTTAATTTATTAAAATAAGATATTATAAAAAAATTATGCACATTTGCAAATATGGCCTCACCTGTATTCCATCAATCAATACAGTGTATTATACCTTTTATTTAAAACAAATATGTTAAAAGTTTACTGGAAAAATGTTGTTGATTTAATTAAAAGAATTTGCACTTCAAAGCTTATAACTTAACTTCTATTTATAGATACATATGTATTATTCTTTCCTCATTTATTATTAGATTTTCTTATATATATTTTTTGAAATTTCAGCTCTTGAGGCTGTTATTTTTCTAAAAGAAGTAATTGCTACTTTTAAATTAGAATTCTTCAAATCAAATTATTTTCTACAGTTATAATATTTTGACTAATTTTTTTTAAAAAAAATTAGTTTGGTAATACAAATATTTTTTGAAAAACTAAAAGATTTTAAATAAATTTTAATATATTAAAATATAAAGTATTACAAAGTAATAAACAATATGAATTAGTTCTTAAATCAGTAACTTTATTTTCCCTATATTTATTTATTATTAGTATATTATAGTTTATAATATATTCCATATACTAACATTTTATTGGTAAAAAAAAATTAAATAAACATAAATTGGGAGACATGTAATTAAAAATATATTATATATAATTCTAAAAGAGAGTGGAAAGTATCTATTAAATTACACAGTTATTAAAAAAACTACTTCAATTAAGTTTTGTTAGACACGCCTCTTCCTTTTCATTAAAAGGCAAATCCGACAACTTTTTGTTTATTATACGACAAAAACAGACTGACTTGATGATTCTTTTCCAGTTAAAAGGCAAAAAAAGAAGGCATGAGATGCAAACACGGCAGTATAATGCACGAGTAATTTTTTTAAAGCTTACCCATTTATATAATTTCTAAAGAATATGATACCATTTTCATAAATTATCCCTTTTAGCTCCCTATTTTAAATTATTATTGTCATGAAATGCAAGCATTATTATATCAAAAACCTACTTTCTGTTTTGTGGGTGGGTCTTGTTTGTCTGGAATTAGCATCAAGGACACATCCTTAAATGCAATAATATGGTTAATTTATTGCCTCTGAGTCCATTCTACTTATACAAATCTAAATAGATATCCAATTGAGTAAGAAAGATTCACCTTAAATGCTTGTGTATACATCTTATGCCACTATACACAATCCAGGTAGTCCAGAAAAAAAAACAAATGCAAGCCGACAAGTGTATGTTGTTTGTCTTACACGGAAGATAGTAATCAATAGTAACAAATAAAGCTGAGCAAAATCAAAAGTATCACTTCTTCACCCAAGACACTTTCACCACCTCTTAAAAAAATCCTCCAATATAACAACCATCGATTTGACAAGGAAGAAAATCTACAAAAGTCTTTGATCGAACGTGATTGTGATTTTGACATACATAACCATATGACTGGAAGGATATATTTTGTGAATTATTTGGTTTAACCCCATAGTTTGAATGAGAAAATGTTCTCTACAAATTTTTAAATACCAGACTTTCTCGTATATATCGTACACTGTAAACATTATTTAATAACAAATCAATTGGTTGCACATATAGAATGGACTAGAGTACCATATAACTTCAATTACATAATCAAATGTTGAAGCAAGACTATCGCATTCATGTTAGCATTCATGTTAGGAATATGATCCATTGAATTATATGTAAAACTAGATAAACTTGAAGCATCTAGAAACTCCTCAAAGAAATTCATTAACATAAATCCAGTTGCTGGGTTATAGCTATAGTAAATCACTACATTAGAATTTACATAAAAATTATTTATTAATATATGACAATCATGAGATTATTTACGGAGTAACTAGAACAGAGCAATATACGATACTGAACGTGAAACAAAGCTAAAAAGCATACTTGAAAAGAGGGAGAGTAGTCGAAGACGGAGAAGCTGGCAGTGCTGGAAGCGACCTGCACTGACGGCGGCGGCAGGGGTGGAAAGTTTGATGCAGCAGCTTCAATCTCTCAGGGTTTGCAATAATGTATTTAGGGTTTTATAGGGACAACGATGTGTATTTTAATCTCTCTTGTGTATTTTAATCTCTCTTGTGTATTTTAATCTCTCTTGTGTTGAAAATACATATAGGGTCCTCTACTTATAATAGAAGAAATATGAACAGATTAACTAAAGATAAAAGATAAATATAAAATAAAGATAATAAATCTAACAACAAGAATAATGACCCAATAATTATTTAAGAATGATACTCAAAATTGAAACCAATTTAAGCACTACTTACCATAAAAGAGCTGCCTGGACCACATCTTAGTTAAGAGGGACAGGACCTATCGCAAAAGTCAAATGCATAGAACCCTTGGTGGAGATTACGAAAGCAGGCGTATCAATGAATTCAGGCATTGATACTAGAGATGACAACTTAAGATTTAAGATCCAATCGCATTCAGGTGGTGCTGACTGTTATGTTCATCCCTGACAAAATTATCACCATATTATCCTTTCATCTTTACCATTGTAAAGAGGCAATGGAAATAAATAACACTGCAAAATGCACTCAGAATAGTAATTTATTTATAGTTTCCCTCGCATGCACACAAAATTCAATTCAGAGTTCTTTCCCAAGTAGTGGATCTTCTACAAACTTCACACACTCAATGATATAGAGAACCAATATCCATGTATGTACATTAATGACATGACAATATTCTGTAAACACTAATACCAATACATATAATATTACTATATGATTAGTTGATCAATGATCAGTTATTAAATATAAAAAATGAAAACAAGCATGTATTGAAGGTGAAGTTGCAATTAAAACTGACCTACTAAGAAACAAACAACTGTAAGAAAAATTGAAGGTGATGGAACCGCAAGAGTTTCCTGTCAATAATATAAGATGTTGTTATACAACATTACAACTAGACATTTTTCTATATTGGTAAAAAATGTAAAAAACTTTTTAAATATGTACAATCATAATTCAAATTTACCTGAAGGTATAGATTGCATCTACCAAAATATTGAATAGAATAAGTCACAAACAATATTTAGCTCCAATTTCCCTGCAACTTTTGTGAGGGTATTTTTCGACACTTCCATTCAAATCTCAAAACCAGCTCATTCAATGTCAAGTATTAATTAATGAATTAAGAGCGTACTTGTCTCATAGTCCAAAACATCTTAAATTGCATTGCTGCCACGAAATTTTCATCGAGGTAATGCTGTAACTTGTACTTCTCACCTAGTATTCTTGTGCAACAGACCTGCTTTAATACTAGGAAGTCTTGAACCGTATCATAACTTTCTCCCTTGTTTCATAATCTTTTAGAATGGATAAAGTGCATATTACATCGCTAGCACCCTTCCTTTTAGAAATAGTTAAAGTAAAGCAGTTAACCATCTGATTGAGACTTTACCAATTGTCCTTGCAAGAACACTTCCCATCAAAGAAATGATGAAACCTGTTTGAATCTCTCATAATGATTGGTCGCCCTATAGTAACTGATGCAAACTTCATAAATACATGGCAGTCATCACAGACACGTATGTTCTTTATGATCCGTATTGGTGCAATCCCATTGGGCTTTCTAATTAAAGCAAATGCAAGAGCAAGTTTCTCACTGTGGTAGGAAATGGATCTAAATTTTTCTTCCTCTCCCACATTGTGTAGGACAATGTTTATATCAGGATTATAACCAATTTGTCGAAATATTGTGATCAATCTGTTCAATTCTCCATAGATTTTTCCCACTTCTGGATGAGAGTGATCTTCTGAAACAAATCTGTGGACTTCATTCCCAACCTCAACCCAACTGTAGGCCGCAAGCTTCTTTGCACTCTTTTCCTTCATGAGAGATCTTACAACAGCTACATCTTTCCATCTTCCGCAAGCAGCATACAAATTGGAAAGCATTATGTAAGGTCCAGCATTATGTGGATCCAATTTAAAGAGATGATTAGCTGCCAACTCTGCACTCTTTAGGTCAGCTTTGGTACAAACAGATAGTAACGTGGACCAAATACGGCAACTTGGTTCGTGAGGCATACCTTGAATTAGATCCACTGCTTTATCAATTCTACCTGACCTACCAAGGAGAGTGACCATACATGCATAGTGATCCAATGTGGGTGTCATTCCTTGTACACTAATAGAATCAAAATATTTCTGTCCTTCTTTTACCATATCAGCATTGATACAAGCAGATAAGACAGCCACAAAAGTAATACTATCAGGTTTGAAATTTTCTTGTTGCATTCTTTCAAACAAAGCCAAGGCCTCAGGAACCTGTCCATTTTGTGCATAACCCAGAATCATGGCATTCCAAGTGACGACATTCCTAATAGGCATAGTTTCAAAAACGACCCAGGCAGCCAAAGTGATTCCACATTTGGAGTACATATCAACAAGGGCACTTGATACAAGCATGTCATTCTCAACGCCCACTAAAATTACTTTTCCGTGGACAACTTGACCATGGTACAACGAAGCTAGTTTAGCACAGGAGCAAATCACACTAGAAATGGTGTAACAGTCAAGTTTAACATTTCTACGTAGCATGTCCCCAAACAACATCAAAGCATCCTCCTCTCTTCCATTTTGAGCATAACCAACTATCATGGTTGTCCAAGAAATTTCATCTTTATTCGGTAATTTGCTAAATATATTTCTTGCATCTTCTACACGTCCACATTGAAAGTAAGCATTGAGAACATTTGAAACTGTTACTACGTCAGGTTTCAAAGCTGACAACTGCATTTCACCAAACAAATGTATGCACTCACCAGGTTTTCCCAATTTTACATACCGAGAGATCATGAGATTCCATGAAACAACATTTTTATTAATCATTCGATCAAACAACCACCGTGCCCTATCTATATCACCACATCTGGCATACATATCAGTCACAGCATTCCTTACAAAAGTATTTCCTTCCAAATCAGTAACAACAATCTTTCCATGAATCTGTTTCCCATGCCTCAAATCCAAAAGCTGAGAACATGCTTGCAATGCCTTCACATAGGAGTGATGGGTAGGCTGAAACCCCTCTTCCTGCATTCTCGTAAGAACTTCTAATGCTTTGCCTGAATGTCCATTACTAGCAAAATATGCAATTAATGTGTTATATGAAATAGAATCGCGATAAGGCATTTGATCAAAGACAACATGTAAATTCTCAACCGTGCCCATCTTTGCATAAGCAGAAAGCAAGGCATTCCAAGAATAAACATCTCTCTTAGTCATGTTATCAAACACGTTTTGAGCATCTGCGAGCTTGCCCAGTTTGGCATACAAATGGATGAGTTGGTTGTGGATGAAGGAATCTTTGGGTTGAAAAAGGTGAAGTTCCATGTGAGACTGCAGTCGCTTTGCTTGAATGAAGTCATTGGCTCGAGCACAATGAAGCACAAGACGAGTGTAATCATTAACAGAAGTTGGTCCATTAGAGTACAACAGATCTATGGTTTGGTGAAGCATTTGCTTGACCTTCATTTTGGTTTGGCAACCCCAGCCTCTCCCACCAGCAGCTAGTTTTTGATAACTCCTTACCGGTTTCATCAAAGATAATTCCTCTAGCTAGTCCAACCACCATCTCCCCTGCATTTATAGATTTATAATTGTGAAGGACTCTAACACAGTCAATTTGTTGAGGTGATTAAACATGATAAACATCAATGAAATCATGTTTCTACTGCCTATTGTAACGCACTTCTTTCATCTACCAGAGATATCTATTAACATTGGATTTCCTGCAACAGTATCAGCACAGACCTATGTTCGCTAAAACTGCAAATGTATAGTATAGCAGTTAATATGCGAGTGAGAAAGGATTTTATTCAGATTTACAAGGTGTATATTGAGAAACAAATTCAGAACGAATTTATCAAAACATGAATTTGCCACGAAAACAGAACTTGATAGGCTAATAAAAGTAGAAAGGAAACCAAGAAATGCCTGTGTCTGAGGCTAACCATGGTGAGCGAGAGAAAAATTAGGGATTAGGATAGCAACGAGTTTGAAGCATTTGTTTGCACCACAATGTTAAAGAAAACTAATACAAAGATTTATTAAAGTGGTAGAATTTTTCTGAAAGAAAGAAGGGACTCCATGGAATAAATTTTTTCTAAAAAATGATACTTTTTCTATAAAAAAAAATTCTTAGATATCTTCGTAGAGATAAATATTTTTTTACTCCTAAAAACACCCTTTTAAGTATTTAAAATTATCTTTTATAAAATGGATATTTCAACTAGTATGTTATTAATATACTTTAGATTGAGATAAAGAATACTTAATTGCTTCAATTGCAAATGTAACTCATAATTGAAATTTAAAAAACTTAAACCACTCTACTGCTCCTAGAGTGCAATTAAACATTTTTAAATAAATATCAAATTATGTCTCAGTAAAACTTTAATTATTAAAATACATTTTGTTTAGAAATAATTCTTATACTAACATTTGCATTTTCTTCCTCCAATAATGTTAGGATACTGGGTGATAGGATAAAAGGCAGGGGAGCCGAACGGTAGGAGACAGGGGGAAACAAGCCGAACAGTGGAAGGTGGTGAAGAGTTGGAGCCAAACGGTAGGATACCGGGGGAAGCAAGCCGAACGGAAGGCGATGAAGAGCTAGAGCCGATCGGTTGAAGAGTGACTATCCTAGTTGGGACAACAGTTAGGATGAGTGGGAAATAATTATAGTAAATAAGGCCATATCCTAGGAAAATATTCAATATAAGTTAATTATAGTAAATAGAATTATATCCTAGGGAAATATTGAGTATAAGTTAATTAAAGTAAATAGAATTATATCCTAGGAAAATATTCAGTATAAGTTAATTACAATAAATAGAATTATTGATATAAATAAAGCTAGATGCTATTGTTTAGGACATGCTTTTGATTATTGAGTCTTGTGACAGGCGGCTATGCTCTTGTGAGGGAGGTTATGCTCCCAAGTAATTGAAGGAGGTTATGCTCCCAATTACCCTTGTTTACTTTTGTTTATTGAGATATTACAATCAATAAAAGAAATTCATTCGTTCATTGTTCTGTTTCGTGTTGTGAGTGTGTGAGAGGTTGTGCTGGTTAGGTTTCATACTCAAGTAAGTAACAAATAATAACTCTAAAATTGTCTTCAAACGATGGTGTATCCATACACATCTTTTTTTTCGTGAGAAATAATAATTTTTGTATGATAAAAGCAGAATAACAAAATTGTGCGGAACAGGGATATGATTCAAACTTCCTCTATTACTACCTATAAACAAAATCTACTACTACTTATATTTAGAGAAGATTTACATCCCTCAAGTCATTATAATATTATAAAATTTTCAACCAAGTTTAAGATATTAGTTAACATCATCTATCTATAAATTATGAATTGATACAGATTGTTCACTGAGAAGTAACATCACATTAACATATGTATATAGGAATATCCAAGCTGCACAAAAGTATAACATTTTGTGAGGCATGATATATATATGATGAGAGAAGATTTTAAAACTGCAAAACTCCAATTAGGATAGAGTCTTTTGAGAAGGCCATGACAAAAAGATTAACTATAACAATGTTCCACTCCAAAGGATTCTAACACACTTTTACGTAATTATTGACAAAGACTTTTCCAAAAGCAAGTTAGAAACATAAGAAGCAAAAGGGGCAAATAACAAGCATATTGTCAGGTGAAGAAGTTTCTGAATGATACGAGGTCTGAATTGGTTTCTTCTCAGCAAGCATTGGCATCTTCTAGAAGCAAAATAGAAGAGCAATACAATACCCTATTAAAAATCTACTGCTTGAAATCTTGAAAAATTTCCCTTTGGTATATTGAGAGAGAAAAATATCAAACAAAAAAATACCTAAAAGCAACGCAGCAAAATGAAGAATTGATACAAATAAAAGTGATAAAAGGAATGAAAACGAAAACAGAGAAGAAACCTAAGCAAAGCAAACCGGAATCTGATTCTTGGCAACCATATGGGGTGAGGTCCAAGTGCGGCGGGGCTGAAGTACAGGTGCGGCGGGGCGGTGAGAGTCATGCTGCAAGGGTTAGACGTAGAATTTAGAAGTAAGAGAAGAGGAAAAGATTAAAATAATTGAGGAATAATAAAAATAAAATAAATTTATTAAAATTATATATTTTTTTAATTATTTATTTATTAAAATATATTAAAAAGAAGTATTTAAGCAGGTTTATTTATTCAAGTTTAAAATAAACTTAGAGTATTTTCTTGAAATTTTGAAATAAACTTTTGGAATTTAACGAAGTTTAAACCATTTTTCCATTAGTTAAATTCATTCTTAAAATTATATTAACCTATAGTCTACCTATCAATTTTCTTATTATCTTATAAAATTTCAAACAAATAAATAGATATTCCTATAGCAAGAGAGAACTAAAGTCTTGTGTCACCGTCGAAAATTACGTATTCATAATGAAAACAAAATTATGCACTTATTACACTTTCAGCAAGAAACAGAAGATCCTCGTAATATTCCATATTCTTGCCAAAATGTCTACCATAAAGCATAATGCACTTGCTTATTAACTTCACTGTTCCTTCACTTTTCTCTTCCAAGCTGAAACTTTTGGACAAGAATACTAAGATCGATAAGGATAACCCTCAAGAATTTTGGTTAAGAGGTGAGTACTTCATCAACTTTTTGTGTTGTGTATTGTTTCACCTTCTTGTCAATTAAGAACACTGAATAAATTTTGGGTTTAGTTTCCTGTGTTAGCTGAATGGTTTTGGTTTTGATGCTAAGTTAAAGTTGGGTGGAGCTCAAAGAAAGCTGTGTTTCTTTGTGTTGCATGTTATGTATGCAAAACTTGGTGGTCCATATTTGCAGTTTCCATGTCGTTTTGATGGCAGAACAAAATACACTTTTGAATGGAAAAGAGTATCTTTCTTCTTAGCCATTATAGGTGTTTTATTATTGGGAGACAATGGAGTCGTTTTTCTTAGCTTGGCTATGAAGTGACCTTTCTTTGATATTAAAGTGCTTGTCAAAGAGAGTCATCGTATCATCATTTCAATATTCCCTTTAATATACAATTCACAAGAAGTGGAGAATATATATAAATAAATAATGCATCAAGTTAAGAAAATAAGCCACTAGGAAACCCTCTGGATTTGTGTTACATGACTACTAACGATTGTGAAACATGGAGTTTTGTTAAATGTTTGGTTTTACGTCTCAGCCATGTTTTTTCATGTTCATTGAGAAGCTAGTATGGATGTTTGGTCTTATTATCTGACAACTATGATAAGACAAGTGGAAGCAGTGGTGTGCTGCTTTGAAACTGAATAATATGAGCTCAGTCCATAGCATATCAACCACTTCTGTCTGATAAAAATCTGAAGATATCATACTGATGTGACTTGGTAACCATATTTCAACTTTTTTTCTTATTCCTTTCACATTATCAGAAATCTCAAGATTTCTCTACCTAAATATTTAAATACACTGACTAAGAGATTTGGTCCTAGCAAGTTAAAAGTTTTGGATACCACTTGAAGTGGTGCTTAAATTTAAAACGTTGTAGGAGTATACCTATGTAGTCTAAGAACACTCTTACTCCCCTAAACTCTAATGATGATCCAAAGCACAAAACATATGGAAATTTATAGAGTTTTCCCCTTAAAGAGTATTGTTATATAAATAGCTGCAAATTTTATAAGATTATGGTCTCCAAATTTATGCAACAACTTTGAACATTGGTTTAAAAAATATATCATATTTATGAAAATAATCAATTCATATCTCATGTTACACCATATATTTGGGTAATTGCTAACACAAAATTAGTGGTCTTATTTACCATTTTGCTAATTTGCTTGAGTTTCCCTTTCACTAAATTGTTTAATGCACTCATCTTCATAAATTGTGCTACTTTTTTGTTGTTGGAAATAAAAGGAGAATTTTATTTTCTTCTTTTCCCAATTTTTGATATAGAGAGAAAATCACATTCAAACTGAAAAGACCAATGACATAGATATTAAAACTATAATCAAATTTATTAAACTATTATTACTAATTTGTATTTAATCATTAAGTGTATTCGAATCTACATACTTAAAACTCTTCATCTTTGTCATTAAAGGTGTAAGACATTATTTCTTTGCTTCTAATAATGGTGTTTGTACTTTCACAAAAATACAATATGATATGTATATTATAAAACAGAATGCAGCAATCAAGTATCATCACAATTCAGATCCATTTGCATTTATAAACATATGTTTTTTTTTCCTTTCATATGATTTACATTTTCTGTAAACAATAATGACTTGTGGTTTACGTTTGAAGACCACAACATAAGAATGTACATAAAATCGTAGAAGTAATCCATCTGAGTGAAAGAATTAGGTTCATGAAAACAAATCCTGCACAACAAATCGAAACAACAACCTATTTCTTGAGTATGTTAAGTAACACCATGTTACTATACTTGTTTGAAGTTGCCATATCTTCAAAATCCTTTCCAAGCATCAAGAACTTCATGGAAGACTTCGGCAATCAGATCCCTATCTGCATTATGCAAAAAGGTGTTGAAATCATCACGGATTTCATATATTTTGCCAAACTTCACAAGATACCGAATACAAGTCATCTTCAGTTTCATCAACTGATATAGAGAAGCGTTTTGGAGCCTCTCAAGTACATTTTTTGTGTCAATGTCTTCAAGAAGACTCTCATGGCATGCATCTCTTAGATCAGATATGTCATACTTGTCAGCTGCACGAAGAAGGGCCAGCCTATGCATCAGAAACTCTTCATGTTTGATGATTCCATAGAGATAATTGAGAAAAGTCTGGCATGAATCGAGTGACATATCTGAGATGTTTATGGTTGACAACTCTTTCTCTTGAAGATTATGTGAAAACATGCTGCGGAATACGGGTGATCTTGCAGCAAGAACAGCTCTATGAGCTCCAATACTTCCATCAGAAACATTGATGGTGATGTCAGTGTGGATTCCTTCTGTTAGCATTCTACCAAGACACTCTATGGCATTTGCATTTGATCTTTGCTGAGTAAATCCTTCTGCCCAAATGGAACAAGGTTCTCCACTCTGCATTCAGATATAACATTCCAAGTTAAGATAAGGTATATGCATGATCAGTGTAAAAAGATTTCTACTTTGTAGGTACTAATCCATTGTCACCACCAATCTTCATGCTTATTATTGATGATCTTCCATAATGCCAGATGAAGGATTTAGTTAAGTGCTCATGATTATGACTGTGGATTACAAAGCCTTGAAATGATCATCGTTTGCAATAAACACTAAAGAAACAACCATATCTAAAGAAATGTGTATTTAGAACATACGTTTGGGGATGCAGTCTTCAAATCTAGAAACTCAACGTCAATAATGAATTTCCCAGTTAGTGGAACCTCAATTGCCCAAACAAAATCCTCGTTGTTCTTTAGAACTTTGTCTTTTATTTCTGCAACATGTAAAAAAAGAGAAGATTTATGCATGTACTCAGTGAATAAACTGTTGATCAGAACTTGTCAGCAAAAACAGTTTTGAGAAATTGTAAAAAAGCAAACAAAGTGGCATGAGATAAGCCATATTGTCTTCTATTTGCAATTATCATGCACTTTGGACAAAGTACAAGAACATCATACTAATAAACGCAGAATCTAAGATTATTGATTATTCTCTATTCAGAAGAAAAAGTAAAATGAACCAACAAAAAAGAGAGAAAAGGTAAAAAGAAACAAGACCTGGGTGTATGATGGCCCTGCGATCTCCAACAGAACTTACAACCCGAATGATGAAAGATGCAATTGGAGGGTTGTCTCTTGTAAGATTCGATATTTCTGGAAACAATTTAACAAACAAAACCCTGTTCTTCTCCACAGACAAATGCCTTCATTTCAAACCAGAAAACATATATACAAAAATCAAAACCACACTCTTTGTTCCAATCTGACACCAAATCAACAACACAAAATCTAAAACAAGGGTCTTCAAATTACAGCGCAAAAAACAAACTTTCTGAGGTACCAAACACTTCATCACACACCAAAACCAATTAAACCACGTGGGGTGTTGCATAATCTGCTGATCAAACAACACAACCCCACTTGTGAGTCTTCTGTTCTTTAAATGAAACACGATCACTTTCTTTTTTTAAGAAACGGACAAATAAACATACAGACGAATAGAGAAATACCAGTTCCACTTTCCGATCTTGAAAGGATCGGATTTTCGGTAAGTGCAAGAAGCCAAGTTTTCGATTCTCCATTGAGCAAGGCGTGGTGTGGTTTCGACTCTGTATGCAGAATCGCTCATCCTATCAGCAAAAGCAAGTGCTGTTGTGATTTCATGGATGCAATCCAAAATTCCCTCCAGCAAAAACTCTCCCGGCTTTCCCAGGTTGACTCTTTCTTCTCCAGCTCACTTCACTCTTCATATGAATATCCTCTGTTTCCTCACTCTGTTTCCGCCCACTCTGTTTTTCTTCTTTTATTTATTTCAAACTCCCCCAAAATTTCAGAAAGTGTTCAACAACATTCACGCTGTCTTTGATTAGGTTGCAATTTCTTTGAGAGGTTTCGGACACGCAAGGATTTTGGTGTTGCTTTTACCCTTTTTTTTTGGAGATTAAAAGAAACAAAAGAGAGAGAGTGATTTGTACTTTTATTGGTATGGGATGGTGATGGCCTATGCTGATAAATGTCTATAAGTCTTAACACATATTGCTTATATCATTGGGGATGAAGAAGGTATACGTGTTGGATTTTATGTTGATTCAGGATGACCCTTTGGTTGGGTCATTTATGAGACTGCTTTAAAGGGAAAAGAATTTTTTAATTTTTTATGCTTTGAAGCAAAGTATCTGTTCCTTCCAAATCTAACCAATTTCTCAAAACCACATTCTTGGATTGTGGATGCAACATACTTTCCTCACAAATAACTCTTCATCTCTTGCATTATTAAACTTCACTAATTATAATATTGTCAAACTTAAAAATCTAAGTGTAACGTGTATGTTTCTTTCATTGCAGTTAATGTTATCAGTAAAAGTGTCTTTGAACTTTGAAACCTTCGATAACATCCTCAATAATACAAAAATGAATGAAGAGATATTCAAAACAGTGTAACATAACACTTGTACTTATCCCCCAAAGCATAGTTTGATGTCTGGATCAACCTATTGACTCTCTCTCTCCACGTGTCCCGTGGTGCAACCTTTGGTCTTGTGATATTTAATTTTGTGTGACTCTGATGCTGATATAACCAATGCTGTGGCATGCTTCATTTCATCATTTCAACAGTGTCTTGCATCAGTGTAGTGTGATGGTTGGTTGATCTCAGTTCCCCTTCACTTGCAAATTGCAAATTGCAGAATTTTCTTCTGAAATGGGCCAGACTCTGCAGTAATGAATCCACTGAAAAATCCATTTTTTTTCAGTTCTTCCCATACCCTTTTTTCTGCTGCTGCAAGTAGACCTGTGACTCACTTGCAAGTTGACCTTGGTGGATGCAACAGGAACCTAATGTAACTGTAGTTCAACCAAAGTTGAATTTTTGGTGTACCTTTTAACTTCAGGGAGAAGAAAAAGATATGGAATTAGGTGCACTTAAGTCTGGCTAAATCTTCATTCAAAAACAGTTTTGGCATTGATAATTAAGAGTTTAAGAAATTTTCAAATATGTTGGTGTGAAGAGAATGTAACTAAATGAGTTGGTGAAGGTTTCTTATTCCTATAAATTTTCAGTAAATGGTTGTTTTCTACCTTTCATTGGGAACATCACATTAAAAAAAAAGTAGTAAAATCAATAAATTTGATTATATATTGATCATGTTTGGAAAAAAATATATATTCTTTTTTTTTTCTGGTTTCCACTATTTTTTAATATATAAAAAAAAAGCTATTTGCAGCTGAAATTTGTAAAAGGAAATATGTAAAAATAACTTGTTTTTGTGAATCTAAAACAAGTAGTTTATGATTTTGTTTACCTTCATCCATGCATGTCATTTTTCCTCATACAAAATCTGTTTTTTTTTTCAAAAGAAATTAATTCTTAGAACCCCTTTTCATCAAACTTATCCAAATAAAAGTTAATTTGAATTATAATCGTTTATACATATTATTAATTTTTAAAATAATTTGATTTTTTTTATTATACCAAACACACAACCTTCATGTAAAAACTATAAAGTGAACACTTCATAATTTCTTAGAGAGAAAAAAAAATATGAATAACCAACTTTTCAGTTTTCAGCCTGATAAAGAATAAAAATTATTTGCTTAGTTAACACACTTAACATCCATAAAAATTCAAAATTCCATTATTTGTTTATTTAACATTTCCATAATGGTGATGATTTGGTCACGCAACTTTTAGCTTTGTCTTCCCTCCTATTTAACTCAATGCATTATGATTACCCTTTATATAAAAATCGAACAAATTGAATTATGTAAATGAATTTCCATTAAATATGAGACAAAGCAAAGTATGGTGTTGACGTTGATGGAGAAAGATGGAATCTTGAGATTCAATGGGTTTTCTCTTTCATGGAAAGTCCAAAATTCATTTAAGAAAGAAGACAATATGATAATAAGTTGTTAAAAAAATAAAAAAATAAAAAGAAAAAAACCTAAAAGAGACGTATGATAGAAGGCAATGAAAGAGAGAACCTTTCATGCAATCTTAGTAATTGAAATTAAACATTTTTTAATGTTTGTAATCAAGTGGACACACACACCATCAATTATAATTGGTTGCCATTAATCTTAATTATTGTGTTCTTTTTGGCTTTTATAGTTTTTTAATAAACTTATGCTATTTCATGAATGAATGTGGACATGGTTTATCTCTTGTAGAAAGGGTAATTATGCTAATTAAGAGTAAGTGCATGAATAAGTACAGAGAATCTCTCTTTGTTCTTTGTATTCTTCATGCATAAGTACACTTTGTTGTTTCTTCATAATGGTAATAAATTATTACCACCAAATTTGGAAGTTTTTATTTTTTCTAATTAATTATTTAATCATCAAAACTTTCATCCTTTTACAAATTTTACTACTTTCTAAATCTTTTTTTAACAGTTCATAATCAATGTTTAAAATTTCTACAATTTTTTAAAAACAAAAAAAAAATGGCGTTTGTTTTATTTTGCCTTTAAAATGTTACCATTTTGACCTCATTTTAGTTTTATTAAAAAAATCCATAACACACCATCATGTTACAAACTTTCCACGTAATTTTGTAGATATTAAAAGTTTACATAAGATGGAAACAAATTTCAGTAATAAGATTTTCATAATGATTTTAAGTAGTGTATTTTGTTTTTTTTTATTTATATAAAAAATATTATATTAAAATATAGTAGAAATTATTAAGTTAATTTTGTTAGATAAAAAATAATATGTTTAATTGTAATTTTTATCACTCAGGTGCGCTATTTCCACAAATTTCAATCATTAAATTGTTTTCATTTAGTATAATGAAATTGAAAATATTTTATTAATATATCATTTGTTAAGCAACTCACTCAATAAAATAAATGAAAAATTCATAATGGGATGATCATATGAACTCAAATAAAAATACCTTCTTTATTTCATTGATCCTCAAGATACATTCATACTTGTCCAAGTCCAAAACTTCTCATGCAATTCTTCTTTCATTGTTGGATATTTCCAAACATACATTTCTTCCAAAACATCTTCAACAATTTAAAACTTTCTTCAAAATGTAAACTCTCTAGTCATTTTACCTTTAATTTTGCCCACTTCATATTAAAAAATGATTTTGAACATTTTGTTTTCCAACAAATAATTTAGAACCTCAATTAATTTAAGTCCTCAATCCACATTTGAATTAAACACTTCTTTATACAATATCTCATTTATTTATAATGTTTATTACCAATAAATATTTTTCTTGATGAAATGAACTTTAAGTTTTTCTTTTGAACTTTGATCATATTATATTAAAATTCATTGTTAATAGATTTTCTTTTAAAATTTGTTAATAAATTGTCGGTAATTGTACTTTTTTTAAACTTTGTTAGAAATTTTGTTGGTAAAATGGATGTCAAATTTTTTTAGAAGAATATCGAGAAGATGAAAAAGGAAAGAGACATGGTGACGACAACTAAGGAGGTGACCACAACAATAATCGTAGAAATGAGAACAATAAAGAATGAGAAGGAGGATGAAGAAGAGAATAAAAAAGTGAAAGAAGAGTTGGTGGTGATGACGAAACGACGATGATGATAATGGAGGAAAAAAAGAATAACAAGAAAGAAAAAAAAATAACAAAAGGATGAGAAAGAAAAATAAATAAAAAAGAGGAAGAAAACTAAAATCTCAATTTTTATGAACAATTCATATTTATTAATAATTACTAAAAAACATTTTTTCGATGAATTTTGACCATAGTAAATTATAGGTAAATTTTTTATTGCTGGTAATTATCAACAGAATGATGAACATTTTATCAAGAAATTTTTAATCATTAATAAGTCATCAATCATTTTGATTTATTAACAAATTTGAGTAATTATAAATATATTTTATCTATCAATATTTCTACATTTTCTTATAATATTATCTTCTCAAAATAATAATAATCTATTAGCTAAATTATATAATAGACTCATACATCATTTTACATCTCTACTCTCCCATAACTAACATCATTAATTATCTATCTTTTAACTTAATGCATAATTTTCTCAACAAGTTACTCACACTTTTTCATTTCACTTTCCTCCTAAATACTCATATAACTTTAATTGGTGAACCATTCATTTTACTGTGAATTGGCCATTTTTCAATCTCTCAACATCTTCCTTTTCTTTTTCTTTTTTCCATATCCACAAGTTTTTTAGTTATTTCTTTCCCCCAATATGAGACCCCTAATCCACATTTTTTTTCCTCTTAGACTAAAAGTTGCTTCTTCTTTTTTCACTTATAAAAGGTATTATTGGATCTCAACTTTTTCTTTTCCTTAAGATCACAAAGTCACACTACCCAACTATGTGCATTGTGTCATTTTGACAAAAATATCTCTTTATTTCCTTTCATTAAACATTGTTCATTAATAGTCCATTACATTAGTTTGTCAATCTTTCTTAAAATATAAAGGAAGTATTTCAAGTATTTCAACCCATTTATAATATATATACTCAATCAGAATATAAAACATACATTTCTAAATGAATACTAAAATAATATCCATAAGTAGATTAAGAATAAATATAAAACAAATATTCTTAGTAGTTGATTCATGCTTATACAACATTTTTTTTCCTTGAATTGCATTGTTAGTTCTTGTATTGAAAGTTGGTATATCAATATTCAGCTTCACGTCTATAGTTATGATATAAAATCCAATTTCCTTTTGAAAATCCTCTTATATATTCATCACTTTTATACAAAGTCAAACCTATTTCTCCATCTATTCATCTTCATCTTATTTGCTACAAATATTTCTCCATCTTTGGAAGACCCTTCACAAATTTTATTGTGCATAGTCTTTTGTAATCTAAACAATAAAAAAAGTTTTCATATTACTTGTAATTATTTTGCTCTAAGTTTTTTTTCCTTCAGTTTCTTTATTTTTCGTTCTCTCCATCTTTCAAAACAAATTGTAAATACTATGACATCAGTGTTGTGGGGAAAGTTAGATAGATCTATGATTTATTCATTATGTTTAAGAAATGATGTTTTTTTGTCTAAACTTGTTTTAATATTTTTCCTATGTGATTGAATAATTTTCAATTTCTTAAAATATTTTCAATACAAAAATCTCATTAAATCTTAATGATGTTTTATAAGTTTTGTATAATATTTGTGATTGTGGATTGGATATTTTATTGTTATTTTATCTCTTATATTTTTAAAACTTTAGTTAATTTTGTGGAGAAAGACGGTAGTGATTGAAGGCATAAAAGTGTCTGAGAAAAAAAAATGCAAAATGATTTGAAATAATTTTAATTGCTAAACATAGTATAGTATAAATTATTGTAAACTATTAATTTGAACTGTTTATTGTGTTATTAATACATTCGGTGCTAATTAATTATTGGTGTTCCATTATCTCTCTTCCTCTCTCTCTCTCTCTCTCTCTCTCTCTCTCTCTCTATATATATATATATATATATATATATATATATATATATATATATATATATATATATATATTAAGTATTCTATGCACCATCTTGTTATTATTATTTTAGGATTAAACAGTCATGATTGCCCTATGAATGGGTCCCATATGATATCACTATTGACAAAAAAGAGAAGAAGCAAAATATCTAGGTCTTCAAAAATGGCAAATAATATAGTAATAATTATGGCTATATAATATATAATATAGTTTTTGAAAACGACCCTTTCTTTTAAAATAGTAAAAAGAATAACACCAGACAATGAGGTAAGCCATTTGAAATTTGTAGTGTGTCATTCATTTCCCTTAAATTGGCCAAAAGTTGGAGTGAGAAAAACACCAAGTTTTGTTTAAATTATGTATTATATCAAGAAAAAATAAAACGCAATAGTAAGGAAATATTAAAATTCCAAGAAAATAAAAAGAATGTTAAAAAAAATTAGAGAGAATGAAATTTATATAACAAAAGTTTGTTTGTTTATCGCAGTGTTTACCAACATTGATTTTTGTGGGTCTTATAAAGCTATTCATATTTCAGTATTTTTTTTTATGAAACAAAGTCTATTCTTTTAACATTATGATTGATGCAAAAACATATTTACAGATGAAATTGAATATTACTTTACTTATTTATGTATTAAATCAATTCAACAATAAAGAAACACCTATAACTAAATATATTCATTATAAATTAGAATTTAATAATCTAAGGGTTTACATAAGTTATAACTAATTCAAAAACAGACCACAAACTTTTAGTTACATCCTAAACTTACTCCTTCATATTTTCACCTGTTAAAATCTTTGAAATAAACCAAAAGCAACCTAAATTCAACGTATTAACTAATTACTCAATCAACATCAGATTTATGGTTAATTATGGTTATAAACAAGTTTGAAATGATCTAAAAACAATTTCCAAACCTCAATTATAGTCATAACATCACTAAATTCATCTACCAAAACCTCAATTTAGACCCAAAAATCTACCTAATAACACTCCTTTTTCACTACTTTAAATTCTAAAACATATTTGTATATCCTAGAACTCCAAAACAATAACATTCAAAGTTTAAGAAAGTATCAATTTACAATCATTCACAACATTCATCAATAAGCACATATTTACTCATCAATCATCTAAATTTATAATAGATTCAATCAATCATAAATCTCACACTCTATCAAACATAATTACATACTTCTTAACATGAAATTAAGGCAAATATTAGTTTGCCTTACTTGGAGGAAAACTCAAACAACTCTAAGAAAAACAAACTACTCCTGCCTCGGCCTAGATAACTCTATATGTATCTATAGATTATATAATTTGGGATTAGGTAAGCTCTTAGGATCACTAATCGACAAGAAACTAGAAAAGGAGTAGAATGAAATATGCGACAAAGCCAAATTGTATATGTCTTAAAATAGTCAACCAAAGGAAAAAAATGAGTAAAAACTAACTTACTTTATAACGAAATCTAATGGATAAAGAAGTCAACCTCACTGCCATAATCATCTAAATACCTTATGATCGTCAATAACTAAAAATGTTAGAAAGAAGGAAGAGGAAGTCTAAAGAAAATATTCTAGAGAGATAGTAAATATTTTAGATAATAAGATGCATTTTTATAAAATTTTATTTATATCATCAAACTTTTGACATTAAAATAATTTAGTCTCATTAATTTAATATATTTATCAACTCTAATACTCTATATTTTTAGGTTCAACATATTTCACTTAACTTCTCAATATTTTATATTTTAAAGAATTTATGAGTAGTTAAAATGTCTTAAATTATAATTTTTTTACTAAATATTTTATATTAATTATAAATTAGCTTTTAATTAATTTGTATATTTGCAACTTAATTAGAAAAAAACTAATATTCAACCGTATATATGGTTGATCAACCTAAATGAACTTATTCAATATTACCTATTTAAGTTTAATCGAGATCAGTTCAACTTTTCTTTTTCGGATTTAAATTAAGTAATTAATTTTTATGTGTATAAAGATTTTTTTTTGAATATTTTTTTTATTTTCATTTTACATAAAATTTTATTTTAAAAAATATTCATAGATTAATCATAGTCTATGGAGCTTTTCTTGGTATATTGATATTATAATTTTTTTATATGTAAGTTTAAGTTCCATGAACTGTTTTTTACTCTAACTCACAAATTTAGATCAAATTGTCTAAACTCAACCAAATTGACAAATCTTATTTGAATAAATTCCTTACCAATCAGATACTTTTTTTAAGTTAAAATTACCTCGTTAACCTATCATCTAATGTAAAAAAATTAATGAGAAAGCTTTTACAAAATTTTAAGCACAAAATTTTAAATTATGCTTGATCACTAGGTTAATTAAGTTCATTCACTAGACAATGTTTATGCTGGACTTATATAATTTCATTGTATACTAACCATAATAATAAATATATATTTATATTTAATGGAACTTTGTAATACTCTGTTATCTTTTTTTCTTCTTATCTCCAAAGAATTTAGTTTAACTTTTGATGTTGTAAAGAAAGTAGTTTTAGTCATTATTACTTTATATATATATATATATATTGTTAATTTAACATTAGTGTTTCTTAGACATTTTTAAAATATTAATTTATTTAAAACAAAATATTGAAAAAAATTTAAAATAATGTCAGAAGTGGGATTTGAACCCACGCCCTCAAACGAGGACCAGAACTTGAGTCTGGCGCCTTAGACCACTCGGCCATCCTGACTTCGATGTTATATCAAATGGTATAGTTTGATATATCACTTTATGTATTATTTTTATATAATTTAATTTAAACAAGCTTATTATTGACCTTATATTTTGGGCTTCAGTCACAAAAGCCCATTGGGTTAGTAACGTTGAAAATTAAAATGATTTCAATTAATTATTACAAAGCTATTTTTTTATTTTAGTTTTCAGGTTTTAAAATTAAATTAATTAATCTTCAATTCTGTATATATTATTATAGTTTCCCCTTATCGAACCTTAAACCTAATATTCTCATTTAAGGTAATTCAAAAAGATATTTTACAAAATTAAAATTTCAAGATTAAAAAATAACTTCATAAAGAAAATAGATAGTTGGACAAAATTCGTGAAATTTATAAAATGTGGTACTAACGTTACGAAGAAATTACCAATCAAAATTTGCGATTTAACAAATTATTTATTACTTGGTCTGGTAAGGAATGTAGGACATCTCCAAATCATTTTTTTAATTGGGATTTTTAAATACGTAATGTATTTAAACTTTTTTTTTATTTAAAGTATTTAAATACGGAATTTAATTACTAGATAAATATGTTTTTAGTTGTGAAATTAAATTTCATTCTGTCCAAAACTTTAATAGTTTTTTATTTCCAAATTTAAAAAATAAATAGATTTCCAAATTTCATTCTTATCACAATGTTAAGAATTTGTTTATGTGACATAAAGTTATCATTTATGTTTACGTTACACGAACACATTATTATTAACAGTTAGACATACATGTAGCAAATTCATTTCATTCTTTAGAAACAATTATTATATCCATGTTTTTTTTAAGTTTTGAGACCAAACAATGTTAGTTTAGAAAAGGATGAAATTCAAAACATATTTAACCTCATTATTTTATTTATGAAAAAAACGTAGTTTAAAATGACTGTAAAATATAAATTACTTTAATTGAGGAATTAATGCTGTAGTTACTTTTATATATAATACATGAACTTTTTCAGTTCGCTCTGAGTAAATTCAGCGTTTGAAATTATTTTACCAATTACGTACATGACATTTATTGTTTTATGAAATGTAATTAGTATGAGCATGTTTTTCTATTGACACAATTTTTATTTATGTTTACTGTAAGATGATTTATGAACAATGTAGTTCAAATTGACGTGGAAATAAAGTATATTTCAATAGTGCATAAAGTGAAAACCATACTCCAAAAGATGAACAAATGGAAAATGTGAATGACAAAATTATAGCAGCTTCTGCAAGCACTTGAATGTAAGAGGCTTTAAAAACAGGCAGAAGAAACAAAAAAAGAAATAAAACAGTGTGAACTGGTATTGAAGTTGCTCTACAGCACTTTCCAATGTTGACGGAATGATCATGACTGCACAATCACACTTCGGTGAAGCTCACTCTGAACACTCCTCCCAGGTACTTCAGCAATGAATCTTTCAAAGTCACAACTTACTCCATCAAGACAACTTCCATTATCATTTCTTCTTCTGCAATCATTTGAGCATCTACCATAGACCTCACAATACCCTTCATTTCTATCACCATGTGATAAGGGAGAAGTATGAATTCTTCTACCATGTGACCTGTCACCATTAACCCGATACCCTTCATTTCTAGCATCAGGTGATACATCCATAGCTTCCATTGTTCTATCATCATCTGTCAGAGAGAATTTAACATCGGTTGATGTTGGCCCTCGTAGCAAAGATTGCAACTGCTGCATTGGTTGCACTGTTCTTCGAGTATACAGTGGCTCTGGAACAGTTTCCAGAGTTCTAATATGATCTTTAAGAGAGTATGTGATATTAGCAGATCTGGGCCCTGGTTGCAAAGATTGCAATGGCTCCATTGGTTGCCATGTTTTTCGAGCATACAGTGGTTCTGGAACAGTTTCCATTCTTCTAATATTATCTGACTGATAGTATGTGACATTAGCAGATGCTGGCCATGTTTGCAAAGATTGCCTTTCCTCCATTGGTTGCAATGTTCTTCGAGTATACAGTGGTTCAGGAACAGTTTCCATTGTTCTAATATTATCTGTCAAAGAGTGTCTGATATAAGCAGATGTTGGCTCTGGCTCCATTGGTTGCAATGTTCTTCGAGTATACAGTGGTTCGGGAACAGTTTCCCTTCTTCTAATATGATCTGGCATAGAGTATCTGACATTAGCAGATGCTGGCCATGGTTGAAATGTTCTTGGAGGGCCTAGACTCATACAAAGAGAAGAAGAATAACCACCAGGAGGAGCACCTCTTCCATGCACTTTTGTCATGTTACTTGAGTGAACCCCAGTGAATGATGTCTCTTCTTTCATTTTTAGAAAGTGACTTTTTGTAGGGTAATAATTGAGATGAGCTGAAGTTGGTAATTGCTCCACAGCATACTCAATCTCTTGAATTCGGAGATTTCTTTTGTGTCTAGAAACCCTCATTCGTTTTCTCTTCATACGCTTTCTCTTACCTTCAGGGATGTAGACAAACTTGTATGTGCAGCACTTGCCAAGTGGAAAGGGTTCATCACATCTATAGCCATCACCTCTCTTATTATTGTAACCAGGGTAATCTTTTCTATTGAAGTCAGCACACTCAACCAACGTCAAAAAGCATTGTGCAGCAAGATTCTCAATGTTCCAGTAGTTAAAAGGTTTTGTAGTTTTATGACTGATATGTATTTCACCATTGGCTCGAAGCATGCGACTTGCATTGTTGAAGAATCCATGCACAAGGGCTTTATGCATCCTGTAAATTCAAGAACACAGAAAATTGAATGCAATCAAGTGGATGATTGATAACGATGTGAAACTTCAAAACCATGTTTCACAAACAAAGAAATCTAACATAATAGAATATACAAACCAGCAATTCTGCAAAATCACGAAATTCAAGCTCTGGTATTTTCTTCTTATCTTAGTCTCATATCAGCAAAGAAGAACCAAGAATAAAATACAAAAGTACTAGAAAACTTACTTAATCAGCGACGAGCTATCTTCCCTCCCATGAAAGCCAGCATGAGGAAAGTTGAATATGACTCGATCAAACCTTCGCATTTTTAAATCTGGATGAAGCTTCATTTTGGTTGCATCAACTCCATGTAATAAGAATGCTCCCAGCTTGTGCAATTCTTCTAAATTTGACTTTGCCTTCTTGTACATTTTGGTAACATTATCTACATGTGAGAGATCATTTGGATTTTGAACTCGTGAGCTATATGACTCTAAAAGGTACGCTTATTTTCATTCATCAGCTTTCCATATTTGCTTAGCAAGTACAATCCAAACTAGAGCACCAAAATAGACAGATAGATTGATAGAATGAATCATTAAACAACATAAGCAACACTTTCCCAAATTGTGGAGAATGAGAACATAGTAGAAAGCTTTGAAAAAGGACAAAACTCCAAACAGATCATTCCTAAAAGTCAAAATAACTTACAATATCAAAGTATTTAACCAATCTTAACCAAAAATGAAGAGGGCTTCACTTCCAAAAAGGTAAAAAATGAAAAATGTCTTCATTTTACTGGAAACCTTAAAAAACCAAGGCACCGACTTCCACTGATAAAACATATCAACATGTCCCAGCTGCAACAATCTTGTTTGCATCTGCAATTTTGGCCATGGAGTCTAGCTTTTTTATTCATGCAATATCAAGGAAAGCCACAAAAATGCTACACAAATTGTTAACAAATTTAAAACTTATCAACAAGAAACTACCTTCCATCATCTTCAAAACAACCCAATAAAAACAGTAATAATATCATAAACAAGAATAAAAACACACTAGGGTTACTTAACAAATATGACAAACAGAAAGAAGAACCACATATGATCAAACCCCAAGCAAGACAAACATAGTATTTTAAAGAGAAAAATCTAAACCATTTCCTCATACATTTCTCAGCAAGATTGAAACTTTATCTAGGAAACGTGCTCCGCACGCTAAAAGCACGAACAAAAAACTGAATGGTAAGAGAGATAGAGACCGTAGGAGTTGAGAGAGGAAGCCACGATGTTGGCAGCAGAGCCAAAAGATTTGGCAAGGGAAAGAGAGAAAGAGAAATCACCCTCCCCCACCAACAGTATTTGGTGATCACTGGAATAGTGGTTTACCCATTTTGCATTATCTTCTTCATCTTCTTGAATAGTCTGCCATTGCTTCTTTAATTCCTTCATGTTGAAAATGGTGAGAGCTAGTGAGAACACCAATAGCTGCCACCACCACCACTGCACCCTCTTTATTGCAGAAGATTTGAACTTCAAAGTTATAACCGTTGCACAATGCTGCTGGCGAATGGAAGTGCAAGCGAATGGAAGTGCAAGAGTCTCGAAAATGCTGTGTAAGAATAATTTCTCTTTCTATTTTTTTACAATTATTGTACAATAAAATTATTCTTTCATGATTTCAAAAATGTGCAAAATATATAGTAAGTTCTGATTTGTAGTGTTTATTTCTTTTTACTTTATTTTCTGAAAAATTGAAATGGATTTTGACTCTAAGGAGTGATTGTTTTACAGTTCATCATATGAGCTATTTCTAACTATTCGAAGTAATTTATATTTATTTATCATAGGATTAACATTAAAATTACAATTCTTTTATAACACCTTAAAATTATATAAACATGATTTCTCACTGTTATCCAAAGAAAGTGAATTATGTCACCAAAACTGTTTGGATATAGTTTATCTGCTTGCATAATATATATTACAATAGAATACTGATATATGAAAGATTTTCTATGCAACTAAAATAATCAATATAACTGAAGTGGGAAGCATTTAGTACATATATTGATTCTGAAGGGGAAAAAATGAAAAAAAAAAACTTTTCTTTTTGGTGACTAGTTAGAATTTTTGTGGAAGAAATGCTTTTGTTGGGTATAAATTAAAATAATTAGTTTTTTCCATCTATTTGTTAAGAATAAGATAAAAGACAAGTTAAAATATATTAATGTTGCAAGTGTTAAGAGTTTTTATTTCAATTTCCTAAAATTTGTTGTTAATTTAGTTTATATAAATATTAATATTTACAGTTAATAATTTCATATCACCTAATAATTGAGATTAATAATAGTTTAAATATATTTTTTTTCTTAATCTTAAAAAGATACCTGATATCTTAAGATGAATTAAAAGGAAGTATCATCTAAAAGAAGGTTCACATCAAAGAAATTATGTGATGTTGAAGTAAGAATAATAAAGTCTATACGAGATATAATTGAATATGGTTGCATATTTAATAATTTAGGATTGGGAGGTATAATTATTTTTTTTTATATTTTTTTAAAATAATGTTATCATTGTTTAGTGACATATAATATTAGCTTGAACTGTGAAATCAATTATTAATTTAAGACTATACATGATGGTGTATCTAATAGAGTGTATGAGAGATACAATAGAGTATGATTAGATAACAGAGTGTATGAGATATATAAATGAATATTATTAGATATATAATAATTTGGGAGTGGCATATAATTATATTTTATTAGTTTTTTAAATAGTGTTTATCATTATTTAGTGATATATAATATCCGCTTGTCAAATTAATTATTAATTTAAGATTTTATATAATGATATACCTAAGTGATAGGATTTTCTTAAAAGAAAAATGTTAAAATGTAAAAGAAAAAAAATAAAATTCGTAACAGGAGAAAGTCTTTTATATTTATATATATATATATATATATATATATATATATATATATATGTATATATATTTTAACTATTTAAAAATACTATTGACACATTTTATATATTATTATTCAGAGGCCATGCTAGGTATACAAATATTATGTTACTTCCTCTACCATTCTATCTTCTCTCCACTTTTCCGATTGTTTCTAAATTTCAATCTTACCCTTTTTACTTTTATCTTTACCCATTTTACTTTTTATTTTTTAAAATCCTAATTCCCTTTCACTTTCATTCATTCTATGAGAGGCAAGCCCCCACCCCTCACCCCCACTTTCACTCTTTTTCTTTTCGATTTTCACATCCGTTAACACATAATTTAATTAATCCCTACAATCTTCTTCACCAACAATGTCATGAGTCCCCTTCACCTTCTCTACGTCACCACCATATATCACATCCTGTAACTTTGAATATCAGAACTAGTTTATTAAATCTACACCACATTGAGAAATTCTCACATTCACATATGTTGATGGACTACCACATGAAATTTGTTGTTCAAACTATCAACTTCTTTCCATTATTTTTTAAAAAATATGACAAAAGTGATCAAACCATATACAATATAACGTAACTAAGCTTTCGAGAATAAAGAATGAAGAAAAGGCGAAAATGAAGAATGGTGTAAGCTTTCGAGAATAAAGAATGAAGAAAAGGCGAAAATGAAGAATGGTGTTAAGGGATGTGAAAATTGAAAAGAAAGAGAGAAAGTGAAAGTGGAGTGGGGGCTTGCCTCTGAGAGAAAGAGTGAAAGTGAAAGAGGATTAGGGTTTTAAAAAATAAAAAGCAAAATAGGTAAAGGTAAAAGTAAAAAGGGTAAGATTGGAATTTAGAAAAAATTAAGGAGGTGATGGGAGAAGATGGGGTGGTAGAGGGAATAACACTTTAAATATTAACATTGGGCTCTTTACTCTGATGTGGGCCTGACCCTCACTTTGGATATTCAATAACGGAATACTTGGCAATTTCGTGCACTCTTCAATTTCTTTTTACACCTCTCAATTTTCAAAGTGATATTTTGTTATTATAAAGGCACAAGACTCTCAGTTAGATACGACAAAAAAAGTCAAAAAGTCAAACTCAATGGGATAGTCTCAATAAAAAAAAGTTGAGTTGGGATAATATTTTCAATATGAAAATCTAAACCAATCCTGCTCGTCAAGTTTGGCAATTCCCTAAGCTAATCTTGTGAATAAGTCGAGATAGTTTACCAACCTCAATTTATTAAAAAAATTTAAACTCTCGTCACAACACTTTATATTAACACAATTTCACAGTCTAATCAAGATTTAATATAATTTGATTAAAGTCTTATACAACTTAACCAAGATATAAAATAGTCTGAACAACGATTCAACACAACGTTTTAACTAATAATCAACTCGAGATCAGCCCAACAACCCGTGATATTAGAGTCATTTTAGACTTTCAATGATAGAAAAAGAAAATATACAAACCCACCTAGCAAAAGCCGAATGAAGTTATGAAACTTAACTCGTTTTCAATTCATATATTAATCTAACCCGACTTGTTTTTAACTGGTCAATATCGACCTTAATTTAAAAAGGTTAGATTAACCTCTTTTATCATCTATAATCTCAATTAGTCTTTTCCAATTAGGAAATATTTTTGAAACAACATTTTCAAAAAATAATTATCCGTAACCAAATTTTGAAGATAAAATTTCTAAACGCGTGAAATACATTTCAATACATGTTTTTCAAAATAAAATCCAGAACATATACACTACAAAAATTTCCAATTTTTTCGGGGGTTATTTGTTTCGTTTTCGGTGGTTTTAACCCACGGAAAGTGCGATACCAGTGTTAGGAAAACCGTTGGGAAAAGTTAAATCGTTAAGTAATTACCGGCTGTTTTTTTAGAAACTGCCGGTATTAGCAGGGGTTTGGGAAAACCGCCGATATTAGCGGACTTTTCGGAAAATCGCCGGGATTTGCGGGGGTTTTTCAGAAACCGCCGGGATTTTACGGGGATTTTCCAAAACTGCCGGGATTTGCGAGGGTTTTGCAAAACCGCCGGTACTTACAGAGTGTTTTCAAAACCACGGGTATTTATTGGGTTCTCCAAAATCGCTGATACTTGTTTAATTATTTTTTATATTATTAAAATTATTTAATTATCATTTGCTTTAGTAATAAAATAAAAAATTAAATGATTTAAAACTAAAATTAAATATTGTTATATAAAATTTGATTCAAACATCAATTATAAGAGAGAGTAGAAAATTTATATATAGTACAAGCACATTTTATTGATTCAAACATCAATTATTATAAATCACTACACATGATTATCAACTTCAAAATTCATATGCTGACATGTTTATAAACTTTTAAAGATGTACAAAGAATACAAATTAAAATGTAATCTTAAAGATGTATAGAGAGTAAAAGTGAAAATGATTAAAGTCAAACTTACAACAGTGGCATTATCCACCCACTAGTACCAACCAAATCTCCAAAATTACCCTATACTTCATATGATGCTTGTTATGAGGGAAATAAAACTAGCGCAACAGAAATAAATGTTAGTTAATAATTTACATGCTTCATTACTGAGCTACACTTGAACACACTGAGTGTAGTTTATCGTTAAGCATATGATCAAAGCTGAATGTGTAATTCGTTAATCTATTGATCCTCAAGTCAACATACCTACAAAAACAAATTGAAGACACTAACATAAGGCATAGCAGTGGGACAATTTTTCTTATATTTATTATCTTTTAAATATAAGAAAAACAAATAGTGGGACACTTTTTCCATTCTCTCTCACTGTAGGGAAATAACAATTTGAACAAATGCCTAGGTAGCATAGAAACAATTTACCATCCTAGTTCATAATAAAAAAAGCTAAGATATCTTTGATCCAATATTATATAATTCAAATGTCATTGAGCAAAGTCATATTTTGAGCCAATGTCATAATCATTCGGAAAGATTTAAAGTGTGACTACCATAGCTAGATATACAATTCCAACACGCTGATATGTTTAAACTAAGAACTAATCTAAACTTTCACATATAATATTGATCAGAGAACTTACTTTTCTTTACGGGGAGATTTTTTTTTCAAATAAATCAACAAAGGATGTAGATGTGGAAGTAGAAGCCTCAATATTAGAAGCACGTTTTCTTTTGATAATTTCAATCCTTTGTGGATGTTGATTTTCTTCAATTATTTGAGAAATAGCTTTCCCTCCGTGCAATACTTGTGATGTGTACTTATCATCATCATCTTCATAATCACTTAGGTCCACGATCTCCTTTTCCAATTTGCATTTTACCCCTGCATGTACAAAGAATGTGTTAAAACTTAACATTATTTTGTTAACATTATATACTTCAGGCAAAAGCTAGGAGAATGCAGAGTAGTAGATTTTGGAATGAGTAAAAAATTGGTTGTTGTCTCAACATTTCTTGAAAAATACAGCCTTCGATTCTACAAGTAATTAACTACGTATACTTTGATCAAATTCAGAGCAGATACATGTAATTTTTTTTCTATGGATAAACAAAATGAGTTACCTTCTTTGCATGCTTATGTTTGCTCTTTCTTTTGTTCTTATTGAAAGAAAACATTTTCAGGAGAAAGGAAGAAAACACAAAAGAGATGACTTGCAATTTAATATTAGGAGCCTAAAAGATGACAAAAAATTCTACAACAAATCAAGCCATGGTTTGAACATCTGAGGAAGACAATGAGAACAATGATGTGTTTGGCTTGAGGATAAGAATGAAAAATACCTTAGGCTAGAAACATGGGTAATTTGTCTGTGTTGAGGTCCAATGAATGGTCTCACCTACCATGTGGATCACTTGCTCACTACCTTACCTTGCATTTGCAAATGGACATACTAGTCTATTCTTCAAAAGTAATAAATTCATTGTGTAAACTTGGATGAACTTATTAATGATATTCTTACTTCAACGACAACATTGGATGAAGTGAGGAATGTGTGTTCTTAAGTTTTGTCTACTAATTGTTGCAAATTGTGACGATTTTTTGAGTATTTGAATGTAATCTAGTTCAGTCTTCAATTAATCCAGTTTGAGTAAGAATTACTTGCCTCACCACACCATTTCAATTAATTTACTAAAACATGATTTCCGCCAATAGCCATTTCCTTCTCTCAATAAATCTCATGGTTCAGGGCATAAAGATATGTGACTAAGGTATATTAATCAATTGCGTAATCCAATTAAATATTTTTAAAAGAAATTATGAAAGTTAAATATGTATAATAGATGTAAGAGATGAAAAAGATAACAAAATTTCCATTTCCATACCTAATGCACCTACAACATCCTTCTTGTTCCCTTTTTTAGGAGACTGACCAGTGCCATTATCAGTAAAGTAATGAGTATCTTCATCCCTTTGTAAAGAAACAGGCTCCCGTTTTCAAGCTCGTGGTCACTAACATCCTTTTCATCTTTGATAGCGAAAGAAACTCCAAGATTAGGCTCCACTTCAGTGTTCCCAAAATCAGAGGCATCTTCACGCATCATTTATTTTCTGCGCAAGGATGGTTCCCTTTCTAGCTTTCTTTGTCTAGTTCACCACAAAAATGGTAAGGATTCTGTCACAGGCAATGGTAAGGTATGAATCAGTAGTATACACTAATGCTACTTACTAATATGCATATATCTAGCTCTACCCTGAACGCATGCGCCACAAAAATATAAAATTAAAAAGGAATCGCGTTCTGCGAAATTTCACCAACTAGGTCAGTGACATTTTAAAAAGATTCCTGAAACATGGAACTTCAGTACAAAATCACGTCGATATTAGAGTGCCCCTACAATTACCAGAAACCAGAATTATGACAAAACATATTGACTCGAGAACAGTCGTGATTCTACCATTTTCCTTATACAAACTCACTCCCGAGTCCTAATCACTTCTTAAAACTGCGATAAAAAAAGAAAAAAAAAGGACAAAAACCTTACTTGTGATTGTAATTGCCGATATGGATCTTCTTAAAGCTTCAACGCAACTTTATGGACCATGGTTTCCTTGTGTATTTTGATGACAATAGAGAGGCAGCGGTTGCGGTGCCATGGTCCCTAGATTTTCGGAAGATAGATGGAGAAGGGATTTCAAAGAGAGAAAAGCCAAAGAATTAGGGATTTAAAGGAGGGAAAAGCCGTGAAGGATGAGAAATTGAGGCAAAGAGAAGCCATTCGCCAAGAAAATCATGGAGGCGCAAAGTGATCCAAGGTTTTAGAATTAAAAATCATAACTTTTAATAAATAAAACATAACTGCTAAAAAATTTAAAATTAAAAAAATAAATAAAACATAACCGTGGTTTTAGAAAAACCGCCAAAAATTATCCAAGGTTTTCAAAACCCTCGATAAAAAACCCCCTTCTAAAATACGTAATTTTTGTAGTGATATAATACATTGGTAAATGAATTTTTCATAATATTCATAAATGAAATTGATAGCAATTGCCTTCAATAACTGACTGGAAATCTCTTTCTGCATCTCCATAATTTTCTTTTTCTGCACTTTTATATAAACAAATATTTTTGCCCTTTTCAAAATCTGGAACCCGAAACCTATACAAAACCATAATTTAAATTTTTTTAATCACACAACTTAGAAGTCATTTTTTATTTTGATTTACACAAATTGAAAGATTGTACGATGGAGGTACGAGAACAAATTTCCTACATCACACCCCCTCCTCCTCCTTGAAATTACGGTATTTTATCTTACACTTTACAAATCTCATGTTTTTTAATTAAAAAAAAACTAAGCATTATTACATGTTATATAAGGATGATATTTTGATTGCAAAATAAATGATTAAAAAAAACACTTACCCTATATTTTTTTTAAGGTTTCAAATTTTCTCCAATAAACTTTTTAGAGATATAATATATTTTTATTATGGAATAGGTGTTTCAAAACAAGCATGTCAGATAACATCGTCAGAGTCAATCATCCTTCATTTGAAATATTATTCGTTTTGGGAACTGTGTTATGTAAGACCTGATAAAATATAATAATTAGAAATAAAGTAGTCTTGAAACTTTAATGTTTTTGTTTGGTAATTGGTATTTTGTGTCTATTTCTTTGTTAGAATATAATTGTTATGTTATTTCTTTGATTTTATTTTAATAAACTGCAACACATGTATGTTTGTTGGATTATGATAGATGTATCTTATTACAAATGCTATGTGTTGGTTTCTTAAGTAGATATATTGTCTATGATTAAATAATTATGGGTTTAATTCCCAGGGGAAAAGCTTAATGAAAACCTTAGTGTTATTTTATTTATATTTTTGTCTAAGGGAAAAAAAGGTCTTTTACCCTTTATTATTTAGGTGCAGAAATTAAAATAAAGGAGGTGTAGGAAGGAGAAGCATGCAAAGTTAGAAAATATAATCTGGAAGTTATAATTTACGTAAATAAATGACAGATAAAGATTGAGTAGTTGTTGTTTTAAAAATTACTTAAGTGAAAATAGGAGATATAATCTTGGTGGGTTTAGAGATTAAAATATATATTATTATTACAAAGATAAGCTAGAAAATAAAAAAAGGAGAGAATATAAGAGAGAAAGGGAGTTTCAGAAACCTAAAAGCTAACATGAATAAAAAAGAGAGAGGGACGTTTAATGGGAAAGAAGAAAATGAGACTATAGAAAATGTTAATGTAATGGGATATTTAATGTGTTTTAGGATGTAGATAAAACCCTAGTATTGAACAATGTATGTGAAAGCTTACCTTTTTGTTGTTATTGTATGTGCATCAGACCATGATTAGTGTTTCTGGTTCTTGGACATATGGGATTGTGTGAAGAAGGAGGGGTATGGGAAAACTTACCTTTGTTTTATTGTATGATAAATGTGGGTATATTATTTATTTTCTTGAAGGGCATGAGGAATCTTACCTTGTTTGTTGTATGTTGCATGTTCTTGATTATCTTAAAATGTAATTTTTGTTTTGATACTTGTGTATGTGTGAGAGTATGTTATTCATGGTGATAAGGTCTATATCATGTTTGTTTTGGGTTTTCCCTATGAAAGTATATATGGCTTTGTTGGGTTTCCATGATAATATGTATAATGCCAAGAGGGGTTTTACCATGCAAATATATGTTGTAAAGAGTGATATGATGATCATATGCAGTATCTTGGGTTGTAATCTGCATAATGATTAATTTTGAATGATTCTAATGATGTAATATATGTATTTGGGTATGATTACAAGGATATATGAGGCTTGAATGCATGTATGATGTGTTAAGTATGTTTTCACGTAATTTGAGGTTGATGCTTAGGGGTTTTGGACCTTGGGTTTCTATCCAAAAAGTGATTATTCTTTGTAATAATTGATTATCTGGAATGATAATCAATTATTATTTCATGCGTTGTGATTCTAGAATGTTTGTTGTGTTGAACTTGCTGGAATAATCGATTATCATTAGCGATAATTGATTAGAAATAATTGATTATAAGGATTGATAATCTATTATCATAGTGTATTTTGAATAGCTAAAAATCTCTCTAAAATAATCAATTATTGATAATTGATTATCACATTGTATTTTACTAAAAACTTCATTTTTGATAAAGATTGGATGTGGACCAAGTTTCAAAAGCTGTAGAACATGATGTTGAGAAGGGAATAAAATAACTGATGTGTTTAAGGTCAAGTTGACTTTTGATTGATGATGAAGCATGAATTTGTGATGAATCCACAAAGGTGTGTGATTGATCAATGAGCATGAGACATGGGAGATGTGTTTGCTTGTTGTACCTAGTAAATCCTGAGATTATTCGTCCGACACAGGATAACAACTCTCTTTGGAAGTGGTTGCAGAAAAAAGAATGGTGTTCGAGTGTTGAACCTTCTTTGTATGGAAGGAATGATGTTTCGCCTAGTCTTTGTGTGATAGATAAACAAGTCATTAATCGGAGGACGAGACTCGAGGAGGCTTGTAGGGGAGGCTACATGTGGGTGAGGTAGGGTACAAAAGTGTGACTATGTCTACAACATCATATGCTTACGTATAACAACACGAGTTATATGATCATAACACAAATAAATAAAAGTTAGCTAACCATAACATACAATCATTGAACACACTCATCATATATAATTCAATCATATATCATTACAATTTACACACATAATTATCCAGATGCCATTAATTCACTTTATTATATCTTTTATTTTCCGTAATATATCGCACTTTGACTTCTCTCAAAGTCATCCTTCTTGTTTCCATAAACCTTACAAATATATTGTGCTTACTCCTGAAGCCTTATGGTCAGACCATTTTCTGCCTGTTTCCATAAGCCTTACAAGTATACTATGTTTACTCTCTGAAGCCTTATGGTCAGACCGTTCTTCGCTTACTTCTATAAGACTTACGAATACTCTGCTTATGTCAAAGCCTTATGGTCAGACTGTTCTCTACCTGCTTCCGTAAGCTTCCTGAGTCACTATGCATATGCTCAAAGTCTTATGATGGAAACTAAATACACTACTCCCGGATTTATCGTTTTTATCGTTATGGTAATAAAGAGTTATACCTCATTTCATAGCTTACAATTACTCATATTCATTCATCATCACATAACCAACGAATCATATCATCTCGTCCATCTAACTCAATCATATTCATTCATTAATCATAAAATAGTACTAATCCATTTTCATCCCGCAAGTACGTCAATACATGAAATTTATAATAAATAAATCAACCATATCCATATACCTATGAATAATATAAATATCACACTCTTCTTAAAATTTTAACTTACTATAACAAGTACAACCTCAATATAATTTTACAAATCGAAGGTTATGGATCAACAATCCAAATTACTATTACATTACATAAAAGTCTGTTATTAGTACATACGTCATATTGGACACTTGAACGAGTATATTAACTAACAATATATCTAGAATCTATGATAAAATTTCCAATTCAATCTAACGGCTAATAAAGTGGAAATCTTATTTTTTGCATAGGACGTCCAAAGTAGAATTTATATGGTGTTGAGATCCTTAAGAAACATGAAATTAATTTCTCTACATATAGACATCTAAATTAAAATCTCAGTGGTCAAAGTTATTCAATAAGTCTTAGGAACTATATATCCAAATTCTAGGTTAATCTAACGGTTGATAAAGCGGGAATTAAAGTTTTTACTTAGATAACTTAAGGACAAAATGTTGGAAGTCCCACATCGACTAGAGATAAGGCCAAATTATAATATATAAGTGGGGTGCAAACCTCACCTTACAAGCCGATTTTGTGGGGTTGAGTTAGGCTTAAATACCACTTTCTAATATGATATCAGAGCTATGGTTAGAGTCTATTCCAGCGACTTCTATGTGGGCATTCTATTCTTCTATTCCACCCGCTATCGAGTCGTTATCGAACCACCCATTTATACTATCACGCACAAGATGTCTATACCTCGGCGTGAAGGAGGTGTGCTGGAAGTCCCACATCGACTAGAGATAAGGCCAAATTATAATATATAAGTGGGGTGCAAATCTCACCTTACAAGCCAGTTTTGTGGGGTTGAGTTAGGCTTAAACCCACTTTCTAATACAAAAATACAATGTTGATCTGGTTACTCAAAATTAAGAAATTAATCCCTCTAAGTACATACCTCAATTTACAAATACAAGCGGTCACAATGAAGTAAGATATCTCAAGATTCATATATCAACATTTCAAACTTAGAGATAAAATTAAAGTGGTGATCAATTTACTCCAAATTACGAAATTAATTCTTCTAATTACATGCCTCAAAACACAAACCCAAGAGGTTAAAGTGGATTAATATATCTTAGGAATCATGTATCAAAATTTAAGCTCAATCTAACGGTTGACTAATTGAGAAGTGAGGTTTTACTAAGGTAACTCAGAAAATAAAAAAAATAAGGAAAACATAATCAAAGACACCTAAACAATACAATTGGACCGAGTATCTATCTCAACATCTTTATATCTCATATATTCAAAATAATAATCATAGTTTATTTGAAATTCACATTGTTGATTATCTTTTTATGACAATTTATTTTTCATTTTTTAAATAAGTTGAAAACATTTGAATAGAGTTTCAGGTAAGAGAAACATGTCTCAATGGACAACTTAAGTACCTTGTCTTTCCTTAGCCAAAGTGTTTCCCAACTAGTTTTCACAAATTTTATATTATCATCATCCCAAGGCATCAATGCAACAAAGAACACATAATAATCAAAAGAAATAATTAACACTTAATTACGATATTAAAATTTACAGATTCATAGATTCAACACAAGATCACAGACAATTTTCATCACCCATTTTCACACAAAAACAATAGTAAGGATAATTCCTTTTACACCACAATAATATAAGATCATCAATGCTTATTACAAAATAAGAACAGGGAAAGGTTAGCTCCTCTTACCTGATTCTACTTCCTTGATGAAGAACACCTCTTCAGAAGCTCTTTCAACCTTTGCTATGATTTAGATTCTAGTCCTAAAATTTCCTTATTTGCTACTACACTCTTAGTCACCTTCACTCTCTTGATGAAAAGCTTCATTTCATCACCCCTATTTATAGTTGAAGTTAGGGTTACTATAGGAGTACTATAGTTGTACTACATTTTACTGTAGTTGTATTACATTTTTATTGTAGTTGTACTACACTTTTACTGTAGTAGTACTGTAGCAACACATGTTTCACGGTGTATTTTCACTGTAGCATCATATGTATTTTACTATAGTTGTATATGTATTTTATTGTAGCATTTTACTATAGCAAAATACAAAATTTTCTAAATATATATATCTTCTTAAATATGGCTATTTTTCAAGGTCTTACAATGCTTACGGTGATGTTCATGATGGGGATAGTTATAATGGTGGTATATTTGTGATGGTGATCATGGTATTGAAGATGCTCTTGGTTATGCTATGTTGATAGTGACGTTACTATAATAGTGATAGTAAGGTAGTTAGCATAGGTGCTGAGTGGATAGACCAAAGATCTATGTGTATGATGTTAGTGAAGACATCGAGGATTGAAGATTGAAGATCGAGGATCAAGGATCGATGATGAAGTAATCTAAGATGATTGAATCATTTATGTTTAAGAAGACTAGGAATCTTATTGTTAATACTTTAATGTAAGGGGTGGTTAATTACGATTTATATAATCAGTGTGTATATATCTTGTTTTTACGATTGGTTTAATGGTAGCTTACCTCATATTTGTTTGTGTTTGTGTGTTTGTGAGTGAAATTATTAATGATGATCGTATAATATATTATATGTGAGCAGATTATATTACAGATGTTCGAAAAGCATTATAAATTCGTGAGATGACGAGGAAAGATTTGGGTTTTCTTTAAAAGTTCTTTTGGTATAAAGTTTTGAGACAATGTAATTTGAAGTTATTTATATTACTTGGTTATTTAAATTCCTTTTGAATAATTTAAATTGAATCTTGCTTTTGGAATTATGCAATTTGATTTGTTTTTGTAAGTTTCAACATTGAGGTTTTTGAAAATTATGTTTTCACGTTATGAGAAAAGTTTGAAATGATCAGTTTTTGTAACAACTCGTGATACCCTGAATTTTGGGGGTCTTACATGCTTTGTCACGATGTTTTCCTTATAAGACGCCTTAGTGGATGAAAGGAGGAAAGAAAAAAATATTTAAACTGTCTTAGGTCTCGACTCCCAAACTATATGAGACTATTCAGTATGATAGAAACAATATATTATTTTTGAAAGTTATGATTATTTTAATTAACTATATATTAGTAATTCAAATTCATTTCATTATTAATTTGACATCCTTAAAGGGTAAACATAGAATGTGTAGGCTCTGTTCAATACATTAAGAGTGAGTGTCAAATCTAACCAAATTAATCGAGTATAATTCAAATTTAATTTACCATTCATATTCGACCATTTAATTTATCGAATTAGTCATAATCGAGCTGTTTAGGTTGTAGGTAAGTTGGATTTTACCATTCATGTTCGATCATTTAATTTATCGAATTTAACAACCTATGTCTAGTTGTTAAGTTCTTTAAAGAGGGATTAATTAATCACTAAAGAATAATAAGAACTTACAATAACAAAGAGATGAGTAAAGGTTAAAAAGCACTTATCTTAAAGATACAAGAGATGAAAAACGATTCCTTTTATAAGATGAATAACACTTCCTTTGACACACAAAGGATGAACAACTTTCCTAGCAATAATATGAACCATATTTAAAAAGGGATGATTGAGGATATTTAGGGTTAACACCTTGAAAGAAATTTCGAAATTTAGTAAAAAATAGGGAACAAAACTTTCAAAACATCAATATCTTAAGCTATAGAACTCCAATTGGGGTGTTTCCAAAACGGTGTGAAAAATCACGTTCTAAACTACAAATTAGACTCAAGAAACACTCAATTTGGATGAGTAGAATGAAAGTTATGAATATGAGATAAAAATGGGCATAAATTGAGATTTTATAAATTGAGAATAAAAAAGAAAAAAAAAATCAGAGACAAAGATAAAAATTGAAGGAAAGAATCACTCTTCCACAGGAGACAACACATAAAGGGTGGAAAGTCCTTTGATGCAACCAAAGATTCTTGAATCACTCAATAACTTAATAAAATGACTCTCATTAAGATAAAAAGGTAAAACCCTAATTTATCTACATAAAAACCCAACTTCTATATTTGATGAAAATAGTTAAGCTTATAAGGACTGATGTCTAAGTTTCCAAATTGGACCCTTATTACAACTTGAAAATAAAGTCAAACTAAAGCTCGCTAATTGACTGGCCCAAAGACATAATTTGGTTAGCCAATTTTATAAAGATTGGGCTATTTTAAAAACAAACCAACTTATAAAATAAAACAACAGCAAAATGGTGCTTTAGTTCTCCATTTGAGTCATAATGCAATTCACCATCTTGGCCTTATCTCCTTGAAATTTGGGCTTGTATTCAATTAATATGGACAACACTTGTTGAAGAACTGCCTTTGCTTTACTTTCTCTAGCCCCTTATCATACGTCCTCTACGTCTTTCAAGTGGATCCTTGTTATTACTCATGGTCACGTTCAATCATTGGTTTGATTCACATCATAAAGGATGAATAACTTTTCTAGCAACAACAACACTCAATCACAAGACACACTTAGTGAAAGTTATTGCTCTACCCACACTAGGTTTTTTAAAGTCCATTTTCACAAACAGAGAGTTTATCTAGCACACAAGGCTTAAACCTCTGAGTGAAATGTTCTTTTGAAATAAGGTTTAAGTTAAATATTTATAGCCTCATATTTTGAAAATTAGGTTAGAAACTGAAGAGTCCATTTTGTAACAGTAATTGATATTCGACTATCATAAGTGATAATCAATTATTCGTGGAACTTTTTCAAAAAATTATTTTTCTTTGGGATAATCTATTATTATAAATGATAATCGATTAATAGCAAGTCCTTTTACCAATTTTGAATTTGACTAGGATATCGATTATCAATAGTGATAATCGATTATCATGGATGATTTTAGAATAATAAAACTTTTCGTGAGTCTTATACTGATTGAATTCTACCTTTCTGATTTTTGGTCTACTAATTTTAAATAAAATACATAGATTACAAAACTTCAACAACTAAAGTACTCAGTCTTCAATGTATCTCATGAAGCCAGACATTTTTTAAATCTTCAACACATCTCCATGAATCATCATCATCAAAACTCTTTATTGAAATAAGATGTCTATCTTCTTCTTTTTGCTAACAGTCTCCCTTTTTTTTATGGGGATCGAAAATTTGTTGAAGGCTTGTAATATGTCCTACTCTTAAAGATCTCGTTCTCAATCAACAACTTAAGGAAAAGAATAATTAATCTAGAAAAACATAAATAACAAGATATTAACATAATCATATATCTCACTTTCAATTTATCACAAGATGTCAACCAAATTATGTTTCTCCTTTTTTTTATCATAATAAAAATGTATCTAATATTTATGATTCCCTAAATTCATTAATTCAATTAGAATTTAGCTCCTCCTATATCATTAAAAGTTTACTCCCCTTGAATGTAATATTCCCTCTTTTTTAATAAAATAAATCTTTCTAGAAAAAGTAATCCCTTTAAAAATTTAAAATTGATTTTTAAGATTAATTGTTTTGGGTTTTAGAGCTTAAGAGAATATATCATTACTTGGGATAATAGATTATTGGTGAGACAAATGTGTACTAGAGTCAATATTAAACATTCCAATATTGATAATCAATTATTTACGTAACCTTTCAGAAAAAAAATAATCAAATTTTAACTATTCTTAAGGTTCTAATACATATTTAACCCTTTTAAGCTCAAAATTTTCAAAGATTCCATACAGCCTTTTTTATTTTTATTTCTTAATTTATCTTGCAAAAGACAACATAAAAATTTTGGTCCTTAAAATCTTATTTGGATCCTTTAAGGTGGTTATAGGAGGGTTACTTTATAACCAGAATCCAAGCATATTTTCCATTAAGAACATCAAAATATTTTATTCTACATTTATTTGAAGTGTGCCCCTTTTTTCATGTAATAAAAGCATCTGACGATATTTAGGTTCCTATAATAAGTTATTCATTCATACTCTATGGTTTCTCTTATCCTTATTCTTATTCTTAAGAGCTTGTTTGTTTTTATGAAAATTGTTTTCAACTTTTGAACCATTTGAAATTGAGTTTTGAAGATTAGCTATTTTTAATTCACGCTCCCTATAACATCCACACTCAGGTACATTTCTTCCATCCTCTAAAACTGAAATTTTGCTATTTAAAATTTCTACTTCTTCTAAAGATATTTCAAAATTCTTTTGCAAGGCTTTATATATTCTATTTTCAATTTTCTATGTGCATAATTTAATTTTTCAGATTTAACATATAATTCTTGAGATGTAGTCATAATTATTTGACTCACTAGAAATACTAGAACTATTAACCTTGCTACAACTTCATTTTGTATTTCAGTTATCAAACAAATGTTAGCTTCACATTTAAATCATTAGAGCTTAATGAAGAACTTGATGAAGAGCTTGAATCATTCTCCTCCAATTTCTTTTTCTTGAAGAACATTCTACCCTTCTTTCCTTCTCTTTTGTGATGTTCTCTATTTTTGTTCTTCACAAAGTTTATGAACTTTTTCATAATTAAATCCATATTCTTACAATCAGAGTCATAATCTTCTTTGGGACTTTTTCTTTAGAGTCATCATCTTCTTTGGGACTTTTTCTTTTGACAACCTCATATTTAAAAACAATATTCAGTTTTCTTTTGAGAAGATTGACGATGTGTGTGAACCACTTCAGCACATGATAGATGGTTTCGTCTTGTTTCATTCGGAACATCTCGTACTCTTGAATTAAGGAGTTCTTCCGAACACATTTAACATCATGTGTTATGAGTAACTCTTTTAAAATTTTCCATATTTCTTGAGCACTCTTACACACAGAAATCATGTGGAACTCATCAAGGGTTAAAGTAGATGAAATTATATTTCTGTCACTAACATCATATTGAACCCTTCTATTTTCATTTGCAATCCATTGCAAAAAGACTTAGGTTCCTGCACATTATTAACAGTAATAGGAACAAAAGGACCATTTATAATAGCATTCTAAATACCTATATTAACAAACTTTAAAAATATTTGCGTTCTTACTTTTTAAAAACCATAATTTTTCCTAATAAACATAGAAGGTCTATCAATTGAAGCACCCTCAACAAATGTTTGATTTTATCGAACCATTTTGAAAATATTTGAAAAATTATCAAAGTAAGTTTTGATATCAATTGTTAGAAGTACGCAACAAAATATTGAAGGGTTTGAGCAAAAACCAATGAGGGTTAATTGGTTTCTTTAATAAAAACTGTGCCTTTCAAAATTTTCCTTTTTTATAAATAAAATCGATTCTTTATAATTAACAACAATAAAGATAAGAAGTATAGCAAAAGAGAGAATTTGCACAAGTACTTTATACTAGTTTGGATCAAAAAACCCTAAGTCCATTTGTTAATTTCTCTAAAGATGGATTAACTAATCACTAATAACAAAGAGTAGAATAAAGGTTAGAAAACACCTATCTTTAAGACACTTCATTTGACACATAAAGGATGAATAACACCTTCTTTGATACACAAAGGATGAACAACACCTTCTTTGACACACAAATGATAAACAAGTTTTTTAACAACAACAAAAACACTAAATCACAAGACACACTTAATGAATCTACCCACATTAGGTTTTTCAAAACTCTTTTCACAAACACATAGAGTTTTACTAACACAGAATTGTTAAACCTCTAAGTGAAATGTTCTTTCGAAATGAAGTTTAAGTTAAATGTTTATAAACTCATATTTTTGAAAATTATGTCAGAAATTAAAGAAAGTTCATTTCACAACTATCACTAATAATCGATCATTTTTTTAAAAAAAAATATTTTTCTATGGAATAACCAATTATATAATCAATTATCACCAATCCTTTTTGTCAGTTCTGAATTTTATTAAGATAATCGATTATAATAAATATTTTTACAATAGTAAAATTTTTCTTAAATGTTGTTATTTGAATTCTATCTATAGACTTTTATCTACTAATTTTAAATACAATACACATACTAAAAAAGTTCAACAATGAAATTATTTCGTCTTCAATGTATCTTTTTAAACCAAACATTTTTTTCATAAATCATCATCATCAAAACTCTTAAATATTCTTCTTCTTTTTACTAACAAATATAGTAAGATTAATTATTTTTACAATTTTATATTATAAATTCAGATATTCATAAAATTATAATATGTTATTTAAAATTCAATCGTAATTATCCATTTTATTTATCCCATTTTATCCAATTATCAATAACCTAATCGTATATTCGATTTTTCTACGGGTTGAATTGGATTCGATCGGTTAAGGACATTTTCTCACTCCTACAACACATTGTTCAGCACTTTCTCAAACCTTAGCACGTACGAATACCACAAACATTCAAAATCCAAATCTCTATGCAGCTCCACTTTTGTTCTTAATGTTCCTTACTTTTGTCAATACCTAGAAAAAGGAAAACCACATTGTCCCCACTACTAAATTAAAAGCTTCTTTATCCTTCTTCACTTTCCTTAACCCATCATTCCACTCAGAACAATAAATATATAGAAACCAGTCATGATCTTGATCTCTACACACATACTGTTTGTTTGTTTGTCTGAGGGAAGTGTGAAAATTTCTAGCAGCTTCTACTCATTCTGAACCATGCTTGCCCTTCCACCACCACCTCCTCCACCACCCCTAGCCACAAGAAAACAAACCAAGCAAGTGTCTCCTCATCAAATTGTCATATCAAAACACCCCATCAAACAACATTCTCAGGAACCAGAAGCACCAAATTATGTTGCACCAAAGTCAATTAGGCCACCACCACCACCACTAAGGCAGCCTCCATTTCAAAGGACCAACCCCATCATATGGTTTGCTGCAGTGTTGTGTCTCATATTCAGCCTTGTGCTTATCTTCTTTGGAGTTGCAACTTTGATCATCTTCCTAGGCATCAAACCAAGGAACCCCACTTTTGACATCCCCAATGCAAACCTTAATTCAGTGTACTTTGACTCACCAGAATACTTCAATGGTGACTTCACCCTCCTTGCAAACATCACCAACCCCAACAGGAAGATTGATGTGAGGTTTGAGTCTTTGGATATTGAACTTTTCTTCTCAGACAGGATCATATCAACACAGTCCATTCAGCCCTTTACTCAGAGGAGAAGAGAGAGCAGGTTGGAATCACTGCACTTCATATCCAGCTTGGTGTTTTTGCCTAAGGATCTTGGTGTGAACCTTAAAGGACAGGTGCAGGGTAACATGGTCAAGTACAATGTGAGAGGAACCTTTAAAGTGAGAGTAACTATGGGGTTATTCCACTTGTCTTACTGGTTGCATAGCAGATGCCAGATAGAGATGACTGCTCCACCAACTGGTGTCTTGGTGGCTAGGAAGTGCATCACCAAGAAATGAAAGTAAAGGGTAGAATTTTTATGCTTGTTTATTGCTTTCTATGTTTGGTTTCATATATAACTTGTACTGATACCATACCAGTGAGCTAAAATGGAAGTCTGGGAACTACTTGATAGATAAGAAACAATTTAATTTTTATATGTTGTTGATATAGAACATTGTAAATAGATTACAAATCAGGATATTTATGATTTTTAGAATTGCTGTCATAGAACTGAATGATTGGATGATAATGTAAACAAATTTCACAAAGATTGCAACTGGAGAACATGATTTGGTAGATTCCTATTTCACTCAGTAAAGTAAGAACTGAATTCACTCCAACAATCGTGTTAGTTCATTGCATAACATGGTGCGAGCAACTTTTTCAGTATCAAGATAAACTTTCATTTGATTATCATTCATATTTTCCTTATCATGAAGAAGCACAGTATTGTCACATTTCCCTTATGAAGATAGCCTTAAATCTCTTAAGAACTCAAAGGAAAAAGAAAACACGCGCCCAAATAACAAATGAAAGCGTGACATGGTTTTCGAAGTTCAAAACTTGAAGTACAAACTGAATAAAATTGAAGACTACTCATAACTGAAGCAACTGAAGGAATTCAATTCATATAAAAACTCTAATTTTATATTTATATTATATATTTCTTAGAAAATAAAAACTATTATTCAAAATCTATGATTTTGTGAAATTTTTATTATAAAAAACTATACAAATAAAAAATATTATTGATACAAATTTTATATTTATCTAACAGAGTTATCATTGAAAACAATTATATAATTGGATAGCAAAGTAAACATTTCTTGATTGCATAAAGTCAATACTCCAAAAAGGTAAACAAATGGAAAATGTATATGACAAAATTAAACCAGCTTCAGCAAGCACTTGAATAAAAGAGGCTTTAAACAGCCAGAAGAAACAAAAAAAATAAAACAGTGTAACTGGTAGTGAAATTCCTCTACTGCACTTTCCAATGTTGACTGAAAGAACAGGACTGCACAATGACCCTTCTCTCTGACATCAAAATATTCAATCGGTGAAGCTCACTCTGAAAACTCCTCCCAGGCAACTTATTCCATCAAGACAACTTCCACTCTCATTTGTTGTTCTGCAATGATCCTGCTGCCAATCATTTGAGCAGCCACCATAGACCTAATAATAGCCTTCATTTCTATCACCATGTGATAAGGGAGAAGTATCCATTGTTCTACCATGTTCTTCTCCAAAATAATTTCACCTGCCACCATTAACCCAGTACCCTTCATTTCTAGCATCAGGTGATACACGAATAGCCTCCATTGTTCTACCATGATCTGTCAGAGAGAATCTCACATCGGTTGATGTTCGCCCTGGTTGAAAGTGCTGCAGTGGTTGCACTGTTCTTCGAGTATACAGTGGCTCGGGAACAGTTTCCATTTTTCTAATATGATCTGTCAGAAAGTATCTGATATTAGCAGATGTTGGCCCTGGTTGGAAAGGTTGCAATGGCTCCATTGGTTGCCATGTTCTTCGAGCATACAGTGATTCTGGAAAAGTTTTCATTGTTCTAATGTGATCTGTCAAAGAGTATCTGATATGAGCAGATGTTGGCCCTGGAGGCAGAGATTTCCATTCCTTCATTGGTTGCAATGTTCTTCGAGTATACAATGGTTCTGGAACAGTTTCCATTGTTCTAATGTGATCTGTCAGAGAGTATCTGATATGAGCAGATGTCGGCTTTGGTGGCAGAGATTGCCATTCCTCCATTGGTTGCAATGTTCTTCGAGTATACAGTGATTCTGGAACAGTTTCCATTGTTCTAATATGATCTGTCAAAGAGTATCTGATATAAGGAGATGTTGGCCCTGGTTGAAGAGATTGCCATTCCTCCATTGGTTGCAATATTCTTCGAGTATACAGTGGTTCGGGAACAGTTTCCATTGTTCTAATATGATCTGTCACAGAGTATCTGACATTAGCAGATGCTGGCCATGGTTGAAATGTTCTTGGAGGGCCTCGACTCATACCAAGAGAAGAATAACCACCAGGAGGAAAACCTCTTCCATGCACTTCTGTCATGTTACTTGAGTGAACCCCAGTGAATGATGTCTCTTCTTTCAGTTTTAGAAAGTGACTTGCTGTAGGGTAATAATTGAGATGAGCTGAAGTTGGTAATTGCTCCACAGCATACTCAATCTCTTCAATTTGGAGATTTCTGTTGTGTCTAGGAACCATCATTCGTTTCATCCTCGAACGCTTTCTCTTACCCTCAGGGATGTAGACAAACTTGTACGTGCAGCACTTACCAAGTGGAAAGGGTTCATCACATCTATAGGCATCACCTCTCTTATTATTGTAACCAGGATAATCTTCTATCTTGAAGTCAGCACGCTCAATCAACGTCAAAAAGCATTGTGCAGCAAGATTCTCAATGTCCCAGTAGCTAAAAGGTTCTGTAGTTTTATGACTGATATGTATTTCACCATTGGCTCGAAGCATGCAACTTGCATTGTTGAAGAATCCATGCACAAGGGCTTTATGCATCCTGTAAATTCAAGAACACAAAGAAAACCTCATGCAAACAAGTGATGGTTGATAAGGATTAGAAACTTAAAAACCATGTTTCACAAACAAAGAAATCTAAATAAAAGAATATACAAACAAGCAATTCTGCAAAAACATGAAATTCAAGCTCTCATTTCCAACCTTCCACAAAGAAGACAGAAGCATGCTAAACTTTTACACTATATATTTTTCTTCTTATCTAGCGTCATAGCAGCAAAGAAGAGCCAAGAATAAACACAAAAATACTAGAAAACTCACTTAATCAGCGACGAGCTATCTTCCCTCCCATGAAAGCCAGCGTGAGGAAAGTTGAATATGACTCGATCAAACCTTCGCATTTTTAAATCTGGATGAAGCTTCATTTTGGTTGCATCAACTCCATGTAATAAGAATGCTCCCAGCTTGTGCAATTCTTCTAAATTTGACTTTGCTTTCTTGTACATCTTGGTAACATTATCTACATGTGAGAGATCATTTGGATTTTGAACTCGTGAGCTATGTGACTCTAAAATGTACCCTTATTTTTATTAATCAGCTTTCCACATTGTTCTAGCAAGTACAACCGAAACTAGAGCAGTAAAATAGACAGATAGAGAGAATGAATGAAACATTAAACAACATAAGCAACACTTCCCCAAATTGTGGAGAATGAGAACATGGTAGAAAGCTTTGAAAAAGGACAAAACTCCAAACAGATCATTCCTAAAAGTCAAAATAACTTACAATATCAAAGTATTTAACCAATCTAAACCAAAAATGAAAATGGCTTCACTTCCAAAAAGGGACAAAATGAAAAATGTCTTCATTGTACTAGAAACTTTAAAAAACCACCGCATTGACTTCTCACTGATAAAATATATCAACATGTCCCATCTGCAACAATGTCGTCTGAATCTACAATTTTAGCCTTGGAGTCTAGGTTTTTGGATCATGTAATATCATGGAAAGCCAAAAAAATGCTACACAAATTGCTAACAAGTTTAAAACGTACCAACAAGATACTACCTTCCATCATCTTCAAAACAACCAAATAGAAACAGTAATAATATTATAAAACAAAAATAAAAACACACTAGGGTTACTTTATGAATAACAAATATGACAAACAGAGAGAAGAACACACATGACCAAATCCCAAGACACAAATAATATTTTTAAGAGAAAAACATAAACTATTTCCTCATGCATTTCTCAGCAAGATTGAAACATTATCTAGAAAACGTGCTGCGCAAGCTAAATTGCAGGAACAAAATACTGAAGGGTAAGAGAGAGAGACCGTAGGGGTTGAGAGAGGAAGCGACGATGTTGGCAGCAGAGCCAAAAGATTTGGCGAGGGAAAGAGAGAAAGAGAAATCACCCTCTCCCACCAACAATATTTGGTGATGACTGGAATAGTGGGTTACCCATTTTACATTATCTTCTTCATCTTCTTGAATAGTCTGCCATTGTTGCTTCTTTGATTCCTCCATGTTTTGAAAATGGAAGTGCAAGAGTGTGGCAAAATGCAAAGTAAGAGTAATTTCTCTTTCTATTCTTTCCTGACAATTGCACAATAAAGTTATTCTTTCATGATTTGAAAAATATGCAAAATATATAGTAAGTTCTGACTTGTAGTGTTCATATTATTTTTTTTACTTTTTTTTCTTCAAAAACTGAAATGGAATTTGGCTTTAAGGAGTGATTGTTTTACAGTTCATCCTATGAGATATCTCTAACTCTTCGAACTAATTTATATTTATTTATCATTCTATTAACATTAAAATTAAAATTACAATTCTTTTGTAACACCCTGAAATTATATAAACATGATTTGGAAGTCATGTTAACCAACCCATGAAATATGATTTCCCACTGTTATCCAAAGAAAGTGAATTATATCACTAATCCTGCTTATGAAAGGTTTTCATTGTTATTAAAATAATCAAAATATAATAAGTAAGAAGCAATTCATAATATTGATTCTGAAGGGTAAAAAAGGAGAATAATGAAAAAAATCTTATCTTTTTAGTGCCTCGTTAGAATTTAAACGTGGACATCATGGAAGTTGCTCAACGTATTTTTGCGTGGAAGAAATGTATTTGTTGGGTATAAATTAAAATAATTAGTTTTATACCTATCTTTTTTATATTATTGAATATAGTAAAAAAATTACATATGAGATTATGTATGATTAAAATCGGGATGCAAGATACGAATGATCAATATCATGTAATATTTGTCTAATTTCTTCATGATAACTTCCAAAAATATCTTGAATTCTTCGACAATAGATTGGATTTCGATGGACTTCCGTCTTGAAGGACATCATATCATGGTTTGTCATTTTAAGAGAGGTAAGATTGTTTGTCATGTCATAGAGATATTGAATATCATTGACATAAATATTTTGAACTTTCTTTCAAAAGGAGTGACAAGTTTTGAAAGCTCTCAGAGATACAAGAAGTTTGGGTTTCACTGATTGCCGTAATACAGCACACAACTATAAATCTGTTTGTTTCCACTGGTCAATTTTATCAGTCATGTCAGTACATGGTTGTCATCTTGCTCAAGGTGATCATAATGACTTTGACCTAACAAACCATATCTCAATGATAGCCAACTAAGATAAGTAATTTTTTTCCATTTAACTTTTCATACGTGATGGAGAGACTTCCGGAAAAAGAGATGGCACTGCCAGAAGCCATTTTGGATCAAGGGATAAACAATCTGAAGGAGAAACTGCAAACCCTTGGTGAATATCGAAAGGGTTCTGTTTGAACGTTAATGGAACATAGTTCGAAGTGCCAGAACGGGGAGAGGAGAGGCTGGCGGCCGCTATAGAGGTGGCATGGTGGTGTTCTAGTAAGCAGGCGACGACACGTGAGCAGCACACGCATGTTCACGGTGCACAAAGATGTTGTGCATGGCAACGCATGGAGGAGAACAGAGCCCCAACATCGTGGGGTTACATGTCGCGCAGAGAGGTGCGCCAGATCTGGTGGTCACCAAACGAAACTATGACCATTAGCTTTTATAAATATTAATAGTTTAGTACACTTTATATCACTTAATAATTGAGATTAATGTTAGTTTAAATATATTTTTTATAAGAGCCTAGAAAATCATGTTTTAGACTTAATAGCGTTTAAAATGATAAGACTAAATTATTTTAATATTAAAACTTTAAAATATAATTAAAAATGTATAGACATTATTTAAAAACACACATTCTTTATAAAACCTTTTTCTTAAAATGCTCTTTCTCCATTCTCTCTAAGATTTACTACAATCTCGTTCATCTTGTTGAAAATCAGAGGCAATAAGAATTGTTCTGGCAGTGAGTTCATCAAGATCAATCGACCAATTTCTTCAATGAGGTAAGTTGGTTTCCATTTCTTGGTTTGTTTGTTCCTCTACATGTGACTGTTTTCGGCTCGCATGTAGTGCTTGTGTTCTCTTTTCTAGTCTCTTTTGATCAAGTATCCTAATGGTGTGCCTTGATTATGTTTGAGTTATTCATAAAGGTAGTTTGAACTTCTTATGTGTTTGAGAGTGTTGTAAGGGTCATTGAGCTTTTCACTTTGTCCTTTGTCGTGCCTGAGTTAACAAATTTGATATTGTTAGTGTGTTGATTTAATCTGATTTGTGTTTATGCTTGAATTGAATTGTGTGGTTTAAGCATTGAAATGAGTTTGTTTGTTCTTTGGACTATTGTGATGAGAGAACTGAAAAGCAAAGCAATTGAGCAAAATGATATAAGTTTTAATGTATAATAATTGTGTTGAACCAACTCACTGAAAAGGGAATACCACTTTGATCATTGATAAGTCCACGTTCACTTAAATCATAAATTTAAATTTGTTGTCAATTAGTATAGTGTTCAGTTGGTTGGGCACTTGTTGTATAAGGATGATGTTTTGATTAAAAAATAAATGATTAGAAAAAACACCTTATATATATATATATATATATATATATATATATATATATGTGTGTGTGTGTGTGTGTGTGTGTTTAGGTTTCAAATTTTCTTCAAATAAACATTTTAGAAATATGATATTTTGATTATAGAATACGTCACGCGTTTAACGTCTAACTACTGAAGAGCTAACTTTAAAAATGACCAGTGATATTTTTGTAAATAAATGCAATTATTAAACGTCGTTTAAAATTGTAATTCGACGTAAAAGGATATAAAACGTCGAATGCCCCAGCGTTAAAATGTTAGTGAATTCAATAAAAATTTGAGCGGGAGATTGAAAATTCATTCACTTTATCTTAACGCGCGAGACCCTCTTCTCTTTCAAACTTTTCTCGAACGAAGTTTGACGACCATCACAGGTAATCTTTCTTTCATTTGATACAAATGCATGTTAATTAATTACTTTATGTATGATTTTCGTTTGTTTTGACCGATTATTTTCGTGCTCTTGTTCTTCATAGGCGCATTCTACTTTTTATGTCATTGGTGATGACATTTTATTCCGACGAATTCATCTTTTGAATGTTAGTTTTCGTTTTTTATTTTGAAGAACTTATTTGTTGAACTTGTTTGTTATTTTTTTTAAAACTTGTTTTTTGCTGTTTGGTTGAACTTGTTTGTTGTTCATACTACGTTACACACGTTCATAATTCTTGCTTTATAAAATACCAAAAACTAAAGTTGGTTGTTTTTCTGCTTTTCGGATTTAAAAAAGGATCACAATTAATTAGAAAAAACAAAAAAAAAATTGATTAACGTCATATATTAACAAAATTGATCGTATGATAAGATTCGACGTTAACATCGAATTTAAAATTCGACATCAGTTTAACGCCTCCTGATATGACGTCTTCTGCGAATTCGCTGTTAAAATCCCAAAATATTGATCGTTATACGCTATATTTGTACTAATAGATGTTCCAAAATAATAACATTATCTTAAATGGATTTCAATCTTCTATTTAAGATATTATTAAAATCATGAGAACAGTAATTTTCAAAAGAAACAATAGCTTAAATAATGAGTGATTACTTTCTCACACCTTTATTTTTAAAAAAACACCTCAGTGAAGAAAATATTAGTTAAACTGTTTATGTTTCGATTCTTAAACAATGTGATTATTGATCCAATTTGTCCAACTTTGACAAATTCAGTATAATTCAAATTTAATACTTTACAATTCATATTTCATAATTTAATCATTAGATTAGTGGAATTCAAACTTTTCAAGTTACAAGTCGGTTGAGTTTTTTTTTTAATTACAAATTTATATTAAATTACATTTTTAATGAAATAACTATCTTTATTATGAATAAATAACATAAATAAGGTAAATCTCTAACTAAAAAATTAATATGTATAATTTTAATAATAATTATTATAATAGATTTTATATTACTTATTATTATTTCAACATAATAATATCATATTAAGAATAAAATTTTAAATTTTAAATATATTTAGTGTAACATCCCAAAAATACACTCTAAAACTATATAATAGAATATTAACATTTAATAATAATTCAGATCAGTCTTACACTAAAGAGTACGTATGCTTATGGCCGAACGGCCTTACAAAGCAAAACGAGAAAGTAAAGCTGTAAAAAGGTATACTTCTGACCGAACGGTTTACAAAAAGCCTATACCGAACGGTCATACTTAACCAAAGGGAAGGTGATCGAACGACCACCTTACTATAACTAAACTACTGACCGAACGTCCTACTGTTCGGTCTTCACTTCTACCTCGATCAGGTTCTCTTCTTCCAGCGCATCTTCCAACAGCTCGTCTCCTTCTGCTCACATCCACACGGATGATCATTGCAATGACAAGACGAACGTACAAAACATGACAAGACAGGAAACACAGGGTAAGCTTATGTAATTTAATTCATGTATAAACATACATTTTCACACAATCAAACACACAAGATATATTTCATCATACGTTCATACAAAGCCTAATACTAGACTGACTGTCCGGACTGTATGAAATCTGTGTAGCTACGACGTTTGTGCACCCGGGTGATGTAGTAACTGGGATGCCCTCAACAACTGCCACCCAAGGTTAGTCTTATCTGTCTAAATTAAACATAAGGACTAGGACCTCCTGTCGTTCCCACACATGACCTACCTTCCTCTACGTGAGGACGAGTACTCACGGAACATCAGGATGAACCGCCAGCTTAGCATGACGACATTCATACTTTACAAATTCCAATATTCAACCATGAGTCGTTCCTCCCTGGAATGCTCGTCCATAATCCAACACATTTCATTCATATCATGTTCTCTTCATCTTTCATTAATAATCATCTCCATTAAACCATTTGTACAAGGATCACTAAGGGTACCAAATACCAAATGTTAAAACTTTAACGAATAGAACGAACGTTAATTACAAAGTGAGCCAATTAAATGAACTGACTCTTGAGAGCTCTAACCGAACACCGAAAAGACCATGCCAAGTATTAAGACTCTAGGCTGGAACCGATGGATACAAACACTTTGAGACATTCAACGAATAATACTTAGAAGAATTCACATGGAGAAACCGAACGCTTATAAACTTAGCTTATTTGAGTTTAGTATCAAGAAAACCGAATACCAGTCAATGACCGAGCACGGTAGAGAGAAAACTCTATTGAAGTTGGACGAACGCTATTTTCATCAAGATAGATTATAAAAGAAACAAATACGAGTGCTTGGTGTAAGACCGAGCACTACTCTGTACGAGCGCTTGGTGTGAGACCGAGCACTACTCAATACGAGCGCTTGGTGTAAGACCGAGCACTACTAAACATATATTAGAATGCTTAGTAAATAGAACTATGCTTGGCCGAACGCTCAAGCATAGTATTACAACATGAAGATGCTCGTCCTCAACTAGGATTCTTCCCAAATGAAAGAATCCAATTTTAACCAAGTTTATTAGCATTACCGAACGGTCAATGACCGTTCAGTGACGAACGTACACTATCATAGGGAAATTTCATATCCAGAACTCATTTATTTTCAAACTCATTTCTCAACATATATTTTCATAACTTCATACATTCATATCATAATCAATTTTCATACTTCATACAATCCAACCATATCAACCATCATATATTTATTCAATCAAGTCAACGAACGTTCATGCAACACACATAATCATACAAATTAAATTAATAAGCTTCTCTTACCTCTGAACGAACGTTCCTAGAAGCAGAATTAAGGTTCGCCTGACTACAATTCCTTCTACCCTCACGTTCAACAATTCTTCAATTAACCAAACAACAGACCAAAAATGGTTCAGAAAGAGACTATGAACTCGTGCAACCAGAACTTGGTTTGCATGTACCAGATAACGAACTGCTAACGAGAAAAAGAACTTACCAATTCAGAACCCTAAACCGATCGGTTCAAACTGAAGCTCTTGATGCCATAAATGCTTCCACAGTGCCTGAACGGAGACCAGGGAAGAGAAAGGGCGAGAATTGGTAGAGAGAAGGGAGAGCTTTTAGAGAGAAATAGGAGGATTTGAGAATATCAGAGTTTGGAGAAGAAGTTGCATGCAGAGAGTGTGGCGTAAACTTTCCAAAACTCAGTTTTGCTTCCGACGTTAAACGAACGTCCGCTCATATGCTGACACCTGCATTCCACTATTTAATTTCCGAATCCCTTCCGCTTGACACCTGATGTTCGTTCAGAGAGTTTTTTAGTGCCTTTTTAATGATTCTGACATTTAAGAATTTATAAATATTAAAAATATAAATTTAGGTTGGATGAGATATCCATAAAATTTTAATATAAAAGTTATTAATTTTATTCAATTTTACCCGGATATCAAATCCAACCCAAATGTATATTTACATGTTCTTGGGGTTGGATATCGGTTAAGGATATTTTCTCATTCCTACACCACATTGTTCAGAAAGTCAGGAGATCCCATCAAATACCCATCCAGCAACAAGGATAGCAAAAAGGGAAAGGAAAACCTACTACGGCAAATATTAATATATTTCTTTCATAATGTAATAAAAAATTACACTTTTAATTTAATAATTTTAATTGTATTAATTTTAAATAATTAATATCAATGTACATGTATTTAATTTTTCAGGAATTGTTATTTTCATTATAAAAAAAATTAACCTTACAATCAACATAAAAGATTTTTAATTTTACAAAATCATAAAACAAGGTAAAACAATCCTTTTGAGGTAATTATTACGCATGCTAAGATTATTTTATTTTAATAAATACACATGACAATATCTAAAAACCAAATTATTTTAATTATTAATAAAATTCAAACAAAATTAATAAAATTAAAAAATATATAATAAAATCATAATTTCTTTTGTACATTTATCAAAACAAATTAAGAAAAAAAGATTGTTGCAAAACTTTCATAGCCATAAGCAAATGTTGTATTACATTATTGCGAAAAACATATGAATGAGTTACTTTTTCTTATATTTAAATCTTAAAAAAGCAATTCAGAATTTCCTGTTTGGAGATTTGCTTAAATTTAAATATTTGATAACTTATCTTACGATCTAGATAACCTAGAACTTACTATCTTATGTATATAATTCTTAACATATGACATATATATACATTTCTATTATCTTATTGCATGTGCAGTAGAAACTTGGCTAAACCAGATACAATCTATCAAATAAACATAAGATTAATTTCGACATATACAGAGTAAGGTTGAGTATTCAAACTTCAACACAAGTTGAAAGAAAATTTCTAGAGTGCAGTAAAAAGGTAATATAATAAAATTTTCCATAAACTTGAATAAGCAGCAGGAGTATAATATAAGGGTGATCTAAGGTCCAACTGTGTCAAAATTGATTTAGAACTAAAATTCAGACCCCAGCAGAATAATCACAAAGCAAATCTCAGTCACCTTTCTAGAAGACCAAAGGCAGTAATAAAAAATTATCATGGATTTTGCCAAACTATAACTACTGTGAAGAAACCACCGTTTGTTCATCATCATCATCTGTTCCAAAGTACCTATCTCCAAACTCCCCCATGCCAGGTATGACACGGAAATCTTCATTCAAACCGATTTCAATCTCAGATGTTACTATCTTTATTCTTGGAAAACTTTTGCATACAACATGCACACCTTTAGGAGCCTGAAAAGATGCAGAGATAAAATTAAAATTATAATAACACAATAATAGAGGAAAAAGAGATAAAGGAAACAAGACATTGGCAACACTTACAGATATGAGATTAAGAAATATAATGTTGGATTCAGGAACACCTTTTCTTATGAGTAAAGAAATTGCTTGAACAGCAGAATTACCTATAGGATGAAAAATGTTTAAGAAGCTAATTCAATGAAAAGAAGCAAAACCAAATATCAATTTCTCTTAAATCTGTTCTTGCTTCAATATGGTGGCAATAGGCAGCACACACTTGCAACTTCAAAACAAAGACAATGACAAACCTGTGCCAAGTATAGGGTCCAACAGTAACACATGCCTGTCTGAGATATCATTTGGCAACTTTTCATATATTAGCTGCTCGTTGATCAAAGATAAGATATCAGTGCCAAGAAATAAAACTGAGATTTGTGCTAAAGCATACATGCAGTGGACAAACCTGCTGACCGTTGTCGCCTTCCCTGTGAATTAGAATTTTACCAATCTTGATACCTTTGCAGCATGCCCTCAAAGCATTCTCCATGCTCTCCCCACTGAAACGAGAGTACGTTAATTATATGATAACAGAACATGAATCTAATAAATTATAAACTGCGGAGGTACAAGTTCACATCAACCCCATTTCTTAAGGAATGACATTAGTGTTGTGTTTGGATGAAGTAATTTAGAAGGATAATTCATTTATTTGAAGAATTTAAAATTCTTGTTTGGATACAATAATTAAAAAAATTCAAATTTAAAACAAGTCAGTTTAAGACAAAGTTCGAGCCAAAAGTCGAGCCAAATCGACTATCACAAACGTTGAGCTAAGTTGACCCAAACTAACTAAAGTCGAGTTGTTCTGGCTCGAAAGTCGAGCCGAGTCAATCTAACTCGAAAGTCGAACCGAGTCAATCTGGCTCGAAAGTCAAGAGTGAGTCAGTGTGGCTTGAAAGTGAGAGTCGAGTTGATCTAGCTCGAATGTTGAGCCGAATCAACCTAGACTAAAAGTCAATACAAATCATCTTGAATCAAAGGTTGAGCTAACTCAATTGAGCAAAAAGATAGAGTTGAGTTTGTCTTAAAATAGAAATTAAATTGTTTTATCCAAACAAGAAATATTTCAATTAATACATCCAAACAAACTATTTAAGAAATGAAAGGAATTCAATTGAGTAATTCAAACTATTTAGGTATTTCAATTTCTTGGAATTGTTATAATTCCTCATAATGGATTTGATACTTCTGCTCTGGACAAGACTAATACCTTCTGATTACAGAGACACCGCACAGCCTTTTACAAAAATCAACACCAGTGTATACTGAACCTGCATATGAGGACAAGAATCAACAGTTACCATACCATGCGAAGGTTCTAATGAGAACAAACTAAATGTTTTAGACAAATCAAATAACAAATATGACAACTACAAGGAAACATACGCAAAAATATGACAGACATTTGGTTTGTTCACACCATCAATAAAAGTTCCTCCACATTGAAGAACCCAAAATGAATGAATTATTTGTTGTCTCCTTTCCACATTGATTCATTCATGAAGTAGAGCATTATGCCATCATACCATTATTTCATATCAAATGGAGGCATGAAAAAATAAATCATTAGAGGGCATACACGAATGCTGACATTTTTTAATCAACTTCAATAATGTTAGAACCTCTGCCAAGACTACTATTTAAGGCATAGGATAACAGAAATCTAACACCAAAAAATAGATAAACTAAAATTATAGCCATAGCCATTTTTAAAATATAGCAAAGCACTCGTAGCTTATGTATTCCTCATTTGGGACAATACACCAACACATGATAACCTCGACATCGAATGTACATGTTATCCACAACAATTTGCATTCAAAGGAGAGAACGGAGCATGTACAACAGCAATAAAAAACCAGATACGGAAGTAAAAATGTTCATCTAAATACTGTTGCCACAAAGATCAGAAAGAAAAAAATATCACAGAAACGTGCACATCACAACAATCTTACGAGGAAAGTATTTAAAAAGATAAGATTACCAGTGGGAGTGACTACTTGTTTTTCTGTAAATGGCAGATGCCCCAAACCATGTTCAACAACCTGGTCAAGTTCAATTATTATGATGTCATATTGCCATTAAATTCATAAACAAAAAAAAAAACAAACTTATTTACTTACCAATCGAATCAACCGATCAGAGTAAAATATAAAATCATGCTTTGTTGTTTGAGAATCACGTATCAGCGTATGCATACCCCGTATCTGCATAGTAGCATTGACCGAGATGGTGTAACTTAAAAGTAAAAATCAAATATTGGTGTTTACTACGCGGGATCACCGAAAATGTCCATGATCAAGGGGTACCTGAAAAGTTGATTGAATGACATATAAATTTGGATATATTTTACACAGGTCATGTTGACCTAGCTTTGTGCGAATATGCTGTACAATCAAATCAATGGCCACATGATTATCTCCTCCACGGGGTATAATTATATCAGCATACTTCTTTGTTGGAAGAATAAAGTCATCAAAAGCTGGCTTCACAAATTTTGAATACTGCAATAAATATTGCATAAAAGTCAGCTGCAAACCATTAATGGTTAATATTAACCATGAAAATCTAATGAATAATAGCATAGCTTAACAAATATTTATAAACAAAAAGAATCTTTAATGACTTAATTCCATACAATCATATGTTTCAATATTACGGAATTTGCACAGTAACCAACCAGCAGCATGAAACTAAAAGTAATATTTCTAAATCCATGCATTGAAGTAAATATAGCAAGGTGAAAAAGAATCAAGAAATAGTCAAAAGATGTTACGCAAATGGTGTGGTAGAAAGTTGCTACCTGATCAAGAACTGCTCCAATATCCCGACTCTTTTCATTAGTATCACGCCTAATCCTTCTTGCCAATCGAACATCAGCATCTGCACTGAACATTTTAAAATGTGAAGTAACAGCTTAACTCAGTATTTCAACAAAGACACATAAGTAAAACAAGTACAAGTTGGAATTCGATGGTCAACAATATTAAACATCAAGTTTATTTTATATACAGGCTTAGAAGTACCTAGGAGACTCACACAATAATAATTTAATGAAGTAACAAAGGACCAACAAATAAATGAAAAAAGTAACAATATGAAGATTGGTCAAAGTGTAACAAATAGGCTCATAGTGCCCCGAACCCTCAAAGTTTCTTAAATGATATAATATGAAGAATACAATTTTCCTATATCATAATGTGAATTATAGGGGGAAGGGAAGAAACTAATTCCAAGAGATGAAAAAAAGTTAATCTTACAACATATCTCATTTAAATTAACAAATGCAGCACAACTTAAAATAAATAAATTCTGAGTTAAATATGGAAAAACAATAATAAAGGACCTGTGTCAACAAATATCTTCATATTCATCAACTCCCGAACACGTGGATCATGGAAAGCAAGGATGCCTTCTAAAATTATGACATCTGAAGGGTTCACCTGAAAACACGTTAAAGCAACACAATGAAAATAGAATGACAACAACTTTTTATAAGCTAAAATATGCATTTCAATTATCACATAGATATATTTTATACTTCAATTTGTACTAAAAGAAGAAAACTTTTCTTTTGAATGATATTTGCAACTTCACAAGTATTAAGTCTATCTCGAGTTGTTTAGCATTTTAACTAAATGGTTAAAACTTCTAATATAAACAGAAGTTCCAGAGATATACCCTTCTTAACACATCACTCTTGTAAGTCTTAAAATCATACTTCGGAATATCTACTGCTTCACCATGCTTCAACTTGTCCATAACGCACAGCAATTGCTCAGTATCAAAAGCATCTGATTCAATATCAAAACATAAGTACAAGAATATTAACACAGTTCCTTTAATAAAATTAAAATGTCAATATTTTCACTTGTCTCTCTACCCCATCAATTTTCAGAAACATTTTAAGAGAAAGAAAAAGGTGTTCACTCTATAATATATTTACAATGTCATCCAATCACTATGGTAAGTTTGTTGACTTTTACAGAAACATCTCAAAAGTCAGTGCATTATCATTAACTAATGTTTTAATTCACTAGCATGTAGCTTTAGTTAACGAGTTCATAATTAGTTTACTAGAATAATAAAAACATGAGAATGAACAAATGTTTTGGATCCTCATTCTAAAAAGTAAAAAAAATGCAAGTTAATAAAAGAGACAAGGCCGCAGAACATTCCATTATACTTTAAAATGAACGAATGTCAGTAATGACAAAAAAGTGAACTACCAGGGTGGTCAAAGTTGAAATCCTGTACTCGTGTAAGTTCCTCCTCAGACAAGCTATGGTAAAAGGAATCCTGTCATAAATAGTTTATTTATTAAGCTCAATGTATCAAAATAAGCACAAGAAGAAATGTATGGACTAAACTTGGCAACATGCCACCCAAAAAGAAGTTGAAAGAAAGGAATAACTAATAGAATGAATAAATAGAGATAATCAATGACATGATAGGCAAAGAAATAACATAAGAGTATATTTTGACTATATTACCCAGAGAGACATGTGTGCTCTTGATATCAGCAAATTGTCAGAAAGAAGCTTAGACGAATACTAAAGGAATAAGAATAAACAAAAATGATATATTTTGTTGTGAATGGGGTCAAATTTACAATAATGGTAATAAAAACATTCCTTAAAATTCTTTGAATATCAAAGGAAAACAGAATCCCAAGAGATTCAGATCATGGATAGAACAGGATGCATATAGGGCCTGATGTAGAAACCAATCAATTGTTTGTTTTCAATGATCACTTTAATATATTTTTTCAATTTGATAATTGAGAAGTATAAACAGAAATAATTCAATACCTGATTAACAAGTACAACTCGTTGATCATGAAGCTGTTGAATGATCATATCACAAACTGCTGTCTTGCCAGATGCTGCACCCCCAGCAACACCTGCATCATAAAACATAAGCAAGTTAGAATCATTAAGATAAAGGAGAAGTTGTAAGAATTGAAGACATGGTATCCAAACTTAGCACCTAGAGCTATGAAAAAGCTCTAGTCCAATTTAATTGGCAGAATTTGAAAAGCATAAAAGGACCGTGTGACATTGATATTAGTTGAAATGTATCATCCCATAACTAAGCCATATATCAGATGCTATGTAACTAAACTTCATGTTAATTTTTAATAGCTCCAACAAGATGAATTTGTGATTTACATTCAAAGCAGACATGTTTCTGCCCTGAGTAGGCCAATTTCACACAAAGGCACAGGTTTCAAGTCAAGAAACTCTATAATTCAACTAGTACAAAATTGTGCTTTAACATAAGTGATTTTGTTCATGTACTCTGTACACAACTTCAAGGCCTCGTGAACTTATTCAGCAATCCACCACAGGAAAACACACCTATGACAAAAGGTTGTTTATACATGTCAGATTCCGAGGTTGTTGGTTGTTCTATGCTGTCCTTTCTTTGCTCAAAACCATCCATGTGAAATCCAGAAAAATGAACCTCGTTAGAAGACTCCATTAATTCTACAGCAGACTTAGCATCCATTGGCAGGCAGAGAGACCTGGAAAAAAATAATAGTTAAAAATTACACATAGAGAAATGAAAATAGAAACAATAAAAGTCACCAAGACTAATCTGAATCTAGTATGAGGAGATATAGTGAACAGATTAACCACCATCTTTTAACCAACTTTACAGTGTACGTATACTTACACACTAATGTATTAAAGATTGGAGTTCATTAGTTTGCCACTATCTGAAGAAGCATTCATATTAAGTTGTACATAAACTGTTAATTGTGAACAATTGGATCAAGTCAACCATTTTAGCCTTTGGTACTTTTAGTCACTATTTTTTAATTGAAGACTAAAAATTCATTTTTCCTTTTTTGCAAATCATGACTTTGCATTGACTAAAGTAGAGTAAAGAAACATGGCATTCCTTTTGTCTTCCACTATCATTACAGATTGAGATTCTCTGGTACACTATCTTTGGACCTTGGTAATTTTGGTACCATTTTTAGTAATTGCAGATTATCTAAGGCTTTCAAAGCATATATACATACACCAAGGGAATCCAAAAGGTTTCTCAGACCTCCCAGCACCATTTTCATAAATCTACCCGAACCCTATAAATAGACTAAGCACCTCCAATTCTTCAAGTATATCAGAAAGTTGTGCATCCCACTATCACTTTGCCCTAGTCTATTATGGACCAGAAAAATGTAACACATCATATTACTTTTCCAGCATATACATCAAACACAAAATTGTGCTCACCCACTCAGGAAAATCCTTTCAACAAAGTATCCAGCAATAATTCAAGTTTCCAAATAACAAAACATCACAGAGGGCAAATAGGATAAAGAACCTACCTATGCAAGTAACAACCAAATAAAACAAAAAAAAAAAAAAACTTATGCTTACCCACTTCATCACTGAGTAAAACAGACAAACCCCAGTCATCACAGCCCAAAATTCTCTAATGGGTTTTCCACAGCCAAATCCAGATCCAAGAAAAAGAGAAAAAAAAATGGCAAATATTGTAGTTGCATAATTCATCAAAGTTGAACCCCAAACAATCCAACCAATGCACACAATAATTGTTATACCAAATAGACAAATGCTGATTCCTAACATACCTGCTGAGTGGAAGAATTTGACAAAGAGGGAAAGAGATGCACAGCAATAGTTGAAGGGTGAGTTGTTTACTGCAAACAGACAGAGATGACTGAAGTATAAATGGTTTCGTGCAATCCCTTTGTTTTGGTTTGGTTTATATACAATAGTTGTTGGCAAATGGACCCCATTTTTTCTACAAAATTACCACCTTCACCTACCATTTTAATTTTATTTTATTCTCTTTCTGATGCCAATTGTCCATGAAATTCATAACTTTTAGAAATAAAATAAATAATTAAATACTCATTTTTTCGTTTACCATATTTTTGTAATCGTACAACTTTTTACCTTTTTTAAAAGATTCGGATATGGACAAACATATTGCTGTAAAGTTTTTCTTTTGCTCTGAGGATGAACTGAAACTTATCTATTCATCCTTTCTCTGTTTTATCTGGGTTGATTTTATATTAAGTTTGAATTTGCGTTCGTAAAATTGATTTTAATTAAACTTGAATAACCCATGTTTAAATAGTCTATTTTAATAATAAATGGGTATAAACCAATATGAAACTTTATTTGATATAAAAATTATTAAAGTTGTTTTAATTCAAAATTAATTTTTCATATTGCGTGAATTTTTTAATCTGTAATTAAACGTGAATAGTTACTTAAAATCATTTTAATTATTTTTTTAACAAATTTTGAATAGATTTCAAACTACTAATTATTTTTTATATATATCATGATTACATTAATACTACCAAAAACATAGATATAAAAAATCTCAAGTTAAATGTTAATTTACTATTATTAGACATTAATTCTTAATTTTTATTCACTTAATAAATTAAATGCAAAATATTTTTTTAAATATGTTTTTAACATCTTTCCTTGTAACCAATCATAAAAAGCTGTCTATAATTACGTTTCCACAAAAGAAAAAGTGGGTAAATATACGAGTAATTCATCACGCTTTTAAACATATTACTGTAATATGATATTAATTATATTTTAGTTCAAAATGCGTAAAAAAGATAAATTAAAAATAAAAAAGAAATATATTATGCTTTAGTTTAATATATAGTTAAAATTTTTATTTAGTTATTTTACAATTTAAATGTTACAATTATTAAAATAATTAATATACTTTAAGTTATAAAATATTAAAAATAATATATATATATATATATATATATATATATATATATAAATGAAAACTCATGAAAAATCAAGAAAACAGGACAAATTAAGGGGTTTTGAAAATAAATCATCACTGATCAAATTCTATAGTGTGGTTAATGTCATAATTAATCAACTTATGTAATTACCTTTCTCATGGCGATAATTTTTCACCTATTTCTTTCATATTATATATGTGAAATGAAGTGATAACTATTGAAAAGATATTAAAAAGTTTTATAGTGTTCATATTTATATTTAAAACATTTTGGTTGATGAAAAAAATGTAAATTATGAAAAATATTTACAAATTTGTGAACACGACACATAATAAAAATTAGGTTTAATACTATTTTGATTCCTAAAATCGTGATGTTTGTTCAAAGTTGTTCTATCCTTTAAAAAAAAGTTTAAAAATGTTTCAATTTGTGTAACGGTGTAGTTGTCCTCCTAGCCAAAACTGAATGAATAGTCCAGTTAGTGATTGCGTGGTATCTCAACTAATGAGGGACTGTCACGTGGTACTCCTCTTCCCACCCAAATTAGGGTTCGCGAGAAATGTTCTCTCATTTGCGATGGCTGCTGGTTCTTCCATTGCACAAAGGAGCTCGTGGGGGCGTGATTAGAGGGGATTCTTATATTGTGGTTCCATCTCTATTTGCAGGTATGTAGATTGATAGAGATGGTGGTGGTTTACGAGAACACAATCTGGGTTCTTCGAGTTCATGGAGAAGACGAAGATGGAGAAGAATTGCTTGCGGTGCGCGAAGGTGATGGAGGAGATGAACTCACCATTGCGACGCTATTTAGGTTAGGATTTTCGAATGTTGGCTGTGGAGGTTCGAATTAGGCGATTTGGTTTCTGAGTTTTTCTGATTTCTAATGCAGGTTTTGAATCGAGGGAGAAGGAACTCGCGATTAGGTTTCGAAGGGGTGAATCGCGATTCTGGTTTGGGATGTTTCTGCAGGCATTGTCGCAATTGAAGGAGCATGGTTGCGATGGAGGCAAGACGCGATTTAAAGTTTGATGTGTTTCTGATTGGTAAATAGTGAAGATCGATGGTGGTTGTACAATTCGGAACGAAAATGGTGTGATGTTCGCGCATGGAGGTTAATGGCGTGGTGACTAGGGAGGTTTGATTGCTCAAGTGTGGTGGCGCTAATGGCAACATGGTGGCCATGTGGTGTCTCTTTGCACGAACCCTAACCTTTTTCACATACGTTATCAAGCCAATTGACCTCATCATGTCACGCAAACACTAATTAGACAAATCATTCAGTTTTGGCAAAAAAGACAACTACATCGATAAAGTTTTTCTAGATATCAAAATAACAAAAATGACTGCATGAGACAATTTTAAATTTTTCTTAAAAGTAAAACAAATTTGAACAGCATCAAAACAAATATTATGTCTAGAAATTACAACTAAATCTAGTATTTTAAAAAATGTTTTTAAACCTTAACATTTGGAGTGAACTTGGATTTGGTTTTTCAAATTTGAAAAAAAAAATACTTTATTTTAGTTTTTGAACATAGAATTTAAGGGATTAAATCAGTTTTATTTGTTTTTAGTTGCTAAAATATTTTTAAGATACTGTGTACTTATAAACCTAAATACTAAAATAATTTTTATAATTCAAAAGGCTAAAATTGGATTTTTCTTAAATTTTAAGTTTAAAAACGTGATTATCTTTGTTGGCAAAATCTAACTTCGATTTCAGTATTTTAGTAAATTATATTAAAACATATATTAAACAATATTGTTTAGAACGATTTCAATATAAAGTTGGTCCAGATTGAAATAAGTAGTATAATAAACTCCATATTTTAAATTTTTTGAGTAGAAAGTAATTTTTTGAATTTTTTTTAAATCTTAAATTTATATAAAAGACAAAATTGAAAGCGAAATATTTTTAATATTTGAATTTTATGGTTTGAATAGATGAATGTTGAAAGTTTCCAGCATATTTCTGTATTTGAAATTGACTTGTATAGTAAGTTGAAACGTCACTGTACGTTACTGCTGACCGTGTGTGTGACCCAAAGCTTATCACATTTTTTCACAATCTACGTAGGCACTGATTCGGATGTGGGCCCGGTTACTTTTAAAGAAAAGTTATATTATTTTAAAACTAGAATTGAGATATTTTTTAAGAATTAATATATTTTATTATTTTCAAAATTTGTATTTCAGCTTTTAAAATTAATTTATATATTAAAAGTAAAATATGATTTTTAAAATTATTTAAAAACAAAAAATATATTTAAATTTTTTAATCTTTAAAATTTATTTTTATTTTATTTTCTAAAATACCTGATCAGTTTCTAACTTTTTTTGTAAAAAAAATGTTTTTTATCACATTTATCTCTAAATGGTTTAGACAGTATTTTATGATGAAAAAGCTGTATTAGGGCAGTGTTTTGCAAGGTATAGAAACAGAGTTTTTAAAAAATATAAATAGTTCTAAACTAATACCGAAATTTACATATATAAAAAGTAAAATCATATTTACCATAAAATTGGTCGTTTCTTTTCTCAAATGTTCCGACTAGAAGTAAATATATAGACATCATCATTAACGACCATTTAAAAAATTATATATGTTTATTTAATTATAACGCATATTATTTGTTAAAATACACATCATTGTGAGAATCAGAAATAAGTTTTTTATAATAGAAAAGGAATTTTTATTTTATTTAAGTTCTCTCTTTTCCTTTCCTTTCTCTTTCATAAAATTTAACTTCATTTCTTATCTTCTTCAAAATCTAAGACTAGTGATCATTATGAAAAGTTATACCAAATACCTTAATAAATTTCATCTTTGAGTACGTTCAAATTTATGTTATTTTTGTAAAGTAAATATGTTTTTCTTATACATGTAATTTTTATGTAAATTTTCTAGATTGCATGTAATTTTTTAATTTTATAAATGAAATTTTATTTATTTTAAAATTATTAAATATATTATCTTTATTTTATCTTTAGTTAGTTTGTTATTATTTCTTATTTGTATTTTGAACTTAGTTTATATTTCTTCTATTATATGTGTATATTAAACACGAGGGAGATTATTCTCATACATAATTTTCACTATATTCAACATGGTATCTAGGGAAAGGTTTTTTGAGGAAAATTTTTTTGTTGTCTATGCTACTATACTCGTCGCTTACAACATCGTCTAGCGTTGTTGCCAATAGTGTTGTTGTCTACAATTGCCACTACCAGAGTTATAGTTTTGATCAATGATCACACAATTTTTATTGCCTCGGCCAAATGACCATTGTGCCATCAAATGCCTTCATCGGAACTCTTATGCGCTCCCAACACCTTTTAAAGTTGTGGATCTGCTTCCTTTTTCATCGTGCATGGTGACACGTCTCGTCTCTCCTCATGCAGTTATTCAGAACATTAATGTTGCTCTTTTTTTGCCTTTTCAGGTGCTTGATTGAAAAATATTGGATTCTTAACGTTTCTCTTTCATGTTCATCTATGGCTTCTTCCGTTGTTGTCTTTTTTGACTTTCTTTATATCACCATTGCCTTTGACCCGTCTATATATTTTTTTTTCTCCCGTGAAAAAGATAACTTTTGTTTGTTTATTTGTAGTCATGATGACTCTTCAATAATGATTCCTTTATCCATTGAATGTAAACAACACATTTACTATATTCAACAAAAATCATGCACTAGTTATCGATGAGACTTTTGTTGTGTAGCTACAATAATTTTTGAAAACTTTAATATTTTATAGTTAATTCAAAAAAAATTGTTTGCGTAAAATTGATAATGTTTTTGAGAAAAACGAGTTTGATATGGTATTTTATGAATTGAGATGGTTATTAAAATTTGAGTAATTTGATTTGGACTGTGAAAGTAGTGGTGTGAAACTGTTGAAATAGAAAAATTAATTGTGAAAGAAATATTATAATAATATCACATTGTATAAAGAGGTTAAAGATGATTTGTAATAAAGTGAGAATGAATGTGACCTTAATGATTATAATGAAGTTATTGTTAGTGTTTGAAAAATGAAATGTATTTGATGTGATTTTTTTATTCTTGTAGAATCAGTTTGATTGATGAATTAATTAAAGACATGCTTAAACTAATAACCCTTATGATGTGTAAAGAGTAGAGATAAGATAACGCATTGAATAATATAATATTAAATATAGCCTAACACGATGATCATATTTTTAAAAAAGATATATTAAGCTCTTAGTTTACATTGTTGAGTTCTATGAATTATGTTGATCAGATTTTTAGAATATAGTGATTTCTAGTTTAAGAACTGTAATGAAACTAATTTTAATTATAATTACTAATTTTATTAAGATATTAAAACATAATATATAATTACAATGTGAATACTTAACAAAATTAAGCTGTTACAATCATTATGATAAAAACTATTTGACCGATTTAAAAAACTAAAATAAATATTTCATTTTAAAACATCACTGGTAATATTTATTAAATTAAAAATTTAATGATAAAATATAAAATATATGATGAAGTTTTTTTGAGTAAAGTATGAAAATAAGTTAAAATAAACAAAATTTACACTTTTTTTAAACTTTTTTTAAAATTTTACATGTATTATTTGTCAATCTACACATTTATAAAAGTCTCTGCAATGTTAAATGTTTGATAAACCTTAAATAGAAATGTAAAATGTGTTTAGTTTTAAAATATTGATATGAAATTTGTGAAACCAGAACTCATGTAACAAAATATTTAAAAATATGAAACTTCATTGTTAAACCTAAAAATTAAGAAAATAAGTAATATATATATATATATATATATTATATATATATATATATATATATATATAATATATATATATAATATGAATAATAATACTTGATAATATTTTTTTGACAATATTTTAACATGATTTATGGATTATTTTATTATTGGTTTATGTTAATGTTTATTATTATTATTATTATTATTATTATTATTATTATTATTATTATTATTATTATTATTATTGATAGTGAAGTAATTTTAGACTAATCCACGTAGATGATATTAAAATGTTATAAAAAAAATATTATTAAAGTATATATATATATATATATATATATATATATATATATATATATATATATATATATATATATATATATATATATATATATATATATATATATATATATAATCTTATAATATTAGACATGAATATAACGTATCTTTTGTAAAACTTCACATCATGTCATTTTAGAAAGTTCCGCTACATTATTCGTTGAAAAGATTCGATTGGATACACTTTACCCCTGCCGACTAACATCATCATGATAACGAACACAAATTGTCATTAAAATATTAAGAGATTATAATTTATCGTTTTACATAAAGTTTTAAAAAGAAATAGTGATTTAAAATTATATTTATGTGATTAATAATTTTGATGTTTATCTTCTTATCTCACTTAAACGAATATTTGAATTTAGAGTTATTTATATTTTGAAGTCTCTACAAGTTCTTAAATTTTGATTTTTTGCATGAACTATTAAAATATTAAAAATACTGAAATTTTATTTCAATATGAGAGAAAAATATTAGCTTCATAAATTAAAATTTATATATATTTTAAAAGTATGTTATTCAATATAAAATGACCATAATATATATATATATATATATATATATATATATATATATATATATATATGATTTTATCTCATGGATATGATATTTTTAATATATCATTTTACACCAAAGATATTGTGTGTTTATTTTGAAGATAATGAGTGTAGAAATTAAAATAGACTTGAATTGAAAATTGAGAAGGCCTAAAATGTTCAAATATCAATTAGAATAAACTTGAATGATTTTATCACCGTATTAAAAAGTGAATTTTACAAATCAATTTTATTATTATATTAAAATATTAAAATTCTAACTCAATTTTATAAAATTAATTTAGTAAAGTGATGCATATCTCATCTATAGGTTATAATTTAGTTTTATTTCTTACTGTTATTAGCTAGATTTTCAACATATTCTATAGGGCTTTTTTATCTATATAAAGTTTAATCCAAACATTTAAGAAAATCAAATATGTATTTCACAAAATAATAATCAAATAATGGATTATGTTATATTTTAATTATATTTATGAAAAATTATATAATCAAATTAATAATCTAATATAAATTAAATACTCATAATTGTAATATTCCATTTTAATAGTATAAAACTATCAAAATGACACATTACATAGATGTTAAAAGAACAATCAAGTAAAACAAACTTTTTTCAAAAACTTTTTTCTAAGTTCACACCATTAAAGTGATTATCTCAAAAGAGAAAACAACAGACAAACAAGAGCAAAAGAAAGGGTAAGCTAGAATACAAACAATTAAGGATGTACAAGAGCATTTAAATATTTTACACAAGATACACATATCACAACAAAACAACCAAACACTTTATACATGACAATACTTTGACTGGATTGTCAAGACTTGGCATGAATGCCGAGCTATGGTGGGTTATGTACTTAAGGTGGCTTCTACTCCTTTGCAAAATCATTGCCAACGGATTTCACCCTACCACACTCACAAGGTTAGTCTGTTCCACGCCTTGGATCATACTAGAAACACCCAAGACTAAGACCTCCTGCTACTCTCACCATATGTGTCAAACCTCCCTACTTGAGAATGAATGACCATTAGAGTGTCAGGATAAGCCCTAAGACTGAGCTCCCTACATTCATACTAACGATACTTGAAACCATACCACGAAATTCCGCCTTGGAACTAACTTTCATAACTTTGAAACCATATGAAACCATATATGTATCACTTTACTTTTACAATGAATACCAACATATGAAAACATTGAACATACTTCAAATAACCAGAAACAATTCAACAAGTCATCATAGAACACATAAAACAATTGATGTCTAAGATACAAAGTTGAAACCAGAGAGTTCCACAACCTAGCTATGAACGTTTCCACAACCTGTGGATTTGTCTTGAGAGAAAAAAATTGAAAACCAAGAAGTTCAACAATTGTGTTTTGACTTTTTTCACAACTTGTGAATTTACTTTAGGAAGTGTGAAATTGAAAACAGAGAAGTGCACAAGCAAATTGTGAATTTTTTCATGAGTAGTGAAAATTTTCAGAGTAGTTACTAACCTCTCATAGATACACTTCAAATCTCAACTTCGACCATCCCCTCCCCCTCCCCCGCATTCTACTGATTCTTATGACCTTTTATATCCAGAGAAACATTGAAAAACAACTTCCTAACTCAAATTAGTTATCTCAACCTCACTTAACAACTTAACACCAATTAACCTCCATTTTATACCTTTCAATATCAATTCTCTACAACTAACAGCTTACACAAGTCTTAATAGACTTAATAACAGCCCCAAAAAACCCCACATTCTGTTTAGACCTTCTAAATCAAAATACTACTAGTAAAAACCCCTAAAATGAACTAAATACCATACAAGACACCTTCTAAAGATAACCAACTAGTTCTACATCAGACTATTGTTGTCATAAAACTCAAACAAATCTTAATCAACCCTTAGACCTCTGTCAAAACACAATTTAACCAAAATAACCCTTCCCTTAGCTTTTCACCTATCAAAAACCCCTTTCTAGCCTAAAAACTACCTTTTTTCTGTTGAAATGTAAACAAATCTTTATACAATTTACATCTCCTACTTCACCCAATTTAACATCTTTAAATTCACCACACACAAACTTTACATCATAATCACATTGCAACTCACAATTAAATCAGTTTTCACATCAACACATATTATATACAATCAACTCAACGTACTAAATTTCTCAATCCAATACAATTTCACAATTCAATCAATAATTCACCATACAAACATTAATTAGAACTCGCCTATCAAACAAATCAAGAAAAACTAGCTTTTCTTAGCTTACACTGATGATACAAAGCTCAACGAACACCCTGATTACTTCTCGCACAAGGAATTTCTAGATTCACTTACAAATCACAAATGGGAAAAGGAAAAAGTATTTAGGACCTTAAATTTACCAAGAAGCTCAAAGAACAACACAAGACACACATGCACTGGTAACTTCCATGCATTAACTTGATTAAAGAATGAAGAGTAAAAGTGAGTTGAAACTCACTTGCTCTATTGTAGAAAATGATCGGATAGGAATGTAGACCTTGTCGTCGTGGTCGATTAGGCATCTCCTGATCGTTAAAGAGATGACTCAAAAGTTAGAGCACTTAGAAAGAAGGTAGAGAATTCTAGAAAAGTGGTTTCTAGAAATATAGCACGTTTTAAAAAAATGAAACTCGTTTATAATAAAACTATTTATAAATAAATCATTGGCTTAATATCATTTTTGGTCCCTATATTCGCAATTTTGTTCGATGTGGGACTCATTTTTTTCGAATGTTCAATGTAGTCCCTAATTTCGTAATTTTTGTTCAATTTGGTCCTTTTTGCTGACAACGTTTAAATCGTTAACGACAAAATATCCACAACACCAATCAGTGAATTACATGGCAATTATTGGCTCACGTAGCCACTCAAACACATAGTGATGTGGATTTTTGTTTTTTGAGGGCCAAAGAAGAAGTAGAAACTCAATGCTAGGAGGGCATGAATATGGAAACCATGAGTTGCAACTATTGTTATATCATGTTATTTTCTATTAGTTGTTTGAACCTTAAAGACTTTATAGTACTTGTTTTATTTTTTTATTTTTGGATTAAGGCATGATAATATTATTATAAAGAGGTGGACAACTATTTTATGATGTCATTATTAATTGTTGGACTAACTTTGTTGTGAACAAGACTATTTTATTTGTGTTTTTATTAATATGAAACAAGTGTTCTTTGATATAACATGCTTTATATATAAGTGTTGGAGTGTTGGACATTATTTGTTATATGTATATATAACAACATTTAAGTATGATTATTGGTTTCATTATTTCACTCAAAGTAATTAAAATTTTTCATTTGATTAGTCAAAAGTGGACTATTTTTGGGAACGAAGAATTATAAAATACTCAAACTTTTTCATTCATTAAAAACATTACATAAAACAATCCTGCAATAGAACTTTTACAATAAATCATGAATTTGTCATCAATATCGAAAGTAGGATTATGTTAATTATACAAACAACACAAACCATTCCTATCAACACTTTAATCCATTTTTCAAATACCTTGCTAGATTTCTCCAAATTACATATCTTCTTCTCATCACCATCCCTTTTCTTCACTTATGACGAAATTCCCACTCATTTCTTCAATCTTCATAGTGGAACCACCCATTTCTTCAATCTTCATAGTGGAACCACCCATTTCTTCAATCTTCACAGTTGCACCATCCCTCTCTTCAATCACATCTTCATTGCACCATTTGAAGTAATTGCATCCAACAAATTTTTCACTTCCAGTATGTTCAAAAAACACCAATAATGCCACCTTCAATATACCAACAATGACTTCTCTTTTTTAAAAACAAAATCAGACAAACCATAGAATAACTTCCATGTATCTTACCTTATACTTAGGACAACACTAAAATTGTTTTCTTGGATTCTTTGCAGTTCTTATCAAGATTATTTTTCTCCATAACAACAAATGGGTGTTACACAAACTCCTACACCCACCACCACTACAAGATGAGACACTAGGGTTTTGCATCCCTCAACCATGTGCAAGATGAACTAGAGTACCCAAAGACATACTTCACTTACTCAAAGCAAAATATGAAAGAAAAAGAACTAGAATTGAGACCCAACACCACTGATTTAGGGTTTCAACCAAAAAAGGTGTAATAATAGACATAAAGACAGGTATGTTGAATTGCATTTCAAAGACGATGACACATCCATTCTAGAAATTCACCTTATTATCTCCAAATGTCATTTAACCAAATTTAATAAAACCGACATGATTGCATAATTATTTTAAAATAAGACTCAATTCAAACAAATAAAAACAATTGGATCAAAATATAATTTAACCTTGTGTTTACTATTTGTGTTTGAGAAGGGAATTGCTATGCTTTTTTTATTTTCTTCTACTTTGTTGTGATTAGTCATTAAGGGATATATTTGACTAATTATTTACTTTTTTTATATTATCTCATATATTTAATATAATTATATATTTTTATGTATATCGGAAAATAAATTAACTTTTACATTATATCATGAATGTGTTTTTTTTTCTAAATTATGATATTTAAAACTAATAAAGTAAACAATTCTTAGTTTCACTACTTAATAGAGAAACACTTATTTATAATGAATATTTATTGAATTAGGTTGTCTTGTACGGAGATTTTTAATTGAAAAGGATAAAAAAGACCTAGTTTTTTTATTTGTTAAACTCTTTATATTTTGAGATATTATTTGGTTTGGTTTGAAATGACTTTGTCATTGTATTTGAAAAAAAAAAAAACACTAACAAATTACATAAAAAAAATATAATAATTAAAAAATTATATGGTTTAATTTATTTTTATTCCTAGAAGAATTTTAAATGTTGAAGTTTCTAGCAAAATTCGAAAGAAGGTTTATTTGGTCACGGTATTAGTATACTTTTGTATTTGTAAATAGTATAATAGAATAGAGTGCACACAGATATGTTAGGATCTTTTTGTTGTGAATTTACACACAAAAAGTTCTTTCGTAATTCCATTGAGATAACACTTTTTTGTTTCTTTCTTTCGATAAACCAAATTCAGTTCTCAATTGAATTTCCTTGATTCCACCGTCAAACACTTCACCAAACGAAAAATGATTTCTAAAATTATTTTCTATTTAAAAGTAAATCATTCGTTTATTTGTATAATTAAAGGAATTTTACTTTTTAATTCTTATATCTGTAATATAATCTATTAGTCCTTATTTACTACAAAATAATTTGTAAATGAATTTAATTATACAAATATAAACTTAATGATTTACATGTAATTCATTTATTTCATAATGTTAAAATCGTATAAAACTACTCCTGGCTTTATAAAATTGAATAATATATATTAATATTTAAATGATATATTTAATATAAGTTTTTTAATAAACGTTTATTTTATAATATTTATATTTTATATTCGTTTGAACTTAAATCAGTATGTACATTTGTAATATTTTGAAATGAATAAGATAAAATATGTTACATTTATGTTATATTTAATTATGATGGAAATACCTTTTGCTGGAGAGACAATTTTAGATCTATATGTTATATATTGTTTTGCAATTTTCGAAATGATTAAACATGTTTTTAATTTTTATTTTCGACGCTAAATTAAATTTTTTTATTATTTAAAATTTTAATATATATATATATATATATATATATATATATATATATTGATTCTTAAATTTTAAAAAAATATAATTATTTTAATTTAATTACATTAATTTCTTTTATATTTTCAATTAATATTGAATGCTTATCTATTAATATTGAAGTGAGAACTTATCAAAAACTATATAAACAATTTAAATATTAATATAAAATGTATTTGACATGATAAAACTTTTTTAATGTAATTGAATTAAAAAGATTATATTCATTTATTTTTATCATTTAAGAATTAAAATGTAATAAAATTTCGATAGAAAATAAATTTCAATTTCAGTAACATTCCAAATTATAGTTTTAATACTATAAAAAGAAATTATCACACATGTCATAATCAAGAACAATTAACTAACCAAGAACATGTAAATAAATGATTATAATTATCTAAAATATAACTATAATTCAAATTTTATATACAAGAGTTTCAAATTTGAATATCATCTAAACATTTAACTGAAGGTTCAACAAAATATCGAAAATTTAAAACTATACTAGGCTAACTATTTATACCTCTACATCCTCTACTTCCAGCATGTGCTCAACTGAGACTTTTTCCTCTGCTCATGCCAATCAGGTGATTATTGCCAAAGAGAAAGATCAAACAAAACACAAGAAAAAGAGCAAGCTAATTTTTAAAAGAATCATACATACTTTAATACAAATAATAAATATACAGTTTTAATATCAAATCAATTAAAACCAAACACAACTTGACACACATATTTCTAGACTGAGACATGACCATCCAGTTACATATATTGGTATCGAACTATTGGCAGAACATGCACATGTGTGGTTAAGCAACATACCACTCAAACTGTCACACAAGGTTAGTCTGTCAAACGCCTATGCTTAAACCAACCTGAGGCTAAGGACCTTCTTCTACTCCTCACCACATAACTACCCCTTCTACATGAGATTGGATAGCAATTGGAGTCAGAAAATAATCCCCCATTTCAAAGCTCCCTCAACAATATATTACACAAACATCACATAAGGACTCTCCCCATGGAATCCCCTTTCACATACTTAAATGAATCATATCCTCATCAATTTTAATCACAAACCATTCACATTTATAACAACTCTGTTTCGATTGAAATTGTCCGAGGGTCGGTCGTCCTTCCTTGCTCTGCTCTCTTTCGATCATCCAATCCTCTCTGATGGGTTGTTGACCTGCAAAAGACACTCTGACGCTTAAGTCAGATATGTTTCATAAAGAGGCCACTATTTTATTAGGATAGTAAAAGATAGTTGTACCTGGATACCAAATGTATATTTATAGGACTTGTGCCAACTAATTCCATTGATTAACCATTAGTGTAGTATATTTTTGGCCAATATAACCTACCAATCACTCATAAATATCGTATATTCGTCCTTAATACTGCCATTAAACGTATTAATCAGTCATTAATGATATCTATCTTTCCTGGTTTGCGCTTGCCGGATAGTCCATCAATTGACTATTTTGGCTACGGATCTCTCCTTCGTCGATCGGTCACTGGGGTATAGTACAAACTTTGTATAGGTCATGAACACACAAACATTGTAAAACAACTAAACCATTTTCATAACTTATATATGCCAAAATAACATTGGAGAACACATAGAATGACTAGAAGTACAAAAATAGCTTAACCATGAAAACAAGGTGGCGTTGAGCGGCACATTGTTGAGCACCAACCTTCTCACAAATATGGCGCTCAGGCCCTAATGACTATCTTTGAGCACCACACCAGAACCTAAAATACCTATAATTTGAGCTTGGTTGCCCTCTACACATATCTAATTGACTCTTATGACCTTCTAGGCACTGTGAATGGTCTAAAACCACGTTTCTAATTCAAAGTAGTTACTCCAAACAAACTTGACTACTCTAGATTACCTAATCTCAATTCTACTCTTTCTAATCCATACATTGACAACCTAAGGGTTTAAACCGATTAGAAATTATCCAACTACAAACCCCAAACCCTATACTTCACCTCATACCTACTACTTTAAAATCTCACTAGCTAAAACCTCTAAAATTAAGCCTAAAACTTTCTTAAATCACTTCATTGATTCATACCTATTTTCATATCAGATTTCCATTAATTCAAGGTACCAACAAGTTTCAAATAACTCTACAACATCTCCTATACTAGAGTTTCTCCCCTTAGACCCTTCCTTTTAAAACTCACTAATCAAAACCTCCCTTTTCGACAAAAAATGACTTATAACTCTACTAACTCATTTCCCCTTAACATTTCAACCAATTTGATACTACTAAACTTCACAACAACCTCATTTCATGATAATATTCAAGTTTAAACAAAATCATCAATGTCAACAAGCATCATTCAACTAAACACATTTAACATTAAAACAATCATTTCATGCATAACAATCAACATACATTAACCTCAAATACTAACAATTATCAGTTCATACATCATAATACAAATTAAAGACAAACAAATTAGCTTCCCTTACCTTTTTGAAGACCACGTCATTCTAGAGAACCCTATTCCGTTCTCACAACTCAAAAAGCCCTATCAATACCTACTAACAACAGAAACGCGATCAGGGTATACCGTTAGGACCACTAATCAACAGAGAGTCTTATGGAAGATTCAAACATTACATGCAAAATAAGTGGGCCCATATGAAACGAAAGAAAAAAAAGAACCAGAGAAAATGGATCAAAACTTAACTTACTCAGCCAGAAAAACTAGTCGGTCTGAATTGAAGAGCTCGCCGCCAAGATCACTCTTACCGTCTCAGTTCTTCAATTATATGAAGAGAGAAGAAAAACTCAAGAAAAGTAAGAGAACTCTAGAAAAGTGGTTTCTAAAAAGATGATATGTTTTAAAATAATAAAACTCATTTATATCGAAATTATTTATAATGAAACCATTTCATATTAAAATAATCGAGTCTCACTATTTTTAAACCATTATCATTTCTAAAACATTATTTTCTCGGTCTTTATAATTTTCGGTCAAAGTTTATAAAAACATATTTAATTTTTATTTTTCTTTTTGAAATACGTTGCTTTTAGGCTTAAATGCTTACTTGGTCTCTATGTTAAGTAATTTTTTTTCAGTTTAGTACCCGGTTTTAAAAGTGCATACATTGGGTCCCAAAGTTTTCAAAATTGTATGAATGAAGTCTTATCCATTAAGTTGGTAGGAACGACGTTAAATGTTATCCAACGTGGCAACATACATATCCCACCTCAGCTCCTTCGAGATGAATGTGTTAGGGCCCAACTTTCTGTCTCTCTTCTATATTAATGATTTCATAATTGTAGAATTTTTATTCCTCTTTTGCATTATTATGGTATTTAAATCTCATTTAATAAATTAAAATAAAAAATAAGATCACATCACCTTCCTTTTGCCGTTAAAATAAAAAATATAATATTTATTAACATCAATATATAAAATTTCAAGTCTACATAATTATGCTATAATATTTTCTAAATCCTGATGAATATCCCCAATGAAAAGAAAATATAGATAAAATAGCAGACCAGATTTCAGTGGCGATGTCGGTCACGGACTTCGACATCGTCATCGACGCACTGCCAGCAGGGACGATCAACGACCTCCACGAGATCTCAAACACGAATTTAGGACCACCCCCAATTCGCAAACCCACAGAGAAGATTAGAAGCCAAAACCCTTAACCTGCGAACCACCAAAACGCTGCCATCCACTTGCAAAGCAGAAACATAAATCATTACCCAACGCGATGCACCACCCTAGTGGTCGCGGGGACGCTGATGAACAAAGACCGCCAGACCGTGAAACCCTAGGTCCGCTATTTCCCTCCACGACGACGCCATCAACAAGGTTTCTCGCACGACAAAGATTTTTGAGGTTGAAACCTCGCGAAGGCGTCGCCGCTGCAACAATCACCGCACCGCGTGAAAAGTGTTCGCGCCTTACCTGCAAAACCCCCAATCAAAACCGCGAAGGAGAAGAGAAAAGAATTCCTTACCACGCAGTAAAACGAGAAAAGAGAAAGGGAAGAAAGCTTCCCTATTGCGTGAGCTCCACAAAGGCAGCCCAAAGCTGGTCTGCCAAAAGAGAAAGACCAAAAGTTGGGAAAGAGAAGTGGGCTTTGAGAGAGAGTTGCCAAATGTGAAGTTTAATTAGGATTCTTCAATCTGAATTTCAATTTAGGGAAATTAATTAGGGAGAAACTAATTAGAGTTTTAAATAGGATTTAAGAAAGTAACATTTAATAAAAAGAAAACCTAACCTAATCAAATTATAATTAGACCTGACGTGGCAAGGACGTATGTATTTGATTTTGTAATCAAAGGACATTTTTATATCTGTCTTTGCTAAAAAATTGGTTTTGCCACGTTGGATATGTATTTTGCCACGTCAATTAACATTTAACGTCGTTCCTATCAACTTGACGGATAAGATTTCAGTCATACAATTTTGAAAACTTAGAGACCTAATGTATGTACTTTTAAAACCGGGTAAACCACTTAACAAAAAGTCCAAGTAAGCATTTAAGTCTTGATTTTATATTCTTTATAGAATGTTACGTTAAAGTTCGTAAACATTAAAAGAGTATAAATAGCATGTATACATTTTTTAAAATTTAAGTTTAAAAGTAAATTTTATTTATATATTAAATGAATGATTAAATATAAATTAGAAGTATATTGGTAGAGCGTTACTCCCTCCACCACCACACAATACTCCCTCAATCTCTCCATTCCTCTATTGCACTTCTAAATATTTAATTTTTTGTAATTAAAAATTTTAACTTTCACCAACATAATTCATGAAACGGATGTCAGCATCCGTTTATTCTTAAATGGATATCAACATTCGTATCTGCCTCCGTTGAAGGATAAGAGATTTGTTTTACTTCTTTCAGTTCTTCCTCTTGGAGCTCACTAGCAGAACTAGAAAGTGAGTAGAGCTTGGGAACCCCTTTAGAGCCAATCATCGAGCCACTTTCCTGGTACTTTTCATCTTCTTCAGTTTCATCCGTCACATCCTAGTTAACATCAACAATAATATGACACTTTCACCATAATATAAAGAAGCAATGAAGAAGCAGTCATTATTGATATAAAAAAATGGAAATGAAGAGATTATAATACCTAATACAACCATCATCCTAGAAATCACCTTAGTGAATTTCAATACCTTAGCAGAATCTGTAGCACAAACAAAAGTTGCAACTTTATTCAGCTCAAACTCCTCTTTCAACGCTCATCGTCTAATTTATCATTTTGTTGGTTAGGTGTATTCTTTTAATAATACATTATTATGTGTGTACTTAAATATACATAAAGTGTGGAACGGCGTGGTTTTGGGGCAGTGGTTTCGACGATGGGAGGAGAGCAAAGGAACGCGACGGGGAGTGTGGCAGAGAAGGGAGGAGCGGAAGCTTGGGAAAATGAGATATGCAATAGGCCATTGGCATTATGGAAGAAGAAACTGAAAATGTAACTGTAATTGGGTCGGTTTAGGGTTTCAGTGTCCTTTTAATGGGCGGAAGTACTCCATAGCTTCATTTACGCTGGTTGGAGCATCACCGACGGGTGAGGTGATTGAGGCAGCGACATCGCCGACAAGTGAGAGGCAGCAACATCCTGGTCAGCAACCACAATTTTAACAATTGTTACAAAGAGCATAAACAAACCTTGATAATCGGATTTATCACATGAGTCAGTGACAATGGAAGCAACAAAAATGGAGGAGGAAACGGAAATAAAAAAATAAGAGAGCTAAGAGGAGGAAAGGAAGAAGATAATGAAAGGGAGAAATGAAGGTTATGTGAGCGTGTGGGGGTGTGGGGATACTACATGAGTGAAAAAGGGAATGAGAATGAGATTAGGGTTTTAGATTAAAATAGGTAAAAGTAAAAAATAAATATTGGTAAATAGTTTTGGAAATAAGAAAAGTTGGAGAGGTGCAGGAAGCACTCTATGGTGGTGGAGAGAGTAACACTCATATTGGTAAAATGGAAAAATGGAAAAAGTAACACTCATATAGGGCAGTTACTCCCTCCACCATCACCGAATACTCCCTGCACCACCCCATAGCAATTTTATCCTTTTCTAAAACGGATGTCAACATTTGTTTCACCTTCAACGGATGTTGACATCCGTTCACATATTTTATATTTTAATTTATTGTTTTTAACATATATTTTATATTTTAATTTATTATTTTTATTTTAAAAAAAAATCTTCAACGGATGTGGCGACATCCGTTAACGGATTGCCACATCCGTTTTAATAAAGTTTTTAAAACTATTTTGATTATTATTTAAATAATAATATATTAACTAAATTAATAATAATTATTTTATTAAATAAAATAAAATTAATTTATAAATAATTAAGTAATAATTTTAAATTAATTAAATAATATTTATATATTAATTTAAAATATAATAAATTAAAAACTAAAAATTTAAAAAGAAAAAACTTCATGGATGTTGCCACATCCATTTTAATAAATTTTTAAAAACTATTTTATTATTTAAATAATAATACATAAATTAAATTAATAATAATTATTTTATTAAATAAAATTAATTTATAATTAATTAAATAATAATTTTAAAAAAATTAAATAATATTTATATATTAATTTAAAATATAATAAAATAAAAAACTAAAAACTTTAAAAAGAAAAAAACTTCACAGATGTTACCACATCCCGTATCCGTTTTAATAAATTTTTAAAAAGTATTTTAATTATTATTTAAAATAATAATACATAAATTAAATTAATAATAATAATTTTATTAAATAAAATAAAATTAATTTATAAATAATTAAGTAATAATTTTAAAAAAAATTAAATAATATTTGTATATTAATTTAAAATTTTTAAAAAAACTAAAAATTAAAAAAAAAAAAAAAAAAAAAAACTAAACGGATGTGGCACATCCATTGAAGAATTTTTTCTTCAACGGATGTCGACATCCGTTCAAGAGAAAAGGAGAAGGTGTAGGATATTTTAAAATATAAAGAAAAGTTTTGGAATTTAAAAAAAGTGTGATGGTGCAAGAAGCAATGTGTGGTGGTGTAGGGAGTAACTCTCAATGGAAAAATGGAAAAAGTAACTATCCTGTGTTTGTTGGGCCTGAAACTTGCAAGCCCAAACCTATACTCTTCTGGCCAATTCTTCCCACACTTCCATGATTTCAATCTGCACCTCCATAGGGATAAAATGTCCAGTTTACCTTTAATAGAAAAAAAAATGAACCAAATTCTTTCATCTTCTCCAACTTCATATTCTTATCCTATGAACCAAATTCTCTCTACTTCTCATGCAGCGTTTTACCTCTGCAATAGTGGTAGTGATAGAAGTGACAGTGGTGCATTTAGTAATTGTAAGGGTGCAGGAAGTAATAGCCCAGTAACAAGACATGGGATTGTTTTTCTTTGGAACATTTTTCTTACACCCTCGTAATCTCAACTTCATCATTTTCTTTTTCTTCCTGCTACTACACCTGCCAATCAATAATATAAAATTATATTTGTATTTATGCAATCAAATAATGCATTTCTTTAGTTTGTATTCTGAATTGTATAATATAAAATACATTTCATAATATAAATTTGTAATCTAAATTCTACATCATAAATTACAAAAAATATTAAATTTTAACATTTTAAATTGTATAATTTAAAATTTCTCTAACTGAAACCGAAAATCATAAATCGAACTAGATTTGGAATATTTATACTTATGCCAGTGCAAATTGAAATTATAAGGATACAAAAAGAAAAACCATAACACTTGCGTCTCACATAAATCAAGAACTAGATTTGGCATACTTAGTTAAGAATATGAATTCATAAAAATAATACGAATAAGCTTTAAATTTAGTTTATGAAAAAAAAATATTCCATTTTTTTAGAATAATTCTTACATCAAACTTTTCCAGATATACCTTAGTATTCAACTAGTTTGGAATTGGAATAGTCCATTCTGAACTAGAAACCTAGTTATTTTTTGACAATTTTAGAATTGTTTCTAAAATTGGAAATTGAATTATTTTGTTTATTGAATTACCCCTAAGTTTTCTCTAAACAAAAGAATTATATAAAATAAACTTAAAACCATTAGAGTTGTGAGGTAATGGATAATTTAAATAATTTATATAAGGTATTGAGTTTAATCCTTTTACTTTTATATATTATGCTAGAAATAAGAACACGTTTAAACTTTATTTTTAATAACAAAAATCATTTTTATTTTAAAATTCTCTACAGAAACCGAAAAGAAGTTAAGTTTAGTGCAACATAATTTTATTTCCCTTCTTCTATAGCAATCTCAAAATTGCATCTCTTACACTAACTTTATGCATTAAAATAAGTTATATAAAATTATAGTAATTTTAATAACCTAAAATTGTTCCTACCGAAAAGTTTACAATGGTATAAAAAAATTATCTTATTACTCATAATGTTTGACATATTAAATTTGATAATATCACATATAACTTTAATTTTGAGCATACAGTTAGTTGTAAATGTTTTTACGTATGTTTTTTTTATCGATAAATAAATATTTATATATAATGAAACATGGTAATGCTCTAACCCATTTACAGAAGATATATACATAGATATTTTTCTTAGATCTTCTACTTTCCTTGATATCTATATCATTTAATTCAAAAAATCGCTCAAACTTAATATTTTACATGACATATTTTAAGTAAATAAATTATTGAACAATTTAAATCAAAATAGCAATAAAATAAAACATTTACATTGATTAATTAGCATATGCATGAATGAATGATGATAATATATGAATATGCATCCTAGTGTGCAATATTTCCAATGCCAAATGGACCCAAATCAATCATGAGCAACAACAATTTCTATTTCACACATGCATCAACATATGTTAAGAATGTCATGCCTTTTCTTTTCTTTTCTTTTTCCCTACCAACAAAGGATTAGGGTTTTTTTATTTGGTTCCAATTATAATACTCTTTGGCATTACATGAGATTATGTGGTGCATTTTCCAATCCACCTTTTCTCCACTCATCAAGCTAAACTAAGGGTGGTCAATCTTAAATATATGAACACTAACCTTTTTCTCAATTCACAAAACTCATTTCATAGTATAACCATTTTATTTCATTGATATTATATTAAAAAATAGTTTTTAAGTTTAATTACTTTTATAAAACCAATTTATAACATAAATATATTTATTAATATATTATAAATTAGTCTTACATTTATTTTATATAAAATATCTACACACTCCTCGTACCAAAATATATATATATATATATATATATATATATATATATATATATATTATATGAGACTGAATATTAATAGACAATACGATAAAAAAATTATACAATAAATTCAATAAATCTCGATAAAAAAAATTTAATATCATATTAATAAGGAAATTTAAATCTTATTTTTTCAACATTGACTCTGAGATTATCTTTATTTATATATATATATATATGATTAATCTTCATAAAACTATAATTTTAAGGAAACAAAATTCACTATCACTCAAAGTAATAAGTTATTAATAAGTATTTAGAGTTTTAAAAAAAGTTAAATAAATATTTAAATTGCACATAAATAAATGATAGTTTGAGCTAGTAATTGGATGAAAATGGAAGGAAAATGTATTGATGATTAGTAATGATCGAAGTGTAATTAAGGAGTTTTGAGAAAGAAGAAAGTGTAAAATGAGTAATAGTAAGATGCATGCTTGTAGGTGAAGTTTCTTATATCTTTAACCAACCAACCTAAAAGAAAGGCTACGAAAGTGAATCAACAAAATAATGAGAGAAAGAGAAACGATAAGGTCCCCTTTTGTGTGGTCCATTAAATGGGGTGCAAAATGTAAAACCACCAAAAGCACAAAGCTAACATCCGCAATCATTTTCATTTTCACATCCCATGAAAAGAAAAAGAAAAAAGAAAAGAAAAAGAAACCATGAATCATATTTTCTTCTTAAGAAACCAACAATTGATTGATCGAAATCAGTGCTAAGCATGTTCGTTAATCCACAGTCAAAAGATTGTTAATTTTCTTCCTTTAGCACTCCCTTTTCCTCTTTAATTAACCAAATTTTAATTAGTTTAATGGAATTGGTGCACAGATTAACTAACACATAGGTTCTTTATTATAATGCATTTTCTTGTTTTTTTTTGCATAATAAATCTTGGTAAAACTATTATTATTGTTATATAAAAGTCGAGTGACCCGTCGTTTTTTTAATAATTGTATTAATTTTATATATAAAAATAATAAAGTAGTAAAGTTATTATGTAATGACATATGATTAAAATTAGGTTGTATTGGTGTAATGGTTATTATTATTGTTAAAATGGATTTAGTATCATGACATTAAGAAACAAGTGTGTGCTAATACTGAAGCATATACATTGCCGATTTTGGTGTGCAATAGTTGTTTTAAAATAACTTTTTTCAATCCTTCAAAAATTTTAACAAAGACAAGAGAAGATATTAAAGCAAAACACACAACATTTTATACTAATTCCATTTTAACAAGTTTACATCCAATTTTCGTTCAAACAACCTAACTTGGAAGAGATTTCACTACAGGAATGTAGATATTATAGAATTATAAGGTCACCTATATAATCTAAAATTCTAACAAACAAGAACAATTCTTTATGGTTGTATTGGTGATTAATGTTTAGAATAAGAGTAAAAAAACGAAAACACTTTAGAATGTGAATTTTATACAAGAAACCAAAATCTGTCACTCCTAAGGTATCATGCTTGAATACTTGTAGTATTGATTTAAACAAAATTGATGTTCTTTGTCTTCCAAGAATGCTTGGTTGTCTTTCTTCTTTCGCAAATTTATGTTTTGAATGTATACATTGTTTCCAGTAAATGAAACAAGACCTATTTATATAGAAAACACAATACTGACAATTTTAATCGATTAGGAATTTAACGTAATTGATTAAAATAGTGAGCTAGCGTTTCCTGACTTGCATATTAACAGATTTAACAATCAGTTAAGAACCAGGTTCTTTTATACATGCATTTTAACATATTTAATAATTGGTTAATTTCATCAAGAACATTTAAACATCATTAATAACAGTTTAAACATATTTGGAGTATCATAAAAAATATTTTACTACTTAAATTTTCTCCCCCTATGAACAATTATATCGTATGTTTGTTCGGCCAAGTTCTTCCAAATGAACTTGTCTAGGCTGAGCTCTTTAGGCTAAGTTCCTTCAGGTCGAGCTCCTATAGACCGAGTTCCTACAAGGTGAGCTCCTACAGGTCGAGCTCCTACAAGTCGAGCTCCTCTAGGTCAGACTCCTCCAGGACAACCTTTTCTAGCCTGAGCTTTCCAGTTCAACTTCCTCTAGGTGGAGCTCTTACAAGCCAACAACCTTTAGGATGATCTCTTAAGGACCGAGCTCCTCCAGGACAAACTATTAAATAAATGGATATTTATGAGCACGAAATTGAAGTGTTGCATTCCATTTTTTGAAAGCAGTGAATTGTCAAATCAGTACGGATGCAAATGACAAAAAATGTCATGGTTTGGGACAAGTGTCAATCACGAATACTTTGGAACAGGTCGACCTCTTCTAGACTAAGCTTTCCATGTTGGCTTCCTCTCGGTCAAGCCCCTAGAGGATGTCATCCTTCAGGCCGAGCTCTCCAAGCAGACTTCCTCCAAGTCGAGCTCGTATAGGTCGAGTTCCTCCAAATCGAGCTCCTCTAGTTGAGCTTTCCTAAACCAAGATCTTCCAGGTAACCTCGTATAGGCTGAGGTCTTTATGGCGAGCTTCTGTAGGTTGAACTCTTCAAGTCAAGCTCTTTAGGTTGACCTCCTTCAAACCAAGCTCTTCTAGGTCGAGCTCTCTTAGCCAAGCTCCCTTAGGTCAAGCTTCTCTAGACTGAGATGCTCTAGAAAATTCCTCTAGGTTGAGCTCTTTCTAGTCGAGCTCCTCTAGACCGAACTTTTTAGGCCAACCTTATTCAAGCTGAGCTTCTCCAAGGCAAGCTTTACCAGTCAAACTCTCACAGGCCAAGCTCTTTTTGTTAGAATCGCTGCAACAGAATTGTTAGCGTGGAATAACAAACCAAGAGGGTTTTTAATACGAACGTGTGCCTTTTAATTTCTACTCAATTAAACTTACCAAGATAATAATAAAGACAAATAAGGAGAGTAAGGTTGAGAGAAATTTGCACAGATGATTTTATCCTGGTTCGGATCTTACCAATCCTACGTTCAGTCGCTTATCTCAAACAAGATAAACCTTTTTCACTAACACAAAACAATTACAAATTACAATCACAAAGAAACACAATTTGTAAAAGTTTAGAAACCACCTCTCTTGAAACCACAAGAGATGAACCTACACCTCCTTTGAATCTTCACAAAGGATGAACACCTCCTCCGAATACTTCACGAAGGATGAACTTCCTCTTCCGAACACCTCCTCAGACACACCAAGGATGAACCGGCTATTTCCTCTGTCACCGTAGCAGCACTTCACCAGCTCCATAGACACGAGTTTCACAAGCCAAACAAGAACACACAAGTCTCAATGATTTCTGAGTACTAGAGCACAAGGGAAGAGTTGTTTTTGAGATGAAGAGTGAGCCATTTTATAGACTCAGCCTAATACCCTTCCATTCTTCGAAAACGGGCCATTAACGCATTTAATCGATTAACATAAATATTAATCGATTAATAATGAGTACAACGGCTAGTTTTTCAAATCTGAAACCCCTAACGGCTAGTTTTTCAAATCTGAAACCCCCAACGGCTAGTTTTTCAAATCTGAAACCCCCAACGGCTAGTGTTAATTGATTATTCTCAAGAATAATCGATTAACTAAATAAATCAAATACAGAGATCTTCAATTTGTCTTTATGGATCTTGACTTGTGCAAATCTGTTCATCATCAAAACTTCATCTTTGATTTTTGCTAACATTCTCCCCCTTTTTGATGATGATCAAAAATTCTTCTGATTTAAAGCTTTTAGTAATAATCTGGATAAAACACAACTTATGGAAGAAAAAGTGCATTAGTGAATAAACACAAATAAGCAAATAAGCTTAAATAAGCTTTAAACACTTTCTCCCCCTTTTTGATCATAATTAAAAAGGTGTGTTTGATGTTCTCCCCTTAAGATAATATTCCCCCTTAATAAAAGCATGTATGCATATGAGCTAAAAATATTTCAAATTTAAAGATTCATTCAAACATACACAATAGGATATTTAAAGTAAATAATTTTAGGATGAAGAACTTATAAAACATTGTTTAAACATACATTGAACTATATAAGATAGGAATTTTAAAGCATACAAAAATATGGCTAGTTTTTCAAAATTGCAAAACTGGAACGCATTTAAAAATTCAATCCTAAGATATTTCTAAAGATTCTTAGATCTCTTCTAATGTTTACCCCTTTAGATATGCCTCCAACTTCGTAATGATAATCTTCTAGGTTGTTTCCACATTTTGTTTAGATCTTCATCTTGAGGATTTTCATCATTCTTCGCTTCATTTGTTGTCTTCTACAAATCTTCATCATTGCCTACATCTAATTCAACTGACTCAAGAGGTTTTGCCTCAAGGTCTACAATTTCATCAAAGACAACATGCACACATAAAAATTTTTCCGATTGAAAACTATATATGCTTTGTATATTAGAAGATATAAAAAAAAAATAGTTTCATCGGCCTTGGAATAAAATTTTCTTAAATTTTGTTTAAAGAAATTCTAAATATTAAACAATAGGTACCCAACTACTTGTATGGGTCATTTGGGTTAGATTTAAAAAAATCATTTTACAACCCAAGCATATCTACCACTTGGAACACCATAATGCTTAATTTTACATTTATTTGAAGTATGACCCTTTTTCATACAATAAAAGCATGATACAAAGTTTGTGTTCCTATAAGTTGTTCCTTTTTCTACCCATGTTCTACGGGTTCTATTATTATGTTTATTTTTAATTTTAGGAACATACTTATTTTTAACAACCTTATTTTCGTTATTTTTACTACATTCTCCTAAGGTTGTGTGTTCTAGTAGTTTCTTAAAATTTTCACAAGAAGCAGATTCATCACTACTAGTAAATTTACCCTTTTCAAAAAATAAAACTTTATTTTTCAAATCTTTATTTTCTTCAAAAATATTTTCAAAATTTAATTTTAAATTTTTATTTTCTTCAAGAATATTTTCAAAGTCTGATTTCAAATTTTTATTTTCTTCAGAAATATTTTCAAAATTTAATTTTAAATTTTTGAAATCCTTTTTCAATTTCTTATGAGCTTTATCTAATTTTTCAGATTCTACTATTAAAGCAGCATAAGTTTCATGCAATTCATCTTCACTAATTTGACTATAATTATCAGAATCGCTAGATGTACTTACTTGGCTTCCAGCGTCGTCGTTCACCACTAAACAAATGTTTGCTTCTTCATCAGATTCGCTCAAATCGGAAATTGTTTCGTTGTCATCTTCCCATGCAATGTAGGCCTTCTTTTTCTTGAAGAATCTTTTCTCCTTTTTGTCTTCACTCTTCTTTTGATTTGGGCAGTCTGCCTTTAGGTGCCCCCTTTCTCCGCAACCATAACATTTATAGTGTGAGGAAGATCCTTGATTTTCTTTCTTTTCGAATTTTAATCTTCCTTTGTCTTTTGATTTCATGAACCTGTTGAGCCTTTTTATCATGAGTCTCAAATTTTCTTCTTCGTCTGAGTCTTCATCTTCCGATTTACCTTTGCTTCTTTCAACCTCCGACTTTAATGCCAAACTCTTCTTCTTGTTTTTGGCTTTTGCTTCTTCTTCATCAAGTCTTCCAAGATCTAGTTCATGTTCCCTCAACTTTCCAAAGAGTGCCGCCATAGTCATGGTGTTGAGGTTCTGTGACTCCGAGATTGCAGTCACCTTTGGTTGCCACGACCTGTCTAAAGACTTCAAGATTTTAATGTTAAGTTCATCGGTATCAAATGACTTACCCAGTCCAATGAGATGATTGACAATGTTGGTGAAGCGTTTTTGAACGTCTGAAATTGTTTCTCCTTGCTTCATCCGGAACATTTCATACTCTTGGATTAATGAGTTCTTCCTTGCCCTCTTTACATCATTTGTTCCTTCATGCGTCACTCTGAGTACGTCCCACATTTCTTGAGCATTTTTGCAGACAGAGACCCTGTAGAACTCATCAACAGTCAATGCTGATGCAATGATATTCCGGGCTTTTACGTCATTCTGAAATCTTTTCTTTTCTTCAATGGTCCATTGACCACGGGGCTTTGGTTCCTGTGTATTGTTAGTAGGAACAGAAGAGCCAGACGCAATAACATCCCAAATTTCACAATCAATAGATTCAATAAATATTTGCATTCTTACCTTCCAGAATGCATAGTTCTCACCTGTGAATAGTGGGGGTCTATTGATTGATGCACCCTCTGCAAAGGTTTGATGTGATCCTGCCATTTGAATGACTATCAAAGCAAGCTCTGATACCAATTGTTAGAATCGTTGCAGCGGAATTGTTAGCGTGGAATAACAAACCAAGAGGGTTTTTAATACGAACGTGTGCCTTTTAATTTCTACTCAATTAAACTTACCAAGATAATAATAAAGACAAATAAGGAGAGTAAGGTTGAGAGAAATTTGCACAGATGATTTTATCCTGGTTCGGATCTTACCAATCCTACGTCCAGTCGCTTATCTCAAACAAGATAAACCTTTTTCACTAACACAAAACAATTACAAATTACAATCACAAAGAAACACAATTTGTAAAATTTTAGAAACCACCTCTCTTGAAACCACAAGAGATGAACCTACACCTCCTTTGAATCTTCACAAAGGATGAACACCTCCTCCGAATACTTCACGAAGGATGAACTTCCTCTTCCGAACACCTCCTCAGACACACCAAGGATGAACCGACTATTTCCTCTGTCACCGTAGCAGCACTTCACCAGCTCCACAGACACGAGTTTCACAAGCCGAACAAGAACACACAAGTCTCAATGATTTCTGAGTACTAGAGCACAAGGGAAGAGTTGTTTTTGAGATGAAGAGTGAGCCATTTTATAGACTCAACCTAATACCCTTCCATTCTTCGAAAACGGGCCATTAACGCATTTAATCGATTAACATAAATATTAATCGATTAATAATGAGTACAACGGCTAGTTTTTCAAATATGAAACCCCCAACGGCTAGTTTTTCAAATCTGAAACCCCCAACGGCTAGTTTTTCAAATCTGAAACCCCCAACGGCTAGTGTTAATTGATTATTCTCAGGAATAATCGATTAACTAAATAAATCAAATACAGAGATCTTCAATTTGTCTTTATGGATCTTGACTTGTGCAAATCTGTTCATCATCAAAACTTCATCTTTGATTTTTGCTAACAAACTCTCACAGGCCAAGCTCTTTTAGTCTAAGCTCCTCCAACCCGAGCTCCCCTAGGCCGAGTTCCTCCAAATTTAGATCTTTAGGTTGCACTCTTCCATGTCGAGCTATTCTAACCAAGCTCTCCTAGGCCAAGCTCCTCCAAGCTGAGCTCTCTAGGCTGAGCTTCTCTAGGCTGAGCTTCTTTAGGTCGAGGTCCTCCAAGACAAGGTCTTCTAGCTTGAGCTCTCTAGACTGAGTTATCTAGGCCGAGCTCCGTCAGGCCAACCTTCTCCTAATTGAGCTCCACCAGCTAAGCTTCCTTAGATCGAACTCCTCTTGACCGAGCTCTCTAGTCATGGAAGAAGCACGAGCAACACTAGAAACACCCTTTAATTAGAGTTTTAACAAAAAAAATTCCACTTTTTTAAAAAATGTTAAGTTCCACATGTCATTAAGCCACGTCTTTTAGAAAATGCACAACAATGTGTGTGACATCACTATTTTTTAACGATGTTAAGCCAATTTAATGACAATAGTTACATTGCTTCAAATTTTCAAAATTAAAAACTCAATTGAGAAAAAAAAAATCAATATGTAACTTCTAACTAAAAACAAAAAATCTCTAAAATAATGTAAGTTATCTCCAATTATATTAAAATAGTTAGAAGATTGATTGAGTAGGTTAAAGATATGAATATGTGAATAAATTATTCAGACAATCTTAATGTTGTAATGATTTTCTTGACATATAGTTCAGAAAAAACTAGTAGATCCTATCTTTGAACACATTAAGGAATTTTGTTGGTGTTGATCACATGCATGATTTCTTTTTCGATAAAAATGGTATTATGAGATTTAAATACATGATATTTCTACGAGGAGATAACAAATTAAAGATATTAAATTTGAAATAAAACTATAAAAACATTGTTTCAGTAGGGGTGTGGAGGCCGAGATACAAACCTAACAAAACTGAACTGCTTCTCTTTATGCTCACCTTCGCGATGTTTCCTTCCTTTCTTTATGTTCTGTTCCTTAGGAAAAGGTGGGCTGGGTACCTGCAAAGGCACTCCGACGCTCAAGTCAGAAAAGGAGTCACCTGAATCTTTTTGTTCAAAGTGATCAAGAATAAGAATAATTTCTCTCAGGGGAAAAACGTACCTTTTTTCTGGTGTGAAGGGTGTATTTAAAACAGTAAAATAAACCGTTACCTGGCAATCCGGTCAGTTATCGAAGTTTGACCGTGTAGAAGTTGTAACTGCTAGATCGTGTGCTGATACTAAGTCAATTACTTCCGTGATTCGCGGCGTTGGTTAGCTGATTGTGCGTAACTGTTTATCTGTAACTGCACGCTACGATATAGCGCTTGTATGTCGACCGTCCTGTGCGTCGACATGAATAGGTGACTTGTCGTGTGCGCGGTGCGAACGTTATGTCGCGACATTACTATTTGGTTGTCGAGGACCAAGTGATCGACAACACATCATCTTTAAGAAGGCCTCGTATTGGTTCAACTGTTACCAGGTCGCCCTAGTCACCGGTCGACCATTGGAGGATTGGGTATCCTATGGTACAAACATATTTACATCCTGATATGATTAAAATATACAAAAATTTGAATTGGTATTATAGTGATTAATGAAAAAAGACGTAATTCTTAGCTTTCGAATTATTTCATCAGAAAACTAGGATAGAACACCAAAGATTTAGAAGAATTTCGCAATATTTGAAGATTCTAGAATGAAAACGCAATAGTCATTGACTTTGTTATTCATTTACTTTGAATTTTGAGAAATCATGACTTCTTGTAAATTGTTAATAGATTAACAAAGAATGTCATTCTTCATCACTAAATTAAGAATATTTATACAAAAATATTGCTTAGTTATACATAGAGTTGATAATTTTTTTTTAAGTTTTAAGTTAAAAGATAAACGAGATTTCAAATTCTAATAATATACTAAGTCAAATAGATAAGAAGAATTAAAAGTCAAAAACAATTTCTGATATTAAATTAAGGGAAAAAGTTCTTTATATTTAATTAATATTTTTTTTTCAAGTATATCTCTCAAATTTCCTATTCCTTTTTAACATCAAATGAAGAAAATATTTTTTTTACTTTTCTAATTGATTTATTTTAAATAATTCATATTTTAAAATAAAAATATTATTTTATTATTGTTGAATAGTTATTAAATTAAAAATTGAGTATTTGTGTATGACCAACTTTAATTAGATGTCTAATAAATGAAAGGTTTAATGTTTGGGTAGATCCCTATTTTCGTCCAGAATTTCAAATAGATCCCTTTCTTTTTCGGCGTCTCAATTGGGTCCTTGTTTTTGTAAAATTGAAGCAATTAGAGGCTTGCCGTCAAATTGCGCGAACCATGCCACGTAATCCAAAGTTAAACGGCCGTTTGTGCAATTTGACGACAAGCCTCTAATTGCTTCAATTTTACAAAAACAAGGACCCAATTGAGAAACCGTGAAAGAAAATGATCTATTTGAGATTCTGGACGAAAATAGGGATCTACCGAGACATTAAACCTAAATGAAATTTTATAAAATAAATCAAATATCTCTATATATATATATAAAAGGATGTTATCTTAAAAATAAACAGAGACATATAGAGCTGAATTTCATTACTATCACATTTTTGTTATGGGTCTCTTTAATTGTTAAAGATCAAGTTATAAATTAATGGAAAGAGTATTAACAGTCTAGAACATAAATTAATTGTATTTTGAATACTGTAGTACGGAGAGACAACACCCAGTAGACAATAATACTGGTAGGAAGTGTGTTTCATGTCATTTATACACCACCTTATTGTCTTTAATTACTTATTTATTAATAGTAAATAATATTGTCGGTATAGTCAATAATAAATAATATTAAAAGTTACTTAATTTCAATTTAATTCTTTGTCTCGTATAATTATTTTTACACTGTAAATAAGACTATAAATTATTTTACACTTGTTTTTTAAAATATTATTATTATGCTGTAAAAAAAGTAACAGTTTGATTGAATTACCTTTTTTACATTTTTTTTGGTCAATAAAGGTGACGATCCTTTTTCTCTATTATTTTATATAAAAAAATGTAATATAATTGTAAAGCCTAAGATTATAAAATTGCGAATGAAGTCTACTTCAGTTAGTTAACATGCATTAATTATTGCAATTTCTTTGATACATATTCAAGATTAAAAAAAATATAAAACACTATGTTGAATTGTTTTTTGTTAGATTTAAATGATGTTATCACCACTAGGGGTATATGAATTTATTTAGAATTGAGTGTCATCCAATTATAGATTATTGTATCCGGTAAATAATGATTTTAAAAGTTATATATATATATATATATATATATATATATATATATATATATATATATATATATATATATATATATATATATATATATATATATATATATATATATATACGCGTACGCTTGTTTTTCAGTTGATACATTTTAGCAATGTGTACCGGATTTTAGTAGACAAAAATATCCTTATATATCATGGATTCTAAGTTTTAAGGTTAATGGTATTTTAATAATTTTCATTCTCAAAACTTAAAAAAAAAAAGAAACCCCCCAAACCCTTACCTCTCTCATTCCTCTCAATCCTTTCTCTTTCATCTCTCTCACTCCAACCTTTTCTCTGTCATCCCTACTATAGCCTTAATTGAAAAAATCAGAAACACTTGTCTTTAAACAATTTGTCTTTCTAAAGAGTTGAGTGATTGACATATTCACTTTGAAGCAAAGGTTCATTCAAGATCTCTTCAATTTCACCATCTTCACTAATTTCTCTAATTTCATCATTTGCATATATTGAATCATCATCTCTAAAAAAAACCCTCCAGGCCAATTACCAATTCTTTTGGATGTCATTATGCTTGTGAAAATTAGATAAAATTAGATAAGACAAAAATTATAAAATAAAAACTTATTATAAAATCATTTTTTGTAAGAAATTGTTTAACAACAAGTATTTCTGATTTTTTACATGTCAATTACCAATTCCTTTATGCTTGTGAAAATTGGATAAAATTAGATAAGACAAAAATTATAAGATGAAAACTCATTATAAAATAATTTTTTTGTGATTTTTTCAATTGGGGCTACAGTAGGGTGTTTCTGATTTTTTCAATTGGGTCTACAGGGATGACAGAGAAAAGATTGGAGTGAGAAAGATGAAAGAGAAAGGGTTGAGAGAAATGAGAGAGGTGAGTAAGGATTTGGAGGGTTTCTTTTTTTTTTTTTTAAGTTTTGAAAATGAAAATTATTAAAATACCCTTAACCTTAAAACTTAGAATCCATGATATATATAAGGGTATTTTTGTCTACTAAAATCCGATACACATTGCTAAAATGTACCAACTGAAAAACAGGCGTACGCGCGTTAGCAAACCCCATATATATATATATATATATATATATATATATATATATATATATATAAATCCACTTTGTTTGTATTTATATTTTTTTAAAATGTATTATGATAAAAATAACTAGACTTATGCTTTTTAAGTGTTCATTTTAATAACAGATTAAAGAGAAATGTCCTTTTGTATATATTTCTTAAATAAATGAACTTTTAAATTTGTTTATTTGAGAAAAAATTATTTCAAATATTTCCATAATAAATTTTAGTTCATTAATATTCAAATTTAGTTTATTGAGAATATTAAAATAGACATGACGGCAAGAATGGGTAGAATGTCCGTGAAATGACGCCGTGATTGGTCCTATATTAGTCAGAGAATGCCAATAACGACGTTTGAAAGTTTTCATGTGTTTCTGTTTTTTCTCTTCAGTTTCCACACTCACACACTACCATTGAAGGCAACTATGCATTACACATATTAAGCTTCTTCTTTCTTTGTAATGCTTATTCATTCACAAAAACCATCACACAAAAACCCTCTTTCCAATTCCATAACCTCCTCATTCACCAAGCTTCACTTTCTTGTTCTCAATCTTTCACTTCCCCAGGTAATCTTATTCTTCTTTCTGCAATCTCTTGCTTTTCTTTTGAATTTTATCGATAAGGAAAACCCATATAATATAGTTGATCAAGTTTTTGTTTTTTTATTGGTTTGCATCCGAGTAAGAATTGATCAGATGAAAAGTTTAGTTCTTGCTATGTTTATGAAGCAACCTACAATCAATTTATTGATTCTGATATCATACATAGGAATTGTGTTGTGTATGAAACTTTTTTTATGCATACATTGCTATTATGCTGTCATCTAACACAGTTTTCTTGGTTGATTATCAGAGAGATTGAGATGCCACAAGAGAGTTGCCAAAACTCATTTTTCACATCTCCTTCAAAGAGAGGATTGAAGGGTTTAGTGGTCACCACCATGAACAAGGAGGCTTCATGCACTGTCACAGAGGAAGGTTTCAATGATAATGAATTGGCACAGAGGAAGGCAGAGGAAGCAGGTATGCTTCTTTAATGTCACACACCATGCATGCCATTAATATCTAGTTATAATATAAATACAGGTGTGTAATAATGCAGTTTAATACCAGATATGTAAATATAATTATAGTTTAATCTTCATATATTATTACTGGTATGAGTTATTTTTCAATATCCCTCAATGGAATAATTTTATGTTTATATTTTACAATAGTTAATGTTTTTTAGGAACATGGGGATCAGAGATTGATTGATACTATACAAAACTTGTTCACTCACAATATAAAAAATGTTGATATTTCAAATTGATGTACACTTTAGTTTTGTTTTAATAAATGTTAAAAATTTATTCATTTTATCCCTTCACTCATACTATATTATCTTGAAGTGGTTACTTTTGTTTTTTGTTCCTGTATAAAACCTTTAACATGGATCAATTTGAAATTGAGGGAATAATTCACTTTACTGAAAGAGTTCATATCCTGAAATGGGAATAAGATTTTCTCCTCTTGGAAAACCTTATTGGAAGTAGCAAAAGGGTGCATACAACCTGCAAATTTGTGAAAGTAGGCATAACTTGAACAAAAATTGTTGCACATATCTGTGGTGAGTAGTTCCTCTTCCAGAAAAGAAAAAAAAGAAAGAAGACAACAGCTCTTTGTGAAAAAGTAGATAATTGACAAAAGATGCTTAAGTTGAGGCACGTTTCTAGGTGTGATGTTTGTTTCTTATGACCCAATGAAAAGAAAAGAAACAACATATCATTTGGTTATTTTAACAACTCATTTGTTGTTTTTCTCTTTTCATTTTTGGTCAACCAAATTATTACTTGGACCTCTTTACTTAACAAAAGCAGAAAAAGCAATGTTAAAATACAAAAAGTTAGGTTTATATGTTAAACAAAGTGGGGGTGGCTAGAAAAGAAAAAAGAATGAGATGTAGCAAGAGATTGATGATGAAGAATAGTGTGTGGGGGAAAGTGTTTGTACTAAAATGGATCACCACCCCACCACCCTTATGGACTGTGCCCTTGTCCATAAGGGTCGGGTCCAAAATTTGTGCAATCAAGTATCTTACTTATAACCTAAAGGGTTCATCATCATTATAGTGAGATATTATTATTATTATGACCAGTTATTTTATTATTGATTAGGAGATATATTTTTAAATTTTTTTATGAACATAATCATGATTATAAGTTCCCCAACTATGATTTTAGAGCATAATGTTAAGCATTATCGATTATCAAGACCCTACATCAAGTAAGCAAGAAGCACCATAAATTTGTAACATTGCAAATGCCACTTTGCTGTTATTAATCATTGTTAGTGTCTGTCTTAACTTTTAATAACAGTTTCTTAACTTTTCTTTGATGATTTTGACACAATACAACCATTCTCTATCTTTTTGGTGACTTCCTATTACACCTTTCATTTTTGTGATCTTATTTTGTGATGAAAATGGTTTGGTTTTTGTTGAATGGTGGAAGCTTGGAGAAGATACAAAGCAACAGAATGGCTACGCCAAATGGACAATGTTGCCTCATTATCACTCACTGAAACACCCTCGGAAGAAGACTTTTGCCTTGCTCTACGCAATGGTCTTATTCTCTGCAATGTCCTCAACAAAGTCAACCCCGGTGCTGTTCTCAAGGTCCACTTTTTCCATTTTTCAAAGCTTATAATTTCCTCTTTTATTTATAAATATAAGTTTAACTGAAAAATTATAATTTTTTAATATAAAAAATTATTAGTATCTATATATTATGCCGGGCAAATAAGACATTATCAACACGAGTCCGTGTATTCCACCTTATATTTGACCTGATCAAACACAAAATCGGTCAAAATAGGACAAGACTTTAGTTTTCATACTATCGCTTTTTGCACCTGTACAATTACTAATTGCACTCCATAAATAAGAGGAAAAGATTCAAACACCCTTTGTCACTGCACCACACTGCCACTGCTGCTATCATCACCGCTGCCATCATTATCTCTGTTGTAGAGGAAGAAGAAGAGAGAAAATGCAGCAAAAAAAACTCATTTTGAAAGCTCTTTTCGGAATATTTCATATATTTTGGAAAGTTTTTTCCATGATACACTTCATGTAGGAATGCTCCGGAAGACATCATATGTGTTCCAGAAAGTTTATTTCGGAAATTCGATTTCAGAAAACATATTCTAGAATAAATTTCCTGCATTTCAAAAATTTTGTTCTGGAAATCATATTTCGAAAATTCTATTTTAAAAATTTTGTTAAATAAATTTCATTCTTAAAATTCTGAAAAACTTGTTTTGGAAAGCTTTTGGAATGTGTAATCCGGAAGTCACTTTTCTAAAAGGCAAAATGGTCATTTTGAAAATTTGAAAGGTGTACGAAGAAATTATGAGGCTGGTGGAAGTAAAAGCCTAGTTTTCAAAGTGTTAATTTGGTGACAATGTTTTTTATTTGGTTGTTTTATGTATTGGGCTGGATAGGTGGTGGAGAATCCTGGGCTTGCTGTTCAATGTGCAGAGGGGGCGGCCCACTCAGCAATTCAGTATTTTGAAAACATGAGGAATTTCTTAGAGGCTGTTAAGGAGATGCAGCTTCTCACATTTGAAGCATCTGATTTGGAGAAGGTTTGGCCTTTGGATTTTCTATTTATTTCTTTTCATTCTCTTTTTAATCACTCAATTATGGAATTATTTTGGTTTACTCAATAATAATAACTAATTAAAAATAAGATTATTAATAATTAATAAAATCATTTTCTGTTTTGCTCTTAAAATAAAAAAGTTGGAGTACGATGTGCATTCTATTGTTTAGACAATAAAAGAATTAATTGTCCGGTTTCTTGTACTGAATGAATTACTTTTTAAGGGAATTAGATTCTAATTATTTTTAACACCCTCAACTGATAAAGAAACGATTTTCGACATAACTGCTGTAATAGTTACTACTGGAAATAAACTTTTTTTGTAACAATAATAAAAAATAATAATGTTAATAATAATAATTATAAAAATAAGTATCCAGATAGAAAAAATAAAATTAGAATAAATAAATAAAAACTAGTTACAAAAATTAGTTTTATTAGGCGTTATAGTTATACAATAAAAATATTTTTAATCCGGTATTTCTTACCTATTATAGAAGCTAAAATATTGTTTAACAAAAATTAGGATAAAAGAAAGTAAAAATAGTAAAAAAGAATAAAAAATAATAAAATGGGCCATATTTCATAATAATATAAATAAAATTATTATTTATTTCAGATTATTTTTTATATAAATAATAAAGCCAATGACATAAGTTGTATTAATAAAAATAAAATTGGTAATACAACATGTAAAAGAAATTTAAAAAAGGAGAAATATTTTTATTAATAAGTATAGATTATATAAATTAATTAATACATTTATTGGTAATCTCTAATTGGATTATAGAATAAAAGAACAAGGTTATTAAATTTGAGAGTTTATGTAAACTTGTAAGAGCCGAGTAAATTCGACTTATAAACTCAACTCATAAACTCGTAAGAGTTTACTTTAGATAAAAAAAATTATATAAATAATATCTTAATTCAAATAAGTGTACAAAATTATATAACTTTAAATAAATAAAATTTATAATTATATTGTTCATAAAAATAAATATTGTAAAACATAAATACTTGAATTATTGTCATTAATTTTGATGCATTTAATTAAATATATAACTTTCAAGCTCGCAGAATCGCTCCAAACTCACGATTCTACATGATCTTACCGATTTCACTGAGTTTACGTAGAAAATGAGTTTACTTCCGAGTTAACTCGGAAGTCATGTCTGGAAATGTAAACTCGTACAAGTTTACTCGAGAGTTTGATAACCATGTAAAATAGTATATATTGGTTGATAAATTAATTAAGTTGCAAGATTGAATGAATTTTATCTTGTTTAACTAATATGTTAAATCTTTTAGTACTTTATAAAAAGAATTCATGAAAATAAAATATTTGAATATTCTTGAAAATAAAATTTTTCATTGTTGTATTTTTAGTACTTAAAAATAACTGAAAAAAAATACTGGAGGATTAAAATTATTTTATATTGATTATTAAATTTCTTATTGTAACCCATATACGTTTGAAAATGGTTTCTAAATTTTAAATACAAAGTCATTTGAATTAATCATATTTGCTTCTTCAATAATTTTAAATCTCTCTGCCCCTATATATATATATATATATATATATTAATTGATTATGTACATTTGTATACTTTTTGAAATACTTCATACAAGTTATTTACTTTTTTACATTTTTAATTTAAAAATATCCAAGAAATAGTAATCATATGACTCTTATTTTATGGGTAATGCTATAACAATAAAGTTTAAGTTGTCAATTAAAATAATTAAAACTAAAAAAAACACATTTCCATCCAAATTCAACCAAATTTGGGTTTTTCTTTACAATATTTTTTAAATATCACATAAAATCTATTTAAATTTTATATTTTTCCAAACAAACAATATTGACGAAACCAATGCTAGATAGATTGTTCAGAGCACATCTTGCAATTTTTCTATTGAAGATGGTACCATGTGTCCCTCTTAGTCCCTCTTAGTGATGGAGTTTATCTATTTGTTGATTTTACACTACTTTTGAGTTTTCTGTTGAAAGGGTGTTTTAAAACTTGAAAATGCAGGGAGGTTCATCCAATAAAGTTGTGGACTGCATTCTATGTTTGAAGGGTTTTTATGAATGGAAGTTATCTGGTGGGGTTGGTGTGTGGAGGTATGGTGGAACTGTGAGGATCACTTCCTTTCCAAAGAAGTCTCCTTCCTCCATGGTTGGCAGTGAAAGTGCTGATGAATCATTAGATGAGTCAGAATCATCACAGTATGAACAACTGCTTGAATTTCTTCAATTATCTGAAGAGTTCTTGATTGAAGAAACCAGAACTGCCAATGCTTTGGCTTTCCTTTATGATCACTTTGGACTCAGACTGCTTCAGGCTTACCTTAGAGAGGCCAATGGGATTGAAGATCTGCCTCTGAATGCAATGGTCGGTAAGATCCTTTCCAGTTTGTTGTACCACAATAACTTCTGTTCTAACTTTTACAAAACGTGTTTCTGAAAAGATTAATATATGAATATTATAAAAAGAGTATGTTACACACTAAGCAAAGCATGATAATCTCTTACTTAGACAATCTTAGAATTAAAATATATAAATGGAACAAACCTCACCAAACAAATCGATTTTATAGTGTTAAGCTTAGTTTAAGCCTAGTGATCGTTGATGGGATTATGAAGCCACTTGCTATTTGGTCAATATAGGATCAGTTACAGATGCTTAATCTATATGATCAAATCAAAATAAAGTATATAAATAAGATGTAAATTTCACAGTTGATTTTGTAGGTTAAGTTAGGTCGAAGCCACATTTTAAGAAAATAAGATAGACAAATATCATGTCAACTAAAATTGCACTGCTATTGAGAGTATACGACTGGAAAATAAGGTTATTGTTTTAGAATTTTTCCAATAATAATCTGCATAAGGATTTTCTTTTCTTTATGCAGTCTTATCTGTGATATGGGTGACAATTTGTAGGTAATTGATACCTTACTCAGCAAGGTAGTCAAGGATTTCTCATCTTTGCTTGTTTCTCAAGGCACTCAGGTACTCCATAGTTTAATTCTTGTATGCAACTTACATTTGCTTCCAAACTTCACAATTGCCATTCATGTGACATTTTCCTTTTCCTTCTAATGGTTTTCCAAAATACACTTCTCAACAATTCTTTGCAGCTTGGACTTTTTTTAAAGAAAATTTTGAAAGGTGACATGGGTTGTCTCTCAAAGAGAGAGTTCATAGAAACCATCTCACTATATCTTAACCAAAGAAGTAGCTTGGCATCAAATGACTTCTCCAAATTCTGCAATTGTGGTGGAAAACGTGATAGTATTCGACAAAATGCCAATTATTCTGCAAAGTATGCTGAAGTAATCAATACTCAACAGAAACAACTCGAGGTATAAATTAGATCATTGGAGTTATTGCTAATGTTAGTTGTTACTTTTACATGAGTTTGGATTAGCTGTTCAGCACAGTGTGCTAAGGTTTTCATCCGGCTTCAGGGTATGAAGTACTTTTTTAAAGAAACAAAATTGGAAGTCAAAAAAATTCAATCAGAGTGGGAAGAAGAATTGAGTAGGCTGGGTAACCATCTAAGAATTGTTTTTCCTTGAATATCTTGTTTGTAGAAGTGTTTTAACATTGTACTATTTGGACTGACTTGAGTTCTATTACTTAGAGGATCATATCAAAAGCCTTGAAGTGGCCTCCACTTCCTACCACAAAGTTTTGGAGGAGAACCGCCTTCTTTACAATGAAGTACAAGACCTTAAAGGTGCATAAGAACACAGGTTCCTAGCAACGAGTTTCATGGATCAACTTATTCATTAAAATGTGATTAATTAAATTTCTGTTTTGCAGGAGCCATCAGGGTGTATTGTAGAGTGAGGCCATTCTTACCAGGACAATCAAACGGGCAGTCTACGGTGGACTATATTGGAGAAAATGGAGATATGATGATCATAAATCCCCTTAAGCATGGAAAAGATGCTAGACGAGTATTTTCATTTGATAAGGTTTTTGGAACAACTGTAACACAAGGTAGTTTAATTTTCTACATCTTTCAGGATATATACTTTGTTGATTTGTTCTACATAGATCTTGTATTATGACTCTCTAATTTAATGGACAATAATGATTTGTTCAGGGTTTATGCAATATAATATAATAAAGTATCCAATATAGGCATATTGTGTTTATGTTTAGTATTCCTATAAAGAGGGTTTAGGATCATTTCCCTCCCTTATATATTGTATTGTGACATTATCTTTAGTAGATGTGAGACTTGATACTCATTAAACATTGTTGGGTTCAGGATACCACTGATGGGATTTTTATGATTTTTGAGAGGGTAATTTCATTAGAGAGAGATTATATATGTGACACAAGCCCAATTCACATAAGGATTGACACCACTTTTAACCTAAAATCTTAAGGCATTGGGTTCATAGGTCTTTTTTCTTATATGATGTTTAACTTTGTCATTTCTATTTAATGAGAAACTTAGACTCACACTTGGATTTGATTCTTAAATGTGAGACACTGTAAATTTAGTCCTTAAAAGAATGAAAAATATGCTTTAGTTATTGAATGTGTAAAATATTCAAATTGATCCCTAATACTATAGCCTAATGGCAAAATAGTCTATAATTTACTGTTAAATTGGTTCTTAATATTATATTTCACTAACCAAGTAGTCACAAAAATCTTAATGATAGGACGTAATTGAAGGATTTTATACCTTCAGGATGGAAATATTTCGTTCTTTGAAGGATTAAATTGGCAGTCACAGATGTTTAAGGTTCAAATTGATCATTTACCCTAAATACTTTAGATTAGATTTAAACCTACTTGTCTAAATGTTTAAAATAAATTTCAAATGTTTAATAGTACTAGTGTTCTTGGAGTGTCCATTCATAGGAAGGTATTGGGTCAAGTGTTGAGGATCGTCTAAGATGTGTTGGAAAGTGTTTGAAAGGAATCAATGTTGGAATCATGTCCACATTTCGACTCCTCAGACAGGTGGACTGTTCAGGTTAGAAGTTAGGAGAAAATTAACACAGTTATTTAGGAAATATTTGTTAGTTAGAGGGGCGGGTTCGGATTGAAGGAAGAGATTCATTATCTCTGTTGTTTGTAAATTGAGCACTGTCTCTTTGGGAAATTGAAATACTTGGAGGAATGTTCTTTCTCCTGTTTAATATTCAGTCAGTAAAATCTTTCCGTGCTTCATAGTGAATTTATGGTTTTCTTACTGATAAATTGCATTTCATAGCGTTTTTATCATGTTAGTTATTATTTGATGCTTTTCATGATGTTTTTATTGTCATGTGCAGAACAAATTTATGCTGACACTCAGCCCTTGATCAGATCCGTTCTAGATGGTTATAATGTATGCATCTTTGCATACGGGCAGACTGGCTCCGGGAAAACATACACAATGGTATGAGACACGCATAGCAGTTCTAGTTTATTTTACATAATGTTGATTCATTAAACTAAAGTAATGTATCTTAAATTACTTGGCTATTATTGACTGTTGTTTACACATAAAAAATGTATGTGGTTTTAAACTTACCACCATTGAATTTCTAATCGTGGGATATCCATGTATTATTTACCAATCATATGTTTTTCCTTCTAGTTTTGTATTTTATGGTACATGTTAGACACCATCACACGATTTTGGGTGTTTAAAGACTCTAGTAGTACTAGTTCAAACCTTGGTTTGGAGACATTTCTTTTGAAAACTTCCTTATTTGAAACTTTATTCAACCTCTAACTTAACAGCTTACTTACAAATTTAAATTATCTTGTTCTTTGTCAACATAAATTGATAAAATGTCCATTTTATAGACCTTGAAACTATAGCTACATCAGAAAACAACCAGGTCTATAATAAGTTCAATTACGATATATTTCTTGTTCCAACATTTTTTTTAATCATGCCTATTAATGCGATTAACTTGCTTGTGCAGAGTGGCCCTGATCTTACAACAGAAGAGACATGGGGTGTAAACTACAGGGCTTTGGGTGATTTATTTCATATATCAAAGGAAAGGTCTGATTCCATAAAATATGAAGTTTTCGTTCAGATGATTGAAATATATAATGAACAAGTGAGAGATTTGCTAGTCAGTGATGGCTCTAACAGAAGATATCCTTTAAGCAGTGCTCTATCATAATTTTTTCTTCAGCAAGGCAGTTCAAATTCTTAATTTTATACAGATATCAACAATGAAATTTATGTAGTTATTTCAGTTCCTTAACAAGATATACATTAGACATACGAAACAATTCTCAAATGAATGGCATCAATGTGCCTGATGCATTTTTGGTTCCGGTTACCTGTACTCGAGATGTTCTAGACTTGATGAGAATTGGTCAGAAGAACCGAGCCGTGGGTGCTACAGCTCTAAATGAGAGAAGCAGTCGTTCCCATAGGTAAAGTGACATCTTCATGAACATAGATGGATAACCAACAACCATCAAATATATTTAACTAAGTTCTTACTTTTTGCAGTGTTTTGACTGTTCATGTTAGAGGAAGGGAGTTAGTTTCCAACTCCATTCTAAGAGGTTGTCTCCATCTTGTGGATTTGGCTGGAAGTGAGAGGGTTGACAAATCTGAGGCAGTGGGTGAGAGACTAAAGGAAGCGCAACATATAAATAGATCACTTTCTGCACTTGGGGATGTTATCTCTGCCTTGGCACAGAAGAGTCCACATATCCCTTATAGAAATAGCAAGCTCACACAAGTGTTACAAGATTCTTTAGGTAACAGTTTGCCATGTAATTTTTTCCCCTTTGATGCAACTTACCTATAATGATAGGTTATGGCAGCATTAAGATTTGGAATTTTTTTCCATTTCTCTTATGACAACCATATTGTTATAATAGGTGGTACTACTATTTGACCACTATATGTACAATCTTTCTTTTGGGACCAGGTTGTTAGATTAGGCTGATAAGTGACTAGAAATTTAAATACTGGTATTAATTTGGTTATTGCCATTATTGTTTGCTTGTTTGAATTTCTGCAAACTTAACTTGAGATATGTGTTTCTTTTCTTTTATCAATAGGAGGGCATGCAAAAACTTTGATGTTTGTTCATATAAATCCTGAACTTAATGCTTTTGGGGAGACAATTAGCACACTCAAATTTGCTGAGAGGGTTTCATCCATTGAACTTGGGGCTGCTCAATCTAACAAAGAAACTGGTGAAATCCGAGAACTAAAGGAAGAGGTTTGCATTTTAGTCACAAGTAGTGCAATTTGAACATAACATGCACAACATATGTAAACGGTTCTTTATTTTTTTAGATATCAAATCTCAAATTGGCATTGGAGAGGAAGGAAGCAGAACTGGATCAGTGGAAGGCTGGGAATGCTAGAAACGTCATTGATTCTCAAAAACCAAGAGCTGTTTCACCTTTTCAATTACCAAAATATGGTACCAGTGGCAACATGAAGCATGAAACTGGTCAAAGACTTATGGATGATAGAAGCTTGGAGGTAGTTAAATAAAATATGTACCCACTTGTAAGAAATATGTAAATATGCATTTGGACATTGTGCCATGTTGATGCAGATTCACATAGGCTCTAACTTAATTTGAACTTCTTTTTTCAGTCTAGAAGTTGCTCTTCAGGTAAGCAAAGAAGGTCAAGGTTTCCCTCAACACTAATGGAGAAGGATTCTATGCCAAAAATGTCTTTTCCGACTGAAGAAAAGTTAGTCAGCTCAGTGAAGGGAAGATCACCATCTCCTCCAGTGAGAAGATCACAATCCAATGATAGAGGGACAGTCATTAAAAGCAAAGTAAAAACTGAAACAATGGACAACCAACCAATATTAAAGCATCCATTTCCAGCTGCTAACAAATCCCTTGTTACAATGCCAGTGGTTGCATCCACTGACACAAGAATTTATGTGAATTCACAAGAGACTGTAAAGCATGAAAACATTTCAGAAACAATCTTCAACCTCCAGAAGTTCAACTATAAGAAAGTTCATCAAGAACATGAAGAGGAACAATTCAAGCAAGCACTTAGTGCAGTAAGACAAGGTGGCATCAGAAAAAGCAAGGTTGAGAGTAAGGCTAAGCCCAAGCATAATCAACTATCACCCTTCAAGATTCAAAAGCCTGATTTGACCTCACCATTCATTCCTGACATGGAATATGCTGGTGAAAGTAATGTGGAGTCACCTCCAAAGAATGATTACTCCGAGGCTGAAAATGATCTTAGATTTATGGAGTCTGCTGTCCATGGTGCTTTAAGTCTCAAAAAGATACGTCAGAACTTTGCCAGGAATTTTCAGAACCCTGAATCAAGGTATTACTAACAGTAGGGTGTGTTTGGATCAACTTATGACATACTTCAGCTTGACTTTAGGACGGACATGATGTTTGCAATATGTTGAAACATGATTCCAAGTTTTAAACTTCGGATAAACTTTTTGAAAAACACTTAGAAAAAGTAATGTAAAGGAAAATTTGTGTTAACTTTTCTAAAAAATAACTTTTAACTTAGTTAATTCTAACTTATCAAAGAACAGTTTTTACTTTTTCTTCTTATTTTTACTTATTATAACTATCAGAAGTAGCTTTTGCATGAACACTGTTTTGCTGTTATTTGCCCTATATATACCTGTGTTTGACTAAAGCTATTTTGGTAATTACACACTCAAAATCGATTTGATTACAGTACCCAAACAATATTGTGTCAAAATCAATTTTCTGCTCTGTTATCCACAGAACAAGCATCTTACTACAAACTCACCTTTACTTAGAATGAATTATATAAAATCATGTTGATTCAAGATTAGTTCTATAAATGCATATGCAAAAATAGTAGCATTACTGGTATTGATAATAGAACCATTTTGTCCACATGCAGAGGAATAGTTCAAGCAGGAGAACATTTATTGGCTAGCAAAGTTGAAAACAAAGTTTTGAATGGTTCAGCCAGCAATCTTAAAGAAGGAAGCAATGCATCCACGCCTGAATTTAGAAGAAGCAGATCTACCCCACGTGGAAAGTTTTTTGGTTTATCTTGAGGAGTTCATGTTACACAGTGAGCATTTTTTTATAGTATTTTTTTTTTTGTACAGGAACTACAATCAATGTTTGAGTTCCTCACACACACAATTCTATACAAACTGAGGTTTTGCGGTTAATATGTATGTGTCACCCATCCCTTGTATTTGAGCATGTTTTTGTAATCTGAAGCTTGGTATATCAATACATATTTCTGAGTCAGTTTTCTTGTGTACATGTTTTTGTTGAATATTCTTTTTAATTTGAAGCTTTAGTGATATTTAACTTTATTTTTTTTCTTTTTTGTGAAAGTATGCAATATTTTGTATGGGTCCAATAAAATTCTTATTATTAGGGAGAGATGTCATACAATTTTTAGAGTATGAAATAAATTTAGAATTCTGAGTGATAATCCAAAATTCTCTCTCTAGTGAAGAAATGAGTGTCTAATTTATTTCTTTAAGATTGAGTGTAATAAGATTTAAATTCTTGTAAAGACTATATTTTAATTTATCAAAGATTATTTACATTAATTATTTTTTAATATGCTTAATGATTTTGAGTTTGACAACCTTTAAGTTGTTTAATAAATAAGTTAGTTCTAATTAGAGATTTTTCAAACTTGCTGTATCGAGTATTAACCTAAAAAGATTATCAAAATCGTGTGACCATAAAATTAAAACTGATAGACAATGGCATCACAGTATTAATATACTCCAATGCAGGACACGGAAGTGTTTATTAACAAATGTTATAAATAAAAGACTGAACTAACATAGGAGGGATGCACTCAGCCCTTGCAACAGTGCAAGGCAAAGGCAATGCTTGAGAGCCACAGTAGCAAGCCACTGTAGTTGACTCTCTCCCTTAAAAAATAAATTTAATATCGTGTGAACCAATGGTCCACATATCAGATATTAAACTGATAAGAACAGATACTACACTTGATCTTAGCCAAAAGGCCGAGAAAGGTATGATTTGGACTGTGTAAGTTTTGAATGTTTATATTTGGACTTCCAGTTGCTTGTCAGAATCTTGACTAATGTGGGACTTTGTAACTTATTCAGATAATTGAAGGTGCTCCTCGCTTAGCGTATCCATTCACAAATTGTCAATAATATCCACTTACTTGAGAAATTCATGTAATTGTTTCAAATTTGTTTGCTGAAGTCATTCCTTAACAGCTTTCAATTTTAAAGCATCCATAGCAATACCTAGACCTGACAGAATATGTCTTACATACTCAATTTCCTACATTTTAAAGGAATATTTGGAAAATCGAGCATACACTTGTTATTGTTCAAGAATATGGAGAACTACTTCTAAATTATGTATAAGTTCAATATATGATGAACTTTATATTAAGATGTCATTGAACAAAATGAAAACAAACTTCCTCAAGACGCCTTTAAAATTATCATTATTGAGCTTTGAAATGTGGCCAAACCATTCGTCTGGTCAAAAGGCATGACAAGCCATTCAAAGTGTGCATGATGCATGAAAAAGCAGTGTATTATTGGTATGTATTGAAGTGTATTCATATTATCAATAGGAATAATATAGATTAGATATGTCATTATAAATATATATTGTGTTGTTGTAGGCATCTAGTTCAATCTAGAACATGATTGAATTGTCAAATTTTACTTTTTTGAAAAAGCTAAAAGAATATTATGAAATCGAGAACCAAGTTCAGAAAAGCAAACCAGAACTACAAAAGGCTGCACTATAAATAACACACTCACCACATACAACCCTCTGATGTATAATACCTGTGTTTTTAAAACTCTACAAACACGTCATTGGAATGTTCAAGTAGAAGACATGTTTCTTTTACTCACTCATGAAAACATGTTCACGGTGGCTTTACACGCACAACCATGACACACTTCATGCAAGGGAAGGACAGAAGAAGAAAACAAAAGACAAACATACACCAACACAACCAAATGGACCACAATCCAATGCTTATACTTCATATTTGGGAAACGACAATGAAAATCATGCAAATTTAAGACATTTAGTTAGTATCCTACACCCCATCATGGAAAAGAATGAGAAAAAATATATTTTTATTCTCTATTCTCTATTCTCTATGCTTTCTTGTCCCTTAGTTCTCTATTTGTGTTTTCTTTCTGTGAGTGTTGCCTCTTTCTTTTTTTTTTTGTTCTCCAAATTCTTTATTTCTATTCCCTCTCAACAATAAAGTCTTCCTTTCAAAAACAATCACTTTGACAGAAGTTTGAAACTAAAAGGCAACTGCACCGAAATTGTGAGTGTTGTTGGGAGAGAAAGTATGTACATGAGGGAGTGGGTTAGTTTTGGAAATTGGGTGTTGACATTTGAGAATGAGGGAAAGTTTTCAACAGTTATGCTGATGAAATGAAGAAGATTTAAAAACAGTAGACTTAAAGATTACTTATTATTGCTCATGGTGCATGGACTATAATTCAGTTTGGCAATCTGACTTCCTTGTGGGAGATAGTATAAAGACATTTTTATTAATCTTTTTAGGGATGTGTGACATAAGTAAAAAATATTTGCATTTTAACACTCACAATATCAATGAGCTTGTGCTATCTTTTTGGATGAAACATTGAATAATTGAATTAATTTAGAAAAAAAGAGAATGGATCTTATACTTTAAGCTCTGCTTATGTTTGTATTCTTATGTGGAAGCTAAAATACAGCAAAATGAGTCTATTGAACTAGCTGTCTCAGACAATTTTGCACTTTAAGTCTCTTTATGACATACATAAATATTCTGTGTAAATACATATAAAAGGATTGACTTAAGTCTCTTTATACCATACACAAATATTCTGTGTGAATATATATAAATGGAACTTAGTAGTAGAATTTGAGATTCCAACTTCATAAAGAGTACATTGTATATAAAAATGTGAGGTAGGAGCAGAAATTGCAATAAAAAAGCAAAAGATGAACTAATATAGGAGGGATGCACCCAGCCCTGCAGTAGTGCAAAGCAAAGCCAATGCTTGAGAGCCACAGTAGCAAGCCACTGCATTTGACTCTCTCCCTTAAAAAATAAATTTAATATCGTGCGAACCAATGGTTCACATATCAGATATTAAACTGATAAGAACAGATACTACACTTGATCTTAGCCAAAAGGCCGAGAAAGGTATGCTTTGAACTGAGTAAGTGCTGAAGATTTATATTTGAGTTCAAGCTGCTTGTCAGAGTCTTGAGTAATGTGGGACTTTGTAACTTGCTAGCTGAACAGAAGCTCTGGTGATATAAATGTTTAGGGATTCTTCCTTATAAGATCATTGCATATGAAGCAACTGGTTTTTGTTAGCCTTATTCCATATTATATATTATAAGGTCATAGCTTTACTGATAAAATGAGTAACCAGAAAATGATAAAATCTGAGAAAACAATATTTAATTGTGTTGTAACTTAGGAATGTAGCTTAGCATTGATTCTTACCAAAGTAGAAAATCATAGAATGTAACCAAGGGAGAGTATTTTTTCCATACAACAACACTATTTGATCTTCTTGTTAATCAATACATCAATTTTTTCATACTGCAGCTTGTTGAACTTATTTAATTGTTTGCTAATTGTCTTTTATTGTGCATTTTACATAAGTAGAAAATGTGCTTCAATTATATTATTGACAGAGGAATTTGAAAATAAAATATTTTAATTTAGTATTTAAGGTGAACTAACTTAGTTAAAAAGTTGAAGAGTGAATATATTTAAAAATTAATTAATTTAAAATGAATGTTTAGAGAGAAGGAGTGGGCAATTTTGTCATACTAATATTAATTAAATTGAATTTAAAATAACATGGTTGGTTGTTTAAAATACTTCTAAAAGGAAAAAAATAAGTATTGAATGGAATATATCAATGAACGATGAAGTTATACAAAATCCTAATAAATATGTAGTAAATGGGAAGTTTTTTTTCAAAGTTTATTATTTTGACTATAATTGTTTTGTAATATTGTTAAAATTAGAAAGAATGAATTAAAAATTATTTGATAATGAAAAATTTATTTTGGTTGTGTTATTTTGAAATTTTTCTGGAGTTTTTTAAAATAATTATTCTTAAATTATTTTTAAATGTAATATTTATATGTATCCAATTGCTTAATATATAATTAACAGTGAGACTCTTAAATTTCTTTAAATGATTGGTTTCATTTCATTTTTGTAGAGTAAATTAATTCGATAATGTTTATGATTTTTTAGAATAAAGTAAATAATGAATTATGTAACATTCTATTTAATAAAAAAAATACTAAATACAATATTATATAGACCATATAATTCATAAATAATCAGAAACAAACATATAACTATACTATTACATTTATTAAATTAATCATATTAATATGTTTTACATCACTTCAAGAAACTAAAAGTTAAAAACAAAATACAACTTTTTCGAAAAAATTATGCATATAATAATACTTAAATTGATTTCCTAAGAAATTTTGAAATAAAATTTTCAAAATAAAATTTTCAAAATACAGTAAATGTTTCTGAATAACTTTTCAGGAATATAATTTTCTAAACATATATTCTGAAGTTGGTAATTGTGGAGATGTAAAAAGGATTAGTCACCAACTTATTGGATGCACAGACCTATCAAGCCACGTTGATGTTCCATCATCTAACACTAGAAAAAAAATAAATGGTAATCAATTTTAGTGACCAAAAATGTTAGTCATTATTGGTGACTAAATTAGTGATCAATCTTGTTTTAAGTTAGTGACCACTTTATAGACAAAGATTAACTTTAGTGACCACTTAAGCTTTACAAGTCTGGTCTGAATACACTCCAACATAAAGGAATGATACAAGGCTTACCTCATTTTGATACTTCATCAAAAGTGTGTTCCGATTGTCTTAAGAGAAAGAAACAAAGAAATTCATTTCCATTTGCAACCACATAAAGAGCCTTTCAAATTCTTGAACTAGTACATGGTAATACATGTGGACCCATCAGCCCTATATCCAATAGAAATATAAGTGTATTTTTTTTGGGTGAAATATCAGAGGCTTTCATTACATTAAAAAAAAATATAAGAATTAAGTTAAGAAAGAGACAGGTTTATCCATAAAAGGTCTTTATACAGATAGATTGTAAGAGTGATTTTGTGTCACATGAATTCAATAATTTTTGCAGTGAAACTGGTTAAAGGCCTCTTACAACTTCATACAACCCCAATATAATAGTGTAATTGAGCGGAAGAACCGGACAATCATGAATATGGTTTAAAGTATACTCTCAAGACAAAAATATTCTAGTCCCAAGTTATTAATTGTTCAATTTACATTCTCAATAGGAGTACAACACTAGTAGTGAAGAATAAAACCCATGAAGAAGCCTTGAGAGGATTCAAACCATCAATGACTTACTTCAAAGTGTTTGGTTGTATATCACATGTTCGTGTTTCTTATTGTAAAAAGCAAAGCTTGATGAAAAAAGTGAGATTTATTTTTCTTGGAGTTAGTGAGGGATCAAAGATATTACTAATGCAGAAAAGACATATTATGATAGGTAAAATGATCATATTATGACAGGTGTTCTGATGTCATAGTTCTTACAATCATAAAAAAAATTTATGCATTTTATTACGTAATGAAAATGTACGTCATAATAGGTGCAGCCTACTATGATGTACTTTCTGTCACTTGTCATAATATATTCAGTCTACTACGACATACTTTCAACTATTAGTCATAATATGTCTAATTTAATATGAAGTAATTTTGTTTACCTGTCATAATATCTTGGCTTCTATGAGATAGTTTTTTTCTCCTATCATAATATCTCTCATTTTCTATAACATATATTTGTTCACATGTCATAATACATTGCTATTTACAAATAATCCTCTTATTTTTACATTTAACATACTATAATAGATAATGTTATGTACGTCATATAAATATTATCTTTTTTTAAAGCTATTCACAAATTTTGTTCAAGATTTTTAAATTAAATTATATTAATATATCTTAAAATAAATATTAAGATAAAAATATTTATTTTCAATTTCAGAAAATTAAAAGGATAAAATATATATTTTACATAGATTTAAAATTTATTAATTTTATATAAATTAAAATTAAATTTATAAAGTTTGAAAGATAAAATTTAAAAAAAAAATATAAAGACAAAAAAAATTGTTATTTTTACAAAACTTGTTTATCCTTTTTTAATAAAGAACCCTCAAATCGCTCTCTAATTCTGCTGTAACATATCTTGAATTTCTTATTCTCTCAAGTTTCTTGACTTTGTCCTTCTCTTACACTTTGCATGGTAAAGCCAAAAATGGCTTTTTCAAAGATACTATGAAATAGTTTGGTTTAAGAATTTCAACAAGTACAGAGTTTCGTCAAACCTTGCAAATGATGGAAAAAAAATTCCCTAGTTTTGCAATATGTGCACCTGCAAGAATTTTTGGATTGCAACCAAAGTGAATTCATATACTTATTAAATGTCCTAGTATTTTTCTAAAATATTCTTTTCTTAAAACCAAAAAAAAAAGGCTAGAAAGTAATTACATTTAAAATATTCTAAAAAATATCTTTAAGCGATGTAAAAGTATTCAAAATAGTATTGCTGCATATAAATAAAATAAGAACGGAGTATAACCATTGAATTTACAATAATTATAGTTTTATTTCAACCGATCATGTTATTGAAATTATGAAATATTTATAGGTTCAGAAATTGAATTTTATTTCGTGCTCTTATACTTTTTTTCATTATGTTTTAGATAATTATTTATTATTTTTTTTATAATTGGCAGGATTTCTATAATTTAATTCTAAAATAAAGAAGGACTGGGAACATAATTAAGATGGGCTGAATTAGTTTAAAAATGAATTTAAAAATAAATAAAAAAAGATTCTTAAATTTATGATGTCATAAGAGAAATTAAGTGTAACCTGGTGAATACCAACAATAACAAAGAATCCAATATAAGGAAAGAAAGATGAAATACACGAGACACAGATTTCTTTTTATTTAAATTCTTATCTAATTAATCTAGACAATTTGCGTTGATTCTTTTCCGAAGTATTGAATTATTTAATTGTAAGAATTTTTACGTAAAAAAAAAAATACAAAATCACAAAACACGTTTCAAAAATATTTATAAAAAAAAATACTCAATTACAAGACGCTAAACACAAATGCAAAGTTATCAATATATAAAAATTAAATATCAACTAAAATGTAACAAAGTTACACTGAAAACCCTATAATAACCTGATTACCCATTTTAATGAATTTTCTGCACTTTTTTTTTTCAATCAACAAGTAAATATATAACACTCACGTAACATCTCTTTTCACAAATAACAAAATTCTCTTTTTCAAAAGTTAATAAATGATAAAAAAAAACTTCCTTTTTAGAAGAATTTTATGATTAGTGACTATAATATAATACATTTTTTTATTAAACATATATAATTCATAAAACACTTTTATCTAATTAATTCTTTACCATTACATATAACATTTAATTTCAATATCATAATACTACTAAAATAAAATATTTTATTATAAATATTCAAAAGATAAATAATATAATGTTTATCATATATTTGTACAATTTTACAATATTGAAATACAATAATATCACTCATATACATTCTCATGCTACTATACTATGATTTTATTACAAAATTATACTTAACATGATCTCATGTTGCTCAACCGCCGAGACGACTAACTCTTCAACCATAATAGATGTCTCTACATATGCATCTCTATCTACTCACATCAATAAAATGATCATTACAAAAGAAGAACACAATACATAATAGAAAAATAAACAAGTGATAAGCTGATGTTAAAAAAAAAAAAACATATATAGAACATATAATTCAAGTTACACAATTTTACCTACCATTCATCAAATATATACGATTAACAAGATAATATTATAAAATACTCAATTATCAAGATATAAACATTGATATTGAATATCGAGAGGTTTTAACACTTGTGATGAATATCTTCCACCACAAGGTTATCATATATTATAATAAGAAATGACATTGTTCTTTAGATCACAACCTATTCTGTAAGAACCTAGAAAATAGAATATTAGAGTAGATAGTTGTGTTAAAATAGTCAGACCAATTATTTTATTTTAAAATACGTCATTAATATAAAAATAATTTCATATAATCGTCTCATTACTTAAAACACACTCCATCTCTCTAGAACTCGTTCTCTGAACTCTCTCTACCTTCTCTCTACATTTTCTTACTCTTTGATCATCTGTTTGACAATTAGGAAGTTCCTAGAGGATCATGGCGAAGTACTCTCCACTTTCATCTGATTGATTCTCCATTTAGAGCAAGTAAGTTTCTAACCTCTTTTCTCGGTCTATCTTCGGTCTATGATCATGCGTACCAAATTTGTTCCGTATGTATCAAGTGAATTTCTCCTTCGATTCTTGGTAGACTTTGGGTCCCAAGATTTTATTCCGATCACCATTCTGTCAATTGTAGCTTTTTCCTAAATTTCTGTGGTGGAAGCTTCGGGCGAGCATTTGTAGAGTTTTCTTAGTTTCCCTAAGGTAAGGGAAGCTAATTTGCTTTTCATAAGTGTAGTAAGATGGGTGAAATCAATTAATTTGTGTGTAGGTGTTTATATGGAAATTGATGGTGTTAAATTGGGGAAAAAGTGTCGAGTGATTGTATATTTAGGATGTGTTTTTAGAATTTGATTGTATGATTGCTATTGGGAGTTATTGTATGAGGAATCTAATATGTTGTTGAGATAAAATTGTATTAATAGTGATGGTTGTGAATATATGAAATTACAGTCTAGATTGTAGCTTGACTTGATGTTGTAGGTATGTCAATTTTGGAATAATGAGAACAATGTGAAATCTGCAATTTGGTATTTGTCTTGGAGTGTTTTGTGATTAGTTAGTATCATTAGATGGTTAAATAGAGAAAGTTAAGGAAGGGAGATAAAATGAGTTCAAATCCTACTTATTTATGAGTAAAATTAGGGGTTTTGGTAGGTGAGTTTTCGAGTAAGTAATTGGTTAGGTATAAGAGGAGTTTAGGGACTATTTTGAAGTCCATTAGGACTTGTGAGAATGGTTAAACCAGAAAAATTTGGTTTGTAATGCAGAAAAGAGTTGGAGAGGGTTGTTGGAATGATTTCGAGTCTATTTAAGGGGTTTGGAGTATTGAATCTTTGAAGAAGCAGTTTATTGGAGTAGAAGTTGGTTTAGAGTCAATTATTGATTCAATTGAAACTTGTTAGTGTAGTAAAACCAGTGACATGAGTGGTAAAAGAGGTAGAAATGATATTGGGTAGTTTAGAGAACTTAAATTGGTTTGGAGTGGAAAATTTAAGTACAATGGTGTTTCTAGGGGTTTCTTAGTGTTTATAGGGTCTTAAGAAGTATGAGAAGTAGAGGGTGAAGGGTGTAAGGTCAAAGAAAAAGAGGAAATGGGATTTGTCATGGCATTGAGCGATCCTTTTTGGGCGCCAGCTCTCGGGTGACAGTATGCTGAGCGCCAACCTGGGCGCCAACTCTCTATCTCGGGGGCGGTAAGCACCAGCCAACAAGGTTGGTTTTTAGTGGTTTTCGGGTATTCTATGATACTTTTCTGGATGATTTTGATTCTTTTATGGTGTTTCATGATTTGCTATGTTTGGATGAATTGTGAAATAAGGTTATCAATGTGTGGATGAAATATTGTGAATGAGAATTCCAAGGAGGAAATCTCTTGTGGGTGGTTTATGGAGAATTAGTATAAATTGTAAGAAGTCGATATGGAGGTTATCCTAATAATCTAATGACTATCCATGCTCAATTAGAAAGTGACGAGTCATGTCATGAGAGGGGCAGAAGGTCCTTGCCTAGGGGATGGTGGCAAAGGGCGTTTTTAAGGACTAACCTTGTGTAGCAACTTTGAGTGGGTCAGTTGTTCCACTATACAGGTGCAAAACCTTCCATGGCTCGACATTTATACTATATTAAAAGGGTTTGGTCAAGTTTGAGTCAGTAGATGTGAATGGGAATGAGGTTCTGCTTATTGTGTGTTTGAAATTTGTATGTTGTACTTACTTTAAATATGAATAATTGTTTTACAATTAGCTTACCCTTCTTGTATGTTTCTTGGTTGTTTGTTATATGTGTTTATTCTTGGTGATGATCATTTGGTGGGTGTGAGCAGAGCCTGATGATGTGACGATTGAGTAAGCGTTAGGCGGCGAGGGTCCTGACGTGTAGTAGTTTTAGTATTACATTTTCCTTAGTGTTTATCTTATCTTGGTGGTTTTTCATACACCATTCTTGTACATAGTTTTGATACTTGTACTTGTTGTATATAAAGTTAGTTTTATGGTTACCTTGGATGACTGTAGAAATGACTTTATATTTGTTAACTGATCTATATTATTGAATATATGATGTTTCCTTTATGGTTTCAATATTGTATTTGGGATGTTACGTATTGCCCCTCTCAACCATTATTTTGTATATGAGTTGAATGAATAGTAGAGTATTGTTAACTCTTTGGCAAGCGTACCAAATCGTTTAATTGATTCTTCGGCACTCAATGGTCCTGATCCACGCCCATCGATACTAAGTCATTGAGCTCTCTGACTTTGGTGTTGCCCAATGAGAAGAATCTCTGCCTAGTGATAACCAACTTAGTGAAGCCATTGTTTAAGTGGTGCCTAACACCATCAATGGCATCCACCACTATCGGTGGTGCCTAGTGGTATCAGAAAACGTTAACTTCTCCCTTTGAGCTTGATTTGTGTAATTTGACATTCCTTGAGTCAATTATCAGTGTTAAACATCCTTATGATCATAAAATTCGTGATTATTGGCTCAACTAATGTCATATTACCCAATTCAAGTCTCACATAGGTAATCCACAAAACTAGCTAACATCTCAATTCAACCATCCTAAACAACAATTACACAGTTCTATCATTCCATACATGTTCTACCACAACATCATAGATTAAAAAATGCATAGAAACAACAACTTCACCAATAGAAAAAACATGTTATAAAGAATTTTGCATACTGTGCAACTTCAAAATCAAATTAAGAGCTCAAACATATCGCTCAGTTCATAACTTTATAATTAGACATGCACTTCTTCATCACAAAACAAAGAAATACAAATTCACAACTTAAAACACCACATTCACATATCACAATACCAATTAACAAATCTCAACATGCAAAAATCTAGAATTAGCTTTCCTAACCCGTTAGGACAACTCAAATAACTCTAGACAACCAAAAGACTTTCAATTCCACAAATGCTCTATTTATACATAGACACATCATAAAGACTATCATAACATGCCGTTATGGTCATTAATTAGCAAAAAGTCATATAGAAGATTAAAAAGGTGCATACAAGCGAATGAAGGTTCACATGTAACCAAAAATAGTAATAGACCAAGAAAAAAGGTTGAAACTCAACTTATCCAAATTGAGAAATTGATTGAAGAGCTCACTATTAGGATGAATCCTACTATCACATTTATTCAATTAGACAAGTGGAGAGGGAGAACTTCTAAAGAGAAGTCAAATAACTCTAGATAACTTATTTATAAAAAAGATTGTGTATTTTAAAATAATAAGACTATTTTATAACAAAAATATTTATATCAAAATTTTTTAATATTAAAATAATCGAATCTTGTAATTTTTAAACCATTATCCATTCTAAATTATCATTTTCAAAGTCTTTATATAAGTGCATTTCCTAATTTCCTAATTTATTGAATATTTCTTATCGACAATCATCATTTAAGGTTGCAACAACCAATTTATTACATATTTATAGAAAATTGATAAAGAAATAAAATTGTACTACAGTATATAATTGGAATATGAAAAACTAAAAATCAAATTAAACATAATGATAATTATCTTATAGTTATAATATATGATTACTATCTAAAAGAATTCATTATTTAAAAATAAATAAATAACATGAAAGTTTACAACCGAAAATATATAAACTCAAATATGAATACGAGATTTACATAAAATTGACTAATAAAGATAGAAAAAAACTTAGAATCTGAAGTTGGTTTGGGAGCAGGTAAAGTAGCCATAGTTATTCAATGTCATCTTTCACTGTTCCATTTATAATGATCCTGCACAGATGCATGTGCATTTGATTACGATGCATGCAACCTTTCAGTGTCAGAAACCTCAGATAACTTCAAGTTACTGCATAACTTTACTATTTTCATTTTCACTATAATCTTTTCTTCTGCATAACTTTTACTGCATAACTTTTACACTGCACATACCATTTTATCCTGTTAATGATGAAAGTGAAACATATGTTCAACTATATTACTGTAAACATCAATGTAAAAGAATGAAGAACGTAGTGTTAGTTTCTGTGACTTTTTCACCGAATATATGTATCCAATGAAGTTTCCATTCCAATGGTTGGAAAGTAAGAGTCTCTCTCAGACATCACATGGACATGTGGTGTTGAACATGGGACCATGTGAGTACAGTTATGAAAGGCTGGCTTCGATGTGTCTGTGTTTGTGGGGACGTGTGAGAGAGAGAGAAAGAGAACGAGTCATGGAATATTTTTCTCCATCAATAAATTCTAAACACATATTTCCAAAACAACCAATCATTGTTTCAACTTTCCACAAGATTTGAGCTCTTTCTCTTAATATACAGTTATCAGCTTTCACTGTTCCAGTTGCCACCGAGGAAGTTCAATTTCTACAAGCAAAGAAAAATGTCTTTGATTTCTTATATTCATTCCATTACAGTTATGATAGAAAGTTAACATGAATTAGACCACATTCTACTCATAATATAAGCACAAAGTGTAAATAATTTAACGTCTTACAGTGTAAATAACTCAAATACTAAGCATACGTGTAAATAACTCAAATACTAGACATAAGGACACAACATGATATAAACAACTTATATATAAAACTTATCATAATTGAGTTGAAATGTTTAGCACTTATTTATATATTTAACATAGATATGGATACTTGAAATCTTCAGTGTGACATTACATTAAAAGGGGGAAAATCAACACACTATATTACTATAATATCATTTAAATAATGATTGAGGCACCTCTAATTGGCACTGCATTAGACTATGTACAAATTGGAATGAAGTATGGGTTCTCCATGAGATGCATTTTTCATATACATGCTCAACTGATTGAGTTATCTGAGAAATTATAAGAGCATGTAGAAGATCCTTGTGAAACCACATTCTTAGGAGGTGGTGGAGAACTGTGTGAAGTTAAACCTCCCTTCAATACATCACGGTCCGTTCTTGAGGTCTCAAGGGGTCTAATTTCCTTCAGCATTGCAACAACATCCTTCATTGTTGGACGTTCTTCAGATCTAGTGCTTACACATAGAAATGACACTGCTAGAGTTTGTAGCATTTCATGCATGGTTGGATCAGCCCTCCCTCTCAAATTTGTGTCAAGAATGTCAGAAGGGTCTCCTTTGCTAGCCAAGTGGTTCCTAACCCACTGAACCAAGTGTGCACCCCCTGGCAGAGTTGGGTCTAATGGGTGCCTTCCACTGAGAACCTCAAGTAGAACCATGCCAAAACTGTACACATCACTCTTTTCAGTGATAGGCTGAAGAGATGCATGCTCTGTGAATAAACCAAAGACAACACAAATTAGTACACTACTCAAAGGGTCAACAGAAATGTGTTTCAAATCTCTAATGTTTTGATCAGATTAATTTTAGTCTTATGTTTTAACAAGGTAGTTTTGTTCTTTATATTTTTTCAGATGTGGTAGATTTCTTCCACCATCCATAGGTTAAAAAGTATATATAAAGTCAAGAACCAAGTCCACCTCATTTAAAAACTAAAACTACCATTTTTTTCAAAGGACTGAGATGAAACTTTTTACCAAAATTTGAGGAACTAAAACATATTTTACTAATGACTCAATAGTTTTTTAGTAGGAAAAGTAAAATAAATACCAGGACCCATGTATCCATATGAACCAGCAAGGTAATGTCTTTGAAGTGGCTTGGAGTTAGTATTGTCACCAATTTCAGTTGCAGTTCTTGCCAGGCCAAAGTCAGCAAGGTAAGGTTGATATCCAGGGCCTAATAACACATTCATGCCTTTGACATCTCCATGGATAATGGCAGGCAAACAGTCATGGTGCAAATATGCTAGTGCATGTGCCACACCTAATATAACATCATATCTTGTCTCCCATTCAGCTTTTCCCTTTCCTGAACCATGAAGCAATGAACTCAGGCTTCCATTAGGGAGGTAGTCATAAAACAGAAGCTTCAGGTTCTTGTTTGATCCCCAACCCAGAAGCCTGATGATGTTCTTGTGCCTAATTGACCCCAATGTTTGAATTTCAGAATTGAATGCTCCTGACTCTTCTGATGACCACATCTTTTTAACTGCCAGTGTTTCACCATTTGGAATTGTCACCTTGTACACCACCCCAGAGCTTCCAGTGCCAATCACATTGGCTGATGTCAAATTGAAGACAATGTCATCAATGGAGAAATCAAGCTTCTGATACAAAGTCATCTCCCAAGCTTCATTTTCCATGAGAACCTTGCTGGCAATGTGAGTACGGACCAAGACATATATTGTAAGCAGCACTAGAACTGCACTGGTGCTTAAGAGAATGGACATGATGAACTTCATGGTCGATGAAGCATGGACTTTGTCAGCAGGAGTTACAACACCTCCGGCAATGTAGAGACCATGATTTTCAGCAAGATCACTAAGAGGGAGTTTGTGGAAGAATCGAGTGTTAGGCAACTCACCAGAGAAGCCATTGAAGGAAACGTTTAAGGAGACGAGATTCTCAAGGTCAGAGAGGGCATCTAAATTCCCTGAGAGCTTGTTGTGAGACAGATCAAGCACTCCTAGTTTGGTAAGACCGGAGAACTGAGATGGAATTTTACCAGAAAACTGATTGAAGCTAAGGTTGAGTGAGATTTCCAATGAAGGAATTAAACCAACTTCATTGGGAATTTCTCCATCTAAGCTATTGCTTCCCAAGTCCAGAAGTTGTAGCTTAGTACAGGACAAGATCTCTGCTGGGATTCTTCCACTTATCTGATTCTTTCCAAGGTTGAGTTTGGTTAATTCAACCAATGAACCAATGGTGTGACTCAACGGACCACTTAGCCTGTTATCTGACAAGTCAATCAACTCAAGGCTTTTGGGAAGAGAATCTGGAACAGAACCAGTGAGACTGTTGGAATGAAGGTCTAGAAACTCAAGATTCTGGCATCCAGATAGTGTTGGAGGAATCTCTCCAGTGAGATGATTGTTGCTCATGTCCATAAAATTCAAACTCTTCAAGTTGCCAATCTCTGGAGGAATGTTACCTGCTAGTCTGTTGTGATTCAACCTCAGCCTGTAGAGGCTTGTGCAATTTCCTATATCAGGTGGTATAAAGCCTGATAACTCATTGGAAAGAAGCAGAATTTTGGTGAGGTTCCTCAACCCAAATAGTTGTCTGGGAACAGGACCAATCAAGTTGTTGTAAGAAAGATCAAGTGCCTCAAGTTCTTGGCACTCAGAAAGACTATCTGGAATGTTTCCTGTTAGCTTGTTCTTCCATGCAAAGAAAAGAGTCAAGCCTTTCAAGTTTCCAATAAGATCAGGAATCTCACCAGAGAGAGCATTGTTGTCAAGTTCCAGTTGATTCAGAGAAGTGCAATTTGAAATCTCTGGAGGGATTATACCAGAGAGCTGATTGACACTTAGCTGAAGCTCTTGGAGATTTAAAAGGTTGCCAAAACTTCTTGGTATGCTACCAGTAAGAAGGTTTTCAGATAAGTCTATGACTTTGATCTCTGTGCAGCTTCCAAGCTCTTCTGGGATGGTACCAACTATATTGTTTTGCCACAAAAGTAGACTCTTAAGCTGGTTGAGTTCTCCAATTTGGCTTGGTATCGAGCCAGAGATAGAGTTCTGATGTAAGTACAGGTTCTGCAACTCACTGCAATTGCCAATCTCTTCTGGAATAGAACCTGACAATAGAGTTGTGTATATGGCTATGGTTTTGACTTTTTTCAGCATTTTGATTGAAGAAGGAAGACTTCCAGAAATGCTGGTTTCTGCAAGGCCTAGCACGACCAAGTTGGTGCAGTTTCCAATCTCCCATGGGATCTCACCCTTGAGGTTCTTATTGCCACCGGCTCTGAAAACTTGGAGCTTGCTTAAAGAGCCAATGCTCTTTGGAATTTCACCACTGAGATGATTATCATAGATTGTCAAGTTCACAAGGCTTGATAAATTGCCAATATTGGATGGAATGCTGCCTTCAAGGAAGTTTGTATGGAGAGACAAACTCATAAGTTTTCTCAGGCTGCAAATTTCTTCTGGAATTTCACCAAAGAGAGAATTGCCACTGAGATCAACAAAGGTGAGCTCTAGATAGTCTCCAATCTCTTTTGGAATCCTTCCAGTGAGGTTGGTTGATGAGAGTATTAGAAACTTCAAGGACCTTAGAGGTTGAAAATTTGAAGGCAATGAGCCTTGCAAGTTGACTGATTTGAGGTTTATCTCTACAACTTCTCCTTGTGAGTTGCAATACACCCCAAACCAGTTGCATGGGCTTGAGGCTGAAGGGTTCCATGATGGTAACACATCGGAAGTGATGTTCAAATTGTTTTTCCATGCTATAAGAGTCTGACCTTGCTCATCAAGGGAGTAACAACAACATGGAAAAAAGAGAAGGGAGTTTAATGAAAGAAGCAAGGTGAAGGAGAAGATTTTGGGAGAAAGTGAGAGATTCCTTAAGCTTCCAGGCATTGCTGAGAGAAGAGAACGGTTGATCTGTTTTGGGATTGTAGAGGGGGAAACCCCATGTTTTGTTTATAGAGGATGAAGAGTAGAAGATCTGGGTCCAAGAGCTTGCTTCTTTATGCTTTTATTATTGTAATGGAAGTTGTTGTTTAATAATGAAAACATGCCCATGTTGCTTACTCTTTCATTATGGTAAATTTCACATTTAACCTCTCATGTAAGAGGCTGAAATTGAAATCTTATATATGAATTCTGCAGTCTTAATGGTTCCAACTTCACACTCTTAGCTAGAATAGCATTTCAAAAATAGTAATATGTCAGAGAGGTGAAAATGGTGGAGCTGAAAATCATGTAAAAAGATTTCCCAAGTTTTTGCTCCCCACGTGGACTCTAACATTATTATTCTGCTTTGATTTCTGCATTATTTTTTCATCCTCTTATAATCTTTTAGTTGCCACGGTTGGAAGGAAACAAAGTAAATGTAGTCAGCACTAGACTAGGAAAATGGCTTTTGAACTAATGGAACATTAAGGTTATTACCTCAATGATAGTGATAGCCTGATCATCCAACATAACAGACAATATGATACATGTTTCATTTTATTTTCAGTGTTTTATAGTTCTTGATTTGCTTAGAGAAGAATATAACTTCTCCCTTTGTTTATCTAGCTCCATTTTTTGTGGTCCACCTATTTTATGTGGTTCAAGTTGATAAGGCATTCATGTCGTTCATTGTTGTTACCTTGTTTGTTTCCCTAGAGTAATCAAACAATGCACAGATGTTCTTTCCTAAATTAACTAACTCATGATGTAAAGTAAACAGTTGTATTTGTTTCCTCAATTAACTAACTCATGAGATGTAAAGTATAAACAGTTTTATTTTCATCAATTTAACATATATGATATGACATCTTTGCTCATTTTTAGAACAACTAACTTCATAGTCAAATTTACATTATTTCTTATTTGTTGCATGTAAGGGTGTCTAAATGATTCAACTTAGTTAGCACAAGTTAAATTAAAATTAACCTGATTTAATTTTTATGAATAAGAAATTTTGTAATTTGATACGATCTAGAGTTGGTAGGTTGATTCATTTAAGAATTGTTTGTTCTTCCAACCTATTTTATATATTCTTTGTTGTACAATCAAAATGGATTTACATGATATTTTTTTTATTTAAAATGTTAATCTATTTCATCAAATATAGTTACAAAGATAATAGTTTAAAACTAAAGTGTAATAATAAGCAAATAAATTAATAATTTAAATTATTAAAACATTAATGAACAACATTTTAAAATTTGAAAAGATAAATAATAAAAAAATTGTAAAAAACTAATAAAAATTTATTGGAAGTGAGTTACATATTAACTAACTTTTAATTCGATTTGAATACATTTAATTTGTGAATTAAATGAGTTAGATTGAGTCTGATCTATATTTAAAAAACCAATTTTTTTGGAAGTCAAACATTAACGAACGATGACTTGGATTGAAATCCATTTTAACATTTCTAATTACCTATTGTAAAGGTGTTTAGATATGAGCTCTTGTCAAAATGTGAAACTTAGTATTCATGTGAACTGTGAAAAAAATTTACTGAAATTTGAGTAGTTACGTGGAACAGAAAATTTTTCATCTGTAGTTCATTGTAAAGGGAATGACAAAGATTTGTTTATATTCAGACGGAGGAAATGGGTGAGGAATCTGATGAAGAAGTGAAGTTCACATGGAGCTCAGAATATGTCTAATAAAAAAAAGTGATATAAAATTCTGAAAGATCTGATCACGTTGTCTGATATTGTTTAGTCTAAAGAATGAATTGAAAACAATGAAAAGGAAGGAAGAACGTTGCATCTTTTCAATATTCAAATGGTAAATTCAAAATTAATGAACATTAGATTGATCAATCATCTCTTTAAATATTCTTTATTCTGTCAGCTCTTTGTAACTTAGTGACCATTATGAACTCATCACGGGTTAAAACTAGAGAATTTATATTAGACTTAATAGCTTATTTTGTCCCCAGTTTCGCTCGAAAATGTCAAATTAGTCCATCCTTTAAAAAATGCGTCAATTACGTCCTTACTTAATAAAATTTGCATCAATGAAATTCCTTCCGTTAAATCCGTACAAACGGCGTTAAGTGAGGACGTAATTGACACATTTTTTAAAGGATGGATTAATTTGACATTTTCGAACGAAACTGGGGACAAAATAGGGTATTAAGCCTTTATATTAAAACAGGTTTTGTAGTAAGGAGAAGATTTTTGAAAAAGACTTTTAAGTGATTTTATGAAAAGAAAAAAGATGATTTAGTTAAAGGAAATGTTTGATGAGGATTTTTGAGATGAAAAAAAGTAAAAGGTGGATTTTGATGTATGGTTACATTTGAAAAGCACTTGGAAGGCTGTCAAAGTTATTTCCTATTTTTCCCTCTCCTCTCAATCCCATACTTTTTCAAATTATATAATCTAAAAATCATTTTTAACTTTTCTATTCTACGGTCTAAAAACATTTTTCAGAAGTTGAAGATCACTTTAGCTTCCTAAGTATGTTATTCGAAAACTTTAAAATAATTTCACTATAAGAAAATCATTAACCAACAACCAAATTTAAAAATAAAAAATAATTAATTACTATATTAACTAAGTTATTCTTAAAAGTTATTAACTATTAAAAATTATGATAATAAATAAAATATGTAAATAGGTATAATTTCAATTCATATACCAACTTATTTTTATGCCCTCAAAATGTTATTGTTTTTCTTCTATTATCATGTATAGTAAATTTGCCTAAGCATTATCACTTAAAATGTTAAGATTCCACTCAAATTTCATCAAATTTTCTTGTAGTTAACTGCATAAATTGTTTTTAAATTATAACATTGATATAAAATATATCCAGCTATAAATTTCACGAGAAAATTTGATAAGTATTATTATTATTATTATAAAAAAATTCTCAATTGCACTTGAATGGATGAGAAATATTGTACAGTTGGAAATTGTGGTACTCCAACCCCACCATTGTTATTGTTGAGTTTAATTGTCTGAGAAAAATAGTATATAAGAATCCAGCACAAGAAATAAGGATCAAGACACTTTTTATCATCACTTGCTAATTCCGAGGCAAAACCATTAAGTGCTGTCAATAAAATAATCATATTTTTAGAAGAACAAGAACAAAAGTTATGGAGCTTATATACTCTCTAATCAAACATATATCTTCAATCAAAACAATTATTAGTTCCACTTAACCTATAATTAATCACACAAAAATTCCAACCCTTTTCCACCTAAATGTTGTTTTTTAATTGTGAAGAATAGGGTCTCGTGTAATATTTAGGTCTTCGATTTAAGATTATCCTCGTATGTACAATAGAAGGGTTTTCCTATAATACCAATGAAATTAATGAGTGTTAGAAGTAGACTTTTAAATCATCAATATTAAAAGTCTAGTTACATTTAAGAACATAAATTAACATTTTAGATATTTAGTCATGTATTTTTAGAAAATAGATATGCTCTTTAGATTATATATTTTTTTCATTTTCATTTTTTATTTTTAAAGAAAATTTTTATCATTTTGTTGATTAGATTCCAACAATTAGGAAGAGAATAAGTATATATAATTTTCAGCTAATTAGAATTTTGTATGGAGTAGGTTTTTCATTTTCTTTATCTTTTCCTCTTTTAGGAACATTTTAGAGTTTCAATGTTCAATCACTTAAAGAAGTATCTTGACTTTATTAGGTCGAGCTTTTTAGATCTCTTTGAAGGTTTTGGTATTATTCTTTTCTCTTGTAATACATATATATTATTTAATATAAATTATAGTTTATTCTTCTTCTTTTCCGCAGTTTTACTTGTGAATTTAAAATTATTGTATTTTCATAAAGGAATATAGTTTTGTAGTTACAAATATTAGAGAAAACCTATTGTAATCATATGATCAACCTTATACAATACTATTTTATTCTATTTATATATATTTGGTTAACTACATAACTTTTGTTTGATAATTGCTTTTAGTGTTTGATCACACATTTTATAAGGCTTTTTCTACTTGTAAACTCAAGAGCTAATTTAGAAAGAAAAGAAAAAGAAAAGTGTTACTTCCATTTTCTTCTTTTGCTTTTATACCATTTTTCCCAAGCTCTTTTTTTTTTCTCTTTATGATATAGAAATATAATTTGAATAACATCATGATTTGGGAATTAATTCTGGTTGGTGAGATTGGATCACATAATTTGAATAATTCATTATTTCCTCTTGTGATTTTTCTTATCCACTATTGTAGCTGAAGTTTTATGATTTAGAAATAAAATATGGATCCTATTTTGAAGGTTTGTGACAAACATGTGTGGAAATTAAATATGATTTGTATGATTGGATCAAAGTCACGTTCTGGCAATATATATTTTGTCACTCAGAAGCACCAACTTAGAATATTAAAAGTGAGAAACAAACCTAAGACAGACACTGCTAAAGGGGAAAAGAGACCAAATGTTGTTTGCATTTTCCTATGGAACCAAATAGTAACAAAAAATCAAAATATTTTTTAAGATATTAGATAAGCTTTAAAACATCATTATTTACTTTCACTGTAATTTGTTAAAACTAAAATAGTAATTTTGGAATTTTAGGTTATAAAAAAAGACTAAATTATATGTTTGTCAATTTTTAATTTATATATATAAACTCAATTAAGCTTAAAGTATCTGATAAATTTGATATTTTTAATTGAATTTTTATTATATTTAATTTTTGATTTATTGAATGTTAAAAAGCTTTAAATAATTTAATTAAATGTGTATATTGTTTAATTTATTATTAATTAGGTGACGTGACTATTAAATTGTTTGGTCAACATACTTGGTTATTCCTGTATTTTATTTTATGTTAAAACAACTTGATTTTGTGGTTAACATAATAGATGATTTGAATTATTGGATGAAGGTAAATTGAAATGAAAAGAAAAACAAAACAGAAATCTATATGGGGTGTTGGGAGAATGCATATATCTTATGATAAGATTCTTATCATAGAATTATGTGCTACCAGAAGACCTTAAACTCTTATGTTTATTTGAAAATAAAAATCGATCGTTTGCATGATGTGTGGTCATGGATTGAGATGCATAACTTTTCTTCATAATTATTGTGTTTTATTTTGGTCATTTGGAGTTGTATAGCTTGTCCCGGCAACTAAATGGTATTTTGCATCACAAGTATTAACAACTTCACCTTATGTTCTTAGTTTTCTTTAAGACAATCTCTCATATTGGTTTTGCAAAGTTCACGTGTAACTCCAATTTTATTATTATTTCGCAATTTCCTAACATGATTATAACATCTATTTTTACTACTAATCTATTTTTACTTATTTGTATGTCTATTCTCATAAGTAAATATTTTTTTTCTAATTTTAATCTTATTTTATTTTCAAGTTTAATGTATTTTGTATTTTGTATTTTGTGTATTTTAGTTATTTTATGTTTGTTTTATCTTTAATTTTTTTATTTATAAGTGTAAAATAAAATGAAGTTTTTGTGGTGAAGGACAACAAACTAGAACTCAAGGAAATATGTTTTGAACAATAATTTATCATTTTGCAGCGCACTGAGTGACACCAAAATCGCGTCCAATGCTGCAAAGTCACAAAATAACCAATGTTGTAGAGGAGCTTGACGTTGAGCGACACAAAAGTGACTTTGAGCGCCACCTGGTCTAATAGCGCTTGCACTGAGCAATGTGAAATTGTAGTGAGTGGTGGTTTGACAGAGAGCTTCTTTCATGTTTTAACTGATATGGTGCTGAGCGATGCATATATAGCGATGAGCGACAACACTACTAACATGTTAAAATGTGATATTTAAACATGTTTCTCACGAGCTTTGAAAATTCCTCTTCCTCCCACACTGAACTTTCAACCTAGGGCGACTAAGAGAGGCCCTTGAAAGTTTTTGGGGTGTTAGGAAGCTCTCCCACTCCTCCTTAGCTATTCAATCTTCATCCATGGTGTATTTCCCTTTTTAGGGTTAATGAAGGAGAGAAGCTACAAATTGGAGTATTGAAGTGAAGGTGAGACGCAATTAGAGCATGGAGTAAGAACCTTGGGAGAGACTTGCATATTTTCTTTGGTTTCCATTTATTTCCTTTGTCTTCAATTTGTAAAAGCCTAAGTTCAGGACTATTCTTATTTGTTAAGATTAGTGGTAAAACATGGAACTCTTATATAATATGTTATTAATGATATATGTCTTTCCAATTCATGTTAATTTTCATGTGTAATGCTTGATATAGATTGTTCCCATACTTGATTTGTGATTCTTGAGGTGTTGGGAAATATCTTTAGAATCTAAACTTTAAATTGAATGACTAATGGGTGTTTGTATCTAGAATTATAACTTGATTCATTAGTAATCTTAAACTCTTGAACTTCATGCATAGTTGTTGGTTGAGGATTCAAGGGATTAAAACTTGATAAATTGACATAGGTTCAAAGTCTAATAGAATTTGAGTATGTTTGTGAATTAATTTTGACATGAATATGGAATTGAGATGTCTGTTAATGCATAAGAATGGAGTGGATGGACTCTAGTATTAACAAATTGTAAAGACTCTATGTTTCTTGCACATTAATTGTTTGATAAAAATACAGAAAGAGTTTCTTGTACTTTTGTAGTCTTTGTATCTAATTAAGTTGTGAACAATAATAGTTGTTAGGTGTTACATTAGTTTTGTAAGAGTTAATGATATTTATCACTTGTTATATGGCAACCAATGCACTTGTAGTTGATTTTGCACTCAACAATTATGTTTAGGTTTTTGTGTTTTTTACTCCTACTTTGTTTTCATTTATCCTTATCTAATACGTTTTGGTTTTCACTTTTTTTCAATCTCATTCTATGTTTGTTCTCTTATTCAACCCCACGATTGTTTCACAGCCTCCCTACACCGTATTTAGAATTTTGTTTTGTTTTTCTTTTATTTTTTTATCCTTATTTAACAATAAAAGTCATATATTCAAGATCACTTAATATTAACACAAAATAACATATAAAGACAACTAAAAAACACGACGGAATAAGATAATAACCACGTCCAGATAACACAAACATTAAAGGCTTAATAGCCTCTTTTGTCCCCAGTTTTGTTCGATTCTGTCAATTTGGTTCTTGGTTTTAAAATAGTGTCAACTTCGTCCTCACGTACCAAATTTTACATCAAAATTGTCCCTTCCGTTAAATAGAAACAAACGACGTTAAGGATTGATGATCTGGCACAGTACAGTGATAACGTGTCAATTTGAAATTGTATGCGTGATGACATGTCACTGAATTAGAGGCTGACGTAATTTCTCATACAAAAACCCATCTACCCCATCCTCTTCCAATTTCTTCCTCTCAACCCTCCTCTTCACCATCACTAACAATGTCACCACCACCACCCCCAAAACCACCGATCCAATGACAACCCCACTCAAAACCTTTCAATCAAACACCTTCCTCCCAGATCCCCTGCTCGGAACCCTAACATGTAAAACTCCACTCTCACCATCAACAGTTAAATTCTGAATCGACAATTAAATTCTGAAAATCCGAAAACGAATCACAAAATTTCTTGCATAACCCACTGTGCTTTTCGAAACTCAATTTGAGAAAAGTGGGTTTCAAAATACAATTTTCCTTCTGCATATGACCATGGTGTGAATGGGTAATTCTTTGTCGGATCTAGTTTAATTTTCTTTATTATGAGATGTAATTTCTCTTAACCTACAAGGGCATTATAAATGACCATTATTCCTTCTACAGTGCACCTCACACCCCATTTCCGCCACTTCCCTTCTCTGCCTTTCCATTGCAACTTTGCTGGTGAGATTCTGGGCACAAATCCCAACTCTGATTTTCCCCAATTACCAAAACTCAAATCGGGTGCCAAAGATGGAGACCTCCTAGAGGAAAAACGTAAGAGGGGTGGTGCTGTGTATAAGGTAGCCACTGAAGGAAAGAAAAAGTTTCACAAATTGAACATCAATGGATTGTGGCACAAAAAATTATGAAGGTGTTCTGCGAGGCAAGGTTTGAACTTGAAACATTGTACGTATCTCCAAACCAAAGGGTGTTTGGTGGGAACGAATGCATTGTACATATAATTTCCCTTATTTGAGTATTGACCTTAGGCTAGGCAAAACCCTACTAACCCGAGGCCTGCACGTCACACTTGCCACCACCGAATTAGTTTACCACCGCGTCTTCAAATCCTCCATCGCAGACGCCGCCACCGTCCCTACTTCCATCACCATCAACGGAATCCAAGTCACTTTTTTCACCGATGGCTTTGGAACCGGCCAAGTCAAGGCGACCCTCGACTCGTACATGGAACTAATTGGAAAATTCGGTCCCATTAATCTCTCCAACCTCATTGAAACCCACTTCCTTAACGCTTCCAAAAAACTCGCTTGCAAGAAAAGGCGGAACATCGTCGGCGGTCAGAAGCTCGTCTCGATGGTGCGTTCGGAGAAACCGAAGGCCGCGACAGGGGAGAACGACGCAACGAAGTACAAGGCGTAGAGGTAGGAGAGCCACGTGTCCGAGGGGATGAGGTTTTCCGAAATCTAGAAGCTTGAGGGTGAGGTTGGTGGTGGCGGCGGCGAATGTCCAGAGAGTGGTGTTGAAGTGGCTTAATTGACTGGTGGGGGTGAGTTCAAGGGATGAAGCGGCTTGGGAGGAGAGGGATGGAGGCGGTTGACAACCCAAATGGTGTTGGGGCTGGGCAAAGAGTGCGGCGGATGGCGAGGTAGAATTTCGACGGGCCTGGGCTTGGGAAGAAATTGAAGAAGCCAAGTTGGAAAGTGTTGTTGAGGTTTTACAGAGTAGCGTTGCCTTGGAGAATGATGGTGGCGGAGAGAGGAAGTCTAGAGAATGAGAATGAAGAGACACGTCACCACGCATACAACTTCAAATTGACACGTTATTACTGTACTATGCCACATAATCAATCCCTTAACTCCGTTTGGTTTTATTTAACGGAAGGGACAATTTTGATGCAAAATTTAATATGTGAGGACAAAGTTGTGACTTTTTTAAAACCAGGAACCAAACTGACACAATCGAGCAAAATTGGGGACAAAAAAGGCTATTAAGCCAACATTAAACAATAATAACTTAATTAAAAAATATAAATATTTTAATATTCAATATAAGCTAATTTTTTTTAATAAAAACTCAATTAAAAATACCTAACTTTATCCTACACTTAAATCTTAATTAGTATATTATTTTTTCTTTCTGTATAATTAGTTTCGCATGACTACAAAATTAAAAGATTGTAAAACAAAGACAAATGGTCGCTTAACCACAAGTCCTTACTCAAGCAGGAAATAGAATACTGCACTTTCAAAAATATTAAAAATACATCAATATAACTTCAATTCTTTTAACCAGTGTTACCATGTTATTCATGTGCCAAACACAATGAACAATAATTACAACTTCAATATTTAAGGTTTCTAAAACTCGTGTGTTTACTTATCACAATATTCACCCATTTCAAAATTCACATACTTCAACTAAAATTCGGTATTTAACATACTCTTATAGTATAACTTCATTACATAAATTCAGGATTTACAAATAAATATATTTTGTGTATTCATCAACATTCTCACATCTACAAATCCATATCAAGAACACAATTTTAATTTAACTTTCAGACCACATATTTGCTAAGACAAATGTAAGCAATAATATAATGAATAAAAAGTAACTAAAAAAATGAGACACAATACAAGAAAAAATTAGGAATAGCAAAACGCATCAATTCAAACCTTTTAAGCCTAACTTGAAATTGACGGCCAAAAATAGATTAGATCGGATTGCCTTACCAATTAAAAATGGATTGAATTTTAAACCTTCGTCCACCGAGTTGTTGGACTAACCCGTCTCTTTCTTCATTCATCAAATTGTGTTAATATGAAGTGGCTCGATACATATTTTAATTTTTTTAATGAAACTGGATTGCTGAGTTGGTTCAACTTGACCCATATCCTAATTTATTGGATGTCAGAACCAGTAAAATCCACGCACGTATCGTTTTAGTGGAGTTCACGTGTCAAGAGGGAGGCTCAACACTCAAATGACGGACGCCAGGTGTCAAGCGAAGAGGATCCGGAAATCAGATAGTGGAATGCAGGTGTCGACAGATGAGCGGACGTTCGTTTTGACGAGGGAAGCATAACTTGCATTTTCAGAAAATCTACTCCACTCTCTGCATGCACCCTCTTTTCAGATTTCTGAAGAATCCCATTCTCTCCTCCTTCTCTCTACATCCTCTTCATCTTCTCTCTAAGAACGCACTCCCTTTTCCTTCTCCGATCTCCATTCAGCCACCGTAGAAGCACTTTCGGCGTTAAGAGCTTCCAGATAAACCGTTCGGTTTGTGAAGCTGAGCTGGTAAGTCTTTCTTTTCACCTAGTCGTTCGTTTCCTAAGCATGCAAACCCAGTTCTAGGTTCCTGTGTTGATCACCATTCTCAAAATGAGTGGTTCTGATAGTGTTGGGTTGTCACTTGGTATAGTTGGAATTGTCGAGCGTTGACGGTAGGGAAACCGGTAATGGTGAAATTGCTTTCTGCCTCCGGAAACGTTCGTTCACGCTCAGAGGTAAGGGAATCTTATTTAATTTAATTTGTATGTTTACGGTGTTGCATGAACGTTCGTTCGAGTTGCTAAATTAAAGTGAAGTATGATTATTGTGATATTCGACTATATGATATATGATAGTTGCTATGTTCTGATGTATGAAATATATGAAACTTATATGATGTGGATTGTATGAAGTATGAAAGTTGATTATAATATGAAGGTATAAAGTTATGAAACTATATGTTAAGAAATGAGTTTGAAAATAAATGATTCTGGTATAAAATTTCTCATATGAAAGTGTACGTTCGTTACTGAACGGTCATTGACTGTTCGGTTTTTCTGGTGAACATAGCTGGAATGAGATTCTTTCATTTGGAGAGAATCCTAGTTGAGGACGAGCGTCCTTGTGAGGTAATACTATGTTTGAGCGTTCTGTCAAGCATAGTTGTATCTGGGTATCCTGTGATAAACTTAAATTTTTATATATATGTAATTGTATATTTTTGTTGTTCGTAAATACTACTTCAATATTATCTTATTATATTTATCAAGCCTTTTATTATAAGTTTATTAGTGCTCGGTCTTACACCAAGCGCTCGTACTGAGTAGTACTCGGTCTTACACCAAGCGCTCGTACTCGTTTCTTGTATAATCTATCTTGATGAAAAATAGCGTTCGTCTAACTTCAATAGAATTTTCTTCTCTACCGTGCTCGGTCATTGACTGGCATTCAAATTTCTTGATATAAATTCAAATAAGGTAAATATTCATAAGCGTTCGGTTTCTTCAAGGGAATCCTTCTAAGCATTTTTCTCTGAGAGTCTTGAAGTGTATACGTCCATTTGGTTCCGGCTTCGAGCCTTAGTATTTGGCCTAGTTCTTTCTGTGTTCGGTTAGAATTCTCAAGGGTCAGTTAATCTAATTGACTCGCTTTGTAAGTACCGTTCGTTCAAGTCATTCTTGAGATATACAGTTGTACTCGTTTTCTTTTGTAACCCGATAGTAACCCTCTCGGTCTTGTTCTATTCTGGAATTGGAGACATCTCTGTCTTGTTCTAAGTGTTCGTCCTCGTTATGAGTGAGGATTGGACGTTCGGTATCTAGTGTCTTTATAAATTTTTGAACAAAGAGGAAATTGAAATGATTGAGAATGAAAGATGGAACTATGATGATGAAAAATGAAAGATGAAGAAAATATGATATGAATGAAATGTTGTGAAATATGAACGAGCGTTCCGGGAGGAACAACTCATGAGTGAATATTGGAATTGGTAAAGTATGAATGTGGTAATGCTAAGCTGGCGGTTCATCCTGATGTTCCGTGAGCACTCGTCCTCACGTAGAGGAGGGTAGGTCATGTGTGGGAACGGCAGGAGGTCCTAGTCCTTAGGGGTACTTTGGACAGATAGGACTAACCTCGGGTGGCAGCTGATGAGAGTATTCCAGTTACTACATCACCCGGGTGCACGAACGGCGTAGCTACACAGATTTCATACAGTCCGGACAGTCAGTCTAGTAGTAGGCCTTGCTTGAAACGTATGTTGAAATGTATCTTATGTGTTTGAATATGAGAAATGTATGTGTATACTTGAATTAAATTACATAAGCTTACCCTGTGTTTTCCTGTGTTGTCTGGTTTTGTACGTCCGTCCTTGTCATTGCAATGATCATCCGTGTGGATGTGAGCAGAAGGAGACGAGCTGTTGGAAGAGGCGCTGGAAGAAGAAAATTTGGTAGAAGTAGAAGTAAAGACCAAACAGTAGGACGTTCGGTTAGTAGTTTAGTATAGCAAGGTGGTCGTTCGATCACCTCCCCTTTTGATTTTAATTGACCGTTCGGTATAAATTTTGTAAACCGTCGGTTAGGTTTGATTATTCTGTACAATTTTAGTATAACTCTTTCTGTAAGGCCGTTCGGTCTTAAGCGTACGTTTTCTTAGTGTAAGACTGAACTGAAATATTATTAAATGTAATTATTCTATTATATAGTTTATTACTGTATTTTTGGGATGTTACATTGGACTTGACGAACCAGATTTGTTTATACTTTTAAATTAAAAACATGATCCTGATCCACTTTTTTTGTGTGGAATGATAGATTAATCCGCCAAAAATTAACCCTTTTTTTCAGAAAAAGTCCAATAAAAAAATCACATTACCTTCGTCATTCTATTTGATAGCAATAATGAATTAAAAAATTCATGCACATTGTTGTGTCGGTAAGCCTTTATGAATTAGGTACTATAGTACTATTTGTGGGCGTGTGCAATATGGGCCATTAGTTGTACATCATCTTTAACTACTCCTTCTACTTACATTGACATTGATGGGTAAAAAGAAAAAGATAGAGAGAGAAGAGGAACAAATAAATGAGAAACTTTTCATACCCAAGATACATTATTAGCTAAAGGAATATGTTAACAAATTACAACTTTTTGTTTAAATATTCATAAAATGTAATGTTCCAAACTTGTTTCTTCTAAAAATAAAAAAGTTAAAAGTGTGTTGATAATTATGAGACCAAGGTGTGTATATTAAATAGAGTAATTCTACTCATGACTTCTTGGATTTCATCAAATGAATGATATGGAGAAACACTATTATTATTATTATTTATTTTAATTGTGAGAGATTTTATGATTTTTCCTTTTGACATGCTCTTCTATTGTTGCAATTGCTATTCTACTGTATTGCAATATCATATCACAACTTTTGTCCTTATATGCACGGCACACGTGGACTTTTCAGTACCCAACAACACTCATTCAAATCAATGCATCCAAAATAGTATCTGTGGTTGCCACTTTGAAATCACATCAAAATGTAGTTATAATACACCAATTTCCACATCTAAGGAAATAAAACCAATTTCTATCTTTGTTTCTTTGTAATTATTCAACCAAATTACGGTATTTAAGTTGTTATTACGTGTGATTATTGTTGTATAGACTTGATGTGTTTAAATTATTATGTTTCTTTTATACTATATCAATCAAATCATCTACCATATTTCCCTTCATTTCTACTTTCTTTCCTTGTCTAATAGTAATATACTTTTAAGTTTAGACATTTCTCTCTAATTATGTGTGGCCTTGAGAATTGAAATCCACCGTCTAGAAAATTGATTAAGAAGAATTGAAATTATTGGCTCCTTCATAATGAGATGGTTTTATATTTGATTAATTTGTGAGTGTCAAGTTTGATTTTGTTCTTCAGTTCACCTTTTGATTATTGAAAGTTTCAAAGTGCTCCACTGACTTAAGCTTTGTTTTGTCTCGATGAAGATGACCCATGCAAATCAATAATTCCATTATTAAAAAGGTTTTTGCCGAATAGAAACATGGCTTGGTCACACATAATCTTCGTATTAAAAGGTCAAATAGCAGTCTCAGACATTATTATGTCCAAATATCTCCTGGAATTCGGGCTTATGCTCCCTAATAACCTTTGCAATGGCTATAAATTATTAAAAAGAGAGGTAATCAATACAAAGGAGCTTATAAATCTTTCCTTTTCACCAAAACCACACCTCGTTCAACTTGTCAAATCAACTCCACCAGTCAACATTGGTATACAAAGTCTTTTGCTTCATTGCACTTTGAAAATTAAAAAGAAAAACTTAAAAATGTGTTTAGTTTATGAGAGTAAAATTGAAATTCATTTGTATTAAATTTTGATTTTTAATTTTTAAAAATAAAAAATACAATCTTTTTAAGTTGAAAATTTTAATTTTTTTATTTGTTAAATAATGTTTTAGATTAACATTTAAATTAATATTTATCAAAATAATGTAAATAATAGAAAAGTCATTTAAAACGTAATTGACACATAAAAAATTAAATTAAATTAAATTAAAATATTTATTCATTTTTAAAGTTTTAAAACGAATTTTAATTTTACTTTAAATATTAAAATGAAATGTATATTTAACTCAAAAGGAAAGACAAATCGGTAAATCTTAGTTGAACTAAATATGTATTTAACTCAAGGAAAAACAAATCGATAGGTGTGGGACTTGAAGAGGAGAGGATGTTGTTTCCATTTCCTTTTTACTCAAACAGTAAATTTCATTTACCTTATTACAGTATCATTTATGCAAAACTCGCAGATAGTTTTTTTCATCAAAAATGGTGAATTTGATTCCAAATTATTAAAAAATTCCATAATCTGAAGCAAAAGGCAATGCCCTTATAAGATGTATAAGCCAGGTCAAAAGTTTAATGGGAGCATATTTTGGTCCTTTAAACCCGGGAAAGGTTATGTCTGTTTATAGTATTGAATTGAACAATGTCTAGAAGAGAGGGGACCAAAACGAGTGAGGGGGGGAAGGGCCGGATGGTTGCAGTTTCAACCAAATTTCTGCCTATTGTTTTGGCAGGCTCACCAAATCTGTCAGATTCCATTTCATCATTCCACTTTAACCACTGCTGCTACAAACAATCCAACCAACATCCACCACACTCCAATAAGGACCAATTCACAAAATAACCTTGCCTCTTTCTCCCTCCCCACCCTCATCAATTCTCCATGCAGCTCTATCTAGTATTCAAAATCTAAATTATTCATGAGTGAAATTTTATACTTCCACAGTTTGAAAACGTATTTTAACTTGTATAATTCAGAATATTATCGATCTCAGATAATTTAGACCCTTTCTACATTTGTGGAAGGATAAGAAGAAACTATGAGGTCCTGAAAGAAAGAAAAAGCCTTTCATGTCTTCCCTTCTGGTTCTGTCAACCATCATTTTTGTTCCTCACCCAATAGCTACAATTTGTATATATCGGACAAGTCCATGAATTGATATGGCACTCTGCATCAGTTGCAGAGGCATTGAATTTTAATACATACATGCATATATATATATATATATACACACACACACACACATACCTGGAGCCCTTGATTGGTCTCTCTCGTTAGGTTTAGCTTTTAGTATGAAAATCAGATACTGCCGATTGCGATTCAAGACTTTGCATTACCACTGAAGTTAATAATGGGTTAGAAAGTTTGTAGTTCAAGTGATACCCATCCAAGTCTTTTTAAGATTTAGGTGGAGTATTGATGCCACTGGGTTAATCTACCTCCACGCCAAAAGGGTGACGTCTGCATCTTCTTGACATAAGGTGACAAAATCGAAAGGGGGAAATCAATTCCCAGTCAAAAAATGAAATTCGCAAACAAACAAAGATTATTTCAAATTCCAACTGTAAAAGGGAGCAACACAGGTAGAATTAACTTCATCAATCAGACAATGTTATTTTGTTTTTCACAAACATGAGGCGAAGAGGCAAATCAGTTTTTTTTTCCCATTCAGATAGGGCAGTGGCAATATACGTTGAACCCTAGGAAATTGTTAGATGATGCTTCAATCCAGTAATATTCTTAGGCCTCTTCAGCAGATAGATAAATTTACAAGTCAACTACTCTATAGACACTGGTCCGAACTCAACTCAACTGTCAACCAAAAAATTGGTCACCGCCCAAAACATTTCATTATTGAAGAAGTAAGAGCAGAAGTTAGAAACTTCATTCCAGCAGATCCACCAGGAAAGTATGAAATAGAATAATAGCCAAGTGAGAGAACCTGCAAGTAAAGTCAAGATTTCATTTTTAATGTAAAGACATATATAGTTATAAAGAAACATGACAGAAGAAAAAAAAAAATCTGTACAGATGACCTATCTCCACACACCAGCAACTCACACATCACATAAAGCACACTATCAAGAGTGTAAATAGCAGTTCCTAAATATATATCGGTTTTGCTAGATTGAAAGAAGCGTTCCTAATTGTTATAATAAATTCAATAAAATAGAAGTAAAAAACCCTTTAGCATAATACCTTAAGATCAATAGCAAATCAAAACAATAACACAAGGGCCTTGGGGAATGGGCATGGCTAAGCTACAAGGAAGCATTTTTAAGGATACGTGAAGGTGATACCTGCACTACAGAGAATACCACAGAGAGGATGTAGCTATGAAGCACCATTGATACATATATGGTACCAATCATACTGCCTAGAAAAGCCAATGTGAAAGGGAGCCTCTGAAAAACAATTATAACAGGGACTGTAAGGAAGAAGCAGCAAAGCGGGAATCAAAGAGACCAAACAAATTCATTGAAGCAACATAACAGCAGGTCAAGTTTTCTTATCATAATGCAGGCAATAGGAAATGAAATTCTAGCAAGTTACCTCCCTTGACATCATGTGAGTAAGCTGATTTTTTGGACCCTTGAGAGCAAAGAATGATCCAATAATAAATCCACAGCCAAGTGTAAAGCATATAGCAAACTTTTGGGGCATAACCACCATGACGGGCAGGAATAATGTAAATGCTATGAAAACAAAGAAGACTCCACTTGCCAGAAGCAAACCAAAATATACAAGTGCTTTGCCAGAAGGCACATTACTAGTAGCAGACTGAAAATTGCCAGGTAGATCTCTCACGCCTTTAGAAACCCTAAATAATAAGAAAAAAATTACTTGATAAGCCCAGGAAAAAAATCATTATTATTTGTTACAAAAGAATTTCTTACCAGCATGTTCTTTTGCCAAGATGTAGAAAATACATTTAAGACAAATTAGGAGAATATATGTTCTTTCTGCGGCATTTTATACTCTAAACCGAGTCAAGCCTAAACCATAAAGGCTAACTTACCACAAGTTTTTCCAGATTAGGCTTTCACAAAAAATCTATTTAGTTAAAAAGCTGTAAGGCCTAACTCGCTGACATCCTTAAATCATAAATACTATGCTATTAAATTTTTACAGAAATTTTTTGAAGTTATAACTTGACATGTTTAAAGGGTAAAGTTCACCAAACTACATCAGGTATAAATTTAGGCCCATTAACCTATTTAGAATTAGGCTATTTACCTATTAAAAAAGTCTTACCACAACGTACATTTTTAAGTTTTCAGGCTAACCTAAGCTTATAAGTTCTAAACGGGCCAAGTTTAGGCCCTAGAGCTCTTGTATAACAAAAGCTATTTCCGACTCCACCACCTTATCACAGACATATAAGGAAGACAAAATAGCCAGTTATTCCATAGACAATTGCATCAGAAACCTGTGTTCAGTTGTAACATTAATTCACAAAAGTTCCTGACACCAAGACTCAGCCTTATAAATTAATATGACCTTAAAGTGAAGCTTTTGACACGAGAGAGAAGAGAAATATCATGTGTACACTTAGATGATCACATTGATATTAGGAAAACACAGGAATTGTGTTTCAGGTTATCAAATTTTACTTTTGGGAATAAGATCCCAGGAACATAATAATGGGAATGACATTCCTTAGTATTTAAAAAATAAATAATATGTTAACAACTACATTTTGTTAGAAATCCTTTCGTGAAAGTGGCGTGTAAAGGGAAAAAACAGTTACATACAAACTTTATTCCCAACTGATGGGAATCAACATACTGATGGGGACTTGGATACTATGAAATGCTTAAGTATCATATCCAACATTACAAGACTATAAATCTCAAACGCCAATGTCTAAAATATAGGACACTGGGAGACACGTATACACACACAAAGGCAAATCAAATTAAATAAGAGTGGGTTGTCAATATTTAGGAAAAGGCTACTCATGCAGAGGTACTAGACAAACAGACTAAGTGTTATAGAGCAGAGTATGATTCCGATTTAGGAAAATACAGGACACTGGGAGACACGTATACACACACAAAGGCAAATCAAATTAAATAAGAGTGGGTTGTCAATATTTAGGAAAAGGCTACTCATGCAGAGGTACTAGACAAACAGACTAAGTGTTATAGAGCAGAGTATGATTCCGATTTGGGCATCATGGAGTACCTAAGCCCAACATCAAGAAGTATGAAATGCTCAGTGGAGTACTTAAATGTTTTGATTCTCTTCCCTCAAAAAATTGGCTTTGAAGGGATCCTCAAACTGCTTACAAAAAATGTCTTTAACAAACAATGGCACACTGCAAAAAATCAATAAAAAAATGATTTTGATATAATAGACATTAAATGGTTAACTTTGAGTAACCAAGCTATGATGGCCTTCCATTATTTGTCCAAGTCTTCAATCCATTCATGTTCTACCTCTTGCGGCGAACTCCTCACTTTCTCATTGTTAGTAAACATGGTTTCAAACAGAGAAGAAAGAATTTGAACAAAAGTGTAATAAAGTGAAATGGGATAATATTGATGATGAGAGTGAGTACAAAGTGATTGCTTGAACCTTTATGTATAGGGGCTTCAATTAACTAACCTCTAATACTCATCTTAAATCAACTCCACCAAAACCTGCTAAAAGCAATGACAAAGGATATAAGGTGGTGAAGAAGAAATATAATGGCGATGGCAAGCAAACTTTGACAGCTCTACAAGATGAATGAGCAAACAGCTGCTAACTAAACTGGTCAAGGAACAAGCACTGTGGCACTACAAAACGCTAAGACTATGAGCTTCTTTTCACCAATAAAAACAACTGACTCATCTAGTATGTACAATGAACCAAATGAATTCACAAGTAGCCAAAGCTATGCTATCACTTCATATCTACTCCAACACTTAACATGACACCATTATCTTTTACTTTCCCAACATACCAAATTAACTCCAATAAATACACAATATCCAACAATGGATCTCTATATCTGTTACAAACCCAGAAATGAAAAGAGGAAGAGTAATATTCTTTATTATATAGACTGAAAAGAACACAAAAAAATAGGAGAGCACTCTCTCCTCCAAGGGTTTCCCCTTCACAAAGAGCAAAAACTCAATCTACAAAATTATCCAAAAGTCCCTAGCATACCAGGACCCCCCAACTATATAAAGGAAACCTCACTATCATACACATTATATCCTATCAATATCAACAAGGAAACTAACCATATTAGCATTTAAATTTGATCTAATGGGGTCTTGGATATTATGGAGTGTCTAAGTCTCACTAAGTAGTATAAAATGTTTGATGGACTACTTTAGCAGAGTATCACCTTTATCTACACTTGAACAAATAGAATGGATAGAAACACAGCATATTTAATTGCACTGTCGTGCTTCTTATTGATGCAAATATATAGGATACAAAAAGACGCAATACACTTGCTTAAAACCCTAACCCTAAAGCTGGGTACACAGAAAATGTTATTAAAATAAGATTACATTTCAACACTCTCCCTCAAGTTGGAGTATATAGATCATATGCACCAAACTTAGAGTATATAAACTGAATCTTAGGTCCTCTTAGGGATTTAGTTAGAATGTCTGTGAGCTTCTCATTAGAGCTGACAAACCCAGTAATAGGATTCCTGGACAGTGCGTCATTTGATAAGCAAAGCTTATGTATCATAGTTGCTTTGCTCCCCTCCTAACCAACTTTAAGTGAAGAGGAGTACACACAATAGATTGAGAGTAGGAAACTTTGACTCAAAATGTTTTTGGAACCATCTGATGGTGCAGGTCTAGCCCAAGCTCACAATGGGTACCAAAACAAAAAACTAAAAGGAACCTTTCAAAGGGACACATTGAAGGAGAGGTCGAATGGAAGAGAGCACCACAGATCTAAGTAGAGGACAATAAGATGAATACAAAATGTGAAGGAGATTTTGCAACGTCAGTCACCAACTCCTGAGAGTGCATGACATTCCAGTGGAGGTAGATCCAGTGGGAAACTAACCAATGTGACGGGAATAAAGGCATGTTGGGGTGGCTATACATGGGGGATCAAATGACAATCGTGGAGCAATGGTTGTGGTGGCAGCTGGAAATTAGGTATGAACATGCTAGAATGAGAACACAACAATGGGGGTGGGGGATTGGGGAGAAACTGGGAATGAGACATGGCCCTAAAAGAAGAAATCCACAAGGTATATATGGATTAGGGCTGCATCTTGGATAGCCCTATATAACATGTTAATGGAAGAGAAACCTATGAAACATTTGATACATTATAATACGAAAATAAGGAGCACATCCTATATAGTTAGAAATATCTAGATTATATATGTATTATTGGGAATATTTTTATTTATTCCCATATCATATCTTTATTATTAAAGGATGTCAAATCTCTTCTTTTAATGTGTTCTTGGGTGAGGTAATTTAATGTTGCGAAAAGTAAGATGCAAAATGTTGTCACAAGATGAAGTGAACAATCATAATAGAGGATAATGGCATTAATCACTTGTGAACTATGGCTAAAACACCACCTCAAAGAGCTTAAACTTTTTAAGAAACTTCCCAAAGGCACCTTATATGTGACAATCGGGAAATATTGCACGTAGCCTCCAATCCTGTGCTTTATGAGGACCATACATATTGAGGTGAATTTTCATTTCATAAGAGAAAAGTTATTAAATGTTACTAAATGTCAACTATAATAAACAGTTACTAAATGTATTCACCACTAGATTTGCCAACTATAGTGAACAGTTAATAAATGTATTCACCAAGTTTCTAAGAGGACAAATGATTGATTATATTTGCAAGAAACTAGGCACATTAGACTTACATGGTCCACCTTGAAGGGCAGAGTTATAGAAATAATGAGCATATCATATATAACCAAGAATATCTAGATTATAAATGTATTTAGGAATATTTTTATTTATTCCTGTACCATATCTTTACCATTAGAGGATATCAAATCTCCTATATTTATTGTATTGGTTTCTTTTTCTCTATATAAATATAGCATTTGTATTGTCTCAGAAACACATGATTTTAGTTCAATGTCTCCCTCTTTACTATATTTAACAGGTGGGTTTTGGGAGGCTCAAGTTTCCAGTGGCATCAAAGACATAGATGGCCACTTCTGAGTTTTGGGTCAAAGTAAAAGTTGGGACCTGCGAAACAAGTCTCTAGTCCACTCTATCCACCTAGTCTACAGGACATGGTTACCAAAACAGATTTATCCATGTGTATGATGAACACTTTTCATGGTATGAAACACCTTAGGCACTTCCTTGATCCAAAACCTTGCAAGCAATAGAGTTAATCCCAAGATAATAAGGCTTTCCATCTTGGTGTAGTCCTGCCCTTAAGCAGCTTAATAACACCAAGCAACATCTATCTTATCCCTCACTGAGGGTTCTGTTAGCCTAGCACAAATCTAGTTGTGTGTCAAACTTCCTTCTGAATCAACAGGGTACATGACTCCAATTAAATCAACATCCTAAAAATGATTTTTTTTCTAAACCCGGTGATTTATCTATTGAATAATTAACGTTATACTTAAATAAGCAAAATAATTAGAAGTACAACCAATCAAAACCTACAATACAACAACAATTATAATAATAAAGGGAACAAAATCCAAGCTAAAGTTATTTTGACAATATCTTCAGGTTTAAACGAATTTTACCAATGGCTACTGGCATGGCACTCTCCATCCTTAAAAATAGAAAAATTCCACCTTAGTCCCCAGAAATCACAATGTCAGTCACATTGATTCTTTTCAAGGACTAAACCAAAGTCTCTCATGCTTATAAACTAAGACTTTGTTAGGATAAATTTCTCCCTAAAACACTAAAAAGAAAGAACGTATAAAGGTAAGATGAATCAAATTTCTTCCATAAGATAAAACAACTTTTGCACCTAAGTCCTCAGCTTTTCAAGAAGTTGTATAAAAGAGCTTCATTAAAAATTAAAAGCACAAGTTGATTTTAACTTACGAATGACAAGTTTAGTTAATTGGATCCACTTCCTCAAAAACAAGTAATTCGCTTTAGGGAGTGGAGGAGATAAGAAAGAAAATCAGCCGTTGATACTTTAAGACAAACGTGATTTGCATGAATGTACAATAACATCCACTGTCGATTTCTCATCAACAATCAAATTACTTACTTTTACGCTTTAGAGTGGATCACTCAATTTAGAGTCCAAATCCATTTTACTAACTTGTTTTACTTCCTCGTTTTCTTCTCTTATAAGTGCTTCAACAGAAAAGTTCATCTAAAAAGAGCCTAAGTGAGTTAAAAAAATTAGATTCCCAAACGGTTATGCTTTCTTAATCTCTTCTCTATAAGTTACTAGTGCTTCCAAAGACAAGTTTATCCAAACTGAGCCTAATTCGACCGATAATTGTGATTGTTTTAGGTTAACATGATTTTGTATTACTGGGGACAAATATTTCCCANCAACAGCTCTTTGTGAAAAAGTAGATAATTGACAAAAGATGCTTAAGTTGAGGCACGTTTCTAGGTGTAATGTTTGTTTCTTATGACCCAATGAAAAGAAAAGAAACAACATATCATTTGGTTATTTTAACAACTCATTTGTTGTTTTTCTCTTTTCATTTTTGGTCAACCAAATTATTACTTGGACCTCTTTACTTAACAAAAGCAGAAAAAGCAATGTTAAAATACAAAAAGTTAGGTTTATATGTTAAACAAAGTGGGGGTGGCTAGAAAAGAAAAAAGAATGAGATGTAGCAAGAGATTGATGATGAAGAATAGTGTGTGGGGGAAAGTGTTTGTACTAAAATGGATCACCACCCCACCACCCTTATGGACTGTGCCCTTGTCCATAAGGGTCGGGTCCAAAATTTGTGCAATCAAGTATCTTACTTATAACCTAAAGGGTTCATCATCATTATAGTGAGATATTATTATTATTATTATTATTACCAGTTATTTTATTATTGATTAGGAGATATATTTTTACATTTTTTATGAACATAATCATGATTATAAGTTCCCCAACTATGATTTTAGAGCATAATGTTAAGCATTATCGATTATCAAGACCCTACATCAAGTAAGCAAGAAGCACCATAAATTTGTAACATTGCAAATGCCACTTTGCTGTTATTAATCATTGTTAGTGTCTGTCTTAACTTTTAATAACAGTTTCTTAACTTTTCTTTGATGATTTTGACACAATACAAACCATTCTCTATCTTTTTGGTGACTTCCTATTACACCTTTCATTTTTGTGATCTTATTTTGCGATGAAAATGGTTTGGTTTTTGTTGAATGGTGGAAGCTTGGAGAAGATACAAAGCAACAGAATGGCTACGCCAAATGGACAATGTTGCCTCATTATCACTCACTGAAACACCCTCGGAAGAAGACTTTTGCCTTGCTCTACGCAATGGTCTCATTCTCTGCAATGTCCTCAACAAAGTCAACCCCGGTGCTGTTCTCAAGGTCCACTTTTTCCATTTTTCAAAACTTATAATTTCCTCTTTTATTTATAAATATAAGTTTAACTGAAAAATTATAATTTTTTAATATAAAAAATTATTAGTATCTATATATTATGCCGGGCAAATAAGACATTATCAACACGAGTCCGTGTATTCCACCTTATATTTGACCTGATCAAACACAAAATCGGTCAAAATAATACAAGACTTTAGTTTTCATACTATCGCTTTTTGCACCTGTACAATTACTAATTGCACTCCATAAATAAGAGGAAAAGATTCAAACACCCTTTGTCACTGCACCACACTGCCACTGCTGCTATCATCACCGCTGCCATCATTATCTCTGTTGTAGAGGAAGAAGAAGAGAGAAAATGCAGCAAAAAAAACTCATTTTGAAAGCTCTTTTCGGAATATTTCATATATTTTGGAAAGTTTTTTCCATGATACACTTCATGTAGGAATGCTCCGGAAGACATGATATGTGTTACAGAAAGTTTATTTCGGAAATTCGATTTCAGAAAGAATATTCTAGAATAAATTTCCTGCATTTCAAAAATTTTGTTCTGGAAATCATATTTCGAAAATTCTATTTTAAAAATTTTGTTAAATAAATTTCATTCTTAAAATTCTGAAAAGCTTGTTTTGGAAAGCTTTTGGAATGTGTAATCCGGAAGTCACTTTTCTAAAAGGCAAAATGGTCATTTTGAAAATTTGAAAGGTGTACGAAGAAATTATGAGGCTGGAGGAAGTAAAAGCCTAGTTTTCAAAGTGTTAATTTGGTGACAATGTTTTTTATTTGGTTGTTTTATGTATTGGGCTGGATAGGTGGTGGAGAATCCTGGGCTTGCTGTTCAATGTGCAGAGGGGGCGGCCCACTCAGCAATTCAGTATTTTGAAAACATGAGGAATTTCTTAGAGGCTGTTAAGGAGATGCAGCTTCTCACATTTGAAGCATCTGATTTGGAGAAGGTTTGGCCTTTGGATTTTCTATTTATTTCTTTTCATTCTCTTTTTAATCATTCAATTATGGAATTATTTTGGTTTACTCAATAATAATAACTAATTAAAAATAATTAAAAATAAGATTATTAATAATTAATAAAATCATTTTCTGTTTTGCTCTTAAAATAAAAAAGTTGGAGTACGATGTGCATTCTATTGTTTAGACAATAAAAGAATTAATTGTCCGGCTTCTTTTACTGAATGAATTACTTTTTAAGGGAATTAGATTCTAATTTTTTTTAACACCCTCAACTGATAAAGAAACGATTTTCGACATAACTGCTGTAATAGTTACTACTGGAAATAACCTTTTTTTGTAACAATAATAAAAAATAATAATGTTAATAATAATAATTATAAAAATAAGTATCCAGATAGAAAAAATAAAATTAGAATAAATAAATAAAAACTAGTTACAAAAATTAGTTTTATTAGGTGTTATAGTTATACAATAAAAATATTTTTAATCCGGTATTTCTTACCTATTACAGAAGCTAAAATATTGTTTAACAAAAATTAGGATAAAAGAAAGTAAAAATAGTAAAAAATAATAAAATGGGCCATATTTCATAATAATATAAAGAAAATTATTATTTATTTCAGATTATTTTTTATATAAATAATAAAGCCAATGACATAAGTTGTATTAATAAAAATAAAATTGGTAATACAACATGTAAAGAAATTTAAGAAAAGGAGAAATACTTTTTATTAATAAGTATAGATTATATAAATTAATTAATACATTTATTGTTATTCTCTAATTGGATTATAGAATAAAAAAATAAGGTTATTAAATTTGAGAGTTTATGTAAACTTGTAAGAGCCGAGTAAATTCAACTTATAAACTCAACTCATAAACTTGTAAGAGTTTACTTTAGATAAAAAAAATTATATAAATAATATCTTAATTCAAATAAGTCTACAAAATTATATAACTTTAAATAAATAAAATTTATAGTTATATTGTTCATAAAAATAAATATTGTAAAACATAAATACTTGAATTATTGTCATTAATTTTGATGTATTTCATTAAATATATAACTTTAAGCTGGGAGAATCGCTCCAAACTCACGATTCTACATGATCTTACCGATTTCACTGTCGATTTCACCGAGTTTACGTAGAAAATGAGTTTACTTCCGAGTTAACTCGGAAGCCATGTCTGGAAATGTAAACTCGTACAAGTTTACTCGAGAGTTTGATAACCATGTAAAATAGTATATATTGGTTGATAAATTAGTTAAGTTGCAAGATTGGATGAATTTTATCTGGTTTAACTAATATGTTCAATCTTTTAGTACTTTATAAAAAGAATTCATGAAAATAAAATATTTGAATATTCTTGAAAATAAAATTTTTCATTATTGTATTTTTAGTACTTAAAAATAACTGAAAAAAAAATACTGGAGGATTAAAAATATTTTATATTGATTATTAAATTTCTTATTGTAACCCATATACGTTTGAAAATGGTTTCTAAATTTTAAATACAAAGTCGTTTGAATTAATCATATTTTCTTCTTCAATAATTTTAAATCTCTCTGCCCCTATATATATATATATATATATATATTAATTGATTATGTATATTTGTATACTTTTTGAAATACTTCATACAAGTTATTTACTTTTTTACATTTTTAATTTAAAAATATCCAAGAAATAGTAATCATATGACTCTTATTTTATGGGTAATTCTATAACAATAAAGTTTAAGTTGTCAATTAAAATAATTAAAACTAAAAAAAACACATTTCCATCCAAATTCAACCAAATTTGGGTTTTTCTTTACAATATTTTTTAAATATCACATAAAATCTATTTAAATTTTATATTTTTCCAAACAAACAATATTGGCAAACGAAACCAATGCTAGATAGATTGTTCAGAGCACATCTTGCAATTTTTCTATTGAAGATGGTACCATGTGTCCCTCTTAGTCCCTCTTAGTGATGGAGTTTATCTATTTGTTGATTTTACACTACTTTTGAGTTTTCTGTTGAAAGGGTGTTTTAAAACTTGAAAATGCAGGGAGGTTCATCCAATAAAGTTGTGGACTGCATTCTATGTTTAAAGGGTTTTTATGAATGGAAGTTATCTGGTGGGGTTGGTGTGTGGAGGTATGGTGGAACTGTGAGGATCACTTCCTTTCCAAAGAAGTCTCCTTCCTCCATAGTTGGCAGTGAAAGTGCTGATGAATCATTAGATGAGTCAGAATCATCACAGTATGAACAACTGCTTGAATTTCTTCAATTATCTGAAGAGTTCTTGATTGAAGAAACCAGAACTGCCAATGCTTTGGCTTTCCTTTATGATCACTTTGGACTCAGACTTCTTCAGGCTTACCTTAGAGAGGCCAATGGGATTGAAGATCTGCCTCTGAATGCAATGGTCGGTAAGATCCTTTCCAGTTTGTTGTACCGCTGTAACTTCTGTTCTAATTTTTACAAAACGTGTTTCTGAAAAGATTAATATATGAATATTATAAAAAGAGTATGTTACACACTAAGCAAAGCATGATAATCTCTTACTTAGACAATCTTAGAATTAAAATATATAAATGGAACAAACCTCCCCAAACAAACCGATTTTATAGTGTTAAGTTTAGTTTAAACCTAGTGATCGTTGATGGGATTATGAAGCCACTTGCTATTTGGTCAATATAGGATCAGTTACAGATGCTTAATCTATATGATCAAATCAAAATAAAGTATATAAATAAGATGTAAATTTCACAGTTGATTTTGTAGGTTAAGTTAGGTCTAAGCCACGTTTTAAGAAAATAAGATAGACAAATATCATGTCAACTAAAATTGCACTGCTATTGAGAGTATACGACTGGAAAATAAGGTTATTGTTTTAGAATTTTTCCAATAATAATCTGCATAAGGATTTTCTTTTCTTTATGCAGTCTTATCTGTGATATGGGTGACAATTTGTAGGTAATTGATACCTTACTCAGCAAGGTAGTCAAGGATTTCTCATCTTTGCTTGTTTCTCAAGGCACTCAGGTACTCCATAGTTTAATTCTTGTATGCAACTTACATTTGCTTCCAAACTTCACAATTGCCATTCATGTGACATTTTCCTTTTCCTTCTAATGGTTTTCCAAAATACACCTCTCAACAATTCTTTGCAGCTTGGACTTTTTTTAAAGAAAATTTTGAAAGGTGACATGGGTTGTCTCTCAAAGAGAGAGTTCATAGAAACCATCTCACTATATCTTAACCAAAGAAGTAGCTTGGCATCAAATGACTTCTCCAAATTCTGCAATTGTGGTGGAAAACGTGATAGTATTCGACAAAATGCCAATTATTCTGCAAAGTATGCTGAAGTAATCAATACTCAACAGAAACAACTCGAGGTATAAATTAGATCATTGGAGTTATTGCTAATGTTAGTTGTTACTTTTACATGAGTTTGGATTAGCTGTTCAGCACAGTGTGCTAAGGTTTTCATCCGGCTTCAGGGTATGAAGTACTTTTTTAAAGAAACAAAATTGGAAGTCAAAAAAATTCAATCAGAGTGGGAAGAAGAATTGAGTAGGCTGGGTAACCATCTAAGAATTGTTTTTCCTTGAATATCTTGTTTGTAGAAGTGTTTTAACATTGTACTATTTGGACTGACTTGAGTTCTATTACTTAGAGGATCATATCAAAAGCCTTGAAGTGGCCTCCACTTCCTACCACAAAGTTTTGGAGGAGAACCGCCTTCTTTACAATGAAGTACAAGACCTTAAAGGTGCATAAGAACACAGGTTCCTAACAACGAGTTTCATGGATCAACTTATTCATTAAAATGTGATTAATTAAATTTCTGTTTTGCAGGAGCCATCAGGGTGTATTGTAGAGTGAGGCCATTCTTACCAGGACAATCAAACGGGCAGTCTACGGTGGACTATATTGGAGAAAATGGAGATATGATGATCATAAATCCCCTTAAGCATGGAAAAGATGCTAGACGAGTATTTTCATTTGATAAGGTTTTTGGAACAACTGTAACACAAGGTAGTTTAATTTTCTACATCTTTCAGGATATATACTTTGTTGATTTGTTCTACATAGATCTTGTATTATGACTCTCTAATTTAATGGACAATAATGATTTGTTCAGGGTTTATGCAATATAATATAATAAAGTATCCAATATAGGCATATTGTGTTTATGTTTAGTATTCCTATAAAGAGGGTTTAGGATCATTTCCCTCCCTTATATATTGTATTGTGACATTATCTTTAGTAGATGTGAGACTTGATACTCATTAAACATTGTTGGGTTCAGGATACCACTGATGGGATTTTTATGATTTTTGAGAGGGTAATTTCATTAGAGAGAGATTATATATGTGACACAAGCCCAACTCATAAGGATTGACACCACTTTTAACCTAAAATCTTAAAGCATTGGGTTCATAGGTCTTTTTTCTTATATGATGTTTAACTTTGTCATTTCTATCTAATGAGGAAGTTAGACTCACACTTGGATTTGATTCTTAAATGTGAGACACTGTAAATTTAGTTCTTAAAAGAATGAAAAATATGCTTCAGTTATTGAATGTGTAAAATATTCAAATTGATCCCTAATACTATAGCCTAATGGCAAAATAGTCTATAATTTACTGTTAAATTGGTTCTTAATATTATATTTCACTAACCAAGTAGTCACACAAATCTTAATGATAGGACGTAATTGAAGGATTTTATACCTTCAGGATGGAAATATTTCGTTCTTTGAAGGATTAAATTGGCAGTCACAGATGTTTAAGGTTCAAATTGATCATTTACCCTAAATACTTTAGATTAGATTTAAACCTACTTGTCTAAATGTTTAAAATAAATTTCAAATGTTTAATAGTACTAGTGTTGAGGATCGTCTAAGATGTGTTGGAAAGTGTTTGAAAGGAATCAATGTTGGAATCATGTCCACATTTCGACTCCTCAGACAGGTGGACTGTTCAGGTTAGAAGTTAGGAGAAAATTAACACAGTTATTTAGGAAATATTTGTTAGTTAGAGGGGGGGGGTTCGGATTGAAGGAAGAGATTCATTATCTCTGTTGTTTGTAAATTGAGCACTGTCTCTTTGGGAAATAGAAATACTTGGAGGAATGTTCTTTCTCCTGTTTAATATTCAGTCAGTAAAATCTTTCCGTGCTTCATAGTGAATTTATGGTTTTCTTACTGATAAATTGCATTTCATAGCGTTTTTATCATGTTAGTTATTATTTGATGCTTTTCATGATGTTTTTATTGTCATGTGCAGAACAAATTTATGCTGACACTCAGCCCTTGATCAGATCCGTTCTAGATGGTTATAATGTATGCATCTTTGCATACGGGCAGACTGGCTCCGGGAAAACATACACAATGGTATGAGACACGCATAGCAGTTCTAGTTTATTTTACATAATGTTGATTCATTAAACTAAAGTAATGTATCTTAAATTACTTGGCTATTATTGACTGTTGTTTACACATAAAAAATGTATGTGGTTTTAAACTTACCACCTTTGGATTTCTAATCATGGGATATCCATGTATTATTTACCAATCATATGTTTTTCCTTCTAGTTTTGTATTTTATGTTACATGTTAGACACCATCACACGATTTTGGGTGTTTAAAGACTCTAGTAGTACTAGTTCAAACCTTGGTTTGGAGACATTTCTTTTGAAAACTTCCTTATTTGAAACTTTATTCAACCTCTAACTTAACAGCTTACTTACAAATTTAAATTATCTTGTTCTTTGTCAACATAAATTGATAAAATGTCCATTTTATAGACCTTGAAACTATAGCTACATCAGAAAACAACCAGGTCTATAATAAGTTCAATTACGATATATTTCTTGTTCCATCATTTTTTTTAATCATGCCTATTAATGCGATTAACTTGCTTGTGCAGAGTGGCCCTGATCTTACAACAGAAGAGACATGGGGTGTAAACTACAGGGCTTTGGGTGATTTATTTCATATATCAAAGGAAAGGTCTGATTCCATAAAATATGAAGTTTTCGTTCAGATGATTGAAATATATAATGAACAAGTGAGAGATTTGCTAGTCAGTGATGGCTCTAACAGAAGATATCCTTTAAGCAGTGCTCTATCATAATTTTTTCTTCAGCAAGGCAGTTCAAATTCTTAATTTTATACAGATATCAACAATGAAATTTATGTAGTTGTTTCAGTTCCTTAACAAGATATACATTAGACATACGAAACAATTCTCAAATGAATGGCATCAATGTGCCTGATGCATTTTTGGTTCCGGTTACCTGTACTCGAGATGTTCTAGACTTGATGAGAATTGGTCAGAAGAACCGAGCCGTGGGTGCTACAGCTCTAAATGAGAGAAGCAGTCGTTCCCATAGGTAAAGTGACATCTTCATGAACATAGATGGATAACCAACAACCATCAAATATATTTAACTAAGTTCTTACTTTTTGCAGTGTTTTGACTGTTCATGTTAGAGGAAGGGAGTTAGTTTCCAACTCCATTCTAAGAGGTTGTCTCCATCTTGTGGATTTGGCTGGAAGTGAGAGGGTTGACAAATCTGAGGCAGTGGGTGAGAGACTAAAGGAAGCGCAACATATAAATAGATCACTTTCTGCACTTGGGGATGTTATCTCTGCCTTGGCACAGAAGAGTCCACATATCCCTTATAGAAATAGCAAGCTCACACAAGTGTTACAAGATTCTTTAGGTAACAGTTTGCCATGTAATTTTTTCCCCTTTGATGCAACTTACCTATAATGATAGGTTATGGCAGCATTAAGATTTGGAATTTTTTTTCCATTTCTCTTATGACAACCATATTGTTATAATAGGTGTTACTACTATTTGACCACTATATGTACAATCTTTCTTTTGGGACCAGGTTGTTAGATTAGGCTGATAAGTGACTAGAAATTTAAATACTGGTATTAATTTGGTTATTGCCATTGTTGTTTGCTTGTTTGAATTTCTGCAAACTTAACTTGAGATATGTGTTTCTTTTCTTTTATCAATAGGAGGGCATGCAAAAACTTTGATGTTTGTTCATATAAATCCTGAACTTAATGCTTTTGGGGAGACAACTAGCACACTCAAATTTGCTGAGAGGGTTTCATCCATTGAACTTGGGGCTGCTCAATCTAACAAAGAAACTGGTGAAATCCGAGAACTAAAGGAAGAGGTTTGCATTTTAGTCACAAGTAGTGCAATTTTGAACATAACATGCACAACATATGTAAACGGTTCTTTATTTTTTTAGATATCAAATCTCAAATTGGCATTGGAGAGGAAGGAAGCAGAACTGGATCAGTGGAAGGCTGGGAATGCTAGAAACGTCATTGATTCTCAAAAACCAAGAGCTGTTTCACCTTTTCAATTACCAAAATATGGTACCAGTGGCAACATGAAGCATGAAACTGGTCAAAGACTTATGGATGATAGAAGCTTGGAGGTAGTTAAATAAAATATGTACCCACTTGTAAGAAATATGTAAATATGCATTTGGACATTGTGCCATGTTGATGCAGATTCACATAGGCTCTAACTTAATTTGAACTTCTTTTTTCAGTCTAGAAGTTGCTCTTCAGGTAAGCAAAGAAGGTCAAGGTTTCCCTCAACACTAATGGAGAAGGATTCTATGCCAAAAATGTCTTTTCCCACTGAAGAAAAGTTAGTCAGCTCAGTGAAGGGAAGATCACCATCTCCTCCAGTGAGAAGATCACAATCCAATGATAGAGGGACAGTCATTAAAAGCAAAGTAAAAACTGAAACAATGGACAACCAACCAATATTAAAGCATCCATTTCCAGCTGCTAACAAATCCCTTGTTACAATGCCAGTGGTTGCATCCACTGACACAAGAATTTATGTGAATTCACAAGAGACTGTAAAGCATGAAAACATTTCAGAAACAATCTTCAACCTCCAGAAGTTCAACTATAAGAAAGTTCATCAAGAACATGAAGAGGAACAATTCAAGCAAGCACTTAGTGCAGTAAGACAAGGTGGCATCAGAAAAAGCAAGGTTGAGAGTAAGGCTAAGCCCAAGCATAATCAACTATCACCCTTCAAGATTCAAAAGCCTGATTTGACCTCATCATTCATTCCTGACATGGAATATGCTGGTGAAAGTAATGTGGAGTCACCTCCAAAGAATGATTACTCCGAGGCTGAAAATGATCTTAGATTTATGGAGTCTGCTGTCCATGGTGCTTTAAGTCTCAAAAAGTTACGTCAGAACTTTGCCAGGAATTTTCAGAACCCTGAATCAAGGTATGACTAACAGTAGGGTGTGTTTGGATCAACTTATGACATACTTCAGCTTGACTTTAGGACGGACATGATGTTTGCAATATGTTGAAACATGATTCCAAGTTTTAAACTTCGGATAAACTTTTTGAAAAACACTTAGAAAAAGTAATGTAAAAGAAAATTTGTGTTAACTTTTCTAAAAAATAACTTTTAACTTAGTTAATTCTAACTTATCAAAGAACAGTTTTTACTTTTTCTTCTTATTTTTACTTATTATAACTATCAGAAGTAGCTTTTGCATGAACACTGTTTTGCTGTTATTTGCCCTATATATACCTGTGTTTGACTAAAGCTATTTTGGTAATTACACATTCAAAATCGATTTGATTACAGTACCCAAACAATATTGTGTCAAAATCAATTTTCTGCTCTTTGTTATCCACAGAACAAGCATCTTACTACAAACTCACCTTTACTTAGAATGAATTATATAAAATCATGTTGATTCAAGATTAGTTCTATAAATGCATATGCAAAAATAGTAGCATTACTAGTATTGATAATAGAACCATTTTGTCCACATGCAGAGGAATAGTTCAAGCAGGAGAACATTTATTGGCTAGCAAAGTTGAAAACAAAGTTTTGAATGGTTCAGCCAGCAATCTTAAAGAAGGAAGCAATGCATCCACGCCTGAATTTAGAAGAAGCAGATCTACCCCACGTGGAAAGTTTTTTGGTTTATCTTGAGGAGTTCATGTTACACAGTGAGCATTTTTTTATAGTATTTTTTTTTGTACAGGAACTACAATCAATGTTTGAGTTCCTCACACACACAATTCTATACAAACTGAGGTTTTGCGGTTAATATGTATGTGTCACCCATCCCTTGTATTTGAGCATGTTTTTGTAATCTGAAGCTTGGTATATCAATACATATTTCTGAGTCAGTTTTCTTGTGTACATGTTTTTGTTGAATATTCTTTTTAATTTGAAGCTTTAGTGATATTTAACTTTATTTTTATTCTTTTTTGTGAAAGTATGCAATATTTTGTATGGGTCCAATAAAATTCTTATTATTAGGGAGAGATGTCATACAATTTTTAGAGTATGAAATAAATTTAGAATTCTGAGTGATAATCCAAAATTCTCTCTCTAGTGAAAAAATGAGTGTCTAATTTATTTCTTTAAGATTGAGTGTAATAAGACTTAAATTCATGTAAAGACTATATTTTAATTTATCAAAGATTATTTAAATTAATTATTTTTAATATGCTTAATGATTTTGAGTTTGACAACCTTTAAGTTGTTTAATACGAGTTTGTTTAATACAAGTTTGTCTAATTAGAGTTAATACTTGAAATAAGTTAGTTCTAATCAGAGATCTTTCAAACTTGTTGAATACAGTGAAAAACAATATATGGGATTAATCTCTCTTGTATAAGGTATTCTATTTATAATAAAAAAAATATAGACTAAATCCAAAACACAAATAAGAAGCAATAACAAATTAACTAAAGATAAAAGATAAAGATAAAATAAAAATAATATATCTAACACTCTCCCTTTAATTGGTGCATACAATTATATATCAAGCAATAAAGACTTAGTTAAAATATTTGTACCAAATTGTAAGACAAAATATCAAGCTAGAAGATTTTTGTGGTTGAGGAATCCAGTGGATAAAGAGGTCAATCTTTTCCTCTAAAGAACTCTAAATGCCATGGTGAATGAACAACTATGTGAGATTAATATACTCCAATGCAGGACACGGAAATGTTTATTAATAAATGTTATAAATAAAAGACTGAACTAACATAGGAGGGATGCACTCAGCCCTTGCAACAGTGCAAGGCAAAGGCAATGCTTGAGAGCCACAGTAGCAAGCCACTGCAGTTGACCCTCTCCCTTAAGAAATAAATTTAATATCATGTGAACCAATGGTCCACATATCAGATACTAAACTGATAAGAACAGATACTACACTTGATCTTAGCCAAAAGGCCGAGAAAGGTATGATTTGGACTGTGTAAGTTTTGAATGTTTATATTTGGACTTCCAGTTGCTTGTCAGAATCTTGACTAATGTGGGACTTTGTAACTTATTCAGATAATTGAAGGTGCTTCTCGCTTAGCGTATCCATTCACAAATTGTCAATAATATCCACTTGAGAAATTCATGTAATTGTTTCAAATTTGTTTGCTGAAGTCATTCCTTAACAGTTTTCAATTTTAAAGTATCCATAGCAATACCTAGACCTGACAGAATATGTCCTACATACTCAATTTCCTACATTCTAAAGGAACATTTGGAAAATCGAGCATATACTTGTTATTGTTCAAGAATATGGAGAACTACTTCTAAATTATGTATAAGCTCAATATATGATGAACTTTATATTAAGATGTCATTGAACAAAATGAAAGCAAACTTCCTCAAGACGCCTTTAAAATTATCATTATTGAGCTTTGAAATGTGGCCAAACCATTCGCCTGGTCAAAAGGCATGACAAGACATTCAAAGTGTGCATGATGCATGCAAAAGCAGTGTATTATTAGTATGTATTGAAGTGTATTCATATTATCAATAGAAATAATATAGATTAGATATGCCATTATAAATATATATCGTGTTGTTGTAGGCATCTAGTTCAATCTAGAACATGATTGAATTGTCAAATTTTGCTTTTTTGAAAAAGCTAAAAGAATATTATGAAATCGAGAACCAAGTTTAGAGAAGCAAACCAGAACTACAAAAGGCTGCACTATAAATAACACACTCACCACATACAACCCTCTGATGTATAATACCTGTGTTTTCAAAACTCTACAAACACGTCATTGGAATGTTCAAGTAGAAGACATGTTTTACTCACTCATGAAAACATGTTCACGGTGGCTTTACACACACAACCATGACACACTTCATGCAAGGGAAGGACAGAAGAAGAAAACAAAAGACAAACATACACCAACACAACCAAATGGACCACAATCCAATGCTTACACTTCATATTTGGGAAACGACAATGAAAATCATGCAAATTTAAGACATTTAGTTAGTATCCTACACCCCATCATGGAAAAGAATGAGAAGAAATATATTTTTATTCTCTATTCTCTATGCTTTCTTGTCCCTTAGTTCTCTATTTGTGTTTTCTTCTGTGAGTGTTGCCTCTTTCTTTTTTTTTTTGTTCTCCAAATTCTTTATTTCTATTCCCTCTCAACAATAAAGTCTTTCTTTCAAAAACAATCACTTTGACATGTGAAGTTTGAAACTAAAAGGCAACTGCACCGAAATTGTGAGTGTTGTTGGGAGAGAAAGTATGTACATGAGGGAGTGGGCTAGTTTTGGAAATTGGGTGTTGACATTTGAGAATGAGAAAAAGTTTTCAACGGTTATGCTGATGAAATGAAGAAGATTTAAAAACAGTAGACTTAAAGATTACTTGTTATTGCTCATGGTGCATGGACTATAATTCTGTTTGGCAATCTGACTTTCTTGTGGGAGATAGTATAAAGACATTTTTATTAATCTTTTTAGGGATGTGTGACAGAAGTAAAAAATATTTGCATTTTAACACTCACAATATCAATGAGCTTGTGCTATCTGTTTGGATGAAACATAGAATAATTGAATTAATTTAGAAAAAAAGAGAATGGATCTTATACTTTAGCTCTGCTTATGTTTGTATTCTTATTTGGAAGCTAAAATACAGCAAAATGAGTCTATTAAACTAGCTGTCTCAGACAATTTTTCTTGACTTTAAGTCTCTTTATGCCATACAAAAATATTCTGTGTAAATATATATAAAAGGATTGACTTAAGTCTCTTTATGCCATACACAAATATTCTGTGTGAATATATATATAAATGGAACTTAAGAATTTGAGATTCCAACTTCAAAAGGAGTACATTATATATATAAATGGGAGGTAAGAGCAGAAATTACACTAAAGAAACAAAAGATGGACTAATATAGGAGGGATGCACCCAGCCCTGCAGTAGTGCAAAGCAAAGCCAATGCTTGAGAGCCACAGTAGCAAGCCACTGCATTTGACCCTCTCCCTTAAAAAATAAATTTAATATCGTGTGAACCAATGGTTCACATATCAGATATTAAACTGATAAGAACAGATACTACACTTGATCTTAGCCAAAAGGCCGAGAAAGGTATGCTTTGAACTGAGTAAGTGCTGAAGATTTATATTTGAGTTCAAGCTGCTTGTCAGAGTCTTGAGTAATGTGGGACTTTATAACTTGCTAGCTGAACAGAAGCTCTGGTGATATAAATGTTTAGGGATTCTTCCTTATAAGGTCATTGCATATGAAGCAACTGGTTTTTGTTAGCCTTATTCCATATTCCATATTACATATTATAAGGTCATAGCTTTACTGATAAAATGAGTAACCAGAAAATGATAAAATCTGAGAAAACAATATTTAATTGTGTTGTAACTTAGGAATGCAGCTTAGCATTGATTCTTACCAAAGTAGAAAATCATAGAATGTAACCAAGGGAGAGTATTTTTTCCATACAACAACACTATTTGATCTTCTTGTTAATCAATACATCAATTTTTTCATACTGCAGCTTGTTGAACTTATTTAATTGTTTGCTAATTGTCTTTTATTGTGCATTTTATATAAGTAGAAAATGTGCTTCAATTATATTATTGACAGAAGAATTTGAAAATAAAATATTTTAATTTAGTATTTAAGGTGAACTAACTTAGTTAAAAAGTTGAAGAGTGAATATATTTAAAAATTAATTAATTTAAAATGAATGTTTAGAGAGAAGGAGTGGACAATTTTGTCATACTAATATTAATTAAATTGAATTTAAAATAACATGGTTGGTTGTTTAAAATACTTCTAAAAGGAAAAAAACTAAGTATTGAAGGGAATATATCAATGAACGATGAAGTTATACAAAATCCTAATAAATATGTAGTAGTAAATGGGAAGTTTTTTTTCAAAGTTTATTATTTTTGACTATAATTGTTTTGTAATATTGTTAAAATTAGAAAGAATGAATTAAAAATTATTTGATAATGAAAAATTTATTTTGGTTGTGTTATTTTGAAATTTTTCTGGAGTTTCTTAAAATAATTATTTTTAAATGTAATATTTATATGTATCCAATTGCTTAATATATAATTAACAGTGAGACTCTTAAATTTCTTTAAATGATTGGTTTCATTTCATTTTTGTAGAGTAAATTAATTCGATAATGTTTATGATTTTTTAGAATAAAGTAAATAATGAATTATGTAACATTCTATTTAATAAAAAAAATACTAAATACAATATTATATAGACCATATAATTCATAAATAATCAGAAACAAACATATAACTACACTATTACATTTATTAAAATAATCATATTAATATGTTTTACATCACTTCAAGAAACTAAAAGTTAAAAACAAAATACAACTTTTTCGAAAAATATAAGCTAAACTAAATTCCCACAATCCTATATCTATACTGTACTAAAATCTCTTCTGGAGTATATAATCATTTGATTTTTCATAAAGATGATCATCGAAAAAAAAAATAACAAACATAAAACTCAAACATAAAAAAGTGAGCTAGTTTATAAAAAAATTATACATATAATAATACTTAAATTGATTTCCTAAGAAATTTTGAAATAAAATTTTCAAAATACAGTAAATGTTTCTGAATAACTTTTCAGGAATATAATTTTGGAAACATATATTCTGAAGTTGGTAATTGTGGAGATGTAAAAAGGATTAGTCACCAACTTATTGGATGCAGAGACCTATCAAGCCACGTTGATGTTTCCATCATCTAACACTAGAAAAAAAAAATGGTAATCAATTTTAGTGACCAAAAATATTAGTCATTATTGGTGACTAAATTAGTGATCAATCTTGTTTTAAGTTAGTGACCACTTTATAGACAAAGATTAACTTTAGTGACCACTTAAGCTTTACAAGTCTGGTCTGAATACACTCCAACATAAAGGAATGATACAAGGCTTACCTCATTTTGATACTTCATCAAAAGTGTGTTCCGATTGTCTTAAGAGAAAGAAACAAAGAAATTCATTTCCATTTGCAACCACATAAAGAGCCTTTCAAATTCTTGAACTAGTACATGGTAATACATGTGGACCCATCAGCCCTATATCCAATAGAAATATAAGTGTATTTTTTTTGGGTGAAATATCAGAGGCTTTCATTACATTAAAAAAAAATATAAGAATTAAGTTAAGAAAGAGACAGGTTTATCCATAAAAGGTCTTTATACAGATAGATTGTAAGAGTGATTTTGTGTCACATGAATTCAATAATTTTTGCAGTGAAACTGGTTAAAGGCCTCTTACAACTTCATACAACCCCAATATAATAGTGTAATTGAGCGGAAGAACCGGACAATCATGAATATGGTTTAAAGTATACTCTCAAGACAAAAATATTCTAGTCCCAAGTTATTAATTGTTCAATTTACATTCTCAATAGGAGTACAACACTAGTAGTGAAGAATAAAACCCATGAAGAAGCCTTGAGAGGATTCAAACCATCAATGACTTACTTCAAAGTGTTTGGTTGTATATCACATGTTCGTGTTTCTTATTGTAAAAAGCAAAGCTTGATGAAAAAAGTGAGATTTATTTTTCTTGGAGTTAGTGAGGGATCAAAGATATTACTAATGCAGAAAAGACATATTATGATAGGTAAAATGATCATATTATGACAGGTGTTCTGATGTCATAGTTCTTACAATCATAAAAAAAATTTATGCATTTTATTACGTAATGAAAATGTACGTCATAATAGGTGCAGCCTACTATGATGTACTTTCTGTCACTTGTCATAATATATTCAGTCTACTACGACATACTTTCAACTATTAGTCATAATATGTCTAATTTAATATGAAGTAATTTTGTTTACCTGTCATAATATCTTGGCTTCTATGAGATAGTTTTTTTCTCCTATCATAATATCTCTCATTTTCTATAACATATATTTGTTCACATGTCATAATACATTGCTATTTACAAATAATCCTCTTATTTTTACATTTAACATACTATAATAGATAATGTTATGTACGTCATATAAATATTATCTTTTTTTAAAGCTATTCACAAATTTTGTTCAAGATTTTTAAATTAAATTATATTAATATATCTTAAAATAAATATTAAGATAAAAATATTTATTTTCAATTTCAGAAAATTAAAAGGATAAAATATATATTTTACATAGATTTAAAATTTATTAATTTTATATAAATTAAAATTAAATTTATAAAGTTTGAAAGATAAAATTTAAAAAAAAAATATAAAGACAAAAAAAATTGTTATTTTTACAAAACTTGTTTATCCTTTTTTAATAAAGAACCCTCAAATCGCTCTCTAATTCTGCTGTAACATATCTTGAATTTCTTATTCTCTCAAGTTTCTTGACTTTGTCCTTCTCTTACACTTTGCATGGTAAAGCCAAAAATGGCTTTTTCAAAGATACTATGAAATAGTTTGGTTTAAGAATTTCAACAAGTACAGAGTTTCGTCAAACCTTGCAAATGATGGAAAAAAAATTCCCTAGTTTTGCAATATGTGCACCTGCAAGAATTTTTGGATTGCAACCAAAGTGAATTCATATACTTATTAAATGTCCTAGTATTTTTCTAAAATATTCTTTTCTTAAAACCAAAAAAAAAAGGCTAGAAAGTAATTACATTTAAAATATTCTAAAAAATATCTTTAAGCGATGTAAAAGTATTCAAAATAGTATTGCTGCATATAAATAAAATAAGAACGGAGTATAACCATTGAATTTACAATAATTATAGTTTTATTTCAACCGATCATGTTATTGAAATTATGAAATATTTATAGGTTCAGAAATTGAATTTTATTTCGTGCTCTTATACTTTTTTTCATTATGTTTTAGATAATTATTTATTATTTTTTTTATAATTGGCAGGATTTCTATAATTTAATTCTAAAATAAAGAAGGACTGGGAACATAATTAAGATGGGCTGAATTAGTTTAAAAATGAATTTAAAAATAAATAAAAAAAGATTCTTAAATTTATGATGTCATAAGAGAAATTAAGTGTAACCTGGTGAATACCAACAATAACAAAGAATCCAATATAAGGAAAGAAAGATGAAATACACGAGACACAGATTTCTTTTTATTTAAATTCTTATCTAATTAATCTAGACAATTTGCGTTGATTCTTTTCCGAAGTATTGAATTATTTAATTGTAAGAATTTTTACGTAAAAAAAAAAATACAAAATCACAAAACACGTTTCAAAAATATTTATAAAAAAAAATACTCAATTACAAGACGCTAAACACAAATGCAAAGTTATCAATATATAAAAATTAAATATCAACTAAAATGTAACAAAGTTACACTGAAAACCCTATAATAACCTGATTACCCATTTTAATGAATTTTCTGCACTTTTTTTTTTCAATCAACAAGTAAATATATAACACTCACGTAACATCTCTTTTCACAAATAACAAAATTCTCTTTTTCAAAAGTTAATAAATGATAAAAAAAAACTTCCTTTTTAGAAGAATTTTATGATTAGTGACTATAATATAATACATTTTTTTATTAAACATATATAATTCATAAAACACTTTTATCTAATTAATTCTTTACCATTACATATAACATTTAATTTCAATATCATAATACTACTAAAATAAAATATTTTATTATAAATATTCAAAAGATAAATAATATAATGTTTATCATATATTTGTACAATTTTACAATATTGAAATACAATAATATCACTCATATACATTCTCATGCTACTATACTATGATTTTATTACAAAATTATACTTAACATGATCTCATGTTGCTCAACCGCCGAGACGACTAACTCTTCAACCATAATAGATGTCTCTACATATGCATCTCTATCTACTCACATCAATAAAATGATCATTACAAAAGAAGAACACAATACATAATAGAAAAATAAACAAGTGATAAGCTGATGTTAAAAAAAAAAAAACATATATAGAACATATAATTCAAGTTACACAATTTTACCTACCATTCATCAAATATATACGATTAACAAGATAATATTATAAAATACTCAATTATCAAGATATAAACATTGATATTGAATATCGAGAGGTTTTAACACTTGTGATGAATATCTTCCACCACAAGGTTATCATATATTATAATAAGAAATGACATTGTTCTTTAGATCACAACCTATTCTGTAAGAACCTAGAAAATAGAATATTAGAGTAGATAGTTGTGTTAAAATAGTCAGACCAATTATTTTATTTTAAAATACGTCATTAATATAAAAATAATTTCATATAATCGTCTCATTACTTAAAACACACTCCATCTCTCTAGAACTCGTTCTCTGAACTCTCTCTACCTTCTCTCTACATTTTCTTACTCTTTGATCATCTGTTTGACAATTAGGAAGTTCCTAGAGGATCATGGCGAAGTACTCTCCACTTTCATCTGATTGATTCTCCATTTAGAGCAAGTAAGTTTCTAACCTCTTTTCTCGGTCTATCTTCGGTCTATGATCATGCGTACCAAATTTGTTCCGTATGTATCAAGTGAATTTCTCCTTCGATTCTTGGTAGACTTTGGGTCCCAAGATTTTATTCCGATCACCATTCTGTCAATTGTAGCTTTTTCCTAAATTTCTGTGGTGGAAGCTTCGGGCGAGCATTTGTAGAGTTTTCTTAGTTTCCCTAAGGTAAGGGAAGCTAATTTGCTTTTCATAAGTGTAGTAAGATGGGTGAAATCAATTAATTTGTGTGTAGGTGTTTATATGGAAATTGATGGTGTTAAATTGGGGAAAAAGTGTCGAGTGATTGTATATTTAGGATGTGTTTTTAGAATTTGATTGTATGATTGCTATTGGGAGTTATTGTATGAGGAATCTAATATGTTGTTGAGATAAAATTGTATTAATAGTGATGGTTGTGAATATATGAAATTACAGTCTAGATTGTAGCTTGACTTGATGTTGTAGGTATGTCAATTTTGGAATAATGAGAACAATGTGAAATCTGCAATTTGGTATTTGTCTTGGAGTGTTTTGTGATTAGTTAGTATCATTAGATGGTTAAATAGAGAAAGTTAAGGAAGGGAGATAAAATGAGTTCAAATCCTACTTATTTATGAGTAAAATTAGGGGTTTTGGTAGGTGAGTTTTCGAGTAAGTAATTGGTTAGGTATAAGAGGAGTTTAGGGACTATTTTGAAGTCCATTAGGACTTGTGAGAATGGTTAAACCAGAAAAATTTGGTTTGTAATGCAGAAAAGAGTTGGAGAGGGTTGTTGGAATGATTTCGAGTCTATTTAAGGGGTTTGGAGTATTGAATCTTTGAAGAAGCAGTTTATTGGAGTAGAAGTTGGTTTAGAGTCAATTATTGATTCAATTGAAACTTGTTAGTGTAGTAAAACCAGTGACATGAGTGGTAAAAGAGGTAGAAATGATATTGGGTAGTTTAGAGAACTTAAATTGGTTTGGAGTGGAAAATTTAAGTACAATGGTGTTTCTAGGGGTTTCTTAGTGTTTATAGGGTCTTAAGAAGTATGAGAAGTAGAGGGTGAAGGGTGTAAGGTCAAAGAAAAAGAGGAAATGGGATTTGTCATGGCATTGAGCGATCCTTTTTGGGCGCCAGCTCTCGGGTGACAGTATGCTGAGCGCCAACCTGGGCGCCAACTCTCTATCTCGGGGGCGGTAAGCACCAGCCAACAAGGTTGGTTTTTAGTGGTTTTCGGGTATTCTATGATACTTTTCTGGATGATTTTGATTCTTTTATGGTGTTTCATGATTTGCTATGTTTGGATGAATTGTGAAATAAGGTTATCAATGTGTGGATGAAATATTGTGAATGAGAATTCCAAGGAGGAAATCTCTTGTGGGTGGTTTATGGAGAATTAGTATAAATTGTAAGAAGTCGATATGGAGGTTATCCTAATAATCTAATGACTATCCATGCTCAATTAGAAAGTGACGAGTCATGTCATGAGAGGGGCAGAAGGTCCTTGCCTAGGGGATGGTGGCAAAGGGCGTTTTTAAGGACTAACCTTGTGTAGCAACTTTGAGTGGGTCAGTTGTTCCACTATACAGGTGCAAAACCTTCCATGGCTCGACATTTATACTATATTAAAAGGGTTTGGTCAAGTTTGAGTCAGTAGATGTGAATGGGAATGAGGTTCTGCTTATTGTGTGTTTGAAATTTGTATGTTGTACTTACTTTAAATATGAATAATTGTTTTACAATTAGCTTACCCTTCTTGTATGTTTCTTGGTTGTTTGTTATATGTGTTTATTCTTGGTGATGATCATTTGGTGGGTGTGAGCAGAGCCTGATGATGTGACGATTGAGTAAGCGTTAGGCGGCGAGGGTCCTGACGTGTAGTAGTTTTAGTATTACATTTTCCTTAGTGTTTATCTTATCTTGGTGGTTTTTCATACACCATTCTTGTACATAGTTTTGATACTTGTACTTGTTGTATATAAAGTTAGTTTTATGGTTACCTTGGATGACTGTAGAAATGACTTTATATTTGTTAACTGATCTATATTATTGAATATATGATGTTTCCTTTATGGTTTCAATATTGTATTTGGGATGTTACGTATTGCCCCTCTCAACCATTATTTTGTATATGAGTTGAATGAATAGTAGAGTATTGTTAACTCTTTGGCAAGCGTACCAAATCGTTTAATTGATTCTTCGGCACTCAATGGTCCTGATCCACGCCCATCGATACTAAGTCATTGAGCTCTCTGACTTTGGTGTTGCCCAATGAGAAGAATCTCTGCCTAGTGATAACCAACTTAGTGAAGCCATTGTTTAAGTGGTGCCTAACACCATCAATGGCATCCACCACTATCGGTGGTGCCTAGTGGTATCAGAAAACGTTAACTTCTCCCTTTGAGCTTGATTTGTGTAATTTGACATTCCTTGAGTCAATTATCAGTGTTAAACATCCTTATGATCATAAAATTCGTGATTATTGGCTCAACTAATGTCATATTACCCAATTCAAGTCTCACATAGGTAATCCACAAAACTAGCTAACATCTCAATTCAACCATCCTAAACAACAATTACACAGTTCTATCATTCCATACATGTTCTACCACAACATCATAGATTAAAAAATGCATAGAAACAACAACTTCACCAATAGAAAAAACATGTTATAAAGAATTTTGCATACTGTGCAACTTCAAAATCAAATTAAGAGCTCAAACATATCGCTCAGTTCATAACTTTATAATTAGACATGCACTTCTTCATCACAAAACAAAGAAATACAAATTCACAACTTAAAACACCACATTCACATATCACAATACCAATTAACAAATCTCAACATGCAAAAATCTAGAATTAGCTTTCCTAACCCGTTAGGACAACTCAAATAACTCTAGACAACCAAAAGACTTTCAATTCCACAAATGCTCTATTTATACATAGACACATCATAAAGACTATCATAACATGCCGTTATGGTCATTAATTAGCAAAAAGTCATATAGAAGATTAAAAAGGTGCATACAAGCGAATGAAGGTTCACATGTAACCAAAAATAGTAATAGACCAAGAAAAAAGGTTGAAACTCAACTTATCCAAATTGAGAAATTGATTGAAGAGCTCACTATTAGGATGAATCCTACTATCACATTTATTCAATTAGACAAGTGGAGAGGGAGAACTTCTAAAGAGAAGTCAAATAACTCTAGATAACTTATTTATAAAAAAGATTGTGTATTTTAAAATAATAAGACTATTTTATAACAAAAATATTTATATCAAAATTTTTTAATATTAAAATAATCGAATCTTGTAATTTTTAAACCATTATCCATTCTAAATTATCATTTTCAAAGTCTTTATATAAGTGCATTTCCTAATTTCCTAATTTATTGAATATTTCTTATCGACAATCATCATTTAAGGTTGCAACAACCAATTTATTACATATTTATAGAAAATTGATAAAGAAATAAAATTGTACTACAGTATATAATTGGAATATGAAAAACTAAAAATCAAATTAAACATAATGATAATTATCTTATAGTTATAATATATGATTACTATCTAAAAGAATTCATTATTTAAAAATAAATAAATAACATGAAAGTTTACAACCGAAAATATATAAACTCAAATATGAATACGAGATTTACATAAAATTGACTAATAAAGATAGAAAAAAACTTAGAATCTGAAGTTGGTTTGGGAGCAGGTAAAGTAGCCATAGTTATTCAATGTCATCTTTCACTGTTCCATTTATAATGATCCTGCACAGATGCATGTGCATTTGATTACGATGCATGCAACCTTTCAGTGTCAGAAACCTCAGATAACTTCAAGTTACTGCATAACTTTACTATTTTCATTTTCACTATAATCTTTTCTTCTGCATAACTTTTACTGCATAACTTTTACACTGCACATACCATTTTATCCTGTTAATGATGAAAGTGAAACATATGTTCAACTATATTACTGTAAACATCAATGTAAAAGAATGAAGAACGTAGTGTTAGTTTCTGTGACTTTTTCACCGAATATATGTATCCAATGAAGTTTCCATTCCAATGGTTGGAAAGTAAGAGTCTCTCTCAGACATCACATGGACATGTGGTGTTGAACATGGGACCATGTGAGTACAGTTATGAAAGGCTGGCTTCGATGTGTCTGTGTTTGTGGGGACGTGTGAGAGAGAGAGAAAGAGAACGAGTCATGGAATATTTTTCTCCATCAATAAATTCTAAACACATATTTCCAAAACAACCAATCATTGTTTCAACTTTCCACAAGATTTGAGCTCTTTCTCTTAATATACAGTTATCAGCTTTCACTGTTCCAGTTGCCACCGAGGAAGTTCAATTTCTACAAGCAAAGAAAAATGTCTTTGATTTCTTATATTCATTCCATTACAGTTATGATAGAAAGTTAACATGAATTAGACCACATTCTACTCATAATATAAGCACAAAGTGTAAATAATTTAACGTCTTACAGTGTAAATAACTCAAATACTAAGCATACGTGTAAATAACTCAAATACTAGACATAAGGACACAACATGATATAAACAACTTATATATAAAACTTATCATAATTGAGTTGAAATGTTTAGCACTTATTTATATATTTAACATAGATATGGATACTTGAAATCTTCAGTGTGACATTACATTAAAAGGGGGAAAATCAACACACTATATTACTATAATATCATTTAAATAATGATTGAGGCACCTCTAATTGGCACTGCATTAGACTATGTACAAATTGGAATGAAGTATGGGTTCTCCATGAGATGCATTTTTCATATACATGCTCAACTGATTGAGTTATCTGAGAAATTATAAGAGCATGTAGAAGATCCTTGTGAAACCACATTCTTAGGAGGTGGTGGAGAACTGTGTGAAGTTAAACCTCCCTTCAATACATCACGGTCCGTTCTTGAGGTCTCAAGGGGTCTAATTTCCTTCAGCATTGCAACAACATCCTTCATTGTTGGACGTTCTTCAGATCTAGTGCTTACACATAGAAATGACACTGCTAGAGTTTGTAGCATTTCATGCATGGTTGGATCAGCCCTCCCTCTCAAATTTGTGTCAAGAATGTCAGAAGGGTCTCCTTTGCTAGCCAAGTGGTTCCTAACCCACTGAACCAAGTGTGCACCCCCTGGCAGAGTTGGGTCTAATGGGTGCCTTCCACTGAGAACCTCAAGTAGAACCATGCCAAAACTGTACACATCACTCTTTTCAGTGATAGGCTGAAGAGATGCATGCTCTGTGAATAAACCAAAGACAACACAAATTAGTACACTACTCAAAGGGTCAACAGAAATGTGTTTCAAATCTCTAATGTTTTGATCAGATTAATTTTAGTCTTATGTTTTAACAAGGTAGTTTTGTTCTTTATATTTTTTCAGATGTGGTAGATTTCTTCCACCATCCATAGGTTAAAAAGTATATATAAAGTCAAGAACCAAGTCCACCTCATTTAAAAACTAAAACTACCATTTTTTTCAAAGGACTGAGATGAAACTTTTTACCAAAATTTGAGGAACTAAAACATATTTTACTAATGACTCAATAGTTTTTTAGTAGGAAAAGTAAAATAAATACCAGGACCCATGTATCCATATGAACCAGCAAGGTAATGTCTTTGAAGTGGCTTGGAGTTAGTATTGTCACCAATTTCAGTTGCAGTTCTTGCCAGGCCAAAGTCAGCAAGGTAAGGTTGATATCCAGGGCCTAATAACACATTCATGCCTTTGACATCTCCATGGATAATGGCAGGCAAACAGTCATGGTGCAAATATGCTAGTGCATGTGCCACACCTAATATAACATCATATCTTGTCTCCCATTCAGCTTTTCCCTTTCCTGAACCATGAAGCAATGAACTCAGGCTTCCATTAGGGAGGTAGTCATAAAACAGAAGCTTCAGGTTCTTGTTTGATCCCCAACCCAGAAGCCTGATGATGTTCTTGTGCCTAATTGACCCCAATGTTTGAATTTCAGAATTGAATGCTCCTGACTCTTCTGATGACCACATCTTTTTAACTGCCAGTGTTTCACCATTTGGAATTGTCACCTTGTACACCACCCCAGAGCTTCCAGTGCCAATCACATTGGCTGATGTCAAATTGAAGACAATGTCATCAATGGAGAAATCAAGCTTCTGATACAAAGTCATCTCCCAAGCTTCATTTTCCATGAGAACCTTGCTGGCAATGTGAGTACGGACCAAGACATATATTGTAAGCAGCACTAGAACTGCACTGGTGCTTAAGAGAATGGACATGATGAACTTCATGGTCGATGAAGCATGGACTTTGTCAGCAGGAGTTACAACACCTCCGGCAATGTAGAGACCATGATTTTCAGCAAGATCACTAAGAGGGAGTTTGTGGAAGAATCGAGTGTTAGGCAACTCACCAGAGAAGCCATTGAAGGAAACGTTTAAGGAGACGAGATTCTCAAGGTCAGAGAGGGCATCTAAATTCCCTGAGAGCTTGTTGTGAGACAGATCAAGCACTCCTAGTTTGGTAAGACCGGAGAACTGAGATGGAATTTTACCAGAAAACTGATTGAAGCTAAGGTTGAGTGAGATTTCCAATGAAGGAATTAAACCAACTTCATTGGGAATTTCTCCATCTAAGCTATTGCTTCCCAAGTCCAGAAGTTGTAGCTTAGTACAGGACAAGATCTCTGCTGGGATTCTTCCACTTATCTGATTCTTTCCAAGGTTGAGTTTGGTTAATTCAACCAATGAACCAATGGTGTGACTCAACGGACCACTTAGCCTGTTATCTGACAAGTCAATCAACTCAAGGCTTTTGGGAAGAGAATCTGGAACAGAACCAGTGAGACTGTTGGAATGAAGGTCTAGAAACTCAAGATTCTGGCATCCAGATAGTGTTGGAGGAATCTCTCCAGTGAGATGATTGTTGCTCATGTCCATAAAATTCAAACTCTTCAAGTTGCCAATCTCTGGAGGAATGTTACCTGCTAGTCTGTTGTGATTCAACCTCAGCCTGTAGAGGCTTGTGCAATTTCCTATATCAGGTGGTATAAAGCCTGATAACTCATTGGAAAGAAGCAGAATTTTGGTGAGGTTCCTCAACCCAAATAGTTGTCTGGGAACAGGACCAATCAAGTTGTTGTAAGAAAGATCAAGTGCCTCAAGTTCTTGGCACTCAGAAAGACTATCTGGAATGTTTCCTGTTAGCTTGTTCTTCCATGCAAAGAAAAGAGTCAAGCCTTTCAAGTTTCCAATAAGATCAGGAATCTCACCAGAGAGAGCATTGTTGTCAAGTTCCAGTTGATTCAGAGAAGTGCAATTTGAAATCTCTGGAGGGATTATACCAGAGAGCTGATTGACACTTAGCTGAAGCTCTTGGAGATTTAAAAGGTTGCCAAAACTTCTTGGTATGCTACCAGTAAGAAGGTTTTCAGATAAGTCTATGACTTTGATCTCTGTGCAGCTTCCAAGCTCTTCTGGGATGGTACCAACTATATTGTTTTGCCACAAAAGTAGACTCTTAAGCTGGTTGAGTTCTCCAATTTGGCTTGGTATCGAGCCAGAGATAGAGTTCTGATGTAAGTACAGGTTCTGCAACTCACTGCAATTGCCAATCTCTTCTGGAATAGAACCTGACAATAGAGTTGTGTATATGGCTATGGTTTTGACTTTTTTCAGCATTTTGATTGAAGAAGGAAGACTTCCAGAAATGCTGGTTTCTGCAAGGCCTAGCACGACCAAGTTGGTGCAGTTTCCAATCTCCCATGGGATCTCACCCTTGAGGTTCTTATTGCCACCGGCTCTGAAAACTTGGAGCTTGCTTAAAGAGCCAATGCTCTTTGGAATTTCACCACTGAGATGATTATCATAGATTGTCAAGTTCACAAGGCTTGATAAATTGCCAATATTGGATGGAATGCTGCCTTCAAGGAAGTTTGTATGGAGAGACAAACTCATAAGTTTTCTCAGGCTGCAAATTTCTTCTGGAATTTCACCAAAGAGAGAATTGCCACTGAGATCAACAAAGGTGAGCTCTAGATAGTCTCCAATCTCTTTTGGAATCCTTCCAGTGAGGTTGGTTGATGAGAGTATTAGAAACTTCAAGGACCTTAGAGGTTGAAAATTTGAAGGCAATGAGCCTTGCAAGTTGACTGATTTGAGGTTTATCTCTACAACTTCTCCTTGTGAGTTGCAATACACCCCAAACCAGTTGCATGGGCTTGAGGCTGAAGGGTTCCATGATGGTAACACATCGGAAGTGATGTTCAAATTGTTTTTCCATGCTATAAGAGTCTGACCTTGCTCATCAAGGGAGTAACAACAACATGGAAAAAAGAGAAGGGAGTTTAATGAAAGAAGCAAGGTGAAGGAGAAGATTTTGGGAGAAAGTGAGAGATTCCTTAAGCTTCCAGGCATTGCTGAGAGAAGAGAACGGTTGATCTGTTTTGGGATTGTAGAGGGGGAAACCCCATGTTTTGTTTATAGAGGATGAAGAGTAGAAGATCTGGGTCCAAGAGCTTGCTTCTTTATGCTTTTATTATTGTAATGGAAGTTGTTGTTTAATAATGAAAACATGCCCATGTTGCTTACTCTTTCATTATGGTAAATTTCACATTTAACCTCTCATGTAAGAGGCTGAAATTGAAATCTTATATATGAATTCTGCAGTCTTAATGGTTCCAACTTCACACTCTTAGCTAGAATAGCATTTCAAAAATAGTAATATGTCAGAGAGGTGAAAATGGTGGAGCTGAAAATCATGTAAAAAGATTTCCCAAGTTTTTGCTCCCCACGTGGACTCTAACATTATTATTCTGCTTTGATTTCTGCATTATTTTTTCATCCTCTTATAATCTTTTAGTTGCCACGGTTGGAAGGAAACAAAGTAAATGTAGTCAGCACTAGACTAGGAAAATGGCTTTTGAACTAATGGAACATTAAGGTTATTACCTCAATGATAGTGATAGCCTGATCATCCAACATAACAGACAATATGATACATGTTTCATTTTATTTTCAGTGTTTTATAGTTCTTGATTTGCTTAGAGAAGAATATAACTTCTCCCTTTGTTTATCTAGCTCCATTTTTTGTGGTCCACCTATTTTATGTGGTTCAAGTTGATAAGGCATTCATGTCGTTCATTGTTGTTACCTTGTTTGTTTCCCTAGAGTAATCAAACAATGCACAGATGTTCTTTCCTAAATTAACTAACTCATGATGTAAAGTAAACAGTTGTATTTGTTTCCTCAATTAACTAACTCATGAGATGTAAAGTATAAACAGTTTTATTTTCATCAATTTAACATATATGATATGACATCTTTGCTCATTTTTAGAACAACTAACTTCATAGTCAAATTTACATTATTTCTTATTTGTTGCATGTAAGGGTGTCTAAATGATTCAACTTAGTTAGCACAAGTTAAATTAAAATTAACCTGATTTAATTTTTATGAATAAGAAATTTTGTAATTTGATACGATCTAGAGTTGGTAGGTTGATTCATTTAAGAATTGTTTGTTCTTCCAACCTATTTTATATATTCTTTGTTGTACAATCAAAATGGATTTACATGATATTTTTTTTATTTAAAATGTTAATCTATTTCATCAAATATAGTTACAAAGATAATAGTTTAAAACTAAAGTGTAATAATAAGCAAATAAATTAATAATTTAAATTATTAAAACATTAATGAACAACATTTTAAAATTTGAAAAGATAAATAATAAAAAAATTGTAAAAAACTAATAAAAATTTATTGGAAGTGAGTTACATATTAACTAACTTTTAATTCGATTTGAATACATTTAATTTGTGAATTAAATGAGTTAGATTGAGTCTGATCTATATTTAAAAAACCAATTTTTTTGGAAGTCAAACATTAACGAACGATGACTTGGATTGAAATCCATTTTAACATTTCTAATTACCTATTGTAAAGGTGTTTAGATATGAGCTCTTGTCAAAATGTGAAACTTAGTATTCATGTGAACTGTGAAAAAAATTTACTGAAATTTGAGTAGTTACGTGGAACAGAAAATTTTTCATCTGTAGTTCATTGTAAAGGGAATGACAAAGATTTGTTTATATTCAGACGGAGGAAATGGGTGAGGAATCTGATGAAGAAGTGAAGTTCACATGGAGCTCAGAATATGTCTAATAAAAAAAAGTGATATAAAATTCTGAAAGATCTGATCACGTTGTCTGATATTGTTTAGTCTAAAGAATGAATTGAAAACAATGAAAAGGAAGGAAGAACGTTGCATCTTTTCAATATTCAAATGGTAAATTCAAAATTAATGAACATTAGATTGATCAATCATCTCTTTAAATATTCTTTATTCTGTCAGCTCTTTGTAACTTAGTGACCATTATGAACTCATCACGGGTTAAAACTAGAGAATTTATATTAGACTTAATAGCTTATTTTGTCCCCAGTTTCGCTCGAAAATGTCAAATTAGTCCATCCTTTAAAAAATGCGTCAATTACGTCCTTACTTAATAAAATTTGCATCAATGAAATTCCTTCCGTTAAATCCGTACAAACGGCGTTAAGTGAGGACGTAATTGACACATTTTTTAAAGGATGGATTAATTTGACATTTTCGAACGAAACTGGGGACAAAATAGGGTATTAAGCCTTTATATTAAAACAGGTTTTGTAGTAAGGAGAAGATTTTTGAAAAAGACTTTTAAGTGATTTTATGAAAAGAAAAAAGATGATTTAGTTAAAGGAAATGTTTGATGAGGATTTTTGAGATGAAAAAAAGTAAAAGGTGGATTTTGATGTATGGTTACATTTGAAAAGCACTTGGAAGGCTGTCAAAGTTATTTCCTATTTTTCCCTCTCCTCTCAATCCCATACTTTTTCAAATTATATAATCTAAAAATCATTTTTAACTTTTCTATTCTACGGTCTAAAAACATTTTTCAGAAGTTGAAGATCACTTTAGCTTCCTAAGTATGTTATTCGAAAACTTTAAAATAATTTCACTATAAGAAAATCATTAACCAACAACCAAATTTAAAAATAAAAAATAATTAATTACTATATTAACTAAGTTATTCTTAAAAGTTATTAACTATTAAAAATTATGATAATAAATAAAATATGTAAATAGGTATAATTTCAATTCATATACCAACTTATTTTTATGCCCTCAAAATGTTATTGTTTTTCTTCTATTATCATGTATAGTAAATTTGCCTAAGCATTATCACTTAAAATGTTAAGATTCCACTCAAATTTCATCAAATTTTCTTGTAGTTAACTGCATAAATTGTTTTTAAATTATAACATTGATATAAAATATATCCAGCTATAAATTTCACGAGAAAATTTGATAAGTATTATTATTATTATTATAAAAAAATTCTCAATTGCACTTGAATGGATGAGAAATATTGTACAGTTGGAAATTGTGGTACTCCAACCCCACCATTGTTATTGTTGAGTTTAATTGTCTGAGAAAAATAGTATATAAGAATCCAGCACAAGAAATAAGGATCAAGACACTTTTTATCATCACTTGCTAATTCCGAGGCAAAACCATTAAGTGCTGTCAATAAAATAATCATATTTTTAGAAGAACAAGAACAAAAGTTATGGAGCTTATATACTCTCTAATCAAACATATATCTTCAATCAAAACAATTATTAGTTCCACTTAACCTATAATTAATCACACAAAAATTCCAACCCTTTTCCACCTAAATGTTGTTTTTTAATTGTGAAGAATAGGGTCTCGTGTAATATTTAGGTCTTCGATTTAAGATTATCCTCGTATGTACAATAGAAGGGTTTTCCTATAATACCAATGAAATTAATGAGTGTTAGAAGTAGACTTTTAAATCATCAATATTAAAAGTCTAGTTACATTTAAGAACATAAATTAACATTTTAGATATTTAGTCATGTATTTTTAGAAAATAGATATGCTCTTTAGATTATATATTTTTTTCATTTTCATTTTTTATTTTTAAAGAAAATTTTTATCATTTTGTTGATTAGATTCCAACAATTAGGAAGAGAATAAGTATATATAATTTTCAGCTAATTAGAATTTTGTATGGAGTAGGTTTTTCATTTTCTTTATCTTTTCCTCTTTTAGGAACATTTTAGAGTTTCAATGTTCAATCACTTAAAGAAGTATCTTGACTTTATTAGGTCGAGCTTTTTAGATCTCTTTGAAGGTTTTGGTATTATTCTTTTCTCTTGTAATACATATATATTATTTAATATAAATTATAGTTTATTCTTCTTCTTTTCCGCAGTTTTACTTGTGAATTTAAAATTATTGTATTTTCATAAAGGAATATAGTTTTGTAGTTACAAATATTAGAGAAAACCTATTGTAATCATATGATCAACCTTATACAATACTATTTTATTCTATTTATATATATTTGGTTAACTACATAACTTTTGTTTGATAATTGCTTTTAGTGTTTGATCACACATTTTATAAGGCTTTTTCTACTTGTAAACTCAAGAGCTAATTTAGAAAGAAAAGAAAAAGAAAAGTGTTACTTCCATTTTCTTCTTTTGCTTTTATACCATTTTTCCCAAGCTCTTTTTTTTTTCTCTTTATGATATAGAAATATAATTTGAATAACATCATGATTTGGGAATTAATTCTGGTTGGTGAGATTGGATCACATAATTTGAATAATTCATTATTTCCTCTTGTGATTTTTCTTATCCACTATTGTAGCTGAAGTTTTATGATTTAGAAATAAAATATGGATCCTATTTTGAAGGTTTGTGACAAACATGTGTGGAAATTAAATATGATTTGTATGATTGGATCAAAGTCACGTTCTGGCAATATATATTTTGTCACTCAGAAGCACCAACTTAGAATATTAAAAGTGAGAAACAAACCTAAGACAGACACTGCTAAAGGGGAAAAGAGACCAAATGTTGTTTGCATTTTCCTATGGAACCAAATAGTAACAAAAAATCAAAATATTTTTTAAGATATTAGATAAGCTTTAAAACATCATTATTTACTTTCACTGTAATTTGTTAAAACTAAAATAGTAATTTTGGAATTTTAGGTTATAAAAAAAGACTAAATTATATGTTTGTCAATTTTTAATTTATATATATAAACTCAATTAAGCTTAAAGTATCTGATAAATTTGATATTTTTAATTGAATTTTTATTATATTTAATTTTTGATTTATTGAATGTTAAAAAGCTTTAAATAATTTAATTAAATGTGTATATTGTTTAATTTATTATTAATTAGGTGACGTGACTATTAAATTGTTTGGTCAACATACTTGGTTATTCCTGTATTTTATTTTATGTTAAAACAACTTGATTTTGTGGTTAACATAATAGATGATTTGAATTATTGGATGAAGGTAAATTGAAATGAAAAGAAAAACAAAACAGAAATCTATATGGGGTGTTGGGAGAATGCATATATCTTATGATAAGATTCTTATCATAGAATTATGTGCTACCAGAAGACCTTAAACTCTTATGTTTATTTGAAAATAAAAATCGATCGTTTGCATGATGTGTGGTCATGGATTGAGATGCATAACTTTTCTTCATAATTATTGTGTTTTATTTTGGTCATTTGGAGTTGTATAGCTTGTCCCGGCAACTAAATGGTATTTTGCATCACAAGTATTAACAACTTCACCTTATGTTCTTAGTTTTCTTTAAGACAATCTCTCATATTGGTTTTGCAAAGTTCACGTGTAACTCCAATTTTATTATTATTTCGCAATTTCCTAACATGATTATAACATCTATTTTTACTACTAATCTATTTTTACTTATTTGTATGTCTATTCTCATAAGTAAATATTTTTTTTCTAATTTTAATCTTATTTTATTTTCAAGTTTAATGTATTTTGTATTTTGTATTTTGTGTATTTTAGTTATTTTATGTTTGTTTTATCTTTAATTTTTTTATTTATAAGTGTAAAATAAAATGAAGTTTTTGTGGTGAAGGACAACAAACTAGAACTCAAGGAAATATGTTTTGAACAATAATTTATCATTTTGCAGCGCACTGAGTGACACCAAAATCGCGTCCAATGCTGCAAAGTCACAAAATAACCAATGTTGTAGAGGAGCTTGACGTTGAGCGACACAAAAGTGACTTTGAGCGCCACCTGGTCTAATAGCGCTTGCACTGAGCAATGTGAAATTGTAGTGAGTGGTGGTTTGACAGAGAGCTTCTTTCATGTTTTAACTGATATGGTGCTGAGCGATGCATATATAGCGATGAGCGACAACACTACTAACATGTTAAAATGTGATATTTAAACATGTTTCTCACGAGCTTTGAAAATTCCTCTTCCTCCCACACTGAACTTTCAACCTAGGGCGACTAAGAGAGGCCCTTGAAAGTTTTTTGGGGTGTTAGGAAGCTCTCCCACTCCTCCTTAGCTATTCAATCTTCATCCATGGTGTATTTCCCTTTTTAGGGTTAATGAAGGAGAGAAGCTACAAATTGGAGTATTGAAGTGAAGGTGAGACGCAATTAGAGCATGGAGTAAGAACCTTGGGAGAGACTTGCATATTTTCTTTGGTTTCCATTTATTTCCTTTGTCTTCAATTTGTAAAAGCCTAAGTTCAGGACTATTCTTATTTGTTAAGATTAGTGGTAAAACATGGAACTCTTATATAATATGTTATTAATGATATATGTCTTTCCAATTCATGTTAATTTTCATGTGTAATGCTTGATATAGATTGTTCCCATACTTGATTTGTGATTCTTGAGGTGTTGGGAAATATCTTTAGAATCTAAACTTTAAATTGAATGACTAATGGGTGTTTGTATCTAGAATTATAACTTGATTCATTAGTAATCTTAAACTCTTGAACTTCATGCATAGTTGTTGGTTGAGGATTCAAGGGATTAAAACTTGATAAATTGACATAGGTTCAAAGTCTAATAGAATTTGAGTATGTTTGTGAATTAATTTTGACATGAATATGGAATTGAGATGTCTGTTAATGCATAAGAATGGAGTGGATGGACTCTAGTATTAACAAATTGTAAAGACTCTATGTTTCTTGCACATTAATTGTTTGATAAAAATACAGAAAGAGTTTCTTGTACTTTTGTAGTCTTTGTATCTAATTAAGTTGTGAACAATAATAGTTGTTAGGTGTTACATTAGTTTTGTAAGAGTTAATGATATTTATCACTTGTTATATGGCAACCAATGCACTTGTAGTTGATTTTGCACTCAACAATTATGTTTAGGTTTTTGTGTTTTTTACTCCTACTTTGTTTTCATTTATCCTTATCTAATACGTTTTGGTTTTCACTTTTTTTCAATCTCATTCTATGTTTGTTCTCTTATTCAACCCCACGATTGTTTCACAGCCTCCCTACACCGTATTTAGAATTTTGTTTTGTTTTTCTTTTATTTTTTTATCCTTATTTAACAATAAAAGTCATATATTCAAGATCACTTAATATTAACACAAAATAACATATAAAGACAACTAAAAAACACGACGGAATAAGATAATAACCACGTCCAGATAACACAAACATTAAAGGCTTAATAGCCTCTTTTGTCCCCAGTTTTGTTCGATTCTGTCAATTTGGTTCTTGGTTTTAAAATAGTGTCAACTTCGTCCTCACTTACCAAATTTTACATCAAAATTGTCCCTTCCGTTAAATAGAAACAAACGACGTTAAGGATTGATGATCTGGCACAGTACAGTGATAACGTGTCAATTTGAAATTGTATGCGTGATGACATGTCACTGAATTAGAGGCTGACGTAATTTCTCATACAAAAACCCATCTACCCCATCCTCTTCCAATTTCTTCCTCTCAACCCTCCTCTTCACCATCACTAACAATGTCACCACCACCACCCCCAAAACCACCGATCCAATGACAACCCCACTCAAAACCTTTCAATCAAACACCTTCCTCCCAGATCCCCTGCTCGGAACCCTAACATGTAAAACTCCACTCTCACCATCAACAGTTAAATTCTGAATCGACAATTAAATTCTGAAAATCCGAAAACGAATCACAAAATTTCTTGCATAACCCACTGTGCTTTTCGAAACTCAATTTGAGAAAAGTGGGTTTCAAAATACAATTTTCCTTCTGCATATGACCATGGTGTGAATGGGTAATTCTTTGTCGGATCTAGTTTAATTTTCTTTATTATGAGATGTAATTTCTCTTAACCTACAAGGGCATTATAAATGACCATTATTCCTTCTACAGTGCACCTCACACCCCATTTCCGCCACTTCCCTTCTCTGCCTTTCCATTGCAACTTTGCTGGTGAGATTCTGGGCACAAATCCCAACTCTGATTTTCCCCAATTACCAAAACTCAAATCGGGTGCCAAAGATGGAGACCTCCTAGAGGAAAAACGTAAGAGGGGTGGTGCTGTGTATAAGGTAGCCACTGAAGGAAAGAAAAAGTTTCACAAATTGAACATCAATGGATTGTGGCACAAAAAATTATGAAGGTGTTCTGCGAGGCAAGGTTTGAACTTGAAACATTGTACGTATCTCCAAACCAAAGGGTGTTTGGTGGGAACGAATGCATTGTACATATAATTTCCCTTATTTGAGTATTGACCTTAGGCTAGGCAAAACCCTACTAACCCGAGGCCTGCACGTCACACTTGCCACCACCGAATTAGTTTACCACCGCGTCTTCAAATCCTCCATCGCAGACGCCGCCACCGTCCCTACTTCCATCACCATCAACGGAATCCAAGTCACTTTTTTCACCGATGGCTTTGGAACCGGCCAAGTCAAGGCGACCCTCGACTCGTACATGGAACTAATTGGAAAATTCGGTCCCATTAATCTCTCCAACCTCATTGAAACCCACTTCCTTAACGCTTCCAAAAAACTCGCTTGCAAGAAAAGGCGGAACATCGTCGGCGGTCAGAAGCTCGTCTCGATGGTGCGTTCGGAGAAACCGAAGGCCGCGACAGGGGAGAACGACGCAACGAAGTACAAGGCGTAGAGGTAGGAGAGCCACGTGTCCGAGGGGATGAGGTTTTCCGAAATCTAGAAGCTTGAGGGTGAGGTTGGTGGTGGCGGCGGCGAATGTCCAGAGAGTGGTGTTGAAGTGGCTTAATTGACTGGTGGGGGTGAGTTCAAGGGATGAAGCGGCTTGGGAGGAGAGGGATGGAGGCGGTTGACAACCCAAATGGTGTTGGGGCTGGGCAAAGAGTGCGGCGGATGGCGAGGTAGAATTTCGACGGGCCTGGGCTTGGGAAGAAATTGAAGAAGCCAAGTTGGAAAGTGTTGTTGAGGTTTTACAGAGTAGCGTTGCCTTGGAGAATGATGGTGGCGGAGAGAGGAAGTCTAGAGAATGAGAATGAAGAGACACGTCACCACGCATACAACTTCAAATTGACACGTTATTACTGTACTATGCCACATAATCAATCCCTTAACTCCGTTTGGTTTTATTTAACGGAAGGGACAATTTTGATGCAAAATTTAATATGTGAGGACAAAGTTGTGACTTTTTTAAAACCAGGAACCAAACTGACACAATCGAGCAAAATTGGGGACAAAAAAGGCTATTAAGCCAACATTAAACAATAATAACTTAATTAAAAAATATAAATATTTTAATATTCAATATAAGCTAATTTTTTTTAATAAAAACTCAATTAAAAATACCTAACTTTATCCTACACTTAAATCTTAATTAGTATATATATTTTTTCTTTCTGTATAATTAGTTTCGCATGACTACAAAATTAAAAGATTGTAAAACAAAGACAAATGGTCGCTTAACCACAAGTCCTTACTCAAGCAGGAAATAGAATACTGCACTTTCAAAAATATTAAAAATACATCAATATAACTTCAATTCTTTTAACCAGTGTTACCATGTTATTCATGTGCCAAACACAATGAACAATAATTACAACTTCAATATTTAAGGTTTCTAAAACTCGTGTGTTTACTTATCACAATATTCACCCATTTCAAAATTCACATACTTCAACTAAAATTCGGTATTTAACATACTCTTATAGTATAACTTCATTACATAAATTCAGGATTTACAAATAAATATATTTTGTGTATTCATCAACATTCTCACATCTACAAATCCATATCAAGAACACAATTTTAATTTAACTTTCAGACCACATATTTGCTAAGACAAATGTAAGCAATAATATAATGAATAAAAAGTAACTAAAAAAATGAGACACAATACAAGAAAAAATTAGGAATAGCAAAACGCATCAATTCAAACCTTTTAAGCCTAACTTGAAATTGACGGCCAAAAATAGATTAGATCGGATTGCCTTACCAATTAAAAATGGATTGAATTTTAAACCTTCGTCCACCGAGTTGTTGGACTAACCCGTCTCTTTCTTCATTCATCAAATTGTGTTAATATGAAGTGGCTCGATACATATTTTAATTTTTTTAATGAAACTGGATTGCTGAGTTGGTTCAACTTGACCCATATCCTAATTTATTGGATGTCAGAACCAGTAAAATCCACGCACGTATCGTTTTAGTGGAGTTCACGTGTCAAGAGGGAGGCTCAACACTCAAATGACGGACGCCAGGTGTCAAGCGAAGAGGATCCGGAAATCAGATAGTGGAATGCAGGTGTCGACAGATGAGCGGACGTTCGTTTTGACGAGGGAAGCATAACTTGCATTTTCAGAAAATCTACTCCACTCTCTGCATGCACCCTCTTTTCAGATTTCTGAAGAATCCCATTCTCTCCTCCTTCTCTCTACATCCTCTTCATCTTCTCTCTAAGAACGCACTCCCTTTTCCTTCTCCGATCTCCATTCAGCCACCGTAGAAGCACTTTCGGCGTTAAGAGCTTCCAGATAAACCGTTCGGTTTGTGAAGCTGAGCTGGTAAGTCTTTCTTTTCACCTAGTCGTTCGTTTCCTAAGCATGCAAACCCAGTTCTAGGTTCCTGTGTTGATCACCATTCTCAAAATGAGTGGTTCTGATAGTGTTGGGTTGTCACTTGGTATAGTTGGAATTGTCGAGCGTTGACGGTAGGGAAACCGGTAATGGTGAAATTGCTTTCTGCCTCCGGAAACGTTCGTTCACGCTCAGAGGTAAGGGAATCTTATTTAATTTAATTTGTATGTTTACGGTGTTGCATGAACGTTCGTTCGAGTTGCTAAATTAAAGTGAAGTATGATTATTGTGATATTCGACTATATGATATATGATAGTTGCTATGTTCTGATGTATGAAATATATGAAACTTATATGATGTGGATTGTATGAAGTATGAAAGTTGATTATAATATGAAGGTATAAAGTTATGAAACTATATGTTAAGAAATGAGTTTGAAAATAAATGATTCTGGTATAAAATTTCTCATATGAAAGTGTACGTTCGTTACTGAACGGTCATTGACTGTTCGGTTTTTCTGGTGAACATAGCTGGAATGAGATTCTTTCATTTGGAGAGAATCCTAGTTGAGGACGAGCGTCCTTGTGAGGTAATACTATGTTTGAGCGTTCTGTCAAGCATAGTTGTATCTGGGTATCCTGTGATAAACTTAAATTTTTATATATATGTAATTGTATATTTTTGTTGTTCGTAAATACTACTTCAATATTATCTTATTATATTTATCAAGCCTTTTATTATAAGTTTATTAGTGCTCGGTCTTACACCAAGCGCTCGTACTGAGTAGTACTCGGTCTTACACCAAGCGCTCGTACTCGTTTCTTGTATAATCTATCTTGATGAAAAATAGCGTTCGTCTAACTTCAATAGAATTTTCTTCTCTACCGTGCTCGGTCATTGACTGGCATTCAAATTTCTTGATATAAATTCAAATAAGGTAAATATTCATAAGCGTTCGGTTTCTTCAAGGGAATCCTTCTAAGCATTTTTCTCTGAGAGTCTTGAAGTGTATACGTCCATTTGGTTCCGGCTTCGAGCCTTAGTATTTGGCCTAGTTCTTTCTGTGTTCGGTTAGAATTCTCAAGGGTCAGTTAATCTAATTGACTCGCTTTGTAAGTACCGTTCGTTCAAGTCATTCTTGAGATATACAGTTGTACTCGTTTTCTTTTGTAACCCGATAGTAACCCTCTCGGTCTTGTTCTATTCTGGAATTGGAGACATCTCTGTCTTGTTCTAAGTGTTCGTCCTCGTTATGAGTGAGGATTGGACGTTCGGTATCTAGTGTCTTTATAAATTTTTGAACAAAGAGGAAATTGAAATGATTGAGAATGAAAGATGGAACTATGATGATGAAAAATGAAAGATGAAGAAAATATGATATGAATGAAATGTTGTGAAATATGAACGAGCGTTCCGGGAGGAACAACTCATGAGTGAATATTGGAATTGGTAAAGTATGAATGTGGTAATGCTAAGCTGGCGGTTCATCCTGATGTTCCGTGAGCACTCGTCCTCACGTAGAGGAGGGTAGGTCATGTGTGGGAACGGCAGGAGGTCCTAGTCCTTAGGGGTACTTTGGACAGATAGGACTAACCTCGGGTGGCAGCTGATGAGAGTATTCCAGTTACTACATCACCCGGGTGCACGAACGGCGTAGCTACACAGATTTCATACAGTCCGGACAGTCAGTCTAGTAGTAGGCCTTGCTTGAAACGTATGTTGAAATGTATCTTATGTGTTTGAATATGAGAAATGTATGTGTATACTTGAATTAAATTACATAAGCTTACCCTGTGTTTTCCTGTGTTGTCTGGTTTTGTACGTCCGTCCTTGTCATTGCAATGATCATCCGTGTGGATGTGAGCAGAAGGAGACGAGCTGTTGGAAGAGGCGCTGGAAGAAGAAAATTTGGTAGAAGTAGAAGTAAAGACCAAACAGTAGGACGTTCGGTTAGTAGTTTAGTATAGCAAGGTGGTCGTTCGATCACCTCCCCTTTTGATTTTAATTGACCGTTCGGTATAAATTTTGTAAACCGTCGGTTAGGTTTGATTATTCTGTACAATTTTAGTATAACTCTTTCTGTAAGGCCGTTCGGTCTTAAGCGTACGTTTTCTTAGTGTAAGACTGAACTGAAATATTATTAAATGTAATTATTCTATTATATAGTTTATTACTGTATTTTTGGGATGTTACATTGGACTTGACGAACCAGATTTGTTTATACTTTTAAATTAAAAACATGATCCTGATCCACTTTTTTTGTGTGGAATGATAGATTAATCCGCCAAAAATTAACCCTTTTTTTCAGAAAAAGTCCAATAAAAAAATCACATTACCTTCGTCATTCTATTTGATAGCAATAATGAATTAAAAAATTCATGCACATTGTTGTGTCGGTAAGCCTTTATGAATTAGGTACTATAGTACTATTTGTGGGCGTGTGCAATATGGGCCATTAGTTGTACATCATCTTTAACTACTCCTTCTACTTACATTGACATTGATGGGTAAAAAGAAAAAGATAGAGAGAGAAGAGGAACAAATAAATGAGAAACTTTTCATACCCAAGATACATTATTAGCTAAAGGAATATGTTAACAAATTACAACTTTTTGTTTAAATATTCATAAAATGTAATGTTCCAAACTTGTTTCTTCTAAAAATAAAAAAGTTAAAAGTGTGTTGATAATTATGAGACCAAGGTGTGTATATTAAATAGAGTAATTCTACTCATGACTTCTTGGATTTCATCAAATGAATGATATGGAGAAACACTATTATTATTATTATTTATTTTAATTGTGAGAGATTTTATGATTTTTCCTTTTGACATGCTCTTCTATTGTTGCAATTGCTATTCTACTGTATTGCAATATCATATCACAACTTTTGTCCTTATATGCACGGCACACGTGGACTTTTCAGTACCCAACAACACTCATTCAAATCAATGCATCCAAAATAGTATCTGTGGTTGCCACTTTGAAATCACATCAAAATGTAGTTATAATACACCAATTTCCACATCTAAGGAAATAAAACCAATTTCTATCTTTGTTTCTTTGTAATTATTCAACCAAATTACGGTATTTAAGTTGTTATTACGTGTGATTATTGTTGTATAGACTTGATGTGTTTAAATTATTATGTTTCTTTTATACTATATCAATCAAATCATCTACCATATTTCCCTTCATTTCTACTTTCTTTCCTTGTCTAATAGTAATATACTTTTAAGTTTAGACATTTCTCTCTAATTATGTGTGGCCTTGAGAATTGAAATCCACCGTCTAGAAAATTGATTAAGAAGAATTGAAATTATTGGCTCCTTCATAATGAGATGGTTTTATATTTGATTAATTTGTGAGTGTCAAGTTTGATTTTGTTCTTCAGTTCACCTTTTGATTATTGAAAGTTTCAAAGTGCTCCACTGACTTAAGCTTTGTTTTGTCTCGATGAAGATGACCCATGCAAATCAATAATTCCATTATTAAAAAGGTTTTTGCCGAATAGAAACATGGCTTGGTCACACATAATCTTCGTATTAAAAGGTCAAATAGCAGTCTCAGACATTATTATGTCCAAATATCTCCTGGAATTCGGGCTTATGCTCCCTAATAACCTTTGCAATGGCTATAAATTATTAAAAAGAGAGGTAATCAATACAAAGGAGCTTATAAATCTTTCCTTTTCACCAAAACCACACCTCGTTCAACTTGTCAAATCAACTCCACCAGTCAACATTGGTATACAAAGTCTTTTGCTTCATTGCACTTTGAAAATTAAAAAGAAAAACTTAAAAATGTGTTTAGTTTATGAGAGTAAAATTGAAATTCATTTGTATTAAATTTTGATTTTTAATTTTTAAAAATAAAAAATACAATCTTTTTAAGTTGAAAATTTTAATTTTTTTATTTGTTAAATAATGTTTTAGATTAACATTTAAATTAATATTTATCAAAATAATGTAAATAATAGAAAAGTCATTTAAAACGTAATTGACACATAAAAAATTAAATTAAATTAAATTAAAATATTTATTCATTTTTAAAGTTTTAAAACGAATTTTAATTTTACTTTAAATATTAAAATGAAATGTATATTTAACTCAAAAGGAAAGACAAATCGGTAAATCTTAGTTGAACTAAATATGTATTTAACTCAAGGAAAAACAAATCGATAGGTGTGGGACTTGAAGAGGAGAGGATGTTGTTTCCATTTCCTTTTTACTCAAACAGTAAATTTCATTTACCTTATTACAGTATCATTTATGCAAAACTCGCAGATAGTTTTTTTCATCAAAAATGGTGAATTTGATTCCAAATTATTAAAAAATTCCATAATCTGAAGCAAAAGGCAATGCCCTTATAAGATGTATAAGCCAGGTCAAAAGTTTAATGGGAGCATATTTTGGTCCTTTAAACCCGGGAAAGGTTATGTCTGTTTATAGTATTGAATTGAACAATGTCTAGAAGAGAGGGGACCAAAACGAGTGAGGGGGGGAAGGGCCGGATGGTTGCAGTTTCAACCAAATTTCTGCCTATTGTTTTGGCAGGCTCACCAAATCTGTCAGATTCCATTTCATCATTCCACTTTAACCACTGCTGCTACAAACAATCCAACCAACATCCACCACACTCCAATAAGGACCAATTCACAAAATAACCTTGCCTCTTTCTCCCTCCCCACCCTCATCAATTCTCCATGCAGCTCTATCTAGTATTCAAAATCTAAATTATTCATGAGTGAAATTTTATACTTCCACAGTTTGAAAACGTATTTTAACTTGTATAATTCAGAATATTATCGATCTCAGATAATTTAGACCCTTTCTACATTTGTGGAAGGATAAGAAGAAACTATGAGGTCCTGAAAGAAAGAAAAAGCCTTTCATGTCTTCCCTTCTGGTTCTGTCAACCATCATTTTTGTTCCTCACCCAATAGCTACAATTTGTATATATCGGACAAGTCCATGAATTGATATGGCACTCTGCATCAGTTGCAGAGGCATTGAATTTTAATACATACATGCATATATATATATATATATACACACACACACACACATACCTGGAGCCCTTGATTGGTCTCTCTCGTTAGGTTTAGCTTTTAGTATGAAAATCAGATACTGCCGATTGCGATTCAAGACTTTGCATTACCACTGAAGTTAATAATGGGTTAGAAAGTTTGTAGTTCAAGTGATACCCATCCAAGTCTTTTTAAGATTTAGGTGGAGTATTGATGCCACTGGGTTAATCTACCTCCACGCCAAAAGGGTGACGTCTGCATCTTCTTGACATAAGGTGACAAAATCGAAAGGGGGAAATCAATTCCCAGTCAAAAAATGAAATTCGCAAACAAACAAAGATTATTTCAAATTCCAACTGTAAAAGGGAGCAACACAGGTAGAATTAACTTCATCAATCAGACAATGTTATTTTGTTTTTCACAAACATGAGGCGAAGAGGCAAATCAGTTTTTTTTTCCCATTCAGATAGGGCAGTGGCAATATACGTTGAACCCTAGGAAATTGTTAGATGATGCTTCAATCCAGTAATATTCTTAGGCCTCTTCAGCAGATAGATAAATTTACAAGTCAACTACTCTATAGACACTGGTCCGAACTCAACTCAACTGTCAACCAAAAAATTGGTCACCGCCCAAAACATTTCATTATTGAAGAAGTAAGAGCAGAAGTTAGAAACTTCATTCCAGCAGATCCACCAGGAAAGTATGAAATAGAATAATAGCCAAGTGAGAGAACCTGCAAGTAAAGTCAAGATTTCATTTTTAATGTAAAGACATATATAGTTATAAAGAAACATGACAGAAGAAAAAAAAAAATCTGTACAGATGACCTATCTCCACACACCAGCAACTCACACATCACATAAAGCACACTATCAAGAGTGTAAATAGCAGTTCCTAAATATATATCGGTTTTGCTAGATTGAAAGAAGCGTTCCTAATTGTTATAATAAATTCAATAAAATAGAAGTAAAAAACCCTTTAGCATAATACCTTAAGATCAATAGCAAATCAAAACAATAACACAAGGGCCTTGGGGAATGGGCATGGCTAAGCTACAAGGAAGCATTTTTAAGGATACGTGAAGGTGATACCTGCACTACAGAGAATACCACAGAGAGGATGTAGCTATGAAGCACCATTGATACATATATGGTACCAATCATACTGCCTAGAAAAGCCAATGTGAAAGGGAGCCTCTGAAAAACAATTATAACAGGGACTGTAAGGAAGAAGCAGCAAAGCGGGAATCAAAGAGACCAAACAAATTCATTGAAGCAACATAACAGCAGGTCAAGTTTTCTTATCATAATGCAGGCAATAGGAAATGAAATTCTAGCAAGTTACCTCCCTTGACATCATGTGAGTAAGCTGATTTTTTGGACCCTTGAGAGCAAAGAATGATCCAATAATAAATCCACAGCCAAGTGTAAAGCATATAGCAAACTTTTGGGGCATAACCACCATGACGGGCAGGAATAATGTAAATGCTATGAAAACAAAGAAGACTCCACTTGCCAGAAGCAAACCAAAATATACAAGTGCTTTGCCAGAAGGCACATTACTAGTAGCAGACTGAAAATTGCCAGGTAGATCTCTCACGCCTTTAGAAACCCTAAATAATAAGAAAAAAATTACTTGATAAGCCCAGGAAAAAAATCATTATTATTTGTTACAAAAGAATTTCTTACCAGCATGTTCTTTTGCCAAGATGTAGAAAATACATTTAAGACAAATTAGGAGAATATATGTTCTTTCTGCGGCATTTTATACTCTAAACCGAGTCAAGCCTAAACCATAAAGGCTAACTTACCACAAGTTTTTCCAGATTAGGCTTTCACAAAAAATCTATTTAGTTAAAAAGCTGTAAGGCCTAACTCGCTGACATCCTTAAATCATAAATACTATGCTATTAAATTTTTACAGAAATTTTTTGAAGTTATAACTTGACATGTTTAAAGGGTAAAGTTCACCAAACTACATCAGGTATAAATTTAGGCCCATTAACCTATTTAGAATTAGGCTATTTACCTATTAAAAAAGTCTTACCACAACGTACATTTTTAAGTTTTCAGGCTAACCTAAGCTTATAAGTTCTAAACGGGCCAAGTTTAGGCCCTAGAGCTCTTGTATAACAAAAGCTATTTCCGACTCCACCACCTTATCACAGACATATAAGGAAGACAAAATAGCCAGTTATTCCATAGACAATTGCATCAGAAACCTGTGTTCAGTTGTAACATTAATTCACAAAAGTTCCTGACACCAAGACTCAGCCTTATAAATTAATATGACCTTAAAGTGAAGCTTTTGACACGAGAGAGAAGAGAAATATCATGTGTACACTTAGATGATCACATTGATATTAGGAAAACACAGGAATTGTGTTTCAGGTTATCAAATTTTACTTTTGGGAATAAGATCCCAGGAACATAATAATGGGAATGACATTCCTTAGTATTTAAAAAATAAATAATATGTTAACAACTACATTTTGTTAGAAATCCTTTCGTGAAAGTGGCGTGTAAAGGGAAAAAACAGTTACATACAAACTTTATTCCCAACTGATGGGAATCAACATACTGATGGGGACTTGGATACTATGAAATGCTTAAGTATCATATCCAACATTACAAGACTATAAATCTCAAACGCCAATGTCTAAAATATAGGACACTGGGAGACACGTATACACACACAAAGGCAAATCAAATTAAATAAGAGTGGGTTGTCAATATTTAGGAAAAGGCTACTCATGCAGAGGTACTAGACAAACAGACTAAGTGTTATAGAGCAGAGTATGATTCCGATTTAGGAAAATACAGGACACTGGGAGACACGTATACACACACAAAGGCAAATCAAATTAAATAAGAGTGGGTTGTCAATATTTAGGAAAAGGCTACTCATGCAGAGGTACTAGACAAACAGACTAAGTGTTATAGAGCAGAGTATGATTCCGATTTGGGCATCATGGAGTACCTAAGCCCAACATCAAGAAGTATGAAATGCTCAGTGGAGTACTTAAATGTTTTGATTCTCTTCCCTCAAAAAATTGGCTTTGAAGGGATCCTCAAACTGCTTACAAAAAATGTCTTTAACAAACAATGGCACACTGCAAAAAATCAATAAAAAAATGATTTTGATATAATAGACATTAAATGGTTAACTTTGAGTAACCAAGCTATGATGGCCTTCCATTATTTGTCCAAGTCTTCAATCCATTCATGTTCTACCTCTTGCGGCGAACTCCTCACTTTCTCATTGTTAGTAAACATGGTTTCAAACAGAGAAGAAAGAATTTGAACAAAAGTGTAATAAAGTGAAATGGGATAATATTGATGATGAGAGTGAGTACAAAGTGATTGCTTGAACCTTTATGTATAGGGGCTTCAATTAACTAACCTCTAATACTCATCTTAAATCAACTCCACCAAAACCTGCTAAAAGCAATGACAAAGGATATAAGGTGGTGAAGAAGAAATATAATGGCGATGGCAAGCAAACTTTGACAGCTCTACAAGATGAATGAGCAAACAGCTGCTAACTAAACTGGTCAAGGAACAAGCACTGTGGCACTACAAAACGCTAAGACTATGAGCTTCTTTTCACCAATAAAAACAACTGACTCATCTAGTATGTACAATGAACCAAATGAATTCACAAGTAGCCAAAGCTATGCTATCACTTCATATCTACTCCAACACTTAACATGACACCATTATCTTTTACTTTCCCAACATACCAAATTAACTCCAATAAATACACAATATCCAACAATGGATCTCTATATCTGTTACAAACCCAGAAATGAAAAGAGGAAGAGTAATATTCTTTATTATATAGACTGAAAAGAACACAAAAAAATAGGAGAGCACTCTCTCCTCCAAGGGTTTCCCCTTCACAAAGAGCAAAAACTCAATCTACAAAATTATCCAAAAGTCCCTAGCATACCAGGACCCCCCAACTATATAAAGGAAACCTCACTATCATACACATTATATCCTATCAATATCAACAAGGAAACTAACCATATTAGCATTTAAATTTGATCTAATGGGGTCTTGGATATTATGGAGTGTCTAAGTCTCACTAAGTAGTATAAAATGTTTGATGGACTACTTTAGCAGAGTATCACCTTTATCTACACTTGAACAAATAGAATGGATAGAAACACAGCATATTTAATTGCACTGTCGTGCTTCTTATTGATGCAAATATATAGGATACAAAAAGACGCAATACACTTGCTTAAAACCCTAACCCTAAAGCTGGGTACACAGAAAATGTTATTAAAATAAGATTACATTTCAACACTCTCCCTCAAGTTGGAGTATATAGATCATATGCACCAAACTTAGAGTATATAAACTGAATCTTAGGTCCTCTTAGGGATTTAGTTAGAATGTCTGTGAGCTTCTCATTAGAGCTGACAAACCCAGTAATAGGATTCCTGGACAGTGCGTCATTTGATAAGCAAAGCTTATGTATCATAGTTGCTTTGCTCCCCTCCTAACCAACTTTAAGTGAAGAGGAGTACACACAATAGATTGAGAGTAGGAAACTTTGACTCAAAATGTTTTTGGAACCATCTGATGGTGCAGGTCTAGCCCAAGCTCACAATGGGTACCAAAACAAAAAACTAAAAGGAACCTTTCAAAGGGACACATTGAAGGAGAGGTCGAATGGAAGAGAGCACCACAGATCTAAGTAGAGGACAATAAGATGAATACAAAATGTGAAGGAGATTTTGCAACGTCAGTCACCAACTCCTGAGAGTGCATGACATTCCAGTGGAGGTAGATCCAGTGGGAAACTAACCAATGTGACGGGAATAAAGGCATGTTGGGGTGGCTATACATGGGGGATCAAATGACAATCGTGGAGCAATGGTTGTGGTGGCAGCTGGAAATTAGGTATGAACATGCTAGAATGAGAACACAACAATGGGGGTGGGGGATTGGGGAGAAACTGGGAATGAGACATGGCCCTAAAAGAAGAAATCCACAAGGTATATATGGATTAGGGCTGCATCTTGGATAGCCCTATATAACATGTTAATGGAAGAGAAACCTATGAAACATTTGATACATTATAATACGAAAATAAGGAGCACATCCTATATAGTTAGAAATATCTAGATTATATATGTATTATTGGGAATATTTTTATTTATTCCCATATCATATCTTTATTATTAAAGGATGTCAAATCTCTTCTTTTAATGTGTTCTTGGGTGAGGTAATTTAATGTTGCGAAAAGTAAGATGCAAAATGTTGTCACAAGATGAAGTGAACAATCATAATAGAGGATAATGGCATTAATCACTTGTGAACTATGGCTAAAACACCACCTCAAAGAGCTTAAACTTTTTAAGAAACTTCCCAAAGGCACCTTATATGTGACAATCGGGAAATATTGCACGTAGCCTCCAATCCTGTGCTTTATGAGGACCATACATATTGAGGTGAATTTTCATTTCATAAGAGAAAAGTTATTAAATGTTACTAAATGTCAACTATAATAAACAGTTACTAAATGTATTCACCACTAGATTTGCCAACTATAGTGAACAGTTAATAAATGTATTCACCAAGTTTCTAAGAGGACAAATGATTGATTATATTTGCAAGAAACTAGGCACATTAGACTTACATGGTCCACCTTGAAGGGCAGAGTTATAGAAATAATGAGCATATCATATATAACCAAGAATATCTAGATTATAAATGTATTTAGGAATATTTTTATTTATTCCTGTACCATATCTTTACCATTAGAGGATATCAAATCTCCTATATTTATTGTATTGGTTTCTTTTTCTCTATATAAATATAGCATTTGTATTGTCTCAGAAACACATGATTTTAGTTCAATGTCTCCCTCTTTACTATATTTAACAGGTGGGTTTTGGGAGGCTCAAGTTTCCAGTGGCATCAAAGACATAGATGGCCACTTCTGAGTTTTGGGTCAAAGTAAAAGTTGGGACCTGCGAAACAAGTCTCTAGTCCACTCTATCCACCTAGTCTACAGGACATGGTTACCAAAACAGATTTATCCATGTGTATGATGAACACTTTTCATGGTATGAAACACCTTAGGCACTTCCTTGATCCAAAACCTTGCAAGCAATAGAGTTAATCCCAAGATAATAAGGCTTTCCATCTTGGTGTAGTCCTGCCCTTAAGCAGCTTAATAACACCAAGCAACATCTATCTTATCCCTCACTGAGGGTTCTGTTAGCCTAGCACAAATCTAGTTGTGTGTCAAACTTCCTTCTGAATCAACAGGGTACATGACTCCAATTAAATCAACATCCTAAAAATGATTTTTTTTCTAAACCCGGTGATTTATCTATTGAATAATTAACGTTATACTTAAATAAGCAAAATAATTAGAAGTACAACCAATCAAAACCTACAATACAACAACAATTATAATAATAAAGGGAACAAAATCCAAGCTAAAGTTATTTTGACAATATCTTCAGGTTTAAACGAATTTTACCAATGGCTACTGGCATGGCACTCTCCATCCTTAAAAATAGAAAAATTCCACCTTAGTCCCCAGAAATCACAATGTCAGTCACATTGATTCTTTTCAAGGACTAAACCAAAGTCTCTCATGCTTATAAACTAAGACTTTGTTAGGATAAATTTCTCCCTAAAACACTAAAAAGAAAAGAACGTATAAAGGTAAGATGAATCAAATTTCTTCCATAAGATAAAACAACTTTTGCACCTAAGTCCTCAGCTTTTCAAGAAGTTGTATAAAAGAGCTTCATTAAAAATTAAAAGCACAAGTTGATTTTAACTTACGAATGACAAGTTTAGTTAATTGGATCCACTTCCTCAAAAACAAGTAATTCGCTTTAGGGAGTGGAGGAGATAAGAAAGAAAATCAGCCGTTGATACTTTAAGACAAACGTGATTTGCATGAATGTACAATAACATCCACTGTCGATTTCTCATCAACAATCAAATTACTTACTTTTACGCTTTAGAGTGGATCACTCAATTTAGAGTCCAAATCCATTTTACTAACTTGTTTTACTTCCTCGTTTTCTTCTCTTATAAGTGCTTCAACAGAAAAGTTCATCTAAAAAGAGCCTAAGTGAGTTAAAAAAATTAGATTCCCAAACGGTTATGCTTTCTTAATCTCTTCTCTATAAGTTACTAGTGCTTCCAAAGACAAGTTTATCCAAACTGAGCCTAATTCGACCGATAATTGTGATTGTTTTAGGTTAACATGATTTTGTATTACTGGGGACAAATATTTCCCACCCCAAGCTTCTCAGATACGGATCTGGAATTTCACTTACAAACACTAAGCTGTTACACGATTCTCACAACACACAAAATTAAAACCATATTTGCGTTTGCATACAAACAGATAAAGCAAAACAAGAGGCGTGGTAAGATATTGAAGTGGGGTTCCTTACACGCTGAAGGTGCCGGAAACGGTGTCATTGGCCGACCTGACGGCGGATTCGAGATCGAAGGAAAGACCCAAACTGGAGCTGTCCTGGGAGGATTGATTAGAGGCATAGGAGTTCCAATCGGCAAGCAACGACGAGGAGGGCTTCGCCTCCTCCTCACCACCGCTCGGTGCCGAGAACCACCCCTGCATTTTGGTCGCCAATTCCAACTACGAATGACCGTTGCTTGGAGGGAGAAAAGGGGGAAATGAAATTAATTAGGATTTGCGATTTGATGTGTGGATTTATCTGTTGTGTGCTGAGTGCTTCCGGTTGTTGAGAATTGAATAGCTGCTTCTGCTCTCTATTGTTGAAATCACCACTCAATTGCTACAATACCTTACCACCCTTTCTCAGTTTTTTTTTTTTGTATTCTATTTATTTTAAAACAAGTAAGAAGGTCAAAATTATACAAAAATGTAAAATCATAATTATTCATAAGTCTAGTTAAATTTCAAGCTTTTTAATTAAATCTATATTAAAATTCTTTTTATGTTGATTAAGTATTGTTTCCAAATTCCTGCCTATTTTTGACAATTATCCCGCATAGTTTTTTTTAGTATGGGTCGACTTAGTTCTAATTTTTGGATAGCTTTCCATATTAGATAAATTGTTTAAAACGTTTAACTCCACTCAGTTAAATAATACAAGTGTTTGAATTTACTTTTAATATAACACAACAAGTTTTTTGGTTTCTTACAATGTTTATCTCTCTTAGGCTTTGTTCACTTGAATGAATTTGGGGGAAAGTGATTGAATGGATTTGAAAGAATTTGAAGGTAAATTTTTTGTTGTTTATTTGGTGGATTTGGAGGTAAGTGAGAGTGGATTTTGAAGTAAAGTTTGTGAGAATTAGCGTAGGATTTGATTGATGTGACAAATTAAAAAAAAATTACTTCCATATCCACTCTCACTTCCAAATTCTCTCAAATAAACAACAACAAAATTATCTCCAAATCCATTCAAGTGAACAAAGTGTTAGAGAGGATATATGAATAATACAATAAACTTCTAAAAGTTTGTAAAAGTTCTTTCTCCTGGAATGAAGGCTTTAGACGTTCTAAACTTAGAACCGTAATGATTCAATGATCGCAATTCTTCTTCTTTTTCTCTATGTTATTCTTCTTTATATAGCCTTCTTCGAGAGTTAGAGTTTTGACTTTCTTCTAGGTATGTAGCATTTATGATGAGTCAGAAGTTGTGTTGCTTCCTTGTAGAGCAACGGTGTTGTGTACAAATGAGACATGCAAAAGGTATGTATGAAGCTTTCTTTGAATATCCTCTAAATGTTCTTCTGATTTTGAGTAGGCTTTTGAATAAGTTGATAATGCATAGAAAGAGAGAGTACAACACAACAAACAAAAAGTACTTGGACATACATGCATTCAAACCATTAGACGATTTAGGAATTTGATGCATTAGACGACTTAAGTGCTTAGGCTTGATGCTTGGTATAATCATTTAATGGCAGCCTGTTTTGAGTAACTTGTAAAGACGCTTATTTTTACTTATGTTTAGATACTTTGTCTTTTTGTTCAAATGCTACGAAAATTAGGTAGTGTTGTCAAAACGGGCCACCCGGCCTAACCCAACCCAACACACCACAGATTGGTCATTTAGTGAGTAAACCCAACCTGACTCACTCATTAGCAAGCCGAAAAAATTTGAACCCGGCTTACTCACCACGACTTGGTGGGTTTAGCGGGTTGGCTCACTAACTTACTTAATTATAAGTTTTATTTTCAATTCCAAAAAAAATTAACAATTTTTTTCTAATTCAAATCTAAATAAATTTCAATCTAAAATCATGTTAAATTCCAAAGACAATTCAAAATAAAAGAAATATAATACAATCCAAAATCATCTTAAACTTCAAATATAATCCAAAAGCAAGCACAAAAAACAAAGTTAGGTCGGTTGACGAGCCAACCCGGCTCATCACGGGTTCAACCCGGGTGAACCGGTTTCTTAGTGGGTCGGTCTCAAAATTGGCCCATATCAAAATTTCAAATTTTTTTTTCAACCCAACTAGGCCTAAACCCGTGGTAGGCCAGGTTGGCTCGCGAGTTCTAACCCATTTTGATAGCACTACGGTTAGGTGCTTTGTTAGGAGCTCTATAACGTTTAACGCTTTTTATAATGCTCAATGTTTATAATACCTGGAAGGTTTAAACCCTCGGATCGTCCTCATATTTGTTGGAGAATCTCAAGTGGGTCATCGTTTTTTCAACTATCTCAATTCGGTTCATATACTTGTAAAATTGAGCCAATTAAGCCCTATCCGTTAAGTTTTCACAGATGGCGTTAAACTGTGATGACGTGGTGCACACTTAAAATGCTAATGTAACAGTGTTATATTACATGGACTTTTTTAGGTGAACAATTTATAACATGGCTCAAAATTTAATTGGAAATGTTAGGGATTCAGAGTCTTCATCATCCTCACCGTCTTCATCTTTCCTTTTGAGCATTTTAACAAAAACTCCCTATCCAAACCTGAAAAAACGCATAATCATGAAATCAAAGATGAAATAGTTTATACAAACTTTCAAAGCTGATTTAGCATTAAAAAATCATTTCAACAATTAGCGTAAATGAAACATCAAATTATTTTGAAAATTGCAAGCAATTTTTTCTGTTTGAGATTGTTGATACCTACTTTCTAGACTAAACGTGAATAATGAATGGAGGTCGAAATCGAAGGTTGTGTTGGCCGGTAAGATAGGGCGGTGACTTTCCTTCACGTATTGTGGCAGCACCATCTTTATGAGGTTGCCGACGGTGGATTCCGGCGTCATCAACACCTGCACAGGCGAGAGGCTTCTCGGCATGGCTACCTTCAACAACATCTTCAGCGGCTGTCTCGGAGGACAATTCGGTTTGATCCGGCGATGCTCGTGAGAGACTGGAGGTCGGAAACTATACATCTTCCCCAAAGATTTTGAAATAGACAAGGAAGAACTTATACATCTCTGGATGGCTAATAGATTTATTATATGTGAAGGAAATGTAGAAGTGGAGGAGGTTGAAAATAAAGTGTGGAAAAAGTTATACAATAGATCATTTTTTCAAGAAGCAAAGTATGATGAATTTGGTATGATCACAACTTTTAACATGCATGATCTATTTCATGATCTTTCCCAATTTATTATGGGTGAGGAATGTGTGGTTATTGAAGCTTCAAGTAATACTCTATTGTCAGCTAGAGTTCCCTATTCAAGCTTGTTTAATCCTGGCATCTCTTTTGATTGGACTGCTTTCAAGCGATGGTTGATGTCTACTTTCAAGAAAGTTGAATCTCTACGTACTTTTCTTGTTTTTGGTGGTGCAGTGCCATCAAATCATTATCTCCGAGCATTATGCTTAAGATCTATTCCTCTATTTTCCCTCATTCAAGGATTTAGTACATTTGAGATATTTGAGTTTGCATTTTAGTTTCTAAGGAAGCTTGGATCATTTAATTGGTCAGATGCCGAAATTGCAAATATTGAAACCGAAATCTTGCCCCTTTCTTGAGATGCCCAAAACCTTGACACAATTACAGGATTTAAGACATGTTATGATTGATGAATGTGTAGAAACACCACCCAATATTAGCAAGTTGAGGCATCTAAGAACACTAGGCATTTTTGTTGCGGGTTCAAAACCAAGGTGTGGGTTAAGAGAGTTGCATAGCTTAAAGTTAGGAGGCACACTAAGAATCAAAGGCTTTGAAAACGTCCCCAATGAAAGGGATGTTAAACAAGCAAATTTGATTGATAAGAAGGACTTGAATATCCTACAGTTGTCATGGGGTGGTAGGGCTAATTAAGAAGGTAATAATGTAATGTGGAGAGAGTACTGGAAGCCTTGGAACCTCCCTCCCCGGCCAATTCCACTCCAACCTCACTTTCATAGATTTCTTCAACAACCGCCTCAAAGGCAACATCCCCCCTCCACCACCATGCTCGACTTCCTCTAACTTCTCAACCTCTCCTCCAACACCCTCGCCGGCAAAATCCCTTCCTCCATCGGAGGCCTAATTTCCCTCACAAACCTCTCCCTCGCTTCCAACTCCTTCTCTGGCTCCATCCCCGATTCCATTTCGGCCCTCCCCAGCCTACTTCACATGGATCTGAGCTCTAACCAACTCAACGAAACCATTCCCAAGTTCATTCCCAAGTATGTATAAATTATTTCATCTTTGATTTGATGATTATGCGTTTTTTCAGGTTTGGACAGGGAGTTTATGTTGAAATGCTCAAAAGGAAAGATGAAGACGGTGGAGGATGATGAAGACTCTGAATCCCTAACATTTCCATTTAAATTTTGAGCCATGTCATAAACTGTTCACCTAAAACAATTCCACGTAATATAACACTGCTACATCAGCATTTTAAGTGTGCATCACGTCATCACAGTTTAACGCTGTCAATGAAAACTTAACGGACATGGCTTAATTGGCTCAATTTTACAAGTATATGGACCGAATTGAGACAGTTGAAAAAAGGATGACCCACTTGAGATTCCCCAACAAATATGAGGACGATCCGAGGGTTTAAACCTACCTGGAATAGGAATTCAGTTTCTCTCGAAAACAAAATAAGTCAAGACAATGTCTCTGACAAAACATGTTAAAAGACATAATTATTAAAATATAAAAGAAAGCTTAACCAAGCTATACGTTATCTGTCTAAAAAGAGACAAAAGATAAAGAATTGTTTACTTGATTAAACGATACCATGAGCTTAACAAGTACCTAATCTTATGATGAAGTATATATCTACGCTTGGTATCCTTAGAAAAAAAATTAATTGTAAAGTGCTACCTAATGGTAGAAAATCAAAAAGCACTTTGTTGTTTTGAGCAAGCATTTAATGAAATTAAATGCTCAACGTTCAAAAACAACAAAAGTCATAAGAAAAGACGCATCTCCTGCATGCACAATTTACTTTAATTTTACAGATAAGCTATTATACATGCATCCATAGTGCTATAGATCAAATATCAAAAAGTGGATGTTAGAGACAAAGGAGATATTCACATAATGTTCTTCATTTGAAGCAAAGTCTAAAAAGATCGTACAAGCTACATCAAGCAAAGGACTGAAAAAACAATTCGGCTCTGACAAGTTGACTTACCGAAAGGTTGATGTGAAAGAAGAAAGAGAAAGCACGAGTATCAAGGCTGCAAGCTCAGTCTAATGGACAAATATCCATGAAGCCTATAAATAGAAGATCTCTCAAGAAGAAAATCAAGAGGATAGAAAAGGAAAACTTACAACGATATATTCATCCCGAAAAGAAAAAGAGAAAGAGCTCAAGAAAAAGAATACATTTGAGCTGGAGGGAAAAGAAGAGAAGAGAAAAAAAGAAAGAGATACTCTTAAGCTCCATTGTCATATTGCTTATTATTGTAAGAGAAGAGAAAAACACTTGTGAGTTTTTAGACTGCTTTGTATTGTAATCAAATCCTCTCTACGAGAGATATAGTGTGAACTACTTGTAAGAAATATTTGATTGAAATTCGAAAGAAAATTAAAATACTTACAACTGAACTCTATTTGAGTTGAGGAATCTTGGCAAGGTTGCTAAGTACTAGGAGTGGTTTGAAAACTCAAAGGAAATCTTGACTAAGGTTGCTGAGTACCATGAGTGGTGCGAATACTCAAAGGAAATCTGGACTAAGGTTGCTGAGTACTAAGAGTGGTTTTAATACTCAAAGGAAATTTCAGCAGGGTTGCTAAATACCAGGAATGATGCTAATACTCAAAGGAAATCTCGATGGCATTATTGCGTATTAGGAGTGGTGCTAATACTCATTTGTAATATGAAGATTATAGTGGAACCCTCTACGGATTGGACATAGCAATTGGAGCGAACTAGTATAAAATCTGGTGTGCAATTATCTCTTCTCTTACCTAAACGATCCTTTTATGAAAGCCTATAGTCAAGCTTTATTTCTAAACATAAGACTCTTCCAAGCTAAAAGATCTTTTTCAGAAAAGAAGTTCTTAAGAAAACATTGTAGTATTTACATTCTGAATAGCACGTTAAAAGTTGTTATTATACAAATTTATTAAGTTGAGCTTTCAGTCATTTAAAGGAAAATTTCAAGAACTCGATAACATGCTATATCAGAATGACTGGTAAAAAAAGAGATATTATCGCGCCCGTTATGTCTCGGTTCATCAGAAATCGAAGCATAATATGGCGCGGTGACATTTTTGAAATTTTCTTGACAGTATAGGCCTCAGTTGCTTAAGTACCGATGACATATAGGGTATATGGCCTCAGTTGTCTGCTGAACCGAGGCCAAAAATCCCTACAAGACTCAGGGATTTGGCCTCGGTTGTAAGGGGAACCGAGGCAAAAAAGTTGTAAAAAATTTCAAAAATTGTTATTTCAGATCAGTTTTGATTTTTTTAAATAGAATAGGCCTCGGTTCAGTAGGGAACTGAAGCCATATCCTTTTTTAGGTTTTTTTCAATGTTCTCTACATTAGGTTTTTTTATTTCGATTTTTTTTCTAAATGGGTTCAAACTAAGCCTTAATCATAAAATTCTTCCCCATTCTCTTCTCTGTTCCAGTTAACGCGAGAAACCAACTTCTTCCTCTTTTTTCTTCTCGCGGACCACCCAGTCTTGGGGGGCGAGAAGTTCTGCGTCTCGAAGAGAGACAATGACCTCACGATGGACTTTCATGGTCCTTCGTTGTGCTGGTAGACCTTCTCCTTTCCTCTTTCTTTATCTGGCTTGCGATGCAAGAGGTGGTAGAGGTAGCGCCACTCTCTTCTTTCCATTTTCCCTTTTTTTCTTTCATTCTAGTTCAAGCGTCGTAGGGAGGGTTTTCTTTTCCGGCGTCTTAGTGGGCGTTCTCGTGGTGGTGGGATCGCGGAAGCTTTCCTCCTTCGAAGCAAACACAGGTTCGGTTCTAACCGAGCCTATGTGCAATCGGCGTCGCAGTGACGAGAGAAGACGACCGCGACATGTCACGAGTGACCTTTGGTGACGGCAGCGTCAAAAACAACACTCTCATTTTGGTGGTGCTGATTCTGCGATTTAGGGTTTAGGTTATTATTCAATTTTGGGGGTTTCTGTTATGATGAACTAATGATCTGATTTCTTTTGCGATTTGAGATGTAGGGTTTCATTCAAATTGAATTTGGGGTCTTTCTTGTTATGGTGTTTTAATCTTGTAATTTTGGTTAAGATTGATGATTGGGATATGAGTTTCGTCTCTTAATTAGTGGGTTTCCCGTTTGTTATTTGATTTTGGGTTGTTCTTTGGTCGCGCGAGTGGTGGCGAGGGAGGCGCTAACGGTGGTGGTGGCCATGGGTGTTAAGGTGGCCGACGTTGACAACTCTGTTTTGGCAGACTTGGAGTGAACCTTTTGGGCCAGTAGCCCAACGATGTATTTTTGGTTTAGGTTGGCAGTTTAGAGCGCACGTGATTTAAAAAAAAACAAAAGGCTTTGACATCGGTTCTTGCCTGAACCGAAGCAGAAACCTTTGACATATTACCTCGGTTTGAACCGAGGCCAAAAGTCCCCCACCTTTTTACCTCGCCGGTATATGCCTCGGTTCGAAAACCGAAGCATATTGTCAAAACAACCGTTGTCGTTTCTCTTCGTTGCACTAGTGAGGGTTGCGAAAATTTTCCATTAATAGTATTCAAACCCCCTTCCCCTATTAGAGTTTTTCAAGTACTTCAATTGGTATCAGAGTTAACCTCGTAAGGTTAGGTCTTAGCATGACTCGAGGAAAGAATGATCGCATTCTTTGAATCATGTCATATCGACATGGGGGATGTTGTGGAGAACGACAACTACGTTATAAATGAAGAGGGAGAGCCAATCTCAAAAGGCAAATGGATTGATGAGTTGAAGTAGCACTGCTTGTTAAACTCCAAAGCTCGAAACTCCTTGATGTGCACTCTCTTTGAAGAAGAATATAGGAAGGTTCACGCTTACCAAGCAGCTAAAGAAATGTGGGAGACCTTGGTCATCATGTATGAAGGATCAAGCAAAGTCAAAAGGAATAAGTGTAGCTTACTGACAAGACAGTATGAAATGTTTCCCATGCTTGAAAATGAAAACATTAATAGCATGTTCAGTAGATTCCAAACGATCCTCAACGAGCTGAAATCCTTGGAAATGTCATATTACAACTTCAATCATATTGACAAAATCTTGCAAAGTCTTCCCAAGCAATGGAGACCTCAGGTCACAACTCTACGTACGTCGAAGAATCTAGACGGAATGAATCTAGAAGAGCTGGTAGGGATATTAAAGGTTCATGAGCTCGAGCTTCTTCAAGATGACTCTATCAAGAAGGAGAAAAGCATCATGCTCAAAGTTGTCAAGAAGACACCCACCAAAGCTCTCAAAGTAGATGAATCCTCCGAGGAGTCAAATGACGAACATGACCCCATTGACGAAAACGGCTAAGAAGAGCTTTTATTCATCACTAGATAGCTCTAAACATTATGGAAGAAAAGAAAAGGCAAAATGTTCAAAGCTAGGCACCTTGGATCTGGTTCCAAGAACAATCCAAGAGATAAACGACCAGAAGATACAACTGTCTATTACGAGTGCACCAAATTTGGTTATTTCAGATCAGAATGTCCCGAGCTTGAAAAGATGAAGAAAAAGCCATTCAGGCCTAGATACAAGAAGAAAAGTATGTTTATGAGAACCTGGAAAGATCTGGACACATCTGACGAGGACGAGGATGCTAAAGTATGCTTCATAGTAGGAAATATTGAGAGTGCTTTAGATGATTCTAGTGATGAGGTAAACTTTTCAAATCTACACTCAGTAAAATTCATATTATGAACTACTATCGTATTAATTTAAATTGTCCTGTACATCTAAAAATTTGTGTGATCAACGTATGGAACTCCTAACATAAAAAAATAACCTAAAAGATAAAGTAGATGCATCTAGGGATAATGTTAAGACACTTCAACAAAAGGTTAGTAATCTTATGTCAGAGTTGGTGTCACAAAACATGAAAAAGAAGAAACTAGGTTGCAAAGTAGGAAACTTGTAGATAATACAATAGTAGCCAAAAATGTTAAAATCATATAATCCCTTCGGCATGAAAATGATACCCTCACAAAAATTCTCAGTAAGAACTCTTAAGGAAAATGATAGGTTAAATCGTCTGTTAAGAGAAAGTACACATGCATCTAACAAACAAGATCTAGGTTACATAAAACCCAATACAAAACATGTATATAAAACTAACCATAGTAGTTCCACTAAGTCAAGTAATGATGCATCGACTTCTGAAAAGAACGAAATGCATGTATCTAATAGGTCAAGACCCAACTAGTTATGGGTACCTAAGAGTCAAATAATTTCTCCTGTAGATATGTTTGATGACCAAAAAGAAAGCCTTGTCATGGTACTTGGACAATGGTTGCTCACGTCACATGACGGGAGAAAAGTGTATCTTCCTAAGCCTAGGGGACAAGAAAGGCGGTTCGGTCACATTTGGAAGAAATCAAAAAGGAAAAATAATAGGAATTGGAAAGATAGGTACAAACCTTTCCCTTCCATTGATAATGTTCTGTTAGTAGATGGCCTTAAACATAATCTGCTTAGCATAAGTCAATTATGTAACAACGAATATAATGTTGATTTTGAAAAAGGTCAATCTAGAGTATTAGATAGTAATAACTCTTTAGTATTTATTGTTAATAGACAACGTAACCTGTATAAAATAAATCTAGATGAATTGCAGTCTCTCTCATACTGTAGACATACAAGCGTGAGAATAATCTCAAAGTTGCAACGCCATGATCTCGCAAGAGGACTGCCAGATGTATCATTCAACAACACAGTCTTTTATAGTGCTTGCATGAAGGGAAAACATGTCAAAGAATCTTTCAAAAGTAAAAATATGGTTTCGACCAAACGACCTCTTCCGAGCAGTTTCATATAGATTTGTTTGGACCTACAAGAACTGAGTCTGTGAGTGATAAACGTTATGGAATAAAGGTGTAGATGATTTTTCTAAGTGAACTTTGGTTTTGTTTATAACTCATAAGAATGAGGTTTTCAATGCATTTTTCAAACTCTGTAAAAGGGTAGAAACTGAAAAGAATTTGAAAATTATGTCTATCCGAAGTGATCATGTAGGTGAATTTGAAAATGAGCTTTTCAAAAACTTTTGTGAAAACTCTGGCATCAAACACAATTTCTCAACTCCAAGAACTCCACAACAAAATGGAGTTGTTGAGAGGAAAAATATATCATTGCAAGAAATGGCCAGAACCATGTTAAATGCTTTTAATACCCTTAAACACTTCTGGGCACAAGCAGTTAACACTACATGCTATATTCAAATCAGAGTTTACATGAGGTCGATCCTCAATAAAACACCTTATGAATTATGGGAGGACAAAAAGCCAAATATTTCTTATTTCCATCCTTTTGGTTGTCAATGTTTTATTCTAAACACCAAGGATAACTTAGGTAAATTTGGTTCTCGTAGTAATGAAGGAATCATGCTTGGTTACTCGGAAACCTCAAGAGCATTTACAATTTACAAGTCTAGAACCTTTAAAGTTGAAGAAGTCATTCATGTGAAATTTAACTATAAGCCTGACCAAAGTAAGTTAGAATTAGATGACTCCTTCTCCAAAATGCAGGTAAACGATTGCACATCCAAGGAAGGAAACAAATCGGAAAAACCCAACCATCAAGTCGATAGTCAACATGAAGAGCCACTCAATGATACTAGTGAAGAAAGAAGGGAGTCAAAAAGCTTACATTGTTTGATCACCAAGGATCATCCCTTTGAGAAAATTATTGAAAGTCTGAATGAGCACGTAAGGACAAGATTGTATCACAAGCCACCAACCACCTCTCTCATCTCCCAAATCGAGCCATTAAAACGTTAATCAGGCTCTTGAAAAGAGTTCTTGGATGAAGCTATGAAAGAAGAACCTGATCAATTCAAGAAAAATGAAGTGTGGGAACTCATCGAGCTACCCCACAGAAAGCACGTAGTTAGAGCTAAATAGTTCTATCGCAAAATGTTGGATGAACACGAAAATGTCATCAGAAACAAAGCAAGACTAGTTGTGAAAGACTACTTTCAACAAGAAGGAATCAATTACATAGAAACCTATGATCCTGTAGCAAGGTTGGAAGTCATTTGCATTCTCTTATCATTCATGGCGTTCAACAAAATTAAGTTATGTCAAATGGACATCAAGAATGCATTCTTAAACGACGATATTAAGGAAGAATTGTACGTGGAACAACCTCTAGGGTTTGAATGTCAAACCAATCCCATACACGTCTTCAAACTTAACAAACCTTTATATGGATTAAAGCAAGCTTGTAGAGCTTGGTATGAAAATTTAAATCTTTTTCTTATAAATAATGGTTTCACGAGAGGTAAGTAGACACCATGCTCTTCAGGAAAAATGTCAATCAAAAGCTTCATAGTCATTCAAATATATGTTGATGACATTATCTTTGGTGCTACTGATGAAAATTTATGCCAAGGCTTCTCGATCATAATGCAAGAAAAGTGAGATAAGTATCATGAGTGAGCTAAAATTCTTTCTTGGATTACAAATAAAGCAAGAAGACGACGCGATCTACATACACCAAACCAAGTATATCAAGGAACTACTCAAAAAGTTTAAAATGGATTATGCCAAGGAGATGAAGACTCCAATGCATCCAACAACTAGCCTAGGGCTAGACGAAAGCTCAACAAAAGTGGACAATACTCTTTATCGTCAAATGATAGGTTCACTTTTGTAACTCACTGCGTCTAGACCTGACATTATGTTTAGTGTTTGTCTTTGTAAAAGATTTCAGTCAAATCCTAGAGAAACCCATCTTAATGTTGTTAAACACATCTCTAAGTCTGTGCTATGAAAGGAGTAGGAGTTTTTCCGTTGAAGGATATTGTGATGCTAATTTTGCTGGAGATAAAGTTGAACGGAAAAGTACAAGTGGAGGTTGCCACTTCATTAGAAGAAACCTAGCATCATGGCTGAGCAAGAAGTAGAAAACAATTGCGCTATCGATCGCTGAAGCTGAGTATATATCGACTACACACTATTGCTCTCAACTCTTGTGGATCAGGAATCAACTAGAAGACTACAATCACAGTCATGATACGATTCCTATCTTCTGCAATAATAATGGTGCAAATAGTTTGTTTAAGACAATTTTTTTTTCACTTTCACACAATCTGAACACATATTCAGACACACGCTAAGACAATTACCTAGTTCTATGATAAACAAGAGCATCATTATCTAAAAGGGCATGGATACGTTCAAATTATCCCCTTAGAAAAATCCCAACATTGTTTTGAGAGGCATGCTATGTGGTCAATAATTGGTCATATGTTATTATTTTTCAAAACTTTTACAATGTACAAATTGATCAAAATCATCATAAGGAAAATTGATATATAGGTATGCATATATACTAAGTATGCATATAAACAACATTGATCAATATATGTACTACATGACATAGGTTACTCTTCTTGTTATGTATGTTCTTACTATGTAATATGTAATACACATGTGATTCAATATGAATTATGCAATCTTCAGATATTTGCTACGCCTAATATTCTATAGGTACATTGTACATGCTACAATTAGTTATACTTTTAGGAAAATAAAGCACTTGAATATATTTCCTTTATAAATATTTGAGTACATGATTACTTATATGTAAAGAAGTTCTTTATAGTGAATCACAGTTTTCAATGAAAACAAATTATCTAAGTCCCTATATGGTTGAAAAAAACTGAGTCTTTTAATTTTTCCATTTAGGTTAGATAAAAGAAAAATATACTAACATTTCCTAAAAAAACATAACAAAGTTTAATATTATAATGGTAAGGTTTATCATTGCCCACTTTATCCATTCAAGACAGATATTGTAGAAAAGAAACATATACAGTATCTTCAACACACTTTCAAAACATAAATTCATAATTAGAAAACAAGATACACTGCTACATTGATATCGTAGAAACTCAGCACACTGTTCTTTCGAATGAGCATTAATATAGACTTTCTATATGGCTATGTGGCAGAAGAAGCTCATTGGTGCAAGAATTTTCATCCGAGTTCCTCAGTTACTGCAGAGCACAATTTGGATTTGGGAGAAGAAAGAATGCTAATGACTTTCTTTTACATAGTTGCAGAGAAATTCAACATGAGTACCTCTAGAAAAGCCATTAGCAATCAAAGTTGTCAATTTTGATAGGAGTAATATCATCAGCAACATCAAAGTGCCCAATCAATCGTGCAAAGAATACCATTTCTTGTTCAATTGTATTCTTAATGTTCTCAGCCTGCACCAGCACATTACTCCATATAGTCAACGTTTCATTCTAAAGGATAAATAACTAAATCAGAACACACCTTTCGGAAACCGTGTTGTTCCCCTTCATACTCAACAAGAGCAACTGGCACACCTTTCTCCTTCACTGCCTGGTATATTTTTTCAGCTTGATCCGGTGGCACAACCTGCGGTGCATAGATTGATCACTTGATTTGTGAAGACTATATGTTCACTAAGTGGAAACGGTGACAATTTACAATTTACATTCATGGTCCTTCAAATATTAGATATGGTAAGGGGAAATAATAATAACACTATTACTAACCTTGTCCTCCAATCCTTGAAATATTATAATGGGACAAGAAAAATCATCAACATGATTAATAGGAGATCTTTCATACATCTCCTTATCACCTCCTGCAACCGGTTGTAATAAACTGAGAACCAAATGAAACAAGTAAACCAACAAAATTAGAGGTACCTTAAATGGTCATTGTTGACTTACCAACTAGATTTTCAACATAATGGGATTCAAACTTATGAGTTTCTGCTCTCAACAAATTCAAGTCAGCTATCTGTTCAATAGTCCCCCATTGCCAAATCAATTCCATTGGTAGGAAAATAGTCAAGGATTTAAATGAATGGAATTGAAATATTCAATATCAACTTGTTCAACTTTATTTGTTTATTTAAATAAGCAATCTCAATATTGAGATTCATTTGATAATTTAAAGGAGTTGAGTTTAAATTTTCAAAATTCAACATTAAAGACTCGTTATTTTTGTTTTTATGACTAAGCACATTTTATATTAATTAATAAATAAGTTAAATGAGTTCAATTTATTCTCTTTTTTTATATCAACTCAAACTCATACTTTTTATTTGACTTGCTTAAATAAATTAATCAAGCCTAGTATCTAATTTTCTTAAATCCAACTCATTGTTCAATAGTTTGACTCGACTGATTCATTTAGATGCTTAGCAATAGCTATATTCTTTCCTGAAGTTATAAAACAAATACTGTAGCTTCCTTGATATTGTTGGCCAAAAGGTTAAGAAATTAAAACTCATACCTTAAATCTATTTAAAACTAATCCAAGTTGTTATTACAAATTACTATAAAACTTTTGTAATAATCAGTAGCACAATGAATTGCTCATGGGGAACAAATGGGAAAAAGAAGTGTCGGAAGATGCACTCACTCCATACAAAGAAGCACCAGCCTGAAAAGTATTTCTGAAAGCAAGAACTGCCAAGGTGGTATACCCACCAGCAGAGCCACCCATTATACACAGCCTCTCCTTATCCACCTTTCCACTCTCCACCTAGATAATAGAGTATATCATATACCCCTTTGCTTAACAGATTCACCAACCAAAAAAGTACGTAACAATTACCAAATATGTAGCACAACTACAACAGTCATTAACATCAACTATTCCCCACTGTCTCAAAAGTCGTTCTCTGTATGCCCTGCCATAACCTTCCAAATAGTATGAAAGACAGAAAAAACTAAGTTTCGTCTTCTAAACAAGTCAAAGTGACTAAAACAGGCTACAAGTTTATACAAAAAATGAATATTTTCCGGGGACTCAGATAAATCAAGGACCAAAACCAAAAACAAATTTTATAGAGACTAAAAGTAAAAGTGAAAAGGATGAAAAACAATATCCAGCACTTCCACAAGATGAAAAACAAACCAGTGCTTCCCCCATAATTAACATCAACGACTGCCCAACCTCGGCTAGTCCAGTACTGAACGCTCAAATTTAAAATTCCACGAGTTTCTTGAGTTGGGCCACCTGAAATATTAAAAAAAATGTATATATAGGAGTTTCTGTTGCATGCACACGACACTTTGACAAAAGTAATGAAGTGCAATGAAAGCAGTGACCAGGTAAAACTGTATTCAGTTCAGAAATTTTAGACAAAGTTGTTTTGAAACAGCTGAATTAAATTAAGAATATTAATGTCATAATTGTTAAAATGAGAAACTTAAAATAAACTAATGCACAGACGGACAAAATCATGAGTACTGTCCAGTTTACAGATAGAATTAAACCAAAGATAATGTGTATTCAACAATGTAAAAACAAAATAACTATTGTCACTGTCATTACAATGCTCTGACAACCCAAGCAGCATTAGCATACACTAATAACTTTTAAAGGCAGTTCATTATCAATTATCAAGTAGATCACTAGAAATTAAGCTACATAAAAATGTTGGATGCAAAGGGAAGACCACATTTTCAGCATCTAATTGATCAAACAAACAAATAAGAATATCAAATAGAAAGTGATAATTTCAGATTCAGGACCCAGAATTACCGTGACTCTTCAATAACAGTGGAGGCTTTTCTTCTTCACTAGCTTGGAAATCAGGATTAGATGGTGGGTAAAAGTATGCATAAGCATTTTGACCAGGAACGGCAGTTGGGAATTCAATCAACTCTGGCTTACTGATGTATGAGCTATACTTTAGACTATCTGGTGATGAGGACCAGATAATATTGAAATCCACTGCTTTTGATTTATCATCATCAAAAGTCACCTGGAAAGCAAGAGAGTTGTTATGGGGTGAATCGAGATAACAAATAAATGGAATGATAGCTGAAACTCTAATTTGCAGATGCTGTTGTGGTTAGGGAAATTGCAGTTGCAGTCATTGTGAGGGCTTCATTTCAGAGTGTTGTGAATTGTTATATGATTTCACCAAATATAAAAAAGAATTCCACAGTTATTCTAATTATTATTAGTATATCTTTTATTTTTAAGACTGTACAAATTGTAAGATTTTTCATCGTTTTCCACTATCAGATACCTATCAACACTTCTGTAACCACCCATACTACAACACCTCATGAACCATAGAGACTTGAAATAGAAGATTGAAGTTTGAATGTCCTTTTTTGACAAAAAAAAAGCAACATAGAATGGAGTTAAAGTTCTGCTGTGACCTTGTTGCAGCTATGTTGCAGATGCGTTGAGGAAATTCACATGATATAAAATCAAACTATAATTTAGGTGTTGCAGTTGGTAATTTAAAACCCTTGGTGGAATAATAAAGTACCTTGGCCACTGATGATGGAAGAACCTCAGATGCTCCCTCCACGTACAAGAAATCATTACCAGATGTCTAACAAAATGTTTGAACAACTAAGAATGCATTTCAAAAATTTATTTAAAGCCATAAGTGAAGAACAATGAAGCAATTTTGGAAGTTACTATGTTATTTATGTCCGTGCAAGGGAAATCAATCACAGTTAGCTTTGAGCCCTCTACATCAACAATACCCAGATATGACTTTCCATGCTGCCTATAAAAAGCAAAACTTTGAATTAAATTACCAATTTGGACACACACGCACACAAATTTATAGGTAGTAGACTTAGAATCACCTGTAACTGCAAGCAATTAACTGTTTAGAACTTTGAACAAATTCATAAGAATTCACACCAAACGTCCAGAGTGGCCTTGTAAACTCAGCTTCTAAAGAATAAACTGACACGACCTTATTCTCAGACTCAATCTGCAGTCAATTATTATATAAGTTAGAAAAGGATAAGTAGAAATTCAAATAATTAATTAACTTTTAGTGGCTACAGCATGTCCAACCAGAAAAGGCAGTCAAGCATGCTTGCAACTGAATTGTCACAATCATCCTTTGCACAGGGAAATCCAAGCCAAACAGAGAGGGAGCAAGCGATCATATGAAGAGCAAAATATCAACAGAAAGCATTTGTATAACTAATTTAACCTGAACCTCAGAGTGGATCAAGCCCCAAAAGAAGTTTACTATAATGAATCATGTCCAAAAATAATTTTAACATAAATTTTATATAATCCTTCATTTTTCAATTGTTGTTTTGAAATTAGCCATTTCAAGATGAGTTTATCATTGCAAGTTATTAAATCAAGATTAAATCACTCTTGGAATTAAATATCCAAAAGAGTGTTTAATACATTCCATAATCAAAATTACCGAAGAGTTAAAACACTCTTCTAGAATTTTACTTCCAGAATAATTAAACGTTCTTGCTAACTTAATACACTCTTGACAAATCACTTTCAAAATTATATTTTTAGAAAAGTGTTAAATGGTTCCAGAAAGATTTTTAAATACTCTACCGAGATTTTAATTCTAGAATGTATAAAATGTTTCTTCCGGAAATTTTGTATATCAAAGATCATTTCCATTGTTAGATAGAAGTAATTTTGGAACAACAATTAAAAAATAAAGGATGGTGCAGTTAACAACAAAAGTAGCGAGAAAATCAATTTCCTTTATGTAAATTTATCATATCTAAAAGATATTCAATACCTAGTTGTTCTCAACAAACAAGTCATATAAAATTCATAGGTTAGCTTTTGTAGTAGAAAACTTTTCAACATCTTAATTTGAAAAATTGAAAGTTGACTCCATTGCAAAATACACATAGAAATTCTATTTTTTAAAAACCAACAAATTTATATTTTATCAGCAGGAAATACGTCTAGTTAACTACGAATTCTTCATCTAAATTTGTTTGTTTAATAAATTTCACAAATAGTGTAAGTACTAGAATATCAATTTATACCTACAACAGGTCTAAAATTATATATAAACAAAATTATTCAGTGTATCAAAGTATTTATTACTGCAAAAATTAGAAATCAGAAGTTCTTGAAAACTACCACAGATAGTTAATGGCTTGGAGAAATAATAGGTGAAAGAAAATTACCCATTTGTGGAGATTCCAAAAACCATTTTCTCTATCTGTGATGAAAAACAACTCCCCTGCATATTCACATAAAATATAATAACCAGAATGCTCAGAAAGATCAAAATAAATGTTCCTATTGGAGTTAGTAGTAAGTTTAAAATCACCTCCATCAATGCGAATAGAAACCAACATGAGTAAAATCCATGAAAGTAAAAACATAAAAGTTTTAAATTATGGAACATTACGAGGTCACAGATTAACATAGATCAAGGATCCTGAGCCTATGTCTGGAGTTATAATGATTTGATGATCTTAAGAAAACATTTACTCAACAAAATTTATCATGCCTTGACTATTGAAAGGAAACATCTACCAAACAAAGCTAAATGATTGATTTAATGTTAATATGTCAACTTTCGGTTGAATAAAACAACCAAGTATTGTTTGGGGTAGGGAGTTACAAAAAAGCTAGTTTATGTACCCTCAGAGGACCACTTGGGTTCAGTTGGAGACTCCACAAGTGAAGGATCATGCCCAGCAACACAAACACGTTTGTAGATCTCACTGCAGGAAACCATGAGATGATCAAGCTTTAAGTTGAAACATGAACTATGAATATACTAAAAATCATGTAATCCAATTATCATCTAGAACTTGAAAATGAGATCCACGATACAAAGATGGAAACAAAATAGAAGGTTAAGAGGAAAAACTTTTAGAGAGAATTAAATCTGTGCATGACCCTGTATATGAATAGTGCATGGAGACAAGAGGGTGGATAAGTTGTGTTAATAGTTGAGATTTGAAATGTGATACAAACCAAGTGATCCTTGCATCCTTTTCTTAACTATGAAAAGGGCAACACCGTGTAGTGTTGCATAATCGACAAAATATTAGACCTGAGTTGGATTCTTCAGAAAATAAAGAATATATCGCCAAAGGCACAGGCAGTGGATATTCATATTTAAGCTCAGCATATCATAGATAGACTTGTAAGAAATTTGAAAAACCAAAACACAAATAAGAAGTGAAAACGATTCTGCCTTTCCACAGTTGGGAGATCTACATGGCTACATGTTAAGCAAACTATCTTAATTCTTATAAGTTACTTGTACCATAATAACAGAGAGTTTTGCTCACCCATTTTCAGAAATATAGCCAACCCAAAGTTCTGTTTTGTCCCATGGCATGTTGGGGTGATTCCACTGAATCCATGCTATTCTCTCACTTTTAGAATCTAGACGTGGGTAGGCATAGAAGTCACTCCCACCAACTAGAACAACTGGTTCTGAATGTCACACATCCGAGTCAGACATCATATCAAACAATTGATGCACAATGGAAACAACACTCAAGCAACTGAAAATAACACAAACGTTCGAAAACCTTGGATGAGCAACAATGAAATACTTATCAGCGATATCATTCATCCTCTCCACAAGTTAAACACACTAGTAAGATGGAAAATTTTACCCTGAACATCTTTGCTGCCAAGTGCTATGGATACAATAGTTGTAGGTGGATTTAGACTGCTTTCACGACGATCTAGCAACATGATTAAGCATTTATGATCATATAAATGAACGATTTAACAACACTGGGAACAAGCCACCTGAGCGTTGAAGATAAACTTATAGTGCATTTCTTACCTTCCCTAACACAAAGAAAACGGTTAAATCGTGCATCCAATATTCCATCAGCATAGCTGACTACAGGTCCACCATAATCCGGAGTGAGTGGTAAAGGAGGCTCATCTACAAGGCAAATGAATCATAAAATTCAAACAATGAAATACAAAAAATGCTTAACATACACCTTTTGATAGTAACATAATACAAATTCAATATTCCTAGATTAGTTTTATATCTAATCGACGTCAACTTCCAACATTTGTTAACTAAGTTACCGATTAAAGAATTGAAATTAGGAAGTTTCTTTGAAATTCATACTACAGTGTATTATAAAATCAGAGGAAATTCCAACATTTGTTAACTAAGTTACTGGTTAAAGAATTGAACTAAGGAAGTTTCTTTGAAATTCATACTAGAGTGTATTATAAAATCAGAGGAAAACACATTTTTACACATCTCAATATAAAACTTTCCACTTTCAAAACATTTGTCTTTGTCTATAGAGAAAACAAAACAAAATGCAACTAACATAGATTGAACTACACATCAGATCAAAGGGGCGCCAACAAACATGTCATTTCGTGGCAACTATACTACAAAAATGGAAAATATGGTATTGGATAATGAAAATTTACGCTTGCAATACTGACCCAGAGAAGTGATGGACTGCTTGTACAACCTCTGATCATTGTAATTTGCAAAGAAGACAACATCCCCAGAAACAGTAAAAGCAGCGCCTCCATATTCCTGAGCCAATGTTCTCACTCCAAACTCCTTAGGAGTAATATCCACAGACTCACCTCCTGTTGTTTCTGGCTCAAGAACAAGAACTCCACGCCTGAACCAAATAGGAGTCCCAAACCAAAAGGGTAAACATGCAAACTCAAAAAATCAAAGCATTTATATGAAAGAGTGAATGTTTAGGATTTATTATATAAAAACATAACAGTTTTTAATATTTTATTAGGTAATCAGAAATATTTAGGTGTTATACTTTAAAAATTTATTTAAGAAAATATTAAGATAAAACTATTTTGCACCCCCATTGAAATTCGTTTGGATAAAAGAGAATACACAATTAAGGTTAGGAGAAGGTTTTTAGATATACGTTTCAAAACTTTTAAATATTACAATTAGTTTTTAATTTTTTTAAAATAGTTTAGGATGTTTTTAGTTTTATTTTTCTTTTGCATTTTTAGTTTAAAAATAAATGAATTTAAAAATATATATCATATAACAAAGAGGTTAAAGAAGTATATATTTATATGACTGGTTTATGGTATTGACGGTGAGATTGTTAGTTGGGGTGGCAATAATTTTCACAACAACAAAAGGTCAACAGTGATCACCAAAATATGGACATCGATAATAATGGTAATAGTTGAAATAAATAGTACTAGTAATAAAAAACAATTATTAGTAAAATTATATATTGATGTAGAGAAAGGTCAATCCTATTTTATAACTTAAATATGAAATAACAAGATGAATTCAGACTTTTAAAAAGAAACATCTATGACTTGAATTTCATAAATCATTTTGGCATATTTATACCTTATTTAAGACCACTCATGTAATTTTCTTTTTCAGGCTATGCAAACCATGTTGCTTTGACTTTTTTGTTGTTCTAAATTCTCCTAAGTGCTTTTCATTCTCACTCTCTCTTTCATACAGAAAAATAAATAAACACATAGATAACAGAGAACTGAAAGACCTTACTTACCCTGATTCTAATGGACGGAATTCCAGCAAAATGAGGCGGCCGCGACCATCCACGGCGGTGCCGCCCAGGTCCTTGGTGGCACCGGAGACAGTGTCGCCGGTGATGGGGGATTTCCATGAACCATAGGGAGCAGCGGTGACGCTAACTGTTTTGAACGACATTTCCCGTGTGTTCCAGTGAAACAATTAAAATAAAGTGATTTTGAGTTTGAAGGAACAAAGCACAACACAAACGTGCTTATTTCAATGGTTAGATGGAATATGTAACCAAACAACGAGTGTAGTAACCTTAAAAATAGACATAATTCTCATCACATACAGAAATAACCCATATTTATATTATTATGAATATTTATTTTAGCTCCTGTATTTTTACTATTAATAAAATATTTTTCAGTTGTTTCAAATGAAAATATAACCTAATTAGAAATCGATTATTATTAACAAGTAAATATTAATAATTTTAATTTATATATAATATAATATGACTTAATACTTCTTTTAGTCTCTTGAAATAAGGGGAGATATTCATAATCGTTCTACTTTTTTTTAAAAATTTAAAAAGATTTCAACTTTTGAAAAAACTGGTCAACTTTTGAAAAGACTGGTCAAGTTAATCTTTTTTGGTTACTGTGTCAAATTTTTAACCCTTAGAAATTTGACACCGTAACAAAAAATGATTAACTTGACTAATTTTTTTAAAAATTGGGACCATTTTAAACTTTTTAAAAAAGTATCACGATTTTGAATATTCCCTTTTTTTTCAAGGGACAAAAGAGATATTAAGCCTATAATCTATAATCTGTTGTGAATTTAAGGAGTAGTATTCCAAGGGAGAAAAATCGTTGACATGTTACAACTGTACAATAAATAACAAATGATACACTTATTGACTTGTTGATGAAATTGATACTATGAACAAACAATAAACATTAAAACGTGCTATCATAAATTTAATAGAAGATATTATATTACCTTATTCTTTTTAAAAAAGTAAAATTAAAAGCACTCAAATACTGTGGAATGAAATTAAAGTAGTTATTATAATGATAGAAAAGTTTATTAAACCTGAAAATTAATAATGCAGATTTATCTCATTTTTATATATTTTCAGAATTAAAATCTTGGTTTATGAATAGAACGATGAAATTAATTCCAATAAATAAACAATAGTGCTAAAAGAAATTAAAACAAAATCCTTAATAATTGAGCAGTAGATGGAATATGTCGTTTTGAATAATGAATATCGTGAAGGTATCGTCGTTTTCAATAATCAGAACTGAAAGATACATGAGAATACAGGGACCATGGATGCTGCAAAATTTGTAAATTACTTTGCAATTTTGTAACACGTGTAAAGCATGCCCTTCAATACTTTGATTTTTGGCTAATATTTTACATCATCGTACTGTCCATCTCCATTTTCTCTCCAAGATTCTATTTTAATGTAACATTCATCTTATATATATGAATTATGTTAAAGATATTAAGAACGTTAAGATAATTTTATTTTGTGATGATAAATACGAATATTAAAGAAAATTTTGTTTATTAATAAATAGATAAAATTTTTAAATCACATTATTTTCTTTTATATTCTGACATTGTAAGTTAAATGGTTTTTTCAAGAAAGTAGTGTTAGTAAAATCATTCTGCACTTCATTATCATTACGAATTAAAGAATTAAGGTAAACTTCCGCGTTTAGTTTAAAATAATTTAACATGATATATTCAAGTTTCTATAATTGATAGTTTTTTTATTTTTTATCAAGGATTCTAATAATTGGTATTGGAATCATTATCACATATTGATCATCAATAGATTATTCTTTTCTAATTAAATTAGATCACATGACTTAAAATTTTCATATAATATCATGATTCATGTTGTTTATTAATGAGTTTAGCTACAAAAATTAAATCAATGAGAAAATATAATTATAAAGTTATATATATATATACACACACACACATATATATATATATATATATATATATATATATGGACAATATCATCTACATGTCATTCTTGTTGAGATTCCAAGTGTGAGTCTAACTCTCACATTGGATAGAAATAAGAAAGTAGAACAATATATAAAGGTGAAAAACCCAACTGTCCATCTCTCACACAAAAAAACATAAAAGTATCTTATGTGTATATAAACACATGTCCATCTCATGTTTTATCTGATGTGGGACTTTGTTTGTATCCAACAATTCTGTGATTGGTCCAAAATTACTCCACAATTAATAATAATAATCATAAACACCAACATGAACCAATCATAAAATGACACATAGATGATGTTAAAATGTTGTCAAAATATCATTATCCTCTATATATATTCTATGTCGAAAATTATTGAATCATTAACATAACGTTAGCAATAATTATATATTAAAAACAACTCGAACATAAGAGTCGTCAAATATATTCTATGTCGAAAATTATTGAATCATTAACATAACGGTAGCAATAATTATATATTAAAAACAACTCGAACATAAGAGTCGTCAAATATAAACACTATAATATATATATATATATATATATATATATATATATATATATATATAGGTATATAAAACCGAGAATATCTATTTCCAAACATTAAACACCTCACGTGTAACTTCAACCTCTATGAAATGACTTCTCCTATTTTTTTTTTTTTTAAACCCCTTTAGTAGCCCCTATTTATGTTAGGTTTTCCAGTTAGATCTGTTTATTAAATTATTTTCCAATAGAGTCCTTAAAAGTGAAAAATTGATTCAATTAGGTCTCTACGGTTAAATTGAGTTAACAGGGTTAAGTTTTTTATGACCTGGCAGGACGTGGTTAATTTTTAATACGTGGTATAAGCACAGGTTGTTGCGTGGAATATATAATTAAAAAATAAAAAAAAAGTTTTTGAGAATTGAAACTCAAATTAGGGTTCATCATCTTCAACCGCTTCCTTCATCTATTTGAGTGTTTAATGATGTCTCTAGGTTTGCAGGTTGGTGGATTTGTGAAAAAAAGAGACTTATGGAGATGAATGATGCACTGATTCTCGCAATTACTCGAAGAAGGAGAAACGAAGTGTTGGAGCTCTCCTGGCGTGGTCTCGTGACGACGCAAGGAGTTCGTGATTCTTGCGGCTGTGCTAACCAGCCATGAACACCCTTTGGAAATTTCAATCAACCCCATATCATCAAGGTCCGCGCAGTTACCAACAGACAAAGACTGAAGTCCATGACTGAGAACAACTCCGTCAAGCTTAGATCCAAGGACTAAGCATCCCATGAAACTGGCCTAATTTCAGAACCCTCAAATTAGGGCACTTCGAATATATTTCTAATCTTACTGATATTTTTATATATAAATGAATTTTGAATGAAATATAATTAGAGAATAATTGTCTACCCTTAAATAAGGGAAACTTTTATTATTATCCTTTCTACTACACAACTTTTCTACATAGCTGCTATCCATGGTGCTGCTTCAATCAGGAGAAAAATTTGAGAGTATTGAGCTGAAGTTGTGATTCTCATTGTTTATTTATTATTTTTCTCCCCTCCTTTTTCTTAATTACCTCTGATTTATTTATTATTGCTTTCTTCTTGAATATTCATAGAACTACGTTATGTCGATTACAGGGTGATAACGATGGAAAGCTAAATTCATTTTAGCTTTTAATTTTCTTATCTTACACTATTTATTGAAAGGATTATCCAAACAAAAATTTTGATGCCCTTTTAAAAGAATTAACAAACTATAGAATACAAATATGTTGTCTTTACAAATTTAATCTCCTTTTAAACCTACAAGTTATGCAGAAAGTTATACAGAATGTGACATCTTCTCCTTTTAAATGAATCATAACAGAAAATAATTGGATGGGTATTATAGGTATGGAATTTTCTATTGAAAAGCTAGTAAATAAGCAACCCACCACTCACTCTGATATATGGCATAATTCACTGATAAAGTGGTAGAATCAGATAAATAAAATTTACAAAAGAAAAGTTATTCATTTTAGGAACACTACACAAGAACTCGTGCTTGTATTTCTGCAATATAAGCAAGTGGCCAATGTTTTCAATAAAAATTGTACATGGTTTCAAAATGTATGCTGATAAAAGACCTCCAAAATCAGAATTTTATTGGATAAATTCCATAATAGAATTTTATTAAAACACATGAATAAACCACTAGCCAGAGAACTAGCACCTCCAAACAAAATATCGGTATCATCAGCAAAAAGAATTTGTGATTGGACCTAAATTATACTAAAATTGTGAATCAGAAAAATTAGGTATAGCCAGTGAGAGGAACCCAACACTTCTAGCACCAAACTACTATCCCTCACATTTTTACAAACATATAACACCAACACTTCCAAAAGAGAAGTCCGAAGAACAAAATCACTAGAGTAGCACGACTAACCCTACAATCTTCTCCCTCGAAACCCCGTCCTCTATGCGATTCGAAAACGACGATGTATCAGCCAAGTGAAGGAGTTTGAGCTTCGAACAATTAAATGGAATAACAACCAACAATGAACCCTGTATATCTCAGATCGAAGGTGCAGGCCACAAGAAAGGACTCCAAATTAGGACACAATGTGGTAATGGATTCGATTTCATGAAACTTTTGTGCTCGAATAACACTCTCATTTCCAATTTTTATCAAACACGAAAGCCCTAAAATACTCTTTCCAGTAACGATTTCGCGCAATGTCGAAGAACACTTTCAGAATTTTAATCCCAATTTCAATGAACCTTATTTCGTAATCACATTATACATTTCAGAAAACCTAATTTTAAACTGTATAATATAATGAAATTCCACGTGTGCTTATGCCACATATTAGAAATTAACCGCGTCAACCTACCAGGTCATAAAAAAACTTAAACCCGTTAACCCAATTTAACAGCAGAGACTTAATTGAATCAATTTGTCACTTTTAAGAATTCTATTGGAAAAAAAATTAATAAAGGGATTTAAGTGAAAAAACTCAACATAAATAAGGACTATTAAAGGGGTTTAACTTTTTTTTTTGGAAACGATTCAATGAGTCTAAAGAATTATTATATGTTTTATATCATTTTTAAATTTATTTTATACTTCTTAAATAAAAAAAATTAAAATGAAACAAATATTATCTTTCACTACAACATTCTAAAACAAATTCAAATTTATAAAGTGTGTCAAATCATTGTGTATAAAAGAAATTCAACTCGTCACTAAAATACATAGAAAATGGTGTAATCCGGAGACGTAACATATTTATTGGTAGATAAAATTGCATTTTGGTGTTTTTAGTTATCTATTAAAAAATAAAATTATCCTTTAATTACCACATACGATCGCATAACTGTAAAAAATACTTAAAGACAATATTATACAATTTTCTTACCTTGAAATTTGTTTTAATAAGATGTTAATGATTATTAATTAGAGTGAGTTAATGTTATATTTTCTTAAATTTAAACATATTATCATAAATTTATATTTTTACGTAAAGAGACGAAAAGTATTTAAAAGAATGAAGTTAATATTATTGTAGAAGGAAATTTTCAATTTTAAAAATAAATTATCTTTCTGGATTGTTAACATTACAAGTCTGAGTGTGAGATTTTTTATGACGTGAGATTTTATGAAGTTGAGACTAAATGAGATTTTATGAAGTTAACAATGAAATATTACATCTTAAAAAATGGGATTAAATATGTTTTCAAATTCTAAATTTAGGTATGAAATTAAAATTTGTTCTTGTTGTAAATTTTGATAGATATTTATTTTTAAATTTTTAAAAACGAATAGTTATTTTCATTTAATCACCTTAACTTTTTTCTACATGTTAAATGGTATTTTAGGTTGACATTTGAATTAAAACGTGTCAATTATTGTAAAATAACTCAAATCCTAGTCTAAAACACTATTTAAGTGGTAATAAAGAGTTAACATTGTGAGGTTAAAATAACTACATTCATTCACTCTTAAAGTTTAAGAATTAAAATGTATCAAAGTTCATTATATGAACAAATTTTAATTTTGCATGTATGATTATGAGTTAAAGCATATTTAACTAAAACATATATATATATATATATATATATATATATATATATATATATATATATATATATATATAAAAGGTTTAATTGCTTGGGTGGTCCTTACTTTTAGGGTAGTGTGTCTATTTGGTCCTTACTTTTAAAAAAGTGTCAACTTTATCCACAATTGGATTAATGTACATCAATCAAGTTCATTCTGTTAATTTTCCAAGAACGACATTAATTGTGTGGTGATGTGGCAAAACAGTATGGTGATGTGGCAAAATACATTTGCAACGAGTAAAAATGTGTAAATTTATCGTGCAATGGTGTTCTTAACGGTTCTTTTAAAAGATATGCTTGTAGCTTGCCCTAAGTGAAGTTTGACCCCTAAGTGAAGTTTGGAGCTTGTTCTTTTATCGTTGCGAGTTATGAGTTAGGACTTGGTTCACAAAGTGTTTTTTTCTTGTTGCGAGTTGCTTCACGAAGTGTTCTTCTGTCATTTTGAGTTTGTTCACGAAGTGTTCTTTTGTTGTTGCGAGTTGGTTGACGAAGTTGAACTGTCATGGAATCAATGTTGTTCGTCTTGCTCATGTGGGACCTCTCCTGGTGGTTCATCAAGAGAATTGGTTGGAACAAAAATATTTTATTGTAGGGAGGTCGTAGTCCTGAGAGTGGCCAAAACTATTAAGAATGGTGGGAAAACTTTTGGGGTTGCCCTACAAGGTTTGATGTGTGGTTTTACTTTTTCATTGGGGTAATTTTTTTTGGTGTTAATGAAATGTTTGTTATGGTTGGACTTTTTGAACATCAAAGTACAAATGAAGATTTTCAAGGATTCAATTGTTTTAAATGGCGCAATGAAGATAACGGGGATGAAAGGGATGCTATTATTGCTAGGCAAAGGAGAAAGATCAATACTATGGAAAAATCACTTATGGTTTCTAAGAAATGGGAGAAGTTATTAATATGAATGTTATGTTTAAAAATCCATGAAATGTTGTAAAAGTGACATGTTGTCATGACCAAACTATGTAGTTTGTGGGTTGTATCAAGTGTGATAAACTTGGATATAAATGATGTTATTGTAATGTGATGTTATTAAATGAATCAGAAATTTTGTCTAATATAAAAAGACATTCAAGTGAAATTGTGCTTCAAATACACATGATATTCATTTCAATATACATTCAAACAGTGAACATTGTTCTTCAAAAGACATTAGCTGACTTCCTTGAGGATATGCAACAACTATGGTTGATGCTTGTGTTGCTGGTGGGCTTGCCTGATGTCCTGTTTGAGTTACTTGTGGGCAACTAGTTCTTTTGTGTCCAAGTTGTTTACATACTCTACATCTCTTATGTGTTCCTCCTAGCCTTAGTTGTGTTTCTCCTTATCTTAGTTGTGTTTCATCCTTCTTTAGCTCCCAAGACTTTAGTCTTCTTTTCTTTTTCGGTCTTCTAGGTAAAACCCTTTTAGGTGGAGGTAAAACATCACATTTTGAATTCATTTCCCATAGATGGCGTTGACAGGGTATATCATTATATGTTTCTTCATAGGTTGACCTCCTAAATCAGTGTGGGTTTAGTCTTCTCCATTGATATTTAAAAATTTCACGAAACGCAGTGCGTGACAGCATGAGATTCTTGTTATAGTCCATTTTTTGCAACTACATTCTATTTTATCTATGTCTACCACAAACTTATCACCAATGGTGGACGTGTGTGTGACCTCAAATATTTTCAATCATAACCAATTGTAAAACGAAAATGAATTTAAAATTAGAATGGGTCAATCCATATTTAATCATGAATAATTGAAGTTGTTGGAAAATCATACCTAGGTATCTAATATTTTGTGTTGTGTAAATTCCTTTTCTAGTCTTTTTTTAATATTTGGTCATAGGCAACCTTCACATGCAGTTATCTTGTTTCTATGTGTTGCCCATCTTTTCATCAGGTAAGTATGAATGTCTTCCATCATTATTATGATGGGCTTACTGATCGAGGTCATACCCAAATCAAATTAATATGCAATTAAAGTACAGTATATTAGGAAGTGACTCCTAGGTTGTTTCTTAAGGACCACTTCTCTTTGACAAAGTATCAAACACTTGGTGGGGTTTTTTGGAAGAGTTACGTTAACTAAAATTAACTAATACTAATGCAAAAACAGAGTATAACGTCACACGTTCAACGTCTAACCACTCAATAGCCAATGTTAAAAATGACCGATGGCAATTTTGTAAATAAATGCAATTATTAAACATCGTTTAAAATTATAATTCGATGTAAAAGGATATAAAACGTCAAATGTCTCAACGTTAGACGTCAAAAGGTTAGTGAAATCAATAAAAATTTGAGCGGGAGATTGAAAATTCATTCACTTTATCTTAGCACGCGAGACCCTCTTCTCTGCTCAAACTTTTCTCGAACGAAGTTTAAGGACCATCACATGTAATCTTTCTTTTATTTGATACAAATGCATGTTAATTAACTACTTTAGGTATGATTTTCGTTTGTTTTCACCTATTATTTTCGTGTTCTTATGCACATTCTGTTTTCTCTCTCACTGGGGGTGTCAACACTCAATTTTGTCCGGGTTGAAAAAAAGAAGTGTTTTTATTGGTTTTTTTTTATTTTATTTTACCTTTTTGTTTTATTCTATTTTTATGTATTTAGATTTTTGCTTTTAATTCAATTTTTACTTTTCTTATCTTCAATTTTGTTTTAATAGAGTTAATAATTAAAAAATTAAAAAATGAAATTAAAACTGAAAATAAATAATAAATAAAATAAAAATTAAAAAAAGGGGAAAATAGAAAACGTGGGAAATGGGTATGTGAGACGTGGCTGGGGTGAGGGGGACCAGGTGGTTAGAAAGGAATATTTCCCAAGATTTTGGGAGGGGATTTTGTTGGGATCAGAGAGAGAGAATAGAAAGGAGGAGGGCATACGGGGAACGATCAGTGCGGGAATCATCACCCAGATTCACCATCTTTGGACCTGAAGAAAAGAGAGACGCCAGCAAAAGGAAAGAAAGGATTGGAGACGCAAGGTTGGCAAGAGTAATAGAGAGGTAAGTAATATCTAACACTCCAGGGTCTACTCCGATTGTTGTTAAATTTGTATGTGAATATTGTTGAATGCACTGGATATTTGTATATGCTCATTATCACCAAACATCTTCAATCTTCACCTCCAACACTTGACTTCCAATATCCATGATCATCTTCATTCCCTGCTGCATATTCCACCCATCATCACGGTCTCGCAAACTTGGTACTCCTCCATTTACTCAACCAAACCTCATTCCCTCATTCACTCATCAACCGTTATCCTCAAACTGCATTATACAAAGCCACAGTCTAGAACAATGACCAATTTCCAGCATCCAAACACAAGCCCATACTTTACCTTCACTGAGCCAAAACAGGGATTGACCACTGTGTCGTTCACTGTCGTCTTCAACCGCGCAACACCGATCTCCCTTTCCATTCATTCTTGTTCAATCTGGGAAGAGACACACACCACCACCTTCAGGTTCACCATCCCGTTGTAGGACACTAGATTAGGGTAGTGGTGCTGAGGGGAAGAGGAGAAGGTTCTCTGTGCTATTCTCGGTGAATCGGACGACGGCTTCGGCGGCAGGCGACGTTACTGGCAACGCCATAGACGACGTTTCGCGGTGATCGATTTGAAGAAGTATTGGCACATGTGTGGCGGAGGAAGACCCTCCCTGGAGATCAATGTTTTCGAAAAGAGAAGAGCGGAGAAGGTGGCGTCGTGGCTGGTGGTGGTTCTGGTGGTGCAAGTTGTCGCCGGCGAGCCTAAGGTGTGTTCTGGTTGAAGCAACGGTGGTCGGCCATGGCAGAGGTGATGATCAGTTGTGGTGCTGAACAAGAGACCTTGAATCTCTAGAGAAGGTGTGAACCGGCGTGAAGGAGTGGGAATGAGGATGAATCTCTGAACCCCTAGAAAATTCTAGGTTAGAAAGCATTGGACTGGGCCAGGCCCAGAAATGAGCGTACGTCCGGGAGCCTTGGGCCTCTTTTGGAACGTTCGTTAAACATTCTCACCAACGAGCGCTCGTTATCCAAACGAGCGAACGCTCGTTATCCTTAAGCCTTCTTTGACCGTTCGTTCAACATTCTCACCAACGAGCGCTCGTTATCCTTAAGCCTTTTTTGAGCGTTCGTTTCTCACCAACGAGCGCTCGTTATCTAAACGAGCGAGCGCTCGTTAACCTTGAGCCTTTTTGACCGTTCGTTAACCATTCCAAACGAACGAGCGCTCATTATCCAAACGAGCAAACGCTCGTTATCCTTAAGCCTTTTTTGAGCGTTCGTTTCTCACCAACGAGCGCTCGTTATCTAAACGAGCGAGCGCTCGTTAACCTTGAGCCTTTTTGACCGTTCGTTAACCATTCCAAACGAACGAGCGCTCATTATCCAAACGAGCGAACGCTCGCCTTTTGGAACGTTCGTTAAACATTCTCACCAACGAGCGCTCGTTATCCAAACTAGCGAACGCGCGTTACCTTAAGCCTTCTTGACCGTTCGTTCAAATCTTCTCCCTGAAGAGCGCTCGTTATCCAAACGAACGAGCGTTCGTTTCCGAACCAATGAACGCTCGTTACTCAGCCTTAATTTCTCAACGTCCGTTCGTCATGCATTCAATGAGCGTTCGTTATTGAGCCTTCGTTCTCAACGTCCGTTCGTCATATCTCTCGACGAACGCTCGTCATTCAGCTCACATTTCTAAACGTCCGTCCGTCATGTTCCCCAATGGACGTTCGTCCTCTCCCCCAACGAACGTTCGTTCTTTACCTAACGAACGCTCGTTATTCTGAATCTCTTCCCAGCGTCCGTTCAGCCTCTCCAATTTCTTTTGTTTATTTATTTTTCTTTATTGTCTTATTTTATCTTGTTCTATTTATTTATTTTAGACATTTACTTATCCTAAGATATATATTAATAATACAATATTGATAGTTTAAATAAAATAATAAAAATTACAAAAATACGTTTTAAAGGTTTAAGCGCACGTGTGACCGCTCGCGTCGTCCTTGTGCTAAAAACCTTTTCTTCTTTTCTTAAATAAATTTTCAAAAATACGTTTTAAAGGTTTAAGCACACGTGTGACCGCTCGCGTCGTCCTTGTGCTAAAAACCTCTTCTTCTTTCTTAAATAAATTTACAAAAATATGTTTTAAAGGTTTAAGCACACGTGTGACCGCTCGCGTCGTCCTTGTGCTAAAAACCTCTTCTTCTTTTCTTAAATAAAATTTCAAAAATACGTTTTAAAGGTTTAAGCACACGTGTGACCGCTCGCGTCGTCCTTGTGCTAAAAACCTCTTCTTCTTCCTTAAATAAATTTACAAAAATATGTTTTAAAGGTTTAAGCACACGTGTGACCGCTCGCGTCGTCCTTGTGCTAAAAACCTTTTTCTTCTTTTCTTAAATAAAATTTCAAAAATACGTTTAAAGGTTGAACACTCGTGTGATCGTTCGCATCGTCCTAGTGTTCAATACTTTTCTCTCTTATTTACGTAATATTAAACGAGGGTATGAGTGCTCGTGCGATCGTCCGCATCAGCCTAGCACTCAATGCTCTCAAGTCATCCTAAATAAGTAGATAACGGTATGAGTGCTCGTGTGATCGTTCGCATCGGCCTAGTGCTTAATATCGTTATCTCTCTTTTCAAAATAATTAAAAATATTTAAATATCATTTTAAAGGTATGAGTACTCGTGCGACCGTTCGCGTCAGCCTAGTACTCATTACCTTCTCGAAAATATTAAAAACATAAAAATCTCCAAAAATTAAAAACATATGCTTTTCCAAACAACAAACAATCTTTTAGCTAGAACTACGTAACCCTGATTTCTCATTTTGAATGAGAATACGTAGGAGCAAGGTCAATCCTTGTCGGGCCCAAAAAACTAAAAAAATATATTTTGTTTATTTATAATTTTATTTTAGGGGATAGTTAAACATTTTGAAAACCACATCATATTCGCGCATTTAGTTAAAGGTACTGCCTTAGGGCAGGCGTTGTAGGGTGCTAACACCTTCCCTACACGTAACCGACTCCCGAACCCAGAATATGGTTTTCGTGGACCGTGCTTTATCATTTTGAGGTTTTTCCATAGTTTTCATAATAAACTATGGTGGCGACTCCAAATCTCTTTTTAAAACCCGTTTTCTATTTGGATCGTCGTCCCGTCGCGATTCCGGTTGCGACAGATGGCGACTCCACTGGGGACGGTTAAGAGAGTCGAGCCATTTAATTAGATGCACGAGTTTGGTGTGGTTTTGCTTTGTGTTTTTCTTTCCCTTTTCTCTATCTATGCTTGATATTTAGAATAACTGCAATAACTGTGGAATATTGAACCCTAGGGTAGACAATATGTTTATATCTGCCTGGGAATTTTTCTGGTTGTTTTGCAGGTGAGGGTTTGGGTGTGCATAATTTCCTCCCTTCACACACACACTTTTGGCATATCATGAGTGGGGCCCTATACCCGGGTCTGAGCGTAGCTTAGAATTAGAGGAGTTGTGTAGCGGTGTCACTCTGGGATGTACTTCCTGTTTGGCTATCGTGAGAACTCCAGCTAGAGTCTGTTCTCTTCATATGTGTTTCCACACCTAGTTGATTACTCGACTGTTGCGGAAATGCTATGAAGGGGGCCATAGCTCTAGTGACCTTTGACCTTTAGGTTCAGGAAATCACCCTTGTGAGATTGCATATACTTGACCTTGAACTCAAAGCAGTGAACCTTTGGTAGGGCACGAAGGGAGGAATATATGCTTCTGTAACCCTCACGCTGTTCGTTTTTTTATGATATTACATTTCATATCATGCATGTGTTTTGTTTTGTCATGTTATTTTATTATCATGCATCATATTCATACATCATTTAGTAACATGTTAATTTTAAGGGAAATCACAGGTACTTACTTGACTTCATACGAGATGGATGTTAACACAAGATCTGATGCTACACGGCACACCGACTCTTCCGATTTAAGAAAGAAGTATAGTCTAAGGACTCATGTGGGAAACTTGACCGGGCTGATAAATTTGGGCAAAAGGCTTAAGACGATAAAGAGAGAAACCTTTCAGAGAAGATATGGAAATTTGTTGAATTTAATGGAGGTTGAAGTACAAATACCCGCTATCACAGCCTTGGCACAATATTATGATTCTCCGCTTCGATGTTTCACATTTCAAGACTTTCAGTTGGCGCCAACCATAGAAGAGTTTGAGTATATCTTGGGTTTGCCATTGGAGGGCACCACTCCCTATCAACATTTAGAGCATCATGCCTCTATACCCACTATTGCTACCATCATGAAATTACATCCCAAGGAGCTTGAAGACAGGATGATGATGAGGAATCAAGTGCATGGGTTATCACAGGGATATCTAGAGCAGTATTTACATCATCTGGCTGATAAAGAGGATTGGGAAACTTTCATGGATGTATTAGCCCTCACCATATATGGCATTGTCTTGTTTCCCAAAATAGAAGAATTTGTGGATTACACCGCGATAGACGTCTTCGTGGCGAGTAAAACCAGATCAGAGAATCCTGTAACAGCAGTTCTTGCGGATGTTTATGGGACTTTGAATTTTTGCCATGAGAGAAAGGGAAAGAAGATTCTTTGTTGCTTACCGGTGTTGTATACATGGATGACAACGCGCGTGTTTAAGGAAATGGTCGACGTTAAGAGTCTATCGGAGACTTTGTCACACCAAGGGCTTAAAGGTAAAGGAGGAAACGATTGGGCCCGTTTCCTTGCCGGCTTGAGCGAAAGAAGTATAAAATGGCGTCTTCCTTGGCTCGGAAATAAACTGGCTATACAACATTGTGGTAGCTTTCCTAATGTACCTCTCATAGGTGCCCGGTACTGTATCAATTACAACCCTCTTTTGGTGCAAAGACAATTTGGGCATCCTATAAAAGGGGCACCTTCATCAGATTACCTTGCTACCCTATTCATTTATTACGAAGACGGGCATTTCATCGAACTGTTAAGAAAAGTTAAAAGCGCCTGGGACAATGTTGTTCGAGCAGGGAAGGACTCGAGGGATGGAGTAGTGGACAGCAGTGTTAGCTATCACACCTGGATTCTGGAGAGAGTGAAAGTAGTCAAGCTGCCTTTCAAACCAATCAAGGATCAATCAGCTAGTGAAGGACCATCCCAAGCTCCAGAAAGTGAAGAGGTGCAACAATTGAAAGCTGAGATGGAGAAATTGAAAATTAGGAATGCTAGGTTGGAAAACGAATTACAAAGGGCGTGTAATGATCTTGTGGATATGAAAAATGATAATGAAGAAAAGTCGCGGGCTTATGAAAACCTTGTCAAAAGCCAGAAGGCTGAGAGGGATTACACGTTTCGAGTGAAACAGGATCTAGCTGCCGCGAGTAAGGAATTATCCATGAGGATAAATGAGAAGAAGGTGGCTTTAGAAGAGGGAAAGGAGTGGAAGCACCTCTACGAAGAAGCCAAAAGAGATAAACGAGAAGCCCTGAAGAGATTAAGAGAAGCGCAGATTCAGATAGAAAAAGCGGGGCATGAGATGAAAGAGATGGCCATGTCGTTTGAGGCGGATATGAATAGGGAGCGTTGGAAGCTAACAGAAGCAGAGGAAGAGCATCGAACTCTGATAAAACAAATGGAGGAATATATCGAGGAACAGGAGGAGCGATGGAGGTCGATAGATTTTGAAGAAAGGCATCAGGCCTTGATAAAGCGAATGGAAGAGCACATCGCCGAGCAAGAAATGGCTGTAAAGCACTGGAAGGAAAGATTCTCTCAGTTGGCTGCTTTGGCAAACGGGGCAATTGAAGACATCCCCAGGATGGTGTCGAATGCTGAAGCAAGCACTCATTTTTGTAACTCACCAGCGGAAATAGAATTGTTTATTAATCATTGTAAATGGTTGGTGGGAAAGATGAAATCTTTCATTGCCCGGGCGCGGGATTGATGTACATCGGAATTATGTGTTTTGTTCCTTAGACTATGTAATGGATCAAATTTCCTTTAAATGAAAGATAAAGGATGTTTGTTGGTATCGGCTTGTGTTAATTTTCCATCAGTATTGTCATTGTTATCCTGTGATTTCCACTTATCACTAGCATGCATCATGTTTTCTTTTGTTTTGCATTTTTCATCCTTATCTAATTTAATTTAATAAAAAATAATAATCAGCAGTACAAGTGAGAAAACAACGGCAAATTTTACACGACATCCGTACAGGACCAGAGCTAACTCGAAGGTCATGGAGAATTGGGAGCAGTCACACGAATCTATTAAGGCCGATGTCAACCAGTTGAAGGATCAGATGGCCCAGATTTTGGCGGCTCTCGAAGCCCTAAAGACTACGGGAGGGGTGACGCCTGCGCAAGTTGAGGGAAGTGCTCATTATTACCCTCCGGTGTTCAGTTCTGGGAGCCAATCTGTTCCGTTCCCAATGTATGGATTACCTCCAGGTTACACCCCACCGGTGGGAGAATACACAGAAGGGGAGCAGACTTCATTCTCTTTCCCTACCACTGCCAACGTACTGCCAATCAGTATTCAGGGACCTGTTGTAATGTCCGCACCCATGATAAATGAAGGAATGCATGCAAGCATGTCTGATGGAATACGAGTAACTCCGGTGCCTCCTGTGATTACCGGAGAGGGCTTTTTTACAGGGCTGCACCACATACCTCGTTTCAGGGGGTAACTAGTAATGTTGATGGGGCGAAGGATAAACTGGAGAACCTAGAGGCAAGATTGAGGGCTGTGGAGGGGTATGAAAGTTATGGATTTGGGGATGTTTCTAGATTGAGCTTGGTTCCGGGCGTCAAAATTCCACATAAGTTCAAGGCGCCAGATTTTGAGAAGTATAAGGGAAATACATGCCCAAAGAACCATCTAACCATGTTTTGCAGAAAGATGGCTGCATATGCTTACGATGAGCAGCTGCTCATTCATGTTTTTCAAGATAGTTTGGCTGGAGTGGCATTAAATTGGTATAACCATTCGGAGCCGGCTCGAATTCGTTGTTGGGCGGACTTGGCTGATGCTTTTGTGAAGCAATACATATACAATACCCATGTTGCACCAGATCGTTTACAGCTGCAAAATATGTCAAAGAAGGACAACGAAACTTTCAAGGAATATGCCCAACGGTGGAGAGAGTTAGCTGCACAAGTCGAACCACCTTTGTATGATAGAGAAATGGTGGCAATGTTTGTGAACACTCTCCAGCCACCATTTTACGAGCACATGGTCGGGAACGTGTCTGCCAATTTCGCTGATATCATTATAATAGGCGAAAGGATAGAAATTGGGGTTAAAAGTGGGAAAATTGCATACAGTTCGCCCGCAACTGCAAATTACAAAAAAACCAATTTCAATGCGGGAAAGAAGAAGGAAGGGGATGTGCATGCGGCATCAGCAATGCCTGTATGGAGAGGTCAAGCTCCCGCTCATAGCTTCCGACCATACTTGGGGCAACCCCCTTTTGCAGCTAGTGCGACGTTCGCTCATCAAGCCAGGCCTCAACAACAACAAGGGTATTATCAACCGCCATTGCCCCCAACTGATACTTGGAGGGCTGGGGCAATTGTAGGTCCAAATCAGAATGCGGGCCAAAATACTTACCCAAGAAGGAACCAATTTGTTAATTTCACCCCTATCCCTACAACTTACACAGAATTGTTACCCCAACTCGTCCAAAGGGGTTTGGTTGCTATTTGTCCAATGAAGCCCATGCAACCTCCGTATCCCAGGGGTTATGATGCAGAGGCCAAATGTAGTTATCATGGGGGAGGTGTTGGTCATTCAACTGAGAGATGTCTGGCTTTTAAACACAAAGTACAGACTCTAATCGACTCTGGGTGGTTAAAGTTTCAAGAAGATAAACCCAGCATTGAGACTAACCCACTTTCTGGGCATGAGAGTGCCTCGACGAATGCCATCGAGGATGAAAAATATGAGTTGATAAGGGACGCGGGTGGAATCCGAAGTTCCAGAAAGTTTATCTTCAAGGCGCTAATAAAGGTGGGCCTTTTAAAAGGTGATTATGACGAGGATGTAACATGCGCGCTTCATCCGGATGATGGGCACTCTATTGAGGAATGTGGTGAATTTGAGTATGTTTTGCAAGACCTGCTGGATCGGGGTTTGATGCAAGTATGCTACAAGGATAAGGAGGGGAAAGTGTTTACACAGATTGGTGGAGAATCCGACGTAACTCTGCCTGAGCCGTTGGTGATCCATTTCACTAGAACCACCCCTGTGCCAGAGGCTGAAGAAAAGTTGTCTGTCATCATCCGGGCGCCGTCTCCCTTTCCTTACAAAACGAGAAGGCTGATGGAAGAAAGGAGAGAGCGCGGGCTAGCTCGTGTAGAAAGGCGTGAGCCCAGGGTGGAAAAGATTCGTATTCGTGACATCAGGGAGAAATTTCGTAGTGCTAGTTGGATCAACACGGGCTATATAACAGCCATGGAGGATGAAGATAGCTTTGAATGCTCAAGTTTCGTGCGGGCCGGCTCCCCAGATGCACCACTCAACAATTGGAACTCCGAGTTTACCTGTGATGCTTAATTTGAGTAAAATGTAATAGTTTTAAGTAATCCTATAGTTTCACCCGGGGCTTTAGGATTCATGACTTACGGGTTGACGTTTAGTTTTTGTGCTCAGCGTGATAATCTAGTTTGTTGTACTCTGTGTTATTTCATTCAATAAATACTGCATGGTTTCATTCGTAATTTTTGTTTGCACGCTTCTTGAAATATTGCATGTCGCGCTGAGCTTTTAGGTAAATAAAGGAAAATAAAGGTAATGATAATCAAGCACACATGAGTAAAAGCATCACGGGTATATTCGGTTGGCACCAGCTCGTTCCTGATGGATGTCGTGAAAGATTAAAAAAAGAGAGAATAAAATGCACATGTTGAATTCATTGTCAATTAGGTTGTCTAGGGCATAGTACGTTCAAAAAAAAAAAAAAAAAAAAAAAAAAAAAAAAAAACACAATAACTGGAAATGGCAAAGATGCAGAGTCTTCTCCTAATTCAGAGTTTCGGGGGTAACCTGTGTTCATTTCTCGTTAAAGCATCCGCTTTCTTATTGCGTGAACCCCTAACCTTTTCATTTCCCTTCAAAACAAAAGATTGTCGTGGATATAACACTGGGGCAGTTGTCATCATTGTGCCCATGCTCAATGATCCGTGATCGGGGAGCAAAAAGAAAAAAAAAAACAAACCGAAAAAAATGAAGTCGATGTGTCAACCGCTACAGAATTTCGTCTCATGGTTAAGGTTGTGGAAAGCAAGTCAAGCAAGCTTCAGGATGACGTGTGGCCGTTTTTTATCCAAATGATAAAAGAGGTTTAATCAATTGCACCCACTTTGAGCCGTAAGTCGTAATCATTTTTCATTACCCTAGACAAGAATCATTAACATATCGACGTCAACTCAAAAACATACATCATAAGCATCCAAAGTTGAGGAGGAAATCTCTAAAAAAAAAAAAAAAAAAAAAAAAAACAAAACAAAAATGAAAAGGAAAGTATCATAAAGGACCCCAGCAGGGGCAACAAAAAGATTGATCCAAAAGGAAAGAAAGAAAAAAACAACAATAAAGGATGCCTGAAGTTCAAATCCCTAAAGATAGTTGACTGGGCACCTTGCAAATGATTCTTGTTTAAAAACTTTAACCGTCAAACACTTATTTGAGCCTTCATTATCCATTTCTTTCATAACCCGTTTGCCTTTTAGCCACGTTACAAGCCGATTAAAGTCCACACCGACTGAAGATTGTTCGTCCTGGTCTTTCTTACGAACTTAACTCTGGGAAGGAATGATGTGGTGACTGATAACATCACTAGAAGAAAAGAAAGGACATTGAAAATGAAAAGTGAAAATACAATGTAAAGTCTCCCCGTCAATCGTCATGTCAAGAAGGAATTCTCAACTGGGGCAATCCTTCCTACCCAAACCTTTTCACCTCCCCAAATCGTACTTATTGTGCACAACAAAATTGGGGCAGTCTTGTGGGCCCTACATGTTTCTATGTTAACCATATCTCCCCAGATGAGGAGAACACAAATGTTAGCTCCACATACAATCATTCAGCTATCTACTTCTCGTCCCTATTTTTCCCTCACCTTCTCGGGTTCAAGCCAAATTGGACTGCAGGAAGCGATAAAGAGAACTTGAACTCATGGTTACACCCTTCTCTTTCTCATTAGAGGGCTCACTGTCTCCTGACATTTTATGATTACGTTTTGAACGTACATTAGGTTTGATGACAATGTTGACAATGAGTTTCAAACATGGGCAGTCTAATTAAGAGAGAGTGGCAAAAAAAAAAAAAAAAAAAAAAAAAAAAAAAAAGCAAAGGTCTCATGTGTTTATTCATTCATGCACCCTCATGACATTACATCATACATTTCATAATAAGCAAGGTATTTTGTTTGAAAAAATCCTTTAGGCACAAGAGAAGTTGTGAAAAAGTTAATACAACATTTGCTTTTAAGTTTATTCAATGTTTTGCTAAGTGTTTACCAGCGTTTCAGAAAATTTCAAATCCAAGTTTTCTTCTGCGATACCGACCCTCTGCTTCGCAATGGTCAAATTCAAGTTTTTCTCCTACGATATTGGCCCTCTGCAAGGCATTGGTCGAATCCAGTTTTCGCTTTATGGCCCTCTGCTAAGCAATGGTCTAATCCCATCTCGTTGTTGTATTACTGGCCATCTGCTCGGCAATGGTCAATTTCAGCTCGTTGCTCTGTATTGTTGACCCTCTGCGTGGCAATGGTCGAATTCAAGTTTTTCTCCTACGATATTGACCCTCTGCGTGGCAATGGTCGATTTCAAGTTTTTCTCCTCTGTTATCGACCCTCTGCATGGCAATGGTCGGATTTAAATTTCTGTTCTGTGAGTTTGGCCCTCTGCGAGGCAATGGTCAAATCCAGGTTTTAATTTTCTGTTATCGGCCTTCTGCATGGCAATGGTCGGATTTAAATTTCTGTTCTGTGAGTTTGACCCTCTGCGAGGCAATGGTCAAATCCAGGTTTTAATTTTCTGTTATCGACCCTCTGCATGGCAATGGTCAGATTTAAATTTTTGTTCTGTGAGTTTGGCCCTCTGCGAGGCAATGGTCAAATCCAGGTTTTAATTTTCTGTTATCGACCCTCTGCATGGCAATGGTCAGATTTAAATTTTTGTTCTGTGAGTTTGGCCCTCTGCGAGGCAATGGTCAAATCCAGGTTTTAATTTTCTGTTATTGACCCTCTGCATGGCAATGGTCAGATTTAAATTTTTGTTCTGTGAGTTTGGCCCTCTGCGAGGCAATGGTCAAATCCAGGTTTTAATTTTCTGTTATTGACCCTCTGCATGGCAATGGTCAGATTTAAATTTCTGTTCTGTGAGTTTGGCCCTCTGCGAGGCAATGGTCAAATCCAGGTTTTATTTTCTGTTATCGACCCTCTGCATGGCAATGGTCAGATTTAAATTTCTGTTATGTGAGTTTGGCCCTCTGCGAGGCAATGGTCAAATCCAGGTTTTAGTTTTCTGTTATCGACCCTCTGCATGGCAATGGTCGGGTTTAAATTTCTGTGCTGTGATTTTGGCCCTCTGCGAGGCAATGGTCAAATCCAGGTTTTAGTTTTTGTTACTGATACTCTACTTGACATTGGTCATTTGGCATTGTGATTTGAATTATTTTGTTCGTTTTCTTTCATGATTGAAACCCGGACAAAATTAGTGTCTTTATCTTTACTTAGCTTTACTTAAATAATAAGAAAAGATTAAATTTTCATATTATTTAGTAATATCTAAGTAAAGAGGGGCAGCTGTCAACACTCAATTTTGTCCGGGTTGAAAAAAAGAAGTGTTTTTATTGGTTTTTTTTTATTTTATTTTACCTTTTTGTTTTATTCTATTTTTATGTATTTAGATTTTTGCTTTTAATTCAATTTTTACTTTTCTTATCTTCAATTTTGTTTTAATAGAGTTAATAATTAAAAAATTAAAAAATGAAATTAAAACTGAAAATAAATAATAAATAAAATAAAAATTAAAAAAAGGGGAAAATAGAAAACGTGGGAAATGGGTATGTGAGACGTGGCTGGGGTGAGGGGGACCAGGTGGTTAGAAAGGAATATTTCCCAAGATTTTGGGAGGGGATTTTGTTGGGATCAGAGAGAGAGAATAGAAAGGAGGAGGGCATACGGGGAACGATCAGTGCGGGAATCATCACCCAGATTCACCATCTTTGGACCTGAAGAAAAGAGAGACGCCAGCAAAAGGAAAGAAAGGATTGGAGACGCAAGGTTGGCAAGAGTAATAGAGAGGTAAGTAATATCTAACACTCCAGGGTCTACTCCGATTGTTGTTAAATTTGTATGTGAATATTGTTGAATGCACTGGATATTTGTATATGCTCATTATCACCAAACATCTTCAATCTTCACCTCCAACACTTGACTTCCAATATCCATGATCATCTTCATTCCCTGCTGCATATTCCACCCATCATCACGGTCTCGCAAACTTGGTACTCCTCCATTTACTCAACCAAACCTCATTCCCTCATTCACTCATCAACCGTTATCCTCAAACTGCATTATACAAAGCCACAGTCTAGAACAATGACCAATTTCCAGCATCCAAACACAAGCCCATACTTTACCTTCACTGAGCCAAAACAGGGATTGACCACTGTGTCGTTCACTGTCGTCTTCAACCGCGCAACACCGATCTCCCTTTCCATTCATTCTTGTTCAATCTGGGAAGAGACACACACCACCACCTTCAGGTTCACCATCCCGTTGTAGGACACTAGATTAGGGTAGTGGTGCTGAGGGGAAGAGGAGAAGGTTCTCTGTGCTATTCTCGGTGAATCGGACGACGGCTTCGGCGGCAGGCGACGTTACTGGCAACGCCATAGACGACGTTTCGCGGTGATCGATTTGAAGAAGTATTGGCACATGTGTGGCGGAGGAAGACCCTCCCTGGAGATCAATGTTTTCGAAAAGAGAAGAGCGGAGAAGGTGGCGTCGTGGCTGGTGGTGGTTCTGGTGGTGCAAGTTGTCGCCGGCGAGCCTAAGGTGTGTTCTGGTTGAAGCAACGGTGGTCGGCCATGGCAGAGGTGATGATCAGTTGTGGTGCTGAACAAGAGACCTTGAATCTCTAGAGAAGGTGTGAACCGGCGTGAAGGAGTGGGAATGAGGATGAATCTCTGAACCCCTAGAAAATTCTAGGTTAGAAAGCATTGGACTGGGCCAGGCCCAGAAATGAGCGTACGTCCGGGAGCCTTGGGCCTCTTTTGGAACGTTCGTTAAACATTCTCACCAACGAGCGCTCGTTATCCAAACGAGCGAACGCTCGTTATCCTTAAGCCTTCTTTGACCGTTCGTTCAACATTCTCACCAACGAGCGCTCGTTATCCTTAAGCCTTTTTTGAGCGTTCGTTTCTCACCAACGAGCGCTCGTTATCTAAACGAGCGAGCGCTCGTTAACCTTGAGCCTTTTTGACCGTTCGTTAACCATTCCAAACGAACGAGCGCTCATTATCCAAACGAGCGAACGCTCGTTATCCTTAAGCCTTTTTTGAGCGTTCGTTTCTCACCAACGAGCACTCGTTATCTAAACGAGCGAGCGCTCGTTAACCTTGAGCCTTTTTGACCGTTCGTTAACCATTCCAAACGAACGAGCGCTCATTATCCAAACGAGCGAACGCTCGCCTTTTGGAACGTTCATTAAACATTCTCACCAACGAGCGCTCGTTATCCAAACTAGCGAACGCGCGTTACCTTAAGCCTTCTTGACCGTTCGTTCAAATCTTCTCCCTGAAGAGCGCTCGTTATCCAAACGAACGAGCGTTCGTTTCCGAACCAATGAACGCTCGTTACTCAGCCTTAATTTCTCAACGTCCGTTCGTCATGCATTCAATGAGCGTTCGTTATTGAGCCTTCGTTCTCAACGTCCGTTCGTCATATCTCTCGACGAACGCTCGTCATTCAGCTCACATTTCTAAACGTCCGTCCGTCATGTTCCCCAATGGACGTTCGTCCTCTCCCCCAACGAACGTTCGTTCTTTAGCTAACGAACGCTCGTTATTCTGAATCTCTTCCCAACGTCCGTTCAGCCTCTCCAATTTCTTTTGTTTATTTATTTTTCTTTATTGTCTTATTTTATCTTGTTCTATTTATTTATTTTAGACATTTACTTATCCTAAGATATATATTAATAATACAATATTGATAGTTTAAATAAAATAATAAAAATTACAAAAATACGTTTTAAAGGTTTGAGCGCACGTGTGACCGCTCGCGTCGTCCTTGTGCTAAAAACCTTTTCTTCTTTTCTTAAATAAATTTTCAAAAATACGTTTTAAAGGTTTAAGCACACGTGTGACCGCTCGCGTCGTCCTTGTGCTAAAAACCTCTTCTTCTTTCTTAAATAAATTTACAAAAATATGTTTTAAAGGTTTAAGCACACGTGTGACCGCTCGCGTCGTCCTTGTGCTAAAAACCTCTTCTTCTTTTCTTAAATAAAATTTCAAAAATACGTTTTAAAGGTTTAAGCACACGTGTGACCGCTCGCGTCGTCCTTGTGCTAAAAACCTCTTCTTCTTCCTTAAATAAATTTACAAAAATATGTTTTAAAGGTTTAAGCACACGTGTGACCGCTCGCGTCGTCCTTGTGCTAAAAACCTTTTTCTTCTTTTCTTAAATAAAATTTCAAAAATACGTTTAAAGGTTGAACACTCGTGTGATCGTTCGCATCGTCCTAGTGTTCAATACTTTTCTCTCTTATTTACGTAATATTAAACGAGGGTATGAGTGCTCGTGCGATCGTCCGCATCAGCCTAGCACTCAATGCTCTCAAGTCATCCTAAATAAGTAGATAACGGTATGAGTGCTCGTGTGATCGTTCGCATCGGCCTAGTGCTTAATATCGTTATCTCTCTTTTCAAAATAATTAAAAATATTTAAATATCATTTTAAAGGTATGAGTACTCGTGCGACCGTTCGCGTCAGCCTAGTACTCATTACCTTCTCGAAAATATTAAAAACATAAAAATCTCCAAAAATTAAAAACATATGCTTTTCCAAACAACAAACAATCTTTTAGCTAGAACTACGTAACCCTGATTTCTCATTTTGAATGAGAATACGTAGGAGCAAGGTCAATCCTTGTCGGGCCCAAAAAACTAAAAAAATATATTTTGTTTATTTATAATTTTATTTTAGGGGATAGTTAAACATTTTGAAAACCACATCATATTCGCGCATTTAGTTAAAGGTACTGCCTTAGGGCAGGCGTTGTAGGGTGCTAACACCTTCCCTACACGTAACCGACTCCCGAACCCAGAATATGGTTTTCGTGGACCGTGCTTTATCATTTTGAGGTTTTTCCATAGTTTTCCATAATAAACTATGGTGGCGACTCCAAATCTCTTTTTAAAACCCGTTTTCTATTTGGATCGTCGTCCCGTCGCGATTCCGGTTGCGACAGGGGGCAACACTTTATTCCGATGAACCCACCTTTTGAAGGTTAGTTTTCATTTTCGTTTTGAAGAACTTATTTGTTGAACTTGTTTGTTGTTTTTTTATTTGAATTTGTTTGTTGTTATTGTTTGGTTGAACTTGTTTGTTGTTGTTTAATTGAACTTGTTTGTTGTTTGTTATTGTTATTTGTTGTTGATCCTATATTACCGTTCATAGTTTTGCTTTTCAGGTTTTGTAGAGTTGTAAAAAAGGATTACAATTATTTAAAAAAAACTTGATTAACGTCGTATATTGACAAAATTTGACTGTAAATTAACATCGAATTTTTTAAATTCAACGTCAATTTAACGTCTCCCAATATGACGTCGTTCTCGAATTCGACATGAAAAAACCAAAAATATTTGACGTTGTATGTTGTTTTTGTACTAGTGTGAACAACTAAACACAGATGAAGATAAAACAGTAATTAAAAAACAGTTGGTCACTAGTTCAATTACAATATTTCCAATCCCAAATTAGCAACAATTACCCACTCCTTTCACCCCCAATCCAACACAAATTAATCAACTAAGGGAAGATCAATTTAGTTTTCATAAATGTGAATTAAGTAAACGTAGTGCACACATTCAATCAATTTAACGCTACCACAAATTAAACATTTGTGACTCTAATCAACTAATTGAATATTAAACACAATTTAGACAACTAAGTGTGTACCTAATTGTAAGCTCAAATCAGATTAAACATCGTGCAAGACAAGAACAACAAAATACCAATTAATAGTGCAGAAATCTCATGACATTATTGTAATCTTCCTAGTCTCCAACCAAATCAGAATTAAGCTCCCATTATACTGAATTTCATCACAACAGAATTAAAATTAAACATCAACATGACTAGAAACGTAATATGCAATTGAAAGTAAAGCTGAAATGAAAGTGCAAAATTAAAATGAAATTGGAAATCTAAATGCAATGGCAGAAAATGAAAATACAAAAAATGAAAAAACAGAAAACGAAAACTCAAAAAACAAAAATACAGAAATCTAGAAATTGCAGTGCATAAAAAACATAAGTGCATAACTAAATACAAAAAATCAAAAATAGAATACAAAAATTGCAGAAATAGAATATAGAAATTACATAAACAAAATACAGAAACAAAATTGCAGAAACAAAATACATAAATGAAATTGCAGAAATATAATATAGAAATGGCAGAAACAAAATATAGAAATGAAATTGTAGCAACAAAAAAACAGATCCTGAATGAAAACATAAATTAGAGCAAAAAAACGAAAAATACAACAATACAAAATACAGTAAAATGAAACATTAAATTAATGCTGTAAAACTAGAATAAAATATAATAGAAAACTAAAACAAAACATGAATCTATTATTCATCAATCAAAGATCCAAAATTACAAGGAAAGGAAAGAAATCTGAATTGAAGTGAGAAAGAAAGCCATATCAAAGCTCCTACAAAACGTCCCTTAAGGGAGAAGAAGGAGAAGAACTCTTATTTTACATGTCTAGAAACGTAACAACAAAGGGAAAGAAAGGGAGAAGACTTCGAAATCTAAATTAGTGGTCTTAAAGGGAAGGAAGGACGAAAATGCCCACCCCTTTAGCCTTATTTTCAATTATGTCCAAATTTCGTTGAAATGGAATACAAATGAAAATTACAATGAAATATAATAATGAAATTACAATACAAACATTGTGGCATCTCTCTTTAAGTCCCAAAATTATAATTCCAAAATTGTCCTGAAAATAATAATAGGAATAATTAAGCTTAGACAATTGAAATGAATTAAAATATGAATTATTAGTCAGATTAAACCCAAATAGCAAAATTAAGAGAATAATGGACAATTAAGCAAAATTGCGTAATAAAGTATGGTATAGAAAGATAAGTAAATAGGAGAAAATAATTACTTATCACTTACTCCTTGAATTGACTATTACACTATTAAAAGCATCTGACATATTATTCACAAGCATGTCACAAACAGTTGTTGTTGTAAACGTTAACCTTGATCAAAATCTAGTTGAAAAGAAATGAAACATTTAAAACATTAACAAAAAATTATAAATAATGAACATGGTTTTGAGTTTTGAATACATGCCTCGAGAGAATAGCTATCAAAGGTTCTTCATTCAACTCTTTAATATCTCTCATCACTGCCTTTCATGCTTGAGGGTGTGTGGATGATGTTGTCTTCCATAACAAAAGTTTCAGATTTTTGCTAGGAAATTTCTTTCTAAATTTTGCATATATGTGGCGCATTCAGAACATTTGATCCACACCAGGTAAAAGTTGTTGTAATGTTGACAAAAGTCCCTACAAAAGTAATTGTACAAAATATCACATTTAAATTATGACATAGTCAGAATCAAGGCTAGTCATACTACAAAACAAGAAAGAAATATACTACTTACTTTATATTGGTCTGAAATAAATGTACATCTTGAACATAATGCAACCTCTTCAAGGTCGTCAATCAACCACTCCAAAAACCAAGTCCATGTTTCCTTAATCTCAACTTCAACAATAATGTATGCCTAAGGCAACATGTGGTCATTACTATCTCTTTCAACTATAGTTAACAACTCACCTCCATATTTCCCTTTCAAAAAAAATCATCCAAACCAATAATAGGCCTACATGATATAAAGTTGTCCTTGCATGCCTTCAAACACACGTACAATCTCTTGAATATTGGGTTCTCCTCATTATGTATGTTCTACATTCACTTTCACAGGTGATCCAAGATTTGACCTCAGTCGCTCATTTGCATAATCATATACTCTTTTATATTGTTCTTTAAAATAACCATCAACGTTTTTGTATGCCATTGTTTTTTCCCTAAATGTGGTAGACCTAAACACACCAATGTTTCATTTCTTACAAACTTTGTTTCAAAGGTCAATCAGATTAATATTTTGATTTTCTTTTATGGTCTTCTCTAAGCTGTCATTTAACCATTTTGAAGTCACTAAACGAATATTTAATTCTTTACCCTAAGCATGCTTGTTCATAATTTTTCTTAACTACCATGTATTTTGTGCTGCCTTATAAGCATAATAAGTGTACCATGGATATTTGTCTTTTGCGCCACAACATTTAACACAAACTTTTCGTTTGTCATTTCCAAAAATCTTTAATTTTCTACTGTTCTCCACACCATAAGTTCTTATTGCTTCAGTAAACTCTTCTGTTTTAATGAAGTATGTCTCCACTTCCCAATTATATTCATACATAGTTTTGGGATTCAGAAAATCCCAAAGTTTCCATACCAGTCTCTATCATCATTCAGTGAATCACTTAATACAACACTGCCTAAACTTTCAGAATCTCATTCACTATCAGATAAACCTCATTCATGTATAGATTGAAATCGACTAGAAGACCCACTTGGTCCACCCACTTCAACTTTGACACTACCTTTCCAGAAATCATCTTCCACTTCATCTCCATGTACACTAACATCCATTAGATAATCTTCACTCAAGATGTCCTGTTCGGACCCATTAGAACTACCAACATCAAACTCATCCAAACCCTTACCCTCTCCCTCCACAGCAACCTCATGCAAACCATCATCCTTTAAACCAACATCATGTAGACCATCTCCCTCCATAACAATCTCATTTTGACCCTCCCCTCCCCCTCCACAGCAACCTCATGTAAACCATGTCCCTCTACACCAACCTCACGTAACCCTCTCCCTTAACAACAACCTCATTCGCAGTACCCTCAACTTCACCATCCACATTTACTTCTTCACAATTACCCTCTCCCTCCAAATGAACCTCACCCTGACCCTCGACATCAACTAATATATCCCTATATATTTAACCCTGTTGTCAACACCCAATTTCGTCCGGGTAAGTAAATAATTAAAAATAAAGAATAAGAGAATAATAATTAATGGTGGGTAAAGAAAAAAAAAGAAAATAATAAAATAAATTTCCTTAATGCAAGACACATCATTAGAAAATATTTTTGAAATATTTGTTTGATATGGTAATAATTTGAATCAATATTATGCCAGTAATTATAAACAATAATTAAAATAGTATATTAATATAATTTGCCAGTTGGTTGCTTTTAAAGACGAAAATATGATTTTAAAAATGAACAAATTTTCTGCAAATAATTATAATCAATGTCTTGAATATTATTTGATTTCTTTTTCTTGGAACCGAGACATTTTCTTTCCCTATTTTGTTCATTGTCAATTAATTCACAATTAAGGACAAAATTACCATAATATTACAATGTGTGTATATAAATATGCATCCTATGATAGAAAAAGGGACGAAAATAAAAAGTAAAGAGAAATACTCTGAAATAATAGAGATAGAAAGAGTATGGAAGAGTATAGAGAAAAGTAAGTTCTCACCCTAGAGGAACTCTAAGGGAGTATTGAAAGCTGAAAAGGTATGTCATTTCTGCACCTTTCTATTTCTCTTTTCGTTGAAGGTCTTTCTAAAGGTATTATTTTTTTTACTACACACCAATAATGTTTTTCATAAAAAGAATATCTTCTATTGTTTCTTTTGGTATTGGTTATATCTTCTGCATCACGTGATATTTATTTATTTTATAAATAATAAATAAACAACTTCAAAATAAATAAAAATTAATATTTCTTATCACGTATTTTCCTATAAAAAATAATAATAAGTTATAAAATAAATTCTATAAGTACTCGTCGATTTCATTCTTTTTTTTTCCACCATTTTTCAAAATAAAAGATTTTCTTCAAAATAAAAAAAAAGCGATGTTAATCCTAATCTAGTTCACTTTTCAAAAATCCAAAATAATCCATAATAATTTTCAAACAAACTCGCAAACCTTTTTTTAGATAAAGAATTATGCGATCCTTGATTGTCCATCATAAATGGATATACGTAGGAGCAAGGTCAATCCTTGTCGGGTTCATAAAACAAAAAAAATATTTTTGTTTCTTAATAATTTCTTTATTTTTTTTATTTTTGGGGAAAATTAAATATTTTGACGTCAACTTTATACATTTAATTAAAGGTACTGTCTTTGGGCAGCGTGGTAGGGTGCTAACATCTTCCTTACGCGTAACCGATTCCCGAACATAAAATCTAGTTTTCGTATGCCATGTCTTATTTTATGGTTTTCCATAGTTTTTTCCATAATAAATTATGGCGGCGACTCCAAAATATTTTCTTAAACTCGTTTGTTTTTCGGCTCGTCGTCCCGTCGCGATCCCGGTTGCGACACCTGTCATATATCAAAATGACCAAAGAATATAATGGGGAACCACAACGAAAACAACATCTCACATAATGGGGATCACCACTATCAAGTAATTCCATAAACAAATATGCAATCAACCACATTTCACACAAAATTAGAAGGGAGCACAAGATTCGAAAACGTTTAAAATAGAACCACAACTTTAAAAGCCCTAGATTGTCCAATCATTGCAACACCACAACACTAGCAAAAATCCAAAATAGACACACATAATCATGTATATTCAACAAATATATACCTTTCACCTTCAATAGAACCTACTTCGTTGTTAAAGAAATGTTGATTTTGCACTTCGACTTCTTCTTTGTTCGAAATCCCCAATTTTTCTTCTTTTCTTCTCTTCTTCTCTGTTCAAAATTCTTAATTTTGCTTTTCTTCTTCTCTGTTACAAATCCTCAATTTTGGTTCTCTTCTTTTTTGTTTAAAATCCGCAATTTCGCTTATCTTATTTTCTGTTTCAAAACTCCCAATTTATAAACATTTATGTGTCAATGTTTTTACTAAACTCTAATCCCAAAATTTCTACATTAGAAAATCCTTATTGAATTACATATCAGAAAACAAATGCAGAAAAAATCTTTAAAATCATAAATAATTGTACATTAAAACTCTTGATCCCATAACCATAAGAGAAATTATATTATATTTTGTAACTCCAAACATTATTCGATGTTGAATTTTGATTACAACTGCAAGAGACTAAAGACAGATAGCGAGACATTGATGAGAAATGAAGGATAAGAGTCAACAAGTAAAAGGGACAAACATGACACGATCTCATCTTTTATTGTATTAGTGTTGCATTTGGCGACTAGATATTTCAAAAAAAAAAAAACTTGATATATTTCTTACCTATAGTAATTCTTTAGACTAAAATCGGTTAATGTATAACCAGTCCCATTTAAGATTTCCAGTGTTAATGTTTATTTATATTTAATTTCAACTAAAAAAGTTAGAGTTGTTAATTTGAGATAAAAATAATAAGACTTAGTTAATAAGTATAATTTCTTAATAAATTTGAATATTTTATTTTATTGAATAATCAACTTTTATATTTTACTTGAGTTCATACCAGTTTAATATCACTATTATTTTACTACTCTGTCATCCTTTTTGTGTGTTAAGAAATATAAAATATTGAATTAATATAAAAAATAGAAAGTAATAAAAATTACTTATCATTTAAATTAATCACTGTGTTTAATATAAATATAAAAAAAACTCGTATTTCTTAATATATAAAACAAAAATAAATAATGAAAAAAATTTAAACGACAAATATTTATTTGAAAAATATAAAAATTTTAAATAGTGAATTGAAAACAAAAATTTAATAAATATTTAATTGAAAATATCTAAGTTTATCATAAACATAAATTTTAACTAAACCAAATAATAATTTCTTAAAACATGAGATTCAAATAAATTTTTATAATGGAAACCCTAGATTAAAAATTCTGAATGAAAAATATTGAACAATGTTGCTTCCTTCATACGAATTAATTCAACTTATGTTCTTGCTTGTTGAATTCAAAACCTAAAAAGCACTCTTACTAATTTATTTTATTTTAAATTCATATTTCCCTTTATCTATCTAATTATAATGAATATTTTTCTTCTATTAAAATTCTTATTTTCCCGAATTAACTGAAATGAAAATAATCACTTTCCTATTAAATTTAAGTTTGTTTTAAATTCTCATTGTCCAGAATTGACTCAACTATAAATAGTATTTATTTTCTTGCTATTAAAATTACACCATTTAAATGATTACTTTCTCAATCTTAAATAATATGTTGGTACTACTAAAGTTGCATTTGCAAAAATTGTAAATTAGGCTTTCATCCTTAAAAACGGTTTTCAATTTCTAAACATTTTTAAATTTAGATTTAATTACTCAACTAATTCTTATAGTTGTAAAAACTTCAGCTTTTAGCATTCATACTTAACAAAAATTGCAATAACACAATTTTAGTGCTTACGGTGGACTGAAACAACACAATTTTAGTTCCTGCAAAGATTTGAGATTAATTACAATAATATTGTCAAAATCATTGGACAACATTGGTCGCCATTTGCATATCTAAACACTCACTTTGATATCTTGGAGTTAAGAGGCATCATGTTGGTTTGAAATAACAAGATTATTTTTGTAAACAGGAGTTGACGTGATAGAATTTGAAATAGACCATTGCCATTACTGACTTCTTTCAAGATTTTTCAAGACATGCTTCAACATGAGTACTACTGAAAATGCCATTCTCAATCAAAGTTGTCAATTTTGATGGGAGTAATATCATCAGCAACATTGAAGTGTCCAACCAAGAGCAAGTGGTGCATACCTTTCGGAAACCATGTTGTTCTCCTTCATACTCAACAAGAGCAACTGGCACACCTTTTTCCTTTAGAGCCTGCTAAATTTTTCGAGCTTGTTCTGTTGGTACAACCTGCATGGTACACAATATATTTAGAGAAGGATTACATAATACATTTTCAAAATGTTACTACCGAGGGCGGAACAACCGACCGGGAAGGTTTGGACAAGGCCGAGCGGGTCGAAGCAAGGCTAACAAGTCCGATCGGGTGTTCCAGCCTGATATGTCCGATCGAAACTCTTTAGCACAACGTGTCCGATCGGACAGATGTATAAAACTGTGGACTGGAAACAGCAGTTGAATGCTCATGAATGTGTAGTTAATGAGGTAACGGTCATTGTCGAGTATTTAAAGTGTGCATTGAAAGCCATTAAGAGGTAAATTAATGGGTAATATTCTCTGAAATCATATAAATAGCAGTCAAAGCAGAAGGTAAACTCTCTGTTCTTTGATAATTATATAGACTTGCAAAAGCCCATCTTGACTTGAGCGTCGGAGTGTTTGCTGCAGGTCAACCCATTTGTGTGACGAAGAGGTGCGAGGAGAGCGAAGGGAGAAGGACCGATCGGAGAAGGAGGAGTGTTTCCGGACGGAGGTAGTAGGAGCTTTCCCCGGTCCCATTCAGCAGAAACATTTTGGCGCCCACCGTGGGGCTGAGGATCGTTGAAGAACAACCTTTACGATTGTAAGGATGGAGCAAGACCCGACAGCGTTTTTACAGGAGATGAGGAGGAGAATGGAGGCAATGCAGGCGGAAATTGAAACCCTCAGGGCGGAGCGTGATGCGGCCAGAGGGGCGCAAGCTAATTGTCCATCTTCTACCCGCACTCGGACACCACCAATTGTAGAGATGCCGGAAACCGAGCCAGACTCAGAAGACGACACAGACCCCATTCCTGATAGTTATCAGGGAGAGGAACAGAGTGAGGCCGGCTCGCATCGAACTGCAAACCGTCCGGCCCCGGTAGGTCGAGCTAGAGCGTTACATCCGTTCACAGCAGTGATCATGGAGGAGCGGATTCCGGATAGAGCGTTCCCGGCCTTGGAGAAGTATGATGGCTCGGGGGATCCGGAGGAGCATTTGAGATCTTTTGTTGACGCGATGACCATTTATTCCCCCAGGGAAAATGTGTGGTGTAGAGTTTTTTCTTTGTCAATAAAAGGAGAAGCTTTAGCCTGGTTCCGCTCGTTAAGACCTCGAACCATTAATAATTTTGCCACCTTGAGGGATATGTTCGAACGACAATTTTCGGCGGGTAGAGCGCGAAATCTGACGTATCTAGAGTTGACCAACATAAAGCAGGAGAAGGGAGAGAGTCTTAGGGATTTCATGGACAGGTTCAACAGAACCGCTCGGCAAGTAAGGGGGTAGGCAAGAAGTTTACCATTAGTACTCTAGCTACCGCGCTGAGGCCTTCCCCATTTGCCGATAACTTGTTCGCAGAGCACCCATTAACCCTAGACGAGTTGCAAGAGAGGGCCGCTCGGTTCATTAGAATAGAAGAAATGAGGGCGGTCCAGAGATGACAGCAAGAGCAAGGCACGAGTTCGGGGCAGGAGAAAAAAGAAGGCAAGAAACCGTTCGTTCCAGGCGAACGGCCGAAGGGCCAGAAGTTTAGAGATGGCCCGAAGGGGGTAGGTACGAACGGTACACCCCGTTGAATATGCCAAGGGCAAGGGTGCTGGAGGAAGCCCTGAATGCAGATTTGATAAAGGTAAGACCTTCCCGGTCATCACCTAAAGCAGATGGAACTAAACATTGTACCTATCACCTAAACATAGGGCATAACACCGAGGATTGCACGGTGTTGAAGGATAAGGAGGAAGAATTGATCCGAGCGGGTCATCTGAGGAGGTTTATCAAGGAAGAACGAAAGACAAGAAGCCCACCCAGAAGGACTAGGGTGGAGAGAAGTGACAGGAGAGAGGAAAATGTTTCTGCTGAATGGGACCAGGGAAAGCTCCTGCTACCTCCGTCCGGAAACACTCCTCCTTCTCCGATCAGTCCTTCTCCCTTCGCTCTCCTCGCACCTCTTCGTCACACAAATGGGTTGACTTACAGCAAACACTCTGACGCTCAAGTCAGAATGGGCTTTTGCAAGTCTATATAATTATCAAAGAACAGAGAGTTTACCTTCTCCTTTGACTGCTATTTATATGATTTCAGATAATATTACTCATTAATTTACCTCTTAATGGCTTTCAATGCACATTTTAAATACTCGACAATGACCGTTACCTCATTAACTACACATTCATGAGCATTCAATTGTTGTCTCTAGTCCACAGTTTTATACATCTGCCCGATCGGATACGTTGTGCTAAAGAGTTCCGATCGGACATATCATTCTGGAATACCCGATCGGACCTATTAGCCTTGCTTCGACCCGCTCGGCCTTGTCCAAACCTTCCCGGTCGGTTGTTCCGCCCTCGGTAGTAACACAAAACATTGTGTTAGAGAAAAAGTTAACAAACCAGACAATATAAGATTTAGACTTCGACATACAGGAAAAGTTAGAGGAAAGAATGGTTTCGGCATATTACTGTGGACATCAATTTTTCATTAACATTTCTTGATGAACAGAACTATAAACCAAAGTCAGTATGTATTCAACAATGTAAAATCTGAGGAGGTTTATCAAGGAGGAACGAAAGACGAGAAGCTCACCCAGAAGGACTAGGGTGGAGAGAAGTGACAGGAGAGAGGAAAATGCTTCTGCTGAATGGGACCGGGGAAAGCTCCTGCTACCTCCGTCCGGAAACACTCCTCCTTCTTCGATCGGTCCTTCTCCCTTCGCTCTCCTCGCACCTCTTCGTCACACAAATGGGTTGACCTGCAGCAAACACTCCGACGCTCAAGTCAGAATGGGCTTTTGCAAGTCTATATAATTATCAAAGAACAGAGAGTTTACCTTCTCCTTTGACTACTATTTATATGATTTCAGAGAATATTACCCATTAATTTACCTCTTAATGGCTTTCAATGCACACTTTAAATACTCGAAAATGATCATTACCTCATTAACTACACATTCATGAGCATTCAACTGTTGTCTCCAGTCCACAGTTTAATACATCTGCCCGATCGGACACGTTGTGCTAAAGAGTTCCGATCGGACATATCAGGCTGGAACACCCGATCGGACCTGTTAGCCTTGCTTCGACCCGCTCGGCCTTGTCCAAACGTTCCCGGTCGGTTGTTCCGCCCTCGGTTGTAACACAAAACATTGTGTTAGAGAAAAAGTTAACAAACCAGACAATATAAGATTTAGACTTCGACATACAGGAAAAGTTAGAGGAAAGAATGGTTTCGGCATATTACTGTGGACATCAATTTTTCATTAACATTTCTTGATGAATGTTGGTCGATTTCGGCAAGCGGACCGAATCGTTCAAGTAATAAACCGTGGTAAGACCAGGTATCGTTTTCCCAAGAGACTCGTAATACTAGAGAATTGTGCGATTAACAACTCATCTAGACTCAAGAACATAACATCAATTAAGAATATGTGCAGAAACATAAATTCACAAGTAATTACAAGGTTAGACTTTGGTATTGAAGGCACTTGAAAATGGAAAAGACTAAAAATGGTATGAAATGACATTGTTAAGGCTAGTTTTCACCAATGCACTCTTGTGTATAACCAATTTCATCTCCTCTCTATCAATTTACTAAAGTCAATCCACTAAAACACTCTAGCCCTAATCCCTTAGGTGAAAGAGCCTAGGTTTTCCTTATCAAACTCCAATCCCTTGAACAATCTAACAAGCAAACCCGCATTAAAGAGCTAGGATCTTAAGACAACATGTGAATCATCTTCCATCCCTAGAATCAATGACCACAAGGACTCTTATTTCAGTTCAAGATTTCATCTTACGTCCCCATAATCCATGAAACCCCAAAATCAAGTCATGAACGTCTCCATTACATGCAAGCTTTAAGATCGGAAACAAGAATACTAGCAATTGATAGAAAAGGCATATATATATATATATATATATATATATATATATATATATATATATTCAAATCATTCAACAATTACACAAGATTCAAAGGCTACAACTAATCCCAACAAGATGGGTTTGGCTCTCCATTCCCATGGAGAGCCTTTAAGCTTACAAAATGGCCATGAAAGAAGATGAAGAACCCAAGAGGAAGAAGGGAGTGTTCCCACGAACCCTAGCAGCCCTCCAAGCTCTCCTCTGAGTGAAATCGCGCCTCCAAAGAACCAAAGACCCTTTCCCATTCGCGTTTTAGGGTTAAATAAGCTGGATATGACACATCAGCAAAAGTCGCGCCCGGCGCCCCCTCAGTCGCGCTCGGGCGCGAACCCCTCTGGAAAGTCACGCCCGGGCGCCCCATTTCTCACGCCCTGGCACGAAACTCTCTGGAAAATCGCGCCCGGCGCCCCTTTGTCGCGCCCGGGCGCGGACCATCTGGAAAAGCAGCGTCCACTGAAATCTGGACGAGCGTCCTCTTCTGCATAGCTGGACGAGCGTCCACTGCTCTCTTCGCTGGACGAGCGCCCTGCCTGGCTGGACGAGCGTCCACTTCTTCCTACGTTGGACGAGCGTTCGCTCGTGCTTCCATTCTGAACGAGCATCCTCTCGTTCTCTCTTTTCTGGACGAGCGTCCTATTCTCCTAACCGGACGAGCGTCCTCTCTGTCGTCCACATGGCGAGCGTTCTTTCGCTGGTCGACGAGCGTTTCTGCGTGCTAACTTCTTGGTCCAGCTCTATACATTGTTGGAGACTCTTCCAAGCTCATTTTTAGCTACAAAATAAGGGATTATTGATGAAAGTACATCAAAGTAGCCAAAAACACAATTATTCATAAAACAAGACAAAAGAAGAGGATTTAACAAGTTATAAGTTAGAAAGGAGTTGATTTTGCTACTAAAATGATGCTTAGATAATGATAAAATTTAGCATTATCAATGAAAAGAACTATAAACCAAAGTCAGTATGTATTCAACAATGTAAAATCAAATTTAGTACGACCAGTTTCATAGCATACAGTTCTAACATTTTAAAGTCATCCATTCTCAATTATCAAGTACATAGATCATGAGATAACAAAATACATATGACTAACGGTTGCAGAGGCAAGACCCCAATCCACAGATTTTCAACATCTAAGCCATATAAATTTAGATTATGAAATAGAATGTGATCAGTCCGTATAGTATACAACATCAAGATTTACAATGGCTCTTCAATAATAATGGAGGCTTTTCTTCTACACTAGCTTTATTATTATTGTTCACTTAACCCTAATACACATACTTCCCTATTTAAGGGATAGTAGATCAACATAAAAAAGAAAAAACAGAAGGCTCTTAACACTAGTAAAAAAATGGTTTTTTAACTCGCACCATATGCTTCGGTTTTGTAAAAACCGAAGCATATAAATATGCGGTGGCATTTTCGTAGTTATGGTGAACTTATAGGCCTTGGTTGTTTGGGGACCGAGGCAATACGACCGTTCGGCTTCAGTTTTGCAATCAACCAACACAGTAATCGAATGTTCCATGCATTTTGTCCACTAATATGCTTTGGTTTTCTGGGGACAGAGGCAATAGGATCGTTCGGTTTCGGTTCTGCTATGAACCGAGGCAGTAACCGAACGTTCCAAGTTCATTTTGTCCACTAATATATCTCGGTTGTCTGGGGACAGAGGCAATACGACCGTTCAGCTCTTGAACACCCTGAAAGTTTCACTCTTGGCAAGCATGCAGAAAGTCTAAGTAAATCGAGAATAGTCATCAACAATAACTAAGTCATACAAGTTACCTCCAAGACTCCTAACCCTTGAGGGACCAAATAAGTCCATGTGCAATAGTTGCAGAGGTCTTGTTTGTTTTCCTTTTTGACATGCATCACACAATCTTTCAGAAGCATAGCGTATATTAAGAAGACCAATGACAAGATCTTTAGACACTAGCTTGTTCAATTGACCCATATTAATATGAGCTAATATTTTGTGCCATAACCATGCATCATCTTCTTTAGACATAAGACAAACAACAAATTTGAATGAAGTTTTTCTAAAGTCGATTATGTAAATGTTGCTATATCTTTTTCTGATTAATGACAATTCATCAGTTGACTTGTTGCTAATCAAACAGTATTTTGGTTCAAAAGTTATTTTTAGCCCTTTATCACACAACTAACTAATGTTGAGCAAATTATGTTTCAATCCTTCAACGAACAGCACATTGTCAATTTCATATGCAGAGGGAGTTTGAATTTTACCAATACCGATGATTTTCCCTTTGTTGTTGTCCCCATAAGTGACGTGTCCAGTAGTCTTGTAAGAGATGCTTGTAAATTTTGTTGGATCTCCTGTCATGTGCCTTGAGCATCCACTGTCCAGATACCACATGGAGCCTTTTGCTTCTTGTTCCAAACACGCTTTTGCCTATTCAGATTTTGCCATCATGATGAGATTACTTCCTGACACATTCTCTTTACTATCATTTTGATACCCGTGACTTTTCCTCTCATTTAGAAATCTTGTAAACTTTTCAGCCTGCAGATTTATTCTTTCAGCCATGTATTGTAACCGATCTGCATCATTTTTCTTTTTTCGCAAGAGACCTGTTTCAAGAGATTCATAAAGCCATTACTAATATAATTTGACTTAGTATTACAAGTAACATGCACAAGTTCAAACACAGATTCACTTGTCTTTCTTGTTTGAGAAATGGAAGCCATTTTCAAGGATCAATCGATTAAACGAAAATAGTAATCGATTAGTTTTTCAAATATTTTTTGAAAACCAACTCTGGTGCGAATTGTTAAAATAGAATGGCTCAATTTCTCACACCAAGAGGGGGGGTGAATTGGTGAAGTGTAAAAACAAAAGCTTTTAAAATCTTTTTTACAAAATGTGATGCTTTTACACTTTTCTTGAATAGCAAGGTAAATGATTTGCAATGCAGCGGAAACTTAATCGAATATGCAAAGAACTTAATCGAATGAATAAAAGAGAGTAGGGATCAGAAAATTCAAACGCTGTGTTTTTATACTGGTTCGGCCAAGCCTACATCTAGTGGCCTTCCAATCACAGGAAGCCAATGCGCTATAAAGATCAAGGTTTTTACAACAAGGTTTTTATAGATACCTCACATCAAAAATATAAAACACCTCTCTAACCCTCTAATCTAATATAGGCAATCAACAACAAGACCAATAACAACAACACCCTCTTCTATTGTCTAACCCTTTGAGGCACCCTCAAAGTCAAGAACACCACCGTTCTTCTTCTTGTAATCACAACAGGGAAACCAAGCCAATCTCCACAAGATTGCAAATCCTGATCACACAGTAAACACCCAAATGTGCAGATTGATTAGACGTTTGAAACACAACAAGTCTTGCTCCTTAACAAATCTCAGAATCCTTGATCACCACGGTCAATCTTGATTCTTAGAGCTTTTCCCTTCTCTATAAGATCACAAAGTTTTTCTGTAAAGAATATGAAAGTCTTAGAATCACAAAAGTTCTTACAGAATTCAAATCAACGTCAATTTATAGTTAAACACATATCAGATGCATTTTAATCGACTTTCCTATTAACGTAATCGAATGCACCATTCAGTTATAACAGTTTAACAGCAATCACAGCAATTAATTGAATGTGCAATCAATGCAATCGACTATCATTTAATGCTTGGTCAACACAATTAAAAATATGACCGTTATGTTAGTTGTGACAAGCATTTAACAGTTTTTCAAAACATTAACCAACTTAGTCGAATACAAAGCATATGCAATCGATTAAGCAACAATACTTAGCACAATTTTGATAACTTTTCTTCTTGAAAAATCTCACAGCACACTTGAAAAGATTCTGTGCAAACACACAAGTTTTAATCGATTCACCCCATAATGTAATCGACTTAAAACTGTTGTTTTGTCACATATTTAAAGTTCAACTAAAGTGCATATGGTTTTCCTTTTCCAAAAAACATATGTCATGCATACACATATAAAATCACATATTTAACATAGTGGTGTGCAATGAACAACACAATCATGTTCTCATATATGCTTATACAGATTTAACACAGTAAAGAACAACATATAATATGTAAACATAGAACATGTAACACAGAATATACATATGTTATTAATTATGTGTTGTCATCATGAAAAACACAGATATTTATGAGATTGGGTTAAGCAACACTTGTGCTCCCCTATCAACAATCTCAACATTGTGTTTGTGTAACTTATTGTTGTTTCTTGTTGTTCTTCGTTTTCAACTTCAATTATTTGTATATTGTCTAGAAAATGATCGTTGAAGCTTCAAAAAATATATCTCTTAGATTTTGAGAATGTGTATAAGCTTTAAAACACATTGCTTCCTCTTTTTCATGCTCAAGAAAAAAAGTGTTGATATAAGATCTTCAAAAACTAATTTTCAATTCTGTTAAAGGAAACAATTCAAAAATATAAACAGGTATATGCAGTTAAGAGAAATTAAATGCAAATAAGATTATTTAATTAAAAGTCATGTGCATCCATATGGAGATATAATGTTGATCATTTAAAACACTTTAATTAATTAATTAATTAATATATATATATATATATATATATATATATAATTCATTTATGAAATATATATTTGATTATCTAGAAAGAAATATGATGATATTAAGTACATTAGAATTAGAATTGAATTCAAACTGAATTTTGAAATATTAGATATCATCTAATAACACTTCAAACAAGGTTCCGTATACTTTTTATCAAAGACAAAAATGCAAGACATTTAGCTACATGAACACGCATGTTAGATATATATAAAATATTAATTCACATCATTTATAATATTTGTTATCATTATTATGTGATCTTATACACACTAGACTGTCTGATAGATGTATATAGATTGTTTAATCTTAACAACGTTGGATCATCTTATTTTAACAAATTTATGCATTCATGTTGTAGATGTATATTATGAGATAAGATAGTTTAAGATATGTTTGATATCTCTATATTTAGAATGACATCATAATCCTTGTGGTTGTCATAATAAGTATAAAAGCTTGTTAAGAAAATGTGATATTCTAGTTTTACAAATAGTATAAAATCACATATATTAAGATATTAAGTAGAGAAAAGTTAAAAGAAATTTTTTATAATAAAATTTGCCATAGTTAATGTAAGGAATTTTCTTCACGTACGAATTTGAAGTTGGTTTTACTAGTAAAAACAAATTACTGAGTTGATGACTCATGTTGTTTTGAACACTTATTCATGTGTAATTTGTATATGTTATATATCATTTTAAATTGAGAATCTGGTAATGAGTTATTGGGATGGAAAATGTGTAATGAACAATGTAGTGAGTATATTTTATATCTTAGATTGATATTTTTTTATGTTGATCCATTATTGTACGTAATCATGGTATAGTCCTACTTGACACCAAAACAAACGATTCTCATGGCAAAGGCAACATATACACTCGAAGTTAATTTTTTTCTTCTTCTTAATTTACATGTACTATTTTAGTTTCTCAATTTCTAATTTATTAATCAGGTCCCTTAAATACTACAATTATACTATTTTAGGTCCTCCATCAATTAAAATGGGTTTACATAATATTGATTTATAAAGTTACATAATTATTCAAAAATAAATAAAATCACATATTCGTAACATCTAAGGTATTCAATTGGTATAATTTAAATATAATGAGCGCAATTAAGATATCTAAAAAATGAAAGTAGAATTCAAAAAAATAATAAGCATAACTAATTAACTGGAGGGCTCAAAATTTTCAGGAGTTGAACTTCAAAAACCAACGGCTCCTGTGCATGAGAGAAAAGGCTGCGACGAGGGCCAAACTGCAATTAACAAAAACACACTTTGCAATCTACTATTACAATCAAATATAACAATTATTGAGAATTTACCTTAGCAATTAAAAGAATATCTAATCTAACCTCTTCAGGTATTGGTTTCAAGTTCTCGTTTACATATCCTGCTGAAGGTGGGATCAGTGCTCTTCTCTTTCCTAAAAGTACAAGTAAATGCCATAAAACAATAACTACAATGATAACATTAATTAATTGACCTTAATTTAACATGTTATTTTTATGTCATGCCCATTGTTATGTTTATGAAAGCATATGTTATAAACCTATGTATAGATAGATTGCATGCCAAAGTTTGGCGTAAAATACATATATAACAACTTTTATACATGCCATGGAGGAACATACCACCAACTCTCATGCCTGTGAGAACCTCCTTTAAGCCCACTATCATCTGCATACAAATGCAATGCAATTGGTATAATGTGACCTCATAATTGTTTTCAAAAGAACAAGAACCAAGAATTTGAATGTCAAATGATCAATAATATAATCTTGTTATGACTATGGTCATGTGTTGATTGGTGAAAGTCTAAAATAATGAACTATTGTTATGACAACTATTTGTTTACTTTTGCTTACCCATCTGCTTGTGATTGTGGTTTTTATATGTGATGATCTTATTCGATATGGGAGTAGATGATAGTATATGGGTTGGGGAAGATACACGACATTAGAAAGAATAGTCAATAGAAGACATTTAGGATAATCTTTTAGTCTTAAATTTTTTTTTTTATAAAGTCTGTTTGTAAAACAATATTTATTTTTGTTTATTGAGATTTTCAATAAAATAGGAATGAAGTTTATTCTAAATTATGTAATTTATATTAATTATAGATTTTAGGAAGCGAGAAAAATTGGGGTGTTATATTTTTCCATAGAATTAAGGAACTATTTCTAATACATTATATGCTGAAAAAAAAAGACCATACAACTTCATTTACATTTGAATGGTAAACATACAAGTTGAATGAAAAAATACTTACCTGGTTCTCATCCAAGGGAAGTGTAACAGGTGTACTTTCTCCACTGAATTGGTCCACTGTACTATCATGAATTAGAGTATGAAACCATGCAACAGTAGGACAAGTTTGGGTCAGATAAACTGGTTTAAGGGAAATTAAGGGGGAAAATATGAACTAGAAATTGAATGGTTGCGTGTATTAGAATACAAAAATGATTTGAATCATGGAAATCAGTGGAATATCATGTCAATGAAAAATTCAGTTTGCAATTACCTGAAAACAAAGTATCCATTTGCACGCCTGCATACACAATTGAATTTAACCACGTCTCCATTATGTGCTTCTGGTCCTTCCCCTTTAACAATATCTAATTTGAAAACTTGATATGAATACCTATTTGAGTACAAAGACTTGTATTGATAGCTTGATTTAGTTCAATACGAAAGAATAGCAAAATCACTAAAATGCATTAGAGTTCAATGATTTTATCAAGAACCAAGTATATTTCACTCGTATATTTGAAGAAACATGGAAGAATCAAGTGTTGCTTAATCTTACAATGGGATGTGGGAAAAAACACATACACACTCAAATGAAAAGATAATAAGGTTGTTGTTGGTCTTTCCATCAAACAAGAACGAAAAGTGTGAATCCTCAAAGTGTTTTTGCATCAACAATTTCTCTCATACAAACAAGCTTCGTTTTACTGAAGGAATATAGTGGAGAAGTTTTAAAATTCTTTACCTTGAATTCTCACTCCACTAGGTAGCTTCAAAGTCCTAGATGCTTCACATAAAAAATAGTAAATCATAAATCATGATACACTGACATTTTTCATTTCACAATATTAGATTAGGTTAAAAAAAGGAAGAAAGACAGACAAACCGTATGAATTCAGGTTCCTTCATGTCTGGCATAATTGGTGCGGCCAAAGCAGGAGAAGCATGCCATATCATGTGATTAATCCCCAGAAACTGAAGAACCATCCTTCTTGAAAATCTTTTCACTGTTAACATGGAGACTCTGTTAGAGTCAGCATAGCTGAGTTTTGCATCCTCCCAGCACCTGGATTTATCAGAGGTTTAAAGCACTTGGTCAACAAAGATGCTTCTCAAGAAGCATGATGATAACTTTATGCATTAGAAGAATCCATTTTCATAATGAGGATCAAAGATATAAGATAAACACAAAGCACCATCACAAAAGAAAAATAGAGAAAGACATGAATGATTCTGAACCTCTTGCCTATGTGCACGAAACCATCTAAAAAACAGTTCATTTCATTTCAACACATTAACATTTTTGCACAGTCCTGAGAAACTCTCCCCATTACAATAAATCAGAGAAGCCCTCTCCATTACATGACCACCCCTCTCCTTTAGGGTGGTGACCCCCTCCCTAGATTGGGTGTGTCTTCTATCTTCAAGCATAATGTTTGAAAAATTGGATTGATTCTCAAAAAAAGGTTTACCATTTGGCCTCTTTCAATTTACCATAGCAAACTTACTTTCATGGTATGTTTCTAGTTTCTCTAGAAAGAAGAATATCTGGCATTTGTCTTGAAACTCAGTTTGTAGAATGAAATCCATTAAAATCCAGACATCGGTTGGCAAGCTTTAATCAAATGATGCACTTATGGGATATAATAAAAGGATAGAAACTCTATTTCCAAAGAAAATATAATCGGAGCAATACAAAGTACCGTAAAACTAGTGAGCTAAAAACTGCAGGGTAAAATATGATGTAAAATACAGATTGGGATTTATATAACCAACAATTAACTGATGGCATTACCAGGAAATAATTATAGCAATTCATAAGAACAGTGGAAAACGAATGTAAACATAAGAACAATAAACTATTATATTAATGTAAAATACGTATTTCAAGGGTACAGAGAAGATCCACATTTGGGCATAATTACTAAGAAAAATGAGATTGGAAAGAAATTTCATGCCTTGGAGATGCATGCACAGAAGCAGCACATGGAGATGGAACCAAGAGAAAAGGTAAAACTGCCATGCTCAAATTGAAATTTGAGAATTAAGGTTGATACTTGTGTGGCCACTGAATTTCAATTATCAAACAAAAAGCATTATCATATGACTCTATCCAAAAGTAAGGTACTTGTTGATGGGTATGGACCCACCAAGCCCAGAATTAGTTACTGTTTGCAACTTCCATTATAAATGCAAAGTGAAAAAGCAAAATTAAAAACAGAGAGAAAATATCATAATGTTGTACTCATTCTTTTTATTTGATTAGACAAAAAAAAAGAGAAAATGTGATTTTAGATTATATTTTTTTTAATTTCTTGTCTTTTTTATTTTTCATTTGTTAAAAAAATATACATTTTTCTATTACAAATATAGGGTTTTTTTTAACTTAATTATATTTTGTATCCATTAAATTTACTGTGTTAGAGTTTGATTCTCCGAGGTTTTTGTTTAAGTAAATTAAGTTTTTATTTTTAAATTAAGTGAACTTGGTTTGTTTTTTTATTTAACCATTTGAATTTTTAATTTTATTTAAATATTAAGTTTTATTATGCATTTGAGGTATAATTATTTTTAGAAGTTCGAAAATTTATAAAATTTAAGTAAAATTAGAGTTTGATAAATAACAAACAATAATTGTTAGATGTTACTATAACCATTGAAAGAAACGTAGATTTCATGCAACTTTTTAAAACTAATTATGTGTTTTGAAAATAATAATAAAAATAGTAATTATTATTATTATTATTATTATTATTATTATTATTATTATTATTATTATTATTATTATTATTGAACAACTTCAATTTACTTTATGTGAAATTGTCTTTCTCATTAATTTTATAGTATTCTATGCACTATCTTATTACATGGGGTGCAGACAGTAATTATAAGGTTGTACGAAACAAAAGCCTAAATTTTAATATCATAGTCACGCGATCCATACCCACTACGTACATATATAATATTTGATCTTTTTAATTAAATGTTTGTATTAATTTTTTTATGAACTTATTTTCTTTCTCTAGCTTTTTCAAGTTATAATGACACAATGTGAAATTGTTTTTCTTTATTTTACTTAATTTACATGTTTTTTAAAGTGTATTTGGATGTATAATTCTTAATTCGGGACAAAAATTGTTATCGTCCATATTTCTGAAATAGAAAAGCACTAAAACATTTCCAAAATAAGCAACTACAAGAGAATGATTTATTTTAAGAATCGAGTGAGGTTTTTCCATTTTTAATAACTTCAAACATGTTTAAACTTAGTTAAAACATTAAATAATAAGGTTTTACTTTCTCTTTGATGGAGAAATTCAATTTTTTTAAAACATTAAAATACATTGAATTCAAATTTATTTTATTTTAAATTATTTTATTTTTCAAATGTATTATTTAGGTAAGACTATTCAAATTTTTTATTTAAATAAAGTATTTTAGTTATCAATAAATTCAAAAAGTTATTTAAATATCAAATAATTGTTAAAATTAAAAATATTAATATTAAATATTAATTATCTTTTATAATCAGTTTTTCTTTTTATAAAATATTTTCAAGCTTTTTTATTTTATATCTGTAAATATTTTTCTCAGTTTATGTTAAACATCTTAAATAAGATAATATTATGTTGAACTCATCTAAAGTTAGATTGATACTTCCTTCATAAGAATCAAGTTAAATTGATAAAAAATCAAGTTAATCTAAACTTACATTGAGTTAAAATCTAATTTGATCAAAAATCAAGTTAGTTGAAACCTAAATTGAGTTAAAATCGAATTAAACTAGCTCAATTCCAAGTCAAATTAAGTTAACTCAAACTTAAATCAAGTTGAATACATCTAAATCAAGTTGATTTGAACCCAAATTAAGTCAATTCATATCAATTTCATAACTAAGACCAAATCTAGCCTAATTCAATCAATTCATACCAACTTCATAATTAAGACCAAGTCTAGTCTAATTCAATCAAGACCAAGCTAATCCAAGTCAAGTTGAATCTATCTATGTCAAACTCGTGTTAAGTTTATCCAAACATATATATAAAAATGAGTCAATCCAAATCTAGATTGAGTCAAGTTAGCATAAGATCACCTGATATAACTTAAATCAAATCCAAATTAAATTAAACCCATTTGAGTTTGAGATAAACCCTACTAAGTTCAATTGAGTTGAGATAAAACAGGTTAAAATCATGTCAAACTAAGTTGAATAGAACAAAATCAACCAAAACTACACAAACTAAAATATAAATTCGAGAATAAAGGAATTCCAAATTCTTACTTTTTAGATGAAGTTTAAAATTCTTTAACTTTAAGTAATCCAATTATTCTCATGAAAGAATTTAATTTTTTTTAAAAAAATTTATTACTCAAACAAAATATTTTATCATAAAACATTTCAAATTCTTCAAAAATAAATAAACTACCATCTTAAAATACATTGTCTAAACATAAGCGTTTCTAAATATTTGGGTATCTCCACCATCTTCATCAATCAATATAAAATATAAATCACAATTTAAACCAAACTCTACACAACCTTCCAATCCTAGATTTGAAAAATGGGAACCAAATCTGTCCGGAATTTGAAGAAAAAAAAATGATAAAGAAAGCCAGCAAAAGAATCCACAAAATAAAATATATTATTCAAAGATGTAACAAATGTATGGTAAAAGTGGCATGCCCTTTTCTACACAAGCGGCCCTGCAACCCAAAAGGATGAAACCATAGGAGAATTTATCTTCAAGTATCGTCTACTTGTGAATGGAATACAAAGCTTGGGAATGTTGTGGTGATGTCCCTGCCCAAACACATTCAATAGGATGTCAGAAAACTCCAGTGAAAGACAAAGGACAAATAAAAAAATATTAGCAGTATACTAATACCAAATGTGCTGAAGTTAACTCAAGACTTTGCAACTCTCATACTTTTTTTAACAGAGATTTAATGATGAGAAGTTATAAAGATATAAAGATCAATGTTATTGCTGGTGATCCCACATAAATAAAGAGTACAGCCAAATTATAATATACAATCAAGGTGCAATCCTCACCTTAACCATCAGCTTTGTGAGATTAAGTTGGACATAAACTCAAAATGATATTAGAATCAATCATAGTCAAGTTTTTTAGAACTATTATGACACCATTATAGAACTCCTATTAGACTGCTATGTTCATTCCTTAGCAGGAGAAGATGGGTTGGAGGTCCGACATCAATTAGGAATAGTGCTAAATTATATATATATATATATATATATATATATATATATATATATATATATATATATAAATGGGTTCAATATTCACCTCACAAGTTGGTTTTGTGAAGTTGGGTTAAGTATAATCTTTCTAAGAGTTATTTTACTATTTACACTCTGGAAAATGTAATGCAGAAATTGACAAGAAAAATATAAATTCAATAATTACTTGAGATATTGAAGGGTCATGTTCTTCAGAAGTGATGGATGACGCAGAACCAGGTTTCTCCACTCCTCCTTGTCAATCTTGCCATCATGCTTTGTATCTGCTTCCTCAAAGGTCTACAAAAATCCAAAACTTTATGTTAAAACCATCCATGTGAGTTATCAAAAAGAGAGAATGAGACTCTTGAGACTAGTGGACACAGTTAGAACTTAGAAATGTAGTTGATAGAAGAATGGGGTAAAACCTTGTCAATTATACTTTCTATAACATCATCTGATAGGTTCATGCCAGATTCGGCAAGAGTAGCCACAACCATTTGCTTCACCTGCATAAAAAGACATAAAAATCAGGCTTGTCTTGAATGAAGAGAAAAAAAATTAGAATTAAACAAAACTGACTAAGTACCTCTTGCCTTTCAATAAAACCCTGCTGCTTGAGATCATACAGTTGAAAGGAAACTGAAACATGATATCATATGGGTTTAGTTTTGTTTGCTTAAAAAGGTCAGTGCAGAAAATTGAAGACTTGATTTCAATTATGCATTGTAAACACAAAATTCATGCTAAACTAATAATTGTACAAAAAGAAAAACCTTACAACATACATTCAATCTTATCATCAATGGGAGCATTTGGATGGAAAACGGAGAGAGCACGAGCAAACTCTTCAAAACCCAGTATTCCATTGTGCTTTGTGTCAAACAAATCAAATACCTAACATAATTAGAGAAGAATTCATTCTGCATGAGTTTCTGTTGAACAATCTACAAAATATAACACTTGCTTGCGTGCATAATAAGCTAAAAGGCTGTAATACCATAGCATGCATTGTGTGCATACACTACTTGTGGGCAAGTAAACTAACTATTTCGTACTGCATTAAATATGCCATTCTTTTAGTTACATGTACAAACAGGCACAGACTAATTTTTAAAATGACATCCCTTCTCAAGGTACATAAGTTTAACATAATTTTCACAATCCTCATGTTCAGTGAACTATTCAAGCTAGTGTGTCTAAAAAAATATGATGGACTAGTGACATAATATGCAGTATTATACACAGACCAATGAGAAGAAATTATAGAATAGAGAGACAACTGAACATCTAGAAATGAGTATGACTAGACAAGGTGATTGATACAGTTGTAAAACTGCTAAAAAGGTTGCCTTGGAACATAGTGACCAATAATATAACAAAAAAGGGAGGACTACAAACATTTCAGTCATTACAATAAGCATTAGACATAGAACCAGTTTTTTTTTCTGTGCATCTGTGTGTATATTAACCTGATATGACCATGGAAAGACACTTTCATGCGTCAAAATAAAGATATTTGCATAGGAAATCAATAAAATGAAACGAAAGCAATACCCGATCGGCAAAAAGACTTTCTTTTTTGTTTGTCTTGAACAATGCTAACTGAAACTCTTCCTGTAAATGATATGTAAAGTTGAGTATAACATCTGATAGAGTTTCTAAAACTAAACCCAAAGTAAATGACAAAATAGAACAATAGAATTAACAGCATAGATAAAGAATGATAAATAAAACTATTAGACATGCACTTTCTTTCGGTGTTGGAAAATGCTCAACTATGTACCTTGTTAATCAAGCCATCATCAATAACAGCACTGCTGATCTTTTTGAAGAGCTCATAAAGTGCTTCTATTTCACTTACACTGACTGCACATACAAGAAATATATTGCTATTTTCTAGTACAAAAATAACGTATTTATTTCCTAACAGCAATGTTCACTGCCACTAATTAAATTACCTCAAAATATGGTGGAATAATAGAAGATAAAGGAATTCAGAAGTGTATATTCTCAGTAAAAACACAGGTTGAAATATCAGAATCAATTTGTAATCTAATTATGTAAGAACGAAAATGACAAGTAATGAATTATAACCATAAAGTAAGGGTAAGTACGTACACACTGTCTCTCTAGCAAGAAGTTCAGGATCTTCAAGGCCTCTCGGCTGGTTGTATATGTCCAGATCACAACATTTCAATATGGAAGCAAATAAAGACTTTAATCCCTCTAAGCAGTGCAACATGATATCTTTCGCAAATCAGAACACTCCATAACTGTTCCAAGAATAAATCAGTTAGAAATTCCATTTAGTTCATCCATCATAAAGTCATTATAATAAATCACAAGGCAAACGAACCTTTTAACCATTTCCAATTCCGGTGAAAAATCCCAAATGGCAAGATCTGAAAAGGTAACAACAGAGAAAAAGAAACCTAGTTTCAGACTTGAAACATGATACCGACTTGAAAATAAAGCAACACCACTAGTTCCACTTTCAACCACACGCTGAACTCATTGAAAATTCAAAGTACTTATCACCACGTACTACAAGCATCAAGACTATACACTGTGCATTGTTTTCTTCCTTTCACTTTGAATCACAAGAAAATGTGCATAAAAATTCATATTTCAATGATGTGTGTATATATATATTGACACTCCTTAAGCTAGTTACAAAATTTTCAAATTAATAGGCATTAAGGAACTCGGCATAACACCGTACATAAACAACTACAAAAATAGAAACAAACAAAACCTTACTCAGCAAGATGGGGGGTAATGCTACATTGGTCTTATGCCCATATTAAAAACAAATTTTCAGCAAGTCCATAATCTTCAAAACACAAACACAAAATTACTGATAATTGACAAACTAAGAATCCATGAACCCACATCAAGCTCCTCACACAAATCCTCTCAAAGTCGCCTTCGAACAACATCAGATTTAAATTTCAACCTCCCCACATAAAAAATTACAAACTTTTAAGGTACCAGATTATGAATACAGGGCAATTCACAGCACACACATATCCACCACCTCATAAGCATGAAAAAAACCCATCGATCTATGGGAACCGGCACCGAATCAAGACATAAAATAAAAGAAACAAAATTTACAGAAAACTCAAGAACCCCAAATCAAAATACACCATAAAATCAAGTTATGAAGCTTCGACCATGATTGAAAAGCAAACAGCCCAGAAGGGTAGGGGAAAAAATCAGACCTTGGAGGCAGAAGATCAGACACCAGAAAAGGAAAAAGAAAGTGCGTAGAAGATTTGGAGAAGTGAAGGGTTTGGTTGGAATTAAAAGGAATTTGTGGAAGTGGGATGGATGATTGGAAGGAATGTGTTTATGAAGGTGACGCAAGTGATGTTGTCGATGACAGATAGAGTACAACCCACAAGAACCTCTGACATTATTTTATATCAAAGGTTAACTCAATTTTTCATATCATAAACTTATCTCTAAAAAATTAGTAAATAGAAGATAAGTTATCTACAAAATATTTCAAACTACCAAATAATCCCAAGTTGTTACAAATTTAGTTTGATTTCATTACTTCTCACAAAATCAGTGAATTTTTGTAGAGTTTGATTCAAAATTATAAGTAAAAGTTGAATTTTGGAAAGTGATGCTTCCATTCTTACTATTATATTTAAATTAAATTATTTTTTTTCTTTTCTAAATGTTAATATGGTTTGTTAAGAGACTAAAAAATTAACTGCAACAAAAAATTGGTACTTAGTAACTTAACAATGCTCAGTTACTATCTTATTAAATCATAAATATCTAATGAAGTTATTTGTTGAAATAATTAAGGATAAAAAATAACAGAAATATACAGTTTTATACGGTAGTTTGTTTAAATTTAATTTTGTTTAATCAATCAAATATATTTTTTAGTATTTATAATTTTTTTTTGTTTTTATTTTTATTTACGGATTTTTGTTTTATAGTTTTATATTGTGTATTTTAGTGTTCATCTTATACTACATTTTTATATATTTTCAATCTAATTTAAAATATAATAAAAATAGCATACTTTTAAATGGATATGATATGGCCGTTATATCAATTAAAATATAGTACGAAATAGCATACTTTTGAAGCAGAAATAGTATAATAACTAAAATAAACAATGTAGTATAAAAATATTCATAACTTAGTGATAAAATCAAATGAGTTTGGTATCTATCATATTTTTAACTTAATTTATCCTTTTAGTTTTTAATCCTAAACTAAATTTTAATAATTTATTGAAAGTTGTTAATAGTTAAAAAATAATTTTGTATTCTAACTCAAATTGTTTCTCATAAAAAAAATGATTTATATATTCAAAGATGTTTTTAATACGAATGTTAAGTGTAATATAATTTGTATTTTTCTAAATATTCTTTTGTTTTTAGAAAATAGAATATTAGAATTTGTAGGTATAATAAAATAATGAGATCAAATATTTTATTTTAAATATAAATCGAATTTGTAGGTATAATAAAATAATTTTCTAATTTTCTAAATATTTTTTTATTTTTAAACTCTGTTCATTTTCAATTTGGTATTTTGTAGGTTCAAATAGATATTCTCTAGTGAAAATAATATAAATATTTTATCACCCGACACTTTCCATAAGAAAGGAACTTTTATAACAAAGTATCAAATAAACTCGTAATTTTAAAGTTTTTTCCAAATTTTTGTAAAAGTTATTTTTTAAACAATATATATATATATATATATATATATATATATATATATATATATATATTATTTAGTTTGGTATATAATATATATTTCATAAAACATAATAAATATATTTTCCGTCACTAAAGTTAAACATAAAGTTATTATTTTTTTAAATAAATAAATAATCTTTCTATTGATAGGGGAGCTATGCACAACTAAACCCATATTTCACATATGATTTTTTTATGATGACAAAATAAATGTTTTATAGTTTCTTACACAACAAAATGACAAAACTTTTGCTTGATCATATCTATATTTGTGCTTGAACTAATTGATATATGCATTCATTGATTTATAATGAATTATTGGGTGAAACACATTGCATATCTATATGAAATAGTTAATTAAATGTTTGTATAATCTGTTAGATTTAATCAAATTTCAATATATGCATAATATGGGCAAAACGACTATGTTTTAACTGATTACATTAGGTGGATAATCGATTAAAACACATTGTTGTGCTAGTACTTAATGAAAAAAGTTTTCGAAATTGGTTAACAATGAAACTTAACCGATTATGTTATTTTTCTAATCGGTTAAAGTGCGTTTTATGTTAAAACTTTTTCTTGGAAAGCCATAACTGTCAATAACGGTCATATTTTGAATCTTGTGACTTGTATGATATGTTTAATCGATTACATGCACTTTTAATCTGTTAAATCCTGTGCAAATGTAAAACTGGTAAAGCTAAAGGAAAAGCTTAACATATTACATTAATTGTTTAATCGATTAAAATGCGTTATAGTTTAAAAATCTATAAATATATGCATTGCTCTCTGTATTCAACAATTTTATGATTCATAACTTTCATAACTAACTTGATTGTTGAGATTTTAATTGCAAGAACGTCCTGAGTTTCTTGGAAAATCAAGATTGCTTCACTGGAAGGAAATACTTAAAGATTCTTGCAAGAACATTGTGCTTCAACATTGCTGATCATTTCTGCACTTTGAGGTGTACTTCTTCAGATCAGTGTTATCTACAATCAAGGTTGATTGTGTCCCTATTGCTGCAACTAAGAAGAGGACTTGGTGAAGTTCTAGGACTTGGAGTTGGGACTGCTCTACGGGTGACAAAAAGTGGGTGATCTTTCTAGGTTGCTATAATTGATATTTAGTTAGAAAGGAGAATACAATTGAGAGGATTGTTCTCTATATGTCTTGCTTGTAATAACTCTATCAATATAGTGGATCCCTTCATCTAAGGTTGATTGAAGGAAGACTGGACGTAGGCAGTGGGTCGAACCAGTATAAACAACTGTGTGAGTCTCTCTATCCCTACACTCTTACATTGTTCTTATTCTTGATTGGATTCATTCCAAGAAAACTTCAAAGATTTCAAAAAGCTTTTTAAAGAACATTTTTTTAAAGGGGAAAACCAATTCATCCCCCCTCCCTCTTGGTTAAGAGTATTGGCTTAACTTTTTCTACAATTGGCACTAGAGCTGAGAATTCGAACTTTACTCAAATTTTAATCGGTTAGGTTTTTCAATATAATCGATTAAATTTTACTGATGGCCAATACTTCTTAAACTTTTGGAGAAGGTGCGTCTATAAACAGACTACCACTGTTTGCAGGTGAAAATTACCCCTTCTGGAAAGTCATAATGAAGATTTTCTTGGAATCAATTGACAAGGGTCTTTGGGATGCTGTAATCAATGGTCCATATGAGCCTACTAAAGTGATTGATGGCAAGACTGTGAACAATAACTTCTCGGAATGGAGTTTGGATGAAAGAAAAAGAGCACATTATGATGTGAAGGAAAGGAACATCATTTCCTCTATACTGACTATTGATGAATTGTTCGGGATATCAACTTGCATTACAACAAAAAGAAATGTGGGATGTCCTTGAGGTAACACATGAGGGTACAAATGAAGTTAAAAAAAGCTAGGAAAAATTCGCTTATCCAGGAATATGAATGGTTTAGAATGAAGGCTGGAGAAAATATATATGATGTTCAGAAACGGTTTACACACATTGTAAATCATCTTACTGCTCTTGGAAAGAACTTTGATAAAAAGGAAATCAACATCAAGATCCTAAAAAGTCTTAGCAGGAACTGGCAACCAAAAGTCACTACAATTTCAAAATCTAGAGACCTCCTACCATGAACATGGCAACTCTGCTTGGGAAACTAAGAGAGCATGAGCTTGAGTTAGGCAGATTGGGAGAGAAGGAAGAAAGTGAATAAAAACACTTCATTGTCCTCAAAACTACAAGCAAGAATGTCTTAAGAAAATAAGTTAGAGAAACTGACTCATACTCAGAGATACCTAAACAGGAAGTAATGAACATGATGGTAAAGAATTTCTCTAAATTTATGAAATCTAGAAAAGTTGTTTCTGACTTTGCAGGTAACTCAAGAGACAGTAAAAAGAGGATTGTGATTCCTACATGCTATGAATGTGGAAAAGAAGGCCATATCAAGTCTGAATGTCTTGTCTTGAAGATTAAACAAAGATCTGATGAGAAGACTAATCAAGATAGAAGAAAGGACATGCAAAGGAAAACCTCTGTTGCCTGAGAAGACAGTGATTCAGACAACTCTTCAAGTGACAATGATCAAAGTCTAGAAGAAGAGACAAATCTATGCTTAATGGTTGGTTCAGTGAATTCAAAAAGTAGTGATTACAATCTTAATGAAGAGCCTGTAGAAGACAAGTACTATCAACTATTGGATGCTTTTCAGTAACTGCATGCTGAAGCTATGAGATTACAGTACAAGGTTAATCGGTTAAATAGTGAAAAAAAGGACTTTAAATGTGGAACCTGGTTGATGATAATGCATGTCTAAAAACTGAACTTGATAATGCTTTACAATTTGGTAAGAATGCTAAAGTTGAAATAAAAATTGTTGTTCAAGACTGCACTGATTATCCAACACACCTAGAGAAAATTAAATACTTAATCAGTACACTATCCACGTTTACTCTAAGAAGATCCAATCTAAAAAGATCCAATCTTGAGGCTGGCTAGGATCCCAGAAAAGGGTTATTAACAAATAAGATATAGGTTACTCTGCTAAAAGCGAAATAAATTCAAAGAAGTTTTCTGAGCAAACCTTTGTCTATTTCATGCATTTTAAAATTTTTATTAAACTAAAATAATTGATTATATAGGAATATAATTATAACTAAAATTAGTTAAAATAATTGCATAAATTATTTAAGGCTTACTTAGTAATTTGGTTTTTATGTTTAGAATTATAATTCACTTTGGTCTTAATTTTTTTTTCACTCAATTGAACTTCAATACTTTTTAAATAAAATCAATTAAGTATTTTTGTTAAATTGATTAATAGTATTTGGCTATTTGTCAAAATTTAGAAATGTGATATGTCAAAACTAAAAGAACTTAATGTAGAAGATAACACAAAGTTTTATACATGACGCTAACACCAATTTAATGAAAATAACCAATTTGATTCTATTTAAACTATGTTGGAACACATTAAAACAAAAATATATCATATAACTAAATTTAAGAAACAAATTATTAACTAAACCATAATATAACAAAATAATTAAATATTAAATAATATATATATATAACTTGACCAATCAATAATTAAATATTAAATAATTAGATACGGTGACAAAATTACTTGAAAACCAGAAAGTGCTATATAGTTAAATACACAATGTACAAAACTTCATACAATTAATATATTAAAATTAAGCTTCTAATATTATATAGAGAAATTTTCAATAAGGCATCTTCAAATAGAAGTGAGGACGAAAATTTACTAGTCAATTATACACATTTCAATACAAAAATATTCATTAGATGGTACATGAAAAATGAAAATAAAAAGGGAAATATTTTGAAATTGAAAGTTGAATAAAATTGGAGGAGTTAATAAGCAAGGGTAGGTGGAACATCTCTTCCTGAGAAGAAACAACTATTAGTCTTACAACCAACACTTTACAACCACAAAGGCTTTCTTTTTCTTCCTAAGTAAGGGTAGGTCAATTATCAAACCCTTTTTTTCTACCCAAATAAATCATAATCATAATTATTTAAAGCAACTTGATTTTAACATTAAAATATTAATTTGCAAGATGCTATAAGAGAAAAACTTGTACCTTTGTGTTTGAAATGTTTTGGAGGATTGGATCATATGATTGTTTCAAGATATAATTGATTTCCAACACACTATAGACATAATGTAAGTTGAAGAATTAGTTAATACGATAAAGAAGAAAAAATAATCACCAACCGCCATGTGACTCAATGAAAAATATTTGAATGAAAATACAATGATGATATTAGAAAAGGATAATCATATGAATAATTTATTTTAATGTGGGTCGAATTAAATATGACTCACCTAATTCATTTAAAAAGATAATAAAAGACAATAAGAGTGAATTCATCATAATCCACCACTAATAGTTTTATTTATTGATTTTATAATTTTTTTAGAAGTTTTTTATTATAACTTTTTATTATTTTTTACTATTTAAGTTGGAATGTTTATTTAATAATATATAAATAGTTTAGGTTTTTAATTTATTTATTTATTAAATTATACGTGTTAATTAATATTTTAATTTTTAACTATAATTTTATAATAATATTAGGTAAAATAATTAAACACTTTAGTTATATTACTGTAAAAAATAAATAAACTGAATAATCTATTTTACAATAAATATATAAAATAAATTAAAAAACATGATCCATTCAAGTTAAACCAAATTTCAAAATTTTTAACTAAAAAAATAGACTGAATTAACTCATACTGTTTTAACATATAGAACTAATAAATTCAAAATTATAAATTTTTTATAAAATTGCTTTCAACTTTTTAGTAGTTTCATGTGCATTAAGTCAAATTGAGTTTCAACAAACATTCTAAATTTAACATATTATTAATTGTTAATCAAAGAAAAATTCCCTTAAAAGTGACTTCTATACTAAGTAATAAATATACAAAAGTTGGTGAATATCAAAATGATAGAGACTTAAGCTAACAGAACTAAATAAAACAAAACTTCAATACTAAATTAATTGAAAAAACCACTTTTCTTAATTAATCAATCCAACATTAAATTCAAATCCTAATAAGAAAATAAATTTAATGATTTTAAGAGAAAAGGAAACTTATTTTAATTGAAAGAAGATTGGTCATTTAATCATTGTGTACTCCATGCCAGACATTGATATGATGTTGAAATAGATAATAGATATGAATTAATTAAACTAAGAAATTTAAAAGAGACATGGAAAGATAAAAGTTAAAAAGATAAAGTTTCTTAAGAAAATAATGAAGAAAGAGAAAAGAAAAAGATAACGAATCTCAGAAGTCTTATAGAATAAAGTTATAAGTAATTAAAAATTAAAAACCAAAATTAAGAATATTTTAAAATTTAAAAAATATATTTAAACCTGATAAGATATATTAATGAAATAAAAAAATACAAACCTCAATATCACACAAAAATAAAAAGAAAAAAAGAAAATATTACTACTTTTATCTCAAGTTATTTGCAGTTTTAATAATTTTATTTAAAAACTATATATCTTCTCAGATGATAATATATTATTGATTAATATTTTTTAAAATTTATATTGTTAATTAAAGAATAAGTGTAGTAAATGAAATGTATTTATTGAAAGTAAAATAATTTCAGTAATAAGTGTATTAAAATTATTTATATTATTTATACCTTTGACTTTTCCACGTGGCGCTCAAATATGATGACACTGTAAGTATTAACGAGCTTGGCACGGAACTGCAGAGGAACCGTATCCGAGTTGCTCGACCCGAATATTTGAAACCGTACCAAGTGACCCGATTCGTTATCATCTGCTTTGTTCGTTTTTGGTTCTTCTGAGACTAAAAAGCAAAAGATCACTGCAAACAAACCCTAGAATCTGCAGCTCGGTTTCCTCCACTGGCCGTTTGTTGAATCGAAATTCGAAGAGCGAATCGAATGGGGAAGAGAAAAGAGCGTCGTCTCGCCGCTCTCAGCAACTCCGGTCGCCGAGTCAAACTCGATCTTTTTGCGGAACCCTCTGGTAGTCACTATCTTTGCTTCCTATAACCTCTCGTTTGAATGTTCAATTTTTTATTCTGTGATCTTTGTCTTATTAGTTCGAATTCGAAAACCCTAATTTTGGTCCATATCTTTGCTGATTATGATTTTTTTTTTAAATTTGTACTATTACTGTTTTCTAAGGTTTTGTTAGAGTTTAATTGAGGATGAAAGTAATATGATTTGTACATGAATTTCGAACGAGATAGTTTATCCATTTCAATGTCTCTATGATCTTTTCCCTGTTGTATTATTTTTGCTTTCTACTTTTTTTCTTCATTTTTTTTCTTTTATTTTTTACTGGAAGTGATTGTAGTATGACTTGTTCGTGGTTAGTCTATTGTTACGAGATTGGAATGAGTTGATATATGCATGTTACAATGATACTTGTCTTATCTCACCAGACTGTATTGTTCATGCTTTCCGGGGTTTCTCGCACTTGTTTTTTTTTTTCACATTGTCGTTGGTTGAAATTAGGCGTGTGCTGTTGTTACATATGTTTTTTGTCTTAAGCGAAATAAGAAGTTTAGAGTTTTCACATATTTGGGCGCTATCTGTTGGCTAGTTTCTATCCATGTATTAGTTATTTTTTATGTGTCTGAAAAATAATTGGCGCAAGTGCAATGATCTGGAATGCGCATGACTTGTAGAACTATGCACAAGACATATTTTATTGTAGAAGATTACTGATTTTGAAAAGCTATGCTTTGAGCGTTGAGCGTAGTACACCTGTCAAAGAGGATGCCAGGGTTTTTTTTTTCTAGAATCAAATTATGGAAATGGCTTTTAATACATTTCTTTACTTGTCATGCTATGTTCTTAATCTGATACCTCTCCAGGAGAGTTGGGTGGCTCCACTCTACATGGTGATGCTGGAGGAGATACTGATTCTCAACATCGTGATGGGTTACCCAATTCACCCTCGTCTTCAGGTGGGTTCTGTCAGTTTTCTCAAAAGGACTATATTTAGAGGACATGAGTGCTCAACATTAAATTGGTGGAAATATGGATCTATATATACAAGACATGTTTTGTTGTTTGCCCCAAGAAACTGTTCGCAGACTGTAGGGCTGCTGTGTGGTCTTGGGAATATTCATTTCAGATGACGTCGGCCCTGCCACTTTGAAATATGAATGACTCGTAATCTCGTTTTCCCCCCTTTGGCTGCATCAAGGGATTACTGAGGTTCAGACGGTAAAAAGTTTTATCGGTTCGTATGTTTTTGACTTTATTTTCTTAATGACTAACTGACATTTCCCATTGTAACAGGTGACTTAGATTATACAAGCTAAAATGCTTGTGAATCTATTTTTCATCCTTGAGTTGCTTTTTGTCTTGTCAATTGTAGCACACCTTTTTTAATAGTTTTTTTAAGGCTCTTGCTGTTTCATGGTCAATAATCCAGCATTTCTGTAGTTTCTAACATGCTGGCATCTTGTCTTCAGGTCAAGAACCGCAAAATCCCTTGCTGCTACTTGGGCAATATAGTGATGATGAAGGGGACGACGGATCAAGCAAAAGGCTTAATGATGCGAATTTGCAAAGCCCTGTGCTCAATGAAGAGGTATTCTATGACCTACTAGATATATGTCTGAGCTTCATTTTTGTGGCTTTCCTTGCAGTGCTTAAATTGATATTTCTTGATTTTAATAATCTTCTAGATTAAATCTCTAATGGTAAGGAGGGGTGTGCCACCAATACTTGGCTTGGTTCAATGTTAGTGTTATATTTGAATTGCTTTTTTATGGATTAATTGTATGCTCCTGTTATTTGAGAGAGTGATATCCTGTTTTCTTAATGGCTATGAATTACAAGTTTTTGTGTCTATCATTCGTTAGCAAATTTTATAAAATTTCAATTCTGGCGTCCTTTGCTTGAGGTCCACTTTTCTGATGCTGTAATATGATTTTTATTTTTTAATTTGAGGCTTATGATTTGTGAAACTTTGAGTACTTCTTTTGAATGGAATTCTGTTTACCTTGTTCATAATATAATATAATATAATATGATATGATATTCATTTTTAACTTGTTCATAATATATTACGATATTCATATTTATTTAGTGCTTCTATCTAGAAGTATGAGTTGTGTACTCCTTTTTTACGTTTCATTGCATTGTTTGATATTTGGATATTCCTGAATGCTGACCCAGTCATAATTAATTTGAGGAAATATTGTCTATGGAATGTGGGTGGTGCTTAATCCTACAGTGAGTAAGCTATATTTTTATTTATTATTTATATATTTTACTGTTTTATTTTTGTTAGGGTAAGGGTGAACTCGATGAAGGCTCCAAAGATGTGAATATCAGTGTCTCTGCAGATCTTGTTCCTCAAAATAACGAACAGCAAAATGCAATGCCAAATTCTGCTTCAGTTGATGCCGGATCCTGTGAAAGAAATGAAAGTCACGGTGTTACTGGAAATTTGGAAAATGGAATGGTTTCCAAAGATCAAATATGTGTCTCTGAAAGTTTTGATGAAAGAGTTGTCACTGATGTTGGTATGGGGTGGAAGATCGTGATGCATGAGGAAAGCCAAAGCTATTACTACTGGAACACTGAAACCGGTGAAACTTCATGGGAAGTGCCCCAGGTCTTGGCTCCTACAGATCAGTTGGCTAATGACTTGATACCTCATGCTTCTGTTAATGATAAAACGGAGGGTGCTGCTGTTGGTGATAGTTCCAGTGTGCTCTCAACTGTTATGCTGGACACTTCTGCTGCTTTCACTACTGACACTTCTTTGGATGCTACAAGGACTTCTCATAAAGAGTTGTATGGTCATGGGTCCCAAATGAATGAAGGTAGTGTTGAATGTAGAAGTCAAAATCAGGGTTCTGATGTTAATGGTAATGAATTGACAAGAGATGACAGTCATATGAGTATATTCGAAGGTGAACATCATTCATCTGTTTCCAAGTTTAGTGTTGAAGAACAGCAAGTGGACCTTGATTTTCCTTCTCGTCTTGTGAATCAGTGTGAGAGTTTGTTAGAGAGGCTGGAATCACTGAAAAAGTATGTATATAACGTTAGCGGCTCTTTATTATTTATTTTCAGAATTTTGTTTGATTATTTATTTGTTTCATAGCTTATTTTTTCCAGTTCCAGATTTAAGTAACTAACAGAATACTGCACAGGTCAAAGGAAAATCTTCAAGGCCAGGAATTCCTGTCAAAGTACATGCTAGAGATTGAGATTAGGCTCTCTGATATTAGGTTTCTTGCTTCACACGGATCATCTTTGCTTCCTTTCTGGGTGCATTCTGACAGAAAGATAAAATTGCTTGAAAGTTTAATCAACGATGATTTGCTTGAAACTGGTAAATCTTCACATGATGAAGTTGAGGATAAAAATGTCTCTGTCTGTGAAGAATTGGGGGACCAATTGAATGGTATGGAACATGAGTATGAGGTAGATCAAAGTAAGAGCAAAGGGAGCCTTCTTACTTCTGAAGCTTGTCATGGATCTCAGGTTGATGGTTCAGCTGTAGTTGTAAAAGATATCAACAATAATTTTTTTACCAATGGTCAGCATGTTCCATCGTCTAGTTCTCCTGGTAGTCATATGGAAACATGTGTAGATATTAATTCAAAAGTTGAAGCAGTTATAAATCCCCAGGAACCAATTCATAAACATGGGTATGTATCCGGTGAAGATGTTGATATGGATATTGATATGGAAGTCGAAGATATGAATTCCTCAGACAATACTGCTGTCATGGATGTGCCTGTTGCAAAGGATTCTGTGCAAATAGATCAAGTGGTTCAGTTGAATCCTCCTATGGACTACCATTCTGTGTTGCTTGAGGAGGGTGAGTTTGTTGTTCCTCCCCCACCAGATGATGAATGGATTCCTCCTCCACCCCCTGATAATGAGCATGTGCCTCCACCACCACCGCCAGATAATGATCAGGTGCCTCCTCCACCTGGTGATCCGCTACCACCTTCTTATAGTATTCTACCATCTTATGCTGAGACAGGGCAGCCCCTTTCCTATGCCCAGTATACTCTATCTTATCCTGGTGTTGCTGTTGAATATTATGGTCAGACAGCTGCTGAAGTCCCAAGCAGTAATATATATGGACAAATTGCTATGCCCCCTGCACAGATTTACTATAATAGCGCGATTCCTAACATGTATAGTGAAAATCCTCAAGTTATGATCAATCCAACTGACACTGTTGCTTATTATGATGTTCAAGATGGTAGGTTTGTTTTGGTACCATATGACAGTGATGCAATTTCTATTTTTCTATTACTGTAAATAATACTGTCCGACTCTGAGTAATTCCAACATTTCTTTAAATCAATGTGGTTTCCTTTAATTTTTCAGGAGCTGGTTCAAAGCCCATACCTGCTATCAATATTAACGGTTCTGGTGTTGGTGGGGCCAACTGGTTATCTAGTGATGTTCCGTCCACCTCATCTAGTATCCAGGCACCTGCAACTGTTTCAGTTGATGAAGGTGTCTCGTTACCTCCGGCTTCTTCTGAAACTGCTGCAGAAAATAATGCCTCATCAGTAGTTTCTAAAGCCCAATCTAAAGGTACAGATGTCAAGCAAGAGTCAGTCTAGTGTTACTGGTTGGTTGATCCTGTTTCAAATTCAGTTTGTAAAGTTAAGAGGCTGATTGGTTTTGTTCGCAATCTAAGGGTTCTAGAACACATTCCTAGGTTTATTAGGTATTATATCCTGTTTTTAATAATTGACTATATTCAGTTGCAAGTACTTGGTAGTGTCGTTTTAACCTTCTTCCTCCCTCCTTGTATTGGCTGACGGTAATGAGTGGTTTATTTGTATGCACGCCTTTCCATTTGTGGATTGAGAGGTTAATTCGTGTTTTCAAATTGTCCACTCTTAGACAATGCATTTTTGGTATTCTTGATAATTAGGTTTATTTATTTTTCAAGCATCTGCATACAGTTTCTTCCTAATTGTTTTTATTCGTTCATCCTTTTAAATTTGAAATGTAATTGTTGAATGATGTTTGTGCCCGTGAAGCTATATGATAAATAGCAATCCTTCCATTCTTGATTCTTATTTTTCCTTGTTTTCAGTTGCTCGCACTAGGAAGCGAGCAGTTGCAGTTGGATCCTCGTTAAAGTCTAATAAGAAAGTTTCAAGTTTGGTAGACAAGGTAGGATTTTTTAAAATAAAAATATGTAGATTTTCTTATTTCATTTGCTGTATTATTTCCTCTTCAATGTGAAATTGATATTAGTTTCTAATATTTGACCTTTCTGGTCTCTTTCTGTTATTAGTGGAAGGCAGCTAAAGAGGAGATGCTTGAAGAAGAGGAAGAACCTGACAGTGTGTATGAGGCCTTAGAAAGAAAGCGCCAAAGGGAAATAGAGGTTTGCATGTGGAACTTACCTTCATTAAACGTTTCAGTCTTCGGGATCTTTGTCTCTCAATTTCCTTTGATTTTAGGAGTGGCATGCCAAGCAAATTGCAAGTGGAGAGGCCAAAGATAATGCTAATTTTCAGCCTCTTGGTGGTGATTGGTATGGAACTCCAGAAACCTTTAATTTCACATTAACCCGTCCATCTTGCACAATAATTAGATTTCTTGTTTTCAGGCGAGAGAAGGTCAAACGCAAGAGAGCACAGGCAGCAAAAGAATCTGGTAGCAAACCGCAAGATGCTATTAAGCAGAACCAACAACAACCAGATCTGACTGAACTCGCCAAGGGTCTCCCAAGTAATTGGCAGGTATGTGTTCATTAACCTTTTTAATGCGCTCTTTAAAACAATCGCATTCAGTATGCTGCTGCAATATCTGTTGTCCTCACTTCTAGAGAGAGAAATTTGATTTGAGAAGGATGGGTTAAAAGCACTTCTGATTACAGAATTTATATTTCTGCTTCAACTGAGCTAACTTGGGGTAACCACTTTTCTTGAGTGTTTTCAACTACTAGTAAACTTGTTTCTTAAGCAAATAGTAATAAGTCATAACCATAACTTCTATACACCGAACCTTATTCATTTTCTCTATAAACCATGAAACTGAGTCATTTTGTCTTACTCATTTTTACTTGGTATTCAGGCTTATTGGGACGATAGTACAAAACAGATTTATTATGGTAACACCATCACCTCGGAGACAACATGGACTAGGCCAACAAGATGAGCTAACAAAGGATTTTAATGCTTAGAACTTTTTGTTTCTCTTTTCCTCGTATTGTGTTAGTAGGCTTTAATTAGTGTCTGGGGGGCATGCTAGAAAACCGAGATATTTGATTTATTCCTGACCTTTATATGTACTACGACAGAGCATTTCTAAATAGCAGCTCACTTTTTTGTTTGAAATGGTGGTGGTGGTGGTGGTGGTGCAGAATTGAACCATGGTAAATATTGTTATTGTGGACCATTTTTGTGTGTATAATTCAAAGGAAAGGAAGGGACATATAAGACGTAGAGCTGTTTCCACAAATTTCTTCATGACGATTTCCTATATGAATTTTTAATTTATATGTAAGGTAGAAAAATAAAACTTATAAAAAAATATGATTTTTTATTTGTTAATTTTAAGTTATGAAAAAGTTAAGATAATTTTCTATTTCAAGTGTTTGTTTTTTCTCTATGAAAAAACTTGTTGAAATAGAAGTATTGAAATTTCACGGAAACTGGTTTGGTTTGCAAAATATATAATACAGATGAGCCTTGGAATGGAAAATAATGAAAATCAGTTGAAATGTGTAAAATCTGGTGAAAATCAACGATCAACCGTTTGCAGCATTTGCTGTCTCAATTTAAAGAATTTGTGGAGACACTTATTTCAGTAACATCTTTCTTTTGTTCTTTTTCTTCATTTTTTCTGTATCAATTTGATGTTTTAACGAGCAAATCAATTTTTACCGTTAAAGTAAAAGCGATGAAAAGTAACACTTTAAAGAAATTATATCTTTTTTAGTCTTAATTAATTGTTTTAATTAATTTGATTATTTTTAATTGTATTTTTATTAAACTTTTTTTTTATATTTTTAATTGAGTATTTTAATATTCTAATTGAAAGTGTGTTTGACGTCAAGCACAATTTCATCAAAGATTATTAACAAGAATAATTTCATATAGTAGTGAGATGTCTTGGTTAAAAGTAGACTAAATAGAGATGGTGCTATCATTAGTAGTGTAATAATTTTTATAATATTATCATCATTAGTACTTTTAATAACAAAATAATATAAGAAGAGTCATTATTAGTATGATAGAGACAATTTGTAAGAATTTAGAAAATCAAGTATTAGAGGGAAGAGAGTGTTTTAAATAATAAAATTTAATTATTTAATTATTAAAATTTTAAATGTATAAATATAATTTTTATTAATGATTTTTATTATTTAAATACACACTATTTTTTCACAATTCTTTTTTTTAAGACTTTCTATTATTTGTCTAAGTTTTTTGATTCCCTGTATCGCTTGAGTGATTCTTAAGATTAGATATTCAAGTCTACTTGATCAGTTTCTGTAAAAAAGTAATTTAATTTCTACTCTTTAGATGAAGGTGGCCAGAGGAGACCACACATGATACTCTAGTCTTTGGTGACCTAAGATAAGTATGACATAAAAATGACAGCATAACTTTACTCAAATTCAAAGGTGATTATAAGAGTAAGAGACACCTCTATTTATAGATTAAGGGTGTCTCCAAATTGTAAAAGTTGGACCTAAAACTCAACCTTGGCTAGCTTGGAGAATAAAGTGAAAAATTCTTTCCATTAGGAGAATGTCAAGTATAAAAAATCCTTTCCGTTAGAAGAATGATATGTGACCACTACCTATGAGAAATCTTTTCCAATGTGAGTATGACACATGACCACTCTTTCAAAGTTTTGAACAACCCTTTCTTGAGCCCCACTTTAACTTTTGGATGCCCCACTTTGGTCAACATTGGGCCTTGGCCTTTGTTGACTTAGGTGATCTAAAACTTTATTCTACTTGGTCCAAAATACAAGGCCTAAGTTTATTCTACACCATGATGGCCTAAGAGAAGAAGAGCTTGATTTCGCTTTCCACTAATGACTCTTCTTGGATTTGCTTGACCATACTTCTAGTGTTTGGATCCTTGACTAAGGTTTTTCAGTCATGCATGGATGTTTGTATGGCAGTTGAATTGTCTATTTGAATTGTCTAATGAAATATGACCTATTGAGTTGAATTAGGAAGTTTGAATTAGCCTTAGAAACAATGTGATTGAAACTCTGTTATGATTGAATGATTTAAGTCTGTATTTGAGGTGGATTGTGTGGTTAAAATGTATATAATCTAAGAACAATTTGGTTTGGTCATCTAAGATTGGTTGAATTGTAGAGGCTAGTAAGTCCTAAATATGCACAATGTATGTTCTGCAGAATTATGCAGACTCGTTAGGCAAATATACTCTCGTTGGACAAGGTTAAAGTCTGGAAACTACTAACTTAGTTGTTGCTATACGAGATTTACTCGCTATGCGAAACCAACAAAGTCAAGGGATTCACTAACTTGGCCTTCGCTAGGCGAAAATATGATTGTTGGACGAGCTCAAAGTTAAAGAGTTATTGATTTGGTGTTCATTAGACAAGAATAATCTCGTTGGACAAGATATTTGTGATATATTAAGCTTGTGAGATTCAATGATGATCTCGTTAGAATATTCTCGTTTAATGAGATTAACAAAATCTAACATTAAACTCGTGTGTTTTGTTAGTTTATAATCGATAAAGGATTTTTTGTGAATGTTAATGTGATAATTGATTTGTGATGTTCATTTAAGAATGGTTGGAACCAATTCAAGGAGAAATTAGTTATAGTTTTGTTTAGTGTATGCTTTCTCATATGACAATTCAAAAAGTAGATATCTTGATATACTACCATTCAACTCATACAGAGATGTATGGGGTAGAAAAGATAATGATAAGTCTTTATCCTGAACTTTTGGTTTCAGGTGTAAGAGATTAACCTTGTGAATAGTAGAATAACCTTTACGTTTATGACTCTCCAGAGCATAAATACTACTATGAATACACATCTATAGTGAAGTTCTATATCAAAACATGTATCCGAATAATTAAGTTTTGAGCCAACTGTTTATATAATTATATGATTTATAAAATATTATAAATGTTGAACTAATATGTAATATGTTAAATTGTTTTATAAATTTTTTTAATACTAGTTTATCTTATATTCTTTTTGTTTATATTATTTTTTTTTAATGATCATTTGTTTGGTGGAAACAGATAATAAATTAAATGTTAACATGTCTTTGGTAAAGGTCGAAGATGTTCTGGAGTGATCTTTTGGAGTTTTAGTTAAATGTTTCTTTAATAGTTATTTAGTTTTTGAAAAACTTGTATAATCCTTTATGTATTCTTGTACATATTCTATGTTAATATGATTATTATACCATATAACTCTATTGATAATTTGTATATTTCATATTTATCCACTGTGCATTATGAGAATTAGTAGTCCATACTCATACGGGATGTTACCCAATTAAGATCCACTAATTTTTCTTCGTCAGGAAAACCGTATAAAGCTTTAGTATATGAAAAAGAATATTAACTCAATAAAAAATGCAAGAGAAAAGAGTATGCGTGAATTTACAATTACTTGCGTGAATCTTTCACCGGTGTCCATTAACTCTATTTTCAGGTTTGTAAAGTGATACAATTTAGAATGAATTAGCTTTATTGCAGTAATATTTGATACAATGAAATGCTTATATTATTGTGTTCCATGATTCCATTGTTGTGTAAGATAAGGGATGAAAAACTCCATTTAGGTAAAAAAAACTGAAGCTACTACAGTAAAGCCAAGGCTAATCAGATACTGATGTAATTTGATACTAATTATTATTACATTTCCTCACATACTAAAGTTTCAAGTGGAATTACAAAATTCTGCGCATTACATCATCTCACGCAAGCCCAGAACATCAATTGACCAATGCAACCTATTATGGTATGCAAATATGACAGAGGAAATTAAAGAATACTTCAAGTTAAGCATGCATTTGTGGTGACCTATTCTTCTTCACCTTCTTCGGTCATCCCCGTATGTGTCTTCGGTTTCCTTATCCTTTAAGAAACCAAGAAAAGCAAGAAACCCAAAAAAGAAGAATCCGCCAGACCAGTTGCCTCCACCTCCGCCGCCTCCACCACCACCATCATCATCATCACGAGGTGGAAATCCAGTTCCTCCGTCGTCAAGCTGTGGTGACTTCTCCTTTCCTGAAAATTGAATTAAACCAGGATGAGCAATCTAGAACATGCTTGGGAATAAGAGTCTACACGTAACAGATAACATGTAGCACAAATTACAACGGAGTTAACTTTATTTTAAAGGACTTCTGCTCAATTTTCCATGTTAGGAAGCATGGTACTTCTTTTAGAAGGGGCAATAAAGGCTTGTTTGGAGAAACTTCACCATAAGCACTTCTAGAGAAAAAAGTAAAAAGGAAAAGTTGGATAAGTTTCTCCATAAACTAAAAGTAAAGTTAGTTTATAATGAGTTAATTCGTAGAAGTCATTTCAGGTAAGCTTTTCCAAACTCTGACTTATAACTCGCATATAAGATAATTTTAGCTTTGAAGAAGCTAAACTTTTTTCCTCTGAACAGGTCCTTAATTATTAGTTAAAAATAGACAAATAAATTGCAAAACAAGAAGGGATATGCCCTGACTAAAAGGACTCAAAAAACCAGTAATGATGGCTCAGCAATTACCAGGAATGTGAGTAATTGTAGGAGCCTCTCGAGTAACAGTTTGGGTTTGCTCTGCACCACATCTTGCATTCTGCACATATCAGAGGATGCTAGTAAATGGATGATCTATCAAATATTGTTTTTTTATTATAATTATGCGTGTGTAAAAAAAAATAAAATCTCAGCACATGTAAATTGTTTTAAAAATTCTTAGGATAAAAATGGGGAAATAATAGAATGAAAAATGTCTACAGGGTAAGGGACTAAAAGTACAGAAATGGTTAAACTTAGATATTTTCAGACCAAAGACAGATAACACATCAAAGCATGTAAACCTTGGATGCACATTGATGTATGATATTTAATGCCTTAAAGTAGAATGCCACAAATACAAATGAAAATCAATATACAACGTGACTTTTAAAAGTCATTTATTCCATGTTCCCAAAATGTCCCAAGTGGCCATTAAAGATGTTGCCTCAAATGAAGTTTTCCCCAAGTGGTTAGACTTTATATGCCTAGTAGGTCTGAACAAAACCAAGTTCTATATGAAAAAATATCAAATTTAGGGGAGTTAGCGTTCTGAAATGTGTCACTTGAGATTAAAACTGATAAAATATATTCTTGAGGGCTTAACTGATCCCTCTCATTATCTTCTATATATATCGAAAACACAAGAGTACATGAAACATTAAGAGTCTGCACTAGACCTCTAGGTACAGAACTAGGTACGACTCATTAATGGTCTAGTAGACAAGCCTTAATGATGATATATAACAGTAATTATTCTAACACTCCCCCTCAGGCTGGAGCATACAGATTGTATGTACCAAGCTTGGAACAAATAAGAGTTAGTCATTTGATCCAACAAACTCCTTAATGATCCAACAAACTCGGTACATATTTCTTTTGACAATAACTTTTCCCGAACAAAATGACAATCAATTTCTATATATTTAGTTCTCTCGTGAAACACTGGATTTGATGCAATGTGAACAGCAGCTTGGTTATCACAATACATCTTCATACTCTGGATGTCACAGAAGCTAAGCTCTTGAAGGAACTGCTTCACCCATATAAGTTCACATGTTAGTGACGCCATTGCCCTATATTCAGCTTCAGCTGTTGATCGAGCCACTACATTCTGTTTCTTACTTTTCCATGAGATAATGTTTCCTCCAAGGAAAACACAATATCCAGTAGTAGATCGTCTATCAATAGGAGAACCTGCCCAATCAACATCACAATATCCTTATACCTGAAGGCTTCCTTTTTCTTCATATAAAGGCCCTTGCTCGGGAGCCTTTTTCACATACCTTAGAATGCGAATGATAGCATTCCAATGGCCAACACATGGAGCTTGCATGAACTGACTAACCACTCCAACTGCAAAAGATAGATCCGGCCTTGTAATAGTGAGAGATTAGTTTTCCAATTAGCCTCCTATATCTCTTCGGGTCGAAGAATAACTCACCTTCTTTTGTTGTTAATTTTTGATTTGGGTCCATAGGACTGTTAACCGGTCTACAATCAAACATGCCTGTTTCTTGCAAAATATCCAGAGCATACTTCCTTTGGGAGATTACAACTCCATCTTTTGACTGAGCTACTTCAATGCCTAAGAAGTATTTGAGGCTTCCAAGATCCTTAGTTTGGAAATGTCTACACAAGTACTCCTTCAATTGAGATATTCCAGCAGTATCATTTCCTGTAATGACTATATCATTAACATATATCATTTCCTGTAATGACTATATCATCAACATATACTATTAAGTAAACACATTTCCCGCGAGACGAATGATAATAAAAGACTGAATGATCTGCTTCACTGCGTTTTAGCCCAAATTTTTGAACAATGGAGCTGAATTTTCCAAACCAAGCATGTGGTGATTGCTTGAGCCCATATAAAGATCGGTGCAATTTGCAAATCATACCAGACTCCCTCTGAGCAACAAACCCAGGAGGTTGCTCCATATAAACTTCTTCCTCAAGATCACCATGAAGAAAGACATTTTTGATATCCAATTGATGAAGTGACCAATGACGAATTGCTGCCAATGTCACCATTAGGGCCAACTTTAATTACATATACCCATCGACAACCAACAACCTTTTTGCCCGGGGGAAGTGGCACAAGCTCCCAAGTATTACTGTGATCAAGAGCCTGCATTTCTACAATCATGGCTTGGCGCCATCCAGGATGATCAAGTGCTTCTTTTACATTTTTGGGTATAACCACAGAAGACACTGAGGATAAAAGGGAACAAAAGGAGGGCGACAATCTGTGATAGCTAAGAAAATTATAATTGGGATGAGTGTTTCGAGTGGAACGAGTACCTTTTTTGGGAGCAATGGGCCAACCAAAATCATCTTCACCAGGAGGCGTGGCAGGAGGCGGTGAGGGAGAAGAATCTGAAGGAGGAGATCCACCATTTTCTAGAAGAGGACTACCCATCGGGGTACTGTGTCGGAAGATATCAATATATGGAGAGGAAGGTTCGGGAGGACCTTGAGCATGACTTGGATTGACTGAGAAATTGGAGATATTGGACTCAACCACTGGAAGAGGAAGGACCTGTTGGAGGATATGAACATCTTAAACAGATGGAGAGAAGAAAGGTGTTTGTTCAAAGAATGTAACATTGGCAGACATGTAGTACTTCTTGGTTTCAGGAGAGTAACACCGATACCCTTTTTGAAGCCGAGAATAGCCTAAAAAGACACATTTGATCGAACGAGCGGAGAGCTTGTCTAGCCCCGGAGACATGTCGTGAACAAAACATACACAACCAAAAACTCGAAGAGGGGTGTGAAAGAGAGGATCATTGGGAAAGAGAATGGAGAAAGGACTTTATTATTGAGAGAGGAGGAGGGCATCCTATTAATAAGAAAACATGCAGTCAAGATGGCATCCCCCAATGATGAACCGGAATATGGGCACCACGCAAAAGGGTACGGGCAGTTTCAACCAAGTGTCTATTTTTTCTTTCGACTATACCATTTTGCTGGGGTGTATGAGGACAAGTGGACTGATGCAAAATACCATGGGAGCTAAGGATTGCAGAAAAAGTGGATGAGAAATACTCTTTAGCATTATCACTTCTTAAGATTTTAATTACTTGACCAAATTGGTTCTTGATTTCACTCAAAAAGGATGTGAAGATGGGTAACAATTCAGAGCGATCTTTCATTAGATAAACCCAAGTACATCTAAAACACTCATCAATAAATGTAACAAAATACCTAAAACCAAAAGAAGAGACGCGACTGGGTCCCCAGACATCAGAATGAATAATAGAAAAACTAGAATTACACATTAATTGAGACCTTTTAGGAAAGACAGATTTAACATGTTTTCCTAGTTGACAAGACTCACATTCTAAAGTCTGAAGACCACTAGTTCAGGACACATCTTTTTTAACTTTGACAAGTGAGGATGGCCAAATCGGTCATGTAACACTTTAGGGGGAAGTGCTGCAACACAGGATACCCGTGGACGAGATCCAAAATGGTATAAACCTCAAACTTCATATCCTTTTCCAATTTGTCTCCCCGAACCACGCTCCTGTATAACAAAAGATTTTGAATCGAAAATTATTGAACAATGTAACATTTTGGTTAACTGACTTAAGGAAATTAAGTTGAATGGACAGTTAGGGACAAAAAGAACAAATTTCAGAATTAGAGAGGGAGACAGGGAGACTTGGCCGACTCCCTTTGAACAAGTTTTAGAGCCATTTGCAAGGGTAATGAAATGGGGTTTTTCTTGGAGGGAAAGGGTTGAGAACAATGAGGTATTACCATAGATGTGATCAGAAGCACCCGAGTCAATTACCAATGAATTTTGACCTTCCATGGATTGAGAAATGCAAGCTGTGGACGTACTACTGAGATGATTGTGCCAAGCTGTTAGACTTTAATCGCAGATACTCTTCCTCAGTGAACTTGGAGTTGGAAGTGCGAGTTTCAGCTTTAGAGATATTGGTTGTTTTTGAAGGAAAACCATGCAAGGAATAGTAGCAGTTTTCTTGGGTGTGACCCACCCTCTTACAACAAGCGCACTGTGGACGTCCCCGACCTCCACGTCCTCCTCCTCTAGTGCCACGTCCTCCTCCTCTAGTGCCACGTCCTCCTCTTCCTCGCGTGGCAACCATGACAGATGGTTCCATTGTTTCATGAGCTTCCTAAGATTGAGGCACTGGAACACAAAGAAGACGTGTGGTCAAGGCTTCCAAGGGAGGGACCTCATAACTTGTCAGAAGTTGATCTCTGATATTATTCAAATCTGGATGTAAAGCACGGAGGATCATCACCATATAATACTTGTCAAGCTTCTTCTTGATGTCTTCCGAAGATTCCACTTCCAAGAACATTCTCAACTCTTCCACAACTGCTTGGGCTTCAGTCATGAAGGAGACCATATCATGGTCTGTCATTTTGAGACATGCAAGCTTGTTTGCTATATCATATAGACGTTGAATATCATTAGCATAAATGCTGAGCTTTCTTCCAAAAAGAGTGATTGAAGGCTCTAAGAGATATCAACAGTCGGGGTTCCACAGATTGCCACAATAGGGCACACAATTGGCAATCTGCTTGTTTCCATTGTTCAGCTTTTTCAGAAGGTACTTGGCTTCCATCCTACTCAAAGTGGTCATAATGTCCTTGATCGAGGAACCACATTTCCACGACAGCAGACCAAGATAGATAATTCTTTCCGTTTAGCTTTTCGGAAGTAATTGAGAAAGAAAGAACACTTCCAGACGCCATTCTTGACAAAAATAGGAGAAAGAAAAGTGCGACAGTGAGGAACCAGAAAACCCTAGAGGGTTTCTTAGGGTTTTCTTCAAGGGGAGCTTCTGGACTTCACTGAAGTAAGGTTTTGAGGGTCAGAACAGAGAGAGGAGGCTCAGGCGACAGCTATGGAGGTGTCACGGTGACTTTCCGACGGGCAGAGGGCAGCGTGTGAACAGTACGCGCCTGTTCACAACGCACGAAGAAGCTGCGCGTGGCGGAGCGTGGAGGAGAATCAGACTCCGACACCGGTGGGGTGGTCGTCGCATGAAGAGACGAACCAGATCCAGTGGTTGCCGGACGAAACAGTGACGTCGGACGGCGGCGGACAACGGCGGACAGATGTGAGATGGCAGAGAACCAAGTTGAAGAGCTTCAAATTGCAGTTGACAGCTACAGATAGTGACAAGACAACCACGGACAACGGCAAAGGACACTGGACATATGCGAACAGTAATGACAATGCTGGTGGACAACCCAGGACAGAAACCAGAGCAGGATGAACTGCTCTGATACCAACTTGAAATTAAAACTGATAAAATATATTCTTGAGGGCTTAACTGATCCCTCTCATTATCTTCTATATATATTGAAAACATAATAGTACATGGAACATCAAGAGTCTGCACTAGACCTCTAGGTACAGAACTAGGTACGACTCATTAATGGTCTAGCAGACAAGCCTTAATGATGATATATAACAGTAATTATTCTAATAGTGTCAAAAGAATCAAAGGTGAACTTTAGAAAGTAAAGAACATTACCAAAGCTGCAGAACATATTATAGTTGCTGTTTGAGGAGAGCGAGCTCTTGTACCAAATGGAAACTGTGCACAACTAGGAGATTTTGAATTATTAGTTGTCCATGATAGTCTTGGTAAACTCAATGAGGTACCAACATTCTGCTCGTTGTGGTGGCCACCTCTTCTCACTGTTAGCAAAAATACAATCACTGTTAGAAATGAAATTCAATTAGGGATTGCAAAGGGTTACATTAATCACTGTAACCCATACAAATAGAGAGAACAAATGTATATGAAAGCAGTTCATTTTACACAAATGCGGACAATAGGACAACCTGTACTAAATCTTCACCTCACACTGAATCCAATCCATTGTGTAATTAAGAAATTAGATGAAATTTTTACATGAAAGTGATATGTTGAAAATTTCGGATTTCAAACATGGATACGTTAATGCTTGGATCATAAAGCTACCAACAATGCAGTGAAACATGCATCAATTTTGTTTGCAGGTTGCTCAATCTAGACCTCTGGTCACACCACCACAGCCTAAGAACTTTTGTTGGCAAAATCTCACATTCCTATAAAGTATACAAATATTGGTCCAAGGACTTCTATGTGCAGGAATTGTGAAACAGATGCAAAATAAAGTGATGAGAACTGTAATTTCTTCAATACTTATCCTAAACACAAGTTTAAATTGAAATGCAAAAAGTCATAAATCGTCATTACCTGGTGGTAACACGGGCAAAGAAGTAACAGCACTAGTAGCCAACATTGATAACCAGGCAGGAAGACAGCTGACATGAAAACAAAATTTGAGTTTAGAAAAACAAAAAGTTATATGTATAACTGAAGAAAATAGAAGATAATATCAGTAAACAATGTCAAAAGACGGATAAATTCTCCAACAAACTTCCAAGATGATAATAAAAGATCAAAACACAACCAAAAAAAGAGCCAAGAATGGAAATCAGCATAGATTATTATAGTTTTCTTTTTTAATGAAAAAAAATGTTTAGGTGACGGTATGGCAGAAGGTTCTCCACATTGCAGGGGCAGCTTAGAGTTATCATGGGCAGAGGGTTGAAGATGAGCTCCATTTATACAACTTTATAGTTAAGTGATGATTAGATTGCCAGCAGATTCAATTGTCCAATGCAAATAAGAAATAAATCAATTTGTCATCATCTTCTACTCTTCAAACTTCAGCTTCATTGATTTAAAAAACATTCTCCACTACTTCCTAGCCATCTTGTTTAATGTGAGAACTTTCATAAGAGGGTAAACATAAACAGCAAAGATCTAGCAAAAGGAAATCAGAAATTTCTTAAGTAGAATACATTCATTGTTGAATAATTGGAATACAAATTGTTTTACATCAGTCTCAAGTTCTTATTCACTCTGTCATACATCCTATGAATCTAGTGCAAATGATTAGTCAACATAAAAACATTTTACACCACTGTCCAAGAATATGAATCACTGCCAAATAATTAAATATGTCTGACATCTCGAAATATAGTCAACTTGCCATTCACCAAACTCATTAAAAGACAAAACAACTATTGGTAGATGGTAATCAACATTTCTTTACATTGTCAGAGCATCCAAATTAAAACCCCATTTCACAATTCAAACTCTAATCACTTCAACGTCTTTGAAACTCTTATCCCATGACACAAGTACCAAATCCCTTAGACCTATTTCCAGAACCTCTAAAATTCGATTTTTCTGCATACACAACACCCTCCACCATAAGAAAATAACACACGTCTCAACACAAACACAAACAGAACCATGTACGAGGAAAATTGCCTTGTTTTTCATAACCAACAGCTTCTAATGAAACTCAACGGGAGAATTTACAGCACAACAAACCAATCACAAAGTGATAAATGGTGGCCAAAAAGACGATCAAAATTGAACCTTTAAGTTGATATCATATAAAGGAACAAAAATTGGTAACTTACCACTCGGGGCGCCGATTTCTTTCAAATTAACAAATTGTGCGAACGAAAAAGTATGGAGGGATTGCAAAATAGTGTTTCAATTGGAAGCTCCTTCTGAGAAAAGAAAACCCTAATGTAACAGAGGAAGAAGAAGATAGAGGGAAGAGAGAAACCAAATTGTTTCCAATTCACAAGGAACGTTAAACTTCATCCACATCTTTATTTATTTATTATTATTAGAAAAATAATATTGCGGCGGTCAAATGTTTTAGCTATAACATTATATAAAATTTTTTTTCTTCCAATCTTATCTTTTAATTAACTATTTTTTAAAATTAATTAATTATTTTATTAACATTATATTTTAATTTTTTTTAAATTTGAACTATTAATTTATTTAATCATTTTTAAATTTAATTAAATTTTTAAGTTAAAATAACCATATAATAAAAATATTATAAAACAAATAAAAATTAACTATAATAAAATTTTAAAAATTGTTTATATTTATTTTTATAATTATAGTAATTTTATTATGTTTTATTATCTATAACACATGTGCACATAACATGTATTTCTATTAGTAATAACTGGTACATATGTATGTGCATTTTTTTATGGTAACAAAAGATAATAATATTATTATTTATTATAATTAAAAGTTTTGATGATTTTTATTTATTTTGTATGTAATTTTTTTATCACAAAAAATATTTATTTTTTTAAAAATTATTAAATCTAAAAAATGGTTAATTTAGAAAAAATATCAAATTTTAAAAAAGATATAAGTTATAATTATATATTTATAATTATATATATACCTCTTTAATGCTTTTCTTTTTTCCAATTTTATTCTCTTAATTATTATTTTTTAAATTTAAATAATTATTCACAATAGAAAATTGTTTTTCAGTTTTATCATTTTAGTAATTACATTCTTCCAATTATTCATTATAAAAGAATTTTTTATTCTTTTATTTAAATAATTACTCATAATAAAAAAATTACATAATATTATTTATAACTAAAATTTATTTTATCTAAAATTATATTTATAATTATATATATTTTTTGTTTTTTCAATTTTATATTTTTAATTATTATTTTTAAAATTTAAAATATTTATTAGTATTTAAAAAATGCGTACATATTATTTAAACATTAATTGACTAATTATATTTTGTACTACATAGTTTATTTATTAATAACGTTTTAATATCCTTTTGTAATTTCAATATCTTTTCTCTCACTAAATTTAGAATTTTCTTAATTTAAAGAAAATGCAAGAGACAATAATTTTTTTTATCCAACTTTTTATATCAAATGAGACACTAATTGTCAAACCATTCAGATAAAAATGGAATCGAGGTGTATGCAGCTGGTTGGACTAAGCGGTTTTTGACGGTAGTATATAAGTAAACTTTTCAAAACTTCGAGCCACTTTCTGTATGCACCTCTTCTCTCCAAATTCCTGAGTTTTATTTTCTCATCCTTCTCTCTAAAATTTTCCTCATTCTCTCTACAAACTCTCACCTTTTCCTTCTTCTGATCATTAACCAGGTTGTGCCTGAGGTTTTTCCTGGTGGCAAGAGTCTCTCTTTTCACCAATCAAGTTGTTGTTTGGAGTTGGTAAGTTAAATTCACTCGTTCTTTGAAGTTTCTGTATTTTCTGATACATGCAAGCACTGTTCAGCTTGCATGTGTTCATCATCTACTTCTCTGAATCTGTTTTCTGCCTTTGATCCTCTGGTAGGTTCCTTTTCACCCATCAGAAATTAGTAGGTTGCCTTAAAAGTTGCTTGCTAGTTAGTCAAAACTGTGGAAGCATAGGAAGTGTCGGGTCTATTCGAGGTAAGGGAAGTTAGTAATTTAATTATGTTTGTTTATGTTTGAAATGATTGGTTGAACGTGTGCATGTGTGAATAATTTGACATTGGCTTGATTTCTGTGTATTGCTAAGACCTGTGAACTGGTTGAGAAGTTCTGTAGAATTATGTAGAAAGCAGAACGCTCATTGTTGAACGCTCGGTTAGGTCATGTAATCGGGTTTAGCGGTATTCGGTTTTGCAGTGATATTTTAACTTAGTGTTGTTCGGTTTAGTATTGACGTTCAGTTTTATAAATACTTGTTTTCGACCTCGGCAGTCTTTGGGTTGGTATTAACGTTCGTTCTTAGTCGTACTATGTTTAGCGTTCGGTGTTAGTAGTATTCGGTAGTCATAGCGATCGGCCTGCTCGGTCATTAACCGAGTTTGTTCTCTTTAGTGTTACCGATGTTGAACGTTTGGTCTTAGGTGTGTTGGTCGTTCTTGATAGTGCTCGGTCTTGTACTAACGCTCGTTCTCGGTAGTGTTCGGTCTTGTACTAGCGCTCATTCTTGGTAGTGCTCGGTATTGTACTAGCGCTCGTTCTTGGTAGTGCTCGGTATTGTACTAGCGCTCGTTCTTGGTAGTGCTCGGTCTTGTACTAGCGCTCGTTCTCGGTAGTGCTCAGTCTTGTACTAGCGCTCGTTCTTGATAGTGATCGGTCTTGTACTAGCGCTCGTTCTTGGTAGTGCTCAGTCATGTACTAGCGCTCGTTCTTAGTAGTGCTCGGTCTTGTACTAGCGCTCGGTCTGAGCTATATGCATTCGGTTTAAGTTTTTAAGCGTTCGTTTTAAACTCTTAGGGTTTGGCTAAGCTCCTAGTAGTAAGCTTTTCTCTAGTAATCAGCCAGTATTTACGTTTGGCAATTTCTTCAGTTGTATCTATTATGGATCGTTTGATCCTATCTTTTGGGTAGTGTGAAGGTGTCTGGTCTCCAATGTTCACAGGTTCTCTTTGTCTTATGAGTGAAAATATAACTGATGAATGACTGTTTATGTTAATTTATGAGAATTATGCTTTCAAAACTGTGGAAGAGAATTCCAAGGTGGAATGTCTTGTGGATGGTTATTGAATTGTAAAGTATGAATATGGATATTGCTAAGCTGACGTTCATCCTGAAATTCTATGAGTATCATTCTCACATAGAGAGACATATTTCATTTGTGAGAATAACAGGAGGTCCTACCACCTCAGGGTGCCGAGGTAGGTATTATGGGATTAACCTTGGGTAGTAGCTTGAATGGTGTTAGCTGTTACATTACCACAAGTGCAATGACGACTGTAGCTACATATTCATACAATTCGGATGGTCAAGTCATAGTGTTCGGTCTATATATAAATTGTGGTGTTCATTTTGTATAAGATTGCTTGTATTGTTGTTGGCATGAGGTAGCGTTCGGTCTCACATGGTTTGAACTTGTATGAAATGTATAAATATGTTTATAATTAAATTACATTAGCTTATCCTACTTTCTTGTTTTGTCTTGTATTGTCCGTCCGATTACCTTTTCTCTTGCAATGATCATCCTTTGGATGTGAGCAGAAGGCGATGAGTGTTCGGTGGAACAAGCGTTGGAAGGCGAGGATCCTGCAGCCTAGTTAGGACTGTTCGGTCATTAGACTTAGCTTATCTTTTGTAAACCGATCGGTTTATGCATAATGTTGTATAACCGTTCGTTATGTGATGTTTTGTATAAACCTAGTTGTAGAACCGTTCGGTTTATTTCCTATGTCTTGATTTATACTTATGGTGCTCTGTAAAGTTTTTAATTTTATAGTTATTTTGGATAACTGTAATGTTACATACTTTACTAACTTTTGGAGAACTGATCTAGCATATTGTTATATGTGATTAATCTATGATATAGTATTATGTTATATTTTGGGATGTTATATTAATGGTATCAGAGCAGTTAGTTTCTTATAAATTCTGTAGGTTATGAGTATACTGTGGTTGTTCTGTGTACTCAGTGTTTGGTTTAGATAATGTTTCTGTCTCCTTGAGTTAAACTAATGGTTCTTTCTCTCTGTTAAACCAGAAGATGGCACCTAGACCTCCTTCTCCCCCACCGGCAGATACAGATGCACCAGACAACACCCGAATGTTGGAGTCCATAATAGCAGCCATGTAGCAACAGAACGCTGCATTAGTTCAACAAAACACTGTGGCTCTACAGAATTTGGAGGCTGCCAGGGTATCAACAAAGATAACCCAAAGACAACTTGTGGACATGATGACAAGTGGCATAAACACAACCGGGCCGTCTACTTCTTCTGTTAGTCATCAACTCAAATGGAGTTTTGGAGAGTTTTCTTCAACATCATCCGGCCAAGTTTGATGGTAAATGTAGTTCAGACGCCATTGATCAGTGGTTATGCGACATGGAAAGGATTTACAACGCTAAGAGATGTCCATATGACAATAGGTTGGCGTTCTCTGAGTACCTACTGACTGGAGAGGCCAGTCACTAGTGGAGTAGCATGAGGATGCTACTAGAGAGCAGTGGTACTCCCATCTCTTGGGAAAGTTTCAAGAAGTTTTGTGAAGAATACTTCCCTAATAGTGTCCTGTTTGCCAAAGAGGTGAAATTTCTCGAACTGGTTCAAGAAGGGATGACTGCATCTGAATATACTGATAGGTTTAAACACCTAGTGAGGTTTTATACAATGGCCATAGATGAGGAGTGACAGTGTAGAAAGTTTGAAAGTGGGTTAAGAGGGGATCTTAAATTGTTGATCTCCAGTTTGTGCATCAAGTCGTTTTCTTCTTTGGTGGAAAGGGCCAAGGTATTAAAGAAAAATACGCTTGAAGTAGAAAGACAACAGAAGCAACAACAGAATATTGGAGGGCCGACTTCTTCCCGAATTAGTCTCGGTCCTAGGAAGACTCCTTATGCTCGGCCTCCTTCTTCAAGATCTAGAGGTTAGTCTCCAAGACCTCCAGTACAGTTCGGGCAGCCAAACGTCCCTGTGAATGTGAGGTGTTTTTCTTGTGGGGGTCCACACTATCAACCGGTTTGTCCTTAGAAGAATAGTAGTAGATGGTGTATTCGATGTGGAAGTGCAGGGCACTACGAGAGAGACTGTACTCTGGGAGAAAGAGCTAGTGGTCAACCGCAACATGTAGGAAGGTTTCATCCAAGAGGTGGTGGTGGTGGAGGAAGAGCTCAGGCTGTTGGTCGAGTATATGTACTAACAGGAACAAAAGCAACAAGTTCAGGTAATCTCATTGTCAGTTCTTGCTTGTTGTATGGAATATCTTGTTGTGTGCTTTTTGATTGGGGGCAACACATTCCTTTATCTCGAAGGAATGTGTTGAGAAGTTGGGATTGTCAGTAGATGAGCTTTAGTTTGATCAGGTGGTGTCAACCCAACAGTTGGGGAGGTTAGGACGGCTACATATTGTGTTAAATGTCCAATAGTGGTTGAGGGTCGTCGGTTCAAAGTGAATTTGATTTGTTTACCTCTTCAAGGTTTAGAGGTAATATTGGGAATGAATTGGTTAGCTGTCAATCGCATTCTTATAGATTGTGGTGGGAAGAAATTGTTGTTTCAAAATGAAGAGCAGGAAAAGTCATTAGCAATTGGTCAGTTGAGGCAGGATATAATGGAAGGTGCTAGTGCTTCCCAATACTATCTCATTTGGAAGTGGTTCAGGGTGAGCAGAATTTGGACCGATCGGTGCAGTGTAAGCAGAGGGTAGACCGTTCGATTGTAAACGAATTTCTGGACGTTTTTCCTGAAGAGATACTTGGATTGCCTTCTCCTAGAGAAGTGGAATTCTCAATTGATTTGGTGTCAGGAGCAGGGCCAGTATCCATAGACCCTTACAGAATGGCTCCAGCAGAGCTAGTTGAACTTAAGAAGCAAATTGAAGAGTTGATGGATAAACAATTCATTAGGCCAAGTGTATCACCGTGGGGTGCTCCTATGTTGTTAGTTAAGAAGAAAGATGACAGTTCTCGGCTCTGTGTAGATTATAGGCAGCTGAACAAGTTGACAATCAAGAATAAGTACCCTTTACCAAGGATTGATGATCTGTTGGATCAATTATATGGGGCTACTGTGTTTTCCAAGATAGATTTGAGGTCTGGATATCATCAGATTTTGGTTAAGGAGGAAGATGTGCAGAAGACAGCCTTCCGGTCTCGGTATGGTCATTATGAGTATGTAGTAATACCGTTCGATGTTACTAATGCTCCAGCTATATTCATGGATTACATGAACCGTATCTTCAGACCATTCTTAGTTAAATTCGTTGTCATCTTTATAGATGACATACTTATTTATTCTAAAACTCATGAAGAACATGAGGACCACCTTAGGAAGGTGCTCGGTGTGTTGAGAGAGAAGAAGCTTTATGCTAAAATGTCTAAGTGTGACTTCTGGATGGAAGAGGTGCAATTCTTAGGCATGTAATATCAGCAGGTGGTATCTCCGTGGATCCTGCAAAAGTACAGGTTGTGCTTCAATAGGAGAAACCTCGTTCGGTCACTGAGATCAGGAGTTTTGTGGGATTGACGAGCTACTATAGGCGGTTTATTGAAGCATTCTCTAAGATAGTAGCACTGTTAACTCAATTGATCAGGAAAGATCAACCTTTTGCATTGACCGATCTGTGTGAAGCTAGTTTCCAAGAGTTAAAGAAAAGGTTGACGATCACTCATGTGTTAGTAATTCCAGACACGCGTAAACCCTTTGAAGTTTTCTGTGATGCCTCTTACCAAGGATTGGGTTGTGTACTGATGCAAGAAGGGAAGGTGGTTGCATATGCTTCAAGGAAACTTAAAACTCATGAGAAGAATTATCTGACGCATGATTTGGAGTTGGCAACAGTGGTTTTTGCCTTGAAAATTTGGAGGCATTATCTGTATGGTGCTCGATTTTAGGTGTTCAGTATCACAAGAGCTTGAAGTATCTTTTTGATCAAAAGGAATTGAACATGAGGCAGAGAAGATGGATGTAATTCATAAAAGATTATGAATTTGATTTACTTTACCATCCTGGAAAAGCTAATGTAGTTGTTGATGCCTTGAGCAGAAAGATCATGCATGTGTCTACAATGATGGTTCGAGAGTGGGATTTAATTAAGAGCTTTAGAGACTTGAAGCTGCAAGTTAAGTTAGAACCGAACGGTATCAATTGTAATCGCTTAGTAGTAGAAAGTGAATTGTTGAGCCGAATACGAGAGAAGCAAGCAATAGATGTGAAGTTACAAAAATCAAGAGGACTAATCGACAAAGTAAAGATTAACATGATGATGGTGAGTTGAAGAGGATGATCCTTGAGGAAGGACATCAAAGTCGTTTTAGCATGCATCCAAGCATGACTAAAATGTATCAGGACCTTAAGGAGTCATTTTGGTGGCTAGGTATGAAGAGTGATGTGGCTCGGTTTGTGACGTCATGTTTAACCTGTCAAAGAGCAAAAGTGGAACATCAAAGATTGGACGGTTTGCTACAACAATTGGAAATTCTTGAATGGAAGTGGGATAGCATCGCTATGGATTATGTGACCCTTTTACCCCGAACAGTCAGAAATCATGATGCTATTTGGGTGATAGTGGATCGAGTAACTAAAAGTGCTCACTTCCTTGCTGTTAATTTAAAGATGTCAATGGCCAAGTTGGCTCAACTCTACATCAGAGAGGTGGTTCGGTTGCATGGGGTGCCATCTAGTATTATCTCTGACTGAGACACTAGGTTCACCTCTCGGTTTTGGCAATCATTGTAGAGTGAATTGGGCAGTAGGTTGCAGATGAGTTCAGCTTATCATCCCCAGACGGACGGTCAGTCTGAAAGGACAATCCAAACACTTTAAGACTTATTGAGGACGTGTGTTTTGGATCACTTGGGAGTATGGGGTGAAGTGTTACCTTTAGTGAAATTTACCTACAAAAATAACAATCAATCTAGTATTGGCATGACGCCATTTGAAGCCTTGTATGGAAGACGTTGTAGGACTCCTCTTTGTTGGTTTCAAGAAGACGAATCAGTGTTGACTGGGCCAGAGGTGATTCAGCAGACTACTGAAAAGGTGGAGCTAATTCAAGAAAGGTTAAGAGCTTCACAGAGTAGACAAAAGTCTTATGCCGACAGGAGAAGAAGACCTTTGGAGTTTGCTGTTGGAGATCACGTCTTTCTTAGACTAAATCATACTACGAGAATTAGAAGGGTCATTCGGTCTAAGAAGCTATCTCCTAAGTTTATTGCACCCTATCAAATTTTAAGGCGGATAGGACCAGTTGCTTATGAAATAGCCTTGCCTCCTCAACTAGCCAACCTTCACTCGGTTTTCCATGTATCACAACTCAGAAAGTATGTATCGGATCCTTCTCACGTATTGGAAGTGGATGAAATTCAAGTACGAGAAGACCGTTCGGTTGAGATGCAGCCATTCAATATTGCCGAGAGCCTAACTAAGATTCTTAGAGGAAAATCCATCAGTTTATTTAAGGTGGTCTGGGATAAGAAGACAAGTGATTTTACCTGGGAGTTGAAAGAACTCATGAGGGAGCTGTATCCTCATCTGTTCTCTAGTAAGTTCAATTTTCGGGGACAAAAATTTTGTTGTTGTTAGGGAGAATGTCAAGACCATTAAATTCAGAGAAAAGTGGAATCCAGGTGTATGCAGCTGGTTGGATCGAATGATTTTTGACGGTAGTATATAAGTAAAATTTTCAAAACTTCGAGCCACTTTCTGCATGCATCTCTTCTCTCCAAATTTCTGAGTTTTAAATTCTCCTCCTTCTCTCTAAAATTCTCCTCCTTCTCTCTACAAATTCTCACCTTTTCCTTCTTCTGATCATGAACCAGGTTGTGCCTGAGTTTTTCCCGGGTGGCAAGAGTCTCTCTTTTCACCAATCAAGTTGTTGTTTGGAGTTGGTAAGTTAAATTCACTCGTTCTTTGAAGTTTTTGTATTTTCTGATACATGCAAGCACTGTTCAACTTGCATGTGTTCATCATCTACTTCTCTGAATCTGTTTTCTGCCTTTGATCCTCTGATCGGTTCCTTTTCACCGATCAGAAATTAGTAGGTTGCCTCAAAAGTTGCTTTCTGGTTAGTCAAAACTGTGGAAGCATAGGAAGTGTCGGGTCTATTCGAGGTAAGGGAAGTTAGTAATTTAATTATGTTTGTTTATGTTTGAAATGATTTGTTGAACGTGTGCATGTGTGAATAATTTGATATTGGCTTGATTTCTGTGTATTGCCGAGACCTGTGAACTGGTTGATAACGATTGAAAAACCGTTATTTTTATACTTAATTTTGATATTTAAAACACCCTTTCTGACTAGAAACTTGATTTAACTTATGTTTTTTCTTTAGTTTTGTGAATAAGAGAGTTGAAGGTGAATTTAATGGTTTTGTGCTAGATTCCCTTGATTTTGAAGGCTATTGGAATGATTTGAAAGAAGAGTTAAAGTACCGAATGGTTGGAATGCAGAAAAGTCAACCAGTCAACCAGCGTGAAGAAAAAGTTGCGCTGAGCACCATTTTGGCGCTAAGCGCCGACGACGTGGGCTTGGACCTGTTTTATGTTATTTTTATGGGCTTAGACCTGTTTTCTGTTACTTTTATATTCTATTTAAGGACTTGCACGTCCTAGGGATTGTATCTTTTGATGGCTTGAACACAGAAACACATTTTTCACCCCTTAGGGGTAGATTTGGAGATGGTGATGGCTCTCCTCTTCTCTTTCTAGGGTTTTTCTATCTCTTCCATTCTTTCATTCCATTGTCCATCTAGTTCTTCCATGACGATGGAGAACTAAACCTTATTTGTTGTTGGGAAAGATGTAACATCTTAAACCCTCATGTATTGAATTGATTCTTGATTATATATGCTTTACTTCATTAATTTTTAGGGTTTTTCCTCTTTACTCTTTGCATGCTTTGTTTAAGTCATTCAATTGCATGATCTTTGATTTTGTCGATATGGACACATACGGGGAAATCTAGAACTGAGGAAATTCTCTCGGAAGCAATATTACCTAGACATAGAAATAGGAGGATCGGTTGCCTTTAAGCTTATGTGCAAATGTAATGCATGATTAATTGCTATGGAGACAAGACATTGTGAACTAGTAATTAGGAGTAGGCTTTCTTCACCGAGACATCGGGTTTAAGGTAACTTAAAAAGTGACATTAACATTAATGAAGAAGATGAATTCATATATGCGTCAGAGTAAATTAGGTGAAATCTAAACCCAACAACAATATCATCAACTTCATCCATTCATTCTTGTGTTTAGCCTCAATTGATCAAATTGCATTCATGTTTATTTTATTGCATTTGCATTCAAAAACCCCAAAATTTGTTCTTTAATGTCTTAATTAGTTGAGTAATCACATAATTGTTTAGTGTCATGAGTCTCTTGGGAAACGATACTTGGTCTTACCATTTATTATTACTTGATACGATTCGGTACACTTGCCGAAGTCTTAACAAGTTTTTGACTCCGTTTTCCATTGCGGAGGTCTTTTAAATTTTTAATCATTCATTAATATTAAAGTAGCTTCTTAAATTTGGTGATAATTGAAATAATTTAATCAAAAGAAAATTAAAATTCGTTGTATTTAAATTATCATTTATTTATATGAAACAACTACATTTACTCATTTTAAAAAATAGAAAATATTATTGTAATAAATAAAAATAAAATTTATTAAGTCTTATATTTCATCACGGAAATTATTATATTTATCGTGAAAGATTAGAGTTAATATATAGAGGTTTGCTAATGCGTGTACGCCTGTTTTCAGTTGGTACATTTTAGCAATGTGTACCGGATTTTAGTAGACAAAAATACTCTTATATATCGTGGATTCTAAGTTTTAAGGTTAAGGGTATTTTAATAGTTTTCATTTTCAAAACTAAAAAAAAAAAATCCGGAAACTCTTACTCACCTCTCTCATTCTTTTAGTAAACCTTTTCTCTTTCACTCCAACATTTTCTCTGTCATCGCTACTATAGCCCCAATTGAAAAAAATCAGAAACACTTGCTGTTAAACAATTTGCCTTTGTAAAGAGTTGAGTCATTGACGTATTCACCTTCAAGCAAAGGTTCATTCAAGATCTCTTCAATTTCACCATTTTCACTAACCTTTTCTTCAGATGTGATTATGCTTGTGAAAATTAGATAAAATTATATACGGCAAAAACTATAAAATGAAAACTCATTATAAAATCATTTTTTGTAAGAAATTGTTTAACAACGAGTGTTTCTGATTTTTTGCCAAGCCAACCAATTCCTTTGATATCATTATGCTTGTGAAAATTAGATAAAATTAGATAAAACAAAAATTATAAAATGAAAACTCATTATAAAATCAGTTTTTGTAAGAAATTGCTTAACCGCGAGTATTTTTGATTTTTTCCAGGTCAATTACCAATTCCTTTATGCTTGTGAAAATTGGATAAAATTAGATAAGACAAAAATTATAAAATGAAAACTCATTATAAAATCATTTTTTGTAAGATTGTTTAACCGCCAATGTTTCTGATTTTTTTCAGTTGGGCTACCATAGGATGACTGAGAAAATGTTGGAGTGAGAGATGAAAGAGAAAGGGTTGAGAGGAACGAGGGAGGTGAGCAAGGGTTTGGTGGGTGGTTCCTTTTTTTTAGTTTTAAGAATGAAAATTATTAAAATATTATTAACTTTAAAACTTAGAATCCATGATATATAAGGGTATTTTTGCCTACTAAAATCCAGTACACATTGCTCTGTTACGCTCGTTAGCAAACCCCATATATATATATATATATAATTAAAGAATAAGATAATATTTTTATCATAAGTTTTTATTATTTCTCAAGTTAAATGATTTAATAATGTAATACAATACTTTTATTACATTTAAAAAGTGATATAATATAAATAATCCTGTGAAATATTTACATTAAAAGGATAATTAACCGTATATATTATTATTTTCAAAACATTAACTTAAGAACAAAAATTAACATTCTTAATTTAAATTAAAAATACTTACTTAACACACATTTTTTTTAAAACAATAACCTTTTAATAATAAAATATAATAAACAAAATTTGAAATAAAATAATGATACATAATAGGATGAACATATTATTATATTTTTTAATTCTAAAAGATTTAAAACATTTTCAGGTTACTAATTTTGAAAACAACTTTTTAATTACAAAATTATATTAGTTTTACAGTTTTTGAATATTGTAAATTACGATATTTTTAATTAAGATTTTTATATGATTGAAGACTTTAATGATCTTAATTTTTAATATTTTTTATGAAGATCATTGTGAATATGCATTAAGAGTAATATTGGTTTCATCAAAGAGGTCTCAATGAAAAACAAGAAGAGAAAAAGTATTTATGGTGTAATTAAAAAACATTAACAATTAATAAGACATCATTTTATAATATACATATAATTGTACGCTAGTTAGGTTATTATTTTTTGAATTATGATTTGCCTATCTTATATACTCATAAATACATGTTTACTATTTAGTTTTTCCTTTTTTATATTTCTTATATGCATGATTCAATCGTAAGTTTTGAAAACAACATATAAAGAAAATTGAACATCAAGTAGCTTGAAATAACTTTTTATATCATTAGCAAACTAAAGATCTCATCATAAACACTTTATGCAAGCAATGGTTGTTTGTGTAAGTGTATGCGTGTATATTTAAATAGAGCAAATAGAGAATTTGGTCTTGAAAAGTATAACAGATATTCACTCCAATCTTTGAAAATAAAAGAATTCAGATAAAGTTCTTCAAAGTGCAATTTATCCTTCACTTTAGTCCAAAATTTGAAGAAAAAAAAGTCACATGACTTATTTATAATGATAAAAGTTTTGAAGACTAAAGTGATTAGATTAATATATTTGAGAGATTAATATGACAAGAGTTTTACACTTTGAAAGATCAAAACATGGTTTTGAGCAACCTCGTTATGTTTGGAATGCAAGCTATTGAGCATTGAGTGAGTCACTTATTGGACCAGCTTTTGAACCCAATTCTGCGAGGTTGGAACCAATCGATTTTCCTCTACGCATGCCAGAAGAAGATCGATGGTGGCGACATCTAAAGGAACCAACATGTGTGGTGGGTGAGCATAGACAATTCATCCTCCCAGGTGATTTTTTCATGTTTGAGGTTTGAGACGACGTTGGTGACAGCATGTGTGAGTTCTTCTTTATGATTTCAACGTCCAACTCAGGAAGTTTATCAGGGAGTTTGTTAAGCATCATCATCTTTGGTGGCTTTTGATGATCACCTTTTGGCTCCATATTTCTTCTATCACATTAACAACAAATTAAACATTAACAACATTAAAAAATAAACTATAAATCTGATACAAAATGATGTTTGTTCTCATTACCGACAAATTAACATGTTTTGTTGTTATGCATTATAGTTACGTAGAGAAGATGGTAAAAGCAAGAGAATACTACAAAGAAAACATTGATGAAAACACAGAAGAGAAATTTTGTTACCTGTGTTTGTGAGATATGGCATGCAAAAAGCAGTTTAAATCTTCCCTTGAATCGATGACAACCAGCTTCTCTCAATGTTCTTTTTGAATTCTCAGCAGGAAGGATAAAAGAGAAGAAGGTGGAATTTTCAGAGCCTATGCTTTCCACAAAAGAAAAAATAGTGAAAACTCCATTAAAACATACCGTAAGTAACCCTAAATAATTGGGAATGTCATTAACTAACTTAATTTTGTAATCACAAATATGTGGTTTTTATCAAATCAACCATTTTCCTTTCAAATTTGTGGTTTTTTCTAAACAAATCGACAATCTGTAACCTCAAGTTGTTGCCTTTTTTTCTAAAGAAAAGAGGAAGAAAGAGTCAGTTAAAAATAATATTCCTTTATTAGGGTTTCATTGATCACCATTGGTAACTCTTTATTTTAACTATTTTACAACAAAATAGGCTCACAATGTTACCATATACTTCTTCACTGTTTTCCAACATGTTTATGACTTTATTTTATCTGTAAGTATTTATTTTTGTGTTGTACTGAATAAAGTGTGGAATGATTTGACACTTGGGTTGGTGGGAGACTATAGTAAAGTAAAAATAAATAAAAAGTGAAATGTTTAATGTGATAATCTTATTTCTAATTAGGTTATTAAGTATTCATTTGATATTGGTATAGAAAAATAAATGAAATTAATGTTGAAAATTAGTGGGAAACATGGATTTTGTTACCCATTTGCTACGGGTAGTTAGAGGTCATGATGTCATTTGGGTGGTTCGGGTAACTAAGAGTGCTCATTTCTTGGCAATAAATCTGAGGATGTTTATGGCGAAGCTTGCACATTTGTACATTAGAGAGATAGAGAGGATGCATGGAGTATCGTCGAGTATAATGTTAGATAGAGATTTGCGGTTTACATCCAAGTTTTGGCAGTATCTACAAAGTGAGCTGGGCAGCAGATTACAAATGAGTTCTACATATCATCCCTAGACGGCTGGTCAGTCTTAAAGGATGATTCAGCCACTAGAGGATTTTTAAGGACGTGTGTACTGGATCACTTGGGAGTTTGGGATGAGGTGTTGTCGTTGGTGGAGTTCACCGGTCTAAGTAGTGTTCGGTCTAAGTAGTACTCGGTGTTGTATTAACGTTCAATTTTAGTAGTATTTGGTTTAGCCATAACGTTCGGTCTCGTACTAGTATTCAGTTTAGCTATAGAGTTCGGTCTTGTACTGGTGTTCGGTCTTAATTGTGTTCGGCCTTTTATGGGACTTACCTGTTAATGACCGTTCGGTAATGTTTTAGTGATTGATATTGTATTAGTATTCGGTTTAAGTTCTTAGTGTTCTATCTAACCTAAAAGTGTTCGGTTGTGCTAGTGTTCGACCCTTCAACTGCAGTAGACTCATGTTTTGAGCCTTACTCGTTAAATGAATGTTCGGTCATGTTCACGTGTTGTGAGTGTTTTCCCGTTCGGTCTCATTCATAGGTTATGTTGATCTTTTTCGTTCGGTAGTAATCAGGGATTGTGCTGTTGTCTGTTCGATTTTCTTCTACCAAATGTTATTTGTTCTTTAAATGTTTATTTCATTGTTTGGTTCAAATTAATTATTAGAGTTGTATTGATCTACTATGTGTGAGAAATTGTATTAAAATTTAAATAAAGTATGATGTTCCAACTGGTATGAAAGAGAATTCCAAGGAGGAATGTCTCAATTAGTTAATCAAGGCGGTGGTATAGTATGAGTATGGACAGCGAAATCCACGACGTTCATTCTGACATTCTAATGATTACCAAGTCTCAAGTAGAGATGGGTAAGTCATGTCGTGAGAATAGCATAAGGCCCTAGTCGAGGGGAGGGTCCTACGGTGAGTGATAACGGGTTAACCTCGTGTGACAGCTGATGGGTTTCAAGTTACTACACCCACGAGTGCACCAACAGCCAAAAGCTACATATTCATACTAGTCTAGACGGTCGAGTTGCAGTGGTTGGTCAATATGTGTTTATATGCTTTTCTACATGTGTATAATTATCTTATATGTTTGTTTGGATTGTATGTTTATATGACTATTAAATTACACTAGCTTACCATTCTTTTTTGTCTTGCTATGTTACTCGTTCGACATTTCTTCTTTGCAATGATCCTCCGTTGGATGTGAGCATAGGATGACGAGTGTTCGGTAGAGCAGGCGCTGGATGGAGAGGACCCAACTATTTAGACTAGGACCGATCGGTCATGTGGAGATTTTGTAGGAATCGATCGGTTATGTTTATAGTTTTGTTCCTTAGGCATAATTTTATAAAGTTTTAATTTTGTGGTTATTTTGGATAAGTGTAATATTAACACTTTATTACTTAGTAGATGACTGTTCTATTGTATCATTTTTTGAGATGACCCTATAATACAGTTATACTATATTTTTAGGATGTTACAAAATTAACACTTGGAAACATTCCTCATAAAGTTCTAAAATATTAAAGTCAACCTAGTTTCTAATATCTATTTTTATCTATATTTTTTTTTTCATTTTATAATTTTTATAAAAATTAATTTAAATATGATAACTCAAATTTCTAATTTTTTTAATTGATTTGTTATAAGATATGTGTTATTTAATCCATGTTTATTTTGAACTTGACTTAATTAATAATTTTTGTGTATATTTAAATTTTTGATTTATTTTTGTCTTATATATTTGTTGGAAAAAGATATTTTGATACAATTTCTTTACAATTTGACACCGCATACATGTCATTTTCTCACTAGTTTATTATTTATATGTTATCGTGTTGACATATTAGAAATCCACACATGTATTTTGTCAAAATATTATCCAAAAATATGTGTTAATATATATTTTTTATATTTTTTTTTACTCAAGTAAGACTATTATTTGATAAATAGAATTAATGTGATTCACATGTACAATCTAATAAAAACTTAATTATTAATTTGATCCTATATTTATTTTTTGACTCAAGTCCTTATATTTTTTATATGGAGACAATATGATTCATTTTTCGTTAGCATCATTCTTATGAATCTCGAAAATAAATCCAAGACCAAAACTGAATTCATGTATCATCCTTTGACGATGTAGTAAAAATAAAGGTTAAATATGTTTTTAGTCCCTCAAGTATTAAGAATTTTTAGGTTTCGTCCATCTTCCAAACTTTGCTTCACTTTGATCCTTTTTTTCTTAAAAAACTCTAATTTTTAGTCTTCCAAAAGCAACGACGCGTTAAATTTAATCTGAGGTGGCTAATGGTGTGTGTCACGTTACTTTTCTTTTTGTCTGAAACGTGTCAATCTTTCCTTCCAACATCTTTAGGTCGTGAGACTTTTCTCCCTCTCTTATTCATCTCCATCATCCTTTTCATTGTCGTCAATGAAGCCACCACCAGTAACACGATCACCTTCCTCCCCCACCCCTTCTCATACTCCTCCTCTCCCACGTTGCTTAGGTAGTGGTAGTCGTTCCTTTCTTCCTGGGTGCATCCTCCATACTTGATTCAAAATCACCACGTTAGTCAAAACCCTAAATCAATCCCCAAATTTAAACACTCAAATAATCAATCGATTATACCCTCCCTAAAGCCGCTCTTAAATCTACCAAGTTTGAAAAGGCAAAATGGAATTTGGGAGGAATGAAATAGTTTGGACATACGATACCATTTATTGTAGTTCCAAAGTTGTGTCTGGGTTGGATATTGGGACAAATTTGGTGACATTAATTCGTATCAAACTAAATAATTAACCTTTTAAATAAATGAATTAAATCTCGCCAACAAATTTGGCATCATAATGAAGAAAGAAAAGTATATGACAGTAATTGGTGTAAAACCACGATATTCATATGTTTTCATTATTATTTGTTTGAGACCTTGTTTATTAGAAAACAGTAGATAATTGTTGTTTGCTTTATCAAAATGTTTCTTAATATAGTATTCTCAAAATGTTTCTTAAATATGTTGTCTTCAAATCAATAGAAAAATTAGTTGAATTGAATTGAGGCTATAGAATAGGCAATCGGTTAAAGTTGAAAGATGTATTTGAATGGTTAATACTTTAGTCCATAAGATGTTTAGCTTTACACTGAATTTAAATGTATTTTTTAACTGAAGCATCTTAGCTTTACACTTTAATTTTTACTAAGAACATTCTTAATTGTTGGTCTTCATAAGAGTTGTCGTTTTAGATTATCAATCTAACAAATGATCTACAAATCAATCTTCTGCAATATTTCTTTTATTTTTGACAGGTCGTTTTCTTTATAATTGTAGGGGACAGTCTCATAGTTTTTCAGATTAAAATAAAGCATTTGTAAGGAGCTTGAAAAGGAAACGATATTGTGATTATTCTAACTATGAATAGTTAGTTCCTCATTTGAAATTTACACAGTTGAATTCATTCATAATTTCCATTTTCCTGCACTCCTTCCATTCAATATAAAAGTTTTGTACATCAATGGACTTGTTCCATGCATTTACCTACTGCAGATTATCTTTCATCTGTGTTGTACTTGGATTCCGGTGGCAAACATATCAATAGTATTAAACTCCTAAAATGTCATGAAATCTTGAATTTGTTGCACGTATAACTTCTGTAAACTCTTGTAAGGGTTCTGAAAGTGTTAGAAGTGGACTTTAAGCCTAACTCAACCCCACAAAACCAGCTTGTAGGGTGAGGTTTGCACCCACTTATAAATTATGAATTGGCCTTATCTCTAGTCGATGTGGGACTTCCAATACACCCCCTTCATGCCGAGGTATAGACATCTCGTGCGTGATAGTAGAAAATGGGTGGTCCAATAACAGCCCGATAGCGGGTGTAATAGAAGAATAGAATGCCCACTTAGAACTCGCTAGGATAGGCTCTAACCATAACTCTGATACCATGACAGAGAATAGAAGAAAAGGCAAGTTGCATAAATCTCATTCTATTCATTCTTTAATGATTACATCATATATATTATGTACAAAAGGAATAAGTGTGACCTAAAACCTTAGAGGATAAAGGCATATTCTATACTATCTATTGACAGCTCATTGTTGTTCTAGAATGTCCACTAAAACAGAAAAGATTCCTCTGTTGTGCTACAATTCTGTTATGCTAATTACGTGGTATTTAAACTAGAATTATATGGTTCTTCTATTAGAAAGACTTGATGAAATTGGTCTCTCTCTGCACTATGCTAACATTATCAATCAAATAAACATGATTGTAAGTTTATACCAAGCTAGTGTAACTTAGCAGGTTGTTGTAGATGTAATCTAAATAAAATGTCTGTTTCAAACTTATATCAGGCATCTTGTCGAACTGTTCTTCCTCCAAATGTGAGAGACACATTGTATCATGAATTGCCTAGTAATATTAAGAACGTACTTCATTCTCGGTTGCAAAATGTTGATGCCATGAAACAGTAATCTGATTATTGCAGTTCTGTTCTTGTTAATTTATATATATATATATATATATATATATATATATATATATATATATATATATATATATATATATATATATATATAACTTTCCAGTGAAAGCGAAGGTCCTTTTTGAATTATTGGTTGATTAGTACATATTTTTTGTTAAAGCAGGTAGCATTGTCAATGAAAGCTGAAAAGGTTTTGGAATAGAGAGAATGCAAGAGAATTTCAGAGGAGATGTAATATATTTTTGGGGACATTTGGACATGGACCGGAGTATCATAGGAAAAACAATGCGATTTCTTTTTGGTACATGTGTGACATCTTAAATGGAGGCAATTATAGGTATATAATGGAGAATATAACATTATACTATGCATTTTGTAAATTGTTGTATTTCAGCATGTGAGGAAGCCTTTCATGAATGCATCACCTTTTCTTCTCTCTTTTTAAGAATAAATAATTTCTAGGTTGCGAAATTGTATAAACACTGGTTTTGGTTCTGTTTCTGTGATATTTTTTTGTAAGCCAGGAAATTTCAATCTATAAGCTACTTCTCTCGTCTTCTCAATAATTTCATACGGACCATAAGTTTAGGTGCAGGATTGAAGAGTAAGATGCCTCAAGCATCTGGTTCGCACCCTCTTGTTACCCTTACCACCTGTAAAATTCTTATCATTGTCGTTCTTTGTTTTCGCACTCTCTCGCGCAAGTTATCGCCAACCACGACAGAACCAATGCAATAACCCTAAATCAGCTTCAGAACCCTTTCGCGCAAGCTTCGATCTTCAGATTCCCATTCGCACTTGCAAAGCAAACCCAAACGTACAGAAACCCTAATTCGCACATATTTGTTGACGACATTGAAGATGATGATGGAGATATATAAGAGAGGGAGAGAAGTCGAAGATGTAGAAAGTAAGGATTGACACGTTTAAAAAAAAATGTTATGTGGCTTGTCATTAGCCACCTCAAATTAAACTTAATGTAGTTGCTTTCGGAGGAATTAGAGTTTCTTAAAAAAATGATCAAAGTAAAGCAAATTTTGGAAGAATGACGAAACTAAAAAACACTTGATACTTGAGGAACTAAAAATATATTTAACCCTAAAAATAAAAACCTTGAATATATGATCTTAAATAAAGAAGACGACATTGAATTTAAAAGAATTGGTGTCAATAACAAAGAAAAATAAACTTAGAATAAAAGAAGAGGGCTTAAATTTCCATATATTCACTTACTTACAATGTTACATAAAGAACCACGTTATTTCTATTAAAAAAATATAAAAATTCAATTAAATAAGTTTCATTAAAATATAAATATGACCTTTCTTATAATTTGATTTTAATTAACCAACAATTATATTTTTTAATAATCAATGTGAATTTAAAGTTTTTACTAAAAATTAAGAAATTTGTGGCCAAGGCAAAGTTAATAATTCTTTTTTCATGAGGAAAAAATTATTTCATTTTATATAATCTATGTACTAGTAATGTAACATTTTTTTTCAAATTTATTAATATTTTGCATAATTAAGCCAATCATATCATGAGATACAATACAATCAATTTCTCACCTTTTTTCAATAACTAGATTCTTGAAATGGATTCAACAATTTGAAACAATAAGCCATTTCCACACAATTTGTTGAAAAATAAACGTTGAATAAAAATTAAAAGAAATGTTAATAAATATAAACTCTTATTTAATTGATAAAACTATAGATATCATCCAAAGTGTTAAAAAATTTCTATAGAACAAAAAAAGGTGATAAAAAAGTATGTTTATTATTTCACCTCTCAAATTACACGTATCAATTTATTTTTTAAATAAAAATATAATATTATAAAGTCTCAAAATCGTATTCATTATCATGATGCCTATATTCATTAACCCATATGATTGATTAATTGTTTAAATAGTGAAAGTACTTTATTTAAAGTACTTATGATATACTATCAATGTCAGTTTTTTACTATCATTTCAAAGACACTGTAAATATAATTTTTAAACCAACTTTAACAAAAAAAAAATTATATTAATTTTAATTATACAGAAATGCATAATTAGATGCCCGGATACAAAAACTTTACGTTATCTTCTTATTCCAAATAAATTCTAATTAATTTCTGTGTGTGTGAACATGTAGTCTCAAATGTTGACCAATCTCATACTACAACAAAACCTTATCCCAGTATGAAATCAAATTCATAATAACCAATAAATTGTAACCTAAACATGTTTTTAAATTGTTCAAAATTTTACATGTTACACGTGCATTGCACTCACTCGAGTTGAAAATGGTAATCTAGTTTGATGTAGGATCCGTACATATCAGTGATTATTTTTTCCAGCTTAAATTTATATTTTTTTTCACAAGTATCTCAATTACTAAAATTTTTTTAACTCAAATAAGAAAAAGTTGCATTTAAATTTAAAAAAAAAACACTAATTTCGAATAATACTAGATTCGGTATTCACGAGTAATGTTTCATAAGAAGCCAACACTAAAAATGGTCAGTTAAATTTCTAGGAATCATTAGTTGATGAGAAAACTGATAAATATATGGTCCTAATAATATGATTAAAGTAAAAATAAACAAAAGAAAAAGTGTACTCTAAATAATTTTATTATAGAAAAAAATTAGGAGCAAATATAAATATATTACTTCATTATTCAGTACAGCTTACAATAAGATTTAGATGAGATGATAATTAAGAAAGAAAAAGCTTGTAGAAACAATATGGAGTAATTAATATGAAAAGTAAGGGGATTGATTCACTCCTAAGAAAAAAGTATTGTGTGTAGTGTTTTTGGTTACTGGTGACCTCTTCTGTACATGTACAAACACTCATGTAACCAAAGAGGAGAAAAATATACAAAAATAATTGGAAATATATATTGAGATGAATGCTCTTGAGTATTGTGTGTGATGGCTACCTTTGTAATCCTTGTTTACAAAGAGGGCAACATGATATAATTCTTAGCCATTGATCCACACATTTTAGGTGGAACAAATGGGAACAAGGTAACTGCCTAACTTCTTCTCTGTCTTTGTACTTGGCCAAGCAAATGCAACATTCCTGTTAATTCACCCCAGAACATAATATCATTCAGTATGAAGCATCATACTCAAACTTAAAAAACAATATTTAAATATAATTTTTGTTTCTAAATTTATATACGAAATTAAAATTCGTTCAAATATCAAATTTTGATTTAATTTGTTTTTCAGATTTTAAAATACATAGATATAATTTTTGTAATCTAATTAAATTAATTATTATGCTATATATTATTATTTGAGTTATTTATACTCTCTGAGACGTTTTTATTTAAGCACAGTTTGAAAGATCATTTAAGACTTATAATTAGAAATTCAGTTTGAAACATCATTTAAGACTTATAATTAGGTTAACAAGATTATGTCTTTTCATTTTTAAAATTTGAAATTAAAATATATTAAAATTTAAGACAACAAAATTTTAATTTTATGTATAAATTTAAGAAGTGCAAATCTATTTAACCAAATAAAAATTATTGGAGATTCTCTGTGATAATAGTGTCACTTACTGGATCATCATTGATCAATCTTTGAGTGGTTTGAGAGTCATTGGCAAAGTCCAAGTTGGTGTGAGCACCTTTGTATCTCCAACTTGGGATTTGTGAGATTTGATCATCTGATGCCCCTCTTGCAGAGGAGCCCATGCTCATGTTGTATCCAAGGAGGGTGCTCATCAGTGGCACACAGCAGCACAAGAGCAAAAACAGCAGAAAAGGGAAAGAGTAGCATATTGCATTCCAAGCCAGTAGGATCATGCATAGCACCTGCAGTTTTGGTGCTTGTTGGAATGACTCAAAACGTGAGTCAAAGGCCCAAACATTGCCCATCACAAACCATATGGCAAAGAAAAGCTCTAGAGAACTTCTGCATTTGTCCATCAAATGTGATCCCCTCAGAACACTGCATGTTCAAAACAAATTTCAGATGTAGTTTTGTTTATGTGCCATACATACAACAGTTTTGTTATTTGATACATTGTTTTCAATGTTGTTTATTTCATAACAGTCATGTGCTTCTCATTAAACATGTCGGTTTAGCTTTTACATTATGGGTTTTTATCTCCAATTTAACAAATCTTACACTGATTTTACTTAATAGGATATGCACTGAATGTAAATTGTTTGTTGGGCTAATCCCACTGTGATAAGTTTGTTGACTTTTGTTCTAATTAGTTTAAAAGTTCACTAACAGTGATTTCTGATGCAAAACACTCTAAACTGATAATATATTGCTTGTTAATAACAAATGTTATTAGGCTCTTTTTTGAATTGAAGGTACCAAAAGTGGAAAATGGTGCCTTATTATTGACCCAATCAAAGCTAGGTTAGGTCAGCCGAATTCATAAATAGTTGTGCTAATAAAAAACCTATTGTCTGGTCTATCTTTTGCTTGCTTGGTTCCTGCTACAACCAGTTCTTTTTCAGTGAAAAAGTTTGGTACCTTTCTTTCACTCTGAATTTTGATTACTTCAAGCTTAAAAGTTAAAAAATTTATATATTGTCTTCATATCCTAACTTATGTGATGGTGGATATGCATTATTAAAACTACAAGAGTTTCAATATTCATCAATGCTCTGACCCCTTTCCAGCTCTGTTTCCCCATGTGCAAATCCGTAGGCCCACTACAATAATTGGGCTCTCCCTTAGGAAAAAATACTAAAAGTCCAACTTTAGCAGTTCCATATTTTCTTGTTGAAATACTACACTACTCAATTAAAGTTCAACAGTTTGAATTTTATATTTTTATGACAGAAGATTCTTTAATTGAAGTTGTTTGAATTCAGCCATAAAACCAATGGAGTCAACATTTTCTAATTTCAACTAGGCAGGTTTTCAGCACATTCACAAAAAGAGTATGTTATAAATTCTAACTTTTTGGTACTGCTAATTGGTAATGACAGTGAAAGGAAAACTGTTGAGATGAATAGCAAAGGGTACCTTGATTCTTCATTGTTTCTCTGTTGCTCCAAATCAGAAAGGCTAAGAGAACCTCCTTGAGTCACATGGAGTTGGTAGTAGCGGCCACAAAGTAGCAGCAGATTAAGAAGACACCCGATATCATAGCCTGCTATCCACACCCTCATAGGCCAAATAGGCTTCTCACTCTTTGAAATGGCCAAAGTGAGTGTTGTGCTTGTTATCTGGACCAGTAAAGCAATCAACTCCAGCATCATCCAAGTGCTAGAATTGAAAGGGTTGGAGCCAAGATCAGATCTTGGTCCATTTTGGTAATGGAATACTCTTCTCAAGAAGGTGAACCATCTTGATCTAGAGACTCTCATGGCCACTCTGGTCATGAAAGAAGGTGAGGAGCTGTTTTGTGCACTGGCCATGCTATGCTCTGATGCAGAATTTGAAGGAAATGAAGCCATGCTTCTTCAATTAAATGGAACTGTTGTCTTTGGAAATGAATAGAGGATAATGAAGAGAAGATACCCTTTTGCCTCTATATATGCATTCAGATCAGAGACAGTCCAAAATTGAAAAGCGTGTCTGTTCCTGAGACCAAGTCTTGTTTGATTCTCAGTACATAGCATTTAAGAATTGAAGGATTGAGCCAACTTATTTGAAGTCTTGGAGATAATTTAAAAGGCAGAAGAAGCATTCAAGAAATTTCACTATGCTTTAATTTAAAAATACCATGTATTGAAGGCTCAAGAGCAAGAAACTCAGCAACCAAAGTTGTCTACTAATTGAAAAAACCAGCTCCAATATTCTTGAAAACCAGAAGCCTTATGCACTGCACCACCACAGCTCAAAAACTTGGCACCAAAAACAAGATTTCAAGGGCATGCCATGAACCCTTAACACAGTGAAAAGAAAGCGTGAGAGGGTGAAAAAGTGTATAGTGAGTGAGAAGAAAAGGAGTTGGAGATTAAGAGTATATAGAAGGAAGGTAGGAAACAGAAAGGGAAGATTGGTATGAAGGGTGTGTCAGGAAGGTGAAGTTTGAGTCTCAGAAGGTGACCAAGAATCGACTACTGAACTTTGCTTTGATTACAAGAGACTCTCAAGGTTTGGAGGGAAGTTAACCGTTGGCCAACTTCCTCTATAGCTATATTTTCTATGAAGTAAGAGTTGCTGAGAATCAATTGTTCAGAACTTTCTCTCTCTTCCTTTGAGAAAATTAAGACAAACGCAAAGATTTTATTTTATTTTTTTCTTTCTCTCCACCCTCTTGTTATTTTGGATTAAAGCAAAGTTTATTAGTTTTTCTCTCTTTGAATTCAAGTGGATAAGACTTAAAGTGAGTATCTGATACATTGATACTTACGTAGGACTCCAACGGGGTAATGTTTGTTTGTTCATAACGTGGCCTTCATAAATGCATTGTTCATATGATATAACTAAAAAGAAGCCAAGAAAAGTTTATTTGAATTCTGGCGGGGACAAGTGATTCTGATATTGTGTGGTGTGGTAAATGGTTGCCCACCTAATCCAACCAGCAATTTGTGTCAATGTTAAGAGGATTGTGGCCCTACTTGGGTGTAGGAATCACTCACAATTTTGCATCTTAGCCACAACATTTCCAACTGGGGCACTTCTTTCGTTAACCTGTTCTGATATTTTTAGAGCTGAAGATAATGACTCTGTTGCTTTGCTTACATCATTATTTGAATCAATGTTCTGTCTAATGATGCAGATTGTTTCATTTGCTTAACTTTGCTATGTGGGTCATCTAACATTTTCACCTAATTCTGCTAATCATCAGTGAAGACAGATAATTATTTCGGCATGCTAGTGCTCTTCTTTATCAAATATGTTAAAATGGAGTTCAATATGCTAGTTACTCCGGATTATCACATCTTCCAGTCGTATTCAATTAGAAAAATGTAATTTTTTTAAAACTCAAATTAAATTTAGCTTATGGAACTTAAATAGATTTGAGTTGGATTGATCTATGATTCACCAACCATAATTTTTAAGTAAATTAATGCACTAAACTCACTAATAGCTCAAATCGATTTACTAATTTTTTAAATAAATTAGATCGAGTTGATTTATATTTAACTCAGCCCATAACAGGGACAGCTGAAAGATTTATGAGATCTTAAAAGTTTAGAAGACTTAAAACCAACCTAAGATTGAAACTTTTTCATTTACTAATAAAAGCTATTTATATTAAAATATATCTTTAATTTTGAAAGACTGAACAAATTTAAGAATAAGACATTTTTACAAATAAAACAATTTATTGTAAAAATTAATAATCAATCATAATAATTTAATTATATTTTATTTTTAGACGTAATTTTAGAACTAATTTACTTGAAATTGAAATATATTAGTACTAAAAAAATTAAAAAAAAAATTAGGAGACCTAAAACGTAAGTTTTACCTGCTTAGGTTTAAGCGGGCCTTAATCCATGACACACCTCTTGTTTAAGGTTAAACTACCACGTCCATTTTTTAAGTTGTGATATGATCAATTTTGCTGCATAAGGCTCTGTTCAATGTAGAACTGTGAGAATATGTACTAAAACTTTCAATCAATGAGACAATATAATATTATTTTTTCGTTTGGCTACCTCAATATGAGGATATGTTTCTTTACTTTGGTTCTTCAATTTAATTACAAATTTCTCACATTAATTTTACTTTTCTTTTTTACATATTTGTACGTAAAATAAAGAGAGAAAAAAAAAGTTATTATACAGTTATTGTGATTGAAAGTGAAAACAAAAGGTAATCAAACTTACAATTTACCATTTTTTTTCTCATTATAATGAGTTGAACATAAACAAGGTTGAATCTTATTTGTGAAGAACTTGAAAAACTATTACTAGAAGCCAATAAAGTAAACTTCTTAGATGAAGCTAATTAATGGAAGTCAACATCACCTTATTAATGAGATAGAAAGAAGGCCTATCCGAAATGATGGCAAAGTTTGATCATATTTTTGAGCAATTATTGCAAATGGGCATTAAAATAAAAGGGAAAATAAATACAATGTTGAGAAAAACAAAAAAAAAAGGAAAAAACTTTAGCTCATACATCATTTTCTTTTGTACTACAATTATACATATTTTTATTCTTGACTCCAAAGAGCTTCAATGGAGGCCAAGATATTGATGGGTAGGAGTCATGTACACTCAACTATTAGTTATTGTTTATTGTTAATTGTTAATTAATAATGGTTTATTAGCACATGTAACATCACAAATAGAAAATAAATTTAGTGGCAACGAATTTCATAAACACAATATAAAAGATACATTAATTTTTGTTTAGGAGTTGAAAATATTGTAATTTAAATTAGGTAGGTGACTTGAGAAGAAAGGGTATGAAAGGGAATTGAAAGAAGTTGGGTAGATATGTTACTTGAAGAACTAGAATTGAAACTTTGAATGACCAATAAAAATTGGAAACATGTTGCTTATTAGGTGGATATGTAGAGGAAAAGAACAACCTAAAATTAACAAATAAATAAAATAAAAAATACTTTAACCTTCTTTCTAACGTATTTGACTTGAATTTGAACCTATTTTTGGCATGTGGGGACATCAAATGTTAATTATTCACATTTCTTAGAAAGAAAAACAATCACTTTCAATGGAAAATTGGATATTGTGGCAGCAATATACACTTTCAGTGTTTAAGAGCACTTGTTTTTCTTTCTAGGAAAAAAAATCACAAAAAAAAAAGTTTAATTACTACTAAAGTATGTGTACTACATTAATTTAGACTGGAAGTGATATTGGATTTTTTTAGTACATTTTTAAGTTTTGTATAAAAAGATTGATTGAATTATATTAAAATTTTATTAGTTGTTAAGATAAGTGTATTTTTGTTCCTTAAAAAATACATATTTTAATATCATAATTTATAATTTATTTATTGTTAAATCATTTAATTATATAATCAACACCAACATTATGCATTGAGAATGATGAAATACCCTTTATTTGCTTTCCCACCATTTTTAGTTTTTCTATGTGAGAATAATTTCAATTTCAATAATTTTGATTGTTCATTTAGTCTTTGCATTTAAAATTTAGACAATTTTAGTCTTACCACTAACTCATAATCCAATTTTCAAGAGACATCATAACGTTAAAAATTTGTACAAATTAATGATCTATTATTTAATAATGTTTACAAATCAAATTCTTTAACAGAAAAAAGAAGCTTACATGCTTGAATAAGATCACATGATCTTGAAGCAATTTTGAAGGAGAAATTGCATCTTCCATCTTCTTCTTCTTCATCCTCTTTTGGCTTTGTTCATGTTTTTCATCAACATCACAGTTTTTCCTTAACCTAATTTTCAAACCTTTTTGTTTCTCTTCCAATTTTCATTTCTTCATTTTCAAGGTTTTCCCTTTCAAAATTTCACAATAACCAAAAGCAATTCATCCATCCATCTTCACATATTCAACGTAAAAGAAGCACACACCATTGCCTACAAAAAAGTTTCATCCACTAAATCTAACATTTGAAGCAAGAAATTCTCTTAAATTTTATTACTTGCATTTAGTTAATTTTAGTTTAAATTGTGCTTGAAACTTGAATATGGATTATCTTTGTCAAATTGAAGAACTATTTTCTTGAGATAATTTGGATTTTAAATTATTATAATCTTAATGAATCTTAATTTAAATTAGTTTTTAGACCTTGAAATGCATTATATTTATTCGTGTGTAATGATAAAATAGTTACTGTTCATAAGAAGATAAATTTCATTATTTTTTATTATTTTTTTATAGCACTCGATTTTAATAATAATAATAATTATTATTATTATAGTAGTAATATACTATTGTATTCATAAAAAGAAATTCACAATGAGTTTTCCTTTAGAAAAAGGTGGAATATGAAAAAAAAAAAGTAAATTTAAGATTGAAAAATAGTTCATGAATAGTAGTGATTTTATTAATTAAACTTAATTATTTTATTTATAAAAAGTTGAACTATAAATAGATTTAACAAGGAAAATGAAAATGATGGTTGACGATTGGAAAATATTATTTTATTTTATTTATAAAAGGAAAATAGACACAAGTCAAATGCACAAACCAAACTGCCAATTCTAATTGAGTTTTGGTGTAGCACTGGGCATTGGAAGGGTACTGATGGGTGATGATTGGAAAATATCAAATTGGAGATCTCTAATGGAAATAACACTTGGTACCACTCTAAGATCACTAGACGCTCAATTGACAATGAGTTCTAGTGGTCCTGAGCATTAGGCACCATGTTCAAGCCACTAGACACTAACTTAACAAGGGCTCTAAAGGTAGTTAGTGTTGAGCGCTGGCTTCATCGCTAGATGTAGGAGTTCATCGCTAGGCAAAGACCTCAAACCACTACGCACGAGTTTGATCCTTTCTTTCAAGAAATCTCTACCTAGGTATCGTTGGGCACTCTTAGGGTCCGTTGAGAGGCAAGTATTGATTTATTCTTAGTGGTAAATTGTGAAATCTTCTGAGGGTGATTATGATTCATTAAGGAAGGTTATAGATGAGTGTAGTCTCTATAATGATGGAAAACAATGTATAGATTGGAAAGTTGGTTTAAAGAGATGTACATTTTATGACTATAGTGTTTCTAAGGAGAAAAACTACTTTTGTTAACTTAGTATTACACAATCACTAGGGATATGTATCTGTGTGAGTCATCCTAAACTCTAATAGACTTACAGGCTCACCTAAAGTATGGAGCCTAAGGGTTACGTGTGATAGTGTTCCTAAGGAGAAAGACTACTTTTGTTAACTTAGTGTCATGCATCGACTAGGGATACATGTTTGTGTGAAGTCATCCTAAACAAACTTTGTATTATGCATTGATTATAGATACATGTTTGTGTAAAGTCATCTTAGTTGAATAGTAAAAGATATGTATGATTTCAATCTCCTTTGTGTTAAATATACACATATGATACTCTATTTATAATAGAAGAAATATAACCTAAGTCCAAAATACAAATATACAATAATAACAAACTAACTAAAAATAAAAAATAAATATAATATATTTAACATTCTCCCTCAAATTGGTGCATACAAATCGTATGTACCGAGCTAGTTACTAATATAATCAATACTTAGTGAAAATATATGCTTATACACTTGAGTGACACTAAATTGTTAATGATCTACGAAGACGAAATATCAATCCAAAAGACTCCCCTTGAGCAACAAATCTGAAAGGTTGCTCCAAATAAATCTCTAGCAAATCATCACTAAGAAATGCATTGTTAACAACCAGTGGATGAATAAAGAGGTCATTATTGAAGAGACCACGACTATAAATAAACTAGAAAAAGTCATATTTATCACTAGAGGGAAAACATATATGGACGGGTCAAACACACTGGTGATAGAAGAGAGATCAAAAGAAACAACAGCGGAAGAAGCCATTGATGAACAACAGATAGAGAAACCCTAAAAATCCAATATTCGTCAATCAAGACACTTGAAAGAAGAAAAAGAGTGACCTCGATGATCTGAAAGCTACTTGAGAGAATACGAGACCTGCGACGACACATGACGGACCTAAAAGAAGAAAAATAGGCGACCTTGACACTCTGAAACACCGCTAGATGCGCCACCAGACATGATGGAAAAGGGAGCAGATCCACAACTTTGACAGGCGCTAAGATAGCGTAAGAGCTCCAATGAAGACATCGTTGATGGCACGGTGGCTGCCTAACTAAGAAAATCAAAATTGTGCAGTTGCCAATCGCCGATCGAAATTAGATTTCTAACAGTAATAGTAGACAATGCTACCGCCAGCAATTGTAGGTGTAAGCGATAATTTTTTTCCTAAAAGAACTTAGCTCTGATACCAAGTTAAATATAGTAAAAGTTATGTATGGAATTAATTTGCCTTATGTTGAATATATACATAAGGTACTCTATTTATTTTTCTGGCTTTATTATCTTTGTCATGTATTCTAGGTTGAGATTAGTAATGACCATCAAAACTCCATCCATCTAATATGTCTCTACGAATTGTATGACATATCAAATTTTTGTGAGTCTCACATGAATTTCTCACCCTAACATTATTCATAGATCCATATCTCTCAACACCAAACTAAGTGAGCATTTTAGGTATATTATATTTCACCTTGACATTCACATATTACATCTCTTTTGAAGAATGTATGAGGAATGACATGCCCACATGACTATCCCAATATCCTCCAAACCCTTTTAAACATTTTCCACTTTTTAATTACCTGTGAATTCAAGTATGAATACACTAGCGTTTCAAAAGAAAATGTCAAGCACAAAATTTTTTGGAACATCTAACTTCAAAATTTGTAACATTTATTGTTTCAAAAAAATATGAAAAAGAAGAAATTCTAAAACATACATGAATTTGATACTTTAAAAAAATAAATTAATTCTTAAAAAAATCAAAAGCAAGACATTACAATGATTTAAAATGTCAAAATACATGTTTTCATAGTCTTGCATAGTCCATGTCAAATTTATCATACAACTAGCTTTTAAATTAATTTGGTCCATAATGGCTTTGATATCCAGTTTTGGTCTTGAGAATAATAGGGATAGAATGATTTCAACATCATCGCAAAGGATCCTATCAAATATAAGTCCAAATAGTCTATGTCCATAGTTTGTTCATGTCAAAATAAATTTTCTTCATTTTCTTTTAATAATTAGGGTATGTGATGTTATTCTGACTCGAATTCTTCTTATACCTTCAAATAAAGTAATGTAAACAACATATGTTCAAGCAATATATTCCATCAAAATGACGATACAAAAATTAAACCAGAGCAAAAACAAAACATATAAATAAATAAAAAGCAAATGAAAAGGAGAGCAAAAAGAGAAAAGAATAATAAAGAACAGAGCGAAGCGAAAGGAAAGAACATAAAAGAAAGATAAAGAGAAGAGGAGGCTTACAAACTCACAAGTAGAGACTTTCACACACTCAAAGGGCCTCGCTAACAATTCCAGAAGCCCTCAAAGCTCTAAGAAAGACTCACAATGCTCAAATCTCACAAAAATGCATAATGTTGCTCAATGCGATAAAACGATTCTCTTAAAACCAAAAATTTCACTATGCCAATTGTCTCAGTCACCACTATTGGTTCCTATCTCAATAGTACCAATAAAATAAAATAAAAAGTCAAAAATATATAAAAATTTCATGAAAATAAAAATTCATCATACAATGTAAACATTAAAAAAAACTAATAGCATGTATATAAATTTTTTTTCTTCATATTTTTCGAATTGATGGTCATCTTCATTTTTATGAATGACCTATATATCCATAAAAAATATGGGCAAATGACAATTTTCATAGTGAAATTTTTGGCTTTAAGAAAAATGTAGGACCGTGTTGAGCGACACTTTACATTTTTTCGAGATCTGAACGTTGTCAGCCTTTCTTCTAAGATTAAGAGCTTCTAGGTTTGTGAGTGAGCCACTTTGGGTGTGAACAAGTCTCTCCTTGTAAGTTTATAAGTCTCATCTTCTTCTTTGTATCTTTGCTTTATGTTCTTTCCTTCCTTTTAACCTTTTTCTATTTTATTTGTTTCTCCTTTTCATTTACTTTATTTTTTATTTATATGTTTTTTTGCTTCAGTTTAATGTTTGTATCATCATTTTAATGTGATGTATTGACTGGAAATTCGTTATTTACCTCCTTTTGTTTGAAGGTAAAAGAGGAATTCGAGTAAGAACAACACCACCTACTCTGATTATTAAAAAAATAAAGAAAATTTATTTCGACTCGAACTACTATAGACATAAACTATTTGGACTTAGGTTTGATAGGACCTTTTGCAGGACCTATTATCCTTATTATTCTCAAGATCAAAACTTGACATCAAAACTATTGCGGACCAAATTAAATTAAAAACTAATTGCATGACAATTTTGACATGGATATCAAATCACTCTCTTACCCTTTTTTTTAAATGTAACAGAAAAAAAAGATAAACAAAAATTTGAAGAATTTAGACCTTGAAACTAAAAAAAAAAAAGATAAGGCCAACGAAGTAGTAATTACCTTTACTAGAAGCTTGCTACCATCACAGATTAAAATATCCTAATCGAGACCAAGTATATGAAATTGTAACTGTAACAAAACTTCGGTGTCATGAAGAAATTCAAGCCTAAAGTGTCTATCATTGATTTCAAAACTATGAATATAAAAGAAACAATAATGCATAAAGCAAAGCGTTGTTGCATTTAACTCCCTCCATCATCTTTTATCGTTTCTTATGAATTGTAAGTTCATTTGGGTTTTAATCATTTTTCTTCCTTGATATTATTTTTTTTTGCTTTTCTTTTGATTTTATTTTTATTATTTTTATTTTGAATTTTTTAAGTCTAGTTTCCTTTTATTTATGCAAGTAGAGATCTTAATCGAGAGCACTTTACTAACTTTAACCCTTGTACCTTGGACCTCTTTTATGATTCCCCATGTACATGCAAAAAAATATCATTATTCTTGTGTCTTCTTTTGTGATTCCTCATGTACATGCCAAAAACAAAATTCATTCTTCTTATGTCCTTCCTGCCCAAGCTCTCTTGATAGAGCTATTTCTGAGAACACCTTCATATCAACAATGTCTTTGAAAGAAGTACAATGTATTATTACTTTTTTGTTGTGTTTTTGCTTTTTTAATTTGTTCGTTTTATGTCGATAAATAATTGGAAAAAGTACACTTTTGTATAATATTTACAATTTGATAACCATTTTAATTTGCTTTTTTTGTATCTTTTTGTGTTTTTCTTTTATATATTTTTGTATTGTGATATACAAATTCTTATATATTTTTTGAATACTCTAGTCCCTAAGGTATATGACTATGATACATATGAAGGATACTTGACAGCATATAGTAACGAAATATAATAACATAATATCAGTACATTTAATGTAAGTGCTTAATATGAGTACATATACACCAAGAAAGTGTTTAATATCAATACAAAATACATTCAAATTTTGTGAATGAAAGTAAATAAATTGAAATCCAAGGAGTTTTTCTTCTAACATTTAACTTTTTCCTTGTCATTGGTGGAATTAAATCTGGGATGAATTCTTCAGTTAGTTGTGTTGGGTAAGGGGATTGGGGACATAGTGGCTGTGATGGGTGGTTATGATGGTACAAGGGGTTGTGTAGTTTGCGACTATGATGGTTGTGTTGGTTCAGTTGGTTCTATTATGGGTTGGGTAGTTTGTGGTTGTGATGGTTCTGTTGATTGTGTTGGTTCTACGATCTCTAGATGTAAAGGACGTTGTTTCTTGTTCTGCCCCACTTCACGGTAGATGGTACATTTCTTCCCGAGCCCACCAACACTCATTTAAGACACATCCTTAGTTAGCTCACACGGCTCCAACCTTCTTTTTTTCTTTGGCCTCCCATACAACTTTCGCTTAAATAATGGCAATACATCATGAAAACTTGTTATTTCCCATAAGAGGTGGCCATTAACAAGATAAATGATGGACGCATATGTCTCTTCATATGTGGATTTTGTGAACCAAATTGGTATAAAAAAATATTGAGTCTACATTTGAATACTTCATTGTTGTAATTGCAAGACAACATGGGATGTCACTGATCCTCCACTTCTTGCAACTATATAGTCTCTTCTTTATCTTGGGATATGAACATTAGATTCATTCATAGATTCAATATATTGATACATTAGATTCATTCATAAGTCTCTTCTTTATCTTTGGGAAAACAGTGAAATCCATAGATGCCACCTTCACTCTGTTGGTCGCCTAACGTTTCATCAAATACAATTTGATTCCCTTCAACATGGTGATAATGGGTTTTGCTCTGACATGAACAATAACATTGTTGAAACCTTCATTGATATTGTTATATAGGGTATCACAAATTGCTTGACTTGTGAGATCTTGACCCATACTTATTGCATAAAAATTTGAAAAAGGTTTAAACCCTTTAATTGTCCCTATTTATGTGGGGTTTTCCCATTTTGATCCCCTTCTTATTAGAATCCCCAATTAAGTCCTTATAAGTGTTAATTTGAATCAATTGAGTCACTGCCGTTAAATTTAGTTAACGGGGTTAAGTTTTTTGACACGTGGAAGAATGACGTGTTAATTTTTTTAAACGTGACATGGATTTGGCATTTGGCAAGTTGTTAAATTTGAATAATTTGGATTTCTGAAATATAGGATTTAGGGTAAAATGAAGTTAAATATGGGATTTCGATTTCATTCTTGATTAAAAATCTTAGACGAATGTGGTTGTGAGAGGAATGTGGTTGTGAACCTTGTGTAAACTTTTTAGGGTTCGTTGTTGTTGAATGCAGAGAAAAGCAGGGCGACTGAAATTGGGATTGTTAATTGTAATTAGAATTGAAAATTGAAGGAGAGAGAGAGTTGTTTCCAAGGGAAATAGAATTGTCGGTGCCGCTGCGGGTGAGTGATCGAGGATGTCGGAGATGGCGAGCCCAGATCTCGAGGGAGTGGACGGAGTGCGCATGACGTGGAACGTGAGGCCCCGCACCAAGGTGGAATCGAGCAAGTGTGTCATCCCTCTGGCAGCCACCGTGGCCTCATCCGCCCCCACCCTGACATCCTCCGCCTCCAGTACGCCCCTCTCCGCTGCAAGACTTGCTCCTCCGTCCTCAACACCTTCGCCCGCGTCGACTTCACTGCCAAGATCTTGATCTGCCCCTTCTGCTATCAGTGCAACCACTTCCCCCCTCAGTACCACGCCCTCTTAGAAACCAACTTCCCCGGCGAACTATACCCCCAATACACCACTGTCGAGTACATCCTCCCCCTCTCCAATTCCCTCAACCCATCCCCTGTTTTCCTCTTCCTCCTCGACACTTGTCTCATCGAGGAGGAGATCTAGTTCCTCAAATGTGCGCTTTGTCGCGCGATTGGCCTTCTTCCCGATAACGCACTCGTCGGCTTCGTCTTCTTCGGCACCCAGGTCCAGGTTCATGAATTGGGCTTCTCTGACATGTCCAAGGTTTATGTCTTCCGCAGCTCCAAAGAGATTGCCAAATGCCTAATCCATGCCAAGTTTCAACTCTAAACAAGGCACGTTTAAAAAAATTAACACGTCATTCTTCCACCTGTAAAAAAACTTAACCCCGTTAACTAAATTTAACGACAGAGACTCAATTGATTCAAATTAACACTTATAAGGACTCAATTGGGGATTCTAATAAGAAGGGGATCAAAATGGAAAAACCCCACATAAACAGGGACAACTAAAGGGTTTAAACCTTTGAAAAATGGGTTACCATACATGAGTGATTCAAATGTGCATGTAAGGGAAACAATATACCTCGGGGGAATGACTTCCAAAGGTTTTATGTTTGCTTGAAAGCATGTAAGGAAAATTTTGTCATTTGCAGACCCATCATCTGTTTAGATGATTGTTTTTTGAAATGTCATTATAAGGGAAAACTGCTTACTACTGTTGGAATGGACCCAAATGAGCAAATGTTACCCCTTGGTATGCAGTAGTTAAAGTCGAGAACAAAGACAATTGGACGTGATTTTTGCACTTATTGGTTGATGACCTTGGGGGTAATGAAGTGTGTGGGGTGTGCACGTGGATGTCTGACCAACAAAAGGTACATGTACTACTTATATTATTTTATTCTTCATGCTTTGTAAATGATGTATGTTTGATTGCTAAATTGATGTGGACAGGGGTTGGTGCCAACTATTCAGGAGCTTTTGCCTGAGGCAGAACAAAGATTCTGCATCAGGCACCTCTATGCAAACTTTAGGAAAATGTTTTCTGGACAGATATTGAAGAGTCTAATATGAAGGGCTGCCACAAGCACGTACCCTCAGGCTTGGGAGAGAGAAACGTTGAATATGAGTAGTCGATGAAGAAGCATATAAATATCTCATAGTCATTCCCCTGAGGTACATTGTTTCTCTTACATGCACATTTGAATCACTCATGTATGGTAACCCATTTTCCAAATTTTTATGCAACAGGTATGATCTCACAAGTCAAGCAATTTGTGATACCCTAGATAACAATATCAGTGAAGGTTTCAAAAGTGTTATTGTTCATATAAGAGCAAAACTCATTATCACCATGCTGAAGGATATCACAATGTATATGATGAAACGATGTGCCACCAACAGAACGAAGGTGGCATCTGTGGATTTCCCTGTCTGTCGAAAGATAAAAAATAGACTTCTAAAGGAATCTAATTTATCAACATATTGGATCCCAAGGTAATATTGTCATTTATGTTCATATACAATTCTCATTTATGTTCATGTTCCTTGTTCATTCACCATTTAAGAGAAAGTTGCCTAGGAGGCCAAAGAAAAAAATAATGTTGGAGCCATAGGAGCTAACTAAGGATGGAACCCAAATGAGTGTTAGTAGGCACAAAAAGAAATGTAGCATCTATCGTGAAGTGGGGCACAACAAAAAACAATGTCCTTTACGTCGAGACATCATAGAACCAACACAACCAACATAACCATCACAACCACAAATTACCCAACCCATCATAGAACCAACAAAAACCTACACAACCATCGCAGCCACAAACTACACAACCCCTTGTACCATTATAGCCACCAAGTCTTCAATGTCCTCCCCTAAGCCCCTCTAACATCACAGCCACCATGTCCCTAATCCCCTCACCCACCACAACCAACTCAAGAATTCATCCTAGATTTAACTCCACCAATGACAAGAAAAAACTTAGATGTTAGAAGAAAAGCTCTTAGATGTCAATTTATTTACTTTCATATTAAGCACTTTAATTACGTACTTTGATGGTGATGTCTGTTTTATCAACTTTAATTAAATACTTTCTTAGTCTATATGTACTCATATTAAGCACTTACATTAAATGTACTGATATTATGTGATTATATTTTGTTAGGTATCCTTCATATAAATCATAGTCAAATACATTAGGAAACACATTGCACGTTTTTTCATGAAAAAGAGAACCACATTTCACATTTTTAAACCATAGGGGGACTAAAACAAACATTCTCGCACGAAACCAGATTGCTCATTTCAACTCATTACAACAGAAACTAATATAACCATAGATGGGACAATCATGAAGAGTTTTCAAAGTGACAATAAACATAAAAAGGAATATAATAGGTTTCATTGGCTTGTATTTGCCTCTTTTGCTTTCTTTTCGTTATTTCTAAGTGAAGAAACGGTTATAAACTTTTCTTTTTCTTTTAGTACAAGCAATGTGAGACTTCACATAGCTTGGACTTAAAAGAAAAGAAGAGTAGATAGATTTTCATAGCTTGTAGTGCAAGTAGTCTTAGCTAATTTTCGTTTTTGAACTCTAGGAGTGCTAGGAAGCTTATAAACTCTTTTGGAATAAGAGAATTAAGCAATGTGGGACTAAGAAATACCTAGGGACGCTGCTGGTCAAACCTTGGAGCATTCAAGTCCCACATATCTTGAAAACTCTTCACCAAAGTCATTCAAAAGCTATATAAGAAACCTAGAGGGTCTCCTTTGTACTTACCTTTTTGAATGAATGAAATTTTAAGAGTGATTTGCAACTTTGCATTTCTTCTTAGAGATAGTGATTTGTCTCGTAGTAAATTTTGAGGATCTTATCTTGGGCAAATCAAGTGGCGGTCCAATTCTTCGACACTTATCTTGGAATCCTTTTCAAGTGGCGTGTCTACAACACATAAGTTTTCCCTCTCTTCTCTTTTATTCGTTTTTAATTCCTTCCATTCTTTAACTGTCATTAGCATAACTTCTCTCTAAGCATGCACTTTCGAATCATGTGGTATCAGAGCCAGGTTTCAATCTTGGGACCTAGCATGCTTTATAGAGAAATGTTCTAATGAGACAATTAAGAAATGAAAATTGAAAAGATTTAAAATGGAAGAGATAAGGAAGAGAGAACTTATGAACTTGAGGACATGCCACATCCAAGATAAGTGCCAAGATTGGATCACCACTTGCTTCTCACATGATAAGACCCAAAAGATGACTTAGAGACAGAATTCTATCTCAAAGAAGATAAGCAAATGAATGCAAATCACTCTTATATTCATTCAATCAAAGGTAAATACAAAGGAGACCCTTAGGTTGCTTATATAGCTTTTGGAATGACTTTGGTGAAGAGTTTCAAGAGATGTGGGACTTGAATGCTCCAAGGTCTGACGAGTCGCGTCCCTAGGTGTTTCTTAGTCCCACATTGCTTAATTCTCTCATTCCAAAAGGATTTATAAGCTTTCTAGCACTCCTAGAGTTCAAAACCGAAAACTAGCTAAGACTACTTGCACTACAAGCTACAAAAGGAGAAAACCTATTTATTCTTCTTTTCTTTTAAGTCCAAGCTATGTGAAATCTCACATTGCTTGTACTATAAAGAAAAGAAGAGTTTATAAGCTTCTCTACAACTAAAAATAATGAAAGAACAAAAAAAGCAAATAGCCAATGAAACCTATTCTATTTTTATTTATGTTTGTTGTCACTTTGAAAGCTCTTCATTATTACCCCATCTATGATCATATCAGAAACTGATACATAATCCATTACATAAACAAAACATGAAGTTAAACACCTCAACCTAAACATTCACCTTCACATTTTCCTTAACATTACATCAACAAAACATACAACCACATCACCCACCTAACATCAACTAAAGCACAACCACAATATTATCAACGCAATCAAAACAAACACAACTCCAACTAACAACTTTATCATTTTCTATAATTCTTTGACATTATTTTCCAAATCACATATCTTCCTCCTTTGCCTCATAATTGTATCATCTCTTTTATCAATGTTGTCTTCAGAACACCACTTAAAAAAGTTACATGACATTCCAATTGAAGATCCACCCTATTATTCACCAAATTAGGCAACAAAATTGGTTCAAAGTTAAGGAATGTATCAACACATAAATCCAAAACACATAAAGTGACTAGGGTATTCAGAAAACCTTGTCAATATCCCCAAAATTGTCTGCCAACATTCTTTACAGTTCTGGCAACTTTCGTTACAACAATATCACCACAGTTGCAAATAGAGGTTATCCCACCTCCCCTCGAAACACCACCATTTGAGGAATGCAAAAATCTTTTGTCTCATGTCTTCGAACAAGAACAACTTTGTGAATAAGTCATTCATAACCCTAACTCTTTGCTCTTAAATTTAGGAACAACAACTTCACTCACTTCAAAGACGAACTTACACAAGTCCTAACCCTTTACTTTTTAACCAATTACTTCAATTTTAACATTTTCACACACCTTGTTAAGTCATTTCAACTCAGTGTGTCACGTAAGGAATAAATGTACAAGTTATTCAGTTTTCGCCAAGAAAACAACTTTGTCATTAATATTTTTAACGTCATAAATAAAAAAGACTAACGTGAACCTAACATAACATATAATTTCAATATCAAAATACTATAACTTATATTATCCTAGTCACAACCTTACAATACAACATAATATTCAACTCATAACTCAGATCACCACCACTCAGACTATCAAAGTCATAATATTACAATACATCACAATATTAAACTCACGACTCAATCATTTACACGAGCTTCTGTTGTTTCCTTGAATTTTGTCGTACCAAACCTGTTTCGCAAAACAGGACGATTCGAGTCGTCTTCCATCGCAACTTCAGACCTATCTCCCCGACTCCTCAAGGAATTACGAGTAAAAACTTCGGTTAGGCGCACCCACCGAGCACTATACTCACCCGAAGTCATTGGGCGAGACATCCAACCCTCTTTAGTCCCCGCGCACGAGGAAAGGGTGACACTCGAACCTCAGAGTCTCCGTAGAGACTCAACACACTATCGTATCGCAAGGGATGGATGACCTTTTGGGATGTTTTCCCGGAAAATGTGCGAGTGAGAACAAAGCACATTGGAAAGCCTCGTTGTGATGTGTGGGAGCAGTCAATACTCCCTATGAGTTGTCGGGGCGTTACAAGTGGTATCAGAGCCTTGGTTTCAAAAAAAAGTCTTTGGGGCTTTTGGGGAGTGAGCTCGACTAGTACGTTGGCGTAAATTTGATGTTTTTTTTTGTGGTTATTTTTCCTTGCTTATCTTTTGCATTATAAATGATAAGGATGTCGGGACGACCAAGAAATCCTACTCCAATCGATGCTACTGTGGAGCTGGCGCAGGCAATGCGGCAGATTGCTCAAGTTTTGCAAGCACAACAGACACAACAGGCTTAGCAGGCACCCAGGCCGAGAGGGGGTATGAACGACTTTTTACGTCACAGTCCTGCGAAGTTCAATGGCAAGGCAACTCCAGATGAAGCGGATGACTGGATTTGCAACCTTGAGAAGATATTTGAAGCAATCGAGTGCATTGAGGGGCAGAAGTTAGTGTTTGCTACATATATGTTGGCAGGAGAAGCTGAGTACTGGTGGCGTGGGATGCAGAGGAGCATGGATACCCGAGGGGAAGTTGCTACTTGGGAACATTTCAGAGCTAGATTCTTGGAGCGTTACTTTTCGGCTAGCGCTAAGCAGCAACGAGAGTCACAGTTTCTGGCTTTTCAGCAGGGAAGTATGTATGTGCAAGACTACAAGGAGAGATTCGAGTATTTGGCTCGTTTCTATACTCAGAATATGAGCGAGGATTGGAAGTGCAGGAGGTTTAAGCAAGGATTGCGCCACCATCTTTTGAAGGCACTTGTTCACCTGAAGATAAATGAATTTTCAGAGTTAGTGGAGCAGGCCACGATAGTTGAGAGGTTGGATGAGTCTGGGCGTGTGATGAGGAACCAGAAGGGAAGCTTTTCTATGGGCAAGCAACAGAAGAAACCGTACGAGAGGCCACAAGAGTTTCGGTCAGGTTTGTTGAAGTGCTTTGAGTGTGGTGGAGATCACCTCCGAAGAAATTGTCCAAAGCTGAATGACGTCAAGAAGGAGGTGCGGACGTGTTTCACATGTAATAAGCCTGGACATATCTCTCTTCATTGCCCAAGATGTCATTTGGTGGAACGCCTCAGAAGTCAACTAATGGTGAAAAGCCGCAGGCTGCTAGCAGAGTGTTTGCCATGTCGGGTGCAGAAGCCGAGAAGTTAGGTAACCTCAAACTTGATACTTGTTCTTTGTTTGGTAGAAATGTTCATGTCCTGTTTGATTCGGGTGCGACGCACTCGTTTATATCATTGTTGTGTGTTGAGAATCTTGGACTCTCTATGTTTGACTTGGGGTGCGAGCTTATTGTCTCTACTCCAACATCTGGACAAGTTTCAACCAGTTCAATCTGCGTTGGGTGTCGGATCGAGGTGACAGCTCACAAGTCCAGAGTCAACTTGGTGTGCTTACCGCTTGAAGGTCTGGACGTGATCTTGGGGATGGATTGGTTAGCTGATAACCATGTTATGATTGACTGTGGACGTCATAGAGTAGTCTTCCAAGTAGAAGAAGGCATTAAAATGTCAACATCAAAGGAAGTTGTACAAGATCTCAAGAATGGAGTTGTTTGTTTTATGTTGATAGTGAAAGAACAGAAGAAGAGCATAGACGAGCATATCAGTGGAATACCAGTAGTCGAGGAATATGCTGATGTTTTCCCTGAGGAGGTACTAGGTTTGTCGCCGAGTCGTGAAGTGGACTTTGCAATAGATCTGATGCAGGGTACAGGATCAGTATCTGTAGCTCCATATCGTATGGCTCCAGCAGAGTTAGCAGAGTTGAAGAAGCAGATTGAAGATTTGTTAGAGAAGAAGTTCATCAGACCAAGTGTGTCTCCATGGGGTGCGCCGGTGTTGCTAGTGAAAAAGAAAGACGGAAGCTCAAGGGTGTGGATTACCGGCAGCTTAATAAAGTCACTATCAAGAACAGGTACCCGTTGCCAAGTATTGATGATTTGTTAGACCAGTTGAAAGGAGCTGGAGTGTTTTCAAAGATTGACCTACGGTCAGGATATCATCAAATTCTTGTCAATCCTGATGATGTGCAGAAGACGGCGTTTCGTTCACGCTATGGACACTACGAGTATGTTGTAATGTCTTTCGGTGTGACGAATGCTCCAACTATATTCATGGATTTCATGAATCGTATCTTTCGTTCTTGTTTGGATAAGTTTGTCGTTGTATTTATTGACGATATTCTCATCTATTCGAAGAACCGAGAGGAACATGCTGAACATCTACAGGTAGCGTTGGAGATTTTGAGGGAGCACCAGTTGTATGGCAAGCTGTCGAAATGTGAGTTTTGGTTGGATGGAAATGCAATTCCTTGGTCATGTGATATCTGCTCAAGGAATATCAGTCGATCCAGCCAAGGTTGAAGCTGTCTTGAACTGGCAAATGTCGTGGCGGATGCCTTGAGTAGAAAGCAGATTCAGATGTTAGCTTTGATGATCAAAGAGTTAAAGTTGATAAAGAAGTTAAGGGACATGAATCTCGGTGTTCTTTTGGGTCGGGATCACATGTGGTGTAGTCATCTGACAATTACGAAGTTTCTTGGAGCAAGTGAAGTCAGAACAAGAAACTGATCTGGAGCTGCAACGAATTGTGGGGTTGTTAGGAACTGATCAAGCCAAAGATTTTGCTTTATGCCGGAATGGTATTCTTCGATTTCGAGGAAGAGCGTGTGTGCCGACAACAGTAGAGTTGCGAAGGTTGATATTGGAGGAAGGGCAAAAGAGTAGTCTCAGTATACATCCAAGAATGACTAAGATGTATAAAGACCTAAAAGAATCTTTTTGGTGGAGCGAAATGAAGAAGGATGTTGCAGAGTTCGTAGCTTCCTGTTTGGTATGTCAGAAGGCGAAGATCGAACATCAAAGACCAGGTGGAATGTTACAGCAGCTGAATATTCTCCAGTGGAAGTAGGACAACATCTCGATGGACTTCGTAACTCACTTACCGAGGTCATCGAGGGATCACGACTCCATATGGGTGATAATTGATCGGTTGACGAAGAGTCCTCACTTTATATCCATCAATCAGAAGATGTCAATGGAGAAGTTAGTAGAGTTATACATAAGAGAAATTGTAAGATTGCATGGTGTACCAGATAACATTGTATCGGATCGGGATCCAAGGTTTACCTCGAGGTTCTGGCAACAGTTGCAGGATGCTTTGGGTTCACGGTTGAGGATGAGTTCAGCATATCACCCTCAAACAGATGGATAGACTAAAAGAACTATTCAGTCATTAGAGGACTTGTTGAGGGCTTGTGTTTTGGACCATCTTGAAGGTTGGAGTAAGATCTTACCGTTAGTGGAGTTCACATATAACAACAGCTATCATTCTAGCATTGGAATGACGCCTTTCGAAGCTTTGTATGGGTGAAGATGTCGAACTCCTCTTTGTTGGTTTCAAGATGGGAAAGCAATATCAGTAGGTCCTGAGTTGTTGCAACAAACTACTGAAAGGGTGAAGTTGATTCAAGAAAGAATGAGAGCAACACAGAGTAGGCAAAAGTCGTATGCTGATCGAAGAAGGAGGCCGCTTGAGTTCAATGACGGTGATCATGTGTTTCTACGCGTGACACCGATGGCAGGTGTGGGTAGGGCTATCAAGGCTAGGAAGTTGTCTCCTAAGTTTCTTGGTCCTTATGATATTCTAAGGCGGATTGGACCCGTAGCGTATGAGATAGCGTTACCACCGCAGTTGGCAAACCTGCATAACGTGTTTCATGTGTCTCAACTGAGGAAATACATTCCAGATCCTACACATGTGCTAGAGGTTGATGATATACAAGTTGATGAAGATCTTACAATCAAAGCTGGACCAATCAGAGTGTTGGAGGTGCAGACGAAAAATTTGAGGGAAAAGGAAATTCGCACGGTGAAGGTGTTGTGGAACGAGGAAACACAAGAGATGATTTGGGAGCTTGAAGAGTTTATGAGAAATGAATATGAGAAATGAATACCCATTTCTGTTTGCGTAGTAGCCTTAATTTTCGAAGACGAAAATTTTTGGAGTAGAGGAGAATGTAAGACCCGTATAAATAAAATGATTTCTTACCTTAAGTATTTTATTTTGTGGTATTATATAATATATTGTGATGAAAAACAATATATTTAAGGAAGGGAAGAAAATTAAATTAATATTGGTTTTATAGTAAATTTTGAAAAAAAGTTGAAAGAGTATTTAAGTATAATTGTTTGTGTTATTATATCAGCGTTGTGCATGGGAGGGTGTGTGTGCTTGGTCTCAAGTTCAAGCCCTCCTAAGACCAAAAAGGCTCCTAACTTTTTTTAATTTCCACCTTGGTTATGGGTCCCACTATGAGTTAAGAAAAATATGAATTGAAGTGTTAAGATGACCGTAGTGACTCTCAAAGCCTTATTCCACTTTGCTTTTCATGCATTAAATGATGAAAGAGAAGGGAATCTTATATTATTGACATTGAAAGAAGCACTTTAGGTTAACGCCCCCATTATTTGATTCCTAGAGGGAACTTTTATTCTCATTAATCTCTCATTCAAGTGAAATGTTGCATGAGTGCTTGAATCATTGCTTTCTTCTTTTCTCCACTTTGCTTGAGTGGGCACATGTTTTCTAGACTTAAGAAGCTTGTAAGTGACCTTGGAAAGGTTAAAACTTGAAGAGGGGAAAAGAGATTTTGGAGAGCAACCAAGTTGGTGAGAGAAAGGAAGAGTCACCCAAGCCTTCGAGTTTTTGGACATCACTTGTAGGAGACTAAGGGGAGTGGAAGCTTGTTGTCTAGTGAGGAAAGAAACCTAAGAGCCTTTGGAAGCTAGCTTGGAATTGAGGTAAGGGGTTTAACTTGAGATATAACATAGTGTATGATGGGTAGAAGGTAACAATATAATGTTGTTGCATGCTTTCTTCCTTGTGTGTTGGGATTAAAGTTAACATTTTGAAGCATGTACTTTTCTTTTTGGTTGTAAGTTTTATGAGTTTTTGGGTATAACATGCAGAAACTAAAAATAAACTTTTTCGATTTTTCTCAGATTTATTTGAGACCCTTCCCGAAGTCCAAAATAGTCGTATGAGTAGTCAAATTAAAGATATTTGAGTCTAGTTTCCAACAAATCAAGAATCAACTCAATTGGAGTTCGGTAGAAAGAGTAATGAGCAAAATAGTCATCAAAGGTCAAAGTTGAGCATACCAGAGCGTGATTAAATTTTCAATTTTATTAATTTTACTGCAGCTAGTCCTGTAGTCCAAAAATTTCGAGTTTTGTGTCCAAAGAAAGATATTTGAGTCTAGTTTCCAACAAGGCAATAATCAACTCAATTGGAGTTCGGTAAAGAGAGTAATGAGTAAAATGGTCATCAAAGATCAAAGCTGAGCATACGAGAGCGTGATTAAATATTCAATTTTATTAATGTTACTGTAGCTGGCCCTTTTATCCAAAAATTACGAGTTTGGTGTCCAAAGAAAGATGTGTGAGTCTAGTTTCCAGCAAAGCAATAATAAACTCAATTGGAGTTTGGTAGAGAGAGTAATGAACAAAACAATCAACAAAGGTCAAAGTTGAGAATACCATAGCAAGATTAAATTTTCGATTTTAATAATTTTACTGCAGCTAGCCATGTTGTCCAAAAATTTCGAGTTTGGTGTCCAAAGTAAAGGTCAGCGTGAACAGCATTCAATTTTACTCGTTGGAAGAGGAAAGAATGAATTATGAGAATGAGAGGAGTGAAAGAGATGTTTGGTGAGTTGGGGTACATGTGTTTGATGAAAAACAGTGAAGAAGAATGAAAGTTTGATGTCTTGGGTAGAAGAACATGATGGAAGAAGAATAGAAGTGGAAGATGGAGATGGGTATGGCTTGGTTGATGTAAAAGTGGCAAAGAAAAAAAAGAAAGGTGCTGGAAGAGGACCAAAGACCGTGAAGGAAGAAGCTTGGGATGACCTTTGAAAGCAAAGAAAAAAAAAGACGAAATGGTGGGTTACGTAAATGGTGTTGGTGCAAGAGAGAAGAATGAAATGAAATTTAAAAAGGTGGAAGTAAGGTGTGGTTGAAAAGTCAAAACAGAAGAAAGTAGAAGTGTGAGGAAAGGTGCTACGTAGATTGATGCATGGAGTGAAGTTGTAGTTTTAATATATAAAATATATTAAAAGGAGTAGAAGAATGGGAGTGGGGTCCACGGTTTTGCTTGGTGAGAAAAGGTGGTGAGGTGAACTTGGTGTAGTTAAATGAAAAAAAAAACAAAAGATAAAGAGAGAATGAAAGAAGAGTTACGTAAAAGTAAGGGAGAAGGAGAGAGAAAGAGAGAGTTTGGTGAGAAATGGGTGGTTTCATGTAGAACCTACTTGGAAGTAAGAGAAAATGTAATTTAATGGTTTTGGAGTTCACTTGAAAATGTAGATATAGAAGGGAGTGTATTTAGAGGAAAAAAAGGATGTATTAGAATTATGTTTTCTTTTTGTTGGGTATTAATTAAAAAGTGGAGGTGCACTAAAAATGTTGTTCTAGTTGATGGAAGTGTGAAATTAGTAATTTCAAATGAGTGTGGCAGTAAGATAAATAATTAAATGAAACTATTTAATTATTTGTTAGTCAATGAATTTAGTTGACTTTATATATGATGGTGATAGTTGTGATGGTAAAATTGTGAGAGCAAACGTTCTGTCATTTCCTTAGAATTTTTGTCGAATCGATGGTGTTCGTATTGTGATATGATAGTGTATTGAGTCTCTACGGAGACTGGGGTTCAAGTGTCACCCTTTCCTCATGCGCGATGACTAGAGAGGGTTCGATGTCTCGCCCAATGACTTCGGCTCGCGTGAGTATAGTGCCCGGTGGGTGCGCCCAACCGAAGTTTTTACTCGTAATTCCTTGAGGAGTCGGGGAGATAGGTCTGAAATTGCGATGGAAGACGACTCGAATCGCCCTGTTTTGCGAAACAGGTTTGGTACGACAAAATTCAAGGAAATGACATAACGTTTGCTCTCACAATTTTACCATCACAACTATCACCATCATATATAAAGTCAATTAAATTAATTGACTAACAAATAATTAAATTAAGTTATTTAATTATTTATCATACTATCGCACTCCTCTAAAATTAATAATTTCACACTTCCATCGACTAGAACAACATTTCTAGTGCACCCCTACTTTTTAATTAATACCCAACAAAAAAAACATAATTCTAATACACTCTTTTTTTTCTAAACACACTCCCTTCTATATCTACATTTTCAAGTGAACCCAAAAATCATTAAATTACATTTTCTCTTACTTCCAAATAGATCACACATGAAACCACTCATTTCTCACCAAACTCTCTCTTTCTCTCTCCTTTTCATTCTCTCTTTATCTTTTATTTTATTTTTTTCATTTAACTACACCAAGTCCATCTCACCCCCTTTTCTCACCCAGTAAAATCGTTGACCCCACTTCCATTCTTCTACTCCTTTTAATCTATTTTATATATTAAAACTACAACTTCACTCCATGCACCAATCTTATTTACGTAGCACCTCTCCTCACACTTCCACTTTCTTCTCTTTTGACTTTTCAACCACACCTTACTTTCACCTTTTTAAATTTCATTTCATTCTTCTCTCTTGCACCAACACCATTTACGTAACCCACTATTCCTTCCTTTTTTTTCTTTGCTTTCAAAGGCCATGCCAAGCTTCTTCCTTCACGGTCTTTGGTCCTCTTCCCGCACCTTTCTTTTTTTTCTTTGTCACTTTAACATCAATCAGGCCATACCCATCTCCATCTTCCACTTTTATTCTTCTTCCATCATGTTCTTCTTCTACCCAAGACATCAAACTTTCATTTTTCTTCACTGTTTTTCATCAAACACATGTATCCCAACTCACCAAACATCTCTTTCACTCCTCTCATTCTCATAATTCATTCTTTCCTTTTCCAACAATGGAAGAGAATTCTCAATACCCTCTTACCCAACGAGTAAAATTGAATGTTGTCCACACTGACCTTTGCTTGTTATTTTACTCATAAATCTTTGTACATAACTCCAAATAAGTTAATTTCTTTTTTTATTGGAAACTAGACTAAAAATATTTCTCTGGACACCAAACTCGAAAATTTTGGACAACAGGGCTAGCTGCAGTAAAATTATTAAAATCAAAAATTTAATCTTGCTCTAGTATTCTCAGCTTTGACCTTTGTTGATTGTTTTATTTATTACTCTCTCTACCAAACTCCAATTGAGTTTATTATTGCTTTCCTGAAAACTAGACTCACACATCTTTCTTTGGACACCAAACTCGTAATTTTTGGATAGCAGAGATAGCTGCAGTAAAATTAATAAAATTGAAAATTTAATCACGTTTTGGTATGCTCAGCTTTGACCTTTGATGACCATTTTATTCATTACTCTCTCTACCGAACTCCAATTGAGTTGATTATTGCATTATTGGAAACTAGACTCAAATATCTTTCTTTGGACACAAAACTCGAACTTTTTGGACTATAGGGCTAGCTGTAGTAAAATTAATAAAATTAAAAATTTAATCACGCTTTAGTATGCTCAACTTTGACCTTTCATGATTATTTTGTTCATTACTCTCTCTACCGAACTCCAATTGAGTTGATTCCTTATTTATTGGAAACTAGACTCAAATATCTTTAATTTGACTACTCATACGACTATTTTGGACTCCGGGAAGGGTCTCAAATAAATCTGGGAAAAATCGCTAAAGTTCATTTTTAGTTTTTGCGTGTTATACCCAAAAACTCATAAAACTTAAAACCAAAAGAAAATACATGCCTCAACATGTTAACTTTAATCCCAACACACAAGGAAGAAAGCATTCAACAACATTATATTGTTACCTCCTACCCATCATACACTATGTTATATCCCAAGTTAAATCTCTTACCTCAATTCCAAGCTAGCTTTCAAAGACTCTTAGGTTTCTTTCCTCATTAGACAACAAGCTTCCACTCCTCTTGGTCTCCTCCAAGTGATGTCCAGAAACTCCAAGGCTAGGGTGGTTCTTCCTTTCTCTCACCAACTTGGTTGCTCTCCAAAATCTCTTTTCCACTCTCCAAGTTTTAACCTCTCAAAGGTCACTTACAAGCTTCCTAAGTCTAGAAAACATGTGCCCAGAAAATATGTGCCCACTCAAGCAAAGTGGAGAAAAAAAGAGAGCAATCAAGCATTCATGCTACATTTCACTTGAACGAGGGATTAGTGGGAATAAAAGTTTACTCTAGGAATTAAATAATGGAACTTTAACCTACAGTGTTTCTTTGAATATTAATAATATAACATCCCCTTCTCTTTCATCATTTAATGCATGAAAAGCAAAGTGGAATAAGAGCCACTTCTACCACTAGAACAAGCTCCATCTACTAATATAATAGCAGAAACAATTATACTTAAATACTCTTTCAACTTTTTTTCGAAATTTACTATAAAACTAATATTAATTTAATTTTCATCCCTTCCTTAAATATTCCTCAACATTGTTTTTCATGACAATTTATTATATAATACTACAAAATAAAATACTTAAGGTAACAACTCATTTTATTTATACGAATCTTACAAGCATCACAATGCTAAGGATGGTAAAGATTTCTTTTTTAAAAGAGTACAAAGGGCGTCGGTCATCGAACCTAGTGAAAATAGCATCATAAAAGAAACAATTTCTCTTTGAAATTTACAGAGTTGTCCCTAAACAGTCTACCTCACATGCACAAAACCTAAAACATCATTCTCATTGCTCTTACAAATAGCCTCATGCTTACGAAAAGCTTTCACCTTTTTATCAATGGTCTACCCATAGGACTCTCTCCTAAGCTCGAGTTTAGCTCAAGGATAGAAGACATCATAAGTAGTTATTATTAAGAAACCCGAGTCTATGAACCCAAAAAACCCACCCGCAAAAACCTAAACTAGTTAAACCCCAGAAAGATTCACCAACTCAAAAAGCCCCAAAATTAAACTTAAAATGAAACACAAAAACCCCTAAAATAAACTAGCAAAGACAACATGATCCATATTGAAGAAACTATTCAGCCATATATATGTTTGATAAGTCATGCTTGCTTGCAATAACATGATTTCATACTTGCTTGTGGAAGATGAAAGTCCCTCCCATGCTGATTATTTTAATATGGATAGGTATTAGGAACAAATTACCCACAGAAGATAACCTATTCAAGATGGATAGTTATGTCCATTGCGTAAGAGGAAGAGGATATAAAAATAATGTTTATTTCAGCTATAAGGTTGACATTATCCGGAAAATTTGTTATTTGTGGGTTAACTTGGTGACGTGTTCCAAGCATGACTTAGCCAACATATATTGAAATCATGTAGGGGGTACACCATCTCAATTTTTCCTATTTTGACTAAACATTCATATTGAAATTGCATATCCAACTTTTAAATAACGCATAGAATTCACATAAGCATATTTATAAAATCTTGGAACAAAGATCTGAACTTGCAGCCAGATTTGGGTTCATTACGAGTAGAAATCATTGATGTTTCCAACTATGAATCATCCTACAACTAACTAGATTATGTGACAAACAACCCCTACGTACCCATCCTAAATATACACAATAAATAAAAAATTCAAACTGCAACCGATCTACTCCACCCAACCCAAAATTGTAATCTGTTACTTCAATTTAAGACTAAAATAAACATCATTTTTTTACCATGAATAATAAAATACTATCTTACAAACTAAATTATGAAAAACTCAAATATACCCGTAAGAAATTTTTAATGAACTGCAATCCGTCCATTTCAATAACAGTCCATGCCCAATTCAAACTTACATGAATAAAAAATAAAATTGTAATTTATCGGTTTTATATAAGACTCAAAAGCTATCGTTATAGAATAAAAATTTCATCTTGCAACTTGATTATAGAAACCACTCAAATTACCTTCTAAATTTCCACTATCAATAAAAAAATCATTTACAATATAAATAAAAATAATTTAAATATTAATTCGTCAATTCCATAGGGACTCAAGAAACCATGGAAAAAAAAGACTAAAAAGTTCATCTTGAAACTGAATTATACCAACAACTCAAATATCCAACCAAAATTTTCTCTGTGAATAAACAAATTATTCAATTTCATTAAGTGCATGCGGAATAGGATTGCCATAATTAATGAAGTGGCTCAGCGATACAGGTCGATTAAAAAAATTTGACGGTTCAGACTCTATTCTAATCTAACGGGTCAAATTTTTGGTTGAAAATTAAAAAAAAAAAATAGACCGTAGGGAAACAGAGTTACCTGGCTTGAAGACGGAACAACGACGAAAAGTACACGATAAAAATGGCGCGAAAAATCAAGTGAGATCGCGATTACGACGATAGAAGATGAGAAGAAATGTTAGAGTAGGGTTCTTCATCTGAACCCTAAAACCAAAGCAAGCAAAATAAAATAAGTAATAAAAATATATGACACGGGCCTGGATGAAAAGCCCATGTCTTCTTTTTTTATCACGGTTTTTCAATGTGTTTCACTTTTTTACCCTCTATAGATTCTATTTTAAAAGGCATCGCAAATAACATAGAAGTCGTGTGTTTTGATTTGTTTAAGAACATTCACCAAACGCTAGTTATATTACTCAGTAGAATTCTATAATTTATTAATTATTATTTTACCAAATTATTCTTAATTATTTTAATATAATTCTATGGAGATTAGATAATTGAAAATTTTAGTTTAAAAGTTAAAATCCCGTTACTACTATTCTTCTCGTGTGTAACAGATACAAATAATGATGCTAGTGAAACTCCTTCTCATGACTAAATCCACTGATATTGAAGGTGGTTATTATATTTCTGAAAAGCCAGCATGAGTTTCATTTCTTTCGGTACAAAGAATAAAGAAAAAATGTTACAGGAATAAAATAAAATACAGATACAGATTGTGTACAATTTTGACAAACACTGCCACCAAGTGAAAATATTTGATGACCCCTGGAACTAATAAAATGAGGCAAAAAAGTAGATCCTATTCAATTATAATAACCTATTGACACAGATAAAATGGGATTGTGTAGGGTGATCATGAGCAACTCAAAAATCTAAATGCAAACTCCATCAACAATGGCAAAGAAGAGCATGCAGTTACACCAAACTTCATCTGCAAATAAATAATTTTATGGACATAGGTAGAAGAAGATGCTTAGCTAGCTGGCTTTCTGCTTGGCCTTGTCCTTAGGTTCTTGCAACACAAATTCAGCATACAAATCCTTCACTGCAATCATAACTGTAGTAATTAATGGCCCCATGATAGCTCCCTGCAGAACCACATACACCCTTTTGTCAATGTAATGATGTGATGTGTTATAAGAGAAATTTATCTAACCAAAGTATCTTAAAGACTGAACCAAACACTGAAATTAATGACTCAACAGGAAAATTCAAGTCTGATGCCAAGGATCCAGATTCCCTACAGTTAGGTATTGACCATTTGAAACTGTTGAATGAATATTGGAAGATTCATATTTTATCTTTGTAAATCAAACTTAAAACGCTAATTTAAGATTTGAACAATCTGATTTTAATGTAATGAAGTGAATTCTTCTCTGTCCGAAAGGCATTGAATCTGGATTCTGACCCCTACCATTAAAAGACAATACTTAAAAGAGAAAAACATTAAAAGAGAAAAACATTAAAAGAGAAAAACATTAAAAGAGAAAAACATAACCCAGAAGAATCAAAAAGAAGCTTTATACCAATTGTTGCTCATTGAGCAGTTCAATGGATGGATGCCAAGTGCATTGGCACGTTATTTTCAAAATTATTAAAAATAAGTTTAGTTTGGAGAAGATCACATCAACTTATATCCCCATTTTGAAGCTTAAAACTAGAATTCTAATCAAGTTACGCAGGTAAACCAGTTTTCCATTCTAAAGCAATAATGTCCAAAAGAAGCAAGTTAACTTATAAACTAAAACTAGAGCAATTTTTTATATGCAGAAACAAGCATGGAAACCTTGAGATTCAACTAAACATGAAGCATCACCAGTGAGAGACAGATGCTTCAATAATCATCAGAAGACTAAATCAAGGAGGGTAAGAAAAATTACCTCCAGAGCAGAAGGGAACAATGTCATCCCACCAATTATGCTTAGCCCAGTGAGGTATGCACTATTCCCAGGCACGTCTAATAGAATCTCTGACGCTCCATAGTCCATGAGGAAAAGGTGAATAACAGACAACACAATGGCCATTATGTATCTGCCTTCCAACACCAATTGCAAGGCTGCTGGAATTGTTGCAAGCCAAGATGGAAATATTGGAAGGAGAGGACTTATGAATGCAAGAACAGTTGACATGTACAAGAAATGTATTTTGTTCAACCTAAACAACAGCCAAGTAAGACACCCTTGAAAAAATGCAATTTCAGCAGTGGACAAAAGGACTCCTGAAATGGCTTTATCCAAAACCTCAACACATCTGACCCTAGCAGCATTTGAAATTGGAAGCATGTACATCACTTGTTCTGTTACCCCGCCACTCTCTGATGTGATGAGGTAATACAAAACCCAAATAAACACCATTGACTGAGAGACAAAATTGATAACCTCAGCAGCTCCAGAGATTATAGAATTAGCTATAGAAAACACAAACTTTGAACTGCTGCCAAGCACAGTTCTACTACTGGCGAAAATTTGCTGAGACACGTCAATTCCTTTGAAGGCAAATCCTTTTGCCTTTTCAACCAAATCCTCACGGGTGATCACAAGCTCCCGCAAAATTATATCAACCTCTGCATAAATCTGGCCCCATTCGCGGTTCCTAACCCTGGTTTTCAAGCTCAGGAACTTCTCAGCGTACGGTGAGGGAGTCATAAGGGCTTTGGATGGCACTGAGGAGTTCCCCTGATTAGATATCACAAAATGCTTAATGCCAGAGACAAATTCAGTCATGTTATACTGCACGGCCAACCCATCTATCTGATCAGAAACAGTCTCATATATCTTTGTAGTGTAACTATCCACCATCCCAGCAACATCATTCTCATCCATCCACTTCTTCACACCAATCTTCTCAGCATAATTGCTCTCCTCCACATGCAATTTCAATGATATCACTGCGTCTTTCCCTTCAACACCAATCTTGTAAGAGAAGAAAATCACCCCACTCAAAAACCCCACAATCATGCCAACAATGAGTCCAACTGCCACAATAATCTTCAACCTCCTCAGTATACCTCTGGTGAAAAAGGCACTAATTGCACTACGCCTGAAACTAAGGCTCCTAAAAGAAGACAAAGTGTGCATAGTGGAATCCACATTGTTTGAACTAAACAAAAATCCCAAAATAAGAAGTGACGAAGCCCCAAACCCTCCAAGCTTCTCATAAGCAATGATGAAAATCCCGAAAGACACGAGCAAACGAAGCAGCTTGGAGAACCCACTACGCTTCCTCGAGGGGAGGTTCGGCTGAGGCTTTGGCGTCCTCAAAATGACTCTGAAAGACGCTTCACGAATCTCAACGAGTGTACCAACAAAAACCCTGAAAACAGCTACAGGAACAGCTAGAACGGTTTCTGTGAGACCCAGTTGGAGTGGTTCGGACCAAAACGCTACGAGGGTCTGCTGAATGCCCCTGAGGGGAATAGAACACAGCACGGCCCATTGGAGAGGTCTCAAATACTGTTCTAGAAGCTTGGAGAACGTGTAGAGAATAAAAATGGCGAATGCGAGACCCGCATGGGCCATGGCTATGTAAAGGGCCAGCCGCACCTGGGCATCGCCGGAAAATGTGTTTTTTCCATCTTGGTCGCCGCCGGATGACGAATTGGACGGCGCGTGTGAGGGGTGAGAGGGCGCGTGTGAGGGGTGAGAGGGCGCGTGGTTTTTCTCGGGCGGCGCGTGGGTAGATGGGGCAGAGGATGGGTGGCGGGAGGAGGCGGATCGGAACATGTCCTGCCATGCCGGGGAGGTGGAGGAGGGTTCAGAGTATGGAACAAGTTCCATGGTGAGATGATGTAACAGAGGTGACAGTGTTTGCCAGTGATGCACTGACAGAAGAGAGAGAAAGCAGCTCAATGGGTTTTGACTAACAGAGAGGTACGATGAATGAGTGGCTTCATGTTTTTTTAGTGTTTTTTTTGTTTTTGTGTGAGAAAATGGGAAGGTGCGTGGATTTAACAAGATCAAGAAAAAATAGAATGATATAGAAAGAATAATTGTTCATGTTCATCAAATATCAGAATAAATCCTTTTTGACTTTTCTGTCGTATGTTTCGAATGAAAGAAAATGGAAAAAAAACAAAAGATAAAAATACAGATGTAGAATGCTTAAAGAAAAAAAAATCCACTCTTTTATATTTTCAACTTGAAAAGAAAAGCCATTTTTATTGTGAAGATAAATTGGTTTTTTTCGTTAAATACTTAAAATTCTTATTAAGAAATTTGTTATTTTATGTTTATATCTTTCATTCATATTCTTTCTTACTAAATACATTAAAGAATTATTGCACTTTTGTTTATTTCCAATCATCAATACAATAAATCTTTATAACATAAAAATATCGGTGATAGGTCTATGTTATTAAATTCATAACAATAACTTTTAATATAAGTTTATCTGATTTCTATTTTTGGTTATTAAATTCCATAACGAAACTTATAAATGAAATCTTATTCGGTGAAAAGGAATTAAATGGACACTTAATTGAAAACTTTATGTACATATATGTTTGAACCTGTACTTTCTAATTTTATGTTAAATATGAATTTTCTCTCATTACAATATCTTATTTGGTATTATAGAGTTATAGTCGATCGATCGATAAAGATGTAGAAAAGTCGGTCTACTCTTCTGTATCTTTATTATTCGATCGATTATAAGTCCATAATAATACTATTTATTATCAATAAAAGTTTGATAGTAATAATAAAAAGTAAAACATATTTTTTTTTATGATTTATTTACTCGACGTTAAATAATAGCATAAAGTTGTGTTTATGTATAAAAGAATATATATTTTGTTTATGAATGAGGTTTTATTCTTTTGTACAGCAACAACAACTGGTGCAAAGCTCACTTGACCATTGGTTGTTTACTGTAAGAAACAAGAGATTGGACGGTCCATTTTATGTTTAGCAAACAAGTCACCTTACAAGAATTATTGTACACAAGTTTCAGAGTTTATTTTCCAACTAAACACAGTTATTGAGTGACTTTGTATTATTCATTCTTCTTTATGGTGGCAAGTTTGTAACATATTTCAAGCAATGATATCCATCATACATTAGTTTTTTCTACCAACAATTCTTACACGAAGACACAAGTAAGCCAACAACCGAAAGATTAATGCCATAGCTAGCAGAATCCACACTTCTTTCAATCCACCCTTCAAGTTTACACTGTCAAATGTTGGAGAACTCTGCAGGGTCCTGCACCCTCCCATGCTTCCACAATCATATAACTGATCTCCAGAATACTGCACTTTCAGAAGAAGCCTAAAACCATAGTACATGAAAGATAAATACTTCAACCATCTCATGAACTTTGGTATGTGCTGCACAATGGAAATGAGTGTTAGTGATTACCCAACTAAGGCTACATTATTGGCTTCATATGCTACTTGTTCACAAACCAGTAACTTAGTGTTTAAATTGTAAACATTTAGATAAGGAATGAAGATATAAAGTAATTTAGTCATAGAAGAAATAGTTAATAAATGAGAAATAGGGAAACATAAGTAGCTAATTTCAGAAGAAGTTATTTTTGCTAAAAATATCTGACTAAATTAATTCCAGAACTTGCATTCTGGTTTTATCTCATTTTATTAGTATTGTTGCTACTTATTATGGGAAAAATATTCATACCAAAAATAAAGCAATTGCACATACCTGGACATAGTAGCCACCTGTGAGAAGGAATAACATTAGTAGCAAAGTAGCAGCAGTACCTGCTCTTTTAACACTCATAATTGCAGCTCCAAACATTTCACCTGCCCCCTGTTGACATAATTGTGGATGGTAATGAATGAATGATTGATAAACCACTAACTCATCCATTGAGTACTTTTAACACAACTTACTTGACTTGTTATAGCTATTAACAGAATAGTTAATAGTGTCAAAAAGAAGGAAGCAACAGCTCTGTTAAAGCCAGCCATGAAGTACAAGATGAGCATGAAAAAAGTAGGATAGAAAACGGTGGCCACCATGTCACATAGAGTGCTACATGCATAGTATACGCTTAATCTGTACATGTCAGCTTTATTTTCTTTGACCAAGTAGTACTCTTCAAATGGAAAGACATAGACTGCTGCAAAAATGCATGAAGATGTCCAGAATATACAGATGTAGAATGCTAAACCAACCTGCAACAAAAGTTGTCATAGAAGTTTGATATTGCAACATGAGATAAATAATGCCATGGAAATTACCTGATCTCTGAGTCCAGCTTCAGTATTGATTGAAGATTTCCACCAAAGGAGCCCCAACACAAGTGCAATCCCAAGTGCTTGAAATAGTCTTAGCTTATCAAAGTATTCCTTTCTTCTTGCTTTATATGTTCTCCTGGAGAGAATCATAAATTGGTCCAACCAACTAGATGTCCACTCCATCTTAACCTGAATTGCTAATTGAAGGTGTTCTGGTGTGCTTGCTACTCTATGATTCTGTTCTTTTTCTTTTGGCTCCAGTAGAGATTTGTATTTGAGCTGTAAATACTAACAAAACAAAGAAATAGTTAATAACAAGCTGGTAAGAGATGAAAATGTACATATAGACATGTGTCTGAGGAAAATCCTACTTCAATAACAACTTTTGAAGGGCCAGAAGATTCTTGATCTTGAAAGATATCTGGTGGAACACTTATGTCATTCACTTGTCCAGTTGCCAAGTCAAGCAAGAACTCTGCAGGATTCATCGGTATTTGAGGGGTGAATCTCAAAAATGAGAAGTACTCTATTGTTTCCTTAGCTTTTCCATAGTAAACAGGATAGCCTTCTGATATCAGAAGTAGTTTGTCAAACATGTGAAAGATTCTACTCGATGGCTGGTGTATTGTTGTGATTATGGTCCTTCCAGCCTACAAGTTAAGCAGATGTAACTCTCAGCATATACATTCATGCATTTAGGTTCTATATCTACATTGAACATTTTTACCATAATGGAACATGATTAAATTTAGTTATAGATACCTTGGCAAGTCCTTGAAGAGTGAGAAGGAGTTTGTTTGCTGAGGAGGAATCAAGGCCAGAAGTTGGCTCATCAAGTAGCAATAGTGAAGGATCAACAAGAATTTCAGAGCCAATGCAGGTTCTCTTCCTTTCTCCTCCTGATATTCCTTTGAGATATCCTCCAGCTATTTTTGTGTGGCGACATCTATGGTTATGCAAGAGATTATTTAGGGAAAATTATGTCTTTCAATTGAAGTAACTTCTCTCTAATTTGTCATATGCAATATGGTGAAAAACACACCTTTCTAGGCCTAGCTCCTTGATGGTGGTATCTACTTTTGCATACTTTTGCTGCTTGCTCATACTGCCTGGTAGCCTCAAAAGTGCAGAGAAGACTAAAGTTTCTTCAACTGTTAACTGTGGGAAAAGCACATCTTCTTGTGTCACAAACCCAATCCTAGCAGGTAGGGGAAAAAGAAAATAAAAATATTAGCACACATTCATGTTCTATGAAAGTATCAAGAACTTGAAGCAACACATTCAGGGAGTTCATGCATTCACAAATTTAGATAATTGGAACCATTAAATGAAGATCAGATTATTTTATCTCAATTAGTTCACCTTAACATATTTATCTTAATTGTGAACTTTATGATCTTAATCTAATGCTTCCAATTCATGTGTGAATGTAGGGATTCCATTTCTGAAGTAACATATATGATTATGATAACCACTTAACCTCCTCTTGAGAGCTGGATTGAAACGAACATCATTGTAAGTTACTTTTCCCTTTACATTGTCAACCAGTCTTCCTCCTATAACTCTCAACAAGGTTGTCTTCCCACTGCCAGAAGGACCCATCAACGCAAGAATTTCACCAGGGCCTATGCTTCCTGTGATGCCCTTCAAAATTCTCTTGTATCTATCTTCTTCCACAGTGAGGTGTGTGGTTACCTTTGACATCATTGACTTCACAACGTTACCTGAGCCTGCTTGGCTATTTCTCACCTTATACTCCACATCTTCAAACTGCACATGAGAAATGAAGAGTAAATAACTTCAAACAGTTTGACTAGTGCAGTTATGACTCTTGTTGGCTTACCAAACAAGCAATGATACTCGTTACTTGATTCTAATATCGGTTCATCCATTTGCAACAAAAGAAAAATACAAACACAAAAACAAAAGAAGAGGAATGCAGGTAGGACATTCTCCTAAATACACTTTTTAACACATCAGTTGGGGGTTTAATCTCTGAATAGTCAACACAGTGCTCTAGAAAATAAACCAGCCATACTTATACTAAAGATCAATTTGTATACGATGTCATTCAATAAAAAACAGTGCCAAGTATTGGTTTTAAGGTAACTACTATAACAATCAACAAACTAAAAGGCATACACTATTTACTTGTTAAAAAATTACTTTGTGTCATTTTGTCCTACAACTTAAAGGCTTTGTTTCCTAGTACCTTGAGAAATATGGGGAGGGGGCGATTTTGATCGAAGTTGGAATCTTCAGTGTCTATATCAATCTCTGAGTACTTATTCTGCATATATGTCTGAGACATGAACTCTTTGTGGTGACAAAAGTCATTGTTAATATTTGAACCAACTACTGGGGGTGACATGGGCATGTCCACAATCTCATCCTCTCTCCCAGTTTCCATGATCAATGAAATCAATGAGAGTTTTGATGTGTTGAGTCAACTGCATCGAACCAAAAATCATGGCTATATATAAAGGGAAAATTTTGGTTCGTGTGACACAAACTTTTCATGACAAGTTGTTGGTGTGTTCTATCTAGTCCTAGTATACATGCCCTTTAACCAATATCAAAAGTTTTCGGTGTGTTTTCAACCATTATGATATGCTTACTAAGAAAATGAAGAATGTTTGGTTTGAGGAGATTCTGAACATTTAAAATACCCATTTCCTTCAATATTGCAGCATTCCGTTGTTTAGGTGCACTCGTAGCTTTGCTTTTCATAAAACCATTGTTTCACAAAGAACTGAGGAGAAAAGAATGTGAATGCAATCGTTGAGCCTTTGACGGAAATTTTATCTTCAAGAATCTTTCTCTTAGACAACGTTAAATAAAGTGAATTTTACGTTAAAAAAAACAACGTGTAATTTGTATCTAATCATAGAAATATTTTCTTTATTTTTATCGAATTTGTAATTTTCAACGTTAAAAATAATAATATTTTTTCATAGTTAAAATTTAAAAAATAAAAAACAGAAAATGTTTTATTATTATATATATATATGGTTTATGTAACCTCTTGAATAGTTGACAAAAATATCTGTTCATACTTTACCATAAATTATAATTTATGAATGATTTATATATTATGAATTTTAATAATAATTTATTTACTATTTGAATTACATAGATTCAATTTATTTAAGAAAGAATATTAACATTTAAGAAATATAAGCTAGTGGGTTATGAACTTTTTGAATTTATATATCTATTATTATATTAAAAGAACATTTCTTTTATAGGTAAAATTATGTAAAAATGTTTAAATTTCAAAAACAAATTCACTAAATACGGTTTAATGTCTACTGGTGTCATAAAATTTCTACTAAATACATCATTATACCATGGGTGTTAGTATATAAATGTATGGAGTTAATACAAAAATTAATTAAGAATTCAATATTAAAGGTGAGCATCTCATTTTTTTTTTACATATTTTGTATCTTTTTTCATTAATCAATAATATACAAAATCATTATTCTTCTTAAAAAAAATTATCTTACATGGTATTTAAAACTCTTTTTTTCATCATGAGTTTTGATACCTCATCTACTCCTATCTCTTCCTTAATACATAATTCACCAATCATAAGTATCAAGCTTAATTCTTAGTTGCTTGGCTTATGGCTTTTAGGTAAGAGAGTGTTGAATGAGATTGGTAGAGAGCAAGACAACTCCTAAATTGTTTGGATAAATAGTTGGAGTGGTAGAATGAAGATTAAGCTATCCTAGAATAATAATAAATATATATAACTTATGAGAATAGTACAATGATGCTCGCGTATTCAACTTTAGTGTTGTGCCGAGAAACTACTTTTTGTTTGTGAAAGTGCTAAGAAATTATCTTATTACCAAGATAGATACAAATCCCTCTTATAGATTTTCTATCATCCAAATCAGATCCCCAGTCATCATTGAAAACAATTTAGGAGGAAAGTAGTTAAAGGAATAATGAATAAGGCATCAGTGACAATGTTACTTAAGCATCTCATAACTCGTTTCACAACCTTCCAACGGTGCTCTTAAGGATTATGTATGTATTGTCATATCTTCTGGGACTTATGTCTGGATCAAAAAGTAAGTAAATTCAATTCATTTGACTCACTTGTTAACTTGAATGGATTTGGCAAAGAGTGATTGATGGGATTTGAGAGGATTTGAAAGTAAATTTTGTTGTTGTTTATTTGAGTGGATTTTGAGGTAAGTAGGAGTGAATTTGGAAGTAAAGTTTGTGAGAATTAGTGTAGAATTTGATTGACGTGACAGATTAAAAAAATTTACTTCCAAATCCACTCTCATTTACTTCAAAATTCACTCAAATAAACAACAAAAAAATTTACTTTCAAATCCTCTCAAATCTCCTGAATCACTCTCCCCCAAATCCATTCAAGTGAAAATGTTAAACTAAAAAAAGTAAGTTCAACCCAATTCATTATTTGGTGAATCAAAATCTTTGTCATTTGTTCAATCACCACAAGTTGATGGATTAGTGTGCTGAGTCACTCGATAATATTTTTATTTTATCAATTTATTTTATATATTTTTTATAATATAACCAAAATGATTTTGATTTGATTACTTTTTTTAGGTTTAATACAATCCCTAATTTTAGTTTTTTTTTCAAAGTCATCCTTTCTTTTAAAAAAGTTTAGTAAGACCTCATATTTCATTAAAAACGATTCAAATTATCCTTTTGACTTTACGGAGTTAAAAACATAACGGTGCAATTGCCTTTGTGGCGAAAACTGAATGATGTGTACAATTTTTTATTGTGTGGCAAGGTGAAGTGAATTGAGCTGGCAAGGTATGTGGAAATGTTAAAAAGTTAAAGTTATTAGGTAACAAAAAAGGGTTAGGGTTTGTGCAAAATCATGTGTAAAATCAAAAGCCCCAATTGCAATTTTCAAAATCAGAATCTCAATTCACAAAATCATGTGCAAAATCAGAAACCCTAATTGCCAATTTGCAATTCACAAACAATCAGAAACTCCATCTCTCTCCCAACATTTCGGCAACCATCACCTCATTGTTGTCTTCTTCCTCACCTTAAACACCCACAACTAGAAAAAACTCATTCAAAGAGGAGAATAAGGTTGAACAATAATTGAGAAAAAGGGTCGGTGGTAACGTTGGTGGAGCTCCTGGCCAACGATGCGCCTTGGAAAAGTGCAATTGTGGGTGAAGGTTGTGTTGTAGTAGCCTCACACAAAGAAGATGGAGGTGGATGGAGTAGGTTTCCTTCTTTCTTTTGTTGTGGTTGAATTGAAAAACGAATTGAGAAAGAGAGATTATGAATGCTTAAATGGGTTGCTGGTAGGGAGTCTTCCAATTGCACCTTCAACGAACCATGAACCCAAATTAAAGATCACTTTCACCATATTCTTGAATCCCAAATCACTAATCCTAATTCTAATTTTATTTAACCCTCAGTTAAACCACGTCATTCAATTTTAATTTTAAAATTTACACCTTAAAATATATAAAATGTGTCACGTATTGCAAAAATTGTACACATCACTTTGAACCTAATGCCGAAAGCTAAAATGACTATTTTGAACCGTTTTTAACAAAATATGGAACCAACTTTTTAAAAAGTATACGACTTTGAACAAAAAGTTCAAAACTAGAATTAAACTTTTTTTTATAACACTAGATAATTATTTATCTATTTCACTAAACACGTTAATAAATATAATGATTGTATTTAACTTAAAAAAAATAAATTAAATATTTAAACACAAACTTTATTAAACAATATTCTAATAATTGAAAAGATAAAATTATCAACCTATATATTTCAAAATATTAAACAATTATAATAAAAAAGTTATAAAAAATGGTATAAATTAATAAATTTTGGCTCAAATTTGTTTAACCCCAAAATTAAATGAATTGAGTTCAATTTAATTTACATTTATTTATTTTTTCAATCTAATCCTATTAAAACTTAGGTTGAGTCATGGATGTCCATTTTAATATTATTTTAATCAATTAAATCATAAATACTTATTTTTTTGAGTTTTATCTTTTATTACGATTATTCAACTTCTTAATTAAATACATAATAAAAATTATAAAAAAATTCAAAATTATACTGATTCCCTCAATATTCTTCATTATTCCAAACATTCATCTTTATGAGTATATTTCCTCTTGAGAAATATAATACTCAGATTAATAAAAAACATCATTTTATTATTATTTTTTTCAAAACTAGGATTTGTACAATAACTATTCACTAAAACCAAATAAGCTCTTGTAAAAACATGTTATAAACAATTCTCCTTTAATAATATTCACATAATGATAACGAATATATTATTATTATATATTTTTTTCAATCACTCCTTTGTTTATTTCTCATTTTATTTATCTTTCTATATTTCTTTCATGCATTTTAGTTTTCTCCTCAACCCCTTCTTTTTCCTCTCTTTTTTTTACTCAACTCCTTTTTTTCATCTCTTTTTTCTCAACTTCTTCTCTTTCAATTATTTTTCTTCACTAATCTTATTTTTTTCTAGCTTTATTTTTTATTTTTCTTTCATCATTATTACGTATGTTTTCGATCAAACCTTTGTTTTTAATCTTTGTATCTCTCTTCTTTCTTTCTTTCATTTTGCTCTCCTCTAGATTCTCTTTTTAACTTTAATTCCATTTGTGAAACAAAAATATCAATAAACAACTTGTGATATGCTTGAAAAACAACTCTAACACGAATTCCTGTCACGAGTCCAAAAATATTTAAAATAAAAAAAATTGAAAGTGAAAGAAAGAAACTCATTGAATATAAAGGAAAATGATACTAACTAATGAAAAAATAATTAAAGACGATAAACTATTTTCATATTCAAGTTTAAAAAAATATTATATCATACTCAAAATATAAAAAAAAATGTGAATAATTAAGTCACAAGGTTACACTACAAAAATAATACATTTTAGGCGAGGTTGTTTTCCTGCGGTTTTTAAAACCTCAACTAATTTCCGGCGGTTTATAACAAAACCGTCCCTAATATTTAGTTATTTATTTATTTTAGAATAATTTTTCCCTAACCCTAGTGTCCTTTCCACTCCTTCATTCCCGCTTCTGCCTCTTGGTCTTATTTTCTCCCAACTCTATTTGTTCCCCGTGTCGTTTCTTCATCTTCAAACCAGGTGTGGAGTTGTTTCTTCATCTGCAAACAAGATGCGGAGCTCTTGGGCTTGATTCCACTTTCGCAATTAAACTTGCAAAGAAATATGTCGAGAAGAGAAACAAGGAAGCCCGTTGCGGAAGAAGTTGATAGAGTCATACCTAATCCGTGGTGCGATGGCCTGTGTCCGTGGGTGTGGTGGTAGGGGAACTTTTTTCGCAACAACGGTGTTTCAGTGTCTTCACGGCGAGTTTCCGGTGACTCAAGCGCGGCGTTTTCACGACGCGAGGATCTCGTTCTCCAGCGTTTTAGCGACAACAGAGACTTGGATGGAATTCGCGATTTATTTAAGTTTGAATTCGGGTTCTGTTTTTAGGGATTTGAATGGGGTTTTCTTCCGGTGTCCCATGATTTTGGGTATGGTTGTGGAGGAGAAGAAATTCCAGGTATGGAAGCTATTTTAGTGGGATTGATTGCTTGTATGTGGTACGATATGCTTTTCCCCTATTTTAATGTTCATTCCAGTATAATTGTATGTTTGGGGAACTGAAAATAGAATACTCTTCTAATCCTTGTAACTGAGGTTTCTCTGCATTTCTTTGATATTCCTTAGGTACATATTGCAGTCAAGTTGTTGTTATCAAAGTTCTGAATATGGACCCGGGTATAGTGAAAAAACGGAGGGGAGTGAATATGGATCTGGGTATGGGGAAGAACAACAACAGGACAATGGGTATGGTTATGGAGGGAGGAGTGAGTATGATGAGAAACCTAGCTATGGGAGCCAAGGAGGTGTTGAGAATGATTATGGGCATCCACCTCAGGAGGAGGGCTACCGAAAGCCTTGCTATGAGAAGCGTGATGATGAGGGCTATGGACACAAGAAATATGTAAGTACTACTGCATCATGTTTTATCTTTACAATATTTTATAGGTTTCTAGAATAGTGGCAACTCTAAACTCTCTATATTCAAAATTATGCTCTGGTTTGACTTCCTTGCGATTTCTGCTGTGACAATGGAGAAAAAATCAATCCAGCTTTCGTTGATAATGTGTATTTTGCTCTTGTGAATGTGCTGGCTACTAGTAACTTGAGAAACAGAACTTTGAAAGTGAAATGTTTTGAATTTGTGTGAAAGTGCCGAGTTTAAAACATTGGTTATAATTCAGTGATTTACAGGATAGAAATCTGAAATTAGAACATCGTAAAACCTGTTCGATGACAGCTAAGGAAATTCAATTTTTTTACTTGACAAGTCAATATAGGTGAGTTGGATAGCCTACTGTCAGTTCAGTTCAAGTGGATCATAAAGAAGAACAAAGAATGAGTAGAAGACCACCTCCTGATCCCGTGGCAGTGCTAAGAGGCCATCGAGCTTCGGTCACAGACATTTCTTTTCATCCCTTTAAGCCGATATTATTCTCCGGGTATTCATTGCAATTGTTTGTCGTTTTTTGTTTTATGGGCATTACTCTGGTACACATTTTTTTCCCTGGGTATGGGACATTGGCATCCAATATCTATCAAGCATTTCTTTGGCTGCTAGTTACTTTTATAATAGTTTTTGACACTAAAAGTAAAATCTGTGTTCAATAAATGATGAGTTGCCTTGGATGCCATACCCATCGGTGTGCCACAAGAACTCCCTGATTTAGTTGGTTGCGTATACAATTAGTTTCACTTAATAATTAGTTGCATCATCCTCTTCTTGCTTGCAGTTCTGCTGATGGTGAAGTCCGAATTTGGGATACCCTTCAACATCGAACCGTGTCATCTGCATGGTGCTTAGTTCTATAATTTTTTTGGCATTCATATTTGTGAAGAATATCGTTGATTTTCAGAAATATGATCCATGGTACAAATTAATTTTATACTGCAGGTTACATAGTGCTGCACATGGTATTGTTGTTGTTGCTTGTGCTTCTTCCCTCAGAACCAATAAATTTGCCAGGTGCATCCTTTTCTACTTGATCTCCCCCGGTTCTGTTTTAATATCCAATTATATTCTTGCTTTATCAATATTCATTATTCTGTATATGTGTAGCCAGGGTAGGGATGGAACTGTAAAAGTTTGGGAATTTGATGATGCCGGTTTGTCAAGGTGTTGTAGTTCAACTTCTACAAATGTCTTATCCTTTTAGTTTTGAAATTGTTAACTTATTCTATAAAAATCCTTAATTGATTTTTTTAGTGGTAATATAAATGAAAACAAAATATACTATGCCTTTTTCCCTCGTCAATCTCCTTCATACCTCAAATGTATTTTATTCATGGCTCAAATGGGCTAAGAAAAAAATTTATAGGAACATTTGGACAGGACAAAAAATATTTTTGGAATACAATTCAAATTTTCCAATACACATTCTCATTCTTACACAAAAACACACGTATATATTAGAAAAATAAAAAAGTTTAAATTTTATAAACTTTTATACCATTTTCAACCATTAAAAAAACCATAGTATAATTTTTTATTAAGTTATGACACTAAAAGTCATAATAATATTAGTGTGTTTTTTATTAGTATAGTATTATATTATCAAGTTATGTGTTAGAATGAATTTGAAAAGATGAGTTATAATTTATTTATGAACTAGTTGGTAAAGGGATTCACTTTTTATGTAATAGTGATTATTAGAGTTTATTAACAGGAAATAATTCTTGGTGGAAATAATTCTTGGTGGTTAGCTTGGGTTTAAGATTGTTTGGGGAATATAACTGAATATGCATGATGAGTATATAAGGTTAATGTGTGATGATTATATATGGTTGAGATTGTTTATAAATGTTTGATGATGTGTAAAAATAATGGTATTTATATATGACTTGGATAAGGGATTGAAATATGATTTGTGTATGAATGCATTATGTTTATGGGCTAAAGTGTCTTGTTTGTTGATAGTTGTTTTGTTAATAGAAACTAAACTTGGACCAGACACTCAAGGTAAAAATCATATAGAAATTCTGCTTGTGTCTATATAATAATCTGTTTTGGTTATTGATGTTAATTTTTGGTGATCAATCTTCACTAAACTTTAATTCTGGGCATTTGTTATATATATTATTGTTTGCTTATTATTCTCTTATAAGGTTTGAATTGTTGAATGCTTAGCTCACTCATATATTTGTTTGTTTGTAGGTATATGATAAAGAAGCATGAAGAAAATGAAGAACAAGAGTGATAATTGTTATTGCATAACACTTTTTAATTTATTATGTAGAAGTTTATTTTTAATTTTTAGGACAAACATTTGTTATTTCTTAAGTTTACAAGTTAATTTGTTTTTAATTTTACAGTTTATTTCATATAATAATAATTATTTTTGGTTTTATATTATTTTGATTTAATATTAAACATATTTTATATTAATCACATTAATCAAGTCATTTGAGAAATAAAAAAAATTAAACTATTTTCATTACCGGCGGTTTTTTGATAACTCACGCAAATCCCGACGGTTTATTACAACCTCAGCAATTACCGGCGGTTTTTGTAAAAACCCCCGTAAATTACGGCGGTTTTTGAAAAACCCCCGCAAATTACGGCGGTTTTTGAAAAACCCCGCAAATAGCGGCGGTTACAAACAAAACCGCCGGAAATCTTTGTGACGGTGGTTTTTCCAGTGGTTTTGCCAACCGCGGGAAATGAATTTACCAGGGGTTAAAACCGCCGGTAATGCGGAAAAAAACCCCTGGTAAAATCTTTTATTTTTGTAGTGTTAATCATGTTATTTCGTAAAATCAAATTTGATATACCTACCAGTAAAAATAAAAGTAAGTTGTCAATTTTTTTTATCTGAATTAGTATACCTGCACATTTCTTATACACAACATTATGCAAAATTATCTAAATTTCATATAAACTTTTATTTATTGAGTAGTCTTTAATATTACCTTTATTTCTTATTAAATGCATTGTTATTTCTTATAATGAGAATATAAAAACATAACAAATTATAAAGAAAACTTGATTCCTTAATATCATATAATTAAAGAATTATTTCTTAACAATTTTTTTTATAAAAGTTGTTTAATGAAAATATATTTAAGAAAATTTCTCAACCTCTTATCTATTTGAACATATATTTTTCTCAACCTCTACTTATATTATTGATAATATCATATTAATCCTTTTGTTGAGTTATTTTAAAACATGACAATAATAAATATAAAGTCTCTACAAATATTACAAAATTCATGAAATTAATGGTCAAATTATCAGATCGAGAATCAATTAACATTCAATGAACTAATTGATTAATTCAATCAAAATATATACTTATTATCCACATTTTAACTACTATAATTTAATAGAATAATATATTTTGATAAATAAAATAAAAAATTGTCTATTTTACAAAAAGAAAAGAATCGATGTCATAATTCTACGTGATGAGTTTTGATATATTTAGCATTATATAATTGCTTTCTAAATTAAATATCAATATTTTAAAATTTGATTAATAGTTAAAACTAAACATTGTATTATAATGCATTTTATTCACCATAAATTTTAAATATCTTGTATCTTCAAATTACTCACTTGTCATATGAGTTTTATAAACTGATAATTTAATTTGTATAGTGTGAATACTAAAATTCATCTTTTAAATTAAAATAAAACATTTTGCCACGAGGGATACGACGACGTTTGGTGTCTGATAAACAGAGCGAAGACTCTCTAAGGAGGCACTTAGACATTTTTACAAATTCAGAGCTTCAAACTTTTACATTCTCCGGAGTTTTGTCACTGAAATTACCTTCGTGATTGAAAACTTGGGTCACGCTCAAGATATCAGCTTCACCCAGGTACTGTCACAATGCTCAATTTTTGCATTTTCCCCTTCTGGGTCAGTGTTTAGATGTATAGGAACCAATAGAAATGATTACTTTTTAGTTAGATTTTCCATTTGTAAATAGTATTCTGGTGTGCGGTGTTCTGTCTCTGTATAATCATTGCAGCTTAATGGAATAGTGAGTGGGAATAGCAGATCATTCAACAGTGATCAAATCTTCGTGTCGTTTTTCATTCTTTGTTTTCATTTTTTTTAATTCCAGTTTGCTGAACAATTTAGTCTGGTATCCTGGCTGTAGATTGAAATCAAACTTTGGGCATGTTAATGTTATTTATTTTCACTGTTATCTTTTGATGACTTAATTTATTTCCTTATAAGAGTCATCATAATAGTATCTTATAAGTTGAGTTTGTCAGTTAATTATAATTCTTGACAATTGACATACATGTGTCTTTTGGTGGATTTTCATTCCTGATACAATTAAGGAATATGGGGTTGCAATGGTATGTCAGTTTTGTCTGTTAATTGTGAACTAAACTAGGCATGGTAAGCTGCTGAAGCATATTTTGTGTGCTATCCAGCTTAACCTGATTATGTATAGTGTGAAAAAGTGAGCCTTCTTGGTATGGTAATTCTTAAAACCGTGTGCTAATACGATTGATGTTTGAAGAGTGCTGTTTTGTGGAACAATCCCTCACCACCGCATGCTCTTGTTTTGGTTGTGTGGACTTTGGAGCGTTATATTTTCAGTTGTTATGATTTCATGTACCATAGCCATATTTGTAGCTCTCTTTGTGTCTTTGTATTTTCTCTTTTTGGTACTGGAGATTTATGATCTTTTTCATGGCAAAATGTTTGTATTGTATCTATGATGGTTGATGTTAGTGTGGGTGTCTTGGCTTGCTTTTCGTAGTTGTGTAAAAGGTAAAATGGTTGCCAAGCCAACCATATATGTAGGAGACCTAAACACAGACTAAGAGAAGCTAACTAACTAAGCTCTTTGTAGGACCCGACTGAAAAGGAAGACAATGAAGATATAATTGGTGATTATTTTATAGTTGAAAGCACATTAAATGCTCTTATGATGGACACCCAGACACATGGAACAGAGAGTACCAAGGGTGATGTTTTTATCAATCAGGCCAACAAAGATGAATCCAGCTCTAGGATGGAAGGTTTTATAAAGGATGAATTCAACTGTGTATTAAATGCGAAGGAACTGTCTGAAGGACAAGTTGATGCTGGAGGAGGTTCGTTAGGAAATAAACAGAATCCTGCTCATATTGGAGGTGGAAATTTGACAGTCTTGAAACAAAAAGTATGTTTCCTAAAAATATCTCGTAGTGTAGTTGAGAAAATATGATTTTTCTGCTTTTTCCTATTTCTTGCTTTATCTTTTATGTCCAACTATAAAGCTGTGTATAACAGAGAGGTATTATTGAATTTAAAGTGTATTAAAGGTCTTACAAAATTGAAGTATATGGCTTATGTGTTTCTCTTCTTTAGGCTTGATGCTGAACTAGATTGAGACTTGAATTGAAACTGATAAATTTCAAATTCAGGAGAAAGAACTCTTTGATGAAGTAACTGCAAAGACTTCAGTACTAGAGCATCTTAAACGAGAATTGGAACTGATGAAGGAAGCAGCTGAAATGGTATTTAATAACCAACACTCTGTTGACTTCTATGTTGACCAGTTGAATGAACAAGTACAAGCTAAAAGGGATTACCTTTTGACTTTGGAGTCTGAGTGGTTAGTCAAACTGTTCATGCAATTTTTCTTGAATTACTTATTTCAGTATGGCATCTCTTATGCTGTTGTAGTTCCGGGTCAGCATAGGAACAACATAGAATAGTTCAATGCTCAATTTGACCTCTCCAATGAAAAAGGGGGGGTTATCACTTTGGTAAGGCAAAACTGATAATTCTTTAGCACAGAATAATTATTTAGTTTCTTAAGAGAGTGAAGTAAGTGGAATGATTTTTAACTTCTTTGTTTTCAATGTGTCTCAGGAACACTGCAAGAAAACCTCTGGAGGAGAGAAAGAGAAGTCTTGAGGAGTCTCTCTATTCAAACAATCCAGATGCACTAGAAGTGCTTCAAAAGATAAGAGAAGTGCAGCAGGAAGAGGAGTTCATTTCATCTGAAATTATGAAGAGGTCCATATGAAGTTTATTGTGCTTTGATTTTTCCACTTCAAATAAATTTCTAAAGAAAAGTAACCAAAGGCAGAGTGAAAATGCAAATTTTGAAAATGGACTGAGATGAGACTCTGCTTACTACATTTCTTATTTCTGGTGAAATCTTTGCTGGAAACTTCTAATGAGCCATATGTTTTTTAGTTTTGTTTAGTAATTAGTGCTTAATGATATACTGTTTGTCCTTTTACCCTCTTTCCTGATTCCCTTCAAGCATTCCTTAAATGATGTTATCTTACTTTCATATCTTCTTTTCCAATTACTAATAAATATGGAAATTTCTTGTAAGTTATGTTTCTTCTAGTTCCTTATGCATTAAGTCCTAAGAAAATGTAATTACCTTCTGATTTGGATGTTCTCTCCTTCCATCACTCTCCAGGGAGAAGGAAAATTTGAAACTTTCTGCAGATCTTGAGAAGCAGCAGAAAGCAGCATCCAGGAAATCCTATACTGACAGGATAAAGGAGATTACAAAAAATACCCGGAAACAAGACGCGGATATTGAGCGTATCTTGAAAGATACTCGGGAGATTCAACTGGAGAGTAATTCTATCCGAGAACGCTTGCATCGAACATATGCTGTTGCGGATGAAATTGTTTTTAGGTATGGAAGTTCTATTGCCAGCGCCTATATACCCATTCAACTACTACTAATCATTATGCACAGACAAGAAAGAAGAAATGAAATTGAAATATACTTGGCAATCAGAAGAGTTAGATGAAGAGAAAATATACTACTAGTTATTTTTCTTTTAAACCAAAGGTAAGTAATGTGCAATTTTTGTTCCATTTTCTATCCTTTCAGGGAAGCAAAGAAGGATCCAACAGGGCTGCAGGTTTATAGGCTCCTGGTTAGCATCCACAAAGGTTTTGAACAAATATCTGAGAAAATTCTGGCAACTGATAGAGTTAAAAGAGAAGTGGCTGAGTATGAAATGAAGCTGGCAACTGCGGATTCCAATAGCTTGGATTTGAGTGAACTAAAAACTAATCTTGATACCATTATCAGGGAAAAGGAACAGCCTAAATAACATTTGCAGTTAAGTGAAGGTGTTTCAGAAACACATTTCAAACTGGCTGCCCCAAGCTTTTCTTGAGATTGGTAGTAGAGAAAATGAATACCTTGGAGAATAGTTACAGGTTAAGGGACATGACAAGTCGCTGGGAACAGCCATTTCTAATTGTCAATTACCATTTTTTCATGTTTTTTATTGCAATGTTTTGCATAGGAATGCATTAATTTTTGGTTTGAATGCTTGAGGGCTTTATTCATACTTGTTTTGTCCATTGTGTGATACTACTTGTACTCAAATTTTTATTCTTATCATCATGCATTGAAGAATAAAGATTTGTTTGTTTACTTTGAATAATGAAAATTCAACTCTAATGTTTGTTATTAACTTATAAACTATCCAAGCATCTTATACAATACCTATCTTGTGACATGAGTAATATTGTTAAGAATATAATGATAATATTGTTAAGTAAACCAATTTAATTTAGGAACCAAAGTGGTTGAGATAATACATTTTCATCAATTTCCTTGTTTTCAACTAATTTTCAAACTAAATGAACTTAAACATAATTTCAGACTCAATTTAATGGTCTTGAACCAAATGATATCATAGGTCCTTGAGTTGGAAACTGATCTCCATTTCCAATCAAGTTGAAGTTGATCTATCCACTGTTCAACTCAAATTATCTATTGTCCCTACTTGATAAATATACACATGACATAAAGTATTTTTGTTTTTTATGCATAAATAAATAAATTACAAATAATTATTATTTATAAAGAATCATGTTCTATGACAACGGGTCGGACACGGAAAGTGTGTATCTGCTATCTGACTCACCAGCAAAAAAAATTCACCCGTTATCTATACAAATACTTGTTTAAAAAACATCCGTGAATATTTTAAAACGATATCTATGGATATTTGTAAATATTTTAAAAAATATATATTTTATAAAATTTAAAATAAAATTACAAAAAAATATATAAAATGTAATAAATTAAATTAAATATAAATATAAATTTAATTTTAATTAAATTTAACTTAATAAAATAAAAATTAATTTTAATTTTGATTAAATTTAACTTAATAAAATATAAATTAAATTTTTATTTTTATCTTTTTTAGAAGTGAATACCAAACATGATCATGATAATAAATATACCTACGTACCAATTATTATTCGATTTTATTCACCCGTACCCGCAAGCAAGGATTCTTTTTCTCATCCTTACGTGGAATCAAACTAAAAAAGGTTGAAATTTATTTGTTTTCCTTTCGTTCATTAATTAAAATATATTTATTGATTATATATCAAATTAACCTCTATCAAATTGAATGATTTTTTTAGTTTGGTTACTGTTATAGTTTTTCTATGCATACAAATAAAGTCACCCTAAAAAACCATTTTAGTCAGAATTGACTAAAGTGATAATGTGATAGTGATTTATCTTCAAATTGATCAATAGGCTAAAAGTAAAAGCTTAGCTGCTACCAGAATATTTTTCATCTTTAACATAATAAGCTATTACAAGTTACTTAAAAATCAAAATTAATTTCGAAGAGAAAATTACTTTTTTCAAAGTGAAACAATGTGAAAATTACATCTATTCAACATGATTATGAAATCTCCTTAAAATTAAATAAATCTTTAGCATCTTCAAAATTGGTTCATATTACCATTGATGCCTCCAAAAATTTTAAATATTTTGTATAACTAATATTTAATCAATATGTAAATTTTATTATAATATTTATTTCATTATTTTTTAATTAATAATGTTAGATGTTAATTTTGATAAATATATATGTATGTATGTATATAAATATATATATACATAAATATTATTACTTAAAAAGTAATAAAGTTAATTTTGGAATCAATGTTTATATATTTATTAAAATATGGAAATAGAATGGTAACAAAAATAATTTGAACTTATGAATTTCAATATAAACTAGTTTTAAAATTAACAAAAATTTATTTAACTATGAGAAAAATATAAAATGAAACGAAATTAGTAATTATTGATTTATTGATAATTCTGTAAAGAAGCAAGGCCCAAGGGCCCAACCCTTGGTCTCATTTGGGATCCGAAATACAAAATATAGTAAGCGAAGCATAAAACGACGTCGTGGCGTTTATTCTGGTAAACCCTAAACCCTAGCCGAATTATAATTTTTTTGGAAGTAGAAGAAGAAGAAACTCAGCGCGCAAACCACACTACCGATTTACTGCTTTGTTCACTACTTTCTAATGGCTCCCGCGAGGAAGAAACCTTCGAAGGCACGCAAGTCACCGAAGAACCCTAAGAAGACCCAACCCAAGTACGATTCCAGCTCCGATTCCGAAGAAGACATGCCGTCGCAGCAGCAGCAACCGCAGCAACTTGAACTCGGCGATGACAACTCCGATTCGGCGTCGGAGCTCTCTTCTGAAGGGGATGATCCATTAGCCGACGATTTCCTCCAAGGAAGCGATGATGATGAAGGTGCCCGCTCGCATGCTCGCGCGTGTAGCATTCGAGATTGCTGTTGTTACTTTCTTCTAATGTTTGTATATTGTTTTTATTTGCAGGGAAAGCCCCGGGTTCGGACTCGGGTTCTGGTTCGGATTCGGATGATTATGATATCGAGGAGAAGTCGAAAGCTATTGATGAAGAGAAGGCGAGAGAGGAAGAGGACGCGGAAGCCGAAATGCAGCTCAATATCAACCAAGAGTCTGATGAGTTCAGATTGCCGACCCTAGAGGTTTCACTTTTTCACATTTTTGGAACCCTCTTTGTTTGCTTAAATAATAGGTGAATAGTTTAGAATGAGTATTTTTTTTAGAATGTTAAGTAAGCTAATTGTAAGTAAGGGCTTGTTTGGATTTAGGAAGAGCTACTATATAACTTATTTTGATTTTTTTTACCTCTCATGCAATTTAAGTTATGTGTTTGCTTGGTCGTGCTTTTTAAGCAAGCAAGCATATGTAAAGAGCTGTTCTTAAGCTTAGTTAAGGTGTTTAACCGAAAGGCAGTTTAAACCGGCTACTCTTTGTTTTTAAATTATTGGATGATGGAACGTGTGTTGAAAATGTTTCTTTTTCATTTTGGCTGTTAGGAACTCGAAGAAGAGGCTTTGCGTCCACCCGATCTTTCTAATCTCCAAAGGAGAATTAAAGAGAGTAAGTTTTACTATGCTGCTTACTCTCTTTGACTGTCGTGGATACTGTCCAGGTTGTGCTATAAGTGTGTGTTTGGCTAAAGTAGTCCGCGTTTTTTCCAATCCATCAATGTAGTTGCTTCTCCTATTGTTGCTTTGGGAAGAAGGATTTTCATATTGGAAGGCTCGAAACGAATATTTAAATACATGCTATGTTGTTGTAACTCTTTTAAATGTTCGTTTGTAGTTGTTCGTGTTCTTTCAAATTTTAACGTTTTAAGGCAAGATGGGGCAACCAGGAAAGATTATGTTGAACAGCTTAAGAAAGATATTTGCACGTACTATGGCTACAATGAGTTTCTAATGGGTGCTCTAGTGGAGGTTGGTTACTGCAAGCATATTGAACATTAAGTTCTTGCCAAATGCTATTATTGCCCTTTGAGTTCATTTTACCTTGATGTGACTGGACAGAGAAAGGGAGTTGTTTTTCGTTCATGCGTAATGAAAATTTACAAGAAAACTTCGTATTTTGTTTTGTCTCAGATGTTTCCAGTTGTTGAACTTATGGAACTGATTGAAGCCTTTGAAAAGCCACGCCCTATATGTCTAAGGACTAATACATTGAAGGTTGCATGTCATTTTCTGTCATTTGGGGTTTCTATCTTAATGTGGATTTATTCATGTTCCCTGCTGATAGTATAAATTTTTCTTCTGCCATCACTCAGACACGCAGAAGGGATTTGGCTGATGTTTTGATAAATAGGGGTGTTAATTTGGATCCTTTAAGCAAATGGTCAAAGGTAAGAAGGACTCATGTCTTGCAAATCTGGACCTTATATTTCTTTGTTGCTATTGATTCCTTTTTATTGTGTAGTTGTTTTTGTCATGAGTACTAGCATCAAAACCTTACAAGTAACTGGGATGAATTTTTTACCCGCAGGTTGGACTTGTTGTGTATGATTCTCAAGTGCCAATTGGTGCCACTCCTGAGTATATGGCTGGTTTCTACATGGTAGGTGGCCTTCTACCACTGGCTTCTGATTGCGTTTCATTTAATATTGCACGATTCACTCACTACTAGTTCTTTTTGTAGTTACAAAGTGCAAGCTCTTTTCTGCCTGTCATGGCCTTGGCTCCTCAAGAGAAGGAACGAGTTGTTGATATGGCGTAAGTAAACATCATTGTAAAAATGTAGCTAATATTCAAAGTGTTCATACAGTGGCTAACATGGTCAAGCTCTGACATGATTGTGACATGCATGACTGCTTTTTAGAGTGTCTGTGCTTCTTAGGTTATAAGATGTTGGTATTATCATTCATATTTTTAATGAGCCCTTATTGGTTTTGATAGCAATGCAGAAAATGTTTCTTTTTGCAATGCTTTTATTTTCCTGAAGAAAGTTTATGCCTTTTGCAGCGCTGCACCAGGTGGTAAAACAACTTACATTGCTGCTCTAATGAAGAACACTGGTATTTTTATAGTGTTTTTATTTGTTTTATTATTTCAAACATTGTACATCCATTACTTGGTCCCAAATAGTCTGTAAAGTTCTTTTCATAGTACGGTTTCATACATATGTAACCATTATTGTGGTAGGGACTTATTATCTTGTTACTCTCATGTTATCATGAAAGACAGTGTAACTGTTATTTATTTTGGGTATTGTCAAGTATCCATGAAATGCTGTGTTGTACATGCAAAACAGCTGAGTTGAAATAATGCCGTATAGTGTGGCCCTTTTGGTAAAACAATGTGCCCTTTTGGTAAAATAATGTTTTTTTCATAAGAATTGTATGCAGTATCTTCATTTTAATGTATGTTTATCTGCCTTTTGTCCATATAATATATAGTTGGGACGATTTAATATTTGTTTAATAAGTAAGTGCTGGCAGGAAGAGGAACCAAACATTTTCCTTTATTCTGGATTGTGGAATTTGTTTTTGAGACTTCAATAATACTTTACACTGGTTTAGGTATTTTTTAATGCATGAAAATCATGTGAAACTTTTCAATCAAATTTTGACACTAGAAAAAAGCATTATCCTATTCATTTTTTATGTCGAGGTATTTACAGACTCTTGGATTCAAGTTTTTGTTTGTAAATTCATGAAGTGAAATTCATGTTTCTAGTAATTCAATCATACTATTTTTTATGGCAGGAATAATTTTTGCAAATGAAATGAAGGTACCAAGGCTTAAGTCATTGACTGCAAATTTGCATCGTATGGGTGTATCCAACACTGTAGTCTGTAACTATGATGGAAAGGAGGTTAGCATCTTTTGTATTGCTGCTAATTTTTAGTGTTTACTTGTATTTGCTACAAAAGGGCTTTGATGTCCTTACTGCAATTAGATTGCACTATAGTCATTTGGTTTTGTATTTTATTAGACTATCAATCTGGCTTCTTTGTTCTCTATAATTTGTTTGGTTTGACAAATTGGAGTAAAGAAACAGGCTTCCCCTATTTTTTTATGAAATGCTGAGAGAAACACTACAAATATCTGTGACAAGAAAGAATGTAAAGAAAAGAAACTGGGACTATAGGGTGCAGGTCGTTAGACTAACAATTATATTAATGATGACTATATTCATACTATGCCAATTGATAGTGTTTTCAAGAAAAGAGCATTGTCTTCCATCCCTTGTAACATCTTCACCATCAACCTCAATCTAGCCTTACTCAAAATCTGTTTCAAAAAACGTTCTTGCTCATGCAATTGTTTCTTCAGGAGAAAAATATCAGTTTGAATGCTTCTACCGGATCTGGATAGGTTGACAACTGTTTGTCTCAGCTTCTGTTCATGTGCTGCAAGAGTGTCTTTCTGGTTCTTCTCAGATTTTAAATCCAGCGTCGCAACAGTCATGTTTATTGTTTAATTGTTTTGTTTAGCATGTCTGGTTGTTGCTACAGGAGTTGTTACATACTTTATCCATTTGATTTATTATTATTATATGTTGTCCTTTGTAAATTTATAAATAAGCGTTTTAGTTCAACTTCAGATTTTCACATGTCAGTTTCATTTGTAACTCCTGTAATCTGTAGGCCTAAAATGATATTCTGTGTTGTACATGATTACATTTGTTTAATGTCTATATTATCTTTTTCAGCTTCCAAAAGTTCTTGGTGTCAATGCTGTCGATAGAGTATTATTGGATGCCCCTTGCAGTGGAACTGGGGTAAGAAATAGTGAATAATATTTAGGGTGTCAATGTTTGGGCGGATTTGATCTTTTTTTCTTGCAGAACTTTGAAAGACACTGAAGGACTTTCTGTATGCAGGTTATATCGAAAGATGAGTCTGTTAAAACCTCTAAAAGTTTGGAAGATATACAGAAGTGTGCGCAGCTACAAAAGGTAAATTGTCATTTTTGTTGAAATGCTGTTTAGGAAGTGAGCAAAGTCAGGCTGCGGCATAATTCATCTTTTGTATTTTACCATAAAATACTGGGACAAGTTTTCCATGTTTCTTCTTTCACAGTAAATTTCTTTTTTTTGGTTGATAGAGCAAACTTACAAACTATTGTTTAGTAACTGTTTTTTTCTCCTATAGGAGCTAATTCTTGCGGCAATCGACATGGTGGATGCTAATTCAAAATCTGGGGGATATATTGTTTATTCTACATGCTCAATCATGGTTGCTGAGGTTTGTTTTTCAGTTGAATGATCTGAGTTTGTATGTTCGTTTTCTTTTCTTTCCTTTTTTATGTTGTACGATTATACAAGTTCTTTCATTATTATTCAGAATGAAGCAGTTATTGACTATGCACTCAAAAAGCGGGATGTTAAACTGGTTCCGTGTGGACTTGATTTTGGTCGTCCAGGGTAATGATTTTATTTCTAGTTCTTTGTTATGATTAGGTATTATGTACGTCAGTATGTTTGACATTTGCTTTCCATCAGTTTTATAAGGTTTAGGGAACAACGTTTTCACCCTTCTTTGGAAAAGACAAGGCGTTTCTATCCTCACGTACAAAATATGGATGGGTTTTTTGTTGCAAAGGTATTGTATGATAAACGAAATTGTTGGAATGTAAAGCAAGTTGTTGGATTGCAATTTTTTTTTTGGGTAAAACCAAGTTACAAATTTATCTTGTTGTTTTGAAACTTATCAAATTATCTTTGTTGTTAACTTGTGATTTGAGTTCAGTTCTACTTATCGGAGTGCAATACATAAAAAATATCAATTTGTTTCCCTTAGTTTTAGTATCCAACCTTATCTGGAAAAGTTCGATTTCTTTTTGCCAGCTTTATACATTAACTGGGAATCTGAGTACAGTTTATTTATATATGCTATAATAAACTGAGTTTTTATACTTCCTAATTTTGCAGTTAAAAAAAATGAGTAGCTCAAAGCCTGGTGCAAAATCATCAGAAGTAGCCGAGAAGGAAGAAGATATTGCTACTACGGTGGAGAATGAAAAGGAGAAATCAAATGATGGCAATAAAGAAAATGGCAATGCAACTTCCGAATCTGAATCCAAAAAGACGAAGAAAAGAAAGTTCCCCTCTAAACCAGTAAACGGTGTAAAAGAAAATGGCAAAGAATCTTCTGAATCTGAGCCCAAAAAGAGGACGAAGAGGCAATTTCCATCGAAGGAAGAGATTTCAAAAGCCAGGTTAGATGTTTTCTCCGTGTAAACATAGAATATATCTTTATCAGTAAATTTAAACCAGCTTATGGAAATAAACCTTCCTCTGAAAACCTTAATGATTTTGTGATTCCTGCAGGGAGGAGAAGAGGAACACTCTACGAGAAAAAAAGAGAAAAGGTATTAAACAGCAGAAGCAAAAAATGACCAAAGCCAATGGCAATAAGCAGTGATTCAACTCCAAGACAGGAGTGCTAGGGTGATTGTCTGTTCCATTGAGAAGTGTACCCAGAAATCATAGGCATGCCCTATTCGTAGGGCACATTTTTGTTTTGTTTCTTAGGGAATTTATAGTGTTTGGAAACAGATCACGGATGTGAATTTTCTGGTCCGAGATAGTGGCACATGTTGAAGCTTTTGGTGGTTCTTTCTTTCACTTCCGGTCATTTTTAGTTGTAAAACAAGTTTCCAAACACTTGGTTTAGCTGCTGAGCTTCATTTTTACTTTCCATCTACCCAGCTGTATATCAGAAAAGAAATATTTCTTTTTCTTATGTGCCATCAATTAATTTTAATTTATTTTCTATCCATTAACACTTCCTTCTGTTTGGCAAGTGAAGTTAGAACTTTTTTCTCGTCCTTGTGATTACAACTTTTGATTATGTTAATGTGTTTCTGTTTGGAATTTTTTGATATATTAGTTGTGGTTGTATATAAAAAGTTATAAGCTATTTACTGAAAAATACCCTAAAACCACCATTAAAGTTATAAGAAAGATATAAATAAACTTAGGTATTATTCTTTATTCATTGTTAATGTTGACACTTTTTCATTTTAAGAGATGGCAACAACTTAATGATGATCCTATAAGCATTCAATCTTAGAAATTAAATCATCAACTCAATAATATTCTATAATGTTATCATTTATCGATCACTGCAATATCTTTATCCTTGAGTAAAAAAAAATTGATCTGAAGGCTATTAAAAATTTAATGATATAAATATATTCTTTAAATGTAATATATTTTCGCAAAATCACAATTAATTAAATGGGAATTTAAAATTATTTATTTTTCTTAAGTTAATGTTTTTAACTATAAAAAGCATACTTGGCTATTCAAATGTCATGGAAAAGACACATACTTTTATAGTATTCAATTTGTTGTTTCGATAAATTTTCAAATTGTAGGAATTATTATTTTGATCCTTGAAAATTTATATTACTTTTTACTCAAAATGAAAATTCAACGGTATAAAAAATAGTAAACAAATATAATTGGCTGTTTTTAGAACTCAAACATTTGTTTTAATAAAGTCTTACAAAAAACTTACAAAAACAGACGGAGCTGACATTTTGAATCTACAACATCTCATCCTATAACGATAAGATGAGATGTTAAAAGGTTAAAAATATAATTTTTTAAGATGCAAGATGAGATGCTGGAAGTGTAGGATGAAACACTCCTAGTATAATTTACAGCACGTGAGCCTAGAGTAATGCTGGATAGAACTATCAAACGAGTCATCCGATTCCTTAAAGATTAGTCATTTATTCAGTTAATCAAACTCGGATTACTTATTAATGAGTTTAAAGAATTTAAATTTGATTCAAACACAATGGATTTGATAAATTAAATTGTTTGACTCACTTAATTAAAAAATTTATAATTTCTTTTTCAAATTAACTTTTTTTTAATATGTAACTAAAATTAAAAATTCCAAATCTATTTTAATTTTTTTTCTTTTAGATAAAAAAATAAATCATACATTAAAAAAATAAATTATAATTCTAAGTAAAATCTAAATAATTAAATTCAAAATCCATTAAGATTATAAATTTCATTAGAATATCCATGTCATAGTACTGTGACAACTTATTTTATCACCTATAAAATTTAGCTCAAGAAGATAACAAAAGCAACACACTTGGGACATTATAGAATTTATATATGTCACATCATATATGAAACCAATGAAATTTAAATGATGTTGTTGACCTTAGTTTTCAAATAAAGAACAAGAAAAATAATTCTTTGATAACTTAAGTTCATAATAAACCATATATATATATATATATATATATATATATATATAAATTGGATCAAATTCTTCTTATCATAGGTTAAGGGAAACTTAATTTTGTGGCCAAGACAAAACTCTTGACTTAAGACAGATAACAGGCTAGGAGAGGACACCTTCTTGTTCTTCTCGTGAGAGGATGATTGCTCATCCTTCTGGCTATGGAAGACTCCGAGATAGGAACAATGTTGATCGGAGTAGGTTGCAGGATCACTAGTTCCTAAGCAGCACAGGTAATTGATCGAGTCTTAGGTGGTGTCGGCCTAGTACCCCCACCTTGAAGAGTCATCATGCGGGAGGGGTAGGAACCCTAGATACTACCTTCATCTACTCCCAAGTAGTAGGGAAGTCTCACCGTCCTCCATTTTGTTGGTGACTTACTTCAAGTAGTTCTTTTTTGGATTGTGGGAACCCACGATAATTGAAAGAAAAATGAAAATTTAGCTAAGTTAAAATCAAGCCATACATGTAAGAATAAAAAGGAAACGCCATACCGAACACCTTAGTACTAAGGTCTTCCCACCCTAACATTCAATGAGTTTTCAAGAGGAGAGCTAACGGGGCAAGTTGTCAATGATGTCAAGTGTCTCCTGTTCGGTCGAAGTCATCTCGACTCTGAACTAAGAGGTCAATTGGGCAGGATTTTGAGTCCGGTAGAAGGGAAACTTTAGTTGACCATCCTCGTTGAAAAAATGTGAACGAGCAAACTCAACAATCTCTACCTTGAAGAACTTGTCCTTAAAACCTTTGAAAGAAAGTGCAAAGAGCTCGAACAATGTTTTGTCGTGCTTCGAGATCAAAGAGACCCAACCACGTGACGAGTTGAGTATGAAAATAATGCAAGAAAGTTGCAAACGTAGGCACGAGATCCAACATATAAGCCCAACTGTTCAGGTGCAGTTAAGTAGGAGCAATGTTAAGAATCCTCAACACGTCACTTAAGATTGAAACTGTAAAATAATTCTAGAGGGCTTAATTGATCCCTCTCACAATCTTCTATTTATAAGAATAAATTGATACACAAGTACATGATAAATAGGGTAACCCTAGACACAATATAATCATGATAAATAGGATAATCCTAGACACAATATAATCATGATAAATAGGGTAACCCTTGACACACTATAATGATGATAAAATAGGATAAATATCCTAACAAAGTCCATGTGAAACTCACTGTATGGTAGACATACAAACATTTAGTGGAAAAGACATGCATAAGCGAAGAAACAATGATTCAGATTACTCCCTTTACCATGAAAACCTATTTGTTCCCCCTATAGGCCATCAGTTTGAATAATGAACCAAACTCTATTGACTTGAGTACGCAATTCTGTTCGGTCCAATCTTGTAGTTGAATCTTTTTCTGGAAGCATGTAGCAAACTCGCCCACATCGTGCGACGCCCAATCATAACCCGCTATGGCTGGGAGTGCTTTGCCCTGTCCCTTCTGCTACTTAGCACCCTCAACTATTATACCTAGAGATGGCAATTAAACCCGTATCCGCGGGTATCCGCGGGCAAAATTCGTTGCTGGTACTTAGTATCCGCGGGTAAAAAGTACCCGCGGGTAACGAGTAGATGGTAATTTAATACCCGCTCATTAACGGATTGGGTACGGATATCACACTACCCGTGCCCGCGGGTATCCGCTACCCGTTAAAAAAAATTCCAATTTTACCCATTACTTCTTTTTTTATGAAATTACAAAATAAATTAAAATATTTGATTTTAGTTTTGCCTCTGTTACGATGCAGAGGAAAGAGGAACTAAAGGGTCCTTCTTCATCTTTCTTCTTCTCTCTCAAACTTCTTCCCTTCTTCTTTCTCAAACTTCCTTTCCCTTCTTCTTTCTCAAACTTTCTTTCCCTTCTTCTTTCCGCCACCTACCAACAACAAGAATCACCGCCCCCAACGACGCCGCGAGGACCTCACGTTGCCGTTGTCGCAGCGTTTGCAACTTCTTCTTCCACCATTCAAGACTCCACCTGCGGCCAGCGACGGAGCCAAGCAGCAGCTGGTGATCCTGTTCGCAAAACTTGAGAGGCTGAACCACATCTGGAGCGACGACGAGAGGCAGATCTGAGATACTTTGATATCCTTCAATGCAGATCTGAGATAGTTTGATATCCTTCAGTGCAGATCTGAGATACTTTGATATCCTTTAGTGCAGATCTGAGATTTTTAGTATAGATCTGAGATTTTTTGGTACAGATCTGAGATCCTTAAGTGCTGATCCAAATGTTTTGATGCAGATCTGAAATATTTTGGTGTAGATCTGAGTTTTGAAGTGAAGATACAGGTTTATAAGTTTTGAAAAAGAAAGAAAAATAGAGTTTGGGTCAAAACTTGGGCTTGGATAATAATACAGGTATTGTTAACCGGTATCCAACGGATATCCGCGGATTGAGAAAAATCTGTGGGTTTTTTTTGTGCGGGTACCCGACGAGTAGCGGGCACACTTTTTACGTGCGGGTCGGATATCACACTATCCGTGTCCGACCCAACCCGTTGCCATCTCTAATTATACCACTATAAACAAAGTTTAGGTGACCATTCTACACGACCTTATTTGTATTTACACTAGTCGCGTTGTCAACTGGACCCTCATCCCACTCGATTGACTCAATAAAGGAGGAAGAAGACTTCGACACTGTCGACGTTGAAACGTCATCATAACCCCATCCACCCCTCCCTGAAGACTCCTCATACAAAGACAAGTTCACGGTACCCATTATTACCTGAGTAAGAATAAGCCAGACGATAGAAGAAAGAATAAACTAGAAAAGGTGAAAATGACTGGAGAAGCCTACCATATTTATAAACACAAAGTCGCAAGCCCTCACGCGATCCATGTTGTCAGATCAAACGCAATCCAACGACCCCATTCGAACGACTCTGTAACTTTCCCCAACACGAGAAACAAAAACGACCACGTGCCAATATAGTAACAACTATATTTTCAAAAACAACAGAAACCACCCAAACAACCAAACGTACGTTCAACTAAACAGGGATTCACAACCCCTTCACCGATTATTTTCGGCTTGGGCTTGGAGGGAGGGGGGCTATGTACTGTACGAACCGACCGGTCAACGCAACCTCAAAGTGAACGGTCGGTCAACCCTTCGAAACCTTCAAAACAACATAGACCGATTGGTCACTATGAGCATCAGTATCCGATCGACCTCTCACATATTAAGAAAACGTTAAGCTAATTAGTAAGGTAAAACATGCTTATAAGATATTAGGTCGTGATTGGGTCAACCCTTAACAAAAGCCCATTTCAGAGCCTATAAATATATAGGCAAGATAAGGAGGTAGATAATTACATTTATTGAGCATTTAAAACTTAATTGTGATAACTGATGGTATAACTGAAAATTGACTTGAGCGTCAGAGTGCCTGTAGAAGGTACCCACTCGCTCAGACTTGGATTTTATTGAAGAGTGTAAACCCTAAGAAAATATGGTAACTAGGGAATAATGTGGTTATGAGACTTGAACCTTATTGTTGTTAATTAGTGTGTGATGATTAGATGTATTCTAGAATTATAATTATTATGTTTATTTTTGTTATTGATTAAGTGAAACACATGATTGATATGTTGTTATTTAGATGATTTGTGTGGTGTGTTGTTACTAATATGATGTGTTGGATTGATGGTAGAAGGGTGATTTATGATTGAATAGGTGTGGGCCAAATTGTAGAAAGAAAAAGAGTTAAGGTTTTTAGTTTTAATTGTATTTTGGGCCTAAGGGCAAAAAAAGTCATTTTACCCTCATCAGTTAGAGCAAAAATTAAGTTATGGGGGTGTAAAAAGGAAAGGAAAATAAATATGAAATTAAAAAATTTAGTGGTTGTTGATATTATTTTAATTAAGAAGATAAAAGATATAATAAGAAAAGATAAAAAACATAAAGGGAAACTAGGGTTCATAATTTTAACCTATCTAGAATGAAAAAGAGAGAGAGGGAGAGAGGGAGAGAGGAAGAGAGAGACAATTTTGTGGGAGAAGAGGAAGAACTGCAGAAACCTTAGAGATCTATGATGTTTTAGAGTGTAGACGAAGCCCTAGGATTGTCCAAGGTATGGGGAAGCTTACCTTTATTTGTTAATTATTGTATGTTTTATGTGTTTTTGGTTATTTTGATTAATAATCCTTGTTGATATATGTTTATATGATTATAATTATGGTTTTATGTTGCTTTTGTTGGGCAAGAATTTATGTATGCATGGCCATAGGATTTATGTAATATTTGTGTTGAGTTTTCCCTATGAATGTATGTATGGTTGTTGGGTTATTCCGATGAAGGGTTTGATGCTAAGGGAGAATAAAATTATGAGGCTTGGGGATTTTCCATACAAATGTATGTGTAAGGGTGTGGTAATAATCATATGCATTATAATTGTGTTGTTTGGGTTATAATATGTATAATGATTGAATTTGGATGATTTAAGTGTTGTGATGTATGTGTTTGAGTATGTTTACAAGGATATGTGATGCTTGAATGCATGAATGATGTTTTGGGGGAGTTCCCTCGTGATTTAGGATTGTTGCATGTGTGTTTACAGACTTGAATTATGTCCAGGATGTGTTTCATTTCAGCAATAATCGATTATCATTAGTGATAATCGATTATCTGCGTGTAGATATTGAGTCTAGTTGCGGGAATAATCGATTATCACTTATGATAATCGATTATCACTTATGATAATCGATTATCCCTTCTTGCATGATGTTTCTGGTTGATTTTCATTGAGATAATTGATTATCAAAAGTGATAATCAATTATCACAGTGTATTTTGGTGAAAATTTGATGAAGAATGGACTTGGTTCAAGTCTAGGAAGTAGTGGAACGTGTTGGTACTCAAGTAATGAGAGTAATGGACATGTTTAGGGTCAGTTTTGACTTGTTATTGTGAATTGGAGTATGAATGAGTGTTGAGATGTATTGGAGTATGTGATTGATGAGCATGATAGTGGAGGATAAGTCTACTTGTTGTACCTAGTAAATCCTAGTGCTATTTGCGGGTATGTGCTTCCTTTTGCCTTATGTGCATTGGAAGGATTATTCAGGTATTGAGTCTTCTTTGTGTGGGGGTGAAGGTGTCTTTCTTGTCCTTGTATGATAGGATTACATGTTCCTTAGTTGGATTGCGGGACTACTCGAATGTATATGTATAGGAAATCTACAGATGAGGCTGTAGGAGCGGCTATAGTCGGTGAGGTAGGGTATAAGAGTGTGACTGATTCTTTCCACAATAGTGTTTATGGTATGGTGATGCTCATGGTGTTTTTCATGACTGGGGTAGTCATGAGGGTGGTGTATCTATGATGGTGATCATAATGGTTGAGATGCTCCAAGTGATGCTATGTGATAGTGGTGTTACTATAAGAGTATAGTAAGTAGTTAGAATATGTGCTAAGGAGTGGATATACAAGAGTCTATGTGTGAGATATTAGTGATGACATCAAGGATTAGAGATCAATGATTGATGATCGATGATCGAGTAATTCATTTTGATTGAATTGTTATGTTAGAGGATTAGGAATCCTATGATTATTACTTCTATGTATGGGGTTTGATTATGGTTGATATAATCAAAATGTATATATCTTGTTGTGTTTGATTATAGGTGATATAATCAGAAGGTATGTATCTTGTTATTATGATTGTTTTATCGGTAACTTATCCCATACATGTTTGTGTTTGTGCATGTGAATGCGATGATCGTATAATGTGTGATGTTATACGGGAGCAGATGATACTATAAATAAAGATAAGGCATGATAGATTCATGAGATGACGGGGGACCGACTTGAGGTTTTATTTAAAGCTATATCAATTGAGTTTTTAAGACAATGTAATTGGAGTTATTTTATTTCCTTCATTATTTTGGTTTTATTTAAATAATGCAATTGGACAAGTATTGATGCAAGTTTAAATGTTGAGGTTTTTTAAAAAACATTTTCATACTATAAGAAAATTTTAAAAATTACTAATTTTCGTGACACCCTGAAATTTGGAATGTTACATAAAAGATTTGACAAGATGTTGGAAGAAGTGATTTAAAGTGTGAATATAAAATTCTCGACCATATCAACCAAAACAATTAAATAAAAAACTTGAGTAGGTTATAATACATTAAATTCATTATACAAATTATAATTCATTTCTGATATGATTTTTCTTTAATTCTAAGTTGTTTATAACGTGTTGTGTTAGGATTTATTTATTACGACAATATTTAAAAAAATTATATTTAGAAAAACGAGTAAAGGTAGTTCTTTTTACCTAAATAAATGGTAACCATGTTATCATATATAATTTTATGTGAGTAATATAATCATGATGATTGATTAAAAAATTATATTGAATAATTAAATTAAAAAGTTAAAATTATTAAAATAAAATTAGAAGATGATAATGAAAAAACATGTAATAGAAAAATATTGTTGAAACCTAAAATTCAAAGAAGGAAGAAATGATGAATATACAATAGTTGAATAGGTAAAAGTTTAGTGATCATTAATTTATGCTAAAATCTCATCTAAACTCAATGAATCTTCTTAGTTGAGAGATTCTATAATTTTCATCCACTCTTCTGAGTTTAAGTCATTGATGTTATTAAAATAAAATTAGAAAATGATAATAATACAAACATGTAATAGAAAAATATTGTTCAAACCTAAAATCCAAAGAAGAAATAATGAATATAAAATACTTGAATAGGTGAAAGTTTGGATAATTGATCTTTAATTTATGCTAAAATCTCATCAATCTTCCTTATTGAGGGATTCTATAATCTTCATCCACTCATTTGAGTTTAAGTGATGGATGTTATACATGATTATTATTGTTGTTTTTATTAACCATAATATTAGACATTTTATTTTTCTCTCTTCTCCAATCAATAATCTCTCTTCCAACTATTTTTTTAATTATGATCACTATATAAATTATATAGGAACAAGAAAATTCTTCGATTCCTTTTTGAAAAAAAAGTAAAAATCCATTTTTTTGGAGGAAAAACACTATTCCAATTAGAATAGTAATAAAAAAACAACCTTATTAAATGAAAGAAAGATACATCTTTTATCGAATATCGAAGAATTTGAACCAAGATTTCGAGATGGATAGGATAGGGTATTCGTATATCTGACTTATGATTTAAATATATCAGTTTATCTTCGAAAAAGGGAAAAATCGAATGAATTGATTACAACTAACTTTTGTTATTAAGTCTATACTAATTTTTTTTGCCACAAAAAATATAAAACTAAAAATATTTTAAAAGATCTTAACACAAAATCACAGTTTAAATATTTTATATTAAAATATTCAGATAATCAATAAAGAAAGCAAAATACTTTTAAATATTTAGATAATAAATAACGGTTCATATAATAAAAAATATCAAGATACTATAATTTCAAAAATAAATCAAATATTTGAATTTTAGCTTTTTTTGCTGTTTTTTCTTAAAACTAAAATATTTTAAAAAATCTTAAAAATAAATCACAGTTTAAATATTTTATATTAAAATATTTAGATAATGAATAAAAAAACAATATACTTTTTAAATATTTAGATAATAAATAACTATTAAGATAATAAAAAAATATTAAGATGATAACTTTGTAATTTCTTAAAGAAATTAAATATTTGAATTTTAGCTTTTTTTTAATAAGGTGATTTTTAAAAAAAAAACAATCCTAACTATTAAAATTTACTTAATATTTCAAAAAGTTTAAATCTGTAACATTCTATTTTAGTAAAATAAAATTATCAAAATAAAATATTACATAGATAATAATGTACCAGAAACTGCAAATTACGAATGATAAAAATCTTACATGAATAAAACTATCTATGTTGTTACTTTATTCTCAACCTCACGCTTAAATGAGTAAAAAGATTTCATCTCTAAGCTCACACCATTAAGATGATCATCGCAAAGAGAAAACAACACATAGCAAACAACACAAAAACAAGGATAAACTAGTAATACAAACATTCATAATATATTTAAAACTTCTAAACATATAATTCATGATACATATATCACACCAAATCAACCAAACACTTTATGCATGACAATACTTTAACCTGACTAGCTGGATTAGTATGAATATTAAGTTATGATTTAAAATTTTCTCAATCGTGAATAGAATCATTCTATTTTAATCCATCATAAATCTATAATGGAAATTTCTTTCCTATTCCACATCATGGTTATTTAATATTTACAATTTAGTGATTAAATATGAAAATATACGGCTACAAAACAATTTAAAACCATACATTAAATATGCATATCACTTAGAAATCTTCCCCAGTCTTTATTCAATCTCTCACTCGTCAAAATAATCTTCTACACCTATATAGTCATCTATATTCCTATCTGAACTCCAGTATAACATATATTATATGATCATTACACATGCACACATTTCAATAAAGCAACTTAACCATCATATCGTCACCTAATAAAAAAACACTTCTAAATATCTATCAAACATTTAAATTTGATTTTCCATCTATATTCCTATCAAACATCTAAATGCTTTTAATAATAATTATATTTAAAGAGAAAATATGTATTTATTTATATATAAAATAGTTCTCAAAATAGTAACTTAACTACTGTATTATAACATGTGTTATTACAAAATGTTGTTATTAATTGATGATGTCTTTTATGATGAATCTTGTATTTTTTAGCATGACTTGCTACTTGAGATGGAGACTTTGATACAACGTATAATTCAGAAATGTCTTTCCAATCTCCTTCACCTAAGCTTTTAAGTCCAAAAAGAAATAGTTTGTACAAAAATAAAGTTAATTCATAAAAAAGGTAGCTACTAAATTTTGTATCCACTTTTATATATATACACACATGTGTATATATTTAATTATGTAATATAATGAGGTACACAATTAAAAATATTTAAGAAAAATGAAATGCTAAAATTTCATTGAAATGCACCTATGTTCATTTTCTGTTCAACGCTTATATCGTTCACAATGTGACTTCAATTTGTAAGAAGATAAGTTATTTGAGTGATTGCACATCTGAACCCAACCAGACTCAATGTTATTGGATAAATTAATGTTATGAGGGGAAGGAAGATGAGTATTATTCGTGGCAAGAACAACACTAGAAGGAATTAGAACATGACTATGATCAAAAGTAACATCTTGATCATGAACACCAACAAAAAGGTCTTCACAAGAACTTTGAATATTATTTGTAACTAATGTCATTGGATTTGGTGAAAGATGTGATGGATGATTCATATTGGTAGGAGCCTTCATTCAAAAAATTAAGAATTAAAGTTCTCAAATCATACACATAAAAATACATAATGAAAAAATAATAATTTATAATATTAAAAAGTTATAAAAATTAATATAATTTTATAATTAAGGAATTGCTTTCAAAATTATTACTCTTAAAATGATTTAAATATTGTAGTGGAAAAATATTATAATATGTACATCTATATATTATGTATATAAAAAAACCTGTATTATTAATAAAAAGGATTAATACCCTATTTTGTCTCTAGTTCCGCTCGAAAATGTCAAATTAGTCCATCCTTTAAAAAATGCATCAATTACGTACTCACTTAATAAAATTTGCATGAATGAAATCACTTCCGTTAAATCCGTATAAACGGCGTTAATTATTTTTCTCTCTCTTCTACTTGAATAATTAACGCCGTATGTACGGATTTAACGAAAGAGATTTCATTGATGCAAATTTTATTAAGTGAGGATGTAATTGACGCATTTTTTAAAGGATGGACTAATTTGATATTTTCGAACCAAACTGGGGATAAAATAGGGTATTAAGCCTAATAAAAACATTTATAATTAATTTACCATTGTTAATTCTAAATTAGCTATTTATAAACACTTAGATCATATAAGTATTGAAAATGACAGTATGAGAAAGTGTACATTACAAAAAATACATTAAGTGTTAGATAACAACTCTGTATACTCCAATTATTTATATCTTTTAAATTTTTAGATAACAATTGAGTAGGTTATAATACATTAAATTCATTATATAAATTATAATTCATTTCCGATATGATTTTTATTTAATTAAAGTCGTTTATCATGTGTTGTGTTAGGATTTAAATAGGATGATTATGTCATCACAAATGTTAGACAATCTAATAAAAGAAAAGTGGTTTGATTTGAGTTTTGTATGTGATTTACATAGTTTAACACATCAAGCCAAGTAAAGTCATCATCTTTGAATAATATACATTAAATAATTTCAATCTTTCCTAATAAAAGTTATAATTTTCGTGGTGAAAAATTATTATGTTTAAAAAAAAGATAGTAAAATTTGTTCTTTTTACGTAAATAAATGTTAACCTTGATATTATACATGATTTTATGTAAGTAATGTGAGACCCTAAATAATTAAACTCTGAAATACATGTCAAATCAGAATTTAATTCCTTTTTATCCACTCTGTCGTGCCTTGAAAGACACGCCCATCATTATCACAGGGCATTAAAAACGCACCAATCACCACATGCACACACGCCACCTGTCGCGGGAGAAGTTTCTAGTTTAGAGTTTGGTGTACAGGTGTCAGTTTGGGAGACGTTCGTTCAAATGAACGTGAGTTTAAACAAAACTGGATTTTTGGAAACTCTCTCTCCTGCATCACTCACCTTCTTCCTCACGAAACTCAACCCTTCATCTCCTCCAACTTCTCTCTAAAAACCCTTAACTTCTCTCTACTGTAAATCTCACACCTCTTCTCCGATCACGTTTGCAGCACCATAGGAGTGTTCGTCCAACTGTGATCTTCCTTTTGAACCGAACAGTATTGGAATACAAGCTGGTAAGTTTCCTTCTCTAGTAGTTGTCCATTAGGGTTTCATGAGAAACCATACTCTCGGTTCATGCATGGACTATATCTGAGCCATCTCTGATTTTGATGTTTAGATCAAGTGAAAGTGTTAGTGAAACTGAGGGTAGAACACTGTAAGAGACAAACCCAACTTTTGCATTAGGGCGTACACTGCTATCCAGGTAAGGGAAGCTTATATGTTTAATTTATACCTGCCTGTTGTATGATCTGAGTTGCATGTACGAAAAGTATGATATTTGAGCTGTTATGAACGTTCACTGATATTGGATATGACTTCTGGTTTGTTTTGCATGTTAGTTTGATACGTATAAATGATGGATGAATATTGTAATGTATGAGTCATTAATGTGATGATTGTTGAATGTGAATTAATTTGGAAGTGAAAGTTATAAAGTTCATAAATTTGAGAATCATATGAAGTATAAAGTATAAGTTAAAATGTTGAAATCTGGAAATTTGTTAAGGTTGAGAAATCTGAAACTTAAATCATTCCCTTTGATAAATGACGCTCGTCACCGTACGGTCTTAGACCGTTCGGTTTTCCTTAAAATAACTTAGAATGGAATTCTTTCATTTGGAAAGAACTCTGCTCGAGAACGAGCGTCCCCATTTGAATGTCTGAGCGTTCGGTTCAGCTCAGCGGTATATAATACTTTAAACTTTAAAAATACGTAACGTTCGGTCTTATACCGAACGTTCGTTCTAAATGGCGCTCGGTCTTATACCGAAGCGTTCGTTCTAAATGGCGCTCGGTCTTATACCGAAGCGTTCGTTCTAAATAGCGCTCGGTCTCATACCGAAGCGTTCGTCCTAAAGAGCGCTCGGTCTTGTATCGAACGTTCGTCACGATTTACTTTCGGTCATCTACTTAGCGTTCGCTTTAATGTAGTGTTCGGTCTTAAACCGAACGCTCGTCCTTATCTTCGAATCCTTAACGAACGTAAATAGCGTTCGTCCAAATGGTTAGTAAATGTATATTGGCGCGTTCGGTCATGTACTGGCAGTCGATCCCTTTTAAATAAAAGGTTCCCTATGTAGCTAAGTATTCATATTGATGTCTCTTAGCCAAGTTGAGTCAACCTGACCTCTTGGTACTTAAAAATATTCTGAAAATGATTTCATTATTTTGGAGTCTTCCTGATTGTTAAATGGATTCTTCTAAATCTGGCTCTTAACGTTCGTCCTCTTCCTTCAGAAAGTTGAACGTTCGTCTTTTTAAGAGAGTGGAACATAGAATGAAAATGTTACAAATATGAAATGGTAAGACGTTTGAACACTATATTAAATGGTTATACGATTATGGAATTTGAACGAGCGTTCCAAGGAGGAACGTCTCAGATGTGTTAAATATTAAATTTGGTAAAGTATGAACATGGATAAGTTAAGACTCGCTGTCCATCCTGATATTCCGTGATACTCATCTTCACGTAGAAGGGGGTAGTCATGTGTGGGAATGGCAGGAGGTCCTTAGTCCATCACTTAGCATGGGCGACGGACTAACCTCGAGTGGCAGCTGATTAGGTATATCCCGGCTACTACACCACTCGTGTGCAAGGATGCTTGTAACTACATGGTTCATACAGTCCGGACGGTCTGTCATATATATATATATATATATATACATATTTTCTATGTTATTCTATGTTAAGTTACCGGTTGTATGTGTGAATTGAAATGTTAAATGTATGTGTTAATTGTATGAATTAAATAATATAAGCTTACCCTTGCATTTTCCATTGTGTTGTCTCCTGTCTATGTACGTTCGTCTTGTCTTGCAATGATCATCCGTGTGGATGTGAGCAGATGGTGGTGCATCTCTTGAAGAAATGCTGGAAGAAGAAATTTTGGAAGATGCAAATCTGGTTGAAGTGGAAGTAAAGGCCGAGCCTTAGAGCGCTCGTTATATTAGGAATGTGAATGTTAGATTAGTTTGGACGTTCGGTTAAATATTTTGTAAAACCGTTCGTCCTAGTTATCCCTGATTCTGTTTTGACGTGTACGTTATTTTTATAACTAAGAACGTTCGTTCTAGGCTTCCTTTGTATGCGTTTTATGCGCGTTTCTTTTGTACTGAAGCCGTTCGGCTCTGGAACTTCTTTTCAGTATATAAAGACTGCGTGGTTTTACTGTTAATTGTAATTAATTCTGTAATATAGTAATTACTGTATTTTGGGATGTTACAAGTAACATCATGATCATTAATTAAAAAATTATATTGAATAATTAAATTAAAAAGTTAAAATTATTGAAATAAAATTAAAAGATGATAATAATATAGAAGAAACATGTAATAGAAAAATATTGTTGAAACCTTAAATAAGAGAGAAATGATTAATATAAAATACCTGAATTGTTAAAAGTTTGGATAATTCTTCATTCACTTCTCCCAAAATCTCAGTCGTTGAGGGATTTATGATCTTCATCCACTCCTCTAAGTTTAAGTGATAGATGTTATTGTTGTCTTCATTAATAATAACGTTAGACATTATATTTTTCTCTCTTATATTTTTCTCTCTCTCAATCGATGATTTCTTGGAAAGATTTTTCAATTATGATCAACTGTGGTTCATTTATAAAAAGCCTACATATATTAATCAAAACTAATAAATAAGTCAAACCCTTTATACTTAATTATTATTATTATTATTATTATTATTATTATTATTATTATTATTATTATTGTCATTGTCATTGTCATTGTCATTGTCAGAACAAAAAAAAAATTCACTAAAAACTCCAAGTAGTGGAAGTCAAGTGTCAAGGAGAGAAAGTCAGAGTTTCAGATAGCGGAAAACATTTGGCTGCAGGAGAGTGGCCGTTCGGTTGTAGTGACGACAATATTTAATGCCAAATTTTAAACTTTGTGCTATTTTCTGCATGCACCCTTCTTCCCAGATTTCTGAAGCTTTCATTCTCTCCTCATTCTCTCTAAATCTTCTTCATCTTCTCTCTAAGAAATTCTCATTTTTCCTTCTTTCGATCACCACTCAGGCACTGTCTGAACTCTACCGGCATCGAGGGCTTTCGTTTGAACCGATCAGTTTTTTATTCTGAGCTGGTAAGTTCTTCTCTCCCTCAGCCGTGTCGTTTTTGGAGCATGCAAACCAAGTTCTGGTTGCATAGGTTGATCACCTTTCTATATGTGATTTTTGATAGTGTTCTGGTCTTTTATTTTGTCTAGAATTTGTGATCAGTAAACTCTAAGGGTAGACGAAAGTGTAGTGGTGAACCAGTATCATGCATTGTTGAGCGTTCGGTCACGTTAAGAGGTAAGGGAAACTTATATAATTTGTTTTTTTTCTTGCTTTGAATACTGGCATGTTTGGTTGCTTATTGGATGATTATGAAGTATGTTTACTACACATTTTTTACTGTATGAATGTATGAAAAGAAATGCTGAGGAATGGATTGATTTAAGGATAAATTCGAGGTTTGTAGTTCTCTGTAAAAATTGATGTTTGTCACCAAAGGTCATCATTGATCGATCGGTTCCCTTTGAGCTTTCAGTTTGGACTGGATCCTTCCTTTGGGAAGAATCAGTTGATGACCGATCGATTTATCTTAGAAGACTCGTTAATAAAGAGTTATGTCCACGTTTAGTTTTCCATTTTTCTCTCTCAAATCAGTTCGGCTACGTTAGTCAATAACTACTTAAAATTCTAAAATCATATACTCATTCTTTGTTGAAAATAAGTTATAAGATATTGTATTCTGAATATATTCAACTATTGTACAAACTCAGTAGTGCTCGGTCATAAACCGGGTTCTTTGTATCAGCAGTGCTCGGTCTTAAACCAAGCGCTCGGTCTCATCCCAATAATCTCTTATCAATTGTTTGGAATAAGAGTGTTCGGTCAAACCGGATATTGTTCGGTCTCTACAGTGCTCGGTCTTAGACTAGCACTCGACCTCTTTAATGTTAGTATCATATTAAAAGCTAAGTATAAATAGCGTTCAATTTCTTCATAGTACCCCGTCCGTCACTAGTATTTGGTGTCAAACAGTATCAGTCTCTAAATGGTGTTTAGCCTCGAGTCTTAGTACTCGGCCTAGGCTTCGTAGCGTTCGGTTTAAACTCTCAAGGGCCAGTTCAATGAAATGGCTCACCTATTAAATAACATTGAGTTCGGTTAATTACTATGGAATGTTATTCCTTTCGATTTCTTTCATAACTCTGATAATAACTCCTTTGGTTCTGATCTGTTTGTGAGCTGAAGACCTCTCGGTCTCACTCTTAGTGTTCGGTTTCGTCTCTATGTGGAAGGTTATTTTTCAGTATTTGGTGACATATAGGATCTTCGTTCCAATAGGTTCGGTTTGATGTTTGGATAATGAAATATGATGGAATGTGATATGGATAAAATGAGTATGGTTATGTAAAAGTATTCCAGGGAGGAATATCTCATGAATTGGTATTTGAATGGTAAAGTATGAATGTGGACAAGGCTTAGTTGGTGTTTATCCTAATATTCCGTGATTACTCATTCTCAAGTAGAGAGGAGTAAGTCATGTGTAGGAATAGCAGGAAATCCTAGTCCATAAGGTTAAATTGGAGGGAACGGACTAACCTCGGGTGGCAACTGTTGAGGGTATCCTAGTTACTACATCACCCGGGTGCACAAACGTCGTAGCTACACAGAATTCATACAGTCCGGACGGTCAGAGTCAAATGTTGGTTTATTGCATGTAATAGGGAATGATTGATTTGGTGAAATTGATTGGTATAAAACTTATGTGATCTGAATATGTATGATTCTTGAAATAAATTACATAAGCTTACCCTTTTTCCGTCTTGTCTATTTCGTTGTTTTGTTTGTCTTTGTTCCTGTTGCAATGATCATCCGTGTGGATGTGAGCAGAAGGAGAAGAGCTGCTGGAAGAAGTCCTGGAAGAAGCATCGTTAGAAGTAGAAGTTAAGACTGAACTTTAGACCGTTCGGTCATCTGTTTACTGAATCTTGTATATGACCGATCGGTATAAGAGTATTTTGTAAACCATTCGGTTATTACTCTAGCTTCTATTTTATTTGTATTGTAGAACTGTTTGGTGACTATATAAGGCCGTTCGGCCATAACCGTACTTCTTTTCTATGTGAAACTGATCTGTAATGTTATGAATGTGATTATTCTATTATATGGTTTTGTACAGGATGTCACAATTATTATTATTATTATTATTATTATGTCACAAATCTTACGAAAATTTAATAGAATAATACTTATTATTTTAGAATATAATGATTATGATTATACAATTAAATAATTAAAAAGTATAGTAATTGTGATTATTGTTTTTGATGATAAGAATCAGCAATATAATTTATATTATTGCCAGTGGCACAAGAAAATCTATTTTCTCTATCTCTCTTTGATATTTGATGGAAGTTGAATGTACATTAATATTTAAAAGATTTTTATTATTTTCTACATTATTTAATAATAATATTTGAGTCTTTAATACAACTAAGCTACTTCCGTTATTAAAAAAATTGAAACGAAGGTTTTAATAATGGATGAATACATATTATCATATAAAAATATTATTCTGTTTTAAAAATATGGGATAAGAGAATAATCACATATATAATTTATTTACATTTTATAAAAAATTGAAAGGTATAAATCTGATTAAAATAAAAAAAAATAAAGAGTAATAAATCTTATTCAACTAAAATAAAACAAAACGTAATAAACTTAGAATGTGTGTTATTATTTTATTTCAAAATTTTGTTTATTATATTTTATTATTTAAATTTAATATTTTATTATCAAAAGGTTATTATTTAAAAACAATGTGTGTTAAGTAATTTTTTTCAACTTATGTTAAGAATGTTAATTGTTTTTCCTTTTTTTTTTAAATTGTTAAATTTTCTTTTTATTATTACAATAATGTTTTAATTTTTTTATATTTTGTTAAATGATTACAAAATTAAAAAAATATCAATATTAATTATCTTTTGTAATCATTATATTATTCTTTTTTGTCAAAATTTTCATGATTTTTTTTATTTTATAATTCTATTTTTTTTCTCAATTTCTATTAAATAAAATTTGAACAAAGATAAATTTGTTAAATTTCTTGTTTTCCAAAAATATATTTGAATAAAAAAACCTAGAAGAAGGAAATATAATGTATTATGATAATAATTACAAATGGTTATATATAATTACAGTACATACCAATAGATGTATTTGTTTCATTTATTATAGATGTATTTGTTTCATTTATTATAGATTCATCCGTTGGTAATGTATTGTTGATTCATTTTATCGACGAATAGTGAATGTCATTCGTCGGTAACTTATTCGTTGAGGTACCATTTTCATTTAGGTTTTCCTTTTTTTATTTTCATTTTGTGTGTCTCAAAATATTTGGCCTTTTCTCGTCTCTCATCTTTCACTCTAGAGTTCATCCAAACTCGGTGACCCTTCCCTTGCCTTGCACTAATGCTGTCATGAGGAGGCCACTGCTGTGACATGACCTTGCCATGACGATTGTCATGATGGGAGGCTACTACGACATCTTATTCATGTTGAGGGATCTTGATCGAGGGAGGCTGCTGTGGTTGCTTTTCACTACATTGTCCACGGACTGTCGAGGTAAATCCCAAATCTCATACCCAAAACATAAAATTAAAATCCTTAAATCCCAATTTAACAATTCATATACCATCAAACATGACAAAAGGAGAGACTTGTACAATTAAACAAGACAATTCAAACGTAAAATTAAAATTAGTTTTTTCTCACCTTAATTGTTAATCTTATACTTCACCTTTCCAAAATTTCTAACCAGAGAGACCTATCCATACACAAGGAGATCAAATCAATGATCCGAGTATACCATGAAACCAGCATGCAAATAATGGATTGGAGTAGAATTGGGTTACGTGCAACTCATCAAACCAAAAATAAAATAGAAGAATACATATATGACTTCCAGAAAAAGGGGTAGAATGATAACTTATTCTATGTGTAACTTTGATTGGATAGAATCGTAAAGCTCTCAGCGGTGATTCCAATGGTAGATTTTGATTGATGTAAAGATGAGATACAAGTGAAATATAAATCAAAGAGTTATAGAGAAAATGCTTCTTCTAGATAGATGACCAACGATTATTGAAGTTTTTAAAGAAGTATCTATTTGTGATTTAGTTCATTACATTTAAGAAGCTTTTATTATAATTTTTTTAAGGGTCTCAATATATGTTTTGAAAATTTCTCGAAACATGCCTTTTGAATTATTTTGAATAAGAAAATTTGCAGAAAATAATTTTTGAAATGAAATTTTCAGAATAAAATTTTCAAAATTCATGAAATACATTTTAGGAAATATTTTTCGAAATATGATTTTCAGAACAAACTTTTTAAAATACATATAAATTTCCCAAAAGTTTAACATGAAATCTATTGCGAAACAACTTTCGTTTTTTCCGCAATACATAAAAATAGAGTCAGAAAAGATTATTTGGTTTGGAAAAATATAATTGTAGCAGGTTTTTCAATTATGACAGGAAATTAATTTTGATTAAGATGGGATCTCTTGACCATTGAGATTAAGAAAGGAACACAAAGGGAAAAAAAAAGCACAAAGGTTATATGACATTCAATTCTAAATTCAAGTAAGCCTTTTCCTGATAATTTGTGAGTACCATAAAATTCTAGATCCTATAGTTTAATAAATTGAAATATAAAATTGTTTACATATAGTATTATAGAGTTAGGTTTTTAAATTTTATGATCTCCATGAACGTTGTTTTCCCAATAAATCCTACTTTGAAATTATTAGATTTTAGAATTTTATGTCTTTCGTTGATGTTTGATTTCAAATGCAAATCGTATGATGCGTGTGATGAAATTATTAATGAATTCCACTGAAAATGTAATATGAAATTGCATTTTGGATTATTTGTCAGTCTTTTTGTTTTCAATTGAAACTAAATCTGAAGTCACATTGAAGAGCAAAACCCTACTTTTGCATCATAGCCTTGAATTGGAATAAACCCGTTACCTAATGAATTACAATATGAAAAGCAATTTTAATGTTGCTGGGCAATGGAAACATTGTCATTGTTACGGTAATTTAATCACTTGAACTATTGGTATATATATATATATATATATATATATATATATATATAAACTAAAAGCATTATTAAAGTTTTAGATTGAATGTTTTGCCATTAAAGTTCATTGTTATAAAATATTTATAGACTAAAGGTAAACAATTACGTATAATTAATAAATTAAAGTGAGACATTTCACGTATTTAATAAATATATGTTTGGTTAAATTCATTTAATTGTTCTTATTTTAGTGGGTTTTTCTCACTTCAATCCTGTTTTATTAGAATCCTCAATTTAGTCCTAAAAAGTGCTAATTTGAGTCAATTAGGCTCCTACCGTTAAATTGTGCTAACTGAGTTAAATTTTTTATGAGCTGGGACATTGACGTGGCATGTTTTTTAAACATGGCAGGATTTTACGTGTAAGTTCCTAAGTTTAACGTGAAAAATGTTTGATTAAAAAAAAATCATCCTCCATTACAAGGAGCACCCATAAATCTTCTTCTCAGTTTCAGAGACAACAAAGAGAAACACAATAGAGAAAGACACAACAAAGAGAGAAGAAGGAAGCAATGGTAAAGAATAGTGGAAATGGTGGTTGGAGTGCCAGTGGTAAATGTACGGTTCGACATTTCTCGCCATTTGGTGAACCGTTTTGGAAGAGGAAGGGAACGGGCCGGCAACGCCTTTTTCGAAATTTAACTATGGTTATTATTATCTTACTTGATTAATTTTGAAGTGTGTTCTCTACTGTTTAGTTTTGCTTATCAGCAATGTCTATCGACCCTTTCGAAATTAAAACATTTTTTGCTTTTAGCTGTGTGCTGTTGTTGCTATGTGTTTTGTTTTCGATAGCATTGATATATCATCATTATGGTGATGTTGAAGAAAGAAGAGACATTGAAATCGGTCCTTCATTCGCTTTGGTCAATCTAAAAGAACTATTAGAGACAATTCCTGAGAATGAAAGAACTTGAAAAATAGCATAACATCGAACAATCAACCCCCAAAAACAAGAAAAGGAAAAAGAAAAACACCCCTTTTCCAATCAACCCCCAAAATCACTTCTTTAAAATAAAATAAAAAATCAATTTACGATATATGAAAAAAAAACCCAAAACAAAATTAATCAAAAATTCTAAACTTGCAGCAGAGAAAAAAACACGAAATAGAGAGGGAGGAAGAGAAAGAGAGACAAACATTCAAGAGAGAGAAAGGATTTCCCAGGAGTGAAAAGCATTGTCTTTGTAGGCAGAGAGGGTGTAGAGCGTGTGAAACTCCTCGTCCTAGAGAACGACGTCGTCAGGTTGAGGTTGCGCCTCTCTGGTGAAGTTCCTGGCTATGGCGTTTCTACGCAATGAGCTAAACGTGAGTTTGGGACCCTTCCACTTAATCTGGAGTATCAGACCCATTATCTGCGCCTGGCCGCACCATATCACATCCCTGGAGAGTAAGGGTCTTCACCATATCGCACCAGGCCACGATGTGATTCGCGCGTAGGAGTCGTTGGAAGTGGTGATTCACCGGAAGAAGAAGCACCAGCGAGGGCAAAATCGACTTACCGGAAATTCTATTATTAAATCTCATTTCAAAAATCCTATTAATAAAATCTAATCTTTTAAGAAATGTCACGTATAAAGGTTTCAGCATGACACGTTTAAAAAACATGCCACGTCAACGTCTCAGCTCATCAAAAATTTAACTCCGTTAGCACAATTTAACGGCAGGAGCCTAATCGACTCACATTAGCACTTTTTAAGACTAAATTGAGGATTCTAATAAAACGAGGATTGAACTAAAAAAAATCCACAAAAATAAGAACAACTAAATGTATTTAACCATATATATTTTTATATCTACAACATAACATACCTATAAACTTAAACTGAACATTATAAAAATATATTTTTTTACATCTTAATTGTATGAATTGTACGAAGTGGGTTACTTTAGATTTCACCCAAAAAAGAACTTAAATAAATGACTGATTATTTATATCCTATTAAGAGTTTCTCTTAAATGTAACTAGTATAATTATTTTTTAAAATTCATTAATTTTATTAAAACATTAATGTATGTAACTGTGTATTGTTTTCCGTTTCCATAAATTTAGTTTCAAATGGATGTTTTTAATTTAGAAAACACAATAGTTATGGTTGAAATATCTCAGTCATTATTGAGATCAGTACGATGTTTCTTTATTTTATAAAAATATAATGAGTGTTCCTTAATTATTTTCATAAAATTCAGTAATTACATTTTCTGTTTTGAGTATAAATGACTTATATTTGCTGACATAATCATGCGTATCCAGTTCAGTGTCGGTTAGACCTTTGTCAAGTCTCATAAAAGACACTTGTCATCACCTGTGCTGGGACATTTCATCTATAATTATTGCTATATATCCAAGTTAAACACAATTGAAAATGAATTTGTTTAGACCAATCAGCAATACGCGGACGAAGACGAACCAATGGCGGAAGAGAGTAATACTGGAATATGACTTGATTATATAATGAGCTTAGAAAATGTTCCAACAAAGCTCCATCCACAACTCAAAGTTTTCAACGATGCTGATGTGGATGTAAGCCCTTTTGTCCTTAAATCTCTCTCTCTCTGTTTTTTTTTTCATCTTCAAGTTATTTTAATTTTACCCTTTTTATGCTACGTTTTTTATCATCTATTTTTATTTTTTTAAGCGCTCAGTTTCATAAAGTTTCTACCATGTCAATTGGGGTGCTGGAATTGTAGGAGTTAGGATTCCAAGTATTCGCATTTCTTATTTTCTTAAAGGGATTTGTTTTCGATTTTTTTTTTTCATGTTGGTGCTGTAGACTGTTACTGTACAAAATTCTGATAATAGTACTGACAGTGAGATGGAGTTTGATTTAATTGGTGTTGATGCAGTAATTGTCAATCCATTTCGAAGGATTCTTATGTCAGAGTTGATATATTTTTGCTTTCCTGATTGTCAGTGCATGTTGTTAGTGCTGGGAAATTTAAGAATAGGTAGTCGTAACTTTCATTTTGCATGTCAGATCACTTCAAAGCCACTTCAGAACTGGTTCTTCAAAAGTGGTTTGCTTTCCAACTGCTTCTCTGAAACAATTGTTATGTTTGGATTCGGAACTGTACAATTTAAAACTCTTTGAATTTTTAGAAAACTAAATTTTTTGCACAACTCTAAATTTTATTATCCTCTCAAAAATGTATTTTTGTATTAACAAATTCAGAGAGTCAGCAGGATAGTTATGGAATGGAAATACTTGTTATGAAATATACATTATACATGGATAAGTGTATAAAAACCTTTGTTGTAAAAAAGCTGGAAAACGGTATTTATTGAGGCACGTAGTTTTAACGTATTTAAGAACTTATATGTCATATATTGTGCAAATCTTTCGGATTACCAAGAAATTTCTCTTTTTGAGATAGATTTAATAAGAACCTCTAAAAAAATATAAAATAACTCAGAATATTTTTAGAAAAAGAAAAATAGACAAAAATAAGAAAAAAAAATAAAAAAATATTAATTTTGGTGTGTTTTGAAACGGAGAAAAAATTTTCTATTTATAAAACTAGGAATAATAAAATCAATAAAAAAATAAAAAAACATTAAATTTTTTAAGGTTGAATCACTTAAGAAGAAGAATTAAACGTTTTTTTTTTTTACCGTTGCCAATATCAACGTTCTAAACGTTACAAATCAAGGTTTTAACTTTTGCAATATTAATATATTATAAGAGCCTTTACAAGTTGAAAGTTTTCTTTGTATTTCCTAAGATTGGAGGAGACATATTGCACGAGGGGGTTTATTTCGCTTGCTTTGATGTGTTTTGCCGAATGGAGATTTCTTTTATTAGCTCCAGTCATGTATAGCATTTTACAGTTGTCTTATTTTTTGTTTTATTCATTTCTGTTTTTATGATAACTTTCCGTAGGTTGTTAGTAGTAGTGTATTTGTGTGGTACTGGTAGAGATAATTATTTTTTTGGTTCCAACAATGGCTATTGAAAGAGTGTATTTTCTTAGTAATACTGTGAATATTATAGCAGTTTCAGTTTTTATTTTTCAGAAACATATGATCCATTAATCATTATACATATTTTATTTCATGTGCATGATATGATTTAGTTGGTGATTTTTCGGTTCCATTAACCTCTCCACGTTTGCTACAACACATTCATATTCGTTGTGTTTGATATTGAAGACATTGGAAAAGGTTGTTCAGTTTTTTGTTTCATAATTTTTTGAATATGTTTGTCTCGTCCACCATATGATGGAGAAGGATGGTTTTTCATCTATGTCTTCCATGTGTAATTTCACATTGTTTTGGTAAATAATAAATAAATTTTGGGTACGTAATTGTAATTTCTTTCTCTTTTATCTTGTTTTAGGTGCATGGTAATAGTCACACTAAAACTATATAGTACTCAATTATTTCTAGTCGAGTCTTGTTCATAATTGACATTCAATGCACAATAACCATTGCAATAGTTGTGCATTACAATTGGGTGGCCACTAGGATGGGTATCTGCGGGTAAAATATGTGACAGATAGTAACTATTCGTAGATATTTATTATCCTTGATTAACGGATAGCGGGTATTTTAATACCCGCTTCTAAACGGGTTGGGTACGGGTAGTATACTGCCCGCTCGCAGATACTCGCTACCTGTGAAAAATTAAAAAAAAGATAATTTATATATTTTTTAACTAAATTAATTAAAAATAAAATAAAATTATATTTTATTAGGTTAGATTTAATTAAAATTAAATTTTAATTTATATTTAATTTATATTATATTATATTATATATATATATATATATATATATATATATATATATATTGTAATTTTATTTTAAATATGTATTAAATATTTTTTTTTAATTTTTTACAGATATCTGTAGGTACCCCTAGGTTTTAAAATATTCGTGGATATTTTTTAAATGGATACCTGACGGATAGCGGATCGGATAACAAATACAATTTCATCCGGTGGATCAGATTGCGAGTAGTCACTACTCGTACCCAATCCGACCCATTCTCATCTCCAGCTGGCCACTCTCTTCTCATCACTCACTATAATCACTAAAATCCATGTCGGTTTCTACGCTGCAGTACCTGCCTTTTTATTCCACACAAAAAAAGTTTGAGCAGTTCTTCCACTTGCCTAAGTTTTTCTTTTTCATATGTAATCTAGTAAGTTAATTATTTTAACAAAATTTCAAATTTTTAATTGATTTTTAATCACCAAGTTGGTGGTTTTTTTAAATAAACTAATCCAACCATGTTATAAACGCATGGTGGTGTTTTATAAAAAGAACTTGTCGGTCGGATAAGTTATACTTCATTTTTTTTTTCTCTCCTTGTCTCATTCTCACTAAATCACATTCTAATTGCATCCTTTAGTAAACAAAGAAATCACCATCTTAAACATATGTTTAATATTAATTAATTGCAAAGAGTTGAATTCACCACGTGATTATATTGCTAGTAGAATGGTAGCAAAATCTTAGATTTTATAATTGAGGGGTAATCTAAGTTAGGTAATGTGAAAAACGGCTTAATCTGTTCATCTTATACATTTGGCATTTTATTAAATGGTAAAACTAAATAATATCATCTAATGTAATTTATACATTATATATATAATATTCTATTAAATAAATTGAAAAGTGACTAAATATATTTTTGTCAAAATATATAATATTCTATTAAATAAAAAATAATAAAAAACAAAATAAATCATAAATATAAATATAAAGATAAAATTATTAATCAAATCTTCTATTGATAATAATTTCAGACGTCAACTTACACAACATATAAATACTGCACATCCATAAAGAGTGGAAGGAAACCATGATCAATTAAAAAACTGAATTGATGTGTCTGAGTTTTTATAATGCTAAACTAACTTCATTTAATTTTATTTTTCAAGGCAATATCATATGGAAACAATATAAACCATAGCTTCTTTCATTTTTGAACCAGCCAAAGCACAATGGTAGCCTTCAGTATTAAATGAGGTGATTCCCCACTTTTGACAAATAAGTGAGTGACTTACAAAATTTTGTGTTATGGGAGCATCTTACGCGTGGAAAAGCTTAAATTTGTGGTGACTAATGTGTCACTTTGCCATTATCTATCCCCTTCAATCCCTTTTCCCATGTTTCTCTTTTCTTTCTTTCAAAATTCCCTCTTCCTGCCTTAATCAACATGTCTATGCCATTCTCCATTAACAAACTTTAAGCAAAAGACAAAGGTTACCCTATATTTCTAATCCCATTTCAATGCTGTGTTTTTAACTTTAATTCCTTTATCTAATTCTTAGATCTTTTTTCAAAGATTCTAAAAGCAACTCCCCAACTTTTGGTTTTTATATAGAATTTGCCAAGGAAATATATCAAAAAAGAAACACTGGTAGGAAACCAGAATCATAAAATTGCATAAGAGATAAGATTTCTTTGTGGCTTGTAGATATCAACTTTCATTCGGGTACCCTTCTTTTTGTACAATATATAGCAGAAAAGTGTGACCCAAAATTAGGTCCAACTTAAATTTTGCACATTCAATTAGAAGAAGCAATCTTTATTACAAAAAAATTGTAGTTAACTTACCATGGATGCTTTGTACCGAAATGGAGACAAATTGAGAAGTTTGGGATGCTTTGAATATTGTTATCGAAAGACAAACACGTGAAGCCACACCTCTGAGCATGTGATGGTCACACGAGTTAAAACCAATACGCAGAAGCTAAGGAAAAAAAAAGTCAGAAAGATGAAACACATGGGAGAGTAACGTGTGCTCATAACTTTGTTTTAAGTTTATATATTAATTAATCATTCTTTTTTTCTAAGTATATATATATATATATATATATATATATATATATATATATATATATATATATTAAATTTTTGTTAACTTTTTTATTAAAATTTTCTTAAACTATTTTTGATAAATTGACTTGTAGGGATAATAAGGCAGGCCAGTCCCTTCCGTGTAATAGTTAACTACACGGGTCAATGACGAACTGATTGCATTTGGTCTGTATAAACTTAAACTTTTATAAAATTGTTACAGATAAAAAAAATTTCCTTTAAAATCTTAATTTAGTTAACCATATCTGCGCAATTTTTTTCTTTTAAAATGTCTTAGTTTAATTTTTTTTCTGTGATAATTCTCATCATATTATTTTAAATGTTTTTGAATTTAAAGCTTTATTAAACAATGTAGTAAATTTTATAAAATTAACATGATTAAATAATACAAACGGGAATGTTATATAACGGTGGTTTGTGTGGATAAAGTTTAAAAAATAATAATAATTTCACTAAATTTATTTTATGAATAAATATGTTATTAATAAATATAATTTTATATTATTTTTATTTCTAAGGATATTTTGGTATCTTTTAATTTTTATTAATTAAATTATTTTTTTATATATCATATCGGTCACATTTTATATTAATTTTGATAAATTTTATTTTTAAATTTATTTTAATTCATCTCTAAATTTTCTTAAAAGAACAACATATTACTCTCAGATTCTTTCAAATTTATGTAGTGATTCTCATCAGATTAATCTCCTAAAGTGTACACATCCTAAATTTTATATTTTTTAATTGTAAATGGTTAGACCAAAGTTAAGTGTATGGCATAAAAAGTGAGGTTATTGGTTGGGTATAGCCATAGCTTCGTAGCTATTAATGAGTTTGTTTCAACTTTCAAGCCTTTTTATTAATATATTGTGTGACTTTGACATTGTAAACTTTTATATAATATAGAAAAGTAGAATTGTGTGTAACAACCTTTGTTAATTGATGTGATGCACTAGCTAACTAGGTACCTTTAAAATATAATACTTCTTGTCTCAATGGAATTGCTTATTTTAAAAGTATTTACACTTGTTTGCTTAATCTTTCTTTAGAATTGGATTGAATAGTTCAATCATGTCATGTTATTTCGATAATTATGTATATTAAATTTTAGACCATTGATAGATTTAATATTTAATTACATAAAGTTCAGGCATCCTATCTAATCACAAACTATTAAGTTTATTAAATTTTAGAATGATGTTCTTAAAAATCACATTAACGGTTATTTATAACTAAATAATAATGTCAAATGTTTCTATAATTTGGTTTATAGGAATGAAGTTGACTTGCATTTTTTAATTTTTATGTTAAAAGATTATTCTATAATAATTAATTATATTTAAAAAAAAGGTTAAACATTATAGACTATAAAGAAAACTCGTACATCTCGTGAAAGTTTACGTTTATCTTTAAAACTATAAAAGCTTGTGTTTCTTGGTATTTATTTACACCACCAGAATGGTATGTATTACATTATTACATTTTATTTTATTTTTGTTAAATTTCTTCATCTTATAATAATTATGCACGTGTGTGATTCACGAGTTCCAATATGTTCCATAAATTATTCTTGCGTTGGAATCTTTATATAAACAACCATTGTTATTAATTTCCACTTTTAAAAGGTAAAGGAAATAGTTAATATTTGATAAAGGAAATAGTCAATATTATTCCCAAGGATTTACCTCAAAATCTTGCATATATTCTATCAACCACTATCTAGAATTTAGGGTTAAACCTCATGTTGCTTACGTTTAGTTAAAAAGTGTTTAAATAAATTTTTGCATAAGTAATTTTAAAAGACAAAATTATAAAATTTATTTTTTGATGAGATAAAATTAGTTTATACAATTTTATTTTACAAATTAGTTTATTGAAGACTAGTTTTAGGCAATGTTATTTATTTTTATTCCAAATACATTGTGAAGTTATAAATAAGTTTAACTATGATAAAGATATAAGTTTTTTTTATTTAAAATTAAAATTAAGACACCTAAGTTTCGATCATAAAAAAATAAATTTAAAATATTTAATCAATTAAAGATAAAACGAATATATAATATATTGATATGATACAGTAAATCTTATAAATCAATTTTATAAGTTAGACTTAAAATTCATATCTTTTATATTATATTAAAATCATTCAAATTTATTATAACAATATTTATTTTTTATTAAGTTTATCATGTTACTTACTGGTGAACTGTAACATCCCAAAAATACAGTCTAAAACTATATAATAGAATAATCACATTACATAATAATTCAGATCAGTCTTACACTAAAAGAGAACGTACGGTTATGGCCGAACGGCCTTACAAAAAGAGTTACAAACTTAACTGTACAAGATAAGCAATTTTTGACCGAACGGTTTACAAAAGTCAACATCAGACGGTCTTACAAAACGAAAGGAGAAGGTGATCGAACGACCACCTTACAAAATAACTAAACTACTGACCGAACGTCCTATTGTTCGGTCTTCACTTCTACCTCTACCAAATTTTCTTCTTCCAGCGCCTCTTCCAACAGCTCGTCTCCTTTTGCTCACATCCACACGGATGATCATTGCAATGACAAAGACGGACGTACAAAATCCGACAACACAAGAAAAACACAGGGTAAGCTTATGTAATTTAATTCAAGTATACACATACATTTCTCACATTCAAACACATAAGATACATTTCAACATATGTTTCAATCAAGGCCTACTACTAGACTGACTGTCCGAACTGTATGAAATCTGTGTAGCTACGACGTTCGTGCACCCGGGTGATGTAGTAATTGGGATGCCCTCAACAGCTGCCACCCGAGGTTAGTCCTATCTGTCCAAAGTACCCCTAAGGACTAGGACCTCCTGCCGTTCCCACACATGAACTACCCTCCTCTACGTGAGGACGAGTACTTACGGAACATCAGGATGAACCGCCAACTTAGCATTACCACATTCATACTTTACAAATTTCAATATTCATTCATGAGTCGTTCCTCCTCGGAACACTCGTTGAAAATCAACAACATTTCATCTATCTCATATTCTCATCATCTTTCATTATCCATCATTTTAATTTCATCTTTGTTCACCGATTTTAAGAACATCAAATACCGGACGTTCAGTCCTCACTCAGAACGAGGATGAACACTAGGAACGAGACAGAGAAGTCTCCCGTTCCAAAATAGAATAAGACCGAGAGGGTTACTGTCAGATTTAGGAAGAAACCAAGTACAATTATATAATATATGACGAACGTTACTTACAACATGAATCAGTTAAATGAACTGACTCTCGTGAGCTCAAACCAACACTCAAAGAACATATCAAGTACTGAGGCTCTAGGCCGGAACCAATGAATGTAGACACGTCAAGACATTTAAAGAACCATACTTTAGAAGAACTCACATACATAAACCTAATGTCAGTCAATGACCGAACACGGTAAAGGGAAATTTTACTGAAGTTGGACGAACGTTATTTCATCAAGATAGATCAAACCATAAACGAGTACAAGCGCTTGGTATAAGACCGAGCACTACTCAGTTTGAGAGCTTGGTGTGAGACCGAGCACTACTAAACTTATAATAGAAAGATTAATGAATATAATAAAATACTATTGAAATTGTGTTTAAGAATAACTAAATATACAAATACATATATTTACAAATTTTAAGTTTATTACCGAATACTCAGATGCAACTACGCTTGGCCGAACGCTCAAGCATATTATTACTATACGAAGACGCTCTTCCTCAACTAGGATTCTTTACAAATGAAAGAGTCCACTTTCAACTAAATTTACTGCCATTACCGAATGGTAAATGACCATTCAGTAACGAACGTACACTATCATAGTGGAATTTCATATTCAAAATTCATTTATCTTCAACTCATTTCTCAATACATAATTTCATAACTTTATAAATTCATATCATAATCAAATTGCATACTTCGTACAATCCATATCATACTAATTAATCATATTCCACATAAACAATCATATTAGCATTCATACTTTATATACATTCAACCACTTAGCAACATACATTCATTATCAACGAACGAGCAATGAACATACAATTAAATTAGATAAGCTTCCCTTACCTCTAAGCATGAACGAACGTCCTAGACCGATTACAGTTCACCTGATTACAATTCTTTCTACCCTCAACGCTTAACGACTCTTCAAACCATAATTAAACAATAGACCAAAATGGTTCAGAATGAAACTAAGAACTCATGCAACCAGAACTTGGTTTGCATGTGTACGAGAACGAACGACTGAGGATAAGAAAAACTTACCCGTTCAGAACTCGAAACCAATTGGTTCAAACTGAAGCTTGGGACGCCGGAAGTGCTTCTACGGTGCCTGAATGGAGATCGGAGAAGAGAAAGGGTGAGTTTCGATAGAGAGAAGGGAGAGCTTTTTAGAGAGAAGAAGGAGAAATGAAAGATCAGATTTTGGAGAAGAAGAGTGCATGTAGAGAGTGTGACGCGAATTTCAGAAAAATCAATTTTGTTTAAAACGAACGTCCGCTTCTTTGCTGACACCTGCATTCCACTATCTGATTTCTGACTCCCCTCAGCTTGACACTTGACGTCCGTTCAGAGGGGTTTTGAGTGCGTTTTTTAATGATTCTGACATGAACTATTATTGAATCACTATAAATCTTAAGTTTCATATTTAAAATATATATTTTTTGCATGAGAAAATATATCGAAGATTTCATATTAATTAGAAATAAGATGAATTTTTTTATATATAACGAAGATTTCATATTAATTAGAAATAAGATGAATTTTTTTATATATAAGTAAGAAAAAATTTTGTATTACAGAAACAAAATTGAATTTAAAATTCAATTATACTTTGATAAACTTATCTAAGTATTAACATATGTTAGATCTTGAACAAGACGTGAATATATACATAACGAATTTTTTGAAAACTTCTTATACTTTATCTAAAAGAAACATTGTATTATTGTGTTTAAACGTAAGGCTTAAGAAGAATCTAATGTATAATCTTAAAAAATATTATGTACTTCTCTTAACATCTAACTTAAAGACATTGTATATATATTTAAATAATAAAAAATACTTTATTATAAGTTATAAGTAACACCAACAATATTTATAATTATTTTAATTATTTGAAATTTATACAATTTATAAATAATAACTATATATGACTTAGTTTATGATGACTTAATATACAAATTAAGCTATTAATGTTTTCTTCTATTAGATTATCTTTTTAAATAACTTTCAAAAAGATTTTTTTGATGTAGGTTACAAAATCATCACATCCTCTCGTACAACTTCGTATAAACCTTTTGAGAAAGGTTTGCCTAAAATATTTTTAAAATTCTATTCAAGCCTTTCTTTTTAAAATTATTTTTTTTACATGGATATATGTTGACAATTTCTTTATAAAGTTTGAAATGTTATAGCCATATTTCTTTCCCGTTCTTCTCGTACGACATTTTTCCCTTTAAAATTGGAAAGGAAAAAATAATATTTATGTACCGTATGGTTTCCAGCTTACCGTACGGTCTCTTGAACACAGCCAGGCTGACCATCCAGGTCGACCTACCACTCGATCGACTATTTTGGTCAACCAACTATCAGGTCGACCGCATGGTTAGATTATAAACAGTAATAGCTCATTAAAGCCCCTAATGAAGATTAAGGCATGATTGGACCGTTATTAGGTCGACGAAAGGTAAAAGCCCATTACAACCAGCATAAATAAAGGTCTCAGGTATGATTTTGGACCGATTTGCACATGCTGCATATTCATTACTTGCATATTTTATTATAACCATTCGATCATTTTACTGACTTGAGCGTCGAAGCACCTTTAACAGGTACGTCCCCATCCGACTTGGAGAAGGAGGGAGAGCGAGTAACGTCTGCCCCCGTCTTCAACCTAGTGTATGGAGCCGCGTCCGTCCGCCTTGAACCTCGAACAGCGTTTGTCCGTCTGGTCTTTAACGTCCACCCAATCTTCAATACAATCAGAAGTGTTTTAGTAGGGTCCCACCAAACCCGACCGGAACAATTTAGAAGAAGAAAAAAGCAGAACAATTATTTACTAAGATTTATTAAATTTAAAGCCAAAGTTTTATATTGGAAATATTTCGTGTTTTGGTTGTGGTTGAATCCTTGTGTTTAGTACAAGAAAAACCCGAAATATTGGATAATCTAATAACCTTTTTTCTCTTCTAAATAGAATTTAAACTTAAAACACTTCTTAACTCTGCATTAATTATTACCTATGTTTTATACTACAATATGTAAGTACATTATGATTCACATTAAGAGAAAAAAATTCTTAACCATTTATCATACTATTAAAATTTCGGGTTCTATAAACAAATCAAACCCTCTAACTATAATGAAAGATAATTTCTAACCACTCATATTTTACTGTTCAATTAACTTAGTTATAATTGTTAATATTAATAAAGTTATCAATATCGTAGTACAAAAATATTACATTAAAATTTTGCTTAGTGTTTACTCTTTTCACATTTTTACGTTTGAGTCTTCTTACTTGGAGAGTTATAGCTAAAGTCATAAATTTAAAATATAAATTTTATAAGACATTTTATAGTAAAATGTTGATTAACACGAAACATAAAATTCTAAATTTTAAATACAATTATAAACATGGATTTATTTTTTAGTAGTTAAAAAATAACAAAAATTGAGGTGTATACGTTAATTTAAACTTTTGTGGCTTATAAATTGTATATAATACTTTTAAATACAAAAATTAATACATTCAAAACCACTCACTAATTATAAATTTCAATTATACAAAAAGTATTCTATCAATTTTATTTTAGAAAACCTATATAATAAATTACTATTTAAATTATAAATTGTACAGGATGACCATCTTGTTAGAAATTGACTGAATCATTAATAAAAGTTATTCATCAACTTATCTCTAATATTGTTCAAACTTATAAATTAAGTATACTGATAGGTAAAGTATTTTTATCATTTGACCATGATTAGGATGATGTTAATTAAAAACTTATTCTAAAACCTATAAATATATGTTTAAAGTAAAAAAATAAATAATTATATTTATTCAACAACAAAAAATTAACTATGCTTACCTTAGAGTTTAGTGTGCAAGACAATTGACCTCTATTGTACTTCTGAAACAAAAATAACATCATGTAAAAAGATTAATTAATCTATTTTTTTTCATGACTATGTATTAGACCTATAAACATGTTACTCACTTAACACATTGATAAATATATGGTGTAGTTTTAAACTTTCCATATGGTATGGTTGAACTATCAATGAAATTAATTTAGCATTTGAGGTTGTGACATTAATTTAGCACATAGGTGGAAGACTGTCGGCCACAAAGAAAAGAAAAGAAAATTGGTCACAATCTTGATGATATGATAATATAGGTGTGTTTGAGATTAATAAAAAAGATGGTTAAGGTTGTGACTTTGGTGGACACATGTCACGCCTTGATGTTCTTTCCAATTGATTACTACTAACAAATAACAATACCTTTAAACACATATTTACATTTATTTTTTTTATAACTTTTGTCTTTTCAATTTATAGAAACCTGGTTATATTTTTAGCCTCTATACTTTAGCTTGTTCTCTTGACTTTAATTTTTAATTGGGGACATTTTGTTCTTGTAATTTTAAAATCATTCGAATGGTTGAAGTTCATAATCCAATAATTAATTAAAATGTTATGATGTTTTATTTAAATGTTTAATGTGTCTAGGAGTTCATTAAGAATGTTTTCTAGTGAACGAGAGTGATACCTCTCGATTTTTGTCTAGGAGTTCCTGGAGAACGTTTCCTAGCGGACAAGAGTGATAGTACATTGAGAAGGATCCTCACATTTTGGTTTTGGCCTAAGAGTTCACGGAGAATGTTCCCTAACGGACGAGAGTGACAGTTCATTGAGAACGTTCCCCCACCTCTTGGTTTTGACCTAGAAATTCACGGAGAACATTTCCTAATGGACGAGAGCGATAATTTATTAAGAACGTTTCTCACCTCTTGGTTTTGGTCTAAAAGTTCAGCAGAACATTTTTGGATTTTGTCAAAGACCCGAATGGTATGCTTCGACCCTGTGATTTATGTGCATAATCCTGTCATCTGCATTGAAAAAATATAGCAACTCGAATATGAAACAATTAAGTTTATAATTTTCATATTTAATAATGAGCAATGTAATTCCTGGATTAGTAAACTTGAAACTGTGGAAAGATTGGTAAAAGAGCCAATGAGGCGAATTCAAATTAAAAGAATAATACAGATCAATATACATTGCCATGTTTATTTTTTTTAATTATTTTTAAAACATTTATGAAATTGATAGAAATAAGTATTTTAATATCTTTTATAAATAACATAAACTAAACATATTAAATATTCTTCAAAAGATATGAAAAATAAATGAGAATGACGTGCACCCTTTATTTAGTTAAGAAAAAAAAAGTCCTCATGCAAAATTACTAACTTCTTAAAAAATTATAGTCAAATTCATCGATTTAATTTTAATTACATCTTGCTTCTCACACTTTTTCCTAACTTTAAAATTTCAATCATAATTTTTTTGAATGATTAAGTACGTGGATTAACTTATTCAATATTATTTAATTTTAATCAATACTCTCTCATTCAAGCCTTGAATAAACAATTATTTAAATATTTAGAACTTACTGCTCATATTGAAATAGTATTATCTCTTATAAAAAAAATATATATGAAATTCAGAGAATATATTTATTCAGTGCCAAATTATATAAAAAAAATCATTATATTTTTTTTCTATTTCTTTTCTTCTTCGTTTATTTATCATTTTCAACACATCATTATGATGTTCATAATTTTTATTATTTTTCATCATTTCATTCATTAGATATATATAATTTTTCTTTGTCTATGTTTCTTGAAAAATTATTAAACAGTTTATAACTATAATAGTCCCCACTAATATTTACAGGTCAAGTAATTAAATATTATTAGTTTTTTAATATAACATTACGATACACAAAACCTAATAATTTCTTTCCGTTATTCTTCCTTTTACCCCAATTTGAACCCCAAATTTGAAAATTTGAGGTGTACCTCAAATTATTATTTTAGTATTTTTTTTTTGAATTCCAGAAAAGTTTGCAATATAAAGTGAGAGCGAGAGGTTATTCGGAAAGAAAAATATTTTTAATTTGGGCAACAATTTCAAAAATCCCCATCTTTCGGTTCTGGTCATTTGATTTTAACAGTTTTGTCACTTTTTTCTTTGTTTTGTTGACCACTCACTTCCTTTCCTACATAGGAAGCTGCAACATACATACATAGTACAAACTCACCTCCAAGTTCCATGCTTTTGTGCTCTGCACAGGGGCAAGAGGAGGTAGACAAAAAAAGCTATAATTTTTAAAGGGATCACAACCCTCACTTCTGCCAAACCAAACCCACTTTTTCTGTCTTCTACCCACGATTGGTAGATCAGTTTAAATTTTTTGTGGGGGTAGCAATAATTATACCTTCTTAGGGGGTGTCTTAAAAGGATCTGGTGTTACAAGATTTTCCTTGCAGCAACTTTGGATTGGCTTCTGAATTTTGGTTTTGCAGTGCTGAGAGCTCAACACGAAAATGGGTGGTGGAAATCAAGAGGCTCTCAAGCAGTTGCAGTCCCTGATGGAAAATGGTGTGCATCAATTGCTTGAAACTCAGATTACATTCTTCTGTGATCTTTTCTCATCACTCACAGAGGTTCCTTTTTTTTATGTCTATGACTCTTGTTGCAGTGGATGAGCAGCTGAAGAACACATTTCAGGTATGGTTTTTGATTTGCTTGATCTTGGGGGTTGGGAATGGCACTTGAAAAAAAAATGAATAGAAGCTGTGATTTGTGATCTGAAACCTGATTTGATTATAAAAAACAAACACCTTTTTTAAATCATCCTAGATTATGAGGAAGGAGGAACAAAATGAATATATTTTTATAACAAAAATTAAACTCTGCTTCCAAAATGATCTGGATCACTGCTAGCTTGCGGTTGTTTGGAATTTTAACTGGGCTAGCTTATTCCTTAGTGTTAAGGGTGTTCTGAGGATTAACGTGATAACTTTTAGTAAAATTGGTCTTTTTATGTTTGAGGAACAGTCTTCAAGATAATCAAACGGGATTTAGAGATTATTCAACCAAGAGTAACTAATTGAGTGTATCCTCGGCCTATTGTTTGCTGAATCTTTTAATTTCTTTTTTTACGTATTTGACTATCCTGGTTATGTGGTTGGTTTGTGCTGACTTGTGAGAGTCGGTGATTTTTTCTGAAATATTTCCCTTTTTGATTCAGAACATGCACCAAGGTTATCCAGCTGAAACATTAATACGGTTTCTCAAAGCAAGGGATTGGAATGTTTCCAAAGCTCATAAAATGGTCAGTAAGATCTATTATTATGTTTGGTTAAGAAAATTAGTTGGAATTTTAACCTTGTTGGTTGCTCGTAGCATTAGACTTTGCTGACAATTTAAACTGATGCAGTTAAGTGATTGTTTGAACTGGAGAGTGGAAAATGAGATTGACAAAGTTTTAACGGTGAGTTTCCTTGATTTGGCTATCATTTCCTGAATTGCTGTTTTTTGGTTATCTTTTGACAAGTCTTCTTTGCTACATCTCATGTTTCTGGAAACTCTTGCATCTAAGATTTATGAAAGTCCAAATATAGGACAAAAACTTCATTTACCATTTATGATGGGTTTGGTCATTGAGCTAATTGTAAGACTAATAATAGAAGGGAAGTGTTAAAAATTAAATTTTAAACCTAATTCAACTATACAAAACCAACTATAAGTTAAGATTTTCATTCACTTATATACTATAAATTAACCTTTATGTCTAGTCGATGTAGGTTTTCTAATAGGGAGGGTGAAAATATTGAAATGACCAATATAGATGTAAAACTCTATTTGAAGATATCTAATATTTTGGAACATTCCTAAGACATGTGCGCTGTAGATTTAGTGGCTCTTGCTAACTATGCAAGAAAAGGACAACAGATAAGGGAAAGTACTGCATCTAATGCTTTGGAAGCTTGGAAAAAATATTTCATTCAATACTTTCTACTTTCTGCATGCATCAATTTATGTCATGAATAGTTTGATACGAGCCATAAGTTGAACAAATTAAGCTTCTAAATCTTTTGTAATTAATCTTTAACAAAGGACTGTCACTTCAGCAGGATGATTTAACATTCTTTCTTTTTCATAATCATATCCATTCATTAACTTATATCATTAAATGAATATTTATTACATTTCTTCAATCAGATCATAATGGTGTTGCATTGTCATATTTGTCCTTTCTGTGTAACAGAAGCCTATTCCTGCGGATTTGTATAGAGCCATACGGGATTCTCAGCTCATAGGAATGTCTGGTTACTCTAAGGAGGTACCAATTTTTTAGTTATATCTTATCAGAGCTTTTTGATCTGTGATATGAATTTGAGTTTATTTTCACCCTTCCTTGTAACGGCCCAATTTCACACATAATCAATACTTAAAACATATTGTTCATGAATATAAAGTTATTACAATTATTCAAAGTATAACTGCAATAGTTACAAAAGTCTTACACTTCTAAGAAAGTACATATATTTATATTTAACTAAAACTTATGGGTTACTGAACTTTTTCGTCATTACGCTGCTACATCTCCTTCGTCTTGTATCAGTTGTAACAACCTCATTTGTTCGCACCATTAAGGTAATCATAAACGTTAGCAGACTAATCTTGTGGGTGATAGAGTGTAGTGCATTGGCATTGGCTTAGTAAGAGGAGCGGGGTCACCACAATTGTACAACCCTCCGAGATTTCACATTAATGTTTCATCTAGATGATCGAGTCTAATATGATTATTATATAATGATATGATTGTTATTACAAATTGATTATGTGTAGTAATATCCTCCTTATGCCTGATTTATGAATAATTTTTTGCGCCTTAGCTCACCTTTGCCTTTGTGTATGTTCTTTTGTCTATATGTTTGTTCGTCTGCAATGATTACCTTAATGGTGGAAACAGATAAGATTGTTACAACTGATCCAGTACAAAACGAGGTAGATGCAACAGTGTAATGATGGAAAAATTCAATCACCCATAAGTTTTAGTTAAAAATAATTATCCATACTTTCTTAGAAGTGTAAGAGTTTGGTAACTATTGCAATTATACTTTGAATAACTGTAATAACTTTTATATTCATGAACGATATGTTTTAAGTATTGTTGATCTTATTATTATTAATTTATAAGAAATCGAAATAGTCATCTTTCAAAACAATATGAAAAGCTATTTCTAATTTCTTCCTTTTTGGTTGAATTTTTTCAGGGTCTACCGGTCATTGGTGTTGGTGTTGGGCTCAGTACATATGATAAAGCTTCTGTAAGAATCATACACCATCTTTCTTCACATTAACCGTGTTTGGACAGAATTTTAAGAGCCTTATTCTTATAAAAAATTTGAAATGCCTTATAACGAAATATATTGATTGAGTAAGAAATTTCAATAAAATTGAAATTCTAGAATTTTATGATTACTCAAAGTAGAGAATTTCAAATTCCATAAAAAAAAAATAAGAATTTGAAATTCTTTCTACTGTTAAATTCATGTGTCTTTTCGTCATATTTTCTCCTTGACCTGATTTTGGTCGGGACATTGGCGGCTTGAGTAAAATTTAGACATTGTTGAGAGCACTATTTTTTTTCCATTAATGTTAATTAGTTTTTTTTTTTAATGTTAATAGAAGTTGTTTTTTCATTTGCATTGTTAGAACCTTTTTAAAAAAAAATTGTAGGCAATTTTAGTTCTCAGTTGAGTCAATTAGGATTTTTTTCTTTTTCAAATTTTAAATTGGAAAGTTTTCGGCCAACATTAACTGGGATTTCTTTTTTTGTCAATGTCAGTTATGGGAAATTTTCAGCCGACATTGACCAAAAATTTGGAAAAAAAAAACATCAACCAACAACGTCCAAAAAACAACATCGATCGATATTAATGTAAATAATTTTGGTCAACATCAACCGAAAATAATCTGGATGGATCTAATTTAAAAAAAAAAAAAACAGTTGAAAAATCTTAACAAATTTTTTTCGTAAAAATAAAATCAACCAAATCATTGGAAAGAGATCATCAATATTGATGTTTTTTAATCATTAACAATTTTTTAATATTTAAACAATTTTTTGCATTTGGTGGTAATGAAAATACTTTAACCAAACTAGAAAATACTAAATTTGGCATCTAAACTCCTTTGGATTATCTACTTGATATTAAATTGCCAATTCTTTTTTTCAGGACAAATACTATATACAATCACACATTCAAATCAATGAATACAGGGATCGAGTGATCTTGGTGAGTATCTTGAAGTGTTTAGTTAATCTTAGAAATTCTGAGATTGTGCTTGCTGATTTGAAAATTTTAATTTAGCCAACAGCTTCAAGGAAGCATGAACGGTACCTTGGCACCTGTGTGAAAGTCTTGGACATGACTGGTTTAAAGTTTTCAGCATTGAACCAATTGAGGGTAATGCAAATAATTTGGAAAAAAAAAACGTTTCATCCCCTTTTTCAGTTCATAGTTGACAGTTTCTGTTCAATCACTTTCTGCAGTTGTTGACTGCTATATCCACAATAGATGACTTGAACTACCCGGAAAAGACAGACACATACTATATTGTTAATGCACCATATGTATTCTCTGCATGTTGGAAGGTTTGTCAATGTCTTAATGTTTGAAGAGTTTGGAATGCTTCACTTTCTTACTTGTTTTCTTCAATGATGTTTATAAGGTTGTAAAGCCTCTTTTGCAAGAAAGAACAAGGAGGAAAATCCAGGTGCTTCAAGGTAGCGGGAAGGAGGAATTACTGAAGGTGGTATATCAAATATTTGATATTGCTCCATCCTTGTAATTATTGTTGTCGTTAAGAATGTTCCCTCTGTCATGGTGCTGTTTGAATTTCATGGTGAGAGTTGAAAAGGAACATGACCAAATGAAATCTATCCTGTGTTTTGAAACTTGTAGGTAATGGACTATGCATCCCTCCCACACTTCTGCAGAAAAGAAGATTCCAAGTCATCCAAACATAATGCATCAGGAAACATTGAAAATTGTTTCTCCTTCAATCATGTTTTCCACCAACAACTCTACAATCACATCAAGCATCAAGCTATCATTAGGGAGTCAATCTCACCTCCAATTAGACAAGGGTCCTTCTATGTGGACATTCCAGAGCCAGACCCGGATGATGCCAAAATAGCCAAAACCATAGAAACTGAGTTCCACAAATTGGAGAATCAGAAAAATGGCTTCACCAACTCTCGAAATGGTGTTACAGTCAATGGCCATCGAAATACAAGCTACTAAAACTGGCAAGTTGGTGTTTTTGGCCTCTCCTGAGCCATTTTCAATTCATGATTGCTTTATGGTCACTTTTGGATGAGGGTTATACTTGTTCTTTATGAGGTTATACTTGTACCCGGTTATTAGAGATGTAATATTGGAAAGTATGCATCAACTCGATGCAAAATTCATCAGACATTCCTTAATCTAATTTCTATAACCACCTTGGGATGATGAGCATTTGATATGTGTTTAATGTAGAAAAGATGGCTTAATGCTTGCCACTAATTCTATCAATGTAATGGTATATTGTTACCTCAAACGAATTTTAAACTTAATTTAAGTTTACAAAATCGATTATAAGATAAAGTTTACATTTATTTTATATACTAGTGGTTTGATACTAGATGATACAGTATGCTTAACAAAAAATAAAATTTTAAATTATAAGTGATACAGTAGGTTTAATAAATAAATTTTGTTAAGATAAATTTTATGACTTTGATATTTTATTAAAAAGTTAATTTCTTAAATTTAATTTAAGTTTACAGTTTATAAAATAAGATTAGTATATATTAATATATTATAAGTTTCTCTTCTTAATGTAGAATTTTTAACTTTACTTATCATCATTATTTGAACTCAATTTACTCCAAGGTATATTTCTAACCATCTTCAAAACCACTACGAAGGTTGCTAAAATTGTTAAAAGGAAAGGAAATAATCATGCAACAGTGATATTGTCAGTAGTTGAATGGATGAATTAACGACTTTATAAAGAAGTATTTTACCTTCTTCCTAACTAGAGATGAAAGCTTCCAAGCTTACAAAAAAAATTCCATAACTTCATAAAAAGTACAGGTTTGTTAGCTTATATTAATTATTATATTTATTATGTTGAAATTTTATAATATATGATAGGCTTAATACCTCTTTTTGTCCCTCTTTATAAGAGAAATGTTCAATTTCGTCCTACCTTCTTCAGAAAGTTCAATGTGGTCCCACGTTGTGAAAAAAGTGTCCAATTTAATCCCTTTTGGTCACGGCGTTAAATATTTAACGATCCTGCTGACAGCGTGGACTGATGTGTGCAACGTGGCTTTTTACCTTCGTAACGTGGCAGTGACAGTGTTTTTCATTAACTGAGAACGTGCCAGTGGGTAGTGATTAAAATTCTGAGTGTTAGGGTTTGGTTTGGGTATTCGAATTGGTCTTTGAGGATTGAGAATGGGTTCCTAAGGGTGTTCTTTGTTTTCGAAAAACTGGGCCAAAGGATCTTCTCGTTCGTCCTATGGTGGTGCTTGTAGGGGAGGTGGGTTAATCCCTACTTGTTACTGTGGTGATATTGCAGTAATGAAAGTGGCCAGAACTAGGAAGAATGCTGGGAGAAATTTTTGGGGTTGTCCTCATTACAAGGTTTCAAGTATACCCTTCTCAGTTAATGTTTTCTTGAGTTGATTTGATGCATTTGTTCATAGATTCCCTAACATGGTGAATAACAGGGTGGATCTTCAATTGGGAGCTGCTGTAACTTTTTCAAGTGGTGTTGTGAAGACAACGTGGATGAAAAAGATTGCACAATTCTGAAGAAAATAAGTGAGCTAGAAAATGCAGTGAAGGATTTGCAGAAAATCCAGAAAATGATGAAGTTGTTAGTTGTAGCTTTGTGTGTGTGTGTATTGTGGTTGACCTTGTAATTTTGAAGTTGTGGTTAGGTTGATTTAGTTAGATCGTGAATTTGGGTGTTTGTTATAAGTTGGCTTAATACCTGTTATGTATTTGGATGCTTGCAAAAAGTACGTTGACAATGCGAAGGTGTTTTGGTTGGTGTAACATCAGTTATGCAATGCAATGTAGAAAATGTTCGAATCAGTCCCCCATTTGGTTTAAAAATGTTGAAACAGGTCAACCCAATAATGCATATGACTGAGGACTAATGGCACATATTACAAATCTAAATACAAGCTTTGACCAAAACATGATGAAAGCACTTTGATTCATTAAATAAAGGCAGTACAGGTTTGTCACCAAAGTACATGATATTGAATACATATAACCTCCAATTCATCTAAAAAGACAATACATGTCTGTTACCAAAATAAAGACAGTACAGTACATAATAAACCAATTCATCTATCTATCTATCTATCTTTTCTTCTGACTCTGAATTTTGGTGAACGGGATGATTGGGAAGTTGGAGGTGGCTGGGTTGGTTGTGTTGTTTCTGGTGACTGGGTTGTTTGTGTTGGCTGGGTTGGTTCTGGTGGCTGGGTTGCTTCTGGTGGGTGGTTTGCTTCTGCTGGTTGGGGCCGTAAAGGGCAGTTATTCCTGTTGTGCTTTGTCTGACGGCAAATGGTACACTTTTTCCTATGCCCTCCAACACGCATTTGAGTGTCGTCCTTAGTTAACTCCCATGCCTCCAACTTGCGTTTTTTCTTTGGCCTCCCAGGCAACTTCCTTATCAGTGGTGGTAGTACATCATTGAAATTTGTGGTTTGCCATAGTTGGGGACCATTGAGTGGAAAAATTATGGACGCATACACCTCTTCATATGTGGATCTTCTGAAGCAAGTGGGTATAAAATTTTCTGGATGAACATTACAGTAATTCATTGCTGCAATTGCATGATAGCATGGGATGCCACTGATCATCCACTTTCTGCAGCTACACTATTTAGTGTCCAGATCCACTGTGAACTTGTTCCCAACAGATGAAGTGTGCCTAACCTAAAAAATCTTTCGTGCAGCCCAGCTGAAAGAAATAAAGCACATCAATGAACGTAAATAACAAAATGTGTATAAATTGTGGTGATAAGATTACCTTGGCAGCCAAAATCTAGACAAATTACATTCTTTCTGAAGCCTCTTCTTTATCTTTGGGCATATTGTGAAGTCCATAGATGCCACCTTGCTTCTGTTGGTGACCCACCTTTTCATGAGATACACTCTGATATCCTCCATCATTGTGATAATTGGTTTTCCTCTTGCATGAATGAGGACACTGTTGAAAGCTTCAGTGATGTTGTTATCAAGGGTATCACACATTGGTTGAGCTGTGAAGCGAGACCTTGACCAAAACCTGTTGAAAAAAAGAATTCTCAAATGGGTTAGAATGCATCTGTGACAGTAATGCGTATATAATGGCTAATGGGTTACCTTGGGGGAATGGCTATGAGGTATTTATATGCTTCAACATTGACTTCTTTAATTTTCAGCATTTCTCTCTCCCAAGCCTGGGGATATGTGGTGGTTGCAGCACTCCACAACAGATTTTTTAATACTTGCCCACCAAACCTTTTCCTAAAGTTTGCATAGAGGTGCCTTAAACAGTATCTTTGTTCTGCCCGAGGCAAAAGCTCTTGGATAGCTAAGACTAACCCCTGCACAATTAAATTTAGTAATAAAACCATATCCTATACAAAATCATTAACTAAAAATGAAAATAAGCTGCACATTATACCTTCTGCTGGTCTGACATCCATGTGCACCCTCCACATACTTCACTGCCCCCGAGGTCTTCAATTAACAATTGCAAAAACCATGTCTAGCTGTCTTTGTTCTCCACTTCTACTACTGCATAGGCAAGGGGTAGCATTTGGTCGTTTGGGTCCCTACCAACAGCAGTCAGCAGCTCCCCCTTGTAAACACCTTTCAAAAAACATCCGTCTAAACATATAATGGGCCTACAACTTATGAAACTATCTTTACAAGCTTTGAGACAAACATACATTCTTTGAAAGATTGGGTCACCATTATGAGAGTCAACTTTAATTTGCACTGTTGACCCTGGATTACACCTCAACAGCTCATGTCCATAGTCGTACACCCTTTTATATTGTTCTATGAAATCTCCTTCAACTTGTCTTGTGGCAATTAACTTTGCCCTTCTTGCCTTGGATATTGAAACATTTGTATTCCATTTTCTTAATGCTTTAGTACGAATATCATTCACCTTTAAACTAGGATTCTCAACTAAAATCTATCTGTTCCTGACTTAACCACTTAGCATTCATCAGTTTAATATTAAGTTGTCTACTACAACTATGAGTATCAATTATCTTCCTCAATTGCCAAATTTTTCGTGATGGCAAATAACCACAATAAGCTAGCCATGGGCACTTACCTTGGCCACCCATGCATGTCACCCTCACCCTACGGTTATCATTTTTGATAAATTTTAGATCCCTCCCAGCATGAACAGCATACCTTCTAATAGCATCCTTAAACTCTTCCCTGTCAGTAGAAATAGTGCCCACTTCCCACTTGTAATCTGCCATGGACTTCTGCTTTGCATATTTTGAGAAAGGACCTACATCTATTGTATCATCATTGTCATCCTCCTCACTTGCACTATTTTCAGGAGTTAAAAGCTTATCAGACTCCCAATCATCATCTGACAAACCCCTACATTGTTGGGTTTCTTTTTCACTGTCTTCATCATCCACGTATTCATCACCACTCAGATCATCCATTCCTGCTGCATCATCACTGTTCACTTCCACTTCTTCACTTTCGACCTCAATTTCAGCCTCATTATCCACTTCTAATGCTTCTTCACTTACATCCTCAACTTCATCCTCATTCTCAACCTCCACTGCAACCTCATCATCTTCTGCATCCTCATGCTGAACATCCTCATTATACACTGAATCCTCCTTCTCAACCTCCAATGCATCGTCATGCTCAACATCCAACCAATCCTCATTATCAACATCTAGTAAATCCTCATTGTGAACCTCCAATCCTTCACTTACATTCTCAACATCCCGTGCATCCTCATTCTCAACATCCACTGTATACTCATTCTCAACCTCCACTGCACCCTCCACTACGTCTTCCATTCCTTCTTCACCACCCTCAACATGTGCTTCTCCTCCTACGCCATTATCCTCACCACTCTCTGCATGACCTTCACATAGCAAAAGAATCTCATTCTCATCATTTTCTAAGATAGTTGCTTCGTCCACCCCATGCACAACATACAGGTTCACTTCCCCCAAATACTTAGCCACATTCATCATGTTCATAGCTCCTTTATCATCATCAACCTTATGTAGAACATGTTGGACACTGTAATATAATTCTTCTACTTGCATGTATCCCATATGGTTAAGTGAACCTAATACTCCAAAATAACACCATTTATCGGGGTCTACGTCCCAATTGACTATCTCTCCGCCTATATAATTAAAGGGGACTTCTTTGATCAAGGTCCCACCATGGTGGACCACTACCCGAAACATGTCATCAGACATCCCTACCCGAACCCTGCAAATGCAAACGGGGGATCACTAATTTCAGTTAAAGTAAGACCTATGGAACCACTATCATGCATCAAAAGAAGACAACTTTTCACACAAAACAATTTCACTCATAGTTAAACCCCCTAAAAACGCGACAACAATGAAAACATTTTCGAAAAACCTCTAACCTGATTTGATTTGCGGAATTGGATTTCCTTTGCAGATTTCACCTTCAAGATCACCCAATTTGGATTTGCAGGTCCTCCAAAATGCTTATCCCCAAATCGCGATTTCGAATTACCCAAACCAAACCCTAACACTCAGAATTTTAATCACTGCCCACTGGCACGTTCTTAGTTAATGAAAAACACTGTCACTGCCACGTTACGAAGGTAAAAAGCCACGTTGCACACATCAATCCACGCTGTCAGCAGGATCGTTAAATATTTAACGCCGTGACAAAAAAGGATTAAATTGGACACTTTTTTCACAACGTGAGACCACATTGAACTTTTTGAAAAAGGTAGGACGAAATTGAACATTTCCCTTATAAAGAGGAACAAAAAGAGGTATTAAACCTATATAATACAGTAAAAGAAAAATGTCTACTAAGAAAAGTGTTAGTTTTCTTCGACAATCACAAGAAAATCACGATTAATAATGACTATTAACTATTAAAAAAACCTACAAGTTAGAATAATATTATTAATAATAGTTAAATTTAAAATCAATTAACAATAATTTAAAATTATATTCTCACTAATGCAGGAAAGATAAAATATAAGATTAAAGAAAGATATAAAATAGATTAATTTTAGAAACTAAATATTAAAATGATTTTTTTAATGAGTTATGATGAATTTGGAAGCAAACTTAGGTAAAGTGTGTCATTTAAATGACTAAATCTTATATATAACCTCTCATTTCAATAGCTAAACACAACAAAATAAAAATAAAACATTTTATAATTAGTATTCAGAAAATAGAAGATTCAGAGTATAAAATATATTAATATGCTCATCCAAAATATAAAATTATAATAATATAACATTTATACATCTAATTATTAGGCCAACAAAACCCTATTTCAAAACTTTACAACCCTTAACTCCGACTTTCACCTTATCCAATCCCTCGTATAATTGGCTCCTCTTCCATCAAAGATATCTCTACACTTACATCTTCATTTGCTCACACAATAAAACCAACAAAATACTTAAGGGTAACTTAGCTAAAAAAGAGAAAACAGATACTTATAATGTACTAAGTCATTTAATTATACATTAGATATAATTGTAATTATCACACAAGATCATACATACAATCACATTCTTCTAGACTCGATTTATTTGAATAAGTACAACTGAGTAGAACACAAAAAGTTATATTCACTTGTGATGGTGGAATAGCCTGTCCGTCCCAGACACCCCACTTAAGGTTAAAATCTTGTACAATTATATAAAACGCTATAGTTGTCCTCATGATAAAACCTCCTACTACTTTCATCACTTAATTATCGTCCCATACATGAATATAAATGACCAGTAAAATTCAGGACAACTTATGATGAAATAATTCTTTCCTTAATTTGTATCCTAAAATCACATATTCAATATATTCCTTCCCTAGGAATGCTCCAAATTCACCAAATTATACCATTTTTTTCTTATAAACCAAATACATCATTATGATAAAAAGGAAATAGAGGTGCACACATGATGATAGACACAAACTTAGAAAGAAAACAGAAAGTTTTAGATTATTTTATATAAAATAAAATTCAACTAAAAGTAATATTTATATAACTTAAACTTTTTATTATTAAAATATTGTGGTGTTTTTTTCTATAAAAACTACATGCCATTTTCTAGGTTGTCATAATATCCACAATTTGATAAATAGTTAAAGCATTACAATAGTAAACCATTCAAAATTTATTTCTCGGTTCTGTATTGAAAACTTTTAGAATTATCTAAACTATATGCTGGCATGAGGTTTGACTTTTTTTTAAGGATAATTTTAATCTAACTTTCATCTAAGTCCAATTAAATTTAATTAGATTAAATTCGGTCATTGTATTAAATACATTAAAAAATATTGTTATTTTGAAAAGATCTCCAAATATATGTTTTCTTATAATTATAACGTGGCAACAATAAGTATAATATATATGAAAATAATATTTATAAAATGAAATACGAGTTCTTTAAATAAAGTTATTGTATAAATTGATTGAGTTTGAAATTCATAAACTAATTACTTAATATTATATTAATTGCATGCATTAAATAAAGTTAAATCCAATAATTTAACCCAATTCGAAAAAATATAATTAGACCAAATTTAATAGGAAGGATTTATTCAGGGAATCATAATAACTTATAGGAATGTTAGTTTAAGGTGTTGTTCATTTGAATGGATTTGGAAGAAAGTAATTGAGAGGATTTGAGAGAAGTTGAGAGAAGTTGAAGATAAATTTTTTTGTTGTTTATTTGAGTGAATTTGGAGGTAAGTGAAAATGAATTTGGAAGTAAAGTTTGTGAGAATTAGTGTAGGATTTGATTGACGTGACAAATTAAAAAAATTTACTTTCAAATCCACTCTCATTTACGACCAAATTTACTCAAATAAACAAAAAAAATTATCTTTAAATCCCCTCAATTACTCTTCCTCAAATCCAATCCATTCAAGTGAACACAAACTAATTATTTTTTTAAATTTGACATCAAACTTGTTAGTAAGGTAACAACTTTGAATTTCAACACTATATAATATTTTTATATCATTTGCAAGGTCAAAATCATACTATTATTTTGTTATGAGTTGTTTTTTCTTTAAACTTTATTATGAGAAATTCATTTCATTTACCCTATAATAGTTAATTCGATAAATTTTCACAGACATAATAATTACATAACATCAAAATATTATTTTTAATGTTAATATCTAAAATATTTTTTAAAGTTAAAAATATCCAACTTAATTAGTTGTATGCGTTATGAATTCTAAAGATTATACGATAAAAAAATAAAGAATAAAGAATAAATTAATTATAATTAATATTAATACATTTTATTTTTAGTATAATAAAACATTATTCTTTTGGAATAAATTTTTTAATTTCATTTTAATTTCTACTGATAATGTGTTTTTATTAAAAAAAATAATTAAAGTTGATATACAAATAATTTAAACAAATCGAATTTTAAATTCATAAAGAAAAAATCAAAAGTTTCTTAAAATATTATCATTAATTTTTCTTTTAATTAATATAATTGATAATTATTACAAATGAAATACGAATTCAATTAAATATAATTAAAATTTATATTAAAATTAATTTTTTATTATATTTAAAATAAAATATATTAATATTTATTATATTAAATTATTCTTTATAAAAGAAATTATATTGAATAGATTTATTTTGATTTGAAATATATTAAACATATCCAAACAGTGACATAAGTTAATAGTAACTTTCATAACAGTCTCATGTTGTAATGCTAATAAATCATTCACAGTTTATCATGATTAACCATCAATTTATGTCGGTGTTAGGGTTTTTAATAATAGTTTATCAGTCTTATGTCATTCTTTTTTACATTTTATTATATTCCTTCTATGTTTTATTATTATTATATTTTAATATTCGCGTACTATAAAATTTTACGAAATGTGAAACCATCCTTTGGATATGAAAAAAAAACAAAATTTTATGAATAAACGACATTGATTTGATGTTTTATTTGTTTTCATCTAACAATAATAAGTGGTTTTATATTTAATAAATCAATAAAATATATTAAAAATTAGAAGGTAGAATGATAAAATATACAAAAAAAAATTAGATAATAAAATACACTAAATCACTATATATCAGTAGTTTATAGATAATATGTAACGTGATTAGGCTAATAAAGGTTTTTGCTTTTCCTCTTTTAAGGTTTCATCTTAAAAAACCAAAAACGCGATTATTTTTTTTGCGATGAAAACAAAGTGTACTGTGTAATATTCTCTTTGTTCTTCAATCGCGAAATTAGGGTTGGGGACTTGTCTTCAATTTCCCAAATCCACCCAGCACCACGGCCATCTTGACCAAATTTTCTCAAAGACTCGTCGCAATTCTTCAGCAGTTTCGTTTTAGTAACCCGAAAAAACCGAATCATACAGGGCGACAGGGTGAGTTCTTCAAATTCAATTGGCAACACCGAATAAAAGAAATATTTTTTTCTTGAAAACGAAAAAAAAAAATGATTTTGGAGTCTTAAGCAGCTTTTATTTCATATGGGGTTGCAGGAAACTAGGAATTAGGCAATGGCTGAAGATCTGGTGCTGGATACTGCAATCAGAGACTGGGTGTTGATCCCTCTCTCTGTGGTTATGGTTCTCATTGGTGTGCTGCGCTATTTCGTTTCTAAGCTTATGCACTCTTCACAAACCCCAGATGCTAAAATTGTTAAGGAGGGGTATGCTTTAGCTATGTTCATTGCTCGATTATGTGTTTATATTTTTCTTATTTTGATGTCTAAGGGATGTTAATAAATTCAGGCAAGTGATCGTTAGAGCTCGCAGTTTACGTGCTGGAGCGAATTTTATTCCTTCCAAGGCTTTTCGCGCACGCAAGATTTATTTCTGTAACGAGGTTTGTTTGCTATTTAGTGTATGTTAGATTTTCCAGAAGGTTTTTTTTTGGTTTAAGGGCGTGGTTCTTGATTGGGAGAATATGATGTTTCATCGTACTTATACTTATACTCAAACCTTGTTTCAGTGGATAATTTACAAGTTAGTCGATGAATGAATTTCAAACTTGATGTTTTTGAATCAGTTCTAGAAGTCATTAGTTAGAAGTTAATAACTGTGTCACGAGCTTTAAGTGGTATTTTAAATGATATTTTGTATGTGACCATATCAACAGTGAATTGATTGTTTGTGCATTTTCATTGAAGGAAAATGGTCTGTTGTTTGTTCCAAAGGGCCAGGGCCAGAATCCACAAGCACAGATGTTCTCTGATCCTAACATGGCCATGGATATGATGAAGAAAAACCTTTCAATGATTATTCCCCAGGTGTTACTATTGGAGTTTGACAGTCTCTAGCTTTAGATTTTGGATCATGCTCTTCTACTTTTTCCCAATTATTAGGAGACGCCTCACTGGCTTTTATTTGTGTTGTTTCCTAATTTTTGACAGACTCTTACATTTGCTTGGGTGAACTTCTTCTTTTCTGGATTCGTAGCAGGTAATTTTGGACTTGTAGTTATTTCGTATAGTTTATTAGAATATTTATTTTTGCTTGAATTCATGTTCTTCAAAATGTCTTCTATATTTTTTTACTTAAATATGTTTTTAGTTTATGAAATAGAGTCATATTTTATTTTTGATACCTACAATTTTTTTATCTACTTTTGGTCCTGGTCCTTATTTTGTTTTAGTCCCTGTAATACACACACATATTTGATAGAGACTAAAAGCTACATATTACTAGTACAAAAGATTAAAAATGAATATGTTATATAGATAAATTAACAAGCACCGAATCCAAAAATAAGAAACTTTAAAGGACTAAAAGTACAAAAAATTTGGGTTACTAAAAGCAAAATTTGACCATACTTTAGGGACCAAAAATATATTTAAGCTTTTTTTATCTATCATATTAAAGTGCCAAGATTCAGGCTCTGTTCTTTGAATAATTATACAACTTGTATCTTGTATTAGCACATGCATGTGCTTAAGATGGTCATCTGCTTGGCATAGTGTTGGATTCATTACTTTTATTATATACCTCTTGAAAATGTTTAAAACATTTTTGCAGCCAAGATACCCTTTCCTTTGACACAGAGGTTTAGGTCGATGTTACAGAATGGAATAGACCTTAGCACAGTAGATGTCAGCTATGTTAGCAGTCGCTCTTGGTAAAATTCATTTTCTGGATCTTTACATGTTTCACTCGTACTCTTGTTTAACTGTCAAAAGATTGCTTTTCAGGTACTTCCTCAATTTGTTTGGACTAAGAGGATTGTTTAGTCTCATCTTGGGTGAAGAAAATGGTTAGTCATGGCTTGAAAGCTGATCACCTTTATGTGTATACTTTTTCTTTAATTCAGTTATTTCATGAATATAGATTTTTACCACCTCTCAGTATGTTATCATTTTTCCATTATAGCCTGGGATTTTGGTTGACAATAGTCCAAAGTTATGATGTTTATTTTTTATGCAGCTGTAGATGATACACAACGTATGATGCAAATGGGTGGATTTGGATTTGATCCTTCAAAGGTACAAATGAGTGGTTTACTCTTGATTTTTCATAATTTTGAAGATCAATCATTGAAAATTATCTTGTATGCATGACTTGTTGACACTTCCCCCTTTTGTCCATACCACAAGGCAAAATTATCATTTATTTTAGTGAGGACCTATATGATGTAGATGACTTTTACTTGAGCTTATAACCTTGTATAAAGTCTTTTTAGCTTAATTTAGCAAGCTTCTCGGTCAACCTTATGGATAAACTCATTTGTTAATAACTTGTTGAATAAATGCTTATTAGATATCAAAGTTGGGATACGATCCACATTGCCCTGGATTTGTGGTATTGTGATTGATTTTGGACTTTGAAAATGGGTAAATTGGAAAATACAGTAAATGAGAGATACCATGTATGTTCAGGCATGTATGTAAAAGGTGTAACTGAGTATGTGAGACTCAAATGAATCATAGTCTAGTCTCTAACAAACTAATCTCAATCTTCTTTGATCTATTTTTAATCTTGTTTCAGGGTCTGAGTGCTGAGAAAGACAATCTCGACATAACACAGCATGACTGGGCCTTACCGAATTTTGAGCATCGTGCCGAAGCTGTTTTGAGGAAAGTCATCAGTTAATTGTGTTGTTGAATAGGAAGGCTTAATTGCTTGCATTCTATTATTGCTGTAGGAGCTGTTCTTTTTGCAGCAAAAGATTTACAAGATCATGTTGGGATAATGAGTGTAGTTTTGAATCCGAACATTTTTCATTTTATTATCAGAAAACCTTGGCACGATTTTGTTAAAGCTAGAACTGAAATTATTAATTCTTGTTTATTTTTCTTAATGCTCGTAGCCATAAGTAAGAAGCTCTTGAAGGCTTCCTGGAATTGTTGACTCCTGTAATGTGTGTCAAGTCCAATTCTATCTATATACGCTTCACGTCTTGTCATGTTTTTTGTATCTTGTATGCCATTTTTTATTTTCATTTTAATGGAGTAAATGGATCTTCTGTCTCCTTGTATTTGCAGAGGAGGGAGATCAAGTTATTCTTAGCAGTTCTACGATAGCTAGTTCTTTTTTTTTTTTAATCATACATTCAGGGGTGTGTTACTTTTCAAAGTTATAGATTAAAGGAAAATGAATTATGAAGATAAGGAATGGTTTTTTCAAAGTAAATTTTTTTTTTTGGATTAAGGAAAAATGAATTATGAAGATATGGAGTAAATTTTCAAAGGTTATTTTTATACGGAAAGGAAAATGAAGGGTGGAAACAGAATAAGTTTTTAATTGTACTGAGATAATTATATTTAATTATACATAAAAAGTAAACACTTAATTATACATGAAACATGGTGGACTTTGCCCCCTGTAATTAAGAAGTCAAAGTTTTCCTGTGAAAAAACATAAAAGTTTGATTTCCAAATGGGGAAATGTAGTCTATAAGAAAAGTGGGGATGTTTTATTTTTGGGATGTGCAGATATAATCTTTGTATTGGAAAAAACATGGCATTAACCTTCTTATAAAACCACTAAAATGGTCTTACTGTAAAACTGCTACTACATCTTACAGAAAGAAATAATTTGTTTCAGTTTCTTCATTTTATTACTATTATTATTATTGTAAGAGTAAATTACATTATGTTTCCATAATATGTATTAAATTACACTATTTTTCCTTTTATTTCATTCTCTTTAACATTTGGGTGTATTTTAATAAATAAATATTTTTATAATTATTTTTAATTCATAATGATTTCCAATCGTGTTTAATAGTCTGTTCTGAGTAATTATTAACCTTTTGACCGTTTAAGATAAAATGAAAATTTTAAGATGAATAAGATGCTTAGAGCTAGTTGTTTATCATACAGCAAGTTCTCGGAAAAGACAGTTGAGAGTTCCCTTCAATATTATTCACTACGATTAAAATGTTAGTGTAAATTGAAAAATTACGTGTAACTCTTTCATACAGGGAAGGGAAATATGTATTTTAACCAAAGAGATAAGTATACTTTTTTTTAATATTAAAGTGGATCTGTAATTCTTTTTTTTTTTTTTTTGGTATTCATTGCTCTTTAGCATGTTCAGAATAGTAAAAGAACTATATTTTTAAACCTTAATGAAATAATGCGAAAATATAATATCATAATTATATAATTTTAAACACAGAAATAAAGAACAAATTCATAAACTTTAACTTGAAATACATACAAACAACTTCTAAAAGAAAAACAACACAAACTTCTCTATTATTATGAAAAGTTAATATCATGTATAAACTAATATCAAACACCAAAGTTAATTAGCTTTACATCAAGTCAATATAAATGTCACAGTCCAATTCCACCTAAATAAACTACTAATTTTAGTTTAAACATTCCCAGGCTAAGATTTCACGTATGTACTGATGAAGAAGCTAAGAGGTGAATTCCAAGTCTGAGCCATTTCAGATACTCATTTCCCTGCATGTCTGAAACGAGGCAGAAACTGAACATGCAACACAAAAAATGAAGACAAAACAACCTCATCCACTGCTAAACAACATTGCCATCAACTCACTGCTTGTAGCAGCTATAAGCTATGGCGACCGACACGGCGGCACAGACAACAGCAAGAGCAGCATAAGTATCCTCTTGCTCCCAGCTGTCAAGCCATGTCGGCATGGAACTGAACTTGTGAGACACTCCTTTGCCCTTGTTGATCCGACGAAGCACATTCAAATTCTCCTTGCTCTTATGATCACCTGAAACCTCTCTCCTCTCCTCTAATACATCATTCTGACAGCAACAAGAGTCTTCATTGTCCTGGCAACAGCTCTCTCCATCTGTTTGACAGCGGCTGCCGGCCACTGTGTTTCCTTCTAAATTTCTTGCACCATTCAGCTGAAGCCTTTGCTCTTGCTTTTTCTTCTGTTCATCTTCTGATAAACCTATTTGACCCCTGATGGCAAAATCAAAACATGTTTCTGATCATCATACTATATTCATATTATACTTTAGGCCCTTTAAATTTTGTGTTCATTTTGTTTCCTAAAAGATTTTTGTTTTAGGATTTTTAGTCCTTCATAGTATTACTCCTTACAAAATTATAAGCCTTTGATACAGGTCTATTATTTGAGAAATACCAAGAATGTTCTCCTATGTACTTTTTACAGAGACTAGACTCATAAAATAGTTATCTTACAGATACCAAAATCATATATAAGACAAATAATCTCAAAAATGAGTTGAACTAACATTTAAAGAACTTCTGAATGACAAATAATCTCAAACAAAAAAATCCCTACTTACAAAGCTACAAATACTAGATATAGAATAAAACCCAAGAAATGCTACAAACAATCTCGGAAAACTGATTCCTGAAAAATCTATATGAAATTTGCCACTTCACTCCTTTTAACCTTAGATTTCATTAGTTGAGACTTTCAAAATTAAGAATGGCAACAATCTTCATGGGACTTTTGGAGAAACTTTTCCAAAACTCCTTTAGAAGAGAAAAGTTGAAAAAAAAAATATATACAATCAGTTTTCCTGTAAGTTAAAATCAACTTATGCATAAACTAATTTATAGAAGTTATTTCTTACTATCTTCTCTCAAATCTAATCTTCACTTCGTGGATAAGAGAATTTTAGTTCATGGAAAAACTAATTTTATACATTCTTACGTTTCTTCTGCTAGAAGTGCTTACAGAAAAGTTTCCTCCTCACAGACCTCAAACTATAAAACTTTCACCTTGAATGTAAAATTAACTCTTACTGCACAGACTGAGCCTGTGCTCCAAAAAACAAGCACGAGAGCAATCCGGCAGTGTCTTTTAAAGAATGAAACTAAAACAAAAAAGAATCTTTAAAATTTAATACTAAATAATGTTAGAAAAAAATGCTACCTCCATAGTGAGTCAAAAATCTCCCCTGCAATGATATGCTGGCGAAACAATAAAGGCACACCATCTGGAGTAACATATCCATACCTACATAGTTTAGTTAATAACAACTCTGATCAGATTAATATAAAAGACAAAGAAACAATGTTCAAAGGTGTTTCCCAAGTTTAAAGAAGAAATGGAAATTCTATGGGCAAAAAGAGATATGCTAATAACCAGGGGAAATCTCCTCCTTACAAGTGGCCTGTGACTTCGCCGTTGATGCTTGATCCAATTATAATGACATTTCCTGCATACTTATTGCCCCCAATGTGAGAGCAGGAGCTAACCAACACTTTGCCTTGGAGTCCATGTAACCCTATCTCTTCCCTGAATCTACTGACCAAGACAGGTCCAAAAACCCCACACCTACGATCGCGTGATCCATGAGAGCAGACGAAAACGTATGAAGCTTTTAAGGATTCAGGATTTCCAGGAAGCCATTCTCCTTCCTTGACAATAACTTCTTCAACAAATGTCTCAACATCAAAATGGGTTAATCTCCTGCAATTTCACTAAAATTACTACTGTTGTTGATAAAGAATAAAGGAAAACAAGAGAGAACATTTATAGGGGAATTAGAAGTTGAACTATAAGGACTAACCTATATCTGATCATGTCAGGAAAGATTAACACATCTCCATTTGATGTTTCAGTCCCATCATGCCCCTCACATATTGTTAAGCAGGTCTAGTAAACGATGAACCCAAGACAATTAGCCATAGTCAGTATAATCTAAGGGGATTTCGGTTCACTTTTAACATTCACTTCCGGTGTAAGTTTTCATTAATAATCACACCAATGTTACTTTGGTTTTGTTCAGTTTCCTGAATTTAGAACTTTGTAAATGAAATGGTGAAAACAAGGAAACAAAAATAGAAAACAGACAGAACAAATACGAGGTGACATTTTGTAAGAACTATTTGGATTGGTGAAAATCACTGAAATAGAATAATACTACAGACCTATTTGGATATAAATTGCCACGAGTATTTATAGAAGAAGAAAATAATAAGATAAGATACATTGTACTCCTCCATAAACTAGAATCAACTTCCATGTATTGGGTCTAGGGGAAGCAAAATGAAGAAAGCTTCAATAAACGTTAAGTTTAAAAGCTGATTCCAGTTTATAAGACAAACTTAATTCAGTTATGGCAAAGCCTATCCAAAATGACCTTGATCCCCTGATTTGAATACTTCAAAACAAAATACAAGCCACTCCATACAGTACTTCTCCTTTTCTTTCCCAAACATAGGGTGGAAGCCCTTCCATACCATTTCCTCATCCTATCATAAAAAATTATCAAACAACAGAATGTTGACTTTGATTTCAAGCTGTTTCCATTACTATGATTCATTCATTCCCTCATAGTCCTAGGCAAAAAGAACAAATGTAAAAAACACCAAACCCATCTTAACAACAAAAGTTCAATAAAAGATCCCAAAACTAAACTAGTACATTATCCCTTGCGAGAGCAAGAATAACATAACAACCTTTAGCATTTTTCTTCTCTCCCTAGCACCTTACACCCCACCCCCGAAAAACATGAAAAGAAAAGAAAACATCTTTGAATAAAAAATTGATTATAAATAAAAATAAAAAACAAAAGACACCAAAGAAATCAAGAATGATGAGAGGAAAACAAAAGTGAACCTCTTTCTTAATATGAGGCTTTCTTGCATTAATGGCCGCATGGAGCAGTCTGGGCAAGCGATCAAACTCTGCAGCCTCAATGCGCGGTGGCCACACGGCGGGGTTCTTGTAGCACAGGAACACGTGCCGGCGGTAGAAGAAATCTGACGAGGAGGCGTTGCTGCTGCTACCCATCTCCGTCTAAATGCTAAAGTTTGAATCTTTTGTGACAAAAAACGAAAATGACGGCGAGTGAGTGTGGAAGTGATTGCAACTTGCAAGACTGTGCACTGTGAGTGTCTGTGCAAAGCTTTCTCTTTGGTGATGTTTTGTTTTTGGTAGAGAAGCTCTCTTCCTGTGAGGTAGGGTGTACTGTCTTTATAGTGAGATCGGCTTTATAGATTTGATTTGTTTTTTTTACAGAAAAAGTTATGACTGATTAGATTCTTCAACGTGTAAAAAGGACAATAATTACAATTTTTTTTTCAAATTTTATTATTATTAAAATTATTTCAATGTTACATATAAATTTTAGTAACTTGTTATGTGATTTAAGGTGAAAAATTTTTTGACTACATATTTTTTTACTATATCTATTATGTTGTTCCTTTACACTTTCAAAATAGAAGTACAGCACACAAAAAAATATTGAATCTAAATTTAATCCACCTCCGAAATCGCTGGAAAAGGTGAAAATAAATGTAAAATAATTTTCAAATTTTATTAATAATAATACATATTAAAGAAGTTATCCTCTTTAAATTAACATCAACTTGATCTTATATTATAAATTTACTTTCTTTCTACTAAAAAACAATATAATTTTTTAACATCCCAAAAATACAGTCTAAAACTATATAATAGAATAATCACATTTAGTAATATTACAGCTCAGTCTTACATTAAAAGATAATGTACTGGCCGAACGACCTTACAAAAAGAGTTACAAATTTAAATTATACAAGATAAGCAATCTTGACCGAACCGTTTACAAAAGTCTATATCGAACGGTCAAGGAAAAACAAAAGAAGAAAGTGATCGAACGATCACCTTACTATCATACGAAACTACTAACCGAACGTTCTACTGTTCGGTCCTAATTTCTACTTCGACTAGGTTTTCTTCCTCCAGTGCCTCTTCTAGCAACTCGTCTCCTTCTGCTCACATCCACACGGATGATCATTGCAACAAAAGGACAACCGGACGTACAAACATAAATAAGACAGGAAACACAGGGTAAGCTTATGTAATTTAATTCATGTATAAACATATATTTCACACAATCAACCAAATAAGATAATTAATCATTCGTTCATGCAAAAGCCTAAGACTAGACTGACTGTCCGGACTGTATGAAATCTGTGTAGCTACGACGTTCCTGCACCCGAGTGATATAGTAACTGGGATACCCTCAACAGCTATCACCCGAGGTTAGTCCTATCTGTCCAAATTAACCATAAGGACTAGGACCTCCTGCCGTTCCCACACATGACTTACCCTTCTCTACGTGAGGACGAGTAATCACGGAACATCAGGATGAACCGCCAGCTTAGCATGCCCACATTCATACTTTACTAAATCCAATATACATTCATGAGTCATTCCTCCCCGGAACGTTCGTCCATAATCCAAAACATTTCATCCATATCATATTCTCTTCATCTTTCATTATCAATCATCTCAATTTCATCTTTCATTATCAATATCTCAATTTCATCTTTCATTATCAATCATCTCAATTTCATCTTTCATTATCAATCATTTCAATTTCATCTTTGTACAAAAATTATTAAGGACAACAGATACCGAACGTTCAATCCTAACTCAGAATGAGAACGAACACTTGGAACGAGATAGAGAGGTCTCCAGTTCCAGAATAGATTAAGACCGAGAGGGTTACTGTCGGATTGAGAAAGAAACCAAGTACAACTATATATCACAAGAACGACTAGAACGAACATTACTTACAAGGTGAGCCAATTAAATGAACTGATTCTTGAGAGCTCAAACCGAACCTCAAAGACCATGCCAAGTGCTAAGACTCTAGGCTGAAACCAATGAATATGGACACTTCAAAGAATAATACTTAAAAGAATTCACATGATTAAACCGTACGCTTATAAATACTTAACTTAAGAACAAACGAAAATATACAAATATATATATATATATATATATATATATATATATATATATATATATATATATATACTTAAGTTTATAACCGAATACCAAGAAACAACTATGCTTGGCCGAACGCTCATGCACAATATTACGAAACGAAGATGCTCGTCTTCAACTAGGATTCTTCCCAAATGAAAGAATCCAATTCCAACCAAGTTCACTAGAAAAACCCGAACAGTCAAGGACCGTTCAGTGACGAACGTATTCTTTCATAGGGGAAATTTCATACTTAGAAATCATTTATCTCAATTCAATTCTCACCATATATCTTCATAATTTCATACATTCATATCATAGTAAATTTCATATACTTCATACACCAGAACATAGCAACCATCATATTTCATATAGTCAAACATCTCAACAATCATGCTTCATTTTAATTTAGCAACTCAACGAACGTTCATGCAATACAACAACATACAAATTAAATTAGATAAGCTTCCCTTACCTCTGAGCGTGAACGAACGTTCCTAGAGACAGAATACGGTTCGCCTGACTACAATTCCTTCTACCCTCAACACTCAACAATTCTTCAAACTAAACCAACAACAGACCAAAATGGTTAAGAACTAGACTATGAACTCATGCAACCAGAACTTGGTTTGCATGAACGACTAAAGGAGAAGAAGAACTTACCAGTTCAGAACTCGAAACCGATCGGTTCAAACTGAAGCTCTTGACGTCGGAAGTGCTTCTACAGTGCCTGAACGAAGATCGGAGAAGAGAAAGGGTGAGGTTTCGTAGAGAGAAGGGAGAGCTTTTAGTGAGAAGGAGGAGAAATGAGATTTTCAGAGTTTGGGGATGAATGGTGCATGCAGAGAGTGTGACGTGAATTTTCTGAAAATCAAGTTTTGCTTCCCACGTCAAAACGAGCGTCCGCTCATTTGCCGATACCTGCCTTCCACTATCTGATTTTCGAATCCTCTTCGCTTGACAGATGGCGTCCGTTCAGAGGATTTTTGGATGCGTTTTAAATGAGGTCTGACAATTTTAAAAGTGGTTTAATAATAAATTATGATGAATTCAAACTTACCCTTTCTATTGATTAAATAAGACTTTCTTTACCCCATCAAAAATTATCATCAATTTTTATTTAAAATCCAAAATAATATGATATTGTCTAATTAAATTTTAAAATAAATTATTTTAATTTAATTTTCAAAGTATGGTATTGTTATAACTTAGAATTAACAAAAGTAATTAATTTCATAAATTTAATTAATTTCTTAATTTAACGAATTAAAGTTTTAAGAAATAATATCACAAAGAAATATAGTTCTAGGATTAAATTGGACATTTATTATTTTCATCCACGGCTCCTATTTGCTGTTGCAAGTCAAATCTATATAATTAAATGTTTATAAGTAATTATATATTTGGTGATTGGTGAGGGTGGGTGCCATTATTTTATTATTATATTTGAATTCCTTAAAAATTTAATATGTTAACGGCTTGTTTGAAATGATTAAAGAAACCGAAAGAGAACGAAAAACTGTAGGATAAGATTTTCAAAATCTTGTGTCGTTTGGAGTCGCAGAAATTGGAACTTCCATTTTCTTCTGCAAAACTTTAAAAAAGTAAACCATAAATGAATCAAAATATCAAAGTAATTAATTGCATATTTAATATAATATTTATTATTCTGCCACAATTAACCTACACAAATATATGTATAATGATTAGAGTGTTAATTAAGTTTTAAAATCATGTCATCGTTAAATTTGAATATTTTAATTAAAATTTTATTAAATATTTAAACTTTTTTTTCAATTCAATTCATTTAATTTTTTCATTAAAAGATGATATTATTATTATTTTACAATGTTATTTTGTTCACTTATATCCACAAAATAGTACAAGATCATGTAATTAATATAATATATTAATATTCATGCTCTTATAATGTAAATGACTCTTATAAATTTTAATTGTTTATTTGTTTGCGATAAAATATGATTTTGTTTTATTTTTGTTAAAATATAATGACCTTTTTATCCCTTTAAAAATAAAACGTGTCTACTTTGATCTTAGTTACTTACTCTTTTTAATAAGTAAACTATTGAATGAAAAAAAGTTAGAAGTATTAAAAACATTTATGACAACATGTTTTTATCCCTAAAAAAAGTTTTGTTTATTTTGTTGTCGTGTAAATTTAGAATGCATCAAAGTATTTCTATTAGGTTGGAAAAATGTCTTAAATATTCCCATTTTCATAATATTTAACTATTATAGGATATATTACATTTTTAATAAAACACAATATCAATTTATTCAAGAAAAGATATACACTAGTACAAATCACTTACAATGTCAAATATTTTGGGCTTTTAACGAGAATTCACAAACGACGCCATATCAGGAGACGTTAAATTTACGTCGAATTTAAAAAATTCGACGTTAATTTGTTAATATACGACGTTAACTTAAGGTCGAATTTTGTCAATATTTGACGTTAATAATTTTTTTTTTGTTATTTTAATTAATTGTGATCATTTTTTACAATTCTACGAGACCTGAAAAACAAAAAACAACAAATTTCAGTTTTTGGTATTTTATAAAGCATGAACTATGAACATGTAGTGTAGTATCAACACCAAACAATAATAACCAACAACAAACAAGTTCAATCAAACAACAACAAACAAGTTCAACTAAACAACAACAACAAACAAGTTCAACAAAAAAAAATAACAAACAAGTTCGACAAATAAGTTCTTTAAAACGAAAACTAACCTTCAAAAGGTGGGTTCATCGTAATAAAGTTAAAACAAATAAAAATCATACATAAAGTAATTAATTAACATCCATTTGTATCAAATAAAAGAAATATTACATGTGATGCTTGTCAAACTTCGTTCGAGAAAAGTTTGAGAAGAGAAGAGGGTATCGCGCGCTAAGAAAAGTGAATGAATTTTCAATCTCCCGCTCAAATTTTTATTGAATTCACTACTAACCTTTTGACGTCGAATTTAAAAGTCATTCGACGTTTTATATCCTTTTACGTCGAATTACAATTCTAAACGACGTTTAATAATTGCATTTGTTTACAAAAATGTCACCACTCATTTTTAACGTTGGTTATTCAGTGGTTAGACGTTGAACGCGTGATATTATGCATTGTTTTTGTACTAGTGATATAAGTGATATTATAATTATTTAAAATAATATGTTATAGCAAGATATATCTATATACATTGTCCTTCATTACAAGAAGATATACTACACCGTTTTGGTGTAGTATAAACTTTACAAATCAAGAGGGAACAACAAAACACCTTACTCTAAGCTTCAATTCTGCCACTACCTGACTCTTGCTCACTAGAGAAGACAAGCACACATACGAATAGACAAAGACAAAATGGTAAGTTAAAGTACCAAAAGAACATACAAATATTTTAAAACAATAATATCACATTCATAATATAGATCAATAGCAATACAGAAATAATCTCATCAACCTTAAACTCCAACCATCAGATATATCTATTGATGTCAGACTCATGAGGGACCTGCCCCATGTGGTGAAAATGTTGGTACTAGTGAGTTGCACATCGGAGTAGAAAAAGTGATCAAAGAGCGTTAAGCGTGTAGCGATCAATAAACAAGATAAAAAAGTCCGTTTAAAAATCTTGATTTTCTTAGAGAACTTTTATCAAACAGTTGGTATGCTAAAAGTGTAGAGAGTATAGAGTTCAAGAAAATCAACACAGAAATTTTATCCTGGTTCGAATCAAAAGATTTTACGTCCAGTTGTTAATCACTATGAATAATGATTAACTATTTCACTAAAAACAGTTTCACGGATACAATGAAAGTGAATAGAAATTTAGAACAACAAAACCTTCCTTTGACGAACGAACTAGAAGAGACTTCCTTCGACAAATGAACCGTTCGACAAACGAACCGGAAGTAACAACTCTGCCAACTTGAAGAGAACCGCTCCGACCTTTGACACACAAAGCGCGAGCTTCTCCTATTCACAAGACTTGACAAGAGCAAGAAGTATCACTTGAGAACTTCCTTAGACGCACTGTATTCTCAAATGGCATAGATCCCTTTTCACTCACAGACAGCTTCCCTTAGGCACACAACTCTAATACTCTCAAAATGAAAAGTTACTTTCTAAGAGCTGTGAAGACCTCTATTTATAAGCCCAGGTTTGTGCAGGGTCAGAACTTGAAAAGACATCTCCCAACTGCTAGTGATAATCTATTATCATAAGTGATAATTGATTATTTGTGTCTGTTATGGGATTTTCAAAAAGTGATAATCGATTATCTGAGGAATAATCGATTATTTGCGCGACTTGGGCAATACTCACTCAGACTAGAATAATCGATCATCCTAAGCAATAATCGATTATTTGCGCGAGCAACTCTTTTCCAAACAGGCTCGTGATAATCGATTATCATACCAAATAATTGATTATCTGCGCAAAGACTCTCTAAACAAGAAAACTTCTAAGTGTTATTACATCAACAAAGTAATTCATATACAATTAATTCTATAAAATGCTTTTAAAATAAGTACAACAAAAGTCTTCAAGTTCTTCATCTTGTAGCATCATCAAAAACCATAATATCTTCAAGACACCAATGCTCCTCATTGGTAACAATATCCCCTTTTTTATGATAAAAAATCTCTTGTTTAAAAGCATCTCTAAGTTTCTGCACAGATTTCAAACTTACAAACATACAACATGTTAGTAATAACTACACTAGTTAGAAGTTTTCTCCCCCTTTTTTATCATAAGCAAAAAGTAAAGATAAAGACTCCCCCTTAAGTGTTGTTCCCCCTCAATAAAAGAATGCAATTCAAATATTATAAAATTGTTGAGTACCAGATGCAATTCAAATATTATAAGGGAAAAATATTAATTGATCTAAAATAGAGATAAATAACAAGATATCAAACAAACTGATATATCTTCCCCTCAAATAGGTACCATTTATCACAAGATAATGACATAATTTGTCAATAAAAATTTCTCCCCTTTTTATCATAAGCAAAAAGATCATTAATAAAAATTCTCCCTCAAATGGTTCTCTCCCTCAACAAAAGAATAGATGCATTTCTTTTAAAACAGAATAAAATTTAAATTTTCATAACATAAAAGAGCAAAATACATCATGAATTACAAAATGGAAATTCAACTTTAATCAAGAAATACAATTAAGACTTAAAAAGAAGAGGTTGGAGGACAATCAAGAGGTTGAAGATGTCAATAAAAAATTTCTCCCTAAATTAATTAAATCAAGAAGAATTTAGATCCTTTTAATTCATTAAAAATTACTCTCCTAAAAGTAATATTCCCCTTAAAATAAAAAACAGATTCCCCAAACAAATTTTAAAAAAAGTTTTTTTTTTATGTTTTAACTTAAGATAGTCGATTATCACTTTAAATAATCGATTATTTGCGAGCTAAATTTGTACGTTAGAATGAAAATGACCTTGATAATCGATTATCATCCCTTGGTAATCGATTTTTTACGTTAATTTTCGAAAAACACAAATTTAGGCCAAATTTTCAACCTAAGACACATCTAACATTCATAAATTATTTTCAAAGCTCTTAAAAATTACCAGGATACCATAGAGGTTTCTTTTCCTTTTGAGAATTCAACCAGCAAAACAAAAACAATAGAGTGTCGGTCCCCATAATATCATTTGGGTCCTTTGAGGTTAGAGACAAATTACTTTATATTAGGAATCCAAGCATATTTTCCATTTGGAACATCAAAATGTTTAATTCTACATTTGTTAAAAGTGTGCCCCTTTTTCATACAGTAAAAACATGTGACAACATTTGGGTTCCTATAACAACAGTTCCTTTTTCAACACATACCCTACGAGTTCTTCTAAATTGATTCTTCTTTTTATGCACACTTTGTTTTTATAATTTTTTTAACAAATATAGGTGTTTTAACATTATTATTTGAGGTTGTCACTTCAAGAAGATTTTCTAGAATATCAATATCAAGCATGTGACTCTTACATGAAAGACATTCAACAGGATTTTCAACATTTGCAGACTCTTTCATTTCTAAATTACAGATTTTATTTCTTAAAATAACTTCCTCATCTAATGCTTTCTCATATTTAATTTTCAAATCTTTAAATTCATTTTTCAAATTTTTATGAGCAGCATCCAATTTTTCAGATTCATCAAGTAATTCAAGAAAATCCTTTTGTACATCAAATTCACTAGTGTCAAGGCTAGAGAAACTTACTTGACTTGCAGTGTCATCAACATTAGCTGTCAAACACAAGTTTGCTTCTTCAACAGAATCACTTGAGCTACTTGAATTATTATCATTTCAAGCAATGTAGACATTCTTCTTTTTATGACTTTTCTTTTCCTTTCTTTCTTCATTTCTCTTGTTGTTTGAACAATCGGGTTTTATATGGCCTCTTTCACCACATCTATAAAATTTGAAGCTTGATGGTGAGCCTTGATTGTCCTTCTTTTTCTTCAAGTGTTGGTTTCTAGATGATTCATTGTTGGCCATTAAGCATAAATTTTCTTGCTCATTTGAATCGTTTGAGCATGAGGAGTTTGATGTAGAGTTTGAATCAAACAATGTCAACTTAACCACATCTGTGACTTTATCATAAGTGACTCTTAAAAATTCTCACATTTCCTTACCACTTTCATAAACAGAAACTTTGAAGAAATCATCAAGGGTTAATGCAGATAAAATTATATTTCTGGCCTTAACATCATATTGTGTCATCCTATTTTCATCCATAGTCCATTGTAAAAATGGTTTTTCTACCTTATGGAATCCTTTTCACCTCATACTTAAATCCATACAAAAATACTTATACAATGTTTAGTATTCATCAAACAAAACAATCCTCCAATTCAATACATTAAATCCATTTAAACCACTTAAAATAAGCCTAAATCATGTTATAAACAAATCATAGTTTCATCATTCACACAATCACAATCATTAAAAGCATCACAAGAGATATAGGAAAACTTAGTTAAAAATTTGTCATTCTCGTTTAGCCACCAGATTTTGCTCGCTCAACTCACTCAACGCCTACATTTGAATACAAAACAATGGATTATGATCGCTCAACGCCTACATTTGCTTAGTTAAATTTGGTTTTACTCGATCAACGAATATACTTGCTCAGCTAGACTACAGAATAACAATTCTGCGAAATTTGAGCCTACCAACCTTAAATTTTTTTCTAACTTCCACACTTCCACATTCAACACTACACCTCCCATTTGGTATTTCAGGCCTTAATTGAACTCATCAAAGTGTTTATGACTCCATTTAAACTCTATAAGTATTGTCCTTCTATAAATTTCTATCTCATTCAAACTAAAACACCCCTTTCAAAGCCCATAATTCAATTATGCTCATTCCTTATCACAATTTGGTAAATTCAACCTTTAAACAAGTCCTTAATACCCTAAAAACATACTTTAAATCTCAATTCCCAATTCTCAATCCAACCCTTATATCAAAATCTCACTTATCAAAACCCCTTATTTAACATAAAACATGTCTATAATTGAACTCAATTACTACTTCTTCATTCAACATCGTCTTTTTGGTTATCTAAGAACCTATACCAGATTCTAAACAATTCACATCCGAATTTGTTGAACTTAAAAAGTTACGCAAGTCTTAAATGGCCTAAAAACCAATCCCAAATGTCAAGTTTCTCTCTGAAACCACTCATCAAGAAAATCACATATTAAAACCCCAAATTAGACCCAAGACTAGCCAAAATTTTCACCTTCCACTACTTCAAGATTAAACAACAATTCTTAACCAATTACAACCTCAATTACAGTAGCTCAAGTGATCAAAATTGCCAATATACAACAAGCATTCATTGCAATAATCTTCCAATATCAAGTACCACAACACAATAAAACTCCACGAGCTAAAATCTAACTTACCAATTCAGATTGTCAAAACATTAACATAATATAAAAGAGTTATTTGGCTTCCCTTACCGATTAAATGACTGAATGATCCTAAAGAGTTTCCTCGACTCAAAGAGTTCTATCTATACCTACAAACCATGAAATCATAATCAAGGTACGTGATTAGAACTAATGATCAGTAGAGAACCTAAAGGAAAACTTAGATGACACATGCTTGAAAAACTGCTCACATGTAATAGAAAACATGAAAACTAAAGAAAAAGAGTAGAAACTAATTTACTCATTTATAATAATTGTTTGGTTAGACTAGAAGATCTTGTCGCAATAATCACTTTGACACCCTTTGATCTTTAAACAAATGATCTAGCAGGTAGAACACTTAGAGAGAAATAAAAACTATGGAGAAAACTATTTTTAAAGAAATAATATAACTTGAAATAATGAAATTCGTCTTAAAATTTCTATTTATACATTGAACTTTTAACATTAAAATATTCGAATATTTAAGCCACATTGAATTGACCATTTGAATATTACAATATCATTTCCATATGTCTTAGAATTTCTACATTCTTTTAACAAACAGAAAGTTGGTCCTATTTTTGAATACTGATTGAAACATTTTCAATTGTAAATAACTTTTTTTAGTTTCAATTTCAAGGGATAAAAATTGAAATATTGTATTTCAAAATGATTAAACATATTTTAGAGAGATTAAAGTGAAGAGTATTTTATATGTTTAATTTTATTTGTCAAGTTAGTCGACTGTTTATTACAATTTTAAACAAAATTGAATTTGATACATTTTAGTGTTATACAAAAAAAAATTAACTTTTAGGAGGTAAAATTATATTTTATTTATTTTCATTTAGGATGACAATGCAGAATAGATTAACTATATAAAAAATACAAGACAAATTAAGTATTTTAACTTAATTATTAACTTAAGTTCATCCTATATAACCTTCAGTTCGCGCAGATTAATGTCTTTTTTCTTTAAGATTTTGTTTACCTGTGAACTAATCATTGTGTGGAACGAGCAAATAAAATAAATTCGCAATTTTTATCTGGAACGAGCTAGTCTTAACTCATCTTTTACGAGCAAATATGAGATGGACCAAAACGATGTGAGTTAATATGCATTGTTATCTCTATTTTCATTTATCATACATGTTTATTAATGAGATATTAATAAGAAAATGTAACAAATTAAAATATATAGACTAAAGGATAATATATTTCAATATAATTATTGAATAATAAAAAGATAAATAACAATATCTAATATAGATATTCCAGTCGTTTGTTTAAGCATAATAAAGGTGGCACCATAAAATGTCACAGTCACAATGATCTTCACATTTTACATCTTTAACTTTCATATTAGTTGAACATGTATAATCTCTTCCAAATGTCAAGATCATTGCAAACTTTATGTTTTTAATAAAGCATTTTTCATTATCAGAGCTTGCTGGTTTAATATTCCTATAGCTAAACATTCAATATATCAATCAATAAATTGAACATATTACTCAGAAAAATTGGACAGGTTGCTTTTAAACCTTTATTAAATCTTAGTTGAACTAAAAAATGTATCTTTAGTTATTTTTGTCCAAACTATGATTTGGATACTAAAGCACAATTTCCTGGTAACTTCGTTAATCGTTTTTAAGAGATAGAATCTGTATAATATTATATTTGTCATGCAAAAATGTTGTAAAAATGTTTTATTTATATTTTAGTTTTGCTAAATTATTGAAATTTATAATAACTATGTTAATAAACCATATTAACATCGATTTTTTTATTGACTGACTTTGAAAACAAACGGAAAACTAAACCATAATAAAATAGTACAAGACATAAGAATTTATGTGGTTCAACTTCTATTCTATTATTACTTACAATAATGGAAATGATCTAATAAAAAAAAGTGATCATAAAACACCCTTTAGTTTCTTAGATTTTGATTAGGATGATACAACTTTTTCTCAAGACTTTGTGGTAGTGGGTGGTCTAATTACTCCATTTACAAAGAGGGTGAGATCTTTGTAGAGTGGTAGAGAAATTAAAGAAAATTGATGTGTTATATACAAAATTGAGTAGTTAATGCTAAGTGGTGCAGGTTGCCTACAAATGGAAAAAGGTTAGGTCAGAAGTAGCTTTGCTTTGTAGTTTGAGTTATTTATGACAAGTTAGAGAAGGTGATGCTGTTGAAGTTTTACTCCTTATGGAAAATTGAAGAGTGCATTAAATTCACCATGATTTTCGTGTTGTATCTTTTCACTACCTTGACATTGTATTTTAGTATGCACAGAGACACATTTAAAAAGTTTTTCTTATGAACCAAAATGAAATTAAGTATTTGCATTATGCATTTCCTAGAATGGTAACCAAACTATTCACATTACACAATACTTTACTTCAAATATAGTTCAAACTACCAGACATGAAAGCTTAGTATTAACAGAAGAAAAAAAGCAATAGATTTTAATCTTACTTTGGTCCCATTTACATTATGCATCTCCAAAGTTATCACCAAACTATAAACACTACACAATCCTTTCCTTCAAACAGACTACAACAACAAAATCTGATCAAATTCCTCAACTACACACAAATAAATGTTTCTCTCAAATTCAAGAGCTGCACAAACTGCTGCACATTACATATTTCATAGAGGGTTCTCACCAGGCAGATAAGAAGGAGAGCCACCCTCAACCTGGTTTTTCTTCCTATGGAAGATGCCGCTAATATTAGGCAAGAGGGCTTTTTTTGAAACTGAAACCTTCTCCTTTTCAAACTTCCTCACCTCTGCAGTTGTATGAGGATGATTCTGCTTTTGAATCCTGTAGTGCTGAGGTGATGATTCTGTTGACACCTGTGTCTCAGCCAAAATTCGGGATGCAGCTTCTGCAGCCTTCTTTTGCTCCCTCTCACGCCATCTTCGGAGCTCACTCTCCACTGCCCTTTTTGCTGCTTCAGCCATTTCGGCCTTTTTCAGGGCCTCTTGTGTTGCAGTCTTTATATCCTCAATTTCCTTCTGAGTTGTCTCTAACTTTTTGAGAGCCTCATTTTCACTAGCCTTCACAGCTTCAACCTGTGCCATGGCAGCAGCCACTTTCATGTCTGCTAATTTGTCAGACTCCTCAACTTTATGGCTTAGTGAATCAAACTCATCTTTTGAGATTGTAATCACAGCATCAGATTCAGATGTGGATGCACGAGCAGCAGTAGTTCTTTCAGTTAACACTGTAATCTGGTCAAGAGCTCTTTTCTCGGCTGCTTTTGCTGCTTCTGCTTCTTCCAGTGCCACTTTAAGCTTTCTCTCTGCTTCTGCTAATGCAAGTCCAGTAACTTCAGCTTCCTTCTTCAATTCTTCTGTTTTTTTCTTCATATCTTCTGCTTCCCGCCTTGCATTTTCAGTTTCAGATGTCAGCTGGCTAAGTGTCAAGATCATTTCCTCAGATACACCTCTAACTTTAGATTCTTCTGACATGCAGGCTTCAAGCTCGGACTTGCTTTTGCGGAGCTTGACGTGCAGGTTCCCAACAATGGATTCAGTTTCAGATTCCTTCTCCTTCAACTCAGAATGTTCTTTCTTTACATTCTCCAGTTCCACCTTGAGAGATTCCACTAAGCTTTTAAGAGAGCTTTCTTCATCTGCTACTTTCTGCAGTGACTCCTTAGCATCATCAAGCTCCAAAGTGACACTTTTAACAGAGTCCAAGTCCGACATCCTTTTATTTTCCATTTCCTTTTGAAGAGCCCCAATTTCACTCATTCTCTCCTCTAGCTGCATTTCAAGATTCTTGGAAAGCTCAGGACTGAATTCCTTCTTTAAAGCAAGCAATTGCTTTTCAGATTGTTCCAGGGTAGCTTTATACGATTGTCTTAGAACATCTTTCTCAGCCAAAATCATTGCTTGCTGTTGCTGTGCCACAATAGATGCAAGCTTTGCTTGCTCAATTGATTCCTTTACAGATGAAATTTCTTTAGAAAGCTCAGATGCTCTTTCTGTGTTTTCCTTCAATCCATCTTCAGCTTCTGCTGCTCGCTTGAAAGCAGACTTTTTTGCATCCAAGGATGAATCATACTCTTGTCGAGTCTTGCTCAATACTTGCTTTGCTGCATCAAGTTCTGTCATGACAGATGCATACCTTTTTACTGCAGAATCTAATTCTTCCTTCCAAGCACCACCTGTTACGTCAGGGATACCATACTTTTCTTCTGCAAGTTGTTTTGCCTGACTCTTTGCAGCTTCGGTTGTCTTGATCGCTAACTCCCTAGAATCACCAATAACTTTCATCTTCTGTGTCAGATCCTCAACTGTTCTTTTCGCCCTTTCAAGCTCCACAAGAGCTTGAACCTTGGTAGTTTCAGCATTCTTTACCTGTTCCCTTAACTTGTTCAGCTCTTTTTGGGCTACATGTAGTTGTGTCTCCTTGGCCAATACTCTCTAGTGAAAGAACAAACTTGTAAATTGCAAATTGAAAAAGACAGAGTACAATGAAATCTATCTTGATAGAAGAAAATATAAAATTATTAATGGATAACCTAATCTAGTGGTCAGAAGTTAGATCAGCTGGTGTTACTAGAACAAAGTGGTGTACAATTAAAACAGATTACTATTGTAATTGATTATATAAAATGGTGGATATAGATTTGCATAATGTTTTATGGAGAATGTAATGTTGCCCTTGAGTATGTTGAAACTTGTGCCAATTCATGCGTGCACAAGAGATTCCTTCTTAAAAGATGAACACAAAAATCTTCCTGTATTCAGATCTTTAAGAAAACTGAACAAAAACAACTTATAACAATGTAATTTTAATATAATTAACACTGCTGAGACACCTGTAATTCTTGTTTGCGATTCCCACACGTGCACACAATTTTGAGTAGAAAAAGACCATTTTAGGAACCTGAATTATTCTCCAAACCATTTATGTAGTCAAGCTGAGAATTATAATAGTTTTAATAAAATCTAAAACTATTGAAAATGCTATCAGGAAACTCAAAGCGGTTAAAACCAAAAGGTATTAGCACTCTCAAAACAAAAGGATCAATTTGTAAAACGAAGCACAGGGTCTTCATTTTTCAGGGGAAAAAGTAATGAGAAAAGGGGAAATCCAATGACTTATATATTCTAGATTTTGAAAGTCTACTGTTAGACCAATGACCATAAGGATGACACCATGAAGAGTATTGAGAATGGGGTAAACAACCACCTCGGTCCCTGAAAGTGGTAGGAACTTCCATACTTAGTCCTGAAAGAAAATGTTTAATACGTCCTTGGGATGTTAACTAAGACCCTAAATTTAACTATTTAAGTTCGTTTTAGTCCTTAAATATATTTAATATTATCACTTTAATAGCACAACTTTTTGAATTTTGAACAAATTTGATTGCCGATTACACTTTCAATAACTTTCTTCTAATTTCATTCAGTTCAGGGACTAATGTTACTGCACCCTACAAATTTAGGGACCAAAGTGATCGTTTACACATTCACAATGTTCATTCTATCAAGCCACAGCATTACAGAATGATGAGGAACTGATAGAAGGAGATGAAGGATTTGAGGATGCGTCTGTGCGTAAGGGTAAGAAATAGAGTGTTAAGCATGATATGAGTATGGTTTTGGGGCCTCTGGTCATAAAGGTTTCCCTAGGTTCTATGACTTTTTACGTTCTAGTTTTATCACCGCAGAGAAAATTTCCAGAGTTGCTCAATAAAATTGAGACTGCATCTTGCAAGTCCTAATATAATAAGGACAACTAGTCTGGCATTGTTATACAGTGAAGTGCCTCCTGGCACAATGGAGAGAAACTCAGGACGATAAAATAGAGTAAAACTTTTATTAAGCAAACTGGGTAAGTATCTGCTCCATCAAATGCATATAGACAATCTGTCATAAAGCTTTTTTTTTTTTCTCTTTTTATCAATTAAAGAGTTATAAAATGTTTATGCTACATCGTGAATATTCCGGTGTAACATGGTTGTGGTAGAGAACACATACTAGTACAAAACGACAATTACCTCAGCAGAATAAGGTTTTGCCTTCTTAATAATTGGTTTTTCACCCGAGAAAGCACCTTCACCAAATAGAGAGACAGCATCTTTAACAGACTGAAAAGGTGGGCTGGTGTCAATCTCTCCAACCTCAGGTTTTGGATTAGGAGACTCAGTAGCACTTTGCCGAATTTTCGCTACCATTGTATCTTATAATAAATATTAAGTAGTTTGAAGCCAACCTGTTGCAAACAACTAGTAGAAAGATATTAAAATTATAAACAACCATCATCATGAACTGGTAAATTATAAAAGACAAATATACAGAACTCCATATTAGAAGAATTTCTAGTCACACAGACAAAAGAAGACCACTACAAAACCAAGTTAAAGGAGCAAAACTCCATATGCCAAAAATCGATCACAGTGACTTTGTGATGGACACAGGATCATTCTCCAACCAAGTGGAAAAAGTAAAAACTTATTTTTGTGCAGTGTCAAGAATCAAGAGACATGATAGAACCCTAAAATCACTAATACAACCGGCACTTGGATATATTGAAACAGTAAGATTCTCTCTCAAAAAATACTTGAGTTTTGAACTGTCACTATCAATAACTTATTCTGGATTAAACTCCAACAGCCTACAAGATTCCAGAATACCTCCCCGCTCCATCGAATAAGAACATTCAAAAAACAACATACTCTTCAATCAACAACCAACTTGTATCCACACTACAACCCCCTCAATGCATAAGTATAAACAAAACCAAAAAATCAAGAATATTACACAATGTGTGTTAAGAGCCCATTCACAAAACCATAATAAATTGAGGAGTCAAGGACCTTTCTGCAGTGCAAATAGGCCTCCAAAAAGAAAGCAAAGATTTCAGACAATACAAACTTTACATGCAAAAAAATACTAACAAAACACTTAAAATTCCACAATCTATTTTTTTTTTCAAAGGGTTTTCCAGTCCAAACAACCCCCTTCAGAATAAAAAAAAAAGACCACAATTATTGAAAATTTATTCACCAAAACATGAATAGAATTTTGTCCAAACTACACGGCAGAGTGGATAACATTGCAATTAAAAAGGCCCTGAAGTAGGTCAAAACGACCCGAAAACGACAGAAAAACATCATAAAATGCCGCAAACAGAGCATGAATTGAAACAACAGCCAACGAAGCAAAAAAGCGACGAACGACAAAAACAAACGAAAAACCGAAACCGGCCTCTCCAAACAATCCAACAAAACCCAAAATCGCAAAACCATCAAAGCTTTCACCTTCACTAAATCCCAAGCGAAATTCACAAAAGAAAAGCAAAAAAAAAAAAAAAAAAAAGAGAAGAAATAGCACCTCACCTTCCAAGACCTCTTAACAAAGCTGACTCTCAAAATTTCTAATCAAAAGCTCCGATATTGAATCTCTCCAGAGAGAGAAAGAGAACGTTATTAGAGAGAGAAAGTGATGGGTGGGTTTGAAAAATCCGAAAGCTGTTCGAGACAAATTTTTGTTTCAGCTGTAGTCAAGTTCAAAGAGATGAGAGTACGGGATCGCCTGCACTCGTTCCCATTTTAAGACTCCCTTTTCGTTTCAGAGCGTTGTATACCCTTGCTCCTTTTCCATGAAATGACCCTCATGTCCTTAAGGCATGCCGCGAGGGTTCGCCACGTCATCGGTAGCACCGTCCAAGAAAACACCCTGAGGTGACGATGACCCCAATAGGAAAACGAAAGAGATGGCAGAGAAAGAAATGTTTTAGACAGCAAAAAGGCAAATTCTTTTATATTATTTTTCATTCCTTGTTTTTCTAAGTTTGTCTCCAATAATTGAGAGAAAAAATAGATTAAAGTAAAAAAGAAAAAAAAGTACAAGAAAATCGATCAAATAAAACCGCAAATTCTTACACATGTAAATGTCGTAAAGTTTAATTTTTTAACCTCAACATCACATTTGTGTGTGACTAGGGTTATTGGGTAGTTGTTGTTGGTGAAGTACTTGCAAGCATTTGTTGGGTAGTTTATAGTTTTTGTATTCTTTTTGAATTAGGGTTCTTTGGGTGCCGAAAGGTGACATCTTGCATGATAACATGATATTATACAATTCATACATCGCTTTCTCATCCTTGATGAAGCTATTTGAGGGTTTTGGATAGTGCCAAATTGTCCTACAATTGGATTTTATAGGACGTTGAACCCTATATGCTTTATTCACACTTCCTTTATTATTGTTGTTTCTTTCTCCCCATCTTCTTTTCATCATGAGCATGTCCTCTAGAATTAATTACTATGTCCCATTATTTTGTTATTATGGTTTTTCCTTTCCCTTTTCTTTTCCTTAAATTGCTTTTGTTTTGTCACATGTGAAGAGAAGAACAAAACTCTCTCTTTTTATGCTTTAAAATACTATATATCATCAGAAAATAAATCATGCAAATGTTAAAATTTATTAACATAAAAAGTTACTAGTAAAAAGTGAAACTTAAAAAAAAGATTACGCTAGGGTAATAATGTATGTTAACTATTTAGTTTATAGAATGAAGTTATTAGTATTTATTGTAGTTATTTGTGTTGAATTGTCCTATACGAGACTGAAGGCCTTTTGAAATCAATAATAGTATATTTTAATATATTTAGAGAATGACTTTGTTTTGAAGTATTCACAATAGCATATTTTAATTACCACCACTTGTATCTAGATGTTAACTTATTCAACATTTAAAATATTTGAAAAAAGACAATTGATTTTTACCCTTCCTTGAATATTTTTTATGCACTCCCATGGATATGTAAAAATCAAATAAAAATAATTTTTGAGTAAAATTATACGCACAACCTAATTTTATCTCACTAGCGAGTATAAATATTAATGTGAGTATATGGGATAATTTAACCTGTTTGGTAGGTTTAAAACGGGTTAGACCGGCTGACTAAACGGGTTAGAATTTGTAATATGTCTTATCAAAGGGCAGGTTGATGGATTGGTTCTTCAAATGTTTTTTTACTTCTCTTTAAAATGTATTTATATATAAATAAATAAATATTAAGTTATATAAATAATTTTTAAGCTTTTAATTAATTAATTAATATTTTAAATAAATCAATTAAAATAATTGTTATATTTAATATTAAATTATTCTATTATAATTAATAATTAAAACTTAATTTATAAGTATTAATGATTTAAGTTTTGCATATTTATATTTTTAGAAGAATATAGTATAAAAATTTAATATTTTTAATATTTTTAATTTTAAAAAAATGTCACTGGAATGGTCTATTCTCGTCTCATCTTTAGTCCACTAATTTGATAGTTTAAGTTGATTGGAGAAAAAGAATTGATAAGTTGAAATTTTCAATCTGACTCATTCAATTTTGGATGGGAGGGATAAAAATATTAAGAAAAAAAAAAGTTTTGATTTATATTGTTTCATTTTCTTTTGTTGGGTATAAAATTTCGTATTGCTTGATACGAGTTATCTCTCTGCAATTCAAAAGTATTTTGAGTTAAAAGTATATTTTGAGTAATTTTTTGTAATGTTTTCTTTTTGGAATAAATTTTAGTGATGGAACACTTTTTTATGGAATAAATGAATATTTAAATGTTTTAATTTATGATGAAAAATAAGTGTCTACTGATGCTTCAACAGTGAAGAGTCTAGTTGGTGACACATTAGCCCTGATTGTGCAAAACTTATCAACAATCATAGCTAGTATAGTTTTATCATTCACTGCTAATTGGATTCTTGCTTTCATAATTTTGGTCCTTATGCAAGGATTTCTTCTGATGAAGTTTCTTAAAGGATTCACTGCAGATGGCAAGGTCAGTCTTACTTTCAATTCTGTTTGAAATTATGCATTATGGAATATAGATGGACATCAAGAGAATGATCTTTACAAGACTTTAGAATGAATTTTGAAGTCATTTAAGAAAAAAAGAAGTGATCAAGTTGCAAAATTTGATGGTATCTAGTGATGTGTGATGTGCATTTTTTTCACACTATGATGCACTAATATTCCCATAGACATCTAGAAAGAGTTACTTAAAGATGTAACTGAGAATTCTCATACTTTTATAACATTGCAGCTGATACCATTTATTTGACACTATTATCGAAACATATATTTATCTTAATTCTATCTAATTGTCTTTCCACCTCATTTATGAACACCTCAAAAACATTCACTGATTGAGATTTTTCATGCAATAGATATATAACAATAACGTAAGAAGTCATCAATAAAGGAGATAAAATATTTTTCACCACTTCAAGATTTAATGTCAAAAGGACCACAAATATCAGTGTGTATTAACTCAAGAAGTTGACTACTTCTTATGGCGGGATATTTTGATATGTGTTTTGTTTGTTTACCCTTAATACAATGAATACATATATCTCAGTCATCAAAATCCAATTAAGGTAAAATTTCATTTTTCACTAACCTCAACATCCTTTCTTTGGATTTGTGACCCAATCTTTTATGCCATAAGAAAGTAGAACATTTTTTTCCTGCACCACAATTTCTATCAACAACATGTTCAACATTAAATAGGGATTTAGAAAAATTAACATCAAGATTTAAATGATATAAACCATCCAATAATGTACCAGAACCATAATAGTACGAAAGTTTATACAAATGAAAAATACCATTTCCAATCTTAAAGTTAAAACCTAAATAATCCAACTTTGCAACAGAAATTAAATTCCTAGCACAACCAGAAACATAGAGACACTTTTCAAGATTCAGACAATAACTAGTGTCTAGAATCAATCTGTAAGTCTCAATTCCTTCTATCTGTGCCTTCATTTTGTTCCCCATATATAAATACTTTTTAGTTCCTTTTATGGGCTGGATTGAAAGGAATCTCTGCATAATATTAGAAACATAAGTGGTAGCTCCAGAATCCAACCACCAGGTATTATTAGGCACTTCAATTATATTTACTTCAAAACTTACATAAACATAAAAAATATTTTCTTTTCGAACCAAGATTTTCTTTTCGGACAATCTTTCTTGAAGTGACCTACTTTCTTGCAAAAGAAACATTTTTGGTCCTTCTGGATATTTCCCTTATTCACTTTCATTGGGGCTTTGTCCTTCTTGTTCTTCTTTCCTGATTTGGCTTTACTGAAACTAACACCTTCATGAGTTGTGAGATGGATAAAATGATCTTTCATTTTCTTCAATCTCCCTTCCTCTTGTACCAACATGGCTTTGATTTCTTAAAAGTTCCATTTATCTTTAAGAGTGTTGTAGTTCACTTGGAACTGGACAAATTCAGGAGGAAGAAAGTTCATGATAAACTGTACTAAAAAAGACTCATTCACCTCCATTCCCATTGACTTCAATCTTGCTGCTATATTAGCCATTCTAGTTACATGGTCATGTATGGGGTGCGACCAGTCAAACTTTTTAGTAGTCAGCTCACTCATAAGAGTTCCCATAATAAACTTGTCAGTTATGTCTGATTGTGAGTACTCCTTGATCATTTTCATGAATTCCTTTGCGCTTTCCGTTTTAGGCATATAAGACTTTACATTTTATGCCATAGACATGTGCATCAAGTTTAGTGACAACCTGTTAGACCTATGCCAAGCTTCATAAAGAGACTTTTCATCACTTGTATTGGTCTCTGTAATGGCTGCGGGCATTTCATCCATCATAATTGCCATATCCAAGTCTAACACACCCAGTTGGAACTGAATTTGTTCTTACCAATCAATATAATTAAGCCCATTAAACTTGACCACATAGTTACTCAAATCGGATAAATTCATGTAAGCTGGAAATAATACACAAGCTCATACATTAATGCTTTGATAAAATTAATGGATTCAAATTACTACACTAGTCATACATTCAAGTTCACCTTTGGGTGACACTTAAACTGATAGGTAATCATTTAAGTCATTCATTTAAGTTCACCTTTGGGTGATTCTTAAACTGACAAATTCCATATATACTTTAATAAACAATCAATCATACGTAAGTTTATATGTATGCTATCTTTGGATATACAAACATATTTACTAAGTACATGAAATGTCTCACTTTAATGTCATCGATTCTAAACAATGGTTCACCTTTGGGTAATCCATAACATCCTTATATCAATGACTAATTACTATATATATTCATAATTTAACATCCTTTATATTATGAATAATTTTCAAATAACATGAGCAATTTAAAAGAACAGCGAAATTGCTAAAACTTTTAATTTTGATTAGAATTATAACTCACCCGAAATTTAACTTAATTTAATTTCCTTCATCCAAGATTAATAAATAATTACATATAATTCATAAAAAAAATTATACCATGCATGTTAGTAGATGGTTAAAAGCATTTGAAACCTTCAAACTTTTAATTCACATTTAATTTCCATTCAATGCACAACAATGTTAAAAATTTAACATAAGCACAACAGTAAAATACTTTACTGTGAGAACAGTACTGCAACAATAAAATTTGCTTCCAAAATGGAATTTCGCACTGCAACTATAAAAATGCTTCCAAAATGGAATTATGCTGCTGAAGATGTGCAACATTAAAGTTGCTTTAATGCAACAATGAATAAAAACGTAAAAAAAAATTGCGGCTTCCCAGGTGAATGAAATTCACATTATAGTGAATTTGAAAACAATCATGCAACAGTAAAAAATTGCTTTATTGTGACGTGCGCAACAATCAAAATTTCAAAAAACTTGCGGCTTTGAGATTTACAGTGAATCTAATTTTCTTTCATGCCAATAAAAATAATTAAACATTTGAAAATTAAAATCCCTAAATTTTATAATTCAAAAAATTAGGGTTTCACAAAATTGAGAAAATTACCATTAATGGAGAATCATAAAATTCAAAACCTGGCTCTCATACCACTTGTTAGCAATTCTTTCATTTTCAATTAAATGAAAAACACACATGATCTTGAATTTTCATGATACTCACTATTCTCGCATAGACAGTAGAAAAGAACTTACCTGGATTCATTGTATAGTTCCTTCCTGTCAAATGTTCTCCCTTCTCTTACTCCTTTTTAATGCTTTCTTTATGATATAGAAATTGTCAAGGATGTTTTTCTCTGTCAAAGTCACAGTTTCTTTTCTTTTTAGAGAACGTAACCTGTCTTTCTCTCTTTTTAGAAACTTAACCTGTCAACCATCGTAAAACCTTTTTCCTCTTTATGATATTTAATCAACTTTAATAAAATACCAAAATACCCTTTATTGAAGTGAGAAGAGAGAGATTAATTTTAATAAATCTAAAATAATCCCTATAACTTTAATACCTTATATTCTAATAATCATCACATTAGAATCTGTATATCAAAGTTATACTTTAAATTACATGAACCAATCTTAAATTAATATAATATAACACGGATAAAATAAGAGATGGACATGGGTTTATATACAGATAAGATACTTCCATTAGTAAGAGACCTTTTGGAGTGGTACCAAAAGCAAATTCGTAAGGGCTTGGCCCAAAGCGAACAATATCTTACTAGTGTTGAGATCTATGTGTATATGTGTGTTGAACCTCCCTACAAATGATGTTAGTTGACCTTAAGACAAGACAACTGTCACTGATCAGTGGTTGGAGCAAAGGAGAAAGTTGGTATCAAGACTTGGATTCTTGATAAAAAGTTTGCGTGTCTGCGGAATGGCGGGAAGTGATATGTCAACGACCAATCTTCCAATACTCACAGAGAAGAATTGGACTAGGTGGAGCACACAGATGAGAGTGTTGTTCAAATTTCAAGATGTAAGTGATGTTGTTGAAGGCAACGGACTAGAGCTTGATCTTGGCGCCTCAGAAGACCAGAAAGTTGCATTCAGGAAGAGAGACAAGAAGACATTATTTATCATTCATCAATGTGTTGATGACAGTCACTTCGAGAAAATCCAGAACGCGATTACTGTAAGGGATGCCTGGAATATCCTGGTTCGATGTCATGCAGGAGGGGAGAAGATAAAAAAGGTTAAACTCCAAACTTTGAGGAGGCAATACGAGTTACTGTAGATGGAAGAAAATGATAAGGTTGGTGAGTACTTTAACAGAAGTTTGATTATATTATGGTCGCGATAGAAGAATCGAGATATCTTTTAAAGATGAAGATTGAAGAGTTACAAAGCTCGTTAGAAGCGCATGAAATGAGGTTATTGGATAGAAAAACAATCAAGAATGAGGAACAAGCACTAAAAGTACATCATTCCAAGAATGATGAGAAAAAGAAGCACAAGAAGTGGAAAGGGAAGCGTTCAAAAGGGGGTTGGAAGGCTGATAAAGGCAAGGATGATTAAGACGACAAACATGTGTCAGTTGAGAGGAGTGGAAGGTTAGAGAAGGGATATCAAAAGAAGGAAAAAAGAAGTATTGAATGCTTTAATTGTCACAAATATGGTCATTTCGCTTATGAATGTTATGTTGATAAAAGTAAACAGAAGAAATATCAAGGGAAAGAGGCGTACATTGCACAAGAAGATTCGAATTCAGAACCACTAACTTTGATGGTAACCACTTCTGCAGAAAACTCTTCATGTCAGACTAACTTGTGGTACCTAGATTTTGGTTGTTCAAACTATATGATGTGTCGTAGAGAATGGCTGATCAACTTTGATACAACGAAGAAAAGCAAGGTCAAATTTACTAATGATAGTAATTGAAGGTGGAAGGAATGAGAGATGTGGTTATTTGGAGAAAGAATGGCTCACATGCAACTATCACCAATGTGTTATTTGTGTCTACCATGAAATGTAATTTGTTGAGCATTGGCCAGTTGATACAAAGGGGGTTTACAATAGTAATGGGAGATTACAATAAAGTTGAGTTGTATGATATAAACAAGAATTTGATTCTTCGATGCAAGATCTCCAAGAACAGGACGTTCTAGATCAATATGGAAGCAGTAGAAAACTCTCAATGTTTATCATCAGTGAAAGTAAATGATGAAAGCTGGTGTTGGCATTTGAGGTATGAACACTTGAATTTCAAAAGTTTACAACAACTTGACATAAAGGGAATGGTTCTTAGATTACCCAACATCACGCCTTTGAAAGCCACTGCCAAGCGTGTGGAATCACTCATGAGATCACAACACCGTATACCCCTCAGCACAACGGGCTTGCAGAAAGAAGAAACATAATGATCCTTGATATGGCTAGGAGCATGTTGAAGGAGAAAGCAGTGCCACGGAAACTGTGGGGCGAGGCGGTGTCCACAACTGTCTACCTCCTTAACAGGTGTCCAACAAAGAAGTTTGATGGAAAAGTACCCTTTGAAGCGTGGATAGGCAGGAAGCCGACAGTTGGCCACTTGAAGGTATTTGGATCACTTTCTTTCGTGCATGTGCCTGACCAGAGAAGATCAAAGCTGCAAGATAAGAGCGAGCCAATAATATTTGTTGGCTATCATCCTACTAGAGCTTATAAGCTCTTTAATCCAATCAATGAGAAAGTCGTCCTGAGTAGAGATGTGATGATTCTGGAGAATAGTTGGGACTGTAAGCAGAAGCAACCAGATTTGGTAGAGGCCAGAATAGGTGGAGATGTTGAGATCATCTTAGTCGAACCTGAGGTGAATTCTGATCGTAGTGGAATTGTGCAGAATGGTGAAACTGGTAGACCATGAAGACAACGTGTGTTGCCACAAAGGTTTAGTGAATGCAAAGTATATCCTGATACACAGATTGATGATGAAGGAGACTTGGTTCATAGGGCATTGTATGCTGGAGCGGAACCAATAGATGAGGTTGAAGAATTAAAGGAACCTATGTGGAGAAATGCAATGAGGGAGGAAAGTAATGTAATCGAAAGGAACGAAACTTGGCAGCTTGTTGATCTGCCAGAAGGGAAGAAAAGTATTGGAGTAAAGTCGGTGTTTAAGCAAAAGTTGAAGCTTGATGGATCAATCTCCAAGTATAAAGCTAGGTTGGTTGCGAAAGGGTTCCTTCAACGACAAGGCTTTGATTTTTCTGAGGTGTTTGCACCAGTAGCACTATGGAGACTATTCGGATGGTGAATGTTGTTGCATGTTAAAGAAGTTGGTCATTGTACCAGCTTGATGTCAAGTCAACGTTCCTCCATGGACCATTGGAAGAGGAGGTATACGTATAGTAGCCTCCTGGATTTTTTTAAGAAGGCAAAGAGCACCAAGTTTACAAGCTGCAAAAAGCTTTATATTGGCTGAGACAAGCTCCTAGAGCCTGGAATAAGCATATTGATTCCTTCCTGCTTGAACTAAACTTCATCAGATGCATTGTTGAACATGGAGTCTATGTGAAGAGAAGTGCATAAGAGGATTTGCTGATCATCTATTTATACGTGGATGATTTGCTTATCACAGGGTCCAACCCAGCTAACATTGAAGAATTCAAGAAAGTGATGCAGACAGAATTCGAGATGACTAACTTGGGTAAGATAAGCTACTTCCTAGGAATGAAATTTGCTTATACTGATGCATGATTGGTAATACATCAAAAGAAGTATACTAGAGATTTGGTGAAAAGATTTAATATGTCATTATGCAATGCCACAATAAGCCCAATGGAAGTCAACCAGAAGTTGGTGAGAGATGAATTAGAGGAAGGGGTAGACGAGACAGTATTCAAACAAATAATTGGATCATTGAGGTTTCCTTGTAACAACAGACCAAATCTCTAATTTTGTGTTGGTATGATAAGCAGGTTCATGGGTGAACCGAAGAGCTCACATGAATGATGTCAAACGAGTATTGAGGTATGTTTAAGGCACATCTAATCATGGGTTGCTATTTCCTATTGGGAGACAAAACTATGGATTAGAATTGGTTGGCTACACCGATTTTGATCATGGTGGTGATCCTGCGGAGAGAAAGAGCACGTTTGAATATATTTTTCTGTTGAACAAAGCCCCTATTTCGTGGTGTTCTCAAAAGCAACATGTAGTTGCTTTATCCAGTTGCGAAATCGAATACATTGTTGGGTGCTTTGTTGCCTGCCAAGGAGTGTGGTTAGAATAATTGCTGAAGGAGATGATGATGCCTGTGAAGACCCTGTTGCAGTTAAGGATAGATAACGTCTCTGTCATAAATTTATCTAAGAATCCTGTGAGTCATGGAAGAAGTAAGCATTTAGAAGTGAAATACCACTTCTTGAGAGACTTGGTAAGCAAAGGAAGAATAGTTTTGTCCTACTGCAGAACTGAGGAGAAATTGGAAGACATCTTCACCAAGGCTTTGAAGGTTGATCGTTTTGATTTTCTAAAGAAGAAAATTGGCGTTATATCACTCGATGCTTGTCTTAGAGGGAAATGTTAGTTGACCTTAAGACAAGACAGCTGTCACACAGGCAGCTCTACATCTGTTACTTTGTTCCTTATAAAACCACACTTGTACAAGATACAATATTCAGTTTTTCAATAAGAAGTTCTATTCAAATATACCTATTCTCTCTCGGTATTTTTCTTATGTTGTTTTCTTCCTAACAATAACAATTATGATGATACCTTGCGTCTTATACCTGATCCAAATTAGCTTGGAAGATACATTTCTATGTTTAATCTTCGGGTTAAATATGTTTTTCGTTCCTTAAGTATCACACGATTTTGGGTTTAGTCCCTACTCGAAACTTTGATTGCTTTTAGTCCTAATAGTTTTGAAACTATTACTATTAGTCCTTAAAATTGAACGACGTTAACTTTTGTTTGATGTGGCAAACGGCAAAGCCACGTCTTTCGCCAGCTTCCCTCTTCACTCTTTGCCACGTTGCTTTTCTTTTCATGTGGCCAATAAGAATCTGACACGTGTTAGCCCCCTTCCACCCCAAATTAGGGTTTGCTAGATTGGGGAAACTTGCCCCTGCACCTGCGCCACAATTTTGCTCTTCTATCTTACGTCGTCATGAGCCAAGAACGCGAGAAGGGAAGGGTTGCTCTCTTGCAGGTGGCGAACGGAGTTTCTACTGTGTTTTTGGATTTGCAAGTCTGTTGCAGGTGATGGCGCATCTGGATGACGGTGATTATGCAAGGGAGGATGTCGCGACTTGCAAGGATTTTGCGCGTTGAAGGTGGCATTGATGGAGGATGGCGTCGCTGCAGGGGAGCTTGTGAGATGAAGGCGCGACGGCAGAGAGGCTTAGGCGATTTAGGGTTCTTCGCAACACTCGCAATTTGGGATTTCGCTTGACCGTGGTTCTCGATTGGCCAGAGCGAACTCGGTGTGCGTCTTCCGACACGGTGCGATTTGCGATTGGGGTTGCTCGCGTTTTCTGGATTTGTTTGAGTTTTAGGTGATTCTGGGAATGCCATGGATGACTCGCGAGGAAGAAGAAAGAGCTTCGCTGTTTGGATTATTTGCAAGTGAAGAATGAAGATGCTTGCTTGATCTACAGCTTGGGCTGTTGTGCGATTGGGGTGATGGTGCTCGAGAAGCGAAACCTTGGTTGCTCTGCCGGAGAAGATGAACGAAGTTCTCAAGCACAAGCTGACATAAGACGTGGCTTCGCTGTTTGTCACATCAAACAAAAGTTAACGTCGTTCAATTTTAAGAACTAATAGTAATAGTTTCAAAACTATGAGGACTAAAAACAATCAAAGTTTCGAGTAGGGATTAAACCCAAAATCGTGTGATATTTAAAGGACGAAAAACATATTTAACCCTTAATCTTCCCATATATCCCTTAAAGGATAATGATACCTTGTGTCTTATACTTCTGATACTGATAGTTTATATGGAAACATTTTCATAGCTCACACTGAATACTTTATGAAGTGTTAATATGTTAATTATATATTCATCAATTATTAGATCCTTAATATCACTATAAAATAATTAATAATAAATATGGATTATATATAAATTCATCGCTATTTTTTAATGCATGAACATTTAAGGAAAGAAGAAAATCAGTCTTATAATAGATTAATTGAACAACACTTTATCGTTTAATTGAACAACACTTTATCGTTTTCAAAGTCGAAAATTATTTCTAAATAAAAACTATGTGAGTGCTTACTACGTTTGAGTTATTTTCGATATAAATGATCCAATGGTGATCGTCACCACATTTTGGACGTTCCTAAGTCAATTTGGGTGTCTTTTGCTTTGACTTTGCAACCACATAGTTAATACTTAATAATAAATATTCAATGTATTCAAGCACTTAATTATATACTTAAATGTTATATAATATAACAGTATATTTTGTTCCAATGTTTAGCAAATTCAATCGGGGTTACTTTTTGATTAGTAAACGTTGAAAAATTAGCAACACATCAAAAGTAAAACTATTGTAATTTGCTAGTTCTCTTAACGAGTCATCTCACCAAGACCCATTTATTTTTGTTGTTAGAACTACAAAATGAAGATTAAAAGATTATTTATAAATATATGATAATATTTTTATCGTTTTTTACTGATTTACATTCGTAAGGCCAATATGCCTTTTATTTATTAAAAATGAATTAGCTTTTCTTGATATTCCAAAATTGTAAAGCTAGAATAAAAGAAAGAGATGAAATGTTACTACACTCGTGTTAATAATCAACTGTTTTTATCTTCTTTCATTTCTTTTATGTAATTTAAAAACGTTATATTAAAATAACAACTTAGAAATAAAAGAATGAAACACGTATCGATCATCTCATTCTCAAGATACATATTACGTTCATTCAGCAGTCATGTTTAAATTTTAAGTTTTATAAAATCGATTTGTAGTGACGAATGTATAATCTAAATTGGTTTTCTCATGGATAAGACTCCATTAAATATTACATTTGGATCTAACAACACAGAAAAGTCAATAATGTACCGAACTTTCAACATTCAAATGTGAATTCGTTAATAATGGCTGTGAAATATGAACGCAGTGCAATGTAATATATAGCAGAAAAACAAACAGAACAAGGCACACAGAATTATCAGAGTTATGGAAATCACTGAGCACACTCCATTGTTTGAGACAAAAAAGAGCAGAGGAAGACTCATCTATAGGTCCTTTGCAACTTCATTATTTCTGTGCATATGCTTCGTATGGATTTACAGAATTAGCCATATCAAAGATGCAAAAGGTGAACATGGCAAATGGGTATGGCTTGGTATGTTTTGTGCTGAATTGTGGTTTGGCTTTTACTGGGTTCTCACTCAGGCCTTCAGATGGAACCTTGTGTTCAGACAACCCTTCACAAACAGACTTTCTCAGAGGTGCCACCTTCTTCTATTTAATCTTTTTTCCTTCACTCTGTATTGCTGGCTGAGATTCTTGTGTTAGAAGTAGTATCAATTCTCTATATGAGTAGACTCAGTCTTTTTTTTGTTGGATATTTAAGTATAATTTCAAGTCTCAAACCTGGTAGAAATAAGAAAGAACACGATATAAGGTTGAAAATACATTAACCTAAAGTCTCAAACCTGGTAGAAATAAGAAAGAACACGGTATAAGGTTGAAAATACATTAATCTATTGTCTTAAGGTTTTGGGTAGAGAGTGGTGTGAATTCTTTACGTAGTTAGGCTCTAATGTCATTGGTGCTAGTGAACCTTCTTTTTTGTAGATCCAACAAGTGGTGTCAGATTTGATGGTTGGTTCTGGTGAACAGTTCAGTACAATGGTTCCTACATGATCCTCTTCAATAGACCCAATAATTTTTTCTTCAGTGAATTCTCTCTTTGATAGAGCCATCATTTATGTTGTTGATCATTGATATGACAGATAGATTTTTTGTAACAGATATGAGAAAAAGTTGCCGGGAGTGGACATATTTGTGTGCACAGCAGACCCTGATATTGAGCCACCAAAGATGGTGATTAACACAGTGCTATCTGTTATGGCTTATGACTATCCAACTGAGAATTTGAATGTGTATCTATCTGATGATGCTGGGTCTCAAATCACGTTCTATGCTCTATTGGAGGCATCAAACTTTGCAAAACATTGGATTCCATTTAGCAGAAAGTTCAAAGTGGAGCCAAGGTCACCAGCTGCATATTTTAAGAGTATAGTCTCATCAGGTTACTCTGCTGATTCTGATCAAGTCAAAGAGCTAACAGCCATCAAGGTACAATATTAGTTAATTATTCCGTCTCAGCTTTTTAATTCATACCAATTTAATACAGACATAAAGTATTTATATTATGTTACAAGTCATGTCCAATCAATTGATCATATGCGTCTGGTTTTATTTAATTTTTTTGAAAACTTTTGTTGAACACAACGAAATTTCATGATGTAGAAATTGTACAGCGAAATGGAAAGACGTATTGAAGATGCAACCAAGTTTGGTGAAGTACCCAAAGAAGCACGTCTGAAGCATAAGGGATTTTCTCAGTGGGATTCATATTCTTCTCGACGTGACCATGACACAATTCTTGAAGTAAGTTAAGTAACATCAATTTATTTCTTAAACATGATGAATTCAAATAATTAAGTGCATTAGCTTTTGACATTTATCATCATCATCATCACACACACCCTATTACTCATGTTTTGTTCTTCTTAATAGATATTACTTCATAAAAAGGACCCTGAGAATTCAAAAGATGTAGATGGATTCCTTTTACCAACTCTAGTGTATTTGGCTCGTGAGAAGAGACCCCAATATTTCCACAACTTCAAAGCGGGAGCTATGAATTCACTGGTATAAAATATGGACAATTCTTTCATAGTGTTAGTTTATGTATTTTGATCAATCTTTCAGCTGTATAATTGTGTAAATTTATACGATTCTTTGGTCTGAATGCATGCAGTTAAGGGTGTCTTCTAATATTAGTGACGGGAAAATCATTCTAAATGTAGACTGTGACATGTACTCAAACAATTCACAGTCTGTGAGAGATGCTCTCTGCTTTTTCATGGATGAAGAGAAAGGCCACAAAATTGCTTATGTGCAGTTCCCTCAGATTTTTGAGAATGTCACTAAGAATGATTTATATGGGAGTGGTCTGATATCAATATCAGAGGTGAGTAATTTGTTGATTGAGATGATTTAGTTCAGAAACTTCATTACTGGAAATTTAAGATACTCATTTTTATATCTTATATTTCATTCAAACAGTTTTAAGTGACCTTTATTCTGTCATGTTATGATCAAACATCTCACATAAATTTGTTCTAATGATAAGTTAAGCAACTCCTTATTTTTCTTATTTGTATTCAATTTGTTTCAAAGACACATGTATCTCATATAAACCAGAGAGCCTGAGTTTAAAAATATTTTTACTTCACTTCATATAATACCATCATGCTATTATTGATGATGATCAATTAGTTATACACCCTTTGTATTTACAATTTATGCAAAAATAGGTGGAGTTCCCTGGTGCAGACGGTTGTGGTGGTCCTTTGTATATAGGAAGTGGCTGCTTTCACAGGAGAGAGTCTCTTTGTGGATTGAAATTCAGTGATCAATATAGGAATGACTGGAATATTAATGAAGATTATCAGTTCAAAAAAGTAAGCCTGAAGGAACTGGAAGAAGAATCAAAGGCTCTTGCAAGTTGCACCTATGAGGAAAACACACTATGGGGAAAAGAGGTTTCTCACCCTCTCTCACACAAACATATACACTTCTTATAATGCACATAAGATATATCAAAATTAAGTATTTCGATATATTTAATAGTCGCGTATCATTTAAGAGTTGAAATTAAGCTCTCTTTCAACTCTCTTAAGCGTTTTTTAAGAACATAACAGTATCAGGAGTTTTAGACTCTAAATTCATAAATTAGCAATATAATGTTGTTTATTCAATTGCAGATGGGTTTAAGATATGGGTGTCCAGTAGAGGATGTGATAACAGGATTGTCTATTCAGTGCCAAGGATGGAAATCAGTGTACTACAATCCACTTAGGAAGGCTTTCTTAGGGTTAGCTCCAACTACCTTGCCTCAAACACTTGTTCAACACAAGAGATGGTCTGAAGGAGACTTGCAAATTTTGCTTTCTAAATATAGCCCTGCATGGTATGGTTTTGGAAGGATCACTTTGGCCCTTCAAATGGGGTACAGTATTTATTGCTTATGGGCACCTAGCTCTTTTGCAACACTATATTATTCTATCATCCCTTCATTGTACCTCCTTAAAGGCATTCCCTTGTTTCCAAAGGTAACAAAACAATAATCCTTGTTGCATACATTCACTTCATTCTATTTTTTTCACCCTTTAGGATATCAAACATGCTATTTGTGATTATGCATGTACTTTTTCTAAACAAACGCATCATTATACTTGATCATTCCTGTGTTTAACTAGTTGTTGATGGATTTATCAGATCTCAAGTCCATGGTTCATACCTTTTGCATATATCATTGTTGGTGAAGCCACTTATAGTTTGTTGGAGTTTTTCTTCTGTGGGGGGACATTTCAAGGTTGGTGGAATGAACTAAGGATATGGCTATACAAGAGAACAAGCTCTTACCTTTTTGCCTGCATTGACACCATCTTGAAGTTTTTTGGATTCTCTGATTTAACTTTTGTAATCACAACTAAGGTTACTGAAGAAGAAGCTTCCAAACGCCATGAGAAGGAAATAATGGAGTTTGGAACCTCCTCTCCTATGCTCACTGTATTAGCAACTCTTGCATTGCTAAATTTGTTCTGTTTTCTCAGTGTGTTGAAGAATGCAGTTTTAAGGGAAGGTGGCTTTGGAATTTGTGAGACAATGGTCTTGCAACTTCTATTGTGTGGATTTTTGGTTCTAATCAACTTGCCTATATACGAAGCACTTTTCTTAAGGAAGGACAATGGAAGATTGCCTGGTTCTGTTGCCATAAAATCAGTGTTGCTTGCACTATTTGTAGTTACCTTCTTTAGCTTTGCATGATCACACTATAGTGTTTTTATTTACACATTCAATTAGATTTGTCAACATTCCAAAGTTTTGTTAGGAGTAAGAAATTCTTGCTTATAAGATAAAATGTCTGTTTAGTTTCTGAAACACAAATCCATACAATAATGTAAGTAATGTTGTTTTCCTCATCAACATTGATTTGCAAAGGATGGAGAATTCTTCATTTGTTTTGATAACTTTCATCTCACTTTGATTTGTTTAAACTTTTTCTGTGATATAAATAAGTTGTTTGATAGATTATTTATGGACTTTTATTGTATATCAGATTGCATTTTTATCAACATTAAATTATTAATTTTACAACTATTATTATTATTTTCCATTTCCAACTTGTAGAAGCTAATTCTTAAATACTTATACATGTACGTTTATTTTATACAAGATGAAGGGTTGATAACAACTTTCATTTAAGAATATTTGCGTTGTTATTCCATTTGAAACTTGTAATTAACAATGTCCATTGATAACGTATCAAGTTATTAAAGGTTAGTATGCTTACCAATCAAATTTAAATCATTTTTTTAACGGTCATTTCTTTTTAAGATATTAAAGTAACAATATATATTTACAATCTATCAAGTCATTAAAGGTTAACATATTTATTAATTAAGTTTAAATTATGTTTTCTTTAGATGTTTTTAAATATTTTATACTCCAAAAATAAATGTTTGTCTTAGAACAATTTATTCAATGACAAGTGTACTAGTTGCATAATAACGTAAGTTGTTTTGATGTATAAGGAACTAAAATTATGCAAAAACAAATAAATTCTTTTTGAGATTTTATTAAATACTTAGAATGTATAATAGATTAGAAATGATATGGGGTGTCATTATAGTGACTTAACTTATTTTTAATTTAATTTTAAAGTCACTCTATATACTCAAATCCTAATTTTTGAGTAAAATGAATTTAAGTTTTCTTATTAAGAGTAAATTTATTGAGCACTTAATAAAAAAACTCGTTTTCACATCCAGATTTAATACAACTAATAAGTCAAGTTCTATTTGTATTTACAAGCTTCATTGTGTATTTTGTTTCAATTCTAAATTATAAAACTTATTTTCCAACATCTAATTAATTAAATATTAAGATATTGATGATCAAATCACAACAAGCATGAAACATAAAAAACAATATACTTAAACTGAATGGTTAGACATATAAATATAAACAATATCAATTACATGAGAATTTAATTGGTTATATCTAACCTACAAAATGAGTTTAGCTTTTTATCATCACGAAGAGCTTAAAACGAGAAGATAAACGATATAAGATGATGAAGATCAAATGAGAAGGCATAGAGGTCTCAAAGGAAACCCTAGCAGCTTAAGAAAAAAACTCTAAAATGCACTCTACACTTCTTAGCATAAAAAAAAACTTTTGTCAAGAATAGGCAAGAAGAAATAAGTCAAAAGTGTCACATAAGAAAAAGCAGAACCCTTCTCCAACACTTCACATTGGGAGCGTGAAATTATAAGCAACGAATGAACTCTTTATCGTAGGAGCTCAACTCAATTCATCACTAGAAAGTGACAATCAACATGGGTTAAGTGACACTTAACACAGTGGGAAGGTGGTGCCTAGCCCCATGTTAATGATGCTTAACCTCAATGATGTTTTTCTATTTGTCTCCATAGTGCCAGGCTTGATTCAAGTGGCATCTAACGTAGGAGATCCTTTGGAAATCCTAATTTGACATTTTATCCACATTTTATCCAAGATTAGACAAAAAAATAGGATGCAATAGAAAATAAATGATAAATTATTAACATTTCAATTGAAATTGAAATAAATAATAGATGAATGATGTTATGTGATGAGTTTGGACTGAGATAAAATACATACGTATGACATGGTGTGACAATTTAAGATTATATGAGAATGTGATGTATAAGCTATATGTGCATATTGTATATACTTTGAAGTAGTTATATTTTTTTTACTTTAGTTTGATATGAATGATGTGAAATGAGAGGTAATGATTTCTAGGACGAGAATATTGCTATGTTTGATGATGTGTGAAGTGTATTGACAAGAGAGATTGAAATGAGATCATCCTGACTCTATTAGTAGTTGCATTCATATATATGAAAATAACTAGTTGTGAGACTCGTGAAATATAGAATTTACTCGCTATGCTCTATCAATTGGGAAGTGATCTGAACATGATATAGTTATTTTAGCTCCTAAGAAACATGAGAGAATGTGATATGATCCTATTCAGGAAAAAATACAATTGTTTTTTAATTTGATTCCTACTTGACATAAATAAAGAAAATAAGAGAAGAACATGAAATTAAGACAAAGATGGAGACTTCATAATCTATTAAGATTGATGAGTCAATAAAGATTTTTCATAGAGATCTTAATCTTTGATAAACATCGGTGTTTTATGATGAAAACCAAGATAATCATCTCTCCATGAATTCAAAATTCATATAATGAATATCAAAAGTTTTACGTATATTTTTGGTACAAGTATATAGATTATAAGTATATAGTAACCCTAGAAACCCAAAAGAAAACCCAAAGATACTAGGTTTCAAAAATAACTCGAAAACTCAGTTTTAAAGATATTTATTTTTCCAAGTTTTTGGTCATTGACCTTGTCATAGGATTTTTGAATTACAATGACTTCTCCTCAAGTTCTTCTTAAATTGGATCAAGAGTCTTCTGAGCAATGAAACATTCATAGTCTGAATATTCTAATCAATGTACTACTTCTGGAAAGGTTGAGTCTATTAGTTTTTGGTATATGAAAGGGCCATGAGAGTATTTGTGTGTGGATATAAGTTTTATGTTTGATGTGAAATTATGTAGTAATTGTATCATTTTTATATTATTTTCTTCAAAATTTATAAGTTTTTTAACTTATCTCTATTTTATCGTGCTTGGTTATTTGTGTATTTGACAATAGTAAAAGATAATACTTATCTCCATTTGGTTCACTATAATAGTTTATGTTTGATAGTAAAAGATAATACAAAAACCCACTACCAGCAACACTAAGGTTATGGGAGTGACTAATTGCTTTCATAGTTATATAGACAGGAAGGTTTATGTTATGTAAGATTTTGACTTTTCCTTATTTTGAAATACTTTCTTTAGAAGAGATAGTAAAAATAATATTTCAATTATATCTATTATTAACTATGAACCTGATACGGGACATGTAATACCTGCTAAAGTTTGGTTCATTACATATTTCATCATACAATACATCACATAAAAGAAATTATATAATTTAAATATATATCATTTGTTATACTTTTGCTTGAAAGTTAAGGCATAAAATTCATAAATTTGTTTTTCTTTTATTTGCTAATAGATTCATAAGGCGGTGACTGACATCTGCAATTTGACTTCCACCAAATAATTCACCCAATAAGTTTCTTTATTTCACTTAACTTTTTTTAATGGAAATATCAGTGGAGAAAATTGACCAGGAATTTCTGATATGAAACTCAAAGAAATTCAACTCAAGCGTTTTTCCAATCTGAATTTATTCGATTGATTAAACAAAACTATTTTCGGAAGACTTTTGGAAATATATAATTAAACTTATAATAGAAGTAGCTAGTTAGCAATTAGTGTGCCAGTGTTCCACTTTGGCTTGGTTTGAAATGATTTGGACAGATTTTGAACTGAAAAGTCTACAATCTAAAAGTTAAATAAAGAATGGTGGAATATGTTTTGGATTGAAACATTTGAAAGTTGATCCACTCAATGAGATGAGGTTTAGATTAATTGAATCATTCACTTCACATACGTATGCTTGCAGAGTTATTATTTGATAATTAAACTAAATTACCAGTTCAAATGTAAGGTAATGAAAATAATAGATACTAAATAATAGATATATGCTTGAGAAGTTGTCATCATATCCTGACCAAAACCAGACAAAAATGGTTTTACGTATAAGAAAAAGACAAAAGCAATGCTTATCTCATCAGTGTCGTATGAAAATACAGATAATTACTTCAAGTTGTCCACTCTTGACCAAACATACCATCATAAAGGCTTCACTTCAAGCTTTTTAAATACAAAATTGCTAAGAAATAATTTTGACAAAATAATTTAATCAAATTTATTATCTCATTAATAATCAAATTATTTTTTCTTTTCTATGTATTATTTCTCAATAAAAAAATATTTATTGTCAAATTTATTGAAATAATATTGTTATAATTAATTATTATATTTGAAGTATTGTATATTTTAAAAATTTAAATTATTGTTATGATTTTTAAAAAAAATATATTTTAAAAGATTGAAAAAAATATATTTAAATTTTCATTGGTTTCAATTTATAAATAATAAAAATGTCGAAATACTTTTTTCTTTTACAAAATAACACCATTTGGATTATCGTTATATTTGAAAAAGATTCAGATAAACAAAAGTTTAGGAGTAATTTCTTCTAATAGAATAAAGAATGAATTTAAACATTATACTTTTTGTCTATTTAAATTTTTATGTATTACAAGTTTATTTACTTTTCAACCCTCACATAGCCAATTTCATTAATTAATAACAACAACTTAATTAAAGACTAAAAAAGTATTTTTAATGTTTGTTTATTTCAATATGAATAAAAAATTACACTTATTTAAAGCTCTAAGAATTAAATACAGAGAGAAATCTAATTTATATATGAAATTTTTAAAATTAAAAAATCTCAAATATGTCATTGTCGGTTGCTCTGTGTTACATTAAAAACATAAAAAGGTAAAAAAAAAACATAAAAGGTTAACCTCTCAGCCTTTACTAACATGAATGCAAAATAAACAAAAGAGGATGTTTCCTGTAGGAGAAATAAAGAAAAAATATTTTAAAACAATGGTCATCAGCATTTTTTGTTATGTTTCTTGGAGCAAACATGATTATGAAGTTCAGGTAAAAGAATTTCCAATAATTCTGGCCTCTCATTTGCTACGAAAATAGGCGTTTTGAGGAACGTGGAGTGAATATAATTGTTTTTTATTTGGCTAATATCAGTATATCCCATATCAACCACTCAAGAATCGTATCAACTTCAAACTCTACTACCATGGCTCTTCACCATAACAAAGTGTTGTTTAGTGTATAAATAGTAGAAGAGTTAACAAAGTAGAGAGTAGAAAGTAAACGAAGATATGGAAGCGGTGGAGCATTCTCCATTGTTTGAGACAAAGAGAGCCAAAGGAAGGGTCTTTTACAAGATCTTTTCTTTATCATTGTTTGTGGGGATTTGCTTCATCTGGGTTTTCAGAGTGAGTCACATACCCAGAGAAAGTGAAGTTGGGAAATGGGGTTGGATTGGCTTGTTTTTTGCTGAGCTATGCTTTGGTCTTTATTGGCTTCTCAGACACCCCTTCAGATGGAACCTTCTCTTCAGGGAACCTTTCAGACAAAGGCTATCTCAAAGGTACACCATGCACTCTCTTGTTCTACACCTTTTTTCACTACTTTACTTTCAAAACAGGTTCAAACTTTACCCATCATCAATTCAAGTTCAATAACATCCAAAAACATAACAAAACTTGTGATTAATTGATCATGCTGACTTGTATGACTTCAACTAAGATATATCACACAACTCATTTCAGGTACTAAAAAATAGTCTCAGTTTGTTTTCTCTTCTAAATTCTTCGGTTTGAGATTCCACTTCATCTTATAAACATGTTTTGTGATAGTGAGTTAAGCAAACTTCATCCCATGTTCTGGAAACTCTAAAAAATCTATGTACAAATTCCGAAAATCTAAAATTCTTCCATCACTCATTAAATTTGTTCAACTTTTTTAATGTTAATTCATTTTTGAAGTACAAAAGGATTTATTTATATTTTAGTTAGGCTTTACCTTAGGCAGTGTGAGGTGTAAAGTTTATGAAATGTTATAGGATTGATAGATTTGGTGATAATTTTGCATGAAGTTGTCTGTGGAAGAAAAGGTGAATTAGGTACCCATTTGTAGCATTTTGTCATGTGGGAACCATGTTGTGTAGGTTTAATATACACATCCATATCCATATATGTCTCTAGTAAGATATTATGTGCTTTGAACAAAGCTTTTACGGATTTGTTTTTCTATTTCATATTTTATCTAATATAAGACTTTGTTTTTTCTATTTCATATTTTTATCTAATATGAGACTTTGTTTGTTTGTGAACATGTGAGTAGAATAAAAGCTGTGTGTTTTTAAACAAAAATAACACCGTCATGTGATTTTTCTTTATAATGGTGTGCCATCAAAATCATTATACTTTATTTTGTTTTGAGTAGGGACTCACCAATTTATAATCTAATACTAAAACTAAAAATACATATATTTGAATTTTTAATTTTGAAACAAGAAATTTATATACTTAGTATGTGTACATGATTGATGAAAATAAAATTAAATCCAAATCTTATAAACTCATCTGCATAATTCATAGGAAACTAAACAGATAAAACAAGTTTATATATGTCTTCTTTTTTCCCCTTTCATGCTTCTTCCTAGTACAGTGAAATGCCATAGAGAAATATAAAAAGGAGAAATAAAGTGTATGTTTTTGAAACAGATATGAGAAGGTGTTACCAAAAGTGGACATCTTTGTGTGTACAGCAGATCCAGGAATTGAGCCACCAGTGATGGTTATTAACACAGTGCTATCAGTTATGGCTTATGAGTATCCACCAGACAAACTCAGTGTGTATCTTTCAGATGATGCTGGATCAGATATTACCTTCTATGCTCTCTTAGAGGCTTCCATCTTTGCAAAACAATGGCTTCCATTCTGCAGGAAATTCAAGGTGGACCCCACCTCACCAGCTGCTTATTTCAAAACCATTCACCCATCCACCCATGCCAAAGAGTTGGTCACCATCAAGGTCACTTCTTTTCTGCTATTTTATTGACTATTTTATAACTTTTTTTTACTAGTGATAGTCTTAAATCAAGTGTTTTTATCTCATCACTCGGTCAACTTTAGTAAATTTAATAAGATATATTAAAAAGTTTGAAAAAAATATCATTTTTATCTTATAAAAGAATGGCAAGAACTTTTCATAGAAGAATAAATATTTATCAATGCTTCAAACCCATAGTAATTTGTGTTGTGGTTTTACCGTATAAGAGGCAAAAGAATAAAAGGAAAACTGATCATCTTATTGAGCATAAACAGTAAATATTTATAGTACATAATTTGTAATCAACTTTGGAAAAATATCTCCTAAATTAATTAATTAAATAATGCATAAAATCTTCCTAAAAATAAGATAAAAATATATTTTTATTTAACTGCTTTGACTCCTTCAATCAAATGATGTTTGAGTCACAAAATCCCAACAATCTCCTCCTTGACTCAAAGTCAGCATATACTAAGTTTTTTCCGTCCTTGACTATATCATCTAAAGTTTTTTCACTTTTGGAAGTCCCGATCACAATTTCTTGCTTAGTCTTCACGTCTTTACAATCTTTTGCAAATTTCTCATCTATTTATAGTTGATCTTTTGGCTTTTCCGCATTTTCGGCTTCTGCTTCGGGAAGAGTTGTCTTAGGATGCTTTTCTTCCTCTAATTTTTCTGGTTTAATTTGACTTTCACCAACTTTAACACCCACTAGCTCTACTTTCTTGTCATTCAGAGATGGTGTTCTTTTAGGTTCTTTGACATTCTGCAGTTTGTTTGTTGCTCTCCAAGATTTGTCTTTTGGAAAAAACAACCTTGTTTGTTTTTCATATTGCAAAGTTGCGCATTCGGGTGATTTCTCTTCTATTTTGGGAAGCCCTTGTACCTGCATATTGTCTTCAACCTTGTGCATAACAAATTGCTCTTCATCAATCAAATTCAAAGCAAAGCTTTTGCCTTTCATTCGAACTCTGAATAATTCTTTATTGTCTAAATCTTTAATCATGCAGGTTTTATCTTCAAATAGAACTTTATAACCTTTCTCTAGAAGTTGGCCAACACTCAACAAGTTTTGATCAATTTCAGAACGTATAGAACATTAGTAATTAATTTCAAACCTGTGCAACCTTTGATCGCGATGGTTCCTTTGCCCTTCACTGCTATTTTTGCTCCGTTTCCAATTCTGACATTTGTGTTATAGGTTGCATCAAGATCTTTGAATAATTCTTTATTGTAAGTCATATGGTTCGTGCAACCACTATCAATTAGCCAACTTTCTGTTGATCTTGCAGTGGCAAAGCAAGAAACAACCAAAAGATCTTCTTCTTCACCCTCTTCAACAACAGCTTGTACATTCTCTTGTATCTTTGATGACTTGCAGATTTTCTCCACATGTCCTAACTGTCCACATTTATGGCATTTCACATCTGGCCTCCACCAACATTTCGTCTTTGGATGATTGTTTTTCTTACAAAAAGGACATGATGGAAAAACATGAAAGGATTTGCTATCATTTTTGTGGTTGAAAGACTTACCCTTGTTTTTCATAAATTTAGCTATCAATGCCCCTTCAATATGACCTTCTTCTCTCATGAGTCTTCTTTGTTCTGGAGCCTGAAGTGCAGTCAAAAGTTCTGCCAAGGTAATAGTAGAAAGATCTTTTGAGTTCTCCAAGGAAGTCAATGTGTGGCTTCATATCTTTCTGGAATTGTTACAAGTATTTTTTGAACAATTCTAGAATCAGGAATATCAGTGCCAAGAAGACGTATTTTGTTTGCAATGCCGAGGAGCTTGTCTGCATAATCTTTGATTGTCTTCGAATCTTTCATCCTTTGCATCTCAAGTTCTCGAACCATATTCAAAGCTTGCATTCCTTTGATTCTCTCACTCCCTTCATACTCCTCCTTCAAAAACTTCCAGATTTCATATGCCGTTTTCAACGTCATTATTCTGTTGAAAATGACTGGAGATACGGCTGTGAACAAAATTGATTTGGCTTTGGATTTTCGAAGCCTCCTTTCTTTGTGATTTTTCATTTGAGCAACCGTAGGATTATCTAGCAAGGGAGACACTTCGTAGTCTTCTTCTACCGCTTCCCACACATCGTTAGCATCTAGATATGCTTCCATTTTGACAACCCACATTTGATAGTGTTGTCCATCAAATATAGGTATAGAAACGGTAGTAAAGGATGTTTGAGATTCCATCTTATATGTGGTGGCTATTTTGTGGTTGTAGGTGTTTGTGGTTGTAGGTGTTTGTGGGTTATATCACAGATCCTGTAAGATCTTTTTTGCTCTTGATACCAATTGTTGTGGTTTTACCGTATAAGAGGCAAAAGAATAAAAGGGAAACTGATCATTTTATTGAGCATAAACAGTAAATATTTATAGTACATCATTTGTAATCAACTTTGGAAAAATATCTCCTAAATTAATAAATTAAATAATGCATAAAATCTAATTAATTAAATAATGCATAAAATCTTCCTAAAAATAAGATAAAAATATATTTTTATTTAACTGCTTTGACTCCTTCAATCAAATGATGTTTGAGTCACAAAATCCCAACAATTTGTACACATCTATGCATTTGAGACTGGATCCCAATGCTTATGGTATCCACAAACCTTATCCACTTTTTTATTTAAATAATTATCACAAACTGTTTGTCTGTACTTGACATATGCAAAAATTACCATAAAACAAGTCATTAATGCATGGAATTAAAGTGCAGAAATTGTACCAAGATATGGAAAGTCGAATACAAAATGCAGTCAAGATGGGTAGAGTACCAGAAGAAGTACACACAGAGCATAAAGGGTTTTCACAGTGGGATTCATATTCTTCTCGAAGAGACCATGACACAATTCTTCAAGTATGACACTTTCTCCTAAGCACTTTGGTTTATAAAACTAGCTATTCTGATAATTAATGTATTATTTTAACAATATATATATTAATAAAGTTCCACATTAGTCTCATTAACTAATATTTTAGTCTTTATTTATAGAGGCTAACATGATGCTTCACTTAATATTATAATATTAAAAGTAATGTTTCAATATTAATGTTTACTCTGTGTACTGCTATACTTATGCCTGGTATAATATGCATTATTTTCTTTATAGATATTACTACACGAAACGGACTCGAGTGCCAAAGATGTAGATGGGAAAGTTATGCCCCTATTGGTATATTTGGCTCGTGAGAAGAGACCTCAAGTTGCACATAACTTCAAAGCTGGAGCCATGAATTCATTGGTATTGTATATACCTATCATGCATTAACATTTATGGTAAGCTTTGTGCATGATGCTGTGAAATTAATCATTGGTTGTATGTGTTCTTGGTCCTAAATGCAGATAAGAGTGTCATCAATGATTAGCAACGGGGAAGTTATCCTTAATGTAGATTGTGACATGTACTCAAACAATTCTCAATCTCTAAGGAATGCACTCTGCTTCTTCATGGATGAAGATAAGGGCCATGAGATTGCTTATGTGCAGACTCCACAGTGTTTTGAGAATATCACCAAGAATGATCTATATGGTGGTGCTCTACGAGTAAGCTATGAGGTAAGTCAGTTGACGATTTTTGCTTATCAAACCAAAGTTGTTCATGATTAATTTGCATTGTTTTCTTTGACAAAAGGGCACTCTGCAATGTAGATTACCTAAATGAAAGTTTGTGATGGTTTGAATCTTGAACATTGAAGGTGGAATTCCATGGTTTGGATTCACTTGGTGGGCCTTTGTATATTGGAACAGGCTGCTTTCACAGAAGAGAGATACTGTGTGGAAGAAAGTTCAGTGACCAATATAAGAAAGATTGGAATGAATACAAGAATATTGGTGATATGAAAGAAGTAAGCTTGCATGAACTGGAAGAACAATCAAAGGCTCTTGCTAGTTGTACATTTGAGAAAAACACTTTATGGGGAAAAGAGGTCACATTCTTTCTCATTGTCCCTCTCTTTCCATGCATGATTGTATGACTTACATATATAGTTTTTCTCACAATAATAAAGAAGTTATTTATAATAGTATAATGACTAATCTATTGAAGATATATGAATATTTGATTGCAGATGGGATTGCAATATGGTTGTTCAGTAGAGGATGTTATGACAGGATTGTCTATTAAATGCAGAGGATGGAAATCAGTTTTCTATAATCCTCAAAGGAAAGCTTTCTTAGGTGTAGCTCCAAACACCTTGCCAGAAGCACTAGTTCAACATAAGAGATGGTCTGAGGGGGGCTTTCAAATTTTGCTTTCCAAGCATAGTCCAGCATGGTATGCTTATGGATTAATCAGTCCTGGCCTCCAAATGGCATATTGTTACTATCACCTGTGGGTGTTTATTTGCTGGCCAACTGTATATTACTGCATTATTCCTTCACTCTATCTCCTCAAAGGCATTCCATTGTTTCCACAGGTATGAATGTGATGTAAGACGTTCTTCACTGGACTGAATATCTCTTTTAAGATAATAGATAAAATCATGTGAACGTTTGTGTTTGTAGGTTTTGACATGTATCAAAATTTTACCTTGTTTCATTGATCAGATGTCAAGTCCATGGTTCATACCTTTTGCATATGTGATTCTTGGCGATTGCTCTTACTGCCTGATGGAGTTTTTGTGGTCAGGAGGCACAATAAAGGGTTGGTGGAATGAGCTACGGATATGGCTGTACAAGAGAACAAGCTCTTACCTCTTTGCTTTTGTTGATACCATCTTGAAGTCTTTTGGCTTTTCAGAATCAACATTCGTAGTATCTGCAAAGGTAGCAGAAGAAGAAGTTTCCCAACGATATGAGAAAGACATCATAGAGTTTGGAAACTCATCCCCAATGCTCACTGTGCTAGCAACACTTGCAATGCTCAATTTGTTTTGCCTTCTTGGCATGTTCCTAAAACAAATGTTCATCACTGAAGGGGGTCTCAGAATGTTGGATTCAATGGCATTGCAAGTTATTCTAAGTGGGGTTTTGGTTGTCATCAATGTACCTGTGTACCAAGGACTCTTCCTAAGAAAAGATGAGGGAAGATTACCGATATCTGTTGCAGCAAAATCCACAGCATTGGCTCTAAGTGCATGTGCCCTCTTTATTTCCTTAAGTTAAGATGTTTAATATTTTCAGTCTTAGTTTTCTTTTACTTTTGGTATATTTTTAGTCTTATTTCCTTTTACTGAACAATAAAAATATATCGATATTGGTATATTATAATTCTTTTTAATATATTTTAAAATATCAAAATCAGTGTGAACCAATATATTTTGCAGGTACAATATATTTTGAAGGTATAGTAGAGAGACAGCACAAAAAATCTAGTAAAATTTCCGAATTCTTGTAGAAAATGGTTGCAAACAAGTGCAATTCGGCTTCCCCAAATAATTTTTTTCTATATATTAAATTCTTTTAGTGGAAATATCAGTAAGAAAATTTATCAGGAATTTCAGACACTTGTGATATCTGTGATAAAATCAGAAAAACTGTAATGGTTGTAAAGCCAGAGTTTTTTGTTATGAATTCCTTTCATCCATCCCACTTTGTTGAGATGTGTAAGGACCAGTTAATTGATGTTGAATTCCAATCTTCTCACAAAATTGTTTAAACTCCCTTACTGCATACTCAGTTCCATTATAAGATATAAGCTTTTTTATTTTGCATCCAGCCTCATTTTCAACCATAAGCTTTAACTTTTGGTAAACATCAAACACCTCTGACTTTTGTTTGAGAAAAAACACTCAACTCATCCCTGTAAAATCATCTAAATCTTCTTGAATTTCTGAATATTGATATTGTCTACTCCAAATTGTTTTTTGCATGAGGCTTCTACTTTGCTTGGAAAAGTTTGCCTAGCAGTTTGTTTCTATTCTAAAGGAAAGTTTTTCCCTCTCATTTTTATAGACATTATCTCACATCCATAAGGATCATCTCATATTTCCAAAATGCAAGTATAATTCTTTTCGAGCATTTGTCCCACACTCAAAATACTTTGACTTAAATCAGACACAAATGAAACATCTATCTGAAATGTACTTAGTACCTGAAGAGTTTGAACAGTAACTACTCATTTGCCTTTAACATCAACACTTTCTCCATTGCCAATAATGACTTTTGAGAAGTAGGTGCGAATCAAATTCCTTAAAAAAAACTTGCATCATAAATCATATGACCCGTTGTCTATTAGCCAAGCTTCTCTGCTGCTATTGGCAGAATAATAAAAAGCAACAAATAAGTGCTCCTCAATATCCTCTTGGTGTTCAACAACTTGAACTTATTGTCCTTGCTACCTTGCCTTGATTTCACACACTTTTCTACATGACCAAGTTGATTGCTGGCCCTACATTTGACTCCAGGTATGAACCAATAATAATTTTGAGAGCAAGGTGAAAACTTCTCTTTCCAACCTCTTTTGTTGTTGTTGTCTTCTTTTTTTCCATTGCCTTTCTTCCACCAAAAGGTAATTACTCATCTATTTCTTCCTTAAGGTTTGTTTTTGTTGTTAGCCACAAAAGCACCTTTGACATTTTCTTCCATTCTCAGTGATCTTCTCTACTTAGTGTCTTGCAAAGCATTCACAAGTTCTGCTAGTGAAATCTGAGAAAAATCTTTATTTTCTTTAAGGGAGGAGGTTTTTTACTCAAACCTCGCCAGAAGACACAAATTTTCTCCACAACTCTTTCATTTTTAAGTTCTTCACCTAGCAATCTGATTTGAGTAACCACTTCATAAAGTCTGTCAGAAAATTCCCTGATTGTTTCAGATTCTTTAATTTTGATTGCTTCAAATTCTCTTTCCAAATTTTGCACCTTCATCCTCCTTGTTCTTTCATTACCTTGGAACTCCTTCTTGAGCTTATCCCAAGCCTCTTTTGTTGTCTCAAGATCCAATATCTTTATAAAAACATCGTGTGTTGTTGCATGTATAATGACAAATGTTTTTTCCTTCCTCTGCCACTTCTTTACTATGGAATCTTAATCGAGCAACTGTTGGGTTGTCTGATAAAGGGCCTGGATTACTTCCATTTTCCTCCACTTCCCACAATGATTAAACTCTCAAATAAGTTCTCATTTTTGTAGCTCACAAATCATAATTTTCTCCAACAAAAGTAGGAGGTGGAGGTCAAGAGTTGTTGTTTGATGTCATCCTTTCTTATGGATATTTTTTTGTGGTTTGTGTATGACTTTCTCACTGGTTTTCACTCTTTCAGAGACCCCTAAAATCAATGAGTTCTTGATACCATGTTGTAAAATCAGAAAAACTGTAATGGTTGAAAAACCGGAAGAAAACATAGAAGAGGGTTTTTTTGTTGTGAAAATACATTATAGAAAAAGGGAAGTCAAAAGCCTTCTCACAATATTTTGAGTGCAATAAAATAAATACTACCATTCATTTTCACTTAAACATTAATCACACAATCAACTTTTTCACAAAACAAGATTTATAATTAATATCAACCTGACATGACAAAGCAGAACACAGTATCTAGAAAAATCTCATTATGACAATATCTCAAAGAAATTCAACTCGACAGCTTTTCAAATGTGAATTTATCAGAAAGATTAAAAAGAACTATTTTCAGAAGACTTTTTGGCAATATTTAATTAAACTTATAATATAAGTTGCTAGGTAGCAATTAGTGTGCTAGTGTTCCAGTATAGTTTGGTTTGAAATGATTTGGACAGATTTTGAACTGAAAAGTCTACAATCTAAAAGTTAAATAATGAATGGTAGGATATGATATGGACTGTTACATTTGAAAGTTGATCCACTCAATGAAATTTGGTTTAGATTAATTGAACCATTCACTCTACGTATGCTTGCAGTGTTATTCTTTGATTATTAAACTAAATTACCAGTTCAAATTTAAGTTGATGAAAATAATAGATAGAAATAAGTATCCTTAATAGATGTGCTTGAGAAGTTGCCAACATAATACTGTATGAAATCCAGAGAAAAATTGTTTTACTCAGGAAAAAAAACAATGGTTATCTCAGCAGTGTCATAAGAAAATGCAGATAATTAATTGAAGTTGTTCATTGTCGACCAAACATACCATCATAAAGGCATCACCCCAAGGTTTTCAATAAAGCATTACTAAGAAATAATTTGACAAAAGAATTTGGTTTAATGTCTTCTCTATTTTCGTCTAGAATCTTAAATAGATCATTTTCTTGTTCAGTGTTTCAATTGGGTCCTTACTTTTGTAAAATTGAATCAAATAAAAATCTGTCATCAAATTGATCAAACGCCGTTAAAGAGAGTGTTACATGGCATGCTAACAATATAGTTTTAATTTACGTGACATTAAAAACGTGTGTCAATTGTATTTTTTTAATTTTTGAATTAAAAAATGAAGTATACAGAGTGGAAATATAATTTAAAAAAGGGCAAAGTTAGGAAATCAAAAGCCTTGTTCTCCTCTACAGTTGCGAAAACAAAATCAAAATGGGGCAAATTGAGTTTTAGGACTCCTAGGAATATATACTTAGGGTGGAGGAATCGCAACTCTAATGTTGTTATCACTTCTTACCTTGAACATAAATGGTATAATGTTCGGTACTTTAAGATTGAATCTGGTGGAGAAGTAAAAGCTAATTAAAAGTTGTTTGCATAAATAAACTCTAAAGGGTGAAAATGAACATAAATTGATTTATAAGTAATTTTCTGGAATTTGTGATTAATTGGTGGAAAAGACAAATGATTTGAACAGAAAGACGATGAAACAATGACATAGGAAGTAAAAGAAAAAGAAGCAACCTGTACAGAGAGGAACTTGTTGAGCAGGAAAGTGAGAGAAAGAATGAAATTAGAATAAAAAACTAAGTTATTTAAATCATTACTTTATAATAACTTCCAAACCACTGTGACTCACCTATATGCACTAAAGTCTGCAACCTGACTCGGTAAAGCAATTGCAATAGTTAAAAGTTGGTTTAATGTCTCGGTAGGTCCTTATTTTCGTTCGGAATCTCAAATAGGGGCTTTCTGTCAAATTCAGAAGATGTCGTTAAGAAGGGTGTTACGTGACATGCTGACAATGTCTTTTTAAATGATGTGGCATTAAAAATGTGTCTCAGTTGTATTTATTTTATTTTTGAATTAAAAAATGAAGTTTACAGGGTTGAAATATAATATAAGGACAAAGTTGAGAAATCAAATTAAATTAAGTATCTAATGGGGCTTGCCACATGGAAGCCCCTTCCTCACCCAAATTAGGGTTTCAGAATTGGGATTTGGAAGGCTTGCTTCTGCCTCCTCTGTCTGCACCGTGAAGTGTGCTGCTGTCAATTGTCATGGAGATCTTTGTGCACGAAAGAAAAATTTCTCCTGTGGTTGCGTTTTGATTTTTGCAAGTGCTTATCTCTCGCGATGATGGTGGAAAACGAAGGGAATCACGCTCCTGAGTTTCACCTCCTGAGTCTCGATCGTGCTTGAGCGACTAGGGTTCGCTGATTTGGGGATTTTTCTACGTTTTAGGGTTCCTCTACCGTTTCTGGTTTTTCTTCGTTTCAGGTTGCGAAGATAGTGGATATCGAATCACGATTGGTGGCGGCCTAGCGAGTAGCTCGCGAAGAGGCGCTTGTGTGTTTGGGTGGTCTCTGCGGCGGCATTGACGAGGTGGTCTAGTGAAGATTCTTCACAATGGCGGTTGATTTGGGAATTTTCGCAGATTCAACTTTTTTTTGTCAATTTTGCATCAGTTCACATACATCTTTTTTCTGGTTTTTGATTTGGGAATTTTCGCAGGTTCTGATTTTGTCTCGCAGTGGTGAAAATGTTGGGCGAACTCGCGATTGGATTCCTGCAATTTACAGTTCTGTCTATGGTGGCTGCCTTGGAAGTGTGATTTGGCTACCGGAGAAGATGAAGGATGACATTCCAGGCGCAATGTTTGGTGTTTGCAGTGCTTTTGGACCTTTCCATGTGTTCTATGAAATGAGATGACCACTTTGCCCTTATTTAAATTTTATTTTCCCTCTTTGCACTCCATTTTTTAATTCAAAAATTAAAAAAATACACTTCACACACGTTTTTAATATCACATCATTTAAAAAGACACTGTCAGAATGTCACGTAACACCCTCCTTAACGGCGTCTTCTCAATTTGACGGAAAGCCCCTATTTGATTCAATTTTACAAAAATAAGGACCCAATTGAGACACCAAAAAAGAAATGAACCTATTTGAGATTCCGAACGAAAATAAGGACCTACCGGGACATTAAACCTTAAAAGTTTAATTGCAGTGCCCAAGACGCGAAAAAAAAACAAAAAAAAAAACAAACCTAAATACAAAAGCATGAAAAGCCTAGTCCAATATTCAACAGAGAGAACGGGGGTAACTGATTAATTTGTTCATGACTCAGAAAGAGAAGAGGAAAAATGTGAAGATAGATCCGTTGAGAGAGTGTTGTGTAATAAGAAGAAGAAGCGAGACGAGGAAATGTCAATCGAGAAGTTGCCCCTTTCTTTGCAACAACGATTTTGTTTTCTCCCATGAACTCTAAAACTCACTTTCTCTTGATTTCGATTTCGGAAAAAAGAGGGACTGGTGCACTTATTTTAATTTCTTTTGCCCACTTTGATCTTGTTTAAATTTTATTTCCTATTTTTGCACTCCATTTTTTAATTCAAAAATAAAAAAAATACACTTCACACACGTTTTTAATGTCACGTAACACCATCTTTAACGACATTTGACCAATTTGATGATAATCCTTTATTTGATTCAATTAAGGATCGAACTAAGAAGTCGAACAAGAAGTAACCTATTTGAGATTCTGGACGAAAATAAGAACCTAACGAGACATCAAACCCAAATATTTAATCAATTTTATTACCTGACGAATGATCTAACTAGTGTATCTTATTCTATGTACTATCTCTCAGTACAACGTTATTTAGATTTTCATTATATTTCAAAATGATTCAGGTCAACTAAAGTTTAAGAATAATTTCTTTTAATAGGATAACGAATGAATTTAAACTTTCTTGTCTATTTAAAATTCCTATGAATTACAAGTTTATTTACTTTTCAACTTCACATGGCCATTTTCATTAATTAATAACAACAACTTAATTAAAGACTAAAAAATGTACTTTAATGTTTGTTTATTTCAATTTGAATAAAAAATTACATTTATCTAAAATTTTATGAATAAAATACATAGTGAATCTAATTTATGTATGAAATTTTTAAAATTTAAAAATCTCAAACATGTCATTGGCCGTGGCCCTTCTCTGTGTTATATTAAAAACATAAAAAGGTAAAAACACATATAAAAGGTTAACCTTTAAGCCTTTGTTAACATTAATGAAAAATAGACAAGAGAAGAATTTACTATAGGAAAAATAAAGGAAAGATATTTTTAAAAATGGTCATCAGCAAGTCTTTTTGTTCTTCTTGGACGAAACGTGGTAGTCATTTATCAATAAAGATGCAAAATTTGATCTTTGTATCTTTGTAGCAGTCTAAGTCTTATATCGGCGTAAATGAGAAGCTAAATCAAATTAGTTATATAAGAAAAAGACTTATTAATTTATTATTTTAAAATTTTGATATTATATGATTGAGTTTAGATCTCGTTATTTTAAAATTTTGATATTATATGATTCAGTTCAGTTCTCAATTTTTCGATGAATTCTTTATCTGAATAAACCTAGAAAGTGGTACCACATAGTTCGTATTGGGACCCAATCAACGGTCGAAAATATTCCTAAAAAAAGGATTCCAGCTAACTTGTCCCATTAAAATGAAGGACATTACGAAAAGTATTTTCCAATGTGACTCATGCTGTCTTTCTCCACTGAACCCCACTCTTGATAAAGCCAACGTGATGAAACAAAGGTAAGAAAATTTCCAAGAATTCTGGCCTCTCATTTGCTTGGAATAGATATCTTGAGGTAAGTGAAATGAGTAGAATTGTTGTCGATTTTACTGATATACACTATATCCCTATCAACCACTCAAGAATCGTATCAACTTCAAACTCTACTACCATGGCTCTTCACCATAACAAAGTGTTGTGTAGTGTATAAATAGTAGAAGAGTTAAGAAAGTAGAGAGTAGAAAGTAAAAGAAGATATGGAAGCGGTGGAGCATTCTCCATTGTTTGAGACAAAGAGAGCCAAAGGAAGGGTCTTTTACAAGATCTTTTCTTTATCATTGTTTGTGGGGATTTGCTTCATCTGGGTTTTCAGAGTGAGTCACATACCCAGAGAAAGTGAAGTTGGGAAATGGGGTTGGATTGGCTTGTTTTTTGCTGAGCTATGCTTTGGTCTTTATTGGCTTCTCAGACACCCCTTCAGATGGAACCTTCTCTTCAGGGAACCTTTCAGACAAAGGCTATCTCAAAGGTACACCATGCACTCATCATACTTTCTTCTTTAATTCATTCACTCACTTCTTATGCACCTTTTTCTCTACTATCAGAACTCTTCCAAACTTCACCCATTATCAATTCAAGTTCTATAACATCCAAAGCCATAACAAAACTTGTGATAGTATGACTTATTGTATGACACAACTCACTTCAGTTACTAACTAATAAAGTCTCATTTTATTTTTCTCTTTTAAATTCTTCTGGTTGACATTCCACTTCATCTTTAAACATGTTTTGTCATATTTAGGTAAGCAAACTTCATTCACTGTGCTGGAAACTCTAAAAAGAACTATGTAATCTAAACTTCTTCCATCACTCTTTAAATTTGTTCAACTTTTTTAATATTAATTCTTTTCTTAAATGCAGAAAGATTTATTTATATTTTATTTTAGATTTTTCCATAGGCAGTGTGAGGTGTAAGTTTATGAAATGTTATAGGATTGATAGATTTGGTAATAATTTTTCATGAAGTTGTCTGTGGAAGAAAAGGTGAATATAGTACCCATTTGTGGCATTGTCATGTGGGGATACCATTCATCAACACGTGAGCAAAATAAAAGCTGTGATTTTAAACAAAAATCATTATATTTGTCTTTATAGTGGTGTGCCATCAAAATCATGTGATTTGTCTTTATAGTGGTGTGCCATCAAAATCATTATACTTTGTTTTGTTTGAGTAGGGACTCACCAATTTATAATCAAATACTAAAATTAAAAATACATATATTTGAATTTTTAATTTTGAAACGAGAAATTTATATATTTAGTATGTGTATATGATTGATGAAAGTATCCAAATCTTTTACCCTCATCTGCATAATTCATAGGAAACTAAACAGATAAAACAAGCATATATATTTTTTCTTTTTCTTTCCTTTCATGCTTTCACGTTAGTACACTGAAATTCCATAGAGAAGTATAAAACGGAGAAATAAAGTGTATGTTGTTGAAACAGATATGAGAAGGTGTTACCAAAAGTGGACATCTTTGTGTGTACAGCAGATCCAGGAATTGAGCCACCAGTGATGGTTATTAACACAGTGCTATCAGTTATGGCATATGAGTATCCACAAGACAAACTCAGTGTGTATCTTTCAGATGATGCTGGATCAGATATTACCTTCTATGCTCTCTTAGAGGCTTCCATCTTTGCAAAACAATGGCTTCCATTCTGCAGGAAATTCAAGGTGGACCCCACCTCACCAGCTGCTTATTTCAAAACCATTGACTCATCCACACACGCCAAAGAGTTGATCACCATCAAGGTCACTTCTTTTCTGCTATTTTATTGGCTATTTTATAACTTTTTTTCAGTAGTGATAGTCTTAATCAAGTGTTTTTACCTCACACTAGGTCAACTTTAGTAAATTTAATGAGATATATTAAAACGTTGTAAAAAAAATATCATTTTTATCTTATAAAAGAATGGCAAGAACTTTTCATAGAAGAATAAATATTGATCAATGCTTCAAACCCATAGTAATTTGTACACATCTATGCATTTGAGATTGGATCCCAATGCTTGTGGTATCCACAAACCTTATTCACTTTTTGATTTAATTAATGATTACAAACTGTTTGTCTGTACTTGACATGTGCAAAAAAATACCATAAAACAAGTCATTAATGCATGGAATTAAAGTGCAGAAATTGTACCAAGATATGGAAAGTCGAATAGAAAATGCAGCCAAGATGGGTAGAGTACCAGAAGAAGTACACTCAAAGCATAAAGGGTTTTCACAGTGGGATTCATATTCTTCCCGAAGAGACCATGACACAGTTCTTCAAGTATGACACTTTCTCCTAAGCACTTTTGGTTTATAAAACTAGCTATTCTGATAATTAATGTATTCTGTTAACAATATGTATATTAATAAAGTTCCACATTAGTCTCACTAACTAAACTTTAATTTTTATTTATAGAGGCAAACATTATGCTTCACTTAATAATATAATATTAAAAGTAATGTTTGAATATTAATGTTTACTCTCTGTACTGCTATAGTTATGCCTGGTATAATATGCATTATTTTCTTTATAGATATTACTACACGAAAAGGACTCGAGTTCCAAGGATGTAGATGGGAATGTTATGCCCCTATTGGTATATTTGGCTCGTGAGAAGAGACCTCAAGTTGCACATAACTTCAAAGCTGGAGCCATGAATTCATTGGTATTGTATATACCTTTCATGCATTAACATTTATGGTAAGGTTTATGCATGATGCTGTGAAATTAATCATTGGTTGTGTATTATGTGTTCTTGGTTCTAAATGCAGATAAGAGTGTCATCAATGATTAGCAACGGGGAAATTATCCTTAATATAGATTGTGACATGTACTCAAACAATTCTCAATCTCTAAGGGATGCACTCTGCTTCCTCATGGATGAAGATAAGGGCCATGAGATTGCTTATGTGCAGACTCCACAGTGTTTTGTGAATATCACCAAGAATGATCTATATGGTGGTGCTCTCCGAGTAGTTTATGAGGTAAATTAGTTGATGATTTTTTCTTATCAAACCAAAGTTGTTCATGATTAATTTGCATTGTTTTCTTTGACAAAAGGGCACTCTGCAATGTAGATTACCTAAATGAAAGTTTGTGATGGTTTGAATCTTGAACATTGAAGGTGGAATTCCATGGTTTGGATTCACTTGGTGGGCCTTTGTATATTGGAACAGGCTGCTTTCACAGAAGAGAGATACTGTGTGGAAGAAAGTTCAGTGACCAATATAAGAAAGATTGGAATGAATACAAGAATATTGGTGATATGAAAGAAGTAAGCTTGCATGAACTGGAAGAACAATCAAAGGCTCTTGCTAGTTGTACATTTGAGAAAAACACTTTATGGGGAAAAGAGGTCACATTCTTTCTCGTTGGCCCTCTCTCAAGCTCTTGTTATTGTGATAATGATTAATAGATAAATGAACCTCACTTTTTTAAGCGGTTCGGTAATCTGTAACTAGCTTTTAAGTTTAATCTTCCATGCATGACTATATGATTTAGATATATAGTGTTTTTCACAATAACAAAGAAGTTATCTATAATAGTGTAACAATGACTAATCTATTGAAGATATATGAATATTTGATTTCAGGTGGGACTGCTATATGGTTGCTCATTAGAGGATGTTATGACAGGTTTGTCTATTAAATGCAGAGGATTGAAATCAGTGTTCTATAATCCTCAAAGGAGAGCTTTCTTAGGTGTAGCTCCAAACACCTTGCCACAAACACTAGTTCAACATAAGAGATGGTCTGAAGGATGCTTTCAAATTTTGCTTTCCAAGCATAGTCCTGCATGGCATGCTTATGGATTAATCAGTCCTGGCCTCCAAATGGCATATTGTTACTATAACCTATGGGCGTTTATTTGCTGGCCAACACTATATTACTGCGTCATCCCTCCACTCTATCTCCTTAAAGGCATTCCCTTGTTTCCACAGGTATGACTGTGAGACCTACTTCACAGCACAAGTATTACAATAATTTAAGTGTGAGTTTAAGTATGACATTGGGTAGAAATGCACATTAAACACCATATATGAAAAAAAGACTCATATAAACTCAATGCTTCGAGGTTTAGGAGATAAGAATGGTGTCAGTTCCTTTTATGGGTTGGACTCATGCCACATATATATATAATCTCTTCTTATTAAATCATCGTATGAAAAACCTCATCAACAAGTATGGTTGTCAAGAACCGAATCTCTCGTTTAGGCTGTTAGATAAAATCATGTGAACGTTTGTGTTTTTAGTTTCTGACATAGTATCAAAATTTTACCTTGTTGCATTGATCAGATGTCAAGTCCATGGTTCATACCTTTTGCATATGTGATTCTTGGTGATTCGTCTTACTGTATGATGGAGTTTTTGTGGTCAAAAGGCACAGTAAAGGGTTGGTGGAATGAGCTACGGATATGGCTGTACAAGAGAACAAGCTCTTACCTCTTTGCTTTTCTTGATACCATCTTGAAGTCTTTTGGCTTTTCAGAATCAACCTTTGTAGTATCTGCAAAGGTAGCAGAAGAAGAAGTTTCCCAACGATATGAGAAAGAAATCATGGAGTTTGGAAGCTCATCCCCAATGCTCACTGTGTTAGCAACACTTGCATTGCTCAATTTGTTTTGCCTTCTTGGCAGTTTCCTAAAGCAAGTGTTCATCAGTGAAGGGGGTCTCAGAATTTTTGATGCAATGGCATTGCAAGTTATTCTAAGTGGGGTTTTGGTTCTGATCAATGTACCTGTTTACCAAGGACTTTTCCTAAGAAAAGATGAGGGAAGATTACCAATATCTGTTGCAGCAAAATCCACAGCATTGGCTCTAAGTGCATGTGCCCTCTTTATTTCCTTAAGTTAAGATGTTTGATATTTTCAGTTTTAGTTTTCATGTTCTTGATTTTTACGAAGTTCTACTTTTTAGCGAAATAATTTAGAAAATGTGTACCCTAATCGTCACAATTCACCAGTAGTGTTGTTCTTTTTATTCAAGTGATGAACAATTTGACCTTTTTTTATTTGTATTTGTCAATCAGTGTTGTTTTTGTTACATTTTTTGTCATGCACAATTTTCTTATATTTTTTTGTCTCTCCCTGTATTTAACCTAATGGTTTAAAAAACACTATATACCAAGATCATTACATTTTGCATTAACTCTTTAACTGTTTGAAAAATGGTGCACCATTTAATTTTATTCATGAGGGATATTAATGTAAATCTAAAAAAATGTGTCAAAAACACCGTGTAATCGAATTCAAACGTTACTATCAAATACGTTTATAATTTTAAATAAATTTAACAATATTGGATTAAAATAATTAAGTTTACATATTTATAAAATTGAGAGATTAAATCACATTAAAATTGAGATGAATTAATTTTAATTATCATTAAAAATTAAGGGATAAAAATGTATTTAACTTAAAAAAATAATTATATAGATTCTTAAATAAAAATATTTTGAAATGATAAAAATTATATTTTAAATTATAAAATAAAAAATACATTTTAAACTGTACAAGTCCAAATTTATTTTTCAATAAACATAAAAAAGAAAATTATCTAATTATTATAGATAGAAAATGATTGGTGTTAATCAAATATTATAATTGGTATATTTCAATTAAACTTTTAATTTTGATTTTGAAAACAAGTAATAATATGTGACTAATCTCCACTCAAAACATCTTCTTAACATTCATTGTTTTTCTTTTCTTTTTTCTTATTAGGTTATATCAATAATTCTCTGTCTCCTATTTCTATCTCCTGCATTGTAGTCCAACACGTGTTGTCGTAAATACGAACATGATTCACATAATCGTTAATAACTTAGACCTCAAACCTCCAAAACTGCTCCACAAAACAAAACCCATCAGCGTTCCTCTATAATTTTTCCTCGTACAATCCTACCCTTTGGAGCAAAATATTGATAAAAGAAGGTAACATTCTTCAAATTTGATTCTTGCATGTATGTTTCTAATCATGTTGATTCATTCTTATGAGATCCGTTGATTGAATGGTTAAATTCTTAATTTGGAATTCTTTTTCGAGAGACATCCATTGTTGTACGTTTTAGAAGTTGCTATATGAATGTGAAACCATGGAAATCAAAGGATCAGATTATGATGTCAAATCATGTACCTTTTCAAAAAGTAATGGATCAGGGTCATGTACTGTAAGAAATATTAAGGAAAATTATGATGGAAATGATGCAAATGCAAAGAAAGTTTTAAGCTTAATGATATGAGTCTTGTTGAATATGTGTGAATGAAGGTAGTGATAGAGATGAAGGTAGCGCTATCAAATTTTGCCACTGCAATGGTAATCTTTTCCAGCATGAATGCGGTGCTTGGGATCAGATTTGTGATTGACAGACGTGAATGTTTCTCTCACAATGTTGAGCACGAAGGGGATAGAGTTCATGCTTCATTTGTTGTCATCAAGGTTGATGCATCTTGGCAATATACTGATGATGGTGTAGACCTTGAGGTAACAACTGTGAAAGAAATTTCGGACCCTTTTCTGTGAAAATGTTTTCCAGATCATGCAGATTCCTCATTTGAAAAAAATGATGGAATCATGTATGATTTGAAAAACTCAAGTCACAGTACAGTACATAGAAATTAGTGAACTCTTAAATAAGTATTATCTAGGATTCTGACATGTCTTTTAAAGTTGCTTTCGATGTGAGAACAAAATTATGAATTCGAAGAAATTATTACATGTCCTGTTACATTATAGTTCTTGAGAAATCAACTGTGGACACAATAGTTTTTGTTGGATTTTCAGGTGAGGGGACCAGCTGGTGAACCAATTCGAGATTTTCTTGACGTGACAAGTGAAATATTCGAATTTGTGGCTCGAAGCACTGGACCCTATCGCTTCTGCTTCAATAACAGGTCTCCCTATCATGAAACAATCGATTTTGATGTCCACAGTAACCACGTTGAGTTTTCTGATCATCATGCAAAAGATGGTGAGACATACACGACTGATTAATTAATTTCATACGTTTTTGCAACTGTGGACCCTCCTGAATTGGTGAGTTACTGTTTACATGGTCATCTTTGCAGAGCATTTAGCTCCTTTGTTTGAAGAGATAGTAAAGTTAGAACGAGCTCTTTTCAACATTCAGTATGAACAGCATTGGCTTGAGGCTCAGACAGAACGCCAGGCAATAGGTACATTTCATATCACAATGAGGTTCTGTTGGTTTGATTTCTTGGAGGATTCATATGTCTATAGAACTAAACAAATGTAGTTGAATAAAAATGTGGAAACATAGTGATAGAAGAACATGAGGACAGGGGCTAAAAGGGATGAGGAATATGGGTAAACTTATTTTAATAAACTGATATTGTTACCCACGACATTGAGTCTAATAGAAGGGATTAGTCTTTAGTAATCAAGATTAGTATTTTTTAACTTTATGTCCACCTAGTATTCATGTTTTAAACGGGATTGACCTTTTAAGGAAGATATTTGAGAAAAATAATTAGTTTAAGGCTTAGAAAAAATTGTTTTAAACTTGACTTGAACCACTATTCATTCATATTCAACTCAACTCGTCTACTTAGGTTTTGGAAACATTCAAATCTCCACAGAAACTGAGTTTCATTTTGAATTTGTGGTCTCCTCGCATCTTGCTGCTTGGGAAGACTATAAAACCTTGTTGTAGTTGGACAGGGCACCTAGGACTAGGTTTAAACGAAATTAAGACAACTTTGGCATTTTTTTCTTCGTGCAGAATTTATTTAATATATAATCTTACCAGCCGTAATGTTATATTCACACAAAACATGTTTTGTTTTTTTTTAACATGAGATTTCAGATTCGATGATTATAACTATTCCCTGCAATCTGTGTTGATAATGTTTTCACTGACAGGTTTCATATAAAATATAGAACTGAATAGCATGGATGTAGATAACATGACAAAACATATCTAAGATTTTAATTTATATTGTTCATTGCAATTACAGTGGGCAGTGCAATGAGCTCGAGAACGATTCACAAGGCGCTACTTGAATCGGCAGCACTAATAGGTGCCAGCGCCCTCCAAGTTTATCTTCTTCGTCGCCTCTTTGAACGAAAGCTTACTGTTTAGAATGAATTTTGTTGGCCTTTATATAGGCTACAGTCACATAGCATGCATTGGATGTTGGAACAGAACCACCTCATTGAAGATGGGCATTATTTAGTAGCTTGGCTCTTCTATTTAGGCAAATGGGCATGTTTTGCCCACTAATGCTAGAGTCATGTGACGTTCCTGCCTCCAAGCTTACTAGTTAGTCCAGTCCTCTTAGATTTTCTCATTCAAAGAGGACGAAATAAATGATAAATAATAGTCAGCTGAATTCTTTGAAAGGAATTTCTGCAAAACTGTCAACTACAAAATGAAGAGAGAGAAAAAAAAACACATGCAGAACATATTCCTTGTATGATGCACAGGTATATGTCATGTCTTGTAGAGCAAAAGAAAGAAAGCACAGATTTGTCTCATTCATTCTTGTTTTTTAATTCGTCTTTCCCAACTTGGAAGATAACCCAAATTGGTCGAACTGGAAAAGAATAGATTGTTGTAATAAATAGCAAGATAAGCCAAATTGAAAACATGATCGGGGGAACGAAATCAAAGGAATAAAATGAGTTCATAAAATAGGATTTGTTTGATAATACAAGCAATACAATGTGACAAGCAACGCTCTAGCTCATAGCGCAAGACAAGGCAAAACAGGAAGCAACCCCGGCTCCTAATAATAAACCACAACACTGATACACACACAAATAATAGTCTGTCTTCTTCCCTTTACCCCATTGCAGCTCACTTTTACAGCACAAAATATAAATTCCGTAGAATTCGCTCATGGCTCTACAGCTCTTATCTTTGCGAAAATACTGTGAAGCTAGTTACACATAAACATTGTTCTTCTGTTCAGGCTTTTCAAAGGAGCAACCATTGCTATCCTATCATTCGGCAGAAGGTTGCATGCAGCAAAACCATTTTTTCTGAAACCACGAAAAATCATTCATCAGGATAAATTAACAAATATATAAACTGACTGGATTATTTTGACTGCTCCACATCTTAATTACATCTCAGTATGACTATCTAAACCTACCACAACCTAATGCAGATCAATTTCTGAGCAATCTGCTCAATCATACTTCATTTCAAAGGTTTACAAATAATCAGCGCTGGCCAACAATAGACAAATTATTAGTCCAAATAAAATCAACTAAAACAAACATATGCACATCTTTTCCTCTTTTGTTTTGGATTTGGACACTCTAATCTTTTTAATTTCATCTAGATCACAGTTTGACACAAGACCAAATATATTTTAAGCAAGAGTGAAATACTAGTAACAACTGAAATTGATAACCCAACCAAGGTTATAACTCAAACTAAAAATCATGGTTTCAATATATCTGGGATTTAGTAGGCCAGAGCTTTGTATTCTTGGTCTAGCACATCTTGTCAACATACATATTGAGTTACTTTGCTGTCCAACAGTTTCTCATTCATGCCAAAAACACAAGCATATATATGAAACATGGTGCACACGTATCACAATCAACATTTTTTTGCAAGGTTAAACTTACTCTTGTAGATGGGAAAAACATGCCATGTTTAGATTATGAATAAAAAAGTTGTCTGCGTGTCAGGTTAGTGAGAGAGGTTTAGTAAACAACATCTTACAGTCTGAGTTTTCCCAGGATCTACTGCAGGTTTGCTATGAGGATCAGCGGCAGTCTTTGCTGGTGACTCAGGATTGCCACCTGTTTTCTTTTCATCCCTAGCCTTATTAAATATCACTGTGAACCCCTCAGCCGAGGCTGGATCATTGACATCCCAATCACCAAATTTTGGTAGTGGCCGACCCTTTTCCTGTGTAATAATTAGATTAGACAACGCAAAACAAAGACTAAAATACATTAAATTAATTCCTTAAGATTCTTTTGGACCTGATGATTATAAAATCTAGACAGAAAGCAGATAATATAATAGGTTTTCTACATACTGTAAATGTTTGATGTGAATACTAGTATAGATTATATGGGTGCGTATTAAGAATAGAAGAACAGAGACCAAACATAACACATAAAAACAGAGAAATTTAAATAAATGCTAGACATGATGCCATGTAAATTGTTCTTCTGAATTCTTATTCAATCTCCCGAAAGAGGATTGGTTCTAATTACAAGACCCTTTTTTGCTTATCCATGATACACCAATTCCACAAGGTCAAGTCATCATTTTGAGTTTGAACAGCTTTCTTGATATAACTAATTACATATGATTTGCAGCTCGTCCACAAACCACATAATGTTCCCTCAACTTTCAGGTTTTTCCGTTCTCTTACTAACAGTCATTCATTACTACGCTGCCCACTGATTTAACACTATGGTTTGCAAACTAGGCATCCATGAGGAATATTGGATTTGTCCTGCTAGTTAGGAAATTGAAACAACTTCTACAATCTATACCTGCTCAAATATTAAGTGAACATCAACCAGGGTAGGGCTATATGACATTGTACAATTTGTTAGTTATTTGTCTAGTCTTCCCTAGCTCATTTTCACGTTTTTACGGTAGTTTTTTTAGCACTCTCGTTTCCTTTATTCGGATTACTTATTTTCAAGTTATAAACTTCCCTATCGCCCTTTTTTATAAAATTCTATTATTCGCTAACTAGGAAAAATAAAGTCCTCTGGCCAAGTTGATAAAGCAACAAGAACAGAGGTTCACATGTCGCAATTCATGAAAAAAAAAAAAAGGAGGAAAAAAATACAACAAACCATGAGGCAGTAATTCAGAAAGGCCATGTTGTGCCAGAACAAAACAACTGAAAATACTGTAATTTCACCCCACTCAAAAGAAAAAGGAAATCAACTAGAACTCACAACATATCCGATCTACGAACAATTCCGATACTGATAAACAATAACAGCCTTCACGATTGAGAAGTTAGTAGAAAAGAAATCAACCATAGCACACGGTGTCAAATATAGAAAGAATATAACAGTTAAACCACATACTCAAACAAAACCTTCGATTAACCACAAAATTAAAGGCAAAACTAAAACATCTAAATTATTTACTTAACCACCACTCAGCAGCAACATCCCAAGACTATTCAATTCTTGCACACAACCTACAAAGACCGAATCGGAAAGGCACACAAGCTCCACTAAAGAATAAAAGCATGCTAATCAGAATAAATCAAAGACACGAAACCAAAACGCAAATAATCGAAGAAGGATCACAGCATCAAAATCCGGAAATGTAAAACAAAAAGGAGAGAACAAACAAAAAATATTGCGAAAAAGGGGTAAAATTAACAACAACAAAAAAACAATATCGGAAACGCGAATCAACGACTGAGGAATCGCATACAACAGCTCAACACAATAATCAGAGAGAAAATCAAATCAATTGAGAAACCACAAATCATTGCAAACACAACAACAAAAAATAGAGAGAGAACAACACATACCGACATCAATACTAAGAAGAGGTGTTCTCAGGGAAGAGAAGGGGCAAGAAAAATGAAATTAATAGGAGGAATCGGAAAGAGAAGAAAATTCTGAGAGAGAAAAAAGGAGGGTGAGAGAGAAAAAGAGAGAATGTTGGAGAGAGAAAGTGCGCGATGACGATGAAGAAGACAGAAAGAAGCTGTAGCAGTAGAAGAGGAAGAAGACCTTGTTGTGACTTGGGGTTGGGCCGAAAGTGGGCCTTACGGAGTTCGTAACGCCATTGGCGGAACGTCGTTACGTGTTCCGCGGGACGAAACAGATGCCGTTAGAATAAGCGTCACTACTGACGTGGCGTGGGGAAAAAACGGAAGAGTGAGCTGGCAAACGGTGACGGCGTGAGGTGCCGTTGGGTTCTTTTTTTCGATGCGTTTTCTTTCTTGGAAGGGAGCGACTTGGTTCTGAGTTGGTCACTTTTTTGATGATGAGCGTATAAAGATACCTTTTCAATTAAGCAAATTTATTTGCACTAATGCACTATGTTTCATTCATCTTCATGAGTGTATTTCAATATAAGAAACTCTGATCATCTTAATCATAATTATTAGATACATCCTTTCTAATCTTATTTCTTTTCTTATAATTAAGCTAACTAATACTATATTTTGATATGAATATCATGTTATAACAGCACCACTGTCTCAATTATTATAATTAAACCTTTAAATCCATTTTAAGATTCATTCTTTTTAATCATAAATTTCATCTTAATTTCTTTCACATATTTAGCACTGCCAGCTTTTTTTATTTGGATGTTACGAGGGTTTCTCACATGGACGATTTACTAAATGTATTTTTTTTATTAATGAATACATTACATTAATTTATTTATTTTTTGATGAAGGATATTACTTTAAGTATGAGCAAATTTTGAATTCTATTTCTAGTTGTAGTAGTTTATAATGTAAGATTACATATGTTAGGGATATATTTCTTCATAATGAAAAGGTGGAGTATGAAGACAATGAATGAATTAAAGGAAAAGAAGAAAAGTTAATAAATATTTTTCATTGTTGGAGAAAGTTCTCCATATAAACAGAGTATTCTATATTGTTTTTCTTTCTTTTATTTAATTTTGCACATAGAAGTTTTTTTACTAATTAGGATTCAAATCGATATAGAAAGTTTAATTAATTTTATAAATCTGTCAATCACAGGGGTGAATTATATTGGCACCGCAAGTAAGTTGTAATTGAATTCTATTTTTTTATTAATGTTAAATCCATATTAATAAGTATTACTTATTTAATATTTTATTGGCATCAAAATTAAAAATAATAAAATAACAATTTTGTCCCTAAAAATTCACATAATAATAATTAGAAAATCGGAAATTTATTTTTAATTCATGAATATAATTAAAATAATTGAATTCTCTCAGAAAATATTTCAATAAACTTCCTTTGTTACTTATAAATTAACTTTTTAAGGAAAATAATTATTATAGTTAATGAATAAGTAAATAAAAACCTACGAAAAACCTTTTGAGACCCACAAAAATAGAAGGCGTGACATAATTTGTATGGATAAGAAACCCACTAAAAATTCTAATATAATTTTCCCATAATAAATCACTCCAAACTTTTTTTCATTTTATGATAATCATAAAAAAAACCCATGCCATGTTAAGGCACATGGAAAAAAAAAGTTATAAACCCTATTTTAATCATTTAATAAAGTACACAATAAAATAATTTATTTCTTCTTATAATTTTAAAAACACATAGCCCAAAGTAATGGTAATTTGGCACTTAAAATCAGCATTCCCTTTCGCAAGCTTCACCAAAACTTAACAACTAAACTATTAGTGGATGAAAAAAAGGAGTGGAATTAAGCATTGGTTTTTCATATTTCGTTGATTATGATTATCCTCTAACCCTCTTTACTTTGTGCTAAATAATGTTCAAATTTTCTTACCTTGTTTAAATTAAGCTATTTTTTCTAGTTTAAATTATGTTGATTTAAATTAAGCTATTTCTTAGATCAAGTTTATGTTGATTTAAATTATGTTAAGGATCTGACTTAGTTAATTGAACAATAAGTGTAAGTTTAAGTAAACTAATGTTTATGGATAAAAATATATATAATACTAAATTTAGGTTCTTATATGAATTTGTTTGTTTTTAATTATATTATAAGTATATATTGAATTAATATGAGATAATAATTAAAAAAAATTATTAGTTTTTTATTAATAGGCTAAAATAATATTTTTAGGTTAAGAATATATGATATAGGTAATTAGTAGTTTAAACTTTCTCCTAATCTTAACTACAAATAGAGTAACACATTTTTGTATTTCTTAATTAACATTAATATGATCAATGGAGTGGGAAAAAGATTATTTGAAATATTTAGTAATAAATTATGTGAAATATAACAAATAGGTTTACATCGATAATAATAGAAGTGATTAAGACTTCATACAAGAAAGAGATACCTTACCAACTTTTGTATAGGGACAAGAATGCAAGGTGTTGAACATTTAGCTTGTTACTAAATATTGATTCACCTTTCATAACCCATAATACACACAGTCCAAAGAATGGAACTAATTCATTATATCCGATAACCTGTTTTAATTGTTTTATTATTTTATTATCATATAGATTTGTGAAATGCATGTGTCCTTTCGAATATGATATTACTAAATATTTTTATTTATGAATATAATAATAACCTAAATACAAGAACATTAATGCAATTGTTTGTTATTTATGCAAGTTTTCTACGTTGAACAACATTGTTACATCATTACCCTTCTCTCTTTCTTACCTTCCCTTACTTTTATCAATTATAACTTCGCCTCCTAATTGTATTTTTCCATAAAATTTATCTTGTTTTAATTTTTATTATTAAACCTACCAAACTCATTATTGAACTTTATACAAGTGTATAATTTTACAAATTTTATTCTAAATATCATTTTGACCTAAATTATATGGGATACACTTGTTTATATGTCAGTTAATTATGAATTTGTGAAGTGGTTCACCCAAACAAAATTGACACTAGTGCAAAAACAGCGTATAACCTCACGCGGTCCAACCACTCGATAGCCAACGTTAAAAATGACCGGTGGCATTTTTGTAAATAATTATAAATGTAATTATTAAACGTCGTTTAGAATTGTAATTTGACGTAAAATGATATAAAACGTCGAATGTCCCAGCGTTAGACGTCAAAAGGTTGGTGAATTCAATAAAAATTTGAGTGGGAGATTGAAAATTCATTCACTTTATCTTAGCGCGCGAGATCCTCTTATCTGCTCAAATTTTTCTCGAACGAAGTTTGACGACCATCACATGTGATATTTCTTTCATTTGATACAAATGCATATTAATTTACTACTTTAGGTATGATTTTCGTTTGTTTTGACTGATTATTTTCTTATTCTTGTCCTTCATAGGCGCATTCTGTTTTCTCTCTCACTTGTGGCAACACTTTATTCCGATGAACCAAGGTTAGTTTTCGTTTTGAAGAACTTATTTGTTGAACTTGTTTGTTGTTATTTTTTGTTGAACTTGTTTATTGTTGTTTGGTTGAACTTGTTTGTTGCTGTTTGATTGAACTTGTTTGTTGTTTGATTGAATTTGTTTATTGTTTGTCATTGTTGTTTGTTGTTGATACTATATTGCACGTTCATAGTTCATGCTTTACAAAATACCAAAAACTGAAATTTGTTGTTTTTCTGCTATTCAGGTCTTGTAGAGTTGTAAAAAAGGATCACAATTAATTAAAAAAAATAAAAAAAAATTGCTTAACGTCGTTTATTGATAAAATTCGACGTTATATTTAACGTTGAGTTTTTTAACTTCGATGTCAATTTATCGTCTCCCGGTATGACATCGTTCTCGAATTCGATGTGAAAGGCCCAAAATATTCGATGTTGTACGCTGTTTTTGTACTAGTGTGATTTTATTCATAGCCTTTGTTGTTGATATTAAAATTGCTTATAGGATAAACAATTTGAATTCCTTTTATTTGGCATCGAGGATCGTCTTATTAGATTCATTTACAATGGATAAAGTTTACTTCAATTCTCTATTTCTTTACCCTCTAGTGAAATGCATGTGTCCTTTCAAATTTGGTTATATCTAAATGATTATTTATTTAGCTGGATTTTAATTGAATTGAATTAGTTCTATTTTGAAACTGGAAAGTTTATGTGCTAAACTTATAGTTAGTTCATGTTTGTTGGACATTTCAGAAACTTTAGAGATGTATTCATTTTCACAAAAGAAAAATATAATGGAAGTTCCAATAGTGACTTTGTTTCTTTGCATCTAATGTTAAACACATAAGGAAAGAATAAGTGAAATTGAGTACATTTAAGTTTCATGTACAATTATGGAAGGAAGTTGTAGATCACTAACAACATAGACCATGAATTATGTTTATTACTCAGGTTACCATATATGTTCATTTTATTTGTAGCAAGTCCAAGCTTAATGTTTCTTGGATCATTGTTGAAATTTGGGAACATCATTGTAAACCATTTTTCAGATACCTTAAAGGACCATCTTTTTATGTGTTCACTTGCATGTCGTATAATGAGTTTGAGATCATTTACATTAAAGAAAAATCATTTTAACTTTGGAATTATAGAAAAATACCACAACACCTTTGTAAGAGCACCCTTACTAACATCATATTCAAAATTAATATCTTTATGCTTATATCTCAATACCCCCACCTTGTGGATACTGATGTAACTTTTCAATTCCTTTATGTACAATGCACAATCATTCAAACATACATGAATCTTTTTGTACTCTATATCCATCAAACACATATCCTATTCGGATCATAATTACATTGTGGCATTATGTTACCTTGAGGAATCTAAGCCAAAATTTGAATCATGAAATTATATTCAAATGCATGCCTTTTTCATATTGGTGGTCCAATCAAGTTAAATAATTTGTTATATTGGAAGCAATAGGATGGACATAATGACACCAATAATGCCAATTAAATATTTTGCAAGAAAGCATATTGATATTGTCATTAACAAACATTTAAGTATCTGTCGCAACCGGAATCGCGACGGGACGACGATCCAAAAAAGAAACGGGTTTTAAAAAGAGATTTGGAGTCGCCACCATAGTTTATTTTGGAAAACTATGGAAAAACCTCAAAATGATAAAGCACGGTCCACGAAAACCATATTCTGGGTTCGGGAGTCGGTTACGTGTAGGGAAGGTGTTAGCACCCTACAACGCCTGCCCTAAGGCAGTACCTTTAACTAAATGCGCGAATATGATGTGGTTTTCAAAATGTTTAACTATCCCCTAAAATAAAATTATAAATAAACAAAAATATATTTTTTTTAGTTTTTTGGGGCCCGACAAGGATTGACCTTGCTCCTACGTATTCTCATTCAAAATGAGAAATCAGGGTTACGTAGTTCTTTCAGAAACTGTGTTGAAAATTTTGACTAAGAAATTGTTTGAGAATTTTGTTTGGAATTGATTTTGGATTTTTGGGAAGTGAACCTGACAAGGACTAGCCTTGCTCCTACGTATCTCCATTTTTGATGGAGAATCAAGGATCACGTAGTTCTAGCTGAAAGACTGTTTGTTTGTTTGAAAAAGCAGATGTTTTTAATTTTTGGAGATTTTTATGTTTTTAATATTTTAGAGAAAAAGAAGGTAATGAGTACTAGGCCGACGCGAACGGTCGCACGAGTACTCATACCTTTAAAATGATATTTAAATATTTTTAATTATTTTTGAAAAGAAAGATAACGATATTAAGCACTAGGCCGATGCGAACGATCACACGAGCACTCATACTGTTATCTGCTTATTTAGGAAGACTTGAGAGCATTGAGTGCTAGGCTGATGCGGACGATCGCACGAGCACTCATACCCTCGTTTAATATTACGTAAATAAGAGAGAAAAGTATTGAACACTAGGACGATGCGAACGATCACACGAGTGTTCAACCTTTAAACATATTTTTTGAAATTTTATTTAAGAAGAAGAAAAGGTTTTTAGCACAAGGACGACGCGAGCGGTCACACGTGTGCTTAAACCTTTAAAACGTATACTTTTGTATATTTATTTACGGAAGGAAGAAAAGGTTTTTAGCACAAGGACGACGCGAGCGGTCACACGTGTGCTTAAACCTTTAAAACATATTTTTGTAAATTTATTGAAGGAAGAAGAAGAGGTTTTTAGCACAAGGCCTACGCGAGCGGTCGCACGTGTGCTTAAGACCTTTTCAAAATATTTTTATTTGATTTTTAACTTTTGTAAAAGAAAGGAAAAAGATTTTCAGCACAAGGCCTACGCGAGCGGTCGCACGTGTGCTTAAACCTTTTCAAAATATTTTTATTTGATTTTTAACTTTTGTAAGAGAAAGGGAAAAGATTTTCAGCACAAGGCCTACGCGAGCGGTCGCACGTGTGCTTAAACCTTTTCAAAATATTTTTATTTGATTTTTAACTTTTGTAAAAGAAAGGGAAAAGATTTTCAGCACAAGGCCTACGCGAGCGGTCGCACGTGTGCTTAAACCTTTTCAAAATATTTTTTGTAATTTTTATGGAGAATAAAACAAACAAGTCTAACCGATATAAATAAAAACAAAAGCGCGTGGACTATCATAAAGGGGTTACATGCAATAAAAAACTAACTAATAAAAAGAAAACAAAAGCATAAAAATAAAGCAAGAGAAAAGCCCAACATGAATAGGGGTACAGAAATAAAAACCAGAGGTGTGGAGTGAAATTGAGGCTCTTTTGGTTTGGGTCAAAGTTCTTTTTCTCCAACTTTGAATCTGCCAAGGTGTAAAGATGAAAATGGTGGTGCATCCCGAAATAGTGTGCACAGGCCCAATTCTTCTTTTATTTTTGTTTGCAGAAACAGAATGGGTTTCAGCCCAAATGGAAGGGGGTGTGAATAGAATTGTGCATGTGGCAGGAAGAGAAGGGAAGCAAACCACACCAGCCACACCAGGCCCACGGCCTCTTGACCCCAATCAGAAACCCATTAGGGGTTCTCCCAACTTCATCTCATTTTCCCATTCAGATACCTTGCACACTTAGGGTTTTCCTCTTCCGCATAGGACCAAGGGAGGCTTAGAGCGTCACCTCCGCACGCCCACTGTCGCCTCCGCCAGACCGGCCGCCGCCAGCCTCAAACCGGGCACCGCGCCACCACCTTCCACCAGTTCTTCCCCTCTTCCTCTTCTTCTCTTCGCACGAGATTTTCTCCTCTCTCCGCGCCACGTCTTCGCCACCTGAGGGAGGTGACCATCGCGAGACGCGATCGATGACACCAAGCCAAGGCCATCGCCGGTTACGTGGGAGAGGGAAATACTCTCGCCTCTCCGCGTCGTGCCTCTGCCGAGTCTGCCGTCGAAGCTGTGGTTCACCCTTTCCGTTCTCCCTTTCGTGTGCAAACCTTGGCTTTATTGAACCAGCCGCCACAACAATTTTTATGCTTGACTAGAGGCGCCACTGGCAACACAGGTCGTCACCGAAGTCTCCACCGGTTGACGTGTCGTCGTCATCACCGTCAACTCCTTCCCAATTCTTCACGAGCAGCAAAACCCTTTCTCGTTCTTTTGATATGCGAATCAGAGATGCAACCCAGTCGTTTGTTATTGCGTCACCTCCATTCGGCATCCACACTCGCCTCCAGCGATCTTCTTTTCTTCTCATTCGTACCGTGCTGTATTGGATGTAACTCTTGGGGTTTGGTGGGTGAAGTCGAATAGGATAAGAGTAGATACTGCCTTGTACTTTCATTCCTAATTGAGTTGCAAAGAACTGAAAACGCAAGAAACCTTGAATCTGATTCTGAAAAGAGTGTTATGATCATTAGCCTTCATTTTTCTCTATTCTCGTAAGTTTTGTTATGGATGTTGATGCTCTTTGCTTGCAGGTTCAAGAAATATTGGTTTCGAATGGTTGCTTGATGGATGAAACAAAAGGATGGAAATGTGATGAAAATGGAAGAAGATGGTAAGGTGTTTAGGAAGAATTGTGGTTGTTTTGATTGGGTGTGGGGTGGAAAAGGATGGTGACGAGAAATGTGGTGGAAGCAGTGAATGAGTTGTGAAGAAGAACGGTTTTGAATAAACTGGTGGCTCCTTTTGATGCAGGTGAAAAATGGATGTTGGCTGGGAGGTAAGGATGAAGATTATAGGTGTTAGAGGTGATCATGGATGCTGGATATGATGAATGAGGAAGAAAAACGAAGATGGTGGGTGCTGCCGTGGTGTTGGAGATGAAAATGATGATGTTTGTTAGGGTAGTTACGGGTCAAAGGAGCAGAGGGGTGGAGAGCCAGGGAGCGTGTGTCCTGCTTCCTTTTTTCTTTTTCTTTTGTTTTCTTTTTTTTTTTTTTTTTTTTTTTTTTTTTTTAAATAATAATATAGAAAACCAAATCAAATAAAAAAACAAAATAAAATAATAATAATAAAAACAAAATTAAAATTATATAAAAAAAAACATAAAATAAAATAAGACACAATAAAAAAAAAGAAAGACCTATATTATTTAGTTATCCGGACGAAATTGGGTGTTGACAGCTGCCCCTCTTTACTTAGATTTTACTAGATAATATGAAAATTTGATATTTTCGTATTATCTAAGTAAAGGCTAAGTAAAGAAAAAAAACACTAATTTCGTCTGGATTTCAAAAGAGAAGGAGGAAAAATAAAAACTTATTCAAATATACATGATAACCAAGTTCATGAAAAAGGTGGAATTGCAACAAAAGAAATCGACCATTGCGTAGCAGAGGGCCAACAACACGAAACGAAAATCTGGATTCGACCATTGCCTCGCAGAGGGCCAAACTCACAGAACAGAAATTTAAATTCGACCATTGCCATGCAGAGGGCCGATGACAGAAAACTATAACCTGGATTTGACCATTGCCTCGCAGAGGGCCAAACTCACAGAACAGAAATTTAAATCCGACCATTGCCATGCAGAGGGTCGATAACAAAAAACTAAAACCTGGATTTGACCATTGCCTCGCAGAGGGCCAAACTCACAGAACAGAAATTTAAATCCGACCATTGCCATGCAGAAGGTCGATAACAAAAAACTAAAACCTGGATTTGACCATTGCCTCGCAGAGGGCCAAACTCACAGAACAGAAATTTAAATCCGACCATTGCCATGCAGAGGGCCGATGACAGAAAACTAAAACCTGGATTTGACCATTGCCTCGCAGAGGGCCAAACTCACAGAACAGAAATTTAAATCCGACCATTGCCATGCAGAGGGTCGATAACAAAAAACTAAAACCTGGATTTGACCATTGCCTCGCAGAGGGCCAAACTCACAGAACAGAAATTTAAATCCGACCATTGCCATGCAGAAGGCCGATGACAGAAAACTAAAACCTGGATTTGACCATTGCCTCGCAGAGGGCCAAACTCACAGAACAGAAATTTAAATCCGACCATTGCCATGCAGAGGGCCGATGACAGAAAACTAAAACCTGGATTTGACCATTGCCTCGCAGAGGGCCAAACTCACAGAACAGAAATTTAAATCCGACCATTGCCATGCAGAGGGTCGATAACAAAAAACTAAAACCTGGATTTGACCATTGCCTCGCAGAGGGCCAAACTCACAGAACAGAAATTTAAATCCGACCATTGCCATGCAGAGGGCCGATGACAGAAAACTAAAACCTGGATTTGACCATTGCCTCGCAGAGGGCCAAACTCACAGAACAGAAATTTAAATCCGACCATTGCCATGCAGAGGGTCGATATCGAAGAAGAAAACTAAGGGTGCTAGATAAAACTGGGCTTGATGGGCCAGTGTGGAAACTGGGCTTGATGGGCCAGTGTGGAAACTGGGCTTGGGGGCCAGTATGGAAACTGGGCTTTCAAATTTTGAAATTCTTGAAGTTTGTAATTTTGTGAAATGCTTTTTTTTTTTTTTTTTTTTTTTTTTTTTTGAAATTTTGACAGAAATTTGATTCTTGAAAAGGCATCAGTGACCATTCGCTAAAGAGAATGTCCTGACATGAGGATATGGGAAACAAGGCGTAAAAAACCATTGTAGAATGCTGAACAGGGTGTAAAGATGTGTATTAAAACCCCAAATGAGAGAAAAAATTATCAACAAGAAACAACATGACTTGAAGATAAGACCATAATGTTATTCTTTTTGTATTTTTGAAGAAGGATTTGACAACCATTCATATGAATGAAGAGGGTTTTGATCTGATAGAATTTCTTTTGATGTATGCACACATATGGAAAACATTTGCTTTGTTTTGTGTTTCATCTATTATTTTTTTTTTATTTTTTTTTTTTTTTAAGTCATTCATCTTACTTGCAATCATCATCAAACTGATCTTTATTTTCAATGTTTTGTGAAATTGAGGAATGTCATACATTCGAGGTCTAATGTTTGATATGATTACATTCTGACTTTTTCTTTCGAGACATCGACGCACACATGCTTGAATTTACTGGCAAGTGAAGGATGTGAGCTATTTAAAATAGTTTGGAGAAGTCTGGGACAGCCACATAAGCACATCATTCCTTATACATTGCTTAAAGGAAACGAGACACCCAAAAGCTGCCCCAGTTTGGTGTTTGGGGAAATGAGCATGGGGTATGGATCTTTGAAAATTCGGGTCAAAAATTCAAGTAAGATCCGCAAAGCTGCCCCAGTCTGGGATTATGTGTCAATGAGTTGCAAGGCGAAGAATTCGTGTGAGATTCACAAATCTGCCTCAGTTTTTCGGGTATGGGTTCTTACTTGGAAGAGTAGTGGGCATGAAAAGGATAAGCTAAAAGGATGACCCCAATTGGTCTGATTTTCTTTGGCATGCTTTTGCTTAGTTGGCAAAGAGATCCCTTCTTCCTGAGACATTACTTTTTTTTTTTTTTTTTTTTTTTTTTTTTTTTCAAAGTTTTTGTTTTTGTTTTTTTTTTTGGACTCATTGTAAGTCATTTTGTTTTATCGCAAAATTAAGCTTTATGAAAATTTGAGCAAACATTATTCAATCTGCGTGGACTTTATTAGGCTTGTAATGTGGCTAGGGCTAGAAGGTATTGAAAGAAAAGATATAAAGGCCCAAATGAATGTTTGTCGGTTATTTTTTGAAACAAGGGTTGTCATCTAGCATTGTGTCAACTATTTGACCTTTTGAGCACTTTGTTTTTCTTTAACTCCATTTTTTTCATTTTTTCATCATCACTTTGTGATTTTTTGTTCTTTTTTCGTTTTTGTTTACCATTTTGAAGGATTCCTCCGTTTGATCATTGAGTGCTCTTCAACTGCTTCCTAAGTTGACTCCTGCCTGATGACAATCCTTGCTTGGGAATAATTTTGAAAAAGGATTTATTTTTGGCTCAAACGGGGTAACAATGGATATATTTTGTTTTTTTTTGGTAAAGAAAAAAATGGCCACACATCATTTCAAATTCTGATTGCTTTCTTTTCAAAAGATTAATTCTACGACTAGATGACCTCAACATGAGTGATTTTTCCCTTTCCTTTTCTTTCTAGACCGCCCTTTTGGGTTTTCAATCTAGTGGACTTATTCTCCTTTTGAAAATTCTTTTATTTGTCTCAATGGGTTCAGGGATAACCCTACTAGCGCAAGCAAGGAAAATTTTGGCCAGGCCAATCTGCCCCAGTGTAAAGGCTTACATCATTACTAAGGGCAGTGACAGTGTTTGTTGGGGAACATCCTTTATTTTGGAACAGTGAAGGGTGAAGGTTTTCAAGCAAAATGCGCACAAACGTCTCGGGAGAAAGCGTCAAATTGTTATTTTTGATTAAACACTTGACCTTAGAAAAACTTGACATCCCAATTTTCCTTTTGATTATTCATCATTTTTCTTTTTTTTGCTCTTTTCTATTTTCGAAAAACAAAAGTTTGACGATTTGCAAGAAAGATAAGTGACTCAAGATTGACTTTATTTCATTTTCTTTTCAATTTTGTTTTCTTTTTTTTTTTTCACGATACCCTTTCAGGACTCGATTTCCAGCACTACTTGGAGAAACCCTGTAGTGAGTGTTTGCATTGCAAGTCATGGATGACAGTGCGATATCAAAACGCATACTTCCCTGGTAGCAAGACACTTCACAACATCAAATTTACTTGTACAATGACTTATGCTTTCTTATGTGATCTTAAAGCCCACTTCATTTCTTCATGGCATTTGTAGAGGCATTCACAAGCCTTGCCTTAGTGTCTAGTTGACTTTCTTCATACTTTAATCATCTTGAATGAATCAAAGTTTGCCTTTGCGCTTGAACCACCAGCACTTTTGGTGGAATGACCGATAGCCCCTTCATGATAATCACCTTGTATATGATGCATCACGAGTCTTGTGGAAATGAGGCTTTACAGGCTTCATGTAACAAGTAAAGACCAAGCTTTTTATGCAGAAGACTTGGAAGAAATGTTGCATAAGTCAGAAGGTTAGGAGTGAAACTCATAAGCCCTTTGTCTTGATCAGCATGTTTGCCTAACAGTTTGGTGGGAAATTGAGTTTGGGTCGAGTCCATTTTTGTCTCAGAGCAGTTTCAAAGGGTAGGCCAATGGTATTTGAGCAGTGGGATGTGATTGAGCTCTTTCTTCTCTCCTTATCCCAGGCTTAGACCAAACTTGTTCACATTTGTTGTCATAGTAGAACCTTGTGCGATCTTTTCAGTCTTCACACCAATTTCAATTCTTTCTTGAATTATCACCAAGTTTGAGAAGTTTAGGGAAACACTGCTCATCATGGTCTCACAGAAGGGTGATTGCAGAGTATTTAGGAATGTGTCAACCATCTCGTTATCACTCATAAGAGACTTTCCTTGAGCAACAATCTCTTTCCACCTTTGGGCGTATCCTTTGTATAATTCATACTCCTTCTTCACCATGCTTCGTGGTTGTAATCAATGAGATGTCTCGTCCATGTGGTATTTGTACTACCTCAAGAGAGCATCCACCAAATCTCCCCAAGACCGGATGCACGAAGATTCAAGATGAGTGCCCCAGTTTGGTGTCATGCCAGCTAATCTACCTTAGAAAAACGAATTGACCACTTTTCATCATAGGAACGCACAACCATTTTCTTTCTGTACATCATGAGATGGCTCTTGGACAAGTGGTGCCTCCGGGTAATTTAAAATTTGGGAGGTATCAGCATATCATCTGAGACTAAGCATAACCCTGCAACATTTGCAAACTTAGAGCTTCCTCCCCCTTCCATGACTCTTATCCTTTTTCCAGTATTTCAAATTTAAGCTTGTCAGCATCAACATCCACTGGTGCAACAACAATGAGGGAAAGATTTCAACTCGGGTTGCTTCGTCATTATCTTGCTCACAAGGCGTGGCTGAATCATCTCCTAGGGGACCATGAAAGTGGTTGCCCCAAGCTTGTTTCTTCCTTCAACTACGGTATTTTCTGCCTTTTAAGTGTGAACATGCCTCAATTCCTCTCCCAAGGGTGAAGTGTAATGTAGGGGAAGACCATATGAGGAGAAAATTTAGGCCTCTCGAACTCTGTATTGTAGTCGTGGTGCACACGAATCTTCAGGGCTTTGTAAGGCATTCAGAGCCTCTAGGATTTGGCTCACTTATCCCTTCAGTTGTTGGATATCGACTTTCATCCCATCTTGAATTTCTCCTTGGTTCTCCAAGATTTATTAACTGGTTCAAGTCCTTTAGGGTATCTTGGATGTTTAGGTATATTATTTTTTTTAGATGAAACAATTTAAGAAAATGAAAATGAAAATGAAAAGAAAAAGAAGAGACAATGTAGTTTAAATACTCTAGTCGGAAATTATAAAGCTGTGAAAATTTTGCCTTGGTATAATTTGGAAATTAACACGAAACGGAGTCCATAAGGCGGTTCATCATTCAGAAGTTCCCAAAACGTGAGACACAGGAAGTCTTGGTCAACCACCTCAGGCTTTAGCCATCACATTCTTCATTTCTCTTATCAGTTTCTTGCAGCAATTGAGAAATGTTTCAATCCCCTTAGGCGGGTTGATGATTGACATTACAGACTCAGCATCAGCTAAGAACTTAGGGACATTTTCAATAGCTCCATTGGCAAGGGAAGCTAGCTATGAGAGACTTCTCTTCCACTTCTTTGTAAGTCGTCCTTGTTCCACGAAATACTCTTATATAGATCATTATTTACAGATGTCTCCTTTTTAACTTGATGCTACATTTTTCCAACTTCTCAACCGCTGATTCCATCCGCTGCTCAGCACTACGAAGTTTTTTTTTTTTGCTTCGGTAAGGAGGGATCGACTTGAATGGTAACTTGATTGTCCTAACCCTCTCTACGATTCATTGGCCAAGGGAATCTTTATTAAAAGTCCATTATCTCGTGTCTCCTCTCAACCCCAGTGAAATGGTGTTTTAGCTACACATATACAACATAGAAGAGAGAAATGATGGATTGGGTGGTGGAAATTGGATTTTTTCCACCATGGAAGCCCCTTGGAGCAGCTGCAGCAGCGTCCCTGGTCTCCTCCCCGTTCTAGATCCCCCTTTCCAACTGCCTCTGGATTCTGATATAAAGAAGGGTACAAGAATTGAGTCACGGGTCATCTCTGGACGAGCGTCCAAATTCTGGACAAGCGGCCCAATTCTGGACGAGCGTCCAATTTTCTGGACGAGCGATACAATTCTGGACGAGCGTCCAATTTTCTGGACGAGCGACCCAATTCTGGACGAGCGTCCTTGGACGAGCGTTGGACGAGCGCTGGACGAGCATTCTCTTGGTGACGAGCGTCCACTTGCTGGACTAACGTGCTTCTGCTGGACCAACGTGGACGAGCGTCCCAATGGACGAACGTCTCAATTCTGAACGAGCGACTGGATTCTGGACGAGCGACCCAATTCTGGACGAGCGTCCTTGGACGAGCGTTGGACGAGCGCTGGACGAGCATTCTCTTGGTGACGAGCGTCCACTTGCTGGACTAACGTGCTTCTGCTGGACCAACGTGGACGAGCGTCCCAATGGACGAACGTCTCAATTCTGAACGAGCGACTGGATTCTGGACGAGCGACCCAATTCTGGACGAGCGTCCTTGGACGAGCGTTGGACGAGCGCTGGACGAGCATTCTCTTGGTGACGAGCGTCCACTTGCCGGACTAACGTGCTTCTGCTGGACCAACGTGGACGAGCGTCCCAATGGACGAACGTCTCAATTCTGAACGAGCGACTGGATTCTGGACGAGCGTCCACTTGTACGAGCGTTCTGGACGAGCGGCCTGCAACAAGCGTCCTCTTCACCGACTGGACGAGCGTTCCTGGACGAACGTGCAGACGAATGTGGACGAACGTCCTCTTCTGGACGAGCGCTGTGTTCGGCGAGCGTCCATGTGCGAGCGTTGGATGTCTGGACGAGCGTACACTATCTGATCGAACGTTTTCTGCTACACGAGCGTCCACTTTCATTGTCAACGAGCGTCCGTTCGCCATGAAACGAGCGTGCGCTCGCTAAGTGACGAGCGTCCTGCACGAGCTGCCTTTCTGAACGAGCGTTAACATGTCTGGACGAGCGTCTAGGACGAGCGTCCACTTGTGCGAGAGGTCTGGTCGAGCGGCCATTCTTGCGACGAGCGTCCTGTGCTTCTTCTGCCGTTCGTTCTCTATCAACGAGCGTCCGCGATACTTGTGTGCGCTCGCTATGTGACGAGCGTCCATTTCTACCTCGACGATCGTCCTCTCTAAGAGTCCTGGACGAACATCCTCTTCTCACGTCATCTGGACGAACGTCTCCTTTAAAACGAGCGTCCTCTTCTGCTTCAGGACGAGCGTTGTCTTTTGAGAGCTGGACGAACGTTCACTTGGCGTCACCCTTGCGCCAAGCGTTTCTGCATGTGTGACGAGCGTTTCTGCGTGCCTTGTTGATTCATCTCTATAATTTTGTTGGAGACTCTTCCAAGCTCATTTTTAACTCCTGCAAATGATATATAATTTGCGATCTATGCTGCCAAGGGACACACCATTTAAATTGTTCTTTGTTTAAACTTGTACAAAGTTGCGCCCATTCATTTGCCCCTTTCACATTTGGTTTATACTGCCATAGCTCAAACATGGGACAGGTGGCCTTTAAGGCGTCCTCAGTCACACGGGAGATGAACACAACATAACACTTTCCCTCCCTTCAACTCATAACAATGATTAAGGGTCCCATGAACTTCAGCCAAGATGGTAGCGACTGGATTCTCACAGCGCTCTTCGTATCCCACGAATGCATTCATAGCGGCATAGTCGACGAGGTTCTTGACATTTAGGAGAAAGTGTGACACCATAGAGGAGAAGAGCTAATACATTCGTAAACATTTCCCAATTTTCCTCTTAAGCCAAATGATGTAGGTATTCCTATAAGTATCTTTGAGGAAGGCCCCTCACTTTGCCCTTGATTGAACTCGCTTTCCAACTTCATTAGGTGTATTTTCCTGATCCTCGCTCACTGCAAGACAAGGATATACTGCTCAAAGTAGTTGTATGGAGTTTTTTTCCAAATTTAAGACTTGCTCGAATTCTTCCACTGGTGGCACTAGTTGGAAATCTTGGAAAGTGAAGCACCTCAATGGTGGTTCATAAGACTGGGCTAAAAGAGTAATGGCCGGTGTTTGAACTTCCACCTCTAACAGGCTCAACAAATTCCCATACTCCTTCCTGAATGTATCCTCTTGGGTTGTCTCCATTTTCTTCAGCGGTTCTCTCAGGCCATCCATATTACCCTCCTTTACTTCCATGGCTATCCTTTCCTTTAAAATGTCTGAACTTGAACCCCCCTTGACTTCAGATCTCATGTTAATTTCCATTTTATCTCAAAGGCTTAATCACAAACTTATAATTTCACGACTAGAACCAGCGACAAGACCATAAAAATGCATGAGAAAAAGAAAGAAATAAAAGAAAAAGGTGTATAAAAACGGTATAAAGATATGTACAAGGTGTTGATTTTATTAAGCAAAAATGAGGGTTAAAAGACTGCACACATCTCCCTTTGTACCCTAATGAAGGTCGAACACTTAAGATCTAAGGTTAAGTATATGGAATCTCACAAGGATGGTTACCTGAACCTAAAGATCAACGGCTACTAGAGCTATGGCCCCCTTTATAGTATCTCCACAACAGTCGAGTAATCAACTAGGTGTGGAAACACATATGAAGAGAACAGACTCTAGCTGGAGTTCTCACGATAGCCAAACAGGAAGTACATCCCAGAGTGACACCGCTACACAACTCCTCTAATTCTAAGTTACGCTCGGACCCGGGTATAGGGCCCCACTCATGATATGCCGAAAGTGCGTGTGTGAAGGGAGAATGCAATGCATACCCAAACCCTCACCTGCAAAACAACCAGAAAAATTCCCAGGCAGATATAAACATGGTTTCTACCCTAGGGTTCAATATTCAACAGTTATTGCAGTTATTCCAAATATCGAGCATAAAATAGAAAAAAGGGAAAAAAAAACACAAAGCAAAACCACATCAAATTCGCGCATCTAATTAAATGGCTCGACTCTCTAACAGTCCCCAGTGGAGTCGCCATCTGTCGCAACCGGAATCGCGACGGGACGACGATCCAAAAAAGAAACGGGTTTTAAAAAGAGATTTGGAGTCGCCACCATAGTTTATTTTGGAAAACTATGGAAAAACCTCAAAATGATAAAGCACGGTCCACGAAAACCATATTCTGGGTTCGGGAGTCGGTTACGTGTAGGGAAGGTGTTAGCACCCTACAACGCCTGCCCTAAGGCAGTACCTTTAACTAAATGCGCGAATATGATGTGGTTTTCAAAATGTTTAACTATCCCCTAAAATAAAATTATAAATAAACAAAAATATATTTTTTTTAGTTTTTTGGGGCCCGACAAGGATTGACCTTGCTCCTACGTATTCTCATTCAAAATGAGAAATCAGGGTTACGTAGTTCTTTCAGAAACTGTGTTGAAAATTTTGACTAAGAAATTGTTTGAGAATTTTGTTTGGAATTGATTTTGGATTTTTGGGAAGTGAACCTGACAAGGACTAGCCTTGCTCCTACGTATCTCCATTTTTGATGGAGAATCAAGGATCACGTAGTTCTAGCTGAAAGACTGTTTGTTTGTTTGAAAAAGCAGATGTTTTTAATTTTTGGAGATTTTTATGTTTTTAATATTTTAGAGAAAAAGAAGGTAATGAGTACTAGGCCGACGCGAACGGTCGCACGAGTACTCATACCTTTAAAATGATATTTAAATATTTTTAATTATTTTTGAAAAGAAAGATAACGATATTAAGCACTAGGCCGATGCGAACGATCACACGAGCACTCATACTGTTATCTGCTTATTTAGGAAGACTTGAGAGCATTGAGTGCTAGGCTGATGCGGACGATCGCACGAGCACTCATACCCTCGTTTAATATTACGTAAATAAGAGAGAAAAGTATTGAACACTAGGACGATGCGAACGATCACACGAGTGTTCAACCTTTAAACATATTTTTTGAAATTTTATTTAAGAAGAAGAAAAGGTTTTTAGCACAAGGACGACGCGAGCGGTCACACGTGTGCTTAAACCTTTAAAACGTATACTTTTGTATATTTATTTACGGAAGGAAGAAAAGGTTTTTAGCACAAGGACGACGCGAGCGGTCACACATGTGCTTAAACCTTTAAAACATATTTTTGTAAATTTATTGAAGGAAGAAGAAGAGGTTTTTAGCACAAGGCCTACGCGAGCGGTCGCACGTGTGCTTAAGACCTTTTCAAAATATTTTTATTTGATTTTTAACTTTTGTAAAAGAAAGGAAAAAGATTTTCAGCACAAGGCCTACGCGAGCGGTCGCACGTGTGCTTAAACCTTTTCAAAATATTTTTATTTGATTTTTAACTTTTGTAAGAGAAAGGGAAAAGATTTTCAGCACAAGGCCTACGCGAGCGGTCGCACGTGTGCTTAAACCTTTTCAAAATATTTTTATTTGATTTTTAACTTTTGTAAAAGAAAGGGAAAAGATTTTCAGCACAAGGCCTACGCGAGCGGTCGCACGTGTGCTTAAACCTTTTCAAAATATTTTTTGTAATTTTTATGGAGAATAAAACAAACAAGTCTAACCGATATAAATAAAAACAAAAGCGCGTGGACTATCATAAAGGGGTTACATGCAATAAAAAACTAACTAATAAAAAGAAAACAAAAGCATAAAAATAAAGCAAGAGAAAAGCCCAACATGAATAGGGGTACAGAAATAAAAACCAGAGGTGTGGAGTGAAATTGAGGCTCTTTTGGTTTGGGTCAAAGTTCTTTTTCTCCAACTTTGAATCTGCCAAGGTGTAAAGATGAAAATGGTGGTGCATCCCGAAATAGTGTGCACAGGCCCAATTCTTCTTTTATTTTTGTTTGCAGAAACAGAATGGGTTTCAGCCCAAATGGAAGGGGGTGTGAATAGAATTGTGCATGTGGCAGGAAGAGAAGGGAAGCAAACCACACCAGCCACACCAGGCCCACGGCCTCTTGACCCCAATCAGAAACCCATTAGGGGTTCTCCCAACTTCATCTCATTTTCCCATTCAGATACCTTGCACACTTAGGGTTTTCCTCTTCCGCATAGGACCAAGGGAGGCTTAGAGCGTCACCTCCGCACGCCCACTGTCGCCTCCGCCAGACCGGCCGCCGCCAGCCTCAAACCGGGCACCGCGCCACCACCTTCCACCAGTTCTTCCCCTCTTCCTCTTCTTCTCTTCGCACGAGATTTTCTCCTCTCTCCGCGCCACGTCTTCGCCACCTGAGGGAGGTGACCATCGCGAGACGCGATCGATGACACCAAGCCAAGGCCATCGCCGGTTACGTGGGAGAGGGAAATACTCTCGCCTCTCCGCGTCGTGCCTCTGCCGAGTCTGCCGTCGAAGCTGTGGTTCACCCTTTCCGTTCTCCCTTTCGTGTGCAAACCTTGGCTTTATTGAACCAGCCGCCACAACAATTTTTATGCTTGACTAGAGGCGCCACTGGCAACACAGGTCGTCACCGAAGTCTCCACCGGTTGACGTGTCGTCGTCATCACCGTCAACTCCTTCCCAATTCTTCACGAGCAGCAAAACCCTTTCTCGTTCTTTTGATATGCGAATCAGAGATGCAACCCAGTCGTTTGTTATTGCGTCACCTCCATTCGGCATCCACACTCGCCTCCAGCGATCTTCTTTTCTTCTCATTCGTACCGTGCTGTATTGGATGTAACTCTTGGGGTTTGGTGGGTGAAGTCGAATAGGATAAGAGTAGATACTGCCTTGTACTTTCATTCCTAATTGAGTTGCAAAGAACTGAAAACGCAAGAAACCTTGAATCTGATTCTGAAAAGAGTGTTATGATCATTAGCCTTCATTTTTCTCTATTCTCGTAAGTTTTGTTATGGATGTTGATGCTCTTTGCTTGCAGGTTCAAGAAATATTGGTTTCGAATGGTTGCTTGATGGATGAAACAAAAGGATGGAAATGTGATGAAAATGGAAGAAGATGGTAAGGTGTTTAGGAAGAATTGTGGTTGTTTTGATTGGGTGTGGGGTGGAAAAGGATGGTGACGAGAAATGTGGTGGAAGCAGTGAATGAGTTGTGAAGAAGAACGGTTTTGAATAAACTGGTGGCTCCTTTTGATGCAGGTGAAAAATGGATGTTGGCTGGGAGGTAAGGATGAAGATTATAGGTGTTAGAGGTGATCATGGATGCTGGATATGATGAATGAGGAAGAAAAACGAAGATGGTGGGTGCTGCCGTGGTGTTGGAGATGAAAATGATGATGTTTGTTAGGGTAGTTACGGGTCAAAGGAGCAGAGGGGTGGAGAGCCAGGGAGCGTGTGTCCTGCTTCCTTTTTTCTTTTTCTTTTGTTTTCTTTTTTTTTTTTTTTTTTTTTTTTTTTTTAAAAATAATAATATAGAAAACCAAATCAAATAAAAAAACAAAATAAAATAATAATAATAAAAACAAAATTAAAATTATATAAAAAAAAACATAAAATAAAATAAGACACAATAAAAAAAAAGAAAGACCTATATTATTTAGTTATCCGGACGAAATTGGGTGTTGACAGTATCTTTGTCTTCACGATTATATTTTTGAGAATTTAATTATCAATGTGCTACTAAAACGATATAACATCTGCACAAAGATGGGCATTATAATGATTCACAGGCTAAAAATATTACCATATAATTGTCATTAAAAAGAGTAACAATATTTGACAAAAAAAATTGACCAACTATAGAAATGATGGCAACTCCTTTAGGGATTTCCCATCAAAAGAAGTATCAACTTAGACTAAGACTAAGAAAGGGGAGTGAATAAAGACTTTCAACGAAAGTTCTTTCCTTATCTAAGTCTTAGATGTATTTACTTTGCTAAATAACATTTACCTTGTTTTGTAGGTCACAAATAAAGGTTGGAAACCATGCTTATGCATCCTAAGAGGCTTGTTAAGATAAAGGAATCAAAGGAGGTCAAAAATTGAGAAGAAAACATCATTTCCGGATTGCATCTAGTGGCTTTCGGATTGAGACTGCAAGGCAAAATTGCCTTCCGGATTGTGCAGGGCGCCCAGTCACAGCCTTCCTGAGCTTAGCCATTTTCGATAGCTTTTATCTTTTAAAGCACGTGTTTGATAGCTGGCTTATGAATTTTGCACACCAAGCTTTGTAGCTTCTCCAGCACGTTTCTTTTGTAATTGTAGAAACTTGCAAGGCAAGATTCAGAGCTCTTTCTTCACCTATAAAAAAGAGGTGCATCTCCATGTAATTTCCAACTTTGATGAGATAATGAAATGTTGTTGAGATTTCTCCAGTCATATCCTCAGAGTTCAATCTTCTTTGTGCTTATTCTGCATTCCTTCCTCTAGCTTATTTCCCTTTTGGAAGGCTTTCTGAGCTTGAGAAACCTCATACACTCACTAAACCTTCGCTGAACCTTTCATCAAGCACATGGCGTGCACCTCCGTTTTCCTTCATCAATTCATTCCGCTGCGTCACTTTGAGTTGTGGAGCTGCTTGAGCTTGGAGTTGCTTCCATCAAGAAAACTATTCAATTATAATGGACTAACAATCAATTGGTATTATACAAGGGCCATCTTCCTCATGGATTACTAATATTTATCATATATAACAAGAAATAAATCAAAAGTTGATGTCAAACATAACCCTAAAGTGTTCCTACAACTTTCAAATATTCAGGAATATCATATTTTCATAAAGTAAGGAACCCTAACTACACAACTCATTCTTTATTAAATAAAAACTCATTCTCACATAACCTTCCCTATAATCACTCAAAATAACCTATATCATTGTTCTAACCTTTTTAACAAAGTCAATGTATTCTCTTATCTCATTTGTAACTTCTTTGCCCTCTACATAACCACTAAAATAGGGCTAAAACCACATAAAGAGTTTCCATAAAACACAAATCATATCAGAAAAAAAATCTCGAACATCATGAGAAGAGCTTTAGATTGAAATCCATAAAGAGTTCCTTGAAGTTAAATCATATGAGAAAAAAATCACTTAAAAATGAAAAATAAATGAGGTAAACTTATAAACATGTAACATTCAGAGTGTGAGACAGAAAAATGCACAAAACTTGATTTTGGTTTGGGCGATGTTAAGTGACGAACACCATGAAAAGACTAAAATGAAGAAGTTGAAGAATAAAAAGATCACCATACCACAGAAATGTAATTTACACGAGTGTTTGGAATTCGAGAAGTTTAAGTTAAGTAGGTGTAAAAACTTGAACAAACTTATTATGTCTCTTTAAATTTGAACCATCAATGGTTCTAAACTGAACTGACATAATAACTACTTATTTTGTCATTTGTATTTCAACCGACATTATAAATTTGATATTTATTACAAAAATTTCACACAATTTTCTATGATAGGTGCATTATATTCATCACAATAAATTTTCATTTTTTGCAATACTAAACATTTACTAAAGTAAATTAAAGGTTTAAACCCTCAGAAGGTCATCGTATTTGTAGGGAAATCTCAAGTGGGTGCTTTTGTCGAAAACGGTCTCAACTGGGTCCTAAATTTTGAAAAATTGATTCAATTACGCCCTTTCCGTTAAGTGTTGACAGACAATGTTCACAGATGTTAAGCTGTAATTTTTTTTAAAGTACGTGTTATTGTGTATTAAATTCATATAATGCCAACTCATCATCCTTGTCACAATAGCTGCCACATCAACATCATATTCTCTAAACATAAATCTTTATCCTTCCATGTGCCGCCACCCTTATGGCCATCGTCAGCCACCACAGAAACCACCACATCACGACCTTCAACCACATTCCACCTAGCCCATGTTTCACAATCAACCATGGCAACCATCGCACCGAAAACATGCACAAAACCTAAATGGAGCAAATCGTGCCGACCTTGCTGTCGCAACACAACCAACTGCAGCAGAGATTACCAGAAACCTTCAAAGAGGCAAACCCAAAAAACGCACAACACCCAGACCCAAATCGCGAAGCTTCTTCGCGCATCCTCTCCCTTTCTGTCGTGACCACCTATAAAATCAAAACCAGAGAAAACCTCAAACGCGCGAACTCAAATCATGCAAATTAGTTCATTTCCTCGTCGCCACCATGTTCCCCACAATCACCGAACTTGCAAATCCAATTTTTGCCATTAAAGCACCTCCAAAAACTTGCAACTATAAACACAAGCACCAAAGCCTAGTAAACCCCTAAATTGTGATGAACCCTATTTGCGTAAGCAAGCCTTATGCATCACCAACCACAGAATCACATGCAGCCAACGTTCATTTTCAATCGCAAACCTTTGAGGGAGAAAAAAATGTAGGAGGCTTGTGTGTGAAATAATGATTATTTTGAGAGGTGTTGCGATGTGATTTCATTGCTTCGTCTCTTATTATCCATTGCGATAGCTTCAATGGTTTGTCTCTGTTTTGCAAATTTGCATCGCGATGAAGGGATTGTGGTTGATATGGAGTAGAAAAAGCGGCACAATGACAAAGGTGATGAAGGAGTGAAGGTGAAACTCACGGTTCACTCGTGAGGTGGAATGAAGGTGATGGCTTGTTGTTTCCGCGATGTCCAATGACTAGTGTCGTGAAGATCTACAATTTTGGGTGCTAGGTTTTGCATTTTTTGGTTCGAGATATAGGTTAATTCTTTTGTGCAGGTTACTCAAAGAAGATGATGGGCCTAACAAAGTGCAAAGATGGCGGAAGGAGGTCTTGGGATTGTAGAACGTTGATCTTTATTTCCAGGTTTCTACAATTTAGGGCTTAATGGTGGAGATGGCTCGAGAGCTCTTGAAGATGATTTCTGGTTTTGGGTTTCCTGTAGGTGATTCGTGGTAAAAAAGTATCAAATAATCTCGATGGTGTGCTTGAATGCCGAATTTTGCTAAGGCATCAACAATTTCGGAATACATCATCTCCATGGTTTTTCTCTTCCAATCTAATATTGCTTGAACCGACTCAATTTCAGGTACAACTTTAGGCCACATTGGGTTGAACGGAGAAATGGTGGCGGGGGAAGGCGGTGAGAGAGGGGCATGGCGTTAGGGTTTTGAAATTTGCAGAATCTTCTTATTTTTTTTCTTTTACTTTATTAAATTCCATGTCATAGTTTAATTATTTCCACATAATAAAATGATCCACCTTAGCATATATACAATGCACCACATCATCATATTTTAACGTTGTTTATCAACACTTAACGGAAAGAGCGTAGTTGACTCAATTTTTCAAAATTTAGGACCCAATTGAGATCGTTTTCAACAAAAGGACCCACTTGAGATTTTCCTACAAATACGAGGATCATATGAAGGTTTAAACCTAAACTAAAATTAAAACTGACATACTAAACAATTTATTATGACAAGTGTACAACACTCGTTATAGTAAATTTCACATTCATTACAAAAATGTTATTGTACCACTTTTTATAATAGACACATTATACTCATCATAATAAGTATTATTATTTTCTATTTTTCCACTAGTGAGTGAATATATTGAAGATAAATCATTTCAAAAGATCATGAATACTTTTCTACATAACTTAAGAAGTGACTCGAACATTATGGCCATTCATTGTGCCATGCACTTATTTGTTTAAGTTTCTTGGTTAATATTTTCATTTATATTTGTTGTTGAAACTCCACACATGTTAATTCAATATTATCTTAAGAATACTTGAATTTTATTCTTTTTTAGGGAAGAATACTTGAATTTTATTCTTTTTTAGGGATGTTGTCATCAACTTTAGAATATATTTTTGTGTTTTTTTCCTCTAAAAAGTAATGAGAAGAGACATTTGAAATGGTAAATAATTATTTTATATAAATTGTGACACAGATTTCATCATTATGAAAACAAAGTCACTAGGGATGACAATAGATTGGGTTGGACACACACAATGTCAACCCATTAATCGACCCACAACAGAAAATTTATCTTGTTACCTATTAAATACCGTATAAAAAATACCTATGGATTTTTTAAAACTCACGGATATCCATGAATACTTGCATGTATTTATAAAACAAACTAATTCATAGATTTGTAAAGATGAAATCTAAATAAAATTATAAAAAAATATAAAATATAATGAAAATTAAATTAAATATAAACAAAAATTTTAATTTTGATTAGGTTTAATTGTTTTCTTTGTCTCTGGTTTGGGTGCAGTGTGCCAAGTTCGTCCACCCTTTTAAAAAAGTCTCAATTTTGTTTAAACGTGATTTAAAAGTTTCAATTTCATCCAAAGGTAGTAAAATTTGCCTCAATCAAGTCCCTTATGTTAAATACAAACTAACGGGGTTAACTTTTTTTTTTCTTTCTCCTCTGCTTTTCTGTGCAACACAACTCTCTGTCAGTACTCCCCTCTGCACCTCTGGGTAAAGTGATACGAAATAAGTAAAAAATTGTTAAAACTTGTGAAATCATAATTCTCATATTTGTTTAAATAATTTTTTAATGAAAGACTTTTTGGTGACCAAATTTGTATAAAATATCTATGATCATATTCGACCTACTTTGATATTCATGATAAACATATTAAAGAAAATTCTATTAATTCATCTCAATTGACCCATTTATTCCTGTTCAATTTATTGACAATTTGGTAATGTCAATTGCGATGGTGATTTTTCTTTTAATATTATATAAATATATAGTACTTGTTTTCTAGGTTTATATATAAAATTGCATGATCAATTTTATTTATAATATAGATTTATTTAATTATTAAAACAAATATTTTAGAGATTAATTATTTTATGATAATTAAAGGTGTTTTAAAACGTGCACCGCAATAATCTTACTAATTATTTTATTATAGAGTAATTTAAAACTGAATTGAATTTATTAGATTATATTATAAATACGAAGGAAAATACACAATCTAACATCTACGTGATGGTAGCACGAGAAAAAAATATAGCCACATATTTTTACTGATGAAACCCTTAACAAATAATCTTCATCACTATTAACGAATTTTATTTAAGTTTTTTTAAAGTTAAATAATCAAAATAAGATTATTAGTTAAAATAATATTAACGTATTTTATATATTTATATATACCTTTATTTAGAGTTAAAATTCCTTTTTAAGAAAAATATATTTTGTGATAAATTTTTTTAAACTGTTTTTTAAAAGATAAAATTCATTTCAACTGATGTTTTATCATACAATTTTTTTATTATATTTGAAAAATAATTTATAAAAAAACACTTATATATATTGTTATTTTTTGTTTTATACGATTTCATTTGTTATGTAAAATAGTATCATCCTCAAGTTAAATTAGAATAAAAAATGTTTAATTATATCAAAATCAATAATTTTAAATTAAAATTTAATTATAATAGAATGTTCATGGTTACTTTTAATTTTAATTTAATATTTTTTTTTGAACGAGATGAATGATGATGAAAAAGCCAAGGGTTGGTTGATTCACCCAGTACTTCGAGCTTGAAGCTGATGAATGAGGGTTGAATTTGAAATCAAATAAAAAAAATAATATAAAGTATTTGTTCTTGATCGAAATCAGAAAGAAAAAGTGATGAAAAGGACTGTGAGATTTGTTAGAGTGAGAAAGAGATGAGTTTTGTTAGAGTATGAGATTTAAGTCTTTCCATTTATTATGTACTTGATTTTAAAATATCATTAAAAGTACAGGAACAATTTTTACTTATTTTGTATTACTTTATCTAGAGATGTAGAGGAGATGTAGAGGAGAAAGTACTGATAAAGAGTTGCGTTGCACATAAAAGCAGATGAGAGAGAAAAAAAGTTAACCCCGTTAGTTTGTATTTAACAGAAGAGACTTGATTGAGGCAAATTTTACCACTTGGACAAAATTGAAACTTTTAAACCACGTTTGAACGAAATTGAAACTTTTTTAAAAGAATGGACGAACTTGACACACTCTACCCAAACTAGGGACAAAGAAAGTAATTAAACCTTTTAATTAAACTTAACCTAATAAAATATAAATTAAATTTAATCTAATAGAATATAAGTTAAATTTTATTTTTATTTTTTAGCGGATAATGGATGTAACATCCCAAATTTTCTCAGACATAATGTATTTCATAATAAAAAAAATAATGTAACATTTTTACAGTTACCCAAAATATAACTATATAAAATATAAGGGTCTAAAGTTCTTAAGGAAACACATATTTTTACTTTAAATAACACTCATATCACTAGTACAGTGAAGGGATACGACAACGATTATTTTATACAATCGGTAATAGTTCTATAATCGAGGTATATTAAAATGAGATAAAAAAAGAAAGATTTTTAGCATCAGTTATGAACCGCAGCAAAAAGGTTCACATTTGCTTTAGTTAAAAAGAATACCAAAGCCTAAACAGAAAAAAAAATAAAAAAAAGAGGTTTTTGACAGCGGTTCTATAAACAACTAAGGCCATAAACCCTTTTCTGCTTCGGTTATTTTTACAACCATTGTAGGTTTTTGTAGCAATTCTATGAACAACCGAGACCATAAACCATTTTCTGCTTCGATTATTTTTACAATCGCTGTCATAGGTCCAAATAAAAAAACAATCTTTATTATTTATGTTTCATCGTACACATAGAACTTATATATCAAAACCATCAACCACAACCCATAAATGGACCAATACATAATTTTCAAACAAAAATAGAATTATAAGCCAAAATTAATGCAATTATAAGCATATAATTAATCACATATCCAACATACAAAAAATAAACAATAACATATTAGAAAATTATAGGATTAAATTAAAAATAAAATTTCAAGATAATAATAGGAACTTGGGAATGTGAAAAGCGAGCTACAATGGAGAAGGATGGACACCACCTTTTGGAGAAATATTAACAATCTGAACACAATGCTATAATACATGGACACAAATATTAACAACATATTAATATGATGAACGAACGTAAACACAAAAAATGCAAAAGAAAAACAACATTCACGCTCACCATAGTAGTAGAGACAAACGAAGCATGATGGCAACAACGAGCAACAAATGATGTGTATTAAAGGAACATCATTTGGGTGGATGACCAAGTTGAAAAGGCTAATAAATCTTTAACTTTTATGGGACAAGGTTTTGTTAAAACAAGTATCAGGTGCACTTTAGTGAAACTGTTGGAGATAAGGATGTGCAATTCACAACTGCTTTTGTTGTAACGATTGATAAAACCACTATAACGAAAGAAGGTGCAAAAGGTCTTACACCTGCACTGTAGTTATTCACTCCAATAAAACCTGATATAGTTTTAGCGAAATTGTCTATAGCATAGGTTTGACATTAAAATTGTTGCGACGAAGAAGACGTTCACTACAACAAATGACATTGCCAAAAGAATGAAGTCATATTGAATGTTGCTCACCAAAAAAATCATTGTAATACCTCATTTTGACTTTCTTAGTTGGGTTTATTCAATGAATGTCTTAAGAATCGATGAGCAAGGTCTTCTCTATATACTTCAAATCTTGTCTTATCACGACTATCAGCATTTAACAATAGAGAAAAAAGTATTATTACCGACATGAAAATAAGAATATAAAAATTGAAGTCATCATTACTAAAAAACAATTGGTTTAAATCCTTTAGTTGTCCCTATTTATGTTGGTTTTTCCCAGTTTGATCCCCGTTCTTTTAAAATTCCCAATTGAGTCCTAAAAAGTGTTAATTTGAATCAATTGAGCCCCTACCGTTAAATTTACTTAATAGAGTTAAGTCTTTGCACAGGTGGGAGGTTGATGTGTCAATTATTGAACACGTGTCATACTGAGAGTTGAAAAGTGCATCTCATAACAACCGAAAAATTCCAATTCCACCCTTCCCGGTCAAAAAGCTCCTCAAGCTCTGCTCCATCTCCTCCGGCGACCTCTCCTTCGCAGGCCAAATTTTTCGACGAATCCAGACCCCTTCCACCGACGACTGGAACGCCGTTCTCCGAGTATTGACCCAAAGCCCATAACCGATGCAGGCCCTGTCATGGTACCACGCCCTTCATCTTGATCAACAACATAAGCATTTACTTTGTGGGTGGACATTGAGCCTTTGGTGTCAGAACAACGTGCGTTTGCAATGTCTGCAACTAAATCCGGGTCAAGGAAGTGGGCATCCGAATCCGAACTCACAAAAACCGATAAGAGCAACCGATCAACAAATGATAATTTCGATCTCGATTTGGATTTCGATCTCTCAGAGTTCGTCTTCTCTGCTTTTGTCTTTTCATTTATTTAATTTTTGGAATCTAAAAGTTTAACCTATTGTGCAAATCTGCAGTGACATCAAAGGAATCGTGTCCGCGTTGCACCTGATCAGAGACAAGGCTCAGAAGGATGGTCAGAAGAAGAACGAAGAGACAATTTCTAGGTACTGCTTTGTGTACATTTCGATCCCACCTGAAACGTTTCTGTTACCGTAGTTTGAACTTCGAAGATTGTGCCTGGAAAGATTTGAATAATGCGTAGAAGGTTTTAGCAGTTTCGAAGAATTCATGATGAAAAACATTTCCAAATTTCGTTCCAAAACATTCAACAAAGGTGTTTCCAGCAACGTGGTCACGATCATCAAGCCGAGGAGGTAATCGCCTTTTCTTGTTATAAACCAGCAAATCCATGGACTCAATTTTGCGAGTGATCTGTTGAAGAAGAGTAGGATTGTGAAGATCGTTTTGGAAGAAAGTGAGCAAATCCATTGTGGGGATTTTGTGTTGTTATCAAATGTTTATGCAGCGCAACAGAGATGGTACGATGTTGGGAGGGAGAGGCTTCAATTAAATCGAAAACGTTCTCTGCAAAAAGGCCGAGTGGATTCAATTTGGGAAATCGGAGAACCAGCCGGAAAAGAAGCACTACAGAGGAGTCTGCCAGTGGCCTTGGGAAAGTTCGCCGCCGAGATCCGACTCGAACAAGCGCGAGTCGAGAGTGTGGCTTGGAACCCTAATTTGGGTTTTAATTTTCAGAATATCTTTTTAATTATATATTCCACGTATGCAGCATAAAGAATGCCAGTTTAAAAAAATTGGACACATCAACCTTCGATCTCAGCAAAAATTTAACTACATCAAGTAAATTTAACGGCAGTGGCTCAATCGATTCAAATTAACACTTTTTAGGACTCAATTGGAAATTTTAAAAGAACAGGGATCAAACTGGAAAAAACCCACATAAATAAGAACAACTAAAGGGTTTAAACCAAAACAATTTCATTGGACTACTAAACTTATTATTGATATATATATATATATATATATATATATATATATATATATATATATATATATATATTCATATAATATACAATGACATTTTCTAATTTCTTTTACTCTATCAACTCTGGCCAGAGAATCCAAGACATAAAATTGTCGTGGAAATTCACTACATAACACCACTAATGCTCTTCATGGATTATAAGGACAAACACTTGAAGAAATCAAAAATTAAATCAACCATAACATAACTTATTTCATAAATTAAAAAAAGTAATCAATCACGGTATTTTAATGCATTCAACAAATCACATTTCACAACCTAAAATATGTCCTATAATCCCCTACAATCAACACACATTTCCTTGTCTTTGTATTTCGACTATCCTGGATCACCATAGTTTACATCTCACATTTAAAAAATCCTACAACAATAAAAATGAAAAATTTCTACAATTTATACAAATTAAACAAAAAGTAATATTGTATACAGAGGACTAAGAGCAACCCTCTTTATCTTCCTAACCATATTTCTTTCTTTGTGCATAAAGATGTTGCATGCAAAAAAAACATTGCCTACAACCACATGAAAATTTTAATGTAATTGTCCGTCCAAAACATATGCATATATAAGTAAATAAGCGTTGAGAATATTACCATGTTGTCAAGCCTACCATGAGGACAAAACCCAGAACACTCAATAATGGTTAATATTTGATGATTTATTTCAACATTAACTTGTCTCAAAAGTTAAAAAAAAACATTTAAGCATGGAAATTTAATAGTCTACTTACTATCCAAAACATATATCTTCTAGAATTTGAAGTTACAATTCTCCGGTACAATAACTTTTTATATCATATGGGATGCCTTGTGGAACAAAATTTCCATTTGGGACATATATGATACCTTATAGAATTAACTTTTAAGAACAAACTTATCTTCATCTTCTTTCTCTCATCCTAAATAAGGAAGGTGTAGTTGGAAAAAGTGGAAGCGGCAGATGTGGAATGGTACAGCAAGAAGGAACTTTAGTTTTTTTTTTGCTATTAGTATGTGGTGTAGGTAGTAATCCTTGGGGTTTACAAAGAAGAACTGAAAGAAATTGTCCTCGATCCAATTAAGCTTGGCCGATCCAACAATTTAGCCCAAGCCCAATAGGCAAATCGTAACCCATCAGAGAAAACGACGACGGTTTAGATCTTCGCCTTCCTCTATTCTTTTTCATTATCCCTCTTCTAAACCTCTGACCCAAAAAATGCAGCGCAAACAATGAAGCCACACAAACTTCCCTCTCCGTCACTCTCACGTGTGCTTGCACGTGCCCTATCCCCCGCCACCCCCGCCACCCCCGCCACCCCCGCCACCCCCACCATCCCTACGCAATGCGATTTGGCATTTCCTTTGAAGACGGTGACCACCGCAAACTTCGAACCGTCGCTGGCGGAGCTCCGGCGCCACGTCCGGACGTCGGACTTCGTGGCCATCGACCTCGAGATGAGCGGCATCACCAGCGCTCCCTGGCGCGAGTCCTTCGAGTTTGACCGCTCCGACGTGCGCTACCTCAAAGTCCGAGACTCCGCCACCAAGTTCGCCGTCCTTCAATTCGGCGTTTGCCCCTTCCGTTGGGATTCCTCTAATCACTCCTTCGTCGCGTATCCGTATGTTCTTTTATCCATTCTATCTGGACTGTAAATTTTTATACTGTTAGTTCTGTTGGTGATTTTTGTGGTGGTTTATTTGTAGGCTAAGTATATTTTTATATTATTTTTAAGGCTGGTTTGAATAGAGAATTGCTCCGTGGCAGGCACAGTTTCTATGTTTTTCCTCGACAGGAGCATGCAGGTCTGGGTCCGTGCGATGAATTTCTCTGGCAGACTACTTCAATGGATTTCTTGGCTAAATACCAGTTTGATTTTAATGCTTGCATACACGAAGGTTGCTTAGTTTTCCTTTTATTTCTTGTATTGCATTTGATACTAACTGTTAAGCTAATGGAAGAAAGGACTTTGTCCTTGCATGTTTTATTTCTATACATGGAAAAAGGAAGATATGTGTGTTTCATCTCTAGGTCTGTAACCTAGATGTTTAGTAGTTCAATGGAAAAAGAGGTAATATCCATAGAGCTCTGCGTATTTTGCTTTTTAGCTTATTTGCAAACTGGAAGGACTCTATATATATGGTTTTTAGAGTTATAGGAAATTATAGAACTATGGGGACATTAAAGATGACAAAGGCCTATGATCCTTAACCAGTAACCATAGTTTGAATTGCTGGTGACGTTTTGGTGTTGGTTTATCTTCCATTTCTGTCACCGACTCATAAGATTGGTATTTGGTTGCACGTGTAACCGCATAATGACATTTATGGTTTCTATGGTTTGAGAATTTTCACCCTTGATAACTGTCAGGAATATCTTATTTATCCAGAGAACAAGAAAGGGAAGCCTTAAGGAATTTGAATTCTGCACTTGATAGTGAGTGGTCAGACATTTGTAAATTAAAAGATGTCAGGGACATGCCGTTGCACAGTGCATCAGACATTTTGTTCACTGCACGAATGAAAAACAAATTCCGTGGATGGCGCGATGGGTTATTACATGAGCAAAATCTAGAAGACCAAATTCAAGGAATTACAGAAGACTCAAAATTTCAAGAGATATTTTTTGAGATGCATCCAGCTCTTAGGCTTAATGGATTCACCTCTCACCAGCTTAAATTGATTCATTTGGTAATGGTTATATATTTTTGTGCCCTAACTGATACGTTCACATTTTTGTTTCTTTTCGTATTGGTATTTGATTGTGTCATTTATCAGATTCTTTGCCTCAGGATATAGCAGTACTATACATCGATTGAGTTTGTACTCACAGTTTTTCTGACTATAAGTTTAAATACTTTCAGGTCATCAGAAAACACTTCAAAGATCTTTCTTATATCAGTGTGAACAGCGAGGCTTCCGGTTTACAGCATTTAGTTGTGTATACAGACTCAAAGGATGAATTGAATTTACTTCTGGTAATAAATCTTGATATTGTTTTGTTCCTTTTAAATTGTGACATGTGATTTACATTGGAATTGAATATAATTGTTCCTTCTGCACTTTAGAAATGATGATGGTGGTGATCTATGTCTTTTGATTGCCATTGAAAGAATGGACCTAATATTATCTTTCATTTCTAGTTCAGACTGTAAATGGCTAAGCATTTTCTTAAAACAAAGGTTAACCCTAATTATAGTGATATTGCACACATTTAATATTAAAAAATTAATATGTTTATGCTAAAGTATATTAAAAGAGATAACATTTGTGCTTTGTCAGTATATAATATGGTATGTTATGTCTAGGTCTAACATAAGAGAAAGCTAAAATATAATGTGGTAGCAGAGTTTTATTGATACCACAGCCACCTCATTAAATTCTTCAATTAATCTCAGAAAAAAGTGAAAGAAGAAAATCACGGGGCAGAAAATATGAAAATTCAAGCTGCTGTGGGACTTCGCCATGTTATTGATCTCCTTTCATCGGAACAGAAGTTGATTGTTGGTCACAATTGTTTTCTAGGTAACAACGACATTCTGAATTCTTGAGAAGCTATTTGATTTCACACCACTAAAATGTTATATACCATTCATACAGATATTGCTCATGTCTACAGCAAATTTATAGGCCCTCTTCCTGGTACTCCTGAAGAGTTTGTTACCTCAGTTAACAAGTGCTTTCCACACATTGTTGACACCAAGATACTTCTGAACACTAATTTTATGCTCCAAGAAAAGATGAAAAGATCCAGAAAATCACTGGCAGCTGCATTCACTTCATTTTGCCCTCAAATTGCAGCTGGTTCAGGAACCAGTTATCTAGGTTCACTCCCACATGTGAAAGTGGACGTTGAAGTTGATGAAGTGAGGTTTGTCTCTGCTTTTTTTGAGTCCTGGCCTGGTTATTGTGATTTGAACTTATCAATCTAATGGTGCAATATCAGCGACTCCTGATTTTATGACAGTTGAGTTTATGTTTCAACTATTAGTTTTCAACAGTTTTCATACATAACAGAGTTCTTTCCTTTTTTCTGTACATTTTCCTTTTTCTGATACATAACTCAAGAATGCAAAGTTTATAGCTATAAAAGTATACACAATTTTTTTCTCTCTCTCTTATTTAATTGTAAATAACATTATAAATATTGGTATGGAAAGTATGCTGTTCAATGGTAAGTTACATTTTAATTTCCCTTGTGATTTTTTGTCGTTTACATGTATCTGCACATAGCTTGAGGTGATTTCTCAGAATTTGGGTTGCTAAGTCTAATAATTTAGTGTCCCATTTGTCTTCTTTAAGTCTTGTTCTCTTGCATTTCATATGTTGTCCGAGCTGTCTCTTTAGATAAAAGTACTTCCGGTACTAACATTAGACGTGTATTTGCAGATCATCTAGCTGGAACCCTGGAGGCAAGCATGAGGCAGGATATGATGCCTTCATGACTGGATGCATCTTTGCCCAGTTATGCAGTGATTTAGGTATTGATTACAAACTCCATGATTCTTCAAAAAAATTAGCCCTTGACGAGAAACTGCAGAATTATATTAATCGTCTATATCTTAGTTGGATGCATGGGGACATTATTGATCTAACTACTGGTAATAAGGTTGCCGATTCTTCACCCAGTCATAGCCTCAGGAAGCGGTACCCAAAAATTTTGTTTGAGAACATTGTCATTATTTGGGGGTTTCCTTCTACGCTGAAGGCAAATGAAATAAGAATGTGCATATCTAAAGTATTTGGTCCAGCTTCTATTGTTTCTCTCTTCCACCTGGATGCAACTGCAGTTTTCGTTCAGTTTAGTGTAACACAGCTAGTTTCTGATTTTCTTTCATTGAAGAACACCTTAGAGAGAAGTGATGGTGCACTATTGGTTTTGCATCCACTGTCAAAACTTTTGGATGGTGGAAATACATGTGCTGCTAATTATGGTACTTATAAAGAAATTTGTGGCTCACCCTTATCAGAATGCCTGTTTTCTGATCAGGCAAAGGCAGTTGGTATAAAGTGGAAGACCAAATTGCCAGAATACAAGGTAGTACTGGGGGCCGAAGAACATGAAAATTCAAATGTAAGAGGTAATGTAAATATTGCTATGGGGAATGTGGAAAAGACCACGCCAAACAAAATTGATCAGTTGCGAAATGCTCCATCTCGGAGACAAGTCTCCCCATATGGGGATGAAGATTCTTGTGTTGCAGAAGGCAACTTGTGATTTCTCGCTAATGACTTTTTGTACAAGGTCAGAATGAAGATATAACATTATATGAAATTAAACTTTTACAAAGCTACCTATGCTTCCGGCTGGTATTGTTTGTACCACAGTAAATTTAACCATTTGACTGTCATAGGATCATGAATATTGATTAAACTCAATTACTTATATAGTTTTACATGTACGAAAATTCTATACTTTAACCCAGCTTAGATTTCCACCTCAGTGTCTTGGAAGGATAAATGTAGTCAGTGGTCTTATTCTGTCTAATGAAGTGTGACTCCCATGTCTCAAAGACATTAAATTTGTCTATGTTCACATCAAATTATAAAAAAAAAATGAATTTTTTTCTTCCCTTCATTTTGTTCAAACTAGGTATAATATCTCCTCATATGTTCATAAATTTGTTTTCAATTAGTACAATTGTTCAATACGGACGGAAAGTAATAGGGTAAGGTTCAATCTCCTCCCCTATCATAAGTTAATTTTTTTAGTCTGTTGTTAAAGAATCCAACTTAATAATTTCTGGCAGAATTTTACATTGTAAGAAAATGGCTAGTTAGAAATATCCCATGCTGCTAATTAGATTGATGAACAGTTTGAATAAGAATGTCACACTTACTAGTTGTCAGAGTACTTATACTGAATTTTTGTTTTTTCTATAAATTTCGTTTGATTATTTTGTTAACTAAACTCATGTTTAAGCAACTTATAATGGGCTACTCTTTCAAGCAGCTGAACTAGAGTCATCTAACCACATGGCTTTGAAATGCATGAGATGCATACTAAAATTATGTAGCTCTCGAACATAATGTGTGTCTCTTCACTTTATTGTTTGCACATGTTCAAGTCAGCTAAACGAATGAATATATTATCTTCCATTTCAAGTTTGAATAAGAACAAAACCTCACCACTCATTATTTTTAATGATAAAATTTTGTCTATCTTTTTGTTCTTTTCATTCCATCTGTACTGTACAACCACTCAGATAAAATTTGACTATTTTACTGCCAAATTTTTTACATAATTTTAAATAATTAAATAATTCCTACATTTATTACACTTTTTAAATATTTTTTCTTCTATATTATTAGTTAAAAAAATGTTCCTCTCCAATAAAAAAGATCCTGAATATTTTCTCAAAACTATTATACACAACATTATCCCGTAAATATACTATTCCCCCATTCTTATTTATGAAACTCAATTACCTGATTCATTAGATTAAGCATAGTGATTATTGATTGATGCTAATAAATTTGTCTTAAATTTTAATTTTAAAAATATATGTGACTAATGCTCTTTTTTACTAATTATTTGTTAGTAAACTGTTGTTTTATAGTTAATAATATTTTAATCTAAAATTAAATAATATGAGAGTTTATTTGTTTTTTACCAAAAAAAAAAGTGATCGATGAGTGATTATTTTTAATCGTAAATCAATGCTGTGTATTTTTAAAAAGTTCATCCCTTTTACTACATTTTTATGAAAACTTCAAGTTACATTTCTTTTTAAAAGAAGTAGAAAATTGCTTCCACCTTTTTAAATAAATTTACTCAAATATATTAAAAAATTATTTTATTTAAAAAAGCTGTTTTTCTTACACCAAAGCTTTTATGGTGCATATTAAAAGTTTGGAAAATGTTTTTTTAACAACTTTTGACCACCATTTATATTTATATAATAGTTTGTGATTGATTCGTTCAAAATATACGAACTAATAAAATAGTGACACATAATCTATTATAAAAAAATTATTAAAAAAATTGTTAAAATATCATAATTCTAAAAGTTTCTGCGTTATAATGCTCTGAAGGAGGAAAAAACTTGTCCAAAATGTTGTAATGCTAATTGAGGAATATGATTGAAAAAATTGAATTATGACATTAAAAATATTTAGCGTGTGCACAATTACAGTAATCGGGTTTGAACTACAACTCTGAGTAAATTATATAAATCTATTGTTAAAATTCTTGTATAAGTTTAACATAATAATATTAAAACTAATAAATATTAATATATCATTATATAATATTAAACATTTTAATAAAAAATATCTCTAGGCTTTATTAATATAGATGATACATCTGGCCCATTACATTTATATAATATGTATATGTGTGATTGAAAAAACTTGGTAAACCACAACAAAGGTCATGTGATGGGGTCCATCACACCAATAATTCCATTTACATTCCTTGTTTAGTGACCGTTGCAAAGGATTCATTTGTGACTTTTAACATTATGTGCTTTTAATGTCACAGCTGTGTTTTTTTTCTCCACCTCAATTTGATTTATGAAAGCAATACTTACAATATCTATACACATTTCTTCAGTATATAGACAGTATTAAAATTTACCATAAAATTTAACCCTGTTTATACACTAAAGTTACATGTTACAACACATTACAATGATTAATTTTTATAAAGTTATTTCAGTCTATTGATTGTTCGCTGAAATTAAGCATCTAATTACGTTAAAAATGAATTGATCACAATTTTATAATTTTTTTTTGTGGGCATTTCTCTAACCACCTACAAACCAAATTAATGGTTTTTTAAGATGTTTCTTTCTTCAAACAGTTTTGTTTTTGTTTTCTTTTTGTGACTTTATTTCTTGTCGTTTTGGTCAATGGTGATGATGATAAGTTTCAGAGTTTGCCTCAAGTAGCCGTTGCATAAGTCAATCCTATATGGTTCCAGTCAATGCTGCCAATAATGCAAATTAACTTATGATTGAATCAGTCAGTTACCAAATGTTCCTAACATACAAAGATATACCTTCTGAACTTAAGATAATCTTCAATAACAAATATATAGTTTTCTACTCAATATTTTGCACACTGTGATGATTGAACCATTCAAATACAGATTTTTTACTACATCAAAGTCACAAAAGTCATTTATTACTTCAAAAGATTGTTCAGACTTCTGCACTTAATGCATAGATTCAAGTAACACACACCAACACATGCTGGTGCTTTGGTGTCAGATTCAGAAGCTAAAACATAGGAATGACAAATGTTTTGTTCAATGAACAGATTTCTGTGTGCACAATAAACATGTTTCACTCCAAAGTTGCAACACCATTCAAGATTTAAGAGAGAATATATTTCACTAGAAAGTGGACAATACAATTGTTTCAGAGTGCAAGCTTGAGAAATACTAATAAATGACCAGAAACAAAGTTGATTTCGGTATATATAACACACTTGCTCTGTCTTAATACATTATTGTCACCATGAAGTTCAATGTAATAGCTTGAACTTCAATCAATGAAACCTGAATTTCTCTATATATGTCAGATTACAATCACAAATACAAATGTCATTGGTAAAAAGTGTTCATAAAGAAATAAAGAATCAAATGAATAATAAAAATAATAATACTAACAACAAGAAATTCAGCATCTTCAATCAATTTTAATCTCACACACAACCTGGCCAGAGTTCAACTCTTCCTCAGCATCAGAAACAATGTCTTCAAGACTCAAAGGCAAGCCAGAAGAAAAAGTTAGTGTTGGTTTTTCTTTAGGTACCACAAGAGACACCCCTCCTTCATTGTTGAGAATCTGCAACACTCTTCTCATGGATGGCCTCTGAGCACTATCAGGGTTAGCACAACTCAATCCCAAGAGCAAAAGCTTCTTCATTTCTCCTTCCTTAAACTCCCCATTTAGCCTTCTGTCAGCAGCTTCAATGATCCTCCCTTGAGAATGCAACCCCCAAACCCAATCCACCAAATTCACCATCTTTTGTCCTTCCCTCTCAATTGGCCTCCTCCCACAAGCCACCTCAAGCACCACCACTCCATAGCTAAACACATCAGTCTTCTCAGTTGCCATTCCACATTGAAGATACTCAGGAGCAAGATACCCCATTGTCCCAGCAGTTAGTGTTGAAACAGGACTCTTGTCATGGTCCATAAGCTTGGCCAACCCAAAATCACCCAATCTTGGATTCATGCTTCCATCTAGCAATATGTTCCCTGTTTTGATGTCCCTGTGAATCACCCTCTGCTCACACTCCTGATGCAGATAACTCAACACTGAAGCCAACCCAACAGCAATGTTAACCCTATGAACCCAACTCAACACACGGTTAGGACTCCCACCTTCACATTCTTGGTAAAGCACCTTGTCCAAGCTTCCATTTGGCATATACTCATACACAAGCAACAACTCACCCTTCTCAACACACCAACCTAGGAGTTGAACCAAATTCTTGTGCCTCAAACTAGCTATAATTGATAATTCTGCCAAAAACTCAGTTTTTCCATCGTACTGTCTTGACCTTTTGATTGCAGCTATTGTCCCAGAAGACTCAAACAAAGCCTTGTACACTGTCCCAAAAGACCCATTCCCAATTACCCTTGAGGCATGAAACCCCTTAGTGGCCAACTTCACCTCCTTGTAACCAAACTCTTTGGGACAACATCCCACTGTTCCAAAACCTTTCTTCTTCCTCAAACCACGCCACTTCAGAAAAGAAACATACCCCAAAACCACAAGCACCAGGCAGAAAAAAGCAGGACCAACAATGGCAACACAAAGACCGAACAAAAATCTCTTACCACGATTCTTACTACCCTGAGTGGAATTAGAAGAAACAGGAATGCCCTCGACAGCAACATTCGAAGGGCTGCTAGAACCATTGATCAGAAGGTGCGAGTTTGACTCAAACTCCAAACTCCAACTCATGACTTGGATAAGCTCGGTGCTTCCTTGGGTGGAACCAGAAAACCCCAAGTAGAGACTGTCCTTAAAGTACTCATAAAGGTCAAGGTCAACGCTCAAGACAGGGTTTTGAGGCTTGGAAGTGGCTGGTGACGAGTAGTTCAAGAAAACTTGAAGCCTTTTCTTGTCGGCGTGGTGATAATCAACCCAAGAAGTGATCGGAGTGTCGGTGCTGAGATCAACCGAAGTGGAGTTGGTAATCGAGGAGACGCTGAGGTCGAGGGTGAGATGGTTTTGGTTGGGGTGGAAATTGAGGGAGAGGAGGGTGTGGGAGGAGTTGAGGAAGAAGGAGAAGGTGGAGGAGGGGGTGGCGGAGGTGGTGGTGTTGGTGATGGAGAAGGTGAAGTTGGTGGAGAGAGAGAAAGAAGGGGTGGTGGTGATGGGGTGGTTAAAGAAGAGGGTGCCGGAGGAAGAGGCGGGGACAGTGGTGGAGAGGGTGAGGCCGACGAGGCCGTTGCGAAGGAAAGAATCACCGAGGAGGGTTATGTTGCGGAGGGTGAAGGAGGGAAAGGAGAATGAGAAGTTTGTGTTGTTCTGAGAAAGGGTTGATGTTGCTGTTGTTGTAAAGAAGAAGATAGTGATGATGAAGATGGTGGTGGTTGTTCTTAAGAACATGGTGGTGGTTGTTCTTAAGAACATGGTGGTGGTGTTGTAAGATTGAAGATGAATGTGTGAAAATAAAGAAAGTGAGAAAGTGATGATGGGATTTAAATAAGGAATGGGTGGGAATGTGGGAACATAACGGTTGTGCAAATTTGCTAAGTGGGAAAGTGGAAAACAACAACTAAAAGTTACGTAGGAACATGATGTTTTTGGATTATTTAATATTAATTTACTTTAAATTAGCAAATTTGAATATATGTCACAAAAGACTAATAGAGATTGTGGATTATGAGAAATTTGGGATTACTCAAACATTTTTCAAGTAAATGAATTAGAAGGTTTGAACAAAAAAAGGCATAGAGACGAGGTGTTAGTTAGGAAAATTTATTCATTAATGGTTCATTTAATTTTTAAAATTGCTCATTATTGATAAATAAGTTTTTGAAATGAAAACATTAAATAAGCCTTTGAATTTTTTCTTAAAATGTAGGATCTTAAATGTATATTATTATAATAATCAAATAACTGCAGATGCTATTATTAATTTTGATGGTATAGTTAAATGAAATCTTAAAGGTTTCGTAAATTTATTTAATTTTTCTTAACTTCAGAAACTTGTTTAATAATGGGGTATAATCTGAAAGATTAAATGTTATTTTTTGTAATATAACTTTTCATGAGTGAAATATTTAAGCATGGTATGAAAGAGATTGATAAAGAAATGAGACTTTAGGGTTTACATTTCTTGAAAGCTTTATTTTTCAACAAACAGGTGGTGGTCAAAGGAGGGATTGAAAATCTTATAAATGTGTGAAGTGACAGGAGCAAAATCCAACACTTTCCTAGGTGAAATCATTGAAATTTGATGCCCATGTGAGTCACTCTGTTTTCTGACCCACCAAGTCATCAAAGTACAATTCTAAACAAAGGATATTGATGCAAGCTACTTCATACATAGCCGTTATAAATTTGAGATTCATCATCATTAAAGTAAACAAAACTAAATGCAGCTCAAATGTATGTACTCAATCTAAAATCATTTCATCCAAAATGGACCTATAATGTATATGTCACCTCGAACTGGAGATTCAAGAAATAAAGCTTGAAACTTTAGTTTTCTCATAATAAACATTCATAGTTCTATCCCTAATTGAACAATGAGAATGACAATTCAACCATATTGCCTTTGATTTTAAACAAACGACTTATTCTTTGTGATCATTTTCATCTCAGAGCTGATCCTGTTGGAAGAGGGAAAAAGGATCAAAGTTGATAAAAGCATTGTTTGAGCAACCAACACCATCCAGGTATCCGCTCACATCATTTGGGTCAAATATTGTGTTTTGCTGCATGGAAAAGTCTAACCCAGATGAACAAACCACCGGTGGTGGTGGCGGTGGTGGCGGAGGTGGTAGAGGAGGGTGGGGCATTTCCAGAGGGTTAAGGTCAGGCCCAAAAGTAGGCCCAAAAGCAGGCCCATTAGCACTAGCTCCTTCAAAGTGACGACAACGTTGGAGAAAAGTACTGAGAGGCCCAATGTATTCATCAAAGCCCACATTTTCAATGGCCCATAACAAGTCATCTGCATTCATAATCTTTCTGTACTCACTCTGGCACTTCTCTTTGGCTTTTCTTGTTACATGGGTTATGTAGTTTGTAGCACTTAGTTGAATCATCTCTTTGGCTCCATCAGAGACTTTTGCAGTGTTTGGAAGGAATTTTCTCATGATTTTTGTCACATTTGTAATTGGCATCTTGCTCTTATCTCTCCCAATCAAATTAGGGATTTCAACTCCATCTGCTGCAGTTTCTGTGTTCGCATAGTTGTTTTCTTGCTGCATAGGCATTGTTAAACCTGAACCGATAAAAAAAGATAATTACATCGTTCAAAACTTCAATCAGATTCATCATTGCATTTCGGAGGTGCAAACCAAATATTACAATTTTGGAATATAAATTAAGGAAATTAATATAATTTACTAAACAACTAGTTAATAAATATGTGTAGAATTAGAATTTTAAAATAGTAATTTAAACTATAATCTTAATTCAACTATACAAAATCAATTATAAGCATATCTCTAATCGAAATAGGACTTTTAACACACATTTCTTATATCAAGATATATAAATTTCAAACTTAGAATTAGACATTAATGAATTATTTTATAACAACTCGATAACAGTTGACACGATAGGTTCAATAAACAACAAATTTTATTATGATAGACTTTAATTCATGACTCTAATACTATAAACATAACTCAACCTCACACAATCAACTTATAAGATTAGATTTGCATTACTATAGTTTTATCTTTTATCCATATGAAACTTTCAATATTACTATAAAAAAAATTAAGGGTTATGCTTTGACAATTTTTCTTACCAGCAATTCAACATATCTCTTAGATTAGTTCTATGTACTGAGCAAATAAAAAAGGTGCAATTAGTTTGAGAGATTAAATTTTTACTACTTGTATAAATTAATTGCAAAGTATTACATACTTTTTATGATATTTTTCTTTTTTTAAGCATTTGTTAAAAAATGGTAAAAAAAATTCCTTCAACTAGTATAGATCCATCATAGTATAAAAGGAATATATTGCTACCCTTAGGTTCATTATACCATAAAATTGAAATAAAAAGTCTTCCACAAAAGTCAACTACACATTGAAATCATATTTCAAGTGCAAAAGCCAAAATAGTTTATAAATAGAATAATAAGAAGAAGAAAAATGGAAAAAAAAAGTTCCATCCTTCATGAAAAACAAACTCAATAGTTTATATGTGGCACAATTATGACATTAGATGAACACACAAAAAACAAGTACTATAGTTGAATTAGAACTTTATTCAACTGAAGTTTTAAAATAAAATAACACAGCCATGACATGACCATTTAATTGATTTTTGCTAGAATAATTATGAATTTAGTTTAGCCAAAATGTCCTTGATTTTAAATTACTTTGTGTATAGACCATTACATAAACCAATTCTTCAAGTTAGAAATTGACCAATGCAAACATTAATTATTTAAATAACTATATCCTAAATATGCATTTATCATTATAACTTCAATAACAAAATTTGCAATAATCAAGGTAACATAAATAAAAATATAAGTAAACATATATGTTAAAACTAAATAATACGAGACATTGTACATGCTTATGGCACAATCCCTATAGTTTCAACACAAAAGTATAAAAAAAAAAATAATGTTGGATATGGAATAGGAAACTAGAAATTCTATACAATTATTAGTATATAATTATGCTCATAAGAGTACTATATGATAAGGTAGTATTTAAAGGGCCATTTAACTCACATAAGTGAAAAATGGTGTAACAATTCATAATTAATAAGACATAGTTATATATTGAAAAAATAAATGATATAAAACATTTTATAATTATCAGTATCAATCTCACGTTTTTTTTACTTTTTATAGTTTGTATTCTTCCTTAACGAATCAACGTTGACACTGATATATCACTGAAACCGAAATATAATTAATATTCACATGGTAACATGAGTAATATATATATATATATAATTAACATGATACAAATCTCAAATGAAACTAAAAAATCTATATAATTCACACTGTAAAATTTTTTTTTTTAAAATTTTACATTTTTCTCTACAATAAGACACTCACAATAAAATTTAAGAAATATATTAATAATAATTAAAAATTGGTTGATGAGGCTTATAAAAAAAACACCATAAAAGTGTCAAGATATAACAAAATTTATAAAAAGAGTTGTTTTTTTTTTGTGTGTGTAAGTTTCTTCTTATTTTTGGTAGGATAATAATGTATAAGAAAATCTAGTTAAAAATAACAATTAGACTTCCTTTCTTTACTCAAGTTCAAATTAGTTTAGAAAAAAGTCTAATATATATAATGACAATGCTTTAGAATGTTAAACTATATTAAACTTGTATTAAAAAAGTATTACACACTATTCTATAATAAAAATATTAAACAAGTATAGAAAAACGTGTTAAAAGAGTGTCCAACAAACAATACACTGTTTAATAATAATAATAATACGAATATATAAAACTATCAAACATGTGTCAAAAGGGTCTTTTAAAATGTTGAAAAAAACAATACACTATTCTACAATAACAAAATATAATTAACATAAAGAGTATATAAAACTATGAAACATGTGTTTAAAAAAAGTGTAACAAAATTCTACAATATTGTCAATATATATATATATATATATATATATATATATATATATATATATATAATATGACATGATAAATTATAGAAGTAATAGTTTTACATCCTCAAAATTTTATCAACAATTTCCCTCTACCGGGTCTCATCTTCTATTCCTCACAATCACAAATAATTATATAATTTGTTTTATTAAACATCTAATATTAAAATAAATTTAAAATGAAAAACCTCTTTTTTATCATAGTTGTTTTTATTTGAACAAGTAATATCAGAAGACAAATCTCCATAACTATTGTTTTTAATTTAACTTGTGTGTTTTCTTTAAAAATTAGATATTTTAACAAGTCATATATTTTTTATGTGTTTTAGATAATCCAAAATTTAACATTTTAGACTACTCTTTTAAAACAAATAACAAACAGCATGTATTAACATAAGTATATTCAAGAAAAAAAATAGGATTTAGTTTCTTAAATAATATTTTTTTCATGAAATACTAAATCATATGATAACATCTTAATAATCATGTTCTTAATATTAAAAGCTTAAGTTTATAGTATGAATTTAATGTTTTAATTTCTTCTTACTTTATTAATATAACAATGTTTAAAAATTGTTTAGTAAAAAATAAGAGTTTATTTATTCACTTCAAACATATTCATATAAGATTAAATATACATGTGTAATATTTATCTGAATTCTGTGAATGTCAGACATGTGTCAGAAGCCTATTTAAAAATTGTAGAATAATGATATAATACATAAATTTTCATCAACCATTTTCTTCTCTCATAACTCATCTTTTGTTCTTCACAATCACAAATAATTACATATAATAATTTTTTATTAAACATCAAAGATTAAAAAAAATGGAAAATCTCTTTATTACATAGTTGTTTTTATTTGAAAACATCAAAGAAAAATCTCCATAACTATTAATTATTTTTAATTTACACTCATTTGTTTTCTTTAAAAAATAAAGACATTTTAATAAATTATATTTTTTATGTTTTAGATAATCCGAAATTATACAATATTAGATACTCTTTAAAAATAAACAAAATAAAGAGCATATATTAACATAAGTTTACTTCAAGAACAAAAGGTTTATTTTCTTAAATACTTTTTACAAATTTAACCATTAAATCATACATAACATATTAATTATCATACTCTTAAAGTTTCTTAATAACCTCAAATAAAATTTAAAACATATATGTCTCATAATAATTAAAATAATTGGTTAAGTCTTATGAAAATAAGCATCATAAAAAGTATTAAAAGCCTAAGTTTATAGTATAAGCTATTTTGTTTTTAATTTCTTCTTACTTTATTAGGATAACAATGTTAGGAAATAATGTTTAGTAAAAAATAAAAGTTGTTTATTCTTTTTAAACATATTCAAATAAAGTTGAATAAATATCTAATATTTGTTTGAATCCTGTGAATGTCAAACACTTGTCAGAAATATATTTAAAAGTTGTCCAATAATTACATGATATTTTATAAAAGTAGTATAATTTCATTACTCAAAATCTCATCAACCATTTCTTTTTCTCACATCTCTTCTATTCCTCCCAATCATATATATAATAATTCGTTTTATCAAACACCTAAAATTAAAAAGAAAATTTTAAAATTGAAAAACCTCTTTGTTATTATACTTGATTTTAATTTAAACAACTAAGATTGAAAAGATAAATCTGAATAACCATTATTTTTAACGTGAATGAACTCGTTTTTCTTAAATGTATTTTAACAAGTTCTATTTTTTGTGTTTTAGATAATCAAAAGAATAACATGTTAACATACTCCTTCCAAAAAAATAAACTAGTTTAGTTTAAATCAACAAATACACATATCTCAAGAATAAAATTTTACTTTTATTTTTTTAAATAATATTTCATACCCACAAACCAAACCAATAAAATTTTAATGATCATGGACTCAAACTCTTACATAAACTGAAAATATGCAAATACATGCATTTAATGAACATGAAAATAGATCATTAGAAGAAGAAAAAAGGAATTATATGATTATTTCCTTAACTTCAACAAGCCAATCCCTTGGTATACAAAAACTATGCACATCAATAGTAGAAATATATGATAACAAAACTATATGAATTTTGATGGAAAAAGAGAGTATTAGAATGGTATCTCATAATAAGTTTGCAAACATAGATACAAAAAACAAAAAAAAAAAACTAAAATTATTTGTGTTGAGAACTTACCAGAAGTTGATTTGACATGTTGATCAATGTGAAAGAAGGAAGCTTCATGCTCCATAGCCTTTGAAAACACTAAACTTTTTCTTCCTTAAAAACTACAAAAAAAGGGGTCAGATTTTGAGGTTGAATGCTTCAATCTGACACAATGGAAGTTCAACTACTGAATATTTATAAGTGCATAGTTATCAGAAACACATCATTTGGTTGTATTAAGAGTTACCTTGTAGGGTTTTTATGATTAATGCAATATAAATAATGCTAAATTTATTTTCACCCTAATATTTTTTTGGTCGAATTTATTACCAGAGTAAACAAATTAGACAATTTTGTGTTTACTTCTTCGTAAGCTTTTATTGTTCTTATATATTCATAAAAAGTAATTAATTAATTTCTTACTTTGTTTCTCGATTAGTATTGCAAAATAAAGATTAATTGACATACCAAGTTTTGCCTTGTCTAAATTTGTAAAGTTCTACACGTATTCCTAATTAAATTAAATTTTATATTTAATGCTCATCTAAGAAAAAAAAGTTTTATTGTTTTTGATGGATGAATTTGACTGATTTAAAGTGTTGGGATTTTTCTTTTTTATAGAATTAAGTTTTGACTAATTTGACGCATTTAAAGGAATACTGAAAAATTTTAATTATTGAAAGACAAAAAAATAGCTTAATAACTTCACTATTTATTACTTTAAAAAAATTACCATTTATTATATTTACATATATTATATAATTAGAATATTTTTTCTTGTTCTATAATGCTTGGAAATAGCTTTTTTTTTTTCTCTAAGATCATAAAATTTGTTTCCTTTTTTACCATTGGGAGAATGGTTAAATGCAAGTGATGACTCAACTAATGTTATTTTAACACATTTTGTGAGAACAAACTGAATGATGAAGGAATTTCTCTTTTTGTTTAGTTTATTTACTTTTGTTAAATCTAAGAACTTGTTATAATATGATTTATATCTATCTATATATTGAAAAAGAAAAAAATGCATAATCAAAATAAATATTAAGTTTTGTCGTTTGGTTCCTAATGAAAAAAAGAAAAAGAAAAGAAAAGGCCAAAAAAGTAAAAAAGGAATAAGTTTGAAAAATAAGAAAAATAAAATAAAATAAGGCATTTGGGTTACATGGAAGATAAAGTCCCATTTTTGTTTTTACCATGAAAATCATTTTTCATATTGGATATTCATTCTAATTAACTACTACATCATTTTTATTAAATTTTTTTATCAAGTAATAAAAGGTTTGTTAATTTACAAGATCTTTTATCACCGGGGAAGTATGGTCAAGGGAGTTATTTTTTTCGACGTAAGTATTTTATAAGTATTAAAAAAATTATATAATAAAAATAATTAGTATTGTTAAATTTAATTATTATAATTACCATACCGTTTTTGTTTTGTCAATGAAGAAACAGGTTAACACGAGTGGAAGAAGAATGGACTGGAAGTGAAATAAAATTGGAGAAAAAGGAGTGCAAACCTTGAGTACATGAAAACTAAAGTTATATTTATTTTATAATTATAATTATTTTTATAATATCTAATAGTTTTTTATATTATTTAGGAATCTAGATCTAAATTAATTTAAATATTTTTTTCACTTTCAAAATAATTGTTAAAAGTAAAACTGTGATGAAGTTTCAAGTTACAGAATGGACAATATAAAATAATAATCACTACTTTCAAAATTAGTTTTTTTAGTATTGAATTGTTTAAAATATTTCTAATATTATTAAGACCAATCTTATTAAAATTATATATAATGATAATTTAATAATATTAAAAAATATAATAGAACGATGATAAACAATTAGAAACTCAAGAAGATGATACTTAACATTTAAACACACATAAATTTAAAGAAAACTTGTTATTATGATATATTTATAATTAAGTTTTAAGTCCTTTTATAAATTTGTGTTTATTAACTTTTTTAGTATATTAAGTATTTTAATGTTTTATATTTTTTAATTAAATTTTGATATTTAATTTTTTTTTTAATTGAGTAACGTGACTGCTATGTTATCTTGTCATATCAATTACTTTTTTCAAATAAGGAAATATAAGATTTTGTGATATTGAAATTAATGTAAAACGACAAATTTTTATTGTTTTCATTAAAACATGTTTAAAACAAAGAGTCATCGTCATCACTTACCTAAATGGCTACATGAGCTATTAGAATAAAGGGTAAAAACGTAAAATCACCCAGACTATTACTTTTTCCTTACTAAAAGAAAACAGGCACGTGTTAGTGAGAGAAGTTTCGAGATGCAGTGAGAGAAAGAAACACCCAGACATTCTATTAGGGTTTCAATCCTCTTCCTCAGGTTACCACCACCACACACGACGGAGCAACACCACACACCGATTCAACCAATCAAAAGCTCACAGAGACACTCAGGTAAACTGTATAACTCTCAAAATTTTATTTAGTTATGAAAGTATGATACAAAGTTTATTTATACACAAAACAAACTACTGTAACTAAAAGCTACTCTGTTTTTGTTTATTTTTAACACTCCTCCTAAACAAAACAATAAAAGAAAACATGATTTTGAAGAATTTGTTTTTTCCTTTTCACCGATTGATCGGTGAAAACTCCAACTTTTCCACTCCAATATGTTTTCTAAGTTTAATAAAACGTTCTCCTTTCAACGCTTTGGTGAGTATGTCGGCAATCTGGTCTTCAGATCTACAGTATACCACCTCTAGCTTTCTTTTACTAACTTGTTCTCTGATGAAATGAAATCGTGTCTCGATGTGTTTGCTCCTACCATGTGATGTAGGATGCTTAGTCAGGTCAATGGCTGACTTGTTGTCAACAAGCAGTCTGATCTTCCCTCTGACTTCAATCTTCAACTCCTTCATCAGTGAGTCAAGCCAGGCTGCCTGACAAGTGGCTTCACATGCCGCAATGTACTCTGCCTCACCTGAAGACAGAGCTACAACTGGTTCCTTCGTAGAGCTCCAAGAAATTGGTGCCCCATCCAAAAAGAACATATACCCTGCTGTACTCTTCCTATCACCCTTGTCTCCACACCAATCCGAGTCTAAGTAAGCAGTAACTCTCACCTCTCCTCCTGATCCATGTCTAGGCAGCAAAATTCCATAATCAGTGGTACCTTTTAGATACCTTAGAATCCTTTTGACAACATTCAAATGAGAAAATCTGGGATTCTGCATGAATCTGCTGACCAAGCCCACACTATAGCTAATATCTGGCCTCGTATTACACAAGTATCTTAGGCTCCCAACCATTATTCTATACTTAGTAGGATCAACAGCTTCTTCCTCGGGATCTTTCTCAAGTTTTATGCCAACCTCTGCTGGGGTAATAGCAGAGTTGCATTGAAGCATGTTAAACCTAGTTAACATGTCCAAAACATATCTGGACTGATGCATCAACATACCCATATCAGTTGTAGTGAACTCAATCCCAAGAAAGTAACTAAGCTGACCCAAATCACTCATTTCAAACTCCTATAACATTTGGGCCTTGAAGTTGGTAATTCTCTCATCACTACTTCCTGTAATCAACATATCATCCACATACAGGCACACAATCACCATATCTTCTCTGTCATTCTCCTTATAACACTGAACATACACTCCATGTTCAGAAACACACTTTTCAAACCCAATGCTACTCATGAACCCGTCTATCCTCTGGTTCCAAGCCCTTGGAGCCTGCTTGAGCCCATATAAGGCCTTCTTCAACTTGTATACCTTGTCAATATGCCTCTTGACTTCAAAACCTTGAGGTTGGACAACATAAACTTCCTCTTCCAGATCTCCATTCAAAAAGGCAGACTTTACATTTAATTGATGTAAGGCCCAGTTGTTCTGTACAGCAACTGAAACCACCAACCTCACTGTCTCCATTATGGCCACAGGTGCAAACACCTCTCCATAATCGATTCCAGCTTGCTGCAAAAACCCTTTAGCCACCAACCTGGCCTTGTATCTTGTCACCACCCCTTGAGAATTTATCTTGGACTTGTAAATCCATTTTAGTGCTATGGGTCTCTTGTTAGGAGGTAATTCTATCAGCTCCCAGGTCTGGTTCTTCACAATTGAACCAATTTCTTCCTTCATAGCCTTGTACCATCTCTCATCCTTCATTGCCTGCTCAAAATTAACTGGTTCAGCTTCTGCTATCAAATCAAAGTGAACAAAATTACCTTCTGATGAGATAGTTGCATCATAGGCTAGGTCATAGTCTCTCAAATGAGTTGGCAACTGAGTAACCTGAGAAGACCTCCTAACACTCTCCTCCCTCCTGCATGCCTCTAACTCTGCTGCAGGTTCACTTTCCAACTCAATGGTTGGTACTTCTTTTTCTTTAACTTCCCACTGCCACTCTCCAGTTTCATCAATCTTTACATCCCTGCTGACTGAAGCAGCACCTGTTACAGGGTCATATAGCTTGTACCCTCCTGTAACATGATACCCAATCAGAATTAATGGAATTCCCCTATCATCCAGCTTCTTTCTCAACTGTTCTGGAACATGTTTATAGCATAGGGACCCAAACACTTTTAGATGCTTCACATCTGGCTTCACTCCTGTCCAAGCCTCCTCTGGTGTGACACCATTAAGTCTCTTTGTTGGAGACAAATTCAATACGTAGGTGGCTGTCATCACAGCCTCACCCCATAAGAAACTAGGCAGCCCCTTACTCTTCAACATGCACCTTACCATGTTCAGAATTGTTCTATTTTTCCTCTATGCTGCCCCATTGTGTTGAGGCGTGTAGGGAGGAGTAACTTCATGAACAATCCCTTCTTTTTCACAATATTTCCTGAAATCAGTGGAGATATATTCTCCTCCTCCATCTGTTCTCAGTATTTTCAGTTTCTTTTCACTCTACCTTTCCACCATATTCTTGAATTTCTGAAATTGTTGCAGCACCTCCCCTTTTCTCTTCAAGAGATAAACCCAACATTTTTTGGTCCAGTCATCTAAGAATAGAAGAAAATACCTGCTGTCACCAGGTGTTTCTACTTGCATAGGGCCACAAACATCCGAATATACCACTCCTAGTTTCTCTGCAGATTTCTGGGGTAAATACCTTTGAAATCTGCCACGGGTTTGCTTGCATTGAACACATTCTCTACAAACAGTTCCTGGAATGTCCACCTTTGATAAGCCAGTCACCAATTTCTTCTGACTTAATATTGATAGATCCTGGAAATTCAGGTGCCCAAATATGAGATGCCACAGCCACTCATCTTCCTCTTCTGCTGTAGTAAAACAGTGATGGTTTACTGCCTCCATCACCAACTTGAATGTTCTATTCTGTGACAGTTCAGCCTGTATCACCTCTTTTCCATCTTGATTGAAGATGCTAAGACAATTGTTTTCCATCTTCATCACGTAGCCCTTCTGAAGCAACTGTCCAAGACTAAGTAAATTAGTCTTTAACCCAGGTACATACAATACCTCTTCAATGACCACTTCTCTACCATCTTCACCCCTCAACGCTACTCTGCTAGAACACTCTGCCTCCAAACTGCTGTTATAAGCAAATCTGATCTTTCTATGCTTTACTCTCTGCACTCTCACAAACCAATCTTTTCTCTTGGTCTTGTGAGTTGAACAGCCAGAATCAAGGTACCAAACAATGCTTTCTGGTTGTTTCTCATCATCATAGGCCATCAAAATCACTACCTCTGAATCTGATTCTTCTTGAACCAGATTAGCCCTCTTAGGTTTATTTTTAGCCCCTTCACCTTTCCAGCACTCCTTTGCATAATGACCCAGTTTTTGGCAGTTATAGCATTTCACTTTTTTCTTATCAAACTTCCATTCTCCATCAGCATTCTTTGATTTCTTTTCTTTTCCAGATTCAGTGGACTCTTCTCCTTGCTGGTTTAGAGAATCTTTTCCTTTCTTACCTCCTTTTCCACCTTTCTTGAAGCCCTTCTCACCTTTCCACTATGATCTGGCCTGCAGGGCTGTTCCTGGCATTGTCTGTGTTCATTGAGGCGTAACTCATGAGCCTCTAGTGAATGCAGCAACTCCTCACTGTCAATATCCTCTTTTCTTCGAGTTTCTTCAATGGCAGTCACCGCATAGTCAAATCTGGGGGTTAGGGTCCTTAGAACTTTATCTACAATATACTCATCTGTCACCTTGTCACCACAAGCCCTCATTTTGTTCACTAATTCCTGCACCTTATCAAAATACTCAGCCACGGTCTCACTCTTCTCCATGATCAGAGTTTCAAACTTCCTCCTTAGAGCTTGCAGTTTCACCTTTGCATTTCTGTCCATCACCGTAGGTTTTCACCAACATGCCCCAAATCTCCTTTGCAGTGGCTGCATTAGAGATTTTGTTGAAAATCTTTTGACTTACACATTGATACATTAAGAATCTGGCCTTGCTATCCAGTTTCTCCAGCATCTTGTGTTCTTTCTTCTGTTCCTGGGTTGCCTTTTCACTCAACACAGGCACTCCATCTTCAATGATTTCCAACACATCCTGAAAACCAAACACAGCCCACATCTTGATCCGCCAATCAGCAAATTGCTTGCCATCAAACATGGGTAGTGATCCCTGAATTCCTCCAACTCTAGCCATCTTTTCTTGCAACAACCTTTCTGAATCTTTGATTTATACACAGTCAAAGAACCCTTCTTTCTACACTTCTGGATACACTCACCTCTAGAACACAGTACCCACTTCACGTACACCCCAGGAAAAGAACCTATGCTCTTGATACCATATTAGAATAAAGGGTAGAAACGTAAAACCACCCAGACTATTACTTTTTCCTTATTAAAGAAAACAGGCACACGCTAGTGAGAGAAGTGTTTCAAACTGAGAGAAGTTTCGAGATGTAGTGAGAGAAAGAAACACCCAGACGCTCTACTAGGGTTTCAACCCTCTTCCTCAGGTTACCACCACCACACACGACGGAGCAACACCACACACCGATTCAACCAATCAAAAGCTCACAGAGACACTCAGGTAAACTGTATAACTTTCAAAATTTTATTCAGTTATGAAAGTATGATATAAAGTTTATTTATACACAAAACAAACTACTGTAACTAAAAGCTACTCTGTTTTTGTTTATTTTTAACATGAGCGACAATCTCTTAATCTTTTAATTCTTTAAGGTGATCAGATGAAAGTTATTATAGAACATAATAAATTTTTTTGGTCCAATATGTCTCTAATCAAAACAATAAAAATCAACTAGTCACTCTAACATCCTAATTTTAGAAGCTTACTAATGATAAAATAAGACATTATAAAATTGATAAAACAAAACATATTTGTTATCACTTATAGATATAGTACTAATACAATTATCAAAAATAAAATAACCATAGTAATAATTATATCTATAAGAACTAAACTTAACTACTAGATAACTTAACTTAATTATCTCTCATCTGGATCCACCAATAAGGTGATCATCATCATAGAAAAAACAAACAAAACACACCAAAAACAACAGGGTGACCTAGTGTTCAAAAGAAAACTTTATATATATCACACATTAGTTCAACATTGAAACATTCTATAACTCAAACATATAATCATTTAACTTTAGACTGAATTATCTAGATATAATGCTTTGACATAGACTTCAATAAAGGCATGTATCCATGGTAGTATTTATATTCTACAAAGTTATAAACAAGAGTAACTCAATCTGCTACTCATGAGGTTAATCTTCCACTCCTAAGACTCCAAAGTCTAGACCATAAACCTCATGTCATTCTCTCCGTCACCCCATTCATCTTTGTGAGTTGAATGGTTGGTGGAATATCAAGATACTCCCTTTCAGAAATCTGTTTGTCAAACATTCACAACAATTGTCTCAAACAAAAAACCTCTCCTTAAGATTCTTCTCACATTACATATCATCCATTCTCAGAATCACAAATATATCATCCAATAAGCATTAATAGATTTCAACATAACCACCATATATGTGTGAACAACTATCATACATATTAATATTCAAATTTGTATTTCATGAAGCATCATTACATACCATTATATTCATCTACCATAAACATGTTCATAAACCATAAATATCCATTTTGTTATGAGATAATCGATTATTTCAGAGAATTTTAAGCAAAGACAATCATACCTAGTGCAATAATTGATTACAAGGTCTGATAATTGATTATTTCAAAGAGTTTATCAACAAAGATGCAATACCTATTGAAATAATCGATTATTAGATTTAATAACCGATTATTTCTATCAGTTTTTTACAACATGATTTTCTAATTTGGTTGTACCTAATACTCATTCAAATGTTCAAATTGGTATCCTTGACATTAGAATTGATCCAAAAACATGTTTATGACCACAATTGAATACCATTTTGCTTTTTTGGTTAGGAATCAAGTGCACCAGATTAAATCAACACTATGAAAACTCGCATACCAGGATTTACACATTTATAATCAGATTTTTTGTGAACTAAGTGGCCAACAAAGTCTTAAATGGCCTAAAAATAGACCCTAAACTTCAAACTTCTCCCCAAAAAAACTTCTTTAGAAAATCACATATAAAAACCTCCATTCTAAATAAAAAACCCACAATTTTCTTCAACCTATTATCAAACCAAAGTTCAACAACATTTAATCAAATCAAGACAACCTATCTAACATTTCCAAATCCCCAAGAATCAAGCATAAAAGCAACAAATCATCTACACACAATACATCAAATTCCACTAAACATACCAACTTCATCAAGCAACCCAACATATCAAGTTTAACGAATCAATTCAACTTCACAAATCAACTACCATACCATCTTACAAACATCAATTAAGACATGTCTATAAGATAAAATCAAAGTAACTAGCTCCCCTTAACTATTAAATCACTGCATAACTTTATAGAACCTCAAACAACTTCCACATATCAAAGGACACTATTTGTACCTACGAAAAACGAAAACATGATCGCGATATGCCATTAGAATCATTGATCAATAGAGAGTCTTATAAAAGACTCAAACTTCACATGCAAAAATACTAAGGCTCACATGCAAAGAAAATAAGATAGACCAAAGAAAAAGAGTAGAACCTAACTTACTTTTTTGGAGAAACTCATCAAGTAGACTTGAAGATTTCATCGCTATGATTACTCAAGCGGTCTCTGATCTTTAAACAAATGAACGCAGGAGAAGAACTCCTTGATAGAAGTCATAAAACTCTAAAAAAGTGATTTTTAGAAAGATTGTGTGTTTTAAAATAATGAAAATCATTTATAACGAAATTATTTATATTAAAATTATTTAATATTAAAATAATCAAATTTAACTATTTTAAAACTACAATCGTTTCTAAAATATCATTTTTCTAAGTATTTACGGTCACTTTATCAACCACTGATTTATTTAACTAGGAAATCTTACATCTATTAATGCATGGAGACAAGTAAGTATAATGTTATGATAATATAACGATCACGTTAATGCATGAAGACAAGTAAGTATAATTATAGGATAATATAACAATCACGTTAATTAAACAAGAAAAATTCAATTCAAAAATATAAAAAAGTTTAATGCTTATTAGGCCATAAAATTTTAATAAAGACTTAGAAATATTTAAATTTATGAGAGAAAATAAATTTAGTTAAACCTAAAAATAGAGCACAAATGTAAAAAAGAGAAGGGAAAAAACCATACAAACCAATAATGTGCTACAAACTAAAAAAAATGTACGACAATAACTCGTATTTTCAAGTTCTTTGTTCGGTTTTTTATGTTATTTATATGTTGTACCTTTAAGATATACTTACGTACCTTGATTTTAATGTTTTAAAATGTATTAAAAAATTAGTATATCAAAATTTATATATTTTAAAGATACAACAAACAAAGAGAAAACAAAAAGTTAAGTTGAAAACCTGGATTCTAAAATTTTATTTCACAATATTTTGTTAAAATTATTTAATATGTATATTGTAAGAATGATATTTTAAAATAATGAAACCGAATATTTTAAAGTTAAAATAATTTAATAATATAAATAGAATTTCATAAACTCCTCTCATTATCTAGAACTTGTCATCCTTTTACAACTCTTTTTTTTGAGTTTCCTTTTCTTTCTTTCTACAAGTTTCAACTTTGATTATCTCTTTCACGATCAACAAGTGCTTAAGAGATCACAGAAGTGCATTCTCCATCATTTATCGATCAATTTTTATTTTAGAACTTTTGACTTCTTTTTCCTTTTGTTCTCAATTTGAGGCCATGCATAGTTTTCCTTAGCATATGTTATTTGACTTTCTTTTCTAGTTTCTTGTTGATAAGAGGTTCTAAGGATGCTTTTTGATCACAAGTTTGTGTTCTGTAAGAGTTTCTAGAGTTTCTAGAGTTCCTTGAACTCTAAACAAGGGTAGTGCACCGTGTAGAGCTTGATCACATTCTCTTTAAGATAAAGGGAAGCTAGGCATCTTTCTTTAAATTATGTTTGTTGTGGAAGTTTGGTGATTTTATGTATGTTAGGTTGATTTAATTATAATTACAATATCTATGTTAGCGTTAAGTTTAATTTAAATAAGTGTAATTAGTTATTTGGTGATTGATTATGGTATGATGTATTTTAGATGTGATTGTTGTAATAAATGGTATGTTATGAAGTTCATTGATGTTGAAATGTTTGAGGAGAAGCGAGTTATCAAAGTCATAGGTCTTTGTAAGTCCAAAATGGAGGTTTTGATGGATGAGTTTTAAAAGTAAGGTTCTAAGAGTAGGAACAATGATTTGGGATGTGTTGAAAGATCATTAGAAACTTATTAGCACCTTGAGTTGGTAAAAATGTGATAGACAAAGAGATAGGAGGAATAGGGTGATTTTGGAATGTTTTAAATCCTATTTTAGGGGTTTTGGGTAATGAGATTCTGATGTAGAAGGTTTGGACTCAATTAGAGAGTAGGGTATTATTTTAAATTAGGAATATGTTCTTAAAGTGTTCTCCAGGTCTAGGATAACATATACACCATTTGAATAGGTATAGAGAGCGTCCAAGGTCGGAAAAGAGGGGTTGAGAGGGTTCTGGTGTGGCGTACAATGGCTCTCAACGGGGCCTGAGCGCTAAAAATATGAGAGGTTTAATGCCCAGCTCTAGGAGGTGGCACTCAGGAGCCAAGAATGCGAGAAGAATGACGCTCAATAGTAGGAGGGTGTCGTTCAACGCCACTCTGCAGGGTTCTTTTCCTTTGTTTTCCATGTCTATGGCTTTTATGGTTTGAGGTGTATCTTATGACATGTTTTGGTATGTTTTATATGTGTGTTATCAATAACTGAATGAGAATTGAAGTATGTTTGAAAGTGTGATGGATTAAGAGTTTCTAAGGTGAAATTCTAAGTGTGGTATCAAGTATTGTTGGTATGAATGTAGGAAGCTCAGTCTTGGGAGTTTTCATGACGCTCTAATGATCATTCATTCATTCTCAATTAGAGACGAGTGGTACATGTGGTGAGAGTAGCAGGAGGTTGTAGTCTAGGTGGTTCGAGTATGACCTAAGACGCAGTACAAACTAACCTTGTGAGTGTGATAGGGTGAAACCCATTAGCAATGGTTCTATAGTAGTAGAGGCCACCACAAGTGCATAACCCGCCATAACTCGACATTCCTACCATATCCGTATAGTCTAGCCTAGGTCTTTGACATGATTAAGATGTTTGATTTACTTGTGTGAAATGTATGCTTGAGATGTTAATTTACTATGATTAATCCTTTTATCACTAACTTACCCTGTTTGTTTGTTCTTGGTTTGGTTGTTCCTGTGTCCTTGTTTTCTAGGACAATGATCATCTAATGGGTGTGAGCAAATGGTGATGACGTGTCTCTGGAGCAAGCCTTAAGTGGAGATAGTGCGGATATATAAATATTGTAGTACTTATTTGGTTTTCTTCTTGTACTGTACGACCACCCGGTCAATCAAAGGACAGGGCGACTGACCATCCAATGAGAAAACGACTGATCGGTCTGAAAATTATTCTAAGCAATAATAGCCCTTAATTGACAGTTAATTAGAATAATAGTCATGATAATTAACAGGAATAAAGTCATTTATTGGTAATTAATGAGTCAGACCTAATGGTAAGCTCATTAGTAATATTTATAAATATATGTCTAACAGAAAAGGCAGGTAATTTAACTCTAATGACTAATCTTTATTACAAGATTATTACGCAAAGTCACTGACTTGAGCGTCAGAGTGTCTTCTGCAGGCACCCTCCCCTGCGGCTAGGACAAGGATAAGAGAAAGGATAGCACAACTGGAGGATGAAACGACAACTTTGAATACTTTGTGTTAAGGATCTCAATCCTACCGAAACATTTTGGTTTTGCAACAAGAAGAAAAAATTTATCAATAACTTTTAAAGGCATATCTTTTGTTTCAGGAACTTTCAGGAAAAACCTTGTCCCATCATGACTGATCCTGAAACCGCTGAATGTACCTACATCACTCTGTGACACCGGAGCTCTTCGAAAGAGTTCTCGGGTCGGAACGCCCCGACACGCTCCTCCCCACCATGAGCGGCCAGACCACACTCAACCTTGTTGTAGCCCTCTCTAAGAGCGGCACGCTCGAAAAATATGGTGTTGAACTCGTCAGGAAAAGCTCGAGACAATCAAGACGACAGACGATAGAGAGCTTTTCATGATAGGAATGAAAGTATTCCACAACTTGAAATATTACTTTATATAAAAGAAATAGGAGTACAAAACCAATACTAAACTCTTTTCTGGACCAAAACAGGGATGGAAAAACTAAAGGTGATGGTTTCATAGTTGGCACATTAATGGAATAGTAGCTGACTGATTGGTGTTGTGCAAATTTCATCGGCACGTTTTCCCATGCTTCGTGCTTTATCCCGTGTTGCAAGTTTTATCACATGCTGCACAATTATTTTCCCATGTTGCACACCTTTTTCCCATGCTACTTTTATTTAATAAAATAAACTATAGGGTCCCTTTAAAGTTTGCATAACACTTCAGACAGGTTATGGGAACATCGAAATTGATGGCTCGAGTGGAAGGGAGAGCTTGATGAAGGATGTGCATAGTAGTGTCGTTGCCCCCTTCGACGTCCACCACCGACTTGAGACCACGAAATTTCTCGTTGCAACTTTTAATGATGACAGACATGACAAGCTTGGCATCGCATGCCATCGTTGATGAGGGTGTTGTGGTCGAGATTGGCAGCAACATAGCGTCATCTCGTCTTCAATGTGAATCCAACCAATTCAAATCCTATGATTTTATCTAAGAATAAATCACATATTCAAGTGGGTAAACAACAACATGAAACCAACAATGATATTTTCCTAGGTGCCACCACTCAAGTTGTTGAAGGGTTTAGTGATCATATGGTTTGCCAAGAAGCTGATTTAAAAATTCAGTCAAATGGGGAAAATTGTCCTATTGGGATTCAAAATGTTGTGATGAAGAAAGCATTCAATATTCACCAGATCCATCATTGCTACCGAAACAATAAAGACCACATTAGAACTTTGAGTCATTCAAATTCTGCATCTGATGCATAAGGGATAAAATGGTGTGGCACTGAAAATGATTATATTGGCCGCAATGACAAATGTACTTGCCATTTCCACCAACAGCTTTTAGTAGCAAGTCATAAAAGTTGCATGGCTTTGGAAATCACAATATATTAATAAAGAAATGGGATCCAAAGGTCCACCAGATTGTGTGTCGTGCAAGGATGCAAAGATTGATGATCATGTGTTGATGTTTTCGCATCTAAATTTATTTTATTATTATTTGCTAAATAATTTAACTCAATTATTCAAGATTTATTCAGGAACAGTCGACATCAACGCTCGTCAGGTCATCCTTGTTGGAGACATTGTAGTATAATAACCATCACCACATAGCCTTTTCCTTTGAGACATATCCACCGCAGCGTTTCAGTGCTATAAAACACTTTGCTCCTAAATACTCCGAGGAGAAAATTCTAAAATTCTTGTAGCAACATGCAATATTCTTGTGGGGACTATGGACTGCAAAATGTTCATTGTTGTATCCTAATGGTGGCGCAGAATCTTTGGTCATAAATTATGTCGCACTAATATTTAGCAAGAATTTGAAAGTTGAGTCTTTTGATAGGATTGTCTAACATTTTTTTATCGTTTAAATTTGAATTATTATTCTTCAGTATAAATGACAGGACCTTGCATACAAACCGCTTGGTCAACTTTGAGCAATCGACCGACAGGGAATGTTTTTCAACTCCTGTTGAGCCCTTCACAGGTGGTCAGGAACATTTTTCAACTCCTGACTTACCTTCAACTAGCCGGCAGGGAACATTTTTCAACTCCTATCAAGCCCTTCACAGGTAGTTAGGGAACGTTTTTCAACTCCTGACTTACCTTCAACCAGCTGATAGGGAATGTTTTTCAACTCCTGTCCATAAATTCAAAAGTGGTCAATGAACTTTTTCAACTCTTGCCTTACTTGTAACGAGTGGTCAAAGAGGTTCAAAATGTTGGTCAAACGTACAACCACACACAAGGACACATGTCGAAGTAAAATTAATTTGCATCAGAAGCATACTACCTAAAAGCCCTTCGCACATTATATCATGCTTGAGCTTGAGGGGCTTGTGTACTGTAGGACCACCCAGTCAGTCAAAGGACTGGGCGACTGACCATCTAGTGATAAAATGACTGACTGGTCTGGAAATTATTTTGAGCAATAATAGCCATTAATTGACATTTAATTAGAATAATAGTCATTGATTGACAATTAACAGGAATAAAGTCATTTATTGGTAATTAATGAGTCAGACCTAATGGTAAGCTCATTAGTAATATTTATAAATATATGTCTGACAGAAAAGACAGGTAATTTAACTCTAATGACTAATCTTTATTACAAGATTATTACACAAAATCATTGACTTGAGCGTCGGAGTGTCTTCTTCAGGCATCCTTCCCCGCGGCTAGGACAAGGAGAAGAGAGAGGATAGCGCAACTGGAGGATGAAGCGGACAACTTTTAATGCTTTGGGTTAAGGATCTCAATCCTGTCGAAACATTTATGGTATTATTTCAGGATCCTTTTATACGTAGCTTTGTATTAGAAATTTGTATATAAAATTCGATCTTATGGTTAAGTTTTGATAATTGTATTTAAACTTTATATATCTATCTTTTTAATTATCCTATCATATTATACTTGTGATAATTCCTAAATAGTATTTTAAACCATTTAATTGGGATATTACTATAATGTTTTCTGAAAATGATAATAATAAACGCAAGAGATTTATAACTTTTATTTTATTTTAAAGGATAGGTTTAAACCCTCAGATGGTCCTCATATTTGTATGGGGTCTCAGTTGGGTCCTCATATTTGAAACTGTCTCAATTGGATCATAATATTTGTAAAACTGAGCCAATTTTACCCTATCCGTTAAGTTCTCCCAAACGCCCGTTAACTTGAGCTGAGCTGTATTTTTTTATAGCGTGACATTATGCATTAAATTGAATGAGTGATGTGTTTTAGAATCATTAAATCCATGTGGCGACGATGCTTCTTTTTCCCTCCAACCACTGATCACTTTCACCTCTTCCTTCCCACTTCTTAGAGCTGGAGGTCCGACGAAGAAATGAGTGAAATCAGCGATTTGGTTACGCCGACTTTGGCGATTTTGACTCGATTCTCCGGGTTGTTCTTGGCGAGCAATCTGATTTCCATGGCGGCTTGTTTCTGATCGTCGAGTGAGGCGGAGTTGAGATCGGCGACGAGTTGACGGATCAAATCATCAGAATTTTCGGTGGTGCAAGTGATGAGGAAGCGGGGCGTTTGCGAAGAAGCTGTGGCGAATTCGCCAGATATGTCACTGTTGCAGTCGCTTAAGGCGGAGGAAGAGGAAGCATCGTTGATGCTGCACATTGCTTAGAGAACCTCTTCTTCCCCAAGACGAAGACTGTTAGAATCGCTGCAACAGAATTATTAGCGTGGAACAAACCAAGAGGGGGGGTGAATTGGTTATATACTTTTATTTTGCCTTTTATTATTTTTCTCTTAATTTTTCTTACTGAGCAGATAATTAAATATAAATGACAGAGTAAGAGAAAGAGAAAAATTGCACAGATGATTTTATCCTGGTTCAGATCACTCGGATCCTACGTCCAGTCGCTTATCTCAAACAAGATAAACCTTTTTCACTAACACAAAACAATTACAAATATTAATCACAAAGAAAAACAATTTGTAAGAGTTTAGAAATACCACCTCTCTTGAAACCACAAGAGATGAACTTACACTTCCTTTGAATCTTCACAAAGGATGACCACCTCCTTCGAATGCTTCACGAAGGATGATTCTCTTCCAGGCACTTCCTCGGATACACCAAGGATGAACAAGCTATTCCTCTGTCACCGCAATAGCACTTCAGGACTTTGCAGACAAGAGTTTCCTTAGCTTCAACAATCTCACAGAGTTCTCAAAGAGTTCAGAGTTCTTTTGCACAAGGGAAGAGTTACTTTTTGAGATAAAGAGTGAGCCATTTTATAGACTCAGCCTAATACCCTTCCATTCTTCGAAAACGGGCCATCTAACGCATTTAATCGATTAACATAAATATTAATCGATTAATAATGAGTACAACGGCTAGTTTTTCAAATCTGAAACCCCCAACGGCTAGTTTTTCAAATCTGAAACCCCCAACGGCTAGTTTTTCAAATCTGAAACCCCCAATGGCTAGTGTTAATCGATTATTCTCAGGAATAATCGATTAACTAATAGATTATTATTAGCTTTAATCGATTATTACAGGGGCAATTGGGTTTTCAGTGTCAGCCTCGTTTTAATCGATTAAAACTGGGTTTAATCGATTAAAACAGCTTGTGGATGATTCTCAACAGTAAATAAATCAAATATAAATTACAAGAATCAACCCTAATACATATAAGAGCACTATTACATCAACTTTGATTATTATAAAAGCTTTATAAAGTACAGAGATCTTCAATCTGCCTTTATGGATCTTGACTTGTGTAAATCTGTTCATCATCAAAACTTCATCTTTGATTTTTGCTAACAAAGACAGATAAAACACTTTGGATGTGAGGGGATCCTTTAAATTAAAACACATCACCCATTCAATTTAATGCATAATGCCACGCCATAAAAAAAATTACACCTCAGCTCAAGTTAACGCCATTGGGACAACTTAACGGATATAATAAAATTGACTCAATTTTACAAATATTATGACCCAATTGAGACAGTTTCAAATATGATGACCCAACTAAGATTCCCGTACAAATATGAGGACCATCTGAGTGTTTAAACCTAAACGATAACTTGTTTACGCGTAAAACTTTAATTCAATGAAAAGCGACATTTATAATCAATAAAAATAATTTCATTAATTACTTCTCTAAATTTATTATTCATCTAAAATTCATATTATGTAAATTCTCTTTTATATCTTATTTATCAAAATTTTAAATTATCTTTCATATTTTCCTCTCATGTTTTGTTGAAATAATTGACCATTAAAAGATAAAGAATAAGTCAACTTTTGATATGAATAGATTTATTGTTTTAAAGAGATCTTTGTTTTTCTCTCTCATCTTAATTTGTTTTCTTATACATACAAACACATATATAAAGGGAGAAATTGAATTATTTCTTTCTTATTTTTAAGATATCACTTCACTCATGAACGAGTTACTTATACAATAAGCTAAATCGAGACAACCTGAACTGAAGGCTCAAGCTATGTTCGTTGGGGTCAAATGTCGAGTCAGGATAATAGGACTATAGCTCAAGTCAAGTTGACAGAGGTTGAAAGTCCAGCCAATTTGGTATGGGCTAAAAGGTCAAGTCGATTTGGCATAAACTGAAGGTTAAACCATTTGGCACAAACTAAAGGTTGAGCAAAATCGGTCAAGTTAAAGGTTAAAACGAGTCAATTAGGTTGAATGTAAAGATGATTCAGTCAAGCCGAAAGTCAAGTTAAGTCCACTTGAGATGAAGGTCGATCCGAGTTGACTCGAGCAAAAGGTCGAACTAAGAGGTCATGGACAAAAGTTTGAGCCAAAAGCACGCAGGGCGATGTTCGAGCTGAGTTAGTGCGGGCTGAAAGTCGAGCAAGATCGGATGGAGCCGAGTCGACCGAAGGTTTGGTCAAGCTAATTGTGGCTAAAGGTCAGGCCGAGTAAGCCATGGATAAAGGATTAGCCGAGTTGGTCCAGGCGGAAGGACTAGTCGAGTTAACTCGAGCCGAAAAGGATGACCCGAGTTGGATCATGCCAAAGGTCGAGTCAAGTCGGTCTTAGTTGAAGGTTGAGTTAAGTTGGTCTGGACCAAAGGTTTAGTTGAGTCAACTTGGGTCAAAGTTGTAGCTTATGTTTATTGGCTTACATATAGATAACTAATTATTATGCATTGTTTATTAATACTAGTTCAAAAATATGTTTGAAACGTTAAACTTTAAACTAAAATTGAGTAGTTGGACTTTTAAATATTGATTATATTGATAAATCATATGGGACTATCGGCTCTTACCTAATCAAACACTTTATTCTATATTTTATTCTTCATCTTTATTAACTTTTTCTTTTCTAGTTCTGACAAAAAATACAGTATAATATTAAAAGGAAGAAGGAGGTAGTTATTTAAAAGTTAATTTCAATTTTTTTTGTATGAGTCATCTCACTTGGTCATCCTTCGCCACTAATAAAAATAATTAACTAACATTTATCCTTAATTAATTGAAAATTTTAAGGAAACTTTATGGTTCCAAAAGGAATTACTGCCGAATGTATGAATGCAAGGATCGAAAACATATTTAATACGTACTAGAATGATGTTCATCTTTTTAAATTATCTGTTCTTGCTTAATTTCTTTTCTTGATTTCTCTATATTTAATCAGATAAATTTTTTCAATCGCTAACCCTTGACGTTTAAAGCATCCTACACTTTTTTTTTTTATAATTACTTCATGATCATCATCATTTTATTATTATTTGTTTAGTTTTTAGACAAATATAGATATAGACAAGAGAGTACCCAAAAAAAGGAGGAACAAGTTCCACGTAATGAGTATAAGGAAGAACATAAGCATGATTATTCACCACAAAGAACATGATAGAGTTTAAGTACTTAACCAGTTATTAAAATGGGTCAAATTAACCACTACCTTTAGAAACTGGTTAAAAATTTTAAAATAATGTTTTAAATAAATTTAAACGTCTCAATAAAAAATGTACATTTAATTTTTTAACCAGTTATCCTTTAAGACAATGGTTAACATTTGCCTGACAAAATATTGACAAATTTCAGCATCTACAAAGCAGCAATTTCCACTTGCATTTCAAACTACAAATAAGATCAATTTGGCAAGTTTAGAAAAAATTCAAGGTAAAAAAAGAACACCCTATTGGATAAAGGACAAAAAGAACATTTTTACAGAAGTTGAGCTTTTCTCAAACTAAATTTCCTTGTACACCTATCATTCACATCAAGTTGTCTGGAATTTTCTTAATAGAAACATTCCAATAGCCACACCAAGAACACCTGCTATATTAGTGATATGGTATCAAAAGCCTTTTAGTATCAGCAACACCATTTAGGGGAAACTGAGTGTAACATCTAACAAAATTCACTCAGTCTCTGGTGAGTTTCTAATTCTTTTCTTAAAAAAACCTACATATGATCCCTAATATTACCTGATCTGGATTTACACTTGGAAGACCCTTTTGAACGCTTCCTAGATGATCCTGTACCTGTCACACTAGCTTTTCTTTTTTTAAGATCACCATTACTTAGAGAATCAAGGGCTGCTTTACATGTTTTGCTGTACTGAACAACATTGGTCACAATGGCATAGGTAGTGACATCACTTCTAGGTGTCAAAATGGTCTTTCTCTCAATAACACCATTCTGACCACATCTTGATTCAAGAACTGCCTTGTCTCTCAGCTTTTGGAATATGTAGTCCTTATCAAAGACAAAGCAGTCAGTCGAAACCTGCCACCATGAATTTTCTGGTAAGGCATTTGCTAGAAAGATAACAAATTTTATTTATAAAATCATTCTTGGATGAAAGAAAATAGCTTTGGACATCAAAGAAACAATGAGAAAAGGAAAATGTTGATTCAACCTCCATACTTGTAAAGAGTGGGACTTTAAAATAATAAAGGTGTTTCACAAGCTAGCATTGACACTTTTAAGTTAGCTATGAAAATGAGACACCATAAGAGAAGATAGGTAAAAGTTAAGCAACATATCTCACTTTAAAATCAACTGGGACATCAATTTCAAGGGATGAGCAACCACAGCCATCACTGAAGTTGAGTTTCAGAACCATTTCAAATGCTTTGTTATATGCTGTTCTCCTGCGGTATCAGTCAACAAAATGTAAGGAGGAGGTGCAAGCCCAATTGAAAGTATCTAAAATTAAGCAACACAAAGAAATGAAGAGTTCTTTTCCAGAATTCTATATTTCATCTCTAGATTTTCACAATTCTTTCAAAGCAGGTTTTATCATATCTAGTTCGTAAGGTCCAATAAATAAATTGGGTAAAATTTGATTAATGCCACAAGGAATTGTATAGTCGGTGGAAACCTTTTAAGCCGAAATGGTTGCTTATCTAGAATGGCTGCTTTGTAATCTTCCCTGTCCAAGAAGGAGACCTGCAGCACAAGGACAGATACACTCGTCAATTTCTAGCTCGAGTTTTTTTTTTTCTTTTTTTCACAAAAACATGACTGGTGAAGGGAAGGAAGCTATGCAGTCACGAATTGAGGAATGAACTAGAAAGCTCCATTCTTACTCTCTCTTAAAAGGAAACAGGAAGGGTTGAGCAAGAGAAATACAAAGGAGACTAGAAAAGGGATAAACAGAACTTTAGAATAAATTTCAATTTCCAAATCAAGTTAAGTCTTAAACTCAGTACAAGGCCCTCCTTAATGTAGTAGGCAAAACCACTTTCATAGTGAAAAGATCCTGAAATAATAACCCCCCACCCTCTCTGCAAAAAAAAAAAAAAAAACGTTTTCCCCAAAATATAAGTTGTTGGGTGAAGGCAAAATGAATGTTTCTATCACATCTCTAAAGAAATTCCAAAATTCGAGTAAAAAGAGAATGAACATGTTGATTCACCTCAACAGACTCAATGAAAGGCAATGCGGCTCTTTGTCCATGAACACTGGCAATCTGGAGAGTCCAGTTCACATATCTTTTATCTGCCATGCAAGTTAACAGACTATGTAATGATATGTATCAATTCCTCATGTAATAACTAGTCATTCTAGTATCTTAGTATTTTTGTGTGCAGTGCTCAGCCATGAATTGGGAGAATGTGAACAAGGAAACCAATTTTTATACAGCATCAACTGAATATTACGACATTAATTGAAACTTATCCAAGAGTTTGCTAGAAAGATCCAAGAATACAATTTATGATTTTCACAGCTTTATAGCACCATGGAGCATTGATGAATCAAGAGTGTGAATGTGAATTAACATGTTGAATGTATTTGAATATGATAACATGCAGAGATGTAGCTTAAAAGTAACTATTGAATATAGTAAAAATTATATAAGATTAATCTCCCTCATATAGAAAATACACATAAGATATTGTATTTATAATAAAAAAAATATGAGTTAAATTCAAAATACAAACAAAGAATAATAACAAAGTAACTAAAGATAAAAGATAAAGATAAGATATCTATCTAAGATATCTAATGATCTAATATATCTAACAGTAAAAATAAAACATCGGTTACCATTGCTCAAAGCTTGCACTAGAACAATCTGGAAAAGATCAATCCTGACAAATGGAGGAATCTGCCTATTAAGCTGGTCCATGACACCCGCAATTACCTGCTCCAGTTAGAATTAATGCATGTCAAAATGCATTAAAGCAAATCTGCATTTATTCTTCATGGAAATTTAAAAAACCAAACAACTTATCTACCTTAACATGAAAATCTTAGGATATGAAAACAAAAGAAATTTTATAAATAAAGAAAATAGATAAGGATTGATAACTTGACATGTCATGTACATTAAGAAATTGGACCATAAAGGAATTCAGAAACATGGTCAAAAGGAGCTGAATGATTACTTAATTTCTTTTTTTTTTTTAAAAGAAAACAGAGCTCCATGATTGTATTGTTGATGTTATTCTCGTGGAATGCTAGTAATGTCACTAGATAATAACTTCTGTGGCATTCTTATAAAAGGATTACAAGTTATATCGATAGAAGTTTAATACAGGATAAACTGTTGCTAAGTGTCTACATGTCTGTGTTAGTTTAATTTAATAATAAAGCCCATAACATACAACTCCATCGAACTCTAAAAGACTAAAATGAATTGAATTGTAGTCTGAGTGCTTGACAATACAAGTCAAAGTGCAGGCAACTTTATTACATGTACATGTGCCTACCAGTGCTTTTTTTGCAACCTTAAAATTAGTGAAGACTTTAATACAAAATAATGGAAAAGAAAACACCTATAATAAAGGATTCAGAACAAATACCTTATCTGCAAACCCATGTATGACTAAGCTGGCTTTTTTATCCTTTGGAGTTTTCTGTAGAGTCCAAGCATTTATAGTTTAAATGAAAAGAATAGTGGACAAACAATCATATAAGTATGATAGAAAAAGCTCTGAAACTTGGAATCCAGACACATACTTAAAGTTTGATACCATCATAGCTCTAACAACCATAAACATCCCAGAATTTTAAGGCAGCATATCTTGACCACTGGCCATAGTTGATTTTGAATTAGTGACATTGCCAGTAAATTTGGGCACTCTTGATTACTTTTGCAACATGCATAGGCTTATTGTAACAGCCAAGCCAAAGATCTATTACATGGTACAACCAAGGAATACGATCGCAATGACAGATGAGACAATCATAAGGATCAAATATAAAATAGAGTAAAATATTGTACAGAGAATGATGCAAACTAGAACCACGCAACTAGATTCAACAGCAATTAACTTAACCCAAAGAAATGAGTACGTATTAAGTCTGAGAATTAGTAAATGTAATACAGTGGAATAATTCTTCTAGTGCACAGAGCCAAGCTGCTACAGAGAGCTATTTCTTTCCATTCATAACTATAATGTAATACCTTATTACCACACATTCCCACCCATATACTAGTGTAAACCACAAATTAGTAAGAACCTTCTTCCTTTATTTCTCTCTCTCTTTCTCTGCCAACTTAACATTCTGCCTTTCCTCCCTCTATTATTCCTAGCGTAAACTCTGCAAACCTTGAACCTATGTGTCAACTGATGTAGTAGCTGATCCTTTGTATCCAAAGACTCATTTTTGGCCGAAATGGAATGAACTAAATACCAATTTACATGTTCTACCTCGAGATTTCAAAAGGTAATTTAATAATAATTTCATATTTGCAAAGAAAAGGGTAGAAAAGTAAGAGCTCTTAATCTCATTAAACAGCAAATTAAATTTCACAGTAGAAGTTAGGAGATGGTATCAAAATCAATTAACACGTAGAAGCAAACTAAGAAAAAAAAAGGAGCATACCTGGAGATTTACAATAACAACTTTACCCCCACCACGAAGTGCTTTCAGAGGCAAGTTGCATGCTGGAGTTATTTGTAAGCTGCATTGAGATTTTAGCCATGATATACCACGCGAAAAATATAGCAAAGCAATACATTTTTGGAAGGTATGGAAAATGATCATGCACGACTCTTTTATTCAAAGACATGAAATATACCCACAGATTTATTTTGAGCTTGTTAAACATATTGCTATCATAATCTGGCCACTCGCTGGTTATAAAACTAACAATACAAATCCACTTCAGTACCAATTGTGCTGCAAAATGGTCCTCCAAAGTAGTAAGATACCCATTGAACTTAACCAGACACACCAATTGGGATTCTACATATAACTATGTTAAAGAAGGGTATCCAGGGCTGTTCGTTTAGGAAAAGACTAAGCAAAACCTGAGGGTCCTTTCACTTACCACTCTGATGCAAGAATTAAGTTTCTCACTACACTCTGGAATTATAGAGCAGCAAAGCTTTTGCCACAAAACTAAAGCCAACGTTTATATGTTAAGAAATAAAGACTTGTTCTACTTTTATCCATTTAGTAATGAACAATTGAGCTCCTATAAGTGTGGACAAACAAGTGAGGAGAGATAAGTAGGCATAATGATGGCAAAGTACTGAAAATAATAGATGAAAGAGAAAACTAAACTGTTGCAGTGATAAGAAAAAAAGTCATTTATTACCTTGTACCCAAACATAACACTATATCTGCCTGTTTACAGTGCTTCTCAGCAGGATTCATCTCCTTTGGAGGCAATGCATCCTGCACGTACACAGACACAGACTTGTTTAAAGGGAAACATTGCTGTGCAGCTGAAAAAGTATGTCAATGTGTCCATAATCATCTCCCTGGACACAATAACTTTCAAAAACGTTGACAACTGAATCAACAGATGGTCGGTTCCGCTTGGCTAAGGACAATAGAATCAATGTACAACTTCAACTAGACCCCCAAAATAAAACTATTCCACTTTTCAGCAAGAGACTGAGCTATGTGTCCTTCTCACTAGAGTTTATAAATAAGGTATCGTTTATCATATATTATTATATAATTGAGACCTGGTGGTGAAAGACTAGCATTCATGACAAACCAATAAAAACCAGAATGATAGTAGGGAGAAGACTAAGAACCTCAACGAGCAAGTTCACAAAACTTTGACAACTACCAGTCACTCATCATTTTTTATGATGTCCACCAATCAGCCACCAATGAATTAAAAATTAAGCCAAAATACTGAAACGTTATGCCATGAATCTAAATTTAAAAGCAGCCCAGAAATAGGACAACAGTAGCAACATGAAAAGTGGAGAAAAGACAGATTGTTTCATAGTTGGTTGATGTTAAACAGAAACCAGTTTTCGTTTATATCGAAGTTTTCAAAAATATTACAACAGTTAGCAAATCAATATTCCTTGCAACAGCATGATCAACACTTGACCCACATACATGTTTTTATTCATCTTTGAGTTCAAGGCAGATCAAATGGGGGAGACATAATTGTATCTAGTCTCAGCAAAAAACAGCAGAAAAGCATTTGTCTCCAGTTCAATATCTTGAAGGAAAAAGAAGTTATAATACTCTCTTCCATTGCCTATAGATGAAGCAAGGACACAATAAATATACAAAAACACCTACTCGTGTCTCTAACAAAGTGCATTACTTATGAAGTCTTGATTTTGCAGCCAAATATCAATTTAAAGAAAAGCCTTCCATCAAACTATGTTGCAATACAGTTTATGACAATTCCATTGGTTTGAAATTCTATACCAATACCAGAGAAAACAATAAAACCCATGTGACAAATTGGAGCCAAAATTATAATGTTGGGAATCAACCAAATTGCCATCAAGAAAATGAACAGTCTAGTACCTCCCAGTCAAGGACAGTATCCTTAAGTCTTGTCCCACATTTGGACACTGTACAACGCCGTGATGTCTCCTTTAAACCAATAGTTTCTACCTCAAAATCACGAAAGTACCTTAAAGAGTATAATTGTAAAATTAGATTACAGTTCTTTCAAGACATAATGTTTAGAAAATGACTGTGATGCTGTTAGTCTGTTACATAAAATAAACAACAAAAAAGCAAACCTAGAGAAAAGCATAATATAAAAGGTCACCCAGAATGGGTTGCCGTGTAGCATCTGTACATCAAGAGCAAGCTGGATATTCTTGATAGGTAGAACTTTTTGAGAGAAAAACTAAATATTAAAGAAAAGTATGCGTAATAGTAATGGCTAAAATAGATATGAACCAAAGGTTTCACATGATTGACTTAACAACAGAAATAGACAAAAGCCATGCCAAGTATGTAGCAGTCGCTACAAAAATAGAATAAATAATCAATAATATTAAAAAATAGAAACTGGGATAGAACTTTAATGATGAAAGAAATTTAGTTATCTTTTTTTGTTGATAAATACTGGTATTAGAATAGTTTATATTCTCAATTTTTGTTTCATTTTCTCTTTCTCGTTGTACTTTTGTTGCAAGATACAGATCTCTCTCTCCCTCTCTCAAGTATATATGTATATGAATCTAAAGAGAGATCTAAGAAAGATCTCTCAAGTACCTTTTCTCACATATTTTTCTCAAGTTGATATCAAAACAGGGTTTATCATACTTTGACTGTCATTGTCCGTCAAGGAAAATGCCTTTCGCTGCCATCAGCCACCATCTTCTTTGGCAACACCAGATCTGGAGCATCTCTCTAACACAAAATCCAATCAGTCAAGGAAAATGCTATTCTTACTACTTGCTTTCATATAAAAAAAAAATTCTCTCTTTTTTTCATGAAAATAATATTCTTTATTTTATTCTATTTCCAAATGAACCACTTTTCATATTTCTCCCCATGTTTTTGGTTGTGTTTGTACATGACGTATCTCCAAGTTTGGGCAAACTCTCGACAAGAGTCATCAGATGTATATTCCTAGGATATTTTAGTCTCCAAAAAGGGAATTATTCTCTAAAAACAAAAAAGGTATTACATGTCTACTAGTGTCACTATTACGTATCGGTGTCAGAGATGTAATTAATCACGATCACAGTAGGTAGAAAAGACAATGACTGAATGATAATGGATAAATGAATCTCTTTTATTGATGGTAATATTTGAATAAACAAAAGTAAACAATAATTGGGAGCATAACCTCCTTCAATTACTTGGGAGCATAACCTCCCTCCCAGGACGCATAACTGCCTGTCAACAAAACTCAATAATCAAAAGTATATCCTCCACCATAGCGTTTAGGCTTTATTTATATTAAATACTTCCCTAGAATATAATTCTATTTACTATAATTAACTTATATTGAATAATAGAATATAATTTTATTTACTATAATTAACTTATATTGAATAATAGAATATAATTCTATTTACTATAATTAACTTATACTGAATAATAGAATATAACTCTAATTACTGCAATTAACTTGTACTGAATATTTCCCTATGATATAGCTCTAATTACTGCAATTATCTTGTCTGAATATTTCCCGCCTATCCTAACTGTTGTCTTAGTTAGGATAGTCACTCTTCAACCGATCGGCTCCAGCTCTTCACCGCCTTTCGTTCGGCTTTGCTTCCCCCTGCCTCCTACCGTTCGACTCCAACTCTTCACCACCGTTCGGCTTGCTTCCCCCTGCCTCCTACCGTTCGGCTCCAGCTCTTCACCGCCTTCCACCGTTTGGCTTTCTTCCCTTTGCCTCCTACCGTTCGGCTCCCCTGCCTTCTATCCTATCACCCAGTATCCTATCCGTCACCCTTTTTGAAAAAACTCTTTTATTTCCTTCTTTCATACAAGATGATGACATTTTCCAGCAAGTCTTACGAATTCCATTAGTTGAATCTTTTGGAATCACCTTCTCACAACACCCTAATTCAAAGTAATGCTCGAAGTTCCGTCTCCACTGAACCACCATCCCCACCCATTATCACCTACCATCATAGGACACAAGTGCCAATCCAATTTTACATGGTAAATCTTCTTCACTTTGTCCTTAACCATCATCTCTCAATACCATGGTTCCTAATAATGAAGATTTAGGTTAGCTCATTGCTCAAGGTATTCATTTTACCTGCAATCATTATCCTATTTACAATTTTCTAAGTTGTCACAAGTTGTCTTATTCCATTTGTCGGTTATCTCATTTGTGTCTTCTATGTGATTCCTAAAAAACGTGAATGATGTATTTGATCATCCTAGATGGTCACAAGTCACGATTGTTAAAATGCAAGCTCTTAACTATAATAGCACACAAGAATTAGTTCCTCTTCCACTTGCGAAGAAGCCAGTTGGATGTCGATAGTTTTATGCCATTAAAGTTGGGTCATATTGTGAAATAGATCATCTTAAAGCTAGACTAGTGGCCAAAAGATACACTTAGATAAATGGCCTTCATCATGGTGACGATACCTTTGCTCCAATGTAAAGATAACTATGGTACACAACTCTTCTTTGCCATGGCAGTTATTTGCCATTGGTATACCCATCAATTAAATACCAAGAATGTTTTTCTTCATGGTGATATGGAGAAAATCTACACGGAATAGGCTTCCAGGTTTGCTACTTGGGGGCAATCTAGGTTAGCTTGTAGATTGCATTTGTCTATCTATGGTCTTAAACAATCTCCACGTGCTTTGTTTGGAAAATTTAGCCATCTTGTTATGCTTACCTAATTATGCATGGTAATAGTTGAATATAGTGAAAACTCCCCTTGTGTTAAATATACACATAGGGTCCTCTATTTATAATAGAAGAAATATGGGCTAAGCCCAAAATACAAATAAGAAATATAAACAAACTAACTAAAGATAAAAGATAAATATAAGCTAAAGATAATATCTTTAACACTCCCCCTCAAGCTGGAGCATACAGATTGTATGAACCAAGCTTGGAATAAATAAACTCAATTTGAAATATATGATCGGTCTTCAAGGGTGTGCGACAAATAGATGTGCAATCACATATCGACGAACAACTAACAACAACTTATGGATTGGCCAGTGGTGGACAACTGCGAAACTTCAACTAGAACCATGAAACTTCTAGTAGGATGACTTTGACAAAGGAGGACAATGACAAACTGCAGGGCTGGATTGCCATTAAGTAAGTATGGGGCCTGCAGTGTCTGAAAGCGACAAAACTGCAAGGACTGCCATCTCTGACTAGTTGGGGTCTGTGGTGTCTGAAAACAGGGACTACCATCTCTGACTAGTGGAGCCTCTGACTACTGTTTGACTAGTGGCTGGGAACATACTCCCCCTCACTGCAGGGACAAACTGCAAGGACTAAATTGCCATACTTTCCTTGGAGACTTGTAAACTTCAACCCATGACTTTGGTTTTGAAATTCCTTGATGCTAACCACATACTTTCCTTGGAGACTTGTAAATAAATGACACCCAACACGAGCATCACAAATGCTACAACTTACAAAGCATAAGGATGACAGATGGCATCAAAAAGCCAAACCCGGTTCTCCCCAAGGTAGAAATTTCTCAAAAGGTCGTTGTTGATGGGGACGTGAATCGAGCGCGTTGTATGCCACAAAACTCTGCTATTGTTACTGCAAAGACCTGTAATTTTGAGGTTTATGTGTTTGATTTCAACAAGCAGCGCGGGAGCGAGTTTGCCCCTGATTTGAGGTTAAGGGGTCATGATAAAGAGGGCTATGGTTTGTCTTGGAGCCCTTTCAAGAGTGGGTATCTTTTGAGTGGTTCGCATGACCATAAGATTTGCTTGTGGGACGTGCCTGCTGCTTCTCAAGAGAGTGTGATTGTTGCAGTTCATGTTTACGAGGGTCACGAGAGTATGGTTGAAGATGTGTGTTGGAATATGAAGGACGAGAATCTGTTTGGATCTGTAGGAGATGACTTTAAATTGGTCATTTAGGACTTACGGACTAACAAACCCCAACAATCAGTCAAATCACATGATAACGAGGTTAACTTTCTTTCATTCAGTCCATATAACCAATGGATTTTGGCTACAGCATCTTCAGATACAAGTGTTGGTCTATTTGACATTCGAAAGCTGGAAATTCCACTACATTTTTTAAGTAGCCACACCGATGAAGTATTCCAAGTTGAGTGGGATCCTAATCACAAGAGTGTGTTGGCATCATCTAGCAATGACAGACGGCTGATGGTTTGGGATCTTAGCAGGATCGGAGAAGAAGATAGCGAAAGCAGTAGAGGTAGGACTAGGTGCCGGTGCATAGATGGCACAAGTGGCAAATGACGGCCGACGGTGGAGTGGAGAGCAGAAGTGAACAGTGGAAAAACAACAAACAAGAATTTTGCAGATGATTGGAAGCCAATGAGAATGCCTATGATTGGGCATTAGAGGAGGAACCCCATTCTGATCTTAATGGGCCAAATTCTAATGCACAACTTACGTAACTGTTTTTAGAGGAAAGTTTGGGAATATTGGAGAAAGGTCAGACAAGACACTACAAGCCTAATTTTGAGGCTGAGAAACAAAACAGAATTCTAAAAGTTGAATTCTAAATGACGAACTTGGCTAGGGCAATTAGCTGGACTGCCCATTAAAGTATAAAGAAACAGGTTGAAAAAGAGACTTTTAGGGGCTACCGGTGGCAGCGGCCACCGGCCAACGGCAGCAACAGGCCACCGACGGCAACAAAGACAGAGTAGGAAAGGATCAAAGAACCTGGAGCTCTGATACCAAGTTGAATATAGTGAAAACTCCCCTTGTGTTAAATAGACACATAGGGTCCTCTATTTATAATAGAAGAAATATGGGCTATAAGCTCAAAATACAAATAAGAAATATAAACAAACTAACTAAAGATAAAAGATAAATGATAAATATACGCTAAAGATAATATCTTTAACAGTAATAACATAGTCATCACAAAGAATGATGTTGCCAACTAAGGAATCAATTTTGTAATCACTTTCAACCGAGACGCTTTGGATGTTTCAAATACTTTTTGGGCAATAAAGTGACTCATTCAGAGGAAGGTATAGCAATTTCTCAAAGAAAATATTCTTTAAATTTCCTACAAGTACACAAGATTGACTATACACCCATGGATAGTTATATGGATCCAAATGAAAAATTAAAGGCTGAACAAAGTGAATATTTTGCGGATCCAAAGAGATATAGAAGACTTCTTGAAAAACTTATTTATCTCACTGTTACTAAACCTGACCTGTCTTTTGCCGCTAGTGTAATTAGTCAGATATATGTAGACTCCTTGTATTAATCACCACAATGTCATCATTTGCATCCTCAAATACATAAAAAAAGCTCTAGGAAATGGTCTATTATATACAGATAAAGGAAACCTCCAAATCTCTGGGTATTGTGATGATGATTAGACAAGATCTCTTATAGATAAATGTTGCACTCTTGGATATAGTATTTTCATTGGAGGGGCTATTATTTGTTGGAAAAGCAAGAAATAAAATACAGTTGTCCAGTCAAGTGCTAAAGTTGAATAGAGGGCAATGACATACTCCCTTTTGAACTTATATAGAAAATACAATTTCATCAAAAACTACCATTTTATGAAATTCAGTAAATGAAGGTGTATCATAATCAAGCAGTTCTTCACATTGTTTCCAACTTTGTATTTCATGAGAGGACCAAACACAAATTATCATTTTGTTCAGGAAAAATTGTTGTTCAAGAAAATTTGTCCTGAGTTTGTTAGTTTCAATAATCAACTTATAGATATTTTGACAAAATCCTTAATCGGAACTTATATTCAATTTATATATTTCAACTTTGGTACATACAATCTTATATGCACCAACTTGAGGAAGTATAAAAGTTGTTTTGTGTTATACCAATATGTCATATAGAGGCCTAGCGGTGAACTTTATTTTGTTTCCTTTTCTCTATGTACGTCCATTGCAAGATACACACACACACAAACATATATGAATCTGAAGAGAGATCTTCAAAGGATCTCTCAAGTATCTTTTCTTGAATATTTTTCTCTAGTACTTGCATCTGCGTTATAAATACTCATAGCTTCATGGGAAAAATATGATTGAATATGCATGAGTACCTAAATCCCACTGAGAAGAAGATTATGCAAAAGTAGGATTTAATGTGCAATCAAAACTTACTCTTCTCCACAAGAAGGGCACACCTCCATGAAGGAGTTCCCATGCAATTCAGCTAGTTTCTCCCTTGGTATTCCAGATCGAAGATGGAGACCATCAACATTCTATCATAAGAAAATAAAAAGATGGATAAAACATACAATTCAAAATATTATTACCTAAAGGTTTTACAAATCTAAAGAAAGTGAGATATACATAGGAAAAAAAAAACACAATGACTCTACCTGACTGATGACGAACTTCAAAATGCCAGCCTTTTCTAATTCAACCAAAGCCATGTGTGTCAAACTTGGTGCTGCACGGTGAAATGGCAGTGATGCTTCAGGCAAGGCTTTACCTTCTCGCTGCAGCAACAAGGAGAATTGGATGAGCAGATCTCCATGTGAAATTCATAAACAAAAATAAAAGAAGATTCTGATTTCTGAAATAATGAGTACTAGAAAAAAAAAATTTGACTTTCATTTTAATAGCTTGCCAGAATTATCAGTTATTATATTATTTTGTGGCTCTTGCTGTGGTATAAATATATAAATTCAAAGTTCAAACACACCAGCATCTTTCTTTCTGTTGGAGAACAATTCCTTACAGACACCATAGAAGACGACATGGTCGTCACTAATTGTTAGGGTAGCTGACAAATTCATGTAAACTGTGAAGAGGATAATCAAGCACAACTGCAGCTACAACAATAAATACTTACATTTTCTGCTTTGAACGTTAATTCAAGCAAGCATGTGCATAAGGGGCACATAAGTAAAAAATTCTCATATCCCAATTCCCAACAAGATTTTAAGTTGTACAGAACTTCCTATCCTGATGGGATACGTTCTTGCACATTTATTTCAATCCATATAAACTTGGCGACATTATGTTCTTGACTAGAAAATACTATTCAAATCAAGCTGAAATTGATAGAATATACTGTGGTCTTTTACGTATTGGAATAAAAGAAGTGGTGACTTCTAGACAAATGCACTTTATTATTCTGTTCACATCACTACAAAAAAATATGTATACTTCCAACTGGTTGAGCCACTTCTCTACTAATAATATAAGAGTTTATAATCCTAAATTTAAGAATTGGAGAAAAATATTCATAGTTAATATATTGCAACTATAAAAAAATAACAACATTGTTCTTACTAGTATTTACATTCAAAATCTGATAGAAATTGCTAAGATAGTCAAACATTCATTCACACTATGTGAATCACCAAAAGGAATAAAATTTTAATTTTGATTATGGTAGAAGCATTTCCTAGCTTCAAAATGATCACCTGAAGCGTCCATATTCCCTTGGGCCCTCGAAAATCAGGTATACCACATGAAGTTGATATTCCTGCACCTGTAAACACCACTAGATGCTTACTCTGCAACCAGAAAAAGAAAACGAATTAAAAAGCAAGAATTATATAAAAACCTAAGTACAGAAAGGAAACTCGCTAATATCAACATTAGTTAGTAGCTGCAAGCAATACCTTTTTTATCATAATAGCAAGTTGATCTATCTGCCAAGAAAGAAAAGTTATGTTAGCAAATGAAGAGTCAACTTTAGTTGAGGGTAGGCAATGACTCCTTCTTTTACCCAATGTAGACTCTTTAGTCTTAATATGAAAACTTCTCACTAGGTGATAAATTGGTATGCTATATTCTAATTTAAACTTTAAATAAGAAAACAATTGAAAATTTGAGCGAAAGTTAACCTAGCAGATGAAAAAATAAATAAAGTGAAATGGTTGAAAGAAACAAGATAAAGGAATCATGCCATAAGATTTAATGGCTATCCAGCATAATAAAAGTAACCAATAATGAAAAAATGACTCAAATGTACGAATACACATATCTGCATGGACAAAGCACTGCACACATGTGGATAAATACCGTAGAAAATTCACCAGGAATGGGAACATCACCCATCAAAACAAGTACTCATGCTTAACAATTCTAATGATTATGGTACTAAAACCACCTGATAATGAAACTATATATTGTAATGGCCCAGCTGGTGAAAACTATGATGACAACCCTGGTATCTACCAGGCCATAGTTGTTAAAAAAAAAAAAGAGGAAAGATGCAAACAGAAATGAAAAGCCTAAACAACCCCCCAGCAATATCCTCAATGGCAAAATTTCAATGAAATTCAATCCCTAAGTAGGTGTTTGAAAATTGAAATCCCCTGGCCAGACAACCCAAATGGCACCTCCCTTTCTGATGAAAACCATTATTAATCAGCTTCAGCATAATCGACTAATGTCTATCATAAAGCTTTCCCACATTGAGGTAAAACACAATCCGAAAAATACCTAAGCACCCTCCTGATAAACATTTCAATGTTTCAAAGCATATTCACTACATCAAACCCCTCATACAGTTCACCTATTCTAAAGCACGGTTTTAAGAATTGATCTACAACGGCGATCTCAGCCGCAACATCAAGGTTTTTGGGCTCACCGCAACCCCAATTGCAGCACCATTTACCTGCAATTTCATGCAATGTGAAGGATCGCAACAAAATCGCATCCGCATCCACAATTTAAACTTTTGTTCCAAATTATTTGACACCCTAATACAGTATTACAAACACTCAATCATGCATGTAATCACATAAATAACTCTAAATTCCATCATTTCAGCCTAATCACCAAGCACCACTAAATTAAGGCCATTCTTTAGCAGCACATAACAACAACAAACACAAGCATAAATTCAAGGCAAAGAAGGGCCTCTCCAAGTAGCACCCTGCAGACACAAGCTGCATAAGAGAGATCAACATCACCCAACGAAGTTATCACATGCAACAAGGGCACAAGGGAAAGCAATAGTGAGAACAATTGCAATGAATAGAATATTCTATAAGGATAATGGAGACAAGGAACACACTTTCTCTCGCAAAACGTGAGATGGGTCGAAGTATTCGACCATTCCAACGTTGCCCACATCTTCTATGTAGGAAAGCTTCTCGGCATACCCAAGAGACATAGTTGTTTGGAGACCCAATGTGCTGTGCTGCCAGAAATTCAGCACAAGTCCCTCGCTTTCTTTCCCTCTCAGAGGAAATTGAGAAGAAATATGTTTTCGTTCTTCAAATACAGAGAGAGAGAAAGAGAAGCATTGTTTCTTTTAAGGAGACCCCAAAAGGCCAATGTACTCTCATACACAATGTATCATTCCCTGCAACGTTATAAAGCACATTACAACATTTAATTATAAAATCGTTTTCTAATATTTCTTAAAATTCATTAATGTAAATAGTGACCCAACGAGGATGTTTTTAATTTCTTTTTTCATTAGAAAAATCGAATACAGGCAAAGATTTATAAAAAACAGTGTTTCTTCAAATTGTTTTTATGATAAAATATGTAAGACTTTGTCAGCCAAGTCAATCTACTTTAGTTGGGTGTTTTATTCAAATTCAAATTAAAATACATTTTATCAGTTTTATACCATAAATGTATTTTTTTAACAAAATTAAGGGTTATTTTCTTATCTTTAATTGAATTGAGGTGAGAGTGAAAAAAAAAAGAAAAAAATGAATTGTTTGAACTGAAAAAATGCAACAAAAGTTAAAAGGAAGTTAATATATTATATCAATTATTTATTTTATTATAATAAAAAACATAAATATTAGGCTTAATACCTCTTTTGGTCCCTCGAAAGGGGGCAAATGTTCAATTGCATCTTACGTTTTTTAAAAAGTTCAATGTGGTCCCAACTTGTGAAAAAAGTGTGCAATTAAATCCTTTTTGGTAACAACTTGAGAAAAAAGTGTGCAATTAAATCCTTTTTGGTAACGACATTCATTTTTTAACGGGCCAGCTAACAGGGTGTACTGAAGTTTGCAACGTGTCTGGGGAAGGTTAATACGTGGCTGTGTGAGGGTAAACGTGTGTATATTATTACAGATAACGTGGTAGTGGTTAATAAATCAGAGGTTAGGGTTTGGGTTCCTCCCAATTGGTCTTTGAGATACGAATGGCTTGTTCCGAAGGGTGTTCGTCGTGTTCGAAAAGTTGGGGCAAAGGATCTTCTCAGTCGTCCCATGGTTGTGGTGTGAGAGGAGGTGGGATAATCCCTACTTGTTATTGTGGTGATATTGCTGTAACCAAAGTGGCGAGAACTACGAAGAATGCTGGGAGAAATTTTTGGGGTTGTCCATGTTACAAGGTTTGAAGTATACCCTTTTGAGTTAATGTTTTTTTGACTTGATGCATTTGTTGATAGATTCCCTAACTTGGTGAATAACATGGTGGATCTTCAATTGGCAGCTCGTGTAACTTTTTCAAGTGGTGTCTTGAAGAGAACGTTGATGAAAAAGATTGCACAATGGTGAGGAGGATAAGTCAGCTGGAAAATGCAGTGAAGGATTTGCAGAAAATGATGAAGTTGTTAGTTGTAGCTTTGTGTGTGTGTATTGTGGTGGACCTTGTCATGTTCAGGTTCTGTTTAGGTTGATTTAGTTAGGTTGTAACATCCTGTGTTGTGAAAGGTGTAAGATCAATTATGCAATTCAATGTATTACGTTCCATTGACTATTTTAATGAGTTAATTTCAGTGAAGAATGTTGAAATCAGTCCCCCTTATGGTTTAAAAATGTTGAAATCAGTCCCCCATTTGCTTTAAAAATGTTCACATAGGTCAACCCAATAATGCATATGATGATGACTAATGGCACATATTACCATTTTCTGCAAAAATAAGAAATTTAAGTACAAGTTTTGACCAAAACATCATCAAACCACTTTCATTCATTACCACACATAAAACAAAGACAAAAAGACATCACTTCACTAATATACAGTACATAATACCCCTAGTTCATCTAACAAACAATACATATTACACCATCATGTAAGTTAACTATCTAATAAACCAATTCATCTAAGTATCTTTTCTTCTGACTTTGCATTTTGTTGGATGGGATGATTGGGGACTTGGTGGCTGTGATGGTTGAGGGGTCGGGGAACTTGGAGGTGGCTGTGATGGTTGTGTTGTTTCTGCTGGCTGGGGCTTTAAAGGACAGTTATTCTTGTTGTACCCCCTCTGATGACAAATACTACATTTTTTCCTATGCCCACCAACACGCATTTGAGTGTCATCCTTAGTTAGCTCCCATGCTTCCAACCTCCTTTTTTTCTTTGGCCTCCCAGGCATCTTCCTCATCACTGGTGGTAGTACATCATTGAAATTTGTGGTTTCCCATAGTAGGTGGCCATTGAGTGGAAAAATTATGGACGCATACACCTCTTCATAGGTGGATCTTGTGAACAAAGTGGGGATAAAATTCTCTGGATCAACGTTGGAGTAGTTCATTGCTGCAATTGCATGACAGCATGGGATGACACTGATCATCCACTTTCTGCAGCTACACTCCTTTGTGTCCAGGTCCAGTGTGAACTTGTTCCCAACTGATGAAGTATGTCTAACCTCAAAAATCTTTCGTGCAGACCAGCTGAAAGAAATGAAGGACATCAACAATGTAGATAAATAACAACATGTATATAAAATAAATTGATAATATTACCTTGGCACCCAAAATCTTGACAGATTACATTCCTTCTGAAGTCTCTTCTTTATCTTTGGGCATATTGTGAAGTCCATAGATGCCACCTTGGTTCTATTGGTGACCACCAAACCTTTTTCCTAAAGTTTGCATACAGGTGCCTGAGACAGAATCTTTGTTCTGCCCCAGGCAGAAGCTCCTGGATAGCTAGGACCAACCCCTGCACAATTAAATTTAGTCATAAAACAAGATCCTTTAACAAAGCATTAACTAAAATTGAATATAAGTATTATATTTACCTTCTGCTGGTCTGACATCCACGTGCACCCCCCACATACTTGACTATCCCCGAGGTCTTGAATTAATAATTACAAAAATCATGTCCAGCTGTCTTTGTTCTCCACTTCTACTACTGTATAGGCAAGGGGTAGCATTTGATCGTTTGGGTCCCTACCAACAGCAGTGAGCAGCCCCCCCTTGTAATAACCTTTCAAAAAACATCCGTCTAAACATATAATGGGCCTACAGCTTATGAAACTATCTTTACAAGCTTTGAGACAAACATACATTCTTTGGAAGATTGGGTCACCATTATGAGACTCAACTTTAATCTGCACTGTTGAACCTGGGTTACACCTCAACAGCTCATGTCCATAGTCGTATATCCTTTTATACTGTTCTTTGAAATCTCCTTCAACCTGTCTTGTGGCAATTAACTTTGCCCTTCGTGCCTTGGATATTGACACATTTGTATTCCATTTTCTTAATGCTTTAGTACGAATATCATTCACCCTTAAATTAGGATTGTCAACTAAAGAACTATCTATTTCCTGACTCAACCACTTAGCATTCATTAGTTTGATGTTAAGTTGCCTACTACAACCGTGAGTATCAATTATCTTCCTTAATTGCCAAATTTAGCGTGATGGTAAGTACCCACAGTAAGCTACCCATGGGTACTTACCTTGGGCACCCATGCAGCTTACCCTCACCCTACAATTATCATTCTTGACAAATTTTAGATCCCTTCCAGCATGAACAACATACCTTCTAATAGCATCCTTAAAGTCTTCCTTCCCACTAAAAATGGTGCCCACTTCCCACTTGTAATTTGCCATGGACTTTTGTTTTGCATATTTTGAGAACGACCCACAGATACTCTGTCCTCGTTGTCATCCTCCTCACTTGTACTGTTTTCAGGAGTTACAAGCATATCAGACTCCCAATCATCGTCTGACAAACCCCTGCATTGTTGTTGGGTTTCTTGATGATTGTCTGCATCCACGTATTCATCACCACTCAGATCATCCATTCCTGGTTCATCATTACTGTCCACTTCCACTTCCAATTCTTCTTCACTATGAACCTCCCCTCCATCCTCAATGTCCACTCCCAATTCTTCTTCACTTTCAACCTCCCCTCCATCCTCAATGTCCATTTCCACTAATTCATCACTTTCAACCTCAACTTCATCCACATTATCCACTTCCACTACTTCTTCACTTTCAAACTCAACTCTATCCTCATTCTGAACCTCCACTGCAACCTTAACATCTTCTGCATCCTCCTTGTCATCCTCCCAGACATCTTTATTCTCAGCATCCTCCTTGTCATCCTCCCAGACATCTTCATTCTCAACATCCACTGCATCATCATTCTCAACCTCCACTACACCCTCCACTACGTCCCCAATTCCTTCATCACCACCCTCAACATGTGCTTCTCCTCCAACGCCACTACCGTCACCACTCTCTGCAGGACCTTCACATAGGTACAAAATGTCATTCTCATCATTTTCTACAATAGCTGGTTCGTCCACCCCATGCACAACATAGAGGTTCACTTTCCCCAAATAATTAGCCACCTTCATCATGTTCATAGCTCCTTTATCATCATCAAGCTTATGTAAAACATCTTGGGCATTGTAATATAATTCTTTTACTTCCATGTAACCCAGATCTTTAAGTGAACCTAATATTCCAAAATAACACCATTTATCGGGATCTACGTCCCAATAAACTATCTCCCCGCCCATATACTTAAAGGGGACTTCTTTGATCAAGGTCCCACCGTGATGGACCACAACCTGAAACATGTCATCACACATCCCTACCCGAACCTTGCAAATGCAAACGGGGACACTAATTTAAGTTAAACTAATATCTATGGGACCACTATCAACCATCAAAAGAAGACAACTTTTCACCCCTACTTAAACCCCCTATAAAGCGACAACAATGATAACATATACAACAACTACATTTCATAAAATTATCAAACATAAACCCTAACCTGATTTGCAGTTTCCAATTCGCTCTCCAGATTTCAGCTTCAACAACACCCTTATTTCAAGACACTTCCTCCACAATGATAAATCCCAAATCGTAATTTCTCTGCAACCCAAACCCTAACCTCTGATTTATTAACCACAATAATATACACACGTTTACCCTTACACAACCCTGTATTAACCTCACACAGCCACGTATTAACCTTCCCCAGACACGTTGCAATCTTCAGTACACCCTGTTAGTTAGCCCGTTAAAAAATGAACGCCGTTACCAAAAAGGATTTAATTGCACACTTTTTTCACAAGTTGGGACTACATTGAACTTTTTAAAAAACGTAGGACGCAATTGAACATTTGCCCCCTTTCGAGGGACCAAAGAGGTATTAAGCCTAAATATTAATAACAAAATTAACAACATATGATTGGGTTGAAAACATAATCAATTATATTTTAGAATATAACTGTGAGGACCGTGCATTTTAAAAATGAAAGTGGTGGGGGAGGAGCTCACTTACTGCTGCTAGTGGAGGGTGTGAGGACCGCACGTCCTCTTTCTTTTGGTAGTGGTGGGGACTCCATGTTCAGCAATGGTGCAGCTACGGTGGAGGGTGAGTCACTCCACTTGGAAGTGCTCCAAGCACCATGAGAGCACCATCATCATTTTTCCTAGTGGTTTGAGCACTGAGGAAGGAGAGTGGGACGGCTGGGGTTTGATAGGCAGTGGAGTACACCATTTCTTTCTTCTTAAGGAGAGAACTTTGGGTTTGAAGGGGTTGGATTCGGCACTTGGAGATTCTGCAGAGGGAGAGAGCTTGCTGCACGTACAGGAGAAGGAGAAGAAGAAGCTTGCTGCATCCAGTGGTGAGGCAGAGAACGTTTGGAATTTCTGCATTCAAAGTTTGGCTAAGAGGTCTTCAAGAGGTAAGGGGAGCTAGATCTTTTCTGTAGATTGTAGAAATAATTGATGTATTTGAGGTTTGTGTTATTAAGAGATTTGATGAACTATTTGTGCTTTAGAGTGATCTTGTTCAGTATGAATCTGTATGAGTGAGGGTAGAATATTGTTGTTGAAACAAATCTGGGAAGAAAGGGGATGAAAAATGGGGTTTCTGGGAAATCTGGAAATCTGCTGCGTTTCTGCAGAATTCTGCAGAACGAGCGTACGTCTTTGGTGCTCGACCAATAGTGGTCGGCCAAAATAGAACGAGCGTTCGCCCGTATAGCGTTCGGCCTTAAAATGAGAATTTGCACGTTCGGTTTTGAGTGGATTAGTAAGCGTTCGGTCTTGTGTCCTCTAGTAACGAGCGTTCGCGTTCGTTCTTGGCTAGTTTTGGTGAGTGTTCGGCGATCGGTCTTTGTGTATGGGAACTGTAGTGTTTGATTGAATTTAGTATGATTAGGCTTAAATCTTGGGCGTTTGGTTTTGATGTTTTAGTAATTTAAGCGTTTGATCTAAATTTGATATTCTTTGTTTAAAGAGTTTGAACGTTCGTTTTGATGAATTAGTTAGCATAGCGTTCGATCTTAAATCTGATGTCTTATATTTAAATATTGAACGTTCGGTGTTGGTAAATTATTTATACTGAGGTAAGTATTCTTAGGTAGTTTGTAGCGTTCGGTCTTAGTGTATTTTTGATGGATAGCGTTCGATCTTGACCATATTTTATTAGGCTTCAATAGTGTTCGTTCAATTAATCTCAGGCTGCAATCTTAGCGTTCGTCCAAATGGTTTAAATGACGTTTGTCCAGATTGTTTAGATGATGTTCGTCCAAATGGTTTAGATGACGTTCGTCCAAGATTGTTTAGATGACGTTCGTCCAATTGTTTAAATGACGTTCGTTCAAGTAATGTTCGTCCTAGTATTCGGAAATGACGTTCGTCCCAATAGTGTTCAATCGGTTTTAGCGTTCGGCCTGTTGAATCTTATAGCGTTCGTCCAATTGGCAAAGTAGCGTTCGGCAATTGTGTTCGGTGAATAGTGTTCAATCGGTTTTAGCGTTCGGCCTGCGAATCTTATAGCGTTCGTTCAATTAGCATAGTAGCGTTCGGCCTGTTGGTAATAGCGTTCGTCCTAAGTTTTAATTTGAGCGTTCGGCGTGTGTTGGTGAAATAGCGTTCGGTCTGAGGAAAAATAGCGTTCGTTCAATGCCGTTCGGCAGAAAACGTTCGTTCAAATAGTGTTATGAAAATATTGGGTTTTAAGTTCATTTCTCTTGAATTGAATTATGTGCAAAATGTTTGGAAAATATATACTGTAAATGGGATTTATGTGAATGTATGAAATACATTGGATTTAATGTGATATTATGGAGGTATCTGGTCATTCATAACTTGGGATAAGGTTTAACGTAACAGTATAATTCATGGACGTAATTCCATGATCCTCAAGGAGAGGATACATGGTGGTGTTTTGGGGTTGTATAGAATGATTACATGGTAGCTCAGTTTTGGGGGTCATCCTGAATCTCCAATGGTCTTTCTTTTCATGTAGAGAGGATTGAACATGTAGTGAGGAGTAGCAGGAGGTCCTAGTCTTGGATGCTTCCATATGATCCAAGGTGAGTAATAACGGATTAACCTCGTGATTGTGGCCGGGCGGGAGTGCCCAAATATTTCACCGGGCGGTAGTGCCTAAAGTTCCACCAGGCGGTAGTGCCTAAAGTTTCACAAGGCGGGAGTGCCAGGGCGGGAGTGCCCAAATTTCATAAAGCCACCACGAGTGCAAGACCCGCCATAGCTCGGTAATCATTCTAGTCCGGACGAGTCGGTCTATAAAGGAACAAGTCGGGGTATAAAGTAACAAGTCTTGTGATGTCAGTTTACCATGTTTGGATGAATGTTTACATGTCCCGGAAGTATGTGAAATATGGATCAATGAGTATGCTTTAATTGTTCTTTTATATGAATCTATGAATGATTGCATGAATTAACTGTGCTGTATGTATAACATGCTTTTTATATCTAGCTCACCCTTGCATTGTTTGTGTTATGTGCTGTTTGGGTATGTTTCTTTGGCGATGATCATCCACTTGGATGGGAGCAGATGACGGAGAGGATACTTTGGAAGCAGCCCTTGATGGAGACGGAAGTGCTGCAGCTTAGATTAGCTAGACTTATTTCGTAATTCTTAATGTTTGGAGGAACTCATGTGTGTTTTAAGTTTTAAATTCTCCGTGATTTTCATGGAGAAATTCTAATACTCTTGTTGTCAATTCCGCACTATTCTGAGGATGACTGTAATCCTTAAATTACTCTTGACTGCTTTCCTATATTATGCATGATGACGTCTTTATTATATATGAATGATGTATATAATCGGGACGTTACATTAATGGTATCAGAGCAGTTTCTGTCCTTAGAGGATCCTGTAGGGTGTGTATGTGCGCTGCTTATGCTGTGTACTCTTAGTATTGTGTTGGACGGTTGTCCTTGTTTCCTTGGGTTGGACTAATGGTGTTTTTCTCTGTATAAGCAGAAAATGGCACCTAGACCACCACCACCTCCACCTTCTCAGCCTGAGCCTTCTGAGAACACCGTAAGATTGGAGGCTGTACTTGAGGCTATGCAACTTCAGAATGCTACTTTGGTGCAACAAAACACCATCGCCCTTCAAAACTTAGAAGCTGCAAGAGTGTCAGCTGAAGACACTCAGAAGTTCCTCAGGGAAATGCTGGTTGATGGAAGACCTACTCCTGATTTTTCTGCCCCTATTACCATTCCAGTCAAGGAGTGGAGTTTGGAGAGTTTTCTCCAACATCATCCCGACAGGTTTTCTGGCAAATGCAGTTCGGATGAGGCCGATCATTGGTTCCAAGATATGGAGCGAATCTTTGAAGCCAAAGGGTGTCCGGATGAGAAGAAGCTGGCCTACACCCAATACTTGCTGACAGGAGAAGCTGGACATTGGTGGAAGAGTGTGAAGACCATCATGGAGGGGAACGGGACTCCTATCACTTGGGAGTTGTTCAGAACTAAATTTTACACTGAATACTTCCCAGATAGTGTCAGGTTTGCTAAGGAGGTAGAGTTTCTTGAGTTGACTCAAGGCAACAGATCGGTATCGGAGTATGCAAATCGTTTTAAACACCTGCTTCGCTTCAACACCATGTCAATAAATGAAGAATGGCAGTGTCGTAAGTTTGAGAATGGCTTGAGGAAGGATATCAAGTTACTGGTGAAAGGATTGCACATTAGAGAATTCTCCGCTTTGGTAGAGATGGCCCGTGATATGGAAAAGACTAAGGGAGAACCAGAGGGACCACAGAGACAACAGAACCAGCCAGTTAGGGTTGGGGGACCTATGATACCCCGGGGAGGCTCCAGTTCTAGAAAGACCCCTTTCTCTAGACCCTCTTACTCCGGGTCCAGGGGTTCTTCCTCTCAGTCATCGGGACAATCCAGTTTTGCCAGTTCCGTTAGATGCTTCAAGTATGGTGGACCACACCTTCAGATGTCTTGCCCTCAGTTAGAAGGGTATAGGAGGTGTAATATCTGCAGGCAAGAGGGACACTATGCCAGAGACTGTCCTACTACTAGGAGGGCAGGACCACAGCCACGCCAGGCTGGCAGACCTATTCAGAGGGGTGGACACAGACCTCAGGCAACCGGGAGAGTATATGCATTGACTGGGGCTGAGGCAACCAGTGCAGGTAATTTAATTGTCAGCAGTTGTTTGTTATTTGGAGCTTCATGTGTGACGTTGTTTGATTCGGGGGCGACACATTCTTTTGTGTCTAAGGCTTGTGTGGAGAGGCTTGGTTTAGTTGTCAGGGAGCTTCCGTGTGACCTGGTGGTGTCTACACCAGCAGCTGGGTTAGTCAGGACATCTAATGTATGCTCCAGATGTCCTATTGAGGTAGAGGGGCGCAGGTTCAGAGTGAACCTTATTTGCTTACCTCTGCAAGGGCTAGAGGTAATTCTGGGAATGGATTGGTTAGCAGCCAATCGTATTCTTTTAGATTGCAGTGGTAAGAAGTTAATATTTCCCGGAGAAGATGAAGTTATGTCGTTATCGCTCGGTGTATTGAGGCAGGATATCTTCGAGGGTGCCAGCTGTTTCCTAATCATGTTTCATATGGACGGGACTACTAATTTAAACTCTTTGTCGCTTGGGAACCAGAGTGTAGACCTTCTGGTTGTGAATGAATTCATGGATGTTTTCCCTGAAGAAGTTCCTGGTTTACCTCCTCCGCGAGAAGTAGAGTTCTCTATTGATCTAGTCTCAGGAGCAGGACCAGTATCCATAGCCCCTTATCGGATGGCTCCAGCTGAGCTGGCTGAGTTGAAGAAGCAGATTGAAGAGCTGTTAGAGAAACAGTTTATCCGGCCGAGTGCTTCGCCGTGGGGTGCGCCTGTGTTACTAGTAAAGAAGAAGGATGGTAGCTCAAGGTTGTGCGTCGACTATCGACAGCTGAATAAGTTGACGATCAAGAACAAGTATCCATTGCCGAGGATCGATGATCTGATGGATCAATTACACGGAGCTACGGTATTCTCCAAGATTGATTTGAGGTCGGGTTACCATCAAATCTTAGTGAAGGCAGATGATGTGCAGAAGACGGCATTCAGATCTAGGTATGGTCACTATGAGTATGTGGTTATGCCTTTTGGTGTGACTAATGCTCCAGCCATATTCATGGACTATATGAATCGAATTTTCAGACCATTCTTGGACAAGTTTGTGGTGGTGTTTATAGATGACATACTTGTTTATTCTAAAACTCGGGAAGAACATGAAGATCACCTTAGGGCAGTGCTTGAAGTGCTGAGAGAAAGAAGATTGTATGCCAAGCTGTCTAAGTGTGAGTTTTGGATGGAAGAGGTTCCTTTTCTTGGACATGTGATTTCAGCTGGAGGAATTGCTGTTGATCCCGCTAAGGTGCAAGCAGTGCTTCAATGGGAGAGACCTAAGACTGTTACAGAAGTCAGGAGCTTCGTGGGTTTAGCGGGCTACTATCGCCGTTTTATTGAGAATTTCTCCCGGATTGTGGCGCCATTGACACAACTGACTAGGAAGGACCAACCTTTTGTATGGACAGATCGTTGCGAGACTAGCTTCCAAGAGCTAAAGAAAAGGTTGACTAGTGCACCAGTTTTGGTTATCCCTGACACGGGAAAACCTTTTGAGGTTTTTTGTGATGCCTCTCATCAGGGATTGGGGTGTGTTCTAATGCAGGAGAAGAAGGTAGTGGCATATGCATCAAGACAACTCAAGGTTCATGAGAAGAATTATCCCACTCATGACTTGGAGTTGGCAGCTGTGGTATTTGCTTTGAAGATTTGGAGACACTACCTGTATGGTGCGCAATTTCAGGTGTTCAGTGATCATAAGAGTCTGAAATACCTCTTTGATCAGAAGGAACTTAATATGAGGCAGAGGCGATGGATGGAGTTTCTTAAAGATTTTGACTTTGATCTCCTTTATCACCCTGGGAAAGCTAATGTGGTGGCAGATGCATTGAGCAGGAAGTCAGTGCATATTTCAGCCTTAATGGTCAGAGAGTTAGAGTTGGTGGAAAGCTTCAGAAATTTGAGGTTGCAGGTAGAATTTGGAGCTGACAGCATCAGATGCAGTAATTTAGTGGTGTCCAATGACTTGTTGAAGCGTGTTAAAGAAGAGCAGTCGAAGGATGTTGAGCTCCAAACGTCATCCAGTTTGATTGGGACTGAGCAAGGAAAAGATTTTGCTTTGGGGGCTGATGGTATCTTAAGATTCAAAGGTAGGGTCTGTATCCCTAGTAATTCAGAAATGAAGAGGTTAATCCTTGAGGAAGGTCATAAAAGCCGTTTTAGCATGCATCCTGGCATGACTAAAATGTATCAGGACCTCAAGGAGTCTTTTTGGTGGTCCGGTATGAAGAGAGATGTAGCTCAGTTCGTCGCTTCTTGTTTGACTTGTCAGAAAGCGAAGGTAGAGCATCAGAGACCGGGAGGTTTATTACAGCCATTACAAATTCCAGAGTGGAAATGGGATAGCATCGCTATGGACTTTGTTACCCATTTGCCACGCACTATCCGAAGGCATGATGCAATATGGGTAATAGTGGACCGATTGACCAAGAGTGCTCACTTCTTGGCGATCGATTTGAGAATGTCTATGGCGAAGTTGGCGCAGCTGTATGTTAAGGAGATAGTAAGGTTGCATGGAGTGCCTTCGAGTATTGTATCGGATAGAGACCCGAGGTTCACGTCCAGATTTTGGCAAACTCTTCAGAGTGAGATGGGAAGCAGACTTTAGATGAGCTCGGCGTATCATCCCCAAACAGATGGACAGTCTGAGCGGACGATCCAATCGCTTGAAGATTTGTTGAGGACTTGCATTTTGGATCACTTAGGGGTATGGGATGAGATATTACCACTGGTTGAGTTCACTTACAACAACAGCTATCAGGCTAGTATCGGCATGGCACCGTTCGAAGCGTTGTATGGGAGGCGCTGTAGAACACCTCTTTGTTGGTTTCAGGATGGAGAAGCAGTTTTGACGGGACCAGAGATAGTTCAGCAGACTACAGAGAAGGTGAAGCTGATACAAGAGAGGATGCGAGCATCTCAGAATCGGCAGAAGTCCTATGCTGATCGGAGACGCAAACCGTTAGAATTTGCAGTTGGGGATCATGTGTTCCTCCGAGTGACTCCTACTACAGGTGTAGGAAGAGCCATTCGTGCTAGGAAACTTTCTCCTAGATATCTTGGTCCTTACCAGATTCTTCGACGAGTAGGACCCGTAGCTTATGAGATAGCCTTGCCACCTCGGTTAGCTAACTTGCATCCAGTGTTCCATGTATCTCAATTGAGAAAATACATGTCTGATCCTTCTCATGTGCTTGAAGTTGACGATGTGCAAGTCAGAGAAGATTTGTCAATTGAAGTGCAACCAATAAGGATTGAGGAGAGTCAAAACAAGCAACTTAGAGGAAGAATTGTCCAACTTGTCAAAGTGATCTGGAACAGTGGAACAGGCGACTCTACTTGGGAGTTAGAGGACGAGATGAGAGAAGCTTACCCCCACTTATTCTGTTAAGCCTAATTTTCGAGGACGAAAATTTTTGTTGTTGGGGAGAATGTGAGGACCGTGCATTTTAAAAATGAAAGTGGTGGGGGAGGAGCTCACTTACTGCTGCTAGTGGAGGGTGTGAGGACCGCACGTCCTCTTTCTTTTGGTAGTGGTGGGGACTCCATGTTCAGCAATGGTGCAGCTACGGTGGAGGGTGAGTCACTCCACTTGGAAGTGCTCCAAGCACCATGAGAGCACCATCATCATTTTTCCTAGTGGTTTGAGCACTGAGGAAGGAGAGTGGGACGGCTGGGGTTTGATAGGCAGTGGAGTACACCATTTCTTTCTTCTTAAGGAGAGAACTTTGGGTTTGAAGGGGTTGGATTCGGCACTTGGAGATTCTGCAGAGGGAGAGAGCTTGCTGCACGTACAGGAGAAGGAGAAGAAGAAGCTTGCTGCATCCAGTGGTGAGGCAGAGAACGTTTGGAATTTCTGCATTCAAAGTTTGGCTAAGAGGTCTTCAAGAGGTAAGGGGAGCTAGATCTTTTCTGTAGATTGTAGAAATAATTGATGTATTTGAGGTTTGTGTTATTAAGAGATTTGATGAACTATTTGTGCTTTAGAGTGATCTTGTTCAGTATGAATCTGTATGAGTGAGGGTAGAATATTGTTGTTGAAACAAATCTGGGAAGAAAGGGGATGAAAAATGGGGTTTCTGGGAAATCTGGAAATCTGCTGCGTTTCTGCAGAATTCTGCAGAACGAGCGTACGTCTTTGGTGCTCGACCAATAGTGGTCGGCCAAAATAGAACGAGCGTTCGCCCGTATAGCGTTCGGCCTTAAAATGAGAATTTGCACGTTCGGTTTTGAGTGGATTAGTAAGCGTTCGGTCTTGTGTCCTCTAGTAACGAGCGTTCGCGTTCGTTCTTGGCTAGTTTTGGTGAGTGTTCGGCGATCGGTCTTTGTGTATGGGAACTGTAGTGTTTGATTGAATTTAGTATGATTAGGCTTAAATCTTGGGCGTTTGGTTTTGATGTTTTAGTAATTTAAGCGTTTGATCTAAATTTGATATTCTTTGTTTAAAGAGTTTGAACGTTCGTTTTGATGAATTAGTTAGCATAGCGTTCGATCTTAAATCTGATGTCTTATATTTAAATATTGAACGTTCGGTGTTGGTAAATTATTTATACTGAGGTAAGTATTCTTAGGTAGTTTGTAGCGTTCGGTCTTAGTGTATTTTTTATGGATAGCGTTCGATCTTGACCATATTTTATTAGGCTTCAATAGTGTTCGTTCAATTAATCTCAGGCTGCAATCTTAGCGTTCGTCCGAATGGTTTAAATGACGTTTGTCCAGATTGTTTAGATGATGTTCGTCCAAATGGTTTAGATGACGTTCGTCCAAGATTGTTTAGATGACGTTCGTCCAATTGTTTAAATGACGTTCGTTCAAGTAATGTTCGTCCTAGTATTCGGAAATGACGTTCGTCCCAATAGTGTTCAATCGGTTTTAGCGTTCGGCCTGTTGAATCTTATAGCGTTCGTCCAATTGGCAAAGTAGCGTTCGGCAATTGTGTTCGGTGAATAGTGTTCAATCGGTTTTAGCGTTCGGCCTGCGAATCTTATAGCGTTCGTTCAATTAGCATAGTAGCGTTCGGCCTGTTGGTAATAGCGTTCGTCCTAAGTTTTAATTTGAGCGTTCGGCGTGTGTTGGTGAAATAGCGTTCGGTCTGAGGAAAAATAGCGTTCGTTCAATGCCGTTCGGCAGAAAACGTTCGTTCAAATAGTGTTATGAAAATATTGGGTTTTAAGTTCATTTCTCTTGAATTGAATTATGTGCAAAATGTTTGGAAAATATATACTGTAAATGGGATTTATGTGAATGTATGAAATACATTGGATTTAATGTGATATTATGGAGGTATCTGGTCATTCATAACTTGGGATAAGGTTTAACGTAACAGTATAATTCATGGACGTAATTCCATGATCCTCAAGGAGAGGATACATGGTGGTGTTTTGGGGTTGTATAGAATGATTACATGGTAGCTCAGTTTTGGGGGTCATCCTGAATCTCCAATGGTCTTTCTTTTCATGTAGAGAGGATTGAACATGTAGTGAGGAGTAGCAGGAGGTCCTAGTCTTGGATGCTTCCATATGATCCAAGGTGAGTAATAACGGATTAACCTCGTGATTGTGGCCGGGCGGGAGTGCCCAAATATTTCACCGGGCGGTAGTGCCTAAAGTTCCACCAGGCGGTAGTGCCTAAAGTTTCACAAGGCGGGAGTGCCAGGGCGGGAGTGCCCAAATTTCATAAAGCCACCACGAGTGCAAGACCCGCCATAGCTCGGTAATCATTCTAGTCCGGACGAGTCGGTCTATAAAGGAACAAGTCGGGGTATAAAGTAACAAGTCTTGTGATGTCAGTTTACCATGTTTGGATGAATGTTTACATGTCCCGGAAGTATGTGAAATATGGATCAATGAGTATGCTTTAATTGTTCTTTTATATGAATCTATGAATGATTGCATGAATTAACTGTGCTGTATGTATAACATGCTTTTTATATCTAGCTCACCCTTGCATTGTTTGTGTTATGTGCTGTTTGGGTATGTTTCTTTGGCGATGATCATCCACTTGGATGGGAGCAGATGACGGAGAGGATACTTTGGAAGCAGCCCTTGATGGAGACGGAAGTGCTGCAGCTTAGATTAGCTAGACTTATTTCGTAATTCTTAATGTTTGGAGGAACTCATGTGTGTTTTAAGTTTTAAATTCTCCGTGATTTTCATGGAGAAATTCTAATACTCTTGTTGTCAATTCCGCACTATTCTGAGGATGACTGTAATCCTTAAATTACTCTTGACTGCTTTCCTATATTATGCATGATGACGTCTTTATTATATATGAATGATGTATATAATCGGGACGTTACAATAACATACATAGTTAGGTCTTTATTTTCGAATAAATCTTCACTCTTATGTGAATAATTTTTTATTTATCAAGGTTTGAAATCTGTATTTTTGTAAGGATTTAAGGTATCCACTTTTTAACTTTACTTTTCTTCCTAACTCTTCCAGTTTTCCTTTACAATCCAAACATTTTTTTTATGCTTTGGTTTAAAAAAAATTAATTATAAAATTTATAATATTAATACAGCATATTATAAAATTATAAATTGATATTATGTGAATAATATTAATACAACATTATAAAAAAAACAAGTTAACTTTAGAATAAAACTACTAAATAAAACTACATAAAATTAATAAATCACAATAAATAGTTAGAAGCATATATAATATTAATACAACAATCCAAAATAATAATTATAATAATAACTATAATATATATATATATATATATATATATATATATATATATATATATATATATATATATATATATATATATATAAATCAACTATGGATTACATTAATTTCTTTTTTTGAGAAAAAGAAAACCCCTATACAAAAGAATTACAAGGAAAGTATAGAATTATTAAGTAACATTTTCGTCTTTCACTAAATACATATCATTACTCAACTTTTTATCTACTCAAAAGAATTATTCTAAATTATTTAAATTATATTAATTATAAACTAAGTATATATAAAATACAATAAATTATGTATATTCACATAAAGAGTTGACTCAATCATCTGAATACATGTTTTTTACATTGAAATTCACTATAGGGACGCACTTATACTAATATTTATGCTCTAGAAAGTCATAAACAAGAATTATTAGTGTTTATGACCTTTTGTGACTCTCACCATATAACTCATTTTACTCTAGTTATTAAATTTCATAATATCTCTTTACAGTAATATGTCAATACATACACTAAGATCATCACCACAAAGAATTTTTCCTTGAAATTCTTTCAACACTATCATAATACATGTCCTCAACCATATTATCACTTTAATCAAACACAAAAATAATCATAAATATACATAAAGCCTATTATAAATTTATCTCAAACAGCGACAAAAGAAAACAAATCTAACATATAAACTGACGCTCAAAGATGACACTCAACACCAAACCTTTCATATAAAGTGGCATTACAGTTATAGCGCTCAGTGTCATTCTTCTCGCAAAACGTTGCACTCAACACATTCTAGCGCTCAATGGCATGTAGCTAAATTGATCCATACTTGCAGTGTAAAGATAGTGCTCAGTGGTGCACTGTTGTCGCTTAGTGCCAAAGCATTCGCAAAAAGTGGCACTCAACGGTACAGTTTGACGCTCAACTTCCCGAAGTTAAAATACTTCCAGACCTACATCACAAGCTAGTACTACATTGTATCAATTGACAACAAATAATTTTTTTAATTTTAAGTGAATTTTGACTTGATCAGTTGCTCAAATTAATACTCTTTTAACAATGATTCAAAACAATTTTAAACATGAAAACTTGTATCTGCTTGCTCAATTGCTCACAGTCACACAAACCCAAACACAAACCAACAAAAATTCATGAATCAAACATTCAAACATTCAAACTATACAAGTCAAATCAGTCATGCTTACTGCAAATCCAATTCATCAAAACAGATAAAGTTTATTTCCAACGTGAAATTAATCATCAACATGCATTCATTAATTTAGAAAGAACACTCAAAAGAAATTAAAAACTAACTTTCCTTATTTTGACAAAGTTGCTCAACAACTCTAAAAGCCAAATGCTTCTTAACTCGCAAGGTATCCCCTTTCTACACCTAAAGATAACATCAAAACGATATAATGAAATTGTTTTAAAATAATGAAACTTCTTATAAATTTTTTATTTATATAAAAATATTTTATGATTAACAATTTTAGATACTTTAAATTTAAAGTGAGTTTCTAACTCTAATACATAATATGTATTTATATTATTTTTGCATAATCTAGTCATAAATTTAAAAAATACTGTTTAATCGAGTTATTCTTGTATAATAGAATAAATATTATTATCTTCAAATTTTTTTTTAATTTACTTTTGTACATGTGGTGTAATGTACAATCAAGACTCATTCTCAGATAAAATGTCAAATAAGATAAAGATAACAATAAAAAGTAAAAGTACTAATTATGCATGGAAATATATATCAGAAATGGTACCATGAGACACTTTTACATTTATTTTGACACATGATAGAAGTGTAAAATGGTCATAAAAGTGTAAAGTTTTGTATTTTTTAAGAGAGAAGAGAGTAAAAAGTAAGAATAGTGTCAAATGAGTATAAAAAATTTAGGTGTGTCAAAGAATCATTATTCAATATATCATCGTACACCCACTTTCTCTTTCATTTTTTTTTATCTTACACATTTATTATATGAACTATCTATAACTTGCATAACTTTGTGTTTTTTCTTTTTTATTTCAGTTTTTCATTACTCCCCAACATGCAAATAATGACTACATCTTGAAATTATACTAATGTTTAAAATAATTGTATAAATTTGAATAGAGTTAGTAACATACTTCCAACCATTTATAGAAGAAATATTACACGAGGCCATTTCACCTCAGTGTGTCTTTCCAAAGATGAACATGTTGACATGCCATCAAGATCCTTCGACCCATATCAAAATGTTTAGAGCTCAAATGTTGCTGAGGCGGACGAACGCGATTTAATGTAAATTGTTTGCAGGCACATTTTTCGAATTGGAATAGTTTTGCTTGAGCATGGTATCATGTCATTTTCTGGTTTAACCATTTTGCAGTAGATAAACCAAAAAACGTGTGTATAGATATCCCTAGTAAAAAGGAGGCTTGAGAACATAGCGAAGGTCACTCAAGATGAGAGCTAGGTCTCACATCGAAGTAGAGGAGGTAATACCAAAGAAAAGAGAAAATGAATCAAGAGAGGTAGGAGGAATTAATGATTCATGGTGAATAGGGTTTTACTTGGCTATAAATTCTTGAAATAAGGAAAACGATACATTTATCATTTTTCTATATTTTGTTTTATTATATTTATTTATCTTAATTATATATGTCCTATTCTTATTCTATTTATATTTATTATTCTGTTTATTTAATTTATTAATAATCTAAATTTTTTATTTATTATTTTTATTTATTTAATTTATTTAGTGAAGTATTTATAATTTTATTTTTAGTTATATTTATCATTCAGTTTATTTAATTATTTAGTAAGGTGTTTATAACCTTAGTTTTATTTATATTTATTATTCTTTTTATTTAATTTATTTGGTGAGGTATTCATAATTTCCTTTTTTATTTATTATTTTGATTTATTTAATTCATTTTAAGTGAGTTGTTCATAATTTCATTTTTGTTTAATTAATTTAGTAAGGTGATCATAACTTTTTTTTTAATATTTTCTATTATTTAGTTTTATTATTTATTAATTGTTGTAATATATATATATATATATATATATATATATATATATGATAAATAAGGATTTGATTTATTGTAGTTGGAAGAATAAATTTAGAGATTTAAATGAGTGGATTATTAGCTTATCCTGACCCATAAATTTATTTGAATTTTTATAAAATATTATAAACATGAATTTATCTAGAATTTTTGGTATATTGTTTTAATATGTTACAAATTTTTTAAATTAAGTTGATAATAATAAAATTATATATGTATTATGATTCAATGTAAATTGTTTATCCTTGTATTTGTGACTGTGGTTTCCACCTAATCATAGACGTGTGTTTATATATATGTAGACATTTCACATATATAAATAAGGATCAACAATGTAATGTTGTAAATAGAAATTGACGTAGACATACATTATGTACTCATGTATTTAATGAGTATCTCTTAATTCATAAGAAATACTTTTTTTAATAAAAATTATTTAAATTTTTGAAAAACTGTGAATGTGTAATATATAAATTTATACTTTTGTATTGAATATTATTATTTAAGTACAAGATTAAGATAAATAAGTTGAATAATATATAAAACATTCATAAATATATAATTTTCGATTCAAGTGTTAGAATTAATGTCAATATAACCATGTTTTATTTTTATTAAAACTCTGCGATAAATCTACTAAAAACCCAACAATAATATCAAAATTTAAAGAAACCTCTGTCGTTAATAAGGTATATCCATACATAAAAATACTCCTCCTCTGTATTATACTGAAAAGAAAAAAAAAAGTGCTTTGTGTAGTATTAATTCTAAACTTTGAGATTGAGTTGTCAAATTGAGAATTAAAAAAAGAAAGGATAGAATACATAATGATTATGATACTGTTTGGTTTGATATCGAACCATATATCTATAATGTGAGGATGATATATCCATCTGAGATAATTGGAGATAATAACATATTATCTAATAGCTTATTAGGGGCAGTTGGAAGAATATTCTTAACTTCAAAGTCAATACATCAATTGATGAGTATATAATATGTAAATATATGATCGACCAAATATAAGTTTAATTATTTAAGTTCTAAGTAATTTTATAATATATATTCAAATAAGTTTATTATTTGTAAAATATTATTATTTTTTGTGTATAATGAGAACAACAAAATTATAATACAGTGAGTTGTACAAATTACTCAAACTATTCTCAAGTACAAGATTAATCTTAGTTTAGTAAATGTAGTTTGATGTATATATGGCATGAGAATGAAAAAAATGATTCGGGGTAAAGAAATCTGAATAACACTATCAATGTCTTTTGTAAAAAGACTAAAAGTGAAATAACATATATTTATATTTATTTGACATAATTATAAAAAAAAAGTAAAATTTTATATTTAAATAATTAAAAAAGAATAGAATCAAATGAATAAAAAAAAATTGTTACTATCAAAGTATTATTTTTTTTGTAAGAATACTTTGATCGAATAAAATTCAAACATGGGTGTTTTATACATGTTGATGGGAGTTTAAAGTTGTAATTTTTGATTGAATGTTGTAAAGTTGTAATTTTACGATGTTGAATACGAAAGAGGTGATGGAGTTATGATGTGTTAGAGTTTGTAGTGGTTGATTACCTTACCTTTTCTTGACTATGGGTGGGGATGGTGTGTTACCATCTCTTGACTTAGTGGTGCCATATTACCCATTCCATAGACCTACTTGTGGGTTACTTTCAATTGACTCTTTTGCTGTCATTCTCACCATTCTCTTCTGTTCAAGGAACTACCATTTTATAATATGCTTACACGATCATAGTTTGTTAATTTTCCACCTTCATCTGCTGTGTTTTGAGGGTACGTTCTTGCCCATATAAATAATTGCAGGAACAGTATTTGGAGGGTCAACCATTCTTCTAAGCTTTGAACTCTGAAAGCAATCTTGCTAGAAAAAGTGTACAGAGTGATAACATTTTCAAAATCACATGTCTAAGAAAAGGGTAAACATAGGGTCAATGGTCTTGAGATTTGAACTAGGAACTCGGACTTGTTGAAAAATATATATGTACAGGGATATAACATTTTCAAAATTACGTGCTTCTGGGATAGTCTTGTTCATACTGCAGCAAGGAGTTGCTGATGACTACCCAACCGGCTGTTGTTGGGTAGGAGGTTCATCAAGGATTCAGAGACACCAATGAAATATAAGTCCAATCATATAAAAAATTATGTCATTCTTTACTTAAAACCTTACTTAAAACCTTAAAATAATAAGTTAACAGGTCTTTCAGTGTTCTATTTTTTTATTTTCATCAAATGTAAGACTTAGACTCACACTTAAATTCCCAACAGGAGCTATCGCTACTGGTCAGAGACCAAGTTTATGATGTGGGAGGCTAATAATGAATTCAAAACATGGCAAAACCTTGGATCACAAGGGTGCAGTGGAAACACGTCACCACGCACTTATGAAACTCAGAGTAAGCGTGTTGTTATAAATTGCTACCTCATTACTTGTAACTCTCCAAGTTCCACTACCTAGTGCTCTCTCTCTCTGTGTTTGTTCACTGTGCCTGTGGTCCCCTTTTGTTCACTTCCAAACTTTTTAGCCTTTTGAATCCTCAAGTTTTCGGTTAATCTCCTCTTTTTTGAGTTTGTTCTCAAGGTAATCTTCTTTGGTGCGGTTCTTCTTGGTCACACTGCTGTGTGCTAGCTGATTCTAGTTATCTGTGGAACTTGTTTGTGCCAGGCCATCTTGGCTTTGGTGTGGTGTTGTGTTGTCTCAGACTGAATATGATTTAGTTTAGACTAGAGTTTTCTAGAATCTGCCTTTTCTTTTGTTTTATTTTAGTGAGAACTTCTAGAGTAAACTGATATAGAATGATTTTGAAATGGTATTTTGTAACATGTAGTATACAGATTCTGTGATGGATTTTTAGAATAAGCAGACTCGGTTGAACCATCTTGAAACCAATTGTAAACACTGATTTGGATATAGTTTGTTTGTTATCTGGAATGGAACTTTCAAAACAAAATCAGTGGTTTGGATGAAGAGTGAGTCTATAGTTCATTGTATGATTCATGGATTCACAATCTTGCCACTCTATAGAAAATCTCCACCAAAAGTTTCCCTGTAAAGCTTAGGTGGAGCCCCTTATGCAGTTGTGAAGTTTGTTAAGTTTAGACAATGTACAACTTTGTGATGCAACAATTTTGGAGCTATATCCAGAATCTAGATGCTGCATAAGTGTTCAACTTTTCAAATTTTTTATTTTATCAGAACTTCCTTTTGGACTTCTACAATTTTTTTATGTATTGTGCAGTTTAGTCCATGTCAGTCTCAGCCAGTCCAGCGCCACTGTTAGGGGATCGACTTTGTGAGAGTGGATATGAATGCGTTAAAATTCTCCCAGCCACCAATGATGCACATGGAGGAGTCATTGTGGACTTAAAAGAGGCTATGGACTCTGAAGTTTTTGCTACTTTGCTTAGATCTTCGCTTTTACATTGGAAAAAACAGGTGAAAATTATGATCTAGAGCCTACAATGGTACTTTCTTGCATTGAGCTCTCATCTGAAAAGGTTTATCCATTTTGTGATGCCAATTTCCACTTGCAATAGTTGGCCACTTTCTCTCTTTAGTAGGTAGTTTAATGCACCTGGTTGTGTGATATCATGTGTTTGACAAAAGAGCACCCCTTTAACACGAGTCAAAATTTGAAGCCAATGTAGTTCTTCTAAGGGATTCTGTTGACCATACACCTCAAAACCGATCATTAAATAATGTGCAAACACACGCTTGAACTCAAGATGAATCTTCTCTTTGGATGAATACTTTTATCCAAAAAAAGACAAAAGCAAACCACACTTTTCAAAGTACTCATTAATGCTACACTTTTCAAAGTTCTTATCTAAAGTTTGGTATGCATTTCAGGGTAAAGATGGCGTTTGGATCAAGTTACCTATCGAGCTTGTTAATCTTGTTGAAACTGCTGTTAAGGTAATTTCCCCCTATTTTCTTAAAGTTTTGTTGTAAACTATTTTTAGCATGGTTCTGCATCATGCATACAACAGCTCAGGTTCAGTACCAAGAAAAACTTGTGGTAATAATGTAAAATAGAACAAACCCTTAATAACAAAATTATAGCTATGATCTAATATTGTCTCTTATCTGTAATGCATCTTGTGTCAAAGTTTGTCATTTGGGGTAGCTAGTAGACTAAAGTGTTAGATTACCACATCAAATTATATTTGGTTGAACCTAAGGAAATTGATTGAAATCTTGATACTGGTGATTGATAATAATTTGGTCATAGATTTGCTTTGTGTTGTGCTACTTGCAGGAAGGATTTTGGTACCACCATGCAGAGCCAAACTATCTAATGCTAGTTTACTGGATTCCCAAAACTGGCTGCACAATACCTCCAAATGCTTCCCATTGTGTAGGAGTTGGCGCAATTGTCTTGAATGATAAGAAAGAGGTCTGAAACGAGATCAAAAAATTATGTAGATCATCTTTTTTGTTACTAACAATCAACCTTGTTTCATGCTAGCATTGTATTCCTTTTTCTTTGTTTGATAGCTTTGTTTTGGGGTGTGGTGGGGTTGTAGGTGCTTGTGGTCCAGGAAAAAAGAGGTGGATTCCATGGCATTGGTGTTTGGAAAATACCTACTGGAGTGGTTGATGCAGTATGCACACTTTTAAAGACAAATTCCATCTATTCTCCAAAATATTGTACTATTTTGTCAGCAAAATTGAAATTTGGATTCGTTCCTGCAGGGTGAGGAGATTTTTGAAGCAGCTATCAGAGAAGTGAAAGAAGAGACAGGAGTAAGTATCACAGAACAAAATGGCATTCCTACATGTTGTATAATGTTAGTATCATTGTATTTTAGTCATGTCCTTTATTTTGGTCTGTTTCATTGTTGTTCAGATTGATACAGAATTTACTGAAGTACTAGCATTCAGGTATGAAACTTGTTCTAATTTGGAAAGAAAAGTCTTGTTAATAGTTGTTTAGTGTTGTTAATTCTCATGTTTATGATTTTCAGACACACACACAATTCATTCTTTGGAAAATCAGATCTATCTTTTGTTTGCATGCTGCGTCCTCTTTCTTTTGACATCAAAAAGCAAGATCTGGAAATTGAAGCAGCTCAGGTACTTTTGTTTTACTGTGTCAAATCATGTCTTTTTTCTACTGCTTTTACCCTTAGATGATACCCTAGAAAGATAGATGCAGAAAATAAAAAGGTGACATAAAATCAATGGATAATCCTCTTCCCTCCTCAACCTTACCATGCATATCACTTTATCAACCTTATCACAGTTCACCTTGAGTCAACAAAGACCAAAACATTAACAGAAAACACATCATATGTTACAAGAAAAGAAAAAACTTTTGACCAACCACTTTACTTGTTCAAACATCATATGACCAATATCTACATGTTCAAACATTCATTTAGGAGCATATTTGAATGTGCATAGCTGGTGGTAAAATTTTCTTTGCTGTGTTTTGAATTTTGTGCCAAAGTGGATGCCGTTCGAGGAATTTGCTGAGCAACCATTCAATCAGATGCACGAACCCTTCAAGTACATGATAGAATTATGCATGGCAAAGGTGGAAAATGTGTATGATGGATTCTCTCCGAGGCCTGTCTCGTCATATTTCGTGGAGGAGTTGAATTGTCTGTATTTGAACGGCCATGACCTCGACAAGACTTCTTGAGTTTTCCAAGTCAACGTTTCTCATTCATAAAAGTTGATTTTCATGTTTCTTTCTTGGAGAACATGTTGGAATTCCTGCATTAGCATTTTCTGATTATTGAATTAAATTTTAATTATTAAGATTAATGGTATTTGACCGTTGAATATTAGTTGTTTGCACTTGAATGTGTTTCATCTGATGCTTAAATGAGGAGTCTCTGTTCTTGTCTGATGATTATTAAATTTTTCTTAGAATATTAATTTCGTGATTTAATCAAGGTAATGTCATAGAATTTTCTGAACTTTTTCGAACCTATGTTTCGTTCTTCAATCTATAATTCTAGCAACTCTATGAACAATTCAAGCGAATGGAACAGGTTTTATTTCTACTAGTTTTCGAGTTGCAAATCTACAGGTTTTGCTTAGGTCAAATTATGTGGTTTATATAACCCGTTTTCACGATCTATTTTTCTTGGGTGTTACTCCCTCCACCACCACATTTTCTTCTTCCACCTCCCCAATTTTATTACATATTTTTTGAATTACAAAACTAATATTTTATAATTACAAAAATAACGTTTTACTTTTTAATCCTAATTATTTACTTTAACCCTAAAATCTATCTTTCTACTCCTTCTCACCTACCTCCCAACCCTCTCAGATTCTCACCCAAACTCTATCACATCTGTTTCTCATCTTCCATCTTTCCTCCATATCCATTATTCAAAAATAATATATAAAAAAATATAAATTATATTATTTAAATATCTTCAAAATTAATATAAAAAAAACTGTAAAATATAAACGTATAATCTTTAGACGGATGTGAGCATCTCCGTTTAAGGGAAAACGGATGTCGACATCCATTGACGGATGCTCACATCCGTTTAAAGATTATACGGTTTATATTTTAGGGTTTTATTACGCACCTTCACACCTCTGAACCTCTCACGCCTCTGAACCAGCACCTTGAAGCATCACCACACTCACGGCTGAAGATGAATTGTTTTTCCCACTTTCAATCTTACTAAACATAAAGTCCACCACACTCTCACGTCACAATTCTGTAAAAGAGAAGAAGAAGTGAAACATGAGAGACAACCCAAGGGTAGTGGAACATAAGAGACAACCTGGGAAAAATAATAAAGAGAAAGAGGGAAGAATGATAAAGAGAATGAATGTCCATGTGAGATTTTAAATAATATTAACCATAAAATTTTAATAAGGGTAAAATAGGAATGAAAAAATAAAGAAAAAGGTAAAAGGGGAATGGGGTGGTGGAGGAAACAAGTTGTGGTGGTGGAAGGAGTAACACCCATTCTTCTTCTTGCTTGTGAACGAGAGAGTGTAGGCACCTGTGGACTCAATTTGGGCCCTCTGTGGTTAATTCTCGGGCCAAGCAATTTAACATAGATAATTTCTTTCTGCACCCCTACAGTTTTCATATGCGCCCCCATTGAGTGCTTTAAAGACCAACTTCTCCGTTTCTGTTATCATTCACCTTCTTCCGTTGTTGCTATCCTTGTGCGTTATAGATTAAGAAAATATTTTAGATTGTAAAATCTAAAAATCATTTTTTATTTTTGAAAAGAATAAGTTTCTGCTATGTGTAAATCAGACAAAACTTTTGAATTGTGGAATACAATCAAGAAGCTTTTTTATGAAAAAAATAATTTTCAATTTATATAATTCAAAAGTTTTAAAATTGACTTTCAAATTCAAAGTTCAGAAATAAAACAGTTCCCTAATTGCATAATCTGACAATCAAAAACACCTTCAAATTACATGATTGACAAATCACTTTTAAGAACAAAGTGAAAATTTTCCTGCAATAAAAAAAATGGAGATACAAGAAGAAATGAACTTTAATAGGTTGATTCTTGGATTTTATGTACTTTTTTTCTAAAACATTTTGCACAAAATCTTGAATATCTAGTATTTATTTAATTGTGAATATTTTGTAAGTAAATTACCATTGTGGTCCTCGAATTTATGATATGTTGACATTATAACGTTTGAAATTAGCAAGATATCAAATAAATCTTTAGGATTTTATTTTAGACCCCTTTAAATTTTACTATCAAGAGTTTATTTGACATTTTTTTAATTTTAATGGCTATATATTACAACTATTTTTTATAATTTCAAGAATTAAAATGTTTTCCTCTATATTCTTTATGAGGATAATTTTGTAGAAAATTAATTTTGTATGCTTTTTGTATTTGAATCATTAGCCTTTGTGTGCTTTTTTTGTATGTTATACTATTTGATATGCATATCAAACTATTTTGGAAGCATCATTGTTAATTTTTAGAATAATACCTAATATGAGAATAACTATGTAGTAATTTTACAATTTATATGTATTTAGATTCACTGATTATTTGATAACTTGATAGACCAATTATCATAATTGAAAGAGTAATGCTTGTTTACTCATCTATCTGTCCAATTATTTTATTACATGTGGTAGGAAACTACATTATTTTCAGTAGTGCACGAGCTACTACATTGAAATATGAGTTTTATAAACACCAGGAAACTAACACTAGAAAATGCATTTAAAACAAAGCATCTTAAAATACAATGACATTCTTGAAATTATTTATATAATTATAGGTTTTGGTTTTAAAATAACTTAAATCTATACTAGACACTTTTGTAAACAATTTCACAATGATAGACATGAGTTATTTAAAAAATCAAAACGTATAATTTTATAAATAATTTAAAAAATGTCATTAGTGATATTTTTGAAAATATTTACACAATTATAACTTTAGTTCTATTTAAGCCTATTCTTCTTATGGTTAGTTTTTAGAAAAGTTACTTTTTTTAGTGTAACATTGTTTCATTCCTGCAAACTTCATTTCTAGGTTTTTTTCTTTTCTTTTGATTTCTTTTCTTGCTTTTTCTCTCTCAGTTTGTTTTCTTTATTTATAGGTTCTCATTAGTTGTTTATTATTTGTTTAGGTTTGAATCATGGTTGTTGAACTCAGTTATTGTTTCTAGGTTTCATTCTAAATTCTAAAATTGATATGATAATATGGTTTATATATATATATATATATCGTGAAAACATGAAAATCACATGAAAATTTATATTGTTTGTTTCTTGTTGCTTGTTCTGGTTCATTAGGGAGTTATTGAATGAAAATAATTTTTTTAGGTACGGCTTTAGTTGTTTTCAAAACTGAAGTATAGACTTTGATTGTTATTTAGAAGATGTTGAATATAGTGAAAACTGCGATAATAGAAAAAATATGAGTTAAGAAAAAAAAAAGAAATAATAATAAACTAACTAAAGATAAAATATAAAGATAGATAAAAATAATATATCTAACATTTCCCTTAAGTTCGTGCATGCACATTATATGTATCAAGCTTTTACTAATATAATAAATAAAGACTTAGTGAAAATATCTGCTTCTGCAGTTAAATGACACTAAATTGTTAATGATTTATGAAAATGACATAGAATACGAAATATCAACCTAGAAGACTGTCCCTGAACAACAAATCAGGGACATTAATCTATATAATTTTTTTTTTTGCAAATCATCTTTGTTACATGAGAAAAAATATATATGGACGAGTCAAACACAATGGTGACAAAAGGGAGATCAGAAGAAACAAAATTGGAAGAACCATGGATGAACAAGAGAGAAACCTTAAAAATTCAAGATTTCCCAATCAAGGCACTTGAAAAAGAAAAAAGAGTAACATCGATACTTTGAATAGCTGCCTAAGAGGAGACAGGACGTGCGACCACATACAAAAAAAGAAAAATAGCGACCTCGATGCTCTAAATCACTGTCTAAGATGAAAAATGAAGTAGATCCACAACTTCAAAGGTGTTGAAAGTGCGTAGGAGCTCCGACGAAGACATTATTGACGTCATGGTGGTCACCTGGCCGAGACGATCAAAACCGTGTAATCATCGATAAAAATCGAAATTTTGGTAGTGGTAGTAGGAGACAATGGCCCCGTCGACAACGGTAGACCACTCCACTGCCGGTAGCGACGAGTGTAGTAGCAAAAGTAGCAAAAAATTTCTCAAAAGAACCCGATTCCAAATACCACGTTGAATATAATGAAAATTATGTATGAGATTAATCTTTCTTATATTGAATATACAAGTAAGGATCTTCTATTTATAATTAAAGAAATGTAGATTAAGCCCCAAATATGTGAGGACCTGAAAATAGGTGGCAAGAGCTTATAGGTACTCTGGATTAATGAAGCCAGACTCTTAAAACCCATTAAGCTTAAAAAGCAAATTTTCGAGCAGCTGGTTCATTAGCTCAGCCCTTTCTCTCTCTAGACCACTTGTTCTTCATTTTCTCCTCCTTCTCTCTACCACTCCTTCTCATTCAGCCGTTGCATGTCCGATTAGGTGGTGCCTAGGTACTCCTGACGCCGAGAGCTTCAAGTATCACCGATTACTTTCCCGTTTCAGCTGGTGAGTGTTCTTCTCTTTCTCTGTGGTTTCTAGGGCTGTGAACATGCAAGTATTCTACTTTGCATGTGATTAGTGGTTCTTCCTTCAATTTCTGTCTCAAATTAGGTTTTGAGAACCGTTCTTGATCACTGAATGGTGAAGCATAGGGTCCTGTTGAGTCATTTTCACAGTGCAAGGTACTTTAGATACGCGTGTGTGAGCTGTGCTGTTCAACTCTAAGGTAAGGGGAGTTAGAATACTTTCTTATAAGTTGTTATATGTTAGGTGTATGGACTGATTTATGCATCATTGTGCTGTTTGGGTTGCGTTTTTAAGTTTTGAGTGTATGGAATGATATGTGCTGAAATGTTCATCTATGAATATGTGAACTAATGTTGTGTGAACTGCTTTAAACGTGTTGTGTGATTGCAACTGAGGATGTTTGATGAGTAAAATTTGATGTAGCAGCTGTATGTTGAAAGTTAAGAGAATTATTAGTGTTTTGAGTTATTTTGGAGGAAGTGGGATAGTGAATTTGAGAGTTAAGGGTCTAGGGCTCTTGTAGTCTGTTGGGACAATATAGGGAGGTTATTTGTGACCTGTTAGAGTCATCAAACTGATCAAAACAGGTGCAAAATGGTTGAATTGAATTTGGGTCCCTAAGTGGTGGAAATTGGTGTTTTAGAGTTGAATTTGAGTTGTAATTACTTTAGAATGGTAATAGGAAGGTTTTAGATCATCTAGACAAGTTTAATTAAGTATAAACTACAAATTAGAGGTGTTAAAAGTTGGGAAAGATGACTAGAAATGGTAAAGGGTGTGTGAGTTGCATAATTCTGCAAAACTTGCGTCTTGCAGATTATGCAGACTCGCTAAGCGAATGTTTTCGCATAGCGAGTCCTCAGAGCAAGGTGCTCTCTGTTTAGTCATTCGCATAGCGAGTTGATGCGCTATGCGAGTGACTGGAGAAGGTTGTTCTCTGTCTGGTGATTCGCTTTGCGAATCTAGTCGCTATGCGACTAGTAGTGATATGAGTTTAATGTCAATTAATTTGAATAGCGAATTTGGGATGCTATGCGAGGGTTTAGGGTCTGATAATGTGTATTAGAATTTTTAGTTTAGCATAGCGCACAGACTTGGTGCGCTATGCGAATTTTAGTTGTCCCCATGTCAGGAAAATTCGCTCAGCGCATCAAGGGTGGTGCGCTATGCGAATTTTAGCTGAAAAACACTCCCCCCGTCAGGAAAATTCGCTCAGCGCACCAAGGGTGGTGTGCTGTGTGAATTTTTGCTGTCTTGCCTTGCACCCTGGTGCGCTGTGCGACCTGGTTCAGTGAGTTTCACATTTTTCCTCATCTGTTTGAGCTGTTTGATGTTGTTTGACTGCCAGGATGTATGTATGTCTATATAACTGATTTGGGTGGCTTGATTTTGCAACATGATTGAGGGTATGTTGTATTGTGTGTGAATTATAGTTTGGAAGTATGTATGAAACAAAGTTGTGATTGGCGTAAGTGCAACAGTATGATTGATGGACGTAATTCCATGGATCTCAAAGGGAGGTCACATGGTTGTGCCCTATGTTATGGACGTAATTCCATGGATCTCAAAGGGAGGTTACATGGTGGTGCCCTATGTTATTGGACGTAATTCCATGATCTTTAAGGAGAAGATTCATGGTGGTGCCTTGAATGTTTAGAATGATTTGCATGGTAGCTCAGTCTTGGGGATTTTCCTGACGCTCCAATGGTCTTTCATTCTCAAGTAGAGAGGATTGATCCATGTGGTGAAGAGTAGCAGGAGGTCCTAGTCTTGGAGGCTTCCAGTATGCTCCAGGGCGCGGAACAGACTAACCTCGTGAGTGTGGTAGGGTGGAACCCATTGGCAACGACTTTGCAAAGCAGTAGAGGCCACCACGAGTGTATAACCCGCCATAGCTCGACAATCATTCTAGTCCGGACGAGTTGGTTTATAATGCAACAAGTCTTGTAATGTCATTTACCATGTTTTGAGTGAACTATGCATGTTGTGTGTGTGACTGTATAACATGATTTTTGTATATCTAGCTCACCCTTCTTCTTGTGTTTGTCTGTTGTTTGTGTCGTGTTTCTGTTACAATGATCATCCACTTGGATGTGAGCAGAGGTGGATGAGGTACCCCTGGAGCAGGCTCTGGATGGTGTTGATGGTGCAGCTTAGTTTGTTTAGGATTTCTTAGTTAAGTTATACTATCTTGAAATACTCTTATGGGTGTTTAAAGTTTTAAATTATAGACATTTTTGGAGTGACTGTAATTATTAAGACTTTAGCTGCAAGTTTGACTTCTAACTGTTCTTCTATATCAGAATTGTGGACTACCATAATATATATTTGTTATATTTTTGGGATGTTACAAAATACAAATAAAAAATAAAATAACTAAAGATAAAATAAAAATAATATTTAACAAAAACGAGAGTTTTTTTTTTATTTTAAATTTTTTTAGTTTTAAAAATAATTGAAACTATGCTTATATCATAACGGAAGCCAAAGAAAACATCATTTTTTATCTTGATATATTTCAGTTTAGAAATTAAATTATAATATAAAAAATAACCGATGTTAAAATAATTTGATGCAACAGTGGAAATAAAGGAAAACTTTAAACAGTTGAGAAGGAAAAGAGAACAATTTAATAATTTGTCTGCATTGAGAGTGATGGAAGCCTATTCCAATTTGTTTACTACTTGAATATCATAATGACAAATGTTCTGCTATGTGGCATCAATCTGATATGCAAAAGGGTGACAAATCTAGAAGCCATTACAGACCTTATGTATATCTGAACTTGGTATCAACAGAAGATGAATGAAGAAAAAACTCATAGCTGTTGAAAATCTTCTAAACCTTTCTCTAGGTAAAAGGGAAACCATATGTTTTCAACAAAGTTTCTTTCAATTGTTATTACCCTTTGGGTATATCTATCCAAAGCTTCAGGGGATGATGTTACTCAATTCCCAACAACATGTTTGAATTGCTCCAAATGTGAAGAACCTTGTCAAGAACAGCCCTCACCACCACTTGCTTATGGTGCTCCTCCACCACCACCACCACCTTATGGTTACCCTATATATGGAGCACCCCCTCCTCCAAAAGAGAAAAACCCTAGCAAGTGCCCTCCTCCTCCTCCTCCTCCTCCTGCAGATGTTGAGTGTTGCACTCCTGCAACTCCTGATACTTTTCCTCCTCCATATCCCTACATTCCTGTGCCCTATGGTGAAGGCCAACGCTCTTCTTCAATGTTTCTGCCACTCATCGTGATGCTTTTTTCCTCCTTTATTTTTCTCTTCTGAATTTGCTTGCTGTTTATTTCTTTATCATGGTCAAGTCTGGGACAAGCAGTCATCACTTCGAATTCGATATCATTTGTATGCAGTAATATCATATATGTCAATTGCTATATAAATTCTGCTGTAATATTCCATGTTTTGGTGCAGTTCCAGATTGGTTCAGTGTTTTTTCAACATTCTGCTCTCTTTTCAAGTTCAATAACCATGTAGTTTTATTTAAATTCTGGTTGATTGGGATACATTAACGCAAATAATTAAAGTCTTTGATGAACTTCGATGTTGTGACAGAAGTTGAATTTAAAGTTCAAAAGTTTTATTTAACTTTTTTTTCTCTTGGAATGAACTTTTATGTATTTCACAAGTTTTAAATCTAAATCGTGTAAGGCGTAGTTGTATTTACTTATATATATATATATATATTACATAGTTTGTCTTGTTTATAATTGATGTAGAATTTTTAACAGACTTTTTTACATTGAAATATCTCGAAAATACTTTTTAGAGGTAGATTTCAGTCTCATGGTGGTAAGGTTTTTTAGAGGTAGATTTAAGTTTAATGTGGTAAGGTGGAATGTATATCTGTTTATATGTTATAGATTTATTTTATTTTTAGTTCTAGTCCAGATTTTTAATAATTTTTTATTATATATTTTTATTTATTTTTAATTTATGTGAGATTTTTAATAACTTTTTTATTATACATATTTTAGTTTTTAGTTTATGTAAGATTTCTAATAATTTTTTTATTATACATATTTCGAATGAAACTAAATAGTAATATGTGTACAATAATTATTTAATAAATAATATAATATAATAAACTTAATAAATAATATGATAGGATAAATTTATTAAATAATATATAAGATTAGATTTAATATGATTTTAATATTATTCTAAAAAAGTGAATTTTAGATTTAGTTCAATTTTAAAAAAATTGATTTGTAAATAAAATTTATAATTGGGTGTAAATTCAATTTAATTATATGTATATATGATGTATTTGTGAATAGATAAAAGATTTTAATTAGGTTAAAACTCTTTTATGTCTCAAGGACATAAATTTTAATTTAGTTATCTCGTAAGCTCTTAATTTTGAAAATGTGATATAATTTGATCGTTTATATTAATACTAATTATTTTAATTTAATGACACATGTTATATATGGTCACCTCAATTAAACTTTTAATTTTGAAAATATGATATAATTTAATCATTTATGTTAATACTGATTATCTTAACTTAACATGTCAATATGTGGTCGTCTCAATTAAGTTCTCAATTTTAAAAATGCAATATACACTACAAAAATATGTATTTTTACCGGGGGTTTTTTAAAATATTACCGACGGTTTTAACCCCCGCAAATCATATTTCCTGCGGTTGGAAAAACCGGTGGGAAAACGTCCGTCGCCAAGCAAGTACCGGCGGTTCTGGAAAAACCGCCAGTATTAGCGGGGGTTCCCAGAAACCGCCGGAATTTCCAGGGGTTTTGTAGAAACCGCCGGAATTTCCAGGGGTTTTATGAAAACCGCCGGGAATAGCGGGGCTACTCAAAAACCGCCGGAACTAGCCGGGGTTATCTCAAAACCGCCCCTACTTTTGATGGTTTAGTTTACCGGGGTTTCAAAACCGCCGGGAATTTGTATTGTTCATTTTTTTTATTGTAATAAAATTAGATTATAATAAAAATGGTTTTATTGACAAAACAAACAATAAATTAATATGAACTAAAATTTAATAATATTGTATAAAATAAACTACATTGTTCAACCTAATATCATTCATACAACTAATTGTTCATACATAAAAAATTAAAAAGAAAGAGGTTCATTACATATGTTCAATATAGATGTTCAATACTAAAAGTATGACTCATATAAAAGTATTCAATAACAATATCTAATTTTTTTCTTCATTACATCCATTGTTTGGCCCACTCCCTTGATCAGATACCTACAATATAACATAATAGTTAGTCGATAATATATTTAATAAAAAAATCATACAAATAAATTTAACAATTATTACCGATGATCTTTGAAACACTGCAAATTGTGAAGGCAATGGACCTTGATGATTTTGCAACAAAAGTGTCATGATTGCCTTCATTTCATTGACTTGTGATGTCAATGAAGATACCTATAACAGAAAAATTTATTTAAAAAGTTAGAAATATGATACCTAACATGTTAATCTTAAAAGAACAAACCAAGTAAGTATTCATTAACCTGAGATTCTAATTTAACATTAGAAGAAGTTAATGAAGATACCTATAACAGAAAAATTTATTTAAAAAGTGAGAAATATGATACCTAACATGTTAATTTTAAAAGGAACAAACCAAATAAATATTTAAATATTCATTAACCTGAGATTGTAATTCAACATTAGAAGGAGTAGATGAAGATGATCCAATATGAGAACGAGCATGGACTCCAAAGACTTTAGATGGGCAAGGACCCAAACCTAGACCGCAAACACGTCCACAATGCTCTTGGCTTCCTAAAACATGAGCCAATGAATCTAAACTTGATATTTCTTTTGATTGAGATGATGTTGTAGATTCATATGTTTGAATTTTTTCCTACATACAACGTAATCAATGATGCCAACATTAAAAACATTGCGGTAAATAAACAATCAAATGCTAAAATGATAAATCACATTATTATAAAAGATAAAAAGTAAAAGATAAAAGATATTAGATATTAAGAATAAACAACTAACTTTCCTTTATTTCCAACCAACAAAGAAATCATTATATAAAGACAATTTCCACATAGAAAGCTAATTTGTTGAGAATATTGAGAAAGAGAAAAGATCATACTTAGCTTTTCCGGTTCAGAAACGAAGATCAGTCATGGATTTCTCATCAATAGAAAGCATACTCACAGGCTTAGCATCAGAAATACCAAGTAAGTTTCAGAAGTAGTAGTTTATGTTCATTTATATTGATTTCAATAATCTCATAATTTAAGATTTCATATTGTTTTATCCTATATTCAGGACCACGTCACTGCTACAGCATGATAACATTTATCGTTTAGATAATATAAAGCCCAATCTAATTCTAATTGATAATATAAAGCCCAAATGTATTGAGAGAATAGAATATGTATTTGATTTTGTACCAAGGCTAAACAGTTGATATTGACAAGGCATGGATAGGAAAATCAATTCTCTGCCTAAAGCTTAATATTTGTTTAAATCTATTGAAAGATATTGGCAAGGAATGCACGAAGATTGTTAGGTATTGGAGTTGACTTTGGTGGAATGAGATAGTTATTTACTGTATGATTAGAAATTCAAGGGGTTCCCAAACTTTAAATCTATTGAAAGATATTAAAGTGAATTGTGGCATTGTACATTAAAGAGTTGATTCAGAACCTTGCTATTTCATGATTGTATGATGTACACCACACAACAATAAATTGTGGCATTGTACAAAAAAATACAATCAATAAACATGGAAATACAATCAAAGTACACCACACAGCAAGCATAAAAAGCAAACAGATTAGAAGTACTAAAATAGTAAGCACTAAAATGAACAACGACTAAAATAACACCAATTTTTGCAAGAGGTGTGTTCATCACAAAGTCACCTTATGAAACAATATGCCGAAATACAACAATTATAAGAAATACTAAAAAGATTGGAACTTACACCAATTTCCCTTGCCTCATCACTGACAAAAGCTCCATTGATCGTCTTATGAGTAGCTATCCAAACTTCTCCTCTGCTAACTTTGTGCCCACACTCTTTTTCCTATGAAAAATAACAAATGCTTATTAGGTATGTTATAAATATTATGAGAAATAGAAAATTGAAGATAAATAACACTTCACCATTTCTTCTCTCTTCCTTGCAATGCTCTTGGATCCCCCTGTGTGAGCAAGAGTTTGTTTTGTCCTATTGTGTTTATTTTTTAGGGCAATCTCTTAACATTGTGATAAGAAAAGTTATTAAATCATAACAAAATTTTATGAAAAGAGATATAGGTTTTACCTTTGTTCTTTCATCAAGTCGATAGTCAACAAAAGAAGCCCAATGATCTCTATCTATGCCATCTGGAGCCATGGCAATCAATTCATCTCTAGTACGGGTGCCATCATCTCTTTGTTGCCACAATTCTTGGCGACAATCTCTCCATTTATGATTAAGCGCTTTCAAGATGTAATTGATTTGAATATCGGAATTCACTACAAACTTTGCCTTCAAAACAGATTTTAGTAAAAAAGTTAACAATTACCCAATAAATAAATTTTGGATGCCTTCTTTGTAATGGTATTTTGAATTTACATTACTTACTTGAATTGTATTTTGAATCCTAAACTTGCATATAGTCCCCAGATGAATTGATATTGCAATTGATATTGCAAAGCGATATAGTGCCTACAATGTTACACAAATGAATTGTGTGACAAATTTCATGACTAAGCAAAACAAAATTGCAATGAAATCCTTCTCACGCTTGCAGGTAGTTTTGTTCTTATTACTCTCTGCAAAACTAAAATTGTTCATAGCCCTTGAAACAGTTGAGCTTAACACTATTACGTTTGCATGCAGTTTGTCGTGTTGGTCCTGCTGCTTCCAGTTGGTCTGTCAGCTCAATTGGGCTTAAAGGGTCAGTAGCTTGGGCCATAACATTCTATTACAGAAGTGAGTTATTTCTGAAAGCCTTAGTTGTTGTTCAAGGTTGTTAGTTGGAATAGCTTTTCTGGAGTTAGTTAGCTGTGGTAACAGTTTTCACCTACTGTACAACAAACACTAGATGTAATGTCTCATCGCTTATTTCACCAGATAAGAAAATGAAAAGCTTCATTAGATATTCTCAGATATTACTCTCCGCTTTCTCATAAATTCCCAGAGTTTTATTTTGTTGCTCACACTTAGACTTTTTTAATTCTGTTAGAAGGTTGAGTGCCTCATTAATTATAATCCAAATAGTAATAAACTCTTGAATGGTTGTTCATACCAACACCACCTAACTAACCACTCAGTATCCTAACTACCTTTGCTCTAAGTTAGAATGTAGTGTGTACCAACTATGATGGTCTGGTGGACACAGCATCATCAACATGTCCACTCCACTCCCATCTGATATGCTTCCAACAAGCAGTAAAGGCAGTTCCGCAAAGTGTGTGTGCGTTTCATATCTCATGACTACATATCTTAAGTGGAATGTAATTTAATAAATTTCTTCAATATAATATTTTCTACTTAAAGAAAATCTAATAGCATGAAGAAGACAGAGAAGCTAACATTTGACATGGAAGAAATTTTTGACGATTACATTGAGTAAAATTTGCATTGACAAATTATTAACAGTTCCAGGCATATATACATGAATTGGCCAACATATCTTATGGAAGTATAAGCTCACCTTTCACAATTTTTTCTTTTCTCGGCAAGGGCTACTGCAACTTTAGCTCCACACTGATTCTTTCAGCTATACTGTGTGGATCAGTAGCCTGTCCTCTTCTAGCGCGAACTCTAGGTCACACTGCCGGTGGATGTGGGGCAGTCGGAACAGTAGTTGGCATAATCGAATACAAGAGTTAACAACAGCAGCAAAATACAAGAGTTAGACACAATCGAATCAATGAACGCGTTCAATAGACTAAGGTACAGGAGACAAACGTGTAGAGTGAAAATGAACGAAGAGAAAATGAAGTGACCTCGCCGCTTTCTAAGCCGCGTGAACCATAGATGCGAGAAATTCCAAGAGCAAATCTACAGTTCAGTTCCTGAGAGCACCTCGACGAACAATAAGGCGCCTCCACGCTGCCTCGAAGCCTCGCTCAACCCACAAATGCCTCCACACCTCGACACTTTGCTCAGCCCTAACAAGGGGAGACCAACACGAAGATGGTGCAGAGAAGGAGCGGGGAAGGTAGAAGAAATGAGTGAAGGTAGAAGAATTAGGGATTGGGAGAAATTAGAGAATCAGGGAAAGGTAGAAGAAATGAAAGGCGCGGGGATACATAATCAGTCCTACTCATACTCATAATCAGTCCCCAAATTGAAAAAATGAAAGGCACCTTCATTAAAATTGAAGGAAATTAAAAAATTGAAAAAAATTAAAAAAGGGGGTAACTGCGGTTTAGTCAAAACCGCCGGAATTTATTCGGGGTTTCTAAAACCGCCGGAAACTAACCCCTCCTAAAATATATTATTTTTGTAGTGATAATTTGATTATTTCTGTTAATACTGATGATCTTGACTTAATGACACATGTCAATATATGTTTTTTTTAAGAAATTTTTTTGCCATGTGTTAAATGAGAATAAATGAGAATTCTACCGCTTAGCAAAAATAATGTAATATAATTTTAAATTTTTTTTAAACTGAAGTAATTTTATCCCGTTTAAATTAAGACCAAATTTAATTTATATATATATATATATATATATATATATATAAAATATGATATTTTCATATTTTAAAATTTATATTTTTCATTAAACTTTATTTAATTTTGTAAAATTTTGATAAAAATATCATTATAATATTTATTTTAAATTATTATAAAACTATTTTAAAATTTTATATATAAATTTATAATATTGTTATTTTTAAATAAAGTTTAATGTAAAATATAAATTTTACCTTGAACTTATTTTAAAACATAAATTTTAAAATATTTAAAATTTAAGAATAAAATTTAAAGAAAATTAAATATTAATTTAAATAAACGTAATCTTATTAAAAATTGTAATAAAAATATAAATTTTAATAAAAATATCACTATAATAATTATAATATTTATTTATTATAAAAATATCATTTAATAAAAATATCATTATAATATTTATTTTAAATTGTTATAAAACTATTTGAAAATTTTATATTTGAATTTACAATATTGTTATTTTAAAACCAATTCTAACATTTATATGAAAATTATTAACATATAAATATTTAAAATAAAATTTAAATAAAATTCAATATAAAATATAAATTTAATATTATTAAAAATATTTAATAAAAATATCAATTTATTAAAAATATCATTATACATTTATATAAAAGTTAATTTTGGTTTTAATTTAGATAAAAATGAATTTGTTCTAATTTAAAAAAAAAGGATTAAAGTGTGACTAAATATAAATAAAAATACTAAATTAAGATTTTTCGCGGATACTTTTTCAACGGTAACATGTGTTGTCACGTTGCACTATTTCTATCATGTGTAGGATTTTCATTTAATACGTAATAATTTAAAAAAAATTAAGAAAAATTAGAAAAAAAAGTTAAAAAACACATTATATTTTGTCAATTATGTATTAACGGAAATAACCAAATTATATTATATTTTTTAACAGAAATAACCAAATTATATTCTATTTTTAAATTAAAGATCCAAATTAAGATATCTTAAAACAAAATAATCGAATTGAGATTATGTATACATAAAAGACCATGGAAAGGGTTTTAACTTTATAATTAATTCTATGTATTTGATGTGTTTGTCAGTAGATTGAAGAAGGGGTTCCAAACTAATTGCCAAACTGACATGAGGATCCTTGAAGAGTGATATGTTGGTGAATCCGGTGAACTGGAGAGTAGTCTGTGGGAGAAAGGAAAAGAAAGAAGAGCATGATTGTCCTTGAACTGGGCCACCAAATGCAATTAATGTTGGAATGATGTAAATCAACTCGCTTAAAGATAACACCCTCGTGGGTGGGTGGATGGATTTGTGGTTTCATTCACTTAAAGATGCTTTAATTTTTTTAATTATTTTATATATTCATTACCATTTAATTAGACAGAATTAACTTAACTTATTATTTTATAATACTACATTCAAAATATTCACTTATTTTATCCAGTATTATTATAAAAATAAGACTTAAATATATTTTTAGTTTCTCAATTATCAAATAATTTTATTTATTTTTTCTATTTTAAATTTTATATGCTTTAATCTCTTTCCTTAAAAAAAATCATAATTTTTGTCCTCTGAAACAAACGAAAATAAAGTGAAATGGCTGAGTCTCGCCACTTGAAAACTTAGAAACTCTCGTACCCGTTAGATATTTTTTAATGCAAAGTTGGTCACACACGAATCCCCACCGCAAAAAAATTCTTCTTCGTCGCCCTGGTCTTCTACCTCGCCATCTTCACCAACACCAACATCCTCCACCATGTCAATGTCGACACCTTCATCGTCTTCTGCTCCTTGACCTCTTTCTGAAATTAAAAATTTCCTCCCTTGAAACTCCGTCACGGGCAAGCAGCGGTCAACAACCTCTCGCGCAACCTGCCGTCGGCAACCACGCGACAGAACCCAATGCAACCCTAAATCGCGCTCCAGAGAAGAAACCCATCCACGCAAATCGCAGCACCATTGCAAGCTTCATTGAAAGGAACTCTTTGCACACCATTGCGTCTTCTCCTTTGCTCAACCAAGCCTTCGTTCACCCCCAATTTATGAACCCTAATAGCAGAGACACAATCTCCAAATCGTTACTGGTGATTTTCTTGTTGAAGTAATGACTTTCAATTTTGAGAATCCATCTGCTCTGTAAAGTGAATGACTAATAATATCTTCAATGCTTCATTCCATATATTAGCAGAATATGTTGGCTGCAATCTAGTCCACATAAACATGACAAAAATTACCTGCAAGGAGAAAATGCCATTCAGGATTTGACTTCCTATCACTCAAATCTGAACTAACAAGCTTAATAATAATAAAAAAGGCATGCTAATTTGATGCGTCCTTTCTATGAAAAACGCAGGGAAGAGGTAGAGTAGATATTTATTGCCTCATTCACTGCTTGGTTAAGCAAGAACCTTTCCTCTAGTTAGAGAAAAAAACAAGCATCCATATATCACAACAAAAGCACTAAGTATAACATTACTAAAATCGTTGGTACCGGTGTAATAGTCTGTCCATAATTCCATCCCATTCATCTTATTAGTATGGCATGCTACTCTCTAAAACCATAAGCACTATTTTAAGGTTTAAATATCATATTGTGATAACCATAAGGGTTGCCAGACATGCTCCGGGCATACTCCCACGCAACAGTGTTGTTAAATTTTGTACGTATTTGTAGATGTAGGGGAAGCAAGACTATCTGTAGATTGGAATTATCTTTAAGAGCCAATTCCCATCATTCTTCCCAAGGAATTACCACTATCATTTCTTCACCCTGCATAGAGACACATTATGACATCATCATTTGTTGTAAACAGTTGTTGATGAAGCTCAAAACAATTGTTGTAAATCGCAGGCAACTTAAACTATTGACATATTTGACACACTCTGCAATTCATAGCATGCTACACTAGAACTTGAATTCAACTTCTAACAATGTGTTGCATTCAGGCGCGAAAAGCTCTTAGAGCACTCGAAGGATTGGTTAAGATACAGGCTCTTGTTAGAGGGTATCTAGTTCAAAAAATGGTTGTTGCAACTCTTCACAATGAGCAAGCAATGATAAGAGCTCAAGTTGTTGGTCGGTCGGTTCGACCTTGTCAATCCATGGACAAGGAGAACAAATTTCACCAGAATCTCCTTCCAGATAATTTGTGGTAAAAAAATGGTCATGTTCAATCTCTTTCCATCAACATTGCCATATTTTTTAAGCCAATTTTTTCTCTCGTGGCAGCAATAGTTTGATGCAACAAGAAATTATCAATCTCGCAATAGAAGGGCATGCATATACTGTAAGGCACCATCGAATGGATTTGACGAGAGCTTAAAAGTTTTTGAGTTTGACACTCGCATGGCCCATTCAAGATCTCAGAGCATTAACATTGCAATGTCTGAATGTGGAGAAGAGTTGCATTATCAAGCAATGTCCTCCTCTCTTCTATGTCAAGTTCAAAAGTTGACATTTAACAAGTATTCAACTTTCATGTAGTTTTAAACAGAAAGAAAATCCATGCAAAGGTTCTGGTTGAATGTTGTATTTCTCATCTGGGAACCTGATTTGTCGAAGTACAAAAATATGCATAATCATTAAGATAATATTAGAATTAACTTTCTGGATTTTGCCACAGCTTCAGAAGCAGATGCAGCGAGCTCTCTTGCTGCAAGTAAATCCTCTGAACAGTTTTCAAAATTTTCCTCAAAAGCTTTCTTATTAGCTGCTGCAAGTGCTTCCTTGGCTGCCGGCTCCTGAAAGTAACATAAAACTTGAGTGAGATCCAGTGTAGATTAAGCTTCCAAATAAAGTTAAACAGAAAACCAAGGACAAGAAGAAGTACAAGTAACAACACACACTCCTGAATGACTTCAAATCATGACACAGTGAAAAGAAACTAAAACAAATTTATCTAGCATAACTAGAACCACCACTAAGACGTTATAATCAATGTTGAAAAATCAACCCAATTATCAAACTTGCTAACTTGTAAAAATGCAACCATGTTGGCCAGATTACTTGGTGTGGTGTGACGCGCCACAACGTCATTTTCGGATTGAAGCTGCGACGGCCGGTGCCGATTGAAGAAGGAGATGCCGACATTGGTGACACCTTGATGCCTTCATATGCCACCCGCGGCGAATCTGGTTGGAGTAGACCGTGATGGTGCCTTTATCGTTCCTGATGAGCAGAGATTGAAAAAGAAGGAAGAAACCCTAATGCTTGGAAGAAAAGGAAGGGAAACTCCGGTGGCTTCCCTAGCGGTAACAAACGTCGCCGGCGACAGCCTAAGTTAGTGGAGGTGTGTTGGCATTCGTGTGTGACCACTATTCTAACTTTGCATTGAAAAATATCTAACGTTGAGAGACAGAGTTTCTAAGTTTCCAGCGTGGCCAGACGTTAGCCACCTCACCTGATTTTTAACGTCGTTTGTTTTGGAGGACCAAAAATTATGGTTTCCTCAAGGAGAGGGATCAAAGCGTACAAAGTTTGAAATAGGGACGAAAAAAAAAATCGCTTGAAAGTTGATGGACTAAAAACATATTTAACCCTAAAAATAATAATTAAAAATTAAAGTATCAATTTATACCACTTTAACAAACAAATTAATTAAATATTCAAATTATTCAAATATTATTTTAGTAATTAAAAGGTTTAATGTCTCGGTAACGTCCCTATTTTCGGCTTGAATCTCAAATAGGTCCCTTTTCTTTTCGGCGTCTCAATTGGATCCTTATTTTTGTAAAATTGGAGCAATTAGGGGTCTGCCGTCAAATTAAACAAACGCCGTTAAGGAGAGTATTACGTGGCATGCTGACGGTGTAGTTTTAATTTACGTGGCATTAAAAACGTGTGTCAATTATATTTTTTTAATTTTTGAATTAAAAAATTAAATGTACATAGTCGAGTTTCTACGCTCCGTTCCCAATTCCTTCACTCAGTCCTTCTGGCCGCACCCTTTCAACGCCGATTCCGTGACCTCTTTTTTCGTCGATTTCACCGGCTACGTCTCCAAGGCCGCGCAAGCGTCGCTGGATTTTGCCGAGGAGCTCACTGCCTTCGCCGGCGAAGTAATCATTTCCGCGATCGGCGAACCTCGCTCCAGCATTGCTAGGGCTTTCTTGGCCGGTGTGTCGCAGAACTATATCCCAATTTCGTCGTCCGATGCCAACAGATTGGTGACTTGTTTAATCGATCAATTCTCCTCGCATACTATTTCTGTTGCATGCACTCCGAGGGAACTGCTCATTGCGGAAAATTCATCGTCTCAGAGCTCGCCCATCAGTGTAAACCACCAACCCCTGACCAATTACAATGATAGTCCCGGGAATGAGAATACTTCGGTTCCTCGAGCAGTGTGGCTTCTAAGCCTGCGGAAGATGGTAGTACGGCGTCCTCGAGAGGAGTGGTGAACGGCCCCCACCATGTTTATAGGTCCAGTGCTTGAATTTGGGTTTAAATGATGGTAATCTTGGACCAATCTCGTCTACCCAGAAAGTTATTTCCTTCGAGGAAGAGTCTGTGGAGTTCTTGGAGAGGCAGGAGACAGGTTTTAACTTGATTGCTCACGTGCTGGAAAATGTCCACATTGAGTCCGGACTTTTGGAGCAGGTTAGGTTAATTGGGAAGAAGCAGCCCTATTCTGCGTTTCGTGGCAAGGGTTTTCATCTGGGGTTTTTGAGTTCTCTATTTTCGCGTGTGGCCCGCGAATTGGGGGTGGTGGTTTTTGATTCCCTTTCTGCAGATTGTAAAATGATTTGGAATTCAACTGTTGCAATTTTGGGGTTAGGTTATGAAATTGGATTTGGAAATTTCTTTGAAGGGCTTGAATTGGGGAATTATTGGGGTTTCTTTTTCTCTCCCACGAACCCTAATTTGGATTCCAATTTTTTTCCCCAATCTGATTTCGATTTCTCAGTTGCAGCTGCACATAATTTTTTTTTCCAGTTTGTCCTTAAGTTACATGATTTAACATCTGTGCAATCCATTTTTTAATAAAAAAATCAATTCATACTCGTTTTTTTAATGTCACGTGTGATTAATCAATACAGTCATCATGCCACCAAACCCAAACTTAACGACCGTTTGTTCAATTTGACGACAGACCCCTAATTGCTATAATTTTACACAAAAAAGGACCCAATTGAGACGCCGAAAAGAAAAGGGACCTATTTGAGATTCACGCCGAAAATAAGGACCTACCGAGACATTAAACCTAATTAAAAAAAGTCAAATTATCAACCTATATAATTAAAATTAATAAAATATTATAATAGAAAAACTTGTAAAAGAATAATCATTTTTTTCTCGAATTTAACATAACTCAAACTCATTACGATGAGTTTAAAACTCATTTTCATATATATATATATATATATATATATATATATATATATATATATATATATATATATATATATATATATATATATATATATATATATATATATATATATATACTTGTTGTTTAAAACATAGGTAACGACTCATACAATAATTATAGAAAAAGCTAATTTAACATCTCTAGTCAATTAAATCCAATTTTTATGTAGAAGGAATAGAGTTTTCATTCCTCAAATGGTTTCTTGAAATCTACAAAATATGGAAAAATAACACCAAACTCGTATAAGTTGGTTGAACATGATACATTTCTCTTGAATGTATTAACATTAACTAATTAGTTTTTAAGTTTATCTAATTATATAATAAAATATAATTATAGAGATGTTTTATAACATTATAACAATAATAGAATGAAATACATAATAAAATAATATCTAACTCTCATCTTACTAAGTTGCTGTGGAAACATATACTTATACTTAAAAGTGTGAAGCTGTGGGTGATTAATAAATTTGAGACGTTTTAATGGTTTGTTTTAATTGCTTTAATTGAATATTTATTAAATTTTGAGTTAAATAAGTTTTTAGTCTTCAAACTCGATTTTTGTTTTCGTCCATCTTTGAAACTTTGATCTATTTTCATCTCTCTTCTTTAAGAAAGTATCAGATTTAGTTCTTCACGACTAACAACGTTAATTTTTTTCCTTTGATGACTAACGGTGTGCCACATCACCTTTTTACATGTCAACTCTCCAGGAGACTTCTCTCCCTTCATCCTTCACAATGTCCAAATGATAAGAAGTGAAACTATTTCGGTGGTTTCGTCGGACATGAACTGGTTGCGATTATGGAGGACAGTGGCGGTAGTCATCAATGGTGGCAGGGCTTCAATGGCGGTAGCCATAGAAGTACCAGATATGATGTTGAAATCAAGCGTGGCCTTTGGGTTTGCCGGAATTGAAATGTATTTCTTGATTGCATCTCCTTCATTAGCGCCAACAACACATGCATCAACCGTAGAGCGACACGCTCAAGAGGGACTATACTTGTCCTTGCACTAGTACAAAAAAATCGTATAATGTCGTTGTTTTTTTTCGGCCTTTCACGTCGAATTCGAGATCGACGTAATATCGAAAGACGTTAAATTGACGTCGAACATGGAACAATTCGATGTTAATCAAATTAACGTCGAATTTTATCAATATTCGACGTTAATCAATTTTTTTTTGTTTTTTGTAATTAATTGTGATCCTTTTTTACACCTCTACGAGATTTGAAAAGTAGAAAAACAAAAAAATTCAGTTTTTGATATTTTATAAAGCATGAGCTATGAACATATAGTGTAGTATCAACAACAAACAATAATAGCAAACAATTACAAACAACAAACAAGTTCAATCAAACAACAACAAACAAGTTTAACCAAACAAAAACAACAAACAAGTTCAAAAAAAAAACAAACAAGTTCAACAAATAAGTTCTTCAAAACGAAAACTAACCTTCAAAACTGGGTTCGTCGAAATAAAGTATTGCCACCAGTGAGAGAGAAAGCAGAATGCGCCTATGAAGAATAAAAACACGAAAGTAATCGGTCAAAACAAACAAAAATCATACCTAAAGTAGTTAATTAACATGAATTTGTAACAAATGAAAGAAAGATTACATGTGATGGTCGTCAAACTTTGTTCCAAAAAAGCTTGAGGAGAGAGAGGGTATAGCGCGCTAAGATAAAGTGAATGAATTTTCAATCTCTCGCTCAAATTTGTATTGATTTCACTAACCTTTTAGCGTTCTACGGTGGGGCATTCGATGTTTTATATCCTTTTGATGTCTAATTCTAGGGAATTCGACATCATAAGTAAATACATTTTCACCTTCGCACCAAACAAATTCGCAAAATTTACCCAATATAACAAATTGACATCGAATTACAATTCTAAACGACGTTTAATAATTGCATTTATTTACAAAAATGTCACCGATCATTTGTAAGGTTATTTAGTGATTGGATGTTGAACACGTGACGTTATAAGCTGTTTTTGTACTAGTATTATCATACCCTACCACCTAAAAATTGTGGTTATGGAAGTGCATTAGGTGGTTTTATCCTCGTGCCCTATAGAATGAGTTGCACCCTGCTACCATATTTAAGGACATTTATTCTAGTACCATTAAAGAGGCAAACAACCCCTGTACCAGGCCTAAAACAATGTTAAACATTTGGTTTAAAAACAATGTTGCATCAATTTATCCAACCAAAAAAATTTCCAAGACTTAGTGTAAAGTCTATTAAAATTATCTATTTTAATAAATAATAGTATTTTTTCTTGTAGTAGTAATAATTTTAAAGGTAGAAAATATAATTAATGAAAAAAATATGATAAGAAAAAAAAATTAAAAATTTATGATTATAGTAATTTCTAAAGGAGGAATTCAAAATTTTGAAAATTTTATTTTAGAAGGTTTTGTAAAAGAAAAAATAATAAAATAAAATAAAACAAAAACTGAAAATGATTGCAACATTACAAAACAACTTTCAGAAAGTAGAATGAGGAGGAATTCACTTTTGGTGGTGATGGAAATTAAAATAATATTTTTAATAAAATACTATTTTTATTAAATATTATAAAAAAAATTAAATAGTGCCAAATCTTAACCTATAAATAGCAAGCAAAGGGGAGTGCTGAAATTGCACCAAGAAGTGAGAATTTTTGTGAGAGTTAGGAGAAAATTATTGTTGCAAAGGGGGTAGAGATTCTGGAAGGTTTTCGGAAAACAACCTCTGATCAAGAATTTAAGTTTGGAATAGAGGTAAGGGGAGCTAACTTTCCTAGGCTTTTGTGTCAATTATCTAATTATTCATATATTGAATTATTGTTTATGTCTGTGTTAGTGTGTCTTTTTTCATTGAATCTTTCTGGAAGGATAAGAAGATGTATAACCGGCTATGCCAGATTCAACTTTTTAGTTCCCTAAAACGTTTATGTTAAGGTTATTTTCGATGGTAGAATAGAGGAATCTTAAAAACCGGAATTGATACATCCCTGATCATAAAGCAACCCTAATTTGATCCGGTAAGTTGTGACTAGTCATATGTATTGGCGTTTATGGTGAGTTTGATTTGTCAAACATTTGATTCTTCTCCGGTGATCATTTATAGTGATATTTTATTATTGTAAATTTATTTTTGTGAAATATTTATTTTATATGAATTTTGTGATGAATGTATTTTATGATGTTGGATATGAAAGTATACATAGTATGAGCCTCGGGGAGAGACTCTATAATGACATGCTATTAGTGTATATGTTGATGTTGAGGGTCCTATCAGTGATGATTATCCTAATACTCTAATAATTATCCAGTCTCAAATAGAGAAGGATGTGTTGTGGTGAGAGTGGTATGAGGTAGTATATGTTCACTTATGATCATATGTGTTAACGGACTAACCTTGTGGGTGATATGATAGATTATATTTGGCCAAGATTATTTTGTGAGAGGAGTAGAGGTCACACCACAAGTGCATGACCACCCGAGACTTCCATCAACATTATATTCGAAAAATAGAGTATAGTATAATAGTTGCATCTTACATGAATTTATGGTGAATGCATTATGTATAATAATATTGTTATGCCTCCATTTAGAATTTTGCATGGTAGCTCACCCTTACTTGTTTGTTTGTGTCGGAAAAATCATATTCTGTGATGATCGTATAACGTATATGTTATACGGGAGTAGATGAAGGAACGACGTCTGAACCAATACAAGTGAAGCAGGAGGCAGCATATCAGTAGAGAATAGTTTTATAAAAAAATTGAGTGTTTTATGTGAGGTTTGGAAGAAAAATGAATTTCAACGTGAAATCTTTTATTATCCTTAATTGATGATTGTAAAATTGTATGATATTTATATCATTTATGAAATGCCTAGTGTATGAGAATTTGAGGTGTTACATTAGTTTTATCAGAGCGGTTTGTCCTTAAGACGACCTAAGAGTTGTGGATTTATCCTACGAACTCATTATAAATCATAATAACAATAATTCTCTATGTGAACAAAGAAATGACATGCATACAGTCCAACTGTGAAACCTCTAATATGCCTAGCCTTGCAAGGAATTTAGAGTATATCGCATTTGCTCTTCAACAACAGGGTGTTGCTTTAATGCAATAGCACAAAACAACTTTACAACAATTAGAAGCGGTCAGGCTAAATTCTGAAGCTAGCCAAACACAACATGTGGAAGCCTTAAGACAACTAGTTGAGAATGGCACATCTGCAACATCGTCCAACTATTTTTAATGGGAGGACAAGTTCGAATGAGGCTAATCTATGAATAAGAAATATGGAAAAGATTTTTATGCGAAAAGGTGTTCATCAGAAACTAGGTGGGCATACTCGGTGTATCAACTTTCTGGGGGAAGCAGTACACTGGTGGGACATGAAGCTAGTAATAAAGGAAAGTGGTGAGATTATTACTTGGGAACTTTTTAAGAATAAATTTTATGTTAATACTTTCCAGGCAATGTAAGATATGAAAAAGAGGTGGACTTCTTGCAGCTTGTGCAAGGTAACAAGTCGGTAGCTGAGTATGTAGATAAATTCAAAAATTTGAGATATTTCTACACCCAACCAGCGAATGAAGAATGGAAGTGTAGGAAATTCAAAAGTGGATTGAGAGTAGACATACAATTAGCTGAATCCTTTAGCTATTAAGGAGTTTTCTGCTTTAGTGGAACATGCCAAAGTTGTGGAAAGGTTAACAGGTAAGATTGAAGTTCAACAGAAGTTACAAAGAGTGAGAGGACCATCTGGGTCACGAGCTAGACAAACTGTAAGCATCCGACCTTATGAAAGACCGCAGCCTCAAAGGAATTCTCATCAACAGCAGCCCCAACAGAAAATAACTCGATGTTACATCTGTAGGGGACCTTATCTGAAGAGCGTTTGTCCACAAGTTATTGTGCGCAACAAATGTTTTCTTTGCGGAGCAGAAGTACATTTTTCTAGAGACTGTCCCTCTAGTAGAAGAGAAGCAACTCAACCTCAACAACCGCCTCAACAAAGAAGGACCGACAATAGGCCACAAGCGACTAGAAGAGTCTATGCTTTGACGGGAGCAAAAGCTGCCAAATCATGTAATCTCATCATTGGATGTTGTATGATAGCTAGTAGAGACTTGAATGTGTTGTTTGATTCCAGAGCGACACATTCCTTTTTGTCTGAAACTCTTATTCAAGAGTTGAACCTACCCGTGAGAGAGTTGAGGTATGATCTCATGGTATCTACACCAGCCTCTAAATTGATAAAAACATCGAGGATATGTCCTCAATGTTTGATAGTTGTGGAAGGACATAGGTTCAAATTACATCTTATATCTTTACCCATACAAGGTTTAGATGTAATCTTAGGAATGGATTAGTTATCTACCAATCATATCCCTATAGACTGTAATAAGAAGGAGTTGATTTTTCCTGATCCTAGAGAAGCGGAGTTGTTGTCATTACAACAAGTGTTAAAGGAAGTCAAAGAAGGATCTTTGTGTTTCATTATCTTGAATCATGTCGAAGTTGAGAAAAATGAACAAAATCTTGATATTCCTGTAGTTAATGAGTTTAGTGATGTGCTCCTAGAAGAAATATCAAGATTGTCTCCTCAACGAGAAGTAGAATCCTCCATTGATTTAGTACATGGAACTGGACCAATATCAATAGCTCCATATCGAATGGCTCTGATGGAGTTGGTTGAATTGAAAAAGTAAATTGAAGAATTGTTGAAGAAAGAATTCATTCGACTAAGCGTGTCACCGTGGGGAACACTTGTACTGTTAGTAAAGAACAAATATCTTTTACCTAGGATTGATGACTTACTGGACCAATTACATGGAGCTCAAGTATTTTCAAAGATAGATCTGAGGTCCGATATCATCAAATTTTGGTTAAGGCGGAAGATGCACAGAAGACCGCTTTTAGATCAAGACATGTGCACTACGAGTATGTATTTATGTCATTTAGCATAAATAATGCTTCATCTTTGTTCATGGATTTCATGAATAGAATATTTCGACCTTTCTTAGATAAGTTTATCATAGTCTTTATAGATGACATACTTATCTATTCCAAGACTCGAGAAGAACATTTTGAACACTTAAGGATCGTACTTGGGATCTTGAGGGAGAAGAAATTATATGCAAAGATGTCAAAATACGAGTTTTGGATGCAAGAGGTGAAATTATTAGGACATGTTATATCATCTCAAGGCATAGCGGTGGATCCAGCCAAAGTTGAAGCAGTGTTACAGTGGGAAAGACCAAAGACTATAACAGAAATAAGGAGTTTTGTGGGTTTAGTTGGCTACTATATAAGGTTTATAGAAAGTTTCCCTAGAATAGTAGAGCCTTCAACACAGCTAACTTGCAAAGATCAACCATTTGTCTGGATGGATAAATGTGAGAAGAGTTTCCGGAAGCTAAAGTAGAGGTTGACTAGTGCACCGGTTTTGGTAATCCCTGACCCTAGTAAAACTTTTGAGGTTTATTATGACGCTTCTCATCAGGGATTAGGTTGTGTGCTCATGCAAGAATGAAAGGCGGTGACATACGCTTCAAGACAACTAAAGGTTCATGAGAAGAACTATCCTACCCATGATCTAGAATTGGCAGCGATAGTGTTTTCCTTGAAGATTTGGCGGCATTATCTTTATGGTGCTCAATTTAAAGTATTCAGCGATAACAAAAGCTTGAAGTACTTATTTGATCAAAAGGAGTTGAATATGAGGCAAAAACGGTGGATGAAATATTTGAAGGTGTCGCAACCGGAATCGCGACGGGACGACGATCCAAAAAGAAACGGGTTTTAAAAAGAGATTTGGAGTCGCCACCATAGTTTATTATGGAAAACTATGGAAAAACCTCAAAATGATAAAGCACGGTCCACGAAAACCATATTCTGGGTTCGGGAGTCGGTTACGTGTAAGGAAGGTGTTAGCACCCTACAACGCCTGCCCTAAGGCAGTACCTTTAACTAAATGCGCGAATATGATGTGGTTTTCAAAATGTTTAACTATCCCCTAAAATAAAATTATAAATAAACAAAATATATTTTTTTTAGTTTTTTGGGCCCGACAAGGATTGACCTTGCTCCTACGTATTCTCATTCAAAATGAGAAATCAGGGTTACGTAGTTCTAGCTTGAAAGACTGTTTGTTGTTTGGAAAAGCAGATGTTTTTAATTTTTGGAGATTTTATATTTTTAATATTTTTGAGAAAAAGAAGGTAACGAGTACTAGGCCGACGCGAACGGTCGCACGAGTACTCATACCTTTAAAATGATACTTAAATACTTTTAATTATTTTTGAAAAGAGAGATAACGATATTAAGCACTAGGACGATGCGAACGATCACACGAGCACTCATACTGTTATCTGCTTATTTAGGAAGACTTGAGAGCATTGAGTGCTAGGCTGATGCGGACGATCGCACGAGCACTCATACCCTCGTTTAATATTACGTAAATAAGAGAGAAAAGTATTGAACACTAGGACGATGCGAACGATCACACGAGTGTTCAACCTTTAAACGTATTTTTGAAATTTTATTTAAGAAAAGAAGAAAAAGGTTTTTAGCACAAGGACGACGCGAGCGGTCACACGTGTACTTAACCTTCAAAACGTATTTTTTATGTAAATTTATTTAAGGAAGAAGAAAAAGGTTTTTAGCACAAGGACGACGCGAGCGGTCACACGTGTGCTTAAACCTTTAAAACATATTTTTGTAAATTTATTTAAGGAAGAAGAAGAGGTTTTTAGCACAAGGACGACGCGAGCGGTCACACGTGTGCTTAAACCTTTAAAAATAAATTTTTGAAATTTTATTTAAGAAAAGAAGAAGAGGTTTTTAGCACAAGGACGACGCGAGCGGTCACACGTGTGCTTAAACCTTTAAAACTTTTCTTGTAAATTTAATTTATTTAAAATATTGTATTATTACATATATATTTAAGGCTAAATAGATGTTTAAAATAAATAGAACAAAATAAGAGAAAAAGATAAATAAATAAATAGAAATAAAAAATAAAATAAATAAACAAAAGAAATGAAAATGGCTGAACGGACGTTAAGAATAACGAGCGTTCGAACGTTCGTTGGGGAATATAATGGATATTTAGAAATGTAACTGAATGACGAGCGTTCGTCGAAATAAAGCGAACGTTCGTTGGGGAATATAAAGGACGAACGTTGGTAACTAAGGCTGAATGACGAACGCTCGTTGATAGAGGATGAACGAACGTTGTGAATGTAGGCTGAATAACGAGCGTTCGTTGGGTGATACGACGAACGTACGTTGAGTACAGGAAGGTAGATGACGAGCGTTCAATGGATGATGTGACGAACGGACGCTGAGAAGAGGAGGCTAGTCTACGAGCGCTCGCTGGGGATGAGCGTTCGTTGGGTAGATGAGGTGAGTGGAGGCCAAATGACGAGCGCTCGTTTGGGACGAGCGTTCGTTAGGAAAATGAGGTTGGATGGCGCATACTCGTTATGGACGAGCGTTCGTTGGGATGATGAGGCGGGATGACGAACGACGAGCGCTCGTTTGGACGAGCGTTCGTTGGGAAGATGAGGCTGGATGATGAACGACGAGCGCTCGTTTGGACGAGCGTTCGTTGGGAAGATGAGGCTGGATGATGAACGCTCGTTATTAACGAGCGTTCGTTGGGAGGATATGGGCTGGATGGCGAACGCTCGTTATGGACAAGCGTTCGTTGGGAAAATGAGGTTGGATGACGAACGCTCGTTATGGACGAGCGTTCGTTGGGAAGATGTGGAAAGAGGATGACGAACGCTCGTTATGGACGAGCGTTCGTTGGGATGATGTGAGAAGAGGAGCCCGAATGACGAGCGCTCGTTTTGGACGAGCGTTCGTTGGGAAGATGTGGCTGGATGGCGAACGCTCGTTATGGACGAGCGTTCGTTGGGAAAATGAGTGTGGATGACGAACGCTCGTTAAAAGCCAAAGAATCCTGGACGTACGCTCAATTTTTGGGCCTGGCCCAATTGAATGGTTTCTAACCTAGAATTTCTTAGGGGTTCTACCTTCCCGCTCTCATTCACTCATCCACTCAGATCCAACACCCTCCCGTAAGCTCCCTCTCTTATCTCACACACTTTCCAGAGACCCAAGTTTCTTTCTCTCTGGAAAACCCTAAATCTGGGAGGCACGCTGCCGCCACCTCGGCTGGAACCAGCCGCCGCCACCTCTGCCAAGACCACGACTTGGCCTCTCCGGTGACAACCTGAACTCCTCGCTTCGAAAACGCTAACCCAGGGACGGGTTTACCTCCCCGCGCCGCATCTCTGTCTATCTCTTCGGCCACCTCCCTCACAGCTCAGGCCGCCGGAACTCAACATCGTAGCGCCATTAACAGCGGCCAAGCTCTGCTTCTCCACCTCCTTCGCATATGCACTACTATGCCTTCGAACCAGCCACCGCGCCACCACCTTCTATTAGTCTCGACGTCGCCAGCGACACCACACTCCACCGGAGCTACCGCCGGTTGCGGCGTTCAACTCTCTCTTTCCCTTCTCGTGAATGACGAAAACGCACTCCCTGGGATGACTCTTCGCAGTGCTCTGTGTGAGATCTCTACTAACTCTAGGAAGATCATACGTAAAAATGGGTTGGCGAGATGATGATGGGAGCCTAGTGGAGGCTCGGAAGTGAGTGAGTTGGAGCTTTTTGGCTATGTGAGACCAGTGTGGTGGTTGTTTCTTCTTCTTGCAGAGGAAAGGAATTATAGGTTGTGTATGAATTTCTGCTTAATGGTTCAATCTTGTTGTTGGTTGGGGGGTGAACAGAGGCATTAAAGAATGTTGAAATTGGGAGAACTCGTGATGCTCAAGTATTTTGAAACGGATTGACACCAAAGGGATTTTCAGAGCTCCAATGTGCAGGGGTTCTTAGAGAAAGGTGATGAAAATTTTCAGTGAGAATGTAGAATAGAGAAAGGGGAAGACTCCTACCACGATACATATTCAAGCAAGGTGACTTCAAGCATAAAAAATGAAGCATAATGCAGCAAACTTACATGATTACATCCACACGAGTGAGTGCTTACCTCTTGTAGCTCTGCTTGCCTTTTCTGCTTCGTCTCCGATGATCTCTCACCTTTGTAGCTGGCGTTCTTCGTTCTCTGCCGGTGCAGAAAAAATGGTCCAAAATTCCTCAGCGATGGATGATCCAAGATAATCAACCGAGCTCTCAAAACCTCCTTTTTCTCCTTCTGATCCCAACCAAAATCCTCCCCCTAAAATCTTGGAAAATATTCCTTGTAACCACCTTGTCCCCCCCCTTCCAGACACGTCCCTCGCATCCCCTTTTCCACGTTTTTTTATCTTTTTCTATTTCCCCTTTTTTTTTAATTTTTATTTTATTTTTTAATTGTTTTCAATCTTAATTTTATTTTTCAATTTTTTAATTATTTTGATTAATTAACTCTATTAAAACAAATTGAAGATAAGAAAAATAGAAATTGAATTAAAAACAAAAAATCTAAATACATAAAAATAGAATAAAACAAAAAGGTAAAATAATAAAAAGGAAAATAATAAATAACCAATAAAAATAGAATTTTTTACAACCCGGACAAAATTGAGTGTTGACAGAAGGATTATGACTTTGAGCTCTTGTATCATCGGGGAAGGCGAATGTGGTAGTTGATGCTTTGAGTAGGAAGACAGTGCATGTTTCACAAATGATGATCAAAGAATTAGAATTGGTAGAGAAGTTTAGAGATCTAAAACTACAGATGGAGTATGGGGTAGATTTCATTAGATGTAGTAATCTGACTATATCTAGTGAATTTCTAAACTTAAAGGAGAAGCAGTTGTTGGACCTTAGCCTGAAAAAGATAACAAAATTGATCGAAACAAAACAGGCTAAAGAATTTAGGCTGAGATCTAATGGTGTATTAATGTTAAAAAGTAGAGTATGTGTACTAGACAATGTAGAGATAAAGAGACTAATCCTCGAAGAAGGACAAAAGATTCGTTTTAGTATACATCCCGATATGACTTAAATGTATCAAGATCTTAAGGAGTCGTTTTGGTGGCCTGGAATGAAGAAGAGGAAGTAGCGCAATTTGTAGCGGCTTGTTTAACTTGTCAAAAAGAAAAAGTGGAACATCAACGACCAGGAAGGATGTTGCAGCAATTGAACATACCAGAGTGGAAGTGGGATAGCATTGCTATAGATTTTGTTACTCATTTACCACGAACGGTGAGAGGTCACGATGTTATCTAGGTTATCATCGATCAATTGACTAAGAGTGCTCATTTCCTAGCAATAAATCTGAGAATGTCGATGGCTAAGTTGGCACAACTGTACATAAAAGAAATAGTAAGATTGCACGGTGTCCCTTCAAGCATTGTGTCAGATAGAGACCCAAGATTTACTTCTAGATTCTGGCAAACCTTGTAGGAAGCTATGGGCAGCAAGTTAAGAATGAGTTTCGCGTATCATCCCTAAACCGATGGACAATCTGAAAGAACCATCCAATCGTTATAACATCTACTGAGAACATGTGAATTGGATAATCTAAGTAGTTGGGATGAAATACTTCCTCTAGTGGAATTCACCTACAATAACAACTTTCATGCTAGTATTGGAATGACACCTTACGAGGCTCTATATGGAAGACGATGTCGAACTCCTTTATGCTGGTAACAGGACGGTGAAAGGGATTTTGTAGGATCTAAATTACTACAACAAGCCACAGACAAAGTAAAGTTGATACAAGAAAGAATGAAGGCTTCACAAAGTAGACAAAAGTCATATGTTGATAAAAGGAGAAGACTGCTGGAGTTTGCAATCGGAGATCATGTCTTCTTGCGGGTGACTTCAACCACTGGCGTGGGAAGGGCTCTTCATTTGAAGAAACTTTCTCCTAAGTTCATTGGTCCATATAAAATTTTGAGAAGAATTGGGCCAGTCACTTACGAGATTGCCTTGCCCCCTCAGTTGGTCAATCTCCATTCAGTTTTTCACGTTTCTCAACTAAGGAAGTATGTACCTGATCCTTCTCCCATTCTAGAAGTAGATGAGATTAAAATCAAAGAGGATCTCTCAGTAGAAGTACAATCAGTTAGTATAGAAGATCGTTAGACAAAGCAACTTAGAGGAAAAACTATCAACTTTGTCAAAGTGGTTTGGGACAGGAAAACAGGTGACTCTACTTGGAAACCACAAGATGATGTGAAGCGTTCCTACCCTCATTTGTTTTTGTGAAGTGTCGAATTTTCAAGGTAAAAAATTTTTGTTGTTGGGGAGAATGTAAAGTCTATTAAAATTAACCATTTTAATAAATAATAGTATTTTTTTCCTTTTAGTAGTAATAATTTTAAAGGTAGAAAATATAATTAATGAGAAAATTATGATAAGAAAAAACTTAAAATTTATGATTATAGTAATTTGAGAAGGAGGAATTCAAAATTTTGAAAATTTTATTTAAGAAGGTTTTGTAAAAAAAATTATAAAATAAAATAAAATAATATAAAATAAAAATGATTGCACAAGAAGAACAAAACAACTTTCAGAAAGTAGAACGAGAAGAAATTCACTTTTAGTGGTGATGGAAATTAAAATATTATTTTTAATAAAATACTATTTTTATAAATATTATTAAAAGAATTATAAAAAAAACTAAATAGTGACAAATCTTAGCCTATAAATAGCAAGCAAGGGGGAGGACTGAAATTGCACCAAGAAGTGAGAATTTTTATGTGAGTTAGGAGAAAATTTTGGCTGTAAAGAAGGTTTTCGGAAAACAACCTCTGGAATAGAGGTAAGGGGAGCTAACTTTCCTAGGCTTTTGTGTTAATTATCTAATTACTATTCATGTATTGAATTATTGTTTGTGTCTATGTGTTAGTGTGTCTTTTTCTATTGCATCTTTCTGGAAGGATAAGAAGATGTCTATCCGGCTATGCCAGATTCAACTTCTTAGTTTCCCAGAACATTTATTGTTTTTCTTTTTTTTATTGCATCTTTCTGGAAGAATAAGATGTCGTCTAACCGGTTATGCCAGATTCAACTTCTTAGTTCCCTAGAACATTTATGTTAAGGTTATTTCCAATGGTAGGATAGAGGAATCTTAAAATCCAGAGTTGGTACATCCCTGATCATAGAGTAACCCTGGTCTGATCTAGTAAGTTGTGACTAGTCATATGTACTGACGTTTATGGTGAGTTTGATTTTTCAAACATTCGATTATTCTTCGGTGCCATTTATAGTGATTGTTTCAGGTATAGGGTTGAAGTCCCTTACTCAAAGCACTCCTAGTTGTTTTGAAGATCGGGCGTTCGCTGCTTAGCACTCCAGGTTGTCTTGAAGACCGAACGTTCACTACTTAGCACTCTAGGTTGTCTTGAAGATCAGACTTTCGCTGCTTAGCACTACTGGTTGTCTTGAAGACCAGATGTTCACTGGTTAGCACTCTAGGTTGTCTTGAAGACCAGAAGTTCGCTGCTCAGTAATCCTGGTTGTCTTTCGTCCTTCAAGTTACGTTGTTTGTTCTCCCTTCTCCTTGTCCAAGCCGGGTGGGCAGGTACCTGTCAAAGGCACTTCAACGCTCAAGCTAGTAATGCAACCGAGTGGTTGGCACAACAAGTAAAGCATATATTGTGCATCGTGATCTTAAAGTCATACCTGAGACCTTTATTTATACTAGTTATGATGGGCCTTTACCTTTCGTAGGCTTAATGACGGCCTAATCACACCTTAATCTGCATTAGGGTTTTAATGACTTATTATCGTTTATAATTTAACCTTGTGGTCGGCCTGAGTGGTCCGCCTGGATGGCCTGCCTGGTGGTTGATCGTCTTGGATGGTCGGTTGTTAACTCATTGGCAAGTGTACCAAATCGTATTAAGTAATATAAAATGGTAAGACCAAGTATCGATTCTCAAGAGACTCGTGTTACTAAACATTCGTGTAATACCTTAACCAATTAAGACTTAAGAATGATTCAAATGATAAAGGGTAAAATGCAATAAAAGAAAACCTAAACTTGAATGTAAAATCTTGATCTTTTGGAACTAAAAGCAAGAATGAATGAATGAGTGATATTGATGATATGAGATTATGATGTTGTTGGGGTTAGATTTCACCTACTTCACTTTCATGCATATTAGAACTCATCTTCTTCATTGGAATGTTAATGTCACTTCTAAATTACTTAGAACCCGATCACTCGGCGTAAAAAGCCTAGTCTCAATTAGTAGACCTCAATCCCTTGAATCCCTAATAACCAATTCCTCATTAAGAAAATAAGCTTAGCACAACCAAACGTCCTATTCCTACCCCTTTCGGTGAAATCCTCCAGATCATGATTCATAAGATATTTCCCAATACTCAAACAAATCAAACATCAAGTCATGAATGGCCAAAACAAGACAAGCATTAAGAATAGGAGAAAATCACTAACATTCAATGAAAGAAGCATAAAATATTTAAAACATGTTCAAATACATGAAAGTTTAGAGGTTACATCATCCCCAACAATAAATGAGTTTAGTTCTCTGTTGTCATAGAGAAAGTTGGTGTACAATGGAAGAAAGAATGAATGGAAACCCTAGAAAGTGAGAAGAAAAGCTCCCGCATGCCCAATCTCCCTCCAAAGGGTCGAAAATTGTGTTTCTATGCTTCAGCCGTCCAAAGATGTGAACCCCAATGCGTGCAAAACCTTAAATAGATCAAAAGTGGCCCATAAGCCCACGTCGCTGGCGCTCAGCCCCTTGACTAGGGGCAACCAGGCGAGCTTCCAAGGAGACTGGCACTCAGGGCCCCTCAAAGGGGCAAGCAGGCGCTGATGCGAGCTACATGGCGTTGAGGGCCCCTAAAGAAGGAAAGCAGGCTTTCCTGCGTGACATGTAGCGCTGAGGGCCCCAAAAATGGGCAACCAGGTGCCTTACGCCTTCTTCAACCTTCTTCTCTAGTGCTTTTGTTGTCCCTCTTGAGTTCCACTTCCATAATACTTTTGCTCTTCTTCCAAAACATACCAATATCCTACAAAATTGAGGGAATTAGTGATAAAAATCATTAAGTATAACTTTTATTCACTTATTCACCAAATTCAACTAAAACAAGAGTTTAAGCAAGCTTCAAAGTCAAAAAGGGTTAATTTAGTATCAAAATTGCATCACATATAACAATAAATTCAACCGTTATCATCGGCTGGCCTGGATGGTCAGCCTAGTCTGAGGACGGCCTAGTCTAGTGGTGTCGGGAAACCGTACGGTACACAAGGTGCTAGGAGACCGTACGAAATGATATTTTATTATTGTAAATTTATTTTGTGAAATATTCATTTTATATTATTTCTCTGATGAATGCATTTTATGATGTTGGATATGAAAGTATGCATTTGAATATAGTACGAGTCTCGGGGAGAGACTCTATAATGGCATGGTATTAGTGTATATGTTGATGCTGAGGGTCCTATTGGTGGTGGTTATCCTAATTCTCTAAAAATTATCCAATCTCAAATAGAGAAGGATGTGTTATGTGGTGAGAGTGGTAGGAGGTCCTAGTTTATGTTCAATTATGATGATGAATGTTAATGGACTAACCTTGTGGGTGATATGTAGATTGTATTTGGCCAAGATTATGTTGTAAGAGGAGTAGAGGTCGCCCCAAGTGCATGACCACCCGAGATTTTCATCAACGTTATATCCGGAAATTAGAGTTTACTATAATAGTTGCATCTTACATGAATTTATGGTGAATTCATTATGTATAATAATATTGTTATGCCTCCATTTAGAATTTTGCGTGGTAGCTCACCCTTACTTGTTTGTTTGTGCCGGAAAAATCATATTTTGTGATGATCTTATAACGTATATGTTATACGGGAATAGATGAAGGAATGATGTCTGAACCAATACAAGTGAAGCAGGAGGCAGCATATCAATAGAGAATAGTTTTATGAAAAAATTGAGTGTTTTATGTGAGGTTTGGAAGAAAAATGTATTTCAATGTGAACTCTTTTATTATCCTTAATGGATGATTGTAAAATTGTATGATATTTATATCATTTATAAAATGCCTAGTGTGTAAGAATTTGGGGTGTTACACTTAGACATTATGATAATTATTGAAATTGCATTAAACCACATATATTTTCACTACCAACCAAAACAAAATTCTGCACTTTAAAAAACTTTAAAGCTTAAAGAAAAAATACAAATTCAATATAAATCATATGAGATCAAATCGACAGAAAGAAAAAGTATCCCACAAGGTTTCGCTCAATATAGAACCCTTAACTCCTACAATTCAATGATCCAGAAAAAATGCTATTTTCGAAAGCTTAGGCAGTGGTAGTCATTCCTTTCTTCCTTGGTGCAGCCTCGGTACTTGATTCAAAATCACCACATTAGCCAAAACCCGAAACCAATGCCCAAATTTAAACACTCAAATAATCAATCAATTATACCCTCCCTGAAATCGCTCTAGAATCTACAAGGCACGTGGCGTATGTACCTCATCCTTACAATTTCAGTGGTCTTTCTCCTGATAGCCTTGATGCTTTAGTTATCAAAAACCATCGACCAGTGAATTTAGCTATTGGATGAAGTTAGGTATTAAGCCCGTGAAAGAATTGTACTTAAGGCGGGGTTCTTTGAGGAGGTCAAGTTGGGTTAAGGATTGTGGGATGGGGCTGGTGAAGCTGCTTTCGTAGAGTCAAAGTTTCATAAGGGAGTTCAATAGGGGTGAATCTTCGTCAAGGCGTCGATGTCGATTGGTCTTGAGAGGTCCAAGTCAGAGAGGTGTAGGCCCATGATGACTATGTTGAAGCAAACAACACCTAGCCACGTGCCAGAGCATGGCAAGATGTTGGGGATCATGAGAAGAGAGCCTCCCACGTGAAGATAGCAGGGAGAGAGGGTTTACACGTTTCAGAAAAAGAAAAAGTGATATGGCACACTGTTAACCTCCTAAGAAAAATATTAACGTAATTGGTCATGGAGGACTAAATCCGAGACTTTTTAAAAGTTGAAGGATGAAAATTGATCAAAGTTTTGAGGAGAGACGAAAATCAAAATCGCATAATAGTTTAAGGACCAAAATCATATTTAACTCTTAAATTTTTTTATATATCAAATCTTCAAAAATTTAAAATTTTTAAATTGAATTTTTATGTTAGATTTTTCATGTGACTATTAATTAGTGAATTATATATATTCCGTTTTTTTTTTTAATTTTAGCCCATGTAATTTAATAATTTTGTATTTTTTTAATTATATAGTTTGGTAATTTTGTAATTTCCCAATTTTATAATTTTACAATATTTTAATTTTATAATTTTATAATTTTATATTTAAAATTTTTTGACCATCTCTTCTTTTACAACATATAGGGTTTCTTTTCACAACATATTTATTTAACTAAAATAAAAATGAAAACTAAACTTTAAGTAATTAACGTTGTCCAATAGAACTAACGAAAGACCATCCTCAAAATAAATTTAATTATTTCTGCTGAATCGATTGAGTATTAATAATTTCAAAGTGATTTGGTTTTCAACTTCTTTCTCTTTCTCTTCTCCTATTAAATTATTTGCTTCTTTCGGTTTGATATAGTCTTCGTTCCCTCCACAATTGCTCAGATGGAACTTGCAAAAAGTATTTTGATGTTTAAGTCAAAAAGGGTTTGATTACATTGATATTAAATGCATAAATCAATGTTCTCTACTATCTTAGTTGGATCTCTTATTTATTCAAATTGTAATAGACTTTTTACTTCCCATTGGCCTAATTATGGCCCAATCACACCCTAATCTTAATTACAAAGCATATTTATGCTAATATTTGTAGATACTCTTAATCATGCTAAGCACATGTTTGATCGGTTAGTCAAGCAACTAGTAAGATTTTTTTATAAGAAGACATGCGATTTTATTTGTCTCACCAATTGTTTTATTGATCGATTTGATAACCCTATGTTGGGTTAACTTGACCAATCTACATTGAATTGGTCAAGGTCGTACTATACATAAACCCCATAAGCTTGAGCGATCGATGATGGCTATGATGGGATGAATTCTTTATTGAAGTAATTTGGTATCATCGCTTGGTATTAGCCTCTGATTGAATGCATTTGAAAAATTTATCGTTGGCATGAAGAGTTATGACATCTTGTGTAATGTGTTGTCAAGTTTAACATGAGATGTGAAGTGTCACACGTTCTCAACCGTTAGGTGTGTACATATATGACAATCTAGATGACGCGACAATTGGCCTTCGTCCTCTATAAATAAGAGGGCTACTAACCTGTCATTTTCACACTGCTTCTCGTGAGGATCTGCATATATTGATTGATCTTCACGTTCTTTTTATCTTAAAAGGTAATAATGTCTACTGTGAGTATTTCTTCTTCAGAAGAGTCCTTTAGTCGGGTCAACCACTCGGGTCATCTTTAAGGAGCCAAGGATCAACGGGACAAACTATGCATCAATTAACATCAGCACCACAGATGTAAATAATGCCGACAATAAGGAACAAATGTTGAAGAGGTCTACCTAGAGTGCGACCGTTGGGGTCAAAATTGATGTGTCGGCGAAGGATGTAACGCTATAATTCGGGGTATCACGAATCGTATTTAAAGTAAAATGTTTCAAAATCCTTTTGAATGCAAAAAACAGTATTAATTAAAAAATTTGACATTTAGAACGTGCAAAACTAAAACAAGGTTCTAACTTTACCAAATAAATTATCCAATTACAAAATCTCGAAATTGATAAAATAAACCTAGTTAAAATGGTTCTAAAATTTAAAGCACAAAACTTTAGATAAACAAGATTATTCCCCACTCTCGCGTCGCTATCATGCATCTGCAACATCCCCTGCTCTTGTATAACCAAAGGTCATACGATCATCGCAAGATACACACAATCACAAAATAAACAAATATGGGTAAGCTAACATAGCACAACAAATAACAATATAATATATACATAGCAAGTAGACACAACTTAATAATCAGTCATTTACAGCGCTATCCTTATTAACATAATCATTTCTACACCATGATCATTGCCAAAGTGATCTGGTTCCTAACTTTCTTCTCTCTTTCTTCAGTTCTTAAATCTTATGTTCTATGAGCTTGGATGATACTTACAAAATGTACTATGATACTTAAGTCAAAAAGAGTTTGGTCATTCGATATTAAATGCACCAATCAATGTCCCCTGTCACCTTAGTTGGACCTCCTATTAATACAAATTATAATGGATTTTTACTTACTACTAATCTATTTATGACTCGATCAAACTCTAGTCCTATTACCATACTTATTTGTGCTAATATATGCATATCTAAGCGTACATCCAATAAGCAACTAATCTTATTCTTTTTATAAGACTGTGCCATTTTATTTATCTCACCAATATTATACATTAATTAATAATGACAAATTCACACAATATCAAATATGAGTATGTTACTATGGGCTCATCGGCTACCGATCGGTCTCGACCAGCTTCACATCCGTTCGGTCTCGACAACTATTGAGCAGAGTTAACGCACAATGAATGTGATAACGGCTACCGTTAAACAATTAAGGTTTGCATTAATGACCATTAAGAGGTAAATTAATTTAGATTCCTTTAAACTCTATAAATAAGGGTTTAGGTGAGGTAAAGCCAGATTCAACTCATACTACAATATGTCCTATTTGCGTCCTATTAGGACTTCAATATTTAACTGTAACAAACAGTTCATACAACCGCTCTTAACTTGAGCGTCGGAGTGCCTTTTGCAGGTACCTCCCCTCTTTTACAACTGAGCTGGCAAGATTGAAGTTGACCGAGCGGACAATATTGAAGGTGACCGATCGGTCCAAACTGGAAGCAGACAAGCGAAGCGCACCAGTCGAAGGTTAGTGTCTCGGTCTCACAATTCACACCGAAACAGAGTCTATTTGCCTTATCCCATAATTGTTGATGTGCAGATTATGCCGACGAGCCAATAAACCAAAATATTCAGTTTCGTAAAAAAATTCTTAAGGACATACATGTCGGATTGTGTAGTGCACCCCTCATCATCATCCCTATGGCTGTCACTTTTATAATTCTTCTTGTTTTACTGCTTTCTATTACACTTATAGCATGAATTAATAATTTAAATTGTAAATATTGATGTATAATATTTTAGGTTAAGTGTATCGATGGTTATAATATACAATGTTTTTTAGTCATTAGACAATAACTTGAGAAATGAAGAAATAAGAGCCACTTGAGAGACAAGCCCTCAAAAGCTACTGCACACTGCACATTGTACTCATTGGAAAGAAAAAAAGAAGAAGCGAAGGAACAATTCACGTTGTGGTCTTACTGTCAGTGAGTGGCCGCGTCATTTGCACTGGAAAAGCCCTTCTCTTTTATATATAGTAGCTCTCATGTGTGAGGACCAGTCAGAATGTTTAAGGAGAAGTTGCAAAAGGAGTAAAGTACACTTCTAACTTCCCATTTCAGGCCAACACACACTCACTCTCTCATGTGCTTCCTTACCAAACAAAGCAACTTTATTAACTCACATTAAGCTCTGTTTGTTTCTTCAACACAAGCTTCAGAACCCAAACATTCACTAACTGTATGTTTAATTCAGCATCAACTTTATGAATGACTTCTGTGTTTCAAATTAGCGTTGCAGATTGTCTAAATCCATAAATAGTCACGAGTAAACACATCTACCATTCAATTTATCAATCACTTCACTGTGTCAACTTTCGGTAGAGAAATTGCATTGCACCACATAGATTCGACTTTCTGCACAGTACTACGTCCTAGTAAATTCACTGAAATTTCTTACCGATTCAACTACAACTCTTGAATTTTAAACTGTGACTTCTGAAAACTACTACTCCTATAGTAGAGAGGCTTATTCTTACAACCAATTTAAATTTCAAATACAATAACCACAAGCCACTGCTACAACCAATTTAAATGTCGCACCAAACACAATAAAGACAAAAAAATATGCATGGCCAAATGATCCACCCTTTGTCCTTCTCCACACCACTTCAATTCTACTCACTATCCAACTACGATTAAAAACCTATACAACGTTTGGTGTCGGTTTCACTCTTTGCTTCACTCAATCACATTATTTCATCTAATCTTATTAAAAAACCCAAAAAGCACTCAACGGTAGCAAATTAGTTTAAAAAAAATAAATTTAAGGTCAAATTAAACAACACGATTCAATTACTTTACATTAAAAAACTGAATCAATAGCCGAAACGTTCATTAAGAAAACACTAACTTACACCGACATCCCAAATGTTATTTGAACAAACAGAAGTTAACAGTTCAAACATTGACTTATCATGAGAAAAAGCCTCCGTTATCGTCCTAAATCTATAAGGATGAACATTGAACATCTACATTATCGTGAATAACGCCACCATATATCATGCTCCTTGGACAAAAGTAAACGAATGTTGACGTTGTAACATTCATAACAATCTATCAATTTTCCATTCTCTCATCACCAAAATTACAACAATATGAAATACAATAATAATCAAATAAAAATATTAAAACACACAAAAAAAAAAGGATAGAAAAAAAGGGGTACCACTTCGAATCCCCTTATTTCCTACCTTCAAAAACAAAAGAGAAAAAGAAAATCCTAAAAACCCCTTTTTTTTTTAAAACAAGGTCACATCACAGCACTAACGATAACCCCAAAACCAAACCCAAGGCAACAACAACATTACCATAACTCCCGCCGCTAACGGCGCCGTTACTGTCGTCAGCGGTGTCATCGGCGGCGTCCCCGGGTGAGTCCGCCGGCGCGTCGGAATTCGCATCCGCAGCAGGTGCATCGGCAGCCTTCTTCTTCTTCTTCCCCTTCTTCGCTGGCGCAGGAGCGTCGGCAGCAGAAGGCTCCGGCGCAGGCGCCGGAGCAAGCGCCTCACCCTTGAATAACTCCTTAGGGAGAAGCACCTTACTGATGGCGAAAACCGCGAGAGGCTGTTCATCGATTATGGTGTTGGTGATCTTCGCCGTGGTGAGCCTCGTCTTGAGAGTGACATCTTCGCCGTCGTTTTGTACTGTGAAATCGAATTTGTTAGCTCCGTCGGTGGCCAAGGTGTTCTGAAGTCCATTGTTCGATTTCAGCGTAGCAAGGGATTGGTACACCGGCACGCCATGGAATTCGAGAAGCGCGAGTTTGCCAGAAGCGGTTAGGTTTTTGAATTTGGGGAGGAACGCTTTGAAGGCGTCGTCGAGGGGGCAGAAAACAGTTAATCCACCGTCGAGGTTGTCGTTGAAGGTGGAAAGTGCGTCGCTAAAGTTAGAAAGAGTGTCGGCAAAGACTTTGCAACCGTGTTTGGACATAATGCTGGTGAGGTTTTGCTGCGCCGGCGCAGGTGCAGGGGCTTCCGCTGCAGCCGAGGGTAGAATTTTGCTGATCTGGATAACGGAGATGTTGTAAGGGATTTCTTCCACGGATTTCACGAAGGTGGAGGTCAGGGTTCCGTCGTTGTTTTCGGCGCCGAATGCGACCTTACCGCCGTGGAGGTCGGTGATGTTGACGAAGCCGGCTGAGCCCGGGGCGGTGCCGGTGGCCTGGTACATTGTGGCAGCTAGCGCTGTGCCGTTAGTGATCTGGTGGAGCTTCTTGGCGCCGAAGTAGTCGAGGAGGACGTGGAGGGAGAGGATGTTTTTGACGGTGTAGATGGAGGGGTGTTTGGAGAGGAGGTCGTCCATGGCGGAGTTGTCGACGGCGCAGACGGTGATGGTGGTTCTTCCGTTGATTTCGGGGGCGAGGTGCGTGAGGGTGAGGTAGTGGTTGAAGGTGGAGAACTCCGGGTGCTGGGCGAGAATGCGCGTGATGTTGTGCGCTTGGGAAAGGGTGGCGAGGAGGAGGAACGCCGCCGCGAGAACCGGCAGCATGGCCGGACGGGGGTGATGGTGCATTGTGAAGAGTGTGAGAATCTGAGATCTGGCGGCGTCAGAGAACAGAGTGAAGAGTGAAGTGTGAAGAAGAGAGTTACAGAGGTACTAATAAGAAGAGCGGAGAAAATAGGGCATCGAGTATCAGATTATTACTGTTTGTGCCATTCTTTGACACAGTAATAACAAACTCTGTCTATTTTTACCAATGTTTTTTTTTTCAGAAAATATAAATATAACTATTCTCTACAGCAAGTATTTTCTCCAGTCAAAACACTGTGAGATCTGATCCCTGTATTGTCTAATATACAGTGGAAATGAAGAAGGGGGAACATAATCAACGGTTCTGATTTTTTTCATTAAGAGAAAGCTGGAGTAAAGATAGGGAAGGATCTATTTTTTATTCGAAGAGAAATAAAAAAATATATATTACACAATTTGTTTGGGATTATTGTTATACGAGTAAAAAATTGTGTTTCTGAAAGTTTTTTAAATTTTATTGTTTTAATTTTAAATTAATATGTAGAAAAGGTGTGTTTGTATGTGTGCGTGGGGAGGTTCTAGAAGATTCTGTTGGATTGGAGTAAAGCAAACTGTGGCAGCATGTCACGCGACTTCAGCAGTTCTTTATTCACTGGAGAAAGAATAAATTAACTATTTCTTACTTTTTGTGTTTTATTTTAATTATTATTCTTCATAATTAATCATTTTAACAGTGTTGTTACAAAGACAACATTTTAGCTATGTCATTTATATTTCTATTTATCTTAATTAATATTTTAATATATAAACATATTGTAATTAAAGTTAAAAATAAATTATTTACTTCCACAAAGTTTATTAATATTGTGTATCTAATTACCGTAAAAGCATGTACAAGGTTAAAATAGGAACATATTGCACAAGAATTAACCATTTTTTCGATATATAGTGATAATATAAAATTAACATTTTTTATATCAAATATATATATATCTATATATATATACATATGTATACATATGTGTATATATGTGTGCACATATGTGCACACATGTGTGCACATATGTGCACACATGTGTGCACATATGTGTACACATATGTACAAATATGTGTAAATAATGTTTCAAATAAAATTATACACATCTTCTAAGTTCCTCTCCTACCAATTAATTTAAATTAATCATCCTTAATAATGTATCAAACTAATAATATTTTTAGTATATTATATATCATAAATTAGAATTACATCATTGTTCACTAATATGTAAAGATTATACTTAATAACATAAAAAAAGACTAATATTTCTAGTGATATATATATATATATATATATATATATATATATATATAGAGAGAGAGAGAGAGAGATATCTTACTTTTAAAAAATATATATATACTATATACATACATATCAATCTTATAATGATTTTAGGATATCATATATCTTAAATTAGAATTGAATTATTGTTCATTAAGAAACAAGAGTATGAAATTCTATCAAAATATTATAATTTATTATAATTATGTCGCCCTATAAAATAACACATGATCCAAAATAATCTCTTAAAATTTTGTCTTTGTTTTCTTAAATAACAAATGTAAATATTTTTTAGTTTGTCACATCATACCTAAATTAATTCATTAATTTAGGTGATCAGATTTATCATAGTTGTAAAAATACATCTCATATTATATATATATATATATATATATATATATATATATATATATATATATATATATATATATATATATATATATATATATATCCTCAAAGATAACATTATTATTAAGACAATTATTTGTTTTGAAATTCAACTTTAAAAAATATAATTAAATTATTTTGTTTTAACTTAATATATAATATTCTCAATATATATATATATATATATATATATATATATATATATATATTATAATTTTAGTGTAAGAACCTAGAAATTAGAGCATTAAAATAGATAGATGTTTTAGAATGAGATCGATTATTTTATTTTAAAATAACTCGATAAAATAAATAAAATTTCATATGGTGGTCTCATTACTTAAAAACATTTCATCTCTCTAGAACTTGTTCTCTAAATTATCTCTACCTTCTCTCTACACTTTTTTACTCTCTAATTATTTCTTTGACGATCAGGAAGTTCCTACATGATCACCGCTAAATTGTCTTCATTATCCACTAATCAATTTCAGTAATAGAGTAAGTAAGTTTTTACCCTTTTTTCTCATTCTTTGGTCTTACATGTAAATCTATCTTTGCATGTAAAAAAAGGTAAGGAAAGCTAGACATATGCTTAGAATTCTATTTGTATTTTCAAAAGTAAACTTTTTTGTGTATGATAACATGAATTAAGTAAAATTGTATGTTTGCACTAATATGTTTGGTCTATAGGTGATGATCAAGTATTATATGACTAGTTTGAATGTTAGACATTGTGTAATTATAATGTTTTTGATGTTATAATTGTGTATGGTGAAGTGGTTTGATGGTTTAAAACTAAATTTAAGTGGTTTGAAGTGAAGGTTGGTCAAATTCTTGAGTTTTAAGTCTAAAAAGGGGGGGGGGGGGGGTTGGATGAGTGAGTTTGAGAAAGAGAGGTTGAGATAAGAAAGTAAATGTCTAGGTGTTGTCATGATATAATTTAAGTCTTGTTAGAGGTGTTATTTGATTAAAATCCGTTAGGAAACAAAATGGTAATTCTTCGGTGAGTTTGTAGTGTTTTTAGTGTAAAAGTGAGATTTTGAGTAGTGGAATTGTGAGGTAAGGGTTGTAAACTGGTTTGGGGCATTGGGGGTTTGGTATTAGTTGTATTGTGACTTGTTTAAGCATTGAAATGATAAAAATCTGGTGTGTAACAGTTGGTGTCATCTTGGGGTGAGTTCTTAGGTGTTTTTGGTCTAAATTGAAGTTTTACAAGTGAGATTCTATATTAGAAGTTTTGGCTGATGATTTACAAACTTGTTTAAATTCTATCAGGACTTGTAAGAGTGGCTAATCCAGTAAAATCTGGTGTATAATGCATTAGAGAGTTAGTGAGGTTGTGTTGCATGATTTTGAGTACAATTAAAGGGATTTTGAGTAGTGAATTTCTAAAGGAGTGAGTATGTGTTGAATTTGATGGTTTATGGTAGGTTATTGAGTCCATTAGAACTTGTTCCAGTTGTTAGTTGTAGAAAATAGGTGTTCAAAGTAGTAGATTTGAGTTTCGGTAGCTTATAGGAGTGAATTTGGGTTTTCATAAGTCAATTTGGGTTTGAAGTGGTCAATTCAAGTTAGAGGTCTGATTTTATATGTTTCTCAGGGTCTAAGAGTAGTTAGGAATCATTTAAACTTGTATGTAGGGTCATCAAAGTCAAAATAGGTTAATTTTAGAACCTAGTGCAGCGTTAGGTGCCTTCTAAGGGGCCTCTGGACGTTTTTGCGAGAAGTATTCGCTTGGACACCCCCTAAGCGCCCTTGTTCCAGGGATTTGGCGCCCAGGCGCCCTTTTTGGAGCGTTGGGCACAACTTAGCAGAATTTGGTTTTTTTAGGTCGTTTTTGGGGTTTTGGATCCTTTTAAAGTTGTTGGTGAGGGTTTCAGAGATGTTTTCCTTACCTAAATATGAGTACTTAGATGCCATGAAGAAATTGTGTTATTGTGTGATTTTTATTGACTTGTATGGGTGTTTCTATTTCTTTAATGTATGATTGATAGTCTCATGTATTGGTATACTATGTGAATGTGAAGTGATCTCAATGGTTTCAAGGTATGGAAGAGAGTTCCAATGAGAAACTTCTCAATGATGGTTTCAAGTATTGTAAGTATGAATATGAGAAGTTCAGTCTTGAAGTTCATCTTGATATTTTAATGGTCACCCATTCTCAATTAGAGAAGGGTGAGGCATGTCGTAAGAATAACAAAAGGTCCTAGTCTAGGGACTTTGCCTTGGCCTAAGGCGAGTGATAACGGACTAATCTTGTGTGATAGCTTGGAGTGGGCCAGCTGTTTCACCACAACAAGTGCACAAACTGTCATAACTCGATATTCATACTAATCTGGATGGTCAAGTCAAAGGGTTGTCATGCATAAAGTATTTGTTTGATTTGTTGTTCTATAAGTTATTGTGTGAATGTTAACTTGTATTAATACATCATTAATTGTTATAATCTAACTTACCCTTGCTTTTTGTGTTGTATGTCTTTAGTGAGGGAGTTGCAGCGGTATAGATAGCTTCTGTAATTCTTCAGGTGTAGATATTTCTTCTTTAAGAAATTTCAAGTTTCGTTGATAAATTATCATTTTTATATATCTTATTTTAGTGGTTTTACACTACTAAGTTGGGATGTTACATTTAGCATATCATATATTTTAAAATATAATCGAATAATTCTTATCAAAATGCAAAAATATGAACTATATTTTAACAAATTATTTATTTTATAATATATGACATTTTTTAAAATATTTATTTTAAATATGTCCCATACTAAAAGTAATATATGTTTCATAGAAAGTTTCTTTAAAAATTTGTCCTTGTCTTCTTATTTCTTAGATAATTCATACAAATGTATAAATATTTTTCGTCACGTCATATATAAATGATCATGTTTATCTTTGTACACACTTCTTAAAGAATTAATCTCATTAATATTACAAAATATATATATAGATATATATATATATATATATATATATATATATATATATAGATATATATATATATATATATATTATATGTGTGTTTTTATTTTTTTTTCATGTTTAAGAGTCTCATATTATTTTAGAATTAAGAAAGATAATTTAATTTAATTATATACTTTTCTTCATTAATCTTTTGAGATATTTTTAAAAAATAAACTTATGATGGAATTTCCAACTCTAAAATAAATAATACTTTGAATACGATGATTTCTTGATGATTTTATTTAATAAATTTGATATCACTTATACATATTATATTATAGTAATTATAAAAATATAAATTAATTTTATATTTATTCAAACAATAATGAGTGATTTATATTTGTAATTCACTAGCTAAGAAAATTACTTATATTATATCACATAAAAATATAACTTTCAAATAAAATACAACTAAACTTACACATCATATTGATATCATAATTAAAACATTATAATCACTCAACTTAAATGGAAATGGAAATATCCATTAGTAGTAATACTTTGATGTAAAACATGCATTATTCCAACATTTTATTACAAAGGTATAGCTATAAACTCGACATTTTATTATAAAGTATTTTATTATAAAAATATTAAATTATTGTAAGATTTGAACAGTTTTAAGATATTATTTATTTTAGATATTGAAACTCTATCTCATTTTTTTCTTTAAAATTTATATAAAATAGTGAAAGAAGAAAAAAAATATCTAAATTAATTTACTTATTCGATTTTTAAACTATGCGAAACTAATATAAATAATGTAATATTATGTGAATAAATTTTAACTTATGAATAATAAAAAATTATAAATTTGTGATATTTTTAATCAATTATTGTCATTAAAATTGAGAAACTAAAATATATATTTAGAATATTTGATAGATTTAATTGGCATTTAAAACTTAAAATGAAAATAATTAAGTGAAAATGAATATAAATTTGAATGAAAAGGACAACAAATCACTCACTGTAAAGCTGAAAGTTCTTACTTTTTTTGGGAGTATTTCGTAAAGTGAATATGATTGGCTACTAGTACTTAGCTTATGGCATAATCATGACCATAGGCCACGTTGATATTTGACCAACAAAAACCCGACCATGCATAGATGAATATCAGTCGTTGAAAAAGGAATGGCAGAGACTGTAGATAAAGCGAATGAGGAGGGCAATATTGGAAAATCAAAGTGAGGGTGAAAGTGGTACTAAACATAGCTGGCCGAACGGTGCAGGAGATGCCACGTGTAGGGTGGATTGAGTGGAGCATGTGATGTTGCAAAAACATGCAACACCGACAATCTCCTTTTCTTATTGTGTGTTGGTAGATTCATTCATGGATGTGTTCTTTCTTCTTAATAATTCCAAAGTGTTGTTTTTGTTCAGAGGAAAGAAGGCCCATGGCTTCTGTGTCAAGAAAAAGAAATTCAACGTGTGATGGGATAGCATAAATAAAATTAGCTCTATTAAAAAATATACATGGTTTAATTATGTTATTCAAGCTTATGTTTCCATACCTCTATTTGTTGTTTAAATTAAATTCATGGTTCATTTCAGGATTTTTATGATAACAATGGATAAATGTCTCTTTTGATTTGGCGTTTAGTCATTGTTCATGTTGAAGCAGAATGTTTCATTTATGTTCGAAGCTTTAAAATTATATGATTTTAATTAATTTAGTTCATAGGAGTAAATGTTATAAATTGTCTAAAATTATAATTTAGACTGAATAAATGGTTTAAATGGTTTCAAATATATATACTTTGTAATGTACGATGGTCAGTAATTGATTGGGTGGTCAATTTTTCGTACTCATGATTGATTTTCGAAAATCAAACAATTTTTAGTGGAAAAGTAATGACCATATATAAGTAACTGAGTTATTTATAAATTAAACATGTTTATAAATAAAGTATGTTTATCAACTATATAATTGTAATTTGATTGATGTTAATTAATTTTTTTTGAAACTTATAAATACATAAAGAAAGAGGTAGATAATCATTTTTGTTATACTGTTAATAATTGACTTTAATTATCAAACAATTCTCTATTGACTTAAATATTTGAGTATTTTTTTTAAGTAATTCGTAACTTTAAATTGTTATAATAGTTTAAAGATTTTTTAGAGTTTGATGTTAAAGTCACGTAATCTCGATTCCACTTAAAAAAATTGCTAATTAATTATTTTTTAATAAAAACAGATTCCCTTCATTGTACAACAAACTTATTAATAAAATAAAAAAGTAAAGTTGATTATAAAGTAAGTTTAACATTTTCTCAAGACACATTTTAAAGTATAATTTTTACTTTATATGTATATTTTATTTGATTAAAATTGTGATTGGTATAAATATCTTTAGTAGAAGAAGAAAAAGTGAACCTTTTATTATATACATCGGTTAGATTGTGTAATAGACAATAGGATTCATTTTAATATGGTCACTGAATGCAGCATATAAAGGTCATAATTTAAGTGTATATTCCCGATTTTGCATTTAAGGCTAGGATTTAAGATTTAAGATTTATAAAATAAAATGTGAAGACTAGTCAAATGTTTCAGTTTTTCAAAAACAAGACTTTATTATGTCAAGTGAATATCATCTCGATAAAAAAAATAAATAATTTATCTTCTCCAATATAAATAAGAGTTAAGTTTTATTAAATATTATTTAAATACTTAATATTTTGTTCTTATTCGTAATATTAAGTAGTTTAAGTTACATTATATAGTTTATTGAAATTTTAGTTATAAATATTTTATTTTACACTGTATAAATATTTTATTGAAATTTTGTTTGGGTATATTTTTTAATTTATTGCTAAAAAAAACCAAACTTAAAAAACACAAAAACTTTTATATTAATTAAATCATGTAAAAAATTCACATAGAAGGTGTTTTATTTTATGTGAGTTATATTTATGTTAGTTCATGTATGACGTAATTTAGTCATTGATGTAAGTAAAACCCTATTTTATATACTAATGATACACAAAATAAAAAACCATAAAAGTAAGAATAATTTCTCATTTAGATATTCACTAAAATTACATTTAGTTCACAAATATCCACTTTAAAGATTACAAGTTTGAAACAAATTTATATACTTTCAAGTCTTTAAATTATCTCATAATTATTCCATAAATCCAACAACTTGTATAATACAATATACATATTTTAAGTCATACTCAATTCCAAAATCTGAAAATTAAAAAAAAAAAGGTTTTACTTATATGTACTATTTCAACTTCGTTTATAGTAAATGTAAAATAAATTCAACACTTTATATATTACTAGTATTAGGTAGAGCTTTTACTTTTGAGCTTATTAAGTAAAGTCAGAAATAAAAAAGTTTCTTTTATTAATACAATTTTGATTATAATATTATTACCCTAATCTTTTTTCTATAAAGTTTTCTTTCTATGTTTACCTTAAATTTAGGAGGCTAAGTATTAAGAAAACTAGATAAAATATATATATATAATATTTATTGTTGTACTTAAGCATGATAATTTTGGTTACTCAATACATTTGGAATGTTTTAGACTCTTGTGTCCTGCAATAACTTTTGAGGCAGAAATTTGCTGCTATGTTTTTGTCTTGTTTTTTTAACTGTGTAAAGGATCGGAATATTTCAAATACTTTTTAATTTTAAATATTTTTTTTATTATTAATAAAAAAAATAATACGATCCAATTGTGTGTGGATGCTACACAAATGTAACTAAAATATTGCATGCTGTGGAGTCATTGCGTATTGCATTTCAGATCTAGTTGGTAATTAGTCCTTTTCTCTTTTCATCACATAAAAGAATCTCTTTTCATTCACCTAAACTAATATTATTACTATTAGGATGTATTTGGAATATATATTTTGTTTCATATAATTGTTTTATTATTTTACTCAAATTTTATTTAATACATATTATTTATATATTTTTTTTTACAAAAATCATATTTGTTATAAAATATTAAATATGATTTTAATCTTAAACTTTTATACAAAATTAAACTTTCTTAATTTTTTAAGATATAGTTTGTTTCTCAAACTTAACAATTAAATAAATATAATTTTTTAATTCTATTACATTAAATTATATTAACATGTCAAATAACATTTAAAACCGTTATTCATCATACATGATTAAGTTTAAATGTTAAATTAGAATGGTTGTTCAATATATAAAAAAACATTAAAATTATTGTAACATCTTATTTTACTGATATAAAACTATTAAAATAAGTGTTACAAATATGATAATGTACAAGAAATTTGAGATTTTTAAAGTTAAAAACTTACACATGGAGAATTAAAACCTAAGAATGATGTTTTGCTTGCTCTCTGCTTTGGAACAACTAGAAGAAGTCCTCCTAAGCTCACACTATTTAAGGTGATTATTACAAAAGAGAAAACAAATATACACAAACAAACAAAAATGAAAGGGTAAGTTAATATCAAAAGACGAATACTTAACATTCACAAAGTAACATAACACCTAAACAGGTAAGACATCTAGACTCAAAAATTGAATACATGTGTTATTGTCGAGCTATGACACTTGTACACATGTAATGGTGGAATAGCTGGCTCATCCCAAGCTACCACACAAGATTAGTCTGTTAAAAAACTCTTTGCTTAGGTAAGACCCCATATTAGGACCTCCTGATACTCTCACCACATGACCCCCGCTCTACTTGAGAATGGATGACCATTAGAGTGTTATGATAACAATCAAAATTGAGCTCCTACAATAATACATACACTACAGAGCTCCATCATTGAATCTTTCCACGAGAGTCATGAATTACGTCCATCTACCATGCACATGGTCAAGACATACTCATCATCATCATCATCATATATCATACATCATATCTATCAACCATAAGCATACACATAAACATGTTCACAAACCTTAAATATTTATCTATTCAAATAAATTAAGTATATCAAATTTATAAATTAACTCACCAAATAAGGAATCCAAAGCAAAGGCAACCTTCTAAATCATTCAAAGAGAAAAATCATGCAAAGGCAACCTTCTAAATGAAATAATTGATTATCATGTGTGATAACCAATCATTCCAGAGAGTTTTGAACAAAAGATAATATTCTGACTGAAATAATTGATTATCAAGTAAGATAATATCCCTGTCAGTTTTGACATTTAACATGATTTTTCTAGTTTGGTTGCACCTGTGACTCATCCAACATATCAAATAGGTTCCTTAATCACTAGAATTGATGTTGAAACATATTTATGGTTAAAATGAAATACCACTTTACTAATTAGACCAACAACTAGGTGCATTAAACCAACTCAACAACTCAAAAGTTTCTAAACTCAATTCCACACTTTCTAACACAGAACTTGGAAACCTAAGGATCTAAACAAGTCAGAATTAACCCAACAATGGATCCCAAAGCCTCTACTTTAACACAAACCCTCGACCATAGAATTTCACAAGTCAAAACCCAAAAATGAATTAAAAATCATAAAAAACTTAACCTATCAACTACCAACCAATTCTACATCATATTTCACTTAACTCAAAGCTTAAACAAGTTTCAAATGACTATAAAACAGACCCTAATACTTAGTTTCTCTAATTTGACCATTAACTCAACTTTTCGCCTATCAAAACCCTCTTTTTAAACCAAAAAACCAACCTATAACTTAGCCTACTCTCTACTTCCCAATATTAGATCAATTTTATACAATTTACACTCTAAAACAACAACATTCAAATTATCATACAAGTACCAATTCACAATCATTCACATAAACCATTCAGCAATAATCCCAATTTTATACATCAAACCAAGACTATTACTAAATAATCATCTCAAGCAATCACCTATTATCTCAAACATCAGTCTCACAACATGATTAAGCATAGATACATACTTATAGAGGACCAAACTGCTCTACAAGAGCTTAGACGATCATCAGCTCAAAGAACTTTATATGCACCTACAATCCATAGAAACGTAATCACGGTATACCGTTAGATAGAGCTGTCAAAACGGGTAACCCGGTCCGACCCATCACGGGTTGGCCACTTAGTGAGTCAACTCAACCCGACTCATTTATTAGCGAGCTGAAAAAATTCGAACCCGACTCGACCCACCACGGGTTGGTGGGTTAAACGGGTTTTCTCATTGGCTGACTTAATTAACTTTTTTTCACCCTCTTCTTCTCAGATTCTTATAACATGTTACTTTGATCGATCAAATTGAAAGAGTAATAATTGGACCAATTGATATAAAAGAAAATGAAACAAAAGAAATATATTGTTATATATATATATATATATATATATATATATATATATATATATATATATATATATATATATATATATATATTATAAGTTATCAAGTATAAAATTTTGCCAATTTAGTTTAATGAGATATACACAACCGTTTGACCAAGAAACTACATATAGTTGTTAACAAAAATATATAGCACAAGATAAAATTGTCATGCTTGCTTGTAGATAAGTCTAAAAGCAAGATAAAACAAATGATATATTCCTGAATTATCCAATCTATAATATTATCCATCTATTAAATTGGAGTCATGAATAGATAAATTCACAGTATTATGCTCTCTTGAAGCATCTTCTTCTTTATCTCCATCTATAATATTATCCAATCTATAATCTTAGGGTTTTATTTGCAGAGGGAAACTTTTGGAAAGACAGAAGCGCGAAGGGCTCTATTGCTAAGTAAAGGTTGTGCATTTTGAATAATTAATTTAATTAATTTGATTTCAATAAAAAAATAGGATTTGAATAATTAATTTAATTTAATTAAAAAAATAGGTGGATTGGTGAGTCAACCCAACCCACCATGGGTTCAACCCGTGTGAGTCGGATTCTTAGTGAGCCAGATCAAAATTGGCTCGCATAAAAAATTTTGCAGTTTTTTTCAACCCAACCTGGCTCAAACCCGTGATGAGCTGGGTTGGCTCACGGGTCTCAACCCATTTTGATGGCACTACCGTTAGAAGCATTGATTAACAAAGAGTCTTATAGAAGACTCAGACTTCACATGAGCGAAAGAGAGCTAGCATGCAAGGAAAATAAAGCCGATCAAAGAAAATAGTAGAAACTAACTTACTATTTTAGGAAAACTGATCGAATGAAGTTGTAGACCTCACTGTGGTGATCGTCTAGATATATTTTGATCATCAAAGAGATAAATCAAGAGCTAGAAAACTTAAAGAAAAGAAAGAGAAAGTCTAGAGAAAATATTCTTGAATGATAGTAAGTGTTTTATATAATAAGACACGCTTATAAAATTCCATTTATATAATCAAATTATTTTAACATTAAATAATATAATGTTGTTAATTTAAAACACTTATAAATCATAATATTTTATTTTTTAGTTCTTATAATTGTCAGATTAAAAAAATTATATATATTTATCTTTAAATGTTAGAATCAAAATATATTAATGTTTAAAATAAAAATATATTTCAAATTTATATCCATTAAAAACATATTAAACTTTATTCCTTCTTTACGCATTTTATTAATATTGCATATCGCTATTTTCCGAATAAAGTTTTTTTTTTCTTTTGCAAACATAATGTATGTTTGGCAAATGCAATATAATATTATAAAATTATTACTAGTTATTAGTCTATTGTATGTGATGTTGACATGCAGATTTGGGCAAAAGTAGAAGATTGAGTATTTAAAACATGTCTCATGTGTGACTTTCTCTTCCTCTGCATGTGGTAGGGACACAATACAAACGCGATTTCGGAGTTTTTAATGAACTGGTTTCACCGAAAACATTGAAAATGAACATTGATTTAGGTGCTGTAATCCATTCAAGGAACACAGATCTTGCATAGAAAATGTTTCACATATGCTTCCTTCACAATGTCACAAAAGATTGTGTTCTACGTTTCCTGAATGGCTTCATGAAGATGTTACTTCAGCAAAATCATATTCTAATCTGGTGGAATATCAGCACCACATGTGCTGTGGTGCTTTAAAGCTTCAGCTGAAGGGAATAAGGCTTTTCATTTATTTATTTATTTTGTATTCAGTTGTCATGGTTTGCTGTTTTGATTCAAAATTTTGAATACTGAAATTTTCATTTAAAAAAATTCCAAAATTTACTGTACGAATAACCCAATTCCATTCAAATGATTAAGGTGGATTAAGTTAGATTCAATCTAAATCAATGTTTTTTTCATTAAATTAGGTGATTGATTTTGTAAAACTTTTTTTATAATATATGAAATAATTAATAAAATATCGGATCAAATAAATTATAATTATTAAATAAATAAATAAAATAAATTTTTATATTTCATTGATTAAAGACAATTAAAAAATAAATATATAGATTCTTTTTCTTTTTACCTACCTTATTAATTTATTAATTGCATTAGATCTGTGGCATTAATATTAGTAAATTTGTTTTTTCTTCTTGTTCTCCTAATCCATCTCTTTCTATTTTTGATCTTGTTTTTGAGTGTGATTTTTTCCTTGGTATTATCTATTTAAATGTATTTGTAGGTTGATGAAAATTCTTCACTTTTGTTTTTTGTAACTGTGTCATGATGATTGAATGAAGAGATTTATCTCTTCCTTATCTCTGGTTTCAGAAGAAAAGATAAGTTTGTAGGATTATTATTTTTTATTTCTCGTTTAATTTTTTATATTAGTTAAATAAATATTCATATAATATATCAGAATTTTAAAATAAAAATGATTTAATTTATCGTAGAACCAATTTTCAATTTACCCTCTCAAACAGATTTTTATTGTAATAAATTATTATAGTTAACAAATAATCTATTTTTTGAAGCACAAACAATCTTTTTAAGTAAAATCAGACGACAGAAGTAAATGGGAATTCAACATCAACTAGAGTCTCAAATTTTATTTTCAAATATTTCTGAGAACATCAAATCAGTGATCACCTAACAAGTTTGCAACCCTGAGAATGGAGACATGAAAATCAAAGCCATTGATTTTAGACATTCTGAGATTTTGTTGAGGAAGTTGTCTTTATCTTTTGAATCATCTTGTCTTTGATGAGCCTCCTCATTATTTTTCCAGAGGGTGACTTTGGTATGCTTTCCACAAAGTGCACCACTCTCACTTTCTTGTAATTTGCAGCATTGTTGGCAACATAGTTCATTATGTCCTCCTCACTTTCCTTTGCACCAGGGATCAAAACCACACTTGCACCTGGGATTTCCCCTGCATCTTCATCTGGTATTCTAAACAACCATTACAGAAAAATAAAAGCATTACTTTGTAATGACTTTCTTCAAAACTAAAATTCCAACACAAGTGTCAGATTAACAATGTTAACTATATTAACAAAAGAGCACGATTTTGGTTACTTACGGCACTACAGCTGCATCTTCAACTGATGAATGACTCAGCAAAATGGCCTCTAACTCAGCAGGAGCAACCTGTATATGTTCAAAATGACATCATTCCCCTTATTCTTAACCAATTTGTGTTTACTAATAAACATACTTTCATGACAAAATAATTATGTAAAAATGAGAAAGTTGAACATAGAAGTTTCAATCTCAAGTCTGTCAAGTTGTATGGTCATGATCAATCATAGTATATTTGAGGTATTGTTCGCTTACCATACATTCCAGTATTGTTCGCTTTGGAAGATGTAATTCTGTTATGGTTTTGTCTTTCCAGATGGAAAGAGGAAAAAGTATTTAAACTCTCTTACACCTTAATTTTATAGTGATACGAGACTATTAGGTGTAATAAAAACAATAGTTTTTTTCTATTTTTTTTATTGAAAAAGGTGACAATCCCTTGTATTGTTGTAAGCCTCTGAAGTATCAAGAACTTACTTGGAAACCTTTGTATTTGATCAACTCTTTGATACGATCAATGATGAAGACATTTTCTTCATCATCTATGAATCCTACGTCACCTGTGTGAAGCCATCCATTCTTGTCAATGGTATGTGCAGTCTCATCCACCTGTTTATAGTAACCTAATGAAAAAGACACATAATTTATGTTCATTCCGAGTGTAGTCTATCGTAACCTTATAACTGGTTTCTTTTTGGGTAGATTATTTCTGCATTCTTACCTTGCATTACACATTGGCTTCTCACACAAAGTTCCCCGGGTGTGTTCCTAGGAAGGGATCGACCAGTGTCAGGATCAATAAACTTGACTTCCAAATTTGGGAGGATGAATCCCACTGAATTTTTATGAACACTGCCCAATCCTTTTGTTGCAAGAGTGAGTGTGATGCAGCTATGCTCAGTAAGTCCATATGCCTACCAAAGAAAACTAGCTCTTGAGGAAGGTAGACACACACCGTACTAAATATGCAGAACTTATTATGCAAAATGTAAAAGTTAATTCATGACAGAAAATAACATGTTGATAGGATTTGGTATAGCAACCTCATGGACAGAAACACCAGGGAACTTGTGTTGAAAAGCATTAAGAAGTTCTGGAGCAAGTGGTGCTGCTGCAGTCATAACAGCTTGGAGTTTGAGCTTGGTGAGGTCAAATCCATCAACTATGGGATTCTTGACCAAGCTGAGAATGATAGGGGGTACAATGGGTGCAAATGTGACCTCATGTGTGATCAAGGCATTGAGAAACTTCTTCAACTCAAACCTTCCCATAACCACAACTTTCCCTTTGCTCCTAAGAGTGGCACAACATATTCCAGTGATGCCATAGATGTGAAAGAAGGGAATGAGGCCTAGTGTGGTGACCTTGCCCTCCATTTCCCTTGTCACACTGAAGAGTGTAGAGCAGAGATTAGCCACCAGATTTCTGTGAGTGAGCATCACACCCTTTGACATTCCTGTGGTTCCTGATGAGAATGGCATGGCACAAAGATCATTCTGTTCAACAGGTTCCTTGGAAAAATCACCACCTCCTCTCTCTGCTGCTTCAATCAACTTCTTCCAATTCATGCCACCTTCAACAACTTCATCTCCTACCACAATAACAGGTACCTCTAGACCCTTCACCTGTTTTTGTTATATCAACTCAACAAATCTCAAATACTATACTTTAACACTCTCATTCTATGTATTATAGCCATGGGAATTCAAGTAAAATTCTAACTTTTACATCACTAAACAAAGAAAGTTCAATGACATATATAAAGATTCATAAACCTACTGTGTTAAGTTTTAGTTAAAAGTAGCCTCAGGCGAGTTTGAAGAAGTTAGTATAAAAATGAAGATGAATTATACCTTTTGATAGTTTGTGGCATCTGTGACAAATATCTTGGCATCTGCAGACTCTTTCTGTTTCTTAATTTCTGAGACATGAGAAGCTGGATTAGCCCCAGAAAAGACCCCACCGGCAGCCATTATCCCCAGAGCAACAATGGCATACTCAACCACATTTGGAAGCAACACAATGACAACATGCCCTTTCCTCAAACCAAGAGATCTTAAGGCCTTTGAAAACCTCTTTACATCCCTCACCACATCACCGTAAGTCACCTGTTTTCCAGTTACAGCATCCACGAATGCGACCTTGTCAGCATAGAGCTCAGCATTTTGGAGCACATATTCTGGCAAAGTCACATTGTCAGGGATAGGGACGGGTGAGTACTGGCTACGAAAGACATGTTCCTCCACATCTCCCAAACTTTCCACGTAGCTGCTTCCCATGTTTCAGTTGTGTCTGGATACAAGGTTGCATGTCAGATTATTATAAGCACATTCTCTGATCATACTCTTTGCATGGTGAGTGAGGTTAGATGAGTTGCAAGTGAAGTGCAATGGCCAATTTGCCATGCGTGGGGGTGTTTTGTTGGTAATTTGTTGAATCATGTCATTGACAAAGCCCAACTGCAATGTTCCTACAATCACTCTTATGTTTTTTTATTTCTAATCTGTCGATATTCATAATCAATTCACTCTGCATCTCTTTCAAATGATTTTACTATTATTGCGGATAGAAAGGTGAAAATTATGCATGTTCATATCAATGTATTTATACATATACTACTTCTCGGTGTGACGAAGATTTGCATAAAAAGTTTATATTTTTACTCAATTACCCCTTCCCTCTTTTACATATTAAAATCGATAAACAAAAATTAATAAATTATTCACAATTCTTTTACATATATATAAAATCAATTTTTATTTTTTACATTCTATATAATAATATAAAACAATAATAATAATATAAATAATAATAGAAAACAATATAAATAATAACAATAGTTGAAATATTTAAATCAATTAAAATTATTATCTAATTTTATTTTAAATTGTTATTGTAATTAAGGTTAAAAGTGTAATTATGTAATTTTATTAATTAAAATAATTTTAATTATATCAAATCTACCCCTTTCACTAATTTTATAAATGTTTATCTTATTTTCCTAAAATTTCGTTAAAAAATAATGAGGAGAGCGTGCGACGGGAGAGTTTAATGAGAATGAGAGTAATTGAGATTCTCTGAAGAAGATAAATTTACTAAACTAAAAACATAATAACACTTTTGCTCTGCTCATTATTTTTACAAAAATTTTAGGTATTTTTGCAATTTTTTATTCATAGAAACAAATAATATATTTATTAATGCAACAAAATTATAGATTTTAATTTTGATTTTTTGCAAATATTTTTTTACGAAAAACATTGCAGGTATTTTCTGCAAAAAATGTTTCTATAAAAATTCATGGATATTTTTTCCCAAAAATATTTCATAATAAAAATTGTAAGTATTTTTATGAAAAATCTTTTGCAGGAAATATTATAGATAATAGATTTTTATATAATAATATTGCGAGATACACTAACTTGTAATTGTGCCAATAGCTTTCGTTTTCTTTTCCGATCGAAGTAAAATCCTATTCTACTTTTGGCAGAGTCCAAGAAACCCCTATCAAGTTGAACCAAAACGTTAGTAAAAATTCATTAACTTACATAAAACTAACCAATCACAGAATAACGAAATAACCTAAGAACTAAAAAAATACAAGTAACAACAAATGGTCGTTCAAAAATTGGAACACAAAGAATAATCAAATTTCCATGTTTTAGATGACAGTCAAAGTCATCCAAAATGCCATACCACCTAGAAACATTGAAGCTGCAGTTGAACTTGCACCTGATATATCACCAACTGAACCATGTGAATTTTCTGGAGCAGAACTCGACGGAGCAGTTTCCGGAGAGGCACCGTTGGATGGCAGTGTAATGGGTGAACCTGCTGGTGTGGCAGAACTTGAAGGAATTCCAGCAGAAGACTCCGGCGTTGGTGCCTCTGCCACCGGAGATGGAGCCGGTGGTGAAGAGACGTTCTTGGCTGGGCTAGGAGCCTGAGATACTGAAGACGGTGGCTGAGTGACCGGAGCCTCCACCGGCGACGGAGAACCGGAAGACCCAGATGGAGAAACCACTGGAGATTGTGAAGGCGGTGATAAAGTTGGAGACTTTGCAGGAGATGCTTGATGAGGCGCCAGAGAATGCACCGGCGGAGTGGCAGAAGAAGGTGATTTGGCCGGAGCAGACGATGGTGTTGACTTGGGTGAAGGGGCAGGAGCGTTGCCTGCGTGAACCAAACATAAAGACGTGAAGAGCAATGCCAACACAACGTGTGAAAGTAATCTGATCACCATGGTGTTTGAAGATTAAGATGACAACGTTGAACAGTGTTTGCAGCAACAACAACGTTGAACAGTGTTTATACTGTGAGAAATTGAAAACGTGGAACTGTGTTGGATGAAGGAGTGTTTGGGGAAGATATATAGGATGGTGGTGGAGCGTTGTGAGAGAAAGATGTGACCGTTGGGAGAGGGTTGATAGGGTTTAGCCAGTAAAGTAGCCGTTGGTGGGATGGCTCACTTGTTTAGATTCCCAAAGCGAAGCAAACTGTAAAAGTTTGCATAACAACTGTTTGCCATATTTGAATAATATTGTAATGATAACGGTGGTTTGTACAAAAAGTGTTCTTTTAGAGAATAGCACTTATTGGAATTTTGGGTTTGTATAAAAATACCTAAACCTTTTCTCTCTTTAGGTGAATTAGGGAATGAAAATAAGTTAAAAGAGAATATGTAAATAAAAAAATCCACTGAAATGAAAATTTTCTCACCATAAAGGGCATTGATAAATGTTATTGTTGAAGTTGTAGTAGGCATTTCTTTAGAAAGACAGTTGACTGTTTTGAGTTAGAAAATATGCCTAAATCAAATATAGCAATGTTAAAAACCTTGTACTCAAAATCTTCGGGAGGAAGCTTACTTTGTCCACTATTAATCATCTCAAAACCAATAGGGGAGTGTGTTTCTCCTTGAATCTCACCACTTTTTCTTTATGTAATTCCAATTTTTTTAATATTTATTAAAATATTTATCAGTTTCACCAAGGTAAAGGTTATTTGATCAAATAAAAAAAATAAAAAAAATTACTTTTAACCGTGAATTCAAATTTGTATTCAATTTTAAATTATAGGTTTTCATCTCATTTCTTCATTCATTTTTTTTCTAGCGCGTTCTTTTTGTTTTCCTTTTCTCCTGCGTTTTGTTGAATTTTACTTAAAATTTTAGCAAGATCGTCCCCAATACGTGGAACGTTTCCCACTTAAAATTTTACTTCAGTTGAATTTATTCTTGTAATGTCTTTTTCATTCCAGATTTCTAATATAATGCTCCGACTTCCCACTACTCATACTACTTAAACTATTGACACATTAACCAGAGGACGGGTGGTGAATGGCGAGTTCATAAATAGAACCACTACCACCCGAAAACTAACTAAGCCGGACGGGTGGTGAATGACGAGTTCATAAATAGAACCACTGTCACCCGAAAGCTAACTACGCCGAACGGGTGGTGAAGGGCGATTTCATAAATAGAGCCACTACCACCCGAATGAAAAACTTACCGAACGGTTGAAACCCAGCAAAAACTCTTAGCAGCATAACTTTCCAAAGAGCGTGTATGACAAATATCGTAGGTAAAAGATAAAGTAGACGATCGGATGATAAAGCACAATTTAAAGACTTCAAAAGTTCATTGATAAAATTCAAGTTTATAGTTACACTCAGGAGTGGACGGCCACCGGCCGGTATACAAAATGTTATAATTCCCACAAAAAGCAAAAACAAAAACAAAAAACACTCCCCCCAAGCTCAATCATTCATCATCGTCCTCGTCTGGACGGACATCTTCATCGCCCGCCACCTCTTCGTTGACCGGCGAAGCATCTACCGGCATCATCTTGCCATCATAAACATCCTGGCCAATGTCGAAACCAGCAGCCAAAGGGTCCGCCCCCAGCAGAAAGGCGGCCTAACGGAGAGCCTTGTTTAAACCTTCTTCGAGCTCAATCTGAACATTGTTGTTCAGAGTAACAATGGCCTCGTTGGCCTTCACCAGTTCGCCAGCCAAACAATCTACTTACTTTTGCAGCTCTTTTTCGCTTGTAGTCAGCCTCTTCGCCTCCAGTTTCAGCCGTCTAGCCCCTTCCGCCAATCGGTCACGACCGGTTCGGGTATCCTTCAGTTGTTGGACGGTCGTGCTCAGCTCAAGACGTGCTTCGTCCAATTTCTCTTGTAACGCTGATCGTTTCTTCTCGCATTCTTGATGCTCAAGAGTGAGAGCCTCCATCCGAGTCCGAAGATCCTCTACCGTCTTCTTTTCTGCGACCAGCTCTGCTTGGACGTCCCCGGCGCTCCTACGGTCAGCAAACTCGTGTAGATACCAGGCCAGCATAGCCCCCCGGCTCGCGAACTCCAAGGCTGCCTCAATGATGTCCTTTTCTGACACAGGTTCCATCACCGCTCGTTGCGACGAGCTCATATGAAAGCTCACGCGACCGCCAACATTGAAAGCCGGGTCAAAGACACCGCCCGACAAGGGGTGAGGAGTGCTACCCTCCCGGCGACTCTTCTTCGAGGACGACTTCTCTCCCTCTTTGGATTTCCTCTTCTTATCCAAAGGGGTAGCAACGGTGATGACGGTCGCCTCAGACGTCTCCAGGTTTACCACGAGAGGCGGTTGAGTGGCAACTGTCACGGGAGGATCCGGCGGCGGCACCGTCCTCGATTGAGAGCCCGTCAACGCATGGCTTGATCCGACCGACCGGGGATCCCTCCTCCGAGAAGACGGCACATAACTTGTCTTGCGGGGCACTAGAGAGACATGATATCTGAAAAGGAAACATAAATTTAGCTAAGTTAATAGGAAAATAATAAGCAGATAGTGGCAAACGCTGTATCGAACGCCATTTGGTCAAAATCCTCATGCCCAAGGCATTCAACTAGGTCTCGGGTAGGGAGGCGACGGGATAAGGCGTCAATGGTCTTAATCGCCTCTATATCAACATGGGTCATAGCGCCGACCGGCACAATATTTATCTTGGCAGGATCCCTCGTTCAATAAAAGGGGAACAAGGGATCGCCCGCTTCAGTATGAAATTGGGAGCGACCGCCTTCCTTGATTATTACTTTGAAGTAGCGGTGCTTGAAATATTTGAGAGACTCCGAGTACGGCTTGAACAGACAACCATCGTGGACGGAAGTTAAAGAGACCCAGCCCTGCTTGGCAATCGACCAAACGTTAAAGTAGTGGAAAAGAAAAAGTCTTCAGTATGAGTCCACTTTCCGTGAAAGACTCGCTCGTTAGGATGACTAACGCCGAGACGGAGCAAACGGGCGTCTTCCCCATCCCTCGCTATGTACGAACGTTCCGCCCACAACCGCAATTCCTCTCGGGTAGAAAAGTCGAACTCGTAGTTCCCCACTTCATGGGAAGCCCAATCGTATCCCTCGATCACGGGCCACCCACCGGCTAGTTCAGCCCATTCAGCGTCTATGACTACGCCCCCCTGAAGAAGGAAGAGCGATATCTTGTTTATAACCCTCTCGCCGCCACCTGCGGAAGACTTCGACCCCGATCCCCTCTCTTGCTCAGGCCTTTCAAGATAAGACGAAGACACCGAGCTGAGAGACGACGACCGGCTCCCGTCGGATGACTCCCCGCCTCCCCTACCCGTCGACTCATCAGAAGAAGAAACACGAACAATAGACATTTATTAATTACCTTGAAAAAAGAATTTTAAGTCGGACGGTAACATTACAAGAAAAAAAGGGCGTGTGAAAGTGACTGAGCCCCGCGCTCCTATTTATAGCAAAATTTTTGAAACCGCTAATCCACATCCACCGTTCAAATCTGGCACGATCAACGACTCAAATCAAGCGACGATACCGCTACTCGAGACAAACAGCCTATGATAGTATGACACGTGTTTTCCCGCTCAAAGTCAAATTCAAAAAGCGCAAACCGACCACTCCTTACTATAAAACCCAACGACAACTAGTTGTCTAGGGCATGGGGGGCCTGATGTATCAGATGACCCCCGGACGGTCCCAAACATAGCACGTGGGACGTCCGACCAGACTCGAGCACTCAACCCGAACGGCCATGACAGGTAGGTTTGCAGAGGTGATTAAGGTAAAACACCGATTAGAGGGTTGGGCTCGGGATTGGGCTCGGGATTGAGCCGTGATTAAGGCCCTGCTAATCCTAGGCCCATGACCAAAACTGTAAATACAAGTCAAAGGTAAGAGGTAAGCAGATTCATTAATTGTTTATTTATTGCGGTACTAAAACAACCGATCAGACCTTTTACTGACTTAAGCATCGGAGCACCTTTAACAGGTACCCTCCCAGGCGCACAGGACGGACGGACAAAGACTAGCCGAAGGACAGATCGTGAAGAGACCGGACGGACGTGACTGAGAGCCCACATATTTAGGTAACTCGACCCCATACATGAACAATAGAAATTTTTTTGAAAGCATGAGTATGAATTTTTGTTTTGGATAAGTTCATTCTGTATCTTTATTTTTTTTCATTTCATCAATCTTCTAAGTGTATAATGTTAGGGGTTAAGAGGTGAATTTTAAAAATAATTCAATTATATAAAACAATATTTCAAGAATGATACTAAATAATAATGAAAATTTTGATAATGGATGATAACAAATGACACGATAGATTTAATAAATAACAAATTTTGTTAAGATATGTTCAAACTCATAACTCTAATATTATGTTAAAAAATAAACTTTAAGCTAACTCAATCCTTACAAAACCAATTTATAAAAGAAAGTTTGCATTCATTTATATATTTTTAATTCATCTTATTTTTAGTCAAGGTAAGATTTTTAAAATTGGAATTTAGAAAATTAATTTGATTTTTAGTTATCATTGAATAGGAGTTTATCAAGGAGTTTAAATGGTGTTGTGCTTTAACACTTTCTATTTGTTCTCTTTTCTACACGGAGCATGGGAAACTTGAAGAGGAGAATTAGTAAAATGTTAATTTTCAGTTTACCTATTGAATAATGTAGCATAATGCATTGCATTGAATAATTTAGACTTGTTTTGCACAATTAGGTCTCAATTAGGTCTTTTACTTTTCTTTTTGTCTCAATTGAGTCTTTATTTTTTAAAAATCGAGACAAGTTATTGATGTTAGTTTCACACTAACACCATTAAAAAGGTATCATGTGCCAGCTCATGATTTTTTAAATATTTTATTTTATTTTATTTTTTTTTAAAAAAAAATTGCCACATGGCAAGCTGACATTATGCCATATGGCAATGACAGTGTGACGTGGCACTGTCAGACCACATGTCATTACATTTATCTCAATTTGGTCCCTACATTTTTATTTTGTTTCAATCTGGTCCCTGTATTTTTATTTTGTCTCAATTTAATCCTAATTTAAAAAAAAAATAAAAATTTTGTTCCTTTCCAAATGAAATAAAGATATTTACCTTTTCCAAAATCTTGTCTTTAAATATGTTTTTATTAGGTGAATTATTAGTGATGATATATTTCAAATCTAAATATTTAACTTTAGAAACTTTTTATGAATTGTTGAGGAAATACTGAGACTGTGTTTGTGTAGATCATCTTCACAAAAATATTTATTATTGAAATGTTAACTTTTATAGTTTACTTATTCGTATTATTTAGGTTAAATATTTCATTTGTTGTTTTATCTAGTAGAAGAAATTTAAATGAGTTTCTTTATTTTTATTTGTCTCAATTTTTGTTTTAAAAACTTTAATGTAACTAAGTTATTTTCTTTAGCACTATATAAATAAAAATGTATCATATGTTAGTTTGTAATTTTTTTATTTTTCTAATAAAAATATATTAATTTGTATATATTTTTAATATGGTTGGTATGAATTTGTATAAGTAAACATTTAATATGGTTTGTTCTTTTGATTATACTTATTTTTTATAGTAAAAATTTGAATAGATGATTGAGAATAATTTTATAATATTTATTTTATTACAAGACATATGAGTGACGTTGGTTTGTTTCAACTAAAAGTGAGATTTCGGTATAATTTTGGATGTGTAAAAAAAGAATATTTCAATTCATTAACATAATTTTATTTTTCAGTAGTGTAGTTTGATAAAATTAATTAAATATGGGATATTTTGAATTGATAATATTTTTTTAATCATTCTAATAGTCTCTATTCTCAGTGACTTTTCTCAATTACATTTTTCACTTTTTTGTCTCAATTGAGTTTTTATTTTTGAAAAATCAAAGCAATTAGGTCGTTGTTATTAGTTCCATACTAACACTACTAAAGAGGTGTCACGTGTCGGCTCATGATTTTTTTGAATTTTTTAAATATTTATATAATTATTTTTATTTTCATATTTTATTTTTTTAAATAAAAAAATTTGTCATGTGGCAAGCTGACATTGTGCCACGTGACAATGAAAGTGTGACGTAACACTGCTAGTGTCACGTGTCACTGTCAGGCCACGTGTCATTGTATTTATCTCAATTTGGTCCCTCTATTTTTATTTTGTTTCAATTTGGTCTTTTTTAAAAAAAATAAAATAAAACATTTTGTTCCTTTCCAAATGAAATGATGGTATGTACATTTTTCAAAATCTTGTCTTTAAATTTGTTTTTGTTAAGTGAATTATTAGTATGATGTATTTCAAATCTAAATATTTAACTCTAGAAACTTTTTATAAATTGTTAAGAAAGTACTGAGACTATGTCTGTGTAGATTACCCTCACAAAAATATTTATTATTGAAATGTTAACTTTTATAATTTATTCATTCATATTATTTTGGTTAAATATTTCATTTATTGTTTTATTTTGTAGAAGAAATTTAAATGAGTTTCTTTATTTTTATTTGTCTCAATTTAATTTTTGTTTTAAAATCTTTAATGCAACTAAGTTATTTTCTTTAGTACTATATAAATAAAAATGTGTGATATGTTAGTTCGTAATTTTTTTATTTTTCTAATAGAAAAATATCAATTTGTATACATTTTTAATATGGTTTGTATAAATTTGTAAAAGTAAACATATTAAATGGTTTGTTCTTTTTTTATTCTAGGCTTAATACCTCTTTTTGTCCCTCTTTATAAGAGAAATGTTCAATTTCGTCCTACCTTTTTCAAAAAGTTCACTGTGGTCCCACGTTGTGAAAAAAGTGTCCAATTTAATCCTTTTTGGTCACGGCGTTAAATATTTAACGATCCTGCTGACAACATGGACTGATGCGTCCAACGTGGCTTTTTACCTTCGTAACGTGGCAGTGACAGTGTTTTTCATTAACTGAGAACGTGACAGTAGGCAGTGATTAAAATTCTGAGTGTTAGGGTTTGGTTTGGGTATTCGAATTGGTCTTTGAGGATTGAGAATGGGTTCCCAAGGGTGTTCTTCGTTTTCGAAAAGTTGGGCCAAAGGATCTTCTCGTTCGTCCTATGGTGGTGCTTGTAGGGGAGGTGGGTTAATCCCTACTTGTTACTGTGGTGATATTGCAGTAATGAAAGTGGCCAGAACTAGGAAGAATGCTGGGAGAAATTTTTGGGGTTGTCCTCATTACAAGGTTTGAAGTATACCCTTCTCAGTTAATGTTTTCTTGAGTTGATTTGATGCATTTGTTCATAGATTTCCTAACATGGTGAATAACAGGGTGGATCTTCAATTGGGAGCTGCTGTAACTTTTTCAAGTGGTATTGTGAAGACAACGTGGATGAAAAAGATTGCACAATTCTGAAGAGAATAAGTGAGCTGGAAAATGCAGTGAAGGATTTGCAGAAAATCCAGAAAATGATGAAGTTGTTAGTTGTAGCTTTGTGTGTGTGTATTGTGGTTGACCTTGTAATTTTGAAGTTGTGGTTAGGTTGATTTAGTTAGATCGTGAATTTGGGTGTTTGTTATAAGTGGGCTTAATACCTATTATGTATTTGGATGCTTGAAAAAAGTATGTTGACAATGCGAAGGTGTTTTGGTTGGTGTAACATCAGTTATGCAATGTAATGTAGAAAATGTTCGAATCAGTCCCCCATTTGGTTTAAAAATGTTGAAACAGGTCAACCCAATAATGCATATGACTGAGGACTAATGGCACATATTACAAATCTAAATACAAGCTTTGAACAAAACATGATGAAAGCACTTTGATTCAATAAATAAAGGCAGTACAGGTTTGTCACCAAAGTACATGATATTGAATACATATAACCTCCAATTCATCTAAAAAGACAATACATGTCTGTTACCAAAATAAAGACAGTACAATACATAATAAATCAATTCATCTATCTATCTATCTTTTCTTCTGACTCTGAATTTTGGTGGACGGGATGATTGGGAAGTTGGAGGTGGCTGGGTTGGTTGTGTTGTTTCTGGTGACTGGGTTGTTTGTGTTGGCTAGGTTGGTTCTGGTGGCTGGGTTGCTTCTGTTGGTTGGGGTCGTAAAGGGCAGTTATTTCTGTTGTGCTTTGTCTGACGGCAAATGGTACACTTTTTCCTATGCCCTCCAACACGCATTTGAGTGTCATCCTTAGTTAACTCCCATGCCTCCAACTTGCGTTTTTTCTTTGGCCTCCCGGGCAACTTCCTTATCAGTGGTGGTAGTACATCATTGAAATTTGTGGTTTGCCATAGTTGGGGACCATTGAGTGGAAAAATTATGGACGCATACACCTCTTCATATGTGGATCTTCTGAAGCAAGTGGGTATAACATTTTCTGGATGAACATTACAGTAATTCATTGCTGCAATTGCATGACAGCATGGGATGCCACTGATCATCCACTTTCTGCAGCTACACTCTTTAGTGTCCAGATCCACTGTGAACTTGTTCCCAACAGATGAAGTGTGCCTAACCTCAAAAATCTTTAGTGCAGCCCAACTGAAAGAAATAAAGCACATCAATGAACGTAAATAACAAAATGTATATAAATTGTGGTGATAAGATTACCTTGGCAGCCAAAATCTAGACAAATTACATTCTTTCTGAAGCCTCTTCTTTATCTTTGGGCATATTGTGAAGTCCATAGATGCCACCTTGCTTCTGTTGGTGGCCCACCTTTTCATGAGATACACTCTGATATCCTCCATCATTGTGATAATTAGTTTTCCTCTTGCATGAATGAGGACACTGTTGAAAGCTTCAGTGATGTTGTTATCAAGGGTATCACACATTGGTTGAGCTGTGAAGCGAGACCTTGACCAAAACCTGTTGAAAAAAAGAATTCTCAAATGGGTTACAATGCATCTGTGACAGTAATGTGTATATAATGGCTAATGGGTTACCTTGGGGGAATGACTATGAGGTATTTATATGCTTCAACATTGACTTCTTTAATTTTCAGCATTTCTCTCTCCCAAGCCTGGGGATATGTGGTGGTTGCAGCACTCCATATCAGATTTTTTAATACCTGCCCACGAAACCTTTTCCTAAAGTTTGCATAGAGGTGCCTTAAACAATATCTTTGTTTTGCCTGAGGCAAAAGCTCTTGGATAGCTAAGACTAACCCCTGCACAATTAAATTTAGTAATAAAACCATATCCTATACAAAATCATTAACTAAAAATGAAAATAAGCTGCACATTATACCTTCTGCTGGTCTGACATCCATGTGCACCCTCCACATACTTCATTGCCCCCGAGGTCTTCAATTAACAATTGCAAAAACCATGTTCAGCTGTCTTTGTTCTCCACTTCTACTACTGCATAGGCAAGGGGTAGCATTTGGTCGTTTGGGTTCCTACCAACAGCAGTCAGTAGCTCCCCCTTGTAAACACCTTTCAAAAAACATCTGTCTAAACATATAATGGGCCTACAACTTATGAAACTATCTTTACAAGCTTTGAGACAAACATACATTCTTTGAAAGATTGGGTCACCATTATGAGAGTCAACTTTAATTTGCACTATTGACCCTGGATTACACCTCAACAGCTCATGTCCATAGTCGTACACCCTTTTATATTGTTCTATGAAATCTCCTTCAACCTGTCTTGTGGCAATTAACTTTGCCCTTCTTGCCTTGGATATTGAAACATTTGTATTCCATTTTCTTAATGCTTTAGTACAAATATCATTCACCTTTAAACTAGGATTCTCAACTAAAGATCTATCTATTTCCTGACTTAACCACTTAGCATTCATCAGTTTAATATTAAGTTGTCTACTACAACTATGAGTATCAATTATCTTCCTCAATTGCCAAATTTTTCGTGACGGCAAATAACCACAATAAGCTAGCCATGGGCACTTACCTTGGCCATCCATGCATGTCACCCTCACCCTACAGTTATCATTTTTGATAAATTTTAGATCCCTCCCAGCATGAACAACATACCTTCTAATAGCATCCTTAAACTCTTCCCTGTCAGTAAAAATAGTGCCCACTTCCCACTTGTAATCTGCCATGGACTTCTGCTTTGCATATTTTGAGAAAGGACCTACATCTATTGTATCATCATTGTCATCCTCCTCACTTGCACTATTTTCAGGAGTTAAAAGCTTATCAGACTCCCAATCATCATCTGACAAACCCCTACATTGTTGGGTTTCTTTTTCATTGTCTTCATCATCCACATATTCATCACCACTCAGATCATCCATTCCTGCTGCATCATCACTGTTCACTTCCACTTCTTCTTCACTTTCGACCTCAATTTCAGCCTCATTATCCACTTCTAATGCTTCTTCACTTACATCCTCAACTTCATCCTCATTCTCAACCTCCACTGCAAACTCATCATCTTCTGCATCCTCATGCTCAACATCCTCATGCTCAACATCCTCATGCTCAACATCCTCATGCTCAACATCCTCATTATACACTGAATCCTCCTTCTCAACCTCCAATGCATCGTCATGCTCAACATCCAACCAATCCTCATTGTCAACATCCATTAAATCCTCATTGTGAACCTCCAATCCTTCACTTACATTCTCAACATCCCGTGCATCCTCATTCTCAACATCCACTACATACTCATTCTTAACCTCCACTGCACCCTCCACTACGTCTTCCATTCCTTCTTCACCACCCTCAACATGTGCTTCTCCTCCTACACCACTATCCTCACCACTCTCTGCATGACCTTCACATAGCAAAAGAATCTCATTCTCATCATTTTCTAAGATAGTTGCTTCGTCCACCCCATGCACAACATACAGGTTCACTTCCCCCAAATACTTAGCCACATTCATCATGTTCATAGCTCCTTTATCATCATCAACCTTATGTAGAACATGTTGGACACTGTAATATAATTCTTCTACTTGCATGTATCCCATATGGTTAAGTGAACCTAATACTCCAAAATAACACCATTTATCGGGGTCTACGTCCCAATTAACTATCTCTCCGCCTATATAATTAAAGGGGACTTCTTTGATCAAGGTCCCACCATGGTGGACCACTACCCGAAACATGTCATCAGACATCCCTACCCGAACCCTGCAAATGCAAACGGGAGACCACTAATTTCAGTTAAAGTAAGACCTATGGGACCACTATCATGCATCAAAAGAAGACAACTTTTCACACAAAACAATTTCACCCATAATTAAACCCCCTCAAACGCGACAACAATGAAAACATTTTCGAAAAACCTCTAACCTGATTTGATTTGCGGAATTGGATTTCCTCTGCAGATTTCACCTTCAAGTTCACCCAATTTGGATTTGCAGGTCCTCCAAAATGCTTATCCCCAAATCGCGATTTCGAATTACCCAAACCAAACCCTAAAACTCAGAATTTTAATCACTGCCCACTGCCACGTTCTCAATTAATGAAAAACACTATCACTGCCACGTTACGAAGGTAAAAAGCCACGTTGCACACATCAGTTCACGCTGTCAGCAGGATCGTTAAATATTTAACGCCGTGACCAAAAAGGATTAAATTGGACACTTTTTTCACAACGTGGGACCACATTGAACTTTTTGAAAAAGGTAGGACGAAATTGAACATTTCCCTTATAAAGAGGGACAAAAAGAGGTATTAAGCCTTTATTCTAATTATTTTTTATAGTAAAAATTTGAACAGTGAGAATAACTTTATAATATTTATTTTATTACAACACATATGAGTGAGTGGTGTTGGTTTTGTTTTAAGTAAAAGTGAAATTTTAGTGTAATTTTGGAGTTGATAAAAAAAAGAATATTTCAATTCATTAACATAATTTTATTTTGGTTAAATCACTTCTACAATCCTATGTTGGTTTTTCCCAACATGTATTATTGATTTTTCTAATTTAGTCCTTAAAAGTGAAAAATTGACTCAATTGGTCCCTGCCGTTAAATTGACTTATCGGGGTTAAGTTTTTGATGACTGACACCTTGACATGGAAAGTTTTTTATACTTGGCATTAGCACATGTTCTTACGTGGAATTTCATTACATTATACATTTAAAAATTCGGTTTTTTGATAATTGAAACCTAAATCAAGGTTCATCATCTTCAACTTTACATTTCATCATCTTCAACCCTATCGATTGATGCTTAGGTTTCATCATGAAATTAGGGTTCATAAAACCCAAATTTTTTTTTGAAATATGAAATTAAGCACCACCAAATTCCAAATTAGGGTTTATCAAAATCAACCCAACGAAAACCAGCTTTTTCCAACACTACCTGAGGCCCAACCGTCAGCACATCAACAAGAGCTTCAATCCTCTCCCGAGTTATAGATTCCTAGGTTAGAGAAATTAAATCTGACTAAACCCTAATTAATCCCAAATTGGGAAATTTCTCTTTTAAGTAAACCAAAACTTAAGTTGGGGAACGAGAGTTGGAAAGCAAATGTTCTACATCCCAAACAAAAGCAACGTCCTAGTGGTGGCGGGAAGCGACAACTCTACGGAGGCACAACTCAGACAGTGTTCTGGACAACCTCCTAAGGAGGGACAACTTTCTTCTTTTCTTCTCCTTCGCAGTTCTGGTTAGGGGTTTTGCATGTAGGAGATAAGTTTTTCGGTGGCTAGGGCGCGAACCCCTTCCTTGCGGCGCGGTGAGGGGCTACAGCGGTGGCGCCGACAGTTATTTGAGCATGGACGTACCTGGGTGGTGGGAGTCGCGAGAGCTTTCTTCCTTCAAAGCGACTCGCGATGGTGGACGCAGGTTCAGTTCCCACTGCCCCGCGATGGCGGAAGGAGACGACGACAACACGTCAATGTTGGGAATGAGCATTGAAGAAGAGAACCTTTGAGATTGTAATGTTTTTGGGTTTTGATCTTGTGTTTGGGGTTGTTCATCTGAGTTTCTTTACATGTTAGGGATTTGCGATTGGTTTTCTGTGAATTTGGGGGAATTTGCTGCTCGTGGGTGGTTTTATAGGTTGGGCCGTGAGGGAGAACATGATGGTGGTGGAAGGAGTTGAGGTTTGATATTCTGGTTTAGGTGGTCCGATGTTGTGTTGGGATGATGTAAGTACTAATTGCAGACTGTGGTTGAAGAAGGTTTGACCGTGATGTTGACGACGGTGGCCGTGATTGTTGACTGTGGTTGAAAAATCAACCAACAAATCCAATTTTAAAAATTTTAAATATTATCAAATTCCATGTATACAACACATAAAAAACTTACCAGGTTTGTATTTATGACCTAATTGAGTCAATTTTTTATTTTTAAAGACTAAATTGGGAAAACCAATAATACAAGGATCTAACTAAAAAACCAATATAAATAAAGACTATGGTGAAGTAGTTTAACATTTTATTTTTCAGAAGTATAGTTTGATAAAATTGGTCTATTATGAGATATTTTTAACTAATAATATTTTTTTAGTATAGTTTATGATTTTAAATCTATTAATTAAAGGATATATTGGTTTTGAAGGTACAATGGATATTTAATGATTTTTTTAATAAGTTTAAAAAATGTTAGGTTTATATTATTTAAGGAGATCGATGTTAAGAAAAAGATTTTTAACTCTGGGTTTATTCTCTAAAAGATAGAGGATTGATCAAGTGATTAATTTTATTCCTTAAGTAATAAATATTCATTAAAATAAGACAAAAATATCAAAAACAACCTCTATTTCATTCGAAAATATCATTTGAGTGAAATCACATAGCTTAATCGATATTCTCTTATATTTAAAAAATGTTTTGGTTTTTTAAATTATTCACAAATATTTACGGACGTGACAAAATTTAATTGTAATTGTTTCTATATATCTAATAATTTTATGTTTCTAAGTTTTAAAATAGATATTATTAATTGTTGATTCTAATAATATTATATTAATATGAATGAATTTAAGATCAATAGTTTTTGAAAAAAAATTGTGTGCCTTTCAATATATATTATTAAATTTAAGTTTAAAATGGTTGCATACAAATGTAAGCTTGTGTCATCTGCTCTTCCTTTCCATCTTAATTGATATGTAAAATATGCTATAGATTACATAGCATATATTTGGAAGAAAATGCATCTTCTCTTCATCTATGCTTGTGAGATAAAAGAGTTATTCTTTTATATTTTTATTTATTACATAAATTTGCATTAATAACACTAAGTACAGCATAAATCTTTTCAAAATAAAGTTGCTTTTAAATCTATTAAAACAAATACAAAATGGTGAAATAAAAACATTTTAATTACCTTCTATTTGATCACACAAAATTTGCATCATTATTGAAAACAATCCTTCTTACATAGTAGTATTCAAGTTACAAATATGAGAAAATTCAGGATTTCAGGTAAAAGTGCACTCACTCACACAGAGCAATCAAAAACATAACAAAAGGATTGGATTAGTTGAGAAGTTCCCATATTAGGGTTTGTGTCCTGTTTTCTTCTTCTGCACAAAACCACATGCCCTGGTAAGATCTCTCACTCTGTTTCCCTTCTATAAGCTGCGTTTTCATCCCATGCGTTTCTTCGTTCCTGATCTCACTCGTCCATGAAAACCCTAAAATAAAAATCGTGTATTTTTTTTTAATTTCTTTTTTGGTTAATAAGGGGGAGAAACCCCGGCAATGGATGAGGGCGAGGGAGGGTACGGTGAGAGCGGCGATCCCATGGATCAGTTTCACCGTAACGAAGCTATATCCGCCGTCGCCGACGATGGTTTCATGGCAGAGGAAGATGATGATTATGAAGATCTTTACAACGATGTCAACATTGGAGAGGGTGTCCTTCAATCTTTGCGCAAAAACGAGGATTCGGGGTTCCGAAACGATGATGTTGAGGTCAAGAAGCCCCCGCCGCCCCCTCAAGTTCCTGATGCTCCCGGGGTTTCGATTTCGGGTGCCGGTGACGGGGGAGAAGGTGTCGGAGGTGGCGGAAGTGGGATTGTCGAGTCTAGGGTTTCGGGGAGAGTTGATGGATTTCAGAATCAAGGGTTTAGAGGGAACGAGGTGGGTGCCAAAGGTGGGATCAGGGTTGAATTGGGGCACCAAACTGTAAAATCTGATATTGAGGAACAGGGTGGTAATGACGGGGCTGCACTTCCGGGGATTGAGCAGCAGTCACATGGCGGGGTTGTTGGGAGTGTGGGAAATGAGGGTTTAGCGAGACAAGGTCAAGGTGGGGGAGGAGGGGGAAGTGCTAATAGGGTTGGTGGAAATGGTGTTGGGAACAGTGTGACCGCTGTTAATAGTGTTAGTACCGGAGGAGTTGGAGGTGGTGGCGGTGGTAGTGGTGCTTCCGGTGGTACTATATTGTTTGTTGGTGATTTGCATTGGTGGACTACTGATGCTGAGCTGGAAACTGAGCTTAGTAAGTATGGGCCTGTCAAGGAGGTGAAGTTTTTCGATGAGAAGGCTAGCGGGAAGTCAAAGGGCTATTGCCAAGTTGAGTTTTTTGACCCTTCTGCTTCCACAAATTGCAAGGAGGGAATGAATGGTCATGTTTTTAATGGGAGACCATGTGTTGTTGCTTTTGCATCACCTTTTACAGTTAAGAAAATGGGGGAGGCTCAGATAAACAGGAATCAGCAGATGAACCCATCTACAGTTACACAACAGGGAAGGAGGGGGCCTTCTGATTCAGGGGCTAAGCCTGGTGGGGCTAATATTTCTACAGGTGGTAATTACCAAGGGGGAGACGGGAATAGAGGTTATGGGAGAGGAGGTAACTGGGGAAGAGGGAACAATCCTGGTATGGGGAATAGGGGACCCGTGAATCAAATGAGGAATAGGGGTGGTGGGATGGGTGGTAGAGGTATAATGGGTCATGGTGGAAATGGTTTTGGACAGGGAATTGGTGGTACCCCTCCACTGTTGCATCCTCAGTCAATGATGGGTCAGGGTTTTGATCCTGCTTTTGGTGGTCCCATGGGTAGAATGGGTAGCTATGGAGGCTTTCCTGGTGCTCCAACGCCTCCATTTTCTGGGATCTTACCATCATTCCCTGGTGTTGGAGGTGTTGGTTTGCCTGGAGTGGCACCTCATGTTAATCCTGCATTCTTTGGAAGGGGGATGCCAGTTAACGGTATGGGGATGATGCCTACATCAGGCATGGATGGTCCTAATATGGGGATGTGGTCAGATCCAAATATGGGTGGATGGGGTGGGGAAGAGCCTGGTGGTGGGAAGGCTGGAGAGTCAAGTTATGGGGAGGAAGCTGCATCTGACCATCAGTATGGTGAAGTGAGTCATGATAGAGCTGGGTGGCCTATGAGGGAGAAAGATAGAGGTTCAGAAAGAGACTGGTCTGGTTCTTCTGAGAGAAGGTATAGGGATGATAGAGATCAAGGATATGAGAGAGATGCACCTAGAGAGAAAGATATGGGCCATGATCCTGAGTGGTCTGAAAGAAGGCATCGTGATGATAGAGAAACTGGCCGAGAACGGTCACGTGATCGTGAACGATCGCGTGACCGTGAAAGGGATCATCGTGAACGTGACAGACACCGGGAAGATAGGGATCGGTATGCAGACCATCATAGGTACAGAGAGCGGGAGGCAGAGCATGATGATGAGTGGGATAGGGGACGATCATCAAGGACTCACAGCAAGTCGCGGTTATCACAAGAGGAAGAGCACCATTCAAGGCCAAGAGATGCTGATTATGGGAAGAGGCGAAGGCTTACTTCTGAATAACTTTATATACCGTGCTTGTTGTTTCCTCGAAGGCATTCCACTGAAGAAGAAAACAAAGTAACCGAGTAGTCTGGATTTTGTCATTTGCTTGAATTCTCTGGGGCCTGGAAGTTGTTGAGTAGCTGTTTTATTTCAATCACTTGTTATAATTGCTCCTTGGTTGGAGCAGGGTTCTTCCTTTTTGTGAGAAAGGTTAGTTAAAAACTGCAATTCTTAGCCTTCTTTGTTGTTGGATTTTGTTTTATGGTATGGCATGAACTTACTGCCTGCCATGTTCGCTGTGACTTATAACCATAGATTCCTGTGCTTTTTACTCTTGTTTTCATGTCTATTGATGTAGAACTAATTGTAAGCTGTGATTCAGTTTTTACCATGTATGACATGACAATGATTTGCAGAAGACTAGGGTTGATTGTTCAGAATTTTTAGCTTGTGGATTTCTGCAGGCTTTAAAATATTGTAACTTTGTACTCAGGATTTATAATAGTTTATAGTTTTTAGCTTATTTTTTTGGAATATATAGCATATTGAAAGCTATAGCCGACAGTTGAGAAGCATTATGATATGTAACTTACCTTTAATGATAAGTTATTAATTTTAAACATTTAGATAATATTTTTTGTATCAATTTTATGCTTTGTGGGTTTTCGGTAGTGTGTTGGACTCCTTTTCTTTATTGACTTCACCCATTTGGACACATTTGTTTATGTGGTTTTCTATTTAAGGAGTTTTCTTTTTCTTCTGCTTTGTGGTTTCCTTTGGAGAATACTTTGTCCACTTTTGTATTTTTGCTTTATCTAATAAAATTTATATATCTATCTGAATAAATATTTTTATATTTGAATTTTAAATTTTCTTTGTTCCGTAGTCTTTTTAATGTTTCATTGTAGTTTTTCTTTTGTTCATATATGTGCATTTGTTAATTCTCGTAACATCCCTGCTTAAAATTTGTCTAAGTTCCTGCCAAATGCATTTGGTTCTTATTTTTTCCTTCTTGATGGTATATTGTTTTTGTGCCTCTGCAGTTGGACCAGGTGAATGTTTGAATATAGATGCTGGATGAAATGAAAATATATGTTTTCTGCTAAGCACTTGTTTGTCATGAATTATTTATTAGTCTAATTATGCACACTTTATAAGTTTGTATAATCTGAGTCAGCTATTTATATATGGCATTCTGGTTTTGTAGTTTGTGTGTATGTACGTTATTAACTAATTTCATGGGATGTTTGGTGAAGATATTATCCCTCCCCCCACTTTCCTTTTGTTGCTAGAATAGCTGTATTAAGATTAGGTTCTAATTACTATTGTGTCAGGATCTGAATATGTGGTTACATCAAAGTTCTATAGTCAGGAGGAGTGGATGCATTTATATGTGGTTTCATAAATTACAGCTACACATTTTTTGTGGAAGAAACTATGATTTTGGGATGAGTATATAATGTATAGACACTGAAGCTTCAGTTAATCTGTAATTGCACTACTTTCTGTCTAATACCTTCCAGATTGACAACAATTATCGATGTTCTGGCTTTGTGTTGTGTAGGACAACTGTTTTGAGAAAGAAATCTGTTCATTCAAAGTCTGGGCTGTATCAGGCGGCTTCAATGTTGAAGATTCGAGTCATGACCTTTTCCTACATTCAGAAGGGGAACTTTTGCTATGAAGTATTAGCTTTTGATTTGAATTTGTTTCAGTTATTAGCACATGATTACTTAAACCATCGATGTTGATGTAATGGGTTTATCTTCCTGAAGTCTGAAATGTGGCAGATTATTTAGAACTTATTGTTTGAAATGTGTACTTTAGGATTTAGCAGAGGATGTTGATAATGTGCCCTTTCTTATTGGCTGGCTGTTGTATCATTCTTTTTTTCATCTTTTGGCTGGCTGTTGTATTTTTTTTTTCTACTTCTTTTTTGTTGTTTTCTTCCTCACTTTTTAGCATAGCTGTGTAGAATACAAATATTGTGTATGATGTAGAGAGCTAACCATTTGATCGCTGTAATCATTCAAAGCAGGAGAATTGTACATGCTTTGGTGTATATATTGATATTAACTTCAATGATAAAGGTGAATACACCTCCAAGTCTTGTTTTATAGTCCTGTCTTATTTGTATATGGTCTAATGGAATCTAACAGTTGACAACGGAAGGATCACAAGATGATGTCTGGACTTTGCCTTTTTTAAGATAAAATTTATTATAACAACTGTATATATCTATAAAAGTTATAGCAGCACACTTAAATATATTTTTTTCTAGCATGTTTTATTATTGAGTTTAATTTTTTGAAAATTACAAATTTTGAGTCTAGTCCACCCATAATAAATTTAATTTATGATATTGTAATTTTTACTAAATTGATCAATAAGAGTGTTGAAAGGAGTGTTGTTAACACTTGCATTATATATATTGGCTTCTATCTCCTATATCATTTCTACTTCAAAAGTTGTGCTGGTTAAACTTCTTATAGAAACCAAAAGAAAAAATGATGTATCTGAAAAATCATTTCAGGTATGAGATAGCCAGAATTAAGTAGTTATGTCTAGTCTTTCTAATAGACATGTGATGTGTTTCCTAGGATTATATTATATTTATTTGAAGATATATACACAATCTTTTACTAAGTTAAACCTTACACCAGATTGCCTTTTCTTTTCATCATTTCTCTTTACTTCCTATTCTTTAGAATTGTGTGCAGAAAAAAAGGACATTTTATTTTTGTTGTTTTGTTTTTTTTCATGCCTGTTATACTTCAAAAATATAAACTTACTGTCTCTGGGAACCAATAAAAAGTTTCCTGTTCATGCATCTGCTTGTCATACCATTTGTTCTTATTATGTCTCTTATATGATGTATTTTCCTCATGATTGTGTGATTGTGATGTTTTGTGAGTAGTGGATAGAAATGGTGTAAGAGATCATTTGACTATTTTGAAAGAGATTGCCTGTTGAATTCCATTAGTACTCTTCTATTTTATAGATGCTTTCGGGAGTGATTGTGGTAATTTTCAAGTTTAACAACAAAGGATGTCCTTTTTGAGATTCATACCAACCATTATATATAGATAAACTTGTATACAAAAGAAACATGGAGCAAGTAACTTAACTTCGCTCCTCCCACAATACACCGAATGTTTAAGTTAAGCTAAGTACAGTTTTCATCCATCCACCATTCAATTAGTTGTAATGCCTAACTTCTATACATGGTCATTTGTTTAATTAAATTAGCTTCTGATTTGTTTAATTAATTTTTATGTTTTAGTAATTAAGTATTTATCTAGATAAAAATAAAGAAAATTTATTAAATTTAGTATATTTTAATTTTTTTAAAAGTTTAAAATTTTTTCTTTCAAACAAGAGACGGCAATTTTACAAATTTAAATATTTTTATGCAATTACATTAATATTCTTATTATTTTATTTGATACACCCCTTTATCTTAATATTTTATATGGTGAGAAGAGAAGAGATGACAAGTTTCTAAATAACCTAAAATTTAGTTAATAATTATGTTTTTGTAACATTAATTATTAATTAGGAATTTAACCCTCTCTTTTGTAAAACACAAAAACCGGTTATCATCTTTCTCTTCTTATATAATGATTCATCTCCTATTTAAAGAAGGAAAATGTTATTTGGACAACAAAAGTTTGACACAATTTTGACAACGGCGACGTGGCAGCTGTGCATTGGCTCAGTGAACCGGGGTGAGGGGTATTTTGGGTTTTTTCTGGTTTGTTTTCAATTCACTGAGCCAATGCACAGCTGCCACGTCGCCGTTGTCAAAATTGTGTCAAACTTTTGTTGTCCAAATAACATTTTCCTTTAAAGAAATTGCAACCAAACATTCCAAACTTGGTGTGTAAAATGGAAGGAAAAATAGAAAATGAATAAAACAAATAATAGCTAAATCTTAAAAAAATTGACAAAGATTGGAAAACGTGAAAGTTAGTCGCACGAGTCATCTTCCTAAATATGTATTAATGAAAATATGTTGTTAAAATTTGAGCAATTGATATTTCTATCTTTATATCCAGCAGCAAGTTATTTATATTATTTGAATTTGAAGGTTAAACGAATTAATTAATCTAAAATTAAAAAAAAAAATGTTGTGATATATGGTATAATTACGTATGAAATATATTTGACATGATAATGATATATTTTGAAGTGATAGTAAATGGTTGATGTGTGTAAATATGAAATGTTAGGTATGTCTTTAAAGAAGATTTGGTGAGATGAAATAAGAGCATTCTCTAGATTGTGATTAGACTTCATATTAGTTCATAAAACAAATCTCATACTCTCTCATCTTTGCTACGCTGCGTTTTCATCCCCACATGCTTGTACTCCAATTTTTGTCTCACTCTTCACTGCAAACCCTAATTTCAAGAAGAGAAGAGACCCCTTAATGGACGAAGGCGAAGGAGGCTACGGTGAGACTGCCGATCCCATGGATCAGTTCCACCGTAACGAAGCTATATCTGCTGTCGCTGACGATGGTTTCTTGGCCGAGGAAGATGACGATTATGAAGATCTATATAACGATGTCAACGTCGGCGAAGGGTTCCTTCAATCTTTGCGCAAAAACGATGATTCCGGGTTCCGAAATGATGATGTCGAGGATAAGAAGCCACTGCCTCCGCTGCCTGTTCCGGATGCCGCTGGGGTTTCGATTCCAGGTGTCGGTGGCGGTGGAGAGGGAGTCGGCGCAGGTGGAAGCGGGGTTGCGGAATCTAGGGCTTCTGGGAGAGTTGATGGTTTTCAGAATCAAGGATTTAGAGCGAACGATGTCGGTGCCAAAGGTGGAATTAGGGTTGAATTAGGGCACCAATCTGATAAATTGAGTGAAATTGAAGAGCAGGGTGGTAATGATGGTGCTGCAGTGCAGGGGATTGGACAACAACCACATGCTGGAGTTGTTGCGAGTGTGGGAAATGAAGGTATGGTGAGACAAGGTCAAGGTGGTGGTAGTGTTGGTGGTGGTGGAGGAGGAGGGAATGCTAATAGGGTTGGTGGGAATGGTGTTGGGAACAGTGTGGGTGCTGTTAATAGTGTTAATACTGGAGGAGTTGGAGGTGGTGGTGGTGGTGGTGGTGGTGCTGGTTCTGGTGGTACTATATTGTTTGTCGGTGATTTGCATTGGTGGACCACTGATGCCGAACTGGAAACTGAGCTTAGTAAGTATGGGCCTGTTAAGGAGGTGAAGTTTTTCGATGAGAAGGCTAGTGGAAAGTCAAAGGGGTATTGTCAAGTTGAATTTTTTGACCCTTCTGCTGCAACAAATTGCAAGGAGGGAATGAATGGTCATGTTTTTAACGGGAGACCATGCGTTGTTGCGTTTGCATCTCCTTTTACAGTTAAGAAAATGGGGGAGGCACAGATAAACAGGAATCAGCAGATGAACCCATCTGCAGTTACACAACAGGGAAGGAGGGGGCCTTCTGATTCAGGGGCTAAGCCTGGTGGGGGTAATATTTCTACAGGTGGTAATTACCAAGGGGGAGACGGGAATAGAGGTTATGGGAGAGGAGGTAATTGGGGAAGAGGGAACAATCCTGGTATGGGGAATAGGGGGCCCGTGAATCCGATGAGGAATAGGGGTGGTGGGATGGGTGGTAGAGGTATAATGGGTCATGGTGGAAATGGATTTGGACAGGGTATTGGTGGTACCCCTCCACTGTTGCATCCTCAGTCAATGATGAGTCAGGGTTTTGATCCTGCTTTTGGTGGTCCAATGGGTAGAATGGGTAGCTACGGTGGCTTTCCTGGTGCTCCGACGCCTCCTTTCTCTGGGATCTTACCATCATTCCCTGGTGTTGGAGGTGTTGGTTTGCCTGGAGTGGCACCTCATGTTAATCCTGCATTCTTTGGAAGAGGGATGCCAGTTAATGGTATGGGGATGATGCCTACATCAGGCATGGATGGTCCTAATATGGGAATGTGGTCAGATCCAAATATGGGTGGATGGGGTGGGGAAGAACCTGGTGGTGGGAAGGCTGGAGAGTCAAGTTATGGGGAGGAAGCTGCATCTGACCATCAGTATGGTGAAGTGAGTCATGATAGAGCTGGGTGGCCTATGAGGGAGAAAGATAGAGGTTCAGAAAGAGACTGGTCTGGTTCTTCTGAGAGAAGGTATAGGGATGATAGAGATCAAGGATATGAGAGAGATGCACCTAGAGAGAAAGATATGGGCCATGATCCTGAGTGGTCTGAAAGAAGACATCGCGATGATAGAGAAACTGGCAGAGAACGGTCCCGTGATCGTGACAGGGAAAGGTCTCGTGACCGTGATCGTGAACGTTCTCGAGATCGTGACCGCGACCGGGAAAGGGATCACCGTGAGCGTGACAGACACAGAGAAGATAGGGACAGGTATGCAGATCATCATAGGTATAGAGATGGGGAAGGAGAGCATGATGACGAGTGGGAAAGGGGACGGTCATCAAGGACACACAGCAAATCACGGTTATCACAAGAGGAGGAACACCACTCTAGGCCGAGAGATGCTGATTATGGGAAGAGGAGACGGCTTACTTCTGAATAACTTTCATGCTGCTTGTTATTTCTACGAATGGTTTCCAATGAGTGAGGGGAAAAAAGTATCTGAAAAGTAAGGATTTGCCCTATGCTTGAATTCTCCTGGGTCCAGAAGTTGCTGAGCAGCTGTTTTGTTTCAATCACTTGTTCTGATCGCTTCTTGTTAGGAGCATGGTTTCTTTCTTTGTTGAGAAAGGTTAGTTTAAGACTTCAATTTTATCTTTTTTTGTTGTTAGATCTTGATTTGTGATATGATCTTACTGCATGATATGTTCATTGTGATGTATGGTTTTAGATTCCTCTGGATTAATTGTTTGTTGTCATGAACTCTCCGTTGATGTTGAACTAATTGTAAGCTGTGATTTAGATTTTACTATAGATGACATGAAAGCAATCTAGAGAAGATTACTGAACAGAGAAGTAAGAGCTTATGAAATAGTATAACTAAACTATATCCAACAAAAGAGAAGCCTATGGATATGTAACTTGAGGTTTTTGTTAGAAATCCATAATTTTAAATATCATTTTATTTATTTTGTTTTTGTATTATGCTTGTGTTCTTATGTTTATAGAGAGTTTGGGAGTTTTCATTTCCTTACTTCTGACATTTATTTTGGGGTTTACTATGTGATTTTCTTTTCTTTTCATTCTGCATTGTGGTTTCTTCTAGAGAACTCGTTGTCCCTTCTTACCTAGTAATAATGTCTCTATGTATCTTGATTACAATTTATTTTTGAACTTAAAATTTCCTTTCTGGTATTGTCAAGTATGCATTTCTTTATTCTAGTAAGCATCCTTGCCTTAAGTTCTGCCTGAGTTCCACCGAATGAATTTGGGTCTTTTTCCCATCTGTGATCCCTCGTATGAGGCTCTATTCGTCTCATAACTCCTTGCGTTTGGACCAGCTGGTTGTTGACTACGGATTCTGGGTGGAATGGAAATCTATATGTTGTCTGCTACTCACTATGCATTTGTTGATTATTCATTTGGTATTTTTTATCTTGTTGAACTAATTATGCAAACTAAAGGAGTTTATAATCAGGGTTTTGCCATGTTTATTGTCCAATCTGATTTTCTATCTTCTATATGTGCATACTAGTAAATAGTTTCCTCGGTTGTACCATCCAGTCCAGTTATTATTTCCCCTCCCCCCTACATTTTTTTATTGGTAGCATAACCCTATGAACATTTTTTGTTCTAATAAGTAGGGTATCTACACTTGAATAAGCAGTTATATAATATTAAAGTTCTATATTCAGAATGAGATGTCTTTATATGGTTCCATGTATTATGACTACTTGGTTGCATAGTTTTAGTTGAAGAAATTATGATTTTGGGACTAACATAAAATATATAAACAAGCTTCAAATGGTCCGTAATTACGTGGTTTTTCATGTTCACTTAATCGAGGTTTCCCCTCTAATTTTAAATTACCGAGAACACTACTTAACTTCCTAAATGGACTATATTTTTGAAAACTTTTTCCGAGGTATTTAAGGTATAGTTCTCTTAAATATTTGTTTAAGATATAGTCGGAAGTACTTTTGATACGGATCTGAAAAGGTTGAAAAATTACATCCACTCTTGAATGATTTGTATGGTTGAAACTTGAATTAGGATATTTTATATGGGTATGAAAAGGTTCAGAAATTAGGGCTGGTCTTGAATGATTTGTATTGTTGAAACTTGAATTATGGTTTTAAGAAGGGAAGGACAAAAAGATAACTTCAGTTATATCTTAAATAGATTAATATAGGAAGCAATATTCGACTATGTTATCAATAGCGGCTGCTATTGCAGTGGAATGTTGGTTGGAGTGGCAGCAATCGCTCTAGTTTAGGAGACTATTTTATCTCCAAAATTTTAGCTATGGTTTTATCTGATTGAACAGGTCACCCAATCACCCCACGGATGACTTAACTTCTTCATATACAAGCTGTTTCAAACCAATATTCCCGTTATGAATTGAAGCCCCTAGGACATATGTTTTGGACCAATCATTAAACATCCTAAATTATAGCCAGTTTACTCGAGGCATGCATGTTAGGTTACTTTGACCTGGTTTTGATGCACAAAGCCCACTTGCAGCGCCAACCCTCCATAGCCTCCATTTCTTGCCATCTGGCCTTTCATTTGTGTTGTATCAAAAAACTGTTTTACTTTGAGGGATTGGCGCTAGCTATCATAAGCTGATGGGTGGTGGGTCCTTATGGTTTCATAATTTAGTATTCTCATTTCCCATCTGTTAGGCCCATGGGCCTGAATTTGATTTGAGTCCAACATCGTATTTTTATGTGGGCTGCTTTTTAGCTTGTATAATGGGGAGAGTTATTTCCAGTATAATAAAATAAACTACATGAAGCATAAAATATGATATAATAAACTAATTGTTTTAATAAAAACTAAATTAAATATACTATATACTATAATAATCTAAATAATAAAAAATCATAAATAGTGTAGTATTAATAGGATATATATGCAATCAAAAACTACTAAACAGTGTATATGTATATAGATATTATTATATGATAGGAATTAGGTTATACAGAAGACAAAGCATGCGGTCCCTATCCCCTTTTTATACTAGAAATCAAGTCAAGTATTTGACTTTTAAACCTTTGCAAGTGGGTAACGAGTGTCTTACTATATATAAGATAAAATTCTTAAGAATATGTTAAATGTAACAAGATTAAGTTCCTAAAAACAAGCTAACACGATTCTAATGTGTTTTGCTTCATTTCCTTCCCTAAGATATTCTGTAGATATTCCCAACACTCCTTAAGCTAAACTTTTTGCTTTTTACAAATGGACACTAAAGAAGAAAGTAATGTAAATATAAAATGAGTTCTGCGAAATTGGATAAAGGTAGAGAGATGGAGGGCTTTACGGCCAGTCATGTGGACAGAAGCATATGATGATAGAACTTTGCTTGGTGATTATAGTACTTGTAGCTTGGGCAATAGTTGACCTTCCAGGAATGTAATGAGTTGGGATTGGCATGGATGATGGTTAGGACAGTTGGAGCTGAAACCCACTCTTTGGGTGAAAATGATAGGGTCGACTGTGGTAGGAGAAAGTAGCATGGATGGAAGAAAAGCGTGGGGATCATTGCGTAGAATTTTTGATTGGCCAACGGAAATGAAACTCAATTAGAGTTGGAGGATGGACTAGAAAAAATGAATAAAATGTTTAAAAGAAGAGTTATATGTAGATTGCATATCTTAAGAACTGGTTATTGATATGACATTTTTTAATTTGTGTAGCTGACGCCAATCCTGATGGTTCAGAATTTTTATTGATTTGGAACATGGGTGGAAAAATAATGGCTTTAGGCTATGCTTGTATTTGTTCTGATATCAAGTTGAAAGTATATGTAGTTTAGGCAGAGAATGAAGAAAAGAAAGTAAGGTGATTTTCAATTGTATTTTCTTGGATTGATATGGTGTACATAATGGTTTGATGCAAAAGGCATAGCAGTTACCTCTATATGGTTATATAAGGTAAGTAATAGATTCTTAATACGCAAACCCTAATCATATTATGGAAAAATAAATAAATTAATAAATATTAGATAAAAGCCCTCTTTTTTTTCATCGGCCTAATTGCTATCAAGTAAAGATCCCCAGAATAAGTTGACACCATTATCCTAAATTATCATGCATCATTCACTTCTTCTAAGGCATTTTTAGATATTATCACATCAGTATTTGAAATAAATTTTGAAGTTATATGCATTTCTATGGTCTAAACCTTTTGGTTTGCAGCATTCCAATGTTTAAAATGTGTTTGTTTCTGGGATAAATGTATTATACCCTCAGTCTTGCACTTACCTGTGCTTATTTAATTGAATTTCGAAGATAAATTTTTTAGCTGAATTGTGGATGTAATTTTTTTCTACTTTATATGAATTATACCTCCTTTATGTACTTTCTGTTATTGCCTTCTGAATTGTAAACAATTTGCATTGTAATGGGCTTCTGCGTGATGTAGGGACAATTGTTTTGAGAAAGGAAACTGTTCATGCAAACTCTGGGTTGTGATGGCATCAGCATCTTCAATGTGGGGGATTCAAGTCATGACAATTCTTTTCTTACATTGAGAAGTGGAACTTTTGCTATGAAGTATTAGCTTTTGATTTGAACTTATGTTTCCGTTATTAGAACATGATTAATTAAACCATCATGTTGATGTAATGGGTTTAACTTGCTGAAGTCTGAAATGTGGTAGATTATTTAGAACTTATTGTTTGAAATATGTACTAGGATTTAGCAGAGGATGCTGATAATGTGCTGTTTCGATTGGCTGGCTGTTGTAACATTTTTTACCCACCTTTTAGCTGGCTGTTGTATCATTTTTTTTACCCATGGCTGGCTGTTGTATCATTTTCCCCCACCTCTTGGCTGACTTTTCCCCACCTTTTTTTGTTGTTTTTTTCCTTATATTTTTTAGCATAGTGGTATAGTATGCAAATATTGTGTATGATGTAGAGAGCTAACCATTTTGATCACTGTAATCATTTAAAGCTGGGGAATTGTACATGTTTTCATGTATATATTGAAATTAACTTTACTGATGAAGGTAGACTCCTTCTCCAGTTTTGTTTTATGGTCTTGTGTTGATTTCTGATGTCTCTACCTTGAATGCTTTTAATACGCAGAAAATGGCTAGGTTTTTCACTTTTCAAATGAATATAGTATGTTAAAAAAATTCATTTGGAGAAATGCTATTGACACTTCCTTCAATACTTTCATCTATTAAATACAATCATTTGGTAAAACTAGACTTGTGAGTCTCATACCTATTCTTTATTTGATGAACATCACTTATAATGTTTTTATAGATTTTTCAATATTAATGCTGAAAGGAGAGTTGCTATATATTGGCATCTTTACCATACCGGATTTACTTAAAATTGTATCGATTATACTGGTTATAGGAAGTACTATATAAATATTTCTGGGAATAATCCTTTTATAGGGTATATTTTATGTGTGTGTGTTGTTTATATATATTAGAAGAGAGATAGAAAGAATTTGAATACGATTTAACGTTGAATATTTACTTTCCAGTGTTTAAAATGGATTACAGAAAAAGAAAACCATTATTAGTCTCTGTATGAATAGGCGTCACTCTTTTATGAACAATGAATACTAGGAGAGACCATTTCAATTCTATCAGCTGTATTTTATTTTACTGTTAAACCATGGAAATAATAGTGGAAATCCTGGATGATTGATTTGATCAATTGATTCATTTTGAGTTGATACATTTATTGGTATATATTCTATGGGGATTTGGTTATCTGTGCTCTTTATTGTATTATTATTCTGTTTCCCTTATCATGTTTCCCAGATTTAACTTTTCCTTTTCCAGGTTGACTGAGTTATATTTGTTTTGGTTTTAAGAATGTTGTCTTTAGATACATACCTATCTCTGTATCTAGAAATACTCTGATAAGAAAAAAGTATAAAGAAAAAAATAACGCAACCTCATAAAAAACACAATTTCAAACGTCAAAGCCAGGTATGCATTAATACATCATGCATCACAATATGATCAACCAATCTTTATGCCTAGCCTTATGTGTAGGTTTTACATTGTCTTTTATGATAAAAGATACTGATAGGATTGTTAAGTAAAGTGAAAGCGAAGATTATATTTTAAATTAAAAGATCTTTACTCAACTTCAAATCAATGATAGTTGCAATGCTATTTTCTTTTTCTTTTTTCTTTTATTGCATTTTTCTGCTATATACTGTGGAGGAATAAATTCTGATGGGAAAGAAGTGGGAAAGGTTTGTTATTATCAGAATGACTTTATTCTTGCGTCTGGATAATGCATAAAATTATTGTTGAACAATGTAGACACAGAAAGGGCAAAGGAACAAAGAAGCAACAAATCTTAGTTTCACATGCTTGTGCTTAGAAGAGTAAAGGTTTATACATTTAGATGATAAAAAGATAGCAGCAAGTCTCATCTGTCTTTCTTTCCACTCTCTCAAAATATTCTCATACCAATCACATGCTATCAATACTTCCTTTCTTCCTTGTGGCTATGTTAATAAGATATTTGTTAAGTTAATATAATTTTACAAAACTAGTTTGTAATATGAGAATTACACCTTATTTCCATCATACTTCTTTACAATTTAATATAAATATTATTAATGTTTATTTCATAACAAGGTCGTCACAATTATTACTAAATTTGGGAAGGAAAAAAGATTGTTGTTAGTTTGCTATTTATGAACAAACAAACACCAATAGAAGAATCATAGCATTACTTCCTTTATATAAAGACCGAAGAGTTTGAATAAAAGCACATAGCCAATAAGGAAAAAGTACTAAGAAAGACTATTTCTATAGATACAACAATCAAATCAGTTATAGATTGTTGGCATTAGAACATAGAAGAGTGTCATATACTATACATAATGGCCATACAATCATCTATTATATACTCACAATACAAACCAACTCATCCAGCATTATTATAATAATAATAGTAATTATTATTATTATTATTATTAATTTCACTAAAAACCACTACGAATCTTGCTATTTTTTTTTAAATTATAAAAATAATAACAACAGTAAAATAGAACAGACCACATGGCACTCATGTAATCTATCTAGGCCGACTCGCATTGGAACCAGGCCCAGGATACGCAGGCCCACCCTTAATAACACTGCCACCCACTTGATGGAACCCACCAGAACCGTACACGTGTCCCTGATGCATCATGATCCCACCAGCACCATAACTACCACTCTCGTAGGCACTGTTGGTAGCATTGGAAGCAGGAGGCGCGTCTTTGTCACGCGCCGCCACGGTCTTCTCTCCTTCCATTTCTCTAAAGCGCTGAAGGTAGACCTTCAGAGGCTCCACGTAGTCCTCGAAGCCCAGAGTCGTCATCGCCCAAAGAAGATCGTCGCCGTTGATCGTCTTTCGCTTTTCGCGCTGGCACTTGTCGGAGGCCTCGCCGGTGATGAAGCTGATGAATTCCGACACACACTCCTGAACCGTCTCCTTCGCGTCCTTCGAGATCTTTGCGTTCGCCGGAAGCGCCTTCTTCATGATGCGACTCACGTTTGCGATCGGCAGAAACCGGTCCTGCTCCCGCGGCGACATCTCGCTGCCCTTGCCGGCGTTGTGCGTGCCGCCGGAGTCGTTGTCGGAGTCCGCCATCGATGAACAGAGAGGTTCGAAGAATCGCTGAGAAAGATGAAACGAATAACGAAATCAGTAGAGGAAAAATATCGGAGTTCACCGTGGACGAGTTCTTGGTCTCAATTTGAATCTCTTTGACTCGCTCCACGTGAAACTAAAGTACTGTTCGCTGTTCAGTGTATGAAATTAAGTAGTCAGCGCGGTTTTCTTCGAAATTGGAAGGACGACTGGGAACGGATTTGAACTGAAACTCCGAACCACAAATGGTTTAACTATGTTACACGTGAAATTCAGTACTTGGTGCCCGGACTTTCAAATTCGTTCCCGGAATGAACTAGGAGTTGAAAATCCGAGTCACGAATCGATTTGAGTTGGTTGTTCTGCGTGGAAATGAAGCACTGTTCGTAGTAGAAGCTACTATGGAACTGAGATTTAGTGAATTTTCCTTCGAAATTTCAAATTCGATTCGGAATGATTGAGAAGTTACAAATCCGAGACACGATGCGTCAATTTGAAGCACTGTTGAAACGAAGTTTTCTAGGAATGAAATCACTGAATCGTATAATTTTGTTTGAAAGTCGAAGTGGGTGTATTGGAAGAGCTGGATATGGTGGCCGGCGGTGACGGGTGGTTGGGGAAAAGTAAAACGGAACGGAGGTGTTTGTTTGAGAGGTAATGAGCAGGGTCCGTTGGATCAGAAGGGTTAATAACGCTCTATCTTGAGACCATGTGGCACATTATGGACCGTTGTTAGTCGATAAGTGTGAGTTCACATGGATGAATTCAGGCCCTTGGATTTGATGATTGCTCCATGATCTGGACCGTTGTTTCGGTATCGGGCACGTGCTCCGTTCTGAGTTGGACTACCTCATTGCATTCAAATTTCAAAATCATTTTATACATATAGATATATATGCGATTTAATATTATAAGATTTAAATATTTTTTTATATAAATTAAGTTTTATTTAAAATATATTAAAAATTATACATAATTTTATTATTATAGTCTGATTTTAAGAAAAATGTTTAAAAATTTAATTAAGTTAATGTACACACATTAAATATTAAATTAATTTAAATTTACGTCATACTTTTAAGAAAATAATTCAAAGAAATATTTTTACTATTTATGTTATAAAAGCATTTTTTCTTTGACTTTTTGTTTAAATTTTGGAAGCGTTTTATATTTATTGAATATGATTCTAGAGAATCAATCTTTCTGTCTACATATATAATTTTTTTTAAATAATAGTTAATAAATGTTTCTAAATATATACAAATTATAATAAATACATACAAATTTTATTATTCTTAAATAAAAAAGAATATTGTAATCTTTTTATTATACAAAAATGTTTATTTATAATAATTAAAAAACGGATATATAAATATATCATGATTATAGTTAGTTGAAATAAAATTTTCAATATTAATAGTTTATTTTAAAATATTAAATTTAATTTAGAAAAAGAAATGGAAATAATAAATTGGAAAAAAATAATAACTTAAGAAAAACATTTAGAAATAATTTTTTTTGAAGGTAAAAAGGTTCGTAAAATATATTTTTTGAAAAGTAACTTCCTAATGATGATCTTTTATGTGTGTGTTTAAGATATTGAATAATTAAAAATTGTAAAATTAAAATGTATAATCAAAATTTGAATTATGTTATTTAAAAATAAATATTTAATATTTTGTCGTTAAAAAGTTATAAGAAAATGCTTTGTCACTTAAAACAAAATGAAATGAAATTGTCAGCAAAATTTTAATGGAATATACTAAACAATAAAAATTGTTGAAAAACACCTTTTAAAATATTTTTTGGTTAATTATAAAACAATATGAAAGTTCTACTTGAAACGTTTAAATTAAACTAAATTTATAAAAATATATATATGCATCTATTTATTAAGTGAGAGTAAATGTTAAGAGGAAAAAGCTACTGACATGTGACATATCAACCCCACTTGCATGAATTCTTTTTAATATAATAGAAATATATATTAATTTTATTTATAAAGTTTTTGTCTTTGATGAGCAAATATTTTATCATTTTTATGATATTTATTTGAAGTTAGTGGTTGTGGTTTTTCGAGACAATGTAAAAAAGTATCCTTTTATAAAAAATTAGTTATGTTTATTTTAAAGACAAATATAAAGTTATGTGAGCTATAAATACAGATGATAAATATAATATATCGCTTATTCATAAATATTTATTAACAAATAAGAGATAACGAATATTTTAATATTTTTTTATAAATAGGTTAGGTACACGTATTATATTAATTACACAGGTGAAAATATGTTACTTGCAAAAAATAAATAAAAAATTAATTTATATTTATTAAGTTAAATTTAATTAAAGTTAAAATTAATTAAATTTTATATATATTTTTAGTTTTATTTTAAATTTTAATAAAAAATATTTTTTTTTAATTTTTGCAAGTATGGATACTAAGGGATTTTAAAATAATGTAAGTATTTTTTAAAAAGTTATTTGTGTGGGTAACGGATGAGATGTGTGGGCAAGAGACGAGATAATAAGTAATTTTTTTGTTGCGCATCGGATAATAGGTAGACACTAGTTATAAAGTGTCTTTTAAAGATAATTATAAAAAATATAATATTAATAAGATCTTATTCTAATTTATATAAAAAAATTGATATTTTTTTATCCAAAATCCTTAAATTAATAAATTTATAAAATTTTTATTCATGACAACACACCATATCAGACATAAATAATGTTTATTCGCTATCTGACCCGCAATAAAAAATCTATTTATTACTTGTTAGATACTTGTTTAAAAAATATAAGTGAATATTTTAAAATTCATGGATATACGTGAATATCCACGAATATTTAAAAAATAATATTTATAAAATTTAAAAATAAATTCAAATAAAATAAAAAATAAAAAATAAAAAATAAAAAATAAAAAATAAAAAATAAAAAATAAAATATAAATTAAATTAAATATAAATTAAAATTTAATCAAATATAATTTAATAAAATAAAATTTGATTTTAATTTTAATTTAATTTAATAATATATTAATTAAATTTTAATTTTAATTTTTATAAATAATAAATATATACTTGTATTCAACTTGTTTATAAATCAATATTAAAATATTCGATAATAAATAGTATGCATCTGATTGTATTTTGAAAAATATAATGTAATGTGAAAATGAAAATATCTAAAGGATGGAAAAGAGGCTTTGATTGCTTGCCTAACAGTGATGGAAATTAGTTGAGAATCTTTCCTATTCATTGGTGCCATTGATTTTGACTTGGAAACTTCTCTTAACACCACTCCTTTCCTTAATGGAGCCTTTCAACTTCTTTTAAAAATAAATAAATAAATAAAGGGTCGTAAATTGTCATCATATAATTAAAATAATTTATTTACGTGATAATTATTTTAAAAACTATATTTGGAAGGATTTTTAATTAATTAATTAATAAGGTTAAATAATTTATATTGAGAATATACCAACGTTAAATTATTTATTGACTCTGCATCTCCATGTCATGATTCACTTACGATTGAAAATATAATAAAATACAAAACTTTCACGTTTTAATTTCACCTATGGTATCTAAATTTAATCCAAAAAATTAGGTCACCAGTACCTAAACGTAGTTTTGCTTCTTTATCGATTTTCTTATGAGCACTATATGATAAATTAGCTTAGGTGTGCTTTTGATCCTTTATGGTTGTAATACATAGAGTCTCAAAATATGATTAAAGTGATATATATCAATATTATTGGAAAATATATTATTTACTATGTCATCTATAGTCATAATTTGTGTCACCTTAATAAAATTTATTAAACTTTAAAATTGTCTAACCCTATAACTTTATTGGAGGTACAACTTAGGAGAAAGATTTAATGGTGAAGCTAAAGGTCAAGTTGGTAGAGGCAAGAGTAGGACCATTTTTCATTATTTTGGACTATTCATAACTCCACTTTCTGCTTTTACTCCTAAACAAAATATCTTCTATTACTATTTGACAAAATTATATTGTCTTTTTACAATAATTTTATACAACTTTTCTTTATTTATATTTAAAACAGAAAAGTTTGCAATAAAGATATCTCTATACTGCAAAAGATGGAAAATATAGCTTTATAAACAAACCACTACAAAATAATGTTACTTAAAATAATATAGTATTGCAAATCTCAGACATATTAAAGATAAGTAAGATTTAAATTATTGGATTATAAATTTTATTTTATAAGTTAATTTTGTAAAATTAAATTAAATTTAAAATTTATTATTTGTTTGTTAAATCTATTATATTATTTATTGTTAGATCAAGATTATTTATTTACTTTTATATTCGATATGTATATAGATCCACATAAAAATGTTACCATTGTGTCTTCGTTGGCGACTGACTCTGTTTTACTATATATATTTTTTGAGTTAGATTTATTGTAAGCTATTGAACGGAAAACATGTTTGATGCAAAGTTTTTCATAGTTTACGTACGATGTTCTTTTAATGATGGGTTGTGATATTAAATGAGCAGTTATTCTATATTTATTTATTATTATGATATTAATATTTTATAACTGTTTCATTATCATTTATATTGTGTAAAGTTTTTGGTCTTTTATATTTTTCATTTTCCCTCTCTCTCATCTTTTTTTTTCACATTCTTATTCTTTTCCAAATTCTCTCTTTCTTTTCCTATTTTTCTCTAAATTTATCGTTTCATTTCTTGTCAGAACCAGTAAAGTCAAATGTCAGAACCAGTAAAATCCACGCACGTATCGTTTAGTGGAGTTCACGTGTTAAGATGGAGGCTCGACACTCAGATGACGAACGCCAGGTGTCAAGCGAAGAGGATCCGAAAATCAGTTAGTGGAAAGCAGGTGTCGACTGAAGAGGGGACGTTCGTTTTAACGTGTGCAAAAACTTGAATTTTCAGAAAAACCTACCCCACTCTCTACATGCACCCTCTTTTCAAAATTTCTGAATAATCTCATTCTCTCCTCCTTCTCTCTACACCCTCTTCATCTTCTCTCTGAGAAAACACTCATTTTCTCTTCTCCGATCACTATTTCGGCACCGTAGAAGTACTTCCGGCATCAAGAGCTTCCAGCTAAACCGTTCGGTTTGTGAAGCTGAGCTGGTAAGTCCTTCTCTGCACCCAATCGTTCGTCTTCCTAGGCATGCTAATCCAGTTCTGTTTTTCTGTGTTGGTCGCCATTCTTCAAATGAGTAGTCTAAGAGTGTTTTGATTTTCTTGGTTTAGTTGAAAAATTGTCGAGCGTTGAGAGTAGAAGAATCGGTAGCGGTTGACTGTACTTTTGCCTTTAGAACGATCGTTCACATTAGAGGTAAGGAAAGCTTATTTAATTTAATTTGTATGTTGTTGTATTGTATAAACGTTCGTTATTTGACTGAATGATTTTGATGCATGATGGTTGATATGATTTGATTGAATGAACGTTCGTTGATTTAATGAGTGGAAATGAAATATGGCTGAGTTATGTATAATGTATGAAATATATGAAACTTATATGATATGGATTGTATGAAGTATGAAAGTCGATTATAATATGAATGTATAAAGTTATGAAACTATATGTTAAGAAATGAGACAGATATAAATGAATTTTGAATATGAAATTTCTCATATGAAAGTGTATGTTCGTTACTGAACGGTCTTCGACCGTTCGGTTCTTCTGGTAAATATAGTTGAAATGAGATTATTTCATTTGGAGAGAATCCTAGTTGAGGACGAGCGTCCTCGTGTGGTAATACTATGCTTGAGCGTTCGGCCAAGCACAATTGTATCTGGGTATCCTGTGATAAACTAAATTTCTATATGTAACGGTATATTTTGTTGTTCGTAACCACTGCTTCGATAGTATCTTATTATATTTATTAAGCCTTTTATTATAAGTTTATTAGTGCTCGGTCTTACACCAAGCGCTCGTACTGAGTAGTGCTCGGTTTTATACCAAGCGCTTGTACTGAGTAGTGCTCGGTCTTACACCAAGCGCTTGTACTCGTTTCTTATATAATCTATATTGATGAAAAATAGCATTCGTCTAACTTCAATAGAATTTTCTTCTCTACCATGCTCGGTCATTGACTGGCATTCGAATTTCTTGATGTAAATTCAACTAAGCTAAATATTCATAAGCGTTCGATTTCTTTATGTAAATTCTTCTAAGTATCATTACTGAAATGTCTTGATATGTCTGTATCGATTGGTTCCGGCCTAGAGTCGTAACACTTTGCGAGGCCTTTTCAGCGTTCGGTTATAGTTATCACGAGTCAGTTCATATAATTGATTCACTTGGTAATTAACGGTCGGTTCATTCGTTTCTTGCTATATTTATTACACTCGGTTCCTCTCTCAAACCGACCGTAACCCTCTCGGTCTTATTCTATTCTGGAAATGGAGACCTCTCTGTCTCGTTCCAAGTGTTCGTCCTCGTTCTGAGTGAGGATTGAACGTTTGGTATCTGGTGTCTTTATAAATCTTTGAACAAAGAGGAAATTGAAATGATTGATAATGAAAGATGAAACTAAGATGATTGATAATGGAAGATGAGGAGAATATGATATGGATGAAATATGTTGGAATTATGAACGAGCGTTCCGGGGAGAAACGACTCATGTTGAATATTGAATTTGTAAAGTATGACTGTGGGAACGCTAATGCTGGCGGTTCATCCTGATGTTCCGTGGGTACTCGTCTTCACGTAGAGGAGGGTAGGTCATGTGTGGGAACGACAGGAGGTCCCAATCCTTAGGGGTACTTTGGACCGATAGGACTAACCTCGGGTGGCAGCTGATGAGAGTATTCCAGTTACTACATCACCCGGGTGCACGAACGCCTGTAGCTACACAGATTTCATACAGTCCGGACAGTCAGTCTAGTGATAGGCTTTGTATGATACGTACGTTGAAATTTATTTGCTTTTGGATTATTTGAAATGTATGTTTATGCATGAATTAATTTACATAAGCTTACCCTGCGTTTCCTGTCGTGTCTGGTTTTGTATGTCCGTCCTTGTCATTGCAATGATCATCCGTGTGGATGTGAGCAGAAGGAGACGAGCGACTGGAAGAGGCGCTGGAAGAAGAAAATTTGGAAGAAATTGAAGTCAAGACCGAAGAGTAGGACGTTCGGTCAATAGTTTAGTTATAGTAAGGTTGTCGTTCGATCACCTACCATTTTGTTAAGAATGGCCGTTCGATATTTTCTTTTGTAAACCGTTCGGTCAGGTTTGTTTATCTTGTACGGCTTAAATTTGTAACTCTTTCTGTAAGGCCGTTCGGCCATGAGCGTACGCTCGACTCTAGTGTAAGACTGATTTGGATTATTATTAATGTGATTATTCTATTATATGGTTATTATTGTATTTTTGGGATGTTACATTTCTCATTTTGTTAACAATAAAACAAAACATAAAGTAATTATATCTTATTAGAATTAAATATAGAGTAAGTTATTTTTTTCAATAAACACTTTTAAGTTCTTTAGTTATAATTGTTACTATTTTTATTAAACGTTTACTCGTATATGCTAAGAAATGGTATTATAATTTATGTTTTTTTTATGATTTATTAGATTTTAGAAATTTTGAATATTTGGTTTTATATATATTTTTTATAATGTTTTGAGATGCCTTTTAAAAGTAAAATTGTAATAGAGTTGTACAATTTAAAATAAACATTACCGATAATTGACTTAAATAATGTTTTATTAATGGATTTGGGTTCCGGGTATATGGAGATGGAAAAAGTTCAAAAGATAAACTTTGTTTTCGAGAAAAATGATAAAATGATTTTAAAGATAAATCCCATTTTTCTTAACACTCAATCAAAGAGAATGGAAAGTGATTTTAAAGATAAATCCTCGTTTTCCTTGGATTTTGATTGGAAAATTTGTTTCAATACGTTTAATATTTCTATGTCCTTTAAGGTTGAGACCAAGGGCAATAATTAAAATATATTTTCCTCCTTAACCCTTTAAAGTATCTTTTAAAGATAAAATTGTAATGAAGCTCTAAATTTCAAAACAAATAATACTTCAAATGTGATAATTGACTCTAATGATGTTGTTTCTGTTAGGTTAAACAAAAAATATAAACAAGTTAGTTTTTCTGTTACAGTTTTTTCTATCGTGTATATATTGCTGTAAATCATTCTGTTCTAGGTTGAATAAAAAATTTCTGAGAGTATTATACAGTACCTGATTGTCTTCTGAGTGTGGGCCGATTTGATCCTTGTGTGTGTGTGTTGTCCTCCGATGAGCAGTGAGTGCGGTGGCCTGAAGTTGGAACTGGAGAAACCCTAGCAGACCTCCAGAAGCTCTGATCTCTCTTTAGGAACATCACACTCTATTGTTTCTCTCTCTTTCATGTGCTTGTTTCGCTTCTTTAATATCAGAAGATATTAATTGGGCGTGTAGTTACATTTCTGCCCCTACTTTTTCTAATAGTTTCAATATACTTGAGTTTATAACAATGACCTCATCTATGAAAATGGAAAAAAAAGTTCCAAAGACAACTCTTGTTCCCCTAGATTTCAATTGAGGAGAATGAAAAAGTGGTCTTGCTCCCTTTGAACCTTGATCGAAGAGTTTGTTCTAATATATTTAGTAGTCTCACATAACTTAGGAATTTAGGACAACCGAATTTTAAATGAACCTTCGTCCCTTAACCCTTTGTGAAGCTTTTTAAGGATAAAACCATAATGGAAATTCAAGCTCCAAAATGAACAATATCTCAAATGTGGTAATTGATCATAACAATGTTGTCTTAATATATATGAGTCAAATCATTGACGTCATTTGTGAGAATGCAAAAAAGGTTCCAAATACGAATCTTCGCTCTCTAGGAAAATAGAAAAATGGTTCCAAAGAGGAATCCTTGTTAGTTAAGCCCTCGACTGATGGGAATAGAAAAGTGGTTCTAAAGATGAACTCTCGTTCCTATTAAACCTCAACTGGAGACTTGTTCTGATACGTTTAATAGTTTCATATCACTTAGGAGTTGAGACAAAAGATGATTTAAATAAAATTTTCTTCCTTACTACTTTGAGATGTCTTTCAAAGAACAAACCATAATAGAGTTTCGAACTTCAAATCAAATGATATTTCGAATACGATGATTAATCTAATATTGTTATCTTACTGAATATAACCAATTGTTAAGTAAAGATAACTATTTTGATTTTTATTATAATTTTTGTAATTTATTGGTTTAAGATTAAAGATTATTGAGTTGAATTTGATTGAAATTGTGTATGCAATGAATTTAATTGAATTGATGATATGTTGAAAATGGATAGCTTAAGTCAAACATTTGAGATTGTATGCTAACCCAAAGATTTGTGGATAAAAGCATACAAATAAAAGGAGATATTATTGATTTACTGTCTAATCATATAAATTAATACATGAAGTAGTGAAAAACTAAGAGAAAAATTATTGTACTTTTTAATTTACTATTATTTATGCAATCTCAACTTATGGAGCTGAGATCCTCATGCACACCGAAAATTCTTAAAACGAGTCACATGTTAGAATTTTGTGAAACATAATTAGTAGTATTGTTATATCTGCTATGTACTATCTTGTACCTATTGAAAATGAGATTCATTGAAAACTAATAGTATTTTAAAATAGATCACATGAAGTTTGTTGAGTTCACTGATGTATTTGAATTATGATTTGTTTGTATATATTTATATATTAATCCTTAGTCTTGATAATTTATTTTTCTTATGTTTATTTTGTGGTTTTTCTGAAAAAAAATTCTATAAAATTGGATATTCTCAATCCACTATAGATCCAAATAATTTATATTACAACTAAATCTATATCCTTATTTTCTAATAAAAAAACTTATTCGGATTTATATGTTTACAATGTACATGTACATGTTTATAAATTAGATTAATATCAATTTTAAATTGTGTTTTTTTTTTTAAAATTGAATGTTAATTCAAAATAGTTTAAAATTATGGAGAATGAGTATTGTACCTTATGGTCGGACGAACCTAAGTAATAAGAAGGAACAGACGGTCCAGAGCGCGAGGCATGTAGGGTGAAGCGAAACAATCACAACGCCATCATCTAGTTCTGTACAAGCAGAAGTCAGACGATCGACCTTAATAAAAAATTCCCTCAACAAAGGAGCAAGGTTAAAGGTAGGTATCAATTAAGTACAATGGGCTGAGATTGAGTCTGTAATTAAGGTTTCGTTAATCTTAGGTCCATATAAAAAACTATAAATAAATGTCAAAGGTAAGTAAGAGGTAAATGATCGCATTTATTGTGTATTTAATACTATTGTTCTGATCTCCATAAAGATAGTTTACTAACTTAAGCATCGGAGTACCTGTTGCAAATATCCCCGGTTGGTTGGAGCTAGGACGAAGATACAACTAACCGAACAACTTGGAAGGAAATTGTGAAGGTGTTTGTAGAAGTTGCTTGACCCTATACTCGAAACAAGTATGTTTACTAGTGCTATCAAAACGGGTTAAAACCTATGAGTCAACCCGGCCTACCAAGAGTTCAGACAGGGTTGTGTTAAAAACAATTGAAATTTTGATAAGGGTCAATTTTGAATTCAGTTCACTAAGAACTGGTTAACTTGGATTGAACCTGTGGTGAGCCGAGTTGGCTCACTAACCCACTTAATTTTTCTAATATGTACTTTTTGTTGGACTAGTAACTTTACAATATTGAAATGGAAGTTTGCATGAAATTATTTGTATATGGAATAATTAAGCAACATAAAAAATCCACAAATCTATGTTTAGTAACTCAATTTTTATGCAGAAACAAATTTGAATCACTATGAAGCTTTAAGAAGATTTTTGTGATATCTTTGTATGAATGAAATCTTATATTTGATTGATCATAAATATAATTTAAGATCTTTCTCCTTTATTTAGATTTGAATTAGAAACATTTTGTTATTTTTTTAATTGAAAAAAATTTGTAATTAAATGAACCAACCTGTTTAACCAATCAACCTATCATGAGGTGAGTAGTTCAAATTTGTTCACTCGCTAATAAGTGAATTAAGTTAAATTAGCTCACTACACCGAGCCAAATCGAGTTAATGACCCGTTTTCACAACACTAATGTTTACATCATACATATTATTTGTTTAGGCTTAAATGCTTACTTCGTACCCATGTTAAGAGATTAATTTCTTTTTAGTACCCGGTTTTAAAAATGAAGACATTGGGTCCCTATGTTATGAAAAGTACATGAATAAGGTCCACAAAGAAAGAAAAAGTTCAACAAATCATCAAAGAAAAAGCTCAACAAGAGAGAAAAAAAGTTGGACAACATAAGAGAGAAGAGAAAAAATACTAGAGTTGTCAAAACGGGTAACCCGGCCCGACCCACCACGGGTTGGTCACTTAGTGAGCTAACCCAACCCGGCTCATTTATTAGCGAGCCGAAAAAATTCGAACCCGACCCAACCCACCACGGGTTGGTGGGTTAAACGGGTTGGCTCATTGGCTCACTTAATTAACTTCTTTTTCACTCTCTTCTTCTGAGATTCTTATAACATGTTACTTTGATCGATCAAATTGAAACAGTAATAATATGATCAATTAATATAAAAGAAAATGAAACAAAAGAAATATATTGTTATATATATTTTAAGTTATCAAGCATAAAATTTTGCCAATTTAGTTTAAACAAATGATATATTCCTAAAAAGTAGTGTTAACTAATAATATTGAAACACAAAGTAATAAATAATTAAAGACATATTACTAAGTAAAAATTATACATTTTGAATAATTAATTTAATTTTAATAAAAAAAATAGAATTTAAATAATTAATTTGATTAATTTGATTTAATTAAAAAAAAAATAGGTGGGTTGGTGAGCCAACCCGACCCACCACGGGTTCAACCCATGTGAGCCGGGTTCTTAGTGAGCCGGGTCAAAATTGGCTCGCATAAAAAATTTGACATTTTTTTTCAACCCAACCCGGCTCAAACCCGTGGTGAGCCGGGTTGGCTCACGGGTTTCAACCCATTTTGACGGCTCTAAAAAATACGACCACATCAACATGGACTTAACACCGTTGCTGTCAACTTAACGGATAGGACCTTATTCATACACTTTTCAAAACATAGGGACCTAATGTATTCATTTTTAAAATCGGATACTAAACAGAAATCCACCTCTTAGCATGATGACGAAGTAAACATTTAAGCCAAAAATATACTAATCATAACTGTTTATCCTCACATTTTAATGTTCAACCTTTTAAGTACTACACCATTTACTCATATTAGGAAGTGGCATACACCCACATTCAAGACGTGTACCAAACATTGCAACTAACTTTATTTATTTATTTTTAAGTTATTAACCAATTACACATTTTATAAAATATGAAATATTTTAAAAATCGCTCTTAAAAATATATAATGTTTCAAATTATTTTATATTTAAAACTAATTTCCAAAAAATATAAATTTTAAGAAAGATACAAAACTAATATATAAACACTAAAACTATTTTATTTTTCAAAAACATGGATTTGGATTTAAAACTTAATCTAATTATTCAGGTTTGAATTTAAAAAATCCAAATAATTTTTTTATAAAGTTTTGTCTATCCATTAAATATCTAACCGCGCTATGTAGTAAAAGTAATTATCAAAACAATGCCATTTAGTTAATTATGTTTACACTTTTTCGTAATTATGTTATACAATCAATTATAAAAACAAAGTAATTTTTTTAATCATGTTCGGAGACTCAATTAATTAATTAATTAAAGGAATAAAAAAAACCTTAGATGATATAATTTGTAGAAGATGATAGTTGTCTAATAAAATGTGTAATTAATCTTAATGATAATAATAATAATAAATCATCATAATAAGAAATGAGATTTATACAGGTTATCGAGGAAATATTTATTACATTTTTAAGTAGAGTAAAAAACACCAACAAAGTTATTATAGAAATAAAAAATTAATTTAAGAATTATTATTATTATTTAATCAAGATTTAAGATAGTTTAAATATATATATATTTTTTAATTTTTTGAGATGTTTTTTAAGGATAAAATTAGGGAAGTTGATATTTCAAAGTAATTAATATCTTGGATGTATGAATTTTAACGATGAGAGTTGACAGAGGTTTATAATTTTGTTAAAAAAAAATTATATAAAAAATTAGATTATTTAAAAAAAAAGTTATACCAAAAAGTTAGTTGTTTTTCATAAAAATGATCCGATAAAGTTTGAATGAGATAAAAAGGTTTATGCAGTTGTTAGCAACCTCGTACGAGAGAGGTAGAAAAAGAAAGAATAAAATCGAAAAGAAAGGTTAAGTGAATTAATTAAGAAGTGTGTGGTCACATAAGGAACTTTAATTGTGCCAACAGCACCAACATAAACATCATTACCAACTTATCCATCACTTTTCTTTTTCCCTTTCCTTCTCTTTAACCAACTTTTTCATTCTACCAAACATCTCACTACACACAACAACGCATGTAGCATGTCTACTATATACTCTCTTTCCAATGCCTTTTTTTCTTTTTAAGTTTTCCCTTCATTCATATGCCATTAATCATATAAAAAAGTTTACGTTATTGCCTTTTTAGGAAAAAATACGCATTGTCAACTAATTGAAAAGAGTATATATATTATTTAAAGTAATCACTACAAACCTCAATAAACCTGTTTTATATAATAATATAATAATTTATGATTGAATTTGATAGAAATATTTTAATTACACTTTTAATACAAAGTTTGATTCATATGATTGAATGTTGATAGAAAACTTTCTTAGTATATTAGTTAATGCATCTTCACATTAACTCACAGGAAGATACTATTTTAGTCATTCTATACAAAAGAAATTCGTTTAATTAACATAAGGATAATTATAATTTGTCCATAATCACTAATTTTTGTTACTGACAAGCCATGAAGCTCCTCGTCCTTTGTTAGATCTCTCTAAACATTGACAATAGAAGATCTCCGTTTGACAATTGTCATTGATAACATTACTTCATTTTCAAATGATAAAGTCAGTTTTAACAAATGACAAAAGTTAATATGATAAAGTTTGACTTTAATTAAGAGATTTTGGTTGATGTTAAGATTATTGTTTCTTTAAAACAAACGAAATTTTGGAATGTGAAAATGAAACAACAAAGATATTTACATTGAGAATTTAAATAATGATGAGAGAAATGTTCCTAACCTCATCTTATTATAATATTAAAAATTAGCATTTTGTGAAATTAAAATTTATAAAATAAAAGCTTTTAATTAAAACATCACATAAATTTCATCGTTAATTTAAATGACTAAGGATATCAAGACCTAGAAAATAGCTTTTTAGAGGTGACAATGGTTTAAAAATAGTAAAACTCTATTAGTTTAATATTAAATTATTTTAATATAAATACTTTCGTTTAAAGTGAGTTTCATTATTTGAAAACACACTATCGTTCTAGAAATCACTTTTCTAGAGTTCTCTTCCTTCTTTCTAAGATTTCTAACCTTCTATTTATCTATTTGAAGATCAGGAAGCACCTATATGATCCTTGAGGCAAGGTCTACCAACTTATCTGATCAATTTGTCTAAAAGAGTAAGTTAGTTTTAGCTCTTTTTCTTGAACCCTCACGTTTTACTTTGCATGTATATTTTGTTTCTAACAGATAAGGGAAACTAAATATCTTAATTATGTTGTTTTATTATTTTTATAAATATGATTTGGTGTACTTTAGTTTGATTAAATTGACTGAATTATTGAATTGAGTAAATGAGTTTGTTGAAATTATGATGATATGTACATGATTGTTTGAATTTGGTTTGAATATATGTTTTCTAATATCAAATGAACTTTGTAGTGATTGATTGTTGAATGTACCTGCTTTAGTTGCTTGAATTGGTGGAAGTGATGTTGTATTGAGTTGGAAATTTCTGTTGAATTGTAGTATAAAAGAATAGAGTTATAGTTGATTTTGGTTTAAGATTGAGGATTTTAATAGATGAAATTCTAGAGGAGTTGTTTTATGAGAGAACCTAATGTTTGGAGTCTGTTTTTGTGTCAATTAGGACTTAGTTAACCACTTAGTTCCCTAAAATTTGGTTTATAATATATGAAATCTGTTGTATTAGTTTTTTGGGTAATGATTTGATTTGAATGTACTGAATTGTCGGTCATTTGAACAAACGAGTATTCAATCTTAGGTGAATTGAGTCATTGATTCGTGTTTTATCTTATGAATGGTTGTTTTGGTGTTTAGAGTTAGTGGTAGATTGGTCTTACAGGTCTGGTATGACATAAATCTGCAGAACCTTATTTGTGCAGAAGTATGTAGACTCATCGAATGAGCATGTACTCACTAGGCGAATTCAAAGTCAAAAAGCTACTGACTTGGTGGTTGTTGGGCGAGCAAAATCTCGTTGGAAAAAACCAAAATCAGAGAGTTCACTAACTTGACGGTCGCTGGGCAAAAATATACTTGTTGGGCAACTTTTGAAAGATTTTGAAACTTAAGTTCTAGTGATTTTCTCATTGAGTGAGAAAATTTAGTGTTGGGCGAGAGTGTTATTAGGCACCTCTAGTTGAGCGAGCAGATTTAGTAGTTGAGTGAGAGAGCTTTAGATGAGCGAACAAAATCTGGTGGTTGAGCAAGAATGTCATAATTTTAACTAAGTTTTCCTATATCTCTTGTGATATGTTCAATGATTGTGATTGTGTGAATGATGAAACTAGGATTGGTTTATAACATGATTTAGGCTTATTTTAAGCGGTTTAAATGAATATAATGTATATTGAATTGGAGGATTGTTTTGTTTGATGATACTAAACAATATATAAGTATTTTTATGGATTTAAGTATGAGGTGAAAAGGATTCCATAAGGAAATCCTTCTGGTTGTTCTGTTATGGATGTATTGAAGTAGGGGCTCCAGGATTGGGGAATGATTTTGACACTCAATAACTCTCAATCTCAAGTAGAGATGAGTGGTTATGTCGTGGAGAGTAGCAAGATGTTCTTAATCTAATGGTCAAGCATTAACCATAGATGTTTGACGGATTAACCTTGGTGCCTGGTAGTTTAATGGAGTTGTAGTATGATTTTTAGACGAGTTGTTTTACCACACAGGGTAGGTCCCCATGAGTCCGACATCAATACATGTATCCAGATGGTCGAAGTTTAAAGTTGATATGATTATTTTGTATTGCTTGATTTATATTATGAATGTGGTATTATTGTTTTAAAATGTATGAATGTTCTTTTGATACTTTAGCTTACCCTTTTGTCTTAACATGTTCGTGTGTGTGTTTGTTTTCTCTTTTGTAATGATTACCTTAATGGTGTGAGCTTCGGGGGTGTCTCTATTAAGATAAGATCATCTATAAGACAGAACCGTCTAACACTTTCATGTTTTGAAATTTAACAAAAAACTATAAACAAAATGAGTAATTGACAAAGTATAATCCCTGTAAAAATAATATCGTTGGATGAAAGACATTGTATGAAACAAACGTTACAACATCTGAAAGAACAAAGAAAAAGTTTCAGTAAACCCATTAGGACCAAACGATCATATTAATAATAGATGCACTATCAAATGATGTTTTAGTAAACGCACTGTCATGAGAGTAAACACATCTTTAAAAAATATATTTGCTAAATGCACTTCTTCTGTATCTTGCCAAACAATGCAACATGTGCTGCATAATGTTTTTGGTAAACCTGCTAAAGTTGTAAACAACACTCCAAAAACAATATGTTGAAAAACACTTTCCTAAACACACTCTCATAAACAAAGATCATTAAATGAAGCGCTGTTAAGTAAACGTCTGATAAAGGCTAAACGATACCTTGATACAAATATTAATGTCGTCCAATCATGAAATCCTTATGAATCAATACTTGGTATCTTGTCAAAAGTGCTTAAACGATCTACAAAATTGTTTTGAAAATGCAATGCAAAACATTAAATGTACAACGTTTCAAATAACAAAAGTATTAAGAAAAAGGACATATATACTAACATGCATTTCTATTCTACTTTATGCAGATGCCTATTACAAGCATCCACCTACTCCATCATGAATAAGTCAGAAGTGAACATTAGAAATAAAGAAAACATTCATGAAATGTTCTTTTCATCAAAAGTTGTGTTGAGGAAATCGTACAACCTATTTTAGGCAAAGTACTGCAAAAAGCGTGCATACTCTAACACGCTGAGTTTAACCTATGGATGCTACCTACAAAAAGATTACGAAGATCTGAAGCTTGCAGACAAACATTGTCTAATATATCTTTTTCCATGAAGCCTATAAATAGAAGAATCCTTGAAAAGAAGAACAAAAAGGATAAACACATTAACAACGTGAAAGACAAAAAATAAGCTCATACTCGTTTAAGAACAAAATCGTTGAGAATATATTTACAAGCCTCATAAAGTCATAAGCGTACATTTGCAAGAAGAGAGAAAATCCTACAAGGTCTATTAGATTGAGTTGTATTGTAAACACATCCTCTTTGTGAGAGTTATCGTCTAAGACTTGTAAACAATTTGATTGATTGTACATTCTGAAAAGAACTCAAACACTTGGTGATTAACTTAGTTGAGTTAAATGCTTAGTAGACAACGTAACAGGTGTTACTAAGATTGTCTAGTGAAAACCAAAAGTGGGTGAAACTCAATTAGACAATGTAACAAGTGTTACTACGATTTTCTAGTGGAAACTAGGAATATGTAAACTCAACTAGTCAACGTAACAAGTGTTACTGGGATTGACTAGGTGTAATCATGAGTGGTGGTAATACTCAGTTCTAGTCGGCGTAACAGGTGTTACCAGGAGTGGTGCTAATACTTAGTTATAGTCAGCGTAACAGGCGTTACTAGGAGTGACTAGGTGTAACTAGGACGGATGCTAATACTCGGTTGTAATCTTGTTGAGATTATAGTGAAACCCTCTAAGAGGTCTTAAAGGAGAATTGGACGTAGCTTAGTTGAGTGAACCAGTATAAAACAATTGTGTGTTTATTGCTTCATCTTTACAAAACATATTATTTACAAACACTGCATGTGCTTGAAAAGTTAACCATTGATAAACGCTCTTGTCATCATATGTTGTTTTCTTTAAGAGTCGTCTTTCTTAAAATACTGCAGTAGCTTTGCTAAAATGCTTGAAAACATTTTATCTTTGAACATGTGGTTTAAATAGTACTTTATAAATCAAGCATTTAACAACCTGTGTAGATCATCTGACCATCACCAAGATTGTTAAACGTCTTTTGGCAAAAAGTTTTTCACAACATTATTCAACACCTTACCTTTTAGTGTTTTCTAGTTATTTTAATCTCTGGTGGGTAGGAGCTAGCTTGTGGCAAAGCTGAAGTTTAGAGTATGACTTATAATTGTTTCGTGTTGTTTTGTAAAGTCTATACTACACTTTTGTTTTAGTGTAGTATATTTCCTTGTAATATATATATATATATATATATATATATATATATATATATATATATATATATATATCTTGCTATTATATATTATTTTGGATAATTGTAACGACAGTTTATATGTTTTTTCTCGAATCAAGTGTCTTGTTTTATTAAGGATGTAATATATCTTATTGTAATTGAATACTAAAAAAATTGGGATGTTACAAAAGATATATTTAAATTCTAAATTAAATATACTTTTTAGTTTTTAAATTTCAACCCAAAAGTAAAATGTCTTATTTCAAATTTTGATATGTAAAAGTAAAATTAATGTTATTAAATTAAAAAGACAATATTCAATTATTTTTAAAGTTTAGAAGCCAAAATATATCTAAATTTGAAATAGATAGAAAATTTTGATTTTACATTCAAATTTAGGGATTATAAACATATTTAATTTTTGAATTTTTAATAGACATTAAAACTATCACACCTCTCAATTATATTCATGTGCCAACTTGAGATCTTCTTTATTACATTATTAATAGGCACAACAACAGGTTGGGTCAAACACGAATATTCTCTATTTGCTATTCAACCTGCAACAAAAATATTCACTCATTATTCGTCGAATATCTGTTTAAAAATTACCCGCAAATATTTTAAAACCTTAAGGTACCTGTGAAGACCCACAAATATTTAAAAACAATATATTTTATTAATTTTTAAAATAAAATCTAAATATAATATAAAATAAATTAAATATAAATTAAAATTTAATTTTAATTAAATTGAATTTAATAAAATATAAATTAATTTTAGTATTAATTAAATTTAACTTAATAAAATATAAATTAAATTTTATTTTAATTTTTTGCGAATGGATAACATGATACTTATACTCAACCTATTTATACGTGATTATTAAAATATTCGCTGTATGAATAATAAATATTTTTGAATACTAATTATTTGCTGTAAATTTTATTTGCAAATACTTATGGACATTGTTATTTTATACCATCATTAAATATGACAAATGTCCTCTACATTCTTAAATTAGAAATAATATATCAAAATAAGAAATTAAGAAATAATTTGTTTAATTGAGACAAAAAATACTAATACCCCAAATAATTAAAACATATTGAAACTTTTATGTTTTCACCACTATTTTGTCAAGGACTGCTAGTAAATACGAGGACAGTAGTCCTTCTTCTTCTTCCTCACGTGTAAACATCTTTTCTCATTCTAAATCTATTTTCTTAACGTATATTTCTTGCTTCTCTTTAATTACAATGTAAACACAAGCAAATTATATTTATATTATCCCTTTTTCTTATGCATGTGTCCTCGGTTTTCAGTAATTCTAAACTAATTTTCTTTGTTTTGAAGAAGCAAATTTTATTCTGAAATATCGTCAATGAAAGGAAATCAGTTCTTTTTAAACAAGTATTTTAATAAAATCTAAATCAAGCTATCCTGAAAACGAGGGAAAACATAAGAATTTTTTTTTAATTATTTTCATTTTAATTTTTCTTTGTGGGCATATGTGATCGTAAATGATTTTCAAATAAGAATGATTGAAATTGTTGGGTGAGGTGTGAAGGATATTTTATGTTAAACCATCTCATCTTTAATGCATCAAATGGCTTTAAATTAATTATCCTTCTAAATGTCCCCACTTGGTCAACTACACACCTCAAATCTTCACCAAAATCATTGTCAAAATCACCTTCATCTCTATAATTACATTTTCTTGGTGTTCCACTAGTCTTAGTGGACAAGATTTCTAACCAAAAAACTTTTTTATTTGCTCCACTCACATTGATCATATATTTTTTTTCTGTGAAGAAGACCAAAAATAGAATGAAAGAAGAAAGAATATAGGAAGATAAAAATTAAAAAATTAAAAAATTAAAAAGCTACTTTAATTAGTTATGAGTCAATCTATCTATATAAAAAAATATAGTAGCATTTTCAATCTAAAAATATTAAAATAATAAATCTGTGAATATTTTTTATATATGTTATTCATATTTCTCTTTTCTATTTAGAGAGACTTAAAAAATTATTTTTTTCTTAGAAAATAACATTCTTGAGTCTTTATTTTATTTTGTGCAGAAGCTGTTTGTCACTTTTTCTCATTTTGTACATTTTTTGTGTCTCTCATCTCATCCAATCCCTCACTTACAATTTCTTCACTCACCAACTTTGAACACAAGAAATTTCTTGTGTATATCCTTCAATCTTCCCTACTTACAGTTCAATTTCATTCCACAATCAACCTTTTTCAAACCACAATGGCAGAGGCATACATGTTTGAAAGAACTAAACCAAACTTGCAGAAACAGGGTTGATAATGAAATTGGAGTTGCTTACCAAATTCATTACTAAAACAATTGACAATAGACAATTTAAGTATATAAAAGTGCCACCCTAGTCACTAAAATATACAAATGTTAGTATCATATTGGTCCATGCTAGAAGATTGACATGGCTGATATTGATAAATTTTGGAGAGTAATGTGAAAATTTCGAAGTAATAGGCCACTGTATCCCACCTTGGATTGCTCAAGGACAAATTTGAGTTTCATCATGGGAAACTGATTTTTTGTGTTGTTTTTCTACTGTACCTTCAAAATATACTGACTGATTTTGATGTTTTAAAATATATTAAAAATAGTTTTAAAGTATCACCATCATTGTATTTTTAATGTTCAGCAGAAAACAACACCAAAAAAGCCAGCAGAAAATCTAGACTCGAATTGTAACCATAGAACGTGGAACGGAGCTATTGCAAGACACATGGAAAATGGGGATCATCACTACTACTGGACTGCCACTACCGCCAGTGAAGGAGTGTGTGATTGTCAAATCCATTACATAAATGATGGAGCATGAAAATCTTGCGATGTGAAAGATAGAGACTTCATCCACCAACAAAGGCAATAGTTATCAACACGAGCATACATGGATGAGAACTTCAGAGGTCAAATATTTATTAAACTAGACAGATTGTTTGAGCTGTGTAGTTTGGTCAGATGTATTCCTGAACAATATAAACCCTACAAATTCCGTTGGTGTAAACAAGAAGCTGCACATTGGCAGCCCACCAAAAGCCTAAATTGACAAAGTACAAGTTTGTTTACTTCAGATTGGATGGATGCTAAGAATAAGTTACAGCCACTTCCACCCATCAAAGTGTACAGATGAAGCATGTATAACAAGGGTTATAGTATTATACATTGCTAAGCCTATCTCCAAGCAGTCAAGTCTACACATCAATCAGGCTTTAACCTTCTTACCTGATGATGGGGTTTTATCTTTTTCGGTATCCTCTTCTCCATCTTCATCATCTGCTTCATCAGCTAGTTTTGTCAGCTCTTCTTGAATCATGAGCTTTATAGATGCCTTTCTTGGAGCCAGATCCATATCATATTGCTTGGCTGAAAAATGAAGGGCAACTTTGTTACGCACTTAATTTTAAGTTAGGAAATTATATAAGACCATATTAATCAAACTATAGTTAAAATTATTTCGTTCAGGTTTGAATAATACAAAAATCAGGATCAGATACAGACTATAGATCTCTTGTTACTACAGGAACAAATGTACCACCATCTCATAGTTGAAATTGAGAAAAGGTATAGCTATAATTATGCATTTGAGTAAGAAAAAAAGTAAAAAGGATCCTTAGTGCATACCAAGTTGCTTCAGAATGTCAGTAAACGTGGCCTGCAAAAGAGGAAAAGGGGTTTAATTTTAGAAAAAAGAGAGAACATTCAGTATAGATACTAAATACAACATTGACATTATCTGGTTCATTCGGGCAAAACATCATAAATGACATTCAAAATTACATATAAGAATTCTATAAATTCCACACGGAATGGAATATGAAGGACTTGTATAAATGAAAACATGTTACGAGGTTTGATATGTAACAAATCTGCTGCCAGTGCTACATTCTAAACTGCGAGCCAAGTACTACACACGTTTAATCATCTGTCTCACCAACTTGACAGATTATGTAAATGATTAAAGCATCAATTAGTGGGTCATGCCACACACCACACACACACACACACAATGGTTAAAAGGAAAATAAATATGTTCAAGTAACAGTGACAGAGAGAATACCAAGATATCTTAACCTAGTGTTATTTGTCAAGCTTTCAAGGAGGATTTTGACCGTATCTCAGTTAAAATACATTATGAAGTAGAACAAGAAGCTTATAAATAGTTTTTCAGTGCTTTATCTATGCGTTACAAACAACAACAGTCTTTACTCGCTGACTGGGTCAGATACCTAGATCAATTGATCCCATAATGTTTTGTTGTAAATCATGTATATAAACAAATTATTCACCTTTAAACCCTTCTTAACCGTTTCACCTATAGTAGGATCTCCCTCTACCACTAGCAATCGGGAAACTCTCCATCTGATCTACTTTCTTTATTGGAGCTTGTACAAATCTTCTTCCCACATGCCAAACCAGCTAATGCGAGTTTCTATCGTTTTTACTACAATAGGTGCTACCACGACGTTTTTTCTCTATAGTGCAATCAGTCCTATTCCTATCACATACAGTGCAACATTCTAATATCTACTACACAGATTACTTTATACAAGATTGCGTCCCACAAGTTTTAGCTATGTATTAAACATAAAAATTCAGCTAGTTACTGAGTTAAGTAAAGTTTATTTCAACATCTTACCGTATTGAAATCCACTTCTTTAAGAATTTCACATATTGCCTCACGCAATTGAGTATCACTGGGGCTCAGCTTCTCCTTTTTCATGCTCTTTCCTCTGGCAACCTTTTCTGCTTGATACAACAGGAAGATGTTTTAAAATGTACAAGGTTGAAGTTCATTAAGTTATCAGTTTTCCAATTAAAAAACGTCACCATTTAAACAAATGGAAATGGGAAAATAAATGTGACGAGTAGAAATACTTGAATATTTGTTTTCAGCTAAAAAATATTTTTTAATACACAAACAGGCCTCCAAGTTATAAACATTTTAAAATTAAATAATGACAAAAGAAAATGAGAACTCAAGATATCTACCAGTTTTCTCTTTGGAGGCAGACTTAGTAGGTGTTGTTGACCTCTTCTGCACTCCTTTTTTCTCATTAGTCTTCTTCCTTGAAAAAACCTTTGGATTTGGACTTTCATTGCTATCATCATCAGTCTTCTGCTTTTCTCCTTTCTCGTTTTTCTTCTTCCTTGAAAAAACCTTTGGATTTGGACTTCCGTCATTATCATCCTCAGAATTTGAGATATTGGATGAAGGTTTCTTAGGTGCTCTTTTCGGTGGTGAATGAGATTTATTGGCAACTGTAATTTTCTCGATTTTACTTTTCTTAGCAGGTTCCTTTTTTGTCGATGACGTTTTAGAAGGTTTTTTCTTTTCTTTCATGTCTTCAGATTCACTCCCAGAATCACTTTTCTCTTCACTTTCAGATTTCTCCGGTGTTTCATCCTCAGATTTTTCAGGAACACCATTTTCATTATCTTTCTCATCTTCCTCCTCATTTTCATCATCTTTCTCGTCTTCCTCTGACTCATCCTCTGTGTCAGTTGTACTCTGTCTCCGCACTACTGAAGAATCTTCATTTTTCTTCAGCCTCTGAAAAATACATGCCAAAAAGTTGGGCAAAAGAAAACCAAATTAACTAAGAAGCTACCAGTTAAAACAAACTGAAACTGCACATATCCCTTATGTAGATACTATATTGTGAATAATATGGGATTAGATTAACATGAAATGCTATAGAATACACACAACTAATACCAAATTATACCACCACTTTTGTCAAAATCATAATTATTCTAATAGGAAAGTATGATCCCAAAACATTCTGGCTTCTTCCATGCTTGTTTACACCTAGGATTACTAGGATTTCTTGTGAGACCATCAAATTGGTAAACTTATTCAAGCTTCACACCCACCCATGGACTGGGTTGATCAACCCAAAAATCAATATTTTCTTTAGGGTTCTGAAACACTCTCCTAGTCTGGTATGATCTGTCCTCTGGTCTGACCCAATCTCACTTGATCCACACCCATTGATTGATGTACCCGAATTCCCAAATCCCAGTTGTCCCACTCATCCTCTCCAAAAACACTTGATCTCCCTTTTCTCTCCTAAATCTCATCAATGGTTCTGTCTCTCTAGATCTCTATGCCAGTACAACTATATTCACTTTTAGAAAACCCTTGTCCCTTCTCTTATAGCTTTCAACTTATATCACCAAGAAAAAAAAAACTAGTCTTTTCTCACATCAACCACCACCTCCTCACCCAGCATTTTGCATTGACAGAAATGTAGACCAGATGCAGAACATAGACTCTCCAACGACAGAACATAGGCAATAGGTTTGGCTGAAGTGAAGGGCTTACGTCAAAAGTTGGAAATGCTTCAGCAAAAGGTCAAAACTGCAAATTCCCATGACTGATTTTGTTAACAAATTATAATGATCCCACAAATTTCCATTTACATTCAGGATCGAGATCGCCAAGGGTGGAAAAATCACAGAATCATAAGATTGTACAATTCAAATGACAATTGACTATGTTGTATGATGCATATATAGCTCAATATTTTACATCTATATTGATCCAGATATAACCACAGGAAAAATACTAAAAGGATATCAGATATTTTAGAAGTTGATCATCTGTGCACATACAGTTTTATTATGGTGTACTTATCTGTGTGTGAGTGAAAGGAACACATGAGAGAAGTGAGTTATAAGTTGAAAGAAAATGAGATGTTTTGACTTGTCATAACCCTGTCCCTTTGGAAAAAATATGTCCCATGATTTAGTAAGTAGCAAAAATTTTAAATTGACCTGTAAGCCATGCTTTTGTGCTTCCCTGTGACCACATCTAAAATCAAACTACGAATAAGTATTTATAGTATTTTCCTTCCTCAATTATTAGTGAATCAAACACACAGAGTCATGGAATAATAGGACAAAGGACAATTCCATGGTAGTAAGAATAGCAAAGAAGAGTATAAAACAAGCAAAAGCGAGATAAATATGCTAGTCCAAAAGAATGCAGCACTGGTATTCATTCTACTGCAAGACTTGACTTTGAAACACAAATCATAGTTCATTGCTTAAATTACATTTTAAATCCGTTAAGTTAAAGGAGTGAAATATTACCTTTGCAGAACGTCTCGAAGTTGTCCCAGATCTTGATGAACCCCGTTTTACAGAACGCTTCCGCTTTTTTCCCTTTGTTAAATCATAAAATAGGATGAGTGCTGTGACCAGAACATAGTTGCCTAGGTAAAAAAATTATCACAATATCACGGAAAAAAAATTGAAACAAAAAAAAAAACAATTAAAACCTTCTCTTTTTCTGCAAGTAACACAGCAGTGGTTGCATGAGGAGCACCTAAAAAGTCTATCAGCGCAGTAATAATATCTTCCTGCTTAAGGAAAAAATTATAAGCAATGATGATAGATCTGTGTTAAATGGTATTAGTAAAAGAGCATCACTAATGCCTAACCAGCACACCTTCCTCGTTGTTGCCCTGGCAATTGTTAAGTCAAACAAATCACAGAATTCCAGTAACTTCTCTTTATTACACTTGTCAAGTTTTTCTTTTACTTTAATCATTTGCTTTTCCTGCAGTAACAATATTTGGACTTTAGAACTTTTGAAGAGCACTTCAACCAGAAAAGCAAGAAATTAAAAAAAGAAGTTACTATAAACAAAACTCTACGACTTTAATTTATGATATATAGATCCAAGTTACGAGTACCAAATTTTTATTATATAAAGGTAATAATTACCTCATTATCACGCCACACAAAACCAGAAAACCTCGATATATTACTCTTGATCTGAATTGCCTGCAAAAGAGTTGAGAAAAGATTTAAATGAAGGCATAATAACATTAGGGTGACAGCACCAGGTAAGATTTGAGTGTTTAACTTTTTAACAATATTGGCGAGCACTATTGCATATCCTCCAATACTGTGGTGGAATAATACAAAAACTGTATAAAACAAAAAATTATAAGAAAGGCATACCTTCCCTCTCCTTCCAAAGAGAATTGTGTGGAGCAATTTGAAGGTATCATCAGTCTTCCTTCTAGATAGCTTAAAAGCCACTAGAGAAAAAAAAATGCAAGAGTCATAAAGTTATCAGCTGTTCAGAAAAAGCGGAGACATGTACATGGATGCACACTTCACAGCATATAAGAAAACAAAATATCCCCAATATATCAGCTCAATTTTATTTATCTGTTCCAGGAACCTTTTCCTATAAGTAATAAATTCTGGTCAATTTAATACTCCACTCTGTTCTCCCACAATCTTGAATGCTAAAGATTCCAGAGACACATTAGAAAAAAGACACTAAATAATATGGATAAACTATAATTAGCTAATAATCTCATTTTCCATTAAGAGTGAGAGGAAGGGATTAATATAGTTCCCAGTTTGTATCATTATTATTGTCATTGAAGTTAGAGTATGAGGGAAAAGGGATATATATACAAGAATGCTTTTCTCGTTCACTAGGCAAAGGCAGGGAAAAAGTAACTATTTTATAAATAGATTATAGTTCACAAAACAATCAAATCAGTATGTGGTAGTGAATTTGGCCAATAGTATAATCAAAGTAATGACTACTGTAGTTAGTCTGGAACACCAACTCAATACAATATGGAGGGTGAGAGGCTCAATATTTTGAGGGGAAAGATGCAGTTAACCATATATCATTGACTCACATAATCATTGAACTGAAGGGACACAACACAACTACAATTTCACAATCTTAAATCAACGATCTTTACAAATGGCACATTCTTTACTACAATTGGAAATGCATATAAACAAAATTTGTGGCTTATTTACTGCATGATATATGTCAAACTCAAATCGTACAGTTTTATCTAGATATTGTCAACCTAGGAAAAATGTGAGGAATGTTTGAGCAAGTACACCAGGCATTAGATTAACTTCCGATGGCTTGAGTATATAAAGAACACAATTAAAAGACCACTGTTGAAGAAGAATTCAGAAAGGAAAGCACAATACCATTTGGTATATCTTTTAAGGGTGTACCACGACCCTGCAATTTGAAAGAGAAGCTGTAAACAAATTAAGTTATAATAAATGCATAATTGAAGGTAATTATCTCAAATGTGAAACTTAAAACAATTACCTTTTCAATGTGAAATTCTTTGGATGCATCTTTATCAATTGATGCTACCAACCTCTCAACTGATTTCCTTTCCCGCACAGGGCGATCAATAGTAGGAGTCCTTGGCTCAATTTTCTTAAGTTCCTTCCTTTTATCTTTCACTTTCTCCCCATTGTTCTTCCCTCTCCCACGTTTCTTTGGTCCTTTCTCAGCCTTACTATCTTCTGCCTTGTCTTCTTTTGACTTATCAATATTATCCTTATCCTCATCTTCATCCTCCTCCAGGGCCACTCCAATTTTCTCCTTTTCATCACTCTCCTCCTTCTCCTTAATGCCACCGTCTACTTCCATAGCCTCCACCTCTGTTTCATCAGTTTTCACTTTTTCATTTTCTTGTTTACCTTCCATTGTTTCAGTTGCACCAGTGTCTTCATCCATGTCATCATTCTCAGAAATACGATCAGCTTTCGTATCCTCCTCTATTTCTTTCAAATCATCACCCTTTTTATCTTCTACTACTTTTTTCACATCATCAACTTCCTTATCCTCCTTGACTTCTTTCACATCATGTTCCTTCCCCTCCTTTACTTCTGCACCATCAACTTCCTTATCCTCTTTTATTTCTTCCACATTTTCATCAGCTTTCTTATTCTCTTTTACTTTTTCCACCTCATCTTCTTTCTGATCCTCTTTTGCATCTTCAACTCCATCTTTCCGATCCTCTTTTACATCTTCAACTCCATCTTTCTGATCCTCTTTTGCTTCTTCCATCTCATCTTCTTTCTGATCCTCTTTTACTTCTTTTACCCCATCTTCTTTCTGATCCTCTTTTGTTTCTTTCACCCCATCTTCTTTCTGATCCTCTTTTGTTTCTTTCACCCCATCTTTTTTCTGATCCTCTTTTGCTTCTTCTTCCACAACAACTGTTTTTGTGTCCTCTTCTACCTTTTTTACACCATCAGCTTTCTTATCATCATTTTCTTTGACAATATTCTCTTTGATTCCATTGTTCTCCAAACCTTTTCCTCCATCAGTTTCCAAGTCCTTTTTCTCAGTAATTTCTTCCAAAGTTTTTTCCTGCAAGCTCTTTCCATTGGAATCGGCCTTAGAAACCTCATTCACTGGTTCTCCGTCACCCATACCGATCTTATTTACAGTAAATAACTAAATATACAAAATTATTATTGCCTAAGCACAAACTGCTTTACACTCTGATAAAATGAACAACTGAAGCCTACCTGGAGATTGAAAAAACATAGTTAGGTATTTAAACCATAGAAACTTAAACCATAGAAACTTGCTACAATGGAAAGGAATTTCAAGGCAGATATTTAAATCCAGGATAATGGCACGTAACAGCCATCCCCAAAAACACTAGAGCTGGATATTTTGAAATTGCGTGCATAGTATATATAATCTATTCTGTATAGTGTATATACATATATTCTCAAAAAATGTTACACAAAATTAATGACATTCAATACAATTCCGTGAGTCTAAATACATTCATTCAAAAAGTAAATACCAACATAATTCAAGCATACGTTCCCAAGATAGGAATCATCAACTTCTAAATTCAAGTCTTCTTTATCATTTTCAGTACTATTCCGACAACTGCAATGGATCAGCCTTCTTTTCTCTTCTCCTGATGTTTTAAGTCTCTAGAACTGTTTCCTATACTATTTCAATATTTGAATGCTTTGTCTAGACCTATATTATGACCTTTTATTAATAATTATGAGTATGTCATGCATCAGCCATGTACCATGCACATAGTATTGATTATATGTCTGCATGAAGAAAATTGAAACCACAGCCATCCCGCTATACCTTTCCAGGGTTGGCTGCCACACGCTGTTATCTAGCATCGATAACTACGATTTAACCACAGTGGAGCCATATTATATCTTTCAGTCATGGGAACAACAATGAAGAAGTAATGAGTTCATATATTCCGTCTTAATTACAATGAAAGCATAAAAGTAACCGCAAACACACACACCCACAAAGCCAACAAAGGAATGCACATGATAAACAACATGCCAACATAACAAAAACTCAAAACAGTTCAGTGGAGGAGAAGAAATTGGAATAAATTAAAAATAAAAAACACCAATCCTTGAATATTAATTTAGCCTCATATCCAGAGAAAATCACATCACCCCATCAAAAGGGTAACCCTATTTATGAAATTTTAAAAACAATATTCTCACCGGAGCACAGCAGAGAACCCCGGTTAGGAACTTCAAATTGCCAATTTTTCTTTCTTAATTTCACCCCGAGAGAACCTTTGATGCCAAACACAGTCCAAATGACTAAATTGAAGTTAAGTGTCGAGAAAATTATGTGCCTCGATTCAAAGCCCTAAACTTCCCTCACCCCCAAATGTCCCAACCCATATGACAATTGACCCAGGAGAATATAAAGATGCAAACATTGAAACCTAAAATCACACTTGAGAAGGAAAATTGGAAGAGAAGAAGCTTACAGATTCAGGGGTTGGACGAAAAAAAAAACACAACAGAGCTTCACTCAAACATTGCACGTTCCACTGACAGTAACTATGTAATGTGAGTGTCTGATGTTTGGGTTATTTTGGAAATTTGTAGTTCGGACTTCAAACCTGGATTTTAAATGCAGTTAAGTTGTCATGTAAAACACTGAAATTCGGATTCAATGGCTGAGAAGGGTTTCGGTAAGGGTACGTGTGCAAAATCGACGGTTGTCGTTGAAATTCCTTGTGCCATGCATGCCTGCTGTGTTTCTTGGTTATTACTGAATGATTGTATCTGAATGAAATTAATGATTCATGTTACTTCATTCTATCTAAAATTATTAACAGTTATTACATGTTACTTCATTGTATCTATAATTATTAATTTTAAGTGGTTAGATTTTGGTTATTTCCTCAGTAGTTAATGAATTATTGAAGGGTATAAAGCAAACGTTTAAAATTAATGATCTACCAAAACAAAAAGGTTTAATCCTGTGAACGAATGTAATGAAATGAAAATATATTTAGTTATTTGATTATAATGTGAAAATTTGGGTTGTGTGAATATTTTTAAATAATTATTTTTATAATTTAAAGTTTAATTAAGTTTTAAATTTATATTATATTTGAATATGTTTAAGTAAGTCTTATTAAAAAGATATTCAAAATTTGTATATTTTTGACGAAGTAATTTTTAAATTATTTTTGCTGTTAACTTTGGTGACATTTTGATATTTGTGTTTTTTTACTGAAAAATAAAAAAATTATTAAATTAAATTTTAAATTTTTCATGAATTTAGATATTTTAAGTTGATTTTTTATAAAAACATTATTATATTAATTATCGAATATCTTTATATTTTTTAAATGAATTTTTTGTTGCCAATTGAAGGTGATATAATTATTTGATTTTACAATGTCACACTGAACATCATAAACTTGAAAAAAAAAAGTTTTAATTATTTTTATAAAGAATAACATCATTTCAATTTGTAAATTAAATATTAAAATAAAAATCAAATTAATTATATAGAGATACAAAATATTTAGTAAAGAATTAGAAGAATTAGAGTTCTAAAATTTCATTTTTTTTTTCATTAATCAAGTTTATAGTGTTTTATTTGGAGTTCAGTTTTTTCCCAAACTCTTTTTACGGTCATCTTCGCATCTTCGAAATACACTATTTTTATATATTAAAAATGTTTTTAATATATTTTAAAGGTTTAATTATTTGGGAGGTCTCTATTTGTACATATTTGTGTCAATTAGGTCCTCATATTTTGAAAGAGCTCAATTGGGTTCCTTTCTATGTAAAATTGAATCAATAAAGTTTCTACAGTTAAATTCTGTGGACATCGTTAAATGTGTTGCCTAGTGGCATTTCATAACCATAATGAACTAGTTAAATTCTGACACATCATCATTCCTGTCACGTTAACTGCCACATCATCATCCTCTCCAGAAAAACCTTAATTCCTTGATCCTTGTCGTTGTGCCGCAACTATGTCGCCACCATCACCGTCATGCGCTGCCGCCTAACCCTAATTCGCATCGCAAAGCCGTCGTAGTGTCCATCCTAGCACCGCCAAACCCTATCTCCACCACCTCAACCTTACCGTCAGCCGCGAGCCTCCATGGCCACCACCATCAAAACCACAAATCGCTGTCATCTTCAACCATCACCGCAAATCCTCCATTGACGCCGCCAAACCCTAGAATCGCCACCAGTCCTCAACAAGCCGCCTCTGCCACTACTCGCATTAGGCCGCACCACATGAACCACTTTGTCGTCGTCGTCGCACCATCTACAGTGACGAGATCATCTTCTTCACCATCAATAACCAGAAAACCACAAACAGATCTACAGAAAACCAAGATCCGACCACACCCTAAATGTTGCCGCTGCTGCAGATTGCGAACGTCTTCTTCCACCTCCCGCAGCTCCAATCGCACGAATCGCCTGCAGATTAACCCAAGAGCGACCCACATATCTTCGTCTTCTCCATTAACGCACCAGAAACGAAACTCACGAGTTCTTTCATTCTCCATTACTTGCAAATAAAACGTAGAAACATTGTATCAAATCACAGGGTCAACTTCTTTCAAGCCAAAATCCTAATCGCAATCCTTCATCCTTCCTTGAAAGCAACTCACGACATAGAATTCTCGCTCATGACAGCGTAGGAAGCCTTCCCCCTTCTCTTCCATCTGAAACCCTAATTTTGGGTGGGGAAGGGGCTAACATGTGGCAAGGCCTCTTTAGCCACGTCCATCTGCTCATTATGTGGACCTTTTTATGTGCCACGTTGCTATGAAATGTCACTCCACCATGCCACCAGGCAACACATTTAACATCGTCAGACAGAATTTTACGTCATGAGCTTTATTGATTTAATTTTACATAAAAAGAGACCTAATTAAACTCTTTCAAAATACGGAGACCTAATTGATACGAATATGCACAAATAAGGACCTCCAAAATGATTAAACCTATTTTAAAATATCAAAATTAATATACATAGTTATCTTAAAAGCACATTTTAAATATATCAAAATCAATATACATAGTTATCTTAAAAGCACAGGACAATAAAAAGAACTCAACAAAAGATTCAAATTCTGCTATTTGATATTGTAAAATCAATTAATCATTTTAATTGATAATAACTATTTAATTAAAAATTTCAACATAAACTGAATTTAAAATACTCATGAGAGATTTAAAAATTAATTAAATTATTTTTTTTACTTTTCATTTGGAGACACAATGTCAACACAAAAATAATAGTCATTCACTTCTATTAATACCAAAATAGAAAAACTCGAAAGAAATTTAATTAAAAACTATAAAAAATTAAATAGTAAAACATATGAAAAATCGAGGAATGGAATTTGTAGATTTTTGAAAGTTTAAAAACTACTTAAGGAAAATAGGAATAATAAATTGTAGATATTAAATAAATGTTTAAATATATTTAGATATGAAAATATTTTGATTTTTATTCTCTAAAAACACTTATTTTTTGATTTTTTTTTAATTTAAAGAATTTTTTTAGTTGTTATAAAATGAATATATTTTATCTTATTTTCATTCTATGTAAAAAAAACCATTTTTTGAAATCTGAAATTACTATTTTTGAAAAAAAACATTTTTTATTTTATTTTTATGTCTCATATTGGTGTTACCAATGAGAAACATTGATGCTTTGAAGAGATTTTGACGATGATGCACTTAAAGCCTTGAAGACCTATTTATATACATTGTTAAAGCATTTTTGTAGAAAACTTTGTATTAGGCATTTACTTTCACTTGTAAACCATTAAGAGTCTTGTAAATTCTTTTTAATATAGCTTACTTGCGACAAAGACCATTACCACTAAGGATAATCGATTATCACCGAAAGCTATAATTGACCAGGGTTCAACAATAATTGATTATCATTAATGATAATCGATTATCACTATTTTGAAAACCTTATAACAACAAAAACTAATCAATTATCACTTTTAGAAATCGATTATTACTGGCAATTGAAAGCTGCCTTTTCAGTTTCTGACCCTACACGAACCTTGGGCTATAAATAGAGTTATCCACAACTCTAAGAAGGTTACCTAAACTATTACAGAGTACATAATCGGTTCTAGGGAAGCTCTAAGTGTTTAACTGTGACTGATCAAATGCTTGAAGAAGGAGAAGTTAACCTTAGTGTGTCTAAGGTGGAAGCGGTTCTCTACCAAGATGATTCAATCTGTTTACATTCCATTGTGTGTCAAAGGAAGGTGCTGCTATCAACTCTTATCGGTTAAGAGAGGTGTTTTCTGCTTCATATTGTTTTCACTTGTCTTGTATTGTTGAACTATCTTTATTGAAAAAGTTAATCACTTCTTTTAGAGTGATTAACAACTAGACGTAGAATCTTTTGATTCAAACTAGTATAAAAATTGTTTGTGTGAATATTCTCATCCTTTCTCTGCTTTAATTTATTTTATTCGAAACAATCTTTAAAGGGAAAACAAAATTTTTAATAGAACCAACTCACTCTTCCCCTCTTAGTTTGTGTCCGAACAACCTTTTTTTAACTTTCCGTTGCGCGATACCAATCTCAAGAATTGGTATCAGAGTTTGCTTTGATATTCTTTCAAAATTTTTGAAAATGGTCGGAATAACCAAGTGTATGTTGAAGGTGCCACTACAAGAAAAAAGTGAATTACATACAGCAAAAATCCGTATATAAGACCCAAAATCCATATATAATACTTGGTTATATACGGATTACATACGGGCAAAAATCCGTATATATTCGAAAATGGTCGTACATTGCATGGCTCGATACCAAAGTCAGGATATACTCTATCAAAGTGCTTCCAAGCCTCTCCATCGCATGAATGACGCAAAACACCATTCGTCGACATGTTCTGATAGTGTCATGTCATTTGTCCTGCAGTTTGTGTTGAGGCATACATTCTTTGTAGTTTGGGAATTAATGGCAAATAGAACATTGATTTCATAGGAACTTGTTTTGTAGTAGTTGCTCCCGTGTTACGTGGTTGATATCTTGACTTTCCACAAAATTTGCATTCAAGCAACGCGTCATCATTCTTACCATATTCATTATCATAGAAGAGCATGCAACCATCCACGCAACAATCAATCCTCTGCGATTGTAATCCCAACTTTGATACACACTTTTTTGCATTGTAGTATGGTTTAGGCAAACCTGATTTGATGGGTGTTGCATCCATAACCATTTTTGCAATAAAATCTATGCATTGGTTAGGAATATTCCAATTTGACTTGCAAGCTAATAGTTTGATACACATTGATAATTTCGAATCTGATGCTCCTTCATACAATGGTTGGTTTGCATCCAACAAAAAATAAAAAACCTTTGTGTTTCTTCATTCAGAGCCTCTTCAATGTTATTAGAAGTAGATGCTTGGCACAACTCATTTTGCCTAAGAGCATTATGCACCATGTCTTCCATTGTTTGAAATTGGTTAATTTGACCACGTTCTGTCTCTACAGCCATCCAACTTTCATGATTCTGTACATCATCTTCTGGCATTCTTTCCCCATGATCCTCCCAAATGAAATAATTAGGCTTGAAACCGTTCTTGTAAAGGTGAACCTTCACAACTCTTTCGTGCAGAATCTTTATACAATCGCACTTTAAACATGGACATCGAAGACCCCCATCTCTACGATAACGTTCTTGTTCACAAGCTTTACTTATAAACTCTTCAACACCCAATACAAAAGACTCTTTCAAAGCACCTCTTCCTCTATGACACCTATCGTACATCCATGAACGATTTGGTTGAGCATGATCCATGTTCTGTACATAAATCGATTACAAAACAATTAGTCAATGGTTAATACACGTCTCCATATTAGGACACACGTCCTATCAAATGGCTCCCTAAAGAATAACCTAAATTAATTTAGGTTCTTAACAAATGTGTGACCTGTGAGTGATTTCTAGTGGAGTGAACCTTCTAATGATTAATAAAAACCAACCTTTCTGTTCGAATATGAATTCTTATGATATATGAGAAACTTAGTAAGTTATTTATGAGTAATGATGATAAATCTCTTACCTAACACTACTATTATTGTGTATTTTATTCAATTTAAGATTTAACCTCACATTTACAAAACTAACATGTATTATTAAACTTTTATTGAGTTAAGTCTTTGTTTTTTGAGCTTCACAAGAACCTAATTTTCTTAGTGAAGTGTATACAGTGTGGCTGAAGATGACAAGAATGGCAGTAGAATGTAGGTATGAGTGGACTTTCAAATCTTGACAATTCATTAACCTTTCACATTTCCTCCGATATTATCAAAATTAATTACAACTACCTAATCACACCACCCAAGATTCATGCTTACGCAGATGTATATTTCCTTACTTTATACTTATTTCTCATTTCAATATTTGTTAAGAAACATATTTTATACGTTAAAAAAATTACAATACTTAAGTTAATAACTATATATATCCATTTACTTTTAAACTTTAAAAAACAAAATTTTATGTTAGAGTTCAGGATTAAAAATATATTTAATGTTATTTACTATTTACAAACTATCTTAACTTAATAAGCGATAAATAAAATCTATTTTGTTCAAATAACATGAGTTTTTAAACTATTTTTGTGAGAAATGGCTGATGTAAAGAATACTCCTATGATCCAAATAGCATCCCATCTATTCTATTTTATTATGAGAAAACTGCTAAAAATTGTTGAACAATGGTGAATGGTGTCAAAGAGTAAAATGTTTCATTAAAATATAGGAATATATAATTTTTATGATTTTTCAAATGTGTTTTTTTATATTATTTTCAATAAAATGGTTTTAATATTCTAAATCAACAGTCTTAAAATATTTTTCTAATAATATTTAAAACAACTCAAGGTTTATGATAATTACAGTTTCTTATTTTACAAATTCATTACCTTGTCTTAGAAAAAGTATAGTTTTAGATTCATATTCGGTAATTATATTTTATGAATTAAATGGAAAGGCTAATCACAAGCGAGAGATGACAACGGTTAAATGTGAGTTCAAACATCTTTTTTATAAAACTTTTCTAAATTTAAAATTGTTATTAAAACATATTTCATTTATTATATTTGATATTATTTTATATTATCATTAAATATTTATAATTTATTTCAATTTATTATTTATCTTTTCATGATAATGTCATAAATATTTATTTCATGTATCATATCTGATATATAATATAATTCTTAATAAAAGTAATCTCAAATTCATTTATTAAAGGTCTTTTAAAATCGTTTTAAGAAAAATAAAGTTTTTTAAAATGTGGTGACATTTTTAAATTTTTGTATAAATAAAAATTTTGGTTTTAAAATAACTTAAGTCTATATTAGTATATGTTTCCGGTCAGGTCTATTTGTATGTCAGGGTTAAAATTATATTTTTATTAGAGTATTTTTTATTTCCGTTCATGGGCGTCAGTTCTTCATTGCAAAAGTAATTTTGCTTTCTTCCTCATCGTTATATGTAAACCACATTGTCACTTTTGATGTCAACCAATGTGTTGTTAATTTTTTAAAAACATATATATAAATATTACAAAGAGAAGACTAAGTTTCTTTAAACACTTCAATGCCATCAAATTAAACAAAACACAAAAAAGAAATGACATTTAACCTCTTTTTCACTTATGGGTATCTCACCTTCCCTTGCCAAGAAATGAAAAACAATTACCAACATAACTAAAAAACAATATAAACTAGGCTTATGACAGACAATGTTTAAATAATATATGCACCAATAGTGAAGAAGTTTGTTGCATGATCTTGCCGAAATCTGATGGTTAACAACGCAAAAGCTTTTACACTATTTATGTTAGACTCTAGTTTTAGTTGTCCATAGCATTAAAACTATGTTCTTTGTAATTTGGTGTAGTTTTTTATGATTGCAGTGCCACAAGAGGAAGCGTATATCTGCCACAAGATGAATTGGCAAAAGCTAGGCTTTCAGATGATGACATTTTCCGAGGTAAAGTTACAGATAAATGGAGGAAATTCATGAAGGGACAGATAAAGAGGGCAAGGATGTTTTTTGATGAGGCAGAGAAAGGAGTTGCTGAGCTAAACCCTGCTAGCAGGTGGCCAGTGTGGGCATCAAGTAATTCCTAAAGAAAAAAAATTGGATAATTTGCCATTTTTGAGTTTAACGGAATATTATCTTTCCAACTTGTGAATCAAGAAATCCTTGATAGTACAAATTAACAAAGATGAGGAACAACTTGAGCTTCCTTTCTTTGATCAAGCTACAATCACCAAAGCAACTTATGGCTTCTCAATTAACAATGTATATGGTAATCACATCAAAACCATTAAACTAAATAGAATAGCTATTTACTCATTAAACAAAACATAATAACTACTTACCCTTTTGTGGTGCTTTCCTTTTTGAATCCCAAAAGCTTCCTTCACTTATCTTACCCTTCGAATACTTTGCAGTCCTATATCACACAAATTCAACTAGAGAAAACCATATAAAACATATATATAATTAATAATATAAATTATATGTTATAGTCCTTAAAGATTGCGTAAACATACCTTAACACGCCTCTTAATGTTCACTCAATGTCCTAACAATGCACCAAAGTATTCCACAACACACCAACCAAACCAAACCTCATTTTGTGCCCGAAATACCAAAGAACAAAAGGGTTTAGGATTTTCTCATTTTACAAATGAAATCACTCAGGAACGAACAAAATTTACTTACCACAAAAATCACCAATTCAGCATATCTACAACATCGAACACTGAAAGATGCTTAGATATTCGAACTTCTTCTTCTCTGTGAATCACTGCAACATTAAACCACTACACACCAAAGAAATAAAGATATATATTAAAGAAACAACATTCTGGACTTACCACAGAGTCACTGAGACTGAATGACGGCGACCCAAAATCAGAGTGCGAGAACAGCAGTCCTAGGGTTCCTCTACAACTGGAAGATCATGGCGGCGTTGACGGAGAACACGATTACCCCACAACGGCACCACGACTGGAACACCACGATTGGAGGCAGGGACTCCTACGGTTCGAGCGACGAAGATGATGGTTCGAGATTAAGCCTATGATTGATGACAATCGCTTAATGACAAGAATGGCCAGAGAAGAACCAAATTTACTAAGCATTAGGGTTTGATTTACTTACCCGATTAAGCTACTCAACGCCCAACTACAGCACCGCACCCAACAATGAGCCCCAACCACAGTGTTTGATGAAGGATTGATGAAGGTCACAATAATAGACAGAGAGAGACGAGGAAGAACCAAAGCACGATCTACACCCACACCGAAGAGGGCTCCAGAGAGCAACACCCACACCGAAGATGGCTCCACAGAAGGACACCGAACTAAGACCGAAGATGGTTCAAAAGAGAAAGGAAAGCGTGATGGTTTGATAGAGAAGAAATCTCGAGGGTTCGAGAAAGAGAGGAAAGCTCGAGGTTGAGAAATGACACCCAACTTCCACTTAATCAAAAATATATTTTTTTTAAATAATTATTTCCCTGATCCGTATATAATATCCGCAGATAACACTTGGTTCTAACTACAAACGGATAATACAACTTATATACGGATCCCATCCTTGGGTAATTTTCCCGCTATCACGCGCCAACCTTATATACGGAACATCTGTATATAAATAACCGTATATAATATCCGTATATAACATTTGTTCTAAATTTCGTATATAAATTCCGTATATAATATCTGCCTTATATACGGATTTAAATCCGTATATAAAGTTCTGTATATAAATCCATTATTTCTTGTAGTGTGCCTCCATCAACAAACCCCTTCTTTTTATCGGTGATAATTATGTATTCTGGAAAGTCAGAATAACAAAACAGAGAGTTATTGTTGCCCAGCAAGAACTCTCACTTATCCACTACTACAGCCAGATCCCCCCCTCCTCTCCCGACTAACTCGCCCTGCCCTATGGCTCGCTCAACGAGATTGCATAATTATGCAAAACATCGAATTATGCAAAATCTACACCTCAATCTTCACATATTCCAACTCCTACACCTCCATATGCATTTACAACTCTCCTATGTTATTCCAAACCTTAATTGACTATTCCCAAGTGTTTATGACTTACATTACATGCTATTAGTCTTATTTTCTCTTAAGTATCTAACTTAAATAATTAAACTCCATTATACAAGCTTAAAAGGGCATCCCCACTCATTCTTCATAACAATTTGATTATTTAAACCTCTAGAGTAGTCACAATTGACCCTAAAATAGATCCCAAATTGTCACTTTCATCACAGACTCTCTACTTTAGATTTTTGCTTATTAAAACCTCTAACCATGACCCAAAAACAACATAAAACTTAACCTATCAACCATTAAATCATTCCACCTCAGATTTAGCTTAACTAAAGATCTAAACAAGTTTATAATAATAAACCAGACCTTAAACCTCGGTTTTTCCTATTCAACTTGTAATTGAAAATTTCACCTATCTAAGCCTCCTCTTTGACCCAAAACCAACCATAAGATCCATCTATTCACTAGCTTAAAAATCATATCATCTTTCAACAATGAAATTATACTCTAACACAACAACCTCACATGATCCAAACAATACAACCAAATACAAGTCTTGCATACCATCATTCATCAAAACCACCATGAATCAACAAGCATGACCTCATACAAAATACCAAATCTTTATCAATAATTTATTTAATAATGTAGAAAATGTTAAGCCAATTATCTCAACCAAGAGAGAGGGGGAGGGGGTGAATATGTTGTCCCTTTAAAAAAATTGTTCTTTCAAAAGCTTTTCAAACTCTTTGAAGTTTTATTGGAATGCAATGAAAAAAGAATATGAACAATAGTAAAAGAGAAGGGATAAAAAGATCAACATAGATATTTATACTGGTTCTGCCAAGTCTACATCCAATCTTCCTTCAACAATTTGAGTTGAAGGGAACCACTATAATGATAGAGTTATACAAGCAAGAATACAGAGACCTCCCCTCTCAATGCACTTTCCTTTCCCAACTCAATATCCCTTATAGCACAAGATGTGAATTACCTTACAATTTCAACCTAGAAAGCAATCTCAACTTTATGTAACCTTAGAGCAATCTCAACTCTAATCACTAGAACACACACATTCTCTTCCTGGCTCACAACAATAGGGAAACACAATCCTCTTAATTGTAGGTAGGCACTGATCCTGACAGAATACACCTCAAGTGTAAAATATATCAGCAATGTGAAAGAACAACTTCTTTGTGAGAATCTTCATGAATTTCCTTCCAATTAAGCAATCTTGATTCTCCAAGAAGATTAGAACGCTCTTGTAATTAATTCTCAACAAACAAATTAGTTATGAAAGTGTAAGATCATAAAATAATGTTGAGGCATTGAGCAACATGTCTATTTATAGAATTTTCAAACTCTGACATAGTTTAATTGATTAAGCACATAATGTAATCTGTTAAGCTTTTCCTTTTGCTTTAACAGTTTTACATATGTATCAAATTTAACAGATTAAAAGCGTATGCAACCGATTTTTCAAATCATACAAGCCAAGAATATTCAAAATATGATCGTTATTGATAGTTATGGCTTTTCAAGAAAATTATTTTCACAAGAAACACATTTTAACCGATTAGGAAAATATTGGAATCAGTTAAGTTCCATACTTAAGCAAATTTGAAAACATTTTCCATTCTAAACACTTCAATGCATTCAACAAACATGTACTGGCATAACAACATGTTTTAATTGATTATGCCATTAATGTAATCGGTTAAAACATAACTGATGAAATTGAACATATTATGTGAACAATGTAATCATTATTTCAATCAGATATACAAAGTGTAATGTGTTTCAACCTATGATTCATTTCATACAATGAATGCATATACCAATTAGTTCAAGCATAAACACAAATATGATCAAGCAATTGTTTTGTCATTTGTTGTGCCAGAAACTTTTAAAAATTTCTTTTGTTTATCATCAAAAACTCATATGTAAGATGGGTTCAACTATACACAACTCCCTTATCAACAAATAATTAAAATCAGTTCACATCATAATAACTCATCAAATTACATATAATTTCATCACACACAAATCATGACCCAAACTCAGAGTTTCTAGATTAAAATCAAAGACAAAGTTAGATTCCTTTACTTATTTAGAAAGCTAACACGATTCTATGAAGCACATTACCCCTATCTTACCTTAAAGAACTTTAAAAGTACCTGCAGATCATAGAATCATGATCAGAGTAGGTCCTTAGGACCATTAGTCCACAAAGAACTAGAAATAAAGATTAGATGACACATTGCATGTGTATTAAATAGAAAATCAAAGGAAAAAGGAATAGAAACTAATTTACTCAATAGAAAAAATTGATCGATAAAATGGAGAATTCACTGATCTCCTAGGCATCTCCTGATCATCAAATAAATGTCATAGGAGTAAAAAATCTTAGAGAGAAAAGAAAGAGAACTCAAATAATGAATTTTAGAAAGATGGTCTCTGTTTTAGATAATGAGATGTGTTTATGAAATTCTCTTTATATTATTAAATTATTTCAATATTAAAAATACTCGATCTTATTATTTTGAAACACTTATCTACTATAATACTCTATTTTCTATATTCTTACATTTACCACAAGAGAAACATTATATCCTACCTAAATATATAAATGTAAAGGGTGAAGTATTCATTTCTTTAAAGAAATTTGTTCCCCTTTAGCAATATGTTCTTATTGTGAAATTGTTGAAAAGCTTCATACGATTTATACTGCAGAACAATTGTCTTTTAAAATACAAGCAAGATTTAGTATTACGAGAACGAATCATGTCTATTTTATGATTAAATATAATAATAATAATAATAATAATAATAATAATAATAATAATAATAATAATAATAATAATAATAATAATCTATTTCATTATATAAAGTGATTTTTTTACACATTTCTTTGCATTTTACCCTTCAAATAATGCATTTTTAAAATTAAAATAATAACATTACTAATTTTATACTATTTTTTTTAATTTGACTTTTTCTTGATTGATTTTTTAAAATTAATTACTTTTTCAAACTAAAATAATTATTTATTGTTAACGCTCAATATCATCCAAGTAACCATGATAAAAGAAGAAAAAAAGAAAACCAAGTAATAACAAAAATGTTTATTAAGTTGGAAAATAATATATATTTATTTTTGTTATTTAATTTTTATTTTATATTTTCTTATTATATTTTATTTAATTTTGTTTTTTTTATCTTTTTATATTATCTTATGTTTTACTTTACTTTTATTTTATCTTATTATTTTTTATTATTTATTATTTTTTTTATTATTATCTTTTTATCTTATCTTATTATTTTTTATTATTTATTGTTCACCATAAAGCTCATTTTACTATTATGTACCCTTATTAGTTTTGTTTTCTATTTGAACTATTTAAAATTTTGTACTTTTATTTTATTGCATTTTTAAACACTTATCTTAAACTTTTTTTTCCATTCACGGTTTTACACACTCTTTTTTTATAATATAAAAATAATAAAAATTATAAAATTAAAAACAAAAAATGTTTTTTTCTGCACTTTTAAAGTACGAGTACTTGTGTTATCCAACGTATCGTCCTAGTACTTCATATATTTTTTCTAAAATAATTAAATGATATTTTAAAGGTAAGAGTACTTATCTGATCATTTATATAGTCTTAATACTAATTACCTTTCTTTTGTCAAGTGATTAAAATATGTTTATAAAGGTATGAGTAGTTGTATGACCGTTTACATCGTTCTAGTACTTAATAATTTATTTTTCTCAACCATGCCAAAGTTACCAAAAGAATACAAAATCTTCAAAATCTAAAAACATCAACATTTTAAACGAAAAATCTCTCTATGACCCTTGATTTTCCATAATGGAGATACATAGCACCAAAGTCTTGGGTTCATTTTTAAACAATAAAATCATTTTCAAACAATTTTATAAAGAACTATGTAACTCTGATTTCTCATTTTGAATGAGAATACGTAGGAGCAATGTCAATTTTGTCGAACTCAAAAAACTAATTATTTTTGTTTCTTTCGGGTGTTATTTTGGAAGGAAATTGAACATTTTGAAACCACCTTAATTTTATACATTTAATTAAAGGTACTTCCTTCGGGGAGGTGTAGTAGGGTGTTGATACATTCATTGCCTAACCATCTCAGACCTAAAATAAATTTGGTTTTCCTAAATCATGTCTTATTTTATAGTTTTCCATAGTTTTTTCAGAATAAACTATATTGGCAACTCCAAAACTCTCTTTTTAACTCATTATTTTATGGTTCAAAGTATATTGGATAGTAGTATAGTAATCCAAGAAGGAATAGAACCATATTATCATAATATATATATATATATATATATATATATATATATATATACACACACACATGAAAGGAAACTACTAAATTGTAGAGTTTTTCCAAAAACTATAATGATAGAAGAATGTTCTATTTTATGAAATCAAACTACAGGTTCCTCTTCATCGAGAGTTATATAAACTTCTAGATTATCCTCTGCTCATACCAATAAATTGATCATTACAAAAAAGAAAAATAAAGACAAGGAAACCATTAAAAACACATAAGAGTAAGCTAGTTGAAAAAGAGATAATATATATCTATTTATTTATCCATCCATCTCTCTATCTATCTCGTCATCCATATATATATATATATATATATATATATATATATATATATATATATATATATATATATATATATGGGTTAGCTAACGCGCCTACACCTGTTTTTCAGTTGGTACATTTTAGCAATGTGTATCGGGTTTTAGTAGACAAAAATACCCTTATATATCATGGATTCTAAGTTTTAAGGTTAAGGGTATTTTAATAATTTTCATTATCAAAACTAAAAAAAAGGAAACCCCAAACCCTTACTCACTTCTCTCATTCCTCTCAACCCTTTCTCTTTCATCTCTCACTTCAACCTTTTCTCTGTCATCCTACTGTAGTCTCAATTGAAAAAAAAAATCAGAAACACTTGCCTAATCTTAATCCACCTTCCTCACTTATCCAATTTTTTTCTCTCTCATCTCCATACTCTCCCTCACCTACACACAACAACCCGCGACACCGCAATTTGTTGTTGTTGCTCTGCTCATTCATTTGTTTTCCACTTTAATAACAAAATAATTGATGATGTTGATGTTGATTTTTGATTGGAGGACTGTGTTATATATTTCCCATTCTTATTATTATTAAATTTCATTTTTAAATTAAGTCACGGTATGAATGACAGAGAAAAGGTTGGAGTGAGAGAGATGAAAGAGAAATGGTTGAGAGAAATGAGAGAGGTGAGTAAGGGTTTGGGGTTTTTCTTTTAGTTTTGAATGAAAATTATTAAAATACCCTTAACCTTAAAACTTAGAATCCATGATATATAAGGGTATTTTTGTCTACTAAAACCCGGTACACATTGCTAAAATGTACCAACTGAAAAACAGGCGTACGCGTGTTAGGAAATCCCATATATATATGTATGTATGTATGTATGTATGTACAAAGCACCTAATAACATGTTAAATTTTATCACACAGTTTTCACACATTCATGCATTAAATCAGATTCTTCTAGACTCAATTTATCCAAAAACATGCATTTGAGCCAAACTCATGAAATCATGCGCTTATGGTGGTAATACTACTTTATCGAATTGATCTACTAAGCTACCACACACAAGGTTAGTCTTTGTTACGGTCATAAGAATCCTGAGACCTTCCTCATGACAAGACCTCCTACCACTTTCACCTACTAACCATTATCCTCTACATGAGCATAGATGGTTAGTAGAGCATATGGTCACTTCACATGATGGAACAATCCTTACCTCAATGCACATTTTAGTGATTTACACACAAGATAGGATTTCCTCCCCGAAAAACACTATATCATCATCACTTTCATATACCATGGTTTAACAAACTAATATTCACATCACATGTTCTCATATAAACTTAAATCATCTCACCATAACATACAAAGGTATTGTACCTTAATCCAAACTCATTCATCATTCATAATATATCAACATGCATATTTTATACTTTATATCACACTCTCTTAAGTATATTGCACAACAACTTAAAAACGTGTAAAAATTGTTTGGGATTTTAAAAATAAAATTGCAGCTTCCACAAAACTCATAAAATTATGTTCTTATATTCAAATTAAATATAACTGAATCAAGAATGTAATGCAAAAAGAATCAACTCAATTAAGTAACTATGAAAAAAGTTATGCACTAAACAAACAACAAAAGTCAAAGATGTAAACAATCTAAACTAATGGAATCTTATGAAAAACATTGTTATAGGAAGAATATGTCTAGGAAGAGCGATCAAAATTTCAGATCGATTCGACGATTAACAAAGTGTGAATCACATTTTTTTCAAGATGACTCAGACCAGGAAAACAAGGTGGCACGACTTTGGGAAAGTAGCACCCGACAATATATCAGTATACTAAACTTCCTCTTTAAGCTTTGATTGAGTAATTTAGCATCTATTAAGTTAATTCCCCTTTAAAAGACCTCTTAATACTTAGAAAATTCAGGTTCTTAACTCAAGTAGTGTTAGATTACTTAATTCAAGGATCTCGTAGAGACATTCTTAAAACAGTGTTTTCATGCTTCCTTCAACTCAACTGCAACACAATTTATTTCATGTTTTCTGCCATCTAGGATCACCAAGCATACCACAACACAATTTATTACAACTTTAATATATCACACGTTATAATACCAGATGTAACATATTTAACATATCATCCAATCAATACAAATCAAAATAATCAATAATCACAAGCTCAATGTCACACGTAATTAAACAATTAGAACAAAACTCAATATGTATAAGCTAAAATTAGCTTTCTTGACCTGGTGAAACAACACAAAATGCTCTAAAATAGCAAAACACTTTAGAACTCAAGGGATTTTTTATCTACACATAGAAACATCACAAACACGATCAAACCATATCATTATGATCACTTATTTGCATACTCATATTGATGTCTCTAAGGTTACATACAAGTGGAAAAAGTTCATATGCAAAGAGAAAATAAATTAGGCTCGAGAAGAAAAAAAAATATCTACTTACAAGAAGAAACTAACCAGTTGGATGGAAAGAACTTATCGAGAGAATTACTCTAGCGATAACAGATAAAACAGAAGCTGAAAAAACTTTAAAGAGAAATTGAAAACTCAAAAAAAAATAATTTCTAAAACTTTAAAGATAAATTAAAAACTCTAAAAAAATATTTTCTAAAAAGAATATGTTTTAAAATAATAGAACCCTTTTTTTTTTTAATTTTATATTTATATTAAAATATAATTATAAAATAGTTGAATATCACTATTTTAAAAACACTATTAATTTTAAAATACTATTTTCTAGATTGACACCGATTCCATTAATAATAATAATAATCTTCTAAAATACTATTTTCTATATCGATACCCATTCCACTAATAATAATAATAATAATAATAATAAAATCTTCTGCTTCATTATTTGTGCCCTTTCGATTTCATGCATAAATAATAGTAAAATTACAAAAAGAGTTTAAATCTGTTTTAAAAGGCCACTCCATAATATTACATCAACGAGATATTCCAAAATGAATAATCTATAATAGTTAAATGCTATTTTCAAGTTATACATTTCATAATTAACTGTTCTATAAAACCCTTTATTACGTTCCAATAGTACATACACACAACGACAAATCTGTGTTAATTCTTTCTGAATTGTATCGATGCTTATAACATTGACTGATTAGTTACTGGATCATCACCACCACTCCTGCGCTTCATGAATTGCAGTTCTGCTAATGAACAAGCCATCTTGCCACAAGAGATGCGTCAACAATAAAAAAAGATGCAGCTAAAAAAACAAGATTAAAAGGAGAGAGGGTCTACCTAGATAATTTTTTAGAAAATAAGAACATTTTAAAAGCATACCAAAAAAAAGCTTTACCAACCAACTGTTGTCTTAGTTATGAACAAGGTAAAATATTTATTTTACTAGGCAGATTCTTAAGACTAGTGTAGCTTTGGTCAGTAGTATTCATCAATAGTACAAACCCTACAGATTCTGTTTATGTATAAACAAGTGGCAGCGGACCAAAGCCTAAATTGACAAATACAAGTTTTATCTCTTCATATTGGATATGTTACTGCCACTTTCACTCAACAAAATGTACAGATGAAGCAACATAACTAAGGTTATAGTATACATAGCCAAAACTATCACCAAGTACTCAGGACTACTCATCAATCAAGCTTCAACCTTCTGGCCTGTAGATAGGGCCTCATCTTTAACTGCATCGTCTTCGTTTTCTTCATCCGCTTCATCAGCTAGTTTTGTCAGCTCTTCCTGAATCATGAGCTTTATAAATGCCTTTCTTGGGGCCAGATCCATATCAAATTGTTTGGCTGAAAAGTGAAAGCAATTTACTTAGGCACTTAATTTTGAGTTATGATATAATGTTTCTCATTTTCATAAAGTGTCAAATTCTTACAAATAGAAAAGAGCTTTTGTAAATTTCATGTTTGAGAATACAAGCCACTTCATGATTCAAAAAACAGAAGCATATAGGTAGGTACAAAAGAAGAATTTCTTCTTAAAGGCCCAAAAGTAGCATTATCTTATAGTCGCAAGTCAGAAAAAGTATAATAACTATAACTACGTGTTCAAGGGAAAAAAGGGGGAAAGGATTAATACCAAGTTTCTTCAGAATGTCGGTAAATGTAGCCTGCAAAAGAGAAAAAAAAAAAGTCTCAATTTTAGAGAGAAATAAAGAGAATATTCAGCAGAAGAGACTAAAATACAACACTGCCATTGTATTGTTCATGGCTATATACACTATTCTTTTATAGCAATACATGGTCTGCAAAAATGACAAAGAAATGCATTCTAGCAATAGCATCATAACTACAACATTCAATATTACATCTAAGAATTCTTCAAATTCCACTTGCAATACAAAGGACATGAAATGCTGCCACATTCCGTCCTGCCAAGCGTATAATGCACACTTTTAATCATCCATCTAGGTGACTTGACAGATTATGCCAATCAAAAGTATCAACTACTACTAGGTCATGCCAAATCTATCCATAAATTGGAGGAAAGGTAAGTATATATCTTAATTGGTCTAGTAGCAGTGACAGAGAAAAGGCAAAGATGTCGTAGCTTAGGATTTTTGTCAAGGTTTCAAGGAGAATGAGAGTATCTCAGACAAGAAAGATACATTCTGAAGTAAAACAATAAGCCCATAGTTTTGATGTGGTTTATGTATGTATTTACAAACAACAAGGCCTTTTGCAGCTAGCTGGGGTTACTCACATAGATCAAACGATTCTCTTCTTGTATAAATCATGTTTATAAAAAATTTATTGACTTCTAAGTCCTTCTTGATCATTTCACCTATAACTTCTCTTGATCCTCTACCCCTCCTAACAATTTGAAAATCCCCCATCTAATCCACTCTCTTTATTGGAGCTTCTACAAGTCTTCTCCCCACATGCACAAAACTCCTAATGCAAGTTTCTACCATCTTTTCTACAATAGGTGCTAACCCAACCTTTTCTCCGCTACATTAATATGTCCACCGACATTCTTATCTTTTCTATATTTGAGATTATTTTATTGCCAGCTTTCTTTGCCTGACATTCAATTTTATACAAGATTGCATCTTTAGCCATGCATTATACATAAAAAATATAGTCACTGAACTATTTGCAATTTATTTAAATATCTTACCGTATTGAAGTCAACTTCTTTAAGAATTTCACATATTGCATCATGTAACTGATTATCAGTGGGGCTCGATTTCTCCTTCTTCTTGTCTCTTCCTCTAGTAACCTTTTCTGCTTGATACAAAAGAAATATGTTTTACAATGTAAATGGGAAGAATATGATGACACCAAAGTCATTATCATTTTTTTTAATTCACATTTAAACTAGTCGAAATGGAAAAATAAATGAACTGACTAGAAATACCTGACTATATAGTTAAAGCTAAAAATTACTTTTTATTATAACACAAAAGGCATTCAAATCAGAACATTTTCAGATGATAATCTACCTGTTTTCTCTATGGAGGAAGGCTTAGTGGGCGTCGATGTCTTCTGCTTTCCTCCTTTCTCATTTTTCTTCTTCCTTGAAACCTTTGGACTTTCATCACTATCCTCATCAGACTTTGAGAGGTTAGATGATGATTTCTTTGGTGTTCTTTTTGGTGGTGTGTGAGATTTGTTGGCAACTGGAATTTTCTCAATTTTACTTCTCTTAGCAGATTCTTTCTTGGCGGATGATGCTTTAGAAGGTTTTTTCTTTCCTTTCATATCTTCAGATTCACTCCCAGAATCACTTTTGTCTTCACTTTCAAATTTCTCTGATGTTTCATCCTCAGGTTTGTCAGCAACACCATTTTCATTTTCCTCATTTTCCTCATTTTCTTCATCTGACTCATCTTCTGTGTCAGAAGCACTCTTTCTCTGCACAGCTAAAGAATCTTCATTTTTCCTCCGACTCTAAAGAAGACATGACAAAAAGTTTAATAAAACAAATGTTGACACTATATTTTGAAGAAATATGGGATTAGATTAACATGAAATGCTATCTAGTACAAAGTACTGACACAAATCATACCAACAAAAAAAAGTACTAGTTACCACAGCATATCCCAACACAAGCTATTTTTTGGAGGGCTATAATAGCAACACAGATTTGAACCTAAGAACAGTGTAGTCAAAACTGTGAGTATATTAATAATAGGATTGTATGAACTCACACCAGTGTTTACTGTCCGTGGAATTTGAGTAGAACCTTCAGATCCACTCAAGTGTAGGTTGGTACAACCCAAAAAAAAAAAAAACTGTTTTTAAGCTGTTATTTAGTGAATCAAACTAACCCCCCTATTGTCAAGGGATGAGAACAGCTTGTCATTCAATTGGTCAAGAACAATTCTGTTGTAGTAAGGGTAGCAATGCAGAGTGCAAAGGAAGCAAAAGGGAAATAAACATGTTAGTCCAAAGGAATGCAGCATTGATATTCATTCCACTGCAAGACTTGACTTTGGAACGCAAAATTTATAGTTCATTCCTGCAGTAAACCGAGTGAAATATTACCTTGGCAGAACGTCTTGAAATTCTCCCAGATCTTGATGAACCCCGTTTTACAATACGCTTGCGCTTTTTTCCTTTACTGGGCTGATGATAAATTAATCATAAATAGTAGGAATAAATACCATGACCAGAATATGGTTGCCTAGGTAAAAAGAAATTACCACAACATAATAGTAAAAAAATTGATAAACAAAACAAAGAAAACCTTCTCCTTTTCGGCAAGCAACACAGTTGAAGTTACATGAGGGGCAACTAAAAAGTCTATCAGCTTAGCAATGATATCTTCCTGCATCGATAGAAATTTATAAGCAATGATAGGGCAGTGTCGAATGGTATTAGTAAAAAATGTATCAATAAGGCTTAACAAACACACCTTCCTCATTGTTGCCCTGTTAACTGTTATGTCAAGCACATCACAGAATTCCAGTAACCTCTCCTTATTACATTTGTCAAGTTTTTCTTTTACTTTAATCATTTGCTTTTCCTGCAGTAACAATTTTTGGACTTCAGAACCTTTGACAGAAAAAGAACTTCAAACAGAAAAGCATGAAATCAGTGAAAGAAGTTACCACCCACAAAACCTACAATTATAATATATGCTACAGTTGCATGTTATGAGAACCAATTTTCATATTATGAAAACTAATAATTACCTCATTGTCATGCCAAACAAAACCAGAAAACCTTGATATATTACTCTTGATCTGAATTGCCTGCAAAAGGGTAAAATACCAGAGTCATGTATAATACCATTAGTGTAACTTTTCTAACTCGGGTAAGTTTTTATTTTTTTAACTTTCTACAATCGAGGCAATCACCATTCTATATCCTGAACTATAGATGTCGCATAAAACATAATAGAAAATAAAAATAGAGGCGGTGTAACAACTGTAACAAAAAACACAAATAATTAATGAAGACATACCTTCCCTCTCCTTCCAAAGAGAATTGTATGGAGAAATTTGAAGGTATCATCAGTCTTCCTTCTGGATAGCTTAAAGGCCACTAGTGCAGAAAATGCAAGAGTGAAAAAATTGTTAGCTGTTCTGAAGTAGCAGAAACATGCACGCATACTTCACAGCATAATGACTGAATATAAAATCATGAATTAATAAACCCCCCCGTGTTTCAGGTAACAAATTACTATAATTTCATAATCTTCAATCGACCATCCCTACAAATGGCACATTAACATAATTAGAAAAGTATATTAATATGTATCTGGCCAATTTCTTGCCTGATAATATGTTAAATTCAAATCATACTCACATCAAGATTTCCTCATAAACCTAAAAAGAATGTGGATTGCTTGTGTAAGTACATTATGCATTATAACTATATATGCTGGCTTGAGTATATACAGAAGGGATTAAATAGTCATTACTGAAGAAGAATTGAAGAAAGGAAAGCACCATACCATTTGGTATATCTTTTAAAGGTATGCCACGTCCCTGCAATTTGAAAGAGAAGCTGTAAACAAATTAAGGTACAATAAATGCATAACTAAGGGTAAATATTTCACATGTCAAACTGAAAACAATTACCTTTTCAATGCGAAATTCTTTGGTTGCATCTTTCTCAATTGATGTTACCAACCTCTCAACTAACTTCCTCTCTCGCACAGGGCGGTCAATAGTAGGAGTCCTTGGTTCTATTTTCTTCAGTTCCTTTCTTTTTTCTTTATCTTTCTCCCCATTGATCTTCTCTCTCCCACGTTTTTTTGATCCTTTGTTAACCTTATTATTCTCTTCCTTCACTTCTTTTAACTTATCAATATTATCCTTATCTTTGTCTTCATCCTGGTCCTCTTCCATTGCCACTTCAATTTTCTCCTTTTCATCACCCTCCTCCTTCCCCTTACTGCCATCCTCTACTTCCATAGCATCTACTTTTGGTTTCTCAGTTTCCACGTCTTCATTTTTTTGTTTATCTTCCACTGTTTCTTTAACCCCAGTGTCTTCATCCATTTTATCATTCTCAGATATATGAAAATCTTTCTTATCCTCCTCTATTTCTTTCAATTTATCACCTTCTGTATCTTCTACTATATTTTTCACACCATCAACTTCCTTAACCTCTTTAACTTCTTCCAAACCATCAACTCCCTTATCCTCCTTGACTTGTTTTACACCATCAACTTCCACACCATCCTTTACTCCTACATCATCAACTTCCTTATCCTCTTTTACTTCTTCAGCCCCATCTTTCTCATCCTTGTATACTCCATCCACCCCATCTTCTTTCTTATCCTCTTTCACGTCTTCCACTCCATCTTCTTTCTTATCCTCTTTTGTGTCTTCCAATCTACCTTCTTCCTTATCCTCTTTTGCTTCTTCCACTCCATCTTCTTTATTATCCTCTTTTGCCTCTTCCACTTCATCTTCTCTCTTATCCTCTTTTGCTCCATCCATTCCATCTCCTGTCTTATCATCTTCTGTTTCTTTCTTATCCTCTATAGCTTCTTCCACAACACCAACTTTCTTGTCCTCTTCTACCTTTTCCACATTATCAGCTTTCACATCTTCAATTTTTTTTACGATATTATCTTTCAACTCTTTAATTCCATTGTTCGCCAAAACTTTTCCTTCGTCAGTTTCCAAGTCCTTTTTCTCAGTACTTCTATCCAAAGTTTTCTCCTTAGAGTTCTTTCCATTTGAATTAGTCTCCGAAACTTCATTCACTGGTTCTTCTTCACCCATACTGATCTTACTTACAGTATATATACAAAATCACTATTTCCTAAGCACACTATGCTCTACACACAAGTGAAGCCTACCTGGAGACAAATATTGTTTTTCAATTGTAGCAGCAAGAAGAATAATAATAAATAAAAAGGAATGAGTATATATACCCAAAATAAATCAATTTTAAGGAAAGCATGAAAGTCTGCCCTCCTCATAAAACCAGAAAAGGAATGCAGTTGTTGATAAACAAAAGATAAAAAACGCAATACTGAACACTTGAAGGAGTTAAAAGAAAGAATAACATCTGAATATTCATTCTGCACCCTTTCCAAAGAACAAAACACCACATAAAAAAGGTAACCCTATTCATCCAATTCCCAAAACAAAATTACCTGAGCAAAGCAAAACAAGATGGCAAACTTTAAAACCTCAATTTTGTTCTCATGTACATCCAGTGATAACCTAGAATGTCAAGCTTAACCCAGATAATCAAATCAAAGAAAAAGTCCCAGCTTGGAGTACTTTTTTCAACTTTAAACCCCAGGAATTGACTCCAGAAAATACAGAGAAGCAAATTTTTCAACATAACAGTATTCAGCAAGGAAATTGAAAGAGAAAATTCTTACACATTCAGTTGAAAGAGAAGGAAAGAACATAACTCACTTTGTTTGCCCATCTTCCCCTGTTTCTCTGCCACTCTCAGTAACAAGTAAGTGCGTAAATCCAAGGTTATTTTCGAGAATTTATATCTCGGACTTCAAATCAGATTTTAAATGCGGTTAAAAATTGTCACGTAAGACGCCGAAATTCGGATCCAACGGCTCCCATGGGTTTTCCAGGCGTACGTGCAAGATCAGCGGTTGCAGTTTGAAGTTCCTTGTGTCGTGCATCGTCGTATTGTGATTTTTAAATTGTTATTTTATCCGAAATTATTAACTATAACTTGTAGATTTTGCATTATTTTTCAATGAATTGAAATATTTTGCTAGTAATGAATGATAATTGAATGTACCGACACAAGAACACTGCTCCTCAATTAATGCTGTCAAAGTTTAAAATTAAGAGGATAAATTAGATGATAATTAAAAACTTAATGGTTTATAAATAAGGTGAATAATGGAAAGATGTTTTATTATTTGATAATTTCGAAATTTGTTACTGTACTTATTTTAAAATAGTTTTTATCCGTGCTTTAAATTATATTAAATGTTTTAATGTTTTGTAATTTTGTATCATAAAAATGACATCTGACAATTTTGAGTGAGTGAAAGTAAAAGAATTAATAAACACAATACTCAGTAACATTTAAAAAATATAGTGAAAACTTTCACCAAACTTGTCTATTTTAGATCAGAGAGCTTTTACGTAACAAAAAAATTGCAACATAATTTGTTTGTCTTTATTGAAGGCTATTAATTACAATTTGAGGTTGTTATTATAACTATGTTTGACAGTTTTAGAAGGAAGGATAAGAAAAAGTTGTAAACTCAATTTTTCCTACTAATAAAATATTAACCACTAACACTGATATAAAAAAACATATAATTTCATATATCATTTACCACATATCCACACAGGATCACATATCTACATGAAACATAGAGAAGTATACATACACAAAATCATTTGTCGCATGCATTCCATTCATACATTTCTTTATCCATATAAAGTTATCTTCATACTACTACTTGTAATATATAATATTTCATAGAACGCAATTTATAAACTAATATTTAAATATTTAAATAGTATAAATAATGATTTTACTATTACATATTTATGAATCTACAATAAATAAATAATATTAAAATAATAATATAAATATTTTATATAATGACTAGAGGAGAAGTGAAACAAAGGAGTTTTAAGAATGATATTTATCGATCTTTTTTTTTCATTTTCAGAAAAATAAAAATCTTTATTAATTAAGATTTTAAAGTAGTTTAGAAAAATTATTTAATCAATAGAGTTTTACTTGTACAAATTGTTTTGAGATAAGAAAAACATATATAAAACTATTATTATAATTAGATTATTTATTTATATTTATTTTTGTTATTTATTTCAAATAGTGAGATGTTATTCATTTTATTTGTTATTTATTTATCATTCTTATTTATATTTATTTTGTTTAGTGAGTCTTTATAACCTCATTCTTATTTATATTTATTTATTCATTTATTTTATAGTGAAGTGTTTTTAATTTCACTTTTTTATTTACTTGTCTTTATTATTTTATTTAGAGATATTTTTTAACCTCATTTTTTTATTTACTTGTCTTTATTATTTATATTTATTTTATTTAATGTGGTGTTTATAACTTTATTTTTTATTTACATTTATTTGCCTAATTATTTTATTTAATGAAGAGTTTTTAACCTTATTTTCTTATTTACTTGTCTTTATTATTTCTATTTATTTTATTTAGTGAGGTGCTTATTTAATATGACATTCTTAATCTCATTTGTTTTTTGTTTTTTTATTTATTCGTTTTGATTATTGTGATTTATTTTATTTAGTTAAGTATTTATAATTTCATTTCTATTTATATTTAATATTTATTTGGTGAGGTGTCAATGATCTCATTTTTTATTTATATTTATTTTATTTGGTAAGGTATGCATAACCTAATTTTTTTTGTTATATTTATATTATTTTGTTTAGTGAGGTGTTTTTAACCTTATTTTTATTTATTTATATCTTTTATTTCAATTTATTTATTTAGTGAGATGTCCAATTTTACATGTGAAATATTTGAACACAAAATAAAACTTGGTCATTCGTGACATAAATTGAGAGAATTAGTAAATTGGTTGAAAAAATGGGAAACCTTCCAAATCGATGTAGAGACTTTTAAGTCTATTTTCTACAACACCCTTCACATGGATAAGATGCAGCAATGTGACATAGAATGTTCATGAAGATAATAATTTTAACTTGAAAAGAGAAATTCAATTTAGTTTGAAAAATCAGAAGAACATAGCTGAGAAGTTTGAAATTCTTAAGTGAAAGAGATAATTCAAGGTAAAGGTTATTGGATGGGTGCTAGGAGGCATAATACCTAAATAAAAAATTTTATTTTTAGAAATAAAGTATATAATAGTTGCTTTGGAATTGGAGTGTCTTGTGTGACTGATAAATAGTTGAAATTATTGTATTGATATATGTTCAATAAATTATTTGAATAAGGTTATCTGTAAAGAGAGATGGTCATATTAGTGTAAGGTATATATTGGTGTAGGGATTATGACGTTAATTCATCTTGACTCTACCAAACTCTCACACTCATATAGAGAATGTGATTTAGGTGGTGAGAGTCGAAGGAGGTTTCTAATCAGCTAGATCGATATGAATTAATATTATAACTTAAACGATGGAATGGAAGTAACCCTATCATGGTGGCTTTGTGATAAAGATGGTGGTTATCAGACAATGAGTCTGTTATTGATGATGTTGAATCTATGGTATTAAAAATTGATGTCAGGTGCAAGACTTTACCAAAACATCGATATTATATTTATACTTCTTCGAAGCTAGAAGTCCTATAAATCTATTTGTGTTTAATGTTGAACGATTTATAATTGATTGCAACTTTATTGATATGATATGAAATGCATGACAAAATTTCATAAAAATAAAGAAGCTTATCCTTCGTTTTTTATTTGTTTGTGATTTTTCACCTACAATGATCGTGTGTGTGTGTGTGTGTATATATATATATATATATATTATACATGAGCAGAGGATCAGGTGAATGAACTTGTAGTTGATAGTAAGGAGTAGTAGTGAGGATGTGGGATTTTATGTTGTTATATATCTCATTTGTCATAAATCAACATAATTAACATCATTTTTGTGAGTGATATTCACTTGAATAAAAATCATCTAGAGAAGGTCAGAAACTCCAAAAGACAAGTCCCATGTATAGGCTTTATTTTCACTTAAACGAAAATAAACTTAAGAAGAAGTGTAAAATAAGTCCTATAAAGAACACAAAAAATAATCAAAATAGTTCTCAATGTCACATTTACTACATCACACTGATAAAATAGCAGAGTATAAAATTGACCTAAACATGTTATATTAACATCACAATAACACATTCGGATCAAAAACAGCGAAAACAAAATGAAAGAATAATGTGCGTACCTCCTGTTAGGATAAACTTAATTTTAGGGATTCATTAAAATCTTATTTTATTAGTTTTGGGTTTAGTAATATTTGATTTGATTTTGATAGAGATAAAATAGATATAGGTAGTTTTGATTTTCCTTTTATTTAGGAGAGTATTATTTTATTTTATTAATATAAGATAGAGATAGATTAGGTAGATTTTATTTTAAGTTAGTTGATATTCTATTGTTAGTTTTTATTATTTGTACTTGGCCCAATGCGCTATTTGCACCTATTTAAAGGTTGCCAAGGTCAATGAAAAATAACCCCAGTGAATTGAAGAGTATTATTATTTATGTAGGTCAGGTTTTTCCCAACACCTCCTATCATTGCAATTTTGTAATCCAAACACAGACAACTTTGTTTTTCTATAAGATGGTGTGTTTTCTGAACAGAGGAGTAGGCTTAGTGATCAAAACTAAGAGTATCTCATTCCCTTATATGGCCATCACAGGTTCAAAATAAATGGGCTTTACGTTTAAACAAAATTAATAACTGCTCCATAACCTCTATGCAGTTAAAATGATAAAAATAATGGCTTAATGGACCATTTTATGTTCTTTAAAAATAGGAACTAAAAATGCTATAATATTTATTTTATATTTAAAATAATGCTAACACACCATTCTAACTTTTTCCCTTCCTTACTCCATCCATCTCTAAAATTTTTCCTCCATTTGAGGTTTGGGTTGTAATGAACTTATACTGATTCTTTTTTCAGATTCACTTGTACATTTAAGTCTTAGATATTGAATCATGTCAGTCTTTGGTAGGACATACTTAATATGTGTCTTGTGGAAGGTGTCAATTGATATTTTATTTGTTCAATATTCTTGATGTATAGATCCATTTGTGGTTTATGTGATTTTTGTATGTTAGATGAAAGTGATTTTTTTGTGACTTGTTAATTAAGATATATCTTTTTACACATTTTTTTAAGTTAAGAATTTATTTAAATATCTTACCTTTCATGTGTTGTTGCGATGTGACTTGTGATTATTCTATTATGTAGAGTTGTGAACTTGACCCATGACTTATGGGTTAGTCCTAGCCTACCCTTGAAAAAGCCACCTTATAGGAGGTCCTCTCATGTAGGGGCCAAAAAAACCCCAACCCTCAAAGTCTTCTCTCAAGTGGGTTAGGATCAGGATTAAGTTGAATTTCGGACTACTACAAAACTTTAATTAACTCTTAGAAATAATATCATTTATGTACACATAAAAATTATATATTGTTGTAATTTTATTTATTTAAATCAATATTTTTATATCATACTTATTATTATGTTATTAAATAAAATATATAATATATAGTTTAATACAATTATTGACTATAATTTATTTATTAATTTTATCAATTTCTTAGAGAAGAAAATTTATAACATTTAATAAACTAGTAAGTAGTACATGGTCATAAATTCCCAAATATGACACTAGAAACATGGATTCTAGTCAAAATGTGATAATATTTGATTAATTCTAATAAAATTTATATTATTCTTTTATAATTACTAAATATATATATTTATTATATATATATATATATATATATATATTATGATTATTAAAAAGAAATAAATAATGGATACAATTTAAGTATCAATTTGGACTATACATTAAAGGAAAGAAAAAAAAACAACATATAATAAAAATATCCATAAACTTATTATTCATAAATTTATTATTTTAAATTTTCAAATTGAGATGTCTTATTTAATTTTGATACAGATGAAATTTTCACATAACAAAAAATTAAATGACTATCTTATATCAAGAAAAATTAAATATATTTAGCCAGGATTTCAACATCCTATGTTGGTGCATAATTTTTCTATATAAAGAAGCAACCAAGTTTATTGACACATCTTACAAAATTTATATTAATATGAGATGTTTGTATATAGTTATTTGACAAATTAAAAACATTTATGTTTGTGACAGACTATGAGTTAATTGTATTTTTTTTTGTATTCAAAATGAATATTTTTTTTCTTAAAAAGATGTTTATGGACTAACTATAACCTAAATAATTTTTGTAAATATTTTGATTTTATGAACTTTTTGAATAAGAGGCTTTTTGCCCTTATGATTTTTTTTTGTCTCAATCCATGTGACTCAAAGTCAAACTATGTGAGAGGAACTAAATTGACATATTTACTATTATATAAACAAACATATATAAGTATATAAATACAAAAATAACATATATGGACAAAAATAGAAATTTTTAATTCAAAATATCTGTATTTATGTATGTTTGAGATTTGAGTCGTGTTATATGTTTTGTTATGTTTTTCTTGGTATTACGCTCAACATTTTCATCAAGAAACAAATACTATTATATTTCAATTTCACATTTCATAGCATCACTAATTTCTTCTTAACTAAAGAAAAAGACTACCTTAAACTCCAATTACATTTAAACACCACATTTTGTCAACAGTAATTAGGAAGTTTGAAAATTTCTAAATATCAATCCTACTCAAAACTCAACGATGTAACAAACTTTGTCATATCACTACCCATCTTAAAACACTTACGTTAATACAACATGTAACATATCATCACAATTTCAAAATAATCGAAATAAGAATAACTGTCAGCTTCCCTGACCTATTTTTAAACTTCTCAAGAAAAAAAAATTGAAAGTTTTGTGTCTTATTTCACAAGCAAAATATATAATTAGAAACTTAAAGTAGCTCACATTTAATATTGAAACCTTACCATACATGCAAATGGTTTCAAAATTTAAAAAAGAAATTCAAAATAATTGAGAGATAAATAAGATTATAAAAGTACTTACGTCTACAAAATAAATTACTACGTAATTATAATTTTAAATTTATATAGCAACTGAACATTTTAAACTTTATTATTTTATAATTATTTTTACTAAACAACTGTTCTTCAATCTCATGAAATATTTGCTTTGCGTTTATCTTATGTACATGTTATTGCGTCTCTTCCTATCGATCTATAATACGGTATTTCTTTTGTAAAAAATAATGTTATGAGTCACATTCTTGGATTTCCTAAAATTATGTATTGTATCATTCAAATGATTGTTCAATTGTATTTCAAAGGTTTGACTGGGTTTGATTCTTGACACATATATATAAAAGTAGTGTTCGTGCACTTGTCAATAACTACATTAAACAACTTGTTACTTTTAGCTAAAAACATATTATGAGTAATCCATAAGAAATTTTTATAAATAAGTAATTTTACTCCTTATAACATATGATAAGTTGGAATGGATCATCAATATGCTCTTCCAAACATGTTCTTGATACATAGAAGAACTATATTAGCTTTTACTAAATTATTTAATATGGTAATTACCATATTAATACATATTACTCTTTTATATCAGAAAAATATATATAAGTATTTTTAAATTAGTTTTAATCAAACAAATAAAATTTAATTATTTACAGAAATCATAATTATCAGAATTCACAATTTTTCTATTATATTTTCTTTTTCTCTTATCAAATACTCACTTTGAAATAATTTGATTCTTTGTTGGAGATAAAGATTAAAAGTTTATTTTGTTACATATATCTGTTTTTTAAAAGTTAAAATTTAATTTTAATGTTAATATTAATAATTCAAATAAATTATACTTACCTATATGTCTACAACTTTATTTTATTTTTATCAGGTGACACTGTTTAACAATTTCCCAATCATGTAGCCACAAAAATTATACTTTATATAATAAGATATAATTTTACATTGTATTAATTAGATAAATTTTTCTTTTATTAAATTAAAATAAATTTACTATTCAATAAAATAAATAACTATACAATTTCATTATTAAAAAAGTAGTGATGTAATTTTTATAGTTAACAGATAACTCATAATTCTTAATTAAAATACAACTAGGTAACTTCTCAACTCTGATCCTTATATAAGAAAATATTATTTTTTATATTTTTAAAATTGTAAAAATTATGTTTTTTTACGATCAGTAAACTAAAATTATAAAATATTTTCTAAATTCAATTTGATGAAAATGTTAATATTTTAAGATTATTTTACATTTGATTATTTAGTTTTACTATATTTTTGTGTTTACGATTGAACTATCTAACTATATTACCACTAGCAATAAAAATGCCAAGTTTATTAGCAAGAACAAAATCTTGCTCAACATCAACAAGAAGTTAAAATACTTAGATCAATCACTGAGAACACAATCATCTTCAAAATATGCCAATTCCTGCTTCAATCTGAAATCTGCATTCCCATGGAAATATCAATCTCAATCAAGTTTTCATCCTCATTCATGTCATTGAATTCTGCTAAGAGCTCCATTAGGCCTTGCTGCTTGAAAATGGAATCTAGCATGAACTCTGGCAACTTAGATTGCACCTTTTGCTTAGGATCTTCATTCAAGTCAGGAAAGTGGCTGCTTGGAAGGTTGATTTCAATCAGACTATCCTCTTCATCCTCACCCTCATAATCATCAGAAGCCAAGCTATCAGAAATATCCTCATTTTGATTTCCTTTCTGATGCATCTCAAAACTTTCCTCCAATATTGAGCCATCACTGCTTTCACTATCTGAAGGAAGAGAATAATCTGACAGCAAATCATCTTGTAGCCTATGGTCTTCAATATTCAGCTCAAAAGTTCCATCCATGATAGAGAAGTTGCTGCTTTCACAATCTGATGGAAATAAATAGTCTGAATGTGCTTCAGATTCACCATCCTCATGGTTCTCTGCAGTTCCACTTTCTTGGTTAACCTCACTATGAGTAACATCCAGCAAAGGCTGTAGCCCATTTTGGATTAGATTTTCATCTTTGTCCCTTATTCTCCTTATCAGTTTGACAAGTAACATGGTGGATAATAGAGCAATTTGTATTGTGAGAAGGAAAGGGAAGGATTTAGAAGTTGAAAAGAAAAAGTATGATATGACCAGAACAAGAACCATGGTGACAGATGGGAAAATGACCAAATTGGAACATAGCATGGAACAGATTTGATGTTTATATGCTTTATCCATGATCATTGACTCAGAATACACTCACTGCTTCAAGGCCAAAGACTTGAAGCTGCTTCAAAAAGTGTGCAAATTTTGATGAAAAAAGATGCTTAGATCTGTAGGAAAAGCTGCAGGCAAATACCTCAAATTTTGTTCAAGCTGAAGTTTTTTCCCTTTTACACTACCGATTGTGACATTGCAAGTCAGAAAATTCTTCACAAACTAAAAGGGTATCTTGTAGAGTGGGATGCCAAAGGAAGCTTTAGCAAAGTTGGCACACTTTCTACTCTTTCCTCTATGCTGAATTAGCAAATGGTTACCAAAATGTCAAAAAGGTTGCAAAGGAGGGAAATTTTTACCTCATCAATGTGACAAATGATTATAAATTCAGCTCCAAACAAAAGTGTTTCTAACACTCCATACCTGAAATGGATGAGATTTGGCACTATCACTGTTGAATGCTCAATCTGGATACACCACTGAGCAATCTTATCTGCAACTGCAATACCCAACTGCTGTTACTGCTATTATTTTCTGACCAGACCATAATCTGTTATCATTATTATCCTCTATTGATTCTCTTGGAGGTAGCAAAGCTGTTTGTTGAACACCAACATTTACAAAACTCAATGTCTTGAAGTTGCTGAATGCATGTGACGGACATGTCTGACCCTCCACATTGTCAGACCCTTCTAAACAAATCTCCCTGAGGTAAATCAGTACTTTCGTTTTCTCTAAGCCAAACATAAGCTCTTTACAAGAATGTCATAATGCCAAAATTGGCAACAACAAAATTCTCAAAAAGAACACCTTTTTTTCCACCTTTCCAAAGGCGTGCAAATTGGAACATTTTTCCTGGAATCAAGCACAAGTTGAGCACTTTTATGACTTTTTATTTTTTCCGACAAGGTGTCAACTAATACATAATAAATACCCTTAAAATCCAGCACAACCTTTTGTAATAATTAAGGACAGTCAACAACTTTGCTCACGCTACCTTTTCAGGATTGAAAGGTGTTAAATGAATAATTATAAGTCTTCCAACATTTCTATACAATTACTCTTATTTGTTGGTTTTAGAATAACTTATTATAGTCTCTTAAATTTATTTTTGGTTTTCTAATTTTAAAATTGTTATTTTTTAATTCTGTAATTAAAAAAAGTTATTTTTTGTCCTCTGTTTAAAATCCTTGAAAATCAAATAAATGATATTTTAAAAATATAATAATTTAAAAATAATAAAACTCAATTACTATAATATTAAAAAGTTTTAATATAAATAGTTTTGTTATGAACAAGTATCATTATTTTAAAACACATTATCTTTTTATAAATAGTTCTTTTACTCTGCTCGTTTAATTGAAAAACTAAGGCAGTAGGATTGATCTTTGGAGTGAACTCTTCAATTTGGACCAATTAGTTTCTCCATTCATATAATTTCAACCCTTTTTCTTGGTCTTTTTATGTTATATGTTACATGTGAGTCTTCTTTCATTTGCATGAGTCTTTTTAGTCATCTATAAGAGTTTTTTTTATTAGTGATCATATCTGTTGGTATCTAGAAAAAAATATCTCTTTATTTAAAACTTGCAATACAAGGGTACTTTGCTCACTCTTTTCAACACTTGATACTTAAACACAAAACACTCCCTTGCTTTCTTTCTTATTCTCGGTTGGTGGTCTATCTTTTTTGAGGTGTATATCTCTCATTGACCTTCGTTCTTTTATATAACCAACCATCACAGTCACAAAAATCACTATACGGACCACCACATCACTACCAATTAACATTTTAGGGGGAAGAAAAAGCTGGTGTCGTGGAAAAACTTGCACATACAAAGACTTCTCTCCTTCCTTTTTGAAATGATTAAAACCACGTGGGACCGATTAAAGTTTATCCCACCATAATTGTATGTCCTGATCGTTTTTGTGTTGTTCCCAAGTATGAATAGAATATCCTATGAGCTTGAAGGTATGATAATGTTAATTTTTACTATTATCTTAGCCACATTTTATTAACAAAATCAACTCTTCTCTAGCTTGTAACCTTCTTAATCATCATTTTTATCTTATTTTTGTAAATATTCCTATTTTGGGTACACTTATTTAAATATTATCCCTAATTCCCCATTTTTTGTGTCTAATTTTGTGTTAGGAAAATCCTCTACCAAATAAGAGAACTTGGTAACCTAGAGAAGCTGGAAGAACATAACATATGAGAGTTCTTGAAGTCTAGGTGACACTCAGCGTCACCTCCTTGCCAACGAGCAACCACTTTCCATAGAGCAAACAAAGGTCACACTATTGAGCGCTAATTCCATCGTTGAGTGCCAGCTTTCCATAGAGCAAGACCTAAGTTTATGAAGATTAGTGTTGAGCGGCAGAGTCCTTGCACTAAGCAACACTTTTTTGATGTGGCAAGTTTTCACCCTATTTCTTCTTGTGGCTCGAAGGAGGTTGGGTCTTTGGATGGTTGGAGGCACGAAATCACTTCCTAGAGCATAAGGAGGTATGTTAGGGCTTGCAGAAGCAACCCTTCCTTCTCTTTTGATCTCCTTCATCTTCCATCTTCCATTTTGTAAGCATGTGCTCTCCATGGAGATGGAAAGCCAAACCCATCTTGTTGGGGATAGATGTAGCCACTAAACTCTCTTGTATTTTGTAAATAGTTTGAATATATATATCCCCATTACAATAAGAATATATATATATATATATATATATATATATATATATATATATATATATATATATATATATATATATATATATATATATATATATATATATGCCTATGCCATTAAATGCTAGTTTTCTTGTTCCTATGCTTAATGCTTATTGTAATGGGGATATTCATAGTTAGATTCGTCATTCATTAGGTATTGGGATGAAACCTAGACTTGGAACAAGATACCTAATGGAGCTAGTATCTAAGGAAGGAGGACCATTAGTTGTCTTAAATCTTAAATCTTAAAACGGGTTTGCTTGTTAAGTGTTCAAGGGATTGACCCGTAGTGAGGAAACCTTATCTCTTTCACCTAAGGGATTAGGGCTTGAGTGTTCTTGTGTGTTGACTACAGTGTTTTGATGGAGAGGAGATGATTTTGCATATGCATGAGAGCAAAAATGGTGAAATCTACCTTCAACAATGACATTCTATACCATTTTTAACCCTTTTCCATTCCTAAATGTCTTCAACCTCTAAAGTCCAATCTTTATTCTTTATCAATTTATTTATTTGTGCATAATCATAAATCATGAATTATTCTTTAGTCTATATTAGTTATTAATTGTACAATTATCTAGTATTACATGAGTTTCTTAGGAAACGATACTTGATTTTACCATTTTATATTACTTGAATAATTTGATTCGTTTGCCGATGAGTTAACAAGGAATTTGAGATTTTTTAGAGAAATTTCATCCGTCTTATAGTAAGGAAAACTAATTGCATAATATTTTATGTAATTGATACCTTGTAATTGCTAATTGTATGATTGTAAGATGATTTTCTTCCATGATTGAGTTCTGAGATGAAATATGATAGGTTGAATTGATATTACGGTTTTGTTTTGGCTTACTTGAATTGTATGATGAAATTAGGAATGTTGCTTGATTAATATTACAAATAATGTTGTTTGAATTAGTGAAGGTTGTGTAATTTGAATTTGGTATGCTTTAGTATCTGTGTTTGCTATTGGACTGAATATGTAGGGTTGGAATGACATAAATTGGCATAATTATGTTATGCAGAATTATATAGACTTGTTGGACAAGAATATACTCGTTGGACGAAGCCAAAGTTAGATAGTTACTGACTTAGTGGTCATTGGGCGAGGATATACTCGTTAGGCAAAGTAAAAGTCAGAGAGCTACTTACTTGGTGATCGTTAGATGAGAATATACTCGCTGGGCAAAACCAAAGTCAGAGAGCTCACTGACTTGATAGTAACTAGGCAAGACAAGTCTTGTTGGGATACTTTTTGAAAAATTTAAGTCTGTGAGTTCCAATTATTGTTTCGCTAGGTGAGCTATTTGGCTGTTGGGTGATAAGTGTGATAATTAACTATTATTCACACATATTAGAACCCCTTATTGGTACTTATATCATGTGTTTTGTGTTGAATTCCATGAAAAGATGCAAGATTTGTATATAGTCTTCATAGACAGATTTAATTATCTATTTTTGGTTTATTTTGTAGGAAATTGGAAGATTAGAGAAGAATAGAGAGTTGCTGCCAGAAGTTGCTAGCCTAGCCACAAACACCACTAGCCCAGCTAAACATGAACTCTACCCAACCAGAAAGTCTTGCGGCCCACTGAGTAGAGCACCCCTAGCCCAACGAGAGGATTCTGTGGCCCAACGAGAATGCACTTTTTGGAGAGGGTTTTAAAGTGTCGAGAATGAAAGAAAAAAAAAAGGAGTTTTAAATGTGGAAACACAACTGAAGCTTAGGGACGCGGTGTGGAGGCATGACTTCACTTCTAGAGCTCATGGAGGTTGCTTGGGCATGTGAGAACATCATCTTCTCCTTCCTTGGATCCCTTTCTTCTTTCATTATCCATTTTTGTAAGCTTTGAGGTTCTCCATGGAAATGGAGAGCCAAACCCATATTGTGAGGTGATTTTGTAGCCATTGAACTCTCTTGTATTTTGTAAATGATTTGATTATATAAATTCCTCTTGTATTTTGTGGATAACTCGATTTGTGATTTATTAGGTTTTGGGAAGAATCTACTGAACCCTAGACTTGAAACAAATCTAGTGGAGGTTAGTGTCTAGGAATGAAGTTTGACCCATTAGTTGTCTTAAACCCTAGGTCCTAATTCGGGCTGGCTTGTTAAGTGATCAAGGGATTGATGCTTAGCTAGAAAACCTAGGTTCTCTCACCTAAGGGATTAGGGTTTGAGTATTTTAGAGGGTTGACATTAGTATTTGATGGAAAGGAGATGTTTCGGTGTGTGCATGAGAGTAAACCCAGTAAAATCCTCCCTAACATTGACATTCCGTACCATTCTTGATCTTTTTCCACTCCTAAGTGTCTCCAACTACCAAAGTCCATCTTTCCTTGTAATTTTTTATTTACTTGCATATAGTTGTAAAGTCATGAACTATTCATTAGTCTAGATGAGTTATTAATCATACAATTAACTAGTATTACACGAGTCTCTTGGGAAAACGATACTTGATCTTACCATGATTTAATTACTTGAACGATTTGGTACGTTTTTCAATGAGTTAATGCTAGGTGAGTGAGCTTTTAGGCACTACTCACTAAGCAAGTAGATATTCTCGCTGAGCGAAGTTACAAAGCCTTTTGTTTTCATATATGTTCTGTAATGATAAGTTTAATGTATGATATTGTGAATGCTAAAATGATAGTTGGTTTATGATGTTTATCTAATAATGATTGATAAATTAAGGGATAAATATGCATGCAAATAATGATGTATGGATGGTGATGATGAGCTTGTTAATGGATATATATGAGAACTGTATGTGTTTGACGTAATTCTAGGAATCTCGTGGGGAGATTCGATGGTAGCATTTCTTTAGTGTATATGTTGATATATGGATTCAGTATTGTGAGTTATCATGTTCTTTTAATAATCATCCAATCTCAAATAGAGATGAGTGGGTATGTAGTGAGAGGTGTAGGAGGTCCTAGTCTACGAGCTTTACCTTGACCAAAGATGTTGGCAAACTAACCTTGTGTGTGGTAGCTTAGGTGGGCCAATTATTTCACCACTACAAGTGCATAACTCACCAGAGTCTGATATCAATACATGTATTTGAATAATTGAGTCTATTATGAGTGTTTATGTATGTTATGGATGTTTTTATGAATAAGTGATGTATGTAATATCTCTATGCTTGTTTATGAAAACTCTTTTGCACATTAGCTTAGCTTGTTATTTCTTTTGGTGTTTCTCGTGTTTTATTTGTTTCTTTTGCGAGATCAACTTATTGGTGTGAGCATATGAGAGGTAAGTGTTGATGCATCTATGGTGGAGGACAGTGATGCTATAGAGTATTCTTCTTTACCGTCTACTCGTTTTCTTTAGTTGCTTTAGATCTATTTGCTTATTAGAGTTATATTTTTTAGATAATTATATTAATACCGTATATTATATGTTGAGACTTTGGTTTCTTTATCAGTCTTATAATGTCTTCTTTTATTAATTGTAAGCTACTGAAATTGGAATGGTACACTCATAACTTTTACTTACACAACTTATTATTAGGGGTGGATAAAATTAATTAAACTGCACTGAACTGTTAAAACTTATAGTGACCTAAAAATAGTTCATATGAACTGCACTGAACTAAAAAGTAGTTAAGACAAATTAAAACTATTTTTTGTTCTATCAAATTACACTCAACTATAATATAAGTTGAACTGAAATGTTAATTGCTAATTACAATATACAATGAACTTCTAAATGTTAATTGAACTATCTTAAGATAAAATATAAAAGAAACATCATGAAAGCATAGGGACTTGAAAACTTAGAAAAATGGGACACATGTATACACACTCAGATTATTGCTAGACAATATTGTTGGTTCTAACTTGTTCTAACAAGATGAGGTAGATGAAAAGGCAACATTGTAGTTGACCTCTACCAATGTAGAGAAGTCAGCATGATAATCTCCAGTTGCTTTTGTTGGTGAAGCGAAAAGACTGTCAGGGAGGGCTTGCTCCACACTTCTCAAAGGCCAACAGGGATCATGAAAGAACACAATATCAAAATTTGAAATCAAATGAACATTTATATTACCGATTTTGTGCACTTTCAAAATCTGGTGCTTGCTTAGTCTCGTAAACCCATCTAGGAACATTTACTACACCAAGATTCTAGTTTGTCTGTAATATCCTTAACATAAAGTTAGGAAAACACTACACATCCTACAATCCTCATTAACTGCTTTCAAATTCTTTAAGTTCCAATCATGACAATTAGAAATTGAATTCCAAATAAGTTTCAAACTAGGATAATAAAACATAACTCCCAGCTACGAAATAAAAATGTATGTTAGAAAAAGGTTTAATCATTCACTAAGTCCCTATTTTCGCATGGAATCTCAATTTGGTCCCTTTCTTTCTGGAAATATCAATTGGGTCCCAAATTTATGAAAATTGTAACAATTGGATCCTTTTCGTTAAATTGTCTCCAACGGCGTTAGTGTTTGTCTGATGTGGCACGCGTGGCTGACTGAAGTCACTTGACGTGGATAATTCAATTTTGGACGAACCCAAAAGCAGAACAATAAACCCTAAGCCTTGCCATCTTCATTGCCAACATTAATCATAGCAGAGATAAGAGATGAAGGGAGACGATGTCGCCGACACCTACTCCATTTGCAAGCCCGATTTCTGAGTTTGAGAGAGACCCAGGGTCTCTTTCTTCTCCCAGCAGCTCGCCGGCGTCCCAACCGGAAATGGCCACCGCACTCCAGCCAGCGTCGTCGCCACTTCCGATGCCCATGGACGAGACCACCGCCGGCCGCCGCTCCAAGCTCCCTTTCTCTTCTTCTCGCGCGGGAGGTTTGCACCGGATTGATATTGGCTGCCGCCGCCTCCGAGACTGTCACGGGCCGCACCGTCAGATCTGGCCACTACTGCCACTGCCGAGCCCCGATCCAGCCGCCACGACGAAACGACCTCCACAGGGGATCCTCTATCCGGTCCACGACTCCGCCGACAACGCCACCCGGGCCGCCACGGTCTCGGATCCCCTGGTACAAACGGCAACCCTGGTCTTTGGGATTCTTAGTGGTTAATGGATGGATATAGGTTGTGGGCGTTGACAGAATGGAGGAATCAGCTGAACCATATTTGGTTTTCTGTTTGTTGGGGTGAATTGGTTTTGGAGGGTATGGTTTTGTTGAGTGAATGGGTTTTTCTTGTGAGAGTTGAAGATGATTGAATTTGAATTTGAAGTTGGATGATGAAAATAGAGGAAGAAGGTGAGGTGGTTGGGTCACGGTGGGTATTGGAGATGAATGAGGTATGTGGTTATATGTAATGGTTGGTGGATGTTGGCTGTGTATGAACGATGATGGTCGTGAGGTAAGGGGAGGATGATGGTGTTTGGAAATGGTCGTGAGCCATCCCCCTAGCCATCCCCCTAGCCGTGGAAGGAAAAAGTTGGAACTCTATGAAGTGCTCCACTGCTCTGCTTGAATCAACCACGTCAGATAACACGTGCACAACAGCGTGCCACGTCACACACACCGTAACGTCGTTTGACACTATTTAACGGAAAGGATCTATTTGTTGCAATTTTCATAAAATTGGGACCCAATTGATATTTTCAAAAAAAAAGGGACGAAATTGAGATTCCATGCGAAAATAGGGACTTAGTGAATGATTAAACCTTAGAAAAATTACAAACATTCCACTGTCCACCACCATGTGTTCAACAGTGACAAAATCTTCAACATAACATAATCTTTGATAATGACAGAGACTTCGACAGTGGTGATTGAAAAAAGATTGTAATAGGTGGTGGTGGTGATTGAGAAAAAAATATAATGAAAACATAAACATAAATCTCCATTCAATAATTGACTTCATTCAAAATATAATATATTCACTTTTTCTAAACTAAACTACTAAATAATATAATTAGTTTTTAGTAAAAATAGTTTAGAGTTTTTAAGTATAAGAGGTATTTAAGTTAATTATATACAGTCCTATTTATTCTAAAGATATAAAACTTAAAAGTAAAAAAACAAAAGTCATAATTCATAAATTTGTCTAACTAGTGTTAGAATTTTCAATTTATTTATCTATTTTGATTTACATTATCTAATTGCTGAAAAGAAAAGTCAAAAACTAAACATTGACCTTCTTTTCAATTAAAATAAAATTTGATATTTTTATATTATTTTTAAAATTAAAATAAAAAATCATTTAAAAATTGATTTTCATATTATATTATTATAAATAAGCATTAATATTACAACTTAAATTATTAATATTATAAATAAAATTATAATTATTAATTATAATAAAGTAATTTAATATATAAATATAATAATTATTTTAATTTATTTGATTAGAGATATTAATTAAATGATTAAACACTTAAAACATATTTACATTATTAAATTTATTTTGAATATTTATATAAAAAGTTTAGAAATAAATATATTAAAATGTTATAAAAAGGTTGACGGACTAGCACGGTAATCCTCTCCACAAATTAAAAATTTTAACTTATTTTTATACAGGTCTAATCCGTTTGTGTGTTTAGCCAAAGGATAGACTTAACCGTTTTGCAATCTAATGAAACTTTACTTTTGTTTGCGTTCATTTCATATTTATATTTTCAAATATTTTTAAACATGTAAATTAAAACTGAAAAGATAATTTTGAATTTAGAGAAAAAGAATAAACCTAACTTAAATTAAAGGATTAAAAAATATTTGTTAAAAATTAAATGGAAAAAAAAGTCACAAGTGATGATGTCCCATGTTCTACTGTCAGCATGTGATGCAGGTTTTAATTAAGGTCCATTCTGAAAGAGACAGACAGTGTCTGTAATCTCCATTACAAGTTACTTCACCTCCATTATTGTTGCTGAAAAAATGTAGACAAAATGTAACAAATTAAGATGCTTTAAAACTTCATAGTTTAGCTGATAACTATTTTCTTTTTCTTTTTATTATTAAGTTGTGTCTTTACAACTGTGTTTTAAGAGAAATGAGAGAAACAATTCTTTTACTACTCTCAAGATTTTTATTTGTATAATTTATCATATTAGAATTTTGAAAACTTACTATTATCTTTTATTTTTAATATTAATTATTTACTATTAATAGTTAGTTTTTATTTATGTTTATTTTATTCATAAGTATCCAAAATATTGATTATTTTAGTTATTTCCTATTATTAATTTATTCTTTTCATTTATTTTGCTGTAATATGATTTTTAAAAAGTTAATTTATTTTTTATTTATAACTTATATTTAAATTATTAATTCTTTTAATTTCTAATTACTTAAAATGTAATAAATTTAAATATAAAATGGTATATATTTTTTATTTTTTAAATTAACATATATTTATAGTCATAAATACATTATTTTTTTTATGTGTGTGAATAACATGTAAATATTTTTTACATTTTTAATTGATTAATTTATGATTATAACTTACTAAATTAAAATAATTATTACATTAAGGTGTTAAATTATTTTATTATAACTAATAATTTAAATTTAATTTATAATTATTAATTATTAAATTATAATATTATAATATATTAATATTGTTAAAATAATATAATGTATAAAAAAGTAATCTTTTAAATATAGAAAAGTGGTTAATCCTTTTTCTCCAACCTTTGAAATAATAAAACAAGTTAGACAGAATGGATCAAACAAGTTAACGAATTGAAAACTTTAACATATGCTGAAGAAAATAATGATTTTATAAAATCATAAAATGATTTAAAAATATAAAATTATAAAATTAGATATTGGAAGATTTTAAAATAATAAAATTTTAAATTTTAAATAATAATATATAAAATTATATATTTATAATATTATAACTTATAAATTATAAATTTATAAATTTATAAAATTATAAAATAACATGAAACCAAAATTAGATAAAATACATAAATTAAATAGAAAAATATAATTATTTAAATATTCTAAAGTTAAATATATTTTTAGTTCATAAATTTAAGAAAATTAAAATTTATCTTGGTTTCAAATTTTGATATATTTTTTTCTTAAATTTTAAAAATTAATAATTTTTTTCTTAAATTTTAAAAATTAATAATTTTTTTCTTAAATTTTAAAAATTAATAATTTTTTGGCTTAAGACCCTATTTTGTCCCCAGTTTCGCTCGACAATGTCAAATTAGTCCATCCTTTAAAAAGTGCGTCAATTACGTCCTTACTTAATAAAATTTATATCAATGAAATCCTTTCCGTTAAATCCGTACAAACGGCGTTAATTATTTCTCTCTCACTTCTATTAACGCCGTTTGTACGGATTTAATGGAAGAGATTTCATTGATATAAATTTTATTAAGTAAGGACGTAATTGACGCACTTTTTAAAGGATGGACTAATTTGACATTGTCGAGCGAAACTGGGGACAAAATAGGGTATTAAGCCTAATTGTTTTCTAATATAACAACATTAATCTTTTATTATATGTTAAGTGGTGTTTCTATATTTGAGACATTTTAACTTTAATATCCGAACAATTATTTAATATAAAAAAATTATCTTAGATTAAAAATGTAACATCCCATAATCTCACACTTGATAATTCATAATTTATATATTGTAACATTACATTTAAGGTAACATCTCGTAATCTCACACTTGAAAATTTATAGTTGATATTTATCTATAGATATTTTAAACTCAGATTTCAACTCCAAAATCATAAATATAACTTGAATTCTTCTACTTTATTCTTCTATCTCTCTCTTCATTGACACTGGATCAGACGACATTCCTTCATCTGCTCCCGTATAACGAATTATACGATCATCGCACATACCTAAACACAAACACAAACAAGTAGGGTGAGCTAACACGCATAATTACTTTGATACACTCAACAAACCTCATAATTCTGTCAGACACCCTCATACCATCATACAACAATTGCATCTTAGATACTCATCCCACAATACTAAAATAGACACTCATCCCGATAATCGTTGTTGAGCGGTCACGGGAGGTTATGCACTTGTGACAACTTCTACTTCTTCTTACAAATACACTTCCAAAATACTACATATTATCCACAAGGTTAGTCCTCAACACTATGTTCAAAACCGGCACATAAACCAGGACCTCCTGCTCCTCTCACCACATAATTCATCCTTCTCTACTTGAGACTGGATGATTATTAGATTATCAGGATAACCTCCAACTACGGGACCCTCAACATCAACATATACACAAATACCATATCATTACTGAATCTCTCCACGAGACTCGTACTATGCTCATATTCCTCAACTCATATTATACCATTACAAAATCTTTCCATAATACTCATATCATGTTCGGTTGCATAAATTCAAATCCAATATAATAAAATACAATCATCACATAAAACATACAAAATGAATGTATAAATAAATTAACAATAATAAAATATCACTATAAATGGTCACCGGAGAAGAATCAAATGTTTGACGAATCAAACTCACCATAAACGCCAGTACATATGACTAGTCACAATTTACTGGATTGGACCAAGACTGCTCTATGATCAGGGATGTACCAATTCTGGTTTTTTAGATTCCTCTATCCTACCATCACAATTATAATTCATAATTCCATATCTACCACAATAACATGAATTGATAAGACATTTTCATTCCAACAAGATATATTGCACAATAATTTAACAATACATAATCTGTTCAATAGGATTTAAGTTAAAAACTTGTCGAGTAGACTTCCAGGAAAGAGAGGTGTGTCACAATGGACAACTTAAGTACCAAGTCTTTCCTTAGCCAAAGTGTTCCTCAACTAGTTTTTAACAAATTTCTTATTTACAGATTCAAAACAACAACATATAATATTAACAAAGAAATTCAATATAGATAGATATACAGTAAGCATTAATAGTATTCACACAGAATTTCAAGACATGAATAGTAATAAAACAATACTAAATCAGAATATAAAAGTTGAGAAAGGTTAGCTCCCCTACCTCTATTCCAGACTTCTCTGGCTACGAATTTGTTTTTCCCGAAAACCCTCTAGAACCTCTACTCTTCTTACAACTAAAAATTTCTTCCTAACTCTTTCGTCTCTATTTCTCAAGATTTCTCACTTGATTCTTCTTCTCTTTGTGCAAAATACCCTCTCCTCTCATGGCTATTTATAGTCCAAAAATTTTACTATGTAACAATTTTTTAATATTATTTATTATATTAATATTTTAATCACGACTTGGCCTATTTGATCCCTCAATAATGACTTCAAATCTGAGTGATTTATCCACTATCAATATTTTAAATTTTATTTTATTTTTTTTGTTCTTTTTAACAAAAAGGTAGAAAAGAGTTTGAATCCATCACCGAAATTTTCTACCAATTAAACTACAAAAAATTTCTTATTTAACTTTCCACATTTTATAAACTTATTATATTTTTCATTCACAAAGAAATTTATTTCTACTAGTAATAAAATTGTAAATATTTTTCATGGGTCTTACATTCTCCCCAACAACAAAAATTTTTGAGCTCGAAAATTCTATACATCAAGGAAATAGTTTAGGGTATAATTGCTTCATTTCTTCTTCTAACTCCCATGTAGAGTCACCTGTTTTCCTATCCTAAACTACCCTGACTAAATTGATAATTTTTCCTCTAAGTTCCTTTGTTTTAGTGTCTTCTATACAAACAGGTTGTACTTCCACGGAGAGATCCTCTCGGATTTGAATCTCCTCTATTTTTATAATGTGAGAAGGGTCAGGTACATACTTTCTTAGTTGGGAAACATGAAAAACTGAATGGAGATTGGCCAATTGAGGGGGTAGCGCAATCTTGTAAGCGACTGGCCCAATTCGTCTCAAAATTTGGTATGGACCAATGAACTTAAGGAGAAAGTTTCCTCGAGCGAAGGGCTCTTCCAACACTCGTGTTTGAAGTTATTCGCAGGAAAACATGATTCCCAACCGCAAACTCTAACAGTCTCCTCTTTTGATTTGCATACGATTTTTGTCTACTCTGATTGTTGTAGTAGCTCAGGTCCTATTAAAATAGATTCACCATCCTGATACTAGCACAACGGAGTTTGACATTGTCTGCCATACAGAGCCTCAAAAGGTGTCATACCTATGCTTGCTTGGAAACTATTGTTATAGGTAAATTCCACAAGAGGAAGTATTTCATCCCAACTACCAAGATGATCTAATACACAAGTTCTCAACAAGTCTTCTAATGACTGGATAGTTCTTTCAAATTGTCCATCAGTTTGGGGGATGATATGTGGAACTCATTCGTAATTTGCTGCCCATAGCTTCCTGTAGGGTTTGCCAAAATCTAGAAGTAAATCTTGGGTCTCTGTCTGACACAATGCTAGAAGGTATACCGTGCAATCTCACTATTTCTTTTATGTACAATTGTGCCAGCTTAGTCATTGACATTCTCAGATTTATTTGTAAGAAGTAAGCACTTTTTGTCAATTGATCAATGATGACCCAGATGGCATCATTCCCCCTCATTGTTCGTGGTAAATGGGTAACAAAATCCATAACAATGCTATCCCATTTCTACTCTGGTATGTCTAATTGTTGTAGCATTCCTCCAGGCCTTTGGTGTTCCACTTTTGCCTTTTGACAAGTCAAACAAGCTGCTACAAACTGCGCTACTTCCTTCTTCATTCTTGGCCACCAAAAGGACTCCTTAAGATCTTGATACATATTAGTCATGCCTAGATGCATGCTAAAACGACTCTTGTGTCCTTCTTCAAGGATTAATCTTTTTATCTCTGCATTGTCTGGTACACACACTCTACTTCTAAATTTTAATACACCATCAGGTCCTAACCTAAATTCTTTAGTTGGTTCTGTTTCGATCAATTCTGCTATCTCTTTCAGGTTAGGGTCCACCAATTGTTTCTCCTTGATTAGACTTAGAAAGTCGCTAGATATAGTCAGACTACTACATCTAATGAAATCTACTTCATACTCCATATGTAGCTTCAGATCTCTGAATTTCTTCACCAACTCTAATTCTTTGATCATCATATGGGAAACATGTATCATCTTCCTACTCAAAGCATCAGCTACTACGTTCGCTTTTCCCGGATGATACAAAAGTTCAAAGTCATAATCCTTTAAAAATTTCATCCACCGCCTTTGCCTCATATATAGCTCTTTCTGGTCAAATAGGTACTTCAAACTTTTGTGATCGCTGAATACTTAAAATTGGACACCATAAAGATAGTGTCGCCAAATCTTCAGAGAAAACACCACTGCTGCCAATTCTAGATCATGAGTAGGATAATTCTTCTCATGAACCTTTAATTGTCTTGAAGCATAAGACACTACCTTCTTTTCTTGCATGAGCACACAACCTAACCCTTGGTGTGAAGCATCACAGTAAATCTCAAAAGACTTACTTGGATTTGGGATAATCAATATTGGTGCACTTGTCAACCTGTGCTTCAATTCTAGGAAGCTTTTCTCACACTTATCCGTCCAAACAAACGGTTGATCTTTGCGAGTTAGCTGTGTTAAAGGCGCTACTATTTTAGAAAAACCTTCTATAAATTTTCTATAGTATCCAGCTAAGCCCACAAAGCTCCGTATTTCCGTTGTAGTCTTTGGTCTCTCACACCGTAGCACTACTTCCACCTTGGTTGGATCCACTGCTATGCCTTGAGCTTATATAACATGTCCCAAGAATTGCACCTTTTGTATCCAAAACTCACACTTTGACAACTTTGCATATAGTTTCTTTTCTCTCAAGATCTCAAGCACAATTCTTAAATCCCCATCATGTTCTTCTTGACTTTTGGAATAAATAAGTATGTCATCTATAAAGACTACAACAAACTTATCTAATAAGGGTTGAAAGATTTTGTTCATGTAATCCATGAACAAAGCTGGAGCATTAGTTACCCCGAATAGCATAACTACATACTCGTAATGCCCGTATCATGATCTAAAAGCAGTCTTCTGTACATCTTCAGCTTTAACCAAAATTTGATGATATCCATACCTTAGATCTATCTTTGAAAATACTTGAGCTCCATGCAACTGATCCATCAAATTGTCAATCCTAGGCAAAGGATACTTGTTCTTGATGGTTAGCTTGTTCAACTGCCTATAGTCGACACATAATCTAGAGCTACCATCTTTCTTCTTCACCAGCAGTACCGGTGCCCCCATGGTGATACGCTTGGTCGGATGAATTGTTTTTCCAACAGCTCTTCAATTTGCTTCTTCAGCTCTGCCAACTATGCTGGGGCCATTCGATATGCAGCTATTGATACGGGTCCAACTCCAGGTATTAAATCGATGGAAAATTCTACTTCTTGTTGAGGTGGCAATCCTAGTACTTCTTTTGGGAACACATCACTAAACTCATTAACTATGGGAATATCAATATTTTGTTCATTTTTCTCAATTTCCACACGAGTCAAGATAATGAAACAAGGAGATCCTTCTTTTACTTCCTTTAACACTTGTTGTAATGACAACAACTCCGATTCTTTAGGATCAAGGAAAATCAACTCCTTCTTGTTACAGTCTATAATGATACGATTGGCAGATAACCAATCCATTCCTAAGATTACATCTAAACCTTGTAGAGGTAAAGATATAAGATGTACTTTGAACCTACGTCCTTCTACAATGATTGGACATTGAGGACACATCCTCGATGTTTTTATCAATTTAGAGGCTGGTGTAAACATTATAAGATCATACTCCAGCTCTTTCACGGGTAGGTTCAACTCTTGAATAAGAGTTTCAGACAAAAAGGAGTGTGTCTCTCTAGAATCAAACAACACATTCAAGTCTCTACCAGCTATATTACAACATCCAATGATGAGGGTACCTGATTTGGCAGCTTCTGCTCCTGTTAAAGCATAGACTCTTCCAATCGCTTGTGGCTTATTGTCAGTCCTTCCCTGTTGAGGCAGTTGTTGAGGTTGAGTTGTTTCTCTTATGTTAGAGGGACAATCTCTAGCAAAATGTCCTTCTGCTCCGCAAAGAAAACATTTGTTGCGCAGATTAACTTGTGGACAAACGCTCTTCAGATGAGGTCCTCCGCAGACGAAACATCAGATTATTCTCTGTTGGTGTTGTTGTTGATGAGAATTCCTTTGAGGCTGTGGTCTGTCATAAGGTCGATTCCTTACATGCTGTCGAACTCGTGACCCAGATGGTCCTCTCACCCTTTGTGACTTCTGCTGAACTTCAATCTCACTCGTTAACCTTTCCGCAACTTTGGCATGTTCAACTAAAGCAGAAAACTCTTTAATAGCAAAAGGGTTCACAACTAGTTGTATGTCTGCTCTCAATCCATTTTTGAATTTTCTACACCTCCATTCTTCATTTACTGGTTGGGTGTAGAAACGTCACAACTGTTTGAACTTGTTTGCATACTCAGCCACCGACTTGTTACCTTGCACGAGCTGCAAGAACTCCACCTTTTTTGCATATCTTACACTGTCCGAAAAGTACTCAGCGTAGAACTTATTCTTAAAAACTTCCCAGGTAATAATCTCACCACTTTCCTATAATACTAGCTTCATGTTGTCCCACCAGTGTATTGCTTCTCCAAACAACTGATACTCGGAGTATGCCAACCTAGATTCTGATGAACAATTTTTCGCATAAAAAATCTTTTCCATATTTCTTATCCATAGATCAGCCTCGTCCAGACTTGTCCTCCCATTAAAAGTAGGTGGACGGTGTTGTAGAAAGTTTTCTAAGGTCCATTCCCGAGTCCTTTGAGCTTCTACAGATGTGCCATTATCAGATAGTTGCCTTAAGGCTTCCACATGTTATCTTTGACTAGCTTCAGAACTCAGCCTAGTCGCTTCTAATTGTTGTAGAGTCGTTTCATGTTGTTGCACTAAAGCAGCGCCCTGTTGTTGAAGAGCAGATGTGATAGCCTCCAAAGCTCTTGCCAAGCTAGGCATATTAGAGGTTTCACCGTTGGGTTGTGTGCGTGTCATTTCTCTGTTTACACAGAGAATTATTGTCATTATGATTCATAATATGAGTTCGTAGAATAAATCCACAACTCTTAGGTCGCCATAAGGACAAACCGCTTTGATACCATTAATGTAACATCCCATAATCTCATACTTGATAATTCATAATTTATATATTGTAACATTACATTTAAGGTAACATCTCGTAATCTCACACTTGAAAATTTATAGTTGATATTTATCTATACATGTTTTAAACTCAGATTTCAACTCCAAAATCAGAAATATAACTTGAATTCTTCTACTTTATTCTTCTAACTCTCTCTTCATTGGCACTGGATCAAACGACATTTCTTCATCTGCTCCCGTATAAGGAATTATACGATCATCGCACATACCCAAACACAAACACAAACAAGTAGGGTGAGCTAACATGCAACCAATCATTTATAAAACATGCATAATTACTTTGATACACTCAACAAACCTCATATAATTATGTCAGACACCCTCATACCATCATACAACAATCGCATCTTAGATACTCATCCCACAATACTACAATAGACACTCATCCCGATAATACGTTGATGAGCGGTCACGGGAGGTTATGCACTTGTGATGACTTCTACTTCTTACAAATACACTTCCGAAATACTACATACCATCCACAAGGTTAATCCTCAACACTATGTTCAAAACCGACACAAAGACCAGGACCTCCTGCTCCTCTCACCACATAATTCATCCTTCTCTACTTGAGACTGGATGATTATTAGAGTATCAGGATAACCTCCAACTACGGGACCCTCAACATCAACATATACACAAATACCATATCATTACTGAATCTCTCCACGAGACTCGTACTATGCTCATATTCCTCAACTCACATTATACCATTACAAAATCTCCCCATAATACTCATATCATGTTTGGTTGCATAAATTCAAATCCAATATAATAAAATACAATCATCACAGAAAACACACAAAATGAATGTATAAATAAATTAAAAATAATAAAATATCACTATAAATGGTCACCGGAGAAGAATCAAATGTTTGACGAATCAAACTCACCATAAACGCCAATATATATGACTAGTCACAACTTACTGGATTGGACCAGGGCTGCTCTATGATCAAGGATATACCAACTCCGGTTTTTTAGATTCCTCTATCCTACCATCACAATTATAATTCATAATTCCATATCTACCACAATAACATGAATTGATCAGACATTTTCATTCCAACGAGATATATTGCACAATAATTTAACAGTACATAATCTGTTCAATAGGATTTAAGTTAAAAACTTGTCGAGTAGACTTCCAAGAAAGCGAGGTGCGTCACAATGGACAACTTAAGTACCAAGTCTTTACTTAGCTAAAGTGTTCCTCAACTAGTTTTTAACAAATTTCTTATTTACAGATTCAAAACAACAACATATAATATTAACATAGAAATTCAATATAGATAGATATATAGTAAGCATTAACAGTATTCACACAGAATTTCAAGACATGAATAGTAATAAAACAATACTAAATCAGAATATAAAAGCTTAGAAAGGTTAGCTCCCCTACCTCTATTCCAGACTTCTCTTGCTCCGAATTTGTTTTCCCCGAAAACCCTCTAGAACCTCTACTCTTCTTGCAACTAAAAATTTCTTCCTAACTTTTTCTTCTCTATTTCTCAAGATTTCTCACTTGATTCTTCTTCTCTTTGTGCAAAATAGTCTCTCCTCTCATGGCTATATATAGTCCAAAAATTTTACTATTTAAATTTTTTTTAATATTATTTATTATTTTAATATTATTTATTATATTAATATTTTGATCACCACTATTTGATTCCTCAATAATGGCTTCAAATCTGAGTGCTTTATCCACTATCAATATTTAAAATTTTATTTTATTTTTTTCGTTTTTTTAACAAAAAGGTAGAAAAGAGTTTGAACCCATCACCAAAATTTTCTACCAATTAAACTACCAAAAATTTCTTATTTAACTTTCCACATTTTATAAACTTATTATATTTTCCATTCACAAAGAAATTTATTTTTAGTAGTAATAAAATTGTAAATATTTCTCATAGGTCTTACAAAAAATATCATATTAATTTATTTTTAAAATATAAAACAAAAAAGTATAAACATTTAGAATAAAACATGTTTAATCTAAATTTAAACATGGATTTACCATGGATTTAATTTTTTTAATAAGATTATAAAATTATAAGTTTAAGAATTATAAAGTTATACATTTGTACAAACTTAAAGTTAAGAAAAACTACATTTATTCAAAATCAAATTTTATTCATAGTTGATTTTGTCAGCACTCATAAAAAACGGTCTTGGTCCAGTGGAAAAGTCAAACAAGCTTGTCAAATTAAGTAAGACAGCTTTGGATGATAGGTGTTTTACCGAATCTTCTATATAATAAATGCAAGAAAAATGAGACATAGATATATAAGAAGAGAAAAGAAAATATAAATTTAATGCATATAACATAATACGAGAACACAGAAATATAATCATAAATTTATAATCTATATTTTACCAATGTTATTATTATTATTATTATTATTATCCATCAATTGATATGAATTTAATTATTTTAAGCAAGGTCATAAATTTAAGTTCTGCGAACAAAAAAAAACTATCATTAAAAGGCGAGGACTACACAAATGCAACTTGCATTATACAACAAAAATGACTTTTCTATTCCACATTTAAATATCTTTTAGTCTATGATTTTTATAATTCTAATATTTTTATATAACTACCATACAACTATGTACTACAATTTTATTTAAAATGATCAAACAATTACTATCTTTTTTAATACTATATATTGAATTCAGATATTTAATTAAAATGAAAACTAAATTATTCAATATAAATTAGCAAAATAAGTTGGAAGATAGTTGTAAATCAAGTTGTGAAAATCACCAACTTTTTTCAGTCTAGAATCTCTACAATATTAACTTTTCTTAATGAATTCTAATATATATATTTTATAATCTAGAATCTCTTCAATATTTTTAATTTCAATATTTTTTTTAAAATGATTCTTTTAAAGTATGATTAAATTACAATATATAAATAAATAGTAATTACTAATTCTAATATTTTATATGGTCAAGCTTAAATATAACAATTTTTTTGTTGGAAGTTATATTTAAAATTATAAAATTACAAAATTAGATATTGGAAAATTTCAAAACTATAAAATTTTAAATTTTAAATTATAATATACAAAATTATATATTTATAATATTATAAATTATAAAATTATAAATTTAGAAAATAACATAAATATAGAAGCAGAGGTAAAAAAAAGTTTTTGATTTTTTATACCTGCTTTAGAACTAGTGTAGAAAATTTTACTTTTATACCTTTCTATTTATAATAGCTATAAAAGCCTGATATTTAGACCTTATATTCTGGGAACATGTATAAAATGTCCCCTGATAGCAGAGAAAAAACATATTTTTTTATACCAGCTTGTTCTAGAATAGGTATAGAAAAATCTCACTTTTATACTCCATCCTTCGACACCTATGTAAATGTAAAAAAATATAGAAGTCTAGTAAGGATGGATGTCGTACGGTTGTAAATATAAATACATACAGACACTTACATATAAAAAAGGGTCTCCTTAAATTTAAAAAATAAATGGATATAATGTAACATCCCAAAATATAGCGATAAACCATATGATAGAAGTCACAATAATAATAAAATAGAATAGTTAAAGGATAATATAAAGTATACACCTTACAGTCATCCAAAATGGTCATAAAATTTAACACTTTATATATATATATAAGATGGTTCAACCAAAACTATGTATAGTTCTATACTATCACTAGCTACTCTGCAGCATCAGCTCCGTCCAATGCCTGCTCTAGGGAAACCTCATCTCATTCTGCTCACATCCATTGGATGATCATTGCAAAAGAAAGAATACAACACATATAAACACAAACACAAGCAGAAAGGGTAAGCTAGATATACAAAAATCATACCATTTTAATAGTACACAACATACATGTTTATTTCAAGTAAAATAGACTGAATCACACATCCTAACATGTTATACTCTAGACTTGACTCATTCGGACTTAGAAAGAATACCGAACTATGGCGGGTTGTGCACTTGTGGTGGCTTCTACTGCTTTGCAAAGCCATTGCCAATGAGTTTCACCCTACCACACACAAGGTTAGTCTGTTACCGTGCAATAGGCCTTCAAGTAGCGCCTACACTAGCACCTCTTACTACTCTCACCACATGCATCAATCATCTCTAAATGAGAATGAAAGATCATTAGAGTATTAGGATAACCCCTAAGACTGAGCTCCCTGTATTCATTCTGAACAATACAACCATTTCACCAAGAGATTCTACTTTGATACTTACTTTGACCTCTTTGATACACAACACAAATAATTTAATCAAACTCCATATAAGGCATTTGAAGAGCAACTGTTTCAAACCTTTCTCCCTGCGCACCCAAATCGCAAGGAGAAAATAAGAGTCCATCGCATAACGACTTGTCTCGCTATGCTAATTAACTCGCAGAGGTACCAGACCTCAACCTCTCGCATAACGGTCCCAAGTTGCTATGCGAAAGTCTAGAGCCAACCTTCCCAACCCACTCGCTATGCGACCCTTTTTGCTCTTCGAATAAAATCAGAAGTAACCCCAGACCCCAACCAGGCACACAGGAACCAGATTCGCCATGCGAATCACTAGGTAGAGAGCAACTCACCCCAACCATTCACATAACGCTCGAACTCGCTATGCGAATATTCAAACAGAGAGCAACCTCTAAAGTCATTCGCACAGCGCACCAATTCGCTGTGCGAATTCCCTTGGGAGAGAGCATCCCGCCATAGCGACTCGCTATGCGAAACTATTCTCATAGCGAGTCTGCATAATCTGCAGAACGAAATTCTGTGGATTTATGCAACTCAACTACAATATACCAATTCTAACTATTTTTCCCAACTTCTAACACTCCTAGACTGTATAATATACCAATGTAGACTGGTCTAAGTGATTCTAAACATTCCTAACCTCAATCTATAATGGTTATGAACAAAATCCTATCCTAGAACATAAAATTCATCAACTTAAGGACCCAAAATAAATTCTACCAATTTGCACACATTTTTAACCATTTGAATGACTCATATAAGTCACAATTGACTTACCCAGAATGTCCAAACAGACCAATTGAGTCCTTGACCTCTAGTTCTCATTTTCACTACCTCACTTCCTCCAAATTGACTCAAAACATGCATAATTTACCTAACCTTCTATCTAGTTATACTTATGACAAATTACCCTCATCCAATATGATCACAATATCATTTCACCAAACTTAATTCAGTTCAACATCATCATCTTCACAATTTCAATTCTAGAAATCAAATTACATAAAACACAATATCACTCAAATATCTAAATTCAGTGCAATCACAATTATATCACAAACTTCATCACACATACATATTAGAATACTAATAAAAACATAAATCTAGCTTCCCTTACCTCAGAGAAGTACCACTCAGCTCTAGAAACTCTGAAATGATACTTGCACTGCAAGGTAACTCTAGAAAATCCTACAAATCACCAATTGGTGATCAAGAACAGCTCTTAGAGCTAGAATTTGAAAGAGAATGGATGATAAAACGCACAAGACACATGCAACCAGCGAGATTGCATGGTCTAGGTTCAAAAACAGCGGAGAAAAAGAGAAGAATAGCTTACCCGCTAGAATCGAGAAATTGATCGGTCAGTTATGAAGCCCTCTACGTCGTGGACGTCTACGCACCTCCTGATAGTCAATCCGACAACTCAGTAAGAAGGAAAGTTAGAGAGAAGGCAAAAAACAAGTAGAGAACAGAAGTTTTAGAGAGATGAAGTGATTTAGATAATGAACCGAGCTTTAGTAAGTTATATCTATATTATACGATTATTTTAAAAGTAAGACGCTCGTCTCATTATTTTAATTCACTTATATATTCTATTACTCTATTTTTTAGGTTCTTACATATAATTTTTTTAATCAAATAATATTAATTTTTTAAAATATTAAGTGGTTTTTCATACATTTAAATTGTCATTTCACACATTTTAACTCAAATGTTAATAAAAAATACTTTAAAAAAAGTTATCTTATGTTAAAAAAAGACTATATTAATTATTTTTAAAGCATAAACATAAAATATATAAAAGTTTGGAATTGACATAGGATTTAAAAACATATTTAATTTAAAATTTAATAAGAACTTAATCCAAATTTACCATAGACTTAATTTTTTTAATAAAATTATAAGTTTAAGAATTACAAAGTTATATGAAACTTAAAATTTAGTTAAGAAAAACTGCATTTATTGAAAATCAAAATTTACTCATAATTGATTTTGTCATCACTCATAAGAAAAGGTCTTGGTCCACTGGAAAAGACAAACAAGCTGACCCAACTAAGTAACATGTTTTGGATGATAGGAAAAAGAAGCTCCACTTGCTTTCTTTGTTTTACGGAATCCTATGTATAATAAATGCAAAAAATAGACATAAATATATAAGAAGAGAAAAGAAAATATAAATTTAATGTAGAAAACATAATACGAGAACACAGAAATATAATCATAAATTTATAATCTATATTTTACCAATATTATTATTATTATTATTATTATTATTATTATTATTATTATTATTATTATCTATCAATTGATATGAATTTAATTATTTTAAGCAAGGTCATAAATTTAAGTTTTGCGAACCAAAAAAAACTATCATTAAAAGGCGAGGACTACACAAATGCAACTTGCATTAGACAACAAAAATGACTTTTCTATTTGACATTTAAATATCTTTTAGTCTATGATTTTTATGATTCTAATATTTTTATATAACTACCATACAACTATGTACTACAATTTTATTTAAAATGATCAAACAATTACTATCTTTTTTAATACTATATATTGAATTCAATATTTAATTAAAATGAAAACTAAATTATTCAATATAAATTAGCAAAATAAGTTGGAAGATAGTTGTAAATCAATAAGTTGTGAAAATCACCAACTTTTTTCAGTCTAGAATCTCTACAATATTAACTTTTCTTAATGAATTCTAATATATATTTTATAATCTAGAATCTCTTCAATATTTTTAATTTCAATATTTTTTAAAAATGATTCTTTTAAAATATGATTAAATTATAATATATAAATAAATAGAAATAACTAATTCTAATATTTTATATGGTCAAGCTTACATATAACGACTTTTTTCAATCCACAATTTTTTGTTGGAAGTTATAGTTAAAATTATAAAATTATAAAATTTGATATTGGAAAATTTCAAAATTATAAAATTTTAAATTTTAAATTATAATATACAAAATTATATATTTATAATATACAAAATTATAAAATTATAAAATTATAAAATTATAAAATTATAAATTTAGAAAATAACATCTAACCAAACTAGGTAAGATAACATGATAAAATAATAGTTACATCTCCCCATCAACAAAAACTTTTAATACATAAAATGAATGGACAATTATCATTTTTTAAATATTTAATATATCTTACAAATTTAAGGGTTAAATATATTTTTAGTCCATAAACTTATAAGTGGAAGTTGAATTTGCCTTTGTTTCAAATTTTTATATATTTTGATCCTTAAATTTAAAAAATAAATGGATATAATGTAACATTCCAAAATATAACGATAAACCATATGATAGAAGTCACAATAATAATAAAATAGAACAGTTAAAGGATAATATAAAGTAAACACCTTATAGTCATCCAAAATGGCCATAAAATTTAACACTTTATATATATACAAGATGGTTCAAACAAAACTATGTACAATTATATACTATAACTACCTACTCTGCAACATCAGCTCCGTCCAGCGCCTGCTCCAGGAAAACCTCATCTCCCTCTGCTCACATCCATTGGATGATCATTGTAAAAGAAAGAATACAACATGTACAAACACAAACACAAGCATAAAGGGTAAGCTAGATATATAAAAATCATACCATTTTAATAGTACACAACATACATGTTTATTTCAAGTAAAATAGACTTAATCACACATCCTAACATGTTATACTTTAGACTTGACTCATCCGGACTTAGAATGAATACCAAACTATGGCGGGTTGTTCACTTGTGGTGGCTTCTAATGCTTTGCAAAGCCATTGCCAATGGGTTTCACCCTACCACACACAAGGTTAGTCCGTTACCGTGCAATAGGACTTTAAACTAGGACCTCCTACTACTATCACCACATGCATCAATCCTCTCTAAATGAGAATGAAAGATCATTAGAGTATTAGGATAACCCCCAAGACTGAGCTCCCTGTATTCATTCTAAACAATACAAGCATCTCACCAAGAGATTCTACTTTGATACCTACTTTCACCTCTTTGATACACACCACAAATAATTTAATCAAACTCAATATAAGGCAATTGAAGAGCAACTGTTTCAAACCTTTCGCCCTACGCACCCAAATCGCAAGGAGAAAACAGGAGTCCATCACATAGCGACTTGTCTCGCTATGCGAAATAACTCGCAGAGGTACCAGACCTCAACCTCTCGCATAGCAGTCCCAAGTCGCTATGCGAAAGTCTAGATAGAGGCCAACCTTCCCAACCCACTCGCTATGCGACCCTTTTCGCTCTTCGAATAAAATAAAAAATAACCCCAAACCCCAACCAGGCGCACAACAACCTGATTCGCCATGCGAATCACTAGGCAGAGAGCAACTCACCCCAACCATTCGCACAACGCCCAAACTCGTTGTGTGAATATTCAAACAGAGAGCAACCTCTCAAGTCATTCGCACATCGCACCAATTCGCTGTGCGAATGCCCTTGGCAGAGAGCATCTCGCCATAGCGACTCGCTATGCGAAACTATTCGCACAACGAGTCTGCATAATTTGCAGAACGAAATTCTGTAGATTTATGCAACTCAACCACAATATACCAATTCTAACTATTTTTCCCAACTTCTAATACTCCTAGATTGTATAATATACCAATGTAGACTGGTCTAAGTGATTCTAAACATTCCTAACCTCAATCTATAGTGGTTATGAACCAAATCCTATTCTAGAACATCAAATTCATCAACTTAAGAACCCAAATTAAATTCTACCATTTTGCACACATTTTTAACTATTTGAATGACTCAAATAAGTCACAATTGACTTTCCTAGAATGTCCAAACAGACCAATTGAGTGCTTGACCTCTAGTTCTCATTTTCACTACCTCACTTCCTCCAAATTAACTCAAAACATGCATAATTTACCTAACCTTCTATCTAGTTATACTTATGACAGATTACCCTCATCCAATATGATCACAATATCATTGCACTAAAATCAACTCAGTTCAACATCATCACCTTCACAATTTCAATTCCAGAAATCACATTACATAGAACACAATATCACTCAAGTATCTAAATTTAGTTCAATCACAATTATATCACAAACTTCATCACACATACATACCAGAATACTAATAAAAAACATAAATCTAGCTCCCTTACCTCAGAGAAGTACCACTCAGCTCTAGAAACTCCGAAACGATACTTGCACCGCAAGGTAACTCTATGAAACCCTACAAATCACCAATTGGTGATCAAGAACAACTCTTAGAGCTAGAATTTGACAGAGAATGGACAAGAAAACGTACAAGACACATGCAACCAACAGAGATTGCATGGTCTAGGTTAAAAACAGCGGAGAAAAAGGGAAGAATAACTTACCCGCTAGAATCGAGAAATTGATCGGTCAGTTATGAAGCCCTCTACGTCGTGGAAGTCTGGGCACCTCCTGATCGTCAATCCGACAACTCAGTAAGAAGGAAATCTAGAAAGAAGGCAGAAAACAAGTAGAGAACGGAAGTTTTAGAGTGATGAAGTGATTTAGATAATGAACCGAGCTTTAGTAAGTTATATCTATATTATATGATTATTTTAAAAGTAAGACGCTCATCTCATTATTTTAATCCACTTATCTACTCTATTACTCTATTTTCTAGGTTCTTACATATAATTTTTTAATCTAACAATATTAATTTTTTAAAATATTAAATGGTTTTTCATACATTAAAATTGTCATTTGACACATTTTAACTCAAATGTTAGTAAAAAATACTACTTAACATGTAAAAAAAATTATCTTATGTTAAAAAAAGACTATATTAATTCAGTTTTAAAGCATAAACATAAAATATATAAAATTTGAAATTTACATAGGATTAAAAACATATTTAATTTAAAATTTAATAAGAACTTAATCCAAATTTACCATAGACTTAATTTTCTTAATAAAATTATAAGTTTAAGAATTACAAAGTTATATGAAACTTAAAATTTAGTTAAGAAAAACTACATTTATTGAAAATCAAATTTTACTCATAATTGATTTTGTCATCACTCATAAGAAAAGGTCTTGGTCCACTGGAAAAGACAAACAAGCTGACCCAATTAAGTAACATGTTTTGGATGATAGGAAAAAGAAGCTCCACTTGCTTTCTTGTTTTACGGAATCTATGTATAATAAATGCAAAAAGTAGACATAAATATATAAGAAGAGAAAAGAAAATATAAATTTAATGCATATAACATAATACGAGAACACAGAAATATAATCATAAATTTATAATCTATATTTTACCAATATTATTATTATTATTATTATTATTGTTATTATTATTATTATTATCTATCAATTGATATGAATTTAATTATTTTAAGCAAGGTCATAAATTTAAGTTTTGCGAACCAAAAAAAACTATCATTAAAAGGCGAGGACTACACAAATGCAACTTGCATTATACAACAAAAAATGACTTTTCTATTTGACATTTAAATATCTTTTAGTCTATGATTTTTATAATTCTAATATTTTTATATAACTACATACAACTATGTACTACAATTTTATTAAATGATCAAACGACAACTATCTTTTTTTAATACTATATATTGAATTAATATTTTCAATTAAAGTGAAAAATAAATTATTGAATATAAATTAGTAAAATAAGTTGGAAGATAGTTGTATAAAAATCAAGTTGTGAAAATCACCAACTTTTTTCCGTCTAGAATCCCTACAATATTATTTTTCTTAATGAATTCTAATATATATTTTATAATCTAGAATCTCTTCAATATTTTTAATTTCAATATATTTTTTTTAAAATATGATAGTTAAAATAATTTTATATGGTCAAGCTGAAATTTTTTAAAAATAATTTTATATGGTGGAGCTTAAATATAACGAATTTTTTCTATCCACAAATTTGAGTTGGAAATCATAATTAAGAGAACACGACCGAGTTTGCTAACTAAAAGAAACTTCCGAGAATTTTAACGTTAGACTTATTTTCTTTATTTGTTTTGGTCCACACAAGTTTTTGGTATGCTAAATCATCGTGAAAAGCATTAACAGAACTTACGGTAAGGTACAATCTTTTATACAACACATCACACATAAGAGAAAATTAGAAGAGTAATGGCTGAAAATGCAGTGACCCTTCTGGCCGTTCTAGCTGAAAATTTGTTGATGTTACTGAAGGAGGAAGGAAAAACATTAAGCGGGGTTCACAAAGATGTTGAACACATAAAGAATCTGGTAAAAAATATCAAGCCTTTCATGAAGAATGCAGAGGAGAAGGTACTGATTGAAGAGAGCGTGAAAAATTGGATGAATGGGTTGAGGGAAGTGATGTTTCGCATGGAGGATGTGGTTGATCTGTATTTGTTCAAAGTGGCAAAACGTGATGGAATGAGAAAGAAGATCAAAAGTATAAAACATCGTCATCGTATATCATCTGAGATTAAAGATATCAGACAAACCCTAGATGATCTCTTCATCAGTATCAGCACAAGACTACAACTCCTACCCTCTCATGGAGACACTCTTCCCAATACAATTCCAAGGTGCTATCTACCTCTACTTAATCTGCAATTTATATATTTTCTTTCACTTTTCAATATAAGTTTGTTATGAGAAAGTTATTTTTTGTCGGTGTGAATTTTATTGTGTTTTAATTTTTATTTGTAAACTTTTATTTGAAAAAAAAAAATATGTTTCTATTACGAAATTTCCAATAGTTATATAGTACCTTTGACATACTGATTCTATAATCAACAGTAAATATGAAACAAAAATGAGTTTCAGTGTTTTAGTTTTTAAAAAATTATAAAATTTTAGTCCGTCTAGTTTTTGTTATCACCATCTTTTGGTATGCTGCAACTTTAAGAACAAAAGTAATTAGTGTTTATAATTTTAGAGGCTAACCTAATATATACCTCCTCAGGGCTCATTTTGTGAAGGAATCTCAACTTGTTGGTATTGAACAAAACATGCAAAAATTCAGAGATTGGCTGGCAAAAGCTAATAGTCCACTGTTGGTGGTGGTAGGCCCAGCGGGAATAGGTAATATAAATTGTTTTTCTACCAATTATTGTTCATCTAATTTATTTATTTTTCTTTTATCATATAAATAAAAAAAATTCTTTAACATTCTTTTCACAGAGTTTTAAGAAAATAATAAGGTTTAAGAAGATTCTGAGTAAGCAAATGCATCGTTAGATATCTATAAGTTTTCATTAAGAGGATGATTTATTAGATAACAGAAAGAAATTGTATAAATATATATGAATTAAATATGTTTGTAGTATTGAATTTCATTTTTGTTTCAAACTTTAAATTATATTATTTTAAATGATATTCTTATATGTTTGTCCATATTAACATGTGAATACATATATAGGAATGTTAGTAGATATTCACATATAAAATTTGGGTAAATAGTTGGCACAAAATTTGGGTAAATAGTTGGCACGTGAATAGAGGGTATTTAAGTATCTATTTATGGTCAGATGTATAAGTATCTGATAAAAAATTAAAATTAAAAATTAATTTATACTTTATTAAGTTAAATTTAGTTAAAATTAAAATTTAATTTATATTTTAATAGATTAAATTAAATTTATATTTAATTTAATTTATATTATATATATATATATATTTTAATTTATTTAGATTTTTTTTAAAAAAATTATAAAATATCATTTTTTTAAATATTCGTGGCTAACCACATATACCTGTATTTTTAAAATACCTACGAGTATTTTAAACGATATTCGACAAGTAATGAGTTTGATTTTTTTTTAAGGAGTGAGTAGTAACTTGTCTAGTTATTATCTTTACACACATGTAACAATCTTATTTGTCACATCAATAAATATTTAATGTTGCTTGATCATGAAACATCTAAGTTTGGGGATGAAGATGCACTACAACAAAAACATCAATTAACATCTTAGTAAAACCCTTGAAAAATGAAAATATGGATGTTAATATGTCAGATTTGCGTGGGAAACAACTCACTCTTTAAGCGTAAAAGCTAATGTGTTTTAGCGAGGACCACTAAAACTGACTAAAAAAAACTACTATAAAATCAATATTATTTTCACATTTCTCCCTTACATCCCCCAGATTTTTTTTAAATCTCAAGAATATTCCCTGCATTTAAAAAAACCTTACATCTCCCGTTGAAATTTTTTTTTCTTTAATAGATTTTGAAATCTATTAAAGGATTTTTTGAATGTTTCAACGAATTTTGAAATTTGTTGAAGAAGGTTATTTTTGAAATGTGAGAGATACAAAGAAAAATGTGGAGAGGTGCAGGGGAAATACTCATACTATTTTCGCCAACATCTACCTCATTAAAATTTTATTTTAAAAAAAATATTAGTAGTAGTGTGGGCTAAGCCCTTAATAACATTGAGAGTTACTCCTTCCACCACCACACTATATTTCCTACACCTCCTTCTTCTTTTTTTATTCTTCAATAATATTTGAGTAATATTTAAACGGATGTAAATATACGTTGAATTATTAAACTATTAAACGGATGTCAACATCCGTGTACGGATATTGACATCCGTTTCCTATAGCGTCACGACACTCATATTCTAAGCTGCCCATACCGTTATTTGAAAATACATGGTATGAACTCAACGAAAAAGATGTATAACTAATGTTAATTTCCTGACTTTGATACATTTGTTCAACTTTTATATGACTTTGATACATTTGTTCAACTTTTATATGTCATATTCTGATTAAGAAAACTAAAATACTAGAACTTGAAAAGATAAAAATTGAGGCATAAGAATTGAAGATTTTTACTTATAGGCTTTCAATTAACTTGAAATTTACAAAATTGAAATTTGTTAAAAAATCTAAACTTCTGAGATTTTATTAGGATTGCCTAACTAAAACAAAAGTAAATAGCAAAATTTGTTGCAACAACAAAAACTAAGTCTATCTCATACAGGAAAATTCTTATATTTTCAAGAAATATCTAGAATATCTTAATTCAATATAAATTTTGTCTTATAATCCAAAATAGCCTCATAGACCTCCTTTTCATCAACAAGAGTTTCAAATACACTTTACTTTTGCATGCATCTCTTAGCTAGGAGATAAGTTTTGGACACACTGCCTTCACTTTGAAATTGTCAAAGGTCTCATAGGTATAAAACCAACAATAGAAAGAAATGAGAGCTATAAAGAATTGGTTGGAAACAACCGGAAAGAAATAGTGAAAAATGAGAGTTGGGGGTGGGACTGCTGTGAGAATGAAAATTAGAGTTGGGGGTGGGGCTACCGTGAGAGTGGAAATGAGAGGTAGAGATTTAGGGTTTTCTTAAAAAAGTAAAAATGTAAAAAAGTAAAAGATTAAAGTAAAAAAGATAGTTTTGTAATTAAAATATTTTTGTGGAAGTGTAGGAACCAGTTGGAGTGGTGAGGGAGTAGCTCTCAGTAACGTTTTACTTTTCAAAAAAATATTGTTATTGTTGTTTACATGGGCTAAGCCCTTTTATTTTTTAAAGAAATACTATTACTTGCGTGGGCTAAGTAGTGTGGACTAAACCCTCACTAATATTTTAGTTTTTAAAAAATCTTTTTACTTGCGTGGGCTTAGCTCTTGCTATAAAGTTTTATTTTAGAAAAAGAATATTCTTACTTACTTATGGCTAAGCCCTCGCTAACATTTTATTTTTTTTTTAGAAAATATTGTTACTTGTTTGGGTTAAGCCCTCATTACATATTTAATTTTTAATATTAAGCAAAGGTACTTTATACTTCATCTCCCTCCTAGAACCTTTGAAAATGCTTCTTTCATCTCTTTACAGCAGGTTATCATTCTTGTCCATCTCCCTCTTCTTGTCTCTATCACCCACACTACCAAAAACATTTGGTATTACCAATAGCTAGCTAGGATTCGTTTGTAACAAGTAAAATCCATTGTTAACTCTTATTTTCCAATAGAATATCAACGACATAAATTTTTTTAATAATTTACTCGTTTGTAAAAATTACAGACAGATTTAAAAAAACCTTGTGTACCATCGATAATAACCAAATTTAAAAAATGACTGTATTATATACAACAAGTATAGAGATTTATATTCTCTGCACCCAAACAAAACCTGCCAAAATTATATACAATACTAAACAAGAAAGGGATAAACTATAAACTATTGAAGTATTAATATTATGTAATGAAAACTCATATACAATATGAAAAGTCCTACATAATCAAAACTCTTAATTATATAAACTCTTAATTATGAAAACTCCTAACAGTTAAAACTTCTACCACTACTAAGATATAATTGGTTTTTCTATTTTAAACTAGAACAATCTTAGACATTAATCGCATGCTAGGAGATACTCTACCAATCTCAAACACATTCATGGTCTTACTTTCCCAACCTTGAGTGCTAAGAACTCATGAAACTATCACGATACGAAGAAAAAAAACTAAGATCTCTCAATCTACATCTAAGCAACAAGGACTACGAAAATATCAACAACAAATATCATATTAATTATTATACATTACAAAATTATGTTAATTATAGTTTCAACTAATATCACCTAGATAAAAAATGTGGTTCCTGGACAAAAAAGCAAATTGGCCCTTATAAGTAAGGAGGAGGTAGGGAAATACCACGTTGTGAAAACAAGTATAAATCAATAAAACCTAAATGTAAAAGATGACAAGCAATAAATAAGAAAATAATTGAAAGTGATACACAAACAAAACCTAAGGAATAAGTCTAGAACATAATGATAAAATTATTTAATAAAATAAAAGACATAAAGCAAGTTGAATATACCATCAAATTGGTAAAATCATTTCAAATTTGTTTCCAAAAATTAACATGCATATACATTCATCCAAACCAACTTTTATTATTTAATATTGCAATAGACTAATAGCCCTAATAGCTTTTAATTTAAACATTCATTCAACTTTAAAAAAAAATCCTATAAGTGACATAAATCATATAGCAGATTTGTTGTTTAAATAAATGAATAAAATAACCCCTACTTGAAATTTAATTGAAATCCAAGTAAAATTTAATATTAGTTGAAAATTCTTGTTAAAAATGTTTAAAATATTGTAATTGTGGTATACAAGTAAATTATATTGCCTAATAACATTTATATTTTGTGATATTTTTTAAGGTAAAACTTCAATAGTGAAGAATGTGTATAACAAGCAAACAAAATTGAACCAGCCGAAGAAAAAGAAGGATTTCGACTTTTGTGTATGGATAACCATGACTCAAGCTGATTCTTGGTACCCAATAATGCAAATTAAAGAAAAAATACTTATGGCAGATCCTCTTGGATCATCTTCATTGAGGAGTGCAACAAGGGAGAATCTTACAGAAAAATTGAGAGAATACTTCATAGATAAGAGATGCCTCATCGTGTTAGATGATGTGAAGGAACTAAAAGTTTGGGACGTTATCCAATTTGCCATACCTCAACATCGGGTTATTATCACTACACAACGTGATGATTTTCCAAATAATATTGGAGGTGATACATCTGTTGAAAAAATCAAGTTAGAACCTTTGTCTTTAGAAGATGCTTTGAAGCTCTTTCACCAGAAGGTTAAGCATGTTCAATTCCCTGAGTTAAGTCAATTGTCCAAAGAATTCATGGAAAAATGCAATGGGGTGCCTCTAGCCATTGTGGCCATTTCTAGTCTCCTTTCCACTGTGAAATCTGCCATTGAATGGCGAAGGGTACGTGATGATCTTGGTTCATTATTGCGAAGTCACCATCATCTTGAAACGGTCCGACATGTATTGTTGCAAAGTTACCAAGAACTTCCTTATCGCCTCAAACAATGCTTCTTATACTTTGGCCATTTCCCTCAAGGCTATTCCATTAGTTGCAAGAGGCTTATTCGCTTGTGGATAGCAGAGGATTTTGTAGAAGGAGATACCCAGAACAAATCAATGGAGGAACTTGGAGGTGAATACCTGGCTGAACTAATCTGTAGAGGCTTGGTTCATGCTTCACGAGTTGATTTTGATGGAATACCTAGAAGCTGTCATGTGTATAACCTCATGCATGAGATCATATCTAGTATTTGTAAAGACCAAATGTTTTGTCATGTAATGGAAGATGTAAGCACACCAGTGAACTCCAACATGGATTTCATTCATAGGCGTTTATCAATTATAAAGAAGAATGATTCTGCTACTATGGAAAGAGACCAAAAGTGGGGAAAAGTTAGGTCTTGTTTTGTTTTCGATGATGCTAAGAAGTGGCAGGTGAACAACCATTTTTTCTCTAGTTTTGAGTTTCTGATTCGATTAGACTTGTCTGATGCATGTCTATCTGTCGATGTTCTTCCTGAACAAGTTGGTAATCTATTAAACTTGAAATACTTGAGCCTAAGGAACACCAACATCATGTCACTTCCAGAGTCCATTGGAAACCTAGTGAATCTGCAGACTCTAGACCTAAAACAAACTAAATTGCATGAAGTGAAGATCGATAAGCTTGTCAAATTACGCCATCTCCTAGCTTACTATGTCAGTGATCAAAGTTCAGAATGGTACTGTTTAGAAGGACTAAGGTTAAGTGAAGGAGTTCAAAATCTAGAATCATTGCAGAATCTATCATATTTAGATGTAACTGGTGGTAGAATAATAAAGGGACTGCAAAAACTAACAAAGTTAAGGAAGCTGGGAATTATAAAGCTAGAAGCAAAACATTGTGAAGCACTGTGCAATTCTATAGAGCACATGATCAATCTATGTTCTCTAAGCATTGGGGCTTTAGGAAAACAAGACATGCTAAAGTTACAATCTTTAAATCCTCCATTGTCCCTTAAACGCCTTTACCTATATGGGCGTTTAGGAGAACTTCCTAGTTGGATATCAACTCTTCCAAATCTTATCAGATTGTACTTGAAGTGGTCTGATCTAAAGCAAGATCCATTACATTACCTTAAGGACCTGCCACAATTGTTGTACCTTGAGTTGTATGATGCATATAAAGGTGAACGGTTGGATTTCGGTAATGGATGGTTGAAACTGAAGGTTTTGTACTTAGGATTGTTGCCAAACTTGAAGACCATAGAGATTGGTAAGGGAAAAGTTCCTTGTCTTGAAATATTGAAGATAGGGAGATGCCATCAAATGATAAGGCTCCCCAAAGATATACAAAACTTGAAGCATCTTGAAAAGCTTTATCTTTATGATATGCACGAACAGTTTATAAAAAGATTATGTGACGAGCGAAGTGAAGACTATTGGATTATTAACAAAATACCGCTCGTGGAATACTCCAACAACGACCATTTTGCCTCTTTTTCATGATATTCATTCTTGAAGATATATCTACAGGTAACTAGTAAATCTTCAAGTACAATGTTATCGTTTATATATATATATATATATATATATATATATATATATATATATATATATATATATATATATATATATATTGTTTGAATTGTCACCGTTTTATACTTCAATTTTGAAATGGAACAGGGATATTAAACCAAGTTGTTATGTTTTTCTGAAGAACTCAAAGGCTTGTATTTAGGATATTATTTTCTTGGCCTTCAATGTTCCGCGGGCAAGAACAATATACATCATAATTGATTTATATTTCATGGTAAGGTGATAAAATCGTGTGGCTGGGTTCATTTTATGAGTGACAACTAAGACTAAGTTCACCATCAAACCAATAAAATCATAAAGACTCTTCTTTTGGCTTAGATTGTAATAAAGTCACTTTGTATTCATTACTTAATTTAACAAGGGGATAAACATCTTTGGTTTAAACAATTGTCTTCATTTGTAACTATTCTTCCTTGTTTGTAAGGTCAGGTAACAGAGGACTATTCATTGATCTAATAAGGAGGAGTAAATGGTATGAATTTAAGGGCAAATTCTTTAAAAAAGGGATGATATGATAGATGACTATCTCATTGGAATTCAAAGGACATGAAGATATGAAGATCATGACTTGGAACACAATTATAGAATAAGTTTTAAGCATTTAAAGCGTCTGTAATTTATTTTAATTTTGAAAGTTCGCTACGTGAGCTGCATATATAGTTGGGCGAGAATGTCAAGTAGTCACTAGACAAGAAAGGTGTTTTGTTGGCGAACAATTTGTTTCTGTTTTTAAATTTTCAAGTTATTTTTGGGTCTGATGTCTTTGGTCTTTTTTTTATTAATTTTTAGGTGACTTAAACATTTTTGCCCATATGTAGGAGCACTAAATACATATGTAGATACATTTGATGATCATTGTATGAAAATTGGTTTTTCATTAAGAGAGAATTTTATTGGTTCTTAGATTAGAACTCTGGTTCTTATCAAAGATTGAATTCTTTGTGACGAATCTTCCTTGACTTGTCAATATGTTAGATTAAGGCTCCAAACTTTGGTTCTTATCAGAGATCTTTGTGGCGAATCTTCATTGACTCATCAATTTTCTAGATTGTGGCATCCTCATCTTTATCTTAATTATGTATTCTTCTATGATTTTGTTTATTGAGGCATATGGAAGAGTCAAATTCAGAAACATTGTACTATTTCATGGATAAGATCGTATCATCTAGTATCTAGAGCAAAGTTCTAATTTGAATTTTCTCTTCTATTTACTTTTATTTGTCATATAAAGAAGAAACCCATTTTTCATTATTTTTGTGTTCAGTATTCTGTTTTAAGATCTTAGAATTCTTCAAAGAGTAAAACTCCTAAGTTTTTATCCAATTCCATTGAGTTTTTATTTTTTTTTTGTTTCTTCGTGTTTTTCATTTATAATTGTGCACTTCTCCATTTGATTTATGAAAATTATCTATTTTTTTATGTTAATTGTAGTTCTAATTAACTGTTTACTTTAATTTTATATGAGTTTTGGTGTTTGAAAGACCAATATATTTAGTTTTCTTTGATTATATATTGAACTTTAAAATTGAAAAGAAAAGTAGGAATAGTAGTGGATCCAAGATAAAAGAAAACAAATATATATTAAAAAAAAAAGAAAAAGAAAAAAGTAAGGATTCAAGAGTAAAAAAAACGGAGAGTTCAACACAAATTTTTGCTACAATTTTTTTTGTGGTTTATTGATCTATTGAATTACAATCAATATTTGTTTTAAAGTCTCTATATTATCTCATTTAACTCTTTTTTGTAGTCCTATTTATTTCTAGCTCTATTGAGGTTGTTTCTTTTAAAATTCCTTAAAATTTTGTGTAGAGTTTTATTTTTACCTTTGACCTCTTGAGTCAAGATTTAGATCTCATGATGTTTTTCACTCTTTGCTTAAGCTATTGTGGTTCTTTGCCAAGTGTTAAAGGGAATTTGAGTTAAAAAATGCAATAGTACTTTGAAAAGGACAACCTACAAGTGTGATACATAAGTAGATTTTTTTAGTGAAACACTTAGAAGAATGGTGATGTTTTAAATATATTTTATTGTTTTTTTGTTTTACTAACCTTTCTTGTAGGATTTAGAAATATTAAGTACTATAACATGTTTTAACAAATGCATTCTTCTAGGAATGATTTTACAAATGGTTTAACCTATCTTACTCCTCATGAGTATCATTTGGCTAAAGGATTGAAAGTACAAAAAGAGTTGCACGAAGACATACACATAATGTTTGTGTGGCCTTAGTAGAGGATGTCAATGAAATCGTGTCACGTATAGTACATCTAAATGGACAAATATGTGATCTTACAAGAAAACATAAACATGATAGCAAATCATTGCCAAAGGCTCATGGGCATGAACTTGTCAATATCTAATCGGAATGAAAGTCCATGACTAATGAAAACCTCAAGGACTACACTTTATACTTGAAAGAGAAGGAAGAAAGGGCATGACAAAGGCTAGAGGTTTTAAAAAGAGAAAAGAGAGCAAAAAAGGAAGAATATGAAAAGAAAGAAAGAGAGGAGAAAGAAAAGAAAGAAAATGAAGAAGATGAAAAGAAAGAGGGAGGAGAAAGAAAAGTGAGAGAAATAAGAGAGAGAGAGAAATACACTAGCTCAACTCCTTTTATTTTGTTTCCTAGGGAATAATTGTTTATCAAAGAACAATGACATCAATAATGGGAAGAAGAAAGGATGATATTACCTAAGGAGACTTATTCATTAAGGAGTGATGACATAAAACAAAAAGATTGAAAATATACACACATGAGTTAGTTTGTTTATTCATCCCTAATAAACCTATAAGTAAGGACACAAGCTTGGAAATATATGCACATGAGTTAGTTTGTGTGTCCAACACCAAAAAACCTATGGGCAGTTGATACGTTATTATTGAAGCTATCAAATTAATACTATTTTATAAGACAACTTCAATATTGTCAAGTTAGTAGTTAACAAACTAGATAGGGTTAAAGTAATCCCAAATCGTTTCTCAACAAATACAGAATGGGTTTTGAAATACTTGACTCTTGTAAAAACTCTAAAAAGATTAGTATTATGCAATGCAATGGTTAACACCCAATTAAAAAAATTATAAAATTATTAAGAAAAGTAAAATAAAAATTAAGAAAAAAATAAAAAAATAAAATGAAACAGAATTGTTGTTGTTACATACATTAATATATCTCATAGCCTAAAACGAAAAAAAAAGAAACAAAACAATTAAAAATAAAAAAAAATATTATTCATTTTACAATTTACACCCCTTATTTAGTTGTTTCAAAACCCTATTATTTAGTTTTCCATTTTTAACCCTCAGCGTAATGGTCCAAAACAATCCAAAACTTTTTTGACTTTCTCATTACCCTATTTTTCTTTTCACACCTCACTCTCTCCATGTCGCATACCTTTTTCATCTATTATATTAATCTTTTTAAACTCATTTTTGTAATTTTTCCACTTACATTTTCAAATTATATTTTATACACCTAACTTCTCCACTTATTTTTTTTATTTTTTCTTTCACTTATTTTTCACCTTAATTTTTTTATTCACTTTTTTCTATTATATTCTATTTTACCTCATTTTTTCATCAACTTTTATATTATTTCTTTCACTTATTTTCTACATTAACTTTTACTATTTATTATTTTATTATATTATATTTCACCAAATTTTTTCACCCACTTTATTATATTATTTCTTTCACTTATTTTTCACACTAACATTTTCTATTCACTTTTTTTATTATATTTTATTTCACCTAATTTTTTCATCCACTTTTTATATTATTTATTTCACTTATTTTGTACACTAACTTTCCTATTTACTTTTTTTATTATATTTTATTTCACCTAATTTCTTCACTCATTTTTTATATTATTTCTTTCACTTATTTTTTACACTAACTTTTACTATTTACTTTTTTAATTATATTTTATATCATCTAATTTTTTCACTCACTTTTTATATTATTTATTTCATCTATTTTCCATATTAATTTTTTCAATTATCTTTTTTTATTATATTTTATTTCACTTAATTTCTCCAGCAACTTTTTATATTTCTTTCATTTATTTTTCACACTAATTTTTACTATTTACCTTTTTTTTATTATATTATTTCATCTAATTTTTTAACCCACTTTTTATATTATTTTTTTCACATATTTTTCATATTAATTTTTTTTATTATATTTTATTTCATCTAATTTTTTGACCCACTTATTATATTATTTTTTTTCATCTATTTTTTCTATCTATAACTCTATAAATATCCACATACTCTACACTCCATTTTTTACACACACATTCACAATACACATATCTTCTCCCACGTACCACATCTTCACACACACCCCTTTCTTCTCTCCCACACATATACGCATATATTTATATACATACAACTCTTTTCCCATACACCATCAATCTACTCTAACAATATCTTATACAACCACATCACCACCTTCATCTCCAAAAAATTCATTTACACTTATATCTCGGTTAGACTATCCTTGATTTTCCCATTCAGGTTCCTTTACCTCCCCTTCTTTAGTTTGAATTATCTTGTTTAACTTTGTTTTTATTTTTCCATAATTTTTTTACTGTTTTGATTCTATATTTTCATTTATTGACCATTTTGTTTTAATAAAAATCATAAATATTTTGTCATGTCAAGTCTTTGATAATGTAATTTTTTATAATGATTAAAAATATTTTTTATCATGCAAATATCTTATTTGCTTGATAATTGAATATAAAAAAATTGTTTTATTTTAAATAAGTGTAAATATTTGTGTGATTGTTTTCTATCGTCTTATTTTTTCTTAATCATATCAATCATGTTAAAAATCATAAAAAATACAATTTTTTTTTCAAAAATCACAAAAGTAATTTTATTTTTCACTTGTTTTGTATATAGCCCATTGTCCATGTTGTGACATTTTTCAAGATAATTTAAGAATATCAAAGAAATCATAAAATCCCTAAAAATAAAAAATATCAAAATTCTCAAAATGAAAAGCCAAAACTACGTTATCTTTGATTCTCCATAATAAGTGAAAAATACGTAGAAGCAAGGCTAGTCCTTGTTAGGTTCACTTCTCTAAAATCAAAATCATTTTCCAAAAATAAATTTCAATGAATAGTTTCAATGAAGAATTTTATCCAGAACTATGTAATCCTTGAGTTTTTATCATAAATGGAAATAGGTAGGAGGGAGGTAAATTCTTGTCGGGTTCACACACTTCACATGATAGGTTGTTACATTTATTTTGATATTGGACCCTATACCCGGGTTTGAGTAAGCTTTAAGGAGTGAATATCCAACGATTTTCATGTGAGAGTTGCTCCCTCCACCACCCCAAATGCTTCCTACACCTCTCCATTATTTTTTTTCTTCCAAAATAATCCTAGGTTAATTTACCTTTTACCATTTAATTTTATTTATCTTTTTTAAAACCCTAAATCTCCCTATGCCCCTTCACTTTTATCTTTTATCTGATTGCATACTATTGTTTTGTTAATTAAATTCAATATATGAAATACGACCCACATTTTCTGCATTACTTTTTTATTAATCAATTCAAACAAAAATTCAATACAACACACAAAAATCAAGCTACAAATCAAAATAAAATAATATAGGGAGGATAGGCGAGGGTTGAAAGCAATACATATTATACAACTATAATTCAGTGACTAAGATCAATCAATGAAAAACAATTAGAAAGCATATCAATAAGGCACCACAAAAATAGATTTGGAAGTTTAAAACATCCATAACATTCGACCATTACCAAGTTAACTGTAATGTATTAATCAAAAAATGAGAAGCTTAAGCCTCATGGATGACTAAGGCATAAGTAAAACGCAGAAATAGGCAAGACAATTAATTATATGTAAATAGAAGAAATATTACATATTGCTAACAATAAACATCTCTTTATCTTGGTTCATTATAACATGGTCAAGGGGACAATATTTATCCCTTGTTTTCTAATCGTGAACCACAGCATGCCAGTGATTAAAAGTTCATCTTTCAACATTCTGACCACTTAATCGGACATGGTTGCCTTCAATAAGCAAGGTGGCATAGACAAGTGTCTCAACAAATCCCCAGTCAATATCTTCCCTAGTTTCAATCATTTGTGCTCGTTGTTCATAAATCCTCTTCAAAGCTTTATGAGGTGTGAAATTTTCAAGGATGGTTGTGATTGCTTTCCCAACATTTTAAGATTTATGGTTTCACACTGCATGGGACAACCCAGCCTTCAGCATTTTAGTTAAAATATAAAAAATATTAGAACATAAAGAATATAAATTTGTTGTACCCAATGTTTCAAATACGTGAAAGTTGTTCAGGGGACTTGAAACCAAGCCAATATGCTGAAAGCCAATCTCTCCTTTTTGGAATGTATTCTTTGCTAGCCAAAAATTCTTCATTTAGAATGGATGTGACTTTCTTGTGTATCTTATCAATTGCTTCTTGCTATAGCTCCCCTGATTCCAAAAGCTTATTCTCATAGATATCAAGAGTTGATAGATGGCTTCCGATTACCTATAAACCCCAAAAAGTTGCAAAAGCATTAAACGGATGTCGACATCCGTTTGTCCTTCAATGGATGTCGATGTCCATGCACGGATGTTAACATCCGTTTAAATATTACTGAAGGGAAAAAAGTAATGAGGAGGTGGAGGGAGCAGTGTGTGGTGGTAGAGGGAGTAACTCACTTGTCATGTTAGATATCAGACCTACTTGGCTATGAAAAATTCATCTAGAGTTTGCTTCCTCATGGCATACCACATTTGTTAGATTGTCTATCGTTATGGTATTGTTATGAGGTTGACTTCAACTCTAAGAGCCTGTGAGATGATTTAGAGCTACCATTGAATTAGCATGTAAAAAACTCATAAACCAAAATAAGTTTTTCCATACCAAGTAAGTCACAAAAGGGAGATAAGTTTCAACATTTGTTCTTCATATTTCCTTTGCACATAACAATCAATGTATTTTAATGCTTTTGAATAAAAAGAAGAAGTAAAAGGGTGTCATGTTTTAATAATTCGTATGTGTTTATTTCACATCTTGCTTGTCATTAAGTTCGTGGAATCATCCTTATAAAAAAGATGAAATAAATGAGATAAATTTTTTGATGCAAAATAAAATTATTTGGTCAAATAAGTTAATTGAATAAAAAAGGGGAAACAAATATGTTTATCATTGATTTTGAAGTATTTATTTAATTTTGTGATATGAAATTGCTCTAATTTATCCCTTCCCCATTATTTTTCATCGTCCCTTTTCGTCCATAAAAAAATCTCCATACTAAAGGGCATTGTTTTAAAATGATCGCAAGCGAATATCTTAGCACATAAAAAATAAATAAATAAATGGGACAACTTGTTGTAATTCAATTTTGTTTTTCCTCTGAATTAGGACATTTGGGAAATAAAATAATCATGATTTGAGATGATGGTGAACATGTTTCTTTCTTTGTAAACAAAATATCATATTTTGTTATCCAGTTTGAGTCTTAAAAAAAGTAAACAAAATATCTTTCAATTTACTTTGAACATGATCACCTTTTTCTTGAAGGTTATTATAATGTTGGCATCTTATTTATGTGATAAATAAAAAAAATTGAAAAAAAAAGAGAAAGAAAGGAAATGTTTTGAATAGAAATAAAAATGAATGAAGGAGACCAAACATATTTTAGATGTAATATTTTTCATAAGTTCTTGTTCCAAATCATTATTACATCATTCTTGAGTCTTTATTATTTTTCACAAGTTTAATAAAGTTCACTTATCATATTGTTATGTTTTCAAAAAAGGTTTTAATGTGGAGGAAAATATTTTAACATGATGATAAATTTGTTTCATAAAATAAAAATTATTAAGTTTAATAAAAAAATATTGAAAATATGTTTTGAATAAATTTATCTTAAGAGATTTACTTTGATGGTAATTTTAGGGCCATCTTTTGAGCAATCAACATGTTTGAAAATTTACAATTCGTATTTAATCAATGTCCAAAACATGTTTGACTTTAAGCCCAAACCTTGTCCAAACACTCTGTATAAAGGCCAAACCTTGTTTGACTTTGAGTCCAAACTTTATCTAGTCTTAATCCTAAACCTTCGAATACAAACCTTGTCCAATTTTTCATTAGCATTTGCGAGTCCAAACTTGATCCAAGTTTCCATTAATATCTGTTTTCAATTGTTCATTTGAGTCTAAGCCTTGTCCAATTGTTCCTTTTCAATCGTTCAGGTCATTTAGTAGATCTAAATCAAACATATTTTTCTCATCTTAAGGGTCATTCATACTCTTGCATTAGGGGTATATTTTCGTGTTTTTATTTCAACATAACATTGTCCTGATAACTTTAGGTCCCGAGACCCATAAGTTGTTTTTAGATTGGGACAAATCCATGAAACCTTTCGAAGATCTTGAGCAATTTCATACGTGTTATTCGAATATTATTTTTAAATTCCTGATAAATTTAGCGTTTTATTATATTTTATTTTTTGAAAAAAGGATTGGCTGGACCAAGTGATTTCTTTTATAAAAAAAGAGAGAATGAATCAATGCACAAAGATAACAAAAAAAATGTAAATAATTTCAAATAAATTTTTAAATATGTACATAAAACGAAAAAAAAATACATTTATCTTCATAGTACGGTATGGAAATAAAAATAAAAATAAAAACAAAAAAAATAATGTTACGGAGAAAAAGAAAGTCCAAACATAAAAATAAAAAGGTAAAAGTTGTAGATATGCGAGATTCTTCTCTTCTGTCCACACTTACCAAAACTGGTGAGTTGACTAATAGGATACCATGAACTTATATTGAAAATTTTGATATTGTCCATATTACAAATTCAATAAACATAAAAATAAAAATTTGATGCATTACAAAATAAAAATAGAAAAATACAAAAAACAAATTAAGTGTACCTATTATACAAACATGGTTTAGCCAAAAGTGACCGACAAAAACAAACAAATAAAAAATATTCATAAAAAAAAGTTATCTTCTTAAGAAGACTCTTCAGTGGGTAATGATGGTCTTAAGGAAAGCTCTGTTGAAGGAGCTTTGACACGGAAGGACAATGGTTGAATGACCTCCTTTTCTTCATGTATAACGGGAATTGGAAAGAAGTCTTGGAGCCTTGAAGCTTGTGGGGTTACCCAGGAAAGATCTCTGATGGCGCAATAAAGAGAAATAAGAGTCAGAAAAAATGCAATAAGAAATATAGAAAAAGTGAAAAAGAAATACAAAAAAGAGAAAGTTGGAAAAATTCAAATAGAACTTAGCATGCATGAAAGACAATAGGAGAGAGTATGAAGGTTTAGATGCACTAAGGATGTCTTGTTGTGGGCGTCGTTGCTTCACTCAGTCTCCGTTTGGAACCAACAGTAGACTCTTTATTCTCTGATTTCCTCGTAATCCCTAAGTCGTGTTGCGATCTTACGAACTTGTTCTCGACTAGGGTTTATTTTCCCATGGTTGAAGATGGTCATTAAAATGTCAACTTGCTCCTTAGTGGGCCGCCATCGTTTGTAACCTGTCTTATCTTCGGTCTCCATTCTTTTGAAATTTTTGTTCGGTCTTCTTCTAAATAAAATCTAAAAATAAAAACATGCAAAAGGAAAAAAAGTTTTTTATGTTCGGGTTAAGGGAGGTTAACAATGATTTTTTCAGCCTATATACTCCATGTTTTGGTGACAAAGCATATATTAGTTTGAAACAAAAGACAAAAAATAATAGAAGATGAAAGGAGAAGCAAATAAAAGAAGAGAAAATAACAAAGGCAAATGAGTGAAGAGTAGAGAAAAAACATGAAGCCATAGAAGAGAAAGTAAATAACAACAAAAAGAAGAATAAAAAAGTAGATAAAGAAATAGCGAGCAAAAAGCTTAAAGTAAAAGAAGAATAAAAGAACATAAAAAAAGAGAATGAATAAAGAGGAGAAGGGTTGAGAGAAAGAAATGCTTACTAACGCAGAAGCAGAGTCTCACTTGGCAAAGGGCTCACTTGGAAGCTCTTAGGTACGTTTGAAGGAAGATCTCACTCACACTAAAATCTCACAAAGGCTCACACTCAAAGCGGCTCATTCAGAAGCTCTCAGAAACTCTTGCTCGAAAGCTCTCACAAACTCTCACTCAAAAGCTCTCAAAGGGAGGCTCTTACTCAGATCTTACAACGACTCAAAATATCGCACAACGTGTTCAAGAAGTCTTTTATAGCTAAAGGATTCACTATGTCAAAAATTCCAGTCACTTACTACGGAGGTTTCAATAGAACCCGTCTTTGAAAAAGTGAAAAAGTAGTAATAAAAAGAAATCAAAATATAGAAAAAGTCATAAAAAAAATCATGTCTTTTACTTCTTTTTATTTTGTGATATAAAAAAATGTTTCGAAGGTACATTCAACTTTTGTTGTAACATGTATATATATTTATTTTCTTTATATTTTTAAAATTCATACAAAATAACGAAATTTAAAAAAAAAGAAAAATAAATAGTTCGCGAGCCCATCAGGCCCAGATGACATGCATGGTTTTCCTTGAGTTCTATTTCTCTAAAATATTCATAAAAATGAAAGTCAAATAAATAAATGAAAAGGAAAATTTTAAAAAAAAAAATTCGTGTTTTCCAAGATTTTTTATTGCTCATTGAAAAAAAACATTTTTCAAGTTCATTGGGCCTCGTTTCCATGTGTTCCTTTGAGCCCAATTCTCCTGAAATAAAAAAAAAAATTTTAAAAATGACTATGAAAAATTCTTGTAGCATGTCCATAATTTTTACATGACGTCATTTTATCAATTTTTTCTTTTTCTTCATTGTAAATAAATATAGAAGTTGAAAAAATAAAAAGAAAAGGGATAGTCCTCGATCCCATTAGGTCTAATGGGCATTATGGTTTCCCCAGCCCAGTTCCTCTGAATTTTAAATAAAATAATATAGTAATGGAAAATGCTTTTTTCATAGTTTTTGCTTTTCGTTTAAGTAAAAATGTTTTGATTAGGAAAATTTCTCGCAATTTATAAAAGAAATGAGATGAAAAAGGAGGAATCCAAAATTCAGTTTTAAGTTTTTTTCACTACGACAATAAAAAGAAGAGTTTTCGGGCCTATTGGACCGAATTGTCTTCTAAGATTTTTTTTTTCGTTAGTTAGTCCAATTCCTCCGAAATTCTTTGATAATAAAAAATATTAAAAAAACAAAAAGAAGATTTCTTTCAATATGTTTCATCTTGATGTCCTTTTTTTCATTCTTCCATAAAATAAAAAAATTAACCTTTTCCTAAGTTGGACTTCATATCTCAATCTATTTGTCCCATCAAGTCCAACCCCTCCTAACAAACCCAATTTCCTCCAACCCCAGTTTCCCTCAAATTCCATTCAACTCGGTTTTTGTAGTCCTAGAAAAAAATAAAATTAATCAAAATTTTAAAATGTAAAAAAAAAAATCAAAACTTTAAAACTAAATTCGAAAATGGAAAATGAAAATTTGTAGAATTTTCAACATTTTTCCCTTCAATAAATGCAAGAATTCTTGAGCTCATTTTGGTCCATTTGCATGTGTTTTTCATTAAATTCAATTTCTAAAAAAAAATTGAAGTACAAATGTGAAAAATACAAAAAAATTTCCTTTAACATGTTTCATAATTTTCACATCATATCACATTGTAAATCAATTCTAAATTTTCAATAATATCACATTTTTTTTTCAAACATTTCTCAAAGTCGAGTTTGTCCAATTTAGTTATGTCCGACCCATTAAGCTTATTTATGTCTGTGCCGTGAAGTCCAGTCCCCACACTAGTCTATTAAGTCTAGTTTTGTTAGGCTCGTGCGACCCAAATTTTGTTTGCCCCATTAAGTCCAATTGTTTAGCCCATTAAGCTCAATTGTGTTTGGTCCATTAAGTTCATTTGTTTTCAATTCATTAAGCCTAATAGTTTAGACCATTAAGCTCAGGAGTGTTGCTCCCTCCACCACCACACCTTTCTCCCTCCACCTCCCATTTACTATTTTGCCCCTAAGTAAAATTTTATTTTTAGGGTTATTATTTTTTAATTTTACCCATTCACAATATATTCCACTAATAACCTATTCTAGTCCCCCGTAAATGAGTAAAATACTTTTCTTTCATTTTAACATTATATTTCCTCCTCTCTTTCTTTCGTCGCTGTGAGATACTACAACTTGCAAAGGTTGGTGGTGGTGGAAAGAATTATCAAGCACTCTCCCTCTCGTGGTGCAGTGTCGCTCTCGTGGTGTAGTGTGTGGAGTGGTGCAGTGTATGTGTTGCTTCCTCCAGGTGCGTATTCGAATAAACCTTCAAATAAAACCCTAAAATAAAAAACGTAACCTTTAAACGGATGTCAACATCCTTCAACGGATGTCAACATCCGTTTAAGGTAAAACGGATGTCGACATCCGTTTTTCCTTAAACGGATTTTGACATCCGTTGAAGGATGTCACCTCGGATTACTTTTTTATTTTAGGGTTTGTTTTATTAGTTTATTTTTTATTTTGGAAATATTTTAATAATTTAATTTAAATGTTTTGATTTATTATTTTTGAATATATTTTTAATGTATTTTAATAATGTAAGGAAAATGAAGAGGAAAGAAACGGAGGAGGAGAAGTGAAACGGAGAAGACAAATGGGGTTGCAGAGTAAAACGGAAGACAAATTGTTAAACGAAAATGAGAGATGGAAAGATTGGGTGCAGGGAGTAAAGTAGGAGAACTAGGTTTGAAATAAATTAAAATAGTAAAAGTAAAAAATTTTAATCTGAGGATATAATTGGAATTACAAAAAATTGGGGAGGTGGAGGGAGAAAAATGTGGTGGTGGAGGGAGTAACACCCTAAGCTCAGTTGTGTTTGGTCCATTAACCCTAATTGTTTGCCCACCAAGTCCAGTTTTGTTTGGCTCATTAAGTTTAACTGTATCTGTCCAACTAAGATCAATTGCATTTAGCCCATCAAATCCAGTCTTGTCTCATCCTCCTAAATTCGAATTTTTTTCTAGTCATCTTGAACATGATTTTCTTTAACCCATTTCAGTTTTTCTCGAAAAATAAAAAAGGGAGAGTCAAACAAAATTTTGAAAATATTTGTACAATTTGACATTCAATATTTCTAAAAAAAATCAAATCAAAATTCAAAATAAATATGTATTCATAAGTTCACCAATAATTTTTTTTTTAAAAAAAAGGAAATTTTGAAAAAAAAGAGAGTTTAATTTTGATATCTTTGAGCCATTGCGGGTGATTTCCACATAAAGTTTCCTTAGGTTCAATTCCTCTAAAATTTGAAAAAATGGGTAAAAAAATACAATTTTGAATGGTGGTAGGAAATGAAAAAAATTTAAAAAATATTAGAAAAAAATAAAAAGTTGAGATTGTGAAGCATGTTCAATCTTTCGGTTATAAAATCATCAAATGAATACCTTTTCAAAAATAAATGTTCTATGATAGAAGTGGAAATTGTAAGTGATTCCAAATTCAATGTTTTCATGGTAAATAACGTGCATATGTCACCTAAGTCTATTCATCTTTCTAAATGAAAAAATTACCCTAGTAAACATCAGTTTTCCTAAATGATAAATGTGAATATTATTGTGGAGAAGTTCGTGTTCAAAATAGTTCTCTTAGGTTGATGGGAATGATCAGTAACACTTAAAGGTAATGATGAAATGAAATTAAAATGAAAAGAAAATAAAAAAGAAGTATATGAAAAAATAAGAGCAACATATGTTAGATACCATTGAATTTTGTTTAAGAGTTAATCTTTGTGAAAGTAAGGGAATTAGGATTCAAAATGACGTGTGGTCATCTTTCTTTCCTAAAAAAAAATGAATTATCCCTTGCACCTTCTTTGAGCTAAAAGCAATATTTCTTTCAAGATTATCCCTACACAAGGAATATTAGCATGTTAAGTTCATTTAAGTCATAATGATCAAAATGCAAAGAGGTATCACTCAAAGATGAAAATGATTGAAAGTTTGAAATCATTTTGATTCAAGATCAAGGAAAAAATGAAATGTGAAAAAAGGGGAAATTACAAAGTAATAACAATATCAAGGAAAATATATCAAGAAATAGTTGAAAAATGATCAAAAAGTTGTGAAGATATTCGAGGTAATATCATGCTGATAATCGTTGTGTGAGAAAATAAACCCACAACATTTCACTTGGCCCTTTATACCATTTTTTTAAAACCCTACAACTCGTAACCACATTACAAACCAATAAAGTCCATACTGATTGAAAATTAATTATTTTGATTTTTACAAAGCTAGGTTCTAAAACCAAAGGATGTGGTTGATGATGTTGTTGCCAAAAAAATATAAATAAAAAAAGAGAAAAAAATGATAAAGCCTTTAGGATAATATTTTCCTATCAATTCAAGAGAAAATTTGTTGGGGCATCAACACAATCTCACTAGTATACACAAACTTAGAGGTTGCACCAACACACACTAAAAGACTATCATCAATTGAAACAGTGTCAAAGTCAGTCATTAAATCTAAAACAATAATATCAATGTGTTTTATGTCAAATGTTGAATCAAGACTATGAGAATGCATCACAGGAATAGGATCCAAAGCAGGTTCTATGGGTTCAACTTTAAATAGATCAAAAGCATTAAAATGATGATGAACCTCATCAGTGTTAATTTGAATATTCAGTTCAGAGAAAACCTGTTTTCTTGATTCACCAGTTGCATCATCAAGGTCATTTCCAACTAGCTTGCACAACAACTTTCTTGCCTTAGTTGGGGTCTTGTCCAGTAGAGAGCCTCCAGTTGCTGCATCAACCAACACCTTGTCTTTGTAAAGCAAACCTTCATAAAAGTATACTAGAAGCCTGGGCTCTAAAATCTGATGGGTTGGACAAGTTGTGCATATGTTGTTGAATATCTTGAAATTGCACAATGGAAGTATCTATTCTGAAACTTCTGCTGCATCTCTAGCCAACTCCTAAAAGGTTGTTGCTAATAGACAAACCAATCTCTTGATGCACCTTGTAGAGACATTGGAAATGCCTTCATCTTCACCGATTCCTCTAAAATGTCAGAGCAGGCGAAGCGGAATGGTTAACGCGTTCAACAAACCAAGAGGGGGTGAATTGGTTTCTAATCTCAAATTTTTCTTTTAATAATTCTCTCAAGTAAATATAAAAATTCCTTGAAACAATTTAAACAAATTAAAGAGTAAGGAAGAGAGAAAATTGCACAAGTAATTTTTATCCTGGTTCGGATCACAGAGATCGTACATCTAGTTGTTAATCTCAACTGAGAATTAACGCTTCATTAGCACAAACCAACAAACTGTTACAATCACAAAGAAAATAAACAAGTTGAAGGTTAGAACACCTCTCTTATTACCCCAAGAGATGAAAGTCACTTCCCCTGTAACCCACAAGGGATGAACACCTCCTCTGAATCTTCACAAAGGATGAACACCTCCTCCAAATGCTTCATGAAGGATGATAGGCTTTTAACTCAACAAAAGCAACAACACTCAATCACACTCCTTGTGAAAGTTCTCGCTCCATGCCAACACACCAAGTTCTCAAATCCATAGCACAAGGGTTCAGCCAACCCTAGAACACTTATCACAGCACACTACAGATAAGATTTTTTGAAATACACTTATTTCGTATTTTTGTATTTCATGTTTTAGAATGAGAGTCTCAATCTAATTTATAGAGATCTCACTCAAGAATACCTCCAAAAATCTGTTGTCAACTAATTAACGTGTGATAATTAATGCATTTAATGAATGCACGACGGTAAAAACCTTGCTTAAAAATTCTCACAATTTCTCGTGATAATCAATTATGGCAAGTCATAATTGATTATTGATAATCAATTATTATAAGTTGATAATCAATTATCTCGAGTATAAAATGAGGTTTTTCTGATTCAAAATAAATTTTAATGTAACCTAAGACAAACAAAACATAGAACCAAAGATAATCACATCCTATACATAAATCTACTAAATTACAAAAGCTTTAATATAAAATCAAGTCTTCATGAAGATCTTCTTGCAATAAGAGCACTTGAGACTTGACTTTGAGACATCATTAAAATTTCTGCTCTTCAACTTTATGCTAACATAAAATTCTGGTCGGCTTCATGGAGGAGCACACCCAACTAAACTCTTTGATGTGCTTGTGTGGGTCTTCATGTGCTAGCCCATGGAACTTGGGTTGGATAAGCTTATACATCGAATCTTGAGAATCAGCCATCTCCTCCAAGTCTGCTGCAAAACTTATTTTCAGCCTGGACTCCACTTCAATAATTGGTGCCAGATCATCAACACACTAACTCTTTTTGGTTATACTTAACGGAAGAGACAAATTAGACGCAAATTTTACTAACTGTGGGCATATTCCAAACACTTTTAAAAATGAGGACTAAATTAACATTGTCCAACGAAAGTGGGGACCAAAAAGGGTATTAAGCCTAAAGTTTAAGATGCAACCACTTAAGAAACTAAAAGAAAACTAGGATTTACAAGGCAAAAAGCTAAGAAAGAGTTGATATTTTCTCTCAATTCGACATTGAAATCATGGTAAAATATGCCATTATCACAAGTATACATCCTCTATAGTGAGCGAGAATAATTTCCACCTCTTGGAAGCAAAATCCAGGCTATCACAAATGCACATAAACGTTCATCTCTTTTCAGTCCTTCCACTCGAAAAAGGGTGAAATCTCTTGGCTCTTCAGGGAACCTCGGACAATTCTTATAGATAGTCATTTTGTTGACTCTAGAAATGCCAGGTGTGACTTTAAACCTTTTAGATGGAAACCGACAATGGATTTCCACATTGCTTCATCAATACTAATCTCTATTCCTTTGACACAAGAGAAAGTGAGACCATCTTCTACCCTTAGATTTGCATAGAACACCTTTAATTTTAGGGCATTTCATTCTTTCTTTTATATTTGTATTTGCTCTTGTAGTTCTTACTTTGAAATTTTTTTCCTTTTGGTTTTGATACATGTAAATACCACTTATTTTGTGCAACCTTAGTTTACATATTCAGTTTTAATTCTAGTTTGGTTTTGTTGTGCATAAATTGTTATTTCTCTTTAAATGTTCATTGTTTTCATTAACTTCCATACTCAATTCTTTCCAGTTTTTCTTGCATCATTATTTCATAGTATTCATAGGTTAGAGTAGTTACTGTTTTGACTTGTATGATTAGTTAGATCTAATTGCTTTATCACTTTAGCTTAGGTCTTTGTTCTTTACTTTCTGTTTTACATTTTATTTCTTTATTTTTCTTTTAAACAGATTCCTTTTCTTTACTCTTTTCTTTTTAATTTCTTTGTTTTCATTTAATTTCTTTCCCTACCTTGCATTAGTAATTAGGTAGTAAATAAAAGCAAGAATTAACCAAACACTTTGAGTTGAATTGTATCGAGTCCAAGGATTGATACCTAGGTTGTCCCTATACTTTATTAGTGGGAAAACTTTGTTTGTTCTGATTTTGTGCGACCAAAATACAGTTTAACAAGCCACAAGATGATTTACAATGTGCGTGAAACGTTTCTGAACATCATAAATGTTCTCTCCAGGCTTCATCCAAAACATTTCATACTCTTGGACTAAGGAGTTCTTTTTGGCTCTTCTCATTTCATCTTTTCCTTCATGAGTAACCTCTAGGACATCCCACATTTCCTTTGTCGAAATGCAGTTTGATATCCTGAAGAATTTATCCATGGTTAATGTTGATGAAATGACGTTCTTGGCCTTTACATCATAATGAGCTCTTCTGCTTTCGTCTAGATTCCACTCAATGAAGCTCTTTTTCACAGTTTTCCCATCAACCACTTTCATAGGCTCATATGGACCATTTACAGCTACATCCCATACACCTTTATCAACTGATTCCAAGAAAATTTTCATTCAAATTTTCCAAAAAAAGATAATTTTCTCCTACAAACAGAGGTGGTATGTTTGTGGAAGCACCTTCACCAAATGTTTGAGAAACAAAGGCCATTAGTTCGAAGAACCAACTCTGGTGCCAATTGTAGAAAAAGATTGGCCAAGTTTTTCAACCAAGAGGGGGGTGAATTGGTTTCCCTTATAGAAAATGTGTTCTTTAAAAATCTTTTCAAAATCTTTTGAACTTTCTTGGAATGAAATTAATAAAGAATGAATAACAATGCAAGAGTAAAGGGAGAGAGAAATTCACACAATGATATATACTAGTTCGACTAAGCCTACATCTAGTCTTCTTTCAATCAACCTTAGATTGAAAGGAAATACACTATAATGATTGAGTTCTTACAAAGAAAATACAGAAACAACCTTCTCAATGTACTCTCCTCACAACTCCAAATCACTTATAGCAAACATACCCAGAAAGAACAATCCTCTTTTTGTACATCCTTAGAGAATCCCCTCTCTAAGTCACAAGAACTCCTCTAAGTTCTTCTTCCTAGCCAGCAACAATAGGGAATCAACAATCATTCTTGACTGCAAATGAATCTGATCTGGTACAAACACCTTGATGTGCAAATGATCAGTATGTGAAAGCTCTATCACTTCTTCAAGAATCCTTGATGATTTCTTGCAAATGAAGTATTCTTGATTCTTTGAGAAGCAGGACGCTCTTGCAATAATATTACATAAACAATATCAGATATGAAAGTTATGAATCATTAAAGTTATTGAAAATAGAAAGCAATCCATCTATTTATAAATATATCGGTACAAACACATTTTAATCGATTAGCTAAATAATGTAATTGGATAAGCAATTCCTTCTACTATAACATATTTACATTTTTAAGCATTTAATGGATTAAGCATAACACGTAATCGATTAAGCAATTAATACAAGTCATAAAAATTAAAAATATGACCGTTAAGACAGTTATGACTATTCTTGAAAAAGGTTTTCAAACAATACACATTTTAACCAATTAAAGAAATAACCTAATCAGTTAAGTGTCATACTTAAGCAAATATTGAAAACTTTTTCATTCAAATCACACTAATGCACTCAGTAAGCATGTGCATGCATAACCACGAGTTTTAACCGATTATACCCATAATCTAATCGGTTAAAACTTGTTGTTTTATCGTAGTTAAGCATGTAATATATCTGATGAATATAACAGATTATGCAAACTGTGTAATCGATTAATTCATATAGATATGTAATGTGCAAAGAGTTTTCAACACAAATTTATTTGTATTAAAATAGAATGACTCAATTTCTCACACCAATAGGGGGAGGGTGAATTGGTGAAGTATAAAATTTAATCGAATGAGTATAAAGTATAACGATTGAATGTAAAAGAGTAGGGATAAGAAAGATCAAACACTGAGTTTTTATACTGGTTCGGCCAAGCCTACATCAAGTGTCCTTCCAACCACAAGAAGCCAATGCACTATAATGATCAAGGTTTTTACAACATGGTTTTTATAGAGACCTCACGTCAAAAATATAAAATATCTCTCTAACCCTCTAATCAAAATATAGGGAGTACATAAACAGACTAGCAGCAAGAATCCTCTTTTTCTACAGTCCAACCCCTTTGAGGCACCCTCAAAGTCAAGAACGCAACACGTCCTTCTTCCTATAATCACAACAGGGAACTCAACCCAATCTTCAACAGATTATAGAACCTGATCTTGGAGTAGACACCTAAATGTGCAGATAGATCAGACTTTGAAACTCAACAATCTTACTCTTCAAGAAATTCCAAGTAGTTGATCACCACAGTCAAACTAGTTTCTTGGAGCTTTTCCTCTTTCTGTAAGAATCAAACTTTCTGCAAAAGAATATGAAAATGTTAGAATCACAAAAGTTCTTTATAGATAAACTCATATCAGACGCAATATAATCGACTTTGCTACTAATGTAGTCGAATATACCAATTCAGTTATAACAGTTAGTAGCAGTCAAAGCAATTAACTGAATTCACAATTAATGCAGTCGAATAGCATTTAATGCTTGGTCAACACATATAAAAATATAGTCGTTGTGACAGTTATATCAAGCATTGACAGATTTCAAAACAGTAATAGACTTAATCGAATACATATCGCATGCAATCGATTATGCAACAATGTTAAGCATAGTTTTGAAAAGTTCTCTTTGAAAAATCTCACATCACACTTTGAAAAAGCTTCGTGCAAAGACACGAGTTTTAATCGATTCACCCCATACTGTAATGGACTTAAAACTGTTGTTTTGTGACACAATTAAAATTCAACATTAGTGCTTGTGGTCTTTCACATCAAAAACATATGTCATGCATTCATGTATAAAATCACATATATAACACAGTGAAATGCAATGAACAACATAACAACAACACAATCATGTTCTCATATACGCATATAACATGTAAGCATAGAACATGTAACACATAATACACATGTGTTATTAATTATGCGTTGTCATCATCAAAAACTCAGATATTACTTAGATTGTGGGTTCAGCTAAACCATTGCTCTCCCTATCAACAATCTCAACAATTTGAAAACAATGAATGCGTGTCACAAAAAGTTCAAGCACATATACAGATATAAACAATCAACATTTTTGCCAAGTGCAAGAAACTATAAAACATTTTTGTTGTCATCATCAAAAACTCATATGTAAGATATGGGCTTAGCTTTCCATAGTTGTTGCTATCCACAACGTCCATTTGATATAATTTAAATTTCATCAATGAAGCATAAGCGTAACAAGCTAATAGTTTTTAGCCTTGCCACTGATGCATAAGTTTCCTTATAGTTTATACCTTCTTTTGGCAATATCCCTTAACAACAAGTCTTGCTTTGTTTTTGGTGATATGTCCATCATCATCCAGCTTGTTTCTGAAGACCCATTTTGTTCCAATTACTTGATAATTTTCTTCTCTAGGAATGAGTTTCCCAAACTCATTCCTTTCAAATTGATTCAGCTCTTCTTGCATTTCTTCACACAATTTATCATCTTTATGGGTCTCACTAATGCTTTAGGATCTAGTCAGGTACCATAGAGCCTTCTTTTCCTTTTGAAATTTTAACCTACAAAACAAAATAATAAAGTTTTGGTCCCCAAAATCTTATATGGGTCCTTTAAGGTTATAGGCAAATTACTTTATAACAAGAATCCAAGTATATTTTCCATATGGTACACCATAGTGTTTAATGTTGTACTTGTTAGAGGTGTGACCTTGTTTCATATAATAAAAGTAAGAAATATTGTGCAGTTTAGTTTTCAAAATAGTGTCCTTTTCAACCCAAACTCTATGTGTTCACCTATTTTGATTTTTCATATTTGTTTTTGAATGAATTCTTCCTCTTCCTAACATCATTTATCATACAAGATGCAGATTTAGTTGCTTTGATAAGAAAATTTTCTCGAATGTCAATATCAAACATGACTCTTGAATGATAAACATTCAACAAGATTTTCAACAACAGTAGACTCTTTCATTTCTAAATTGCAAATTTTTTTTCTCAAAATTACTTTTGCATCTAAAGCTTTTTCATATTTAATTTACAAGTCATGAAATTCATTTTTCAACTTTTCATGTGCAACATCCAATTTCTCAGACTCATTAAGCAATTCAAGAAAACCTTTTTACAAATCTATTTCACTAGTTTCAAAGCTAGAGCAACTTACTTCACTTGCAGCATCAAGATTTGCCATTAAACACAACTTTGTTTCTTCATCGGAGACACTTGAACTAGATAAGCTTGAGTTATTTTCCCCTCAAGCAATGTATGCCTTCTTCTTTTTGTGAAACTTCTTTTCTTTCTTTTCCTCACTATTTTTTTTTCGGACAATCCACTTTGACATGTCCTCTTTCTCCTCATCCATAACATTTGTAACATGAGGATGTGTAACATTTGTAACAAGAGGAGGTGCAAGTTATTACAATTTTGATAAGACCTATGTTATATTATAATTGAAGCTTATATTAAAGAATTGTAACGAAATATAAATTAGATGATCGTTGATAGGAATAATGTATTGTTAAAGCTAAAAAACACAATATATATGGATAAATTCGTATGTAATTATATATGGATTTTGCATACGAATAAATTTGTATGTAATTACATACATATTTTATATACAGATTTATCCGTATGTAACATTATCTACGACCATTATATATACGGATTTTTGTCCATATGTAATCCGCATGTAACACCACATTACATACGGATTTTTGAATTTATATACAGATTTTGACTATAGGTAACAACGATTTTTCTTGTAGTGACGGATGGACATGCGTACAATTTGATAACATTATAACCCAACTTCTCACAAACTAAAAAGAATCATTCATTTAAGTAATTATTTCAAAATTTATCATACAAATTAACATTATAGTAGTTATATTCTATTAAGATTAGAAATTGTTTTAATAACTATAATTTACTAACTTCCCTTACCTAAAAAATAAATCTCTCCTTCATTATGACTCCTTACGATTTTATCCTCACAAGTTACTTTAATTATACAGAAAAAAAAGTTCAAAATAGTAATCTCAACACATCTTCATGAGTACAAAAGTGTTGAGATTCAAATGGAACTACCTAAAGTCACATGCAAACCCTATAGAGACCACATGTAACAAAACAAAACCGACTCAAAAGAAAGAACAAAAAAATAAACTTAATCTATCCACAAAATTGATTAATTGATTGTGTTATCTTCTACACCAAGAATGTTAAGATGGATTTAGATCTCTAAAAATTTGAAAAATAGAATCATAATCTTATAAAGATAGTAGATAAAATTCCCAAAAATGGATTTTAAAAAATTTGTTTTAATAAAAATTTTATTTATATCTTATTTTTAAACAATAAAATATTTTAATATTATTTATAAAATCAAGTCTCCTGTTATGACATCCCATTTTAATATTATTTTAATGTTAATATTTTAATATTATTTATAAAATCAAAGAGTTCTATGGAAGTACGCCACAAATATACATATACATATATTAATTAATCACCTCATAACAATCATCATTATATCATCACATACTCAAAGTATTTCAAGTATAAAATCATTTATAATATTTTGGAAACAATAATTACATAAGAACACAATTTTCTTCACAGTAACTCAATAAGCAAGAAAAAAAAACTTGGAAACCTCACCAATAACTCGAGAAGGGTCTAAAACCCTCAAAATGACCTAAAGAACTTCTAAAATTGATGTTCAGAACCCCAAATTTGACATTCCAAACAACTTAGTTATTGCTTGACAACCTAGATTCGCCAAACGCTCACCACTAGATGCTCTCTACCAGACGTTTACCATTGACACTCTTCACCTAACACTTACCATTAGACGCTTACCACCAGACGCTTACCACTACATGCTTACCATCAGACGCTTACCACCATACACTTACCACTAGACGCTTTCCACCATATGCTTACCACCAGACGCTCTCCACCCGGTGCTTACCACTAGATGATTACCACCAGATGCTTTCCAACAGATGATTTCCACTATATGTTTACCACCAGACGCTCTCCACCAAACGCTTTCCATCAAACACTTACCACCAGATGCTTACACCAGATGCTCTCTACCAAACAGTTACCACTAGACGCTCACCACCAGACACTTAGAATTTAGCAAAATAAAAGACCAACTAAGTCCTAATTGGCCCAAAGCAAGTTCCTGAAACTGCAGAATTTTCCAAAAGACCATGATTTTAGAACTTGACTTGTCAAAACCCTTATTTTATGCCCAAAACTCACCTTTCTAATTTATTCCAAATCAAAGTTTCTGTAACAATTCATTAACTCAGAGTTACCAAATCTATATTCTAAAATTCATCAATAAACGACTTTCACATCAGCAAACCAACTACACATTAGCATTTATAAGTTTGCATTTATAAGTTTTCAAGCAACTCAACATACCAAATTTCACAATTCAATTAAATTTCACAAATCAATCATCACATCATCATTCAAACATCAAATATGACATATCTTCCAAATCCCAATCAAATAAATTAGCTTCTCTTACCTGATGGAAGCTCAACCGCTTTACAAGGCCAAAAGTTGCTCTCACATTTTTAAGGATACAAATTGCACCTACAGGCCACAGAAACATGATTAGGGTATGTGGTTACAACCATTGATCAACAAAGAACCTAAAAGAAAGCTTAAAGAAGGCATGTAACTGAAAAATAGCCACATGTAGAGAATAAACGTGGAACCCTAGAAAATAGCAAAAATTTAATTACTCTTTTTGACAAATTGATCGGTTGGAAATGAAGATCTTGTCGCCTGATCCCTTAGAAACTTCCTAATCATCAAACAGATGACCTAGTAAGAAAATAGCTTAGAGAGAAGGCAGAGAAAGGTTTTAGGGTTGAGTTTAGAGAGATGACATGTGTTTTAAGAAATGAAAGGTTTAATACATATAGTCCTTGTATTTGTAACTTTTGTTCAAAGTGGTCCACAAGTTTTCTCAACGTTCAAAGTGGTCCCTTTTTTGTAAAATTTGTTTATTTTGGTCCTTTTCGTTGATAATGTTTCATTCGCTAACGACGTAATGTCCACCTAAACTAATATTGAATGAGTTGTCACTTTTGGATATATATGGCAAGTTAAGGGGAAGTGAAGTGGCAATGGTAAGTTAAATTGTTTTTGTAAAATGAAATTAACATTGGTTTCAAAGGGGTTGTGCAATTAGGGTTCAATTTGGATTGAAGAAATTGTTGATCAATTTGGATTCATTGTTCATTCAAATTGTAATTGGAGGAACGTAGGTCAAGTAATTGTTCTTAAACTAATGTTGTGTTTTTTTGTGCAGGTGAGTAGAGATGAAGGTCCAATGATGCGCGAATCAAACTCATGATTTTGGAGGTTCTGTCGTGGTAGTTTCGAGGTGCAAAGAGATTTTGATTTTGTGATTTGGATGTTTTTGCTGGCTCCATGGAGGCATTGTGCTTTGCAGTGAGTTGGGGTTTAAGTGGGTCGAATTCACAAATCTGTGATCAAGTTTTGTGTTGCCGGCATAAAGATGGTTGACGAAGGAAGATGGGGTTCTGTTAATTTGAGGTTTTAGGGTTTGCAATTAGGGTTTTTGCTATGGTGAAGATCGCAAATGGGTTTTCACGTTTCGCGATTTGGGTCTCTGGTTCTGGTTGCTGCTTTCAGGTTGCGTTCGTGGCTTTGCAAAGGTCTCGTGGTGGAGGATGATGATTGAACAACAATTTACATAAACAACTTTAACTTATCATTGTCAGGTCATTTCCACTTAACTTGCCATGTGTATTCAAAACTGACAGTTCATTCAATATTGACTGAGGTAAACATTATGTCGTTAGCGATTTAGATATCGTCAGCGAAAATAACCAAAATGAACAAATTTTATAAAAAAAGAGACCAATTTGAATGCCGAACAAACTTGAAGACCACTTTAAACAAAAGTGACAAAAATAAAAAACTAAAATAGGTATTAAGCTAAAATAAAACTTATCTATAAAATTTTTATTTACATTGAGTTTTAATATTAAAACAATAAAGTCTCATTATTTAAACACACTTCTCTTTAAACTCTATTTTATAAGTTGTTACCTTATTAAATAAACTTTTAATCCTATAAAGAAAAAGGATGAATAAATATATACATAATAAAATGATTTTAACTAAATTAATCAGTTATCAAAATTTGATGTTTGTATAATAAAATTCCAAAACAAAAGATGAGATTTTGACTTGAACACTGATGCCATTAACAGGTTGTATAAATAATTTAATTCATAGGTTTATTTAAATATTACTATTAGTTTCAAATAAAATGTAATAATAAACTAGAGAAACGACTATGTAGCATTAAAAAGTTATAAAATAATAGTAACAAAAATAATTTAATTAATGTAGGTAGGAGTTATAACTGTTCGCCAATACGATTGCATGCACTATCATCATTGATGGCATGACTTCCTCGGGATGCTTTTTGTTATAAAAAACAAAAATGTGTAGTCGCAAAATTCCAAAATTCAAAATATTTATACTTATTTTTAAGAAAATATATTTACTAAATAAATAATGAAAGAAAAGCATAATCCATTTATCTTATGGTGATTTTTATAACATCATTTACAGTCTCTAACATTACAACAGAGAATAGATTACACATATAAATCAATACTCACACAAATAAATAAATAAATAAATATATATATATATATATATATATATATATATATATATATATATATATAAAATTTAACTTCGTATTATTATTTACTTCAACTTGCAATCAAGTGTTTCAACTCTCCTCAATTCTTACTGAAGAAGAGAGTTAATATCAACTGTTCTCATTCAAGTGTTATAATATATTAAGTTATGCATTTTCAAGAAACAGTTATCAAATAATTAATAAGTTTTAGATATGAGAAAATTATTTCAATGTTTGTTAATTTAATTTCAAACTATCTCTTAAGCTATAAAGTAGATATTTAATTGATAGCCCTCAAGTCATTACTCATTAATATATGGCAAAACAAACATCCCATTGAAATTTTAATTCAACAATAAAATTGTATAAATAAAAAAATAGAATATTTTGAATGGTATTTTAAAAGACATATTTCAACAACCTTTTCATAGCACACATTACACAAATAAATTATTCCTGAAATCCTTTTAATCTAATAAAAAATCAATTTTGTAATTCATTGAGAAATTAAACTTGATTTAAGAACTTGAAAATCAAAGTAACATAAGGAAGAAGACACAATAATCTACTACGAATGGGAACCCATGAAAGGAAAGTCCATTTTGGTCATTTTAACTCAGTAAGAAACAATTGGCAGACACGATGGTGAAAAATGTCTGAAAGAGAATCTCTGCAAAGGTAACCACGATGTTTTTATGTTTTATTTTCATCTAAAATACCATTTTATTTTGGAACATGTACCTAGGTAATGACAGTTCAGAAAATAAATATATATTTAATTTTTGAGCGTTAGAAAATACCACTTTATGTTAATTACATGTTATAGCATACATTAATAACAAATTGGTTTATAAATTTATAATTTAATTAAAAACGCAATTTAATATTAAATTAGCTCTGAAGCATTATTTATTAAGATAAATAGTTTTATAAAACTTAATATAAAAAAATCATTATGCATATACAAAAAGAATGAAAATATATAAAAACTAGACAAATTTGGTTGTTGTTTGATGAATTAAAATAGTACAACTTTGCACATATAAATAAAAATGACTCTCTACTTTAAATTAATAAATACAAAAAATCATTCTTTTTTATCATATTATTAATTATATTAATTATGACTTTTATAATTGACTAAATTTTATTTTCTTAATAAACCCAAATTAGTGTCTATAAATATTTTAAGAAAACAATGAGTTATTTTTACTAAAATGTTTATTTTATAACCATATTAAAAGATTTATTATACAAAGAATGCTTGATAAAAAATTATTTTTAAAAGATTTTTTCATAATGTTTCTTTAATAAAAAACAATAATTCTTAATTCTAGCTATTAAAAAATTAAAAAAAAAGTTATCTTTTTACTTTATTATTTTTACTATTTTTTTTTCTCACTCTGCATTATAAATCTCTCTTTTACCTTCACTCACTCACTCACAAGCACATCCCTTTCACACCCACACCATCATCACTCTCCAGCTATCACAGTACCACCCTTTCCTTTTCCTTCTTCTTCAATGGAGATCAAACAAGAACTATTGAAGTTCAGGTACCAAATCGGTGGTGCCCTCTTGGTGTGTCTTTCTATCATCTCCTTCCTCTATCTGGCACCCAGGTTCCTCAACGTCTTGGCCTATTTCTGGCCTCTCTTTCTCTCTACCGCCCTCTTCCTCCTCCTTGTTCTCTTTTTCGCCAAAACCCAAAATTTACCTAACTCCGATGCTTCCATTCCTAAACCCGCAGAGGAGCTCCTCCACTACGTCGCTGGTCACCACCACTCTGATCCGCCGCTGGACACCCACAAATCCGATTAGAAGCCTCAACGAGAGAAAATGTCTGTTCTTGTAAGAATTAAACCCTCAATTTGTTTCATTTGAATTAGAGTGTTTTTAAAATATTTTTCTTTCGTGGATGACCATACAGTTTGATATCTGTCTTTTACAATTCAATGTTTTATCCTCTTTAATCTTCTTATGGATATGCTCTTGCCTATGTTCGATTTTAGTAGAAGAATCTGTCTTACATTAAATATAATATTTTTAAAATTCAGGAACTTTACTCTATATACCAGTTTCTGATTCTGATTGAATGAAAGCACTTGGATGGTCGAAATTTTTTCTTTTTCGATTATTGTTGTTGTGGACTTCTATTCTTTACAGATGGATTTGTGCTGTAAATGTAAAGATTTTTTTTTGTTTTAGTTCACATGAGAAATGATTTCTTAATTTTTTTTTTAAAATGACAAAAAACTGCTGTGTGAATTAAATGAAAAACATGCATTGGCAAGCAGGGCATAAAAAGAAACTTATGAAAAACATTTATGCAAAAGATTAATTTCATATTCAGTTGGATAACAGAACAATAAAAGATAAAAAAAAGTTTTCTTTTCTTTTAAATCTTTGCTTACCAAGAAAGTAAAGGAAAAATAGGAAAAAGTGACTTTTAAAAAAAATTTTAAAAAAATCATTTTTTCTTATTTATCTGAGATTTCAAAATTCATCTTTTATATTTTTTATTCTACAACCAAACAGGTTTTAAATCATTTAGGAACATGAGAAAACTGCTGCATGTATGTAATTTTGGAATAATTTATAATGTTGAATGTTATTAACATGATTTATTGTTTTTAAGATTTTGATTGAATGAATATTTTAGGATAGATTTTGAGTTAAGGATATGAGAATGTTTTGGGACTGGGAATGTCACTGTGTATGTGACTGATAGAAAAAAAAAAACTCTAAAATATATTTGACAATCAAAAGGATAAGTGATAGAATAATAGCTTATATAAAAAGTTCATTTTTTTTCTTAAAGTTGAAAGCCATGAGACTGAACTCTGTTCAATCCTCATAGGGTAATGCTTAGGTCATCCATAAATCATCAATGGCAGGATTACCTGATATATAGATATACATGTGTATATATATATATATATATATATATATATATATATATATATATATATATATATATATATATATATATATAATGTGGGACAGTGTCGGCAATATTTTTGTCTATTCTCTGGTAAACACTAAATTTGATATTAAGTTTTCAATCTTTCCGTTGCTTCAATTGCTTTATCATTGGTCAATAATTCCAAAACCTTATGACTTTTATGCCTCTATTGGTGTTGCTGTGTTGGTTCAAAATACAAATTATATTTAAATATATGCAGAGATGGGAAATAATTTAACCGTACATGCCCCATGTGCCATCCATGTTGGCTGCACAGTGCCACTGTCATGTGCTTAGTACTCTATTTTTCTAAGGCATCTACATGGAAATTTGAATTTGAATGTTGATGATATAAATTAATTACATGTAGTTTGTACTCTTGTCTTTGTAGGTGATTAATTGTGAAGAGAAGATGGTGATAGCATAGCATAGCATAGGCCAGAGTAGATCACAGATGTCATGTAACTGAGGATGCTGCTCAATTATAGATAAAATGATCAAAAGACTAAATTAGTACATCACAGCCACCACAGTTGTGTTGTGAACTACTCTTCCTTTCTTTCTTTGTAATGGCTATAAATGCTACTCAACCATGAGAAGTAACAGTACATATTTTCTCTCAAATTCTCCTACCTGTAGGGTTGTTTTAACTTCAAATCTAATAAATTGGTAGGTTTAAATTTATTCATCTGAGTTATGCCTTCTTTATTTTCATGGCTCTTCCTTTTTAGTAGCTGTAAATGCTTTTCATCTTCAACCATAAACAGTTACATTCATTATCTTTATATATAGAAGGAAAGAAAATACATAAAAAAGAGAAAACTAGATAAAAGGTAACCTCTTTTAAAACAAAAATTAATTTTTTTCACTTTTTTTTGTTTAAAATTTTAAACTTTTTCTCTTCATCTTATCTCCATCTTTCCAAACTTGGTCAGAAGGTTAGGAACTTCTGTAAACTAATTAAATGTAGGTTTAAATTTACTTACTTTGGCTAAAACAACACCTTCATCTTTTGTAAGGTAGAGGATATATATAGCTACTAGCCACCTGTCTTTGTATCTGTAATCGACTAAATTTTGTTTCCTCTTGTTCTTGGCTGAAAAGGGTTAAAAATATCACTATGTTCAGAACTTTTTGCATTGAAACTAATCTCCTTTGACTTATAGTGTCTTTCAATAAAGTTTCTGGATCTTTAACTTATCACCACAATCAGGTTTGTGAGGACACTAGCTAGATACAAACAAGACAACAAGTTGGTAGCACTTGATTGTCTTCAGTACTGTGCCTTCACAGCTCAACTCACTTGCTTGAAAATTTGTTTATTTGTACTGAGAGACATGTTCTTTTGGCTTTTAGGAACCGGAATCAGTGCTGTAAAGTTTGCCTATTGTAGCCGTTAGATGAAACTTGGAGAACTGAGATCTTGAATGTGTTTTTAGAGTTTGCTTTATTGGGATAAAATACAAGTAATATGTTCTTCATTCAAGCGTTTCTTTCAACCTGCAGAAAGCCTGAATGCATGGAAAATGCAATTGCAGGAAACTCAGATCCATGCTTTGTAGGCCAATGTTTGATATATAACTATTCAGGTTCAGGTTTAGTCTCCTTAAAAGTATGAGTGGAAAAGTTTGATGATCTTTGTATGTAACAGTTGGAGTTTAGAAGCCTCATAACTTTTCCAAATGAGAGAATTGTGATTGACTCGCCATTTAGCTTTATAAATAGATGAAAGAGGAACAAAGAAAATACCAAGTTAAACAATCATGGATGCAATCTGAGATGAAGTAATGGAAATAGAAAGTGATTAATAAAAGTCATATAATCAAATATGTATAGGAGTGACTTGATTACAGCTTACCATTAATGTTATCTTTACAACTGCATGGATCCAGTAGTAAAGAAATAATATTTGTGATTGGAATTTGGAATCCTTCTCATAAATGCCTACCAAAATGGACCTTCCAATTCATCGCAACCCTGGTGTGTGCAAACTACTATAACAACTTCGTGTACATGTAATAATGTTTTGGTCTCATTAAGATATCTGAGCAAGTGTTAAATCAGAAATTAACGTTGTACCATGTTGGCCAACATTAAGTTCTTCAAATCATTGTATATGTTGTATTAAATGACTATGAATACAAAACAAAACAAAAAGTTATTGAGATGTAAATAATCATTGTTCTTAATAACGTATTCATGTGTTGCACAAATCTTTATAATACAATAGAGTTTTTCATATAGGATAGAGAAACTAAAAACTAGCAACAAAATTTCAAAAATTAGATAACTCAGGATTTAAGAGATATAGAAGAAAAAGTTACTCTGAATCTTGATAGAACTTCCAATTAATTAAAAATACGATTAGTTTATGATATTTAAATAAAATAATTCTCAAACTAAATTTGTTAGAACAAAGCTTAAACTTATTACAAAGTGAATTGTTTGACTAATCTTCCCCGTCCTTTCGGGCTTATAAACATTGAATTCAGGAACTTATGAGCAACATATAAACTTACGAAAAGAATAATGATGGCATATAATGACTTGCAGCCAAGAAGAGTTCTCTGAAAGAATGTTCAAGTAAGGCAGACTTCGATGGCAAGATATGCCTCCAAATCTAAATCGGTGTTATGGCCCAGCAATGCAGAGGAAAAGCTGAGGAAAACAAAATAGTACCTGCTAATGTCCAACACACTGCAAATATTCTTCTCCCTGCTTGAGTTGAGAAACTTCTATCACCATACTCTGTTAAAATTTCAGTAGGACCAAGTTCTTGGCCAACTTTAACTAACTCTCTTTCTAATTCAACTCTCAAGTAAGAACTCTTCTGAGAGGAGGATGAGAAGTCAACTATTTTGAAAAGAAAGTGAAAAATAAACTTTTGGTTTGAAGATATTAACAAGTGATTTGACACTGACATGAAAATATCAAACACATAAACTTTAAATTATATATGGTTATAATATTATATTAAAAAAAATTAAATTTAATTCTATTCTATAAAATTAATTTAAAAAATAAAGTTTATGTTTATTTATATATTATGAAATTGTCTTAATTTTATTTCATGTAAAATTTTCAATATTTTTAAATTTAATTTAATTTTAAAATCATTTTATAAGATAGGAAGTATATATTTTTATATAATAAAGTTTGATTTTTATCTCTAGTAAATATTTTTTTATGTGTTTTCTTCACGTTTAATCAAATTTTATAAAATGAACTTAAAAAATAAAATTTATATAATTAAATTTCCTTATATAATTAAATTCAAATCTCGTTACACCTACGGCCATCAAGACAAACTAACACCTACGACCATCAAGACAAAGTTAATATACATTTAAAGTTGCAGATGCATAGTTGGTATTCCACTTAACTTTCATTATTGAAATATAAATTCACAAATTTTATGTCTGATGTTAGCAAAATTTCTAATTTATTGAAAGAAAGTTAGAAGAAGTGAGTAAAAGCTGTTGCTTTTTTTTATGTATGTAAATATTTACCCATTACACTTTCTTTTTCCATTTTTATATACGCATTATTTTATATAACTATTATTTTTAGTTCCGGATGAAAGTATTGAAAGATAAAACATTTCTTTCTCTAACTTTTTTTTTCTTAAATCAATTAGTTTTAAAATGATACATTTTCTGTAAAATGAAACGTTTGGATATTATAAGGATCTAAACTTTTTTTGTTCCAAAAACAAGAAAACAAAAGTGATATAATTACGTCAATGAACACTTCCAATCTTTTGAACATTTCAAGTTTGGTTAACCTTTTCTACGACAAAGTAATCATTATGCATACACTTTCCATTTCTTTTTTCTTTTAAAACTTGTCATATGAAAGTGAATACCCCCTTTCAGAAAAAATAAAAATGATCCATGTGAATATTATTGCAAGTAAAGATAATGTTTATCTGGTTTTAAGCATTTGCCATTTTCTTCAACTTGGCTCTTGGTTTTTGATTTGTACATAATTTTCGTATAGAAAAGTCGTTTCTATTAATTAATATTTGAAACTAGGTTAGGAACAAATTCATTGAATTTTTGTTTTAAAATAATAACTCATGTGTTTACGCTAATAAGAAGAAAAATAATAATAATATTTTCTTTAACATTATTTAAAAAATATTTTCTTGAAATTGATTATTTTCACTCTCCATCCAATATACATTTTTTTCTTACATTAGTATATCATAATGAATTTAAACTTAAACGGAAAGAAAATGTTTAAAAGATTATTATTACGGAAATCATTTAACTTTTTATTATCCATTGTAGAACTTGGTTAAATAATATAATTAGAAGGTATGAAATTTCAACATGGATATAGTAACTCATGTTGAAGACTACTTATATCAGTTCTTTCTATAACTGATGTTGAAAGTAATAACTGCGTTAGTTTAAATTAAACTTTGTTTTAATTCAAAATAAAGTCTTCAAATCTCTCGTTTCATTGTGTTTATTGTGAATCTAATCAATGTGCAAATTCATTAACTAACCTAAGATCCTACTATTCTATGAGAATAGTCATTCTTATGAGACCTAATCCAATTCATTTGAACATTTATTTTGTTGAAAAACTGGCACCTTCTTCCTGCATTTCCATAAATTTTCTCCTTCACCTCTTATATAAAAAAAAGTAAAAATAAAAGTACTTCTGATTTACATAGTTCAGAAACTAAAAATGACTTTCAAATTATAAAATTCAAATATCAACAATTGTTTCCGAAATTTAAAGACGATTAAGAAAAAAAATAACTTTTAAATCATATAATCCATAATTTATTTAGTTTTCGAATTATTGAATTCAATTTTAATTTTTGAATTAAATAATTTAAATTTTTTTTCTTAAAGAGAAGTGACTTCTAAATTACAATCTGAAATTTATTTTTTATTTTTAAAACTAACTTCTCAATTATATAATAAAGAAAAAGACAAAAGTGATTTTTTTTATTGAAGTGTCAGAGCGGATGTATATAAGATTGTCTAATTATATTGTCTAGTAGATCAACTTGTTCTTTAGTAGGACTTCATCGTTTATATCCCATCTTGTCTTGAATTTCCAAATTTTTTAAATTTTTGTTCATTTTTCTAAGAGATAAAAGTGAAGGAATATTATGTTTGTGTCAAAAAGGGTTGATACAATTAGTTTTCTTTTAACTCAATTTTGTCCATAGTCTAGTTTGAAGTCCAATTTAGATGTATCATATGGTCCTCGCAAAGGATCTTACTAGATCTAAGTCCAAGAAGTTTATCTCCATGATTTGTTTAAGTTAAAAAAAAAATTTAGGGTACGTAGCATTGTTTTACCCGAATTCCTCTATCATACCTTCAAACGAAGGGAGGTTAACAACGGTTTTCCAGCTTATATACCCCATTATTAGTTTATTAGTATAAAAAAAAGTGAAGAGTGGTGAAATAACAAAACAAATAAACAAGTATAACAAGAACAAGGAACGAACGTAAATGCAAAAGAACATGGATTAAAAGAAAGCTTAAAGAAAAGAAGGAACAAAACGAAAGATTGAGAGGATGAAACACTTACACAGATGCGAAAAACAAAAGGCACACTTAGAGAGAGATGCTCCTCACAGAATTAGGACACTCTCGAAGGACACTCAAGGAGAGCAAACTCACGCTCCACTATGAGAGTCAAGTGTCGCTCAACGCGGAGGAATACTCTACTTATAGCCAAAAATTTTCACTGTACCAATAGTTTCGGTTGTTGCTACCGAAAGTGGCACATTGTCGGTTATAAAAAAATGCTCTGGTATTGTATGTAGAGTAATTAGTATAAATTGAATTGACTAGGTAACTCATAGTATCATATGTAGAGTAATTAGTATAAATTGAATTGACTAGGTAACCCATAAAGGAAGTTAACAATGATATACAATACATCTGATATATATATAACTCATAGTATGACTTATGTGAATAATTATTTGAAGAATCAAAATATATTACCATAATCATTATGTACTAACACTTAACTATTAGAAGTTGTAATTGACTTGAAACTAAATAAATAAATTAATATATATATCTATATATATATATATATACATATATATATATATATACACACACACACATATATACATATATATCGTACTATCATATATTTTTCTTGAAGTGTAGAATTTTCGGGGACGAAAATTTCTGTTGTTGGGGAGAATGTAAAACCCATGAAAAATATCTATAATAGTAAATTTTAGCATTTTATTAGTAATAATAATTTTAATGGATAAAAAATATAATAAAATAGAAAATTATGGTAGAAAAATTAAATTTTTTTATATAAAATTATAGTAATTCTAGAAGGAGAGGTTCAAATTTTTGATAACTTATTTAGGATTTTTTTTAAAAGAAAAATGAATAGTAAAAAGTAAATAGTAAAAAAGGAATAGTAAAAAGTGAATAGTGAATAATAAAAAAATGAATAGTAACAAAGGGAAAAGACATCCATGTTGGTGTAGAGTAGGATGAGATATGTTTAAGATTAAAATAATATTTTTTAATAAAATAATGAATAGTAAAAAAAAAACTTAAATAGTGCCAAAATTTTGGCCTATAACTAGCAAGGAGGGGAGGCTGATTCTTCACCAAGAAGTAGAGAAATTTAGTAGAAAAGAAGAAATTAAGAAGTTTTTGGAGTAGGAAGAAATTTTAGAGTAGAGATTTTGGAAGATTTATGGGAACAACCTCTGGTCAAGAAAATAAGTTTGGAAATGAGGTAGGGGAGCTAACCTTTCTAAGCTTTTATATTATGATTTAGTATTGTCTTATTACTATCCATGTCTTGAAGTTTTGTGTGAATACTGTTAATGCTTACTATATATCTATCTATATTGAATTTCTGTGTTAATATTATATGCTGTTGTTTTGAATCTGTAAATAAGAAATTTGTTAAAACTAGTTGAGGAACACTTTGGCTAAGGAAAGACTTGGTACTTAAGTTGTCCATTGTGACACAACTCTCTTTCCTGGAAGTCTACTCGACAAGTTTTTAACTAAAATCTTGTTGAACAGATTATGTATTGTTAAACTATTGTGCAATATATCTCGTTGGAATGAATTCATGTTATTGTGGTAGATACGAAATTATGAATTATAATTGTGATGGTAGGATAGAGGAATCTTAAAAACCAGAGTTGGTACATCCCTGATCATAGAGCAGCCTTGGTCCAATCCAGTAAGTTGTGACTAGTCATATGTACTGGCGTTTATGGTAAGTTTGATTCGTCAAACATTTGATTCTTCTCCGGTGACCATTTATGGTGATATTTTAGTATTGTTAATTTATTTTGTGATATATTCATTTTGTATGATTTCTGTGATGATTGGATTTTATTGGATTTGAATTTATGCATCTGAACATGATATGAGTATTATGGGGAGAATTTGTAAGGGTATAATGTGAGTTGAGGAATATGAGCATGGTATGAGTCTCGTGGAGATATTCAATAATGATGTGGTATTTGTGTATATGTTGATGTTGAGGGTCCTGTAGTTGGATGTTATCCTGATACTCTAATAATCATCCAGTCTCAAATAGAGAAGGATGAAGTATGTGGTGAGAGGAGCAGGAGGTCCTGGTCTATGTGCCGGTTTTGGACATAGTGTTCAGGACTAACCTTGTGGATCGTATGGAGTATTTTAGAAATGTAATTGTAAGAGGAAGTAGAAGTCATCACAAGTGCATAACCTCTCGTGACCGCTCATCAACGTATCATCCGGATGAGTGTCTATTAGGTATTGTGGAATGAGTGTCCATTGGATATTGTGGGATGAGTGTCTATTGAGTATTGTGGAACGAGTGTCCATTGTGGTATTGTGGGATGAGTATTTATGATGCGATTGTTGTATGATGTATGAAGGTGTTTGACATAATTATTATATGAGGTTTGTTGAGTGTATCAAAGTAATTATGCATGTTTTATAAATGATTGGTTGCATGTTAGCTCACCCTACTTGCAACCAATATATGATAGTACGATATATATGTATATATATATATATATATGTGTGTGTGTGTGTGTGTGTGTATATATATATATATATATATATATTAATTTATTTATTTAGTTTCAAGTCAATTACAACTTCTAATAGTTAAGTGTTAGTACATATTGATTATGGTAATATATTTTGATTCTTCAAATAATTATTCACATAAGTCATACTATGAGTTATGTATATATCAGATGTATTGTATATCACTATTAACTTCCTTTATCGGTTACCTAGTCAATTCAATTTATATTAATTACTCTACATATGATACTATGAGTTACCTAGTCAATTCAATTTATACTAATTATTCTACATACAAATACCATAGCATTTTTTTATAACCGACACTATGCCACAACCGGTAGCAACAACCGAAACTGTTGCTACAGTGAAAATGTTTGGCTATAAGTAGAGTATTCCTCCGCGTTGAGCGACACTTGAGTCTCATAGTGGAGCGTGAGTTTGCTCTCCTTGAGTTTCCTTCGAGAGTGTCCTAATTCTGTGAGGATCCTCTCTCTCTAAGTGTGCCTTTTTTTTTTCGCATCCGTGTAAATGTTTCATCCTCTCAATCTTTCGTTTTGTTCCTTCTTTCCTTTAAGCTTTCTTTTAATCCATGTTCTTTTGCATTTACGTTCGTTCCTTGTTCTTGTTATACTTGTTTATTTGTTTTGTTATTTCACCACTCTTCACTTTTTTTTATACTAATAAACTAATAATGGGGTATATAAGCTCGAAAACCGTTGTTAACCTCCCTTCATTTGAAGGTATGATAGAGGAATTCGGGTAGAACAATGCTACGTACCCTAAAAAAATTTTTTAACTTAAAATAATCATGGAGATAAACTTGTTGGGCTTAGATCTAGTAAGATACTTGGCAAGGACCGGATGATAGATCTAAATTGGACTTCAAACTAGACTATGGAGTAAATTGAGTTAAAAGAAAAGTAATTGTATCAACACCCTCTTTGACACAAACATAATATTCCTTTGTTAGAATCGCTGCAACAGAATTATTAGCGTGGAACAAACCAAGAGGGGGGGTGAATTGGTTATATACTTTTATTGTGCCTTTTATTATTTTTCTCTTAATTTTTCTTACTGGGCGAATGATTAAATATAAATGACAGAGTAAGGGAAAGAGAAAAATTACACAGGTGATTTTATCCTGGTTCAGATCACTAGGATCCTACGTCCAGTCGCTTATCTCAAACAAGACAAACCTTTTTCACTAACACAAAACATTTACAAATATTAGTCACAAAGAAAAACAATTTGTAAGAGTTTAGAAATACCACCTCTCTTGAAACCACAAGAGATGAACTTACACTTCCTTTGAATCTTCACAAAGGATGATACCACCTCTCTTGAAACCACAAGAGACGAACTTATACTTCCTTTGAATCTTCACAAAGGATGACCACCTCCTTCGAATGCTTCACGAAGGATGATTCTCTTCCACGCACTTCCTCGGACACACCAAGGATGAACAAGCTATTCCTCTGTCACCGCAGTAGCACTTCAGGACTTTGCAGACAAGAGTTTCCTTAGCTTCAACAATCTCACAGAGTTCTCAAAGAGTTCAGAGATCTTTTGCACAAGGGAAGAGTTATTTTTGAGATAAAGAGTGAGCCATTTTATAGACTCAGCCTAATACCCTTCCATTCTTCGAAAACGGGCCATCTAACGCATTTAATCGATTAACATAAATATTAATCGATTAATAATGAGTACAACGGCTAGTTTTTCAAATCTGAAACCCCCAACGGCTAGTTTTTCAAATCTGAAACCCCCAACGGCTAGTGTTAATTGATTATTCTCAAGAATAATCGATTAACTAAATAAATCAAATATAAATTACAAGAATCAACCCTAATACATATTTGAGCACTATTACATCAACTTTGATTATTATAAAAGCTTTATAAAATACAGAGATCTTCAATTTGTCTTTGTGGATCTTGACTTGTGCAAATCTGTTCATCATCAAAACTTCATCTTTGATTTTTGCTAACATCCTTCACTTTTATCTCTTAGAAAAATGAACAAAAATTTAAAAAATTTGGAAGTTCAAGACAAGCTGGGATATAAACGATGAAGTCCTACTAAAGAACAAGTTGCTCTACTAGAGGCCCTTTTTGCATTTGGGATACGAAATCCAAATAGAGAGCAAGTGCACGAGATTGCAACGAAACTTAAAATTTATGGGGAAATTGGAGAGTATAGCGTTTATTGTTGGTTTCAAAATTATAGGTATCGTGAAAAGCAACGATGCTTGAAGTAAAGCACCACCACCACATCTTACTCTTCACTACCCCTCTTGCCGCCTTTTATGAATGGTAAGATATGTTGTATATATATATATATATATATATATATATATATATATATATATATATATATTATTACTTTAACATTTTAAATTTTATTTATTTGGAGATCTTTCATGGATAGCGTTGTCGGTTCCAGATCGGGTGACGTTGGATCTTTTTCCAATCCCTCCCGTTCCTGATAAAAGAGAGATTTCTCCTCCTCTACTGTTCTAGGTGAAAGCTCCTTCCGTTGAGCTTTCCTTACGATTGCCTACCGCCGAAGAATAGTTTCCTCGAGGAGACTATAATTGTCTTTATTTATTTTTATTACTATGGACTGTAATCTTTAACGGCCACTTGTGCTCGACTTTTGAACATCTTTATTATTATTATTAGTATTATTATATATTTATTTATAGACTTAAATCTAACGTATACTAGCTAACCATCATTTTTTTAACATGGTTTAAAGTTGATTCCTTGATTCACGGTAAAGTAACTTTGCGTCCTTACTATCAGATCTATCGGTTTGCGTTTATCTAGGAGCATTAATTTGTTTATTTATTTTGTTTAAGTACTATAAGATAGATTTTATTTATCACAAGGATAAGACCATCTTCGGCGTAATGGTTAAGACATTTGGTTTTTCAATAACTCTACTCATATTGGTGTTTCTTCCTTAATAATTCTATAGATGTTCAATCTTCCTTCCTCGGTCTATACTAAGGTAAAATTGGACACTTGAAGAGTTGTATTGATTTTGGGTACTTACAAGATTCAAGCCAAAAGTAAAATCTTCAAAGGCTTAGGAGGAAAATTTATTATTGTAAATTTTTACTTTGATGATGAAATTAATTAAATCGTATGTTTTTCCTTGATTCATTCATTTAAAAGCGTTTAAACATATCCTACTTACCTTAATTGAACTATATATATGTTACCAATTTGGAGCATTGGTAAATGTAAAGATAAATGATTTTAATGATGTTGCAAGAAGATAGACTGTTCTAATTATTTTAAAAGCACTTTGTAGATTATAAATGTATTAGGAAAGGCTTTGAACATGGAATACTTAGAAAAAGTTGTACTTCCAGAACTGTTACGCATTTAATCGATTATTAGAAGCTATATTCGATTATCCTGAGCTTTTTAAGAATATAGTTTGTCTGAGGAAGTTCTAAAAGCTAGTTCAAGTGCTTTGCCTGGTTTCGTGAATAGGAGAAGCTCACGTTTCGTGTGTCGATAGTCGGAGCGGTTCTCTTCGAGTTGGTAAGATGGTCATCTTTCGGTTCGTCTATCGAAGGAAGATTTTAATCTGCGCTGTTCCGGTTCGTTTGTCGAAGGAAAGTGCAGATTATCCGCTTTCGGTTCGTTTGTCGAAGGAAGCACCCTTCCGGTTCGTTCGTCGAAGGAAGGTTTTTATCATTCCTTTTATTCACTCTATTGTAAATCTTTAAACTGATTTTTAGGGAAAACGGTAATCACTTTTTATAGTGATTAACAACTGGACGTAGATTCTTTTGAATCGAACCAAGATAAAAATTCTGTGTTGAATTTTCCTGCTCTCTATACTCTTTACATTTTACGCATATCAATTGTTTGATAAATTTTCTCTAAGAAAATTGAATTTCTAAAATTGACCATCTTAAAACGAGTTTGATCGAACACACTTTCCGCTATCGTAATTTACTCCGCTGTGCGACTCTATAACGGTACTAATTGTTCCAACAATATATGTGTCTAGCTGGTTTAACGTGCAATGCTAGTTATACGTTAATTAATTCACTTAATTAGTACCTATACTTATAATATTGAGACCTATTCTAATATAATCTAGTACACTATCCAGCAGTACCTTACGTTTATAACTCCTAATCCTATCATGTATCCACACCATAAAATTCAACAAATCAATGACCAATAATAGTTGAGACTGTATCCAACATGTTTATAGAATTGAAGTTCTCTCAAAATAACCATGAATCGCTACACTGATACCATAAAACAATGACAAGTAGTATTTGTTCATCATGTGAATTATGAAATCATGATCAGCCCTATACTAGACATAATGTATGTAAATTCCACATATACTAATAACCAAAGATAATATCATGTGGAAATTAATAGCAACAGATTGACTTCATTTACCTAATTCATTTCAATAAACAGTCAAACATATACGCATCGAAATGCCAAATTAATTAATTTTAACTTGTTCATTCGATACACGTACTAGAAACTAGATGAGCTCACTCCCCAAAGCCCTTGCCAAGCTAGGCATATTAGAGGTTTCACAGTTGGGTTGGGTGCGTGTCATTTCTCTGTTCACACAGAGAATTATTGTTATTATGATTCCTAATTGAGTTCGTAGGATAAATCCACAACTCTTAGGTCGTCATAAGGACGAACCGCTCTGATAATTTCTCTATTCACACAGAGAATTATTGTCAGTATGATTCATAATGAGTTCGTAGGATAAATCTACAACTCTTAGGTCGTCATAAGGACAAACCGCTCTGATACCATTAATGTAACATCCCGTAATCTCACACTTGATAATTCATAATTTATATATTGTAGCATTACATTTAAGGTAACATCTCTTAATCTCATACTTGAAAATTCATAGTTGACACACACATATATATAAATATATATATATATATATATATATATATATATATATATATATATATATATATATATATATATATATATATATATATATATATATATATATATATATATATATATATATATATATATATATGTTTGAAACTCAGATTTCAACTACAAACTCATAAATATAACTCGGATTCTTCTAATTTATTCTTCTATCTCTTTCTTCGTTGGCACTGGATCAAACGACATTCCTCCATCTGCTCCCGTATAACGAATTATACGATCATCACACATACACAAACACAAACAAGTAGGGTGAGCTAACATGCAACCAATCATCTATAAAACATGCATAATTACTTTGATACACTCAACAAACCTCATATAATAATTATGTCAAACACTCTCATACCATCATGCAACAATCGCATCATAGCTTCTCATACCATCATACAACAATCGCATATCGATACTCATCCCACAATACCACAATGGACACTCGTTCCACAATACTCAATAGACACTCATCCCACAATATCCAATGGACACACATTCCACAATACCTAATAGACACTCATCCGGATGATACGTTGATGAGCGGTCACGGGAGGTTATGCACTTGTGATGACTTCTACTTCCTCTTACAATTACATTTCTAAAATACTCCATACGATCCACAAGGTTAGTCCTCAACACTATGTCCAAAACCGGCACATAAACCAGGACCTCCTGCTCCTCTCACCACATACTTCATCCTTCTCTACTTGAGACTGAATGATTATTAGAGTATCAGGATAACCTCCAACTACAGGACCCTCAACATCAACATATACACAAATACCACATCATTATTGAATCTCTCCACGAGAATCATACCATGCTCATATTCCTCAACTCACATTATACCCTTACAAAATCTCCCCATAATACTCATATCATGTTCAGATGCATAAATTCAAATCCAATAAAATCCAATCATCGCATAAATCATACAAAATGAATATATCACAAAATAAATTAACAATACTAAAATATCACCATAAATGGTCACCGAAGAAGAATCAAATGTTTGACGAATCAAACTGACCATAAACGCCAGTACATATGACTAGTCACAACTTACTGGATTGGACCAGGGCTCCTCTATGATCAGGGATGTACCCACTCCGGTTTTTAAGATTCCTCTATCCTACCATCACAATTATAATTCATAATTTCGTATCTACCACAATAACATGAATTCATTCCAACGAGATATATTGCACAATAGTTTAACAGTACATAATTTGTTCAACAAGATTTAAGTTAAAAACTTGTCGAGTAGACTTCCAGGAAACAGAGGTGCGTCGCAATGGACAACTTAAGTACCATGTCTTTCCTTAGCCAAAGTGTTCCTCAACTAGTTTTAACAAATTTCTTATTTACAGATTCAAAACAACAACATATAATATTAACACAGAAATTCAATATATATAGATATACAATAAGCATTAACAGTATTCACACAGAATTTCAAGACATGAATAGTAATAAAACAATACTAAATCATAATATAAAAGCTTAGAAAGGTTAACTCCCCTACCTCATTTCTAGACTTATTTTCTTGACCAGAGGTTGTTCCCAGAAATCTTCCAAAATCTCTACTCTAAAATTTCTTCCTACTCCAAAAACTTCCTAATTTCTTCTTTTCTACTAAATTTCTCTACTTCTTGGGGAAGAATCAGCCTCCCCTCCTTGCTATTTATAGGCCAAAATTTCTGCACTATTTAAGTTTTTTTTTACTATTCATTATTTTATTAAAAAATATTATTTTAATCTTAAACATATCTGACCCTACTCTACACCAACGTGGATGCCTTATCCCTTTGTTACTATTCATTTTTTTTTATTCACTATTCACATTTTACTATTCCTTTTTTACTATTTACTTTTTACTATTCATTTTTCTTTTAAAAAAAAATCTTAAATAAGTTATCAAAAATTTGAACCTCTCCTTCTAGAATTACTATAATTTTATATCAAAAAATTTAATTTTTCTATCATAATTTTCTATTTTATTATATTTTTGATCCATTAAAATTATTATTACTAATAAAATACTAAAATTCACTATTATAGATATTTTTCATGGGTCTTAGAAAGAAATTGCCTCAAAAGTATAAAATAATTTTATCTCTTTCTATAATTTAGCTTTTATTAAATTTTATTGATTCAACTCTTGAATTACAATTTTATATATAATTATGATCTTTTATGCTAAATTTGAACGACAACAATATATTCCTAAAAATATATTTTATAAGTGATTTTTTATCTATATAAACTAAAAACTTAATTAAAAAAATATTAAACAGTTGTAAAAATTATGGCAATGTAATCATATAACTCCTAAACAAATAGCTACTATTTTTACTTTGTACAGACAGAAATATCTTCTTGTTTTGGCAAAGTCTGCATCATTACCTTATCTCTCCTTCCCTTTTGATATACGGCAAGGAACAGCGAAAGCATTAAACTATTAAAGAAGACGTGGAGATTTGTGGACCTTAGCTTTCACAATGACATGCTAAAAAATAACTACTTGTTATTACTATTTTTTTTTCGTAATTGTTAATTTAAATTTATAAAAATTTTAAAATTTTTAATAGGAACTTACAAAATGTTGCCTTTTCTTAATAATATTTGATAATGAAAATAAAGTGTTCAGAAGAAGAGTATGTTTACTCTCATTATGAAATATTTTGGTCCAAACATTGTATCACAACTTTACCAATCATTAACTTAATAAAAAAATATCTACAAGTTTACTAAGCACTTTTTCACAAATTTGGATGATTGGATCATTCCACACTAAAGGGAATATAAAATCTAATTAATATTTTTTTGACATAATTCAAATTGTTGAAATAAACTATCTTCGAGTAATTATAATAAAAGTATTGAAAGTAGATATCAATTTATATATATTTAGTTTTTTCTTATTAAGTTTAGTTTATAATTTGTGATAAAAAAAAGTTATTAAAAAGAGAAAATCATACTATTTGTAAAACTTCATAAAACGTTATTTTAGAATAAATAATTTAAAAATAATGAAACTTAGTTATTTTAATATTAAATAGTTTAGTTATAAATAGTTTTATTATAAACGAGTTTCATTATTTTAAAACGTACAATTTCTTTAGAAACTACTTTTCTAGAGTTCTCTACCTTCTTTCTAAGAGTTCTAACTCTTGAGTCATCTTTTTGACCATCAAGAGGTGTTTAATCGATCACGGCGAGGAGGTCTACATTTCTAATCGATCAATTTCTGTTATAGAGCAAGTATGTTCTGACTCCTTTTTATTCTCTCGTTCTTAATCTGTTTTTAGAAGAAAGAATGGTCATTGAATGTGTGATCATGTCTCTCCTAGTTATTCTTGGTTAATCTAAAGTCCTAAGGACTCTGTCTGCTTCCAACTCAGTGTTTCATAGGTTCGTTTAGAGATTCCTTGCGTTTCAAGCAATCGATAGAATGTTCTTTGAATCGGGCAGTTTATTGTGAGGTAAGGGAAGTTATAATTCTTGCTTTAAGTTTGTGTTTTATCATAAATTTGGTATTTGTATGAATTATGGATGATTTTGAGAAATTGGTATGATTGGGTGTATACTATGTATGTTTAATTGATGATTTTGATAGTATGACATGGAATATAATTGGAAAGGTGTGATTGTGATGTTTCGATTGTTATGATTGTGTGTTTGTGAGTGTTATTCTGGTTTGAATCTGATTTAAAGTATTTGGAGTAAGTAAGAGTCAATTACTTGGGTTTTAAGCTTAAAAAGCGAGGTTTGATGAGTGAGTTTGAGAAATAGGTATTGGAGTGAGAAGGAAACTAGTTTAGCACTGTTATGGGGTTATTTGGGACTTGTGAGAAGTATGTTTTGATTAAGAACTGATATATAGCACTTAAGTGGTTCCTTGTTGAGGTTTAGAAGTGTTTTTAGTGTCAAAAAGGGGGTTTAGAGTAGTGTTATTTGGAGTAAGAGGTGTGTACTGTTTTGGACAGTTGGGAATTGATTAGAAGAACTATTATGACTTATCTAGGCTATCAAAAGAAGAAAATCTGGTGTAGAAATGTATATGGGCATGTTGGAGAGAGTTATTAGGTGTTTTTGGTCAAAAATGAGGTTTAGGATTGTGAGATTTTAAAACAGCAATTGAAGTGAGTTATTTGGAGTATTATGACTTGTACATGATGTTGATATGGAAGTTAGAAAAGGTGGAATTGAGTTTGGGTAGCTTAGGTAAGTGATATTGGGTTTTGGATGGTCATTTTGAGTTAGAGGTGTATTTTCTAAGTTGTATTAGTGCCTAAGGGGTTGTAAGAACTGTTTAAACTTGTATATAGGGCATCCAAAGTCAAAATAGGTGAAGTTTAGAACTTGGTGCAACATTAGGCACCCTTTGAGCGCCTCTGTTCCAGGTGTCTAGTGCCCGGGCGCCTCTTTTGGGAGGGGGGGGGGGGGGGCTGAGCGCCACTTAGTAGCTTTTGTTTTTTTTCTTTTCAGTTTTCAGGATCTCAAATTTGGGGTTCGGGATATCAGTTTTGGACGTTCTTTAGGTCGTTTAATGGATTTCAAAGCTATTTTCCTTGCCAAAGTGTGGGTATCAAGTTGCTATGAAGAAAATGGTGTTATTGTATGATTTCTGATGACTTGTATAGGTGTTTCTATTTCTTTGATGTATGATAAGTAGTCTCATGTATTGGTATACTATGTGAATTTGAAGTGATCTCATTGGTTTCAAGGTTGGAAAGGTTGGTTCCAAGGTGGAACTTCTTGGTGTGGTTCAAGTGTGTTAGAATGAATGCAAGTAGCTCAATTTTGGGAGTTTTCCTCACACTCTAATGGTCATACATTCTCATATAGAGAGGTTTGACACATATGGTGAGAGTAGCAGGAGGTTTTAGTCTAGGTGTTACTAGTATGGCCTATGACGCGGTACAGACTAACCTTGTGATGTGTGGTAGGGTGAAACTCAATTGGCAAAGGCTTTGCAAAACAGTAGTGGCCACCACAACTACTAAAATGAGATGTTACACTATTCCTATTTATAAATATTTGAAGACACATTATATAAATATTTTTTATTAAATATCTAAGTGTATTTAATTATCTATTATATATATATATATATATTGATATTTAATTTATATATATTTATTATTCACTAATAATTATTAGCATATAAAATTTGGGTATTTTTTTAAATTCAAATTATAAAAAAAAATTATTATGAAAAGAATATTAATTATGGAAGAACTATTTAAAATTTAATTGTATATATTTTTATTTTTTATTTAGATCAAGTTATTTTGTAAAATATTGATTTTTTTAAATTTATATTTTAATACAATTTATTTAAATTTACTTTTTTAAAAAAATTATTTTATTTAATACTTTATCGAATAATTTTATTTAAATTATACTTAAAAATTATTTATCGTTTATCTAAGCTTATATTTTAAAGATTTATTTTAATATAATTATGTGAAAATTTAAAAAGTAAAATATAAAAATATCTGTATTTATTAGTATTTATATGTATAAAATAACTCGTAGATAATTTTTTATAAATACTCCACACAAGAGGATAAATAACAAGACAAACGAATAATAAGTAGAAAGTATAGGCAAATTTACGTATATAGGTAAATTTCGTTGCCTTTTTAAGTATATGTGTAAAAATTGGTAAAAAACATAATTGTTGATATTGTGATTTGTGGTTAACCTTACTACATTAGAAGGTATGAAAGTATATCATTAAGTTATAATTGATTATGATTTAAATTTTAAGTACACAAAGAAAATAATATAACATCAATTGAAGGGAACAAATTCACTGACTAAAATAGAAGATGCTTTATTAATTCGTAAAAGTCAATACAAAAAATTAATCATAAAATAAAAACATAATACAATCAAATTTAAGAGGGGTCTGGTGGCCCATAGTGATGACGTATATAATTTATGTCTTCTTTTAGGTATGCAATTCGAGCATCAATGTTATCAAATATGTTCTCACACTAGTATAGTAAGGGAAAACGACAACGGTTATTTTCTCTTATACACAGTGGTTATGCAACCGAAGCAAAAAAAGGTAAGCTTTTTGCCTCGGTTCTGAACCGAGACAAAAAGGTGTATGCTTTTGCCCCAGTTTAAATCCAACCGAGGTAGTAGATGAGTTTTTTCTTTTTTTGTGTTGTTTTTTTGTTTTAACCATTCAATTCAAATCCAACCGAGGACGACACACTCCCACCACCACCTGCAGAGAATGAATCAAATACCACTACTCCTGCAGAGAATCAACCAAGCAGAAAACGACTCAATCGAAATAAAAAAAGGGAGGGAAGGAAGCTTCCTCCTTCGTTGCAAATAAGAACGGAGAGAAGAAGAAGAAGAGGAACGACCACCACGCCCTTGCGCGCCCGTCGCATCTCTGTCGTGTCTCCGCCGCGCCTCCGTCGTGCCATTGATGATCCCTCCAGGTTGGTTGTCCGCGTGAGACGAAGAACCCTAGGCTAGGTTGGATGCACGACTTCAAGCAAGACGGATTGAAACAGAGAAGAGGAAGGAAGCCTCCCTCTCGGCAAGGTGAAAGACAAAAACCCTCTTTAGCTTGCACGAGACCCCCAGTGTTGCCCCAAAGTTGGGTCTCTCTGTGAGAAAAGAATCAAGACGAATAAAAGAAGAAGAGGAATGACCACCGCGCCCTTCCACCCCCGCCGCATCTCCGTCGGGTCTCTGCCGCGCCTCTGTCACGCTATTGATGATCCCTCCAGGCTGGTTGTCCGTGCAAGACGAAGAACCCTATGCTAGGTTGGATGCACGACTTGAAGCAAGACGGATCGAAACAGAAAAAAGGAAGGAAGCCTCCCTCTCGGCAACGTGAAAGAGAAAACCCTCTTCAGCTTGCACGAGACCCCCGGTGTTGCCCCAAAGTTGGGTCTCTCCGTGAGAAAAGAATCAAGACGAAGAAGGAGAAAAGAAATCTTGCCCCCTTGCGCGACGCAGATCAGGACGAAGAAGATGGGTTCTTGTGTCGAATAGAGAAGATGAAGAGTAAACACTGTTTTACGTTTTTAAATTTTAATTATCGAAGAAGTTATTACCTCGGTTAAGTAGAAAACCGAGGCAATAAAACTCTACTGCCTCGGTTCTAAAGACAACCGATGCGTAAATCTTTCCGAAAAAATTAAAAATAAAATTATAAATGGAAAAATTTAAAGATATTTCTAACTATAGGCATCAGTTCGCGGTTAAACTGAGGCATAAAGGCCTTATGACATCGGTTCAAATGGAACAAAGGCAATATAGGTTGAATAAAAAGATTTATAATGTTCAGATACAAAGGTTGTCAGCTTTTGGCAAGACATACTGTCTAGGTTCTACGCAGAACCGAGGCAGTATGTCTATTTTGAAAAAGTTGTCAAGTGAAAAGTCTGATTTGTAGAGGGGAATCAAGGTTTTTTGCCTCGGTTGGTCAGAGAACTGAGACAGTATACCTCTTAGGCATCGGTTCCAATTGAACTGAGGCATATAGTTTCGCAAAAATTATGAAATTGCCACCACGTTTTGATACGCTTTGGTTTTTTTGAAACCGAGGCGTAATGAACGAGTTAAAAACCCTTTTTTTTACTAGTGTCAACAAATGCTCGAAGATCACAAATCTCATTCATAATTTTTGTCACCATAACAGAAGAAGTATCTTGTTGGGACGGAGATGGTGGACGATCATTATAAATTGGCTAAGCATCATCTCATTTGTGAACCCAATGTCCATTTGTGTTTTTAACAAATCCAAACAAACAGATAACTTCAACACCAATTTTGAATGACCTCTTAACTGATACATAAGGCTCATCCTCAAGAGGAACTTCAAAGTGCTTCATAAATATGGTAATGAGTTAAGGATATGGTAGAGGAGCATTGTCTCGTACGCCTTTTTAATTTGATGTCTGAAGATGGGCCTTGTTAATCTCCTTTAATATAAAAGTCTCCACATCAAAATTAGATCTTCTTCTATTGCCTAGTGCAAGGTTAGTCATACAAGGAACCAAAATGCGACATACAATGTAGTGGACTATTCTACTATCAACATTCATAAACCCAACAAGTGTTCTATCCATAATGTTTGAATTCGGGTTACAAATAAGTTTCCTAGCGTCTAAAGTAGAGTAATCATCTTTCCATTCATCAGACGTATTTCCTTCAAAAGAGACTATTTGAGAATGTATACTTGTGAGAGAATAAAATAGTGATGAAGTTATAGTCATTCTTACTTTTTTTTGCTTTAGTGTGAATTACTTCATCATAAAAAATGTGCATGTTGTTGTAGGAATCTCAGACCAATGCTATATAATAATACTTTTGGAGGGATAAAATCAACAAGACCAATATTTTTCAAAAGATTGTAACACTCAAAATTTTAATCCACAAAAAATGTCTGAGTCAACGTATTTCAACAAGACCAAAGCTTTTATTAATGAGATTTTAGTCAATGTAGTACGCAATATTAAATTAAATATTAACGCTTGTAATATTAATTATTAATTACTATTAATGATTACAGTTAAATTAAAAATTAACGAGTCTAATTAGTTATTAATTATTACTTTATATATATATATATATATATATATATATATATATATATATATATATATATATATATATATATATATATATATATATATATATATATATATATATATATATTAAAATATTAATATCGATTAATAGTATTTAATAGTTGAATTATAATATTAGTTACTATTAATTATTACATTACATTAACAATCAATAAATCTAAATAATTATCAGTTAGTACTTCATATATATATATATATATATATATATATATATATATATATATATATATATAAATGTTAATATTAATTAATAGTAACTAATGATTTCAATTCCAATCCAACTCTTATGAAAATAAAAGAAAATTTAGTAATACTTTAATAGATTTTATATATATAGTGTCTTTTTCTTCTTTTAAAGTTATAAATGTTTTATCATAATCTGAAGATATAATAAAAGAATGCACGTAAAAAGTAATTTAAAAGAAAATAAAAACAGAAGTTAGGAGTGTTGAATAGTTAGGTTACGGAATATTTAAACAAATTTATCATTAAATTTACTTTAAAAAAAATAGAGTTGAATTTTTATATTTTTTATGTTAATTTCAATTTAATTAAACTGATTTTTAAGTAAGTTATCCCTAAATACCTTTATTATGTCACCATAATAAATCATGCAACAAAGGATTTTCTATGATCTCTATTTTGTCTCTTCAATAACTCACTCAAATTTTACTTTCTCTTCAAACAAAACCTACCGATCAAAGTAAAAAATAGAGTGTAGTTAACTTTTTTTGGAGTTAAATTCACGAGAAGGTGTTTCTACTTTTTAGAATTATGTGTGCTGATAAACAAGGTGAAGGAAGCTAATTCTAGCATTTTATATTTTGTGAACTTGGATTGGGAATTTTGTTTTAGATTGGAATGGTATTACACTTTGTTTGATAAATTTGTCATATAACATGTAATTAAGTTATGCTAAATTGTGTTGATTGATTTGTTAAGTGATTTTGGTATTTTGTGAATGGAAGAATTCTAGGTTGAGCTATTGGTCAAATTGATGATATTTGAGAAGTTTTGCAATGACTACAAAGTAGAAAAGAGTTAGAAGTTCTAATTTGAGCAATTGAGCAAGCTAAATTCTATCAATTCACAACTCAGTTGTCATGGCGTTAAGCCGTAGCATCGTCGCATTGAGCGCCAGCTTGAAAATCTCAAGTCAGAGAGTTCCAGGGGCTTCCAACGTTGTTTGTTGTAATTTAACAAGTTTGGTAGTTTTAATTTTTTATATTATTGTTGTTCATGCTTTTAATTGGATATAATTGATATTGAAAAGGTTATGTAGATATATGACTGATGAAATTAAAAAGAATTCCATGGGAAAAATCATATTTTCGTGTTTTCTTTAGTGTATGCATTAATGTATGGATTTAAGTAATAAGATATCATGACACTCTAATAATCATTCACACTCATATAAAGTATAAGGGTTATATGGTGAGAGTAGCAAAAGATCCTACTTGTACAAAATTATTAAGGAAAATTGTTTTGTAACTTTACTATGTTTCATGTATTACTAATAATATCTTAATTTTTGATTAAATTAATATATGTTTTGTATTATTATTTAGAATGTTGTTAATTAGCATTGTTTTTTATATATTAGTTATTTGATCAAAGAAGTATTTCTAACAAAGAAACAAATTATCAACATCAAACATCACAACAGAATAATGCTATTTAATATTTTATTATGTCTAATTTTAGAATTGATAATAAATGACATTCTAATGATTTACTAATTTTAACTTTTACACTTTGTCGATTACATTATTTGATATTGAAGTTCTACTGCTTCTTTTATAAATGTCTCATGCAAATTATAAATACAAAAATTTAAAATCTTTGATTTTTATAACTTTTCATTTGTTTCCGGATTTATGTACCCCAAGGAAAAACACTAATGCTGGGGTTTTGGGATAATGTACTCTGGACAATAATTTGAGAAGATGGATTTGTAGTTTAATTTACGTTAGTTTTCGTGGATACGGAAGTGATGATTTGCGGGGTATAGAAATATTTCATTCTTACTGGGGGAGATTTGAGGGTAATTGAATCCCATAGAATGGATTCAAACTACGAAACTTAGTTAGTTTTAATAATAATAAATATTAATAATAATAATAAATTGTTCTCTACAACAAACTCCTTTTACTATTATTTTTAATTTTATGTTTTTTTTTTTCATATATGCTTATAAATGATGGCTCATTGATCAATTGAATTCTTTGGCGGAGATGACTTAAGTTCATTAACTAAATCTCCACTTTATTTTTAATAGAATAGATGATCCTTGAATATACATTAGACAATTTAATCAAGCATTAAAATATTTACTCCAAAAATAAATATGTTCACTTATTAGATTATCTACTACTGTTTAATTTGATCTGAAAACGATAACAATCAAACACTAATTTAAAATTTTATTAGGAATATAAATTAAAAAACATAAAAAAGAAAGTTGGCCTAAGAATGTATTTCACCACATGTGGAGGATAACAAATGACTTTTCCTTGTCACCTTCTTTAAGGATTTTCATCACAAAGGTCCCAATGGGACCTCGTACTTCCATATTTAACGCATTTCTTCGTTTTTTCACCATCTGCAGCACATTGGTCGGTGAGATCTAGAAGCAACTTTTTCAAAACGATATTTTATCATTTAAATTATCTCATTTAATTCAAACGCCCCACTAATTTATAAGTTTTTTATAAACATAATAAATCAAAGAAAGTGTTTTTTTTTTCCTCTAAATATCATACATAATTAAATTTAGTTGGAGATCTGCAAAGAATTAATCACTATCCATTAATCTCCTCATAAGTCCATACATAGCAATAATTATAAGAAAGTTTTTCAATGTTCCACAAATAAGATTTCATTCCTTCATTTTCATTATCTGCATATCATTTGTTTCCAAACATAAAAGGGACTTCAATGTCCCAAAAAATGAAAACAAAAGCTGTCTTTTTAGAGTTATATCCAAATCACTCACTCGTTCATGCATAATAGAAGAAATAATAGATAGGGGAAAAAATTGATAGAAAAACAAGAAAAATATGCTTTATGAGATGGATGGAGTCAGTGATACTACGAAATTTCAATAATTCATTTCGTGTGTTGTCTGACCCCAGAACATAGAGGCATAAGATAAATTGCAGAGCGAATGATAAATGGGGGTTGCATATATATATATATATACATGCAACTTGCTCTTATCATATATATAATTAAGAATTTTCTATGTTCGGAAAAGTCCCCACAAACATTTTTAGGATAAGAAAACAACAAGCAAATAAGCTTCTCCATGAATTAAAATGGTTTTATATAAATTATAATTAGTTCATGGTAAAAAAAAATTCATTTCTTTTTTAATTTATGTAACATTCCATAAAATAATATAAAAACTACTAAATAAAATATTACATAAATTTATAAATCATATTCAAACATATATAAAAACAAATTATATTAGAGTTATTCAAAATAACCATATTAATATATAAAATATATTTATATTTCAAGAAGCTAAAACTGACAATAAAGTTATAAAGCTTTTCAAAAGATAAGATATAAACATACTTCCTACACTCCTATGTCTATCTATAGTTGGACCCTCATCTTCGTATTGAGCAAGATATTAACTCTTATTTTTCCATCTAGTCACGAATTAATTTGTGATTATTGCAAAAAAAAAGAAACAAGACAATGACACAATCACAAAAGGTAAGCTAATGTATAAAAAGAACATGTATATACAAACAAAAAAATTTCAAACATAAGCATAATATTCAAGTAGTCATTGATAACAGTTGATTGTACGTGTTTTTGTGTATATATTTTGTGAATAAATCAACTCCTTCATAGCTTTTACCTTATTTTATCCTAAAATTTAGTGTGTTTTCTAGTTTTCTTGTGTTTTATTTAGTATATGCTTGTTTTTACCTGTAATATCTTTATTTGAGTGTGTGAAATAAATGAATAGGAAGCAATTATAGTGGAGGAAAACAAGCAAGAACTCACGAGAACATGTTTTGGGACAATAAAAGATCAATTTGAAGTAAATACCCATGTTGGACGCCTTTGAAAAACTTGTTAGCTGTAAAACCAACGGCAAGTGCACCGGTAGCAGCGTAGCAAGTGATAAATATCGTTCTCTCCCAAGGGACTTATGCAACACATGACAACTCTTCCTTCCATAACTCAATTAGACATCAAAGTGTACAAAAAATACAAGAAACTCTTTTTGGTATTTTTATCAAATAGTTGGTGTGCAAAGAATTTAACATAGAGTATTTACAATTTGTTAAGACTAGAATTCATCCATTTCATTCTCATGCATTCACAAACATCTCAATTCCATCCAATAGGTGTTCAATTTCAGTTCTAGGTTCAGTTCATATTTCTCAATACATCAAGAACCAAAATTCATGCATAAGTGATCAATCCAAAGCAAGCATTAAGCATAGAAATCAAATACTAACATGAATTGGAAAAGCATATAGCATTAACATCACAAAATACATAAGAATTCCATGTTTTACAACTAATCTCAACAAATAGGAAAAGCCCTCCATGGTGGAGAACTTAGGGTTCCACAAAATTGAAGAGATAGGAAGAAATTGGAACCAAAGAGAGGATGCACAACCTTTCCCAAGGTTTTTGGCAACTACTATATACTCCATTTGCGCCTCCCCTTCGCATCTCCATCTCCAATTTGTGACCCATCTTCTTCCTCAACCCAAAAGGGGAAAAATCACCATTGATGAAGCTTAAAGACCCAAGGAGGAGTGGGAGAGCTTCCCAACACCCCAAACACCCTCCAAGGGCCTCTCCCAATCTCTCTAGGTGAATAATGAAGTGTAGGAGGAGAAGAATGCTCAAAAAATCGCGAGACTCATGTTTAAATAACCCATTTTGACACATCAGCACCGTCCGCGCTCAGCCCCCTTCCTGGGACTCCCGGCTCGAGCACACTAGAAATCAGCTTCTGTGCAGGTGGCGCTCAGCCCCCTGAACCAGGGAGGCCCGACCTGATTTTTCTACACTGCATCTTTTTCACTTTTTCTACAGATCTGCTTGCTCTAAAGGCGTCTAACATGAGTATTTGCTTCAAATTGATCTTTTATTGTCTCAAAACATGTTCTCTTGAGTTCTTGCTTGTTTTCCTCGACTAGAATTGCTTCCTATTCATTTATTTCACACACTCAAATAAAGATATTAGAGGTAAAAATAAGCATATACTAAATAAAACACAAGAAAACTAGAAAACACACTAAACTTGAGGATAAAACAAGGTAAAAGCTATGGAGGAGTTGATTTATTAAAAAAAAATATACATAAAAACACGTAAAATCACCCGTTATCAGTCATCATGAATGAAACATATATCACAAAGATTCTAAATTCAATTATCCGAAAACATGCATTAATATCGTATTCATTGGAGATATATACTTGTGGTGACGTCTACTATTTTGTAGAACAATTACCAATGATATTACCAATGAGTTTTCACTCTACCACACACAAGGTTAATCTCCTTCGCCCTTTAGGTCAATGAAAAGTCCTTAAACTAGGATCTCTTACTACTCTCACCAAATGTCACATTCTAGTTTAGGTGAGTATGAATGGCCATTAGAATATCAAGATATCTTCTTAATTGAATCCATACATCAATACATATACTACCAACTACTAAACTATAGGATTTCTCTCCATGAAATTCCTCTTTTCTCATAACTCACATATCTCCTACATTATAGTTGCAACATCAATTATTTCAACCAATAACATCAACGAAGAAATCCCCCAAAAATCAGCTAAATGCAATAAATAAGGTAATAGAAAACCATACAACAATGGCGACCGACAACACACTTCCAAGGTGGATCACGGAAAAAAAAGGGACAACGGCAAATACTTATCCTGAGAATAGTTTAAGGCAAGTGGAGTTGAGAAGCTCTCCTCTTCTAGTTGAGTTACTAGCTATAACCAAGAAGAAGAAAAAATGTGAGAGGGTTTTTGGTTGTGGGGTTGATTTTGTATGTTTTAAAAGAAAGGGGTTTCACAATTTATGCATTTAAGTTACTTTTAATTTATGAAAAAATTCATTTTTTTTGTCTGAAAATATTTATTATAAAGTTTATTTATAGATATCCCATATTTAAATATATTTACGGAATCTTCTACAAATTGATGCTAGTTAAGTATATGAATAGGCCAAATTAATCTATTAATAAGACAAAACTTAAAACTTATATGTTTAGTTATTTTTAGTATGAAGTTAGGTTGAATAGAATTGGAATTTTTAAGGTTTAAACTTGAGTTTTATTTTAAATAAACTTAATTTATTTTTTGTGGATGAAAATTATCTCCGATCTCTGCAGTAAACTAGGTTTTGGTCAGAATAATTTCTATCTATCTCGAATTTTGAAAACATCAACTAATTTTAAAAGAGCTTATCATAGTCTAATTTTATAATTGAAATTTTTATTATGCAGGTTCATTAGCAAAAATTATAATCTTTATTGCAAACTTCTGTTCAAGAGATCAAATTATAATCAAACTGAGTTATTTGAGTTATTATATGCTCTTAAATAGTAACAATTATATCATGATTATCAATTAAGTTTTAGTAATACTTGCTTAATTTAACAATTGATATTAGAATTAAGATCACACGTTTAATTTCTTAATGGAGTAATTGCTCATTAAAAAAATTGTTAGTGATTGTATAAATGTATTGTAACCTAGACAGAGAGTCAAGTCAAATTAAAAAATATTTTCTTAATAGATGAATAATTGTTGGCAAACATTTTAGTTGAATTTTGATATTGATATTTAAAGGAACTATAACTTGAATGATATGATGAAAACATTGGTAATAACTAAATAGCATAAGATTGAGTTAGTGAAAAGGTTTTTTGCATTCTTGCCACTTCCAAGTAAGCAGTTCCAGAAGAGAAATATAGTTTGAAGACCCACATATCCTTTATTTTTGTCCTCTATTATCCAACTTCGACAATAAATATCTACTGTTTTTTTAACTTAGTAATCTGTTCAAAAAGAACTAGCCACACAGTAAAAGGGAAACTAAACAAACATTCAGTAGTGGATATAATATATGTCTCTGTTATTAAAAAGAGTAAATCAAAAGCTTCAACTTGCACCAAAAGGTTTTAGTTCAATGAGTGTGCAACATTCACACAACTTTTTAGGTGCTTTATAGTACCATAAACACATTTCTCAATCAGTACGTTAATTGGTAAAGTACTTTCTAAAATATCTAAGGTAATTTATATTTTCATATGAAACAGTATCATCTCTAAATTTGAAATTTCAATCAAAAAAAGAAAAAATCTTATCAAGTTATGATCAATATTTTAAATCATATTGTTCATACTGTGTAGTATTTTTCTGCACCAATATTTCAATCTAGCATAATGCAACTACACAATTTTCTTTTAATTTATCATGTGTTTGATTATAATGCACAAATAATTCTCTATCGGATATCTTAGGACTTGAGTTGTAACATCTGCATTTTTGTATCACAATTCCATTCTGTTTTGGAAATAACATATATTATATCCATGAAATCCCCATATAGTATGATGAGATTTTTACGCATAAAGTCTTGTACGAAACAACTTTTCATATAAATTCAATTTACACAATTTTGAGTCTTATTTGTTCATAAAGTAAGTATTTGATTTTATATATAAAAAAATTATTAAATAAAAATCAAATTTGGAGATATAAAATAATTAGTCATTATATTAATTAAATTAGATAATATTTTATAAACTAAAAATTATTATTATCTAATAATTTTTATGATTAAAAAAAATTATACATTAAATTCTAAATTTATCGTACTCATATAAAGAATGATATTTGATAGTAAGAGTTAAAAGAAGTTTTAGTCTGAAAAAGCTATATGAAAGGTATTATGTCCTCGAGGTGGTATAAGAATTCATCCTTTCATATAGAAAAATTTTGTCCAAAATGCTCCTTAAAGGAATAGAGGTTATGGTAAAAAAATCCAACTCAATTAAATATGTTTTTTTATTCTAGAAAAAAGAAAAAAAATATATATATATATATATATATATATATATTTATTTATTTATTTATTTATTGTTTTATGTTCTTTATGATATAGATTATGAAATGACCTAATTAATATTATGATGTTGTAAAGTAGGTTGTTACATTATTAAGTTGGTTTTTAAGTTATTTTTTTACTAAATTAGTCATTAATATTAATCTTTAAAATATATCATTAATACGGAGTTGAGATTATTATGAAAAAGTAGAAATGAATGATCATATTAAATATATTTTGGTTTGAGAATGCAAGGATGAAATATTTTTAAGAGATTGACTTAAATTTCTTAATTTAAATTGAAGGGATGTAAGGTAGTAGCTTTCCGCTGGATAAATGTTTGTTCCGTATTTGTCTCCATATTTGTATAGTATGTTATTTTAGTACTCGCATAATCTTTTTAATATTCTCGAATATTCATCAGTATTTGAAGATACTTAAAACAAATTCTAAAATTTTTAGCAAAATATTTTTAATCATAAAAATCTATTAAAAAATATATAAAAATGATAATAAGATTATAAAAAAATTGTAGTTATTAAAATCTAAAAAAAAAAACCTATATAAAAATCTATAAAAAAAATGTATATATAAAACTGAATTGTAAACACAATCAAAGATAGAAACATCTAAATAAATTTAAATAAAATATATAAAATTATTATCATAAATTTCAAAGAAAAGTATAAATAAACTCAAATTTATATAAGTCTAAATAAACTTATAAAAATAAATATTAAATCTTGTTCAATACATAAAAAGATTAAGTCACTCATTTATTTGCTTTTATATATATATATATATATATATATATATATATATATATATATATATATATATATATATATATATATATATATATATATGTGGATACTATATATGATATCATACTCGTTCCGTTAACATACAAATATAAAAAATATTCCTATCCATTATCTACGTATATCTATTTATAATATTTATTTCCAATTTATTAGAAATTTTATCCATAAATACCCCATAATTTTTTTTTTTTTACATTCCTAAATCCAGTTTATTATTTGTTTAAACCTAACCTGGTTTGATAAAGAATAATAATATTAAAATAAGCCAAGTGAATTGAATATGTGGGGTTGAATTATTAATTTTAAAACGGAAAAACTAAAAGAAAATAATTTAAAAAATCCTTAAATAATGGGAATATAAAATTATGATAATTTATAATTAAGTAATAAGATATATAATATATTTAACAACTGAATGAGAGTACAGAACCGTTTTATATTATTGCTTTACAGTTACAATAATTTAGATTAAAGTGAATGTGATTATTAAAATTTGAATAGAATTAGAAAATCCGTAATAAAAAGGTTTTACCAGATATCAACACCTTACTAAATCTAAGAGTTTGATCTACAAGAGGTTAAAAATTAATGATTAAAGTAAGCTCAATATAAAATAACTCTATATGGTATGTGAGAATTTCATCTCAACTTCACACCACTTAATATTTTCATTTAGATTGTTTAAACAATCACTAAAGCAATTATATCTTTGTTAAACTGGGAATTTATACTTAATACAAACAATAAAAAGTTAGTAACATATATTATTCAAGGTATAATCCCTACTAAACTCATAATTTATGCATATAATTCATAATTATTCAAATCAATACAATATGACATATATTATTATTATTATTATTATTATTATTATTATTATTATATTTAATACTTGAACTAATAGCAGACACCCAAACATGTCTCTTGAATGAAACTATGTCACTTGAATATTTATAAAAATAAACATAATTAAGAGTATGTCATTGGATGGAGAGCATCTCTTGAACATATTTTCAACACTTGAGTGATAAACATATTTTTTTTCTTAAGTTGCTCCTTTAGAACATATTACTTGAATGATATTTGGTTTTACCATCTTAATAGAACAAAAATTTAAGAACAATATATTCAAAATAACTATAAATACTCATTTGTCATTTTCAAGTTAAAAAATCAATCTAAACCTCAACATCCATTAAATTTAATTTTAATACATCAATCATCATTTCAATATCAATAACCATCATACAAGAAAAAAAAAATCAACAAATCAACATAGCTTGAAATAGCTTACCTTATTTAGAGGTTGATAGCAATATAAGTAATAACTAGAAAAAGTTGAAATTTATATATACTAAAGATGTAATACGATATATCCCAACAATACGGGAATTCAATTCACTTATAAACTAGTTAAACTTCAACGGATGAAATTGATAATAATCTCAAATACTATAGCAAATAAAGAAATTACGGAATTTTTAAAGTAAAGATTTACTCTGAAATGAAATCTAATATAGTATGTTTTGTTTAAAAGATAAAAATGAACTTTAAAAATCATTATATAGTTATAATAAAAACTCATTAAAACTATTTATTTTGCCTCCTTTACTTTTACGTTTCCTTTTACCAAATACACCATCCACAAGAAAAATAATACTCTTTAAGTTGGAGTCTTTCCTATCTTTTACCAAAGAATAGTTTGATTGATTACTACTAAACTAATTAGGCTAAGCTTACATGCATGCCAACAATTAACTGTATAAAAAACACATTTAAAGTAAAGATGTAAAATAATAATCACATTAGTAATACGAAGTATCTTTTAATTTTCATATAATTAATTTTTATACTAAAAATCCGACTAATTATTTTTAATAGAATTTCCCATTTCAATAAAAAAAATTTAGTCTATGATATTTAAATAAATATGCTTTACTTTAAAAGAAGATGTTAATATCAATAAAAGAAAAGTATTTATTAGAGTGAAATTGATGGGAATCATAACTGTATTATGTTTCTTAGTTATGAGTAACATCATCAACTAATCCCTGATTTGGCTATTAATATCATAAATCCTTTTCAACCATTATATATTTGGAAACCTTAAGAAGCCTCCAATGGAAGCTCAACCATAGTTTCTAAATCATCAAACAAAAAAGAAATTCTCACCACTTGTAGGTTAGATAGTGATACCAGTAGTGCTGAGTGGCTGTATTTGTAGTTTCAATAACTATTTAGTTAAACCATGCCATCTTGCAATGACCCACTTCAAATAAATTTCTTCTTTTGGATCATCAAAGAGTCAAATTAATCAAACTAGAAGCTTCTATTCAAATATTTTTCTAAGTAATATGGCAAATGCTCTTCCATGGTTCTTCTTCAGATGCATGGCAGCTGAGTGAGTGTTGCTGATATTTGCAATAAATGTCAGAAACGATTTCAGCCTCAAACTATATGTGTGATTTACATTACTGACATGGCGTTCAAGGTGTTCATGGATTCTTCTAACCATAGATTGTTCCACGCATGCACAATTAATCAAAAAAATTAATTAAATTTTAAATACATGCTAAATTTAGGTGTTTTTATTTGGATTTTTATTAAATTTTGTTAGTATATTAAATGTTTAAAAGTTTTTACTGTTTGTTTTCTCATTATTTAGATAATTTGACTTGGGTTTTGCTTGTCTCTTTCTTTCCATGTATTAATAAATATATAAATTATGTGATTAATATAAAAATATTACAATTATAAAATAATAAATGATTTTTATTGTTTTTAATGAAAACGTATCAAATATAATTAATAATTGTCTAGTGGCTCTGAATAATGACTTGAAAGTCGGGTTATCCAAATAAAACCACACCTTATATATTAACCAAAATATTAATTAACCATAAGAAATGGGGAGACAAATAAAAAAATAATGAAACAAAATAAAGCACAACAATATCATTTAGTTAACCAGAAACTTAATTAAAAAATATAATTTTTTTTAGAATTTAATATATAAAAAACTTAATAAAAACTCATTTCAAAATACTTAAATTTATCATCATAAACTTTAAAAAGTTAAACATATATTACAATGAACTTCATTAATTTTTGTCAATATATATTCGTCTATATTTGTTCATACACAAGACCCAAGTCTATTTCATGGTTTAAAATATAATAAGTTGGCATCCTTCCATGGAAGATATACATATTACAATATGTATCCTATAAACATTGAAACAAAAAAAATATCATGTATAATGTCAAAAATGCTTCAGCAAAAAGAAAAATGTTACTTATATAATTTGCTTTATAAGAGTAATTACATAATTAACATTTTTACATTTAGTTCATTTCTTTTGGAGATGATTTTTTTTACCTATGAGATATAAGGTAGGCGTTTTTTTAATAAGATCTGTTCCATATTCAAAAAGATATAATTAGGACTCAAAATCTAGAATGATTGACTAAAATACACAACTGCCAATTAATATAGAGTCATGTTTTTTTACAAATAGATTAAGAGTTTTTTTTTTCAAGAAGATAGATCGAGATTATTAATTGATATATATTTAGACTAAAATATATTTATTTAATCGTGTTTAAACAAATATGTCATCCCCATTTAATGTGGGTCATGTGCACTTGGAACCACAATTAGCCAAGGGAAATTATAAATATGATTATGTTTAGATACAAAGTTTGATTTTTCTTGAGACTTTCTACATAAAAAAAGCTTTATATTTTTGTATGAAAAAAAACCTTAAAAACATTTTTTTATATTCAAGTAGACCCAGTGTAACGTGGGCATTCTCATTTATGGGTAAGCATAAAAATATCTCAATTGTGGTTGATTAGACTATATGTTCCCAGCTTGTATTGCAATAAAAACTCAATAATTAATTTTCTGATAAGAAATTATTAATTGCAGACAAGGACATGATTAAAAAAAATATTAATTTAATTTTGAGTTCATAAAATATCAATTGTTTTGGAACAAAACTAGAATTGCGAAACTTAATAAAGGATGGATTACTGTTCCGAAACATTCCAATGTTATTTAAGAAATGTTGGTTCTAGGACCAACGGTAATTTTAAATTGACCTCTTTTGTTAGGTTGTTTAACGTTATTTTAGACAAAATATTTACAAAAGTTACTATGTAACATCGAATTTTAAGTTACACCGACATGAAACTGATTATCTCACATATTATTTGTATATATAAGGCCAAGATTGAATTATTATTAAAAAAGCAAGATGTAATATATATTACTTAATAATAATAAATATATTGGATTTTGAACTAAGATTATTATATAAATATTTTTAAAAATTTTAACAAAAGTTTCAAATTTACAAACACGACCCCACAACTTCAACTAAGAAGATATAAGGAAGAAAAGGCAGAGAAACAATTTAGTATTAAGATTTTCAATATTATGTAAGGGAAATGAAGAAGTCCAAAATTCTAACCCAATTGAAAAGAATACTTTTTTTCTTAAAGAATCGGTTGAATCCTCCTTAAAATGAAGTTTTGAAGTTGAAGTGTTGGAAAAAATATAACTAAACAAAGCATATATGCTTGATTTCTTTGTATTCTACAAAATCTTACATTGTTTTCTCATTCATAATTACAATTCTATAGTGTTACCCTAGTGCACTTTTCATCCTAGAAGATCTAAATTTTGCACGAAGTAAAACTATTACACTAGAGAAGTAATTTAGAAGCCTAGAAATCCTAAACAAAAAATATAAGGGGTAAAAGAGGAATATCATATGATTGTTTCTAATCAAACTCAAACCATGAGTAATTGTCTCTGAGCTTCAATCCTCAAATCTTCCTTCATCTTTCTAATGAAATCATCAAACTTTTTGTTCAACTCCTCAGTACTTAGCACCCAATTTGCTTCTTCTTCTTCCACAGCCTCTTCCTCTTCAACACTTTCTCCAATCAGAAACTCACCAATCTGTGATTCCTTTTCTTCATCTTCAGCTCCAGTTTCTGCATTTGGTTCCTCCTCTTCCTTCAAAGCTGATTCAATATTCTCTTTTCCTTCTTCTTCACCTTCCAAAACTATGTTTTGTTCACCTTCTTCAACAGAAAACTTGATTTCTATTGCATGTTCTGCTTCTGTCTTCTGTTCTTCCGGTTCATGATGAGCTTTCTGCACCAACATTATTGGCTCATTAGCCTCAACATCGGAGTACGAAGATCGTGATCCACCTTCAACATACTTATCAGAAATAGTGGTAGACCCAGACAAAGATTTTGTTATGCCAACAAACACAAGGAGGCCGTTGCATAGTAGAAACATGCAGTTCTTGTCTATGGTGTGAGTAAATAGTTGCAAAGAAAATGTGGAGAAGTAGAGGTTGAAGCGGTAGAGGAAAGCAAGCAAGGAAGATGGAGAAATGAAGAAAGAAAACACAGACAATGAGACTAACAATTGGATAAGCTTGATTACATGGTCATGGAGTTTTGTGCTTTGAATCAAAGATTTTATTTTGAGGGACTTAACATGATCCATAGCTTCCAATCTGAGCAAGAATGGAAGTGGAACTGATGAGAGTTTGTGGTTGTTATGAGAAGGGAATGTTGGTTTCTGAAGCCATGAAGGGATGATGTCTTATATAATGGCTGAGACCAGGGAAAAGGTACATCACTGTAGTGTTTTTTTATATTTCCAAAAATACCCTTGATTGGGAAATTATTATAAAGCAGATGGCATAAATTGGATGTTATCCCAACTCCCAAACTTACCTGCTATTCAGGGTGTTTGAAATAAATGCTGATAAGGACATGGCCAATTCTGAAGTTACTATTTGTCACATAAACAGGCAAATGGTTGTTCATGATCACTAGTTTTGAGCTTGACATGTCAAAATGGCTTTCATGTGGGGTTTGAGGACAAAATTGAAGTGGCAATGACTTGGAGGAGGAAAGAAAGAGAAAAACAAAACAAGAGAAACTTGTATATTTGATATCCCATGTGTTCTTAAATACAAGTTAAAAGCTAACAAGTTTTAGTGTACAAAAATTCACATTAACAATACCATATGCTATGAATTTATGAAAATATTTTTGGTTGATTGATGGGCAGAAAGGTCAAAGAATATATATGTACCAAACGAATTGTTTGAAGGATGAGGATCTGTTAATGGATTTTGCTTAGGAAATAATCCAAGTGACAGTGCTAATTTGGTTGGTTTTGTTATAACAAGAGAGGCTTTAGATGTAAGCTACTATAATAATAACAAAATCATATATGCTACCCTTTTCTGCAAGTCTTATCATCATTATGTTCAATTTTGGCACCAACGAACCTGCTTATCTCTCAACTCCCTCTCTTGTCAGTTCTCACACTTTACATCCTGCCAATTGTTGTTCTTCATATCTTATTTTTCCACCATACCTAACCAAACTTCAATAAAGATAAAACGTATTCTAATTTTATTATATTCATGTATTCATTTCTATTTTTTTCACATCACTAATTTGGATTGTAATATAATATTATAATTTTTTCTTAATTTTGAGTTGTCTTGTCATTTATTATTGGACTATAAACAAATATTTAATTTCATATGAAATATACATGTGTTTCCTATAAATCAAATAACATATGTAATCATTGAGTAAAAAAGTATGTATTGAATAAAATTAAAAAAAATGAATACTATAAAAGAAAATAAGATTCATACAAAGTCAACTTTAAACCGTCTCAATATAAAGATATATTAATTAAAGATATCAAAATGGATAAGTTAATGATATTACAAAAGTTGATTTTATGAAAATTAATCTTAAATTCATTTCCTAATACTTATTAATGATCTAGCAGCAAATAGTTAAATTGAGCACTCGTTCATTTTATTTTGAACAATTATTTAAGGATGATAAAGTAAACTAAAATGTTTCATATTGTTTACAAAGAAGGTTAAAGATGATTTATTAAAACAAAATCATAACAATTTAACAATGTCTAAGATAGAATATTAAAATGATAGTCAAAAGTTGAACATGATTCTGTAATTTTTATTTAATATACAACTATTTTAAATAATTTCTATTTTTGTTTTCATATGAAATGTGACAAGAGATTACCGTTATAGAATGAAACACTCAATTGGTAAAAGAAGTAGAAGTTGTTTGTTTTAGCTTCTAACAACTCAAGACAAAACTTGGCTTTGAAGGGAAAACTTTCTCCTCTCATCGAACATTTTGCAGTTTGGTCAATCATCAAAACTGGACTCATAAAAATAAAATAAAATCCAACAATATAGTCTTTTTTTTATTAAATGAATTTTAAAATGAGCAAACCGGACATAAGACTTGTATTTTTTAAAAGTATTACAATAAAATATGAAATTTTTAAATAAACTTGAAAATGTATTTAATGTAATAAGTTGTCTTGATAATTATATATTTAAATATTTATATATATTGTGATATTGTGATAGACTATTTATTTGGCGGATAATTCAATATTTAATTCTATTTTATAATAAAACTCGTTAGCCTAAGTAACTGCCAACTAATTTAAATGAAATAAGAGAAATATTTGAACGATGATTTTTTTAAAATATATAGCTACATTTTAATATTTTGAAAATTCCAATGATTGCAATATTTCTATAAAAATCTATCCTTTAAGGCTTAAAAATAAAATCACTAAAACAATGAATACCTAGAAATAGTTTTCTTAAATATTATAACAATTTTCTTTTTAAATTTCATCAGAATATTATTTTGGTTTCTACCATGTCAATATGACTTGATGTTTCGTAACAAATAAAATCATTATTATTACTAGTAAAAACAGGTACGGATATGTTATGAGTATTCACTAAACAATGAAAATTAATAAAATTATTATTATTATTATTATAAAATTAAATATAAATAAATTTTACAACTTTTTATTCATTTTTGAAATTAATTTTATAATTAAAAAATGATTAAATTTTAAAAATAGTTAAATAGAAAAAACAGTTTAATTAAAAAAAACAATATCTTAAAAATAAAAGTAATAAAATAATTATTTTAATATAAGAAGATTATTTAGAAGATAAAATTGAAAAACAAAAACACCAAAACTGAGAAACTTTTTATACTTTTTATAGATATGAAAAATTTCTATTATCAAACATAAATTTATATAATTTCAAATCTAAGAATTTGGGGTTGGACTATGCAAAAACTTTCCCGTTCGCACCAATATTACGTAACCATCAATCTCGTGCCGTCGAGCCTATAGAGCTTCCTCCGGTACGCCGCCGCTCTCCCCTCCTCCGCTGCCACCTTTGGTTTCATTTTCGTTACTAGCTATCTACCTCTTCTTAGTAACTTTGAGTAGCCATTTTATTAATAATAAGATCTTATTTAGGTAAGAATATGATATGTAGCATCCCAAAAATATAGTAATAAACCATGTAATAGAATTAATTACATCTAATAATATATCAGTTCAGTCTTACATTAATTAACGTAAGCTTACGGCCGAACGACCTTACATAAGCTTTCTAACTAAACTGTGCAAGTTAAGAGAAACCATGACCGAACGGTGTACAAAAGCTAAATACCGAACGATCAGATAACAACGAAAGAGAGGAGGTGACCGCTCGATCACCTCATAATAAACTACTGTCTATAACCGAACATACTACGGTTCGGCCTTTACTTCCACTTCAACCAAATTTTCTTCTTCCAGCGCCTCTTCCAGCAGCGCGTCCCCTTCTGCTCACATCCACACGGATGATCATTGCAATGACAAGACGAACGCACAAGACAAGACAACACAAGGAAAAACACAGGGTAAGCTTATGTAATTTAATTCATTCATCAATATATATATATGTTAAACAATCCAACACACAAGAGTATTTCAACACATGTATCACTACGAAGCCTATCACTAGACTGACCGTCCGGACTGTATGAAATTTGTGTAGCTACAGGCGTTCGTGCACCCGGGTGATGTGATAACTGGGATACACTCAACAGCTGCCACCCGAGGTTAGCCCTATCTGTCCAAAGTACCCCTAAGGACTAGGACCTCCTGCCGTTCCCACACATGACCTACCCTCCTCTACGTGAAGACGAGTACTCACGGAACATTAGGATGAACGGCCATGCCCACAGTCATACTTTACCAAATTCAGTATTCATACAAGAGTCGTTCCTCCCCGGTACGCTCGTTCATTTTCCACATCATTTTATCCATCTCGTATACTCTTCATCCATTATTATCCGTCATTTTAACTTCATCTTTATCACCAAATCTACTAACAATAAATACCAAACGTTCAGTCCTCACTCAGAATGAGGTCGAACACTAAGAACGAGACTGAGAAGTCGCTCGTTCTAGAATGGAATAAGACTGAGGGATTACCATTTGATTTAGGAATAAACCGAGTACACTTTTACGATATGAGACGACCGTGACTTACAACATGAATCAGTTAAATGAACCGACTCTCATGAACTCCAGCTAACACTCGAAGAATACATCAGGTACGGGGACTTTAGGTCGGATACAACTAATATAGATGTGCCAAGACTTTAAAGAATTATACGTAGAATAGTTCATATACAGAAACCTAATGCCGGTCAATGACCGAACACGGTAAAAGAGATTCTACGGAATTTGGACGAACGATGTTTCATCGAGAATGATTAATTATAAACGAGTTCCAATGCTTAGTATAAGACCGAGCACCATTCATTATGAGAATCTGATATGAGGTCGTGCACTACTAAACTTTTAACATAAAAGATTGATAAATAAGATTTTAAAGAAATTGTGTTTAAGAATAATTACCATATACAAATACATATATACATATACAAGATTTATGTTTATCTCCGAATATTCAGATGCACTACGCTCGGCCGAACGCTCAAGCACAATATTATCGCAAGAAGACGCTCGTCCTCAACTAGGGTTCTTTCCAAATGAAAGAATCAAATTTCAAACAAGACTACTAGAAACACTGAACGGTCAAGAACCGTTCAATGACGAACGTACATTATTATAGGGAAATTCATATTCAGAACGTATTTATCTTCAATTCATTTCTCATTACATAATTTCATAACTTTATAAAACTCATATCATACTAATAAATCATATTCCACATAAACAATCATATCAACATTCATACAATCCCAACATTTCAACCATCATACATAATATTCATTCAGTCAAATAACGAACGTTCATATAGAACAACAACATACAAATTAAATTGAATAAGCTTCCTTTACCTCAGAGCGTGAACGCACGTCCTACAGACTGAGACTCAGTTTGCCGAACTACGATCCTTTCTACCCTCAACGCTCAACTACTCTTCGAACCAAAATAAAACAACAGACCAAACTCGTTCAGAATGAAACTAAGAACCCATGCAACCAGAACTTGGTTTGCATGTTTACAAGAACGAACGGTTAAAGACAAGAAAAACTTACCCATTTAGAATTTGAAATCAATCGGATCAAACTAAAGCTTGGGATGCCGGAAGTATTCCTACGGTGCCTGAACGGAGATCGGAGTAAAGAATTGGTGAGTTTTGGTAGAGAGAAGGAAGAACTTTTAGAGAGAAGGAGGAGAAATGGAGAAGTTCAAAGTCTGGGAAGAAGGGTGCATGCAGAAGAGAGTGGGACGGAAGTTTTCAGAAAATCATTTCCTTCCTTCGTCAAAACGAGCGTCCGCTTTTCTGCCGACACCTGCCTTCCACTATCTGATTTCAGAATCCTAGTTGCCTGACACCTGGCACCCGTTCAGAGGGGTTTTGGGTGCGTTTTTAATGATTCTGACAGGAGGGTTTGGGTGCGTTTTTATGAGGTCTGACATGATCCCTTCTGAATTTTTAAAAGACAAAAACCTGAAGAAAACATGAATGAAGACATCGTAATTTAGTAGATTAATAAGTTTAAATAAAGATTCATGTGTTAATATTTATGGCAAAAAATACTTTTTATATAACCTATTTATACGGATTATAATTTATTAGATATAAAAAGTGGCACGTAACAATATTGTAAATAAGATAATACTTGGTCGTACTTATAACAGGTATAAAAAAGTAAACACAATAACATTTTTGTGATAAAGAAGAAAACTTTTTATATTGATTATAGTTATAATCAGTATCAAAAGTGGACATATTGACACTTTTATAATAAAAAGGAAAACCTTTTATGCAAGTTCTAGTTATAACTAGTACAAAAAGTTGATGCAGTGACATATTTTTAATAAACAATCAAAATTTCTATACCAATTTTAACTATAAATAGTATAGAAAGTGATTTCTAATTCTTTGGTTTTCTACTTTTAGTATAGCCTAGCACTAAATTCAATATCCCAGATCATCCATCACCTTTGTGCCACAATAACTACTACCTACCATTACCATCAAAGGCCTTTGGCACGACGTCAACCACCATTGAAGCCATCATTGGCAACCCAAATGGTGCGACTCTCTTTTCTCCCTCTCACTTCCAACCACTAATTGGGACCCTAAATCGGTAGGAGGCATCGCCACCACCACATACCAAAGACGGGTCGATCAGAGACCATCGTTAATGACTCTAGTTACGACATTAAATCATCTTTGATCTTCGACTTTCTTCTTCCATGAGATAGAATGACCCCATCCTATTCTCATTGTGGTTGTGTGCTCTTTGTTCGAAACTTTGACACGTTGGTGCATCACCATCGATGATTGTTTCTCCCATTCCTTCTGCCACGCTTGACCATTGTTCGCCCTCGTCATTGATGGAACTATTTGAATTTGAATCTTTTCTAGTTTGGTTTTTCTTTTTCAAGTGACGCACGCGATGGTGCCCATGGTTGCTCATGGTTTCAAATCTGTAATGGAGAGATACATGATTTGCAGCTACGTGTGGTTTTGCATCTTGGAACTCCAATCTACATTGCAATAGAGATGTGATTTGGGAATGCCATGGTTTACGCAATCTGCAAAGGGGATGTTCATGTTTGTTGACGTGCAATGCATGTTTAGCGGTGGTGTTTCGTGCTGGTAGTTCTTCGAAATTTCTTTCTCCAATGAGGCAACAAGGAGGTCTGATGAGGCACAATGGATTGTGGTGGCTAATGGTGGTTTGAATGCAGTTAACTTGATTTTGGCTGGTGAGAGAGGAAGATGAACTATGAATTATGACCGAATTTGTCTATACTAGTTGTACCTTTAACAGCTATAAAAAGTCAATACTATATATTATCTTGATTGTTTTCTGTTAGCTTACTGTTGCATTTTGTGGTTATGATTTTCACCTACGGTAGTCGTTTTTATGATGCTTGTGTTGTGTAAAGCGAGGACATACATGGGAAAATAGTATGAGAATTTTTGAAAAAAGTTTTGAGAAATTAATAAAGTTTACATTTAGATTTTTTGAACATTATAGGCTATAATTGAATTAATTGTTATTTCCACATAATTTTAATTATTTTCATGATAATGAAATAAATTTTCACTATTTTGTGATGATATCAAAAGTCATTTTTTCTTAACTTAATTAATTACAAGTGGCATCCTAAACTGGGTGTTACATTTTTGGTATCAAAACTTGGTTTTCGAAAATCTTTTGGGATCTTGGGGAGTGAACTCGTATAGTTTTTGCTGTGTATCTTTGTAGTTTGTTGTTTGCATGATGTGAATATCTGTAGAGTCTTTCTGGCTATTTATAGTTACGAATAGATTGTGAATTTTGTTTTGTATGATTTAGAATACATTGAGCAATTTGTTGTGATGTTCTTTTGATGTGTTCAAAAATAGTTGTTGTTATTGTATTATGAGAATTTTTGTCTTTAGGGGTTTATGTAAATTTTTGGAGGTTTATGAAGTTCTGCATAATGTATGCTTCCTGATGAGGGCAATTTTTCGAGAATATAATTTTTGAAGTTGGAGAGAATGTATGACTTAAGAAAATTAGATATCTAGAAAATGCGGTAGCCATGAGAGTCATTATTTAAATTAAGAAATGATAATTATTTTTAAAGTGAAGGGTAACATAGTTAGTTAGAGCTCATTATCAATTGGTGGTCATGTGTCTTATTCTTGTTGTGTGCATAATATATGTTTAAAGTATGAATGTGTTGTTGTGTTTATTTAATTATAATTTTAAATATTTCTCTAAGGTCTTATGATAGGATAACATAAGAAGAAGATACCTTTATTGTTTTAATTATATTTTCAAGGATGAAAATTGTTTTTTTGGGGAACGTGAGATTCTTGAAATTTTAATAATTATGGAAAATATACAAATGTTGTTAACTATTTTAAGTAAAAGATAAAATAACTGTTATTTAAAGGGTTTATTTTATTTTAAAAGATTTTCTAAAATATAAGTTTGATGAAAATTTATTCAATTAGAAAAAAAATTATGAGATAATATTAGATATTATTGTTAGATAATAATAATCAAATAGAATGTATTATTTACGGACTTATCATAATCAATTAGAATAAAAATATTAAAATAGAATATATTATCTTAGGACTTATAAGAATTAATTAAGTTAAAGATAATTTTATTTTATTACGAAATAAATGAGCTTTTATAAATGTTTAGAAAATAAACTTATTTGAGTTAGGTATTCCTCTTGTTAGATAAATTATTATTAGATATTTTAGAGAAATATTTTTTTTATCGAATCTTTATCTTGTGTTAGTTTGCTATTACTCTTTATTAGTATTTTGGGATTAAAGCATATTTCTTCTATTATAAATAGAGTATCATATATGTATATTCAACATAAGAAAAAATAATCTCATACATAGTTGTTACAATATTAAACACCTCTTGTTTATATTATTTTAAGATAGAAACTTTGGCCATTAGGAAAAAGAGACAAAAACTTTGAGCGTAAGAGTGAGAGTTTGATCGAGTCAAGGTCTATGAGAGCTCAGAGGTGTTGTTGAAGAACATTGTTTATTCTAGGAAAAAGTCTTAGCAGGAAATCCAGGTAAGTAGAACTTACATTCTTGATTTCTTACTTTCTTGATTTGTAGTTTGCTTGTTTTCCTTTCTTGCCTTGTATGTATTTGTACATGATTAATTGAGTTAAAGTGGTGTTTGTTTTCGTATTATTCTGAATGCATTGATCACTTTATGATGATATTGTAAGGGAAGCTTACATTCTTGATTTGTTGTTTTCTTGTTTTCATTTCTTGTCTTGTTTGTATGTGTACATGATTAATTGAGTTAAATTGGTGTTTGTTTTGGTATTATTATGAATGCATTGATCAATTTATGATGATGTTGTAAGGAGAACTTACATTCTTGATTTTTGTTTTCTTGTTTTCTTTTTCTTACCTTGTTGGTTGTATGTGTACATGATGAATTGAGTTAAATGGTTGTTTATTATGATTGTCGACCTATGTGTGTGTTTGGTAGAGCAAACTATGATGAGTGTTAAGTCAGAGGTGTTGTGTGTTTGGTTGTTGTGATGTTTGAACATGAATGTATTGCTTGTTGTTGGTTGTATGCGTGTGAGGATAAGACATGTTATTGTGGGGCTATCTCTTCGTACCTAGTAAATCCAATGATGGGTTCGAGTGTCATACAGCTTGAACTGATATATTCTAATGAACAAATAGTATGCTAGGGTACGAGAGCATAGACCATGAGTGTTTGTGTTAATGTGTTTTTGTGTGATAAGAATGTGATTGATTTTATGGATTGAGGATGAATATCGGAAAAGGGTGGATGTGTGCGGTTATTATGTATTATCTTGTATTGTTTTCTATTAGTTCACCCTTGCATTTGGTGGTTGTGGTTTCCACCTACGATGATAATTTATATGGGAACGGATACACGTGGAAAAATAGTATGAGAATTTTTTAAAATGTCTTTAAGAAAGTAATAGAGTTTATGTTTAGATTTTTTGAACATTATACGTTGTAATTGAATTAATATTTATTTCGACATGATTTTAATTATTTTCATGATAATTAAATAAAGTTTTAAAATTTTCACTATTTTGTGACGGTATGATAAATTGCTTTTTCTTAACTTAATTAATTACACGTGAAATGAGGTGTTACAACTCGTCTAAGTGTTTCAATCAAATTTCACTCATGTATCACACTTATAGGCTTTTTCTTGAATGCATTCTCTTGTCTTATATCACTCAAATTTTCTATAGCTCGTGGTAAAGAACTCCATTAGCTTACGCAAAAAAGTAAGCAAATCATGTGAAAAACATTGTGAGATCTAAATATTGACTCAAGAGGTCAAAGAAAATACAAAACTCTAGACAAAACTTTAAGGAGTTTTAAAATACATAAAACAATAAAAAAAATAATAGGACTACCAAAAAAAGTTAAAAAAGATTAACAATAGTGTAACATAATAGTTATGTTGAACTCTATAATTATTTTTCTACTCTTGGATCCTTGCTTTCTCTTTTACTTTTCTATTAATATATATATATATATATATATATATATATATATATATATATATATATATTTGTTTCCTTGACTTGAATCCACTATTTTTTCTTTTTTTTTTCCAATTTTGTAGTTCAACATACAAACAAAGAAAATAAACAGATTACTCTTCAAACACCAAAACTCATGCAAGACCAAGTTAAATAGTTAATTGAGACTACAATTAACAAAAAAGCACAAAAGAGATACTTTTCACGAATCAAATGTAGAAATTGACAATTTAAACGAAGAACATGAAAAATAAAAAAAAAACTCAACTAAATTGGATAAAATATTAGGGGTTTTACTCCCTGTAAAATTCTAAGAACAATTAACCAAACATAATTTCAAATCAAAGCACAAAACACAAACATTCAAGAATTTTTTTTTGGGTTAAATATGTTTTTAGTCCCTCAACTATAAAGCGATTTTAGTTTTAGCCTCTCTTTCAAACTTTGGTACACTTTGATCCTTCTCCTTTAGGAAACTATAATTTTTTGTCCTCTAAAACTAACGACGTTAAATTTAATCTGATGTGGCTAACGGTGTGCCACATCATTTTTTTTTCGTGAGACGTGGCTGCATCTTCAGAAAGTGAGACTTCTCTCTTATTCATCTCCATCATCCTCTTCAATGTTGTCAACAATGTCGGCAACAACGATGCCACCACCTTTCTACAAGTCGCGATTCTGGAAAAAAGAAGAGAAAGGAAGCTCTCTCCTATAGCAGCATGACCTTGTGCCATGGCGGAAGAGGAAGAAACTCTTCCTACATTGCGTGACGAAGAAACCTTGCCGAGATCGCACCTCCACAACGCCGCCGCCTTCTCCGAACAACCATAATCACTAGTTCTTCATTCCCACCCCACGAGTCAAGGTTCTAGATGCTCGCCACCATCAAAACCATAATTACAAAGAAACCCTCTTTTTTTCCAAGGTTGGGTGGTCCACGAGTAAGGAGCAGCAGATAAATTGGGGAAAATAAAAATGGACTAGGGTTTGTAAAGGTCTTATGTTCTAATGGGAATCAAATTTCCCTAATTAAACATGATGTGAAACCAAAAGCATATGACCAAAAAGCTGAAGCAAAACACTAATCAGCACTATTCTTTTATCTTAAATTGCTTAGGCCTTGGGACTTCCTTTTTCTAATATTATGAAGTGTTAGATATTTTTTTTATCAATTGCCAAAGGTGGTTAGTTTGAAAGGCTTAGAGAGGGAAGTTGGAAGGAATAATTTCATAGTTGATAAGGACAAAACATAGATCAACACCAATAACAGAGACCAGAAAGAGAATCATATTAAGCTTTCACTTTAGATGAAGATCATGCTAGTACCATTGTGTAGCAGAATTGAACAGAGAAAGTTCCCAACCAAATAACTAAACATTCCAGATGTTTGTTTCGGTGGTAAAAGAAACAAAAAGAAAAATGGTCAAAAAGTTAAATAAGATTGATAAGCTAGTTATGTATGCAGCACTCACAACTTTCGTAATGTTTTTAGAAGAAAAACTCTGAGCAATGTAGTGGTTATAAGACATAATTTAAGAAAAACAATGTAATGGAAGTTTCTGGATTTATTGTGGTTGTAGATGACGATTTACATAAAAGGTATATTTTCTAAAAGGGTCGTGGCCTGATTTTCTAAGACCATATAATTTTAAGAAGAATGGAATATGTTAAATTTATTTTGGTTAGAAGGAACCTTTTTGTTTCTTCCAGTAGCATGTTGATGATGGATAAAAGCCCCAGTTAGGATAGCTTGATGAAGGATAGCCTTATGGCCAAATGTAGATAAAGATAACAAAAAAGTTTTAATCAAAACCATGAAACTATTAAGGACTTCGGGGTAAAAGGTTTGGTCTGGGAACATGATTCATAATAAACCTCTAAAGCATCACTTTGTACATGCAAAGGCTTTAAGATTTCATTTAGCTGAAACTAAGTATGTTTATTTCATTACTTTCCTTCTTTTATTACAATTTATAACTGTCAATACTGAGTTTGACTGAAACCTTCCAACATCGAGAAAGTTTCTGATATATCTTCCTTCTCTTGATTATTTTTAAGACTGTCAGATGGGTATATTCACTTACCAAAACGCTTGACAAGTTTTCTGACAAAAGGGATAATTTGTCTTAGAATATAGTCATCGTGTAACGAATTCTCAGATCCTGTTTGTTGTTGGAGTTCCAGGGGCTTTTAGTAGTCAAAATCTGGTAATCTCCACAAACTTCCCACTTATAACCTCAAATTTCTACTAGGCACAGGGGATTCACATGTTAGACATCCTATTCACAGTACAACTTTTTATGGTAATTTGCAAAACACACAACACAATGAAGTTTTGTAAATGCCTGTAATTTCTCTGTTTCAAAGTCTGGAGTTTTGTTACTCGTTCATTGTATTCATCATATTCTTACGTGAGTACTTAAATCACGATAGTGGTAAGGAAATTTGATTCCCATTAGAACATAAGACCTTCACAAACCCTAGTCCATTTTTCTTTTCCCGAATTTCTCTGTTGTTACTTGCTCACGGACCACCCAACCTTTGGAAAAAGAGGGTTTCTTTGCAATTGTGGTTTTGGTGGTGACAAGCATCTAGAACCTTAACTCGCGGGGTGCCACTAAGTGATTCTGGTTGTTCGGGGAAGGCGGTGGCGTTGTGCAGGGGAGATCTGGGTAGGGCTTCTTCGTCACGCAACACAGAAAGAGTTTCCTCCTCTTCCGCCATGGCACAAGGTCATGCTAGGAGAGAACCTCCTTTCCCTTCTCTTTTTTGGAATCGCGATTCGTAGAAAGGTAGTGGCGTCGCTGCCGGCATTGTTGATGGCATTGAAGACATTGAAGAAGATGATGGAGATGAATAAAAGAAAAAAATCTCACTTTCTGAAGACGCAGATCACCACGTTTCAGAAAAAAAAAAAAAAAGTGACGTGGCACACCGTTAGCCACATCAGATAAAATTTAACGCTGTTGCTTTTCGAGAACTAAAAATTAAAGTTTCTTACAAGGATCGAAATGTACCAAAGTTTGGAAGAGGAACTAAATCTAAAATCGCTTGATAGTTAAAGGACTAAAAACATATTTAACCTTTTGACAGAAAAATAAGATAAAAGAAAATATTCAAACAAAAACCTTAGTCTAGATATCATATGATACGATCCTGTCCAGAAAAGAGTAAGATTGCTTTTGAATTTGAATCCTTAAGAGGAACAACAAAAATAAATAAAAAAAAGTCAAAATAAGATAGAGATAAGGATGCGATAATCTAGCATATTGATAAATAAAGTGAAGATTTGTCACAAAGATGATAATCTTTGATAAAAATCAGAGTTTTAATACAATAACCAAGAAAATCTTCCTTCAATTGTTTTTGATAAAAATCCGCGTTCTAATAAGGAACCAAGAGAATCCTTTATCAAAGAATGCAAATGCCGTGTAATATAATTCAAAAGTGTTTACATCAATTTTTGGTACCTCTATATATATATATATATAGACATATAGCTTTAAGAAAACCTAAAAGCCTTAAAGAAAGTCCAAGCCCAAAAGTATAAAAACATAAACTAAAGAGAGCCCAGAACCTAGAAACATGGAAACATAAACTAATTTTCCTAGGAATTATTATTTAAATGTGTTCCAAGCCGTGATTTTCATTCTTTCATGACCTTTGAATGCTAAAGGCTTCTCATCAAGTTCTTCTTGTATGGATTCATGGATAGTCCTTTATCAATTAGGCAACATATATAGTTGGTATTGGTCCTAAGGATTTTGGAGAAAAAAAATCTAATGTAGAGTGCTTAACCATTGTATATTGTTTTGGTCTGCTAAATTGCATTTCAAGCTACCCCTTGCTGTATTGAGTTAGAGAATTATCCTTAATGTGGATGATTGTAATAAGCTTTAATTAACTCCCTGTTGTTAGACTAGGATCTCTCATCTTCAATGTCTCTATATTATTTTAGTTTTCTGTTGCATTCTACCTCTTGATGATATGATATGTTGCGATTGCTTCTTCAGCTTCTATTTTGGTAGGTCCCAACATCAGTGTAGGGTGACATGTTGGTCTATATTTTCTGCATAAATTTTAAGGTTTGCTGTACGCAAAAGCAATGACAAGTTGATTCCCTGAGCTATATATATTGTGTTGTTCTACTCCTTTAAATAAATGATTAGTTCTCTTGTCTTTCCGCAATTTTTCTGTTTCCTTGGAGTATTGGTAAATGAAAGGATGGATGAATTGGCCATCTGGATGGCTTCTATATTTATTATTTTCTTTTCTAGTGGGAAATGGCCCTGATCATGGATCAGTACGATGTTCTTTTTAATTTTATTCTTCTACTGTATTTCTATAAAGACACCACAATACAATGCTGGGGTTCCACCTAGGAAATGCTAATCGTGTAAGTATTGGCTACAACAAATACATTGTGATAACGTGTCAGATAATTCATTCAGATGTGGTCGGAAAACTACTGGGTGTAACGATTATGATTTTTGAGCCCTCATTTTTCCGTCTATAAGGAAAATTAACCAGTTAAAAAATTGTAAGTGGCTAATTCTCTTTCTATGCTACCTTAATTCATGTAATTTATTGCTTTATTGTTGACTGAATACTGACTTTTTATGTAACATTGTTGTGCCTAAAAAATCAGGTGCGTGCAAACTGTTATTTTTGGTATGACATCTGTTTTATTTATTAATCATCTCCACCTTTATTTCAACGGTTGTGCTCTAATCCCTTCATTTTAGAGTTATAATGAACCCCACAAAGACAAGCTCCTTAAGATTTAGTTTATCAGGAGCAACATCTGGGAAACCCTTGGAAGAGAGAGTATTCTCCTATTTCTTGTACTTTTCATTCCATTCATCTTTCTTTTGCTTCTGATTTCAATTTTTGGTTCCTATCATTTTGTTGAATTCTGCAGTTTCTAGACCTGTTTTAGATACAGGATGAGAAACATTTCAGAATTGGTTTTGATTTCATGTTCATGATATCTGTGTTATGTTCCATTGTTGTGTGAGACTTCATGAAAGTTTAATGCAAGCACTTTTGTTTAAGAACAATTCAGTTGTTTAAAAGGTGTGACTTTTTACTCTTTACACCACTCGTAGTTTGGATTTTTGCCGGACTTTATATATGGAGCCTGTCTGCTCTAATAATTAAGTTCATAGGTAAAACTTGCTTTTCATTTTTTAATTTAATCTTTATAATCTTGCTACCTTTCTTATATGTTGAGTACAACATGTGCTCTCTGCTTCCTTTGTTTCTTACTGGTGTTGCATTTTTGTAGTAAAAAGCTTCTCTTAAATCTTTCCAAATGATTCCGCATAATGCAAGAGCAGAAGCAGAGTGGCCCCCTGTGGAGAACAGGTAATGAAAATGAGTATTTTCATTGCTATGTTGAGGAGTCTCATTAAATATTATAAGTTCTGTTTCCTTATTTAAATGAAGTATAATTTCAAAAACTAATTACCGAGCAATCTAATGATACGAGTGTTTATGAACTTAACTGAAAAACAAAATAGTAAATACCACATTCTTAAATTGGATTGGATCAGATTTCACACTTTCGTTCTAATACCAATTCCGGATTAAAATTTATTATTTCGCAATTATGAGAGTTATTCACGAGAAGTGGAATTCATCACCATGAACCACTTTTAATAAATTTTAGTCTATCATAGAGAAGGGTGGGAAAAAAAATCTCAATTTTCAAATCCAATCAAAATTATTCAATTTCACAAGATTTAAATATATCTTTAGTTCTTAAAGTTAAACTTAAAATTGGAATTTGTCATATTTCAAATTTTGATACATTTTGATAGTCAAATTTTAAAAATAATGAATATAGTTATTTTAATCCAAATGTGTTAAACCTTTTTGACATGTCAAACAAGTTTTTGACACATTTACCTTCAAATGTCAGCCTCGAATATCATTTAACAAGTAAAAAGGAAAGTTAAAGTCATTAAGTTTAAAAAACTATAGTCATTCGTTTTTAAAATTTAAAGACAAAAATGTATTAAAGTTTGTGACAAAGACTAATTCCTATTTCGCGTATTTAGAGATTAAAAATATATTTAACTCTATTTTAAAATTCTATTAAATGGATTTATCTCAAATATCACTTCATATTTTTAAATTTTAAGTACGATTTATAGATTGGATATCATTTTGGATTTTAAAAATTCAAAATCTAAGGTGTGTCTACATCATTTCAAGTTACAACCGTTAGGTTAGGTTAAACCCGAGTAAGGTAGAATTAAGTTAGGCTCAGGTAGAGTCAAGTCAACCCTAGCCTAGGTCGAGCTAAGCAAGTCTAGCTCTAGATCAAGCCAAGTAAGCCCTAATCCTAAGTCAAGCTAAGTTGGGGTGATTTCACATTTAGTCAAGTCAGGGTGGGTTCGAGTTCATTAAATTCAAATTTGACAGATGTTTAGTCAAGTTGGGCCTCACTCCATCAATACCAGGTCAAACCTCTTCCATTAAGACCAAGTTTAGCCCCAATTAAGACAAGGTTGAGCTTATCCCGGTCAGGGTTAAGTGTAACCAAACCTATGTCCAACTCAATAAGAATGAATCCAAGTCAAGTTAAGTCAACTTAGGCACATGTCTAATTGAGTTGGCTTGAGCTCAAAATAAGTCAAGTATGCATGTTCCCAAGTCAATTTGAGTCAGTCATATCCAAAGTCAAGTAGATTTGACTTGGGTGCATCTCAAGTTAAGTTGACTTGGGCCCAATTTGAGACAAATTAGTTTGGTCCTTGGTCAAGCGGAGTCAGCCTAAGCCAAAGTCGAGCTGAGTTGGCTGATAATGTTAATTCTTGCCATTATTTGAACTTCATTTTTATTGAAAAAAAAAATAAGCTCTTCTATATCTTATGACTTGTTTAACGCTAGCTTTTATCTTAATTTTGTATATATTTTTATTTTGGGCTACACTTATTAGATATTATCATTAATCCCTTCTTTTTATAGCTAAGTTTGTATTAGAAAGATCCTCTACCAAATTGAAGAAGCTTGGCAACCCAGAAAAGCAAGAAGAACAACAAAAAAGGGAGTCTTAAAGTCCAAGTGACACTATGATGGAAGCAGCTCCAATCTTCAAGACTGAGCAGCTCCTCGAACCAGAAGGTGGCAGCGGAATGAAGAGATGGTTGGTGAAAATAGCGCACGGTAGGTGCTTGATGAATTGTTTGGTGAAGGATGAAAGTGTGTGTCAAACTTCTCTAGCTCAGGAGGCCTTCCAAGAGGGAAGGAAGCTAGAGGAGGATTGTGCTAAAGTGGCACGAGTTTTTGAACTCGAAAGTAAGAAGTGGCTGGACAATTCAACAACTTTTCTTTATACCATTCAAGTTTAATTTACAAAGAGGAGAGTCTCTCTTTTATAGAGGAAGAGACGACTCTAAAGTGTGCCTAGCAAGCTACGAAAATGACAATAGAAATATGCTGGAAAAGCTACCAAGCTTGGGTTGCACGTTCCATACAAAAAACATTAAAAACGTGCTTAAAAAGATGAAGGTTGGTTCGCTTTGGCTGGACGCAGTGTGCAGACGGCTGGGCGTGATGCATAATCCAAAAGTTATTTTCCCTTTAAACTCAATCCGGAAGTCATCATGTTCAATCCGGAAATGACTTAAAATGCACTCTTCTTTGCCTCCTTTGCTCTCTTTAGCTTGGCAAGCTTCCTTGTTGGTGATAGTTGTAGCTACTGAACTCTTATGTATCTTGTAAATGATTTTAAATATATATATATATATATATATATATATATATATATATATTTCTCTTCCATTAAAAGCTAGATTTCTTATTTCTATGCTTAATGTTTGTTGTAATGGGATGTTCATAGTTTGATTTGTGGTTCATTATGTAACATCCCAATTTCAGGGGTCACTTAAAGACATCAAAGTCCAAGAATTCGCAAAGATAAAGTTTGAAATTTCAAAAGGAACTTAATTTATTATAACTTTAGAACATATTTATTCACATCTCATTAAATAAGTGAAACATCAATTACCACTTATAAATTATTCCCATAAGCTTCTAAAATATCCTTATATAATTCCTATTGTAGATCCCTCTCTCGTCAATTACTAGCTCCAAAATCATCTGCATCTTTATCTGCTCCTGTACAACATACACGTCATACGGTCATCGCAAGAAACACACACAACATCAACAAACAAAAATGGATAAACTATTTTGAACAATCACAATTATAATGCAATCTTAAAGTATAGTAATTAGAGCATCACAACATTAGCATTCACCCAAAACTTACCCTTAGTGGTCACATGTCACAAAGACTTATCATTGTCACGCAGACTTATGAAGACCCAACCAATCAAGGGTATGGAAACTAGCAATCTAGACCATTACTTTTTGAACACATCATAACAATATCGCCATTTATTACCAAAGGAAATAACATTCAATATCCACAAAGTATAATCTGAATTATAACATATTTCATGCAATGACATCAATACTTCACACAACTTGTATCACCATAATTATCATTAAACACATGCTTTTACACTTAAAACCACTTAACCTAACAATCATGTGGATACAAACTTCATTCTACAACCACTGCCAACCAAATCAGCAAGCACATCATCAACAACAAAATAACTTCAAAGAAACAAGATTCACAACCTTATGACTTTCCCATAAACTCTTATGGTACAATAACCAAGTCCTTAATACTATTATAACATATGATGTTCATATACTTTTTAGCTTTAAATATGCATAAGAATGACAAGCTGGTTCACAAGAAAAATTCTAGAATTCTTTTCAACACTTTTCCTATGTTAGATTCATATTACATCCTTGAATTAACATTCACAATAACCTATTTTCCACTTTTCCTCAGTTCTAGAAAAAACAACCAAACTTAAGCAATACCAACTTACAGTACATATATCAAGTTCCTAAGTTTAATGTCTTAGACCAATAGTTAAATAATTTGAGCAAACTCAAAAAGGAATCCCAGTACATAGTAACATGATATTACATTTAGTAATTTGCACTATAAAATTTATGCTCAATCATTTCCTATAATCTGATTATAACTACACTAAACACTAACGTTAACTTCTTTTCTTTTAAATAAAAAATCCCATTGTTAGTACCTATTCCCTTTAATAACATTTCAATACCTTTAAGATACAATTTTATGATTAATAACTATTTATAAATTTAGAGATTTTCATACCCACCTAAAAACTCTAATTTGTTCTAATTGTTGTAAAACATTGATTGCGAAAGACATTGTATTGCAATGTTGTATTTGGCAAAGTTAATGTGTTTTATTGCCAACGGGAAAAATTTGAGCAACGATAAAAAATTCCTTAAGTGCTCCAACGTTAAAAAATTTAATGTTTTCATTTTGTTTTATTGATTTTATTCTCTCCTAGATCTATAAATAGAGAGCTCTTCTTCCATTCCAAAACACACCAAATTTAGTCTTCCTCATTCTCCTATCTTCTTAGTTTCATTCTCCTTTCCTCTTCTAAAATTATTATGGGTTATTTTATACACTTTTTAGAGATCCTTCCTAGTTCTGAGATCCTCAGAAATATTCTGGGTAGTTTCTATTGTATCCTGGGGGGCTTGCGCAATACACCCGGATAAGTCCTTAAGGACAATGACTCTACACGCCTTAGGAAATACTATTTTATCAGCTTTTCTACAACAATCTTAAGGACTTATGGCTAACATCAACAACATGCCTTTGGAGAGCCAAATCATTGTTTCCGGAACCCAGACGGTCTTCGCAAAATCACTTCTGGACGTGTCAAAAATCGAGGTCTTCTCTGGAGAGAATTTCCAGCGTTGGGAAGAACGCGTGTCCATCCTTTTAGACATGTATGTAGTTGTTGTTGCTCTTTCATCTCCGAAGCCCGACTCCACTATTCCTTCAAACTCAAAACTAGTTGAAGAGTGGACATACGCGAACAAGGTATCCCGACACACTCTACTTAGTGCACTTTCTAATGATTTGTTCGATGTGTACTGTTCCTACAAGGAAGCAAGACATTCGAGACTCGTTGATTCTCAAATACATTGTCGAAGATGTCGTCAGACAAAGATTCATCATAGGAAACTACTACCGTTCGGAGATGATTGAAGGCAATGACATAAAAACTCAAATCAATGAGTACCACAAGCTACTGGAAGATATCAAAGCAAAAAATATTCAGCTACCGGATGAATTTGTTTTAGAACTTCTAATCGAGAAATTGTCGCCATCTTGGACAGATGACAAACAACAGTTGAAACACAGGCACAAACAGTTGTCTCTACCATAACTCATTACACACATAATAATTGAAGATACCAATAGGAAGGAGTTTGCTACTGCAACGACCAAAGCTTTATCTGCAAAAGCAAATATGTAGAAGTAAAACCTGCTCCCAAAAGGTATGAATACAAACCTGATCACAGAAAGAAAAATAAGTTTCTTAAATCCCAACCCAATGAATCTAAACCCACATTTAAGAAGAAAGGAAATTGCTTCGTATATGGGAAGTCGGGCCATCATGCACCACAGTACAGGCGTAGAGCGAGAAACGACAATCCTCCTAGGGCCAATATAGCCAAAGGAGATGACATTATTGTTGCGGTCATTTCTCTAGTAAATCTGACGAACAATGTGAGAAAGTGGGTGGTAGACTCTGGTGCTACCAGGCATATCTGTGGAAACAAAAGTGCCTTTACCTCTTACACTAGTGTAGGGGATGGAGAAGAACATGTCTACCTCGTTGATTTTAGGACCACTCCTGTTTTGGGAAAAGGAAAAGTTCTTCTCAAACTCAGATCTGGCAAGACTATGGCCTTGAGTGATGTGCTACATGCGCCATCAATCAGAGTTAATTTAATCTCTGTAGCACTATTGGGAAAAGTAGGGGTTAAAGTGTCATTTGAGTCTGACAAGATCATTATGACAAAAAATAATGTTTTCGTGGGGAAGGGATATTGTGATCAAGGACTCTTCATTCTAAATATTTTTGAAAATATTAATGAATCAAGTTCTTCTACTTATATTGTTGACTCATATGATATATGACATGCTAGATTAGGACATGTGAATTCCTCTTATGTTTTGAAATTACAACGACTAGGATTGATTAATATGCATGATAAACAGAGTAGTAAATGTGATATATGTGTAAAACATAAATTAACAAAGAAAACATGTTTTTCTGTAGAATGTCAAACTAAGATATTAGGGTTAATTCATACTGATCTAGCTGATATGAAACAAACCACTTAGTTTTTCGCACTGAATTGTGTTAGTGAATTGTGTTTAATTCTCCATTATTGTCTCATTTTCACTATTTAGGCTTAATTAGACTATTAATTCTTATTTTAATTAATTTGAATTATTTGGGCCTAATTATTTCAATTATTATTTGCAGGACAATATTGGAATCATATTTTTGGACAAAAAGAGTGTAACCACATCAACAATATAGTCCAATTTAATCTTAAATTCGTTTATAATGTAATTGGGTCAAAAACTTTATGACTTTTAGCCCATTTTTTGTCAACATTTTAAGAAGCCCATATAGAGGGCACTTTCGTCTTTTGCCCTTTTAAAACCCTAAATCAGATTTTGGAAAGACTCCTCCCCTCATTTTCGTTTTTGCTCCTAGGTTTCCAAGCTTTGGTGCGTTTTCTTCTTTCCCCCCAAGGGGGTTTTAGGTTTGCTTTCAATTCCCTCTTTATGTATGAATTCCATCTTTAATTCCAATTTCAATTTCGTTTTATACTCTTGCTTCCATTTACGTTTTATGTTCTCACTACAAGAAATTGAATTATTACCGAAGGGTTTTTATGGACGGTCTCTCGGCCTTCGGTAAAAGTGCGTTACCGACGGTCAGATAAATGATTACCGAAGGCCATGGTGAAATAGCAATTATGGACAACAAAGAAGAGTTTAGCGAGGGGGTGTGGCCTTCGGTAAGAGGCTCGACCCATCAAACTTAAGTGCTGGGGTTAAAAAAAGAAATTGTTTGCATCCCTCGACAGCATTGTGTCGCGCGACTGCCATGCCTTTAGTTAGGGTTTCTGCCTCCTTACACCTTTTTCGCCATTTTTGTCTGATTAAACCTATTCTCACCGTTTAATCTTCACTTCCCACCGATTAAACACTATTTCTCACTGATTAATCGGTACATTTAAGGTTTCCTCCACCAATTAGGGTTTTTCCTTTCTCTACTTCTTTTCACTGCGAATCAACCTTAAGGATGCCTCGAGGAGTCCAAATCGCTCAAGTTCCGTCTTCTCCTCGGAGCTCCATGCTATTTCAGAGCCTAGGTTAAGGCACATCTTCAGGAGATAAGTCTTTCGACTCTTTGTTTTTGGTTTTGTGTTTCTGTATGTCATCTTCATTTCGTTTTGTCTTTATTTGCTTTGTTTTTGTCTTGTTTTGATTTTATGCGTTTAGTTTCGTTTAGCTTCCGCGTTGTTCTTTATTCGTTTGTACTGTCTTATGGTTTAATCCTCTGTTTTGTGCATTGTCTTGAGTGTTATGGTTAATGTTGCTCATGAACTGTTTGATTAAAGGTTTGAATGAGATTCAATCTGTTTGTTTGTTCTTGAATCTGCATTTCTGTGTTAGGTCTCCAAGTTTGCATGTTCTGTTGCTTGAGTCATTGTAATTTTCATTTTATTCGGTGCAATCCTCTGATTGAGTCTTTTAATATTGGAAATCATATTTTGTCATGTCTCAGTCATGTTGTTTGTTTCATTTGTCATTTAATCTCAGTTTTCATCAATTAAACTAAGTGATTGAGGCTAAAAATGCAACTCAAATATGAACTTGTCCTTACCTATTTGTTGTACGAACAAATTCACTTCACAGAAAATCCTTACTCTTAGATACACATAATTGTCAATACTGAATTTCGTCCGGATCGGTTTTTGGACTTTACCGTAGACTGTTCTCTTTTGTTTTATTATTTCCCCTTTTTATTATTATTTTTATTATTTTATTATTTTCGTTTTATTGTTTATTTATTTATTTTCTTATTAGTTTATTTGTGTCTTTAGTTTTTGTTTTTTTTAGTTTTTTTACCTGTTTATTTTATTAAAAAAAACAAAAAAAGGATTTAGGAAAAGAGGGGCGTTTTGTCTTTAGTAAAGTATACGAGAAAAAGAAAAGTGTTTTGGTTGGGAGTACGACGTGTACGTGTGTTGGAGGGGGAGGATGCACAAAACCGTTTCTGCAGAGTGCGCGGGGGTGGCAGAGACGTTTTGGAGCCATGGCACACACCCGATTTGGTACGGAATGGCAGGGTGGCACAGAAAGCAGAGAAAAGCGTAGAGAAAGGGGAATTTTGAGGAGGAGCGAGGGGAGCCCCTTCATCAGAGGAGAGAAATCCATTTTGCTGGGGTACTGGACAGAAAAGAGAGGAGAGTTTGGAGGAAGAAAGAAAAAAGGAGGATTGGGCACTGCTTCTGAGGTCCACCATTGTTGGCACCTGAAAAGACGAAGGTTAGCTTGAACGAAGGAGGAGGAGGCATTGGGTTAGCGGAGCTAACGACAACCAGCGGATCTCCGAGAGGTAAGTGATGCCTCGCACTCCATGTTCTCCCATGAATATACCTCTGTTAAGTTGTTGTTAAATTAGCATGTGATTGTGTCATGGTTATTTGTATGCGGGCCATTGTTACCAAACACCATCGTCACCCTCCCCACATTCACTGAATCATCATCCATCATAACCTCATGACCACGGTCCATCATCTTCATCCCTTTCCTCTTCATTTTCATCTCCAACGCCTGATACCACACGACCAAACCTCAATATTGGATCCCCCTCCCCGAATCATCAACCATATTCACTTCAACCATATTCATTTGCCACAACCATCACATACAACCACATACTCCTTCATCTTCAGAAATTCAACTCAAGCAGAGACCCCAACCCATACACCATTATCACGGAACCTCCATCCCAACTCACGCATAACACCACCATCCTCAACCTGCATTGCACAAAGCCACAGCCAAGAACAGTGACCAATCTCCGACACCCATCATCCACATTCACCCACTGCCACAAGCCATATTTATACCACGGGGACACCTAACATCTTCATCCTTATACCACCTCCAGCATCATCATCTCTAACACTACTACCAACACCCCACGGCCAACCCATCATTTTCATCCCTTACCTTCTTCATTTTCAACACCTCATCTCCATCTTCAACCATAATCCACTCCCAACGTCCCTTTTCTTCCTCTCACCACTTTCATCTCCAACACCACTTCCAGCATCATCACTCTCATCTCCCCAACATCTCCGACGCCACCTCCAACAAGCTTAACCCAACCAACACATAAGGCAGAACAAATCCAGCATTCACCCCTCACATTCAGATGTACACAACACACACTCGTAATTTTCAAATTAATCAGTAAATCAATAAAAAAAAAAAAGAGATAAAAATTAGGGGAAGAAGAGAGGGAAATGTGGTTTTGCGGGGACAATTAGCAGCCGAGAAAGCCCTCGAACGGAGAGGGAGGAAAGTGACACTGGTGGCGCCGGTGAAGAAGCGCGCTCCAGCTAGAGGCGACGGTGGCCGGCTCTGGCAGAGGCGGCGGCAGGAGGTGCCCAAGGTGGAAAAGCCTCAACCCTAGGCTAGTGCGAGAGAGAGAGGGGGAGAGAACGCCGTGGCCGGCCGTGGTTCCGGTGGTGCTTGGGGTCACCGCCGACGCCGAGACGGGTGGAAGGTGGTGGCGCGGTGGCTGGTTGGAAGAAGTAGTGGCGTAGGTGGCGCGGCGTGCCTCCCAGCCCTAGGTTTTCCTGGTCAGAGAGAAAGAGATCTGGGTCTCGATGGAAGGAGGCAGCTTTGAGCGTAGAGTGAGAGAACCCCTAGAGGAATTCTAGGTTAGAAGCCACCGGGTGGGCCAAGCCCAGAACGAACGCACGTTTTGGCCTTTTTCGAACGTTCGGCATCTAATTGCCTAACGAACGCCCATCTTCCCAACGAACGCTCGTTATGGACGAGCGTTCGTCATCCGCCCATCTTCCCAACGAACGCTCGTCCATAACCAGCGTTCGTCATCCGCCCATCTTCCCAACGAACGCTCGTCCATAACCAGCGTTCGTCATCCGCCCATCTTCCCAACGAACGCTCGTCCATAACGAGCGTTCGTCATTCGTCATATCACCCAACGAACGCTCGTCCATAATGAGCGTTCGTCATCACGCCTCATCTCCCCAACGAACGCTCGTTCCCCAACGAGCGCTCGTCGACCAGCCTCCTCTTCTCAGCGTCTGTTCGCACATCACCAAATGAACGCTCGTCATCTACCCTTCTGTACTCAACGTACGTTCGTCATATCACCCAACGAACGCTCGTCCATAATGAGCGTTCGTCATCACGCCTCATCTTCCCAACGAACGCTCGTCCACAACGAGCGCTCGTCTTTCCGCCTCTTTCCCAACGTCCATTCAACCTTCACACCAACGGACGCTCGTTATACAAAAGAACGAGCGCTCGTTAACCTTAAGCTTTTCTCGACTGACCATTCAACCTTCTCACGAACGAGCGCTCGTTAACCTTGAACCTTTTCGACCGTGCGCGTTCGTTTTCTCCCCTTTCAAACGTTCTTCCCGTATCCTACGCGACCGTTTGCCATCAACTGTGCATGCAACCGTTCGTCCTTTAACTTTCACGAACGTTCGTCCTCCACCATTCGTACTTTGCTTTTTCGAACGTTCGTCCATACTGATCTTTAGGACGTTCGGCCATACAAAGAGTCAACTGTTCGGTCATAATGTTTTAATGAGCGTTCGGTCTTCGTTTGAACGTTCGGTCTCAATGACGTTTGTCTCCAAGCGTTCGGTTTTAATCTTTCGTTCAGGAAGCAAATAGCGCTCGCGCAGGTCACTCCTTATTCTGGCGCTCGTCCTAATCACTCTTCTTCTGCCGCTCGTCCAATTCATGTCTTCCACGGACCGCTCGTTAACCAAGCTTTTCGACTGACCGTTCGAATTTTATCTATTTTGGCACCCCATTTTGTTGTTTTTATTTACTATTTATTTATTTATTTGCCTTTTTATTCATCTTATTTCATTTCATTTTATTTTATTTATTTCTTTTAAATATCCACTTATTTCAAAATATATATACAATAATTTTACTTATAAAAAAATAAAATTAACAAAAATGTTTTAAAGGTTTAGGCACATGTGTGATCGCACGCATCGTCCTTGTGCTGAAAACCTTTTCTCTTTCTTAATTAAAATTCCAAAAATATGTTTTAAAGGTTTAGGCACATGTGTGATCGCACGCATCGTCCTTGTGCTGAAAACCTTTTCTCTTTCTTAATTAAAATTCCAAAAATATGTTTTAAAGGCTTAGGCACATGTGTGATCGTACGCATCGTCCTTGTGCTAAAAACCTTTTCTTTTCCTTAAGTAAAATTAACAAAATATGTTTTAAAGGTTTATGCACATGTGTGATCGCACGCATCGTCCTTGTGCTAACAACCTTTTCTGTTTCTTAAACAAAATACAAAAAAAGGTATAAAATCTTCAAAAAACCCGAAAACATCAACAATTTTAAACAACAAATAGTCTTGCTACCCAGAACTACGTGATCCTTGATTCTCCATCAAGAGTGGAGATACGTAGGAGCAAGGCTAGTCCTTGTCAGGTTCACTTTCCCAAAAATCCAAACTTATCCATAATCATTTTCCAAACAAAATTTTCTAAACAATTTTCAAAGAAATTTTCAAGCAGTTTTCTAAAAGAACTACGTAACCCTGATTTCTCATTTTGAATGAGAATACGTAGGAGCAAGGTCAATCCTTGTCGGGCCCAAAAAACTAAAAAAATATGTTTTGTTTATTTTAGAATTTTATTTTAGGGGATAGTTAAACATGTTGAAAATCACATCATATTCGTGCATTTAGTTAAAGGTACTGCCTTAGGGCAGGCGTTGTGGGGTGCTAACACCTTCCCCACGCGTAACCGACTCCCGAACCCAATCTTTGGTTTTCGTGGACCGTGCTTTATCGTTTTATGGTTTTTCCGTAGTTTTCCAGAATAAACTATGGTGGCGACTCCAAAATCTCTTTCAAAACGCGTTTCCATTTTTTGGATCGTCGTCCCGTCGCGATTCCGGTTGCGACAATAATTCACAAATATATCTAATAAATCTAGGTTTGGAAAAACCTTTTCTGAAGTTAAGTATAACCATGACCACTTGGTTTCTAGCTGCAGTTTTCAAATCTTAGGATGAACATGGTCAAATTAGATTTATTGTCCTCAAAGTGGCCAATGGTTTTTATTGCATATTGTTCCTCTTCTTTATTTTTTTACACAAGAAAATTCAAGACATTTTATGCATAATTGATGAAGGGGCTCATACCAAATTTGTTGGTGGTAGTCAGCCGGTTTGCTAATGTTCATATTTCTATAAGAGAATGTTTGCGATGACTTCAATTTTTTCATTCTGATTGAGTTGTCTATTGTTTAAATTATAAAGGACTTATTATAATAAGACAACTCATTTTGTTTGTTTGGGTTGTTAATTTGTTTATATGTTCTGATTTCCACTGCAAAGATGGATTCTTTTATAAGTTACTTAAGTGTTAATTTCTCTCTTCTCTCTATTGCTTTGGTTTGTGAAAAATGTTTCTTATTTTTTTTAGTGCTTTCAATTTTAATTACAAAGTAACACCTTGTTTTCATTTTGTTTATTCTTTCCAAAAGTTGGGATATGAAAGTGGAAGCAACATTTAATTGTTATCTGTTTACATTGTTTCCTGTACAAATTTTGACAATAGGAAAGAAAATGAAAACATAAAACATTTTCTTGAACCAAATGATCTCAATCATTTTCCATTAATGAAAATCCTTTGCTGAAATGAAAAAGGTTCTCTTACCCAAATATAGTGCTATCTTTTGCAATGTCGTACAATATACTTTTGAGAGTTGATTAACTTTATCAGTTTATTAACCTCATGTCAATATTTTTCTTCTAGATTTCTTTCTCAATTTACTTATCTGTACAATATATTTTTGAGAATTGATTAATTATATTTGATTCCATATGATGCCTAGTGAAATCTGTATTTGTAATTTAAACTATGTTGTTTATTGCAGGATGTGTCAAATCTGTATATATTTATTGAGCTTGTAACTAAATGATCCCTTAGAAATCTCTACCATAGATATACTCTTCGAGATTCTCAAGTATCTACTTATACAAGGCAGATTTTACATGGTTTAAAGTATCTCCATGATCGAAACATCGTGCACAGGTCACCCATTTATTCATTTAGTTTTCTTTCCTCTTTGATATAGACAACTTCTGGTTTTCTGGATAGTCTCAGACAAGAATGAAGTTTATGGCTCTTGTTTACCTTGCATAGGAGAAACTTCCATTTGTTGTCTTATAATTTCTATATAAATATTAAAGGAACTTTTGTTGTATTTGTGTTTCTTTTCTTGTTTCTTAGACTCTCGTTTTGGCCATAGATCTCTTGTTATTACATGTTTTTCTTGTGATAAAGTCGTGCAGAAATTTCAATCGAGACGATCATTTCCCTGTTAGTACTTTGAATGGATCCATATATTTGGTAATTGAATAGACTAGAGAGGAGTGGAAGAAAAGTATACAATTAAGAAAATTATTTCTCACCCAACTATTGTCATGACTATTCTTTTCTTGCCTCAAATTAACACCATTTAGTGCCATTATGTATCCTGATATTTCTCTTGTGGAATAGCTATTAAGGATGGATGTTTATATATTATATCAGAATTGCTGGATGTAATTTTTCTCAAGATATAAAATCGATATTGCACAAGGTTAAGATCGAGAGGTTGAATGATTCACTAAACAAAGTGTATATGTCACACGTGGGTTTGGTATTGGAAATTTAACTATCAGTGTTTTCCTTTCTGGGGTTGTGCAGTATGCTCATATTTTCTGTAACTTTGTTTTCTATATCTCTGTTTCATTAATGTAATGTCATGAAAAATCTTTGTATATATTACCTAATTGTTTCCATTGATTATAGGGATATTAAATGTGCAAATATATTGGTGGATGCGAATGGATCTGTTAAGCTTTCAGATTTTGGACTGGCGAAGGTGGCTCTCAGTTCATGGTTCTAGATTGAGTTTATACTTTTTTTTCAGCTCTTCAGTAATTACCGAAGGCTTTTGCCTTTCGGTAATTACCGAAGGCTTTTGCCCTTCGGTAATTACCGAAGGCTTTCGCCCTTCGGTAATTACCGAGGGGCAAAGGCTGTCGGTAAATGTTAGCGACAAGGGATTTATCGACGGTCATTTGGCCGTCGATAAGCCGTCGGTAAAAGGTCACTATCGACGGCTTATGGTGATTTCCGAGGGATTGTGGCCTTCGGTAATGTTCTTCTTTTTTGTAGTGTCTTGTATTTCATTTCCCTTTTGCCATTCCATTTTCGTCACAGATTTATGTTCCAAATTTCACTTACAATTGCGTTTTAATGCTTCCATTTACGATTACTATTTTGTTGCATTGATTCAGTTCGTTTTTGCCTCTATCATCTTCATTTTGCTGCTGTAATTTCATTCTAATGATAGGTTAAGTGTGCTTGGTTAGTCATTAGTGAAATTGCATTGTTTCCTTGAGATTTCTGAGCTGGAATTGTGTTTTTGCTGCTCTGACTTGGCTAATATTGAATATATTTTAGCACTTGCGATTGGGTATATGCTTAGTTGCCTAATTGGTGTTTAATCTTTGCTTAGTTGATGAAACTATATGGCGCATAATTGGTTGAATATTAGCATTACGTTTGATTGGTTAGCTTGTGTTGGATTAGGGGTTAGAGTAGTGTGTTGTTGGTTAATCTGTTATTGGGAACATTGCATTTGAGTTAATGATCAACCGTTTTAATTATGTGTTTAATTTCGTGCATTAATTAGTTCATTTTCTTGCACAAACTGTCCACAAAAAACTCCCACCAAGTGTTCGACCTATTGCCTGAACCACTATTTGGTCCTTGAGAGACGACTTAGGAGTCATTTCCTAGTCTATACTGCACTTTAATTGCACATCAAATTTGTATCGCATATGACCTCGATCAGGGGATGCTTAGCAAAGGTGATGTTACCTAATCCTAAGAAAAGGAAAATAAGCTCTAAAACATCGGATTGTATGTTCTTAGGTTATGTTGAACATAGTGCTGCATATAGGTTTCTAGTTCTTAAAAGTAACATACTTGAGAGAAAATCTATAATGGAGATAAAAAATGCTGAGTTTTTTGAACATATGTTTCCCTTAAAGGTTACTGAGATGTCTCAACATGTTGATGATAATAATAATGATATCATGAATGAGGATTTAAGATGAAGTAAAAGACAAAGAAAGGAAACTTCCTTTGGAGATGCCTTTTATACTTATTTTTTTTTATAATGATCCAACAAGCTTTGTAGAAGCTACTAGTGCTCCTAATGCAAAAATTGGGATAAGGCCATTAGACTGAAATTGAATCAATTCAGAAAAACAATACTTGGACTTTAGTATATTTGCGTAAAGGAACAAAACCCATTGGTTGTAAGTGGATCTTTAAGAAAAAATATCACCCTAATGGATCCGTAGAGAAGTATAAGGCAAGATTAGTAGCAAAAGGCTTTACTAAAAAACCCAACATAGATTACTTTGATACTTTTGCTCTTATGACTAGGATTTCCTCTATCCGAGTGTTGTTAGCTCTAGCAACTACCCATAAACTAGTGACACATCAGATGGATGTTAAAACAACCTTTTTGAATGGTGATTTAGAGGAAGAAATTTATATGACTCAACCTGAAGGGTGTGTTGTACTTGGTCAAGAGGACAAAGTATGAAAACTCTTTAAATCCTTGTGTGGGTTGAAACAAGTACCAAAACAATGACATGAAAAACTTGATAATGCGTTGCTTTGTGATGGTTTTTCACCTAATGATGCTGATAAATGTGTGTACTCTAAATCTGAAAATGGTGATTGTGTCATTATATGCTTGTATGTGGATGACATGTTAATCTTTGGTACATGCAATGAAATTGTCGCTAGAACTAAATTATTTTTAGGATCAAAATTTGAAATTAAAGACATGGGTGAAGCCAATGTGATTTTAGGTATTAGAATCATAAGGAAGGGAGATAATATGTTACTATCTCAAGAACAATACATTGAGAAACTTCTTAAGAAGTTTGAGTTTTATGACCTGAAACCAGTGAGTACCCCTTATGATGCTAATTCTGAATTAATAAAAATAGAGGAGAATCATTATCTCAGCCTCAGTATGCCCAGATAATTGAGAGCTTACTATACTTGATGAGCTTTTCTAGACCTTATATTGCTTATGCAGTAGGTAGACTGAGTAGGTACACTCAATGTCCAAATCAGGAACATTGGGATGCACTTGTTAGACTTATGAGATACTTAAGAGGTTCAATGGATTATGCTATTGAATACAGTGGATTTCCCGCTGTATTAGAAAGGTACAGTGGTGCCAACTAGATCTCTGATTCAGATGAGACAAAATCCACTAGTGGTTATGTATTGCAAGATCAACAATGGAATTTGAGTTTTTTGCTCTTGAGATGACTGGTAATGAGGCTGAGTGGTTGAAAAACTTCTTAGCGAACATTCCACTAGGAATGAAACCAACCCCATCGGTGTCAATACATTGTGATTGCCAATCGGCAATAGCTATAGCTAAAAACAAGAATTACAATGGAAAAAATAAACATATACAATTGAGACACAAGTTGGTGAAGCAGTTGCTAAACAGTGGAACTATTTCCATTGACTATGTGAAGTCAGAACGGAATCTAGCAGATCCTCTAACAAAACCCTTGGGAAGAAATATGATCTTTGAAACATCGAGGGGAATGAGACTTAAGCCACTTGCAAACAAACAAGTGATGGTAACCCAACCTTTGTGATTGGAGATCCTATGAATAAGGTTCATATGGGTAAAAACAAGTCACTTGTTAGTTCCGATAGCACTAAATTGATTTTAATCAATTATGTCCCTTTCTATGGGGTGTGTGTGTGTGTGAAAGTGCTAGAGACTGCATTATTTAAAGGCTAAACTTTGTTATTAAAATTCTATGTGGTGAAAGAATTTTAGTTTAAACAAAGTTTTTAATGATTTTCATATCCTTATGGGTGGTGTATGGCATACACTTGATGAAATCACATATATGAGTGTCAAGTGGGACCACTTACATGAGATCTTGGCATGATCTTTAGAGCACTCATGAATATCAGGCACGTGCATGGTCTAGTAAGCGCAACATAACGATAACAACAAAGATTGTGGGGGTGTATTGTGATTGATAAACCTCTAACACACGTCAAGTGTCTTTGGTTCATATAGCTTGTTATACCAACTACATTGTGTGTTAAGTATCTCAATCTAAGACTTGCTCATATAGCTTGTTATACCAACTTTGATGCATTACATCCTATGAGACCTAAAATAAAAGTTTCTTATCTATCTTTTAATGTTTGAACTATTTGAGTCAAAAACTTTTCTTTCGACTTTCTTTTGCAATAAGTGGGGGATTGTTGTAAATCATTGATTGCAAAAGATGTTGTATTGCAACGTTGTATTTGGCAAAGTTAATGTGTTTTATTGCCAAACGATCAAAAATTCCTTAAGTTCTTCAATTTTAAAAAATTTAATGTTTTTATTTTTTTTATTGATTTTATTCTCTCCTAGTCCTATAAATAGAGAGTTCTTTCTCCATTCCAAAACACATCATATTTAGTCTTCCTCATGCTCCTATCTTCTTAGTTTCATTCTCTTTTCTTCTTCTAAAATTATTTTGAGTTATTTTATATTTTTTTTAGAGATCCTTGCTAGTTCTGAGTTCCTAATTTAATTCCCAAAACAATACAACTAATATTAATTAAACTCACGTATGCATGTCCTTAGCATTTATCACATTTCAAAATTTAAACTTTTATACTTAACAATACAACAATTATTATACTATCAAAATTATAGTGGAAATTATACTATTGCATTAAGTTTCTAATCTTAACAAAATTACACCAACAAGCAAAGTTCAAACACCATTTATCATTTTATACTACTTAATTTAATTTAAACTTCACCCCTTCATCTATAATAACCTTTCATAGTATACAATCATTCCAATTCTGCAGAACTATTCATCAGATAACTCGTTATAATTTTAAAGTCACAAACACCAATTTGTTATATTGAGATCGCATAATATTATACTCCAATCTTTTCATCCATATTTAGAATTTAAATCTCGATTCCATACAGTACCAACATACACCACAATCAATATACCCCCATGATTAAATTTCCAGGCCAGTTACTAATTACTAACAAAATTCCAATTGGGAATAACCTCCCATCCCACTCATTTCTAACAAAATAACATTATCCCCTTTATTATTAATAGGCCCCCTGCAGTCTTGATTCATAAATCCATTTAAGTTCACACATATTAAAATATTTATCAATTTCCAACCCATCATCATCTCCAATAGGTATCAAAAGTCTGTTCTCACTTTTACAATTTAAAAGAATATCAATTCATCATACTAACCACACTATGAACCCATTCAACTTATACAATCAAATATTGAACATCATACAACCTCTGCGTTATTATAATTATAAAGACTAACCAGAAAATAACTTAACCAATCAAAAATACCCAATTTATATACATCATGCATAACCCTTCCTTTTAACAGAACACTACACCTAATTTAGTTCCATATAGCTTTAAACGAAGAACAATTGTGAAGCAAAACAACCATACATTATTACATATCAAACAACTAATTCAAGCCAACATAACTCCCCATACAAGGATAAATTTGTTCCTTCTCTCTGTAACCTCACTTCCACCAAATTTCGTGTCTCGCACTACACTCACTACTAACAAGCTTGCAATTCGTACCTCTCTTCTCAGAATCTCCCTCTCTCATTCTTATTTTCTACAACTCTTGCTTTCGTGTGTTCTTACACACCAATCTCTTCCCCCTTTTATAATTTGTGCCACCGAAATCCCACAACTCGAACACCAGAAATTTAATTCCTAAGTTCAGATTCCCTTCTCCATTTCTCCATTGAAATCGTGCCTTTCTCCTATTAATTTGTTACTCCCTGTAGCATTGGATTCCCTTCTAGGTTGGGGTTTTTCGAAAACAAAGAAGAATAAGCTAGAAAAGAACTAGGGTGTTGCTCCCTACACCACCACCCCTTACTACCTCCACCTTCCCGTTACTATTTTGTCCTTCAGTAAAATTTTATTTTTAGGGTTAATATTTTTGAATTTTTACCCACTCCCAATCCATTTCATTGACATATACCCAGTACTCTACATGCACTGACAAACACACAATCTCTTCTTTCTCTTTAACGTTGAACTTCTTCCTCTCATTCGTTGTGTTGTGTGAGACTACGGTAGAATTTCATTACGTGGTGTGTGTGGGAGGTTGCAAAGGTTGGTGGTGGTGGAAGGAATGGATTCAGTGCCAGGAGTCAGTCTTGGTGGTGTGGTGGTGCTCGAAGGTTGTAGTGGTTCTTCGTTTAGGTGCGTAATCAAATAAACCCTAAAAGAAAGATTTAAACTTTAAACGGATGTCATTCTTCAACGAATGTCAACATCCGTTTAAGGTGAAACGGACGTCGACATCCGTTTAAGGCCAAACGGATATCTCACATCCGTTTTGGCCTTCGGGACTCTCAAAGAAAACCAACCACAACAGCAGCACATGATAAACAAATATACAGATTTAAACTAACCTGGGATGGAGATGAAAAACCAGATCTACCGCTAGATCTAGATCTACGCTCTTCCTCTACGCTTCTCCACACCAGGAATCAACACCAGCAATGGAAGGAAGCAAAGGGAAAAGGAAGCAAAGGGAAAGGGAAGTGGGGAAGAGAAGGTTGAAAGAAAAAGAAAGAGAAGGAAGAAGAAAACCTTGAACGAAGATGGGAAGGGAAGAAGAGTGAAAGATGTGGTGTGGTGGTGGGGTGCAGCTGCCGCTGGAGTGAAAGTGAGAGGTAAATTAGAGTTTTGAAATATGTTAAAAAAATCCTAAAAGGTAAAAAGTAAAAAAGTAAAAAAGTTAAAACAAGAGAGTAGTTTTGGAAATAAGATAAATTGGGGAGGTGGAGGGAGTAAGTGGTGGTGGTGGAGGGAGCAACAACCAAAGAACTAACGTAAAAGAAAATAAAAGAGAGAAAATGGAACTTACAAATCTAACCCTGTCTGACCTACAAGGTGTTTCTCCCTACACCACCACGTGTTTCTTTCTACACCACCACATTCTACAAATACTCCTCAGTCAAAATTAAATACCATGTTTGAAGGTGTCAACGGAAATGGGAGTCCTGTTGGGCCTTCAACGGATGTCCATATCCAACGAATCCCCATTTCCGTTAAGGTCTCCCATGCTTTCTCTCTTTCGTGCACAGTACATACAACATACACAGTAGCACATACCTCAATTTTGAAGTGTTGAGGGGACCAAAAGAAGCAAACAAATGGAGGAAGAGAAGGAGACAAGGAAGAGGGAAAGAGAGAATTAAGAAAATAAAATGTGGAGGTGGGGGTGTCTTGCTGTCATGGAGTGAAAAGGGGAAGAGATTAGGGGTTGAACAAAAAGTTAAAAAGTAAAAGGAAGAGGAGGGGAGAAGGAAGAGGAAAAGAGAGAAAGAGATAATTAAGAAAATAAAATGTGGGGTGGGGGGATTTGAAGACAAAGTTAAAAGGTACAAGGAAAAGGAGGAGAGAAGGAAGTGGGAAAGAGAGAATTAAGAAAATGAAATGCGGGGGTGGTGGTGTGGTGCGGCAGTAGAGTGAAAAGGGGAGGGGAAGGGATTAAACTTTGAAGAAAAAGTTAAAAAGTAAGGTAAAAGTAAATATTTACCTAAGGCTACTTTTGGAATTAAGGAAAGTTGGGGTGGTGTAGGGAGAAAAGTGTGGTGGTGTAGGGAGAAGCACTCCTGACCTACGTGGTTTATGGGCTTCCTTAGTCTGGCTCAAAACAAAACTTTGGTGCAAAAGTAAAAAAAACAAAAAAGCACATAGCACACTACCACTAGGCTAAGCTCTTTTGACTGATATTATGCTCATTTAATATCTATTTAAGACATCTTATTTCATGTATTTCCATTTTAAATCAAGCAATTATTATTTTATTTTATTATTTAACAACACTTAGGCATATGCACAAGCCCTTTAGCCCATCATACTAAGCTCTAAATAAATTAAAAACATGGTACTTTTATTAGTTTATTTAAAAACAAACACGATTCTCCTTTTAATCACGTATAGAGCTGTCAAAACTGGTAACCCGGCCCGACCCAACCCAACCCACCACGGGTTGGCCACTTAGTGAGTCAACCCAACCCGGCTCATTTATTAGCGAGCCGAAAAAATTTGAACCCGACTCGACCCACCACGGGTTGGTGGGTTAAATGGGTTGGCTCATTGGCTCACTTAACCTTTTTTCACCCTCTTCTTCTGAGATTCTTATAACATGTTATTTTGATCGATCAAATTAAAACAATAATAATTGGACCATTTGATATAAAAGAAAATGAAACAAAAGAACTCTATTGTTATATATTCTAAGCTATCAAGCATAAAATTTTGCCAATTTAGTTTAATGAGACATATACAACCGTTTGACTAAGAAACTACATATAGTTGTTAACAAAAATATATAACAGAGGGGAACTTTTGGATAGACAACAGCACAACGCAACACGAAAAGCTCTACTGCGAAGTAAAGGTTGTGTGTTTTGAATAACTAATTTGATTTCAATAAAAAATAGGATTTGAATAATTAATTTAATTAATTTGGTTTCAATAAAAAAAATAGGTGGGTTGGTGAGCCAACCCAGCTCACCACGGGTTCAACCCGGGTGAACCGGGTTCTTAGCGAGCTGGGTCAAAATTGGCTCGCATCAAAATTTTCACATTTTTTTCCAACCCAACCTGGCTCAAACCCGTGGTGAGCTGGGTTGGCTCACAGATTTCAACCCATTTTGACGGCACTAATCACATATTTAATGACATCTACAACTAAAGTCTTACACATTAGGTATTAGGAAGTATCTTTTGAAACCTAGACTTGGAACAAGATGCTTAGTGGAACATATATATAGGGATGGAACTTGACCCATTAGTTATCTTAAACCCTAGATCTTAATGCGGGTTTGTTTGTTGAGTGATTAAGAGATTGACATTTAATTAGGAAACCTAGGCTCTCTCACCTAAAGGATTAAAGCTTGAGTCTTCTTTTAGGGTGACTTTAGTGTTTTGATGGAGATGATATGAGTTTGTTTATGCACGAGAGTGAAGCCAGTGAAATCTATCCCCAACAATGATATTCCATACCATTTCTAATGCTTTTCCATTCCTGAGCGTCTTCAACCTCCAAAGTCCAACCTTTAGTCTTTATCTATTTATTTTGTTGCACATAATCTTTGATTCATAAGTAATTCTTTAGTCTAGATGAGTTATTAATTGTGCAATTATATAGTATTAAACGAGTCTCTTGGAAAATGATACTTGGTCTTACCAATTTATATTACTTAAACGATTTGGTATGTTTGTCATGAAGTTAATAAACTTTTGGCATCATTGTCGAGGTATTATGTGATTTCTAACCTATTTAGACTTTATTCTTTGTGTACATAGCTTTCTCTTCTTCTTGTACATAGATATTCACATTTTAGGTTGACTTATGGTTTTAACCTTGTTGTTCTCTAAGTATATGCAGGGTAACATCCACACAAAGATGAATGTATCCTCAAACCAGTCATTGTAGACCTTATGAGAAGGAATTAGTGGCACAAGGAGACAACAAGCTTAAGCACAAGAAGCTGCCCTTGATTCTCCCGCCTTTTTTCGTGCTTCTAGTGTTCTTTGAAAAGGTTAGTGGAGAGGAAGAAGCAATTGAGGACGTGATAAGCTGTCGTTGAAGATATCAAATTAATACTACTTTTTAAGACAACTTTAGTATTGTCAAGTAGTATTCAAGAAAGTAAATAGGGTTAAAGTAACCTCGAGTCGTCTCCCAACGAATACGAAATTGCTTTTCAATATTTGAATCTTATGAATGTTATGCAATAAAAGTGAGAAACTATGCTAATAGAATTAATGTTTGAAGAATGTTTGTAGAACAAAAAGGAAAGTTAGAAACAATTATGATGAAATAGACTAATTTCACTATTTTTCCAAGATAGGTTTATCATCGGTTGTCCATAGATCATTGTTCAATTAATTATTGTTCAAATTTTAAATTAATTAAAGTACATTCTTAATTAATTTGAGGGAGATCATGCAGTTAACCAAAGTAGATTCTCAATCAAATGCAAGACCTTTCTAGATTATTCACAATGAATTCAACCAAAGTACATTCTCAATCAAATTCTATTGTGTTTAATCATGTCTATTCTAAAATCTTTTAACCAAATTAAAAGCTAATTAATCAAAGTAAATTCTCAATTAATTATAGTTGAAATTATTACCACCAACCAAAGTACATTCTCAATTGATAGCAAAAACTCATTTAATCATATGAAAGTTCCTAAATTTAATCAAAGTAGATTCTCAATCAAACCTAGAAACTTTGAACTCATATGATTAATATGCATGTAGATTCAAACACCTTATGATGCAAAAATCATTGCTTTTAATATGATATAGAGATGAAAAAGACATAGAAAGAGAGCAACTCAAATCAATAATAAAAAGAAATAATTACATTAATTCAACTTAACCTTAGAATCCATAATGAAATTATATTGGAATAGCCCTAGGATCTTAGCCCTCCATGAATGGACTAGAATACATGATGAAATAAAATGAGAGGAACGGTGGATGAATGCTTCCTAGTAGAGGAGTCTGAGAGAATGAATGAGTTATGCCTCCCTTAGGTCTCTTTATATAGGCTTGATTGGGCTTGGACTTTGAATCTTCTGTTGATAAGACATTTTATCTTATATCTAATATCTTTCAAATATTCAACAGATTTAATCAGTTTTTGAGAATATTTGTTAATATCTTTTCTAGATTCAAAAAGATTTGGCAAATATTATCTTTTGATTTTTATTGATATAGTTAAATAAGGTAATTATTTAACAATATCAAATAAAATATCTTAAGATATATTTTCTCCAAATTATCTTTTAAAATAAACTTTCCCAAAATTACATTTCAACCCTTTTTATTATATTACACAGAAGTCTAGAATTTTCCTTTTAATTGCACTTTAGCCATATCTTTCTTTTCAAAATTGCATAGGAGCCTTGAGTTGACCAGATTGGACCAGCTTTGACCATTTCAATTTCTTGCTTTAAATGAATAAAATTCTAACTTCAGCTACACAAATAAACATTAGAACATCCAAAATAATTTATGCAACTAAGAATCACATTTTAAGCATCTTTAATTCTCAAACCCAATAAATTCAATTGTTACAAATTCACTTTAAATCAATCTTTAAACACAAGAATCTAATAAAAAATTTGAATTTTAAAACATAAATGTAGGCATAAATATGCACTCATCAGGAAGTCTAGTCACCACCACTCTTAGATGAGAAGCAACAAACTCACATCGTGAAGCCAATGTTGATCAATAATAGGTTGTGGGTGACTAAAGACATCAAAGCTAGTGGAAGGGCTGAAATGGAGACTTCTTATGCTAGGAGATCTAAGTCAGTGACTAGCGATGATCAAGATGTGTTGGTGGGAAGGAAAGAGCACACCAACAACAAGAATTGTCCTTCATCACCTTATTTGTGAGGCTCATGACGTTAAATAAGCGTTTCATAAGAGTTGTGATGTTGTCTTTGTGGTTTGTATGTGTGTTTTAAGTTAGTCTTAGCACGTTTTTAGTTTGAGTGCATGTGTACTAATGTTGTGTGCCTTTGTTCACAGCTTGAAAGGCCATTTCATTGATAATCATAGCTTCTTCAGCTTTTTCGTTCAACCATGTCCTTTCTCGCTTAACGCTAGCCATGAAAATTGGCCCTTGTAGCTCCACTATCTAGTGATGGGTGTCTAGAGTTGAACGTCATACCAATAAACCTTGTTTTCCCTTTCTTTTTCTAATAAGTCGCCTAGTAGTAGTACGAAGGTGTTGAGGCATATTGGTTTGGGCATGCTTTTGTTGTCTGTTTTGAGGTTTTCTCTGTTTTTCACTCTTGTACATATTCCTTTTAGTGTTTTAGTTTTCCTTTCTCTTCAATTTCTAACAATGGGATTGTGCTTTTACTTTGAGCTTACTATTTGCAGGATTACATCTTCCTAAGTTCTTAAAGGATTCAAAACCACTTCTAGTCAACCTTTTCGTCATGCTAGTAAGCACCCTTTCACACGAAGAACTTGTTGATCAAGTAACATGGCCTAGGAGCAAGCCCATACTGATGAGGGAAGTGTAGCAACAACTATTATGAGGATGAGGATGTCTCAAATGCAACTGAAGATAGTGTTCCATGAGCGTTGGAGTTATAGAGTGTCAACCTTATGCAAGACTTTTTCTGTGGACAATCCCGAGTTTAAAAGTCATTCTTTATTTGGTTTTAGTCTTGAAATTCTAGTTACAGTTCTAGTTTTTAATTTTGATCTTGCCTAGTTAGATAGTTCTTTTAGCAAATGATTTTATAACTTGAGTGAATCACTTTTTGTGCTTGACTTGAATGAAAATCTCTTATGTTTGCTCTTTATCTATGTGAATTACTTTGAAAATCTGATTAAGATGATGTTGGTTGAGCTTGTTAAGCATAAATTTTGGTTGCTCTCATTTGTTTATATAAATGTTTGGTTTTAATTGTAGTCAATATTGTTGACATTGTATTTAACAAATTTTGGAACCTTGAGTAAACTTGTGAGATGTTGTGCCTCATAATTTTTGAATGCTATCACTTTGGAGTCAGAATCGATTTTGCCTGAGTTTCTCTTTTTGTATCATTCACTTTCTTGTTACATATGATCAATTCCATCTTTTTCTTCTACCTCTTCATTTTCCGCCAAAGAAGCAAATGCCAACCCTTTGAACCTTAAAGAAAAGCTTTCTCATTCTTAGAACCTTAAGCTTAACGAAAGATTCTTGAATTCCTTACCTAGAGTTGAGAAGAGCATACATTTTAGGTTCAAGAGAATGCTTTAAAGTTTTGGGAAGTTCACCTTATTAGGGAGCACTGAGAAATATAACAAAAGGAAAGAAAAGAAAGAAAGAAGAATAAAAGAAAGAAAAATGAGTTTATGAATCAAAGTTGGGAAATAAGTTAGGAAGTGGTTTATTCAATTTTGAAGCAAAAAAGAGACTTATGTTATACTGTGTTTTAATTTGTTTGCTCTCTTAGCTCAAGGTGCTTTTATGATCCAGAAAAACCAAATTTCCTTCTTAGTCCACCTATAATACAAGCTATAAAAGTCCTTGTGATGCTTTCTTACTTGTGAACGTGTTTATTATGGTTGAAACGTAAGGCAAAGTTGATTTGTGTGACATTGTGATGCTAGAGAGAAGGCCCACATCCCTATACACCAATGAGCTTGAGTGAAACACTTCTTTGGCGAGGAGTGGTTCCATGCATTTAAGGAAAACATTTTTCCATGTTTGTTAATCCTTTATATAACTCTTGCATTTGTCTTATAATATTCGATTTGCAAGCACTATAGTTAAAGCTTGGCTTCCTAAGGTAATATTATTTCTTGAGTGTTCTTTCTATAATGAGTAAGCATGATTGGTATATCTTATTTTTTATTGAAGTTGCCTTCTTAAGTTGTTAGACCATTGTAGTTGAGTTATTTTTCTAAGCCAACTTATCTGTTGCTTGAGGACAAGCAAAGTTCTAAGTTTGGGGAAGTTTGATAATATTAATTCTTACCATTATTTCATCCTCATTTTTATTAAAAAAATCAGCTCTTTTATAGCTTATAACTTTCTTAATCCTCGCTTTTATCTTGTTTTGTATATATTTGTATTTTGGGCTACATTTAATAGATATTATAATTTAATCTCCTTTTTGTAGCTAATTTTGTGTTAGGAAAACCCTATACCAAATCCAAGAAGGTTGGCAACCCAAATAAGCAAGAAGAATAACAAAAGAAGAGTCTTAAAGTTTAGGTTGCGTTGGGATCCACCTCCTTACCGCTAGGCGAGCTACTTCCAGAGAGGCCACCGGCCCAAACCCCATAGATGAGCGAGCACATTCTAGAGAGCAACTCTTGTGTTTACAAAGACTTGCGCTTAGAAATAGGCTCCATGCATTGAGCGGTGTGTTTGCTGATGTGGCAAGTGAAGCCCTATATCTTCTTGTAATATGAAGGAAATCGGGTTTGTGGATAGTTGAAGGCACGAAAATGGTCTTTGGAAAGCTTGGAGGGTTGTTAGGGCTCGTGGGAACACTCCCTTCTTCCTTTTAGTTTCTCCATGTTCTTCCATGTTCATTTTGTAAGCTTGAGTCTTTCCATGGAAATTGAGAGCCAAAACCATCTTGTTGGTGATAGTTATAGCTACTGAACTCTTGTGTATCTTATAAATGATTTGAATATATATACATACATACATACACACACACATATAATACACACACACATTGCCTCTTCCATTATATGCTACCTTTCTTATTTCTAATACTTGTTGTAGTAGGGATGTTCATATCTTAATTTGTGGTTCTTTACTTATTGGGAAGTGTCTTTTGAAACCTATACTTGGAACAAGATGCTTGATGGAGCTTGTATCTAGAGATGAAACATGACCCATTAGTTGTCTTAAACCCTAGATCTTAATGTGAGTTTGTTTATTGAGTGATCAATGGATTGTTGCTTAATTAGGAAACCTAGGCTCTCTCACCTAAAGGATTAGAAATTGAGTGGTTCTTGTGGGTTGACTTTAGTCTTTTAATGGAGAGGAGATTGGTTTTTGTATGCATGAGAGTGAATCTAGTGAAAGCTACTCCCAATAATGACATTTCATATCATATTTATTACTTTTTCATTCGTAAGTGTGTTCAACCTCAAAAGTCCAACCTGTATTCCTTATCTATTTATTTTCTTGCACATAATATTTGATTCATGAGCTATTTTTTAGTCTAGATGAGTTATTAATTGTACAATTATATAGTATTGCGAGTCTGTTGGGAAATGATACTTGGTTTTACCAATTTATATTACTTGAACGATTCGGTACACTTGTCAATGAGTTAACATTGGCTTGTTTCCTGGTTGAGCTAAGTTTGCTTAGTCTATAATTGAGTTGAGTTACTAAGTATTCATACCCGTCATGTAGATGACTCGGGTTCGATCCTTAACAATGACACCAAAAGCTTGTTACGATATTCGCAAATGTACCAAATCGAACAAATAATAAAGTGGAAAGTCCAAATATCGTTTTTCTAAAAGACTTGTGCAATACTTAACAACTCTTGTAATTCACACTCAATTAGACAATAAAGTTCACAAAACACAATGAAACTTTTTTTTTATCAAGACTAGATTTTATTCACTTCAATTTGTGTGTGTTTATAAAAATCTCAATTTCACTTTCATGTTAAAATAAACTCACAAAAATACTCAAATCATATTCTTAGTAACTTTGAGATATTGTCAACTCATGAAGTTTCAATTCCTTGATTCCTCAACAAGAAACCATGCATTAAGTTCAAGAGTCTTAAGATTACTAATGAGTCATTTTTTATCCCTATATACAAGCTCCATTACGCACTAAATTTCAGTTCTAGGTTCAATAAACATTTTTCAACACCTAATGAACCAAATATCAAACTATGGATGATCAAACAAAAACAAACATTAAGCATAAAAATCAAATATTAACATGGAAATAGAAAAACATATGTATTAATCTAGCAAAATACACAAGAAATCAATTTACTACATCTAATATCAACAAATAGGTTTAACTTTCCATGATGGAGAACTTATTGTTTACAAAATTGAAGAAGATGGAAGAAATTGAAACCATATATTAGAATCAAAGCCTCTCCTAAGGTTGTTGGTAGTTGTTCTATGCTCCAATGACATCTCCCATTCGTATCTCCACCTCCAATTGCATGACTCATCTTCATCCTCAACCCATAAAAGGGCAAATTCTCAATGGATAAAGATGAAATCACAAGGAGGAGAAGGGGGAGTTTCTTAGTAGCCCAAGCAACTTTCAAGAGTCTCTCTCCAAAACTGTAGGCGATTTCTAGTCATGAAAATGTGGAAGATGATGAAATCCTCATGAAAAATATGTTTAAATACCTAATTTCGCAATGCATACTTGTTGGGTGAATTGGGCCTAACTGACTGGACTTGAAAAATGTACTTGAATGAATTGTAACTAAATGATAATCCTTGATATATTCTTCAATCTTTCAGGATTTTCACTTATCTACAAAATATTTCACAAATAAAATCAAAATACTTATCTTTTCCAAAATTTCCTAATACAACATGAATTATCTACAATAATAATAATAATAAAAATACCAATAAGAGATAAAAATAGGTTTAATATCCTATTTTGTCCCCAGTTTCGCTCGACAATGTCAAATTAGTCCATTATTTAAAACGTGCATCAATTACGTCCCTACTTAATAAAATTTATATCAGTGAAATCTCTTCCGTTAAATCCGTACAAACAGCGTTAATTATTTTTCTCTCTCTTCTATTAACGCCGTTGTATGGATTTAACGGAAGGGATTTGATTGATATAAATTCTATTAAGTAGGGACGTAATTGATGCACGTTTTAAAAGATGGACTAATTTGACATTGTCGAGCGAAACTGGGGACAAAATAGGGTATTAAGCCATAAAAATACTTATCTTTTCCAAAATCATTTAAGAAATTATTAATTATTTAAAAAGACAACAATAAAAATATCAATAAAATAAAAAAATAAACATAATAAAAAAATGATAATGTCAATTATCATTGGCCTAACCCCAAGTCAAACTGAGAAAGTCAAGTCCCAAGTTGAGGTGAGACAGGTTGGGCCCAAGCTTAGGTCGAGCTAAGTTGTCCAAGGCTTATGATCAAGGTGAATCATATGTGGCCTAGGTCTAACGGAGTTAGCTTAGGTCGATTTGAGTTAGACTAGCTAAAGTTAAGTCGTGTTAACCTAGGCTTAGGTCAAGGTCAGTTAGCCCCTACTTAGATCAAATGAAGTCATCTCAAACTTAGGTTGAACTATGTCAAGTAAGACTACGAGTCAAAATGAGTCCTTTGAAGGTTATATTGAATTAAGTTGGTCTAGGCACAAGTTGATTTGGCTTGAACCTAGTAGAATCGAGTTGATTTGTGCCTCGTTTGATTCGAGTTAATCTAAACCCATATCAAATTTAGTTATGTGGTAAGATCGAGATGAACTGAATCAAGTCAATTGTAATTAAGTTCGACCTATATTTAACAAAAAAGTTAAATATATATTGAGTATGTTTATCTAAGTTGGAATAATTATCAATTAAATCAATTTGACATACAACTGAACGTAATTGACTAAAATTAATTTAATATAAATTTAATATAATATAAATTATACTAGAATAATCCAAATTAATGTAATGCAGTGAAAATAAATTTAAATATTTATTTTATCTATTATGGAGTGGAAGATGTATGAAATTTTTTGAAAAGTTCAGACTACCAAAAGTGTTAGGAGAATTTTTTTTTTTTTAATTCACTATACCGTGAATAGTAAATGAGATCCAACGTCAAGTTTTGGTTTAATTTGTATATTTTTAGTCTATAGATATTTTTCCTTCAAATTCTGAAAGCAAACTTAATCCAATCTAGAACAAAAAAAAGCCTATTAGATCATATTGACTATAAATATGAAATAACAAAAATTAAAATTGAGTAGATTAAATAGCTTTTCATCAAAATTGACTCAACCCATCAACTTCCCGTTTAGGCAATCTAACCAATACTTTTACATTTTTTAATGACATTGTCCCTCCTTTGAATGATTGAAATGAATAAATCCGACAAAACAACGTTCAAAAGCAAACATATTTTCCACACTTACGTGTTTATCTTATGCGTTTGTCTATTTCATATATTATAGTCTTCCATACGGCTTTCTTGTCCTTGCCCTTAATATTCTACCGTAATCAAGACATAATTCGTAATTTAAGGGTTATATATATATATATATATATATATATATATATATATATATATATATTGTGATTCTTATATTTAGACATAGAATTAAAATTTGTCATTTTTTTAAATTTTAATATATTTTAGTTTTAAAAATAAATTAATATAATATCTTTAATCTAACTTTATTAATATTCTTTTAGAATTTTAAAAAACATTTTAAATTGACATTCAAACTTATATAATATAAATAACTATTTATCATTTGAGATATCGTTTAATATTTAAATTGAAATGTGTGAAACAGTATAATTAATTATTCATTACATATAAAAATTTAACTTTATTAAATTAAAAAATTATATTTTTTTATTTTTAAAGTTTGAAAACAGTGAAAGCTTAAAAACAAATTTCACTTTACTTCAAAATCAAAATTAAAAAAATACTGATACATTTAACCTATAATTTACATTAAAATATACGTATAAATTCATACATCATCTTTTAATTTAAAAGTATTAAAAATGGTGTACCATGGGTGGCTCCTGTTCCCACTTGCCCTTTTCTCCAATCATCACAAATAAATACAAAATTTTAAACCTAAAATACCATACCGACTTGCACAGAAATTTAAAACACTGAAACGTTCCCTTAGAAAACTCCATTATTGAGGATGGAAAGCAACAACACCTGTTTGATAGATAACAACAGTAGTTGAAAAGTAGTGTTACTATACCGTAGTAGAAATTTTAGTGAGTTTGAATAATTTAGGTTATAATTATTCTGATATTTTAACAATATTTTAACATGTGTCATTTTTTATAATTGTTTTATATTAATGTTTATAATTATTATTATTAATTATAAAATAATTTTGAACCAATCACATAATTAAATAATCTTAAAATATTATCATATTATGAAAGTATAATTATTCTTATTACTCAGCTTTGGATGAAGATAGATTTGGTGACTTTTACATCGGTAACCTAAATAAATATTGATTTTTCTAAAGCGGTGGAGTCCTCATAACTTAGATAACTCGATTTTCTCTTTCTTTCTTTGTATGTTAGTTTCTCATTGTCTTTAATTTTTTTTGGTGTTCTTTTTATCCATTTGTTCATAATACGTTAGATGATAGTTGTAAAAAATATTCTGATTTTGATGCTTAAACGAGAAGAGATCCCAATGTTTTGGATATTAAATGTAATAATTAATATAATTAATTATTTTCTATAGATTTTTTATTTATATAAATTGTAATAAATTTTTACTTATTAATATTGATTTAATAACGACTTAATCATCTATTCATTGTAAATATTACGTTCATTTGCACTAATAAATTGTAGGTAAGTTTAACCATGATAGCGACATACCTATATCAGTGTTGATACGATCTTTATGGGAACTTCGTTCGATATGTTATATACAGAAAGTAGATTTTACCCGACCGATTTATGTTGCGGTTGAATACCTACTATACAAATATGAAAAATGATGCATCATTTTGAAAGATAAGACATTATGAGAGATAAAAGTCAAATTGATGATTATATTACTTCTAACGTAACAGTTTAAGATAATAAATAAATAATTTTTGTAAAAACATTTATTTTTTTATTTTAATATAAAATTTTAATTCATATTTTATTTAGAAAAACATAATTAACGATTTAATATTAAAAGCTAATTTAAATTCTAACTCACAAATTAATTGTAATTTTTTATTTATAATAAAAACTATGTTAAATATCACTAACTTTTAATTTATAAAATAATAATATAGTGGTTAAAGTTATTACTTTTTTAATTAACTTCTATTTAATCATTTTATTGTAGTATACACTTTCACACAAAATATCAAATATCTTTTATAGCATAATTCAAAATTTATGCATTCTATTTATATTTTTTATCTTTATCTTTTATCTTTTAGTTAGTTTGTTATTATTTTTTATTTGTATTTTGGGCTTAATCCATATTTCTTCTATTATAAATAGTATTAACACAAGGGAGATTAATCTCAAATATAGTTTTTCACTATATTCAACATGGTATCAGAGCTTAAGGTTCTTTTTTGAGGAAAAAGTTTCTGGTGCCTCTGCCACTACATCTGCCGCTACCGGCGGCGGTGCCATCTACTGCCGTCGGCGGTGCCATCGTCTACCGCTGTCACTACCGGAGTTCTAGTTTCGACTGATGATCACATTGTTTTCATTGTCTCTGCCAGACGACTACCATGCCTTTAACGACGCCTTCATCGGAGTTCCTTTTAAAGTTATGGATTTGCTTTCTTTTTCGTCGTGCATTGTGACATGTTTGGTAGTTGTTTAGAGCATCGAGGTTGCTCTTTTGCCTTTTTCAGGTGTCTTGATTGGAGAATTTTGGATTTTTTATGGTTTCTCTCTTATTCATCCATGACTTCTTCCGCTGGTGTCTCTTCTGACCTCATTTTTTTGTCCCCATTGTGTTTGACCCGCCTATATATGCTTTTTTCCCATGGAAAAGATGGTTCTTGTTAGTTTATTTATAGCCATGGTGGCTCTTCAACAATTACATCTTTATCCACTGGTGGCATTCTTCAACGGTGATTTGTAAATCATTAGCAATTTGGTGTCACTCGAGTGTAGAAGTAGATATTTTCACTAAGTCTTTATGGATTATATTAGTAACAAGCTTTTGTACATACGATTTGTATGCACAGCTTGAGGGGGAGTGTTAGATATATTATATCTTTTATCTTTATCTTTTATCTTTTAGTTAGTTTGTTATTATTTTCTATTTGTATTTTGGGCTTAGCCCATATTTCTTCTATTATAAATAGAGAACCCTATGTGTGTACTTAACACAAGGGAGATTAATCTCAAATATAGTTTTTCACTATATTCACTCTAACATCAAAAACAATAATTTTGTTTGTTGACTACATGTTCACTCAATTTTCACCTTAAACTTTATGGTTGTGTATAATAACATCATGTTCAACAAGCTTACTACCTCAAATATATTAAGAAATTTTGACACTTTATTTAAGATATTGTTTGTTTTAAATTTTATTTTATTTCTATCATTTTTTTTTCTTGAAAGATATCTTATTGTGCCAGGAAAAGATACATGTAAATGATTATTGTCTTTAAATGATGGACATATTAGAATAAGTAAATTTTTATAGATAATTGCTCAATAATATAGTTTGTAATATTTTATGTTCCTTTGTCAAATACCACAAAAAAGAGTTGGGATTACCAACGACCTAAGTCAGTCGAAACATACAAAATTCGTTAGTAATACCATATTTTTGACGGATTATCGACAACCAATTATCCATCGATAAATCCATTGTCGGTAACCATTACTAATAGTTTGTAGCCTTCGATAATTACCAACTACTTAATCATTCAGTAATTATCGAAAGATTAGGCTGTGGGTAAGTCCTTCGGTAATTACCAAAGAATAAGGTTGTCGATACGTCTGTTGGAAAGTTCCTAGCAGAATGCAAGTCGATTTGTAATTCTTACCAACTACACAAACTTGCATAACATTTTCAAATCACAGACAGACCTGCATAATATGTATCCCATAATAATCCAATCACTGATGGAATAAACAATATGATAGTATTTGTATTGTTCAAATCTAAGAACTTGTATTTGTAAAGCGACATAAAACATAAAACAAAATATGTTCATCTACACCCACAAAGTATATGTTTAAAACAATGAGAAAATGTAATATTGTAATATAGCATAATCATAATGTTCTAACAACTATGTCCAATAATAATAAGAACACTAATAATCTATATAGTCATCATCAGAATGGTCTTCATCATCCTACTGCTCTCTAGGTGCTTGGATTGGTGTGAGCTGGACTGGTGTGGGCTGGACTGATGAGGGCAATTGTGGGATGGCGGGTGATGAAGAGGCTCCTAGTTGGGTCGGAGGGAAGGTGGAATGAAGTTGTGAAGCTTTAGGCAACAATTTGATGACCAGGGCCTTAAAGTTTGTAAATTCATCTTTGAATTGGTAGTATTCCTGGTCACGGAGCTGCTTGAGGCGGCCAACTGCCTCGTAAGGAGTGGTGGTGGAAGAAGGTTGGTGCTTCAGAGTACCTTCTCTTGTTGTCGTGTAATTTGCAACAAGTTGTCATACATCGTATACTCGTCCTTCTTTTTCCCACCAACGACATCGACCCAGCATTGTGTCCTACGAATGTCGTCTTCATCATTATTCGCATTATCTGGAATAGGAGTTGACCCATGTTCGGATCTTACTTGTGAAAGTCTCATAGAAAATTTGTCATGTTCAAATATTAAAAATAATGTTAGCAACCTAAATAACATAAGGAAAAAGTTTAAAGTAATTGATAGTAGTAACAGTTACATGAGTCCTCCGAGACCTTTCATCAACGAACTAACTAGTTCCCTTTCTGTCGCAACCGGAATCGCGACGGGACGACGATCCAAATAGAAATCGGGTTTTGAAAAGAGATTTGGAGTCGCCACCATAGTTTATTATGGAAAACTACGGAAAAACCATAAAACGAAAAAAGCACAGTCCGCGAAAACCAGATTCTGGGTTCGGGAGTCGGTTACGCGTGGGGAAGGTGTTAGCACCCCACAACGCCTGCCCTAAGGCAGTACCTTTAACTAAATGCACAAATATGATGTGATTTTCAAAATGTTTAACTATCCCCTAAAATAAAATTCTAAAATAAACAAAACATATTTTTTAGTTTTTTGGGCCCGACAAGGATTGACCTTGCTCCTACGTATTCTCATTCAAAATGAGAAATCAGGGTTACGTAGTTCTTTTTGAAAAAGTTTGAGAGATTTGTTTGAGAAAAAGATTTGTTTGAGAAAATGATTACGGATAAATTTGGATTTTTGGGAAAGTGAACCTGACAAGGGCTAGCCTTGCTCCTACGTATCTCCACTTTCGATGGAGAATCAAGGGTTACGTAGTTCTGGGTAGCAAGACTATTTGTTGTTTAAAATTGTTGATGTTTTCGGGTTTTTTTTTTTGAAGATTTTATACCTTTTTTTTTGTATTTTGTTTAAGAAAGAGAAAAGGTTGTTAGCACAAGGACGATGCGTGCGATCACACATGTGCATAAACCTTTAAAACATATTTTTGGTTAATTTTACTTAAGGAAAAGAAAAGGTTTTTAGCACAAGGACGATGCGTGCGATCACACATGTGCCTAAACCTTTAAAACATATTTTTTGTAATTTTAATTAAGAAAGCGAAAAGGTTTTTAGCACAAGGACGATGCGTGCGATCACACATGTGCCTAAACCTTCAAAACATATTTTTTGTAATTTTAATTATGAAAGATAAAAGGTTTTTAGCACAAGGACGATGCGTGCGATCACACATGTGCCTAAACCTTCAAAACGTATTTTGATAAATTCCTTTATTTAAATTGTAAATATTGCATTATTAAATATTTTAGGATAGGTAGATATCTAGAATAAGTAGATAGAACAAAATAAAAATGAAAATAAAAATAAAAGAAATAAATAAAATGAATGAGATAAGATAGACAAAAATAAGTGAAATAGAATAAAATAAAATAAGGAAAACAAACAAATAAAAAATAACGAGCGTTGGGGGATCATGAGCGGACGTTGGGAAAGGGCTGAATGACGAGCGCTCGTTGGGGACGAGCGCTCGGTTTGGAGTTGAATGACGAGCGCTCGTTGGGACGAGCGTTCGTTGGGGACGAACGTTCGTTGGGAAAGGGTTGAATGACGAGCGCTCGTTGGGGACGAGCGTTCGGTTTGGAGTTGAATGACGAGCGCTCGCTGGGACGAGCGTTCGTTGTTGGCGAACGTTCGTTGCGAAAGGGTTGAATGACGAGCGCTCGTTGGGGACGAGCGTTCGGTTTGGAGTTGAATGACGAGCGCTCGCTGGGACGAGCGTTCGTTGTTGGCGTTGAATGACGAGCGCTCGCTGGGACGAGCGCTCATTGTTGGCGAGCGTTCGGTTAGGAGTTGGTCACCAAATGGTCCGTCCAAGAAGTGGACGGACAGACGTTCGTTGAGGAGGTAGGGGACGAACGTTCTAAAAAGGCTGAATGACGAGCGCTCGTTGGGGACGAGCGTTCGGTCAGGAGTTGAATGACGAGCGCTCGTTGGATCGAGCGTTCGTTGTTGTCGTTGAATGACGAGCGTTCGCTGTGTACGAGCGTTCGTTGTTGGCGAGCGTTCGGTTGGGAGTTGGTCACCAAATGGTCCGTCCAAGAAGTGGACGGACAGACGTTCGTTGAGGAGGTAGGGGACGAACGTTCTAAAAAGGCTGAATGACGAGCGCTCGTTGGGGACGAGCGTTCGGTCAGGAGTTGAATGACGAGCGCTCGTTGGATCGAGCGTTCGTTGTTGTCGTTGAATGACGAGCGTTCGCTGTGTACGAGCGTTCGTTGTTGGCGAGCGTTCGGTTGGGAGTTGGTCACCAAATGGTCCGTCCAAGAAGTGGACGGACAGACGTTCGTTGAGGAGGTAGGGGACGAACGTTCTAAAAAGGCTTAACGTGCGTTATTTTTGGGCTTGGCCCACCCGGCTGATTTCTAACCTAGAATTCCTTTAGGGGTTCTACCTTCCCATTTCATTCCCAACACTCATACTCAGCTCCAGAGATCCAAGGTCGCTCTCCACTCGCTGTCGGTGTGCTCACGCCTTAGTCAGAACTGACCGCAGCTCCGACGACTTCCACCAGTCCTGACACCGCCGGCGACAGCAAGTGTTCTCGAAACCAAACGGCGGCCACGGCGTTACTGCTTCCAGCCCCCGCTGCACGCCCAAGCTCCATCCGACTGGCAGCTGCGAGCCACCGGAGCCGTCGCCGGTCGAGGCGAAATCTCTCCTCCTCCGTTTGAGATTAGAACTTGCAGCCGACGATTATTCCCATACCCCTCTCATATCTATTTTCTGTTTTGGGTGCTGAGATGAGTTTAAGTGATGGGAAACATGGTTGAGGTTAGAAACCGAGTGAGTTCTTCTCTGTTTTTCAGGTATTGAACCAGATGGAGGACAAAATGAAAGATGAATGGATATTGAGGGAGACGATTCAATGGGCGAGTGAAAATGATGGTCATGAGGATAAAAAGAGATCAATTTTGTTGAGAGATGATTATTGAATGTTCTTTCGAGCTTCAGGGGTTCAAATCCTTTGCTGGTGATGATGATTGGAAATGAAGGGAGGCTTGAAGGCTTAGTCCCCGGTCTATGAAAAATGGGAGTGGAAGGAGAAGGTGACTGGAAGGGTGTTGGTGGTAGCCGTGAGTGTGAAGATATGGCCATGGGTGAATTTGGATGGTGAAGGGAGTATCTGACGAATGAATAGCGGCATCAACGGTGTTTTTTTTGAGCGGTGATAGGTGTAGTGGATGATGGGTTATGTTTGTTGGGGTGTTCGAAAGGGATGAAGATGAAAGGGGTGAAGATATGGGAACGGAGAGAGCGGTCCCTCTCTTCAGTGAGGGTGGATGATGGATGAAGATTGGGTGACTGAGAATGGAGTTTGAAGTCCAGGTCCTGGAGATCCAGAGTTGGAGGTGAAAACGAAGAGGGAAGGGATGAAAGTGTGCAATAAGAATCTAGGAAGGAGAATGTGGAAGACTCACCACAGACATATTCAAGCAAAACGAAATAAGCATAAAAGGCAGTATAATGCAGTAAGCGTATATGACCACACAAGTGAAGTGAGCAAGGTGCTTACCTCTCGGAGCTCTACTGGCTGCTGCTAGCTACGTGTATCCGCTGGCCTTTGTCAAATGGTGGATCCCCTACGGCTGGATGATGATCGGAGATGAAAACCCCAGAAGCTGTCTGAAATCCTCCTCTTTTTTTGCCTCCTTCAAACTCTCCTCTCTTTTCTGTCCGAAACCAGAAAAATCCCCTTCTCTCTACTCTCTGTGCTCTTTGCAATTCTCTCCGTGTTTGTCTTTTGTGCCATTCTCTGTACCAAAATCGTACACCCAAATCGCGCCTCTGCCATCACCGCCACTCTGCAGAAAACGGTTTCTTGCTTTTCTGTTCCCCACGTTCCAGCCAACCTCCCTTTCTTTTTCAAATCTTTTTCTTATATTTTTCCTTTACTTAATACTAAAATGAAAATAGAATAAAAATAAAAGCAATAACTAAATAGTAAAATTTTAAAATAAAAATAACGTAAGAAAAATATATATACATATATATGGAGAAAAATAAGATAACATATAAAAATAGATAAAACAAAAATGACGATAATAATAAATAAAAACAAAAAAACAAATAATAATAAATAATAATAACAAACAAAAAAAACAAGTAACAATAAATAAATACAAGACAAAAACGAGAACAAAAATAAAGATACAAAGAAATAAATAATAGATTATATAAAGCCAAAAACGATCCGGACGAAATTTGGTATTGACAGCTGCCCCTCTTTACTTAGATTTTACTAGATAATATGACAAAGTGATGTTTTCATATTATATTGTAAAAGATGAGTAAAGATAAAAAATACTAATTTCGTCCGGATTTCTAAGGAAGCAAAATGAAGTAAAATGAACACGAAACATAGGTTAAACAAATCGATGAAGAACGTGAAATTGCAACATAAACGACCATTGCCGAGCAGAGGGCCCAAAATCACAGAAAAACTAGAGGCGCCAGACAAGACTGGGCTTAAAACGTCAAACCAAAACCGTGCTTGAGGGGAACGAGGTGTACAAACCTCGTGGAGGGTGTACAAACCCTGAATGAATGATGTGAGGTGTACTAACCTCGTGGAGGGTGTACAAACCCTATGGATGAATGATATGAGGTGTACTAACCTCGTGGAGGGTGTACAAACCCTGAACAAATGATGTGAGGTGTACTAACCTCTTGGAGGGTGTACAAACCCTGAACGAATGATATGAGGTGTACTAACCTCGTGGAGGGTGTACAAACCCTGAACAAAATGATGTGAGGTGTGCTAACCTCGTGGAGGGTGTACAAACCCTGAACGAATGATATGAGGTGTACTAACCTCGTGGAGGGTGTACAAACCCTGAACAAAATGATGTGAGGTGTGCTAACCTCGTGGAGGGTGTACAAACCCTGAACGAATGATATGAGGTGTACTAACCTCGTGGAGGGTGTACAAACCCTATGGGTGAATGATATGAGGTGTACTAACCTCGTGGAGGGTGTACAAACCCTGTGGATGAATGGTGTGAGGTGAGCTATCGTAGAAACAACTCTGGGATTCAGATTTTTTTTGAAGAAACATTGGTAGATACTGAGCAAAACATTAGAGAGATTTAGATATAAAGGTCTGCTAACCTTTTTCACCACTTCATTTTCCCTTTACGGATTTTTGAACAATTTTCTTTGCTTTCTATGAAATGATGTTATGTTATGATGGTGCATGAATGCATATGAGCCATTGGTTTCGTTCCCTTCTTTTGCTCTCGCTTTCTCATGAATGCATATGATGGTGCATGAATGCATATGGAATCCGTTGTCGATGTTGACGTCAAACGCGATGTACGTTCGAAATGCATTCAGTCAAAATAATGGCAAGGAGCAGTGGGTTCTTTGATGCAAGGAAGCGAACGTAACTAGGGGTTCAAATTCCCTCTAGCACTAGCTTGAACCTGAAAAGGGTGCGGGAGATGAGTACGAAAGGCAGATGGTTGAATGACTACCTGTGGGTAAGGTTAGCATTTGAATTTTTCTTACTTTGGGAGGTGTTATTAGTATCTACACACGCATGACCCGCAAGGGCTGCCCCAACTTTGTTGCGTATAGTAAACTCGATTTGGAGAATTGAAAGGTTCAGGTAGGAAGGATTGCCCCAATTTGGCGATTCTTGATTGACGGGGAGACTTCACATTTTTTGTCTTTTTTTTCTTTTTTTTTTGTTTCATTTTCTTTCCTTCTTTTTTTGTTCTTTTGAGTGATTGTGTCATTCACCACATCGTTTCGTTTCAGGGTTAAAATCGTGAGAAAGATTAGGACAAACAGTCTTCAGTCAGCGTGGACTTTTATTGGCTTGTACCGTGGCCAAAGGTCAAAGGGTTTTGAAAGAAATGGATAATGAAGGCTCAAATAAGTGTTTGGCGGTTAAATTGTTTCAACAAGAATCATTTGCAAGGTGTCGAGTCAACTATCCCTAAAGATTTGAGACTTCGGGCATCCTTTTATTTTCATTGCTGTTTTTTTTCTTTCTTTTCTTCCCCTTTTGGGTCGCTTGCTTCGTTGTCTCTGTTGTGTACTTCTTTGAGACTTTATATATTTTTTTATTTCTTTTTCCTTCTTCTTTTTTTTTCAGAAATCCCCTCCTTGATTTCGGATGCCCTTGATGTACCCTTTAGGTTGACATCGATGTGCTAATGATTCTTGTCGGGGGTGATGAAAACAAATATAATTTATGGCTCAAAAGGGGTGCAATTGGATAAACTTCTTTTAACGTTTGGATAAAGAAAAATGGCCACACGTCACTCTGAATCTTTGCTTACCTTACTTTCTCGCGACCTTAGCCCTGGAATAAAACTCGGTAGTGGTTGACACATCGACTTCATTGTTTTTTTTTTCTTTCTTTTTTTTTATTATTTATTTTTTTTATTTTTTTTATCTCCCAGTCAACAGATCGTTGGGGATGTGTACCATGATGAACACTGCCCCAGTATTGTATTCATGACAACCCTTTGTTTTAATGGGAAATGAAAAGGTTGAGGGTTCAAGTAGTATGAATGCAGATGCTCTAGCCGGAAAAGAACGATGGTTACCCCCGAAACCTTGCATCAGGAGAAGACCCCACTTTGGTATTTTCAAAATTTATTTTGCTTTTGCTTTTCGAAAACACTACGCCCTTGACAACCTCATTGACAACGAATTCAACATGTGTCTTTTCTTTTGCTTTCTTTTTTTCATTTTTATTTCTATTATATATATTTTTTTTTAATTTTTACGACACCCACCAGGACCGAGCTAAGCCGACTGAATACCCGTGATGCTTTTATTGACATTCGTTCGATTATTTTCGTTTTCAATCCTCTTTATTTACCTAAACAGCTCAACGCGACATGCAATAATTTCAGAAAGTATGAACAAAAATTTAATATGCGGTATTTATTGAATGAAAAACACAGATTACAACAATTTGAAAGGCAATGTTAATATTCGCTAACGGCAACCCTTATCACGGAATCATCATACATAGAACTTTTTGACCGCATCAGAATTAACCGGTAACGGTAATTCCTCCCCATCCATCCTTGTGAGAATTAGTGCCCCACCAGAGAATGCTTTCTTCACCACAAACGGCCCTTCATAGTTTGGGGTCCACTTGCCTCGATGATCTTTTTGGATGGGCAAAATCCTCTTCAACACCAGTTCGCCTTCATGAAACTCTCTTGGGTGCACCCTTTTGTCAAACGCCTTTTTCATTCTCCTTTGATACAGCTGTCCATGACACACTGCTGTTAACCTTTTCTCTTCGATAAGGTTGAGTTGGTCGAATCGGGTTTGAACCCACTCAGCTTCCTCTAACTTAGTTTCCATTAACACGCGTAAGGAGGGAATTTCGACCTCAAATGGAAGTACCGCTTCCATCCCATACACTAGCGAGAACGGCGTGGCCCCAGTTGATGTTCGTACTGATGTGCGGTATCCGTGCAAAGCGAAAGGAAGCATTTCGTGCCAGTCCTTGTAGGTGACCACCATCTTCTGCACAATCTTCTTGATGTTCTTGTTAGCAGCCTCTACTGCCCCATTCATCTTTGGACGATAAGGGGAGGAATTATGGTGGTGAATTTTGAATTCCTCACATAACTCCGCCATCATCTGATTGTTCAGGTTGGTAGCGTTATCAGTGATGATCTTGTTAGGTAGCCCATACCTACAGATCAACTCCTTCCTTATGAATCTAACCACAACCTTTCTAGTCACGTTGGCATACGAAGCAGCCTCAACCCACTTGGTGAAATAGTCGATTGCGACTAGTATGAAGCGATGTCCATTTGACGCTTTTGGTTCTATAGCTCCGATGACATCTATTCCCCACATCGAAAATGGCCATGGTGCAGACAATACGTTCAGAGTAGTGGGTGGCACATTGATATTATCTGCATATATCTGACATTTCTCACACTTTCTCACGTGTATGCAACAATCGTTTTCCATGGTCAACCAGAAGTAACCAGCTCTTAAGATCTTCCTAGCCATCGAATGTCCATTCATGTGTGTACCAAATGTACCTTCGTGCACTTCTTTCAATATCAACTCGGCTTCCTTTGCATCCACACATCTGAGGAGAACCATGTCATGGTTTCTCTTGTATAAAACATCCCCACTTAAGATGAAACTGCCGGCCAACCTTCTTAGTGCTCTTTTATCGTTTTCAGATGCATCCTCAGGGTATTCTCGGGTTTTAAGATAACGCTTGATATCAAAGTACCAAGGCTTACCGTCTAACTCCTCCTCGATGAAGTGGCAATATGCTGGCTCTGCATGGCTTTTCATTTTGATTTTTGGTAATTCTGCATCTTGATCAACCTCAAACATTGACGACAAGGTGGCCAGTGAGTCTGCTAATTGATTATCTTCTCGAGGTATATGGTTAAATGTGATGGAATCGAAATACTCCATTAATCCCCTGATGTAAGCTTGGTAGGGAATTAATTTTGTATCCCTAGTTTCCCATTCTCCTTTCAGTTGATGGATGACCAAAGCCGAATCTCCATACACATCCAGAATTTTTGCCTTAGACTCAATTGCTGCTCGAATACCCATGGCACAGGCTTCATATTCAGCGATGTTATTTGTGCAGCTAAAACACAACCTTGCCGTCATTGGTATATACTGACGCTCTGGGGAGATAAGCACTGCCCCTATTCCATGTCCCATCACATTCGAGGCTCCGTCGAATAACACCGTCCATGCTTTTTCGTTTCGGTCTTCTTTGTTCTCTTCGAATAGAGCCATGATATCCTCATCAGGAAATTCAGGTTGCATTGGTTGATAATCACAAAGGGGTTGATGAGCCAGGTATTCTGCTAGTGCGCTACCCTTGACAGATTTTTGAGTGACATATACGATGTCGTACTCTGACAATAGCATCTGCCATCGAGCTATCCTTCCAGTAAGAGCAGGCTTTTCAAAAATATACTTGATAGGATCCATCTTGGATATCAACCATGTAGAATGACTCAACATGTATTGCCTTAAACGATGAGCGGCCCACGCCAATGCGCAGCAAGTCCGCTCTAACGATGAATATCGTTGTTCGCAGTCTGTGAACTTCTTGCTCAAGTAATATATAGCGTGCTCTCTTTTGCCATCCTCATCATGCTGACCCAACACACAACCCATTGACTTGTCCAATACAGTCAAATACAAAATGAGTGGCCTTCCTGGTTCTGGTGGACGTAATACAGGAGGGTTTTGTAAGTATTGTTTGACTCTCTCAAAAGCGGCCTGACAATCCTCATTCCACACCACAGCCTGATTCTTTCGTAACAACTTGAACAGTGGTTCACAAGTAGCAGTTAAGTGGGAGATGAATCTAGCGATGTAATTCAATCTACCCAAAAACCCTCGAACTTCTTTTTCCGTTTTAGGCGCAGGCATTTCCATTATCGCTCGCACTTTATCTGGATCCACCTCTATCCCCCTCTGGCTGACAATAAAGCCCAACAATTTCCCGGATTTCACTCCAAATGTACATTTGGCGGGATTCAGCCTAAGCTTATACTTCCTCAATCTCTCGAATAACTTTCTCAAGTTGAGGACGTGTTCTTCTTCTGATTCGGACTTCGCGATCATGTCGTCCACATAAACTTCAATCTCCTTGTGCATCATATCATGGAAAAGTGCCACCATCGCCCTTTGATATGTTGCCCCAGCATTCTTGAGTCCAAAAGACATCACTTTATAACAAAATGTGCCCCACAATGTAATAAAAGTAGTCTTTTCCATATCTTCTGGCGCCATCTTGATCTGGTTATACCCCGAAAAACCATCCATGAACGAAAACAGTGAATACTTGGCTGTATTATCAACCAGGGTGTCGATGTGTGGTAATGGGAAATTGTCCTTTGGGCTTGCGCGATTCAAATCTCGATAATCGACACACATCCGAACTTTACCATCCTTCTTAGGCACCGGTACAATGTTTGCTACCCATTCTGGGTATCTCGCCACAGCTAGAAACCCTGCATCGAATTGCTTCTGTACCTCCTCCTTGATCTTCAAGGACATTTCCGATTTCATCCTTCTTAGCTTTTGCTTTACCGGTGGGCATTCCGGCTTGAGCGGGAGCTTGTGTTGTACAATATCTGTATCGAGGCCTGGCATGTCATTGTAAGACCAAGCAAACACATCCCTGAACTCCCTCAATAAGTCACGCAATTTTTCTTTCACTTCTGCTTTCATGGCTGTACCGATCTTCACCTCCTTTACCTCATCCCCATTCCCTAAATTGAGTACTTCAACATCTTCCTGGTGAGGTTTCATCTCCTTACACTCTTGTTCCACTAGTCTCAACAGTTCAGGAGGGGGTTCCGGGTCATCATCACAATCATCTTCCGTATTATTGACGGGGCGCCCAAAATCAGGAATATCAACATAATTACTTTCAAAACATTCATTGTCATATCTGCATTATTTGAGTTTATGAAAAGGAAATAAATAAACGAAAAACGACGAGGAATGCAAAATGATGATAAAACACAAACAAACACACTTTGATTATCGCGCTGAGCATAACAAACTAAAAACGTCAACCCGTAAGTCATGAATCCTAAAGCCCCGGGTAAAGCTATAGGATTAATTAAAGTTATTACATCTTATTCAAATTAAGCATCACGGGCAAATCCAGCATCTCCCAGTTGTCGAGTCGTGCATCCGGGGAGCAGGCCCACACGAAACTGGAACCTTCCGATCCATCTTCATCTCCCACAGCTGCTATGTGGCCAGTGTTAACCCAACCAGCACTGCGAAAGCTCTCCTTGAGGTCACAGATACGAATTCTTCCCACTTTGGGCTCCCGTCTTTCCATCCGAGCCAAACTGCGCTCCCTCCTTTCTTCTATCAGCCTTCTCCTATCCTCCTTGGTGGGCTTGTATCCCAGGCCATACCTATTCTTGTTCTCGACGACCTCCAGAGGGAATGCTCGCCCCTGTCCATACCTACCCAAACCTTTCCCATGCATGTAACCTTCTTTTAACATGACTTTGGCCATCATGATAGAAGCACGCGACAGATGTGGACTGATCGCGAATGGCTCCACGTAGGTGTTTCCCACGATCTCCAGAGATTGGAAAGTTGCCTCGAGAGCTTCCTCAGCTACTTCAATATAACGGGAGGATGATGGTCCGCTCACGAGGAGGTCCTCCTCTCCTGATACTATCACCAGCTTGTCTCCCATAACATACTTCAGCTTTTGGTGTAGTGTGGAAGGCACAACTCCTGCAGAATGGATCCACGGGCGACCCAACAAACAGCTATAAGCCGGGAGGATGTCCATGACTTGGAATGTCACTTGAAAGACACAAGGACCGACTTGAACGGGCAATTCAATTTCTCCCATCACTACCCTTTTACTGCCGTCAAATGCCCTCACAATCATAGAGCTCGGCTTCATATGCATTCCATCACAGGGGAGCTTCTCCAATGTCGATTTTGGCATGACGTTCAGAGAGGAGCCATTGTCCACCAAGACACGCGCTATAACGTGATCTAAACATTTCACAGAGACATGAAGAGCCTTGTTATGACCTCTCCCCTCAACAGGTATCTCTTCATCAGTGAATGTGAGGTAATTATTAGCAACGATGTTGCCAACAATGCCCTCGAACTTGTTCAGAGAAATACCTTGTTCTACATGAGCCTCACTGAGTATCTTCATCAACAACTTTCGGTGCGAGGCAGAGTGCATGAGTAATTCTAGCAAGGAGATCCGGGCAGGCATGCGATTCAACTGTTCCACCACTTTGTACTCACTCTGTTGTATGAACTTTAGGAATTCACCAACTTCTTCTTCAGATATTTCCCTCTTCTCCTCTGTGTCGGGGGTCTCCTCGGCCTCCACGTTCTTCCCCCTCAAGAACTCCTTTGCCTTTGCAGCCATTGATGCTTCCCTATCCTTGGTTCTTTCTCTCGCCAATTCTGGTGGTGTAAAGATTCGACCACTTCTGGTCATTCCACCAATGCCTGATATGTTTTCCACAGTCGGATTTGCATATTCTCCCTCGTCTAATGCAGTTGCCCCATATCTCCATGGGACGGCTTTCTCGTTCTTATAAGGGAAAGGAGTTGGCACTCGGATGACCACAGACGGATTTCCTTCAGTTACCAGTGCAGGGGTGGTCCTAGTAAAATGGATCACCAAAGGTTCGGGTAGAGTCACATCAGATTCTCCCCCAATTTGTGAAAATACTTCCTCCTCTCTGACCTTGCGGCACACTTGCATCAGATTTCTATCAAGTAAGTCTTGTAGAAAAATCTCAAATTCCATACATTCCTCAATAGAGTGCCCGGCCTCCGGATGGAGTGCGCACGCTATACCCAGATCATAATCGCCCTTCACTAGGCCCTTCTTCAACAAAGCTTCAAAGATAAACCTCTTAGAACTTCGGATTTCGCCCACATCCCTTATCAGATCATGGTTTCCAACCTCGACGGCGTTCGTCGAGGAACTCCCGTGCCCGGACAATGGATTAGTATTGACGTTGGGCTGGTCCTCTTGAAACTTTAACCAACCCGAATCTATCAGAGCCTGAACTTTGTATTTGAGAGCCATACATCCTTCGGTCGAGTGGCCAACGCCTCCTGCATGATAACTACACCTGGCATTCGCGTCATAACCCCTAGGATACGGCGGCTGTACCGGCTTCATCGGACAAATGGCGACCAGACCCTTTTTGACTAGGTTAGGTAACAATTCAGTGTAGGTCATAGGGATTGGGGTGAACCTAACAAATTGATTTCCCCTTGGGTTGTTGTTGTGACCCACATTCAGATTTGGGCCCATGTTTGCGACCGGTCTTTCAGCTTCGGTTGGGATACGCTGCGGTGGATAATACGCTTGTTGTTGTTGAGGCCTAGCTTGGTGAACAAACGTGGTGTTAGCAGCATAAGGAGGTGGGTTTAAGTATGGTCGATAATTAGGATTGGGAGCTCGTCCTCTCCATGCAGGCATTACCGACGCAGCATGTACCTCCCCCTCTTTTTTCTTCCCCTGATTGAAACTGGGCTTTTTGTAGTTTGTAGCTGCAGGTGGGCCATATGCTATCTTCCCGTTTTTCAATCCAATTTCTATCCTCTCACCAATGATGATGGTGTCAGCAAAATTGACAGATACATTTCCAACCATATGCTCATAAAACGGCGGTTGGAGTGTGTTTACGAACATCGACACCATCTCTTTGTCAAACAACGGCGGCTCAACTTGCGCAGCCAACTCTCTCCATCGTTGGGCATACTCTTTGAAAGTTTCATTGTCCTTTTTTGTCATATTCTGCAGCTGCAGACGGTCTGGAGCAACATGAGTATTGTATACATATTGCTTTACGAAGGCATCAGCTAGATCCGCCCAACAACGAATTCGGTATGGCTCCAGGTGGGTGTACCAGTTCAATGCCACCCCAGCCAAACTTTCCTGGAAAACGTGGATGAGTAGCTGCTCATCATGAGCATACGCAGCCATCTTTCTGCAGTACATGGTCACATGGCTTTTAGGGCAAGTGTTACCCCTATATTTTTCAAACTCCGGCGCCTTGAACTTAGGCGGGATTTTCAAGCGCGGAACCAAACTCAATCGGGCCGCATCTCCAAACCCGTAGCTCTCAACTCCTTCAACAACTCTCAACCTCGCCTCCAGACTTTCCAACCTACCCGTAGCTCCAACGAGGCTACCGAATCCCCCAACCACCGTGGCGTGTGGTGCAGCTTCGGCTGAAAAATCCTCCCTAGCAACCACAGGCGGTACTGGGGTCACCCGAATTCCATCAGTGGTGTTGGTCTCATTCATTCCCGTGCCCACCATGGGAGCCGACACTAAGACAGGTCCCTGAGTGCCGATCGGTGGTATATTGACAGTCGCGGGAAACGAGAATGAAGCGTGCTCAGCTTCTGAGTACTCTCCTACAGGAGGAGCGTAACCCGGAGGTAAACCATACGGTGGGAAAGGAACAGAGTGGCTCGCAGCGTTGAACATTGGAGGATAAGGGTGAGCATTCCCCCCAACATGCGTAGATGAAGACTCTCCAGCAGTCTTCATGGATTCAAGCGTCGCCAAGATCTGGCCGATCTGGTCCTTCAACTGGCCAACATCCGTTTTGAGAGACTCCTGTGACTCCTCCCAGCTTGCCATGGCTTTTGAGTTTGCCCGGGTCCGGTAGGGATGTCGTGGAAATTTGGTCGTCGTTTTTTCTCACGCGTACTGCTTTATTATTTTAATTAATTAGATGGAAATGAAACATGCTGAACAAAAGAAAAGATGATGCATGCTAGTAATAGGGGGAAATCACAATATTGTAATGACATCACTGATGGAAATTAACACAAGCAGATGCTAAACAGCATCCCACACCTTTTCATTTAAAAGGAAACAAGTTCATTACATTTCTTACAGGAAACAAATCATAAAGATCCCTAAATACATCAATTCCTATCCCGAGTGATGAGGGATTTCATCTCGTCTATCAACTGTTTACAGTGATTAATAAAAAGCTCTATCTCTACTGGTGGGCTATAAAAGTGGGTACTCGCTTAAGCTTCCGACACCATTCTGGGGATGTCTTCAATTGCCCCATTTGCCAAAGCAGCCAACTGAGAGAAGCTTTCCTTCCAATGCTTTACGGCCGTTTCTTGCTCTGCGATGTGCTCTTTCATCCGCTTTATCAAGGCCTGATGCCTTTCTCCAAATTCCATCGACCTCCATCGCTCCTCCTGCTCCTCGATGTAATCCTCCATCTGCTTTAACATGGCTCGATATTCCCCTTCAGCCTCTGCCAGCTTCCAGCGCTCCTGATTCAACTCCGCTTCAAATGATGTAGCCATTTCCTTCATTTGATGCCCCGATTCTTGTACTTGGACTTGCGCTTCCCTTAGTCTTTTTAGGGCTTCCCTTTTATCCCTCTTGGCTTCTTCATAGAGTTGTTTCCACTGTCTGCCCTCTTCTAGAGCCACATTCTTCTCATTCACCCTCATGGATAACTCCTTACTTGCGGCCGCAAGATCCTGTTTTACTCGGAATGTATAATCTCTCTCTGCCTTCTGGCTTTTGACAATGTTTTCATAAGCCCGTGACTTTTCTTCGTTATCATTCCTCATATCCACAAAATCATTGCGAGCTTTCTGTAATTCATTTTCCAACCTAGCATTCCTCACCCTCAATTTCTCCACCTCAGCCTTCAGCTGTTTCACCTCTTCACTTTCTGGGGCTTGGGATGTTCCTTCACTCGCCGATTGATCATTGATGGGCTTGAAAGGCAACTTGACTTCTCTTACCCTCTCCAGAATCCAGGTATGATAACTAACCCTGCTATCCATCACTCCACTCCTCAAGTCCTTCTCTGCTCGCACCACATTTTCCCAGGCACTTCTGACTCTCCTCAACATTTCAGTACAATGTCCGTCCTCATAGTAGATGAAGAAGGCTGTGAGATAATCTGGTGAAGGCGCTCCCTTCATAGGATATCCGAACTGTCTCTGGACCAAAACAGGGTTGTAATTAATACAATACCTAGCGCCTATGAGAGGTATGTTAGGGAAGTTGCCACAATGTTGGATAGATGGTTTAGTCTCAAGCCAAGGAAGGCGCCATTTTACGTTTCCTTCTCTCAAACCGGCAAAGAAAGGAGCCCACCCATTACCTCCTTGATGCGACAGATTCTCAGGTGAACTCCTAACATCGATTACCCCCTTAAATACTCGTGCCGTCATCCACGCATATAACGCCGGCAAACAACAAAGAATCTTCTTCCCTTTTCTCTCATGGCAAAAACTCATAGTCCCATACACATCTGCGAGGACTGCTGTTACGGGGTTTTCTGATCTTGTCTTTTTTGCCACGAAGACATCAATAGCAGTGTAATCTACAAAGTCTTCCAGCTTGGGAAACAGGACAATGCCAAACACAGTGAGGGCTAGTACATCCATAAAGGTCTCCCATTCTTCCCTATCCCCCAGGTCGTGCAAATATTGTTCAAGGTAACCTTGTGTCAGCCCCCGAATTTGATGTCTCGTTATCAACCGGTTCTCCAATTCATTGGGCTGTAATTTCATTATAACAGCAAGGGTAGAAACAGAGGCATGATGCTCCAAGTGCTGATATGGCTTGGTACCGTCTAATGGCAAGCCCAGAATATGCTCAAATTCTTCTACAGTTGGTGCCAGCTGGAAGTCCTGGAAGGTAAAACATCTCAGGGGAGAATCATAATACTGAGCTAGAGCTGTAATAGCGGGCAACTGTACTTTCACCTCCATTAAACTCAACAAATTCCCATATTTCCTCCCGAAGGCTTCTCTCTGTATGGTCTTGAGTCTTCGGCCTAAATTTATCAACCCGGTCAAATTTCCAACATGTGTCCTTAGGCTAGACTTCTTTCTTAAAATGGCGGAGTTGGTATGCAGTGTAGCATCAGATCTGGTGTCAACATCCATCTTGTGTGAAGTCAAGTGTATACCTGTGATTTCCCCTAAAACCAACATGTTACTAAATGATGCATGAATATGATGCATGATAATAAAACAACACGATGAATCAAATGCATGCATGGTATGAAAATGCAATAACATAATTTTCGAAAGAGAACGAACAGCGTGAGGATTACAAGAATACACGTTTCTCCCTTTGTGCCCTAATAAAGGTTCAATGGCTTGGATTCGATGTCAAGTATATGCAATCTCACAAGGATGGTCTCCTGAACCTAGAGGTCAATGGTCACTAGAGCTATGGCCCCCTTCATAGCATCTCCACAACAGTCGAGTAATCAACTAGATGAGGAGACACAAGTGAAGAGAACAAACTCTAGCTGGAGTTCTCACGATAGCCAGACAGGAAGTACATCCCAGAATGACACCGCTACACAACTCCTCTAATTCTAAGTTACGCTCAGACCCGGGTATAGGGCCCCACTCATGATATGCACAAAGTGTGTGTGTGAAGGGAGAATGCAATGCATACCCAAACCCTCACCTGCAAAACAACCAGAAAAATTCCCAGGCAGATATAAACATGTTTTCTACCCTAGGGTTCCATATTCAACAATTCACATGCAGTTATTCCAACTATCAAACACAAATAAAGAAAAAAAACGGGGGAAGAAAAACACAAAGAAAAATCGTGTCAAATTCGTGCATCTAATTAAATGGCCTGACTCTCGAGTCCCCAGTGGAGTCGCCATCTGTCGCAACCGGAATCGCGACGGGACGACGATCCAAATAGAAATCGGGTTTTGAAAAGAGATTTGGAGTCGCCACCATAGTTTATTATGGAAAACTACGGAAAAACCATAAAACGAAAAAAGCACAGTCCGCGAAAACCAGATTCTGGGTTCGGGAGTCGGTTACGCGTGGGGAAGGTGTTAGCACCCCACAACGCCTGCCCTAAGGCAGTACCTTTAACTAAATGCACAAATATGATGTGATTTTCAAAATGTTTAACTATCCCCTAAAATAAAATTCTAAAATAAACAAAACATATTTTTTAGTTTTTTGGGCCCGACAAGGATTGACCTTGCTCCTACGTATTCTCATTCAAAATGAGAAATCAGGGTTACGTAGTTCTTTTTGAAAAAGTTTGAGAGATTTGTTTGAGAAAAAGATTTGTTTGAGAAAATGATTACGGATAAATTTGGATTTTTGGGAAAGTGAACCTGACAAGGGCTAGCCTTGCTCCTACGTATCTCCACTTTCGATGGAGAATCAAGGGTTACGTAGTTCTGGGTAGCAAGACTATTTGTTGTTTAAAATTGTTGATGTTTTCGGGGTTTTTTTTTTTGAAGATTTTATACCTTTTTTTTTGTATTTTGTTTAAGAAAGAGAAAAGGTTGTTAGCACAAGGACGATGCGTGCGATCACACATGTGCATAAACCTTTAAAACATATTTTTGGTTAATTTTACTTAAGGAAAAGAAAAGGTTTTTAGCACAAGGACGATGCGTGCGATCACACATGTGCCTAAACCTTTAAAACATATTTTTTGTAATTTTAATTAAGAAAGCGAAAAGGTTTTTAGCACAAGGACGATGCGTGCGATCACACATGTGCCTAAACCTTCAAAACATATTTTTTGTAATTTTAATTATGAAAGATAAAAGGTTTTTAGCACAAGGACAATGCGTGCGATCACACATGTGCCTAAACCTTCAAAACGTATTTTGATAAATTCCTTTATTTAAATTGTAAATATTGCATTATTAAATATTTTAGGATAGGTAGATATCTAGAATAAGTAGATAGAACAAAATAAAAATGAAAATAAAAATAAAAGAAATAAATAAAATGAATGAGATAAGATAGACAAAAATAAGTGAAATAGAATAAAATAAAATAAGGAAAACAAACAAATAAAAAATAACGAGCGTTGGGGGATCATGAGCGGACGTTGGGAAAGGGCTGAATGACGAGCGCTCGTTGGGGACGAGCGCTCGGTTTGGAGTTGAATGACGAGCGCTCGTTGGGACGAGCGTTCGTTGGGGACGAACGTTCGTTGGGAAAGGGTTGAATGACGAGCGCTCGTTGGGGACGAGCGTTCGGTTTGGAGTTGGATGACGAGCGCTCGCTGGGACGAGCGTTCGTTGTTGGCGAACGTTCGTTGCGAAAGGGTTGAATGACGAGCGCTCGTTGGGGACGAGCGTTCGGTTTGGAGTTGAATGACGAGCGCTCGCTGGGACGAGCGTTCGTTGTTGGCGTTGAATGACGAGCGCTCGCTGGGACGAGCGCTCATTGTTGGCGAGCGTTCGGTTAGGAGTTGGTCACCAAATGGTCCGTCCAAGAAGTGGACGGACAGACGTTCGTTGAGGAGGTAGGGGACGAACGTTCTAAAAAGGCTGAATGACGAGCGCTCGTTGGGGACGAGCGTTCGGTCAGGAGTTGAATGACGAGCGCTCGTTGGATCGAGCGTTCGTTGTTGTCGTTGAATGACGAGCGTTCGCTGTGTACGAGCGTTCGTTGTTGGCGAGCGTTCGGTTGGGAGTTGGTCACCAAATGGTCCGTCCAAGAAGTGGACGGACAGACGTTCGTTGAGGAGGTAGGGGACGAACGTTCTAAAAAGGCTGAATGACGAGCGCTCGTTGGGGACGAGCGTTCGGTCAGGAGTTGAATGACGAGCGCTCGTTGGGGACGAGCGTTCGGTCAGGAGTTGAATGACGAGCGCTCGTTGGATCGAGCGTTCGTTGTTGTCGTTGAATGACGAGCGTTCGCTGTGTACGAGCGTTCGTTGTTGGCGAGCGTTCGGTTGGGAGTTGGTCACCAAATGGTCCGTCCAAGAAGTGGACGGACAGACGTTCGTTGAGGAGGTAGGGGACGAACGTTCTAAAAAGGCTTAACGTGCGTTATTTTTGGGCTTGGCCCACCCGGCTGATTTCTAACCTAGAATTCCTTTAGGGGTTCTACCTTCCCATTTCATTCCCAACACTCATACTCAGCTCCAGAGATCCAAGGTCGCTCTCCACTCGCTGTCGGTGTGCTCACGCCTTAGTCAGAACTGACCGCAGCTCCGACGACTTCCACCAGTCCTGACACCGCCGGCGACAGCAAGTGTTCTCGAAACCAAACGGCGGCCACGGCGTTACTGCTTCCAGCCCCCGCTGCACGCCCAAGCTCCATCCGACTGGCAGCTGCGAGCCACCGGAGCCGTCGCCGGTCGAGGCGAAATCTCTCCTCCTCCGTTTGAGATTAGAACTTGCAGCCGACGATTATTCCCATACCCCTCTGATATCTATTTTCTGTTTTGGGTGCTGAGATGAGTTTAAGTGATGGGAAACATGGTTGAGGTTAGAAACCGAGTGAGTTCTTCTCTGTTTTTCAGGTATTGAACCAGATGGAGGACAAAATGAAAGATGAATGGATATTGAGGGAGACGATTCAATGGGCGAGTGAAAATGATGGTCATGAGGATAAAAAGAGATCAATTTTGTTGAGAGATGATTATTGAATGTTCTTTCGAGCTTCAGGGGTTCAAATCCTTTGCTGGTGATGATGATTGGAAATGAAGGGAGGCTTGAAGGCTTAGTCCCCGGTCTATGAAAAATGGGAGTGGAAGGAGAAGGTGACTGGAAGGGTGTTGGTGGTAGCCGTGAGTGTCAAGATATGGCCATGGGTGAATTTGGATGGTGAAGGGAGTATCTGACGAATGAATAGCGGCATCAACGGTGTTTTTTTTGAGCGGTGATAGGTGTAGTGGATGATGGGTTATGTTTGTTGGGGTGTTCGAAAGGGATGAAGATGAAAGGGGTGAAGATATGGGAACGGAGAGAGCGGTCCCTCTCTTCAGTGAGGGTGGATGATGGATGAAGATTGGGTGACTGAGAATGGAGTTTGAAGTCCAGGTCCTGGAGATCCAGAGTTGGAGGTGAAAACGAAGAGGGAAGGGATGAAAGTGTGCAATAAGAATCTAGGAAGGAGAATGTGGAAGACTCACCACAGACATATTCAAGCAAAACGAAATAAGCATAAAAGGCAGTATAATGCAGTAAGCGTATATGACCACACAAGTGAAGTGAGCAAGGTGCTTACCTCTCGGAGCTCTACTGGCTGCTGCTAGCTACGTGTATCCGCTGGCCTTTGTCAAATGGTGGATCCCCTACGGCTGGATGATGATCGGAGATGAAAACCCCAGAAGCTGTCTGAAATCCTCCTCTTTTTTTGCCTCCTTCAAACTCTCCTCTCTTTTCTGTCCGAAACCAGAAAAATCCCCTTCTCTCTACTCTCTGTGCTCTTTGCAATTCTCTCCGTGTTTGTCTTTTGTGCCATTCTCTGTACCAAAATCGTACACCCAAATCGCGCCTCTGCCATCACCGCCACTCTGCAGAAAACGGTTTCTTGCTTTTCTGTTCCCCACGTTCCAGCCAACCTCCCTTTCTTTTTCAAATCTTTTTCTTATATTTTTCCTTTACTTAATACTAAAATGAAAATAGAATAAAAATAAAAGCAATAACTAAATAGTAAAATTTTAAAATAAAAATAACGTAAGAAAAATATATATACATATATATGGAGAAAAATAAGATAACATATAAAAATAGATAAAACAAAAATGACGATAATAATAAATAAAAACAAAAAAACAAATAATAATAAATAATAATAACAAACAAAAAAAACAAGTAACAATAAATAAATACAAGACAAAAACGAGAACAAAAATAAAGATACAAAGAAATAAATAATAGATTATATAAAGCCAAAAACGATCCGGACGAAATTTGGTATTGACACTTTCGAACATGAGTTTGTGTAAAAATCTCATCAACATGGACCACCTGTCCCATCACTTGTTCCTGTAACAAAATCTGGAGTTATATATGTACATAAATAGAAAATACATAAGTTATATGAAACAAATACAAAACATAGGAAGGTTTACCATGTGAATGGCATGTTCATGAACCATGATCGATCCACCGGTATGTAGGGTCCCACCCTTTTCTGAAGCTATGTTCCTGTGGGTAGTAGCACACTTATTCCTCAGGGCAATATCACACTTAGGTTAGTTTAGGTGAATTCTCAATTTCTCACCTATTTAATACACTTTTATAGGTTTTAAGTACCCAAATTTTGAGATTTAGCTACTTGATCCAATTTGACATGTTTCTTAGCTTCATTTAACAACTTTAAACTTGCTAGGATGTGTAAAATACACATTCTTATGTTAGTTTAGGTGAATTCCCAATTTCTCACCTATTTAATACACTTTTATAGGTTTTAAGTACCCAAATTTTGAGCTTTAGCTACTTGATCCAATTTGACATGTTTCTTAAGTTCATTTAACAACTTTAAACTTGCTAGGATGTGTAGAATACACATTCTTAGGTTACTTTAGTGGACTTTGACAATTTCTACCATTCTAGTGACAATTATAGTACATCTTTTGAGGTTTGACTAGTAATTTGTAGTACATAAGAACTTGTGCAGAGAGTTTTAGGTCTCTTTTACATAATGCAAGTGTCTTTTACATAATGCACATTGTTATTCTTAGCATATTTTAATGTTCTTGTTATTTTCGAATTCTGACTTCATTTTTATTTTTCTTTAATCTTTTAAAAGTTGTCTAGATAGTTATTTTACATTTTGAATGACTACTTCAATATAGTTTTCATTCTTACCACTTTTAGGCTATTTTACTTACTAATTTTAGGTTCTAGGTTGTCAAATTTTGAGTTTTAGGTATTTTTTGTAGTGAGTTTTTCATTAGCTAGGTTTTACCGTTCTAAACTTCTTAGGACAGTTTTTTGTAGTTTCTTATGCTACTTTAGTGGACTTTGCAAATTTCTACCGTTCTAGTGACAATTCTAGTACATCTAATAAAGGTTTCACTAGTGATTTGTAGAAGTTGTCGTAGGAATCACTTCTTCCCTCATTTTTTTTGCATTTGTAGTACATAAGAACTTGTGTAGATAGTTTTAGGTCTCTTTTACTGAATGCACATTGTCATTCTTAGCATTTTTACCCTATTCTAGTGTATTTTTAGGTGTTCAATAGTCATATTTATTATTCTTGTTATTTTCGAATTCTGATTGCATTTTTATCTTTCTTTCATCTTTTAAAAGTTGGCTAGATAGTTATTTTACATTTTGAATGACTACTTCAATACAATTTTCATTCTTACCACTTTTAGGCTATTTTACTTACTAATTTTAGGTTTTCGGTTGTCAAATTTTTAGTTTTAGGTATTTTTTGTAGTGAGTTTTTCATTAGCTAGGTTTTATCGTTTTAAACTTCTTAGGATAGTTCTTTTTTAGTTTCTTAGGCTAGTTTAGTATTATGTGTTTTTTGGTCAAACAATAACACTAATTTTAATTTTTTTAGCCTTTTGTTTTATGGTATCACTTAAACTAATTAAACATTCATAAGTTGGATGATGAGGTTACCAAAACCCTACATACTCCTAATTTTGTTCATAATCCTTGCTGCTATTAACTAAGATTCTAGGGAAAGCCAATGGTTGCTTCAAAATGTCAACGAGACTTTTTTCATCCTAAACTTGGGCAATAGTATATGGAATAAAGTAAATTGAATGGTCTATATGAAGATCTTAACCTCTTGCAGGTGAGAGGAAGTATCAGTCCATACTTGTGATGTGAAACAAGACTCTTCTTATCATACAAAAAAGATAGCAAAGTAGGTAAGTAGGCCTTAACTCAATGGTAGGTGATACCAAATTGTTATGTTCAAGTTTTGATAAGTATACTTTGTTACATTTACCTTTATCTTTATTTATGAGGTCATGTTAAATGTTATCTCAAACATCCCAACTATCTATATTTAGCATGTTCACACTCTTATTCTTAGTGGCAACCCTAAAGCGTAAGTACTTTATCTACTCTTTCATTAAGTTTGTCATCAATTGTTATAGTTTTTCTTACTAGAGAGCACAAAAGTGTCTTCGATATATAAACATTTAGATAGATCAATCAACAACAAACTAAAATAAAGCATCTGCATAAGTTTTCATGCTCAATTTGTACAATTTAATTCCCATCAAAGCTATCAGCAAAACAGAAAATTCATACATGTTCAAATTGCTCAAACTTCAAAATTTATAAAACAAATTCAATTGTAATTTGGTCCCAATTCATAACGCAATTAATACCCAAAATGAATGTAACACAAACAGAAGAGGACCAACATTACCTACCTGGAAATGATGAAATCTTTGACACTTGACCTCAACTGCAACCCTTCAACAACTGTGCCTTAGCCCCTGATCGAAACACCAAAATCTTGTACAATAATGAACAAATTACATTAGCACTCAACAATAACTTCAATGCAATGGTATTATATTAAAAATGAAAATGTGTCTAAACATTTTCTATTTCCATTCCAACTGGCCCCACCTATACCAAAACAGACTTAAACTACCCAAGAAATTGAATCCAAACCTTTAATTACACTAAAGATAATAAACAAAGCTTAGGACATTCCCAGATACATACAACCATATCAAACCAAATTCATTTGTAGAGAAACATGTACACTTAAAGTTATTACTAATTTTAATTAATCCAATCCAGATATATCATAATAGTCAGCTTAAAAAGACTTCCTTAGGTTCAGACCTTCCATTCCAAAACCTAATAACATAGCATTAATTTCAATTCCACAAAATAGAACTTCCAACATAACTAACAGCCCAAAGAACTCTAATAACATTAAAAACTACTAAGCATATCATTAAATTATATTCATCTTCCCTACAACATAAGGAAATACCCCTCCACAATATATTATCATATAAATATGTCATTATATAACTCACTACACCCTTACAACAAAAGAATCTATACTATCATCAATTCAAGTTGCTTAATCTATTCCAAAGTTTTTATTTCACTCTTTATATTTTTCTTTTTCTTTTATTTTATTTTATTCTTAATAGATTCTCATCTTCTTCTTCGTTCGAGCCATCACCACTAATGCAACAACCACCATCTCCCTTGGGCCATCACCATGTCGGTTACCACTAAAGCTTTCTCGCTCCTCTCTCTCGTGCAACCATGAATCTAGAATACCAAACCATACCAAAATCACAACCACAAGTAACTTCCTTCTAGAACCACCATCGTGAATTCCCTTCTCCTCAGGATCTACAAGAATGAGAGAAACCTTCGTTCAAAGCTTCATGGCCACGACTCAACCTTCAAGAAACCACCATAAAACCCTAAATTGAGATTGCAAAACCCAAATCACGATCATCCTCTTCTCACGAACAACAACCAAGCCACAATAGCGCCATCCTAAAATCCCAAATCAAAAAACCCTAAAATCTCAAATTAGAAAACTTTAAAATCCCAAATCAGAAATGCAAAAACCCAAATCACACGATCACTTCACCATGTTCGTCTTCTACTCCTCGAGATAGTCTGGTTCTTCATCGTGAGAAGCATAGGAAACTCAAAATGCTAACCTTCCTCAGCTTAAATTTAACTTTAACTTTTAACCTTGCCACGTCAATTGGACTTATTGTTTCCACGTATTGCAAAACTGCACAGGTCACTCAACATTGGCCAGGGGGCAATTACACCGTTAGCGTTTTTAACGCCATAAGCAAAAAGGACCAACTTGAACTGTTTATACAAAATATGAGACAATTGTGAACATCTAAAAAAAGGTAGAACCAATTTGAACACTTTAACCAAACATAGGGACCAAAATAGGTATTAAACCATTTGAAAAAGAATGATTCCTCCATCAGTGGAAGGAGACTTGAGATCACAACAAAAACTGCTTGGGCTTCAAAGACAATTGAGGTGGAGATTGACAAGCTTCTATGCCTTACCTTAGGCAAAAATTCTAATGTGGGTGTTGTCATCACTGTTAGTATCTTGCTCCCTTTAACAATGATAATGGAATGATTCCAATTTGTGAATGAGAATTTGTTCATGGATGCTTTTTGTCTTCTATAGGTTGTTGATGATGGTGGGAATGCAGGAAAAGCAGGGCTAAAGTCAAGGGACCAAGTTCTTTACACTAGCAGTTTCTTTGGAGATGAATTATGGCATGCAGTTAAGCTTGGATTTACTGAAACCACAATCCAAGTAAAGCCTAATTATGTCAACACCCAAATTAAATGATAATAAAAACTAAAGAAAGGTTACATAAGTTCAGCATGTGACTCAATAAAAATTATCATGGTAAGTTCATCTGTTTGTTTCCATGATAGACATAAGATGAATATTGTAGTATTTCTAATCATCATGTGATTATGTCATATTTTTTATTCTACCATTTACCTAATAGCTGTAATGACTTAACATCTTAAATTCTCCATGGTTTTTTCTTAAGAGTTGGTGTCGAGGTAGATGTTAAAAATCTCACAATGTAATGTGCTCCTCCTCGCTTTTGAAGAAAACTCTAATGCTCATAAGACAAGAATCAATTTGAAGCGACATTCTTATTCTTCCTCCTAATTATATGTTGTGTAGGCTAAAAGTGATTACATATTCAATTGTTGATCAAGTGAATTTGCATGCAAGCAAGGACTACACACATTTGCCTTGATTGTGGATACACATATACCTTAGAAACCTCTTTTAACATGAAAGCTAAAAAAGTTTTGGTTTTAGCTATATCGCGCCCTCCTTTTTTCTTATCTTCCAACTACCTTGAGGAGGATCCATTACTACCCTTTTTGTTTTCTTCTAATTTCTTTTTTGATTAGTTCTTACTTCTATTGATTGGTAATTAATTACATTCCATGGTCTTCTATTGAGATATGGAACAACATGGTTAGATAGAAATAAACCTAAGAACTAAAAAAGAACAATTAAGAAATGGAATTAAAAGACTAAAAATGTAAGAGAGAAAGAAGAGGAAACTTATGAATTGGAAGGCATGCCACTTGAAAGGATCCAAGATAAATGCCAAGGATAATCACCACTTGTTCTTCACAAGATAAGACCCAAAATTAGACTAAGAGACAAAATTATATCTTAAGGAAGTAATGCAATTGAATGCAAAACACTCTTTATATTCAAATTTGAAGGTGTTCACGGTGTATGGACAAAGGAGATCTTAGGTTGCTTATATAGCACTAGGAGATGAAGTAGGTGGAGAAAACTAAAGGATGTAGGACTTGGAGGCCTACAAGTATGGACAACAGCTCTCAAGGCTGCTTTAAGTCCCACATCTCTTAATTCTACAATCTCCTAAGGGTATATAAGCTACCTATCTAGTCTAAAGATCAAAACTAAAACTATACATGAGATAACTTGCACTACAAGCAACTAAAAAGCAAAAAGACTTATTTATTCTTCTTTCTTTTAAGTCCAAGCTATGTGAAGTCTCACATTGCTTACACCTTAAAGAAAAGAAGAATATATAAGCTTCTTTACAACAAACTAAGAGAAAGAAACTAGAAACTAGAATAGGCACAATACAAGCCTAAGAAAACATATGTTATTTCTTTTTATGTTTTTTGTCACTTTTAAACTCTTCATTCTTGACCTATGTATGATCATATCATACATATATATGTTAACATGTTCACATTACTGATTCAATTATGTAGAAAAGAGTTATCCAAGTGCGTGTGGAGAATGACAAATGCAGAAGCAAGACAATGAAAATTGTTGTAGCCTCTCAAGGTACATGCATACTACTTTTCAATTGCATTATTCCTTTATTATTAGTGACTTCATATAACAGTATGATTTCTAGGAATCAGACTTCTTATTATATGTCTTTTCAACTTTTATTTTCCAAATAACATGTTAATTAACTTTTATTTATTTCTTTCAAATTCATTTAATTGATTGAAGTCTAATAATATCTTTGTTAACATGGATATAGTGTTGATTCTTTACAAGTTTCCAGTTGACCTACAAACAATGTCATTCAAGCTCAACTTGGATCAAAGTGTACTTCATGATGGACACGTTACTTGAACTTAAATAGTCCTTTTTATTAGTCTTTGTTTATATTTACTATTTCATTGCATTCTGGGTTGTTTTCTAATTTAGAAGTAGAATTTAAATGTTTTCCTTTGTATTGAGGTGTGAGAATTTGTAGTGTTGTAATAATAAGTATCATATGTAAAAGATTGCAAACATATTTGTCAACACTCAATTTTGTCCGGGTTGAAATTGACTATTATTTTATTTTACCTTTTTTTTTATTCTATTTTTATGTATTTAGATTTTTGCTTTTAATTCAATTTCTATTTTTCTTATCTTCAATTTGTTTTAATAGAGTTAATTAATCAAAATAATTAAAAAATTGAAAAAATAAAATTAAAACTAAAAATAATTAAAAAATAAAATAAAATTGAAAAAAAATAATAATAATAAAAAAATAGAAAACGTGGAAAAGGGCGCGTATGGGAAGCATGTCGGAAGGAGGGGGACCAGGTGGTTACAAGAGAATATTTTCCAAGATTTTGGGGGAAGAGGATTTGGTTGGATCAGGGAGAGAAAAAGGGAGAAGGAGGACACACACGGGGACCATCATTTGGGAATCATCATCCAGATTCATCATTGGCACCGGCAGAGAAAACGAAAGGCTAGAGGAGGTCACTGGATACAGAGCGATAGCAGCAGCCGTAGCAGCAGGTAAGTCTCTAGTTCATCTGTACATCCAGACTCATCATGAACGCTTACTGCATAACTGCTTCTTATGCTTATTCCATCATGAATGCTTTTCCTCTGAACATCATGAGTTCCCTCATCACCAACCTCCCCTTCCATTCATTCTCTGTTTCACCACGTTCCCTCTCTCCTTCCTAACTCTCATGCTCACGGCCAATCTCAACAAACCAAATCCAAAACCCATTGCACAATCGAAGAAGGAGGGGATGAGCTGGAGCGACGGCCGACGATGGTCTCGGCGGTGAAAGGCTGAGAGCTCGACGAAGAAGACGCGGCCCGTGTGTTTGAACTGGCGGAGACGAACCCCTCCCTGGGTTGCTGGTGTCGGAGAGAGCAGACAAGAGCAAGGAAGCAGTGGCGCAGTATGGCGCGGCGTGGCGCGGTGGATAGATCGAGAGAGACGATGACATGGTAGCTGGTCCGTAGAGGCAGTGATACGGTGGCCACCTTCGTTGCGATGGCTAGCCTAGTCCGCGGTAGTCAATCAGAAGAAGACGTGGCCGTTGAGTGACAGAGGTGAGTGTCTCTGAACCCTTTTGATCAGAGAGAAGGAAGCACTGGTCTCATTTGAGAGGAACGGCGTGAATGAGTGAATGAGAATGGGAAGGCAGAACCCCTAGGAGAATTCTAGGTTAGAAACTACCCCTGTGGGCCAAGCCCAGAATTGAACGAACGAGCGCTCGTTATCCAAACGAACGAGCGCTCGTTAAACTTAAGCCTTTTCCGACCGTTCGCTCAGCCTTCTCCCAAAAGAGCGCTCGTTATTCAAACGAACGAGCGCTCGTTAAACTTAAGCCTTTTCCGATCGTTCGCTCAGCCTTCTCCCAAAAGAGCGCTCGTTATTCAAACGAACGAGCGCTCGTTAAACTTAAGCCTTTTTCGACCGTTCGCTCAGCCTTCTCCCTAAAGAACGCTCGTTATACAAACGAACGAGCGCTCGTTAAACTTCAGCCTTTTTTCGACCGTTCGCTCAGCCTTCTCCCAAACGAACGCTCGTTATCCAAACGAACGAGCGTTCGTTAAACTTCAGCCTTTTTTCGACCGTTAGCTCAGCCTTCTCCCTAACGAGCGTTCGTTATCCAAACGAACGAGCGTTCGTTAGCCTTAAGCCTTTTCGACCGTTCGCTCAGCTTTCTCCCTAACGAGCGTTCGTTATCCAAGCTTTCCGACTGACCGTTCGACATTATTTTATTTTTATTTTGGTACCCCCATTTTTTATTATTTAATTATTCATTTGCCTTTTTATTTATCTTATTTCATTTCATTTTTATTTTATTACTTTATTTTATTTATTTCTTTTAAATATCCACTTATTTCAAAATATATATATATAATAATTTTACTTATATACACATATAAAATAGAAAATTACAAAAATTTGTTTTAAAGGTTAAGCACACGTGTGACCGCTCGCGTCGTCCTTGTGTTAAAAACCTTTTCTTCTTTCTTATAAAAATTATTACAAAAATATTTAAAGGTTTAAGCGCACGTGTGACCGCTCGCGTCGTCCTTGTGCTAAAAACCTTTTCTTCTTCTTTAAATAAATTTACAAAAAAATACGTTTTGAAGGTTAAGCACACGTGTGACCGCTCGCGTCGTCCTTGTGCTAGAAACCTTTTCTTCTTTTCTTAAATAAAATTTCAAAAAATATGTTTTAAAGGTTGAACACTCGTGTGATCACTCGCATCGTCCTAGTGTTCAATACCTTTCTCTCTTATTTACGTAATATTAAACGAGGGTATGAGTGCTCGTGCGATCGTCCGCATCAGCCTAACACTCAATACTCTCAAGTCTTCCTAAATAAGTAGATAACGGTATGAGTACTCGTGTGATCGTTCGCATCGTCCTAGTGCTTAATATCGTTATTCCTCTTTTAAAAAAAATGATTAAAAATATTTAAATATCATTTTAAAGGTATGAGTACTCGTGCGACCGTCCGTGTCGGCCTAGAACTCATTACCTTCTTTTTCTCAAAAATATAAAAAAACATAAAATCTTCAAAAATTAAAAACATCAACACTTTCAAACAAACAAACAATCTTTCCACTAGAACTACGTAACCCTGATTTCTCATTTTGAATGAGAATACGTAGGAGCAAGGTCAATCCTTGTCGGGCCCAAAAAACTAAAAAATATATATTTTGTTTCTTTAATTTTTTTTTTATTTTAGGGGATAGTTAAACATTTAGCAAACCACATTAAATTCGCGTATTTAATTAAAGGTACTGCCTTAAGGCAGGCGTTGTAGGGTGCTAATACCTTCCCTACACGTAACCGACTCCCGAACCCGAAATTCAGTTTTCGCAGACCTTGTCTTATCATTTTATGGTTTTTCCGTAGTTTTCCAGAATAAACTATGGTGGCGACTCCAAATCTCTTTTCAAAACCCGTTTCTTTTTGGATCGTCGTCCCGTCGCGATTCCGGTTGCGACAATATTATACAATAACATTTGATATCTATTTTTTAATCGTCCTTATTTAGTAGAAATGTCAATGGTTACTTTGACGTGATATATATTATTTGTTGTGGTATGTGTACATCAATCAATATTCAAATCTATAACTTGATTTCATCAAAGTTGTTGAACACATGACATATAGATTTAGGGAAATGATACTTTAACCACATCTTTTAACAACATTTTGACTTCATTTACGTGTTGCGTTCTGATTCGTCCATGTGGAAAAAATTAAAATAACTTTAAATGACATGGAAATGCAAGGTTTGGGGTTGCAGAAGTTTTCATTTCGCGGCTTTCATTTTTTTAAGGGTTTCAAACCTTGCAGATCTCATTTGGGAGAGAGAACCCACGAGAGAGAGAACGCCCCCCACCCACCCACAAACCTCCCTTGACCATAACCGACCGTTCACCGAACTGTCGCCGTTCACCGGAATTGTGTCCGCGATCGTTCTGCCCGAAGGTTCCGCCATTTTGAAGCACCATTGACATGGGTTTTAAAGCTTCCCGTCGTTTGTTTCGCTACAACCTCCGTTTGGAAGCACTGTCGTAGGTGAAAACCACCATTGAAGACGAAAAAACATAGTTTGTAAGTTTCCGTGGTTCGTTTTGATTTTCTTTTCTTGTTGTTGTTCGGTGATTTTCACTTATTTTAAATATTTGAATTTTTTTTAATCATTTCGGGATTGTTGTATTTTTTGGGTGTAAAGTTACAAAAATTGTTATGCAGGTGATCTCAATGAAACATATTTTGTAGGAAATGTTGATGAAGATTCTCGCCAAGTAGTAAAATACACTTATGTCTTATATCAATTATTGGTATATATCCATTTGATATCAATTATTGCAATCATAAATTTCTTGCTTGTTATGTCTGATGTGTATCATAAATTTTCTTATTCATAAATAAAAACTACATAAATTTCTTGCTTGTTATGTCTGATGTGCACCCTGTCATTAACATAATAAATTAGGACATAAGAACATGTTGAGTAAGTAGTGAATCATACCATATGAGCTACTCGGTATGTTGTAGATAAGCATGTATTGAAACTATTAATAGTTGATCTTTATGGATGACCATACAAGTATGCATTTTGCATTCGGATTATATTGTGCTTATTTGGTTTGAAATACTTTTATAATTAAAATGTATATATATTCACTTCAAATTGAAGCTCAAGTGAAGAGGAAGAAAAGAAAATATCAAAAAGTTTGAGGCACAATGGGAGCCACAAAGATGATTCTGACTGCATAGTTGCTTCTTGGGAAGAAGAGCAGAAGACCAAGTGTTGTTTAAGGTAACACACACAACCTTTCATTATATTGTATCTCTAACACATTCTTTGTAAACCATTTTCCAAATTATAAACAAGTGAACTGAATATTGAAATGCATAAGTAAATTTTGTGATTTCTAATAAATTTGTTAATATTTTCTTTATGTTGTTTACATCTGATAATGTGTGTGTAGGTATCAGATAGAAGAAGCAAAAATCCGAGATTGAGTAAACCTCCAAAGTGCTAAAGCAGAGGCTAGGTCAAGAAAGCTCGAGGTATTTCATTGTCATTGATAAACTATACTTTGTGTAACAAATTTGTACAGTTTCTTGCACAATAAAAGAAATAGACAGAAAATAGGAATGTGATATAAAATTAATGGATAATAAAAAAGGATGAAGAGAAAAAAATACTATAAAAAGTGCTTAATTAATAAATAACTAGTATGAAAATGATATTCTAAGCCATAGATGTACTACTACCATAATATAAGTAGTATGAAAAAGGTATCTTAAGCCATAACTGTAATAGCCGTAATTGTTGAATGCTAAACCAAATGAGTTTAATTCCACTCCTCCTAAATTTATTATTAGTGTCGCAACCGGAATCGCGACGGGACGACGATCCAAAAAGAAACGGGTTTTGAAAAGAGATTTGGAGTCGCCACCATAGTTTATTATGGAAAACTATGGAAAAACCTCAAGACGATAAAGCACGGTCCACGAAAACCAAAGATTGGGTTCGGGAGTCGGTTACGCGTGGGGAAGGTGTTAGCACCCCACAACGCCTGCCCTAAGGCAGTACCTTTAACTAAATGCACGAATATGATGTGGTTTTTCAAAATGTTTAATTATCCCCTACTAAAATTCTAAATAAACAAAATATATTTTTTAATTTTTTTGGGCCCGACAAGGATTGACCTTGCTCCTACGTATTCTCATTCAAAATGAGAAATCAGGGTTACGTAGTTCTAGCTTGAAAGACTGTTTGTTTGTTTGAAAAACAGATGTTTTTAATTTTTGGAGATTTTTATGTTTTTAATATTTTCGAGAAAAAGAAGGTAATGAGTACTAGGCCGACGCGAACGGTCGCACGAGTATTCATACCTTTAAAATGATATTTAAATATTTTTAATTATTTTTTGAAAAGAGAGATAACGATATTAAGCACTAGGCCGATGCGAACGATCACACGAGCACTCATACCGTTATTTACTTATTTAGGAAGATTCGAGAGTATTGAGTGCTAGGCTGATGCGGACGATCGCACGAGCACTCATACCCTCGTTTAATATTACATAAATAAGAGAGAAAGGTATTGAACACTAGGACGATGCGAGTGTTCAACCTTCAAAACATATTTTTGAAATTTTATTTAAGAAGAAGAAAAGGTTTTTAGCACAAGGACGACGCGAGCGGTCACACGTGTGCTTAACCTTCAAAACGTATACTTTTTGTAAATTTATTTAAGGAAGAAGAAGAGGTTTTTAGCACAAGGACGACGCGAGCGGTCACACGTGTGCTTAAACCTTTAAAACATATTTTTGAAATTTTATTTAAGAAAAGAAGAAAAGGTTTTTAGCACAAGGACGACGCGAGCGGTCACACGTGCGCTTAAACCTTTAAAACATATTTTTGAAATTTTATTTAAGAAAAGAAGAAAAGGTTTTTAGCACAAGGACGACGCGAGCGGTCACACGTGTGCTTAAACCTTTAAAATATTTTTGTAATTTTTTTATTAAACTATAAATATTGTATTATTAAATATATATTTTAAAATAAGTAGATATTTAATAGAATAAAATAAGACAATAAAGAAAAATAAAATAAACAAACAAAACAAAAAGAAATGGTAGAGGTTGAACGAACGTTGGGGACAGTATCAGAATAACGAGCGTTCGTAGAGTAAGGAACGAACGTTCATTGGGGGAGAGGACGAACGTCCATTGGGGAACATAACGGACGGACGTTTAAAAATGTGCACTGAAACGACGAACGTTCGGTGCAAGAAACGAACGTTCGTTGGGGAAGATATCGGACGTTGTAAAGGGCACAAAATGACGAGCGTTCGCAAGGAGAGGACGAACGAACATTGTTGCAATGACGAGCGTTCGTTAAGAGACAAAACGAACGGACGTTGTTGAAATTACAAACGGGCATTGGGAACGAAGGCTGAATGACGAGCGCTCGTTGTGGAAATGGCGAACGAACGCTTGGAACGAAAGCTTGATAACGAGCGCTCACTCAAGAAATGTGGCGAACGGACGTTTTGAACGAAAGCAAAATAACGAGCGCTTGGATCGAAAACAAAATAACGAGCGCTCATTGGTAAAGATAGTGAACGGACGCTGAGAAGAGGAGGGTAGTCTACGAACGCTCGCTGGGGATGAGCGTTCGTTGGGTAGATGAGGTGAGTGGAGGCCAAATGACGAGCGCTCGTTTGGGACGAGCGTTCGTTAGGAAAATGAGGTTGGATGGCGCATACTCGTTATGGACGAGCGTTCGTTGGGATGATGAGGCGGGATGACGAACGACGAGCGCTCGTTTGGACGAGCGTTCGTTGGGAAGATGAGGCTGGATGATGAACGACGAACGCTCGTTTGGACGAGCGTTAGTTGGGAAGATGAGGCTGGATGATGAACGCTCGTTATTAACGAGCGTTCGTTGGGAGGATATGGGCTGGATGGTTAACGAATGACGAGCGTTCGTTGGGCAGATTAGGCTGGATGACGAACGCTCGTTATGGACGAGCATTCGTTGGGAAGATGAGGAGGGATGACGAACGACGAACGCTCGTTTGAACGAGCGTTAGTTGGGAAGATGAGGCTGGATGATGAACGCTCGTTATTAACGAGCGTTCGTTGGGAGGATATGGGCTGGATGGTTAACGAATGACGAGCGCTCGTTTGGGACGAGCGTTCGTTGGGCAGATTAGGCTGGATGACGAACGCTCGTTATGGACGAGCGTTCGTTGGGAAGATGAGGAGGGATGACGAACGCTCGTTATGGACGAGCGTTCGTTGGGAATGATGAGGAGGGATGACGAACGCTCGTTATGGACGAGCGTTCGTTGGGAATGATGAGGAGGGATGACGAACGTTCGAAAAAGGCCAAAGCTTCCTGGACGTACGTTCATTTCTGGGCTTGGCCCAGTCCAATGCTTCTAACCTAGAATTTCCTAGGGGTTCAGAGATTCATCCCCATTCTCACTCCTCACCCACTCAGACCCAACACCCTCCGTAAGCTCCCTTTCGTATCTCACACACTCTCCATGGACCCAAGTTTCTTTCTCTCTGACCAGGAAAACCCTAAATCTGGGAGGCACGCCGCCGCCACCTCGGCTGGAACCAGCCACCGCCACCTCTGCCAAGACCACGACTTGGCCTCGCCGGTGACAACCTGAACTCCTCGCTTCGAAAACGCCAATCCCAGGGACGGGTTTACCTCCCCGCGCCGCATCTCCGTCTGCCTCTTCGGCCACCTCCCTCACAGCCAAGGCCGCCGGAACTCAACGCCGTAGCGCCATTAACAGCGGCCAAGCCCTGCTTCCCCACCTCCTTCGCATATGCACCACTATTCCTTCGAACCAGCCACCGCGCCACCACCTTCTATTAGTCTCGACGTCGCCAACGACACCACACCCCACCGGAGCTACCGCCGGTTGCGGCGTTCAACCCTCTCTTTCCCCTCTCGTGAATGACGAAAACGCACTCCCTGGATGAACTCTTTCTGATTCTACCGAGACCAGCCGCTGTCGGTGAGGTTAAATGGGGTCCTTGCAACTTTCGAATGAGGAGAAAATGGCTTATGGCTTACGGAAGAGATTTGATGGAAATTACCCCTTGTATTTTTCTAAAACTCAAGAAATTGAAACACCCACTAAGGTATTTGCATCTAATCTTTAAATGGTTCGTTTCATTTGGCGCAAGTGAGGGATGAATAGAGGACAGGTACCATTGGTTTCATTACGTAGTGTTCTGTGTGAGATCTCTGCTAACTCTAGGAAGATCATGCGTAAAAATGGGTTGGCGAGATGATGATAGGAATACGGTAGAGGTTAGGCAGCGAGGTGGGGATGGTTAAGGGTGAGGGAGGTCAAGGAGTTTGAGGTCAGGCCGTGGTATAAGGTGTTGGAGATGGAAATGAAAAGGAGAGGGATGAAGGTGGTAGACCGTGGTCAGGAGGTGTATGATGGATGTGAATGGGGGTGATAAACAGGGAGGAGTCAGTACCATGAGGGGATAAAGATGATAGGCTCTTCGTGAGGTGTTTGATGAGTGAAGAGTAAGGCGATGCAACAGTGAACATACAGTGTATGCAGACAAATATGCAAACAGCAGATTCAACAGAGATATGTGTAAAGGCAGCCAAATAACTCTCTAAACAGCATTACTTACCTCTCAAAGATCTACGTGCTTTGATCAATATCGTGCTTCCACTGAGTACTCTTCTCCGGCTGCCTTCTGTCTTTCTTTGCAGATGCGAAAATGGTGAAAAAAACTCCTCAGCGATGGATCCTCCAAGATGATGAACAGATATGTGCCACAACCTCCTTTTCTTTTCTCCGAAATCCTCCTGCCTTCTTGGAAAAATCCCCCAACCACCTGGTCTCCCCCTTTTTCCCTTCCAAAAAGAATCTTAGAAAAATCCTTTCTAACAACCTTGTCTCCCCCCTTCAGACACGTCCCCCATATCCCCTTTTCCACGTTTTCTATTTTTTTTTTTTTTTTTTTTTTTAATTTTATTTTCTTTTTCAATTATTTTTAATATTATTTTTCAATTTTTTTAATTAATTAATTATTTTTAATTATTTTGATTAATTAACTCTATTAAAACAAATTGAAAATAAGAAATAAAATAGAAATTGAATTAAAAGCATAAAAATAGAATAAAACAAAAAGGTAAAATAAAATAAATAACCAATAAAATTTTTTACAACCCGGACAAAATTGAGTGTTGACAGCTGCCCCTCTTTACTTAGATATTACTAAATAATATGAAAATTTAATCTTTTCGTATTATTTAAGTAAAGCTAAGTAAAGATAAAAACACTAATTTTGTTTGGGTTTCAATCATGAAAACAAAACGAATCAAATGATTCAAGTCACGATGCCAAACGACCAATGTCAAGTAAAGTATCAGTAACAAAAACTAAAACCTGGGTTTGACCATTGCCTCGCAGAGGGCCAAACTCACAGAACAAAAAATTATATCCGACCATTGCCATGCAGAGGGCCGATAACAGAAAATTAAAATCTGGATTTGACCATTGCCTCGCAGAGGGCCAAACTCACATAACAGAAAATTTAAATCTGACCATTGCCATGCAGAGGGTCGATAACAGAAAATTAAAACCTGGATTTGACCATTGCCTCGCAGAGGGCCAAACTCACAGAACAGAAATTTAAATCTGACCATTGCCATGCAGAGGGTCGATAACAGAAAATTAAAACCTGGATTTGACCATTGCCTCGCAGAGGGCCAAACTCACAGAACAGAAATTTAAATCCGACCATTGCCATGCAGAGGGTCGATAACAGAAAATTAAAACCTGGATTTGACCATTGCCTCGCAGAGGGCCAAACTCACAGAACAGAAATTTAAATCCGACCATTGCCATGCAGAGGGTCGATAACAGAAAATTAAAACCTGGATTTGACCATTGCCTCGCAGAGGGCCAAACTCACAGAACAGAAATTTAAATCTGACCATTGCCATGCAGAGGGTCGATAACAGAAAATTAAAACCTGGATTTGACCATTGCCTCGCAGAGGGCCAAACTCACAGAACAGAAATTTAAATCTGACCATTGCCATGCAGAGGGTCGATAACAGAAAATTAAAACCTTGATTTGTAACTTTGAAAAGTTGATAAATGCCGAGTAAAACATGAAGATTTTGCAAACAATTTTCCTCGCTTCCTCTAAGATGATGTTATGTCATGATGATGCATGGATGCATGAACACATGAGACCTTCATTTTGGTCTTTTCTTTTAATCTCGCTTTTCATCATTTTTTATTTTTTATTTTTTATTTTTTATTTTTTTTTTTTTTGAAAATTCCATGCTTGGAATCCATTGTTAATATTGTCATCAAACACAATGTACGTTCAAAACGCATTCCTAAAAACAACGTTGATAGGTATAGAACCCTTTGATGAGCAGGAAGAAAGTGTAACCCTGAGTTAAAATTCTTTTTATCGCTTTTTGCAATCCAAATTAAATTGAACCCTGTAGAATGTGGAAGAATGGTTATGAAAAGCAAATGAATAATGATTAACGTATGTGTGTCCCTCCTTTGGGGAAAAGTGCTATTAACATGTTGTGCTCCCATACTGCCCCAATTTTACACAATGGAAAAGTGAAAAGATTTGGGTATGAAGGATTCCCCCAAATTGGATGATCTTCGATTGACAGGGAGACCTCTTTTTCCCTTTTTTTTTTTTTTTTTTTTTTTTTTTTTAAATAACACTGAATTGTGTCGTTCACCACATCATTTTGTTTCAAAGTTAAATTCGTGAGAAAGATTAGGACCAACAGTCTTCAGTCAGCGTGGACTTTTATGGGCTTGTACCGTGGTTAAAGGTAAAAGGGTTTTGAAAGAAAGGATAACAAAGGCCCAAATAAGTGTTTGATGGTTAAAGTCTTTAAACACGAATCATTTGCAAGGTGCCCACTCAATTGTCTTTAGGGATTTGAATTTCAAGCATATTTATTGTTGTTTTTTCTTTCTTTCCCTTTGGATCATTCTTTTCGTTGCCCCTGTTGTGGTCTTTTATGATATTTCCCCTTTCATTCATTTTTTTCTCAACTTTGGATGCTTGTGATGTACCCTTTCAAATTGACGTCGACATGCTAATGATTCTTGTCTAGGGTGATGAAAACAATTATGAATTTTGGCTCAAAAGGGGTGCAATTGGATGAACTGTTTCTTGACGATTGGATAACGAAAAATGGCCACACGTCACTCCGAATCTTGTTTGTCTGACTTTCTCTTGAATTTAAACCTGAAACTAAACTATGTAGTGCTTGACACATCAATTTCATTTTTTTTTTTTTTTTTTATCTTTTTTTTTTATCTCCCTAATCAATGGATTATCGGTGGTATGTAACATGATGAAAACTGCCCCAATATTAGGCATATGGCGAAATCCTTCGTCTTGTGAGAAACGAAAAAGTTAGGGTTCAAGTAATGTGAATGCAGATGCTTTATCAAGAAAAGAACACCGGTTACACCCAAAACCTTGAATCAGGGAAGTATTCACCAACGGTATTTTTCAAAACCCTCTTTTCGAAAATACTATGTCTTTGACAACTTTATTAACAACAAATTCAACATGTAACTCCTTTTTTTCGTTTTTTCCTTTCCGACATCCTCCAGGACCGAGCTCGCCAACCTGATATACCTGTGATGCTTTTATCAACACGCGTTTACTTATTTTCATTTTCATTTTCACTTAACTACTTAACAGCTCAGCGTGACATGCAATATTTCAGATGGAATGCAAACAACCAAAATATGAATGAAATCACGTGAAATTTATTTATTGAATAAAACACAGAGTACAATAAGCGTTGAAGATAATATCAACATCCCTTTAATAGCAACCACTATCACGGAATCATCATGCGTAAAACTTTTTTACTGCATCAGAATTAACTGGCAATGGTAACTCCTCTCCGTCCATTCTCGTGAGAATTAGTGCCCCACCAGAAAATGCTTTCTTCACTACAAATGGCCCTTCATAATTTGGAGTCCATTTGCCTCTATGATCCTTTTGTATGGGTAGAATCTTCTTCAACACCAACTCACCTTCATGAAATTCTCTTGGGTGTACCTTTTTGTCAAATGCCTTCTTCATTCTTCTTTGATACAATTGTCCATGGCATACTGCTGTTAGTCTCTTTTCATCAATGAGATTGAGCTGGTCGAAACGAGCTTGGACCCACTCAGCCTCCTCTAATTGGGTTTCCATTAAAACTCGTAAGGACGGAATTTCCACTTCAAACGGAAGTACTGCCTCCATTCCATATACAAGTGAAAAAGGCGTTGCCCCAGTCGATGTTCGTACCGAAGTGCGATAACCATGTAAAGCAAAAGGAAGCATTTCATGCCAATCCTTATACGTGACCACCATTTTCTGCACAATCTTCTTGATATTTTTGTTAGCAGCTTCTACTGCCCCATTCATCTTTGGACGATAAGGAGAAGAATTAAGATGATGAATTTTGAACTCCTCACATAACTCTGTCATCATCTGGTTGTTCAAGTTAGTGGCATTATCAGTGATGATCCTGTTAGGGATCCCGTATCTGCAAATCAATTCCCTTTTTATGAACTTGGTCACTACCTTTCTAGTCACATTAGCATAAGAAGCGGCCTCAACCCATTTTGTGAAGTAATCGATTGCAACTAATATGAAACGGTGTCCATTTGACGCCTTTGGCTCTATAGCTCCGATGACATCTATTCCCCACATCGAAAAGGGCCATGGTGCAGACAACACGTTCAAGGTCGTGGGTGGAACATTGATATTACTTGCGTATACCTGGCATTTCTCACACTTTCTCACATGTGTACAGCAATCATTTTCCATAGTCAACCAAAAATACCCCGCTCTCAGTATCTTCCTGGCCATTGAGTGCCCATTCATGTGCGTGCCAAATGTACCCTCGTGTACCTCTTTTAGTATCAGGTCGGCTTCTTTTGCATCTACGCATCTAAGGAGAACCATGTCATGATTCCTCTTATATAGAATATCCCCACTCAAAATGAAACTGCCAACCAACCTCCTTAGCGCCCTTTTGTCGTTTTCTGATGCCTTTTCTGGATATTCTCGGGTCTTAAGATAATGCTTGATATCAAAGTACCAAGGTTTACCATCTACCTCCTCTTCAATGAAATGACAATACGCTGGTTTCGCATGACTCTTCATTTCAATCATTGGCAATTCTGCATCTTGATCCACTTCAAACATCGATGACAAGGTAGCCAATGCGTCTGCTAATTGATTATCTTCTCTCGGTATATGATTAAACGTGATGGAATCGAAATACTCAATTAATCCCCTGATGTAAGCTTGGTATGGAATTAATTTAGTATCCCTAGTCTCCCATTCTCCCTTCAATTGATGGATGACCAAAGCTGAATCTCCATATACATCCAGAATTTTTGCTTTAGACTCTATAGCTGCTCGAATTCCCATGGCACAGGCTTCATATTCTGCGATATTATTCGTGCAATTAAAACACAACCTTGCCGTCATTGGAATGTATTGATTCTTAGGAGAGATAAGCACTGCCCCTATTCCATGCCCCATTACATTCGAAGCCCCATCGAATAATACCGTCCATGCTTTTTCATCTTTGTCATCTTCGTTCTCAGCAAATAAAGCCATGATATCTTCATCAGGAAATTCAGGTTGCATTGGCTGATAATCACTAATGGGTTGATGGGCTAAATATTCCGCTAAAGCGCTACCCTTGATAGATTTCTGAGTAACATATACAATGTCGTACTCTGACAATAGCATCTGCCATCGAGCTATCCTTCCAGTGAGAGCGGGCTTTTCAAAAATATACTTGATAGGATCCATTTTAGATATCAACCAAGTAGAGTGGCTCAACATGTATTGCCTTAGACGATGAGTAGCCCACGCCAGTGCACAACAAGTTCGTTCTAACGACGAATATCGTTGTTCGCAATCTGTGAATCTCTTGCTCAAGTAATATATAGCATGCTCTCTTTTCCCATCTTCATCATGCTGACCCAATACACAACCCATTGAATTATCCAATACGGTCAAATACAAAATGAGCGGTCTTCCTGGCATAGGTGGACGCAATACAGGAGGGTCTTGCAGGTATTGTTTGACCTTTTCAAAAGCAACTTGACAATCTTCATTCCAGACTACGGCCTGGTTTTTCCGTAGTAACTTGAACATTGGTTCACAAGTATCAGTTAATTGGGAGATGAACCTAGCAATGTAGTTCAATCTTCCCAAAAAACCTCGAACCTCCTTTTCTGTTCTGGGCGCAGGCATTTCCGTTATCGCTCTTACTTTGTCCGGATCAACTTCTATCCCTCTTTGACTAACAATGAAGCCCAACAATTTTCCAGACTTTACTCCAAACGTGCATTTGGCAGGATTTAACCTGAGTTTGTACTTTCTCAGTCTCTCAAATAATTTCCTTAGATTGAAAATATGCTCCTCTTCTGATTCCGATTTTGCAATCATGTCATCCACATAAACTTCAATTTCCTTATGCATCATATCATGAAAGAGTGTCACCATTGCCCTTTGGTATGTTGCCCCAGCATTCTTGAGTCCGAAAGACATCACCTTATAACAGAATGTTCCCCACAACGTGATAAAGGTTGTTTTTTCCATATCTTCCGGTGCCATTTTAATTTGATTATATCCCGAGAATCCATCCATGAACGAAAACAACGAAAATTTGGCCGTATTATCAACCAGAGTATCGATGTGTGGTAACGGGAAATTATCTTTCGGACTTGCACGATTTAAATCACGATAGTCAACACACATTCGAACCTTCCCATCCTTCTTAGGCACTGGTACAACATTCGCTACCCATTGTGGGTATCTTGCCACAGCCAAAAATCCTGCGTCAAATTGCTTTTGGACCTCTTCTTTAATTTTTAGGGACATTTCCGGCTTCATTCTTCTTAGTTTTTGCTTGACTGGAGGGCATTCTGGCTTGAGTGGGAGCCTATGCTGCACAATATCGGTATCCAGACCCGGCATGTCATTGTAAGACCATGCGAACACATCTTTAAACTCCTTCAACAGGACACGCAATCTTTCCCTCACCTCCGTTTTCATACTAGTACCGATTTTCACCTCCTTTATCTCATCCTTCTCTCCCAAGTTAAGTATTTCAATCTCCTCCTGATGGGGTTTTATCTCCTTAGATTCTTGTTCCACTAATCTCAACAATTCCGGAGAGGGTTCCACATCATCTTCGAAATCATCTTCCGTATTATTGATAGGGTGCTCAAAATTAGGAACATTGATATCGTTATTTTCAAAACAATCATTGTCACATCTGCATCATTTAAATTTATAAAAAAGTATAAATAAATAAGATAAACAAAAAAAAAAAAAAAAAAAAAAAAAAAAAAAAATGCCAAATGATGATGAAATGCAACTTTATTGTCACGCTGAGTGAAAAGTAAAAAGAATCAATCCGCAAAGATTTAGTTCTAAAGCCCCAATCGAAACTATGAGCTTAATTAAAACTATTACATTTTGTTCACATTAAGCATCACAGGTAAATCAAGTGCTTCCCAATTGTTGAGTTGAGTATCAGGGGAGCAAGCCCACACAAAGCTCAAACTTTGAGGCCCTTCTTCATCCTCCACAGCTGCTATTTGGTCAGCATTGATCCACCCAGCACTGCGGAAGCTTTCCTTGATGTCAACAATGTGAATTTTGCTCTCTTTGGGCCCTCGTCTTTCTGCACGGGCCAAACTGCGCTCTTTTCTTTCTTCAATCATCCTTTTCCGGTCTTCCTTAGTAGGTTTGTACCCCAAGCCATATCTGTTCTTGTTTTCAACGATTTCCAGAGGAAATGCTCGCCCCTGCCGATATTTGCCCAAACCTTCGCCATATACATAGCCCTCTTTTAGCATAATCTTGGCCATCATAATAGAAGCACATGATAGACGAGGATTTATTGGAAACAGTTCCACACAAGTATTTCCCACGATTTCCAACGATTGGAAGGCTGTTTCGAGAGCTTCTTCAGCCGCCTCGATGTAGCGTGTGGATGAGGGCCCACTCACAAGAAGATCTTCTTCTCCTGATACTATCACCAGCTTATCTCCCATCACATACTTCAACTTCTGGTGTAGTGTAGAAGGTACAACTCCAGCCGAATGGATCCATGGGCGTCCCAGCAAACAACTATAAGCTGGCAGAATATCCATAACTTGAAATGTTATTTGAAAGACACTCGGGCCAACTTGTATTGGCAATTCCACTTCTCCCATCACTTCTCGTTTGCTACCATCAAACGCCCTCACAATCATTGAACTAGGCCTCATATACATTCCTTCGCAAGGTAGCTTTTCCAGAGTTGCTTTCGGCATGACGTTCAAAGAGGACCCATTATCCACTAAAACACGCGCAATAACATGATCCAGGCATTTCACAGAGACGTGAAGAGCCTTGTTATGCCCTCTTCCTTCAGCAGGTATCTCTTCATCCGTAAAAGTGAGATAATTATTAGCAACAATATTGCCAACAATACCCTCGAATTTATTCAACGAAATACCTTGCTCAACGTGGGCCTCACTGAGTATCTTCATTAGCAACTTTCTGTGTGATGCCGAATGCATGAGCAGGTCCAACAAGGATATACGAGCAGGCATACGGTTTAGCTGCTCCACCACCTTATACTCACTTTGTTGTATGAATTTTAAAAATTCACAAGCCTCCTCTTCAGAAACTTCTCTCCTCTCTTCATTGTCGGGGATCTCCTCTGTCTGTGCACCCTTCCCCTTTAAGAATTCTTTTGCTTTCACGGCCATCGTTGTTTCTTTATCATTAACTCTTTCTCGTGCCAACTCTGGGGATGTGAAAATTCGACCACTCCTAGTCATTCCACCTATCCCCGATATGTTTTTGACGACAGGGTCAACGCTTTGCGTTTCGCCTGACGCATACGTCCCATATCTCCATGGGACGGCTTTTTCGTTCTTGTAAGGAAAAGGGGCTGGTACATGGATAACCACAGGCGACCTTCCTTGAGTTGGTGGAATAGAGGTAGTCTTAGTGAAACGAATCACCAATGGTTCTGGTACAATCATGCCGGATTCATCACCAGTTTGTGCAAATACATAACCCTCCTCACTCTTGTAGCATACCTGCATCAGACCACGATCTAGCAGGTCTTGCAGAATTTCTTCAAATTCAACACACTCCTCAATAGAGTGCTCAGCGTTTGGGTGGAGCGCGCATGCCATACTCTCATCATAATCACCCTTCAAGATACCCACTTTCAGCAACGCCTCCAAGATAAATCTCCTAGAGCTCTTGACTTCTTTCACATTTCTCACCAGCTCATGTTCTTTCACTTCGACAGCATTCGTCGAAGCACTTCCATGCCCAGATAAAGGATTGGCCTCGACATTAGGCTTATCTTCTTGGAACTTTAACCACCCAGAATCAATTAGAGTCTGCACTTTATGCTTGAAAGCCAGACACCTCTCAGTGGAATGACCAGTAGCCCCTCCATGATAACTACACTTTGCCTCTGCATCATAGCCTCTTGGGTACGGAGGCTGCAAAGGCTTCAGGGGACAAACGACAACTAGCCCTTGTTTAATAAGCTGAGGCAATAATTCCGTATAAGTTGTAGGAATTGGAGTAAAGTTAACATAATTTCTTTCCTGGTTCCTTCCTGGATAAGTATTGGGACCCGCATTCATATTGGAACCTACACTTGCCCCTCCCCTCCAATTATTCGTCGGGATGTATTGTGGTTGATAGTATCCCGGTTGTTGTTGAGGCCTAATTTGATGACCAAATGACGCGTTAGCTGCATGTGGATGTTGACCCCAGTATGGTCGATAATTATGAGTGGGAGCCTGACCTCTCCACACGGGGGTTGCAGATGTTGCATGCACATCTCCTTCTTTTCTTTTTCCTGAGTTGAAATTTGGTTTTTTGGAATTTGCAACCACCGACGAGCCATATGCAATCTTGCCATTTTTCAACCCGATCTCTATCCGCTCACCTATCACGATGATATCGGCAAAATTTGAAGATACATTTCCCACCATATGTTCATAAAATGGTGGTTGGAGTGTATTTACAAACATTGCCACCATTTCCCTATCATACAAAGGTGGCTCAACTTGTGCAGCCAATTCCCTCCACCGCTGAGCATACTCCTTAAAACTTTCGTTGTCTTTCTTCGACATGTTCTGCAGCTGTAAACGATCTGGCGCAACATGTGTATTGTATATGTACTGTTTCACGAATGCATCAGCCAAGTCCGCCCAACAACGAATTCGAGTAGGCTCCAAATGGGTATACCAGTTTAACGCCACTCCAGCCAAACTATCTTGAAAAACATGGATGAGCAGCTGCTCATCATAAGCATATGCAGCCATCTTTCTGCAAAACATGGTCAGATGGCTCTTTGGACATGTATTTCCCTTATACTTCTCAAAATCTGGTGCCTTGAACTTATGTGGTATTTTAACGCCAGGAACCAAACTCAATCTAGAAACATCCCCAAATCCATAACTCTCATACCCCTCCACAGCCCTCAATCTTGCCTCTAAGCTCTCCAGTTTATCCTTTGCCCCATCAACATTACTAGTTACCCCCTGAAACGAAGTATATGGTGCAACCCTGGTAGAAAAACCCTCTCCGGCAATCACAGGTGGCACCGGGGATACTCGTATTCCATCAGTCATGCTTGCATGCATCCCTTCATTTATCATAGGTGCAGACATTACAACAGGCCCCGGAGTACTGATTGGCGGTAGGTTAGCAGTAGTAGGGAAAGAGAATGACGTCTGCTCCCCTTCTGTGTATTCTCCCACAGGTGGGGTATAACCTGGGGGTAATCCATACATTGGGAACGAAACAGATTGGCTCCCAGCATTGAACATCGGAGGGTAATATTGAGCACTTCCCTCAACTTGCGCAGACGTCGCCCCTCCCGTAGTCTTCAGGGCCTCGAGAGCCGCCAAAATCTGGGCCATTTGATCCTTCAACTGGCTGACATCGGCCTTAATAGATTCGTGTGACTGCTCCCAATTCTCCATGACCTTCGAATTAGCTCTGGTCCTGTACGGATGTCTTGGAAAACTTGCCGTTGTTCTCTCACTTGTACTGTTCTTATTTTTTATTAAATTAAATTAGATAAGGATGAAAAATGCAGAAAGAAAACATGATGCATGCTAATGATAAGTGGAAATCACAGGATAACGATGACAATACTGATGGAAAATTAACACAAGCCGATACCAAACAAACATCCCCCATCTTTCATCTCAAGAAAATTTGATCCATTACATCGTCTAAGGAACAAAACACATAATTCTGATGTACATCAATCCCGCGCCCGGGCAATGAAAGATTTCATCTCTCCTACCAACCATTTACAATGATTAATAAACAATTCTATTTCCGCTGGTGAATTACAAAAATGAGTGCTTGCTTCAGCATTCGACACCATCCTGGGGATGTCTTCAATTGCCCCGTTTGCCAAAGCAGCTAACTGAGAGAATCTTTCCTTCCAGTGCTTTACAGCCATTTCTTGCTCGGCGATGTGCTCTTCCATTCGCTTTATCAAGGCCTGATGCCTTTCTTCAAAATCTATCGACCTCCATCGCTCCTCCTGTTCCTCGATATATTCCTCCATTTGTTTTATCAGAGTTCGATGCTCTTCCTCTGCTTCTGTTAGCTTCCAACGCTCCCTATTCATATCCGCCTCAAACGATATGGCCATCTCTTTCATCTCATGCCCCGCTTTTTCTATCTGAATCTGCGCTTCTCTTAATCTCTTTAGGGCTTCTCGTTTATCTCTTTTGGCTTCTTCGTAGAGGTGCTTCCACTCCTTTCCCTCTTCTAAAGCCACCTTCTTCTCATTTACCCTCATGGATAATTCCTTACTCGCGGCAGCTAGATCCTGTTTTACTCGAAATGTGTAATCCCTCTCAGCCTTCTGGCTTTTGACAAGGTTTTCATAAGCCCGCGACCTTTCTTCATTATCATTTTTCATATCCACAAGATCATTACGCGCCCTTTGTAATTCATTCTCCAACCTAGCATTTCTCAGCTTCAATTTCTCCATCTCAGCTCTTAATTGTTGCACCTCTTCACTTTCTGGAGCTTGGGATGGTCCTTCACTAGCTGATTGATCCTTGATTGGTTTGAAAGGTAGCTTGACTACTTTCACTCTCTCCAGAATCCAGGTGTGATAGCTAACACTGCTGTCCACTACTCCATCCCTCAAGTCCTTCCCTGCTCGAACAACATTTTCCCAGGCGCTTTTAACCTTTCTTAACAGTTCGATGAAATGCCCGTCTTCGTAATAAATGAATAGAGTAGCAAGGTAATCTGATGAAGGTGCCCCTTTTATAGGATGCCCAAATTGTCTTTGCACCAAAAGAGGGTTGTAATTGATACAGTACCGGGCACCTATGAGAGGTACATTAGGAAAACTACCACAATGTTGTATAGCCAGTTTATTTCCGAGCCAAGGAAGGCGCCATTTTATACTTCTTTCGCTCAAGCCGGCAAGGAATCGGGCCCAATCGTTTCCTCCTTTACCTTTAAGCCCTTGGTGTGACAAAGTCTCCGATAGATTCTTAACGTCGACCATTTCCTTAAACACGCGCGTTGTCATCCATGTATACAACGCCGGTAAGCAACAAAGAATCTTCTTTCCCTTTCTCTCATGGCAAAAACTTAAAGTCCCATAAACATCCGCAAGAACTGCTGTTACAGGATTCTCTGATCTAGTTTTACTCGCCACGAAGACGTCTATCGCGGAATAATCCACGAATTCTTCTATTTTGGGAAACAAGACAATGCCATATATGGTGAGGGCTAATACATCCATGAAAGTTTCCCAATCTTCTTTATCAGCCAGATGATGTAAATACTGCTCTAGATATCCCTGTGATAACCCATGCACTTGATTCCTCATCATCATCCTGTCTTCAAGCTCCTTGGGATGTAATTTCATGATGGCAGCAATGGTGGGTATAGAGGCATGATGCTCTAAATGTTGATAGGGAGTGGTACCCTCCAGTGGCAAACCCAAGATATACTCAAACTCTTCTATGGTTGGCGCCAACTGAAAGTCTTGAAATGTGAAACATCGAAGCGGAGAATCATAATATTGTGCCAAGGCTGTGATAGCGGGTATTTGTACTTCAACCTCCATTAAATTCAACAAATTTCCATATCTTCTCTGAAAGGTTTCTCTTTTTATCGTCTTAAGCCTTTTGCCCAAGTTTATCAGCCCGGTCAAGTTTCCCACATGAGTCCTTAGACTATACTTCTTTCTTAAGTCGGAAGAGTTGGTGTGCTGTGTAGCATCGGATCTTGTGTTAACATCCATCTCGTATGAAGTCAAGTAGGTACCTGTGATTTCCCTTAAAATTAACATGTTACTAAATGATGTATGAATATGATGCATGATAATAAAATAACATGACAAAACAAAACACATGCATGGTATGAAATGTAATATCATAAAAAAAACGAACAGCGTGAGGGTTACAGAAGCATATATTCCTCCCATCGTGCCCTACCAAAGGTTCATTGCTTTGAGTTCAAGGTCAAGTATATGCAATCTCACAAGGGTAGTTCCCTGAACCTAAAGGTCAAAGGTCACTAGAGCTATGGCCCCCTTCATAGCATTTCCACAACAGTCGAGTAATCAACTAGGTGTGAAAACACATATGAAGAGAACAGACTCTAGCTGGAGTTCTCACGATAGCCAAACAGGAAGTACATCCCAGAGTGACACCGCTACACAACTCCTCTAATTCTAAGCTACGCTCAGACCCGGGTATAGGGCCCCACTCATGATATGCCAAAAGTGTGTGTGTGAAGGGAGGAAATTATGCACACCCAAACCCTCACCTGCAAAACAACCAGAAAAATTCCCAGGCAGATATAAACATATTGTCTACCCTAGGGTTCAATATTCCACAGTTATTGCAGTTATTCCAAATATCATACATAGATAGAGAAAAGGGAAAGAAAAACACAAAGCAAAACCACACCAAATTCGTGCATCTAATTAAATGGCTCGACTCTCTAAAGTCCCCAGTGGAGTCGCCATCTGTCGCAACCGGAATCGCGACGGGACGACGATCCAAAAAGAAACGGGTTTTGAAAAGAGATTTGGAGTCGCCACCATAGTTTATTATGGAAAACTATGGAAAAACCTCAAGACGATAAAGCACGGTCCACGAAAACCAAAGATTGGGTTCGGGAGTCGGTTACGCGTGGGGAAGGTGTTAGCACCCCACAACGCCTGCCCTAAGGCAGTACCTTTAACTAAATGCACGAATATGATGTGGTTTTTCAAAATGTTTAATTATCCCCTACTAAAATTCTAAATAAACAAAATATATTTTTTAATTTTTTTGGGCCCGACAAGGATTGACCTTGCTCCTACGTATTCTCATTCAAAATGAGAAATCAGGGTTACGTAGTTCTAGCTTGAAAGACTGTTTGTTTGTTTGAAAAACAGATGTTTTTAATTTTTGGAGATTTTTATGTTTTTAATATTTTCGAGAAAAAGAAGGTAATGAGTACTAGGCCGACGCGAACGGTCGCACGAGTATTCATACCTTTAAAATGATATTTAAATATTTTTAATTATTTTTTGAAAAGAGAGATAACGATATTAAGCACTAGGCCGATGCGAACGATCACACGAGCACTCATACCGTTATTTACTTATTTAGGAAGATTCGAGAGTATTGAGTGCTAGGCTGATGCGGACGATCGCACGAGCACTCATACCCTCGTTTAATATTACATAAATAAGAGAGAAAGGTATTGAACACTAGGACGATGCGAGTGTTCAACCTTCAAAACATATTTTTGAAATTTTATTTAAGAAGAAGAAAAGGTTTTTAGCACAAGGACGACGCGAGCGGTCACACGTGTGCTTAACCTTCAAAACGTATACTTTTTGTAAATTTATTTAAGGAAGAAGAAGAGGTTTTTAGCACAAGGACGACGCGAGCGGTCACACGTGTGCTTAAACCTTTAAAACATATTTTTGAAATTTTATTTAAGAAAAGAAGAAAAGGTTTTTAGCACAAGGACGACGCGAGCGGTCACACGTGCGCTTAAACCTTTAAAACATATTTTTGAAATTTTATTTAAGAAAAGAAGAAAAGGTTTTTAGCACAAGGACGACGCGAGCGGTCACACGTGTGCTTAAACCTTTAAAATATTTTTGTAATTTTTTTATTAAACTATAAATATTGTATTATTAAATATATATTTTAAAATAAGTAGATATTTAATAGAATAAAATAAGACAATAAAGAAAAATAAAATAAACAAACAAAACAAAAAGAAATGGTAGAGGTTGAACGAACGTTGGGGACAGTATCAGAATAACGAGCGTTCGTAGAGTAAGGAACGAACGTTCATTGGGGGAGAGGACGAACGTCCATTGGGGAACATAACGGACGGACGTTTAAAAATGTGCACTGAAACGACGAACGTTCGGTGCAAGAAACGAACGTTCGTTGGGGAAGATATCGGACGTTGTAAAGGGCACAAAATGACGAGCGTTCGCAAGGAGAGGACGAACGAACATTGTTGCAATGACGAGCGTTCGTTAAGAGACAAAACGAACGGACGTTGTTGAAATTACAAACGGGCATTGGGAACGAAGGCTGAATGACGAGCGCTCGTTGTGGAAATGGCGAACGAACGCTTGGAACGAAAGCTTGATAACGAGCGCTCACTCAAGAAATGTGGCGAACGGACGTTTTGAACGAAAGCAAAATAACGAGCGCTTGGATCGAAAACAAAATAACGAGCGCTCATTGGTAAAGATAGTGAACGGACGCTGAGAAGAGGAGGGTAGTCTACGAACGCTCGCTGGGGATGAGCGTTCGTTGGGTAGATGAGGTGAGTGGAGGCCAAATGACGAGCGCTCGTTTGGGACGAGCGTTCGTTAGGAAAATGAGGTTGGATGGCGCATACTCGTTATGGACGAGCGTTCGTTGGGATGATGAGGCGGGATGACGAACGACGAGCGCTCGTTTGGACGAGCGTTCGTTGGGAAGATGAGGCTGGATGATGAACGACGAACGCTCGTTTGGACGAGCGTTAGTTGGGAAGATGAGGCTGGATGATGAACGCTCGTTATTAACGAGCGTTCGTTGGGAGGATATGGGCTGGATGGTTAACGAATGACGAGCGCTCGTTTGGGACGAGCGTTCGTTGGGCAGATTAGGCTGGATGACGAACGCTCGTTATGGACGAGCGTTCGTTGGGAAGATGAGGAGGGATGACGAACGACGAACGCTCGTTTGGACGAGCGTTAGTTGGGAAGATGAGGCTGGATGATGAACGCTCGTTATTAACGAGCGTTCGTTGGGAGGATATGGGCTGGATGGTTAACGAATGACGAGCGCTCGTTTGGGACGAGCGTTCGTTGGGCAGATTAGGCTGGATGACGAACGCTCGTTATGGACGAGCGTTCGTTGGGAAGATGAGGAGGGATGACGAACGCTCGTTATGGACGAGCGTTCGTTGGGAATGATGAGGAGGGATGACGAACGCTCGTTATGGACGAGCGTTCGTTGGGAATGATGAGGAGGGATGACGAACGTTCGAAAAAGGCCAAAGCTTCCTGGACGTACGTTCATTTCTGGGCTTGGCCCAGTCCAATGCTTCTAACCTAGAATTTCCTAGGGGTTCAGAGATTCATCCCCATTCTCACTCCTCACCCACTCAGACCCAACACCCTCCGTAAGCTCCCTTTCGTATCTCACACACTCTCCATGGACCCAAGTTTCTTTCTCTCTGACCAGGAAAACCCTAAATCTGGGAGGCACGCCGCCGCCACCTCGGCTGGAACCAGCCACCGCCACCTCTGCCAAGACCACGACTTGGCCTCGCCGGTGACAACCTGAACTCCTCGCTTCGAAAACGCCAATCCCAGGGACGGGTTTACCTCCCCGCGCCGCATCTCCGTCTGCCTCTTCGGCCACCTCCCTCACAGCCAAGGCCGCCGGAACTCAACGCCGTAGCGCCATTAACAGCGGCCAAGCCCTGCTTCCCCACCTCCTTCGCATATGCACCACTATTCCTTCGAACCAGCCACCGCGCCACCACCTTCTATTAGTCTCGACGTCGCCAACGACACCACACCCCACCGGAGCTACCGCCGGTTGCGGCGTTCAACCCTCTCTTTCCCCTCTCGTGAATGACGAAAACGCACTCCCTGGATGAACTCTTTCTGATTCTACCGAGACCAGCCGCTGTCGGTGAGGTTAAATGGGGTCCTTGCAACTTTCGAATGAGGAGAAAATGGCTTATGGCTTACGGAAGAGATTTGATGGAAATTACCCCTTGTATTTTTCTAAAACTCAAGAAATTGAAACACCCACTAAGGTATTTGCATCTAATCTTTAAATGGTTCGTTTCATTTGGCGCAAGTGAGGGATGAATAGAGGACAGGTACCATTGGTTTCATTACGTAGTGTTCTGTGTGAGATCTCTGCTAACTCTAGGAAGATCATGCGTAAAAATGGGTTGGCGAGATGATGATAGGAATACGGTAGAGGTTAGGCAGCGAGGTGGGGATGGTTAAGGGTGAGGGAGGTCAAGGAGTTTGAGGTCAGGCCGTGGTATAAGGTGTTGGAGATGGAAATGAAAAGGAGAGGGATGAAGGTGGTAGACCGTGGTCAGGAGGTGTATGATGGATGTGAATGGGGGTGATAAACAGGGAGGAGTCAGTACCATGAGGGGATAAAGATGATAGGCTCTTCGTGAGGTGTTTGATGAGTGAAGAGTAAGGCGATGCAACAGTGAACATACAGTGTATGCAGACAAATATGCAAACAGCAGATTCAACAGAGATATGTGTAAAGGCAGCCAAATAACTCTCTAAACAGCATTACTTACCTCTCAAAGATCTACGTGCTTTGATCAATATCGTGCTTCCACTGAGTACTCTTCTCCGGCTGCCTTCTGTCTTTCTTTGCAGATGCGAAAATGGTGAAAAAAACTCCTCAGCGATGGATCCTCCAAGATGATGAACAGATATGTGCCACAACCTCCTTTTCTTTTCTCCGAAATCCTCCTGCCTTCTTGGAAAAATCCCCCAACCACCTGGTCTCCCCCTTTTTCCCTTCCAAAAAGAATCTTAGAAAAATCCTTTCTAACAACCTTGTCTCCCCCCTTCAGACACGTCCCCCATATCCCCTTTTCCACGTTTTCTATTTTTTTTTTTTTTTTTTTTTTTTTAATTTTATTTTCTTTTTCAATTATTTTTAATATTATTTTTCAATTTTTTTAATTAATTAATTATTTTTAATTATTTTGATTAATTAACTCTATTAAAACAAATTGAAAATAAGAAATAAAATAGAAATTGAATTAAAAGCATAAAAATAGAATAAAACAAAAAGGTAAAATAAAATAAATAACCAATAAAATTTTTTACAACCCGGACAAAATTGAGTGTTGACAATTAGTAGTACATGTTAAACTTCAATCTCGACATAAAGTCCAATTAAACTTTTTACGGTTAATATTAATAATATTTTCTCTGCATATAAACTGAATAAAATCTGATTTTAGCTTTATAAAGGTATTTCTAGAATGTAGTTTTCCAAACTTCTAAACCAAAGCATTTAGTTTTGTGTTTTTATATGATATTTGTTAATTGTTTGTGTTTAAAGGTTATTATGTGGCACCTGTTGCTGTCTGATATCATGTCATGTAATACTCTCAATTTTTTAATCTAAAAAAAATGTTATTTATTTGTCCTAAATAGAATGTTAGAAATTAAACATCATTTTATTTCTTGGAGGGATAAGAATGAAAAATACACTCAAAAATTTCGAAATGAAAGCTACATTTGTTATAACTTTGCACGTGTTCCTTGTGGTTAATGTTTATCCTATATCACGTATAATTATATAATTATTTTTTGAATAACATTACCCTTAGGTAGTTACCACATGGATTGAATTATAATGTTATAGGGAGATTAATGAAGAAGCACATGAGCAAACTTTATCAGCTTTACATGGATTAATGAAGAAGCACATGAGGAAACTTTATCTACTACTGTTACATGCATGATATTGGCAACTGCAGGACCTCGACGATCCCGTGTTCTTCCTACTCTATACAAGGTGATTGCTTCACTCATTAAATATTTTAAAAGTCATGTTTGCAAAGGTCAAATTTCATCAACAGTGCTCAAAGTTGAAGATTTATCCAATATTGCAGAAGGTATTTGTTGGAAGTTGGTTTATTGCTTTAACAACAATAAAGAATGAAACAAGCAGAAGCCATTTTCATGTTCAAGGATGTGCTTATCTGTTGCATGTAGATGTTTGTTATGTAATTGTTAATGAAAGACAATGATTTGTTATTGTTTTTTTTATCATTTTTTATGTGAATGTTGTATGAATTTAAACTTGCAAGTTTGGTTTTGTCACCATTTTGTGACATCAAACTCAACGTACAACACTCGGGTAACAAAATTCCCAAGGTTGTTGAATTGGATTGATATCAATATCAGAAGAAGTTCATCAGAAGTGCTTTGGCTAAGGCATCGATGAGTTGTTGGTGATTTGATGAATGTGTTGGTGCCATGTATTTTATATTTGGTGTTTTATGTAATGAAATTTGTTAATGACATTGCAGGTTGTTGTTGATGTTGGTGTGTCCAAAGAAGAACTTTGTTATGGTATGGTGACAGACGTTGTTTAGAAATATGGTGTTCGATTTAACAAACAAAATAAAAGAGTTAAGGAGAAATTAATTCGTGTTGTAGAAGAACAAACACGGGTTATTTCTGACATGCAAAGTAGTATTCATGATTTAAGAAAGTTGGTTGAAGCAAAAAATGAAGATAAGGGTGAAGATTTTATGGAGGAACCGTTTTGGGGAAGTGAAGATCCTTGTCAAAGCACAATGTACCATCGTATGAAGGCTGAACCACGAAGACAGATCAAGAGTCATGCAAAAAGAATTCCATTTACTGTAGATGGTAGAAGAAAAAAATGAGTAGTTCAAAAAATTGTTGTAGAATAGGAAATGAAAATGTTAGTTAATATGATGATGTTGGGTATCCTGTTGAAAAATTTAGTTGATTTTGAAAACATTGGTAAAATATTATGAAGGTCATAATGTGACTTAAGGTGTATGTTATTGTTGATGATAGAGCAAGGTTGTTGAAATGACGTTTGTATGGACATGATACATACTTATTTGAACTTTTGTCCGGATGGTGGATTTGAAACATGTTTTGTTGATCTTAGAGAATGGTTGTTGAAATGAATAGATTGTCGATTTGGTACTTCATTTTTGAAGACTGCAATTGATTACAAAGGCATTAAATTGGATTAAATTATTCATGATACAACATTGTTGCATGACCAAGGAACAATATTTAGTAAAACTCATGGTGCAAAAACAACAAAGGTAGCAAAGGAAAAATAAGTGGGTACTTCAAGCAAAGATTTTGTACAAGGAGGTCAACTACGAAGATGACACTCACTTTGGAGTGCCTAATTCATTTCTAATCATTTTTTTCAACTTAAAATTGATGCAGAACAAATTCCTATGCCATTTATATAGAGTTGCATGACCAACGAATAATATTTATTAAAACTCATGCTGCAAAAACAACAATGGTAGCAAAGGAAAAATAAGTGGGTACTTCAGACAAATATTTTGCACAAGGAGATCAACTACGAAGATGACACTCACTTTGGAGTGCTTAATTCATTTCTAATCATCTTTTCAACTTAAAACTGATGTGGAACCAATTATTATACCATTTATATAGAGTTGCATGGCAAAGGAACAATATTTATTAAAACTCATGTTGTAGAAACAACAATGGTAGCAAAGGCAAAATAAGTGGGTACTTCAGGCAAATATTTTGCACAAGGAGATCAACTCTGAAGATGACACTCACTTTGGAGTGCCTAATTCATTTCTAATAATCTTTTCAACTTAAAACTGATGTGGAACCAATTACTATACCATTTATATAGAGTTGCATGGCCAAGGAACAATATTTATTAAAACTCATGCTGTAGAAACAACAATGGTAGCAAAGGCAAAATAAGTGGGTACTTCAGGCAAATATTTTGCACAAGGAGATCAACTCTGAAGATGACACTCACTTTGGAGTGCCTAATTCATTTCTAATAATCTTTTCAACTTAAAACTGATGTGGAACCAATTACTATACCATTTATGTAGAGTTTCATGGCCAAGGAACAATATTTAGTAAAACTCATGGTGCAGAAACAACAATGGTAGCAAAGGTAAAATAAGTGGGTACTTCAGGCAAAGATTTTGCACAAGGAGGTGAACTATAAAGATGACACTCATTTTGGAGTGCCTAATTTATTTCTAATCATTTTTGCAACTTAAAATTGATGTGGAACCAATTACTATGCCATTTATATAGAGTTTCATGGCCAAGGAACAATATTTATTAAAACCCATGGTGCAGAAACAACAATGGTAGCAAAGGCAAAATAAGTGGGTACTTCAGGCAAACATTTTGCACAGGGAGGTGAACTATGAAGATGACACTCATTTTGGAGTGCCTAATTTATATCTAATCATTTTTGCAACTTAAAACTGATGTGGAATCAATTATTATTTCAAGCAAAGGTTTATTCTTCAAACTTAATGGACATTCAACTCATGTTAATGCATTCATTGACACTTAACCCAATTTATTTTCATCATTTTTTTCTACATAAAACCTGTGCATAAAAGATTTCATGAATATTCACATCCAAATTTAGTGGGGATTGCAATACAAACATTTAAAACATTAATCATTTTGATTTTCAAATTTCATGAACAATAAATGTAACCCCTCATTTTCTTTCAACATCTTTAACAACAAATATGTACATTCAGTCCTCATTAATGCATATCGAAAAAGTTCTAAACAAACCATTAATAAAGTTGCAAAATCCCTATTCAACAACATCTACTCAATGCCTAAATCCTGCAACATTTCATCCCTCCGCACATTGTGCACATCCAAAATCTAATCACAAACATATTTCTCCCTAACTTGTTACAGTTCCTTCTGCAAAGAAAAAAATGGCACAACATATCAATAAAATGCACAATTTCAATCAAAGCTCCAAAACATTATCATTTTTAAAATGTGATCCATCATTGCCAAACCAAACATAATACAAAACCATAGTAAAATTAACCCAGCAACAACTCAAAAAACCAAACATAATACAAAACCATAGTCTAAATAACCCAATATCAACCACAAACCCAATGAATTCCTACTTTCCAACAAAAAACTGCATCAACCATTAAATGTTCTATACACCTTCATGTCACACTAAACCATACAAGGAAAAACACTCAAATAATACAACAATCCATAAATGCCCAAAATAATTTAAACACCAAACACAAAAAATGCATTACCCAAAAGAACGGAGCCAACCTTCAAAAAAACACCTCTAATGGCAGTTTCCAACTTCGATGGTTCCTTGACGTGTAAAGGCGGCGCCTACAAAGTTGCCTTCACCAATGACAGTCCGACCAACTTCAACGACGACAGTCCGACCACACTTCAACGAAGACGAACGCTTCTAGGTGGCTAAGACAGAAAACACTACAACAAACACGTGAACAACGACACTCCGACAAACAAAGGACCGCGACACTTCATTGAAGGTTGCTCTAAAGCAACAGAACATGCAAGTGAATTAAACAATATGGTCCTCAAAGATACAATAGCAAGAAACTATACAAATTTACACAAAAATATAGTTTATTAATGACAATTAAATACCTCGAGCTTTCTTGACCTGGCCTCTACTTTAGCACTTTGGAGGTTTACTCAAGTTTGAATTTTTGCTTCTTCTATCTGATACCTACAAACACATTATCATATGTAAACAACATAAAGAAAATATTAACAAATTTATTAGAAATAAAAAAATTTACTTATGCATTTCAATATTTAGTTCACTTATTCATAATTTGCTCCCAAAAAATACAACAATCCCGAAATGATAAAAAAAATTCAAATATTTAAAATAAGTGAAAATCACTGAACAACAACAAGAAAAGAAAATCAAAACGAACCACAGAAACTTACAAACTATGTTTTTTCGTCTTCAATGGTGGTTTTCACCTACGACAGTGCTTCCAAACGGAGGTTGTAGCGAAACAAACGACGGGAAGCTTTAAAACCCATGTCAATGGTGGTTTCGGCGTTGAACGATGCTTCGAAATGGCGGAACCTTCGGGCAGAACGACGACGGACACAACTCCGGTGAACGGCGACAGTTCGGTGAACGGTCCTTTGTCGGTGAACGGTCGGTTATGGTCAAGGGAGGTTTGTGGGTGGGTGGGGGGCGTTCTCTCTCGTGGGTCCTCTCTCCCAAATGAGATCTGCAAGGTTTGAAACCCTTAAAAAAATGAAAGCCGCGAAATGAAAACTTCTGCAACCCCAAACCTTGCATTTCCATGTCATTTAAAGTTATTTTAATTTTTTCCACATGGACGAATCAGAAAACGACACGTAAATGGAGTCAAAATGTTGTTAAAAGATGTTGTTAAAGTATCATTTCCCATATATTTATCCATATATAGTTACATATAAATTTATCTGCAAATAATTATCTATATATTTATTTATCTATATGTAATTACTTTCAAATTTATCTCTATGTAATTATTTATAAATTTATTCGTTTGAAATTATCTATGAATAAATCTTGTTTATGATTATTTTACTATAATTTTTTTTATAAGTAATATGTAAGTAATACTGTATTATTTATAAATATTGTTTACAAATTTTTGTTGTAGGTAATAGTTTTTTTTATGTGTGTGTAATATAAAATTTTAAAATAAAACGAGATAGAAATGTCGTTTGTTTTTTTTTTCTCCAAAACAAGAAATCACCATCTTCTTCATATATTTTAATACTACTTTAGAGTTTTAATAGATAGAATATCATAAATATTTATTTTAAAAACTAAATTTTCTCTTAAAAGTTTTTTATATGAGCATTATTTAATGTATTGGGACACCAAACTTCCGCATTAATGGTTGGAAAAGAACAATGCTGACAAGTTGGTGAATGATTAATAACAAGTTTGAATGATATGATTGTAGTGGGACTGACCCTTCATTGGAAGAAGAAGGCCATAGATCTATAAAATATCAACACGCATGCAGTTTAGGTCTTTTTAGTCGACAAAATATACTTCTTGTCCTAATTCCGAATCATCAATGTTGCCCTTATAATTCACTCTTTTGGTCACTGTACAACAACAACTAACAACATTTAATAATTTTTTGTTTTTGCCATTGTCAATCAACATATTTCACTAAATTAATATATATAATTATATAAATAATTGTGCGCTTTAATTAAATTAGTGTGAACTAATTAGGGTTGACTAAAAATAGGCACCCTAGTCTCGTAAACATTGTGATCTTGTTTTAAAATTAACCACCACTAAAATCACTTGTGAGTATATTAATAAATTATTTAATTTTATTTCTTTAATCTGGCGTTGGTTTAATATTTATGAACCTTTTTAATCTTTTAAGGAAATTTACCGTAATATCTTAATATTATAAGTTTATATGACTTTTTTTATTTTGATTTCTTTCATTTCTATTGAATATAAACTTAAATTCTTATTTAAATTTATAATAATCTTCAATTTAAGAGTCTGTTTCTTTTATATTGGTGTACCTTTAAATGAAAATATTCCTACTAATCAAAGAATATTTCGATACAAGAAATTCTCACGTCTAGAAATCTTTACCTATATACTTGCACCAGTCGATCACAAAAACTAATGATCGGCTTTAATATTACAAATAATTTATTTTTCAAAATTATACAGAAAAATTAGGTCAAACACATGTAAGAAACTGATATTATCTTTAATTCAAAGTCTTAAGACATTTTGAATTTTGTACTTGAATTTCTCAGTTTTACTTCTCAGTTTTACTCAACAGTAATGTTAAACTCATTCTCAAATTTCTAACAAAATACGTCATCCCTCATATCACTTTGTTTGACAGGTTAGTGTTTTATAACGCAAAAATAATGTGGTGGAGTTAATAATTAATTTAAGAATTATTTAAATTTGCTTTGATTAAAAGTAATATTATATATATATATATTCCATAAGGAATTATATTTCCTAAATTTTCTTTAATAATGACCGTGTTTTATTTTAAAAACGATAATATTAAATATAGTTGAATTAGCCAAAATTGAAATATAAATATTTATTGTGTATATGCATATGCTTGAATACAAGTTAGAAGCATCTATCGAAGTTTTCTCTATTAAAGACATAGATTTAGTTAAACAAGCTCTAAAAAAATATTCTTCTAAGTCCTATATTAAAATAGACTTTATATTTATTAACATATTCTAACTACGAAATCCAGAAAATAGATTTGGAAAATTAAGCGAATGAAATTATTGGATGGCTGATTTGTAAAGCTTAACCTCTAACATCACTCATTGTCAAATTTTGGCTTGTTTGATTATATTTGTTTGCGTGAAAATAACGTGCATGTCTATATTATAAAATATTTGTTGGTATTATTAGTTTTTGTTTTAATTATTTTAATCTTGAGTTGGATCGTATATGGTTCTATACAATACAAAGTTGGTATTTATGTTATTTAATTGTTTACTACAATTTATAATATATATAAAATACACATTTGTATAAAATATAAATGTTTGTACATTTTATTTTATAAGTTAAATTAGATTTAAGGAAGAAAAACATTTAACTTTGATTAGAAGTAAATATATTCTGATATATAAATTGCTCTTATGTAAAGTTATTCTTTCTTTAAGACTTTTCTGCTATTTAGTATTTGTCTTTCAAGCTTTTTTCTTCTTCTGTCATTGATTTGAAGGTGTATGTAAAAAATTCTTTGACGCTCAAGTCAACCATTAATTAAATCTAGTCAAATCTGAATTAAATGCAAAAATGAAGTCAAATAATCATTAAAATATTATTTATAGATGTACCTCATTGATCATGAATTACATTCGAACGAGTCACAATTATGGACCCATTTGCCCTCAAACCTAATTGTTTATGTTTAATATGGGACCGAGGTTGTTGCTCCACGTGTCTCCTCTCTGCCAAAGTACCCGACGAATGGTTCTATTCTCCTTCTCCTTCTCCAACGCTTAAGTCAATGAGGTGTCTTTTCAAGGTCTAAAATTATCTCAGAAAAATTCACTTTACCTGAGTGCTGTATTTATAGGCTTTGTAATTGTCCGGCCCATTGGATGTCATTAAATGCCATTTAATGCAACATATCGCGTGCCTAATCTTTCACTAATCTTCTTATATCCATCATAGTCTGCCTGAAATCCCTCGTTAATTAGCCATAAATGACTTTCGCATGATATAAGAATTACTCACCTTTACTACACATTAACGCCTATAACTGCCTGTCGATAAGCTCTTTCCCGTTGTGTTGGCCGCTTTCAGTAGATCGTCCACACTATATAGTGCCGATCGTCCACACCATATAGTACACTAATGAATGATCAACTTACCTGTGAAACTAAGCTTGGTTTTGGTTGCATTTTGTGACATTGGAAGATCCTCAATAGGCATAAAGAGATGTCGCGGTACATGGTACCCATTATCCAGGTCTTTCTTGATGTGGTTGTCTTGTTAATCACAAGTTATTCAAGTTGTAGACCATGATTTTCGACTACCAAAAGATCTTCGATCATATACAATATATAAATAAATGTAATGTTTTCTTTTTAACTCCTCTTTTAATATTGTCTATATTTTATAAGTGAAAATATGTGTGCATATGTATGTGTGTTTAATTTTTGTGATAATTTTTTTTTAATTTTATTGTAAATCTAAATGTTTTTTATAATTTTATTTTGTAAGTAATTTTATGATTAAAAAGTGGTTAAGTTTTAAAAAAATAGACAAATAAAAAGCTTAAATTTAATAAAATATTAATTACCTAAAAATTAAAATTAATAAAATAATTAACAAAATTAATAAACTTTTTATTTATGGATAAGTTATAAAATAAATATGTATAAATATCTTTTTATATAAAAGGTATAGATATAGTTTGAGTTTTTGTAAATAACATGATGGAGTGGATGTACCATTCTTCGTTACATTAATCATTGAAAATACGTTATTAAGTTGATAATTTGATTTCTTGTTCGTAATTAAAAGCTTCAAAGTCCACAAACAAATATTCGAATGTACATTAAAAAGAATAACAGAACGTTGGAGTATGCTTTTTTCTGTACCTCTTTTTAATTAATTTTAGATATACAATTCTAAATTTGGTCTTTAATTAGTTATAATTTGTGACGTTTAACAGCCAGCACTTAAACTTTGACTCATTATTGACTCATTAATGTATACATTCGTTTAAGTGTTAAGTGATAGATTTATTTGGATTAATTTTCTACTCAAAAAACATATTTTTATAAAGACAAAAGAATTGCATATCATGTATTATTTATAACCTTTCTGTGTAGTTTGTTCTTTTCTTTATCAGCACCTTTCCTCTCTACCAACTTTTGAAAGTATAACTTATTTAAACTTCATATACATTTAAACTTATTAAAGACAGAAGAATAGAATGATTATCTGATTTTGTCTAGATTCCATATTATTAATTTAGTGGTATCCATCTATTAATAGATATGGAATCTTAGATATCATTTTTTTTCTTAGATGAGGTTGACAAACTAAAATCATGTCCTATAAGTATATATATTAATCATTAATTATCGACTTTAGAGTAATATATAGAACCATGTCTATGAAAAAGCTTGTACCATTATTTTTTATATGTAAAGTATTTATTATCTGATAGGTGTTGTTAACCACTGCTGGTTGATACCATCAATGTAGTATGCACACACAGCAGCAAACGTTCCCCACATATTAATAATTGGTCAAATATATTTTCCTCACTTTTTTTTATATAAATTATTTATTTACCTATGATTTTCTTGTGTTGTGTTTATCATCTCCATTGATGAACTAAAACAGAACAACAACCACAGATGATCTCTTCCACCGCCACACCGACCTCCCTGACTGCAAAATGTTCATCTTTTCATCTTACACCCCTAAATGTTCTCTAGAAAAACAGATAAAACAATTAAGTGGTCTGATACTGATATACCTTTTAATGAGCTTCATTTCACACGTGATAATTGAGTAGTGTTAACTTTTCTTGAAAATTAAGTTAGAGATTAGCATGGGTTCAGATTTTTTTATTAGATGTTTTGGTATATTTTCTGTTCAGATTTTTTTATTAGATATTTTGGTATATTTTCCGTTTGAACATTGATGTTGATATTTTCTGTTTCTCTCGAAAAGCACTGTAAGACATCACCACCTTCCTCTGTTTACCATTAAACAAGGCATCATGTAGAACAGACCCTAAATATTTTTTTTCATTTTGAACACAAATGGTAAAACAGACTTTTCAAGGCCTCACATCACACTAGCTAAAGTCAAGACAATTTTAAGTAAAACGTGGTGTCAGTGTGTGAAGGCAAAATAGGTACCTATAGTATAATTAAGGCTAAGTTGAGAAGGATAAGCCGGCATTGTTTCTCTTTCTATATAGATGCATTTATACACGTATAATGTATGATTCAATTGCATCTTCCAATCACTCTCCTTTGAACTCTATCTCTTTCTCCAATCCCCTTCTCTGAAAACTCACTTCAGCTTCCACATGGGAGAAACTCAAGAAGTGCAACACCCCCATGAAACTAGTTTCACCATCCACATGGGAGAATCTCAAGAAGTGCAACTTAGCAAAATTGGTAAGTCAACTTTTCATCTTCCATATTAAACACAAAAAGGTTCAACTATGTTAAAAGGGCCAAGTTAGGAGCAGAATGTTTGCTTAAAAGGTCTTTTCCTGAAGTTGCATCATATTTTCTTACATATTCACAGAAACTGTGATGAAATAGGATAAGATATCTCTTCATTTATGCAGAACATAGACATGTTCCAGTTTTGTGTCATTTTTATGCATATAATGGAAAAATCTTGGTCCTAATTTCGATGGTCCTAGGATGTAAATTTCTGAACTAGACATGCAATGGTGCCAGCAGAGTTCAGACAAAACTCAACCACCAAGAAACAAAATAACGTGATAATCTATGTCACCATCCACAGTGTAGTTGGTCGTACCTTAGTTGTAAAACAGGTGAAGCCACCTAGGCTAAGATGCTATGGATGATGGAGTGTTTTTGGAGAAGGTCTAGTTTCTGAGCTGTATCAATATAATACTCTCCCCCACAAAACAAAATTAAAGAACAGTATGATCCAGTGATTGGAGAGGCTTTTAGTTTTGATTATACCATAAATTATTAGGATCTGAGATATTTTTATTTTATGCATATAAATAACCATCCAAGTTATTTTATCCTTATTTTTCTTGTACTTCAATTATTTATACATGAAATTAAACCAACTTTTTACAAATTTAAATAAACGGGAAGAAAAGGTGATACTTTTATAATTACTCATCAAGACAGAAAACAAAAACAAAAGAACATTTTCTACTGACAGAGATGCAAGGCATCCAATTATATCAGTGAAGATACAATTCTTGTGACATGTCAACCTGTTAAGCATCCAACCTAACCTGACCTGATATCGTAAACATGAATAATAATAACAGAAGAAGAAGAAAAGCTTGTTCACATATAAAGCAACTTTTCTTCTGAGAAAGTGAGTTCTTTTGAAGCAAATCAGAAGTACGCATAACAGCTTTGTTCAATATATAATGACATTATCTAACTGTATATGATGAGAATTTGTTATGCTTTTTTAGAAGCTAATGGAGTGCAAGAAACAAATTCCTTGGAGGGCAATAAATTTCGTGGTCCAATGAATGAGTCGATGATGAGTAAGAAAAAATTATATTACCGTTGGTTCAGAATAGCCATACATTCTGTACTTGTGTTGGTGAGTTCATCAGCTGCAGTACTCCTTGGAAGATTATACTACGAAAAGGGTGGAAAAAGTAAGTGGATGGGAACACTTGTTCAACTTTGTGGTTTCCCTATTATGCTTCCTTATTACTTCATCACAGCACCCAAAAAGTTGACCACAAACAACAGCATTCATCCAAATCAGCCATCTGCTTCAATGCTAGCATTTGTCTATGTCTCAATTGGCCTACTTCTGGCATTAGATTGTTATTTATATTCAGTTGGGCTATGGTACCTTCCTGTCTCAACCTATTCACTCATTTGCTCATCCCAGTTGGCTTTTAATGCTTTATTCTCATACTTCCTCAATTCACTCAAGTTCACTCCTTACATAGTAAACTCTTTAATCCTTCTCACCGTTTCCTCTACCCTTCTTGTATTTCAAAACGAGTCATCATCAGATGATTCAGACTCCACACAAATATCCAAGAAAAAGTATGTGATTGGATTCATATGCACAGTTGGTGCATCAGCAGGGTATGGACTATGGCTTTCCCTCACACAGCTTGTGTTCAAGAAGGTCATGAAAGGGGAAACATTCAAAGTGGTCATGGACATGATAATATACACGGCTCTTGTTGCTACCTGTGTTACTGTAGTGGGACTTTTTGCTAGTGGTGAATGGAATGGTTTGACGAATGAAATGAATGAGTATGAGTTGGGGAAGGCTTCATATGTGTTGAACCTCACTTTCACAGCCACACTTTGGCAAATCTTTACAATTAGTTGTTTTGGACTCATCAGAGAGGTTTCTTCCCTCTTCTCAAATGCCATAAGCGCTTTGGGAGTTCCTATTGTTCCAATATTGGCAGTGATATTCTTTCATGACAAAATGCACGGTATCAAGGCTATCTCTATGGTGCTTGCTATTTGGGGCATTATATCATATGTGTATCAACAGTACATTGATGATACCACGTCCGAAAACACAGTCAATAGTCACGTTGCAAAACCTTCTGTACCCCAAGAAGAGGTTCATGGATAAGTTAGGTAGCCTTTTTAAGTCCAATTTTGAGACTTAGAAACACTATCCCTGTTTGTATTACAGATTTACAACACTTACAAATATGCATATATTACATATCAGTAATTGAATTTTGAGTTTAATGGCTTTGCAATGTGAACCAATAATCGATAACATGACTTTTAGGATAGCTAATAGAAAAAGCAAGAAACTTACTGTAGATTGTATTTTGAATTGAATGATAATATCAAAGTTTAGCTTTTAGGCTGCAAATCATCATGTTGTAACCTCTAGTTCAATCTGTCGGATAATTATTGTAATTTAACTGTATCACTTGTTGATAATAAATCCCTGGCATACTTCCTTTGTCGAGAATGTAGATAAAAAGACAACGAGTAACCTAATAAGTCCAACATTAAACTTATCATCAATAACCAATCATCATTACTAATCTATAGAAACGGTTTCAAATTTTGGGCCAAGTTCTGTATATATGTAAGTAATTGTAATTGAACAATGATGTCCATTTCTTTCTCTAGCCAATAATATGATCTGTTCAGACTCAGGTCTAAGAGGCCACCGAGATGCATTGTAGAGTAAAAACTTTCACTGAAAAGAAATGCCTGAAGTACATAATCCATTATTACGTTTTGTTTATTAATTAACAAACTGTCACATCACAACAGATACACCCCAATTTATAATGCAAAGGGTAAATGTAAAATGTCATGCTCACACATCCACCTCATTAACAAAAAGTGGAGGCAATTTATAGTGTCAGCTAATCGTAATTATGGCAAAGTTGAGGAGGTTAAGTTGGTACACTTTCTCTTTCTATTGATGACATTTAGAAATGTATAATGTATAAATTGCATTTTCGAATCACCCTCCTCTTAACTCTATCTTCATTTCCAATTCCCTCCTCTGAAAACTTATTTCACCTTCCACATGGGAGAAACACAAGAACTGCAACACTCCCCAGAAACTTTTTTCACCATCCACATGGCAGACCCTCAAGAAGTGCATCTCAGGAAAATTGGTAAGTCAACTTTTTGTCTTTCATATTTTAAAACAACTGTGTTAGAAGGCACAAAACTATGAGTATAAAGATTCCTTATATGTCTTTGCATGCAGCTGCATCATATTTTGCTATCATATTCACTGTACGTATTTATGCTTAACTGTGATTATAGGCTAAGAAATCTTTCCATTTCAGTGCATGCAGAACTTACATATATTTTCAAGTGTTTTGTAACTTTTATGTCTACGTTCAAAAACCTTGGTTTGGTCGTAATTACGATGGTTCTTCTAGAATGAAAATTTCTGAATTACACATTACAATGTTGCCAGCAGCTTCTGGAATAAACAACTTGAAATAAACAGAATCATTGAACGTGATGATCTCTGTCATCAACCACAACCTAGGCTGAGGTGGTATTGTTGATGGAATTGTTTTGGTAGAGATAGTTACTGAGCTGTAACAAGATAATACTTCCCCCAATAAACAAAACTAAAAGATAACGTTATACTATAAAATACTAGGATCTGTTAGATTTGATTTTTTTTTTATTTTCTATGTTTATATCGAAGTTAGTTTATCCTTATTTTTCTTGTTTACGAATAGTTATACAAAGACTTAATAAACCAACCTTTTCCAAATCTGTACAAACAGGAATGCATTTTATAATTATTCATCGAGACAGAAAATAAAAACTAAACATTTTCTAATGACAGACAATGTTAGCTTCAGGAGGATAGAGATGCAAAACGTCCAATTATATCTCATTCAAGACACAATTCTTGTCCATGCCAACTGGTTAAGAATGAAACACAAGCACCTTGATACTTTTCTGTAATCAACCAACAAAAACAATAATAGATATAATATCAAAGGTTGTTCATATCAAAGGAACTCTTCTACTACCTTGATAGTAGTAGAAGAAGAAAATGAGTTTACATATCAAAGGAACTCTGCTTCTGAGGAAGTGACTTCTTTTGAAACAAATCAGAAGCATACATAACAGCTTTGCCAATCTATTATCATATATTGTGTACGTTTATGTAGTAATAATTTGGTATGTTTTTCTTTAAGCTAACGAAGTCAAAGAAACACATTTCTTGGAGGACAATAGTTTTCATGGTCCAATGAATGAGTCATCAATGAGTAGGAAAAAAATGTATTACCGTTGGTTCAGAATAGTCATCCATTCTGCACTTGAGTTGGTGTGTGGATCAGCTGCGACACTCCTTGGAAGATTGTACTATGAAAAAGGTGGAAAGAGTAAATGGATGGGAACACTTGTTCAACTTGGTGGTTTCCCTATTTTGCTTCCTTATTACTTCATCACAGCACCCAAAAATTTGACCACAAACAACAGCATTCATCCAAATCAGCCATCTGCTACAATGCTACCCTTTGTCTATGTCTCAATTGGCCTACTTCTGGCATTAGATTGTTATTTATATTCAGTTGGGCTATGGTACCTTCCTGTCTCAACCTATTCACTCATTTGCTCATCCCAGTTGGCTTTTAATGCTTTATTCTCATACTTCCTCAATTCACTCAAGTTCACACCTTACATAGTAAACTCTTTAGTCCTTCTCACCATTTCCTCTACCCTTCTTGTATTTCAAAACGAGTCATCATCAGATGATTCAAGTTCCACACAAATATCCAAGAAAAAGTATGTGATTGGATTCATAGCCACAGTTTGTGCATCAGCAGGGTATGGACTGTGGCTTTCCCTCACTCAGCTTGTGTTCAAGAAGGTTAGAAAAAGGGAAACATTGAAAGTGATCATGGATATGATAATATACACCTTCCTTGTAGGAACTTGAGCTATTATAGTGGGACTTTTTGCAAGTGGAGAATGGCACGGTTTGAAGAATGAAATGAAGGAATATGAGACGGGGAAGGCTTCATATGTGCTGAACCTCACTTTCACAGCCATATTTTGGCAACTCTTTACAATTGGTTGTTTGGGGCTTACCAGTGAGGTTTCTTCCGTCTTCTGTAATGCCATAACAGTTTTGAGAGTGCCTCTTGTTCCAATGTTGGCAGTGATATTCTTCCATGACAAAATGCATGGTATTAAGGTTATCTCTATGATGCTAGCTATTTGGGGCATTATATCATATTTGTATCAACAGTACATTGTGTTAGCAAAAATCAAAGATGAAGTTTTGATAATGAACAAATTTGCACAAGTCAAGATCCATAAAGGCAGATTGAAGATCTCTGTACTTTATAAAGCTTTTATAATAATCAAAGTTGATGTAATAGTGCTCTTATATGTATTAGGGTTGATTCTTGTAATTTATATTTGATTTATTTACGGTTGAGAATCATCCACAAGTTGTTTTAATCGATTAAACTCAGTTTTAATCGATTAAAACGAGGCTGACACTGAAAACCCAATTGCCTCAGTAATAATCGATTAAAGCTAATAATAATCGTTTAGTTAATCGATTATTCCTGAGAATAATCAATTAACACTAGCCGTTGGGGGTTTCAGATTTGAAAAACTAGCCGTTGGGGGTTTCAGATTTGAAAAACTAACCGTTGTACTCATTATTAATCGATTAATATTTATGTTAATCGATTAAATGCGTTAGATGGCCCATTTTCGAAGAATGGAAGGGTATTAGGCTGAGTCTATAAAATGGCTCACTCTTTATCTCAAAAAGTAACTCTTCCCTTGTGCAAAAGAACTCTGAACTCTTTGAGAACTCTATGAGATTGTTGAAGCTAAGGAAACTCTTGTCTGCAAAGTCCTGAAGTGCTATTGCGGTGACAGAGGAATAGCTTGTTCATCCTTGGTGTATCCGAGGAAGTGCTTGGAAGAGAATCATCCTTCGTGAAGCATTCGAAGGAGGTGGTCATCCTTTGTGAAGATTCAAAGGAAGTGTAAGTTCATCTCTTGTGGTTTCAAGAGAGGTGATATTTCTAAACTCTTACAAATTGTTTTTCTTTGTGATTAATATTTGTAATTGTTTTGTGTTAGTGAAAAAGGTTTATCTTGTTTGACATAAGCGACTGGACGTAGGATCCGAGTGATCTGAACCAGGATAAAATCATCTGTGCAATTTTTCTCTTTCCCTTACTCTGTCATTTATATTTAATTATCTGCTCAGTAAGAAAAATTAAGAGAAAAATAATAAAAGGCAAAATAAAAGTATATAACCAATTCACCACCTCTTGGTTTGTTCCACGCTAATAATTCCGTTGCAGCGATTCTAACAATTGGCATCAGAGCTTGCTTTGATAGTCATTCAAATGGCAGGATCACATCAAACCTTTGTAGAGGGTGCATCAATCAATAGACCCCCACTATTCACAGGTGAGAACTATGCATTCTGGAAGGTAAGAATGCAAATATTTATTGAATCTATTGATTGTGAAATTTGGGATGTTATTGCGTCTGGCTCTTCTGTTCCTACTAACAATACACAGGAACCAAAGCCCCGTGGTCAATGGACCACTGAAGAAAAGAAAAGATTTCAGAATGACGTAAAAGCTCGGAATATCATTGCATCAACGTTGACTGTTGATGAGTTCTACAGGGTCTCTGTCTGCAAAACTGCTCAAGAAATGTGGGACGTACTCAGAGTGACGCATGAAGGAACAGATGATGTAAAGAGGGCAAGGAAGAACTCCTTAATCCAAGAGTATGAAATGTTCCGGATGAAGCAAGGAGAAACAATTTCAGACGTTCAAAAACGCTTCACCAACATTGTCAATCATCTCATTGGACTGGGTAAGTCATTTGATACCGATGAACTTAACATTAAAATCTTGAAGTCTTTAGACAGGTCGTGTCAACCAAAGGTGACTGCAATCTCGGAGTCACAAAACCTCAACACCATGACTATGGCGGCACTCTTTGGAAAGTTGAGGGAACATGAACTAGATCTTGGAAGACTTGATGAAGAAGAAGCAAAAGCCAAAAACAACAAGAAGAGTTTGGCATTAAAGTCGGAGGTTGAAAGAAGCAAAGGTAAATCGGAAGATGAAGACTCAGACGAAGAAGAAAATTTGAGACTCATGATAAAAAGGCTCAACAGGTTCATGAAATCAAAAGACAAAGGAAGATTAAAATTCGAAAAGAAAGAAAATCAAGGATCTTCATCACACTATAAATGTTATGGTTGCGGAGAAAGGGGGCACTTAAAAGTGGACTGCCCAAATAAAAAAAAAAAAAGAATGAAGAATTAAAGGAAAAGAAAAACCTCAAGAAAAAGAAAGCCTACATCGCATGGGACGATGACAACGAAACAATTTCCGATTTGAGCGAATCTGATGAAGAAGCAAACATCTGTTTAGTGGTGAATGACGACGTTGGAAGCCAAGTAAGTACATCTAGCGATTCTGATAATTATAGTCAAATTAGTGAAGATGAATTACATGAAACTTATGCAGCTTTAATAGTAGAATCTGAAAAACTAGATAAAGCTCATAAGAAATTGAAAAAGGATTTCAAAAATTTAAAATTAAATTTTGAAAATATTTCTGAAGAAAATAAAAATTTGAAATCAGACTTTGAAAATATTCTTGAAGAAAATAAAAATTTAAAATTAAATTTTGAAAATATTTTTGAAGAAAATAAAGATTTGAAAAATAAAGTTTTATTTTTTGAAAAGGGTAAATTTAGTAGTAGTGATGAATGTGCTTCTTGTGAAAATTTTAAGAAACTACTAGAACACACAACCTTAGGAGAATGTAGTAAAAATAATGAAAATAAGGTTGTTAAAAATAAGTATGTTCCTAAAATTAAAAATAAACATAATAATAGAACCCGTAGAACATGGGTAGAAAAAGGAACAACTTATAGGAACACAAACTTTGTATCATGCTTTTATTGTATGAAAAAGGGTCATACTTCAAATAAATGTAAAATTAAGCATTATGGTGTTCCAAGTGGTAGATATGTTTGGGTTGTAAAATGATTTCTTTTTTCTAAATCTAACCCAAAGGACCCATACAAGTAGTTGGGTACCTATTGTTTAATATTTAGAATTTCTTTAAAACAAAATTTAAGAAAATTTTATTCCAAGGCCGATGAAACTATTTTTTTTGGATATTTTCTAATATACAAAGCATATATAGTTTTCAATCGGAAAACATTTGAAATAGAAGAATGTGTGCATGTTGTCTTTGATGAAATTGTAAACCTTGAGGCAAAACCTCTTGAGTCAGTTGAATTAGATGCAGGCAATGATGAAGATTTGTAGAAGACAACAAATGAAGCGAAGAATGATGACAATCCTCAAGATGAAGATCTAAACAAAATGTGGAAACAACCTAGAGGATTATCATTACGAAGTTGGATGCATATCTAAAGGGGTAAACATTAGAAGAGATCTAAGAATTTTTAGAAATATCTTAGGATTGCATTTTATTTTCATTTTGATCCATTTTTATGCATTTTTTTAAGTGTTTTATGAAAAATAGCGTTTTTAATCGATTTCTCGTCAAAATAATCGATTAAAGATAATCGATTAAACCTAGCTTTAATCGATTAAATGCGTTCCAGTTTTGCAATTTTGAAAAACTAGCCATATTTTTTTATGCTTTAAAATTTCTATCTTATATAGTTCAATGTATGTTTAAACAATGTTTTATAAGTTCTTTATCCTAAAATTATTTGCTTTAAATATCCTATTGTGTATGTTTGAATGAATATTTAAATTTGAAATATTTTTAGCTCATATGCATACATGCTTTTATTAAGGGGGAGTATTATCTTAGGGGGAGAACATCAAACACAACTTTTTAATTATGATAAAAAAGGGGGAGAAAATGTTTAAAGCTTATTTGCTTATTTGTGTTTATTCACTAATGCACTTTTTCTTTCATAAGTTGTGTTTTATCCAGATTATTACTAAAAGCTTTAAATCAAAGGAGTTTTTGATCATCATCAAAAAGGGGGAGAATGTTAGCAAAAATCAAAGAT